>NC_090934.1:647557208-650021763 GCF_040938575.1 Ambystoma mexicanum | reverse complement strand
CTGTGTTAGGTATTCCTTAAACTCTTCTCCCAGCACTGTGGCAGCCCTGTGCGCATCAGACGCCCTCCTAACAGGGG
Source organism: Ambystoma mexicanum (assembly GCF_040938575.1). Taxonomy (NCBI): domain Eukaryota; kingdom Metazoa; phylum Chordata; class Amphibia; order Caudata; family Ambystomatidae; genus Ambystoma; species Ambystoma mexicanum. Next base: position 650,021,686 of record NC_090934.1, on the reverse strand, counting down.
AGAGAGGCGTGTGCATTCTCCTTCCCGTCACGATTTCTTGCGGGCTTAAATGATGATCCTTACATGGTTGATTTCCGAGTTGGAACAGTGCTAGGGGCAGACAATATACCCAATTTTTTTTCAACGTGCTGCATAATTTCGATAAATTGCTGTTGAGCAGCCCGTTGATCCTCTCCACAACTCCATTGCTACAAAACCATTATATTAAAAAAAAACAGTCACAAGGGGGCACGAATGGGGTGGTGTTCAAACAGTTAGGATTCATGCTGAGCAGTCGAAAAGCAGAGCTGGATTATAAATCGAACATAGTTTGTGTTTCACCCCCAGGAGGGAGGTCACTTCCTTGAAGAGGTCATTCACAAAGTGAGTGCCGTTGTCTGAACGGATCACGTCACAGAATCCCCACCGCGAGAATACTTCTCGCACAAGGAACTTGGCAGCACATTTTGCATCAGGATGGGGACAGGGGCCTGCTTCTACCCACTGTGAAAAAGGGCATACCACCACAATCAAGTATCTTGCTCCATTACATCTTTCTCCCATATCGGCGTAGTCGATATGTAGTTCTCTAAATGGACCTGTAGGGTGTGGCAAAGTGCCACACAGAGTTCGTAATGTCATTCCTGAATTGTAAGTTTGGCATGTAGTACATTCAATCACACATTTAGACAATTATTCATGCAGATTAGGAACAAACCAATCCTCTTGAATATCTGAGGCAATGTGTTGTTTTGCAACGTGGGCTGGGAAGTGCAGTTGTTGGAATGCTACTTCTAATAATTCTACAGGCATCACTACCTTGCCTGTTGTTTCCTGTCTCCAAATGAGATCTGTGGCTGATTGTTTACATCCTTGTTTACCCCACAACTCCTGCTCTTCCAGTGGGGCCCTTCTCTGGAGTTCTATCAACTGTGCTATGGGCGTGTTACTGTATGCTTCTGCTGGTTGTTCTGCTGTGGTTGTTTTTACAATGTACTCTGATGTTGGTGTCTTATTAAAGTATGAGGCTTCCTTCGCTGCTGCGTCAGCTGCCGCGTTCCCCAATGAGACGGCGTCTGTGTTATTGGTATGGGCTTGGCATTTAACCACCGCTACTACCGATGGTTCTGCTAAAGCTTCTATTAGTTCATTTAGCAATGTGGCATGTTGTACGGGGGACCCGTCTGCTCTTCTGAACCCTCTCCTTCGCCACTGTGATAGCCCTGAGTGAACTGTGGTGGTGACATAAGCTGAGTCAGAATAAATTGTCACGGCACAATCTTTGGCTGTGTGTAACGCGCTGATTAGTGTGGTCAGTTCGGCTGCTTGTGCAGAGTAGTGTGAGGGGAGGCATTTTTGAGCAATCACATCGTATGTGTCTTCTTCCAAGCGCACTACCGCCATCCCCACATGTTTCTCTCCTGTCTCTGAGTTTATGGATGCTGACCCGTCTATGAAATAAATTTCTCCTTCTGTAAGGGTGTTTTCTCTTGCTTTTGGAATGTCATCGCCCTCTCCCTCATATGTGCTACAATCGTGTTCCTGTAAAGCCTCAGTTGTGCATGGCTCTGTAATGAATGTGGCTGGGTTTACTGTCTTGCATCTGACCACATGTACATTTGTACTTGATATTATTATTTCATAAGCAAAGGCTCTCTGTGTCGTGAGAGTAGATTTTGATCTTTCCAAGATAGCAAATAACGAGTGTTCCGCATATAGCGTCACTGAACATCCCATTACGATTGTGGCACTTTTCTCAATGGCGAAGGCCGCTGCAGCGAGGGCCTGTTCGCAAGCAAAATGTCCCTGCATTACTGGGTCTAATATTCCACTGTAGTACGCCAATGGTTTGTGGCCTAGCGATGTCTTTTGTGTCAATACTGCTGTCATTAATGTTCCATTGCTGTGTGAAAACAGGAAAAATTCCCTTTCATAATCTGGATTTGCAAGGACTGGGGCATCTGAAATAAGGTCTTTTAATCAAGAGAATTGAGCAATTGTCTCCTGTGTCCATTTTATTGGGGCTCTGTTCTTTTGCGCTTCTTTCAGTGCTTGTAACATTGGCCGTGTGTATGCTGAGTAATCTAGGATCCATGCTCGGCAATAGTTACATATGCCAAGAAATTTCTGCATGTCCTTCACTGTTTTTGGTAAAATAATGTGTCGAATGGCCGCTGCTCTGTCTGGTAGTATTCTTTTTCCATCTTTAGATATTTGCTGGCCAAGATACACAACGTCCGCATGGCAGTATTGTAACTTTCCTTTGTCCACCTTGTATCCCTTGGCAGCCAATACGTTAAGCAATGTTATCAAGTCTTTTCTACACTCTTCTTCTGTTTTGCTGCAGACGAGTAAATCGTCTACGTACTGTATAATGGTGCTCCCTACATCTATGTTGCCGATGTCTTCTCTTAGTACTCTGTTAAAAATGCTTGGGCTCTCGCAATACCCCTGTGGGAGTCTGCGATGTTCATATCTGCTGTTTCCTAATCTAAAAGCTGTAAGGTACTGCGACTCTGGTGCCAGTGGCACAGAGAAAAAGATATTTTTCAGATCAATGACAGTGAAGCAAGTTGCCTCTTTTGGTATACTGCACAATATTGATGCAGGTTAGGCACTAAAGGGAACTCTTTTTGGATGACTTCATTGAGTGGGCGGAGGTCCTGGACCATTCTCCACGCCCCTCCTTTCGCTTTCTTAATCGGAAAAATCGCTGTGTTGCATGGGGAAGTTGATGGCACTAAAATACCTTGGCTTAGGAGTGCATTCACTGTTTCTCTAATACCTTCCTCTGCTTCTTTGGATATCGGGTATTGTTTCACTCTGGGTGGGAGGGCACCTGGTTTCAGTTTTATCTTTATGGGAGTTACCTCGTGCAACAATCCCACATCGTGTGGCCCTGTAGTCCAAATTTCAGGTGCTTCCCTGGCCATGTCGTCTTCAAATATTGTCGGTGGGGCCTTTATGTTAGCCATGAGTGGGTTGGGTATTTCTCTGAATTGGATCATAATGTCACATGGTATGCTTATTTCCATTATTATTTCTCCATCCCCTTCGTAATCAGTAAACAATTCTTCATCAGTTACATCTTTTAGCATTATGTTTGACTCTATGCATAACACACTTCTCCACTCGCGTCCCTGCGTGTCCAGGCCTATGACCACAATACGTTTGTTGGAAACTTGAACTGCCTCGATGTCTATAGATATAATTGTGCCTGGCATTACATCTGTTGGTATGATTGGGTGGAATATGAAGTCGGATGGTATTCTCCACTCTTTTTGTGTTATTTCAGGCACTACTCGGGCTAATACCTGTATTCCATAGATGAACATGTCCATGTCAATGTAAATCCCTCTTACTGCCACTTCCTTTGTAATCGTGCTTATTATCAAGAGTGCTCATACGGGGCATACCCCTGGCGTCGAGCACACTATTCCTCTTTCAGTAAAGGCTATGGTCATGTTTAACTTACTGAGCAAGTCTCGTCCCATCAAATTGATTGGTCCGTCTTCGTAATACAATAAGGGTGCACACACTGTTTTTCCCCCCCACTGTTACATCAAGATCTTTTGTATAAGGAACTTTTAAAATAGCCCCAGAGAACCCCTGCGTCTCCAAATTTCTTCCCGAGAGCTGAAACCGCCCTTCTGTGAGGCATGATTTTTCTGCTCTAGAGTCTACCATAAAGATAAACTGCTTGTTCCCTATCTCTGCCGCCACTAGTGGTTCCTCATTTGCACTTTGTGTGGTGGATAGGACTGGACACGCAAGTGCTCCCTGTGGGCTGTCCTAGTCTTGGTATCTTTGCTGACCTGGCACTGAAAAAAAAATTGTCACCCACGACCGTTAAGCCGCGAAATGGCGCAAAGGGCACCGTTTGCGGCCGCTGCAAAAGGGTTATTGTTTATGTTCCCTACTGGGTTTTGTCTCGCCATGGGCTGTAGTGCGTTTTGCTGTTGTGGCTGCTGCTGCTGTTGCTGCTGTTGTGGGGCTGGCTGTCTCTGTTGCATTTGGGGGTCATAGCAGTATTGATCCTGCTGTCCCCCCCCCTCCCCATTGGATCTCCACAAGGGCTACCTGGGTGTGGACAGCCCCACCCCTGTTCATTGTTCATGGGCTGTTGTTGCTGCCCTTGAAAATACCCTGATGGTCGCATTCTACAATCTCGTGAATAATGTCCCCATCTTCCACAATTCCAACACGACCCCTGTCGTCCTCCCCTTGGTCCTTGCCCACCATACCCTGTTTCCCATTCCTCCGTATCCTCCCCTCTGCCCGCGCTATCCACCTCTTCATTGGGCCGGCCTGTTCTGCCACTGCGATCCTTGGCATGGCTGTTCCTCTCCGTTCCACTGTCCTTGGTCCTCTCCAACCCACTGCGCTGCTATCCCAACGGGCCTTTCTCCCGCGTTTTCCTCTCCTTCGTTTCCTCTGTCTGCTGTTGCACTGGCAGTAATGGCGGCAATCTTCACTAATTTCGTCTGTACTAATTTTGCTTCGTCAGCCAGCCTCTTTTGCGTGACCTCCTTTTCCTTCTCTTTGATCCTCCTCCAGTGGTGTACAATCATGCTCTGAATTTCAGGCCACCCTTTGGCTTCGATCCCAGCTATTTTGTCCAAGGCATTCTGCACCTCTTTCGGCAACCCCTTTTTAATGATAAAATAGAATAAAGCTGTTGATTGGTTCCATGCCGTACCAGTTTCGCTTCTCCATAAGTCTTGCACTCGCAAAATGAATTGCACAGGATTCTCGTTCTCCTCCATCGTGCACTGCATCACTGCATGTAAATCTGGAACATCTGGAAATGCACGCCGCAATGCATCCCACACTTGTGCTCGAACATTGTTGAATGGTGATCCATCGTGTCGGTCACAGCTCATTGTTACTCCTGGGAACCCTGCCCTTTCCCAGATTGTGTCTGCTTGGTCCCCGATTGCTGATACTAATAGACTTTTCACATCACCTATAGCTAACGGCACGCCTGCCGTGTTCTTCTCAAATACATGTATCCACTTACCTGCCTCTCCCGTCAGCGGGGGGAGGATTTTTAACAAGTTGGTTTTGTCCATTTGGGCCCACGGAATGTAGTTTGGCCTACCTGCTCCTTTATGTATCAGTGGCATTTGTAGTTTGTTTCTTTCCCGTTCTGCTCGTCTTCCCTTTTTTTCGTTTTACTTACCAGTATGTTTCCTGTCCTCCCTGTTCGTTGTCTTAATCTACCTTGCCATAATGGTGGTGATAGTGTGTCTGGGTAACGGCGGTTTGGCAGTGGGGAACCCTCTGCGGCAGCTGCCTCTTCGTATTCATATAAATTGTTCCATATTTCTTCTATTTCTGACTCTAGCTCGTTGTTCTCCTCCCAGTTTTCTTTGGGTTCACTTCCTTGTCCTTCACCTTGATCTCCACTTTGCTGGCTCTCCGGTGTGTTTGGGCGTATAATTCGAGGGGATTGGGTCCTCCGACGTATTCCATATCTATGACAGGTAATCACCACAGCTGTGCTGCTTCGGAAACTTTTTTCTGCGTCCTGCGTCGATGACGTCGATGCGCTGTCGTCGAGGACCTCGTCCGACGTCTGACGTCATCCGATGTGATAAGTAGGACGCACGACGCCCGTAGCCTCAGTTCCGTTTTTTCTGCGAACGTGTTGCTTCGTGAATCTCGGTTACGCCTCGACTCTTTGGAGTTCTGTTCTTCTCGGTTCTTCGAACCTGTTCATTTTTGTGAAAATCCTTTGTGTGAAGATGTCTTCTACTTCGTCTTCGACCCCGCGTCCGGGCTTCAAGAAGTGCGGGGAGTGTGGGTCCAAGATGTAGGTGACGGTCTCGCACGACGCCTGCCTCTGGTGCCTCGTGGAGGCCCACGACTGTATCGACTGCCAGTCGCTCACGTCCAAAGCCTTACGGGAACGTAAGAAGAAGTTGTCGGTAGGTCGGATGTCCAAGCCCCGGAAGTCGAAGTCTGCAGGGCTTTCGACGGATGATTCGAGAGGTGACTCTCCGTGTCGTCGTCGGAAGTCTCGTGGGTCTCCTTCTAGGAGTCGGTCTCGCCACTCCTCGGCCTCTTCGAGGCATTCTCGGAAGCGCCGACAGCGGTGGTCTTCCAGGTCCTCTTCTGAGGACTCTGCCTGGCACGTCGCTTACCCCACCAGCCGTGCGACGCCGGAGGAATGGGCTTCCTTTGGGAAGAAAATGCTGGCGATTCTCGAGTCGAGGGTACTAAGCCGTCCGCGCCCCCGAGTGGGGTCAGCCGTGAGAGGTAGAGAGACACCACTCGCAACGGGCACATACCTCCTGAGGCACAGGGTGTAGAAGCATCCCGTTGTGTAAGATTACACGAGCCCAACCGGTTCAATCCAGGATAGAGATACCATCTAACCAATACCACTAACAATTTCCTTCTCTGCATACACCTCTCAAACTCCAAACCAAATACAACCACAAACCTCCTGCACAGCAAACCGCACGAACTTCATTACACTGCAACAACAAAACAAAAAACACATAGACTCGCACATCAGCACAAGACGACTACCGGCGCCGCATACACCCCAGGCCCAGCCGACGGAACCACTGGGCTGAGGCTGCCAACAGCACATCACTGCAATCTTGCACTTTTCCAGCCTCCACCCACTAACCCACCTCTCCCTCCCTCTTTCAGAGCCGCCAGGGGACCACTCCGGTGGTGATAGTGCACGGTACAAATGACCTTTAACATTAACAAGAGTGGTCGGCACGAGTCACGGGAGAGGTCCCGTTCGGACAAGGGGACTCGTTCTCGACGTACCCGTTGCAGGTCCCGGTCCTCAACGCGTTCGAGACCGTGTGCACCTGTGATGTCTTCGAGGAAGACATCGACGCCTGAGGCGTCAAGGGCGTCGACAGGCTTTCTCGAGGCTCCGGCTCCGAGGAAGTCGTCGAAGCCGTCGACGCTCAGGTCGTCGAAGGACACGCTCGGAGCTCCGGCTTCGAGGACTGTGTCGACGCCGTCGATGGTGGCGGCGCTGCATCTGACGTCGACACCGATTTACTCGACGCCAATCCTCTCGGTGCCGATGCCTGTTGTCTCGATGCCAGCGCCGATTCACTCGATGCCCTCGACGCCTTTCGAGGCCGGGGTGTCGGGGGTACCCCGTGGCACGAGGGAACCCCCTAGGAAGGCTATGTTTAAGAGCAAGCACTCTCGGGTGCCTACTTTTCACCACCTGGAATATATTTCGGAGGTGGATGAGGATTCTGATGGCCTGGTTCCTAGTCAGGTTCCAGATGAGATGGTCTCGGGCCATAGTCAATTTGACAATTTGAGGCAGTCACTGCATGATGCCAGTGGACTGGACACCTCTCCGGAGGTAGAGTTTGGGAGGCCTGAGCCTGGCTCTCATGCTGATTCCTCGTACCGGTGCCTTATGGCTAGGGTTTCCGAGTACTTGGGATGGTCTGCTCCCCCAGGGGAGTTTGTGCAGGATGATCTCACGGACATCCTTGATGTTGGTCCCCCAACTGACCTGGTACTGCCGTTTCATATGGCTCTACAGAGAAGGGTGGCAGCGGCTTGGACTGCTCCAGAGAGTCTCCCGGCGGTGGGTAGGTCCTTGTCGTGAAAATACCGTCCAGCCAGTAGCGACCCCTGCTACTTGACCAGGCACCCCACTCCGGAGAGTTTGGTGGTGCAGGCGGCCACGGCCCCGGCAAAGCAGGCTTCGTACCCTACCATCCCTCCTGATAGGGACGACAAACGTTTTGATGGCTGGGCGAAGAAAGTGTTTTCCTCTGGTGGTATGGCTTTTCAGGCGGCCAACTCCATTTGTGCCTTGTCTCGTTTCACACACACTCTGTGGTGCTGTGTTGCGTTAGCGGCTGAACATATTCCCGAAGGGGACGAACGGGATGGTTTCCTTGCTATGGTCCAGCATGGTAAGGATGCCATGTGTGAGTCCGTTCAGTCGGGTTTGGACATGGCTGAATGCGTCAGCAGGTCCACGGCGGCGAGCACCGTGATACGCAGGTTTGCGTGGTTGCGGAAGTCGGGGTTTGCTCCTGATGTGCAGTCCCGGCTCCTCAACATGCCCTCTGACGGTGAACACCTTTTTGGCAGCAAGGCTGACGAGAGCCTTGAGAGGTTGCAGACCTCCAAAGCTGCAGCGAAGTCGATGGGCGCTGCAGTTCGCCAACCTCCGCCTTTTCGTCCTAGGGGACAGCAATGGAGGGGTGGTTCCTTTCGCTATTACTCGTCCTTCAGTAAAGCGAGAGGAGCTGGCAGTCAAAGAGGCCAACGCAGGGGTACCAGAGGTGGACGACAGGGTACCCGTGGTGCCAAGGCCGCTCGGGCAGTTGCCTCTTTGCCCTCCGGTAACGCCACGGCTGCTACCACCCAGTCATGAGGCCATGTCCCATGGTTCGTCGGTTGGGGGAAGGCTGGCGCAGCATCTTGTAGAGTGGCATGCCATTACTTCAGATGTGTGGGTTCTGGAGATCATGACCCACGGCTACTGTCTTCCCTTTCGGCAGAGGCCTCACGACAATCCACCGGGGAACCTCTCGTTGCAGAGTCCGGATCCGCTCCTTGCGCAAGAAATTCAAGCCCTGCTGGAGAAAGGCGCCATAGAACTGGTGCCTGTAGCGGAGAGGATGGTATTCCCCTTATTTTTTGATTTCAAAGAAAGACTGGGGATTGAGACCCATCATGGACTTGCGCGCTTTGAACAAACTCCTCAGGAAGGACAAGTTCAAGATGGTTACTCTCTCTCAAGTCCTACAGGCCCTTCAACTTTAGGACTGGTTGGTGTCTCTCGACCTCAAGGATGCTTACTTCCATGTGCCGATCCATCCCAAGCACAAGAAGTACCTGAGGTTCGCGGTTGGCGACTCACACTTTGTTTCGGGTCCTGCCGTTCGGATTGACCTCCGCCCGAGGGCTTTCACCAAGCTCATGGTGGTGGTGGCAGCAAGGGGGGATTCACGTCTACCCCTACCTGGACGATTGGTTGATCAGGGGGAGCTCTCCCGAGCAAGTCCTAGATCATCTGTCCGTCACCTGCCACTCCCTTCACAGGCTGGGCTTCTCCCTCAATTTAAAGAAGTCCCATTTGACGCCAACACAGCGCTCCAGTACACCGGAGCAGTGCTCGACACTTCCCTGGGGCAGTGTTTTCCTCCCCAGGTGAGGGGTCTTCACATTCAGCAGATGGTGCACAAGTTTCAGCATGCCCAGACGCTCCCAGCGTTTAAGTTCTTGAGGTTGCTCGGCCTCATGGCATCCTGCATTCTTCTGGTGCCAGAGGCTCGCCTGCGGATGAGATCTTTGCAGTGGGCACTCAAGATGCAATGGTCGCAGTCCTCCGGCAGGATGTCGGACCCGGTTCAGGTGCCGCCCTCGGTCGCCCAGGACCTTTTGTGGTGGGCCGTCGAAGGCAACTTGATGAAGGGGGCTCCATTTTGGCTCCCCTGGCCGGAGGTGACGATCGTGACGGATGCATCCCTCTCGGGATGGGGAGCTCATGCCAACGAGCTGACAGTCAGCGGTCGTTGGTCTCTGTCGGAGTCCAGACTCCATATCAATCTGTTGGAGCTGAGGCCGTCAGGCTAGCCCTGAAGGCTTTTCTGCCGACTGTGTGAGGAAAGAATGTCCTGATCCTGACGGACAACACAGTGGCCATGCACTACCTCAACAAAAAGGGGGGGCAGGGTCACTTCCTCTGTGCAGGGAGGCGATGCAGCTCGAGTTCTGGGCCATCCAGCAGGAAGTTTCGATCTCGGCAGTTCATCTGGCCGGAGACGAAAACGTGACGGACGCTCTGAGCAGGCAGAGCACGATCTCTCACGAGTGGGAGTTGGCTCAGGAGATTCTCCTGGAGATCTTCGCCCTTTGGGGGACCCCTCAAGTGGATCTCTTCGCCTCCAATGTCAACCGGAAGTGCGAGAGGTTCTGCTCGCGGGAATTTCCTCCAAAAGGAGCCTTAAGAGACGCGTTCGTGGTGGAGTGGTCATTCCCGCTGCTGTACTCGTTTCCTCCAGTCCCCGTCATCCCGCAAGTGCTGCGGAGGTTACAGAAGTTCGGTTCCCGGATGATCCTCATTGCTCCGGCGTGGGTTCGGAGGACGTGGTACCCGGACCTTCTCGACTTGTCCATCTGCCCTCCACGTCGTCTTCCCTACCGAGACGATCTGCTCTCACGGGAGGGGGGGGTCAAGTTCTCCATCCAGAGGTCAGATCCCTCAACCTTCACGCTTGGCTTCTGAAAGGTTGAGGTATAAGGATTGGGACCTCCCTGAAGACGTGATGGAGGTGTTGCTCTCGGCCCGACGGCCAGCAACAAAGTCTCTGTACCGTTGCCGTTGGTTCTGCGACTGGTGCAGATTTCAGAATGTGGATCCTTTTGCATGTTTCTTTGGCCCACAGGGGCTTGCAAGTGGGTACCATTAAAGGTTACCTGGCGGCGCTGTCCATCTTTAAGCGCTCGTCTGAAGAGTGTTCTTACTTTAAAATCCCTTTAATTTCACAGTTTCTGAAAGGGCTCACTAATGTGTTCCCTCCGTCGCCATTCCTGGTGCCCGGTTGGGATTTAAACCTTGTTCTTAAGTTTCTTATGGGTGCTCCGTTTGAGCCTTTACATTCTTGCCCTTTGAGGCTGTTGACTCTGAAAACTGTGATTTTAGTTGCAGTTACTTCCGCTCGCAGAGTGAGTGAGTTACAGGCACTTTCAGTTAAGCCACCCTTCACTGTTTTCCATAAGGACAGGGTTGTCCTTAGAGTTCGTCCTTCTTTTCTTCCGAAGGTAGTGACGGAATTTAATTTGGCCAAGAAGGTTGTTCTTCCGGCATTCTATCCTCCTCCGCATCCTGGTAAGGAACAGGAGAGGCTCCATAGGCTTGATCCTAGGAGAGCTTTAAGATTTTATGTTTCACGCATGTCCCGGGTCAGAGTGGACGATCAACTCTTTATTGGTTACGCTGGAAAGCGTTTGGGACAAGCTGTGACAAAACAGACTTTGTCTCGCTGGATTATTTTGGCCATCTCTGAGTGTTACCACTTGGCGGGTAAGGCCCACCGGCTGGCTTGCGGGCCCATTATACCAGGGTTATGGCTGCATCTACTGCCCTGCAGAGGGGTGTTCCTATTCGCAACATCTGTGATGCAGCCACCTGGGCTTCTGTTCATAGATTTGTACATCACTATTCCCTCGATTCCATCCGAGGACAGGATCTGCCCTTTGGCAAGGCAGTCCTTTGCTCTGCTATTTGATTGGAAATTTTAAATTTTGATTCTAAATTCTTTCCCTCCTCCTTGCTCTGGTACTGCTTTGGGAGTCTGTCATAGATATGGAATACGTCGGAGGACCCAATCCCCTCGAAGAACAAGTTACTTTCTTACCTGGTAACGTTCTTTCGATGGGATGGTCCGACGACGTATTCCATATCGCTCCCTCCCTACCTTCCCCGCTGCAGAATTTCTTTTGCGATTGCAGCTTACGTTCCGCAAGGCTTTGTGTCTGACTGGCAGTTGACTAATGTCACACGTTCTGGGGTAAAAAACTACAACTGAGGCTACGGGCATCGTGCGTCCTGCTTATCACATCGGATGACGTCGGAGGAGGTCCTCGACGACGGCGCATCGACGTCCTCGACGCAGGACGCAGATGCCGAAAAAAGTTTCCGAAGCAGCACAGCTGTGGTGATTACCTGTCATAGATATGGAATATGTCGTCGGACCATCCCATCGAAAGAACGTTACCAGGTAAGAAAGTAACTTGTTGTTCTCACTGGTTTGTTATTCAATTGGAACAGGAACTGTCCTGACTGCCACTCTTGTTCTTGCCTCTGCTGTGATGACGTCCCTTGTGATGCTATAGATTGCCCTGATACCGAGGCTGCTGGGGTTGCATTGCTTGCTGCCCATATCGGGGGTGTGAGATCTGCCAGTGACAGCGGGGGTACCTCCCCTCCCCCTGGCAGCATTTGCCCTTTGTCACATAAAGCTCTTAACCGTGTTATTTCCATTTGTGCGTGTGCTAGCTGACGGTTCAAATCACCTGTTAAACGTCCTATATCCACAGGAGGTGCGCTTGTGGGGCCGTACAGGCCTCCTTTGTCATATGGTGGAGGTTCGGGGGCTGTTGCCCCGCCCTAGGCAGTGGCTGTGGGTGGTATATACAGGGGTTCACTAAACCCTACCGCTGTCCTAGTCATTAAGGGATAGATTTTTGTTACTTTGTTTTTGGTTGTAGTTGTTGAGCATTCCCCTTTTGGTGTCCCGCCTACTTCTTCAGGGTTTTTCTGCTTTTCTGTCATTCGGTTTGTACCTACCTCTGCCGTGGGGGCAACTTCCTCAAACATTCGCCATAAATCTAACACTTCTCTTCGGTTCTGTAACTGTTTCCCTTTGTATCGTGCTAGCAAATGTGTTGATGCTAGGTCCAAAACTCTTGTCACATGATCCTCCTGGCCAAATTGGTGTGACCCCGTCTCCCTTTATCTCAGTGATCCACTGATCGTGATACTTCTGTATCCTGTCGCTATATAATGGAAAGTGCTGGCAAATATGTGCTAGTGGTGTTACTCCCCCCATGGCAATGTTTCTTTTCCTTTCTTGTGTATTCTGGTACCTTTGAATCTCTTCCCACCTCTCACTTGGTATGTCATTTACAATATGTGGAAATGATACGTTCTTTATCAATGCTCACAATTACCATATGTCACATTAGCTTTCTGAGAGGTGTTACCTGATGACCTCTCACAATTTATTTCTTTGCTTTACCTTATATCAATCACAAATTACTACTAAAATACTTTAGCATGTTCAACAAGACATATACACAAAAGCAGACCAACAAACATATAATCATGCAACATACACATGCACTGCCTGCGCGCGTTTGTTCTTTCCCTATTCCCGTTACTGTCCCTGGTTTTTCTTCTTCCCTATACTACCTACTATTTCGCATTCGCTCCCCACCTCTTTCACCTTTTATTATATCTCAAGATTTCTTACCTTCACGGAAAAAGAATATTCTAAAAACTACTCCGAGCCTACACGAGACCCCTACTAATTTTCTCTTTATCTCTATTCTGCACTTGGTCGGGACAAATGCTACGCGGCGCCGCCTTCTACCCCCTTCGGGCTAGGATACCACTTCTCTTCTTCTTTTCACTTCTTACGACACCTAATGGCCATATAAAGGATAGATTAACTACCTTCCCTTTGTTGCTAATTCCCTTCTTCCAGTATTTCCCCTTACCTTCCTTTGGGGTCTTTGCAACCGGGACTCCACGTGTTCAGGCAGGTACTCCGAGGGTCGCCGCTCATGGCCGGACCTCGCTCAGGTCCGTTCCCCAACCAAGCCGTGGCCTGCCTTGGCGAGCAGCTTTTTCGATCGGGTATTCGTCAACCGGGAACCCTTGACCCTTTCTTCTTGGTGTGCACAGTCTGGTCAACCGAGGAGGCGATAGTTCTGCTGGGGGGCGCCCTGGATCTTGCTGCGGGGCGGCGCAGGCCTCAAGGCACCTCTCAAAATCACGTTGCGGGGGACACAAAAAATGTAGGTGCCTTTCCCCGGCTTACTACGTTTGAGAGAAAATAAAATAGCCGACACAACCCCTTGTCGGGGAAAGAGGCACTGAGACCCGGCTGCAAGAGTTCAAAGGATGGTTTATTTCTCCAGATAGGAAATAACCCAAAAATCCCTCCAACCCTCATTACATCACACTTATATTTATATTAATTAAGGTAACTCTAACAAAAAATGCTAAATGGACCCGATTGGCCAGGCGGTGTGGTGCTGTAGGTATGGGTGGCATCTCTTCCTCCTGGTTGGCTGAGTGGCTGACGAGATGACCGACGTCAAACATATTGTGCTCCACGCAAGTCAGGGTCCGGTCACTGTGGTCACTACCTAAGCTAATATGTTACACACTAAATAACAAATTATTTAAAACATTTTATGCTACTTGTCACATTTCTACATAAGTCGCACACAATGATTATTGTCAGTACAATTGGGTCATTTGTGGCTTTAATTGGAGGCCTTGACCTTATTGTGTAGAAGAATCAGGCTGTGTTTCACATCTTTTCCTAGGTTTCAAACTCATTAGTACAAATAAAAACATATATAGTAATAAAAATGCTTAAGGTTAGTAAGGAGTGTATTGGGTGGGTTTCGCAGCACAGGAGAGGGTCTGGCACTTGAAAGAAATACCTTAGAGGGGGTGCAGGGTCAGGATGGCAATACATTGTTCCAATGGGGGTGGGTGGCTTGCACGTTTATGAGGACGAATCGAGCAGAAAGTGCTTAGCTCATCCTGGTTCACATGCCGGTTCTCAGATGAACAGTGATCTCAGAGGAAGAAAACTGTAGCATATTGATTGTTGCAACTTTCTCCAGCTTCAGCGTGAGAATGGAAGCGCAGAGCTTTCCTTCGCAGGGGGAGTGCAAGGGTGGGGGCCAGCCAGCTGCCTGCGCGCCTTGTGTTTGTGTGTGTGTCTCTGTCCTTGGCTGCTGCGGTGGAAGGGGAGCTGAGCATTGCTGTACTATCGCAGTGAGGCCTGTTTACCCAAGATGGAGTTGAAAGGGGGCACAAAAGATGGATGCCCCGTGTCCCGCTTAGTAGTCCCATCTATGTAGCAGTCAACCGTGGTTAACTTTACGTAAGGGCAAAGGGCAATCCCACTACCGGAGGCACGTGGTCCAAGCCTTCTACTGAGGAGCGTACGACGCGAAGGGGGCCTGAGGACCCGTCGCTCCCATACAGGTGTTAGTCTGTTTTCTCTCATAGTGAGCTGTTCGTGAGAAAGTGTTTGTGTTGGAAAAAAGAGGTGGGCGGGGGTAAAGGTGTTACAGCGAAGGGTATACCACGTCTCGCCATCTGGTGTCCCACGTCCACTCCCCAAAGACCCCTCATCCAGGTGAACATCCCGCACGGGTCCACACCCAGGAGCTGGATCCAAAAGCGATGGTCCTGTCCTGGCCACCTGAATGACATATCCCCAGGGGGCTATCGGGTGAGACACCTTCAGGTTTCTCACAAGAGGCAGGTGGTGACAAATCAGTCTGAAACTGATTCTGCTTGGGCAGCAGCACTTCCAACATGCTCAGATTCAGCATCATCTCGCTGAAATTCATTAGTTGCCTGTGATTCCAATCTGACACTGCATTGGCCAGGCCCAACTATGGAGGCATTAATGCTAAAAGTCGTTTTGGTAGTTCGGTTAATAGTCACAATTTCCTCGAAGGTGATTGATGTATTGCACACCTAAAACATTGTCCATCCAGATTGGAATACAGGTTTTCTCCTTATCTTGACTAAGCAACCTGATCCCAATGGTGCTTGCTAAAAGCTCCAAGCAGTTGATATGCATATGCAGCTCCAATGAGAACCATTTGAATCCCACAGACAGTGAAGCAGCACACGCACAACCTGACCTGTTGGCATGTACATATATTGCCAGGTTCAGGGCAGTTCCAAATATGGCTTGGCAATTCCAAGCCTCCATGTAGTCTAACCAACACTGTTATTCCATAGTGGCTTCCAAGTCCAGGGGCACTTTGTCATTGTAGAAGAGACCCATGTGGAGTTGACCGAGCTAGTACAGGACCTGTAAAGATAGCCTGAGTAGTGGAAGCCAGGAATCCCACTGGTATGATTAGCTCCCAGAACGATTTTGCTGTTCCTGAAAAGCGCTGCTTTAACTTCCCTTTTTGATTTTGTGCATCTTGCAGTTGTTAATTGCAGGTTTGCCTCATATCCGGTGCTAGTTTGAGGTCTGACTTGAACATCAATCATTGGAGGAGGGACACTACCGACTCGACTAGAGAGCACAGGGTTCCTGGATCCTGGGCATGATAACTTGCCATCCAGATAGATAATAAGGCAACACCTCACTTCCTGAGACAAGCCACTGCTGTGCTCATCGTGGGGCAGAGGATAGTCTGAAGGCCAGGCTTGCAGATTCCCAAGTCTGATCTTGCCATTGGATTTGCTGGAAACTCTTGTGAGAAGGGAAGCCTGGTATCACCTGCCATGTGTTATTTACATTCAGACGCACCGGCCAATCCCAATTCTAAAATATATATCACAGTAGCTGGATTACCTCAATCTAGAAGTGATGATCTACTAGCCAACTGTTTAAATTGGGCTAGTCAATCCCTAGTCGTACTTGCCTCTCCTGTGCATGTGTTTCACTGGCTTCCCCGTGGCACCAACACTTGCCTGATCAGACATGTGGGGCCACTCATTTCTGAGATGCTCGTGGGGCAGAGGAGAATTTGCGGGACCAGGCCCCTTCACACATCTAGCATGCCTTGCAAAGTCGCAACAGAACAGGCAGCATGAAGAGTCAAGATGGTGATTTCTACCGCCCATGTCTTGTCCCTGCGATTGGTGATGGAGCAAGGTGAACTAAGAAAAAGAGTTTGCTTTAAATGTGCACTGAATAAGCGTACATACATTACATAATGCTGTGCACAGTCTAGGTTAAAGACAATCGCAACCAGAAGAGCACTAAATTGAATCCACACGTCAGTATATAATAATGCAACTAACTTTTATCAATGCATGGAACTAGCCAGTCAGGACTTTTTGTTGTTGTTGGTTAAAACAAATCATACCATAAAGGTTTACCCATACATCTGCAATACATATTATGATAAAGGATAATGCAACATCCAATACAAGCACATATCGTACCAACACTAATTAAACACTTCTTACAATCATTAAAGTCATTAAAATAACATTTACTGAATACATTTCTCGTCATCTATGTCCTCTACTTAACGCAAGAAAATAAACAATGTCACAACCATCACAAATTGTAACACTAATAATGGCTGGTGTAACGGCTTTAAGTAAACCGTATCGTAACCATAAAGTTTGCTTAGTAAAGTGTGTAAGTGCCCAAGTGCTAATAGGAGAGGTTACATGAAGTAAAGCTAGTAATGCCGGATGGCATTGCGTAAAATCTAATTTTCTTAAAAGTGGTTTCAGTGTACCTTGATTAATCTAGGTGTAAATGGGGCAAAAAAACAGGAGTGCATTATAGGTTCTTGTTCCTTAAGATAGAAAGGGCACATGCAGCTTTCCCAAAATAATGCATTGTCCCCCTTAGAAAAACATTTAGCCGTAATAGAGTTAATAGGGAGACAATTTAAATGTAATTACACATCTATGTAACAGTAGATAGGCAGAATTGTCTTCTTTTTAGCAACTCACGTGACCTGTTCTTTGGTATGTTTCTCTCCATAGAGTACTTTATTTAAAGTGTGAAGAAGAGATGAGCCTCTTCATACTAGCAACACTTTCCATATCTAGGCTCACAAATAGTCAAGAGACAAGAGAACATAAAAGTAAAATGGCGGACAATAGCACTTTCAAACAAGCACCCTTGGGACATCATTCGCTCTGTAACTCTTCCAAATTTCTTTTATATTTTTCTTCATTTGTTAGACTTCATTACTCTGCGTGGTGCTCAGAAGTAGGTTAACAGGAGCCATATGGAAACTGGTTAATCCAGACCCCATTCCATATGGCACAAATCATTTGATGTTAATTGAGGTACATTAAGGAGCGGTGACCAGGACCAGTGTTCTATACTTTCTATGGCCTTCCCTCTATCAAAACCCCAAACCCTTGCCCAATACAGACCAACAGAGTGTGCCTTAGCCTCATTGGCGTGTATATATAGTCCACCGGATGGCCATGAAAGCTTGGCGTCAATTCCCCCCACCCACATTGCCTGGTTCATCTTTCTAACCGGTTTGTCAATGTGTGTTATGGGAGACCATGACTGTGGAAATCTCATGCCTAGATAATCAAGATGTCTTTAATATTGGAATGCTTTGTCCTTTAATACAAAGTTCAATGACATTTCACAAGTTTTGTGGAGAAGTACAAAATTGTTATTTATCAGCGTTGACTTTCAGATCAAGCAATGGCATCATATGCTTTGAATAGGCATACCGCAGTTTCTGGAGGGCATTTGAGGTTCGCGCTAATAAAACACTGTCTTACACGTAGGAAAGTATTGGCATCGAGGTACCACTCTTTTTTCGGGGTTTTTGCATCCTCCCCTCACCCTCCCATCACACAGTTAGTGTATAAGTTGATCAACACTTGGTCCAATACACATCCGTATCATACACCACACTTTACCTCTGTGGGTTTAGTAACTTTTTCTTCTGTACTATAACAGGCAACAACAGTATTGTTACTATGCACAGCAACCAAAGCTTGTAAAATATCCAATAATGCCCGTAGGTAATTTCATATATTTTTCTCTGTTAACTGAATCAAACATAATGGAACTAGTACATGGACCTAGCCAGTAGTAATACTCAGCTGTTGCAAGAGCAGCAAAGAAAGAAGTGGAGTAAGGGAGAGGATGTGAACTAACAGGGATGGATCTATTCAATTCAACTATGTGATCTACAAAGTTAAACTGCAGAAAAACCCTATGGTGCCGAAAGTTTTAGTAAGGAATAATATTTGTCTCTGGATCCTGCAATACAAGTTAATTTGAGGCAAGAAAAGCCATATATAAAATGTAAATCGATTATGAGCAGAGTAAAAACAATTGCCAAGTTTAATTTGGATAGTGTGAGTGAGTATCCTCCCATCTACTCCCCTTAGATCTTCCTGTCAGGTGGCCAGAGAAAGGCCATCGCATTTGGATCCTGACCCTGGGGGTGGATATGCAAGGGAGGGATCACCTGGGTGGAGGGTCCTTGGGAGAGGATATGTGAAGGTGAGACATGGTATCCCCTGTTCCTTCATGGGGCTTTGTTGATCTATACCTCGCCTGTGCGCGTGCACACACTCACCCACTCTAACTTTAAAATATGCCCCTTTAAAACTGGGACGAGGAAGAGGCTACTAGGAGCAATACACTTCTAATCAGTTTCACCACTTTAGTTTTGAGATGAGGAAGAGGCATATAAAGCTTCAGACATGTCCTTCTAATTGTCAGAGTGCAAATTACCTGCACCCTATTGAGAGGCCACAGATGCTTAAAAGCGGAACCGCACTGCACTGCAGGGAGAACCTACCTGGAGAGAAGGTGGTTGGCATGTGGCGAGGAGCAGACTTGGACCCGAACCGACAAAGAGGATGCTGTGTATGCCTAGGGGAGGAAGAAGGTGCTACGTTCTGATTGAGCCGGGTGACAGCCAAGTGTCATGGGGCATGCTCCCAAACATCAGGAGCCGACCAGCCTACCCAAGTTACTGGCACCCGTGAGGACTTATAAAGGCCCAAAAGGTTGCCTTAGGACTTCCTGGACTCAGTCCTGGCGCCGTTGGTGCCAGGCTCATATTATTCCATCTTGTGGTAAACTGCATGGGACCACATACAGCCCAGCCTAATGGAGCTGAGCCATTCAGCCTAACCCTGGGTGTGGCTTAAGGGACTACTTTACCTGGGATTACTTGTGCAGGGTGAGGCTGGAGGGACTACTTTTCCTGTAACTACTTGCAGGGCTATTTAAACCACATCCTACAGACAGAACACACTTCGCGTTATTCTGCACTCCTGCAGCGTAACGCTCACTGTGTCTGCTCAGCTCCTGTACCCGATCTTCAACAGCCACGCCTGTCCTGGGATCACGATCCTTCGGCATCTGTGAAGAAGGAAAGGAAAAGAACAGGAATTAGAACAGCGATTGAGGCCTTATCTGAAGCTGTCCATCCGGAAGGCTGTGACTTCAGCCGCTATCCGGATCGTCGCATCTGCAGAAAGGAAGGCATTCGCTTAGAGAGCCAATACTCACCCGGAGGCTGCTTTCTTCTTGAATTGCATTGAAGCGATTTGCACGATCGCCGCTCTGGAGTCGCGCTGCACCTGCATTGCAGAAAAGAAAAGAACAGCAGGTTAGTTGCGAACGGGAAAGAAACCATTTAAAGACACTCCAGCGCCACGCACTCGCGCTAAAACTCACCTGCAGGAATTCTGCTCAGCGTCGTAGGAGGAGGCAAATCTTCATAAGAAAACCGCACCTGAGAGAAATAAAAGAACAATAGTGAGAACTTGGGCAACAAAGACATTAAGCAAACTATACCAAGCATCTATTGGCATAGAGACTTACCTACGGAATCAAGTTATTCAAGACTCCGCTACAGCCCCGCAGGATCAGTGAAGCAACTAGATCCAGAGAAGAGGCTTGAACATACCGCGCCCCTGCGAGTAGTTGCAGAACCCAGAACCCGCCATTGAAACACCCATGGTGAGGCATAATCGGAGAGGGGCACTAGGTTGTTACGGGAGGTGGGAGCCAAACCCGCTCCTCACAGCTGGTTAACATCTTGTTTCGACATTTTAGGCAAACGCTTCCTGGGAAGTGATAGTGCGAGGGAAGACGCGTGCAAGCATTCATCACTCAGCCTCGTGCAACGCACGTGCAGACATCCTTCATGCAGCTTCGTGTGACGCCCCGTGAAGACCAGGTGAGCGTGACACTAAGCCCCAGCACTGGCCGGTATTCTGTGTTCCCAGCTGGAGCGAACTCCTGATTAACACAGGACACAGACTGAAGGTTCTCCGAGAGCGAGCACTGCTTGCTGTGACTCCCAAAGCCTACCTGAGAGGAGAGAGAGGAACGAAGAAAAGCGTGAGTATGCTCGACAGATCAGAGCAGATCCAGTAAGTACGACAGAGAAGGTACTCCTATTAGGGTGCTCTGGGGTGAATACAGGACAGTTAACGTTACAGCATAAGCAAGAGGTGCAGAACAAGGGTTTTGAAGCCAGGTGAAGCCAAAAGAGTTGTGCATAAATTACCCAATAATTGTGAAGAAATATTGAGGCATGGAAAAGAGGCACATTATTGGGGAAATCGCGACAGCCAATATTGAATACAGAATTAAAGAAACAATATGGAAATTGAATAACGTGCTATGTTGAAAGAAATGAAAATAGTTGCAAGCATTGTGAAACAAAGTGAAAGTTGGTATGAACAATTATGAACACAATTGTGGCAAACAAGTTGTTGAGCTCAGAATAGCAAGCTGAATGCAAACTGTGGCAAAGCTAAAAGATTGCTATAATATCAAGGGTGAAATGCATGTTTTGGATAAGCCAAAAGACTGCAGAAAGATACCACAGCAAATGTCAAATGTTGACACTGCTGCTAAGTGGAAAACCAGTCTTACTCAAGGAGGATCAAGAGCATCACAAAGTGTCAAGGGTTATCGGTTGCATGACCTGTAATGGGTATACCGTGTTGTCTGACAACTGCACCTAGTCCGATTAGCCCAATCTGGGAAAGAGCCAAGAAAGAGCCCAGAGGCTAATGCTGTGTGATATCAGTGCTGAAGTGAAGGAAAACCATTTATGATACAAGTAAAATGAGTGCCAGTGGGAATTGTGCAATAGTGGTGCTTCTCATGAGACCTGACCTTTTTGGAACAATATTAGTGCATCCCAAGAGAGTTTAGCCTTTTTTTTGGCTTTGTGTTGACCTTGGGGAAGGGAACCCTGAGGTACCCTAGAACAGTGACGAACTTGGGGAAGAAACCCCTGAGATATTTCTGGATCGTGTTACGCTTGGGGCAGGGAACCCCGCGCTTTTCTTTGTGGAACTATTCAAACTTAGGGAAGGGGAACCTGTACCAAGCATGAGCTGGAAGAAGCTCAGAACTTTTATTTTGAACAGTTTTATTTGTTGTGCTGAAATCCCCACACATTGTATGTCTTTAATTGTGAGGTCAAGCATAGGTTTTGGACACAGACTGACTTTTAAGTTGAATTTACTGACATAGACTATCCTTAGTTTCTTTAGGTAGGAAAATCCCACCTTAGCGAAGGGCAAATTATGCCTTAATCCATCATGACATTTAAAATAAAAGTACTTTTATTAAGAACGTGAATCTTTTGTCTGTGTATTACTTCATGCCTTCACAATAGAGGATGTAATAGTCAAAACAGATGTATTTTTTGTGAATATACACCATACAATCTCATACCATACAGGTGAAAACGGGCAATACATATTCAGTTGTACACAAAATAGCAACAATAGCGATTGGTCCATATTTATGATCAATAAAATGTAAAACGAAAATAACAATACATCATCCAACAATACAAAAGAGTTGATCCCCTATTAGACAAAACAATATAAAATCTGTACTAAATTATCTTTCAAAAAAACCCTTTCTTTGGCCTATTTTCAAATTCTCACAGATTCTACTGGCTATTCCTCCTTAATCTCCAGCCAGCCTTTACAATGTGAGAAATAGCCCCATGGTGCAGGTTGTTTTTCCATTTGTAAACCGAAAGATGGAACCTGGCCCACTGTTCTTTAGCCTGAATATAGGAATACAGATTTAATTGTTCCTCTGAGAAGCAGACGATGGACAAAACAATAAAACATGATATATATCCTCAGATAGTTGCACACTGTACTCCTCCTCCCATGTGCATACAAAGGTGCCAAGGGCTAAAATTCCCAGCCCAAACTCTATTTATCTCGTAAAGCAATCTAGATTCACAACCCCCAATCACTGAGAGGTCATTGCTCTTAACCTAGGTTTCTCTTTGAAACCCATTGTGTATAGGTGCTATAGAAATAAACCATCATATCATATCTTCCTTTCTAGATAGCTAAGCTATACTCATTGTGGACCCTCAGAATAGTTATAGGAATTAAACCAATTTTCATATGCCTTCTTAATATCTATCCGAGATGGGGGCTGTGACCTATGTGAAAAATCTGCACTCTGCCAGAGATTGCCGAGACCTAAATCCTCAGCTAGACAACAAATATCTTTAAACCATGAGAGATTAGATGAACCGTCCTGAGCCAGCACATCTCTACATGCATCCTTGTATGAAACCATACAGTCTCTGGTGTGAGAAACCTGAGGGTATCCTCACTCATAAACCCCCTGTATTCTCTTGTCAGGTGGCCATGTAAAGGCCATCATGCTTGGATCCTGACCTTGGGGGCGGAGAAGCGAGGGAGAATTACCTGGGTGGAGGGTCCTTGGGGATTGGGGAAGAGCGACCCTGCGGAAGACGCAATGTTTCCCCTTTCCATTCCAAAATAACTCCATAGTCGCAGAAACATTTGAAGGTTGTTACTACATTTCCTTTGGTCAGAGTAGCGTCAGGACAAATGATAAGTCTTAAAGACGCAGGAGAGTGAGAACAAGCGGTGTGCATCCAGGCGAAAAATGGTATCCCCTTTCCCTATTCGTGACCAACCTAACCTTTCCCCGATCTTTATGGGTTATTGTAAGTCGGCTCTCCTCATTTCCCCTCCTGTGACACTTGACAGTACTGAGATGAGGAAGAAATCGCTGAGAGTAATGAACACTGTACCATTTCACCACTTTAGTACTGGGACAACGAAGATGCCTGCAAAGAGTTGTGAAGGTCAGGTTTGTCCCTTAAATCGTGGGCAGGCAAGCTTAATTAACAGGTTGCAGGTGAGCTTTCTCAAAGGGTTGCAGTTGTATGAAACAAGAGCGTGGGGAAAAGCATCAGGGAGGCTTGTGTGACCAGCAGGGAATCTTGTTTGGGGAGAGGTGAGCCACTGGAGGGAACTGTTGTGAACCGGTCCACTGTGTACAGCACGCTGAGATGCTGGGAACTGCAGAGAGAGGCTGTCTCATGACGCGTGGTGCGGGAACTGGGGCTCTGGAGTGGACTGATGGCAGAGAAAGGAGCCTTGTGGAAAGGCCATTACTTTCCCTTTGAACAGAAATGCTTGTTCCCCTGTGTAAATGAGCCGACACAGTAGTGTATGAGGGGCAGGAGTTGGACCTCTGACAGCAGAAGTATGTGTGCTCTGCGTTGCGGTGAAAGCCATCAATGAAGACTGGTGAGTTTTTGTCAGATGAGAAACCTGCTATAACTTGGTGCGCAAGTGCCTGAACATTTCCATTGTTGAAGTATACTTTGTATCGGAGTGGTTGCATGTCTCAGAGAGAGAGTGTTTTCGAAAGTTTCTGGTTAAGAACATTTCCATTGTTGATTGTGCACAAGAAGGAATTATTTGTATCGGAGCGGTCGCGTGTCTCAGGAAGACTGTTTTTACGAAAGTCTTTCAATGCTGTGCATTTTAAATAAAGTAAAACAAATGAATACTGAGGTAGTCAGTCAAAATCTCGAAAACAAAATATCGAATACAAAAAGACCGAAAAAAAAAATATCGAAAAAAAAAAATATCGAATTTTTTATTTATTTATTTATATATGTTTTTGGGGTCAGGTAAGTAAAAAAAGGGGTAAAATAAAAAAAAAATGAAAAAAAGGGGGGTTGGGGGGGAACCCCCCCATTTAAAAAAAAAACACATTGAAAAAAAAATTCGATATTTTATTTTTCGGCCTTTTGTATTCGAGATTTTGGTTTTCGAGATTTTTGAATTCGATATTATCACTATGAACCAAATACTGAGCAGGCTGAATGGAAATAGAACTGTAAGCAAAACGCATGCACATTGAATACCGAGCTGAATAAAACTTTACAAGTAAGCAAAGTCTCTACATGTTAAATTCCGAACTCAATGGAACTTTAAAATTAAGCAAAATAAAAGCACATTGAAGATAGAACTGAATAAAACTTTAAAATTAAGCAAGAGAAAGGCGTATTGAATACCGAACTGAATGAAAGCTTCAAACGGCATGAATGCATATTGAGAGCAGAATTAAAAGAAACTCTGAAGTTAAACATATTTAAAGAAAGGAAATAAAGCTTTATCAGCCAAGGAAATAAAGAGAACATCCAAGATGCCCACATGAAAACAGCTTGTGGGAAAGTGGCAAAAGTGCGACAGAGAGTCATAAGGAGGCAAGGCCATTGTGATGGTGATTTTAAAGCCTTGGGGAAGGGAACCCAGAGATTTGAGGAACTACAGTTGTCTTGAGGACGGAGCCTGAAGACCCTTATGTGTTTGAACTGTGTTGCTTTGAGAGCCTCAAGACCTTTCTTTTGTTTGAACTGTATGACTTGTAACTTGGGGAAGGGAGCACTGAGGATTGTTTAAAACTCTATCACCTTGAACCTAAGAATGGTAATTTTTATACTTTTTGTGGAACTGTTTTACACTAGGGGAAGGGAGCTGAAGGAAAGCTGCGAGCTGGATGAGGCTCAGAACTTTGTTTTGAACACTGTTTCTTTGGTTGCTGACATCCCTCCATATTATATAGATCTAGTTGTGGGGGCAAGTATAGGTTTTGGACACAGACAGACTTTTAAGTTGAACTCTTTAACTCAGACCTTGCTTGATTTCTTTTAGGTAGGGAAATCCCACCTTAAAAAGGGGTACAGACAGTTGCCCCTTGTTCTGGTGATTATTGCCATTAGCTCGGTATAGCTTATGGGTGCTTTCTCTTTTTAATATGACAAATGGCATACATGGAGAGTTAAACGTTTCTCATGTAAACATTTTCTTTTTACAAATATGTAAATGTAACTGGAGCATGTGGGGTTCCTTTTCCAGTCGTGGCCTTGGAGCAGCAAAGGATTTTGGTACTGCACCGCGGTAGGCACATTTTTAGTTTTAGTTTTGGCTATGAGGTGGCACTGAAAGCGCTTCCTCAAGCCAAAGCTTTTGTCATGGGAATTGAAGATAGGAGAAAGATTAAATGTTATGGCACAAAGCCTGTGGGTGTTTGGTTATTTCTCCAGCATTGGATCTTTCATGGATTCACATGCTTAGAACATTCCCCGTCGTCAGGCTGGGAATCCCCGGTACATTATATAGACCCTTTCCCGTAGGAAAACTTTTTCGACGCTTATGCGTCCTATCCACCTCGTTTTGCATCATGCGTGCCCACGCCGTCGGGGCGTCATGACACAAATACAGGCCCCGCCCCCGCGCTCCCTCAGATTTCAACCGTCTTTCAAAGTAGTGGGATCCTCGTGTTTTACTACTAGTGAAAACTAGGTTGTTTTGTCTGTTTCGCTTCGGCGAAGTTCAAATTCTAGGAGAATTATGTCTGGAAAAGCGTTATTTCGCCCGTGTGCAACCTGTGGCCTCAAAAAGGTTTATGAAGGAGATGGCCACATGGACTGTATCTACTGTCTCCACCCACACCACTCGGCAGATACATGTGAAATTTGTCAGGGTTTCTCCCAAAAAACCCTTAAGGACCGAAAAAGAAGGCTGGTCGACTGGCTTAATGACGGAGCAGGGGCCTACCCGGCTTCGGAAGTTGGCTCCACGGCCTCCAGGAGTAGGTCGGAACCTCCATCGAAGAAGGTACGGCCAGCTGAAATGCGCTCTGAGGACAAGCATAAGAGGAAACAGGATGGATCTTCCTCATCACATAAAAAGTCCTCCTCCTCCTCATCATCTAAGACGGAGAGGCTAGCGCTGTCAAAATCCTCCTCAGGGGACCGTCCCAGGTCTTCCATGAGTCGGGAAGCCTCAGCCGGGAAGTCGGCATCCAAATCGATGACGAAGTCTAAGGGCTCGACGACGACGACGACTTGCTCGTCGACCTCGGTGTCATTGACGATGCCTATTACCATCCAAGCAGCAGCGGTGGGGATTCCCCCGTTGACGGAGACTCAGTCCATGGCTTGGCTGCCCGAGGTCTATGACCCGATCCCCCCGGAGGTCTTACTGCAGCCAGACACGGCCGGCTCGGCGGAAGGAGAAGGTGATCTGGTTCTGCAGCCATCGGATTTAGGCTTACGGCCTTCCACGTCGACGGCGACGAGTGCGAATGGGGGTATGGTACCGATATCGTCCACGTTATTGACCCCCCAGACGGTTTTGTCTCTGGATGTGCTTAATACTCTTCAGAAGCTCCTGCAGCGGCTGGATACGCAGTTCCCTCAGCCCGGGACTTCATCGTCACTTTTGTCTGTACCTTCCGTCGACGAGCAAACTGGTACGGCTCGATCGACGACAAAACACCCGTCGGCTCCCCAGGCAGTAAAAGATCGTCCTCGAGCACAGGAGGAGGGTGAGTTGTCGGAGTCCGATTCTGTACTGGGGGACTCGGGGTCAGACATCTCCATGTCACCTTCGAGGGACCCAACATGGAATTCGGATGTAGAGTTAGAGTCTACGAGGAGCCAGTCACAGCCATCTCCCCCGGATGATGTGGGAGCCTTCCATGCAATGATGGGGAAAGCTTGTTCTGAATTCGGCTTGATTCCGGAGGAGCAAAAGAAAGACTGTTTCCTTTTTGACCATATGGGCCAAAGGAGAAAATCAGTATTTGCCATCCCAATCCTGGACCACGTGTGGCAAGAAGGTCTCAAGACGATGCGACATCCGTTCTCGGAGCCAGCCATAAAGGGTCGGATCGAGAAAAAGTTTAAAGCTCCGGAGTCCACTCCAAAATGTCTAACATCGCAGCCTCTGTCTGACTCGGTGGTGTCGGCGGCAGCGGCTAGGAAGGCCAGGGTCCAGCAAAAATGTTCAACGCCACCTGAAAGCGAAGCTAGGAGACAGGACGCCTTTGGAAAGAAGGTGCTCTCGGTCGGAGCGACGACAGTAAGAGCAGCCAATTCCTTAGCGATCGTGTCACGATATGATAGGGAAATGTGGCACAAACTAGCCCCTATCCTAGAACACCTGCCAGACGAACACCGGAAAGCAGCTATGTTACTGGTGCGGGACGGCGAAGAGGCCTCGAACCACGCTATCAATATCGCAGTTGACCTAGCAGAATCTGGGTTCAAACAAATCAACCATGGAGTAGTGCTTCGTCGGCAAGCGTGGCTCAAATGTACTACTTTCCGTCCTGAAGTACAGTACAAAGTCCTTGACATGCCATGCGAAGGGGAACACCTGTTTGGCGAAAAGGTTGATGAAGCGCTGAAAGGGATGAAAGAAGACACGGATACTGCTAGGTCCCTCGGCGCCCTTCAAACGGGTAGAAATTTTCGTTCTTTTCGCCCCTTCAGGGGTGCTTCTGGAAACTCCCGCTTTGGAGCTTCGAGGGACCGTGGATTCAACAGGCCCTCTTACTCTTCACAAGGGTTCAGACGAGCGTCCCAGTCGGCACGTAGAAGCAGGGATTATCAAGCCTCCAGACGGCGAGGCTCAGGTCCGTCGTCGACGAAGACCAAGCAAACCAGCAACCAATGACGGCCTTCGGAACGTCCTGGGGGGTCGAGTCTCTCATCACTTCGACCGATGGAAATGCATCACCACAGATCGATGGGTCCTAGACACGATTCGCATGGGTCATGCGCTGCAATTCAAAGACAAGCCTCCGCGTCTTCCTCCTTTATTCTCGACACAGCCCCACCTCCGAATCCTACGACAAGAGGCGGCGCTTATGTTGCAAAAAGGGGCGGTAGAGAGAGTTCCTGTAGCACAGGAAGGACAAGGAGTTTATTCCAGGTTCTTTGTTGTAAAAAAGCCAAACGGCAAATGGAGGCCCATTCTCGACCTGAGGGTACTCAACAAGTGGCTAAAGAGCCTAAAATTCAAAATGCTAAAGCTCCAAGAGGTTATCAGGTCGGTGCAACCCATGGATTATCTATCATCACTAGACCTTCAAGATGCTTATTTTCACATTCCAATACGCCCACGACACAGGAGATATTTAAGATTCGTCGTCGGGAGAAAGCATTTTCAGTTCAAGGTCCTCCCATTCGGGCTCAAGTCCTCCCCCAGGACGTTCACCAAGTGCTTGGCCCCTATAGGGGCCCATTTGAGGAAGGACGGTCATCATGTCTATCCATATCTAGACGACTGGCTGGTCAGAGGTTCATCCAAGGAACAAACACGAGACAGTCTACGAGCCACAATGTCCCTCTTACAGGAACTGGGCTTCGCAATAAACTTCAACAAGTCCTCCGTAGAGCCTTCGAGTACCTTGGTCTTCCTAGGAGCGGAGTTTCATACACACACAAGCCTGGTGAGACCATCCAGCGAAAGAATTCAAAAACTTCAAAACAAGGCGTCGGAATGGAGAGGCGGTACCAAGGTCTCGGTGCGAAAGTACATGTCCCTGCTAGGGACCATGTCGTCCTGCATTCCGCTAATAAACAACTGTCGCCTGTTTATGAGACCTTGCCAGGAATTTCTAGCGGACCGTTGGGCGCAGAGCCGAGGTCGCTGGTCCGACAAACTGGTCGTCGACGAACAACTAGTTCAAGCACTCGGCTGGTGGAGAGTGTCTACTCATCTAACGAAAGGGATGCCTCTACTGGAACCAGAGTTCCAAAAGACGGTGGTGACGGATGCATCGCTGAGCGGATGGGGAGCTCATCTGGATATGTTACAGGTACAAGGCCAGTGGTCCTTGCAGGAGTCCTCCCTGCATATCAACCTGCTAGAACTGAGAGCAGTGCAATGGGCTCTAAAATCTTTTCTTCCGCAACTAAGGGACTCGGTGGTGCGTGTCATGACGGACAACACCACTACGATGTTCTACTTGAGAAAACAAGGAGGGACACGTTCCAAGTCCCTATCGACGGAGGCACAGAAAATCTGGCATTGGGCCCTACAACACAACATGCAAATCTTAGCGTTCCACCTACCAGGCGTGAGAAACGTGGAAGCCGATGCCCTCAGCAGAGAAATGAACGAAGTTCACGAGTGGGTACTGAACGACCAACAACTACAACAAATATTCAAGAAATGGGGACATCCGTCCATAGACCTGTTTGCAACGAAGAACAACAAAAAATGCCATCAGTACGCCAGCAGATGGCCTCAGAAGGGCTCTCTGGGGGATGCGTTCTCCTTCCCATGGACGAACAAATTCATGTACGCATTCCCTCCATTTCCCCTGGTCCGGAGGACATTGCAATGGATCCTCAGGTACCCATGTCGTGTAATTCTGGTGGCCCCATACTGGGCCAGACAGGTGTGGTTTTCAGACCTGCTACACTTAGCGGCTGCGGAACCGATGAGATTCAAGAAGACCCCCGACCTTCTGTCTCGACAGGACGGTGTTGTTTGGCATCACGACCCGGACAGCCTCCAGTTGACGGCCTGGCTCCTGACTTCGCCGAATTTGGTCGGCTAACGATTCCGGAGGACTGTCGGCGTATCCTACAAGCGGCAAGAGCACCTTCCACAAACGCCTCATACGCGTACAAATGGAAACATTTCTGTCAATGGTGTGAGGATCAACCAGGCTTGGCCCCGCAATCGATTAAGCCAGAACAGCTCCTTCCATACTTGCTGCTCTTAGCCCAAAAGGGCCTGTCGGTATCTTCAATAAAAGTACACCTAGCAGCCATTTCCAGGTTTACTCGTCGACGGCACTCGGCACCTTTGTTCAGCGACCGCCTGATTAAGCACTTCCTTAAAGGCCTCTTTCGGATTTTCCCTCCAGAGAAGAAATTTCCGCCGGAGTGGAGCCTCAATCTAGTCTTAACATCTCTTATGAAGCCTCCTTTTGAGCCAATGTCATCATCGTCTCTAAAGTTTCTGTCGTGGAAATTGGCCTTCCTGGTGGCCATCACTTCAGCACGACGCATTTCAGAAGTTCAGGCTCTAATGATAGACCCACCATACTTACGATTTTTCAAGAACAAGGTAGTCCTAGCCACTAACCCGCAGTTTATACCAAAAGCTCCGTCGGTGTTCCATAAACACTCCTCTATTGTGTTGCCTACGTTTTTTCCGGAGCCATGCTCGGGAGCGGAGCGCATGCTACACACATTGGATGTTAAAAGGGCTCTTAAGTTTTATCTCCATCGTACGCAACCGTTCAGAGAAACGAGACAGCTGTTCGTGGCTTATGGTTTGGGTGCTAAAGGAAAAGCCATTTCAAAGCAAGGACTGTCAAGATGGGTGTCATCTACCATTTCGTACTGCCATTCTAGAGCAGGGAAACCTCTTCTACGACGGCCAAGAGCTCACTCAACTAGAGCAGCGGCATCGTCGACGGCACTGTGGGCCGGAGTCCCTCTGGGGGACATTTGCATGGCGGCTACCTGGGCGGCTACACACACCTTTACCCGCCATTACTGCCTGTCGCAGCAACATGCCGAAGATACCCGGATGGGACAGGCGGTGCTTTGACACCTATTCCAGTAAGGTAAGCCCCGGCTGAGGGGTTGCATCCTATGGAATTTATGACTGTATGTGGTTTGTTTTCCTGTGTTAACGATTACTGATGTATACATGATCATAGGGAACGGGCCTTGCGAACAAAGTATATGGGTTTGCATGCACGCCTCCTCTTTGGGGGTGGTACTGCTGTGTAATCTATTCTAAGCATGTGAATCCATGAAAGATCCAATGCTGGAGAAGGGAATAGTTTCTTACCTGTAACTCCATTTCTCCAGCATTGGTATCTTTCATGGATTCACATGCGCTCTCCTGCCTCCCCTGAACATGCAAACCGGTTCCCCCACTACTTTGGGGGCCGAAATCTGAGGGAGCGCGGGGGCGGGGCCTGTATTTGTGTCATGACGCCCCGACGGCGTGGGCACGCATGATGCAAAACGAGGTGGATAGGACGCATAAGCGTCGAAAAAGTTTTCCTACGGGAAAGGGTCTATATAATGTACCGGGGATTCCCAGCCTGACGACGGGGAATGTTCTAAGCATGTGAATCCATGAAAGATACCAATGCTGGAGAAATGGAGTTACAGGTAAGAAACTATTCCCTTACCTACCTATGCTAGTTCCTGTAACCATTCCCACCGACAACTTCCCCCTCCAAAAATACACCCACTGTTCTCTTTGTGTCTAGCTCTGTGCTTTCTGAGCATCTTTCTAAAAGGTATGCATTAACTGCAGCCATAAGCCAGCTAAATTATCTTGTGATGTAATAGGTTAGTCTTAACCAAATGGGCATTCGGCCACTTGATTTAGCAGAATGTGTTTCCAAAACATCTGTTTAGCTGAATTCTTGTTAAAAAAAACAGGCATTTTATAGGCATTAGATGAGCATTTGCCAAGTTCTGCAATAATATGCCGGGCACTAGCACCAATTTCCACCTGTTGCCATTTTAAGGGCCAGTAGTTACCCTTATGAAGTGCCTTGAAAATGCATATCCCATGCCGACACATAAACCAAAACTGTTGGTTTTGCCATTGCTTGTTTCAGAGGGGTTTACAGGATGATAGAGGGTGTGAGCGGGTGCTGAGGCAAATGGAAGGCAGCGGGTGGAGGCATCGGCACCCAGCTTTTATGCTTGCTTTTTCCTCTGTACATGAGGCTGCCATGTGCGATGCCCTCTCTCTTTGACATTGCTTGCGATGATTCACTATTCAAAGTAGGGTATAACATTTCAAGTTGCATGCTAGTAGCCGGGCATAAATGTTGATTGCCCCCTCCGTTCTCAGCATACATACAGTAAACCATTTGTAAAGTCCATTATCACTAGCCAATGGTTAGCGGCGAGTGAACATTTTGAGGTCTGATTTAAATCTTAGGATAAAACATCTAAAATAATATTTTCCCCGTAATCTCCTCCACTTGTTACTTAGCTTCCTTATTTCCTTTAAGTACTAAGATTTTGCTGTAACTATTGATATGCAGATACACATCCATACTTTAGATGGAATTGAGAAACCATTGCTCAGAAAAACATTTCCGTGACCTCTGGAAGCATGTGTGGATATTAGTCGCATTTGAGACTAGCATGCTTGGATGCAATCCCTCAACCCCTGTTTCTTACTTCCCTATATTTTTGTTCTTACCTGCTCTCAATTTGGAACTAGAACTCAGTGCTTCAGATACGAATTGGAGGTCAGATAGTTTCACTCCCTGTTTGGGGAGTAACCCATAGTACCAATTCCCGACTGGTGTATTTTTAGGCATATTAAAGTTTTCAATTTAAAAAATAAGCATGTTGCTTGTAATCCATACATCTTTTGTATTTAATTGAAGAAAAGACATCTCTATTTTGATCAGAAATGGCTTACAACACATTTGCAGGTGGCTGAGCTATTCCCCTTAGCGCGAAGATGCCAAAAAGTAGAAAGCCAGTTTTTGAGGGTGTGAACAAAGAAGAACATAGATTAAGGACAAAGAATTTAAAGAAACATATGACTTACTAAGTTACTATTAACTAAGGGTGGCAAGTGCTTCAAACTAAAAAGGCATAATGAAAAGATATAAAAAAATGACATTGTTATGTGGCAATCGAGGGATTCAGATGGGAAGGATACAGGAAAGATCGCAGGGGCTCCCACAGGTGAAATTTAAGCAGAGCTTTGAAGAGATCCAGTTGATTCCACAATCCAGCTTGGCATAAAGCAATTTATGGCTGACCTCTTCACTTCTCGTTTGGCAGTAGATTTTCTCCTTTAAATGTTCACAGCAGCACACACTTTACCGCTATTTTGTAAGTTTGGTTGTCAGCCAGCTGGCGCATTTGAACATGATGATATGCTTTTTGAATATCAAGATAATTCCTTTAAAAAGCAGGCAATGGCCAGGCTCGTTATCATAGAATTAGTAGCAATATAGCATTGCCTGTTGGCATTAAAAGGTTGGTATATTTGATTAAATCTAACATCTGAATGTTTTGTGTTGCTTTATCAGTAAAAATAGAGCATATTGTTTTAAATATGATAATATTTAACTAATAAGAGTTCTTGTCCTGATTAGGAGTTGGAACAAACCCGGGAATTTGATAAAATAAGGCAACATCAGGAATTACAGAAATTGGCTGCTGAAACACAACATAGGGAATGGGTTAGAAAAAAGAATGAGCAAGTAAGTCGTCCAATATATTTTCAAGTCTTTTTTTTTTTTAGCATGTTAATGATTTTTGTGCTCTTTTTGATTGATTTTGTTGTGCTCCTAATACTGACCGGCATGTTTGTGATTGCCTTGAATTGTGCAAAATGAAATGTATTATAATGGAAATTATATATTGTCTAGAAAGAGTAATGCCTCCAAATTAACCAGAATATGTATTTTAAATGCATTTGTACGCCAGTTTGAAGCACATGACATTCCGTTTTTCTCTAGTTAGAAGAGCGCCACTTGGGTCCAAGGGAATGAGACATTACACTGATAGACATCTTCTCTAGGACGTAGTCGCCTCCCCAGATTTCAAGGTAGTCTCTGACTTGTATTTGTCTTGATGCTGTGGTGCTTCATCACTGTGGATGGAGTCTCCCAGAAGATTGATGAACGAGAAGCAGCTGGTCTGGCCTGGTGAGAGAACTACAAGAATTGTTAGTCAAGAATATATATATAGGAGCGCCAAACAGCAATTCATAAGGCATTTAACTCTCAGATTAAGAAAGGCAAAGTAGATTATTTATGCTATAGTGCACTATAGGTGCATGATTCTCCCAGTTACCACCAGAAGAAAGGATGCATTTAGTCAAGGTTTGCTTTACTATCCCATTGGCTCTCTCTACAATGCCATTAGCTTGTGGGAAAAACGGGTTAGACAACTGCAGAGTACAGCCCCAGCTTGACAGGGCCTCTCTTAAGGCTTTACCTGAAAAGGTGGGACAATTGTGAACTTGGAGCAATTTTGGTGCTGTCACAGCTATTAAGGACAGCAAACCCTTTATGACCTCCGTACAATCGACCTTCTTCAGAAGAATTAGCCAAGTGAATCTTGGCCACAAGTCCACCACAACCAACAGATAATTCTACTTGTTGATAGGGGTCAGTGGATCTATGTGGTCCATGTACATGCATTCAAAAGGCACTATTGCCATGGTTAGTGTGCTTACTGGTGTTTACGGGAATTGTCCACTGTAAACATATGGGGTAATTAGCTATGTACTGTCCTAACTCTTCATTAAGCTCTAGCCACCAGTATCTATCCTGCTAGGGCCGTGTAGTACCTGAAATCCCAAAGTGGGTTGAGGCTACACTTGCATGTGCTTCAGAGATTAATTTTAGTCTATCCTGCTTGTTCGGTAGTACCCTGTCAACTGGGCCTCCTTTTGACCTAGGTATAGTGACCATCACTGTATTCTCATTTACTGTATAGTTGTAAAGTAGTGGGGAACCCTTCTGGGTTAGGACTGTATGCATCAAGACATGCTTTTATGTCCCTGTCTATGTATATGGCTGAGTGTGTTAATGTTGCCACCAAGTTCTGAACAGCCCGCTGTCTTGCAGACTGATCAGCAAGCACATTGCCTAGAATTGTACACATAATCTCTTTTGTGTGATTTTGTGTGCATAACCCAGATGAGATGTCTAGCCTTTTTGATGTCTCAAGTTTTTTGCCAAAGTTGTTTTGACAATATTAGCCTGCCTTTATAGAATTCCCTGAATGATTGGACTTGCCACCATTGAAGATCAACATTATAACCTCTTACTACATAGTATGAATCAGACACAATTGGAGTGGGCTTATGTGGATCAATTTGCTTTAGTGCAAGGAGAAGACCTTGTAACTCATCAACCTGAACTGATGCATCCCTCGAAATATGTTTTGGGTGTATCCTGGTGTTCAAACTCATTGTTATGGTTAAATCGCTCTTTTACAGCCGCACAAGCAGCAGCAAACTTTGTGTGTCCCTGTGAGGAATTCGACCAGCCGCACAGTGGGTGTGCGCTCGCCTGGACTTTTTTGAAATGTTCAATTAATCATGAAAATGTGTGGGGCTAATCCACACACATTTTCCTATGCTTGCAGCACGACAAACGCATAGACCCATGTACGCTGGGTGGACACAGCCTACAGGCACAGTCAGCACTGTCATATTTAGTTGGGAAATGACAGCAGGAGTACACGATGCATCTCCAGATGCAAAACCAAAATCTGGTAACTGCACTGCAAACAAGATAAGAGACCAACAGACACGGATAGGAGCAGTGCTTTAAGTGGGCCGGGGCCTGCCGGGGCCAGGCCCCGGCAGTCTCCAAAAAGTGGGGCTGAGCCGGGGCCCTGCCGGGGCCCCCCGGCCTCACCACGCCATGGCAGGACGCATTATCCCGCCGCGGCCGCAGCCGCGACGGGAGATGCGCCCGCCACTTTAACGTCAGGCAAGCTGACAGAAGTGCCAGCCAGGCACAGCGTTGCTGTGACTGGCTGGCACTTCCGTCAGTCACTGTAACTTTCTCTGATGACCCCTCATCTGAGGGGCCATCAGAGGAAGCTAGAGTCCCTTAGTTTTCCCTCGCTTTCCCTCGCCAGGTCACTGACCCTCAGCGAACCCACGGGCTCTGTGATCTAATCTGTGATCTCGATCACTGAGCCCGAGGCGCCTTTCTGCTTTGGCAAGGTTTTATAAAAGATGCCTTCAACTGTGTACGTTTAAGCCATCTTTTATAAACGTAGACATATTTCTATGTTTATAACAGACGGCTTGAATCGTACACAATTCAAGGCATCTTTTATATAGCTTTGTCGACGGACAAAGCCACCTTGGGTTTTGTCCGTCCTCAACGCTTTATAAAAGATGGCTACGTTTCAAGCCGCCTTTTATAAACATAGACATATGTTACAAATGTCTGTTTTTAAAAGGCAGCTTGAAAAGTACACAAACCATAGTAAGGTAAGCACACAAATGTGCGTAACTTACTATGGTTTGTGCACTTACAAGCCACCTTGTATAAACATAGAAATATGTAACATTGCTATGTATATAAAAGAAGGCTTTAAAAATCACAAACCATAGTAGTACGCAAACAAATATTTAAATGCTCAAATACATTTATATATTTGTTTGCGCACCTTACTATGATTTGCGCACTTTTAGGCCACGCCCGCAATGGAAGCCACGCCCCCAAACGAGGGCCCCCCCTCAATTTTTTACCCCACTTATAGCACTGGATAGGAGTATAAACAATACAAGTTTATTTGCTTCAAACGGACTCAAGTTCTACCCAGCAATAACTGTGCAGATGTGAGCCATTTACAGAAAGGAAATGACATCCTTTCATGCGCTCCAGTTTACATGAGTTCTGCTGCGAGTGGGATGTCATAGATGACAGTTTAGAGCTCCATGCTATGTATATGGTTTTCTGTGAAACATACATGCATACAATTCTGTGAGTGATTCCATGCTCTGTACGTGCTAACTTTCTGACCTTGCAAGACAACAGACTGTTTCTACTGAAAGGAAAACATTTCTACCAACATTATCTTTTGTTTTTATAACTGGGGGTTTCTTGTACAGCAGCATGTTCTTACTGTTTGTTTAGGGTAAACCCTTTCCTGGTACAAACAGAACAGACGACAACATTTTGATCGCACTTGTGCAAGCCAAGGCTGTAATAACAATTGTTGGCAGGGGCCACAGCATTGGTTCTTTAAGATAGGCTTAGCCTACACCAATCACCGTGGCTCATTTGACGTTAAAAGAGGGCCGAGCCCTTCTCTTTGCAGCTCTGAAGACTTTGCAAGGAGTAGCAAGAAGAACTCCTCATTGGACGCTGGCTGAAGGTACAGTCTGTATTACAACTTCTGTCTCAGTGAAGGACGGCCAGGATTTCAAAAGAGGGAAGCAAGATCCCTCCCAAAACATCTCTGAGGGAACAAAAAGAGATCCAGAACTCAGAGGCCCCTTCAACAGTTCCAGAATCAGTACCCAGCCGGCACATTGCGTGCCTTACTAGGCTATGCAGCAAGCTTCCTAGATAGGAAGTACCAGAAGGTCTCCAAACCTACAACAAAGAACAATGTAGCTGTCTGCAACATACTGCTCCGCTTTGGGCCGTCCGCCTTAAAGGACGACACAAGCCCATTGAAGAAGCTGGGAGAAGTGCCTCGACGAGCATCTACTGACGTCCACCTTAAAGGACATTTTTTCAAGCCTGTCGAGTTCCTCGAGCTGCAACCAACTGCATTGCCAAGCCGCAGTTGCTTAAAGACATCTGAGAGACGTCTTGGCCAGTGCTTCAGAACCGCTGACCAGCATGGAGACAACGACCCCGAGCCGCTGTGTAGCCGCCCCCTGTAGCCGCTCGTCCATCCTCGCTCGCCAAACCGTCTTGCTGCATGATACCCGCAACTGACACTCATCTTGAACTCAGTCACAGAAGCACCCATAAGACGACTCGACCCTGTCGAGCATCAAGAGCACCTACAGCACAAAGTATCTTGTGGTTCTGTCCCCCTGGTTCTTCTCAGAAGACCCCTAGAGACATTTTAAGACCCAGTGCTCCCCTTGTGCTGAAGCCAAGAAACCATAAACTGTTGTGGTTTTAACCATACCAACTACCATCCTGTCAGTATCCAGAGGGCAATACAAACAAAGTTAGTCTACAACACACTCCTGGTTATGATATTGTTCTTGTGTTGTCTGTCTAATAAGTTATGAGAATTACAATAATTTGTAAAAGAAACTTGAGGTGCAGGGGAGAAAACGCAGTCCTGGCCATGAACTGTGCAAACATACAATACCAAAGAGTATGTTCCCATAGAAGTGGGAACTCCCTCACCTGCACACTATCAAAGGCTAAAAGACAGCCAAAACTTTATTGTATATTTCTTAAGTGAATATCATATAGAAATTTCCAAATTGTCTTAATGATGTAAGTAATTAGAGAAACATGTTTCAAATAAAGAATGTTCACAACATTCTTTTTTCTTCAGTTTCTGGTTTAATGAGAAACCCTTCATCACAGGTACTTTACTGTGAATATTACTGCAATTCTAAAAAGGAACGCAAGTGAGAATACTTCTCCTATTATATACATTTAAAATATCAAATCACTTTAAGCTTGATAAGTCAACTTTTTTTCTTTTATTTATAAGGCGACTTATCAAGCTTAAAGTGATTTGATATATTTAATGTATAATAGGAGAAGTATTCTCACTGGCATTCCATTTTTTATTGCAGTAATCTTCACAGTAAAGTACCCCCGATGAAGAGTATTATATCTCGAAATGTGTTGGGCTTCTCAGAAATATCCAATAATGTTTAGGCTGTTCTTTACTCTTTGATAGTGTGCGGGGGACGGAAGTTCCCACATCTATGGAAACTTATCCAGAATGCATCCTTTTCCTTCTTTGAAATTGTCCTCTGCATTCCATTTACAGGGTGGGATGTATTTCGTAATAATAATAGGTTATTTGTAACATGCTTAATAACCAGAGGCTTCTAAGCGCGGACCCGGGATCGAACCTGTGTTGCTCCACGTCGTCTTACTTCCAAGACTAGAACGTTGAGCCTGAGCTTCTCCCGGGACCCATAGTGTTGGACTTTCTGTTGTGATTAATAAAGTAGATATTTTTATACAACCTTGACTGGACACTCCTTTTATCATTTTTGTTGTGTTGCAGCTAGCCAGCGATCCACGACCTTTCGGAGATGAGCCTTTACGTTCTATCCGGGTTACCAAAATTGGAGTTTTATAATTTTCCTGCATTGCCAATGTGTTCAGATCCCTTCTTGGGCATACTAGAGGTGTGCGGCTGATTAAAGGTTTACAAACCGATCTTAATCCCTGGACCACTGGTGCCCCGAAGTTGATCCGTCACACTCCCAGCTGCTGGAACAGCACTTCCATAATAGTATAGTATATTTGCAAACTTTCCAAGTGGGAGGTCTGGTACTATTGCATCTGCTTCTGGTTGTAGAGACCATTCCAGTTCATAGGTTTGTAGCTGCTCTGTTTTATAGTGATATTGTATGTTTTGTGGTGCCTGCGCTGCAGCCCACTGAATCCATCTAAAGTGTAGTGCCTTTTCATTCACAGTACTTGAGCGTGTAGCTGCCACTAACTGCACTGTGTGTTTATGTGCATCATTTTGTTTGGAGCTAATGTGCTTTCCTTCTGTACGATTTGTACAACGGCCAGAATCTTTTCTTCTGGAACAAATTTCAGCTCTGGAATTGTATAGACATGTGAATGGTATTCAATGGGTTTTGTCTCTCCATGGTCACATACCACATATGTATATGCTTTCGGACCAGGAAATAGTGCCACTTGTAAGTCCTTGTCTGTGTTCCTGTCCTGAAGAGGACTACTTTGAGTCGTCTGTTGGTAGACATGGTGCAGGATGCGTGTGTGCTCTGCTTTCCAGTCTGTTGGACAAAGTTGAGCTTCAATAAGTCATATAGTGGTTTTATTAATGCTGCATCGTCTGCCACATATGATCTCCCAAAATTTAAAAGGCTAAGTTTGGCCTGCAACTCCTTGGGTGTATGTGGGCTTTGCAAGTGTGCACATTTCTCTAGGAATTGTGGAGTAAGTCAATTTCCCTCATCGAATAATAAACTCCGGAAATATAATTTCTCCAAGCTATTTTAGACTTCTTAAAGTTAAAAATGTAGCCTTTAGATACTAGTGTCCTAATGATTGCAAAGAAATATGCCTCTTTGGCTAAAAATAAAAATATGTCTCTGCAATACACAAACTTCTAACAAACCAGCTTCTACACCCGTTATCCTCCCTTATAAACCCCTAGACAAGTTTAGTCGAAGAGGTTCAAAAATCTGTTGTACCTGTCGTTTCTCAATCTCTCCCTTCTGCAAATAATGTCACGGGAAGTGTTGATACTTTACATGCACAACATCCAACAACAGAAATAAATTATTACTTTTGTACTATTGAAGATAAACGTACGTAGACAGAGAAATCGATTACTCTCTATGTCCTGACTCAGATCTTTGTACAAACATTCTGATTTACAATCTATGAACTTGAGGGGACGACCTTGTGGTCCTGGCAATATCCTTCGAGAGTCCACACAAGATGAATTTCATTCATTTAAGTCTGAAACAAATGCTCGCCTCTTAACTGAAACCAAAAAGCCAAAACATAGCAACTGCGACTCCTCCACTCATTATAGTTTGATCTTGCATTGGTGAGGGGATGATTTTCCGATTTATGATCTCAACAGAATTTCCATGCTTAATATCATGGAGGATGTCCCTATGATGCAGGATTTAATCTCCAGAGATTTTTCACAAATTGAATTCATACATCATTATGACACCTCTGTTGTGAGATTATGGATGTCCTCTGGTATTGTTAGAAATATCATTTGACAGGCACGTGAGGAGTTTTATAATCTGGGCTTTCTCTTCATCAATCGAATGTTGCAATTGAACATCTTCCGAAATTGACCCAGACTTCTGCTGGTATGCAAAATAAGCCTTGGTATACAACTCCTGAAGATTTCCTTCGCACAAACCTCTACTACTAACTTGTGAACACTATCTCTACCTCATCTCATCTCTTATAAAGAGGCTAATTAACAACCAGTTACAGGAAAGAGCACCTCACTCAGTCTGTGGTCTTGGAACACTAGAGGTCACAAACACTTGACTACAACTGCATCCAATCCTTTGGATGCTTATGACCTAATACTTCGACAAGAAGTATCGATATCCTCTCACCTATTTGGGACAATCATACTATCTCCCTACTTCCTACATGAGTTTTAACAAGAGGACGACCAATGGCTGGATTAATGATGGCTGTTAAGAGCTCTTCAGGCCTCAGCATACAACCTTGGGCATCCCCAAATGTATATTTACAACTTGTCAAAATTAATTGAATTCTCTTTCTATTGCATGCATAAATGCATATTTTAATCACGCCGCTATCAGTTCCTGGAAGACCTGGAGCTTTTGCTTGATCTCATCTCCAATGACTCATCAATTGATCACACGATTATTGCAGGAGATTTGAATATCAAATGTCTCCCTACAAAGGGATCGAAATCCCTAAAAGTGGCCAAACACTGGATGCTTTTGATGGAAGAGAGAGATCTATTAATGTTAAATGGTTCTAGCAGGGAGGACTCTCCACCTAATCCTGCGTGGCAAAGAGGACTGTAAGTGACCATAACATTTTGGAACTAGTATGGTTCGGTCCTGTTTCAGAATGAATACAGCCAGCTATTATAGTCACCAATTAGCAATTTCAACTAGAGGTAACCGCTTAAGATGGTCTTCTGATAAGCTTCATAACTTGATGTTGAACATTTCTTATTCTGCTAATACACTCCATCCAGAATTTATTTTCTCTGAAGGTGTATACGTAGCTGCTTTACACATTTCCAAAACAAACAACCTTCATGCGATGAAACCACCTGTAATACATTTGCATAACTTTGACAAACAGCTTCAGACAAGGAAATCTACTGCGAGAGCTGATATACGCACTCTCAAGACTTTACCAATTGATCTTCGATTGCGTGAAACTTCTAAACTTGAGACCAGATATACAAATTGGGTGAGAGCAAGAAAAGCGAAAATGTATCTAACTGATGCACAAATAATGCTTCAAACTTTATTGACTAAAAGCTCAGCCTTGATATGGGGCTTGCTAATAAAAGCCACTACAACTGCACAAACATTGATGCTGATAAATGCAGTTCCGGAGGAAGTATGGGTGCAATATTACAATTCTCTATATACTGCCACTTCTTGAGTAGATTATTCTTTTTGTAACACCCTTCATTACTACACTGATATTAATTTTAACAAAGAGGATTTAGTTATATAAATCTCTAAACTATCCTCTTCGAGAGCCCCGGGTCCTGACGGTCTAATAACATGCTTAAAGCTCATCCTGAGGCCTCAAGTTATTCACACATTCCTCCCACATGGCAAAAATCAGTAGTTTTGCCGATTTACAAGAAGGGTGTTCGCCATTGTCCCAAAAATTATAGACCTGTGGCACTTAGAAATCCCGGGGAAGATTTTTGCACGCTTCATCTTGAACAAATTTACAACTTGGGCAGAAGATGACAACGTTCATGACCCCTTTCATTCGGGTTTCATTCCAGGCCTTGGGACCTCTATGAACTTGCATACACTTCACGCTATCAAACAGCAGGAATGGCAGAAACAGCAACCATGTTATGTAGCGTTTATTGATTTTCAAACTGGCTTTGATTCCATCTCTTGAGAGCTCTTATTTTCCAAATTATCCTAGGCAAATTGCCCTCTTCATCTACGACATTGGATAAGAGTTCCACTCAAAAACATCGGTACAAATAAGACTGTCTTTAGATGGTAGACTATCAAATCTGGTAAGAACTTTCAGAGGCCTTAAACAAGGTTGCACATTGGCATCGATTTTTATTTAATTTTTTCATTTCAGACATTATCCAGATTTTTGTCAATACCATTTCTGACTCCCCTCGCTTGGGTAAACATGCAATCCCCTGGCTCTTCAATGCCGACGATTTAGTTCTTTTGGCGAAGACACTCACAGGGAATTGCAGGCACTATTGAATCAACTTGACATCCATTCACAGAAAAATGATCTCATAATTAGTCTAAGATCATGATCTTTGCTACTACTCAGATTTGCAAGAAAAACAGTTATAAGTGGGTATTGCAAGTAATCTTGAAGTTGGTGCGAGAATACAAGTTTCGAATGGATTGTGTCCTCCAACGCATTCCACATCTTTGACGTGTAATGTCCACAGCTGTGTACTTCAGAAACTTCTTTCGGCAGAGGGCAACCTGCGTCAATGGTGTCAGGTCAATGTCCCTCGAAGGCCTCCGTCGAGGGCAACGTCCCCGGATGTTGTAAATAGGACGCATGGCACCCATAGCCTCAGTTCTGTTTTTTCTACAAACGTGTTTGCTTCGTAGACTTGGTGAGCCTTGTGAATATGTCTTCATCTTCGACCCCTCCGACTCTGCTGTCTGGCTTCAAGACTTGCCAGGGACTGCAAGTCTAAAGTCGATTACTGCCCCGCATTGCATTTGTTTGTAGTGCATGGGCGAGAGCCACGACACCGACAACTGTTCCAGATGCCAGTCGCTGACTGCTAAGGCCTTGCGGCAGCATAAGAAAAAGCTTCAGGTAGGTAGGGGTTTTAAACCCACTAACTCCCATAAATCAAAGTCCAAGGGGATGTCCACCGACGGTTCGAGGGGTGACTCTCAGCGTCGGAAGGAGTATCGGGGCTCTTGGTCCCAGAGTGGTTCCCGCCATTCGTCCTCCTCGTCTCGGCATTCTAGGAAGCGCTGTCACTGGTCGCCTTCCCCGTCTTCCTCAGAGGATGGAGCCGCGAGGAAAGTGGCTTGTCCAACAAAGTCCTCGAATCCAGAGGAATGGGCTGCCTTCAGAGTGCAGATGTTGGCGATTTTTCAATTGCCAGGCACAGTTCCGTTTGCACCTTCTGATGAAGCCGGCAAGGAACGGTCTCGATCCGTGGCTACACACACCTTTGGGCTCGGGTCCTCGGTTCAATCCTCATAGGGAACCTTCGAGGTTCAAGGCTCAGGATGGTCGCAGGAGATGTGCTTCTAGGTCACAGTCCTCGTCCCCAGCGAGACCGCAGAAACCTGCGAAGGGCTCGATATACAGATTTCGAAGCTTTGCCTTCAACCCAGCCCTCTGCGCCGTCAGCACCGTTGTCGACGCCGAAACCGGCAGCACTCTCGACGCCAAAGCCATCATCCCCCTTGATGTCTTTGGGGCCTTTTGGCTGGGCTTTGCCTTCGAAGGTCCCTGGTACGGTGGATCTTCCAAGGAAGGCTACTTCCAAGTCTGTGAGATCTGTTTAGGACTCCAGACTCTCGGGACAGAGAGCAGGTTGTTTGGCAGCAAGGCTGACGAGAGCCTTGAGAGGTGGCAGACCTCAAAAGCTGCGGCTAAATCTTTGAGCGCAGCTGTGCGTCAACCTCGGGCTTTTTGTCCTAGGGGACAGCAGTGGAGGGGAGGTTATTTTCGTTACTACTCCTCCTTTGGTAGAACGAGAGGAGCCACCAGTCAAAGGGGTCAGCGAAAAAGTACTCGTGGTGGTCGGGGAATTAGAGGTGCCAAAGCCGCTCAGGCAGCTGCCTCCTTGCCTTCAGTTGCTGCCGCAGCCGCTCCAAAACAGTCCTGAGGCCATGTCCATGC
This sequence comes from Ambystoma mexicanum, assembly GCF_040938575.1. NCBI lineage: Eukaryota > Metazoa > Chordata > Amphibia > Caudata > Ambystomatidae > Ambystoma > Ambystoma mexicanum. The sequence continues at coordinate 649,977,098 of NC_090934.1, read as the reverse complement.
CCATGGTTTGCCAGTTGGGGGCAGGCTGTCTCAGCATCTCGAAGAATGGCGTGCCATTACTTCGAATGCATGGGTTCTGGATAAAATAGTCGACGGCTACTGCCTTCCCTTTCTACAGCGGCCTCACGACAATCCACCAGTGAATCTCTTTGAAGCTTCCAGATCCGCTCCTTGTGCAGGAAATCTTGACCCAGCTAGAGAAAGGCACTATAGAACTGGTGCCTGCAGCGGAGAGGAACAAGGGATGGTATTCCCCATATTTTTTTTATTCCAAAGAAAGACTGGGGATTGAGACTCATCCTGGATTTGCGTTGGTTGAACAAACTTCTCAGGAAGGACAAACTCTTTCTCAAGTCATCCAGGCCCTTCAACTTCAGGATTGGTTGTTGTCTCTGGACCTACAGGATGCTTACTTTCATGTGCCGATTCATCCCAAGCACAGAAAGTACCTGAGGTTTGCGGCTGGCGACTCACACTTTGAGTTTCGGGTCCTGCCATTCGGATTGACCTCCGCCCCAAGGGTCTGCACCAAGCTAATGGTGGTGGTGGCCGCATAACTCGGGCGAGGGGGGATTCCCATCTACCCCTACCTGGGCGACTTGCTGATCCGTGCGCATTCTCCCGAGCAAGCATTGGATCACTTCAGTCTCACCTGCCGCTACCTCCACAAACTGGGCTTCTCCCTCAATTTCAAGAAGTTGCATCTGACACCTTCCCAACAGCACCAATATATCGGGCTGTGTTGGTCAAGTCCTTGGGGAAGTGCTCGTCTCCCAAGGTAAGGGCTCATCACATTTTGCAGATGGTGGCCAAGTTTCAACATGCCCAGAATCTCATGGCTTTTGAATTCTTAAGGTTGCTCAGCCTCATGGCATCCTGCATTGTTCTGGTGCCAGAGGCCAGGCTGAGGATGACATCCCTGCAATGGGTTCTCAAGATGCAGTGGGCGCAGTTCTCGGGCAAGATGTTGGAACCCGTTCAGATTCCAATCTTGGTCTCCCAGGATCTTCCGTGGTGGGCCAACAAGGGGAACCTGATGACTGGGGGGGAGCCATTTTGGCAACCATGGCCGGAGGTGACTGTAGTGACGGACGCTTCCCTCACAGGATGGGGAGCTCATGCCAAAGACTTGACCGTCAGCAGTCGTTGGTCTCCGTTGGATTCCAAACTCCACATCAACCTGTTAGAGCTGAGGGCCATCAGGCTGGCCCTGAAGGCTTTTCTGCCGTCTGTGTGGGGGAAGTGTGTCCTGATTAGGACGGACAACACAGTGGCCATGCATTATCTCAACAAAAAAGGGGGTTAGGGTCACTCCCGTTGTGCAGTGAGGCAATGCAGCACTGGTTCTGGGCAATTCAACAGGAAATTTCGCTCTTGGCAGTTCATCTGGCCGGAGAGGACAATGCAGCGGCAGACACTCTGAGCAGGCAGAGCACGATCTCTCACGAGGGGGAGTTGGCTCAGGAAGTCCTTCTAGAGATCTTCGCCCTTTGAGGAAGCACACAAGTGGATCTCTTCTCCACCAGTGCCAACCGGAAGTGCGAGTGCTTCTGCTCAAGGGAATTTCCTCAGAGAGGAGCCTTAGGAGACGCATTCGTGGTGGATTGGTCATTCCCACTGCTGTACGCGTTTCCTCCGGGTCCCCCCGTCATTCCTCAAGTGTTAAGGAGGTTACTGAGGTTCAAATCCCACATGATCCTCATTGCTCCGGATTGGGCCAGGAGAGCGGGGTACCCAGACCTTCTAGATATGTCCATCTGCCCTCCATGCCGTCTTGTCTGCCGAGAGGATCTGCTCTCTCTCGCGCGGGGGATTTAAGGTGGGGGTGTCAGGTTTTCCATCCAGAGGTCAGGACTTCAACCTTCACGCTTGGTATCTGAAAGGTTGAGGTATAAGGATTGGGACCTCCCGGATGACGTGATGGAGGTGTTGCTTTTGGCCAAGCAGCCAGCAACAAAATCCCTGTACCGTAGGGGTAAGTTTTGCGACTGGTGCATAGGACAAAATGTTGATCCTTTTCAGTGTTCCATGCCCATGGTTTTGTCTTTCTTGCTTTCTTTGGCCCACAGGGGCCTTCAAGTGGGTACCATTAAAGGTTACCTGGCGACGCTGTCTACCTTCAAGCGCTTGTCTGAAGAATGTTCTTACTTTAAGATTCCTTTGATTTCCCAATTTCTTAAAGGGCTCACTAATGTGTTCCCGCCAACCCCTTTCCAGGTACCGGTTTGGGATCTGAATTTGGTGTTAAAATTCCTGATGGGTGCTCCGTTTGAACCTTTGCATTCTTGTCCTTTCAGATTGTCTTTCAAGACGGTGTTCTTGGTTGAGGTTACTTCCGCTCGCAGAGTGAGTGAATTTCAGGCACTTTTCATCTAAGCCGCCCTTTACTGTGTCCCACAAGGATAGGATTGTACTGGTGGTACGTCCATCCTTTCTGCCTAACGAAGTGTCTGAATTTCATTTCAGCCAGAAAGTGGTTCTTCCTTCTTTCTATCCTCCTCCTCATCCTGGTAAGGAAGAGGAGTGACTCTATAGGTTGGACCCTAAGAGAGCTCTGAGCTTTTATATTTCTACAATGTCCAGGGTCAGAGTGGACGATCAACTCTTTGTGGGGTATACTTGTCACCGATTGGGCCCGGCTGTAAAAACAGACCTTGCCCAAGTGGATTATAATCACCATTACTGAATGTTACCGTTTGGCGGGCAAGGACCCTCCTGAAGGGTTGCGAGCTCATTCCACTAGGGGCGTGGCTACTTCCACAGCCCTGCAGTGGGGAGTTCCTATTAGGAATATTTGTGATGCAGCTACATGGGCTTCTATCCACACTTTTGTTAAACATTATTCCCTGGATGCAATCCGTGGTCAAGATATGGGCTTTGGTAAGGCAGTTCTTTATTCTGCAATCTGATTGGGTACTCTAAATTCTTTTCCCTCCTCCATTTTTTCCTGGTAGTGCTTTGGGAGTCTGTCAAAGATGTGCAATACGTTGGAGGACACAACCCATTCGAAGAACAAGTTACTTACCAACTGGTAACGTTCTTTCGATTGGATGTTCCTCCAACGTATTCCACATCGCCCTCCCAGCCTGCCCCTCTGGAGAATTTCCTGTGCGATTGCAGCTTACGTTTCCGCAAAGCTATGTGCAGTCAAGCAGGCGTTGGATATGTGCATGTTACACGTTATGGAGGAAAAAAAAATAAACTGAGGCTACCGGCGCCGTGCAGCCTATTTATAACATCCAGTGACATCGCCCTCGACGGAGGCCTTCGAGGGACATCGACCCAATGCCATCGACGCAGGCACCCTCTGCCGAAAAAAGTACACAGCTGTGGACATTACATGTCAAAGATGTGGAATACGTTGGAGGAACATCTAATCGAAAGAATGTTACCAGTTAGTAAGTAACTTGTTCATCTGAGGCTTAATGTCAACAACCATGTGTCTAATGTCCCTTTATTTATTTATTTATTTATTTATTTATTTATTTATTTTTGTATCACGCCGGTCACCCTCAGGCATCAGATAAAGACACATAAGACAACAAGTAGACTAACATGGAGACGGGACAATATATAAATGGTAGTGTAGTTCTGGAGTTATTTGAAGAGGAGTGTTTTCAGCTTTTTCCGGAAGCACAAAAGGTTGGTTTCTAATCTTGGATCTACAGGCAGACTATTCCAATTGACAGCTGCGGATTTGGGAAAAGCCTTGCACATTCCGTTTGATCTTTTCAGGGTAGCTCCTGTGATTTGGCCTCTGTGTTCAGATCTTAATGAGCGGCCTGGAACATATATGGAAAGGTTTGATTTGAGGTATGCTGGGGCTTTCCCATAAAGGCATTTATGGACCAGGGTCATGGCCTTGAACAGTACCTGTCTTCCACTTTGAGCCAATGAAGTTACCTTTGGTCATTAATAATGTGTTCGGTCTTGGGTTTCTGCTTGATAATCTTGATAGCATTGTTTTGTATGTGTTGGAGTTTTGTGGTACACTCTTTATTTGCACTAACCATTAGTGAGTTTCTGTAGTCCAGCCGCGGCAGTATAATTGCTCTGGCTATTGTCGTACAGTTCTCTTCACTAATCTAGGGCTTTATCGCTCTTAATAGTCTGATGATGTAGGTCGTTTTTTGTGACATGTGCGACTTGAGCATCAGACCTCATAGTTGCCTCCATGATCATACCCAGTGTCTTGACCTTTTCGCAAAAAGATGAAAACGGCTGTTGCTCAGGCTTCCATTTTAAATGGTAAATATTGTAGATATTCTCTGCTCCCAGTCTTGATAATCTACAGACAAAAAGCTGTTTCGACCACTTTATATAGCTCAGAAACAGAAAGCTGGCGTGGACATCTATTCTGGGCAATAATTGAAGGCCTCTATTGGAAGAAACTGCTAAAACTACCCAAAAGTGTGTCCATTTGTCTTTTAAGATTTGAATTAGGGCTAATATTGTTCTATGCTATGTGTTTGTGGAAGATGTGCAGCTTATACAGAAAATGTATTATGAACTCTAAAGCCAATTCCATTCTTGTCATATTGTCCAAATATAAAAAGGCGACTGTCCATAAAAATATGTCTTTATGGCTGCATAAAGTCCAGGAGTTTATGGCTACAACGGATGTTTCTGATGAATTACTCCTCTGCAATCCAAACAAAGCAAGGAAAGAAATTTGGAGTGGGACTGGATTAATACCCAAGCTGAATGTTTGGTAAAAAAACACTCTGAAATCTACATCTCTTTAAACAAAAGACTGCAAGTCACTGAATCGTATCTCATTTTCCAGCTTCAAAATTTAGAGACCTTTTCATTAGATTTAGATTAAATCTTTGGCACACAAAAGAGGTTGTGCCCAAATGGCAACAAATTCCTATCAGTGCTATTAACTGATTCTGCAGAAATCCTGCTGAGCCAGAAACTCTAGTACATCTGATGTCTAGTTGCCCGGATTTACTTGATCTGAGGAGAAAATACCTCAAGCATTTTTTTGATGGCTCTAGGACTGTAACAACAGAAACATTATGGTATGCCTTGTACAATGCTAGAAGGACTTCATTAAGACTTGCAATAGTGAACTACTTGTTTGCACTAAATTTGGAAGGCAATTAGATTGCAGTGAAGTGTAAAATTAGCTTTTGATATCTGAAATAAGTGGACTGGTATTATATGATGTGTAACTTTTAAATTCTTGATATTTGATGTATTTGATATTTTGTTAAATATGAATTATTTTCTTTTTTTTTTCTTTCTCCCTTTCATAATGTCATTTTTTGTAAATTGTTGTTTGTATGGTGTTATTAGATAAAACAAATGTATTTTTCGGGGGAATATGAAATATATTGAAAAGTTGATTTATCAAATATATCAGTAAAACATAAAAAATAAAAATAGCTGTCTTATGTATAGCTCTCGGGTCGTGGTAGTGCAAAAAGTCCATTCCCCAGATCTAATAGTCTTATATTTGTATCTTTGTATGTTACTCAGAAGGCCTGAACTATGCATGTTCTGTACACCCTCTGTGAATATATTAGCATTCTATACCAACCGATATGAACCATCTGGTTTGGATACTGCAAGTAATGCTGTATTGTATAGTCTGTGCTTCGATTGGATATTGGATTGGATATTGTCTCTGAGGCTTTGGTGTTGCAAACAATTTTACGTGGAGGGCAGTCTGTCATGTCCTACACGATTCTTGTACAATTGTCCTGCACCTAAAACAGCCCATGGGCTACATTGGATCTCACTACCTTTTCCCCAACTTCATCTGAGAAGGCTGTTTGGATTACCCCCCCCCCCCACCACCCCACTGCCCCCCGTAGGGTGTACTCTAACATAGGCCCTGGGCCAATTATGTTCTGCTAAAAGGCCATCTTGTGTTATATGCAAATTAGATCAAAATCATCCTCTTTGTCCTTTGGCTGTTCCCCTTCAAGTTGAACTGTAACTATACACACATGAATGACCTTAACCGCTTCTCCTGTGGAAGTAGTAACCTCTCGTTTTCGGTTAGTAGGAATGTGATCTATAAGGGTGCAGAAGTATGAGTCTGACACAGTGATGGCATGGTGATTGGCAAAGACTTTTATTGCTTTAGAAAAGTAAAGAAAAGAAAACCTGCCTAGCCCTATTTCTAAGAGGGGGTCCCCTCCCTCAACAAAACTAGGAAGTACGTCAGAATGTCCAAGAACTAAAAGAGTCCACCGTCCTGTGTCCAATCCTAAAAGGAGTTTGCTGTTTTGTTGCTCTAGAAGAATGACTCCCTTCTTCTGGATAAGCACAGTTCTGTATCAGAGGAACTGGTTCCTGAGGGAATGGATCCCTTCCCCAGGTCCCAATCCCTTTCCAAAGCTCAAAGCAAAGTTCAAAGCAGCAAAATATTCTCTGGTATCACGAGAATAGCTTTTTTCTTGCACTGTTAAGAGCGTGTCCACCCTTCTCTTGGCCTTTCGCAATATTCACAAACATACCAGAGGTAATGACTCTCTTCCCCTGGTTCTTTCTGAGCTCCTTGCACTGCCAAGAGAATGCCTCTCTTCACGTGGCTTTCCTGGCCGTCTCCAGATTTCTGGCAATGCCAAGAGACTGCCTCCCTTCTCTTGGCTTTTCACAATGTCCGCAAACAAACCAGGCGGTATGACTCTCTTCACCTGGCCTAGCTCATTCTTTTCAGACAACACATTGTCTCCCTTGCTCAGGTTTTTCGTTAGTCACAACCAACCTTGTTCACTACCCTGCCATGATAATTGTCCTTCGTTTTATGGGTACGAGTCCCAGGCCTGCCTTCCTTGCTAGTCCTTTGCCCTTGATAGACTTGGTTTACTCTTCTGACAAATAGTATCGTACAACCTTAGATATGGCAGTCTTTTTGCCTCGGTCAGGGTTCCAGACCCTGTATTCTTGGCTTCCTTCTCCCTTCTCAGGGTCCTTGTGCCTTCCCAGCAACGGGTGTACCTTTTTTCTTGGTCCTCAATCGTCATGGGTCTTCGTTGGCACCTGTGACCAGTCGTGGGGCTTCGCAGACTCAACTTTAGGTCTGTGGCAGCTGCCCAACTGCAGGCTTCTGTTGGCCAGCGCAGTTCTCCCTGCTCATGCTCGCCAAGCCTCAGGAACGCCCGGAGCTTCTCTGACAGGATTTGTTGAGTGGCCCTTCCAGTCTGGACTGGATCTGGACCTTCCCGCTGTGTTCTCAATATCCCGGTCTCCTCTCTTCCGTTCCTGCACATTGCTCACTCTCACGGTTACTCCAGGGAGGATCCAACCCCTTTTTCAGTCCTTCTTTGCTTTTTGTATCCTCAGCATGATTGTATTTAATGGAACACGTATGTTGGTACCGCTATACATTTCTCATTCCTCCACAGAGCTTCTTTGTCCCAGTGTCGTTAATTTCTTCTGGGTTAGGTGGACTCTTCCTCATCTCAGTATGTTCTACGAGAATGGGGTTTTCTATTCTACAAAAACATATGGAGGTATTGGGAATCACATAGGTCTGTCTAAGGTATGAGGGTGGTTGGGGTGGAGGGTGTATATACTGTGTTCTCTCTGTATAATCATCCCTAGTCTGGTTGTGGGGGATCCCTCCCCATGCGATCTTCCCGCTGATTATCATCTGCAGGGGGATTATTGGATAGCAGCCTCACTTCGCTGGCCTCATTGAAGGGGCCCCCTGGGGAGGCTGGGATGACATCCTGGGATTCATCACGGATGTAAAAGCTTCTTGTGTCTTTCTTTGAATAGGGAGACTTGTGTGCCAGAGTCCAATTGTACCACTAGCCAATCCCTTTAGTCCCTGGTATTATCCTGTGTGTCGAGTTTTTGCCATGGTTGCTCCTGTCCACTCAAAGCTGCAGTTTGCTTTCTTGCGGCCTTTCTTCTCTTCACTCCTGGTGGACTTCTGCTCTCCTTTGGGTGCCGAGCCCTGTTTCTTCTCTTTCTGTGAAGGAGAAGGATAGTCTTCATCTCTGTACCTTTGTGGCTGCCTAAACTGTGCCCGATTCCTTAACTGATAGGTACTCCTTTCACTACTTATGCCCTTAAAGGATCTTCTGTCCCAACCAGCTTCCTGCCTGGAACTGGTACTATTTCTTTCTACAGCTACTGTACTGCTACGAAAGAGGGCATACTGGAAGCCCTTGCCCTTTCCTTTCTTCTTCTAGCTGAAAAGGGATTTCTGCCTGGTACCAGTAGTACTAGTAGGTTTTGCTCTTTTAGGGTGTTTACTCTCGCCTGATTCCTTCCTTTGCCCTTCCCCTGGGGCTCTACCCAGGTGATCCCTACCTAGGAACCTATAAGTAGCTGTTACAATGTGACCGAATTGGAGTTTCCTTTCTTGGTCAATGGGCAATACTTCTAGGTGTCTGAATACCGCTAGTCTCGCTGACTCACCTTTTATTAGGGGCATATGTACTCCTTCATCATAGAATAATTGCCCCCAGCTATTGCCAGCCCTAAGCTCATTGCTACTTCTGCTCCCTGAGAGTTCAATAGCTCTCCCAGAATGGAGGTAAGTGCTGTATTTTAAGGAGTCCCAATTAACTGAAGGTACAGCCAACTATACACTGAAACCCAACTATAACAATATTCCATAGGTGGATTACAACCTGTTGGCATTAGAATTGCTAGCACCCTCTGCCTCTGCTGAGAAGTGACCTGAGGTTAGGCTATTTCTATCTGGCTCAGCCTAGTGAAATGCAATTTAGGGATGTCCTCCTGCCTTGTAAGCCAGGTGCCAATAAGGGGAAACCCCTTTTCCAATGTACAGTGAGAATGTTCTGTCATGAATCTGGCGATATCCTCACTCCCTCCCTGTGGGAAATCTCTCCCCATGTGACCAGAGAAAGGCAGAAGCTGGCTGATCCTGACCTTGAGGGTAGCTATCTGGGTGGATGACAACCCTCTGGGAGGCGAAGTGAGCCTGCATGGTCAGAACAGGTCTTTACCTGCATTCCTTGGTAACACCCATTTATTTTTTGCATTTTCCTGTATGGCGTATTGTGGTGTGGGTAAAGAATCTCCACTATTTACTGAACACTGACCTTATGTACATCCCCCACCATTTCTAACACTGAGACGAGGAAGAGGGATGGAGTGTTGAAGATCACTAGAATCGGCAAGCCAACGCCGCATTCTAGTCGTTGGAAGATGTTAACAGGTGCTGGGACATTCAAATATGGAACACCTGACCAGATTGAGAGAGTCAGCCCTCCCGACACTTGTTGGGACACGGGAGGAAAGCGAGCTGTAGAGCGGAGCGAAGAAGCTGGCGAGGACGATGTCCAAGGTAGTCAGGCAGAAGATTGTTCCTGCGCTACCATCCCGAGCAGCAGGAGCTGCTGAGCGAATGAGAAAGCTAGGCGGGAACCGAGAAGCTGATGAGATGCGCTAGCAGGCAGCAGACAGACAGCAGAGGAAACAGAGAGACACGAGGGAAGATGCAATCATATTATACCTTATAACTTTGGTGCGCAATGTCAAATTTTAAGGTGAGTCCTATCAACAGATAGTGCTCTTTATGTGCTTTTCAGAAAGATATTAACCGTCTCTGTATCGGTCACAGTTTCCCAGTTTATGGGCAAAATATGATTTCCCATAGAGCCTGTTGTAATCTCTAATTATTATAATTTTTTTTAAATAATGTGTATTTGTCTATCAATAAAAACCTTTCACATATCCAATCCAATTTACAACAATCTTCACATTCTATCAAATGTCAACAATTCATGATAAAATAAATACATGCTTTAATTAATCATTTGCTTTACAAACTAATTAATCTTGACCTTGCACCCTTTGAGATAGTTCTCCCGTTTATTCATCCAGAATTTCAATCCCTTATCTGGGACGGTCTCATTTGGCTTCATGATGACAAACGGGGCTGAACTGTCATGGGTGATACACTTTCTGTATAAAGATACGGTTTAGCACATTACTATTGACTCAAGTTATTGTAGCTGCAGCTCGTATCGAATGGAGCATACTGGCAGTGAGTTGGGCAGTCTCAGAACCTTCCGCCAGAATAGCCCCTCCAATATGCCCCACACTTTCCATGATAGATTCAACAGAGATTCTGCTCCATAAGTCAAGATCTGCACCACCTTCTGCTTATAACATTTGATGAGAGGGAGGGTTGAATAGACCCCATATTTCTATGTGGGGTGGCTCCCTGAATTACAAGCCTTCCCAACTTAACTCTTAACATTGCATAGTGACCTTTCTCATCTAAGTTCTATTTACCACTATGCCCAAACAGCTCCTAAGGTCTACTGTCTCCAGCTTTTGGTCCTCCACGAGAAGGTTCCCTTTTGTTTCCTGCGTGCATATGACCTAAGGATTTTTGATTTTTACACATTAATTTGCATACCATTCTCTTTCAGATAGAGAACAAATGCGCTCAGCCTACATTGCAGAGTGATAGGCATCAGATCAATGAATACCAAGTCCTCTACATACAGGATCCAGGGGATTTCAATGTAGTTAATTTTCGTCGGGAAGGCGCAGATCTTTCTTCGCGACTCCTTCCGATCTGACATATAAGGCTCAACAACAGGGGAGCTAAGGTGCATCCCTGATTTAGTCCTTGGTAAGTGTAGATTTTCCTCGACAGTACCCGATCCGCTAAAAGGGGGGGGGCCAGCAAGCATCCTTGCTTAACTCCTCTATTTATTTCTACCAGCCCAGATGTACTTCCCTCATTGTCCAAGCAAACTCTTACATAGTTGTTATGATGGAGACGCTTGATGGTGTATATTAGCCATGAAGGGCAGCCAAGAGTCTGCAGCTCATGCCACAATCTCTCTATCTACTCGATCAAATACTGCCTCAAAGTCCACAAATGTGGCATATAGAGAAGGGCTGTCCTTAGCAGCTGAATTTTTAGTAGCATGTCTAATAACCTGATGTTATGTACTGTTAAGGAACCAGGCCGAAAACACATCTGATATTGATAGAGGACCCCTGAGGTCTAAACCCATCTCTGGAGTTCACCCAATAGCAGCGACCATATATCTTGCCAGTCACGTCAAGCATAGACAGCAGTCGATAATTCTTGGGGAAACTCCTGGTACCCTTTTTATAAATGGGCACCAAGACTGACTGCTGCCATGAGGATGATTGATTTGATTTGTTTGTTTGTAATGCGTCGGTAGCCAGCAGGCATCAGGGCGCAGAGAGACAGATTCATGTTAGGCAAGAGATAGATGGGCAGCTAGGAGGTGGCACGTTATTTGAAGAGATATGTCAGGGATGGTACCTCATGTGTTACCCCGATTTTCCTGAACAATACCAAAAGGAGCATGGCCCAAGTGTCGGTAACAGACTTCAGCACCAAGTTGGAGAACCGTTAGGGGCTGGTGCCCGTGAGTTTTTTAATTTTGTTATGATCTTCACTAGTTAATCCTGGGAAAGTACTTACAGCCACTCACAACCCGGGAGTGGGTCAGTAAAAAAAGGTTGTTAGCTACGGTGTTACTTGATCTTGTGTGCTTCCCACACCTCTCCTCCTATGGGGTTTGTGATATTTTGATGATCTTTTCCTTTTGCTTGAGAATGTTTTTGCTTGAGATAGTTTTTGCCAGATACTGTGCGAGTTCCGAGATTTCAGGGTGCCCAGCATTTGCTGCCATTCAGCGTTCTTGATACCCCAATGCATGAGCCAGTCTTTGTATCTAGTTTTCTCGCGCCATATCAGCCTCTGTGATTGAGACCTAGCCATCTTAAAGCAGTTGATGGTTCTAATAGTTGTTCTCAGCATGTGCTCGGCGTCCCAAATGACTATGTGAAAGGTTTTAGCATGGCCACTCACAGGAGCTGCCAGATGATTTCCCCTAACAGCCCCTGTGCACAGAGCCAATTCATTTAACCAGTTTTCAATTTGGTCAGGAGACAGTTCAGCCAAGCCACGCATGTCACGCTGGAATACCTCCTCAACATCTTGTGCCACTTTGCAGAGATTTTCCATGGACCGTTAAATACGATTAACTGCATGGTTTCTAGCCAAACACCCATTGATTTTATAACCAATATGATGGACTAGTATATCAAAACTGAGGAACAGAGCGGCATGGTCACTATGCTCTTGGCGAATCACCTTTAGTTCACGGATCCGCTCCAGGGCCATGTTGCTACCAAAAAAGCAATCCAGCATAGCCCGGGAGCATCCATGATTCCAGGTAAACTGGGCCGGCACATCACCCTTGGTCCTACCAATTAACCAAAGACAAGTTCCACTCTTTCATAAAGGCCATCCAGCTCCTTCCTTTGCATTTTCTTTCGCCTGTAACATTTCACTATTGTCAGTTACATTCTAATACTGGGGGGGGTCTATGTTTGTCAACACATCAAAAAACATTACACCCTGCTTTCCGTCACCATCTCACTGGGTTAAAATGTCCTCAACCATTTCATATATCTCATCTGAGTTCTCAGATCCCAGCATATACATTAATAATCAACACATTTCCCCTCACTTTCCCCTTTCCTGTTTGGATTTCTACTGCCAAGACATTTTGGGATACATTTTTAGTAATTAAAAGTCTTTTAATTTAAAAATATTTGATAGACCAATTAAGAAGCTGCCAAAGGGCCGTCCACGTGCTCCTTTTTTTTGGCCAAAACTTCATACACCTGGAAACCAGCTATCACAATTGCAGTCGTCAGCCATGACTCCTCTTTTTGTATACTCAGTGGACATCATTCCCACATCATAAACCTCTGTCCCAGGTCTAAGCCCAGCCCCCTTCCTGCCTCTGGTTAACTACAAAGAGATTGACAGAATGAGTGTGGCAAATGTAATGGGGGTGAACATTGCTTAATCTCTGTGATTTGATAGCGGGGTGTGGGAGTGGGGTCGTAGTGTGTCCAGGCACAGCTTTTAAAATCGGATTATTTTCATTGTTATTTAAAATCCTCCAAATCCCCCTTGCATCCTTCTTTACTAAGACTTTAATCATACCTTGATTTGTTTTCTTTTTTTATGTATGATTGTGTTCTATAAGATTTTAACCAGTTGTTGTGCCTTTGTCAAATCTGCTTGGCTTGAACCGCCTTCTCTATTACAGTCAGACGTTTATCCTTCTCATTTTCCCAAAATCAGCTCGTATTTGCCTTTTCCTATTTCTAATATTTTTATCGAAGTAAGACCTACATTTTTTAACAATTGACCTTTGTGTGTGCAATAGCTTGCTAATTTTTTTTAAGTGTCCGAAAAAACTCACTCTTGAGCAAAACCTCTGCCTTTCCTTTAATGTCCAACTGTGCTCCCACCCTTTGTCTCCTAGTAGTGGACAGCTTTGGCTAGATGGCACCGACAGGCCCGTTTTCATGGGCGGCAGAGATTTCTCCGGCCTTCAGATAAAGTTAGAGCTCAGTGTGTCACAATGGCGAGGAAGGGTTCAACCAGGACACATTACAAAAGGAAGTGGATGCGATTCTGTCATTGGGCGCTGAAAAAGAAATTCGACTTGCCGGTTTTGGGTGGGCATGTATGTTTCAAATCATGACAAGGAAAAACGTGGGGGCTATTTTAAATTGGTTCAAAAACCGGTAGGCTAAATTAAAACTCCCCATAGCAAGGAGCCCTATATTCAGAGAGGGGAACCGCTTTGCTAATGAACTTCTCCATCCCCTGCCAATTTCTTACCTATCACTAATATTACCAGGACTAGAGGTAAAGTGGGAACATTTTACTTAATATTTTTTGTAGTTAGGTGCAAATTGCTTTTAGAGACTAAAACATATATTCCCGTTTCCGAATGGAATATTTTCATGCGAATTAAATGCATTTGTTCTCTAAAATAGATATGGTTTTGAAATCCACACTTCTTGGCACATGAATATCTATGACAGTAGTTTTGCAAAATATGTTGCATTTGGTTTTGGCCTCATTCCAACCATCAAGATTGGCATCAAATTCTGCCTGCCACCAGCAGCTCATTGTCCTATGTGCTTTAGAGTCGTTACGGTCAGTTAAATGAATCCATACATATACATTGCATTACAGCAATCATCCATCACAAATACACCCGCATACACCCAACCCTCCTCTTCTCATTCGGAGAGGGTTCCATACTACACAGCCATTAGGTAATCCTGTCTCTAACGTTAGGAAATACTGCTTACTTAAAGCAGATTTAGTGCTGACAAGCCAGCGATTCGTTTCAGAGAGCATGTTTCAACAGATCCGAAGAGAGGCACTATTTCTCACGATTGCCACAGCTTTATTAATTAGAAGCCTTCCCACAACATATTGCGAAAGACAATAAATAGTTCATGAACGCCTGCCGGAAGGAAAGTATTATGCTAAATACCGTGCATAAGAGGAGCTCTTGTTTGTCTATGCTGTGAGTATGTGGTATATTGTGCGTTCTTTAAATGATTGCAATGATGCTCTGTTGGGAGTATAGAGTCTGCTGTTGCAGCTCTTGAATGCGCAATATGTCACCATGTTCGCCCTAACACCGACTATCTGAAGTTTGAAAATGCGTGCATGTGATCATGTGTCCAACGGACATGAATCGGGCTGCGCAGAAAATCCACCATCTTCAAAATGGAATCTTCCAGTTGTAAAGTATGGCGGCAAGAGAGGGCGTACTTCCAGAAAGGGGGGCTAGGTATCTGGGTTGCGAGAACATATGTTTTAAGAAGCAGCCTACAACTTGATGATCCAGGAAGAAATTGTTTGGGGAGAGTTGTCGTTTAACACCTTGTGAAAAACGTAGTATTTTTCTCATGTAACAAAGCTGTGCCTCCTCTCGGTGTCATATTGGTTCATTACAAACCTTAGAACGATCTACCCAGGTGTGATGTCCACGTGACAGGTGTCACATGGGCAAAGATATTGTTAGGCAGAAACCTGTGCAGTTCCCTCTGGGACCACTGCAAAAGATTTAGGACTACAGGTGTTTGGCAGTAAACCCACTTGGTAGCAGTCTGTACCACACAGATTCACTTGGTAGCTGTGGCTGAGCAGTCAGACTTCCCTCAAGAAGAGTTAGGCAGTATACAGAGTATTCACAATCGGTCAAGAGCATACAATAGAACAAGTAAACACTGACCAGGGCTTGGTGTAAAAGAGATATAATTATTTATTTAAAACCACATCTAGAAAAACACATAGGCACTAATAATAAGCAATTCAGAAACACGGCACTAAAAGATATACACTCCCTTAAAAGAATATTAGACAAGTCGTAAGTAAAGCCCCAATTATTTTCAGACAGCGGTGAGCCCTTAGCTTAGATGGCACTCTAATAGTTCGTTTTAAAAAGGGAGAGAAAAGCACAGAACAAATTGAAACAGGTCCCAACACTTTTTCAAGAACACAACAAGGGAGAAAGGCAAAGTAAAACCGTGTAGTTAGAGTTCAAGAAGCCGGATCCCTCTTTGGAGGATCCAAACGAAATGTGTCCAAGGTCACACGGTTGCAGTGCACAAAGGTCTTGTAAAGGTTCAAAAAGGAGTTGGACCACAGGCAGGGTCAAGGCGGCCAGCCCCGTCCAGAAGGTTAAGGAGTTATTATTACCTTGTAGCAATCTTTAGAAAGGGAGGCCTGGCGGACACGGTACCTTAAAGTGGTGAGAGCGCTCCAGCGGGGGCAGTTGTTCCTGGCAGCGGGTGCAAGTCGGTGCTTCGTCCTGGGGAAGAGAGGATCTCGTCATGGAGGAAGACAGGTGTCCGTTGCACTGCCAGGGAAGAAACCAGCCGCAGAGTTTCTCAGGTATAAGGAGCGGTCCGGTGATTCGCGGTTCAGTGGGGAGTGGCTATCCGGCTGCCGGGGTGCTTGGCACGGGCAGTTCGACCACAAACCGGGCTGGGGTGCGAAGAAAGAAAGGAAAACTGGTTGTGCCCACCAGTCAGGGGAAGAAGCCTCTCCAGCCGGGAGATCTTCTCTGTCGTCGGGAAGTGGTGAGTCAGTTCTGCAGGGCTCCACCGGTGGTGTTGTCATGGTAGGTCGGCTCAGCTTCTCCCTCGTCGGATTCTCAGGTCCTGTGGCGACTTCTGAAGTTCCAGTCCCCAAAGCCCTGCTTTTATGCAGCACACCCCCATTCACTCAGCCTAGCTGTCAATCAAACATGCTAAGTGGTGAGCCGGCCGGCTCACCACTTGGGCCAATCACACAAGAGTGCGACTTGAGTTACCAAGGTAACTCAGTCCAGGGTGCCTAAATCCCCTCCCACACTCCCTGTGGTACCCAGACAGAGTGGCACCACTTTTGGAGGCTTCTGTGGAGAACCCGCCAAAAAGTGGAACAAAGGGCTCGACTTGGGTTGGAGTCACAGAAGAGAACACAAACACCATTTTAGAATCGAGTCTTTGTAAAAAATACCAACCGGAGAATTAATATTAATTGAATAAACCGGCGGTATGTTCGAGGCTATGAGAATTAAATAATTAAATTTGGTAGCCTCGAACAATGGGAAAATCCCATAGGAAAATATTTGCAGTTGAATATAACAAGTAGTTTCCACTGCCACCAGCCAAAACTCGATCAGGGGGGACAGAGACGTGCCCCCTCGACTAACAGACCCCGGGGCAATCGAATTGCCCCGACCAGTACGTCCACAAAAAGATGGTTTGTACCAGTTTCTGTTAATAATTTGGGACTAGTAAAGCCAATGGTGATTTTACATGCCCTGGGAGACAGTAGTCAGTCCCAGGGTATGGAGTCTATGGTGGGGTGTCACTATGACACCCCTGTGTTACTGCACGGAGGGTGCTATCTAACACACATAGGAAAAACACATGAGACCCTATGGAGTAAAGGAGCCCATAAAACACATTACCAATCAAAGGAATACCATTAATCATGTCCAGAAGTGGGAGGAAAAGAGTCTCACTCTTGGCAGGAGGAAAAAAACAAACTCCAGAAAGCCAGCAAAGCTGCTGGGGGACTCACTAAGTTAGGGAGAATTCTCTCTTTAGGCTGAATTTCCTAACAGATATAAAGGTGCGGGACAAGCCTGCGAAAGGGTAGTTCCCGCTTAGACCTCCGAGCTGCAGTGTGTCTGTGTCCTTTTGTCCCACGCCGGCCCGCGCTGCGCTCCAAGGGCCTGGCAGGCCCAGCCCCTGCCATTGACCCTCATCACACTGGCAACGAGGCAGGATCCACAAGCCCACCTGACACAGCCTCCCCACAGCGAGGCAGACCAAGCCGACACCGCGTTCCAGGCACCCCCAGGGCCTGCTGATTGAATCGTGCCCACCCTGGAGGTGCCTGAGCAGCGCAACACGGAACCCACAACAGGTCAGCATGCTCCATCACCGCGCACCAGGCAACCCCAGGGCCCGCTGAGCATACTCGCGCCCTCCCAGCCAGGTGCCTGTGCGTCGGCACAGAGCAAAGAGGAAAAAAGAAATGCACATTTTCGGCAGCCATAACATGAAGTGCGCTGCACCATCCGGCCATCTGCCAGCACACAGGCCCAATACAGAGGCATGGCAAACATGCAGGCCTCACAAACAGCTCCAGCAGAGGCACACATGCTGAGAAAGCACCACGTGTGCCCCTCACAAGCAACACACACGGAAATGGCACCAGGGCACCCACAGAAGCCTGAAAAGAAATCCCCAAGCCACTTGGCCTCACAGTGGCAGCTGACATTAACAAGGGGAACATAGAAAGGCCCCAGCACAGCACCAGGAAAAACAGTGGGGACCCCCACAGCAGGCAGCTGCCCACCAGAACGAAGCACTTGCGCCCCAAGCAAGCATCCATGCCAGCTAGGAGGCCCCACGCACAGCAGACACACGGCCAGTGCCACGCAGAGGAACACCAGCATAGAAGCACAACCCAGACCCATCACAACATGGCCGACGACTCCACGACGCCATAGAGGCAACAAAGCCGAAACCCGGACACCAGTACATGGCTGGATACCACGCAGGGAATGTTCAGGCAGCCTTCTCAACCCTTTGGGCCACGCACAGGACTACGCTGGGAACTCTGGATCCAGCAGTTCGAGCTGTGCATCCTGACGTGTGACATCACCAGCAAGAAGAAAGAGAGCCTTCCTCATGCATAACTTGGGCACCATGGCCCTTTGACTGTTTAACGTACTCCCAAACCGGGGTACAGTAGACGACTACGAAACAGCGAAGTACGTCCTCACCAAGAAGTTCAAGTCAAAACTTAGTGCTGACTTTGAACGGTTCAAGATGAGCTAGCCCAGGCAGCGCCCGCAGGAGAACATTGACTACTTCCACAGCCACTTGCGGGAGATGGCCCTCAGCTGTGCCTTACCAAACGAAGAGTTCAAGAGAAGGCAGCAGGTAATACATGGATCATCCTCAGACAAGCTCCGACGAGCCATCCTATCCGAGACGGACCTGCAACTGGACACCATACTGTCCATGGGCCGACTAGGGGAAAGGACCGCTGAACGTGTATCGGAGATGGAACAGATAATTAATCGGCTGCCACTGCACAACGAAATGCCACAAAACAGCATGACGACAGTAAACGCCTTGGAGAGACGCATACCCCAGCATGGGCAACAGGCTGCCAGACCGAAAAACTACATGTGGTGTAGAGGTCATCAACACAGAGATGAACCCTGCCCAGCATACGGCACCACGTGCCCAAAGTGGGGGAAAATTAACCATTATGCATGAGTGTGTCGGAGTTTTCAAAAGCCCAGAGATCACTCGCCGCAGAGGTACACCCCGGAATGGAGAAACAACGCAAGGCCACGCAACACGCAAACAGACCGCCCCAGGCAGCACGATCGCAGGCAGAGGGACAACCAAGCAGGACGCATGAAAGCAGGAAAGGAAAGGCCAGAGCGATAGACGGCGATGACTACAGCAGTGACGACAGTCAGTCAAGCAGAGAGCATTCCTCAGCATACTCAAACAGGCACAGAAACCCCAGCGAGAAAAAGTACACATGATATCGGCAGTGAAGCACAGGCACGGCGAGCAAACTAGTGAAAACAAATCACGCCGATGCACTGTAACAGTGGGTGACACCCCTGTCACCATGATGCTCGACACAGGGGCCACGGTCAACGTCATGTCGACCACCAGGTTTGACAAGCTAGATCCCAAACCCTTCCTGCGGCGAAAAACGGTGCTACTATACGCCTATGGCTGCAAAAAGCCCCTGCCTATGGTGGGGTACTTCAAGACCGTCATCACACATCACGGAAACAGCTGCAAGACCTGGATCCATGTCGTGGACGCAGCAATAGAAACCCTGCTCAGCTGCCCGATGGCAGAATGTCTAGACCTGATCCAATTTAACTTCGCCATCCAATCCAAAGACATTGAACACATTGGCAAAGCACAAAAAGCTGTTCAAAGGCATTGGATGCCTCAAAGGCAGATCAGTGAAACTCCACATTAATCCCACGATAGAACCACAAGCAGTACGACACCAGAGAGTTCCCTTCCACATGAGGGCAGCAGTAGAAGCGGACCTAAACAAGCTAGATGAATATCGCTACATCACGACCTTCTCCTCGCATCTGGGGCTGAGAAGGTATCGCCGTCTCAACTTTGGCATATCATCAGCAGCCAAGTTCTCCCAGACCTGCCAGGCGTAACAAACATCAGCGATGGCATCTTGGTATATGGCAAGACTGAGAAAGAACACTGTCAGGCTGGCAGCGGCCCTGCAGCGGCTGGAAGACTCATGACTAACGCTACACAAGGAGAAATGTGAGTTTGGAAAGTCCACGCTCAGCTTCTTCAGCTACGTCTTCAACGAGAAGGGCGTATCCCCCTGATCCAGGAAAAGTTGAAGGTATCAAGAATGCGCAAGCACCAACCACAGCAACTGAATTGCAGAGCTTCCTGGGCATGGCAACATACTGTGGGTGCTTCATCATAGCGAATCAAAGAAAAATGAAGGGGAGAAAAAGGCGGGGAGGGAACAAATAGACAGACAGAGAAAAGGAAAAGGGAAAAAATAAACAAGTTTTCATTAGTCCCAAATGTTCAAATTAAAAGATATTATTCGTTGCCAAGTCGCAATGTTCCAATGACTTACCCTCTTTAGCAGTCACTTGCTTTATTCTTAGTCTTGTTCTCATGCGCTTGATTAACTGGTAATTCCACTTGATAGTGATTCTAATGGGATATTAAGCCCTGTCCTCTTCTTACAGAAGTTGTTTATATAAAATAAGAACATGTTGGGCCCCACGTATTGAGTTGCAATGTTTGACTGTTTATGGTAAGAAAGGAAAACCACATATCTCTGCCGCGTGTTCTAAAAGTTATAAGCTTAGGCTGTTAAATCTAACCATTGTACACCATGGTTAAACTGAATTGTTAGAACTTCCTAGGAAAACACGTATCTCTGCCACGTGTTCTAAAAGTTATATGCTTAGACTGTTACATGTAAAACTGCACACCGTAGTTACACTAGATTATTCATACTTACTCAGTCTTGCTCTGGTCATCCGCGTTGGCTTGCTGCTAGTCGTAGACTGGTCAGCGCCATTTTGGAACTATTTATTTAAACGTTACCATGGCGACGCGTCGCCACATCCGCCTTTGTAAAAAGACACATGGAACAAATTCATACCAGTTTGGTCTAGATGCTACTGATTGGGGATTTGATGTATAAAAGAATAGCACATTGGCGCCCAGTAGTCACTGGCTCCAGAACAACGGTGCATGTTTCTAAGCTCTGTTGCCCGCATTCAGACAGTCCTCATGATGACAACAATGTAAGCAAACCTCTTTAAAGGCATACTAACCTCAATATTTGCAGTGTTGTCATGAAGTCTTCGCACAAAATGCTGGGACTTCATTTCATGGTCCAAAGTAACTACTCATATTAATAATATTTTAATGCTTGAAATGTGACAGTCTGGAAGAAGACTTTCACGTTACCAAATGATCATATAGTGGCACCGCGCCATCAATAACGTATTATCTTAATCCCATGTCATATTCATCATCCCTATCTCTCATCAGTATTGGGTTATTAACAGATTATTCTGAGCTTGCTCATTCTGGTTGAATAATGGGTGACCTTGCACCCAATCTATGATGGTAAGAAATCAGTAACAAAGCGACATAGCTACAGTATTCATGAACAGATTAGAAACAGTTCATTGAAAACATACATCTGGTATTCTTACATATTATTCAGTGGTATTATATAACACTAGTTAATCCGAGACTGAAGTACATATACTATAGCCTGCTTATATAACCCTACAGGAACAACGCCATTTCAGTATCAAAATGTAAGCCTAACACAGTTGTATTAAACAAACAGATTAGTCTGGCTTCTGCTTGGCGTAATGCTTTCACTCTATCACCACCTCATTTAGTTAGTGTGACATGCTTTAAGCCAACAAATCTGATAAGGGTCATATCATCCATTTGGTGGTTCCTTTGCCAATGCATGGATAGCGGTAGAGCTGAATCCTGACTTTCAATTTTCATCAGGTGCTCCCGAATCCTGGTCCTCGACTCCCTTTTTGTACTCCCAATGTACATTTTCTTGCAGGTGCAAATTATTACATAGACCACATACTTAGGTCTGCAGTTAATCATATGTTTGATTTGAATGGTTTTACCGTTTGGACCCTCAAGTTCTTTAGTCTTGTCACTTGCAAATTTGCACATTGTGCAAAAACCACATTTTCTGAAGCATGGTTGGTTTGGATCTTATTTTTTGTATTTCAATACTGTTTATGAAGGGTTTCTTTTGGTTTAAAGTCAATCCAGTGAACTGCGACCAAACGAAAGTATTAATAAGGGGGAGTAGGCGTCTCCTACCCGCTTCACACTGCCAAAATATATTTTGTTTGGATGAGGCCTTCCTGGACCGTACTTGTCTGGCAACCTCATCAGGTGTGATGGGTGAGGGAGAAGAGAGGGGAAGTGGAGGGGGAGGGGCAAGGGAGGCTCTGGTGTTGGTGTATGCTGTGGTATGGAAGAGAGTGAGGAAAGGATGTCTTGGGTTTTTGTGATGAAGTGTGCAGCCAGGGCCGAGCAAAGGTCCTGGGTGGGTGTGACAGAAGGCTGGGCTGCTGAAGGATTGGCCACTTCCTTACAGACTTTGAAAAGTTTATCCGTGTTGCTTGCTGCCGCATGAGATGCAGGCTTGATTAAAGACTCTTTTCTTGGAGCGAATGCAGAGTCGATATTGCCTCTGAAGGAGTTGGCAGGCCAGGTTGTCAGATGGTCCGCCCGACAAATTCCATTTCCGCTCAGCTGCCCTACACTTGCGTTTTAAGGGTAGCCAGATCAGAGTCGTACCAAGAGTTGCACTTTTTTTGAAGGCATTAGTGGGACCCTCATGACCGGGGCAAGAGTATCAAGAGTGTTGGTGGTAGAGAGATTAAGATTAGCGAGGGCTCTGTCTGGGTGGGAGTCAGCCAAAGGAATGGGAGGGGGAGAGTAGGTGAAGGCAAAGGCAGCCACTGTCACTTTTTTCACGAGTCTGGTGACTTTGAGGCCGAGTGGCCATGTCGAGTGTGCTGCCGCACGAGGAAAAGCAAGCTTAAGGTGTGATGAGAGAAGAAAGTGGCCAGTCCAAGAGAGAGAGAGGTAGTGAGAGGGATGTCAGTAGAGATGAGAGCATCCAGAGTGTGGCCCGTGGTGTGTGCGGAGCCAGATGGTAGGATGGAGAGGGAGAGAGAGTTACATGGGTTGCGGAAAAGTCCTGAGCAGTCAGGAGAGTCCAGATGGATGTTGAGATCACCCATCTGGAGGAGTTCGTATGAGGAGGAAAGTAGAGAGGAGGCCAGGTCAGCCCATTCCGAGAGGAAGGGAGTGGATTGTCCTGGTGGCCGATAGACGGTAGCTATGAGTAGAGAAGATTTAGGAGAGAGTGAAAGCCTGCAGACTAGGCGCTCGAAGGAGGAGTAAGTCTTAGTAGGGATGATGGGCACAGGTATCCATTCTGGGAAGATCAACACCACTTCCCTCCACCCCCCGATTTTCTTTGGTCAGGGCACAGAGAGTATTTTGTAGCCTCCAGGGAGGAGTGCATCAAAGCTTGTGACAGAGCTATTCTTGAACCATGTCTCCGTGATGGTGTGCACCTCAACATCCAAGAGTTTGAGGAGGTTGCAGATGTCGGACAAGTGTTTGACAGCGGAGCGAGTTTGCGAGTTTTGATCGTGGCAATGTGGAGCAGTTTGCCATCTTTGAAGGTTTGCTGCGGGTGGGGGGGTTGCAAGAGGGCCAGAGGGATGGGTGAGGATGGCAGAGGTGCCAAGGCCGAAAAGGGAGCCGGGACAGTTATGCAAGGCAATGGCCTCTGTGCAGAGGAGGATGAAAGCACAGTGGGCAAGGGAGCCTGTACAGAGGAGGAGGAAGGCACAGAAGGTAAGGGAGCCTGGATGGAGGGAGAGGTAAAGTTAGAGAGGCACAGGAGGAGCCTGTCAAAGAGAAGATGGTTGGGTTGAGGACCCTGAACAATGATGGTTCCATTGAAGTAGACATTACTGATGAAATGGCGAAGAGGTCAAGGAGAACCTCCCAGCGAGTGCCACTATTGATGGGAGAAGAGGCGACGGAGAGAAAGCCGACCATGTAGTGGGTCCATAGGTAAGGTGCGTTAATGAAGAAAAGGATGTCGGTAAGAGTGTCTCTGGCGGAAGCCGTGACATAGGTGTCTGCAATAGGAAGGCCTGGTTTGGAGGCTAGTATGTCCTTAAGTTTCTTCCGGCCAGATTTAGTGATAGGATAGGAGATAGCAAATCAGTTTGAGAAGATATGAGGGATAGAAAGCGACACAGATAGCTTCAGTGTTGAGGAGAACACTTACCTGAGGCAGAGGGAGGATGGGGGGGGTCCCATGGGTCCCTCTCATTTGCCCTCGGCTGCAAAGTGCCATAATCCCGTTTCGGCACCCACTGTGGCCCTCAGATCTTCCATTAGTGCTTAAATAGAATGCTTTCTTCTCTCCCTCCTTTCCTCCCTCCCTTAATTACCACCTTCCAGGGCAGTGTCACTCAGGGTGAAAAACTAGAGTGCGCCCCGTTTCACAAATGTAGCACCCAACCCACCATTATGAAATCATTGCAAGATAAACAAAAGCTTGTTTTATTAACTTGTGCATGAAGTACTATGTGTGTTATTTATTTATATATATATTCCAGGGACAATTCCCTCCTCTCACTCATTTACCCCTCCCCTCTCTCCTCCATTTGAGTGTCCAAAATGTTGAATGAAAAAAACAGCAAATTGCAAAGTGGGTTTCAAAAATAATGTTTTCTTTTTAATGGGCAAACTCACAAAATTTAAAATATCAAAATCACCAGTGAGGTGACACAATGAGACTTGGGTGAGTCAACCAACGCGCTTCGTAGGCAAGGCTTCATCGGAGTTGATGGTGTGAGTAAACACATTTATTTTATACTGTTTCTGTGGGGATGAGTTGGACCTCTATGCTTTGCTATGTGCTACCCAATTAATTCATATGTGAAGGTTGCCTAAAACAGAGCGCCATCGTGGCCTATTGTCTTTACTGCATATGTGTTCTATGCACTTCATTTATTTTATCCAAATGGATCCTAATATGTCTAATTTGTGTTTCCCCCACAGTCACAAATAGACAAAAGATGTTTTATTGTCGATTCATGATGGTTTGGCAATCATTCTTGTCCCCCAACCATTTGGCTCATATGCCTGACGCATGTCACAATTTTTGTTAATTATTCGGTACTGCTATAGTAGCATTGTGGCGTTTAATTTGAAACAAATTAGATATGCTACATCAAGCACAGTCAGTGTCATGACATCTTATTGGTGTCTGGTGCTCATGTTGTAGTGTGTTGCATCTTTACAAAACCATGTATCTGATGGTACATCTCAACGGAAAACAATGCCCAGGTGGTTTATCATTCTGCTACTAATTAAAGTGTGCAAGCAGCTCTATTAACTTTATTATTTGGTGCAACATATGCATTTGATCACAGTGAGTACATCGATATGTGTTCCATATCATATAAAGACCACATTTCAACTAAAGTGCAACCGTGCATGAGTGGCCTGATTTGGCAGGATGTTATTACATTTTCATATATAGTGCATTTGTAAAATGGCTAATCCATGGAATTCAATATACATCAATCATATACATTCATCATTCATTGGGTTTCATTAGAAGTGCAATCATGCATTAGCAGCATAATTTAGCAGCACGTCCTTAAAATCTGATATAAAGTGCATTTGTGCAGTAACTACTCCATTGGCATCAGTATACATGCATCTCTTGTATTTTTATCACACATTACATATTAAAATGATTTGTGACTTAGTCCAATTATGCATGAGCCATATATTTCAAATCCAATGCTATATTTCATGTGTTATCGTACATTTCATTTTCCTGCATGAATGTTGAGATTTAATATCTCTTTCAATCCTTAGCGGCTACATCCTATGCCTATGTTGGTAGGCTGCGATGTTTGTCTAAGTCAGGTGCAAAAGTGTGTTAGCAGCATTCGGGTGAATAAACTTTGATTGTGCATAAGCAGCATCCTTTGCATTCGATTCTAAATTATCATGATTGGTAACATGTAAAGAAGTATATGACATGGGGAACATTTCTTAAAAGGGTTTTCATAATGCGTCTTGGCGCATCTCCCACTTTTCTCATCAGATGAGGAACCCAGTATTATATAACATTAAAAGTGCTTACAGTTTTGTGTACTTATGTGCAAAAATGTGTGCTATAATTCTAGAATTCTAACACCAAAACACCAATCATCTTGTAAATCTATTGTTACATATATATATATCCAATGTATGTCTTAAGCCCTTGTCACCTGGGAATTCATCTCTCATGTCTGTAAGTGAACCCATCCGGGCTATTACTTGGAATCCTCACCAACCTGTGTGATTGTTTTTATACATTTTCTAGGTTAACATTGGCTAGAGTGCCATAACATAACATAAAGATGGTCATCAGTCCCTCAGAAAAATATACATCTCTTCATCTATGTTATGTCCATTTGGGGCTTTTGCATCCAAGTCCACAGTAAACTGAGACTCTCTCTGGCGTTATCTTCTCTCTCTAACCCTCCTTGTGGATGATTGTCAGTTGTGTCTATGACAAAGTATCGTAGTGTGTATAGGTCTCTGTGATGTATCTCTTGAACATGTTTAGCCAGGGTGTATACGTAATCCTTATTATTAGTGGCTCAGATGTGCTATATGATGCAGATTTTGGCCATGTGTTTTGTGCTCCCTACATATCATTTTCACAACCACATTTTAAGACATATATGGTGAAAAGAGTTTCACATGTCAGATGCTTTATGATATGGCATTTATAACGCGCCTATACACAAGTGTTTCAAGGCGCGAAAAAAGTGTTTTTTAATTGACATAATTTCCTTTGTCGGTTGACTGACATATTGTTTGACATTCAAACCATAGCGGCATGCTTTGCACTTGCTGCATTTGAAAAAAACCTGCAATAGGTCTTGTGAGCCATTGCTTTGTGGTTTTAGTGCAGTCTCTCAGATAAAACGAGTATACTATTTTCGCTCATATGGATGGAGGTTTACAAAATGTTATTTGTGCTATTTTTGAAATGGGATGCAATGTCTAAATTCGCTTTCAAAATTTTCCAGTATGCATTTGGTATTTTTCTGCCACTTGTTCCTTGCACATGATACGTGGTGATGAATCTGAGCGTGTTTTGTTTTTCTTCCCTTCACGGTTTTTGCTCCAAGAGATCTTCCCGATTTCGGGCTTTGGCCTTTTCACATACCCGTTCTATTGTTGGTTTCGGGTAACCATGTTACTCAAATCTTTGTGCTGTTAATCTGGCATGTTTCTGGAGCTCGAGTCCTGATCATTTCTCTATACGGTATGCTGCTAATGTGCTAATGAGGTTTTTAGGATGGAAGCTACTCACAGTAACACAGAGTTGGTACTCATAGGTTTCCTATATATGGTACTTTCAAGTTATCAATTTTCCACATAGATTTGTACCTCTGAATAGATGATTTGTTTTTTATCATGGTGTTCAATGAACTTGATGCTGTGTTGATTCCGATTGATTGCTTCTATAAAGATCAACCATTCTTAGGCTCTCCCATTCCAAATTATTAATAATTCGTCTATATAACGATTCCAGGAAACTATCTTGTTTGCATGCTCCTCAAATTCTTAACCCGGCAGCATTCCTGTTCCCACATTCTCATTGTCAAATTTGGGGCATATGTGCCCATTTCAGTTCTGCAGGTTTGTAGGAAGAAGGTACCATCAAACAGGAAAACATTACGTTAGCATGTCCACAAGCGTTCTGGAGTGGTTCCTGTATTGTACGGAAGGCATGGTATCAAAGTAAGACGGACATAAGTGATCACAGTTCAAGAGTGTTTATTAAACTGTAAAAATGGGTGAGATAAATGCATAATCTAAACCTAAATCTAAGATGGGAGCAAGCTACGACCATCAAATAATAATACCGTCCAAGTGGAGTCTAGTCAAATAAAAAGCGTCTATACTAAAAATAAAATATTGCCAATCCTTACGGCTATGCTACAAAAGAGAGTGGATAATCCTCACAAGAAAAGGAAGTGTTCACAAAATGATAAGTCAGGATGTTATGGCCGGGGTCTCCCTCCCCCCACGTTTTTATCATGGGACAAAGCAGGACTCTAGAGCACAGCACACTCCTGGGCTTCTCCAGCATGATGTTGCAGTTCCTTTTCTCAATATCAGGACCTTCTGTGTCCAAGTCTTTCATGCAAAGTCTTTTGCTTCAGAGGGCCTGATTGATCATAAACAACAAAACAAAGGTTCCTTTTATTTATCTTCATGTCGTGTGATTACTCTTCACCCTTGGATCCCCCTCAGCCGGGCTCTGATCCTTCTCTCAAAGTTAGCCTCCCTCAGTCGGGTTCAGACCAAGCAGGCAACCACTCACTGTGGACATCCTTCAGTCGGGTTCACATTTGTCACCACAATGTAATTCACTTTGCTTGTCCACAATGTGGCATTCACTTCCCTTAGCTTTTCGCTGGACGACCCTCAGTCAGGTTCACTACCGCCTTTCAATCACAATCTCTTCATTTGTTGTATTCAAAAGCCTCAATGTCTTTTTAAACAACCATCTTGTTTAGTTAGGTCTCCCTCATCTTGTCTCAGATCTTCCTTCACTGGCCTCCTAAATTGATATTGATATTTTATTTGTATCGCGCTCATGCACAAGTGTTTCAGAGCACTACGAGGAAAGAGAGGGGAACAAGGGAGAGCAAAAACAACGATCTTACTAGACCCAGTGACATGAGAACGCGCAAGTGCAGAGAAGAGGGAAGGGGGAAAGTGCAGGGGGGAGGGGAAGAAGTGGAAAGTGCTGAGCAAAGGAATAAAAGAAACAACAATGGTAGTGCAGCCAGCAATTGGCAACTGCTAGGATAAAGGCACAGACAGGGGGTGCCTGATAAGTGCAGCAAAAGGGGGGGGCTGTAGGGTTACAGATACAGACCCAAGTGCAAGGGTTGCCAGTAGGCAGTGTGGGTGCGTGGCAGGGTGAGGAAGTACCTGGGCCCAAAATCAGAGGGTAGCCAGGTGCACAATGCCAAAGAAGACCAGATCAGAAGGGGAGCGCAGGAGCAAAGACAGAAGCAAAGAGGAAGGTCTTATGATATGGCATTTATAACACGCCTATACACAAGTGTTTCAAGGTGTTTCAAGGTCTTGAGGTGCTTCCGGGGATGGTTCTCCTCGAGTTTCAGAGTGGCAGAGAGGCTAATCAATAGTGAGGCCCCAGCCGAAGACTGAGATCTACCCCCAGCTCATTTCTTTAAGAAACGTCGGACCCTGAGGGAGTTGAAGATGGAGCAGCGACAAGCTTGAGAGGGAAGGTATTTACGGAGGGACAGTTGAAGCTATTTTGACCTAGCCCCCAGAAAGCCTTGTGGACAATTCAAAGGGTCTTGAATTTAATCCTTGCAGCCACTGGGAGCCAATGAAGAGGTTTCAGGGCTGGAGATATATACGATCCCAGGGTTTGAGGCCAAGGACCAGTCTTGCAGTCCTGTTCTGGATGAGTTGCAAAGGGCGGAGAGTAGAAGCAGTTAGATTCAGAAAGAGGCTGTTGCAATAATCCAACCTAGAGAGAACCAGGGCTCAAGAGACAGTTAGCTTCTGGGGGAAGGAGAGGAAAGGCAGAATACCTCTGAGGTGGTGCAGTTGGAAGTTTGACTTTTTAGAGACATCAGAGATGTGGGCAGAAAAGGAAAGCGTGGAGTCGAAGATGACCCTGAGGTTCTTAGCCTCGCAGGTGGGGGTAGGCGGAGGGCCAAGGGAGGCTGGCCAGATAGTGACAGGAAAGGAGGGTGAAGGTGTGCCGATGAGGAAGATCTCTGTGTTGCTGGCGTTCAGACAGAGATCGTTAGCGGCACACCAATCCGGAATAGCAGACAGGTAATCAGAGATGAAAGAAGAAGAGGTGACTGAGGGAAGCCTGAAAATGAGTTGTCGTCAGCATAGCACTCAAAATTGGAGCAGAAAACGGCAATGCGATGGGAAAGGGTTGCTTGGTATTGGTTGAAAACCCAGAGTGAGGGGTTAGACCCCTTGTGAACCCTGCTAGTAGAGACGGAGATAGAGGAAAGGAAAGACCCAAGTTGGACCTGGGAGGCTCGATCAGAGAGGAAAGAAGTCAGTCAGGCTAGAGCCTGATCAGTGATACCCAGGTTTTCACAGAGACAGTTGAGCAGGATGGTATGGTTGACCGTGTCGAAGGCAGAAGAGAGATCGAGTAGGATGAGGACCGAGGGGATGTTGGAGTCAAGGTTGGAGAGCAGATCTTCGCAGATTTTCAGGAGAGCAGTTTCCCTGCTTCTGGCAGCTCTGAAGCCAGACTGATGGTCGAGGAGACAACCAGCAGAATCGGAGTGAAGGTTAAGCTGCGAGATGGACAACTTTTCCAGGAGTTTGCCCAGGAAAGGAGTGATGGAGATCGGGTGATAGTTTTCTGTGCAAGAAGGGTCAGCTGTGGGTTTCTTGAGAAGAGGGTGCACAAGAGAGTGCTTCAGAGGGGGGAGGGGAAGGCTCCCAAGGCAAAGGAAAGGTTGCAGAAATCGGTCAGGGCAGGAGCAAGGGTATCAATGTGGTCCTTGATGGTTTTGGAGTAACAGTGAAGAACCTGTTTTGGCGAGACTTTCATAGATCAGATTTATCTAGAGACCTTGTCAGGGGAGAAAAGAGGAAAGGACGAGGAAGAGGTTGGGGGGGAGGCTGCAGGAGGGCCAGAGTTCACAGAAGGAGCAGGGAGTAGAGGGGGAGGGGACGAGAGGGTGGGCAGGATGTCCTGCGTTTTTTAGATGAAGTGAGAGGCAAGGGACGTGCAGAGGGACTGGGAGGCGACAGGAGAGGTAGAGACTGCAGCAGGGTTGGCCAGATCCTTGCAGATTTTGAAGAGTTTGGCTGAGTTGTTAGATACCGCAGAGACACAGGCTTGGATGTGGGCTCTCTTTTTTTTAGAATGGACAGCGTCTGTATTGCCTTTGGCGCAGGCGGCAGGCCAGTTTGTCAGAGGATGAACAAGAAGCCCTCCATTTCCTCTCCGCCACCCTGTACTTAAGTTTAAGGGTAGCTAGGTCAGAGTCATACCAAGAATTGCACTTGGCTTTGGACTACAAACAGATCCTCATGACGGGCAACAGCATCAAGAGTATCTGAGATTGAAGAGTAAAGCATGGAAAGGGCTGTGTCAGGATGTGAGTCAGCCAGAGGAGGAGGAGGAGGATGATGACTAGGAGAGAAAGTGGCGGCGAAAGCCTCAACTGACACACGATTCATGGGTCAGATGTCCGAGAAGGTAGGTGGCAGTGTTGGTGTTGGCTTGGCCTGGGGGGGGGTAGAGAGGAGGAGATGAGAGGAGAGGAGGGAGTGATCGCTCCAGGAGAGAGGAGTGGTCAGAGGAATGGAGAGGGGGAGATCAAAACATCAAGAGTATGCTCTGCCGAGTGAGTCGGGCCACAGGGTAGGATAGAAAGGGAGAGGGAATTGCAGAGGTCATGGAAGAGTACAGAGGAGGAACAGGGAGAGTCTAGATGGATATTGAGGTCACCAAGAAGGAGGAGTTGAGTGGTTGAGGCCAGGAGGAGAGGTCTGCCCCCTCCGAGCGAAATGAGCTGATCTGACCAGGAGGCTGATAGATAGTAGCCAGGGTAAGACAGTGGCCAGGAGAGAGTGAGCCTGCAGAGAAGGCATTCGGAAGAGGATTATGTCTGTGTGGGAATGATGGAGGCAGGAATCCACTCAGGAGAGATCAGGGCTACACCCCCTCCAGATTGAGTGGATCTTGGTGTGGAGAGGATCTTGTAGCCATCAGGGAGGGGAGTGTCAAAGGTCATGACGGAGCTGGCCGTGAACCATGTCTCGGTGAGAGCAAGGACATCGAGGTGAAGTTCTTCCAGGATGTGGCAGATGTCAGAGGAGTGTTTGACAGCAGAGTGAGAGTTGGGAGTGGCAAGATGAAGGTTTCCAGCCTTAAAGGCCTTCCAAGGAGGGGTACAAATCAGAGATATGCCCTGTGGAGGTGAGGAAGGAGCCCAAGGGGGGCAGAAGAGGAGGGAAGAGAGGGCAAGGTAGCCAGGGATTCGGGGGGCAGGTGGAGGGAACAGCAGGAGATCGAAGCAAATTGATGAGGCGACGGAAGCGCCTATCGAAGAGGAGATTGGCCTGAGGCCCTTCACCATGACGGTTTAATTTATGTAGACATGAATGATGACCTTAGAGAAGTCGAAGGCGGGCATGGGGGCTTCCCAGCGGATGCCACCATTAATGGGAGAGGAGGAGAAAGGACAGACTACAGAGTTCATGTGAAGAGTCCATAGATCTGGCGAAGGAATGACAAAGGATGAGGGTCTGTCTGGAGAAAGCACTGGAATAGTTATCAGCGATAGGGAGACCAGGGTTGGAGGCCAAGATATCCTTTTTGATCTTCTTCCTACCCGACTTGGTGAGAAGAGAAGGATGGTTCATGGAGAATCAGAAAGCGCCATGGGTGCGGTAGCAAGAGAGGGGGGAGAAGCATGAGGTGGGAGGGACAGCAGGTAAGAGTAGAACAAGTAGAACGGTGCAGTCACTGGGCCAGCATGTTACAGAAAAAGCATGCAGTATAAACAAAGGGCAAAGCAAGCTTGCAAAAAACATCTAGATTTGACTGTTAGCCAAAATGCAAAAACACAGCTAGTGTTGACTTTTTTCTTTTTTCAAACAACCTTTATTTAAATCAACATGTTGTGAGTGCAGAACGATCTTAGATTTGTGTACAGTGCGATATGCCACTTTTGGGGAACGTCCCCTGAATACATAACTCAAGCAGAGATTACGTCCATCCCCGTCCGGCCACCTGTCTACCTCCTCACCCTCATACCTTCCAAGGGCAGACAGAATCACAACAGAGACAATTGCTGCAACAATGGGGGTTTAGCCACCATGGCAGGGTATTTTTCCACAAAGTCAATGAATGGAGTCCATACTGACGCATACCTTGCCTAACGTCCCTCGCACAGCGATCTTGTCCGCCACCAGTATGTTCCAGACCCTAACCCACCACATCTGAGCCACCGGGCCCTTGGTCGTCTTCCAGGTTCGGATGATGACGAGCTTTGCCGCCAGCAGGAGATGCCCAATCAAGGTAGCCATTGGACCGGTCAGGGGGAACACCCCACCCCGTGTCCCCCAACATCACTATCCGTGGCTCCGTGGGAAGGCCCAACCGCGTGCTCTCCTTTATCTTAGCCATCACCTTTTTCCAGTAAAGACCCACTTTGGGGCATACCCATATATGGAACAGGGAGTCCACTGCCCCACAGCCCCTCCAGCATGTGGCAGGGTAACTACTATCCATGTGATGTAACCTTTCCTGGGTGAGGTACCATCTATAGCAGAATTTATAAGAGCATTGCCTGTCCGTGACACACCGGGATGACTTGAGCATCCGGCCCCATATTCGTAACCACTCCTCATTGTCTATGGTGCCCCCCAGATCTTCTTCCCATTGAGACATGTATGCAAGGCGCATGACAGGATCACCCATGTCCAGGAGCTTATACAGTCTTGAGACTCCCCCCCCCCCCCATAGTGCCTCCCTCTACTGTCAACTCTAGTGCAGAAAGGGACCTTGTGACCCCTCAAATGCATGTACCTGATCCGCTCTGGTTCCTGCATGATAAAGGTAAGTTTACATTCATCAAATTACAGTGGTCTTTTGTCTTTATAAAGCTGCCGTAGTCATTCCAGGCCACCCTCCCTCCAGCACCCGCCATTCCCCCCCCCCCAACATCCCGGACGGAAGCTAGATTTGACTTTTAGCCAAAATGGCAAAAACAGAGCTAGATTTCACTTTTATCCAAAATGCAAAACACAGCTAGATTTGAAGTTGCAGTTAGAATGAGATGCTAGCAATGGGTGTAAAATGTAATGTAATCACAAGTGGAAACATGGGAGAACAAGCAGAGAAGGAAGAGAGGGTAGAAGTGTGTCCAGGAGGAGGGAACTAACCCATAGTTAAGGGGGTGTGAATGTCATGGTAGTCCAGATTTCTTTGAAGAGAGAGGTAGCGGTATCATGGAGGCTCATGAGCAGGTGTGCAAGAAAATCCCAGGCAGCGTACTGGTAGCAGACAGGGGCCTTAGGAAGTCGGCCTTCGGGTAAGGGGGCTGGCTAAAACCTGTTGGTCCCCGATAAGCCAGTATGAGCAAGAGGCTGGCCAAGGAGGGATCAAGGGCCTCCTATGTGGAAACACAGTGGTTCTGGCAATCTTTAAATCACCACGAGGGCCTGTCAAAGGAGTACAGGTGGTGTGCGAAAGCACCCCTCGGGCTGCGTGTGCACTGACAAATTTCAGAATACTGCAAATTACTGCAGCGCGCGGTCGCCGCAATGCAGAAACTGATTTTTGCAAAGTTGGAAGTAAAAATTCTTTTTTCGTCTGGTGTTACTGTTCTTATTTCATAGAAGCTCAACAAATAAGAAAGCACACACACCTCTGCAGATACGCGGTCCTACCTATGAGAAGAGGGGAGGATGTGCAGACATCAGGAAGGCCACAACTGGATCAGCCGGCCCACAACACCAGCAGTGAAGAAGTAACCTAAAGCACTTGCTAGTTCAAACAAAGACCCCTGGGGGCGATCGTGTCTTGCTGGGTCACTCTGTTATTCTCTGTCAATTTCGTACCTCAAAATATCACAGTTCACACAGCGTTCCCCCTCATCCGGGCTCAAACGCCAGTTTCACACTTCCTTTAGTTGGGTTCACACTTCCATATTGCTCGAAGACTTCTGCAACGTGCTAAGGACTTTCGATTGTACAAGGGGTTTGGCTTCAGCCTTTTATGACCACCTCGATACATCACACCGGCCTCACCTAGGGCCTCTTGGTACTGGTAGTTTCTTAAAACAACTGTAGACTTTCGACTGTACAAGGGGTTTGGCTTGACCCTCGTATGACCACTTTGATTTCTCAGTTCGACACATTGTCCTTGTTGAGAAGCGGGGCATCACTCAGTCCTTCGATTGAGCGCCCAAGTGGCGCCGGACCACTCTAACTGATAGATATTTTGCTTACAAAAGACCTTTGTGCTTTAGTCTTCTTTCTTCATACAATGTTGCTCTTCACAACCTTAAGCCCAACACAGTCCGATCTGTTATCAGCTCTTTCCGACTCACCGGCTGTGCCGAACTCTGTTGGTGTCTCCTGCCTCTAGAGTCAAGGACGGTACCATAATGGAAACCGCTTCTCCCAGCCCTGGCTATCAGTACGGGAGGGTCCCATATACCGCTGACATCCTTTGCACAATTCTGCAGCTGCAGTTCCTGGTCTTACGTTTCCCTTGTTGGAGGCTCTGTGGGGTCTGGGTTGAGAAGGGCAAGGGCAACTCCCTCCTCATTGTCCTTTCATGTCTTGCCACCTTTCTCCTCCGTTTGAACTGCCGTCCTGGAATAGCTGCTTCCTCATACGTTTGGCCTTGCTCAGAGTGTGCTTTCGTACTCTGTCATTTATCCCTATGGGGAAAGGGAAGGGAAGTCAGGTGTGTGTAATTCTCTGCAATTGCCTGACCCTTGTGTTGGGACATGCCGGGTACACGGCTCTGGTGTTAGTCTGTCATCTTTCATGGTAATCGGTCCGTGAGAAAGTGTTTTTGTTAGGAAAGGGGGGGCGGTTGAGTTTCTAGATATCCTACGGGGTAGGATGGGGAAAAGGTGTCATAAGGAAGGGGGTACTGCGTCTCAACCTTCGGTGTCCCACTTCCACTCTCCCAACCTTTCAGTTTCTCATCAAACAGTTCCTTGTAATATCTCTTGGGATCTTCTGTCAGTTTCAGATAGTGGGTGGTGTTGTGTAGATTATGTCTCGCTTCTTGAGTGTAGTCTTCTAGATTCATCAGTACAATGTTGCCCCCTTTGACTGAGGGCTTTATTATTGTTTCTGAGATTTTGTATAGTCAATAGTTGCGCTTGATGTGTCTTTAGTTATGGGTCAGCGATTGGGTCCGTTTTGCCAATCTTTTTAAAATCATCTACCACTAAGTCATTGAAAATCTGTATATTGGCACTGTTAGTGATTATTGGATTGAATCTTGACTGGTTTAAACCCACTATCTTTCACCAGATTTGTATTGATTCTTCATGGTGCCAGATCAACATCATCCTACATGCCTTCTGTATTTTTTTGGTTGAGTTCTGCTTCCTCTGATATTGCTAAATCCTGCAACACTTTAAGAGCTGGAATGTCTTTAATCCATAGTTGTGATGGCCTTTCATTTCTTATGTACTTTTCAATGCTTTTGTCATGGGTTGCATGATATTTTATCAACCTGAGTTTCCGTATGAATTTATATAAGTAAACGTGTGTTTGTGCATAGTTTAGGCCAGATTTTGGGCAGTAGCTCAAACCAATCAACAGGACTGCTCTTTCATGAGTATTCAAGGGTCTGTTTGATAGATTGGTCACTTGCAATTCTCCAGCATGGGGTCTGGCATGGATGCACATGCTCATGATTATTCCCCATCGTCAGGCTGGGAATCCTCGGTAAAAGAAAAACGTTTCACTTTCACTTTAAAACTGTATTTCTCCTCTAAGCCAATCACTGTCCTCTGGGTCATACTGCCCCCATCCAATGACAGTCGTCTCCCTAATTCCCGCCTCTGGCAGCCATGTTCAGATTTTTACTGCACACTTCAGTGTTGGGAGTCCCCGAGTTGCTCTTCGAGCTATTGTACTTTTTTCCAAATGTTTTTGTGGAAAAGTTCTATTTCTGTTTCATCCGAGCCTGTGTGCTCCGTTGTTATTGAAGTTGCGGGCCCCTCAAGGGCGGTTGTTCCTCGAAGTCTCTGGAAGGCTCTCTTGGGCCTACTTTGTGCCCTCCGACCATGACAGGGGAGAAAAAGGAGGGAAGGACCCTCTTCAGGTCCTGCACCCAATGTGGGCTACGGAACATCTTCGTTGAGGACAAACATCTAAAATGTCTATACTGCCTACACCCGGACCACGAGGAAGGGTGCGAAATATGCCTGGGCTTCTCAAAGAAGACCAAGAAAGACAGTTATAGCAGGCTGGCGGCATGGCTCAAGTCGAGCAAGACCTCTGACACATGCTCCGAGCAGGGTCATTCCTCACTCAGGACCGGCGGCTGCAAAAAAGCGGTCTCTGTTCAGGACAAGGTCAAAGTCCTTTGAGGACACCCCATCCGTGGGGGTCCAAGATAAGGCCAAGAACCACAGGTCCAATTTCACCTGGTTCGCCGCTGATGCAGGTACCAGGTTGAATAGGCCGCAATCACTTATGCCGTCCGCCTCCATAGCCAGTCTGCCATCGAGCTCCTCCCCAAAGAGGAAGTTGTCTACCTCGGCCAAGTTACGGGACAAATCAGAAAAGCCAAGGTCGGAGGAAGAGAATAAGGCCGCGCAGGCCAAGCAGGCTCAACGGGTGCAGCCAAAGACCTTGTCAACCACTTCGACATCTTTTGTGACGACCGTGGCAGTGGTAGGTGCAGACCCGACGAGGGTGGTTCTTACAGTGCAGAGAATATCACTGCCTCTGAGGCGCGACACAGTCGCCAAGGCAACAGCGAAGGCTGCCTGCACTCCTGGGGTGGGGGGAGGGGGGACGAAGGCACTGGTCCAGATCCCTTTTTAAGAAAAAAAGGGGGTGGGCAAGGAAGCCCCAAAACAGCCCTGCAAGGTTTGAGTTCAACCAATGGACATCTCATCCACGCACGATGACCAAGAGTCCATCCATACAGTCCACGAGACGACTGCGGTACATGGCCTAGTGCTCCATTATTCCCTCCAAAGCCGAGCGACATACCCATGGACATCCTGTTGACTCTCCACAACCTAGTGACGGAGATCCAGCAGAGGTTGCCCCCAGGCCGATGACTAGCCCCTGCATAAGTAGAGGAAGTGTCATCCGACGCTGCCGCATCAGCCTCCTCCACCACGTCAGGACCCAACTCCACCAGTGGACCTGGATACACACACAGACACTGGTACATAGACGGCCACAGAAACCGATGAAGATGAGGACTTTGTACTCGGCAGACAACAAATCACCACACCTGCACTCACCTCATAGTCTCTCCACCAGATGAGGTGGAATCATTCCACTCCATTCCCAGGGCCTCCGAGCTGTCCAGCTGGTACCTGAGGAAACCAAGGAGGGCTTCCTATACCAGCGACGAGAGTCCAAGAGAAAGAAGATCATGGCTGTACGGATGACATTTGGGAGGAAGGCCTAGCCCTTATGAAGAACCCTTGCATAGCTCCAACCAAACCAGACTGGTTGGAGAAGAAATACAGGGTGCTGGACTCCGCCCCCAAGTGCTTGCGGTCACAACATTCGCCGGACTTGGTAGTTTCGGCTGCCGCAAGGAAACTTTCGGCCAATGTAGCTTCTGCATCATCAGTTCCCCCGGAGTACAATACGACCGGGCGCTTTGGTACAAGTTGGGCCCTATCCTGGAATTCCTCCCTGATGACAAGAAAATGGAGGCTCTCGCCCTCTTTTAGGACGAGGAGGTGGAGTTGGACCTTGCCATTACTGTGGCAGTCAACATCGCTGACAGTTTTCTGACGGATGGGAAATGGAATCTGCCTTCGTCATTAGGGATGGTTGAAGGCCACAAACCTTCGCCAGGATGTTCATGCAAAGGTGCTGGACATGCCCTTCGACAGCGAAAATCTGTTTGGGAAGGCGGACGACGAATCCCTTCAATCCATAAAGACGGACACAGAGACGACATGTTCTGTTGGCACTCTACAGCATCATCGCTCATCATCTCTTCACTCCTCCAGGGGAAAATCGAGCAGATCCTCCAAGGCATACTCCACATCATACAGGCAACCTCTGCGATCTTCCATGCAGGAAGAGTACAAATTTTGCTCCCAGGCCTACAGTAGCGGAGGTCGCTGTGCCCCCTTTATCGTATGGGGTGGTCATATCAACTCACTTTTTCCAGAACGCTCCAGCATGCCACAAGAACTGAGCACAAAGTCTGTGAAGGCCAGACCGTGACATTGGCCAATATATACAATTGTTTGGGTACCAGCACCATCTTGAGAAGGGTTAATTTCCCCATTATTGTGAGGGGGAGAGATTGCCATTTGGCCAGCCTGCTTGTCACAGACTGCTCCATGGCCTCATAGTTTTCTTTCACACTGCTAGATATTTGATTCCATTAGGGGACCAACGAAGAGGATACCTCCCACTTACTAGCAGCACCAAGCAACCAACTGGGAACATTTCTGACTTGGAGTGGTTTATTGTGAACCCAGAAAACCAACCCTGCTGGATAATGTCCCGAAGGATGGTATCTAGATTTGTTTGAGGATCCCTTCCCTATGATAGGACATCATCGGCATAGAGAGAAACTATTCCAGGTTGTCTGCTGAGGCGGATCCCTTTGTGTCTGTGGCAAGCGCAAATCATATCCGCCATTGTTTTAATGACCATAGCGAAAAGGATCAGTCGTAGTCGCATCCCTGGCGGGTGCCCCCTGCCAAGCTCAAAGGGTTAAATTTTAGAGGAATTAACCAAGACACTAGCAGAGGGATTTGTATATAGCAGTTTTATATATTGTAGCATTTCCAGGCCGACACCCATCTCCGTAAGCACCACCCACAGGTACTCCCACAAGACCATGTCAAATGCCTTCTGAGTGTCGAGTGTCGCTGCCACCGCCTCAGCTGCAGGGTCGATTCTGGCCATTACATCAAATAGGCACCTAATGTTCAAGGAGGTTGATCTGCCCGCGACAAACCCCCCCCCCCCTCTGGTCTTTGTGGTTCAAGTGAAGCATCAGTGGGAGAGGCCTATTGGCGAGAGCTTTTGCGTACTTTTTACTGTCAACATGAATGAGGGAGAGAAACCTATAAGAACCACATTCGTTGCTGGGTTTGTCAGGCTTACGCAGGATAGTTATGGTGGATTCGCGTAGGGACGGGGGCAGGGTGGAGTCCCGAAGTGATTCCACCCATATCGCGAAGCCAAGGGACGAGCAGAGACACGTAGTCTTTGTAAAATTCAAACATAGATCCATCAGGACATGGGGGCCTTGCCCTTGGGTAGGTTGGAAACCACTGTGAGGATCTCTTCCATCAACAGCTGGGTCTTCAGGGCCTTCATGGACTGAGCACTCAATCGCGGCAAGGGCATCCCCTCAAACAGGGAATTTATAGTTTGAGCACTCTGTTGGTGGTCAGATGTATAAAGGGATTTAAAGAAATCGGTGAATATTTTAAGGATCTCCTGGTACGACCAGTGGAAATTCCCTA
Organism: Ambystoma mexicanum; assembly: GCF_040938575.1. Taxonomy (NCBI): domain Eukaryota; kingdom Metazoa; phylum Chordata; class Amphibia; order Caudata; family Ambystomatidae; genus Ambystoma; species Ambystoma mexicanum. The sequence continues at coordinate 649,937,382 of NC_090934.1, read as the reverse complement.
GTGTGTCTATAATGCAGTTCACCTGGGTACGACCACCTTCGGATTTAGTCAGTCCAGCCAATGTCCTACCCGGCCTCTCACCTTCTCTGTATTTTCTGACAGCCTGCGGCCGGGAGAAATAAAGCACCTCCCCGAGGGCGTGCCCTTCGAATTGCTCCAGTTCAGATTGTGTTTCTTCCAGCACCTGTGGATTGGGGCGAGCAGAGTATTCCAGCTTCAGGGATTTGAGTTAAGTCTCTAAGCACTGGAGGTTGTTTTCTGATGGTCTTCAAGACCCCAGCTTCTCTAGAGATTGACATTCCTCAGATATAAACCTTAAAGGCCTACCATCTTGTACCAGCGGAGGTTGCCCCTGCCGTATTGCATACAAAGTATGTCTCGATGTCTGCTCGGATCCCTGCCTTAAATTCAATGTCCCCAAGTGCCTCAGACTTGAACCGCCAAGCACTGCCCAACCCGGGAGATTTGTCTGAGTTCAGAGTGAGTACTACTGTGGAGTGGTAAGAGAGACTGCAAGGAAATATCCTAGTGGCCCCAACTCTACCCATCAGCGAGTTGGATATTAGAAATGTATCAATACGTGAGGAGCTGTCGTGCACAGATCAGTAAAATGTGTATTGCCTCTTGTTTGTGTAAGCGGTGCCAAGCATCACTCAATTCTAGATCTTTCATATGGGCCAAAAGCTGCCGAGCCGCCCTGGAATGTAGCCCTGTGGGCCACACCGGATCTGTCCATGGTTTGATTAAGGATTAGGTTCATGCTCCCCCTCCCCCTGATGATCGGGACACCAAGGAAACCAACAAGGATAGACGCTACTTTGTCAAGAAATTCAGGCGAGTCTATATTGGGGGCCTATATGTTGACCAGCAGGAGTTTGATGCCATCAATAGAGCAATGTAGAACGACATAACCCCCTCTGGGATCTACATGATTCTTTTTAAAGAGAAATTTCACCAATTTATGAATTAGTGTCATGACCCCCCTAGATTGGGTCGAGTATGAAGAAGTAAATCAGTTTGCCCCCCCACGTTGGTGCAATGCCTCTGGATGTCCCCTCTTTTGCATGCGTTTCCTGCAGTAAAAGCACCTTTATTTTGTGTCTGTTAACATAGGCCATAATCGTACATGATTTCGTAAAGTTCCCTAGCCCCTTAGATTCCAGCTCATCACCTCAAGACCTGTTATTGGGCACAGACAAATTTACAGAGTGCACCTCAGACCTCCCGGTATGCATTCCATCTCTATAGGAGTCTAGCATCTCCACCTTGTACTTTGCTGCCAGTTCGTTTTCAAAATGATCCCTCATATTCACACCAAGAGCACAACAGGCGCTCAGTCTTTCAGAAAGACTGGTCACCAATGCAGATCTTAACCCCCACCCACCCTCAGTGCTCACCCCCAACCTGTAGTGCAAAGCCCTCTCACCGCCCCCCCACCCAGAGCCAACCCCAACTGGGCCTTAAGATCACAACATAACCCAACATAAGTCAAGCAGTTGCTGCAGGGGTAACTACTGTCGCTTCGGTACACACCACAGCTAAGTTATATGATTGCATGTTTGAATGTACGGTGGTGGTAGGCTAATTTACAGATGCCATATACTCGTGAAAGCGGAGGTAACTGCAAAAGATCTTGATGTGGCCTCTCAGCCTGGAAATTGGTCATCCTCCATCACTCCATCTTTGTCCAGGATTGGTATTTGGGCCTCTATGAACTTTGTGACCTAGCCTGGTACTGTGAAGAAATGGCGCATTGCTTATTGTATACCTCGGTCCTGCAGTATTTTTTTGACACCCACAAATTGGCGTCTCTCGTTTTGGACTGAAAGTGAGAAATCTGGAAAGATACAGATAGTTTGAGAGCCCAGTCGGAATTTCTTCTTTTCTCTGGCAAGTCTCAGTAGATGGTCTCTGTCTCGAAAGCTGTGGATTTTCACAGTTATGGGGCGAGGGAAGTCTCCTGGTTTGGGTTTGGTCAAGAGCTCTGTGAGCGCGTTCCACTGCGAAGAAGGGGGAGAGGACAGGTGCATCTAATAGATCCTTGAGAAGATTTTCCACTGCTTGTTCCATGCCCCTGACAGAGCGTGCTCCAGGACCCCTACAATACAAATGGTATTCCTCCTGGAACGCAATTCAAGATCTTTGTACTTTTTTTTTATTGTTTTCATCGCATTTGCTAGGGATGTAACTGTGTTTTGAAGCCCCTGCACAGCGTCCTCTTTTACACCGATCCTAGTCTCTGCCTCAGTAATTCGTCTGGATTCTTTGGCCAGCTGTGACCCCATGGATGCCACATTAGCTGTAATATCATCCAGTTTTTCGTGAACAGCTGCAAATTCTTTAGCCATGGCCTCCATCATGTGTGTTAGGTCTGGGGATGATGCCATGACGGGTTGGGTCTAGGACTGGAGCGGTAGAGGGCTCCGGGCTTGGCGTGGGGCGACTTTTGTAAATTTGCCCATGGTTCCTATTTTTTTCCCACTGCCGGTGCTCCTAGTCATGACAGTCGTGTAGGGGTAGGAGTACCCGAAGGAGAGAACCAAATTTACTGAGGAGGGGGCCAGATCATCAACCGGCACCAACACAGTTCAAAAAAGCACCCTGGAAGCCTGTCGGTAGATGCTGCGGGCTGCACCAGGCCAGTAGACAGCTGGAACAGGTAAGTGGTGGGCCAGGGTTGGCATGTGGGAGCAGGGATGCACTCAGGTTGTTGGATGTGGACTCTGGAGCGTTGTTCCAAGATTTGTTGCAGCTCTACTAGTTTTAGAATGGGGTCGGCTCTAGCAGGTTTCAACACAACCTTCAGTAATCGGCATCCAGGGAAACAGATGACAGGCTGGAAAGAGGCCGGCATGTAGATTGTGGGTGGGGTTCTAGAGTGACTATGGCCCCCCGAACCAGCAGGAGCTTCCCGTCAGGAGGGGGTGAATGCCGGGCTGAATTGAAGTTCGTGGCCAGGCTGGACCGACCAGTGAATACTCCGAGCGGGTGTTAAAGCAGGATGGAGTCCAGTATTCAGGGTGGCCCGCCTAATAAATTGAGGTGAGGGACAGGTGGGTTTCCACTTTAGGGGGGCACTTGCCGCTTCCCGGTGCAGCCCAGATCCAATTCGCTGTATCTCTGCTGTGGTGCACGTGCAGAGGTGTGCCTGCTAGTGCAAGCGCCAGTGTAGACGAAGTGGGAGTCACACCACCCACTGTGGCAGGGACACCGACTCAAGCATGGTTTTAGCGTGGAGTGGTCAGTGATATTTTCAGCCGGTGCCGGCCAGTGAAAGAACCGCCTCTGTTACACCTGGGGTGGGCGGGGTGTAGCAATGAGCCCTGTGGGTGTCTGACGGACATAGCAGAATGCTTGCAGCAGTTGGCACAGGCGGGGGAGTTCAGATTTGTTGTACTTTCCAGCCATAAATGTAGCCCGCTGTCACTGGTAGCACCTCGGGACGCAGTGCTGGGGGGGGGAAAGGAGTGTTGACCAGCAAAGTTAGGTACCGGCGATGTCTCGCAGCACTCAGTCCCGGAGTTAGGTTGACTCCTCCCACACTGCCTCTGCTAAATTTCAGGACGGCGCAGCAGGACTTCTCTGATCTGATTTTGAGCAATATTGGAGTCGATCACTCCCGACCCAGTGGATATTAGCTGACCAGATCATGAGGCGTAATATACAGTATTACCACCACTTCGCAAGGGTTCCGTTGCTGTGTAGTCGGAGCTCTTCCTTTATGCAGCCATCTTGTTGGCTGCTCAGCAGAGCCCCCCAGGAAGGGGATTTCTTGACGTCATTGGACCTAGAGAATACGTACTTCCATGTCCCCATCCACAGGAAACAAAGGAAGTTCCTACGGTTCTTGGTACAAAGCAAGCACTACCAGTTCAATGCCTTACCTTTCGGCCTAAAGTCAGCTCCAAAGGTGTTCGCAAAATGCCTGGATCCGGTGACGGCCCACCTGTTGCTGCAGGGCGTACACTAATACCCGTACCTGGACGATTGGCTGGTACAAGCCCGCTCCCGAGAACTAGCCAATGAGTACACGGAGGAGACAGTCCAGTTACTGATGGAGCTGGGGTTCTCCATGAACTATCCAAAGTCCTGCTGAATGCCATCGCAGAACACGCTGTTCCTCGGCACCAGACGCAACACAGTGGCTTGCCTGGCGCCCCCCCTCCCCTCAGAGGAGAGGCTAGCGGCTATTCAAGGGAAGGTACAGCGGCTGTCGTCTGCAAAGACAGCAACACTTCAGGCCATTAAGTGTTTGCTGGGCATGATATCCTTCTGCATCTACCTTGTCCATCTCTGCAGGTTGCAGGTGGGTCCCCTACAACAATTCCTGGACGCACGTTGGATACAAATGTCCTGGAATTTTACGGACAGAATCCCCCCCAAAGAGGAGTTCCAGCGGGCGATAGTCGTTGGGGTATGCTTCCACATCGCCCAGGGACAGGATTTCAAATCCTGTCATACCAGGAGATGATCACCACGGACACCTCTCTGGAAGGTTGGGGAGCGCACACCGGACGTCTCCACACCAGAGGTCTGTGGTTTCCGAGGTAGAAGGATCTGCACATCATCATCCTGGAGGCAGTGTTCTGGGCCCTCAAGTCTTTCCTACTGTCTCTGAGAGGCAAGGTGGTGAGGATCTTCACAGACAACATCACCACTATGTTCTACTTCAGGAAACAAGGGGGCACTCGATCCCCAGCATTCTCCAAGGATGCTCAGGAGTTGTGGCTTTGGGTCATCAGACACGGGATGTTCCTCGCCCGGTTCCACCTTGCCGACGTCAAGAACACCATTGCCGACTCCCTCAGCTGGGAGCTGCTTGTTCCTGCCACGAGTAGGAACTTCGTCAGGATCAGGTGGACCGTCTGTTCCCCAAATGGGGCAGATCTCCGATCAATCTTTTTGGCATGGCGACAAACTCAAAATGCCAGAGGTTCGCCAGCAGGTTCCACCAACCGAGGAGCATGGGGGATGCGTTCTCTTTCCCATGGGAAGGTCTGTTTCTGTACGCCTTTCCCCTGTTTCCTCTCCTGTTACGTGTGATCAACACACTCAGACCGTGTCACCAGAGAGGCGCAATCATTCATCACGACCCAGGATCTCGAAACCTGATGGCATGACTCCTGCAGCCTTTGAGTTTGGAGGTTATGAATTGCGAGCAGGCTGCAGGGAGGTCCTCGCCAAAACCAGGCTGTTGTGGACTCTAAAGTGCTACGGCCTTAAGTGGAAGCGTTTTGCTAAGTGGTGCTGGTTGCAGAAGGTTACAGCTCTGAGGGTCACAGCTCCACAGATTCTCCCATACTTGCTATCCTTGGCAAAATCTGGGCTGGCTCATGCTTCCATTAAGGTTCACTTGGCGGCCATCTCGCGCTACACCAGATCCCTGGAAGTTCCTTGATGTGGTCCCACAGACTCGTCAAGGAGTTCCGCAAGGGGCTTTTTCGATTTGTTTCCCCTCTGGTGAAGGCGCCCGCCCCGGCATGGGAACTCAACGTGGTCCTGACAAGACTCTTGGGGGCACCTTTCGGACCTATGCATCAAGCCCCACTCAAGTTTCTCTTGTGGAGGACAGCCTTCCTTGAGGCCATCACCTCAGCCAGAAGTGTGTGTGACATCCAGTCCCTATCCTGCAAGCAGCCGTATCTGACTTTCCACGAATCAAGGGTGGTACTGCATACACACCCCACTTTCATGCCGAAGGTTCTGTCAGAATTCCACCTCAACTAGCCTTTGGTGTTGCCTGTTTTCTTCCCGAAACCTTTGTCACCGGCAGAGAGGGACTTGCATTCCATAGACATTGGCCGTGCCTTGTAGTTCTACGTGATACGCACAAAGAGTTTTCTGAAGACTTCTCAATTGTTTGTGAACTTTGGATTTGGGAACCATGGGAAGGCCTTGTCCAAGGATTCAGTCTCAAGATGGCTCTCCGGTTGCATCATGCACTGTCATCGGCTGACGAACCGGCCTCTGCCGGGCAGTCCGAGAGCCCACTGCACCACAGCGATTGATGCAACGACGGCGTTCCTTTTTGGTGTGCCCCTGCTTGCCATCTGCAGGGCTGCAACGTGGAGGTCCACACATACCATCATGAAGTTCTACTGTGTCGACAGGGATTCCAGTGAGGAGTTCAGAGTCAGCCAGGCAGTGTGACGCAACCTGTTCCCTTGAGGGGAGTCTGTTCCAGGGGTAAGTGTTAATTGTTTCTGTTGAGCCTTGCTTCCTCCCGTGGTTGTGTAATGTGTGCTGCTGTGTATTTGTTATTCATGAGTATGTGAATCCATGCCAAAGACCCCAAGGTGGAGAAGGTTTTAAGTTACTTGCTATTGTGGACTGCATCATTTAACGTGAAGCAACCACCAGTCACCATGAGGCGAGTGCATTTTTCTTAAGTAGAGTATTTATTTTAAAATGTGTATAGCGTGGACTAAGGGCTAGAGGCGTCTAGGCGCTACATGGGTGGCAGTGAATCCAACAAAAAAGACCTCTACATATAAAATGAACACATTGGAGATCCAGAACAGATACGTTTTTAGTGCCCTGTGTAAAGGAAAATACTTCTCAATGGCCCGTAAGGTGGGGGGGGGAGATAATTCCAGAGTATGGGTGCCAAAACTGAAAATGACCAGCTCCCAAACCAGGCCTGCTGAAACCTTGGGGCTTTCAAAAGCTGCTGCGATACAGATCGTAAATGTCTGGTATGGCAATATCGTTCAATCTTCTTGAGGTATTCAGGACCAACATTATCCATAGCACAATGTGTGACGCACAGCATCTTAAAATCTATCCTTGATGCCACTGGAAGCCAGTGAAGAGGTCCTAAGAGCTCTGAAGACTGAGTCATACAAGGTGCCCTCAGCGCTAGTCTGGCTGCTGAGTTTTTAAGCACCTGCATCCGCTGGATTCGGTATTTAGGATGCCCCAGATAAACATCATTGGAATAATCCAAGGACCCCATAATGGTGGAAGTAACCACCATAGTCCGACATGACGGTGGGAGCATAGGGAGAATTTTCCTCAGTATTTTGAGCTTCATGAACCCTGTGCTACATATTGCTGAGATCTGCGCTTCTCGTTAGCCATCAGGAAGTAGCTCCACCCCTAAACTCTTAACAGATAAACAGGCAACAGGGCAAGGACCCAAAGAGTCAGGCCAGTATTGGGCGTTCACGAGCTTGTCCGCACTGTGTGGAAGAAACACCATAATCTCAGTTTTGCTGCCATTTAATTTTAGCCTATACCCTGCCATCTGTTTACTGATTTTGTCCGAACAGTCTTGAAGTTTACTGGGAGGATCAGTTTGAGGGGAGTCTAGCCTAAACACTGAGTGTCGTCAGCATAAGTGTAGAAAAGGACTCCACACTCAGCAACGAGATTGGCAAGGTGTCGGACGTACAAGTTAAAGAGAAGGGGAGAGAGGGCCGAGCCAGAAAGGACCCTACAGGTCAGCCCCAGAGTGTGTGAGAAACAGTCTGAGACCTGCCCTCAAGGAATGATATGAACCAAACCAGTGGGGAGCCTGCCCTCTCCCCCCCCCGCTTGCTCCAATCGAGTTAGTAGAATATCACGATCCACTGTATTGAAAGCCGCCGAGAGATCGAGAATAAGAACTCCAGACTCTGCACGGTCTTGAAGTAGAGCTAAGTCGTCCCGTAATGAAATCATAACGGATCCCGTGTCCATAGTGGGATGGAAACTGGACTGGAAAGGGTGTAGGCAGTCATTGTTCCCCAAGAATCTCAAGTGCTGAGGAGTAATAACTGCCTCCATCAGTTTCATAATAGCCGGAAGGCGGGAGATGGAGCCTTAGTTAGGAACCTCCAAGTTTGTCTTAATTATCTTTCTACGGTAGAGGGGCAACCACAGTGTGCTTCAAAGAAGCAGGAATAGTCCTGGTAGTGAAGGAATGTTGAAGGGCCTTAGTAAACAGAACGATCGCCCTTTGTGGGAGAGCTTTTGAAATCCGAAGGGGAACATTCATCGTACGGTGAGGCCGATGGAAGGCTGTATAATGCTCGCATTACAACATCATCGTCTACTGGGTCAAGATATAAATTGCTAAACTGAAAGGGATTGGGTGCTACGTCAGCCAGCCTGACCAAGGACTGGCTGTCCCAATCAACAGATTGGCCGTCCCTGATTGTTTGGTGGATATTGCTGATTTTATCAAAGAAAAAAACACCAACTGCTTTACACTTTGACTGAGCATTGGGTAATTTAGCCTGCTTCCTAGAAGAGGGGGCAGATAGTTCCTTAGCCACCAGAAACACTTCCCTATAGGAACAGTATGTGAAATAAAGGACCCCCGTTGCAGTTCTAGAGGGATTTTTAAGAATGTACGCGTCTTGTGTACTCCTAGATTCCCAAGATAAGTTACTCATTCAATTTGTTTTTACATTTTTTTTGTTGCCAGCACTGTTGTGAAGCACACCAGGCACTGTACGTTTAATCAATATCAGCAAATGTACGGTAGTTGCTTATCTGTTTATATTAGATGGCGAGCAGACTTCTTGCACCTGCAGCTTCCTTGAACATTTGAGAAGATTGTACGTGTTTATGGCACAATCTGGAGATGGGCGTTCCCACTTCCTCGAGGCACACCAGGAAAGGAGCAGATGAGGAAGAGAAGGCTCTTGCAGCTTCTTCAGTGAGACACAACATTTTAAAAGGATCAGAGAAGAGAAAGGGCTTGGCCCTATTCCCACCACTACAGCAGGGGGCAGTCCAACAATAGTTTAGTGGACATCTAGGTGGAGATTATGGACAGTCACATGTCCATAGGAAAGATTAAGAAGACATCAGTGTCTGAATATTTTTATTTATTTTAAAAAGGGTCTCAGTTTCAAGAAAGATTACAGCTGCGCTGAACTACAGCTAAACATGGCTGGCAAGCGGATCACAGACAGGCCAAGGGCTCATAAACCTTTGACATGGAAATACTGGGTTTCCAGAGGATATGAAGAAAAGATAACCCAGTGAATGTCTACAAAAACACTCCCCTCCCGGCTTGAGTTCCCACCTGGAAAGATGTTGGAGGTAGGGTGGGCACACCACACACTGGCCCCTGTTACTGGCCAACCAGCGAGAGCATTTATACGAGGATATGTAAAGAATAGTTGGGCGCTGTGTTTGTCCGGTTTTAAAATCCCACAAGTTGCAGATTTTGATACCTTTTATTGAACTAACTGAAAAGCTGTACAGAGATGGAACAAAACATTCGCTAATGAAGTCCCACAGACCTCTTCATCAGATTTTGTAAGGGTGAAATGATTTGTAAAGGAAAGTCACAGCACAGATTATTCTCAAAATGATAAAAAGGGAACATTTCTTTGGCTGGAGGAACAGAATTAATGGAATGTGGGCCTGGCATAGCGTTTTCAGTTAGTCCAATAAAATGTATCACAATCTGCAACTTGTGTGATAGTCGGATTTGTAAAATAGCCTGATAAGATGATGAGCAGGTGGGAATGGGAGTTAGGAGCTGGTAATAAAATAATGTGTTTATGATTGTAGAAAGCAGGTTGCATCCCAGAGAAAGTTATGAAATGACAAAGCAGCAAGCTAAAGTAAAATAGCACCGCTATTATATGGTGTAGCCTGAGATTCTGAAGGTGGTGGCAGATGGCAAATCACTCCTCTTTTGATGATAAGAGAGCTCTGCATTTCATAAGAGATGCCTTTGAGCAGTGTTTCTTCATTTCGTTATAGCTACCTGTGTTGTCATAGTTTGTGTGCTTGGTTTCTGGGATACTCAATGTGGGGTTAGATGGAGATGCACCTTTGTTTGTCCAGATCAGATAATGTATTTACACCTTCGAGCAGGATGCAAAATGCCATTGGCCAGTGATATTTGACTCTTGGTGAGTAAGAAATGGTGTGATGCGTTTGTGTAGAATTGAGATAGCAAGTGATTTTTTTTGTAGCTTGCGACTTGAATGTGTGCCTTTGAACATTTATCCCATAGGATATCATTGGGTAAAATGGCTCCTGGGGTGCATCACAGTGGAGAAACAATTTAAACCTTGAATTGGTGCAGGCCCAAGTAATTCTAGATCACCTTGAGATCATAGATATCATTGTGCTCATGCTTCATGATGAACACACGGTGCCATGCGGTGCAGGGGGCACGCTACGATATGGACCTGCACCCGTGATGCAGTGCTTAAAGCAGGTTTGATTCTTAGCAAGACTAACTCAGCCTTTCATCCTTTTAGATCGATAAATGAGTTCCCAACTTACAGCTGGGTGATAGTTGTATGTAAATAGTTTCTATGTACAGTGCTTTGGTGGAAGTGCTGTTTAAATAACAAATCATTATCAAATCCTCATCCCCTTTGAAGAAGTTAAGTTGTCTGCCGCTGCGAAAAGTGAACAGTGAGTGGCATGCGAGGGCCATGGTGGCGTGAGGCCTGCATCCCTTCATGGAGGAGGGAAGAAAGCCACTTCTGAAGCACATTCGAGAGATGTAGGAATCACGGCATAACTGAAGGATGAATACCTGTCTAAAGGTTATTACTATCAGAGGGGGAGATGGCCCTACAATATGACGCAATGGTGTGGTTCTCTCATTGCAAAGCACCACAGTCGTGTCAATCCTCCCATTTCCTGGTCTTGCATCTTATTTTATACAAATCGACACTACTAGAATATTTATTGGAAGCAATTTGATTCCTGCCACACAGGAACCCACCGCACTCAACCTAGAAATACACGCACACTTCGCTGGAGAAGTATATTTCCCTGGGAGGATGACTGGTCGTTTGAGATTGCTATCCTGGAACTGTAAAGTGGTTATTATCCCAAAAAAAAGCCAGATGTAGTGTATGAAATTGTGCAAAAATTTGCAGATTATAGAAGCCTCTGTAAGCCTTAAATGCATTGCGACTGTAGTTCTATTTCGCGACCAATGATTTTCGGTTCTGGATCGTTGTGCCGAGGTCCACAAAGAGAAAACGGTGTCTTTGAGTGTTTGTACTGTGTGCATAATTATAATTATAGTTATAATTGGTTATGTATAACACGCTTAATACCCACAGGTTTCTAAGCGCGGACCCAGTGATCGAACCTGTGATGCACTGTCTCGTCTTGCTTCCGAGGCTAGCGCGTTGCTCTTGAGCTATCATCCTTAGACTTAGAACTTAAGCCATTCCTTTTTACCCACTGCACACATTTATTCATTTCAACTTCAATAATGCTCAGATCCATGAAACCCATCACAAAATGTAGGGGTTTGAATAAATAGAACAATGTTCCATAGATGTATGGAATAGGAACATGTATTGAGTGATAAAAAAATAATCATTTAGAAGTGAAAAAGCTATTGCTTGTGAAATAAATATGAAGGTGATTTACACCTGGATAAATATCGAACTGAAATACTTGGAATTTAAAGGTTTGTGTTCCCTGTGAAATAGTATTCATGCATACCTTACTTACTGTGTGATGTGACTGGATTATGTTAAGCTCTGATTTATGAAAATAAATGTATTCAAACCTCCATTTTGAGTTACTCACATAAAGCTAACTAATTGGGAGGTTGCTGAAGTAGTGGGCGTTGGTAGCGTCCCCAACAGGAGGGTTCCCAAGCCACTGAGGACAGAGAAACAAAAAGGACAGTTGACAACTGCCCCTCTTCTCTAGGGGAGCTGGGCCAAGGTTTTCTGTCGATAAAGAGAGAGCCTGATCAGACATCAGGGAAGAGGTAAAGCTCTGTTTTCGGGTTTCAGCTCATATCACCTTTCATAGCTCGTCTGTTCTCCACCCCATTACCAGATTGGAGTGGGAGAGCTGAGGCGAAGACTGCCATCAGAGCTGCCTGTTCAGGCATCCGCTGAGGCTTCCCTCCCAAGCATCTCGTGCCAGCCATCCAAAAGAAATAAAAACCATCAAACAAATCCATTAGTCACTGCTAGGTGGTTTCCAGACCACGGGGATGGGGAAGGGACACAGAAGGGGGCAGAGAAAGGGTTTTCGACGTGGCTGGCATGGCAGCCGTTCATTGAGGAATTAATCCCCTATCCCCTCTCGTTTCAGCTGCACGACATGGTTGCTGAAAAAGGGTGGTTTCTTTCCTTTTTTGCCACTTCAACCCTGATTCACAGAGTGTTTTCCTATGGGATTGCGCCATTATAAAACACTTCTGTGAATCAGGTCCCTTTGAGGTAAGACGAAGAATACACTACTGTGGAAGAGATTTAAAGTGTTATGGCGTTCCCGGAACACGAGATTATGTTTAGATTGAGGGGCCACCAGTTTCTTTCTATAAAGCATTTCTGTCTGGGCACTAGCCTACCCTGGTGGTCATTTTCTACACGGGTTAAAACCGATGAATGATATCAAGCGCAAAATTGCTCGTGTATTATACATTGGAAGCAAGCACCGTGTATATAAATAACTACTGACGCCCAGGCCCTCATAGACATGGGCGGCAAATGTATAGTTCAATATGTGTCACCTTTGCTCCGTTTTCTCCTCAGAGGAAAGTAATACTAGGAGACTGTCAGTGTCCCCATTGGGCTAATGCTTGGCAGGCCGCAGTTTAACACAAGTGGAAACTATGAGGGAGTAAAACATCTTCCCATGAGAAAAGGTGTTGGGTGTCTGTCAGACACGCCCAGCAGATGTTACATGGTGTTCCCTTTAAAAAGTACTGGTGAATACCACAAGGGGAACTGCACAGCCATCAACTTAGAATGAACGGCGCCCAGGAGTATTAGACTCAGGGGAGGCCCCTATAAAAGGGGAGGGATAGGGGGCTTGGAAGACCTTCCAACCCCAAACATGGGTGGGGGAAAAAGGGAAGTACATCGATGGGAAAAGGGAAAAAGAAAAGGAGAGTAACAATGAATACAACAAGGGGAGGGGAAGGAATGAAAGAATTTGTTTAAACAGGGTCGGCAAGGAGGATGGAAAAGTTTGGGGGGAGGGGAACCTGGGACGATGGGTCAGCTAGGGGGGTTAGGAGGAGAACTGGGGCAGTTACCAGGGACCACTTGGGGAGAACACTGGGGAATGCCTGGGGGGGTGTACTTAGAGCAGGGGGGCTGCGGGGGGTAGGTAGCTATGGTGGGGGGGCTCTTGGGAACAGGAGGGCGCATAGGGGAATGGAGGGACCTGAGGGGGGTGGGGACAGCTAAGGCGGACTGGAGTTGGGGCAGCCCTGGGTTTCGACGTAAGGGGTGGGAATCCCGACAGGCTAAAGGAAACACTCAGGGGGGTGGGGGGAGGGGAAGGAGCAGGAAAGAGAGACCTCCAAGGGATAAGGGGAAGAGAGGGAATTTGGAAAAAAGGGAAGCAGGAGGAGGGAAAAGGAGAAGTAGGGGAAGGATCCTAAGAAAGGAGAACAAGAAAATAAGGGAAAACGAAATGGAAAAGGATAAATGCACTTAAATAGAATGGGGAAAAGAAATATGAAAAAGAAAAAAGGAAAAATAAATTGAAAAATGGCCAAAGGGTAGTGAGGGACGGATAAGAAGGGACGGGCCCTTGACGGGTCCGCAAGTCCCGGAAGGGGTGGCGGGGATTAGGATGCTATTCCTCAGCGCAGAATCCTGAGGGTAGCAGCAAAACAAAACACCTGTAAGTTAACTCCTAACTTTATGTATGTTAATAAAGTTTGCTGCATCAATTTTACTTCCACTCAGACAACTGGTCCTGCCTCTCATTTGGGGCTGCAGGTGGTGGGGGGGGGTTCACGGGAGGAGGTGTCACGACCCTCGCCCAAAACCTCCTCTGGCAAACCCATTGGCCAGGTGGAGTCAGGACTCGGGCCTCTAGAGCCTGGCATCCTCTTCAAAAGCCCTGATGGGGCCAGTCCTGGCGCATATGGCGCTAGGCTCAGACACCTTGAAGAACAATGTGCTTGGGAACTACTTTATTGTATTGTCAGCCAACATGGGGGCATCCACATAGCTTGGTACCTAAGAACCAAGCTATGCGGTCTAGTGTTTTGGGTGTGGTAGCCTAGGGACTACTTTACCTGGACTATTTTGTTGGGGCTATTTAAACCACACCTGAGCAAGACAACACGCTTCGTGTTACTTTGCAGCTTGCAACGTGACGCTCACCGTGTCCAGCTATTCCCTCGAACCTCGGAGAAGCAGAACCTGCAAGGAGACAAAAGGAACATCATTAGCAGCAGCATCTTACCTGCAGTCTTCATCTTTAAACACTCACATCTGCTGAGAACAGCTTCCTTGAATCTGCACGCCTCCCGGACAGAACGACCTGAAAGAGGAAGATGGAGGCAACATTAAAGAAAGCAGTAGAGACATTTACAAATTACGAACTGCTCAAAAGGCTTACCTGGCTGGTCGCCTCTCGGCTGGCACCACTCCGGACATTCCACTTGCGCTGAAGAACACCGCGACCTACAAGGAAGGAAAACACAGATTAGCAAAGGCAAGACTTCGCAGTGCTGCGCATAGCGCTTACTTACCGCATCATAGCACTTTTAATGCGCCATCATTTACCAGCGGGGCTCAACCAAGCCAGTTTGCCGTGCTGAAGCTCTGCATACCTAAGGGAGAAAAAAAGACATTTTAAACAAAGAAAGGCATGCAGGATAGCAATAAAACTAAAGAACAGCAATAAGACCTACCTGAACAATATCAAACGGGCCGGCGTCAGTGAAGTAACTGGACCGCACTCGCCCATGAAAGTAAACGTGCCCCTGCAAAGAAGGCAGGGCGGAGAGCACGCCTAATTCTACCACAAGGTGAGAAGAGGGCGCCAGAGGGAGTGAAATCATACGGGGGTGGAGGGAGGATACTTCCCCCAGTCGGTCAGTCTTGAGCACAGCCCTCCTGTATTTTCAGGCAGAAACTTCCCCGCAGTCCACATCAGAGCAAAGCTGAGAAGCATACCAGCGAGTAACCCGGCTGGGTGGCGTCCCTGCGGATTCCAGGTGAGCGTAACAGGAGGGTAGTGGGTAGGTTATGTGGGGATGCAGGGGTGTGTGTGTGGGAGCAGCTGGTGTAGCCGTGCCCCCCATTGAGGATGTCGGCGCTAAGACCTGCACAAAACTAGCATGGATCGGAAAAACATGCAGTTTCTTGTCTCACTGTCACTGCAAGAAACTTGCACGGTTTGAAAAACTGCACAAAGGCTCATGTGTCCTTGCACAAACCTAGCTCTACCAGGAAAGAAACGTGCAAAGTTTGTCATCTCGCTACAAGAAACCAACATAGGAACGAAACGCCATGCTGTTTTGTCACACGTGACAGGGTGCCAGATCGAAAACACAGACGTTTTGTTGCATCCCTATCAGGACGCGCGAAAGCGAGTGAAACTGGGTGAAATTTCATTGGTGGCGAAGTTTCAGTTGTGGCCGAATCGGAATGCTGATTTCACAGAATGGGCGGAAGCGGATTCCAGGGCGAATTTCGCACTGTTCACTTCGCGGTTGGACATTTCGCCCACCTCTAATAGTGAGGTCCTTTTGAGGAAAGTAATATGGGAACGTGGGATGCATATTTGACTCTTGCTGTTCCCTTGACTTTTTTACTATTCTGAATTTTGACGATGTACATGATCTCATATTTCGCCTATAGACCTACCCAAAATATAGGGGCCTTATGACCATCTTTTCATACGCATTGTTGTCCTCACAAGAGATTCCTGAACAGACAAACAAACAGACATGTTCTCTACTGCCTCCTATTATTGCTTTTATATCATTGCCTTGGGGTTACCGATGAGGCAATAGCTTTGGCAGGCGTTTCTGTTTTCCTGGATGGTCTGTTTAGCTGCACGTGCTTTTGATACTGAATGCATTAACCATACAGTCTTGGTGAAATAAGCGCCATTGAATGAAATAACTCGCAAATGAGGAAGGTCCCGGAATCCTTATCGTTAAATGTGCTACAGGGCTTTGCGTCTGAAACTATAGCTGCCATTCATCAGGAACCTCCATTGGCAGCAGGCCTCCACTTGCTAATTGGAAAATAATCGCAGCCTCTATAGAGTTCGTCCCATTGCGTCGCATAGTTATGTAGGCCAAACATCCTGTGTTGATTTAATAATACAAATGCCCTTTGTAAGGGTAAGCCGTCTCCATAATTAGTCGCCTTGTTGATGCATCGCGAAAAGCTAATGTGCGGATGCTTTCCTTCCCTTTATTTGTCTGAATACAGGTTCTATTGTATGTCGCTCCCAAGGGGCCGTAACATGAGGCATTTATTAGGATTTATTTTGCTCAAAAGTAAGAAATGTGGCTTTTAAGTAGCAGAAGCAAAAGCGCGTCGGTCATATAAAGGACTTTCTTACTGCTGTGCTCGTGCATACAAAGCCAGTGTGTTGCTGCTCTCTGAATCCCAACGCTAGATTAAAGCCAACGCAGAAGTAATTTCTTCAGAGCGGATATTAACGTGTACAGTGTGCTTCGTGTTGACATTGGCTTTATATGTCCATTGCTTCCAAAGAGAGAGCCTTGTGTGCAGATATGATAGAAATGCATTTTGCTTCTTTTGCAATTCCTAAATTGTCATTCGTACATTCACATAAGATAAAATGGTACTTTTTTGCTGTTTTGGAGAAATAATGCTGAGCGCGAGGCAGTGCATTCCTTGGGAGCTGTCCTTTGTACAATAGGGAAGAAAGGTCTTTACAATTGATGTAAAACCTCTATGAGCACTTTTGTATTTTCTGAAGAAAAGGAGACGATAAAGGAAATCCGAGCAGATAAAGCAAGTTAAAATGCTTTATAGAGCCCTTATTAATGTTCAATATACTTTTTTTTTTGCTGAAACAAAGCAGAAAGATACATTTAAGATACATTTACATGTATGTTTTATTAAAGTATGTGTTAACAAACAACACCTATTAAGAACATCAAATTCTTTCGAAAATATAGTATTAGAAATTGACTCGTCATTTTGACAGTAGGATTAACAAGCAGTGGAAGTATCGTTTTTGTTCTATTTGAAGAGAAAGAGCAAAATTCAGATAGGGAACAAAACAATTATACAAGTTATACCTCCATTGCAAGTGAAATAATAAAATAAACTTAAGACTGTCAAAGGAACACTTTGAATAGAGAACGTTTTCTGGATGAGCATTATACAGTGCACACAGGGCCTAAATTCAACACGGTAAAGTTAAATGTTAAATTAATCTGCTTTTTTACTGCAACAAATCACCCCATTAGTGGTTTCATAGCGCCTAGAATTTTCTGTGGAGTGGCATACTGTGCCCCCGCCAGGAATACCCACACCTTGTTTTACTGGTGGAGAGAAAGGGCGCAAGGGGATGGAAAGTGAATGGGGAATTGGGATAGCGATGCTAAAAACTAAGGGAGGCGGGATGCAACGGGAGAATGACGTTTTGTGATAGTCTGGGTGCATGTCAGGCCTATTAGGTGTACAATAGTTCTACATTGGGTTGTGTTTCCAAAACCGAATTTGATAATTTTAAGTTTGACGGTTTGAGATATTAACCTGATCTTTATAGGTGTGATGAAAGAAGTTTGTGATCGACCATAACAAATGCCGGCTGACATATTAAGCATAGCAGGGACCATCATTTCTCCTTGGTCAGCTGCTTCTAACATGTCATCCCAAAACAAGAGTAGGGCCGTTTCTGTCCCATGAGCAGGGCGAAAGTCAGAATGATATTCATCCAGCTGGTTATTTTGTTCTATAAAGAAATGCAGTTCTGAGGACTACAGTTTAGATGGCAACTGGCCAATCATTATTTAGAACTGTCAGTAACATTCAGTTACATTGATATTACAGCAATTTTTATTTGACTGGCTCCACACTTTGTTCTAGAGATGTATCAATCAATTGCTTGACTGAGACTGCAATATCATCAGCAAACGTCTTGGCAGAAATGGCTGGAAGATGGTCTTCTAAACTAGAAGAGGGATGCAGGTTTCTCAGTAGGCTAGCAATTTCATCAGAAGAGGCCTTGGTAAAGTTAAAGTGAATGGATCTATCTATTAATTGTGTGGCTATGAGGTTAACATGATTAAAGCCACCATCGACAGCTTTCCATATGGAGATGTTAGTTTGGATTTGCCTGATTCTGCTGTAGGCAGCTGTAGGCTAATCGGCACTGGACCCTCTGATTGGTGGCCCCCCAACTGGACTGCTAATCCTTCTTATAGTTCGACTTGATCCACGGGGCTGGTTGTGGCTTAGCTCACATGAAAGCATAGAAGTGAGGTCTATCTGGAGTAAGGCTAGAGACCCATGTCTAGCCTTTATCAAGTGACTTCACAACAACACTGCCTTCCTGTGTGGGATTTCCAACCTCTGTGTTTTGAGCAGCTCAGCAACCACAAATGTCCACAGCCAATCAGGGTCAAACTTCCTCACTATGATAGTGTTAGGATCCGGTTAGGGATGTGACCCTGTCGAAAGAAAGCTGGGATAAGAGGCATCCTAGTCCCTAACTCCTCCAGAGTGCTTGTGCATGTGCAGGCATATTGGTACCACTGTCTTCTACCCTGTCCAGGTCTCTTTTTCAGAACCACAACTCCCAGAATACACTTGAGCGCAACCAGAAAAATCCAGACCAGAACCAGAGAAATTGAATCGAGACCAGAAATGAATGGCCAGGAATTTTCCATGCATTAAAGGAACGAGACAGCCAAAACCCGATCCACCAGCCCAGTGGAATGGTGGGACAACATAAAAATGCTTGAGAGTGAAAATAGACTGCAGGTAAGCAGAAGAGACACAAAAATCCTCCCTAAACCCAGTTGGAAACAAACCACACCAACAGACGAGGTGATCCACAGGGAAAACAAGCAACCAAAGCACATGATTACTGCCATCAGACAAGTGGGAGACTGAAAAGGAAGCAGGTCTAGAAGCCTTCTTAGAGATTTCCGGGGCAGTCCAAAGCTCAAGGAGAATAGCTGAGCCAGAAATTGGCCAAGGGAAAGCATGGGGAGCATGTGACATGGAGAGCCAAAAGGAGCACAGAGGAACTCCACAACAGGGTAGGCTTGGCCGTAAAAGGCAAGAAAGTGCAGAAGATGAAATGTGTTAAGTTAAGGTCAAAAGCATACATGGTGGACCAAGAGACCAGCAAGGAGTGTGTATTTGGTGGAGGCGGTGCAGATGACTGCTGGAGTATAGTGAGAGAGGGACGGTAAGGTGTTTGGGCCTGAGAGGGTGGTGCCAATTGGGTTGTGTATGAGTAAGATTCAGTTGAAAGCTGAGAGGAGAAAGGGGGGGTTGAGAGTAGAGAAAAGGGAACATTTTAAGAGGGAGATTATAAGTTTAGGTGGGTGGGCGTGCGTGGGTGGGTGCATGGGTGGGTGATTGAGGGAGAGAGGGAAGTGAGAGGCAGGAGGAGAAGGAGGATAGTGGCAGGTGTAGCAGTGGGAGCAATAAGTGTTGGAGGGAGCGGAGACCAGTCGGGAATTGGGAGGGGGAAATAGTGAGAGAGAACAGTGAGAACAGAGGAAGGAATGTGGAGAGGCTGAGACGCAATACCAGGAAGCAGAGTACATGCAGAGGGGGAGATCCATTGAAGGGCGGGGACCAGAGAAGTGGGAGAAACCAGTAAGATCAGATGCAAGAGTAAAGAGAGAGACAGATTGATGAGGAGTCTGGGAGAAAACAAGGAACATCTGCAGAACCATTTGAAAGGAAAGAGTCAGAACCATCAGGCAAAACCTGCGGGGGGTTCTCTAGGAAGCCACTTAGGGAGAGACTTGGAGAAAGCAACAGCCTTTAGGCTCCTCCTTAGAGAAAAGGATATTCACAGACAATGGATGTCCCATGGCTGTAGAATGCAGAGATTGAAGAAGCATTGGGGTGAAATAAGGAAGCCTCGACTAGGGAGGTCGTAGCCCACTTGGAGGTTGAAGTAAGAAGCAGGGACCAACCCTTGTCTGAGAATTCCAGTTGATTTTGTTGAAAACATATGAGACTTGTATTCTAATAAAAAGCTGAAAATTAGTCCTTGTGTGATTTCTGGAGCAAAGTGTCACAATAGATGTACATAAAATGGTGCCATGCTAAAATGTTCCTTCTCTACTGCAGCTCTTCATTAATATGTTTTCATGTTTCCAGCTTAAAACCTCTGCTGTCTTGTCCATAGCTGTACTACCGCACATCTTTACAATGTCTCACTTTGCCAGTGTACACTGTTCCCCACTGTTGGAGCTACTTAGAAAGATCATATCAGTATGCAGATTGAGTTGACATGTCGAACTATCTGCCAGTTCAGTCTCTTTTCCAATTTTTCAAATGAAACCATGTGATCAGTAATGCCGTCTTTAATATAAATAGTTGTGTATTTGGAAGAAAGCTCAGGTAATGTATTTACCTTGGTGTCAGCATTTCACCAAATGTAAAAGTGTGCATTATAATCCTAATGTGCACTCTACTAAAGATTTGGGAGCGATTTCTTTTTTTTAATGATTTGCTAGGTACATGTATAGTCCAAAGAAAGTTATTGTCTCGCCACATTATGCATTTGTTTTAGGAATTTTCCAAAACAAGCTTGTATTCTCCCTCTTAAACTCTGGAGAATTGAAGTTGGCAGCCACTCTGGCATTGACTTTGCTTTACTCTAGCCACAAAGCCTCGAAGTGGAGCTCAGACCCACCTAAGCCACGTTCCTGGAGCTTGCTTCAACACAACAATTTTGTACCACCTTCCCTGGAATCAGGTCTACCTCCTCAATCCCCAGGCAGCTTCTCTGAGGTCTGGTCAGTCAAGGCAGACCTAGGCATACCGACAAAGATCAGTCTTCCATCATGAAACACTTTTTATCACCAGAAACATACTTTTGCCTCTGGAAACTATGGCCAAGATCTCAATGCTTCATCTGATATTTCTTAGCCCATTCATTACATTCTTGGGAACTTACTTTGGCATCAAGGAAGTTTATGGCCATTATTGTGAAATCATCACGAATTGCTTTTTTCTTTTTCTGGTGCTTGAAGACAACAGACTGGAACTTTCTGCTACAAATGCAAATATACCATTCGTTTTTCTTGAGTGTTCTGGAATCTGTGCATATGACCATGCTAAATTACGTAAGTAGTAATATCGGGTGAACCCTTTGGCTTTGATCTACATGATCAAGGTAAGCTGGTCAAGTGGCACAGCGAGTAGAGCGCTCGCTTTGACACCCGTGCAGAGCCTGTTAACGCAGGTTCGAATCCCGGCGGGGCCAAACTCAGCCTTTCATCCTTCCGAGGTCGATAAATGAGCACCACACACCGTGGGTAATAATAAGCAGCGCTCGGATACCTGAGGGTTTGTAGCGCTATATAAAAGCCTAATTATTATTATTATTATTATTATGAGGCCTAACAAAATAGAAAAATAACATTGCTACAAAATAACATCATGATACAATTAATCAGAAAGCAATGAGAACTGCGAAGTTGGTCAGTAGAAAAGCTCTAGCACATGTGCAAATTGATGGTCATTACTTTCTCATGCCTGTGAACTTCATTCTACTTTAATTTTTTCATGGTCACTTTAAAATATGGAGCAATTGTAGTTTAGTAGCAGTAGCTGTGAAACGTGGTATATCAAGTCTAATTTTGGACATTAGTATTGTTCTCAAACCCATAAACTCCAACAGTGATTGACTAGTTATCAACCATTGTATGTGGGCTGTTGCTTGAAGGGATGATATGAATCATTGAAGGGTTTGCCTTACAGAATTAATTGGGAGTCGAACGAAGATAGGCCATCCATAGTTTCGATATCTCTTCCAGTTGCCCAAGTATGTGTAGTGCATGATAAATTACAAAACATAAAATAAAAATTTAAATGCTACTTCAGGTAATACTGTTCCAAAAAAAGAAGTGGAACGTTTCTAGCTGCATAATTGGTTTTGACAGACTAGATCATAATGATCGGCCTTCTATTACAATCGCAGACAGAACCATTTTTGAAAGTGTCTCTCATAGGATTCATGAAAACTTCCTCTTGTACAACTTTGAAAGTGGGTCTTGGCGTAACACAAATGAATGGAAGTATTTCATAACTTGAGTTGTTTATTCATTTTGCATGAATGTCAGAATAACCCAAATATAACATTCCAAGTACACGCTGCTGATTAGAGTTTTTCCAAATATGTATTCTGCGTATTATAGCCCAAAATCTTTCAGTATTTTTTTGAAGTATTATTTCCTAGTTTCTTTCACCAAATGCTGCACTGTACTGATACCAAGGCATATCCACAAACATGAGACCAACCCACCAAAAACATAAATCAATACATAGGACCAGTGGGAATCCAAACACATACAAAAAAAGAATCCTACGTACATTAGACATTCAATTACACAAGACAGTTTGTCAATTTACAAATGTAAAAGTATTTTAATCATGAAGAATCAGAAACAATAGCAGCATGCAAGGTGCTTCAATATTAAAAAATAATTTAAAACAATATGCTCACAGATAACACCATCCCACTCATACCACACCACCACACATTCTAGCAGCCATCCTATTGATGACATAAAAACATCTGTACCAAGTTAACAATCTGTGCAATCAAGCAATTTGTGCAATATTGAAAAGCGACTGGTATCTAATAGTCTGGCACTGTGCAACTACATATCGCATGTGCCGCTCTTTAACATCGCTGGGCATGGAATCAATATGACACCTATGGCTAAAATAAATAAATAAAGAATGATTGTGCTAGAGTGTATAATTGGAGTCCAGATGGACATTTTGTGTTGCCTACTCGAGTTTCGGCTTACATGGTTGTACATTTTTGCACCAACCCAGCCTTCTTTAGGGCAGCAAGAATCTGTAACGAAAAATGGGACGTAACATACATATAATCTGTGAAAATAAACAAAATAACACAATTACCAAAAACGACATTGATGCCGCTGCACATGCTGTCACCATGCAGCAACCAATGCAGAATTACCTTGTGATTACAACCAATATGCTTCATTTTGAGAGAATTATCCCATTATAGAACGGGTTCAATGCCAACGACCCGTGGTTGCTCAATGCACATACAAGCAAGGCACTGAGTTCAATTTCTCCAATTTCCCAGTGCTTGTGCTACAAAGGGGAAAAGAGAAAAAGCATCTAACGCCCCAATCTGAATCCTAATTCCCAAAACAGCCCACACTTGCTGTCAAATAACGCATGCCGGCAAATGCTTCAACCGAATCCCAAATTTTGCTACAACAACCGTTTGTGTACGAGGTGCAACAAGTGCCAATCCCCTCTAGAGGCAACTATGAATCCCAATTCATCGCTCGTTCGCCAAGGTCATCCTGCTATCAAAAAGGATACCTTAGTGCCACAGGATCAATGCTGTATCTGAAAACACTGGCTTCCTTTTTGGCAACTTACTTTAACATCTTGGGCCAATCCATCTGCTCACCTACAATCCCTTGGTACTCTTATTCACACGTGTGTACGTTTACTTGCTTCTGCCCATCTCGCCTAGTGGTGACACCGCCATTGCGATTTTGCAAAATGTAGCCAGAGAGGGGCTTGATGGTGCAAAGACTCTATGGCTCAATTGTATAAGAACGCTGTGATCAATGAGGGCTGTCTCCTAGCTGAAAATCGACTCAAAACAGCAGCCATCTTATGTGTGATACAGGCACACATTGCGTATCAAAAGAGAATGGCTAAAAACGGCCTCACAGCGGCAGCCATCTTATATGTATAAACAATGCACACTGATTAAAATCACCACATCTAGCTAACAAATCTTGTTCACCAAGCCGCATAGAGTATAGCTTTCGAGAAGGTCATACGAGCAACCATACATTTCAAACACATTGGCACTCTTTGTCTCTGTAACCGACACTAAAAAACATATACATGGAAAGGTTTCACATAACAACCAGCAGAGACTTCGACGCAAAAAAGAGGACAAACTCCTTTTTAATTCAACAAAGATGCCCAGTGCAGCTCATCATTTAAACCGGTGAATCGATATCTGTGAAGGTTTGAACAGCCAAGACAATACAGAATAATTATTGCAATCAGGTTTAAGTTGATTGATTGACTGACCAACTAAAACCCTCTGGGCCATGCTGTTTATCCAAAAAGTGCTGCACCAAAGGTGCAGTATTCGTGCCGTTACGTATTCTGCTGCGATGTTCGTTAATATGAACAGACACCTTGCTGGTGGTCCTTCCAACGTACAATAAATCACATCAGCATCTAATGCGGTAGGTCACATTTGTAGAGTTGCAGTTATTGAACTTTCTAATGGCCAGCGAAAGGTCCCATGGACAGACTCTGTAGTTTTGGTGGTAAGTTCACATGCAGTGCAATTACCACAGGGCTAGTGAGCTCCAAGCTGCTTCCAAAGTGTTTTGGACTGAACATCGATAGTCTGAGGGGGCCCTAGAGTGGATGAGCCTGTCTCGTAAATTCTTTCCTCTTTTTAAAGCAAATAACGGTATTTGGGTAGTATATCCAATGGAAATGACCAAGCGTCAATCTTTTCTGACAAGTTTACGGATTTGGTTAGTGTACTGTGAGGAATCTGAGGGCACCCTCCCCTTTCTCCCCAATGTGTCGTCCTCCCAGGTGGCCAGGGAAAGGCTGTAGCCATCGGATCCTGATCATGGGGGTGGATATGCAAGGGAGGATCATCTGGGTGGAGGTAGCTTGGGGAGTGGCGATGAGGCACCCTCATTCACTTTTCACCATGAGTCCAATGTCCCCCAAGCCTTTTAAAGGCAGTTGTCAATCCCTTCCCTACTTTTCCTGTAAATATTTCCCTAAAACATACCAGTGTATACGGTGAAGAGGAAGAGACTAACTAGAGACACACGGGCTCTCTTTATTGAAACACAGGTATGAAAACACCAGTTAGGTACTGGGACAAGGAGGAGGTAACCAAGAGTAATACAGAACGCCCAAACCAGCAATGAGCAGTCTAGCCTTTTTTTGACCAATCAGCCTGGTGGGAGCTTTAAAAGCAGGAAGATTGAAGAACATAGAGGCAGCTGTGCAAGCAGGTATTGGGACTGCTGTGCGAGAGCAGACTTCTCCAGGAGGGCGGCGTGGCAGATGAGTGCTTGAGGAACCAGAGAAGATGCGCACAGTGTATGAGGCGGGAAGCGTGGCTAAAGGAAGCTTGAGGCCAGTGCGGAAGAGGAACCAACATGAGCAGGAGAAGCTGCAGAGTGAGTCCCGACCTGCAAGAGACGCATTGTTGGTGTGAGCGAAGCCACATAGAGCCGCTGTGGAGGTGGAGACGAAGCAAGGAGCTGCATGAGAGAGCGAGAGAGAGAGTTCTTGACAGCTGGGTGCCTCGTTGGAACAACATAAGCACTGACCAGTGAGTCTGCCTAGAGAAGGTGACAAAAATAAGTATATTGAATACCGATTTACATGAAAGTAAATACTTTGAAGTTTGAATAGCGATTTGAATGAAAGGAAGCACGGTTGAAAACCATTATGAATGAAAGTTATTTTGTGGAATCACATGAGTGAAAGCAACTGTGCAAAAATTGTCAAGAGCCACAAGGATATAATTGTGAACTGTGCAGATTAAATGAACAAGTATTAGCAAAAGCCATAAGGATGTAAAGGAACTGAGCAGCTTGAGAGTACAATCATTAGCGAGCGCCATCAATGAACTGTGTAACTCGAGAGAACAAGCATTGGCAAGAGCCATGAGAGTATTTGAAAGTGCAACAAGAAAATGGTGGCAAAACAAGCAATGGTAAAGCATTTTAAGAATAAGTCAAACGCCACTGCAGAGATGAGACCGTAGCAATATGCCTAAGAAGAAGAAGCAAGTGAGGTGTGTCGTTGCGTGTGACCTGTAATGGGTGGACTGTGTGGTCCAACAACTGCGCCTATACCGAGTACACCCCTTTATGGAAAAGCAACTCAGAGCACCACAAAGAAGATTGTTCTTGATTCTAAAAGGAAACCTTGTGTGATTTGAAAGTAAGGAATTGAACTCTGACATTGCTGAAAGATGACCAAGACA
The DNA here is from genome assembly GCF_040938575.1 of Ambystoma mexicanum. Classification (NCBI taxonomy): domain Eukaryota; kingdom Metazoa; phylum Chordata; class Amphibia; order Caudata; family Ambystomatidae; genus Ambystoma; species Ambystoma mexicanum. The sequence goes on along the minus strand of NC_090934.1, from coordinate 649,911,468 downwards.
GAAGAGGTGGGTAGGATCCCAAGCAATTGTGTTGTGTTAGAACTGTTGAAAGCTTGGGGAAGGGAACCCATTTTTGTGCTGCGAACTATTTGAACCTTGGGGAAGGGCAACCTTTTGACCAAGAGCTAGACGAAGCTCAGAACTTTAATTTGAACTCTTAACATTTGGAGACTGACATCCCTACACATTGTAAACAAATAGATGTGAGGGCAAGTATAGGCTTTGGACACAGACATTTGCTTTGGGATTCCTGATACAGACTGTCCTTAGTTTTATTTAGGTAGGGAACTCCCACCTTAGCTGAGTGAAGGTTAGGCCTTTTCCCAACCTTATTTATTTTTAAATAAAAGTTTGTAGCCCAAACATTCAGTGCAGTGTCTGTGCCGCGTTCATGATACCTTCACAGCACTTGTGACACACACCATTGTGTCTATCGCTTTGTTATTTTGTGTGATTCTAGAAGTGTATCCCTGTTGGCGTATCTGTCCCTCTTGGCAGCACGTTTGACAACCTTTTGAGAATAACCTTGTTGTGACTGTCTGGAAGCTAGATTATGTGCCTCATATTTGTAGTCCACTAGAAAAGTGCAGTTGCGCAAAAGGCGAAGAAACTGCACATACAGAAGATTGTCTTTCAAGGCTGTTGCGTGTTGGATGCTATAGGCCAATAATGTATTATGGTTTGTATGTTTCCTAAGAAGAGTGGTGTATAGCACACCATCTTTGTGCCCAATCAACAGATCGAGAAAAGGCAAAGAATGCCTGTCAAAACTGCAAGTAAAAGAAAAGTCAGAATTGCGCTGGTTCAGCCACTAGACAAAGTCTTGTAGAGACTCAACGCTTCTTACCCAAATAAAGACATTAATAAACCGTTTCCAGTGTGTTATCTTGGTAGAGTGACGATTATTGTTGAAAATGCATAGTTCCTCAAATTCAGACATGAAGATGTTAGCGAGACTCTGGGCAAAAGATTCCCCCATCGCGGTGCCCTTCTTTTGAAAGTAGAAGTTTAACCCGAAGAGAAAACATTATTACACAAGGTTATTTGTAGAAAGTCAATAATAAACGAAGTAGGCACACAATAGGCAACAGATCTAGTGTCCAATCTGTTCTGGATAATAGTCATTGCTGATACCTTAGGCATGTTTGTATATAACACTGCCATGTCTAGCATTACTAGTATGTTGTTGTTTGGATTGTAAGGTAATCCTTCTAAAGCATTTATGGACATGGTGGATTCTTTCAAATAAGACTGAGTTTCAAGTACTAAGGGCTGCAGAAACGAGTCAATATACTGCCCCGTTGGCTCCAAGATAGGCACGCAAAGGGAAACTATGGGCCTACCTTGTGGATTTAAGTTTTTTTAATGAATTTAGGGAGAACATATATGACCAGAATGCTGCATTCATGTGGGTCAAGAACATCGCCTCACCCTGGGTAAGGAACCCACAATGCTGATGTAATGTTCTTCAATGTCCACTTAGTGTGACACCATGTCAATATACATTTGTTTAGCCACTAGCACAATGCTACTGCCCTTGGCGGCAGGTTTAATCACAACATTCTTATTATTGCTTGATAATCGTCATTTCGCATATTATCGATGGCCAAAGTATAGAGGGCAATTCCCTCAGAATCACGTTCTCAAATGTAATAGTTTTCGAGGGAACCTCTGAGTCATTAGGTGTAAATGTCAACTTAGGTTTGAACCTTGTATGGGCAAGATCTTCTAAAGACTCTTTATGTTGGAAATATGAGGTCAACCCACCTAAGGTGAATCGATACATAGGACCAGTGGGAATCTAAATGCATGCAAAAAAGAATCCTACGTACTGATCCCAGGGTTCTGCTGCTTACTTTATCTGAAAAGCTCCAAATGTTCATTAATAATACACATGAATAAAATCCCTTTCTGGAATTGCACTTTTAGCTCAGAACTGTCCCTCTCCTGCCATTCAATGTAGTTTCCAGATTGTGCTCCTTCCATCTATGCTTACTCAAGTGTATCTTCCCTGATCTCTCCTACCCTTAATCAATCAAGGCATCAACCTCTCGCACCTAGACCCTTTCAAAGCCATGTGCATTACCCACTGCACAATCCGCAAGAAAGGCCTGTAATTCCTCCAAAACAAGCTCACGTATTACCTCCCCACTAGAATCCTCAGATCAGGCTGCACAAACCTCCTGGTAGGCCCTCCTTTAAAGTTCTCCAGATTAGGAGGTGCCCGTTTCTCTGTCCTCACACCCATTTTCTGGAGCTCCCTTGCCCACGTGCTCTGGCTCATAGAGGATCACCTGGCCTTCAGGAAAGCCCTCAAAACCTGGTTGTTTCCCCCCTGACCTCCTGATCCTCCCTCCTTATCAGGCCCACCCATTGCACACACGTTTCACCCTGCAGTCCTCCCTCCTCTACCAACCCCCACCCATACAATTTTCCCCTGCTGCCCATCTGTCAGATTTTAGCCTCTTTTCTCCTTTCAACTGCTTTGCTTTGCCATCAAACCTTCCTCGTGGGACGCCAAGCATACACAGAGGACTCACATAGTCGCTCCAGAAACTCGCACCTAGAATGAATCCTGACATCGGGCCAGGTATTGTACTCATATGGGCTCTGAGGGGGGCAAGGCACTTTAAATGCACCTTGGGAAAATCACGCTGATCATCCCATAGGAGGACAACTGGTCACCTCAGTCCCCTTGCTTGTGGTTGGCGCTGCAGATAACTCTAAAGCACAGGAGGGTGGACCAGGCCACCACATGCAATCATGCAATGGGGTCCTTATTTCGCACTAGAAGGAACTAGGGGAAGCTTTTTCTCATGCCAAGAATCTCTCGGTGTGAGAAGACTTACCACTGCTCCTTGTTCAGAGATGTAACCAAGGAAATATTTATTTATTATTTATTTATTAATTCAAATTTATTTAAAGCGCACGTCAGCCTGGGGGCATTGTGGCGCTGTTACATGAAGACATAATATGGTTACAATGGAAGGAAGATGGTTGCAAAGCAATTTTAATTAAAGGACACATTTCTTGGCAGACGTATGATAGCAAGTGTAGGCGAAGGAGGGATGATGTTAGTTGAATAGTGTAGTTTTGAGGGATTTGCGAAAGGAGAACAGTGATGGTTCTGCTCTGAGTGAGTTGGGGAGGGCATTCTAGAACTTAGGTGCTCTGTGTGGGAAGCCAATGCCGCCGGCTTTGGCTCTTCTTACAGTGGGTACTTGGAGTTGGTTGGCGTGATGGCTTCTTCTAGGACGGATGGAGGAGTTCTTTGTTATCGTTTCAGATAAGTATGGGGGTGCTGTGTGATTGATGCACTTGTGTGTGAGAGTGAGAATTTTAAAGTTGATTATTTCCTTGACTGGGAGCCAATGGACACGCCTTCTGGCCTGTGAAATATGGTCAGTTTTGGGGATGTGTAGCACAGCGTATAGGGCATTGTTTTGCACTATTTGAAGCCTGCTTAGGTTTTTTTTGTCTATGTGCCTGCCAGGAGGGCGTTGCAGTAGTCCAATCTGGCTCCTATAGTTGCTCTGGCTATGGAGAGGCAGTTGGGCGTGGTAAAGTAGGGTTTTATGGCATAAATGGGTTTGGTGGACAGAGCAGATGCTGAGGCGTTGGCACTGGTTTGTCTGGTCATGGAGAGTGTGGCGTCTAAGTAGACTCCTATGGTCTTCACGGCAGAGGAGACAGGTATGCTAATACTGTCAATCATGTGAGAGTAATCAGGGCTGAGTTTAGCTAGCGTTTCGCTGGGGGCTAGGATGATGATTTCGGTTTTGTCTCCGTTTAAGCAGAGACCATTGACAGCCATCCAGGTTTGGATGGTGGAGTAGATTTTGAGGAGGGCTTCTGAGTCTTGGTCGTAGTCTCCGTAAAGGGGGAGGAGAACTTGCGTGTCATCGGTGTAGTTTGTGTAGGCTATGTTGAGGGAGTCCAGTAAGTCAAAGAGGGATTTGGTGAATAGGTTGTAAAGGGTAGGTGCAGTGCCAGACCCTTGTGGGACTCCACAACTTATAGTGGTGGGAGGGGCGCTGGCCTGGTCCGAGTACACTTTCATGGCCCTACCTTCAAGGAAGGATGTGATCCACAAGGTTGCCTTGTGAGAGAAATGTGCAGCATTGAAAAGGTGAGAAGTGAGAATGCTGTGGTCGACCAGTTGAGATGCTGCAGAGAGGTCGAGCAGTAGGTGGAGAGCAAGTTTGCCCGTGTCCATTATCTTGGTAATTTGATTCTTTAGATCTAGAAGGGCAGTTTCAGTCCCGTGGCCTTTGCGGAAACCTGATTGTCATTTGCCTTGGATGGTGTTGGTTTCCAGGTATTGTTGGATTTGGTTGTGTGCAGCTTTGTCTAGGATTTTGAGGAGGAAGGGGACGGTGGTGATGGGACGATAGTTGTTAAGGGAGGAAGGATCGAGAGAGGGTTTTTTGTAGGAGTGGGCAAACCCAGGCTTCTTTTAGGCATTGAGGTACGGTTCCAGATGCGAATGAGGCATTGATGAAAGCCGTGATGATGGGGGTGAGGGGTTCAGAGCATTCTTTGATTAAGGAGGGTGGGCAGATATTGCCTTTGCAGGTGGAGGGTTTGATTTTTTTTGAGGAGGTCCTTGACTTCCGTCTCCGAGACTTTTCTGAAGCCAAAAAGGGGATTTTGTGGGAGAGAGTTGTTAGTGGGAGGTGTGGGCGAGCAGGTGGGGGTGTTGAGAGCTTTGCGTTGAGAGGCTATTCAGGAGGGCAGACTGAATGCTTGAGCACCATGCTTCATCCTTGATGATTTTGTCTGGGCTGGAGGCAGGTGTAGTGAGTTCTTTGAATATGGAAAATATTTCTCTTGACTTGGAGCTGGAATTAGTAATTCTCTGGTTACAGAATTCCGATTTGGCATGGAATATACTTTTTTGTAGGTCGATGAGATGAGTTTGAAATCGTTAAGAGACGATTGGTTAGGTGCTGATTGCCATCTTGATAGAGCTTTGCGCTTCTTGGTGCGAAGGTCAGATAGTTCTTCAGTGAACCAAGAGTTGCAGTGCATTGATTTTTTTCCCCTTTTTTATCTTCTACAGGGGCAATGAGTTTGATGGCTTGAGTGGTTGCACTGGAGTAGATGTTGGCGAGGGAGATAGGGTCATGGGCAAATGGAGGCTTAAGTTCAGGGATATCGAGGAGAGGGACGAGGTTGGAGGCAGTGAGTTTTTTGGAACGTCTTACTTTTGCGGGGGGGCATGAGTTAAGGTTTTATGGGTGGGCGTGGTAGGAATGGAGAATTGAATGAAGTAATGTTCCGTCCATGGGAGGGCCGAGATGGAAGTGATAGCAGATGAGCAGTTGTGATCAGCTAGCTAGTCAATGGATCTGCCTTTGTTATGAATGGGAGCAGTAATTTTGTGTTCGAACCCTATGTGTAATAGTTCTTTGGCAAAATTTGTGGCTGCTTTGTCCTTCGGGTCAGATAAGCCAAGGTTAAAATCCCCTAGAAGGATGCTTTTGGTAGTGCTTTTGAGGTTGTTGCCTATGTTTTGGTGGAGTTGCTTTTGGTAGTCAGAAGGTGATCCTGGTGGTCTGTAGGTGATAAAGAAGTTTATGGTGCAGTTACGAGAGAGGGCTATTTTAGCAGTGAGATCATCAGCGTTATTGTCCCATTGTTGATTACACATTATCATGGCGAGGGAGTCTTTAAAGATGAGGGCGACGCCGCCACCACCTTTAGAGTTCTTACGGTCCTGCCTGAGGATGGTATAGTTTTGTGGTAGGGCGAGGTGGATGGATGGACTGGAAGCTTCATGGAGCCAGGTTTCGGATATGGCAAGTAGGTCAAGATTGTGGGTGGTGATAAGGTCATTAATTTCGATGGCATGACCATGGACAGAGCGTGCGTTGACGAGGGCACGTCTTAAATCTGGTGGTGGAGTGTGTGTGTGTTGGCGATTGGGGTGCAGGATGTGGAAGGTGCGTGTCTGGGTGTGGGAGGATGGGGCGTGATACGTGAGGCGTGATGGGTGTTAGGGTAGTGGGCATGGTCAGAGAGGTGAGGCTGGGCGACTGATGTGTGGGTGCGAGAGCTGAGTCTGTTGTTTCTAAGGAGTGTGGAGGGTGGAGTGCTGCGGAGAGTTAGGAGGGGTTTGGTGCGTGTTCTTAATCTACAGAGCCTGAGGTGGAGTGGGTGATGTCCGATCGGATTGGTACAGTGGTTTAGTGTTGGTTGGAGTGCAGACGTTGGTGTGGAGTGTATGTGGTCAGATGGTGGAGTAGGGCATGGGTGAACATGCTGGTCTGGGTGCGCAGGCAGCATGCTGCAGATGGCCAGAAGGGAGAGGGATATGATGAGGAAGAGGAAAGGAGGTGCGTAGGCGCTGTGGAGTGTGAGCCAAATGGCTGCATTTGTAGACGACAGATGTACAGGCAGGCAGGCACTAGCACAAATGATCAGGGCCTTTAGGGGCAGGCACTAGCACAAATAATCAGGGCCTCTAGGGGCAGGCAGTTAACACAATTGATCAGGGCCGCTAGGGCCAGGCAGTAACACATCAGGGCTAAATAGACTGATTGAGGGTGACTAAATTAGAAGTAGTCCCTAGTTCTGAATTACATTGAACAATATATAATGGGCAACGTAGAGCAAGATAGGGCAGCATTAAGGACATGCGTACAAACATAGTCAATATACTGAAGGATATCAGCCGGGTTAGACAACACATGGGGGGAGTTGCTGTGCTGAGATTAATTTTAAGGGTTATGATAGCAGTGATCAAGGGGTCTCGGTTCTGAAGGAGTCAATGATGCCAGAGATATAACTCAGGCACATGCAGCTATAGTTGGAGTATAGGGAAAATGAGTGGCTTGTTAGGGCCCAATGAAGTTTGAGGAACGAGCAAATCAGTAAAGTGTAACAGTTTGAAGGGTCGTCAGCCAGTGCTTAGGTGCGGTGGACAATGTAGATAAATAGCTGCATTAGTGAGCGCAGTGATCATACCCTTAGGAGGACAGGTCAGAGGGTAGGGCCACACCACGCCTTACATGCGCCGAACAGGCGCAAAACAGGGCCTTTTGCTTCGGGCCCTCTCCGGAAGGAGCGCAGCCAGCGTCTTCTGCCTGCCGGCGGATTGGTGCTAGGGAAATGCACCTGGTGGCTAGGCAATATTCATTGCCTGGTCGGAGCGCCCGCCATTTTGGAATCAGGCTGATAGAAACAAAGGGCTAGAAAGGCCGCGAAAGATATTTGCTGCAGCTGGTGGCGAAGGTGTCGAGGGGGGGCAAGCCAAAGGTGCTCAGGCAGAGATATTGTGCCTTATGGCAGCATGCTCTGCTCACTTCGCTCCAAGGGGGGGGGGCGGCGCAGTGCTGTAACAGCGATCAGCTGTTTCGATTCTCCGTGATGCGGTGCCGCTGCTGATGCAGAGCAGGGCTCCTGCCCTATGCGTGGGATGTGGTCTTCTGGAGATGAGGCGCGAAACAGGGCCTTTTCCTGCGGGCCTTCTCCGGAAATAGAAATTGTTTGTACAGCTAACCCATTTCCCCTCTAGCACACTGCACCTTTGCAAATTAGTGGAAGGCACAGTCTCACTCCACACACCCTACCTTCACATATTACCAAACACTATTGCACATCACCTCTGCCAATAGAATGAAGCTACTTTTAACAGCAAACATTCAAACTATAGCTTCCCACATAACTCTCTATCTCCTTAAACACAATCCCGTCCATTAGTCCATAGTATACCTCTGTTGCCCCCATGCACACTCCATTTGGACATGGGCGTCTACCAGGGTCTTGGCCACCCTCCCATAACTTTAATGACTGCAATTCACACAAGCATAATAGCCCCTCAACATTTCTCCCAAATCTTTGGACTTTGGTCCCTCCGAGGGCGTTCAACCAAAAGCGCGTTGGGACCATAATTATGGTGAAAGGTGCTGTAACAAATGACAACATGAATGAACTAATATTGCCCAACTTTGCATTTATGTGGCAACTACTGATTTATTTTTTATTGGGATTTTTAAACAAACTACTTCTGAATCAGAATTAATGTTGGGCGATTTACAATGGGGCGTTGGTAATGAAATAAATATTATCTTTGATGGCGTAGAGCCATTTGGTGTTGAAATTTGTTTATTTGACATGGTGAAATTACGAGGCCAGTTTCAAGAGGTATAATTAGAATGTCAAAAGCACTGAAGTCTATAGAAACCTTTGTCTGTGAAAAAGAAATTGCAGGACGCAGCACTTTGCGTGGGGATCTGTTCGTTCTAGTTCCAGGCGTTTTTGTAGGTTGTAAAGATGAAGTTTATTTCATTGTGGGAATCATATATTGACTACTTTTTATTAGAAAGTGCCTCTCTGGATTTGTCATATGTAGAGGTTTCAACAAGAACTTGGGTGGAGTAGTTTCACAAGTTTAATTGCAAATCCTTGGAGTATTGGATACCTTGAGGCTATTTCCTATCCTTTACCTGCCAATGTAATAGCCTCACAGTATGACCTAACTCACTGCTTCCAGGTTTCTCAAACTGCCTCAAACATTATGGCACAATTTCCATGCACCTATTTGGTTCCTTTATATATATAGATACCCTTGTACACAACTAACTCTTTCTTCTCAGAAAGTTCTACACACCTTACTATTTACATCTATTTGCATCTGCCATATGCATTTTTTTTAGTTTCTTATAGCATACAGAGGGCAAAAAGTCAAGTTGCAAGCTACTAGCCAGCCATAAGAAAGTCACTCGCCACCTCCGTTCTATGCACACAGCACACCATTTTTTACTCACCAAGAGTTGAAGGTCACTAGCCGATGGCTAGTGGCGAATGCACATTTTGCCCCCCGCCTGCTTCCTTCCATTACTCCTAATTCCAGAAATCCCTTTTGAAGTAGAGACTTTGTTATAAAGCTTCCAGTATGTTATGTTATTACTCACCTTTACAAGTGTGTTGAAGGTGCTAATTCAGCACCAGATAGGGGGACGCACGTACCAACTGCGGGAGGAAAGAAGATGCATGGTGGGGGTGGCCACATGAGCAATAACACAGATACTCTGAGCCACAGACACACTGTATAAAGGACTTCACCGGGAATGGTCAGGGCTAATGATACATTGGAAGTAAACTTGGTCCAAAACACTGCTCACGTAGGGGAGGGGCAAACATAGCACAATCACAAATGCATGTAGTGGGAAATCACTTGGGTGGGCTGGATTTGGGAACGTTGAATTTAAAACACGTTACCACAACGACAGGGATGTGCAAAGGGGGGGAGCATGCTCAGTTCAGTCATCATATGGGAATGAACACAACCGGAACTGGGTGATGTAATGGCAGGGTGGTCAGCCAATCCAGCCGCCCTACATGGTAGCAGGGAGACAGGCTCTTTTCCAGTATGCCGATCACATGACCGCCGATGCCCATTGGCAGGCGGCAGTGGAAAGGGAAAACTGAAGGAGTGGCGTTCCTAGGAGGACCATTCAGACATAAGTTCCTGAGCTCTGACGAGGTGGCCAGCCCTCAAAGTATCTACCACAGAGCTCACGAAGGTCATTATCTAACGGGTATCGTGTGAATGCCCCCTTTCCCACCAGCTGCAGTCCGTTCTTAATGGTGCTGACCAATGGCAGTGTATTAAAGGTCCAGCGGTCAGCACAAATGTTGCTTCATTAATAATGAGATGTTCTGGGGTGGGTTGTGAATAAATTGTGGTACCACATGGGGGAGGTGAGGTGATGGGAAACCATTGAACTGCTTGCTCTAATGATCTTTTCATTAATTAATGCAACTATCGAGGAGGAGGAGATTACAAACCAATCAATCCCCTGGGAAGCACATAAAAAATGAATTCTCCACCTTGCAAGTGTTTCTCTTGACTTCCGATTATTGTATTTCTTGTTATAAAACTACTGTTTATAGTCCATTCGGATGTCAGAGTCTCATTCAGAGCTAATCCCCTGTTCTGTTTAATTTGTGCCCACCCAGCTCTAATGAACAGTGTGGCTTCTTGCCTGGTTTGTGCAAATTTTTTGAGTTTGTGGTTTTTTATTATGCACTCACTAGCCAACCCCTGACTACACACATGTAATAGGTCAGTTTTTGTTCGATTTGAATCCCTATAAATCTCTTAAGATGCACACATGCAACTTAAAATTCACTTTGGACCCATGTCTTCTCAATTTTCTTCGGAGCGATCCCTCCTAACCCTTCTTAGAGGGATTGCACTTGCTTGCACATTGTTTTATGGGGCTACTTTGAAAAACATTTTCAGGTACTCTTTTGGATCTCAGTTCAGAGGCACTTACCACCTCCACCCCAAGGTGGTAGAGGCATATTCGTATCAGTGAGTTCTTACCACGATAAAAAGCCACATTCTCCAGTTTGCCTATGCTGTCCCACATTTCCCACTGATTCTCATTGTGCTTAAATACACTGTGCAAAAAGTGGTTCTATTATTGTTACCTGGTGATGTGGTTCCAATAGTGCACAGAAAATGGTCATATAACCTTTCAATGTTTTGATAATTTTTGTGCAAATTCATGGCTGCAGGACAGGTGGCCAAATGTACAGCGGTAATGTTTGGATGTAACCCTACAATGAGTAACCTAGAAACTAGAGTACATTTGTTTTGACTATAGATGACTTTAGACCTACATACTTCGAATCCACGTGATCCAACCGCAGTTGAATTCACTGCGGCCGGAATGTTCGCATGATAAAGGTGCGAACTACCAAAAGTTTGCATCTTTCTCATGCGAACATACATACATACCCACACCCCCACCCAGAACACACCCATGACACCCCCCACACTCCCCCACCCACACCCCCAACATAAAAAACCCACTTACCTTCTCTTCACGCTGGGTCCCTGCGGCGCCAGTTCCCTTTCACTTCCATGATCGGGAACTGGTGCTGCAGGGTCCTTTTCGTTTTTTTCTTTTACAGGTGTTCCCCCCGCAACCCCTGCTCACTGTACTGTTAGGTCTAGTGAGCGGGGTGTTGCGGGGACACCCCCACAGCACCTTTTTTTTTTGCGGGTGTGCTGCGGGGGTGTCCCCCGCAACACCCCACTCACTATACCACAAATTATAGTAAGCGGGGTGTTGCGGGGGACACCCCCACATTTTTCTTAAACTTACCTGCAGTGCTAGAACCAAAAGTTAGAACTTTTGGTGTTCAAACTTTTGGTGCTAGCATTTGTACAACTTTTTGTACATGCGACCGTTTAAATACGGTCTTTTTGTACAAAACCCATACTTCAGCTGCATTGTCTGCAGCGATCATTGATTTAGTATTTAGTTCTGTAGGCTGTCACTTTCCTTTCTTATGAGAAGCTGACAAACTGATGGTCGGAGGTCACAAAAGCTGACAACTTCAGCACCAATACTGCTTTTACTTTCCGTAGATGTGGGGCAAGATGCAGCTTTGCAGGTTCCCTGAATAGAATTCTACCTAATTAAACTGCAAAAAAGGTTATAAAAGCTGACAGTAATCTTGTACAATGAGTGTGGTGGTGAATCGTTGTGCTGCAATCCACAAAAGAGCCTTACTGGGACTTCCTAGTGGCTGTAGTAATGCTACCCGCTGGAGAGGGATGGCGGCAGCAGTGGGGCAGGTCACGACGCATGGAGGAACCCCTTGGCATGCTGGTGCTGGAACACCGGGAGCCGGATGGCGGCATGCTCTGCTCTGAGGGATGGAAGTTGATGCTGAAGACGGCGGAGAGACACTGAAGGACCTCGAGGAAAGGCCCTAGTTTTTTCCTTCGGCAATGCCAGGAGAAGTCCCAGATGTTGGAAACTCCATTGAGCCTATAGGAGGACCTGATTTCAAATCCCCATAGAGTAACCTGGGTAAATGTAAAAGGTACTCAAATTAATGAAATAAAAACCTGGGCTCCAAGGATTGGACAAATAATATTTAAAAGGAGCCCAGGATAAAACAAGAATACAAAAAGCAAATGAAGAAAGTTGATCTACAATTTAAGTAATATTGGCCCAACTGGCCAATGGACAGAGAGCCTAAACACAGGAGGACCAAAGTGGAAACACCCTGCCAGCCAATCCTGTAAGCAGGGCTTTCCACCAATCGGCAGCCAACAGGATGAGGAGAAGTTTAGCTATAATAGCAGAGCAAGCTCATTCTGAACTTGTCTCAGTCAGGGACAGGTTCCCTGTACTTCTTGCCAGATGCAGCTGCATGAGGAGGAGCTGGAGCCTGGGTGAAGGAACCTGGACTACCGTAGAGCACTGCCTGCCTGGAAGCTGCCTGAAGAGCTGGGAGGAAACTTATTGACCCAGGGGGAAGGACAGTACCCCTGCATCCTACCTAAGCCAAAAGGGGGGGGGAGAGCTGAACTACCCGAGGAGTCAAGGAAGCTGCGATCATTGATGGGGCCCAGGGGGAATTAGGAGAGTACCCCTGCAGCCCACCTAAGCCAAAAGGGTAGATGGCGCGAGGACTGGGCCTTGGCTGTTTTGAGATATTTCAGGTTTTGGTGGTCTGTGATGACTGTTATGGTGTGTCTGGCCCCCAGAAGGTAGTGCCTCCAGGCTTTAAAGGCGGATTTGATAGCCAGGAGTTCCTTGTCCGTGATGGCATAATTAATCTCTGGAGGTGAGAACTTTTTCGACCAGAAGGCCACAGGATGTAGCTGGCCGGTTTCTGGGTGTCTCTGTGAAAGGGCAGCCCCCATTGCGAGACTGGACGCATCCGTTTCAATGACATAAGGGAGGTCTGAACGAGGATATCGCAGGATTGGAGCGGAGGTAAACCTTTGTTTATGTTCCTGAAAGGCTTCTTCTGCTTCTTCGGTCCAAGCAACTTTTTATTGTTTTTTCGTAATAATACTGTGATTGGGTGCACAACCTGAGAGAAGTCTGGGATGAACCGGCGGTAGAAGTTTGCAAAGACCTGCATGGTTTGTACCCCTTTCAGAGACGTCAGTGAAGGCCAGTTCAGAATGGCATCTACCTTGTGCACGTCCATTCTGATGCCTCCTGGAGTAAGGATAAAACCAAGAAATTCTACTTCGGTGATGTGAAAAAAGCATTTTTCAAGCTTTGCAAACAAGCGATGTTGACGGAGCTTGGTGAGGACTGAACAAACGTGCCTGACATGATCTTGTTCCGAGGCTGAGTATACTAAGATGTCGTCTATGTACACTAAGCCGCACACATCAGTTAACTCCCTTAAGACGTCATTCATGAAATACTGGAATGCCGCAGGAGCTTTGCATAACCAAAAGGGCATGACTTGATATTAAAAGAAGCCGTACTTAGTACGGAAGGTGGTTTTCCATTCATCTCCTTTTCTGACTCGGACCAGGTGGTACACTCCTCGAAGTTCCAATTTGGTATAAATCTGGGCATCTTTAACTTTGTCTAGCATCTCAGGGATAGGTGGCAAGGGGTAGCGGTTCTTCACGGTGATCTGGTTCAATGCGCGGTAGTCAACACAGGTTCTCAAGTCCCCTTCCTTTTTCGGTACGAAGAACAAAGGACTGGCTGCGGGGGACTTCGAAGGACGGATAAATCCGTTTGCAAGGTACTAGTCTAAATAGGATTTCAAATGAAGGTTTTCTGGTTCTGTGAGAGCATAGATCCTGCCGCAAGGGATTTGTGCACCAGGAACAAGGTCGATCTGACAGTCATAGGGCCTGTGCGGCGGCAATGTATTGGCTTGGTCCTTTAAGAAAACATCCTGGAAATCATGGTATTCACTTGGCAAGGTATTAGTTGATCCCAGGGTTGATACTGTCGCCCCGGGAGTCATGGGGATACAGACGTCGGGTTTCTCCTCTTGGTAATAGCAGGCAGGGGAGCAGTCACTGGGGAAGGTTAATTTTCGTGCCCGCCAGTCTATCAAAGGGTTGTGAGCAACCAACCATGGCATCCCTATTATTAGCCTGAACTGAGGTGCCTTGATGAGATCGAATGAAATAGACTCCCGATGTCCGTCCTGGCACAGCAAGGTTACCCTGGCTATGCACTGGGTTACTGGTCCGGAAGCGATTTCTGTCCCATCCACGGTGGTTACCTTGTCCATAGTTGGCTTAGAACACAAAGAAGCCCCATCTCTGCTGCCAGTTCTTGATCAATATAATTTCCAACTGCTCCGCTATCGATGTATGCTTCAACGGCATGCATTCTTGATGACTGTTGGTGGATAATTAAGATCACTGGTATTGCAAAGTGCGAGGTCAGCAACTGTTTCTTCTCACTCGACAAACTGACCTCTATGTTTGTCGAGCTTGGTAGTTTTCCGATTCCTTAGCTTCATCCTTCTCTGTGGCCCTGACTGTTCTTCTTGGGGGTTTTACTGGACAGTCCTTCAGGAAATGTCCTGGTTTCCCACAATACAAACAAAGCTGTTGTTGTCGTCTTTTGTCCCGCTCTTGTTTTGTTAATGGAGGCCGTATCCCTCCAATCTGCATGGGTTCTACAGCATTTTCAGGTACACGGGGTGTGTTTTCCCTTGGTCGAACATACACGGTCTGAGGGTACGTCTTAGACTGGTCTGCCTTTCGGTCCTGCAACCGGTGATCTAGCTGCACGACCAGATTTATGAATTCTGCACAGTCTCTGGGTGGATCAACCACCTGGGCTAACATCCTTTAATTCGCCTCGTAAGCCTCGATGGAATAACGTGTTTCTTTTGTTTTCTGGCCACCTAGCTTCGGCAACCAGTCTGTTGAAAGTGGCAATGTACGTTAAGTCCTGATTCCCCTGTCGGACGGGCAAGAGTTCATTGTCTACTGCTTGTTCCTGGGTATGGCGAGCAAAAAGTTTTTCCATTTCTCTCTGGAACCCCCAAAAGTCATGTAATAGAGGATCGTTATGGGTTACCAACGGCACCTACCAATCTGCTGCACTACCACTCAGGTATAAGACAAAAGCTACCCGAGCTTGGTCATTTGGAAATGCTCCAGGCCTACAAAGAAAATGCAGGCGGCACTAATTGATGAATGCCACATACTTCCGTGGGTCGCCTGAGAACCTTTCTGGTGGTGCCAGGGGCATTGTTCCAGGTAACGTGATCTGTACCGGAGTGGGTGGTATGGTGGGGTTTTGCATCTTTGGATTGCTTCCAGGTAGAGGCGCCTGTCTTGCCTGTGATTGCAAGTATTGCCTGCTAATCTCTTCAGTGCGTTCTTTGGTCACTATTGGGTCTCTCCGGAGAGCATTAGTCTCTTGTCGGGCAGAATGAACCTCAGCACGAAGCTCTCCTAGTAATTGGGCCAATTGGTCCATTTCTGATGTCTCCATGGCGCCCAGGTGGATTTGTTGTGGTAGGCTTTCCGTTCTGTTACGCTCACCTGGTATCCACAGGGACGCCACCCAGCCGGGTTACTTGCTGGTATGCTTCTCAGCTTTGCCCTGAGGTGGTCTGCGGGGAAGGTTCTGCCTGAAAATACAGAAGGACTGTGTTCAAGACTGACCGACTTGGGTAAGTATCCTTCCTCCACCCCCGTATGATTTCAGTCCCTCTGGCGCCCTCTCCTCACCTTGTGGTAGAATTAGGCGTGCTCTCCGTCCTGCCTTCTTTGCAGGGGCGCGTTGTCTTTCTTGGGCGAGTGCGGTCCAGTTACTTCACTGACGCCGGCCCGTTTCATATTGTTCAGGTAGGTCTTATTGCTGTTCTTTAGTTTTGTTGCTATCCTGCATGCCTTTCTTTGTTTAAAATGTCTTTTTTCTCCCTTAGGTATGCGGAGTTTCAGCGCGGCGAACTGGCTTGGTTGAGCCCTGCTGGTAAATGATGGCGCATTAAGAGCGCTATGATG
This sequence comes from Ambystoma mexicanum, assembly GCF_040938575.1. Lineage (NCBI taxonomy): Eukaryota > Metazoa > Chordata > Amphibia > Caudata > Ambystomatidae > Ambystoma > Ambystoma mexicanum. The sequence goes on along the minus strand of NC_090934.1, from coordinate 649,895,702 downwards.
TGGTAAGTAAGCGCTATGCGCAGCGCTGCAAAGTCTTGCCTTTGCTAACCTGTGTTTTCCTTCCTTGTAGGTCGCGCTGTTCTTCAGCGCGAGTGGAATGTCCGGAGTGGTGCCAGCCGAAAGGCGACCAGCCAGGTAGCCTTTTGAGCAGTTTGTAATTTGTAAATGTATCTACTGCTTTCTTTAATGTTGCCTCTATCTTCCTCTTTCAGGTCGTTCTGTCCGGGAGGCGTGCAGATTCGAGGAAGCTGTTCTTAGTAGCTGCGAGTGTTTAAAGATGAAGACTGCAGGTAAGATGCTGCTGCTAATGATGTTCCTTTTGTCTCTTTGCAGGCTCTCCTTCTCCGAGGTTCGACGGAATAGCTGGACACGGTGAGCGTCACCTTGCAAGCTGCAAAGTAACGTGAAGGGTGTTGTCTTGCTCGGGTGTGGTTTAAATAGCCCCAACAAAATAGTCCAGGTAAAGTAGTCCCTAGGTTACCACACCCAAAACACTAGACCGCATAGCTTGATTCTTACGAACCAAGCTATGTGGATGCCTCCATGTTGGCTGACAATACAATAAAGTAGTTCCCAAGCACATTGTTTTTCATGGTGTATGAGCCTGGCGCCATAGGCGCCAAGACTGGCCCCATGAGGGCTTTTGAAGAGGATGCCAGGCTCTAGAGGCCCCAGTCCTGACTCCACCTGGCCAATGGGTTTGCCAGAGGGGGTTTTGGGCGAGGGTCGTGACACCAGTGTAAAGGATATTCACCCTTAGGTTCTCTTGTGCAGTCAGTTGGGGGAAGATCTCTGACTTTGTGTAATTCATCAATAAACTGGAGTATTCACCCACCCGTGCGATGTCCCGAACAACAGAGTCAAGGCTCATCTTGGGGTCTCTAATGTATAATGGGAAATCATTCTCGTATAGAGATTATTTCCGGGGGGCTACTTAGTCATATACCGCGTTGCATATGGCGGTCCCAGATAATGTCTGCCATCGGCTTGATGGCCAGAGCAAACAACATGGGTGACAAAGGGCAACCCTGACACATGCCCCTTCCCAACACAATTAGTTTGGAGAGGCCTGAGTTCACACGGTCCCTGTCCATGGGGAGGTGTACAGGAGTCTACTATATCAGAGCGCCTCACTCCCCAGACCCATTTCCTTAAGTACTAAGAACAAGTATTCCCAAGAGGCCATATCAAATGCCTTCTGGGCATCAATTGTCACTGCCACTGCCTCGGCTGTCGAGTTCATTCTGGCCAGTACATTGAATAAACACCATACATTAAGTGAGGTGGACCTGCCCAGATCAACCCCCGCCTGGTTGCGATGAATCATGTGGGGCAGTAATGGAAGCAGGTGGTCGCCAGTGTTTTAGCATACATTTTCGAGTCCACATTCATCAATGAAAGGGGACGGTAAGAACCTCTATTCATTGGCTGGTTTGTTTGGCTTGAGAAGGACAATTATAGTGGCTTCCCATAGGGACTCCGGGAGTACAGAGTTCTCAAGCGATTTCTTCCCACATTTCGAGGAGATGCAGAACCAGTAGAGTACTGTACTCCTGGTAGAATTTGGAGGTCAGTCCATCAGAACTGGGAACCTTCTTTTTAGGGAACTCCCTGATCACTGACATCAGTGCTTTTTTCGTTAGGGGGTGTTCATAGAGTCCCTAGCTCCAGAGGGACAACGGTACGTCCTCGAGTAGAACACGTATTTCTTGGTCCCCATGGGCTGTTCCCACCATGTATAAGGTCTCATAGAAACTACAGAAGATCTCCAGAATGTCATTGTCCATCCATTTGGCTGCCCCTTGCTTATCGAGAATGCAGTTGACACGGCCTGGTCCCCTCTCTGCCTTCACAACCCTAGCTAATGTTCTCACTGGTCTCTTCCCCACGCCATATTTCCGGGCCTCTACCGGATGAGCAAAATATCTAACCTTGCACGCAGCATGGGACCTATATTTTTCCAGCTCTGCCCGTATTTGACGCTAATGTAGGAGGGTTTGGGGATCAAGCATATTCGGTCTCCAGGGCCTTCAGGCATGCTTCACATTCCCGTATGTCCCTTCTGATCCTTTTAAGTACTCCTGTCCCTCTAGAAATATCCATGCCCCTCATGTAGACTTTGAACGCCTTACACTGAGTGCTTCTAGAGGTGGCCTCCTCTGTATTACAGGTGAAAAAAATGTTGATGCCAGATCTAATGTCCGCCTGAAGACAATGTCATTGAGTATGCCTGGTTTAAATCTCCACGACCTGCCCCGATTGTTTTACTTTTACTTTACTTTAATGTATTTATATAGCGCAAACCATAGACCCTAAGGCGTGAGGGCACTACAAGACAAACAAAAAAAGTAACAAAGCGCGAAAATCCATCAAGGAAAGGCAGCAAAAGAGTATTTTAGGCGCATGTCCAAATCATTAATTGAACAGGTAGGTCTTTAGTCTTTTCTTAAACAGGTCCAGGGAATCAATGGATCTCAGTTCTAGAGGGAGGTAATTCCAAACTCTAGGTCCATTTGAGGTGAAGGCTGTATTAGCTACTGACCTGAGCATTCTTGTGTTAGGTCCTTGGATATTAGCTGTTGTAGATATCCAGGCATATTCCCAGTTCTGCACTTGTGTACGATAGTGAGAGTGCAGAATAGGAATCTGGTGGCCACAGGCAACCAGTGCAGCTCACGTCTCGCCGTCGTAACGTGATCTCTGTATTTGAGATTCATGACGGCTCTAATAGCCCCATTTTGGCAAATTTGTAGTCTGTTACAATCAGACTTATTAATTCCCATAAGGAGACTAGAGCAATAATCTATTTTTGCACCCACTATTGCTCTCGCAATAGTCTCTGCGTTGTCCTGTGAGATAAGAGGCCTTAAGTGTGCTAAAAGTTTGATATAATAAGCACATGATGAGACAAGAGTACTGACGTGCTGTTTCATGGTCATGTGTTGATCAAAGGTTACTCCCAGCGTTTTCACTTTTTTGAGGGGTTTGATGGATTCTTCTCCCAGCTGGAAATTTATCATACTGCGGGCCAAGTTTGCTGATAGTATGTGGTGAGCCAATTACAAGAGGTTCCGTTTTAGACTTGTTCAATGCTAACTTATTATGGACCATCCAGGTTTCAATTAGAGTAAAAACTCTGTTGATGGCCAACTCATCTATGCTATGAGAATCAGGGAGCGGGATGACACATTGAGTGTCATCCGCATAGTTGGTAAATATGATATTCTCATGATCAAGCACTGCGAACAAAGGGGCAGTAAAAATATTGTAGAAGCAGGGGGAGGTGCAAGCACCCTGTGGAACACCACAAATCGTGACAATGGAGTCAGATTCAGCATTGCCACAGAAGACTCTGCTATCTCGATTGCTAAGAAATGACAATACCCAGTTACGAGCTAGCGGAGAGAAGTTAGCAACTTCACACAACCTGGTGGCCATGATATCATGGTCCACCAGGTCGAATGCCGCGGATAGATCCAGCAACATAAGCAGAGATGCTTCCTTGTTATCCATACGGGCCATCAATTTAGACTTGAGCTCGAGAAGCGCTGTTTCCGTGCCATATCCAACCCGAAATCCCGACTGATGATCATTTAGAATGGGATAGGTCTTGAGATGATCTGCAATTTGTGTGTACGCAACTCGGTCCAGAATCTTGAGTAGAAACGCTGTGTTGGTAATTGGGCGATAGTTATTTAGTGAATCAACTGAAAGGCCAGGTTTTTTTCAAAATTGGCATGACCCAAGATTTCTTAAGATCCAAGGGGGACCGTGCCAGTGGAAATAGAGGTATTAACAAATTGACGAATGGAGGTGATTAATGAGGGGGCACAAGTTTTAATTATCATGGTAGTATGAATGTCATTTTTACTTCTCGTAGGCTTAAGTTGATTAATAATAATTTCTAAATCCTTGTCAGTTATAGGAGATAATTTAAAAATTGGAATCGTCGCTGATCTGTGGTAGATCCATTCTACTGGTGTGGCCTTGGCACAATTTAGATTGTTACTTTTCTCTAGTATGTTGCCCTTAATGGTATCAAGTTTATTGTGCATCGCTTGTTGCATAACATTGCACCAGGTAACATCATCTGAGATAGATCTATCTGGAGTGGAGTGATTCGTTCTTTCTTGTTCCTTCAGGATGCGAAAGAGCTCTTTAGTATTGTATTTTGCATTTTGAATTCTGTCATTGAAAAAGCTAGATTTGGCTTTAAGACTAGCCTTTTTATGCATAGAGACAGAAGCTTTATATTTGTTGAGAAGCAATGATGTATTATGCTTCTTCCACAAATAATAAGATTTAGTAGTGAGTGAGTTCAGAGACTGAAGCTCCGATGTAAACCATAGATTATGATTGGATTCAATTTCGATAGTTTTCATTTTCTCTGGGGCAAGAGTAATTAGCAACACTTTCTAGATTGGAGGAGATCCTTGTGGCTAGGTTTTCCGGGGTATCAATGATAGGGTCCGTTCTAGTGTTGAGGATAGATTCTACCTTGTTCAACTTAATATTCTTTAGGTTCCGATGTGTTTTTTTTGTAAGGTTCTGACTTTTGAGTTTAATGGGGGGGATCTACCCGGATGTCGAAATCCACAAAAAAGTGATCCAACCATGGGCATGGTGATAAAATTATGTTATAGATGTTAATCTCATGACTAGCTACCCAATCCAGAGTATGCCCCAATTTATGTGTGGGCTCTTGAATCCATTGAGTAAAGCCTAATTCCTGCAATAAAACTTCCCTTGAAACTGAAAAAGTAGTCATGCCGGAAACATCATATCATAAAGGATGTTGCGTTTGCGGAGTAGCTTCTTGACTGCAGTAAATTGACGTTGCTCTTGTTTAACTGCCACCAAAAAGTCTGGCAAGATCCGGATGGTTTGGGATCCCAATCACAGTCCTCTTTTGTCCCTAGCAAGTTTAAGAAGCTGTTCCCTGTCTCGATAGCTTAGGATCTTTGTAATAATGGGACGTGTGAAATCCCCTGCTTTAGGTCTGGGGCCCAAATTACAATGTGCTCTCTCCACTGCAAAAAAGGGAACAATTGTGGGGTAGTCGAGAAGGTCTTTCAATAACTGTTCAAACATAGCGTGTCCTCAGGGAACCCCAACAATGCAGATATTAGACCGGGATTCTAGATCCTCACATTTATTTTTGCTGACTGTCGTGTCCTTCAACAGTGTATTCACTGCCGCCTGCAGGCCGTGCATGTTGTCCTCAGTGGCTCCTATTCATTCTTCAGCATCATTGATACAAAGTACCCCCTTCGCTAGTTGTGCATTTATAGGCTTAACATTTGCAGTAATGTCATCAAGTTTTTCTTGCACAGTTGCAAACCCCCTGGTCATCGGTTCCATCATCTGTTGCAGCTCAGTGGGCACAGTAGGATTAGCAGAGGGTAGCGCAGCATGAGGCTGTGGTGACGTTTCTGGTTCATGTGGAGACAACAGGGTAGGTTCAAAGACGCTACGACAACTGCCTTCCTTGAACATTAACCAAGAACAATGTGTTATCACGAAAAACAAAGGTTCTTTAGGAGAAAAGTTATTCAAAAATACAGTGAGCTTATCAATCGTAAATAGACACACAGTACAAAAGGAGAAAACAAGATGCTAGCTGACCCTGCGGAAGAACACCCTGTCCCTGACGAGGGTGCCTGGCCCTAGGTGGCGTATCACAGTGATAGTCAGGAGAGTCTGTCCCTAATTTTCTACAATGAAAGCATGCACATGTAAAAATTATCATACACAAAGAACAGATCAAGCGGTTGTTAAAGAGACGGCAGAACTGTTTATTGGACTGTGTCGTAACAGCTCAAGTTGGTGAATGTAAAAAATTGGCACCTGGGAGGCCGACTTAGTTCAAATTTAATCAACCCTTCGGTGTTAGCCAACGGGTGCAGTTCGATTGTTCCACAAATTAGATTTATTAAAAAGAAGGCGCAATCAAGCTGAGCATGTTAAAAGACTTACACACTATACGTGAGTGTTAGGTTTGTATTATCAATCTGGTAATAGTAGTTATTCGGAGAGATATCGTCAAGATCGTGAGGTCCCTCATGACCAGGGAGGTCGACCAGTTCCGATGACAGGTCGAGTTAAGCCATCTTCTTCAGGACCGTACTTTTGTTAGAAAATGAATTCGATTTCCAGCGTGTCTGCACTGGGGCTGCCAAAGGTGGGTGCATGTGTCCCCTTAGTGAGACAAAAGAGGAAAAAATAAAAGAAAAAACAGGAGGCAGGGCTTTAATAGACCCGTACCTGAATCAACCTCTCAAAAGAAAAAATGGTGTGACTCTTCGATATTAGAAAGGCTACAAATGTGCCTGACCACCTATATAGTTTTTGGCCACATTGGCTCAATGTCGCATCTATTTTACTCTCTTGCAAATGAGTAATTTACTCTCTTGAAATCACATTTACTCTCAAAGTTTAAACATAGGGAGTAAAATACCTCAAAATATTATCTGCATCACTGATGGCTAAGCTGAGAAAGGATGAGTGTTTACATTTAATTCAGCGCAGTTAAAGGCAAATAAAGGGAATGTAGTCTAAATTTCATTTTTTGCTTGTGTGAGTCTCTTTAGTTATCAAACATTAAGGGGAAATGTTAAAAGCCAGGTATGATGCAGGTAGAATATTTTTTGATTATAACCTCTCTCCTCCGCTCATGAACACAGTCCCAGTTATTACAGCCTGATACAATGTTAATTATTACTCATTTGTATTTGACAAAGTACTGTTGTGTGTAAAACACTTGAACACTTTTTAGATCTGTTGTTAAAAAGAGATGTTAACATGGACGTTTATGGAAGCAGATTTTGCCTGAATTCCGGAGAGCTGGCTTAATTATATCAAACTCAACATTTTAAACAAGGGTTTAGCGCTTAACCTTAAAGCAGTTATCTTGACCAGTCTAATTCGTATTTGCAGTGGTGTAGTCATTATTTACAAAGATGTATATGATGTTACTAAATTTGAAGTCCTAAGTTATCAATGCATTGAATTTCGTTGTAGCAAAAGGTTTATTACACAGGTAACTACTGCTGGGATAATGATGGTTCACTGTCTTCTACCAGTTTTGAGACTTTTTAGCTGAATTACTCTTATTTGTAACAGGCAACCTTAATCCATGGCTTGAAACAAAATGTAGAAATCTGGAAATAAGCTCTTAAATCCTTATTGACCACTGAACCCACCCATCAGCTTAGATTGGACCCTTACTCATGAGAAAACCGCTAATTCAAGGAGGCACCTGCTGCCTACTAAGCTCTTAAATCTTTATTGCCCACTGAACCCATCCATCAGTTTAGATTGGATCCTTACTCATGAGCAAACCGCTAATTCAATGAGGCACCAACTGCCATTTAGTAGTGCTGGTTCAATGATTGATTTATTGCTATAGATTATAGTTAATGAAACTGAATACATCTAGTATCTAAGGAATGCTTTACTTCACAGCTATTAAATTAATTGCGAAAGGATCCTTCCACCATACGTGTACATGATATCCTTGTTTCAGTCAACAATAATATTTATGAAAGTATTAGATATGCTAGCTTCTCAGAAGATAGTTAACAAAAATAAAACATCCTCAAACATTACAACTGTGGTACAGCCAGGACCTAGCTATCGAAAAGCTTACAATGGGATATCTGAAAGGATATTTCTGATTACTAAATCTACAGAGAATACTCCCAGTCTTAGATTAAAAGGGAATTTGAACAAAATAATGAAGTCATGAAATGCTAATCTGACAGTGTTTTCTCGTCAAATAATATCTCTGAAGGAGTTATCTAAAATCATAGATGAGCTCAGACAAATTACATCCCTCAACAAATTTGATTAGTCTTAGTAATTTACAATGGATAGTCGGGTTTTAACAAAGTCAGAGTAAATAAGCGTTTGTGTAGCTCCCATAGCCCTGCGCAACTATACATTGTCCAGTCACTCTTCAATAAGTCCTTTATCACTGCCCATAACCATCCACAAATCCTCTTTGCGAAGCAATATCTCAAGAATGCCACTAGACCTCTCCCAATAGAAACAAAATGAATCTGACAGCAGGAATCCGTTTGTGTGAGAACAGAAACATCTCTCCTGTATCTTAACATCTCAGAAGAATGACTGAGAATTGTGGAATTCCGTCAAGTGCTGAAAAATCAAGTAACAAATGAAGAGAGGAAAATAGAGGAGAATGGAGAAATACCTGCCTCTGTGCCATTTAATAGAATTGTGCTGGTCCTTAATTTCTAACAATAATCAATATTCTATGGCATGGCATAGAAGCTTCCTTTTCTGCATATTCACTGGCGATCTAAAACTGCCCTTGAAGCATACACCACAGGTTTTCATTAGAAGACATAACGCACATGTTAATTTCACCGGTCCCCCAACCTAAAAAGTTCCTCCAGTCTGGCTCAGACAAGAAAGCTTGCAGGGCATAGTGACCTGGCAAGGGTGTAAAAGCTCTTGCTTATTGACTTTTATTAATAATGAAATGACATAGGTAATCCATCTCTGAAAGGGTGGTTTGCTAACCAGACCCCCCTTTCTTTTTCCTCCTTGCCAAAAGCATAGTGTACACATGTGCTCTGCTTCTGCTACAGTATCCTGATCTGCAGCCCCTGCTCTCAAGTAGCACAGCACAGGTGACTTTCTGACAGCTGCTGTGAAAGCCAAATCACCACCGTGTAGAGGGTGCATTTAAGTCTGCACCTCTTTCCAAAACGATCATATTTATAATAAACTACTCGCCTGCTTGCATGATAATCTGGAAATATAAGCCATACCTATTTTGATCTGTTGGTTGGTAGTTCACATTATTAAAGCCCCATCTGATTGTAACATACCAGTGTCATCCCTGTGAGTGAAGACTACTATGAGAGGCTATGTGAATTTCAGGGACCTTCCGGTCTCCATTCCATTGAATTGAATTGAACTAAAGACAGGATGTGTTCCTCTGTTGACGCTCTGGGGAGGGGGTAACTCCTTCCTTGCAAGGCCTGGGATCTTCCAGATGGAGACAATCTGAGAGCCTGGCTTCTAACAGCCAATCCCATAACAAAGGCCTGCCTTGCACGATGAGGCCGCAGACTAGCAAGCTTTTAAACTTGGGAAAGGGGCAGAGTTAGGACAGTCAAAGAGCACAAGTGGATGTGAGAAGGATTCCTTTAAGGATACCCCTTAAAGCAGGGTTGCTTTTATTCTATACTGTATGACCTGTTCTCCAGCATTGGATCTTTCATGGATTCACATGCTTTGAATATTCCCCGTCGTCAGGCTGGGAATCCCCGGTACATTATATAGACCCTTTCCCGTAGGAAAACTTTTTCGACGCTTATGCGTCCTATCCACCTCGTTTTGTATCATGCGTGCCCGTGCCGTCAGGACGTCATGATATAAATACAGGCCCCGCCCCCGCGCTCCCTCAGATTTCAACCGTCTTTCAAAGCAGTGGGATCTTCGTGTTACTACTAGTGATAACTAGATTGTTTTTTTGTCTGTTTCGCGTAAGCGAAGTTCAAATCTGGAGAATTATGTCTGGAAAGGCGTTATTTCGCCCATGTGCAACCTGTGGCCTCAAAAAGGTTTATGAAGGAGACGGCCACATGGACTGTATCTACTGTCTCCACCCGCACCACGCGGCGGATACATGTGAGATATGCCAGGGTTTCTCCCAAAAAACCCTTAAGGACCGTAAAAGAAGGCTGGTCGACTGGCTTAATGACGGAGCGGGTGCCTACCCGGCTTCGGAAGTTGGCTCCACGGCCTCCAGGAGCAAGTCGGAGCCTCCATCGAAGAAGGTGCGGCCAGCAGAAATTCGCCCTGAGGACAAGCATAAGGGGAAACATGCTGGATCCTCCTCATCTCATAAAAAGCCCTCCTCCTCCTCATCATCTAAGACGGAGAGGCTGGCGCTGTCTAAATCCTCCTCAGGGGACCGTCCCAGGTCTTCCGTGAGTCGAGAAGCTTCAGCCGGGAAGTCGGCATCAAAATCGACAACGAAGTCTAAAGGCTCGACGACGACGACTTCCTCGTCGACCTCGGTGTCGTTGACGATGCCTATTACCGTTCAAGCAGCAGCGGTTGGGATTCCTTCGTCGACGGAAACTCAGTCTATGGCTTGGCTGCCTGAGGTCTATGACCCGATCCCCCCTGAGGTCTTACTGCAGCCAGACACGGCCTGCTCGGCGGAAGGGGAAGGTGACATGGTTCTGCAGCCATTGGATTTAGGCTTACGGCCTTCCACGTCGACGACGACGGCGACGAGTGCGAGCGGGGGTATGGTACCTATATCATCCACGTTGCTGAACCCCCAGACAGTTTTGTCTCTGGATGTGCTTAATACTCTTCAGAAGCTACTACAGCGGCTGGATACCCAGTTCCCTCAACCTGGGACGTCATCGTCACTTCTGTCTGTACCTTCCGTCGACGAGCAAACTTGTACGGCTCGCTCGTCGACGAATCACCCATCGGCTCCCCAGGCGGTAAAAGATCGTCCTCGAGCTCAGGAGGAGGGTGAGTTGTCGGAGTCCGACTCTATACATGATGACTCTGGGTCAGACATCTCCCTGTCACCGTCGAGGGACCCGACATGGAATTCGGATGTAGAATTGGAGTCTACGAGGAGCCAGACACAGCCATCTCCCCCTGATGATGTGGGAGCCTTCCATGCAATGATGGGGAAAGCGTGTTCCGAATTCGGCTTGATTCCTGAGGAGCAGAGGAAAGACTGTTTCCTTTTTGACCATATGGGTCAAAGGAGAAAATCGGTATTTGCCATCCCAATCCTTGACCACGTGTGGCAAGAAGGTCTCAAAACGATGCGCCATCCGTTCTCGGAACCAGCCATAAAGGGACGGATCGAGAAAAAGTTTAAAGCTCCGGAGTCCACTCCAAAATGTCTAACATCACAGCCTTTGTCTGACTCGGTGGTGTCGGCGGCAGCAGCTAGGAAGGCCAGGGTCCAGCAAAAATGTTCAACGCCACCGGAAAGCGAGGCTAGGAGGCAGGACGCATTTGGAAAGAAGGTGCTCTCGGTCGGAGCGACGACAGTAAGAGCAGCCAATTCCTTAGCGATCGTGTCACGATATGATAGGGAAATGTGGCACAAATTAGCCCCTATCCTAGAACACCTGCCAGACGAACACCGAAAAGCAGCTATGTTACTGGTGCGGGACGGCGAGGAGGCCTCGAACCACGCTATTAATATCGCAGTGGACCTAGCAGAGTCTGGTTTCAAACAAATCAACCATGGAGTAGTGCTTCGTCGACAAGCGTGGCTCAAATGTACTACTTTCCGTCCTGAAGTACAGTACAAAGTCCTGGACATGCCATGCGAAGGGGAGCACCTGTTTGGCGAAAAAGTTGATGAAGCGCTGAAAGGGATGAAAGAAGACACGGATACTGCTAGGTCCCTCGGCGCCCTTCAAACGGGTAGAAATTTTCGCTCTTTTCGCCCTTTCAGAGGTGCTTCTGGAAACTCCCGCTTTGGAGCCTCGAGGGACCGTGGATTTAACAGGCCCTCGTACTCTTCACAAGGGTTCAGACGAGCGTCCCAGTCGGCACGTGGAAGCAGGGACTATCAAGCCTCCAGGCGGCGAGGCTCAGGTCCGTCGTCAACGAAGAACAAGCAAACCAGCAACCAATGACGGCCTTCGGAACGTCCTGGGGGGTCGAGTCTCTCATCACTTCGACCGATGGAAATGCATCACCAAAGATCGATGGGTCCTAGACACGATTCGCATGGGTCATGCGCTGCAATTCAAAGACAAGCCTCCGCGTCTTCCTCCTTTATTCTCGACACAGCCCCACCTCCAAATCCTACGACAAGAGGCGGAGCTTATGTTGCGAAAAGGGGCGGTAGAGAGAGTTCCTGTGGCACAGGAAGGCCAAGGAGTTTATTCCAGGTTCTTTGTTGTCAAAAAGCCAAACGGCAAATGGAGGCCCATTCTCGACCTGAGGGTACTCAACAAGTGGCTAAAGAGCCAAAAATTCAAAATGCTAAAACTCCAAGAAGTTATCAGATCGGTGCAACCCATGGACTATCTCTCTTCACTAGACCTTCAGGATGCTTATTTTCACATCCCAATACGCCCACGACACAGGAGATATTTAAGATTCGTCGTCGGGAGAAAGCATTTTCAGTTCAAGGTCCTCCCGTTCGGGCTCAAGTCCTCCCCCAGGACGTTCACCAAGTGCTTGGCCCCTATAGCGGCCCATTTAAGGAAGGATGGTCATCATGTCTATCCATATCTAGACGACTGGCTAATCAGAGGGTCATCCAAGGAACAAACACGAGACAGTCTACGAGCCACAATGTCCATCTTACAGGAACTGGGCTTCGCAATAAACTTCAACAAGTCCTCAGTAGAGCCTTCGAGGACCTTGGTCTTTCTAGGAGCGGAGTTTCATACGCACACAAGCCTGGTGAAACCATCCAGCGAAAGAATTCAGAAACTTCAAAACAAGGCGTCGGAATGGAGCGGCGGTACCAGAGTCTCTGTGCGCAAGTACATGTCCCTGCTAGGGACCATGTCGTCCTGCATTCCGTTAATAAACAACTGCCGTCTGTTTATGAGGCCTTGCCAGGAATTTCTAGCGGACCGTTGGGCACAGAGCAGAGGTCGCTGGTCCGACAGACTGGTCGTCGACGAACAACTAGTTCAAGCACTCGGCTGGTGGAAAGTGTCTACTCACCTAACGAGAGGGATGCCTCTACTGGAACCAGAGTTCCAAAAGACGGTGGTGACGGATGCATCGCTGAGCGGATGGGGAGCTCATCTGGATATGTTACAGGTACAAGGCCAGTGGTCTTTGCAGGAGTCCTCCCTGCATATCAACCGGCTAGAACTGAGAGCAGTGCGATGGGCTCTGAAGTCTTTTCTTCCGCAACTGAGGGACTCGGTGGTGCGTGTCATGACGGACAACACCACTACGATGTTCTACTTGAGGAAACAAGGAGGGACACGTTCCAGGTCCCTATCGACAGAGGCACAGAAAATCTGGCATTGGGCCCTTCAACACAACATACAAATCTTAGCATTTCACCTACCAGGAGTGAAAAACGTGGAAGCCGATGCCCTCAGCAGAGAAATGAACGAAGTTCACGAATGGGTGCTGAACGACCAACAACTTCAACAAGTATTCAAGGAATGGGGACACCCTTCCATAGACCTGTTTGCAACGAAGAACAACAAGAAATGCCATCAGTACGCAAGCAGATGGCCTCAGCAGGGCTCACTGGGGGATGCGTTCTCATTCCCATGGACGAACAAATTCCTGTACGCATTTCCTCCTTTTCCCCTTGTCAGGAGGACGTTGCAATGGATCCTCAGGTACCCATGTCGGGTAATTCTGGTGGCCCCATACTGGGCCAGACAAGTGTGGTTTTCAGACCTACTACACTTAGCGGCGGCGGAACCGATGAGATTCCAGAAGACCCCCGACCTTCTGTCTCGACAGGAGGGTGTCGTTTGGCATCACGACCCGGACAGCCTCAAGTTGACGGCCTGGCTCCTGACTTCGCAGAATTTGGTCGGCTAACGATTCCGGAGGACTGTCGACGTATCCTGCAAGCGGCAAGAGCACCTTCCACAAACGCCTCATACGCGTACAAATGGAAAAGGTTCTGTCAATGGTGTGAGGATCAACCAGGTTTGGCCCCGCAATCGATTAGGCCGGAACAGCTCCTTCCATACTTGCTGTTATTAGCTCAAATGGGCCTGTCGGTGTCGTCAATAAAAGTACACCTAGCAGCCATTTCCAGGTTTACTCGTCGACGGCACTCGGCACCATTGTTCAGCGACCGCCTGATTAAGCACTTCCTTAAAGGCCTCTTTCGGAGTTTCCCTCCAGAGAAGAAATTTCCACCGGAGTGGAGCCTCAATCTGATCTTAACGTCTCTTATGAAACCTCCGTTTGAGCCAATGTCATCATCGTCTCTGAAGTTTCTGTCGTGGAAATTGGCCTTCCTGGTGGCCATCACTTCAGCCCGACGTATCTCAGAAGTTCAGGCTCTAATGGTGGACCCACCATACTTACGATTTTTCAAGACCAAGGTAGTCCTAGCCACTAACCCACAGTTCATACCAAAAGCTCCTTCGGTGTTTCATAAACACTCTTCTATCGTGTTGCCTACGTTTTTTCCGGAGCCATGCTCGGGAGCGGAGCGCATGCTACACACATTGGATGTAAAAAGGGCTCTCAAGTTTTATCTTCATCGTACGCAACCGTTCAGAGAAACGAGACAGCTGTTTGTGGCCTATGGGTTGGGTGCTAGAGGAAAAGCCATTTCAAAGCAAGGACTTTCAAGATGGGTGTCATCTACCATCTCGTACTGCCATTCCAAGGCAGGGAAGCCTCTTCTACGACGGCCAAGAGCTCATTCAACTAGAGCAGCGGCATCGTCGACGGCACTGTGGGCCGGAGTCCCTCTAGGGGACATCTGCATGGCGGCTACCTGGGCGACTACACACACCTTTACCCGCCATTACTGCCTGTCGCAGCAACATGCCGAAGACACCCGGATGGGACAGGCGGTGCTTCGACACCTATTCCAGTAAGGTAAGCCCCGGCTGCGGGGTGGCATCCTGTGGAATTTATGACTGTATGTGGTCCGTTTTTTCCCTATGTAAACTATTACTGATGTATACATAATCTTAGGGAACGGCCTTTTGCGAGGAATGTATAGGGGTTTGCATGCACACCTCCTCTTGGGGGTAGTACTGCTATGTAATCTATTCAAAGCATGTGAATCCATGAAAGATCCAATGCTGGAGAAGGGAATAGTTTCTTACCTGTAACTCCATTTCTCCAGCATTGGTATCTTTCATGGATTCACATGCGCCCACCTGCCTCCCCTGATCATGCAAACCGGTTCCCCCACTACTTTGGGGGCCGAAATCTGAGGGAGCGCGGGGGCGGGGCCTGTATTTATATCATGACGTCCTGACGGCACGGGCACGCATGATACAAAACGAGGTGGATAGGACGCATAAGCGTCGAAAAAGTTTTCCTACGGGAAAGGGTCTATATAATGTACCGGGGATTCCCAGCCTGACGACGGGGAATATTCAAAGCATGTGAATCCATGAAAGATACCAATGCTGGAGAAATGGAGTTACAGGTAAGAAACTATTCCCTTCTTTAGACAAGATGGGTTATGTCACTCCTTTGATTTACTTTTGATCCTTCAAGGATGTAAAATAATGAATTTAGACCTCTTTTTCGAGAGTTGATCTTTCCAAAGCCCTCAGTCATTGAGGTGAAGGAGTGCTCTAAGGCATAGTCGGGGCGCATTGTGAGTGACTCTTGTTGAGGATCACAGCCTACTTCTCCGCTAGCAAACCTCTCATAGCTGGGAGAGCAGAGAACGAAATAGACTAGCCTTCTACTGGAGCCCTCTACAGCGGGTCTGACAGCATCCTAAGAGCCAGAATAGCCAGGATCATCCTTTTCACCATTCAAGCCATCTTCAAACCACGTACCACACCTACGAACCAATGGTACAGGCCGGTGCTGCCTTTGGCACTCACTCTAACTTCACAACCCCCCTGCTGCAGCTTCTAACCGTCTCACCGATGCATCGAACCAAGCATAGCATGCCACAAGCTCCCTTCTGTGGACAACTTTGAACCACTGCTTCTTCAAACCTTGCCTCAGACCATCAGAATCGCAGCTTCGAATCACTGGACCTCTACTTGAACTGCTGGTTCATCGTGTCACTCACCAACCCAAACAAACCAACGATTACGAATGTCTTGAACCAATTTGACCTTTGATCCGCTTCTGGTGAGCCATCCAAACTGCATTGCTCCAAGGCCGTCTTTGAACTGCACCAAGCACCTGCTTTGAAACGACTCCATGCTAGCTTGCCGCTTGGACCAGTACTTCTCGACGCACCAAACCCGTTTTGATCCACATCTGGTTCGACGTTTCTGAACTACCTAACATTGTGATCAGGCCCTTTCAAGTGACCCTGTCCCATTAATTCACCTTTTGGGGCCCTGGAGACCAGGTAAGTCCCCTTTGCACTTTTTTCATCAAGACATAGGCCCTCATTACGGGTTTGGCAGTAATATGGCGGTAACAGTAATTAATTCCGGCGGAATTAATGCAGAAACTGCACCCAGAACAGTAGCTCTGGCCATTTTCAGCAGCATTACCGTTAATGTCGTACTCTGTGCTAATTCCACTTGGGAATTACCGTTGGTGGAAATAGCGTGGAAATAGCGTCATTGCCGGAACGGGAAGCACGGCAGCGATCATTTTGAAAAAGCTCAATCTGCCCTAAATCTACCACTTCCTGTAGCCATCCAGACCACAAAGGAGGGAAAACATGTTGCAGGAAAAATCTAAAGGCCGAACTGCAGGTCCCACTGACAAGGTGATGGCCCATGCTGAGGAGTTGTATGGCTCCCGGCATCATAAAACATCTGGTCGGGCATCTGTGACAAGGTCACAGCTGTGGGAACAGTCCCACGGGACAGTGAGGACTGCAGGATGCGGTGGAACGACCTGAAGGCCTGTAACGCTTACCTTTTATCCACGGGGACGCCCCTCGACTGGCCGGAATGCTCTCCGGGACTCCACACATTCACTGAAGTTCGTGCTGTCGAGGATCAGCTCTTAACTGCAATTCCTTCCCTTGCGACCCTCCTCCCGGGTTCCCCTGGGGACATATCTCACCTTGCTTTTTATAAGGATGTGCTCTCCATCCTGCCGCGCTAGGCAGGGGCGCGTTCGTTCCGCCGAGTTTCTTCACTGGCGTGGGCCAGAGTCCAGACCGGCTGCGACTCCGCTTTTCAGGTAAGTCTTTAAGATGAGAGCAATGTCAATAAGAGCAATGTCTGTATTGGTTAAGGCACCAAAATAACCTTCTCCCTTTTTCTTGCAGATGTCGAAGGCAAAGGATGGATGCTGGAGCTGTGTTCGAGGAGGTAAGATGGATGCACCAAGCAGCGCAGCAAGCGTCCTTGCAATTGGCTAACCAGTGCTATTGTTTGTCTTGCAGGTCATGAAGAAATTCTCAGAGGAATGGGCCCACCGGAACCGAAGCCGACGGAGGATGTACTGAAGACGATGGCCTTTCAGGCGGACTGGTAAGTAGCTTACTTGATGTCTTGTTCACGCTCATCTCTCCAGAGATGATGCCGGAGGAAGACCCTGGATGCTGGACCACTTCAGTTGAAGGCGGATGCCACTGGGCAGGTAAGGATGACGATGGTTCTTGTCTTCTCTCGCCCGTGCAGGCCAGGATGCTGAGCAGGACCCGGTGAACGTCACACTGCAAGAGCAGTATAACGCGAAGCACGTGCCTCTAATCGGGCTTGGTTTAAATAGCCAGCAGGTATCCTAGGTGCCTTGGGGGTGGGCCCCGCCCTGGATGCCAGACCGCTAGTTGCAGTTCCCCATTAGTCCTCATTGGGGCGGCCATGCTTGTCCTTTGCCCATGGAAGCTCCGTCCTAGCATGTGCCTCCAATGCCAACAGCGCCAGGACTGGCTCCAAGGGATCCGAGGGGGGCCAAATAGGCTCCTTAGGGACCCGTTACCATACGGTGGGGATAAGGTCGTGACAAGGCCAGGGTCTGCAGCCGGCAAGAGTCATCGGCCACAGGAGGCGGCACCGTTGACCCCCTTGTCCTGACCCGTGGGAGAACGCCAGCTGCATCCTTTACATGGAGGGGATTGAGGGACTTGGGATTGCCAAGGTCGGAGGCAGCAGCCAAGGAGAAACTGGGGAGTCTGAATGTCCCCCCCGACCCATTCCCCTGGCAATGCACTGGCCAAATGACTATCCCAAGCATGTCTCCCTCTGTATACATGGGCTCAGTGGACAGGGCAATGTGCCACCACATGGCAATGCACCCACGGGCAACGCCACCCAATGCTTATAAATGCCTGGGGTACCACATCAGCCCCCCCGCCCCCGACACGCCAGCTTGGAGGTGTCTTGCAAGGTCTCTCCTGAGCTGGCGTGTTGCAGGCTCCCTATTTAAATGGACAGTGGCCTGCTCCTGTGCTTGGGCGGGGATTTCACCATTTCAAAAAAGCCCTGCTACCATACCAGCATGGGGCAGCCTTTGGGAGGCTACTCCATGCTGGTATGGCAAAGCAACCCCAAATCCTGCTGACTCCCCATCCTTAGCTGGGCGAGGGGGCAGACACTAAACTATTTTGTATCTGGGCACTACCAGTGCAAAAGCCGGTCCTGAATGCAAGGGTAGGTGGGCAACTGTGCACTTACCCATCCACAGCAGTATGACTGTGTATGTGAGCAGATGCAACTGCGTGCGGCCTCCATGTGTGCTACAAAAAAACTGCCATAGTGGTCAACCAGCAAGACCGAAAGTACAGGCCACATTGGCAGCACAAGAGGCAAAGGGCACATGCCAATGGGGTGTACACCTCAGCAGACACTACCCCCACCTTGCACTGGCCATATGCATTGCCCTGCAATCGACCATACCCATCAGACCACATGTGTATTATGTCACACCACCATGCCGCATGTGTGATTAGCAAACCCACGTACAAGTATGCATGATGAGTAACAGTATGTCATGGTCCACCCAACAGGTTCACAGGCGACCCAGGAGGAGGAGGAGGAGGAGGAGGAGGATGCAGGCCCATTTACATCCCATGGCCGGGCCTCCAGAGCAACACCAACAGCCACCACCCCTGCACTATCCTGCAATGGAAAGGGACAGATTAAGGGCAGCAGTGGGAAACAAGGGTCCAGCAGCGCCACGCATGCCAGTGCCGGCACAGCACCTGATGGTTCTGCACCCACGGCACCTGCAACTGCCACCCAGCAGACGGCCACTGTAGTCGTGACAGGGGAGACGGATGCTGGCAGGCGCACACAAGGATATGTGCCCACACACACACACACACCCAACTGGCCCATGACACCACCTCATCACCTGAGCGAGGTGACCAGCCACATGGTCATCACGGCTTGGAGTCAGAGCATGACACGGATGGAGGTGTGGGTAGCGGGTCTTACGGCTCACCCTGCTTCAGCACCATCCCTCCCCATAGCCCTCGACCCATGGTGCAGGTGTTACAGGATGCCATATGGAGGAGGCTGGACACCATTCAACAGTGACAGCTGAGCTTAGAAACCCTGGCAAACACACAAGTTCAACACCTGCAGGCCATCTGACACTGTGTCCAAGGCTCCTCTCGGAGGATAGCGTGGGCCATGGACCAGAACCGGCTGTCACATCTGCCACCCTAATTGTTGTGGGACAGAGGGTGTGGGAGATGGCTAAGAGCATCTCTGCTTTTGCTGAGGCAATGCAGGCCTGCATGCTCCCTGCACTACAATGTATACAGGGTCCTGAGTCGGACCAGTCCACCACTGTCACCCTGACAGAGGGCTCCTTGCCCAGCACCCCAAAAGCGCCACTCAACGCGCCATCTGGCACAATAACGGCTCAACAGTTTGTATTTAACTTTCATTGAGCTCTATGGATGTTCCTTATTGTTGTCTGGAAGCACCTCCTCCTTAAACCATTCGTCCCTACTCCTCATTAGTAGTTTATGGTTATTTCACCATTAGCACACTAGCAGGCGCAAAATATCTGCCATGTCAACTTAAAGGCTGTTCTCCTGATCTCACTAAACTCCCTTAGGGACTTCCTAGTTTTTTTCCTACTCTACTAAGTTGTTGGTGTTCTAAAGGGGTATGGAATTGTGCCAGACAGACACCCACCTGGATGCAGACTTTTCATATCATGCTCTTAGTTTTTCCTCACCCACTTTCATACCCCACTCTACACTCCATGTCCACACTTCTTTACACTTCCCCTCTACTATGTCTCTCGTGCCTTCTAAGCCTTGCCTCCACCCTTTGATGTTGCTCCTCACTCTACTGTACTGCTCTCTCCTCTACCCTACTCCTCCCTCCTCTACGCTACTGCTCCCACAGCTACCCTGCTGCCTTCTTCTCCTCTCTACTACCCCCTTCTTCAATCTACTGCCCCCTCCTCCATTCTAATGCTCCCTCCAGCCACCTTCTTCTCGGGCACCCTCTGTCATGATTCCTGCCCCTCATGTCCCCAGCCCTCCAAGATGTCAGGCTGGAGCCAGGCCACGATCACCTACATGGCCCTCAAGGGCCTCTCCACCCCTCCAAAGACCCACTTGGAGTCAGACTTGGCACTTGTGGCACCAGACACACTCACTCCCATAGATTAACATTGGGGATTGGACTTGTAGTGCATTGATGGGGACAAGATGGATGCCCCCACATATTTCGGTTCCCCGAACTGCATGTGCGGTCTAGTCTTTTGGGTGTGGTTCAGCCCAGAGGCACCTGGGATACCCAGAGACTACTTAAGCCACACCCAGGCTGAGCCACATGCTTTGTGTTTTTTGCACCTGCAGCGTGAAACTCCCCGTGTTTGGATCGGTCTCCAGTAGGCCTGCATCTTTCTTCTGCGCTCAGCTCCTGCAAGAACAAGAACACCGTTAGGAACAGCCTTACATTGCAGCGCTTCTGCCCATTAGTCATCGCTCCTTCTGTTCTGCAGGCATCTTCGGTGGTGTCATTCCCATCCTGGCACGCCGCTTCCTAAGGAAAACGGAAAAGAACAGAAAAAAAGGCATTAGTAAGGTTTCTGCAGATCTTCGCTTATTTTTAAATACTGTTCGAGCTTCAAATGCTTACCTGACTCCCAGCCCCTCTGGGGGAACTCTGTCTCCGGAACTTCTCATCCATCTGCAAGAGGGAAAAGACACTTCAGGTAAGCGTGGAAACATCTAGAGGCGCCGCATACCGCACTTACCCACCGGATTTGTTCTTCATAACTGGCATCCATGCTGAAAACGTCGCGGCACCTGAAAGACACAGAAGAAGAACTCAGTTCAATGCAAATACGAAAGGGGTGCATCGCGCATCGCGCTCTCACTCACCTTCAGCGCTACTCATCTCACTCATCTCAGCTGCACGCCGGCCATCATCTAAGGAAGGAAAGGAAGGAAGTTAGAGAACTGTTCAAAAGACTCATTATACTTACCTGTCGGATGCTTGCCAGTGAAGTAACTAGGCAGCAACGAGCCCGCATCAATCAACGTGCTCCTGCGCTGAAGGCAAGACGGAGAGAACACTATCCAAGAAAACAAGGTGAGCTTTGGATCAAAGGGAAGTGTTGGACCCCGGGGAAGAAGGGATTCAAGCACACAGAGACAATAGGGAGTTAAACTCTACCAATCCTCTGTTTCAGGCCCAGTCTCCAGTCAAATAGCCTCCAGGGAAGGGTTTGAGGTCGTAAGAGGTCAGAACAGGCTGAGTGACGTGCCCGTGGATGCCAGGTGAGCGTTACACCCTCCTTCCCCTCGTCATGAATGCGCCACATTCACTCCTTACACTATCTCACCTAACCACACACACACAGACACACATACACGTACCACTTCTATTCACTAATACTTCAGTTTCTGAAAGAATCACCTCTGCACTCTGCTGCTCATTTCTTCCTCCTGCTGGCCTCTTGGTCTGCCAACTCCTAAAACCTCACCCGAACAGCCCACAACATCTTGCTTTCGTTCCTTCCTTTTATGTACCCTCTCCTTCTGCCATTGCTTTACTTTCCCTGTCCAATCTAATCCTAGGTTTCCTGCCCAGGGTGTGACAAAATCAGCAGAAATGTTAAATAGTGTGATAAGCCCTGCTCCTTTTCGCAGCTCTAGGCGTTCAATGTTCATGTTTGTGTTGGGCGCCTTGGATCTGACCGCCACTTTGTAAGTAGTCATTTTGGGGGTTGAGATCCCATTGCAAAATCTCTGGTGCCCTTAGAGAAACAGAAACTGGGGGATGAGACAGAAAGAGCTGGACTTTGTAATGTTGCACAAGTTTAGGCTGGAGGAGCAGATGGCAGCCTTCAAACAGACTTCCAGTGGGGAGCGAAATGCTTCCAGTGGTGGTTCCAAGAAATGCCTATACACCCCATCCCCAAGGACTTAGTCTAACCATAAGTGGTGGGGAAGGATATTTTTATCTGTTTCAAAACAGTGCAGCTAGCTTTTCATCTTCAGAAGGTGGAATTTGTCTCGGGATCTTTTTCAGCTGACGGTCTGAGTTTTGTGTACACAAAGGCAACTGACTACAAAAAGACAAGGAACATCATGGGGATATGAAAAACCAAAACTCTAGAACTAGTCTTCGTCCTGTAATGAATGTGGTAAGTCACATCCTCCGGGGAGAAATAATGTCTAGCTCCCTAACATCCATCATCCTCCTAAAGGACACCAGGCACATAATTATTAACAGTCTAGCAGGGGGGTGTGGCTGACTGCCCACAAAGATGGGTGCTTAGTCCCGGACCTACGGCTACCCACACAACCCCAGGCAATACGCGTGGCGTGAAAGAGGATTTATGCTCCAGCAACAGAGTTATGAGGAGCGGAAAGGCTGCAGCATTAAAGTATCCCGGTTGCAAAGCACGTAGTGAGTGCGAAAGAGTGCAATAACTGAACATGGCAGCCAGATGAGAGGCAGTGAGAAAATGGTGTCCTGCCAGCGAGGACTCACTGAGGTCTGAGGAGAGGTGGGAAACTGCAGTGGCTGGGCACACTCTTGAGCAGAGTAGACAAGCAGCGGGAGCAGTTTGCTGGAGACAGAAACACATTGGAGCAGAGATTCAGGGTGAGAAGTGACGGCAGATCCTGTCTGGAGCGGGACAGCAGTGTAAGCAGCGGTTTGCCTGGATAAATTGTGACAACCAGAACAGGGAGCCATCAGTGGGGATGATGGGGTGGCTGGGCCAGAGGAGGAGGAGGAGGAGGATGAGGAGAAGGAGAAGGAGGAGGAGGAGGAGGAGGAGGAGGACAGACATAGAGGAAGGACTGCCGGCAGCATAACCCGGCAGGCACAGGAATCGTGAACGGTACAAGGCTCAGTCATAGGCAAAGCATTAGAAAACTGGAGCTGTATAGGCACAAGGGATATGGGGAATTAAGACAATACAAAGATTCACCGGAGGAAATTGTAGAAACAGTCCCCTGAGCAAAACAAAGGAAAGAGGCGTAGACTGAAGAAGAAAGAAAGGACTGACCGATTGCAAGCAAAATAAATGAAGAGCCTCATAACTTGAGCTCAGGGTGATGAAGATTAACACATGAGTGAGAGAAGTGAAGACGGAAGGAAGGGGTACTGGAAGTGCCATAAAGAGTTGCAGATAAGCGACAGCATAAACAAAGGCATCTCTGGGGATTAAACAGAGAAGATTAAAGGGGATAAAAGGAGCAGCGCTTAAGCGGCATGGCGAGCCAAGAGCAACAGCGAGGCAATCCCTCTCAAGATACTCTGAAACTAGACCTGATCTTACAGCAATTCTCCAAGCTCAATGAAATAGTGGCTTAAATGGATGCAAGAACAAGGGATGCGCATAGAGGGGTTCTGAGCGTGAAGACTGAGATGGGCAAGTTTTTGGAAAGAATCGCTGAAGTTGAAGAAAGAGTTGGAAGATTGGAGGAAGCAGTTGATGCAGTCTTTGCTCTGCAGGCACAAGTGGAGGAGCTTTGAAAGGTGAATAATGACATGGAAGATCGAACAGGTGCTGTAATCTGCATTTCTTTGGGTTTCCGGAAACTGCACAGTGGATAGACCCAATTGGCTTTCTAGAAAAGTGGATACCGGCCAACATGAATCTAGATTTTGTATGAGGGTTGGAAATGGAGAGAGCACACAGGGTGAGATGGAGAAATGGAAGCAGTCCATTAACACCAAGGCCCATGATCGCCTGTTTCCTCAGATACCCCCATGTACAGCAGATTCTGTCAGCAGCCAAAGGGAAAAGCCTGATAACATGGGTGGGCCATAACATTTACATGGCATGTGACTTCTCCAGAGAGACACTGGAAAAAAGAAAACCATTCCCAAATCTGCGATAAATGTTAAGGAAATGGGACTTGCGATTTGGGCTACTGGAACCAGCTATGATACTGGTCACAACAAAGATCAGAAAAAGCCAATATTCATGGAACCCTCCACACTCTGGTACTACTTGCAGGAAATAGAAGTGCAGGCCATGGATACCTCCCAACCAAGAATTATGGACAAGCAAGGCACAGATGGGCACAAACCAGAAGGAGTGCATGGGAACAGAGGAGACAGGATGGCGGAGAGAGGTTTGGGAGCCTGTCGTAAATTGATAAACGAACAGCACTGCAGAGACTGTCCCCTAACAGAAAGGTTAAGGGAGAAGTCAAGATCCCTGTTAAAGAAATGCAAATGAATCAGATTGGAGCAAAGCTCAGGGAACCCAATGGCGGCATTAAAAACAGAAACCCGCTTTGGGGAGGAAAAACTCCCTAAGAGGCAGATAAAGCCATGCTTACAGTTGAACGAAAACATGTCTGATGAAGGTGGGGGGCAGGGAGGAGAGTGGTTGGTGATTTCATCAGGAAAAGGAGTGACCAAACGTCATGGAGACAGAGGGTACCTTCATTGCATTAAGGGCGAGAGCAGGAGGTATTGACAACTGCTTTGTTCTGCTGCTTCATGTTCTCAGTGTATTAAATGTTGATATATTTGGTTTTTATGGAGAGCTAATGCCGAAGGTCAAGGGGGTGGGGGGGCAAGAGGAGGGGGTTCTGAACGCATTGGGGATCAGGTCATTGATGGGATAAGATGTTCCTAGTGGGAGGTGAGCCTAAGAGTACTCTCATTAAATGTTAATGGTTTGAAGCATTAATCCTAAATTGAATGTCCCTTCCTATGAAACAAATCAGAATAAAGGGCGCCTGGCTAAGCCCTGATATACCCAGGGGGGGTAGCTATTTATATACAAAAAAATCAGGGTGTGAGATCAAAACAGCACGTTTTTTTTTGGGTGTATTTAATTTTTTATGAACAAAGGCAAAATAACTTTGTTTGGTACATTCTCTTCTTGACAAACCGAAGACAGAAATGGACAGTTTTTTGTTTATACAATGTGGGGGTACTGCCAAGTACCTCCCTCTAAAATGTCGAGGGAATTTCCTCACAAACATAGTCTCTTAACAAATCAAATATGTTTTAGTGACGGAGGATGACTGCGTGTAACCCTGGACAGCTGCTGGTCTCAGGGACTCAGAACAAAACACACAACAACATGTGGGACAAAATGGTGGAACAGGACGTTGTGTCATAGATCGACACACACTGTAGTGTTTCGGCCAAAAATAGCTGTTGATTGGAGCTTGTTGGTGGGGTGGTCTTCTTCAGGATTGAGGGCGAGGGATACTCTGTCCGTGTGGAATCGTCGAGAACTGTGGCGGTGTGACTTTGTGTGCGATCCTTTAACTTCTGTGGGGGATCATCAGTGAGGCGGTGTGGTTAAGTACACAGTCTCAAGGAGTGGGGAAGGCAGGATTCCCACTTAGTATCCTGGGCACAGAGTGGCGGCCAGAGGGTGGCGGCGTCAATAAATGGCGAATTATGGCCACCGATTTGGAGAGAGCTGCATGAACAAGTCTCTCTTCGGCCTTCCCCACTCCTTGAGACTGTGTACTTACCAAACTGCCTTGCTAATGATCCCCCACAGAAGTTAAAGGATCACACACGAAGTCTCCCCGCCACAGTTCTTGACGATTCCACACGGACAGAGAGTATCCCTCGCCCTCAATCCTGAAGAAGGCCACCCCACCAACAAACTCCAATCAACAGCTATTGTTGGCCGAAACACCACAGTGTCGATCTATGACACAACGTCCTGTTCCACCATTTTGTCCCACATGTTGTTGTGTGTTGTGTTCTGAGTCCCTGAGTCCAGCAGCTGCCCAGGGTTACACGCAGTCATCCTTTGTCACTAAAACATATTTGATTTGTTAAGCGACTGTGTATGTTTGTGAGGAAATTCCCTCGACATTTTAGAGGGAGATAATTAGGCGTACCCCCACATTGTATAAACAAAAAACTGTCCGTTTCTGTCTTTGGTTTGTCAAGAAGGGAATGTACCAAATAAAGTTATTTTGCCTTTGTTCATAAAAAATTAAATATACCCGAAAAAAAACTTGCTGTTTTGATCTCACACCCTGATTTTTTTGTATATAAATACCTTCCTATGAAACTAAAACTACAGTATGCTGACCTTGTGTCCAAACTAAATCTAACCCTCACAATAACATACACAATCAAAAATTTCAAGGTAACTATTTAAAATTTCTACTCGATAGACATGTGCAAAAACTCAAACATATAACTTCAACCAAAACAATCCTTGTGTCCAGGGTTGGTTCTGTTCCTTCAGGAAAATTGTTCAAAATGTTGTGTTTCAAGAAAACTCTCTTAACGGCAATGGAAAACTCTTTCACCTAATACTTTCCTAAGTATAGCAAAACAAATGTCTCTTCCACAACCCTGCTTGACATCTAACAAAGAGGAAGTCTCTTCTATTCTTTCAGGATGGCACAACAGAATTTATTTTTCACAACACTGGTTGGAATAAGGCAAAGGAAATTCTTTCCTACTTTTCAGGATGGTTAAACAAATGTCTTTTCTCCAATAGTGATTAAAGTATGACAAAAGGCAAGTCTTTTCAACTTCTCTGGTTGACAACACAACTTAATATCACACATTTTCTCTTCAAGAAAACAGTTCAAAAAGGGTTTCCTGGCTCTCCTGCCAGGAAACTTCTCAACTGAAACTGTTGATATCCTGGTTTACTCTCCTGCCAGGAATATCTCCCCTTTTGGCTCACACACCTGCCAGGTATCTCTTTCCAAAAAGGTTCACTACCTAATTCTCTTGTCAGGGCTCTTTGCAACATTCACTTTTCTCTTGTGTATCACACAATTGTATTTCGTCAATAGCACAACTGTGTTGACTTCAGTTATTACTTGTACCAAATTCCCCCATACTGACATCCCATATATGAGTGTTTGTTTAAGATCTGTCTGGCCACCTTTCTTTCAATAGCTCTTGGCAATACTTATTCCAGGTTTCCCGCAACTGACATCTCATCTCATGAGCATTGTAGAACCTTTGCTGCTTTGTTTCTCTTGCAATGTCTTTTGGCTTATAGCAATGCTAGTTCTAGGTTTCCACCAACTGACACCTTATATTAGGAGAATTTTCTACTTGGTTGGTATTCAAAATTGTTTCCCAAATATATATTTTTTAATGTTTTACTTTATTTTTATTTACTCGGTGAAAGCACATACACATTTGCGATACAGTGATTCTTGTTACGATTATAACATTACATAACACATATTATGCAGGTACCTGTACTAGGTGGAGGCGACAACCGCTTCTGGAGATGACACAATCGCAGTCCCTTCGTTCAAGATAGTGGCGAAAGTCTGACCAAATATCCTTCGGTCTGCTTTTAATATTTACTAACATTTCCTCCATGTCGTTCGCCCACGTGAGATCCCTCAACCTGTCCTTTACTGCAAGGGCAGATTGGTGTTTCCAGCCTAACAAGATCCGTCTCCTGGCTAAAAGGAGTCCCAGATTCAAAAATGTGCGCCTCTCTTTGGCCATCGGCTCAGTGATGCCCAACAGAATAACTCTCGGCGGGAACCCCACAGCAAACCCAGACACAGCTTTCAAGATATCACACAACCCTTCCCAAAAAGATTACAACTGCGGGCATGCATTAAACATGTGCAACAGATCTGCCTCATCGCTATTAAACCTTGGTCACCTGCCCATGCAGTTGTTTCCAAATAGACAGAGTCTGGCTGGGTTGTAGTATAGCCTGTTAAGTATCATAAAGTGGATCAGCCAAAACTTAGAGTTAAAGGAGACTTTCTTTGTTAGCCTGCATAACGCAGCCCGTGGGCTTTGCAGTGGCAGTCTCCGCCAGGGCTATTTTGCTTGCTCAGCAGCTTGCAGCTTCGGGATCTCTGCGAGATAATTCTTGTGTGCCGGATTTGTCTGAGGCCTACTTCAGCTCCGGTTATTCATTTGACATATTTGTCCATAGGTTAGAGCTTGTCATGGTTGGTATGGTCTCTTGAGTGCTCCTGTCCAGCCATAGAGTTAGTGGCATGTAGCATTTGCAAGCATATACACAAGCTCTTCTGGCTTCTTGCGTTTCTGCGGTGCCGTAGCGAACCTATGTGGCAAAATAACAAATGTGCAGACAATATGTACATATCACTGTCCTCTGGCTCATAGACCTGTACGCGTATGTTCTTCGTGTGGATTTGTGTGCGAGTGTCCCGACTGTGCAGGTTGCACGTGTTCTTCTTGTCTAATGTGGCTATGTTGTCATGGAGTCTCTAACGACCTGCAGCATGGCTTTGTGGGAGCGTTATTCGATTTGATCCATATAATCATCTCCAGCTCGGTCTTAGTTGTCATTGTTTGGGCTGGATAGAGTTCGTACTACAGCAGGGTTGTATGGTCGAGTGGCTGGGTACCGTTCATGATGTGTGCTTATACTGGGAGTGGTGGGACCAGGGACAATCTCATATGGTCGATGATTATTTGGCTGGGGGTGCTTCTTCCGATTGGGGGTCCCATCGAAAGGGAAGGGACTCTCAGATTTTCCCTCCAACTCACTGGTCATTGGTGGTTCCTCCGAGCATCTTCTCTCCTCGTTCTTCGTTCCGTGCACACGTCGCTGTAGCTTTGCGACCGGTGCTCGCTTCTCGTCAATCTCGTTGTGGGCCATTGGTAGCTGTGCCCGTCGCTCACGGATGCGACTGATGGCTGACAATGCCACTGGAGTCTCTTGCGTGGCCCACAGCTCTGTCTGTGAGCACGACCCAAGGAGACTCAGACCGCTCTGACCCTCTCACTGCCCGTTCGGGCCCTGGCATCTCAGTCTCTCCTTCACAATTGCCAGAGTCCTGGCCTCCAGGCAGGACCCTTCTCTACAGCCTCTCCCGTAGCAGGATTTCTCCGCTCTCAGGCCTGTATCACCCGGTCTGGCTTCTCTCCTGCTGGTCTAGCCTTCTCACCTGGTGGCTCCACCTTTTATGCACCAGTGACCTGTTAACAGCTTGCAGGTGCGTGCCCTTCAACTCAATTGCCTGACTTAAATTACTTATGTTCTTGGGACATGTCTGACCCTTGCAATAGTTTTTAGGCCTTGTCCTCGTCTCAGTACCAGAATAATGTAACTGAATATTAGTGCGCACGCATCCTAGTCGCCTCTTTCTGTTCATAACACCTCTTCTTCATCTGAGTACTAGAGTGGTGTGACTGATGGGAAATAAGAGGACAGGACTGGCAACAACCTTTGAAGGTAGGGGGAGGATAGGGTGTGTTATCACAATGGAATGGGGATTCCCTGTATCGCTCAAAGACATCCTCATATTCAACCGCTCCCTAGTATCACTATATTGATGTAATTTTCCAGGGTCATCCTGGAAGGAAGAGAAGGAAAAAGGATAACGTCCAAAAAAGGCTACTGGGACTGGAGGCTCACCAAGGAATGGAAATGGGGGATACCCCATTGTCTCACCCAAGGACATCCTCCTTCCATTCCCCAAGTCCCTTCTATCCAGGTGATCCTCTCTTGCATATGCAGAATCCAAGAGCGATGGCCCTTCCCTGGCCACTTGAGCTGAGGATATCGAAGAGGATGAAGTGAGGATGCCCTCTTGTTCCTCAGAGTACCTAGAGGGTAACAAAATTATACAGGAAGATGCATTGTGTCTTTCCAATTAAAAGATTGCTGTTAGTTTTGGCTTGTTTCCGGAGAGCTTCCTTAGAGACAGTCATCCAATATGGCTGCCTCCATGGAAGAGCTCAAAGAGTTCTGAGATGGGCAGGAATGGGTAGGATTAGCCATAGGGATTAGCATGGCTAGGGGCAGGGAATGGGAGGGGATCCATAAGCAAATACAATGTGTATTCCTCCTCAAATGTCATCTCAACTGAAAAGCTTTACAGACCTTCATTCAGAGCTCATATTTGAAGCTCTTTTGTTAAAGCTCTTATTCTAATGACTATCGTTTAGGCTTAACGGTAGTGCTTTCAGCGCCACCTAACTAACCCAAACTAAACCGGTCCTTCTTCCCCGCAAGTTGCGCCTTAACACTTTCCCTGGGGATTCTTTCTACTTTGCTCCTTCCCCTTCCCCTTTCCATTTGTGACCTGATTCCCTCCTCTTTCTTTGGCCTGCCAGACTCGGTCCTCTTCCCTGATCTTGGCCTTCCCTCATTGTACCCCGTTCTGCAACAAGTTTCCTCAGTTTCTTTGCTTCGTCTCCCTGATTTACCTCTGCCAGACCCTTTCTGGACTTCAGCTTTGCCAGGCCTTTTTCTCCATCTTTATGCCCAGCCACACTGGCTTCTAGTGTGTCCAGCCACATGTTCACCAGTCTACCAGCGCTCAGGTTGCCCAACCAGTGGACGCCACTGCCTGTTTAGCAGTGCCTGTCATAGTTTTGAATGGATCTGCATAATCCACCTATGCATCCTAAAGGCAACCCAGACACACCCACATTAATCGTGTGTGTATTCCTTGTGGTGCAGTAAGTGGACTCCTGGCTGCTCATGCAACGCTATCCGCTTGACCAGTGTAGCATTTGCTCCAGGCAGTCACATGTGCATAGATGGGGATGCTCTGATCCTGCTTATGCGGATCCATGTCTTTACTTCTCCTGCATTGACATCTTCATACATTCACTTAGTCACATTCACTTCTCCTGCCTTCTGATCCCCACCACTCCTAAACTACAATCCTAACGTTTAGCTAACCTTAACCACGTGCATTACCACCTTTCCATTGTGAAGATGCAGACAAAGTAAAGGCATAAAGAAGTAAAGGTTTAAGTAAACATCTGGTGAAGTGAAGGTATAGCCAGTAAGTGCAGGTAAAGTGGGTGATACTGCTCATGCCGACAAACTGGTGCCTGCGCCAGCAAGGCACCCTGTTTTTTGGTACCAGTTAGTTTGCCCCCTGAAGGTTTGGCACACAGTCAACAAAAGTTGCTGTTAGTAAAATTATCAAATAGCATTTCGATGGCGAGTGCCAAGGAAAACATGACCCAGGTTTAAAAAATTGCTCTTTTGATTGATTGCCAATCCATCGTCCGAGTTTCCATATAAACATTGGTAAGTTAAGCAGGATAAATTAGCAAGTGAATGGGCTGTGTTTGATCAGTCATATTAATTTGTAGAATCGCATTCTATTTGAAGAGCAAACATTTCCATTCGTAGGCCACCTATCCTTCCTTGCCATTCAAGAGAAAGAAATCACATCCTACTTTAATTATGCTTGTGTGGCTCAAGGCCTTCCAGATCCACCCACCAATGCCTCAAGCTATCTGACTGGTCACAGTTTGACATTTAGTTTGGAACATCTTGTATGTCCAAATGAAGGGACGGAAAAAGAGGCAGCTCACAGGAACATCTTGGGGATCCATCTGACCATGACATACAGACGCATTTAATGGGTATGTGGCACACCATGATGCACTGTATGAGATCTGGGTGGGGAAATGCACAGCATTTCCAGGCTGCACAGTGTCACGCTCACCATCTTTCTGGGTTGCTGTGAGCCCCTTTTATCACAATCCTGCTGTACACTCGACTTCTCAGTCCATCATGGGGTTTCCTCTCAGCCTTGGGGTCATCCTGGACCATGCTATGTCTTTTGTCTCCACAGTTAGGTGATACCAGCGTAGTCCCTGATGGTTCAGGCCAGCCACCAGCAGAGCAGCGTGTCACCCTGAGCGAGGAAGCCTATAAAGCTTGAGTATGAATGCAGTTCGGTAGAAAACTGGTTCACCAGAAGGCTTTGGCATGTCAGAGTAAACAGTGTGAGCAATCCCTTTTGCTAATCAAAGAAGAGGGTGCACAGGAAGTGGTGATGGGTCGCTCTTGAGATATTAAAAATAGGCTACAAAGGCACCTTTCATAGAAACTAGAATCCTATGCGCATACAAGCTGGTGGCCATAATGAAATGGTAATATTTCTACCATAAATTCTTCAATTGGATACCAACACAGTGTAAAGGAAATGCTGTCGGGCCCCCACACGAAATAGCTGCCCTTCAGCTTGGTCGACAGACTCACCACCAACAAGCAGTGTAGCCACAAGGTGACCAGATGACTTGACTTTTATTAAAAGGCCCCTCCATTCTCTTGTTGGAAATTCTGTCACAGACTTGAAAAGACCAAGTGACACTAAGCAGTCTATCTGGCAGCTGCCACGTGTGATGTAGAGGCCCGGGCAATGTTTGACCAGCTGTGCTGCAGAGTACAGTAGGGCTCCTAGACTTGCCTGGTCTGTGGACCAGTGTTTGGGGCAGAGAATGGGTCTGCAAAATCGGTGCGGCTCATGAGTTTTAATTCCACACCAGGCATACCATATCTGCCATTATCACAAAAGCAACAATAACCGTGAACTGCATGATAGAAGTGAAAAACACATGAATGCACCAAACAGCATGAAGAGAAACATGCTTTCACAAGGATCATCCCCAGTTCTTCCTCAAATCTTGATTGCTCCACTCAGTCCTACAAAACGGCCACTGTTCTAACCGAGCTTTTTCCAGGGTGCACTGGTTCTGCATCAGGAAGCAGTGACTGGCACTAGGGATCTTCTCCAATATTCATCTTCAAGAGATTCTCTGTAGTTGGACCTAAAAAATGGGATGAAGGGAGATTTTTGTAATAGTATAAATTGTCTTGAGCCATTGTCTAAATGGAAACATTTGGTCATATGTATAGGCTTTAAATGTGACAAGTCGATTTAATTTTTGAAAAATGTTATTTCATGTGTAAGAACACCGATATAATTTAAATTCTGTCTTAATGAGATTTGTTATAAACTATTGTGTGAATGAAATGTTCTTCGTTTGCATATGATAGTCAAAAAGTTGATGAAATGAAGATATTGGGCAAAAACGAGCTTTGCAAAGGCACAATGAGTTCTGCAAAGCTGCGTTTGAAAGGGACAGTTACATAGATGGTAGCTTGCTGTTTTAACTCCAAACTCAACCCATAGCTTTCATTTATCCAACCCAACTTCTCCGAAGATCGGTTCAGTCTGGCCAACTGGCACTGTTACTGTTAGTGCTGGCCTGTTAACACGCAAAATGCGTGTTTGTGGCATCTGGCAGGAATTGTTGTTGGCAGCGCAGAAGTGACAGGCTTTTACATTGGAAACGTTGATAGATTAACATGCAAACAGTGTGTGCCGAGGCATGTACGCCACCCATTGCGAATATATCTTAGAAATGACATGCCACTTTATTTATTAACGTGTTTCACTTAGCCGAGTGAAGAAAATGTATCCTCCCGAAGTGCTCTCCGTGGAACCATTTGCTTGAGGGCTCGCTCTTAAATGGCTGAGCCCTAAACGTTTAAACACAAAAAAGGTTCTGCTGTGCTTGTGACAATCCTCCAAAGGATTGTAGCACCGATCTTTTCCCGCAGACTTCCAAGTCCTGTCTGTTTCTCTCAGTGACTTTCTTGGTAGCTGTCAATACTGTTGGCCCTTTTTATGGTCCGTTGTTAAAACTAAATGACAACCTTCCTATACTCTTTTAGATACCATTATATTGTCAGTTAGAGTTCCTCACTCTGCGTTAAGCATACCTCTGCTCATACATAACCCACCCCGTGAGTATTTACTTCAAAAACGGTGTTGGTTGTGTCATATTCTTCTAATTAGCCTTGGGGTATCGACGTCCACACCTCAACAACTCCAACCATAGCAGCTTTGCAGTATAAGCCACAAACTATGTGAACATGAACTGTCCGGATTTCTGGATTCAAATGTATTTTCTGTGGATACCTGTGAACGTGTAGTGGGTGTGGCTCCTGGGAAACGGATTTGGATACATCTGCTTTTTCCAACTCCCACTGTCGGTCACTCACATGCACCTTTTTATGTGACATTTTCTGCAGTCAGCGGAAGATGATGTGCGATAAAATGCCATATGCAAGGTTGTATTGTCCAGAGGTTTTTTATTTGTATTTGTGCTATGCAAAGTGAACATGGTTTCTCTGCAGGAAATCGGGTTCTGCTGAACAGACACATTTTTAGACATATGGGGCCAGATTTACTTTGCTGGTGCAACCGCAAAGATGCACAGTATGAGCACTAGGGTAAAGTTGTGCATTGCAGAAAACGTTATTTATGCAGAATTTTTTTAAATGACCTAATGGATACAATAGAGCACGGGCAGGTATGTTGAACGAAACAGCACTTCTGTGCTAACCGATCTGAATGAGGGGCTGCAAAGTCAGCAGAATAATGCTGTGGGAAGGATGGGAAGTATCATTTCCCGAAGGGTGGAAGTATGAGCTTAAAGAAAGCCTTGGCATTCATTCAAGGGTTGAAATATGTGTTGGGCATCATTCTTGCGAGCTGCTCCCTATGTAACATATACAGCATGCTGAATCTCCAGAAAGTGGCCAATTTAGGGTTGCAGACTTTTAAGTATGGTGTCGGTTTTTAAGTGTCAAAGCTAAATTCACTGTAGCAGCCATGGAACTGTATGCAACCCATGCGAACTCATATTGAATATATTGCTTTTTTCTAGCAGAATGGCAACAGCCTCAGAATCGGGGGGGGGGGGTGGTGGTGCTCAGATACCCAAGGAAGCTTTCCTCCAAAGAATTCACCTGTTGTAAACACAGAAACAAAGCTGTGCCCAGTTTTACATTTACTGTTTCCTTCGTTTTTATTTTTTGTGAAAATGAAAAACGTCAACCAGGTTTTCATGTAAACACCTATTGGCTTTAGCAATGAACTAGTGTCCAGGTGGCATGATCCCTAGCCTACTAAATTTGGAAGCTGGCTTCCTACTATAATTTGCTGGATGTATTTCTCCCTTTGCAGAATGTGCTTCTCGCTTTTCAGAACTGAAACCAGGTGGTCCAACTACACACATGAAATCTCAATGTGGGTTTAGATGCTAGTTGCAAGTATGAACATTGCATCTGAACCCCAATGTGGAGAGGGCTACGTTCATGGGAAAGGCTTGACCATTTTACTTCAAAGGAAGCTGGTATCATGGGGCAGGTGGGCAAATGAAAGATAATTACAGGGGAGATTTTCATCTGCAGGAAATAGGAGTTAGGACAACAAAGGGTGCAAGTTGCACAGAATGAAGAATGCTGTCATTTTGGATTTACGCTTCACATCACTTCCTCTACATCCCCCAACTTCTTGTGGTCTCAGGCCTCTGGGTATAACAGCAAAAGAGGGAATGTACTTTATTGAAAAGTACTTGTTTGGCTTCTAGCAGAACCTGAGCAGTAAAGGAATCTTACTGAACTTGAGAGGATTCAGAAGGCGTCATTTGGAGATGGCTCGCTGAGGGTGGTGTGCTGTACTGCTCCTCGGGGCCTATTGAACTCTATCCTTGTGATGAAAGATGAATAAACCAATGTCATGGACTATGTGGTGTGTTTTCATCTTACTGTGAGTACAGCCTGAATATTGTGCTGGTCCAGGAGTCCTTGGGGGAAGGGGCAGGGGGGGTCCTTAATCTGAATCCTGGCATGGAGAGGCAATTAGGGAGAATTTGGGATGTTTGAATGGCTTACCCTGCATTAGGCTAACAGAGGGTGCATTTCTGGTTGTTTTAAGGGTTTGTTCTGTTCTCTTCAGCTTGAGGACTGAGCTTTTTTTATTTGAAGGGTTAAAGAGTCTTCAAGCTCAGGGTGTCAAGTAGCCAGTGGAGGTGTCTGAGTCGGTTTCTCCAGTGGTAGTGGCAAGGAAACCCACTGGTAATATTGGGATATGCATGGACCACAGGGCAATTAATAGAAGTGTGATTGTGGATGAGTTCCCTTCCTCATCAAGGGGAGATGGTGACCTTAACAGGCAATGCAAAGTGTGTGAGTTGATTAGACTTCTCAGCAGCCTACCATCATGTAGAAGTACATCCCCGGTGTCGTGGCATTACCAACTTCATTACTCCGGATGGTGCAGTGTGCTTTAAGAGGATGCCCTTCAGATTGGTGTCCACTGCGGCCATTTTTCAAAGCCTTATACATTCAATTGTTTTGCACCACTGAAGGTGTCGAATGTTTTCAGGATGATAACCAGATCTTTGGAGAAACACTCCAGGAGCACAATAGGAAGTTGGAAGGGGGGCATAGCTTGAGTCTCTGCAGCTGTGGTGTTGTGCCGAGCTTGCACAGTGTTTGTGTGTTGGCTCTGCTCGTGCCCGAACGTGGCAACAGGGCTGGGGGTGTGCTGACACTGAAGCTGAAACCGCTGCTGTAATAAGGCACACAATTTTACTGCAGGTGGAGTGCATCAGAAAAGTGTGGCAGTCGGCAATCAGCTGTCAGACTATGGGCCTGCTGCGGACCCTGCTGCCAGCATTTGTCATACCATTCTGGGGCAGTTCACCTTCAAGCTTCATGAGTATGTCTTGGATCTGACCGGGACAACTGTGTCCTGACAAAGGCTTGTCAGGACGTTCAGTTTCTCAGTGACTGTGGCTGATTGCCCTTTGAGCTGGGAAATACTGAGGAAACTATAAAAGACCTTTTTTAATACTCGTTGGGAAAAGTTACTGCTGAGTGATACAGGCCATGTTTACTGTAGGGGAAACCCTTTGAACCAGGTTCTTTACATAACTATGTTCCCTTTTTTCTTTTCTTTTCTTTTTTAAAACACTCCACCGTTTGTGTGTTTTTAAAGTTTTAAGATTAATTTTGCACTACAGGGTAACATAAGTTGTGGACTACCTTTGTGAAACCCTATCTTATTGAAATTAAGGGTTTAAAAATGCATTTCAATGGCTGTATTTTAAGTGGAATTACCTGTGACTCATTTACTCAATCGAGTACATGCTCAGAAAGTATTTGCCCATGCGGAATAGCCTGAGGAGTCAGGCAATTACGTCCATGCAGGGTCACGAGCTGGAGCAGGGACTTAGTGTCTGTTCAAATTAAATAAATGCCTGTTCCACCAATAAGCACCAATGGGAAACATTGAAATGGCAAGAGAAAGAGATAGTGGCAGCCCTCATTCACAATCTGGGAGAAGATGGAATATCTCTGAGTACAAGACCATCAGTTAATCTGCAGTCTGATAATATCTGTCCTGGGAAAAAGAATACACGATCAATGAATCCTGCAGCTTTAAGTAATCCTGCTGTCTGGATGCATTTTACCCCAATAGCAGGGAAGAAGATAACTGCTTTTTATAAAATAACTGGAACCAGTACGGGGATAATAACTGCAAACAAATCAGTAGCGCTATTGGAGTGCTCGTATTTGAATGAGATGACTGATTTGAGTCTTATTGAACATGTTGATTCTATTATTGACACCCTGATTTACCAAATGTAATGCAGAAAACTTGTGACCCTTCGTGTTTGGGGTCTCTCTCCGAGCTACTTAATGCGAGGGCAAACGCAATTAACGAATATCCTGCATTGGATCAAATTAGTTCAGAACTTGGTGGGGTAGACGGGGGACTACATCATACCTTTAAAGAGGTTGATGAACAAATCAGACTTAACATCTCCCAACATGTCTGTATTAAATATGGTGTCGAGTTTATTTGTAACACTGTATGATAATATTTGGGAGGAGGTAAAGCAACATCCAACGATGTTAAGCTCTATTTTTTTTTAAATTGGAGGACTTGGAAGCTATCTGTAGTCATAGTGCCTCTATTTGTTTTAATGCACACCAGTGCTTAGCCAATGCAGTGGATGTTAGAACTATGACTAACACACCGGTAATTTTAATTGATGATTCAGTGGAAGGTAATAGTGTGCCGGGTAATGTGATCACCTAATATGGGTACCATGCTGCATTATACTCAGAGTGGCAGGGAATTTAGGCAACAACTTCATGTGTCGTCTGATTTGGAGGAATTCATTTTATTGGTTAATACTGGGGTGAAGTCATGACCCAAAAAAACTCTAATTTAGGCCATGAAACATAAGACACCGGAAGACACCAACTCAGCCAAAAGTGGGCGAGTGATACCACCGCTTAATAAGTCGGTGGAACAAAAGAAATCAAAGAACTTAAAACTGGGGAAAAAATAACTCTTCCTTCCGTAAATACTTAAGAAATGTAACTATTTTTTAAACTTTGAGTTGACGGAAACAAACTAAGGGCAGGAAAGGAGTAAATCGACCTGTGGCATTAGGGAATGACAGTGATATAGTCAATTTGCGTGAGGAAAGTCTAACAGTTGATGTCCAGGAAACTGGGATAAATGTTGCTAATAATGGGGGGCATGATCATAAGAAAAAGGTGTGTTATGTTGGAGCTAGTGTGATTAAGCCCACTTCCCCTATTGGAATACAGACAGACGGTTAATTGGCAAAATTACCTAGGGGTATATTATCAAAAGGATGTGCCTTCGATGGTCCCCCTGCAACATCAAGCTGTTTGACTTTGGTTACTAAAACTGATGGGGATGAACCCTTCTAGAAGGAGTATGTGCCCCTAATACATATTGTTCAGCATGGAAATGATTAAAATATAGACAGAGGGTCAGGGTTTGCCAAGCAACCTTGGGGACGCAAACAGATCGTATCACAGTTAATGTTGGTACTGATACTATCTCACCTAGGACAGACCAGGTTGAACATATACATATACATATACATATACATAACATGTTTCACCTTGGATGGTACATGTCGAAATGATGTTTAAAGAAAATGAACAGCAACCTATAGAAAATGAAATGAGTACATTGTTAAAATAAACTTGTGTTGCCAGGTAGGACTGGTGCTCCAAAATTGACAGATGAAAGGGCTTCCTTGGAGTCCAATTGCGATCAATCACAGTAGGAGGGAAGACATTGTGAACTGTATAGTGAATAATCCTATGCAACGTATGGATGAGGGTGACTCATTAAAGAATTATCAATATATAAACAAGCAGGTATATAAACCATTTAGTGTGTTGAAGTTCGCTAGGAATTCATATGCACTCGAAGGGGGTCACAAAAGTAAACACAATGGTAACTTGAGTGAAAGAAAGGTACTGGTCTGCCTTCACAGGCAGGCAATAGGCTACATTTGGTTAACCTGCACAGAGAGAATGTTCAAGTATGTTTAAATAGAAATTATGTCCTCTCAATCTTCTCTCAGGTGCCTGCCTTGGCTACTTTGTCATCGGCTGATTTGGATAGAAACTAAACGACCAAGTGTACTTTATACTTCTCCTATAGATTAGGGATTGATCTGGTTCTAGCAGAACGA
This sequence comes from Ambystoma mexicanum, assembly GCF_040938575.1. Lineage (NCBI taxonomy): Eukaryota > Metazoa > Chordata > Amphibia > Caudata > Ambystomatidae > Ambystoma > Ambystoma mexicanum. The sequence goes on along the minus strand of NC_090934.1, from coordinate 649,856,598 downwards.
ATGAAGTTGGAGAAATTGGGTTTTGCCATTGATCAATGTGATGTAGATGACTGGGGGTTGGGAGACATTGAGGGTATGGGCCAGCTGAGCATCTCAGTGAGTTCCAGTGGACATGGGAAACAGAGAGCGAGTGATTTTCGGGATAAGAATAACCAAAGGAAAGTGGATTGGATGGGTATTACTTCGGCATTATGGCAGATGAGGGATTCCTGATATTATACATGAGCCTAGGTTGACTGATGAAATAGATTAACTGAATTGGTGTCCTGGAATTCAAGAGGGACCAGTCATCTATTTAGCAATCCTTAGGTTCTCTCTTTAACAAAGGAATCGAACTGCATATTTTTGCAAGAAACCTGGCCCCTAGAAAAAACAGTTATGGATGGCTATCAGATTTTCTTTCAAGCAGCCAAACCTAGTCGCTGCAGGCAACCTGCTGGTGGTGTTCTCGTCACCTTACGATCTGTGTATAAAGTCACTGCTGAAGTGATCCCTGATCTGCCCTATGGCATGTTAGTGTTTAAGTTATCAAGGTCTGGAAGCGAGTTTTAGTTGCTCTTGATTAACCTTTGCTGGCACAAGGAGATGGGGAATTTGGAAGTATTTCTAAATGTTGCTGTTCAGATAATTTTAAGTTGGCAAAGTGGGGGATGCAAAGGTCATGCAGGAGACTTAAATTCCAATTGTATTATGCAAGATGAAGAAGGGGAAATTTGGGTTTATACTTTAGATAGGAAGTCCTCCCAGTACAAGTCAATTACTGGAAGGAAGTGGTAACCAAAGTGGTACACTGCATTATCTTCAGTAGGACTTCAGTTGTTGAATGGCCAGGTGAGGGGGGATACTTTGGCACAACCAACATGGACTTGAGGTCATTATAAATCAACTTTAGACTACAAATTCGTGGACCATGCCTTGTTTCAGATTTGTAATAAATTCTCTATTTTGAATAACTTCTGGAGTGGCCACTCGATCCTAAGAGCTTCATTTAAAGTCATTTTTGAGATGTGTTAGGGGCGTTCCTACTAACTTAAAGCTCAACTGTAGGCGAAACCGCATTAGCTAGACCAACGTTAATATTAACCGATTGAATGACATGCTTACGAGCATCATGAATAGCTTGACATTTGAGTGGAAACTAGGAGTATTCAATGTGGAACACTTTGATTCTTCTCTGATGGCTGTCATGGAAAAGTTTAGAGCTATCAGTATTGGTCACAAGAGGAATCCAAGTGAGACTCATTTACATATTTTTAATGAATAGTTGGCCATTATAAAACGTGAAATGAGGCAAACTATGTTGGTTCAAGAGCAATGAGTGAGAAGGAGTCTAGGTTGTTAAAACAACGTTTCAGGAACTATTGTAAATCCTTGAAGGTAAGGTTACTGCATGACGATGCAGCGTCTGTTAAATATTGTTATTTAGAGAGATGTTGCATCCTTCTGGCCTCTGGTAAACGGACAGGATATCCTGTCTATTACTTCAGAGATACATGCAGTCACTGAATCAGTTTGGGCGGGGTATTTTGAAAGCTTATATTTAACTGATTCTATCTCTGGAGCTTTGGATACTTCGCTCAGATTACATACTGAGAGATCGAGTTGGTATATACCTATAGAGGTGGAGGATATTAGGAAAGCCAACCCTGTTATTTGGGCCAATGTCCTTTTTGTTCTGTTTAGTAGCATAGTGCAGTTAGGCAGTTTTCCCGAATCATGCCCACTCATAAGTGAGGTACGAGGTGTGAACCAAGGAATTATCGCCCTATATCTTTATTGGATACTGATAGAAGTTTTTTGCTACCTTGGTATTAAACCATAGCAGTGGGCATCCTCAGTTGGGCAAATAAATACATTCCAGAATTGTTTTCTAAAAGATCACTCCACAAATATCTCCTAAGCTCAATCCAGGATTGCGCCTGGATGGACAATACCAAGCATACATATGTGGCTTCAATAGATCTTTCGGTGGCTTTTGAACAATTTGATAGGAATAGGCTATGGTGGAAACTACATTGTTTGGGGCTACCGTGGGGTTTATTGAAGCCGATCATGATGTTTCATGAAAACTCTGATACTCGAGTAAGGCTGAATCGGGCCGGGGACATGTCAAGAAGGATTCCAGCTAAGTCCGGTTTAAGGCAGTGTTGTGTTTTGGCCCCCTGCTTATTTAACCTGTATGTATATGATAGACAGGTGATTTTACTCCACATCTCGTTTGTCTACCAAGAGTGGGTAAGGAGAAGATTATATGGATGGCTTATGCTGATGACTTCCTCCTTTTTGACTATAGCCAAGTAGGTCTGCAGAGATTGCTGTCAGCTTTTTGAGAACTATGCAGATGGCAGTCATTTTGTAATGAATTCAAATAAGACCAACCTTTTGAGATTGTCGAGGGGAAGGAAGAAATCAGGGTTCTGGCTAATGCTTGAATTAAACGGTTGCTAAGTGTCATCTATTTGGGCTTTTATATTAATGCACAACCATCGAGCGTTAGCCTATGCTCCTACCTAATACAAAAAGTAAATTGCCTCATGAACCAGTCAGTGAAGTTTAGTAGGAGGTTTGGACGATTTTCAGTTAGTCTGGCTATTAGTTTCTACGAGGGGAAGATTGTTCCAAAGTTAATCTATGGTTTAAAACTGTGGAATGAAGGCATGTCTGGACCTTGTGGAAGCTGCCATTTGGCAACGTGTCCGAACTCTTCATAAATCAGTCCCACAATCAGCTATTGGGTACGGGTTGGGCTTACTCTCTTTGAGGGTAAGAGTTGGAGAATGTTGGCTCTTTATTAGGCTATTATGAACCCACTGGAAGAATCCATTTACAGTGCTTTGAAAAATGCTATAGAAATCAATCTCCCGGCAGGAGGGAAATTAGGGTACCAAAATTAGGGTACCAGAATTGTTGTGAAAACCTCCTGAGTGAATTGAATTTGGAACAGGAGGATCTATTCCTCACCACAGATCGGGTTAAAAAAGCCCTTTTTGATTATGATTGGGTTAACACGGTAGAATCCTTCCGTGCTTATCCTTCTATGGGACATTTAATTCAGGAACATACAAAAAGAGAGTATGTACTCCCGGACTTAAATTTGTTCCCAAATCACTATCCTCATGTTACAATTTAGATTTAATATTCTGCCTACTTGACTCTTTTTGAGAAGAGGGCAGATCAGTCCGATGCAATATGCAGATTTTGTGAAATTGAGAACGAGCATTTGGTTCTCTATTGTACCGCCTTAAATGCACAGAGAAAGGCATTCTTGGGTAAACGGTTTCTGAGTATTGATTGGCTGAATGATGTTCTCTGGAAGAGGTGCTTAAGTTCTGAAAACGCGAACGACGAGTTGTCAATGGCTGGGTTATTAAATTCCCTACAGTTGAACTAAAGGAGATGTTTTTTTTAATAGACTTTATTATGTGTACTTAAGAGGGAAATACGATAAAAGGTACATTTAAAAGTCTGTTAAGATGAAATAGTTAAGATAAGATGAAATGTAATGAATTTGTGGTTGTAACCTTTTTTTTTTTTTTTTTTTAAACTCTTGATTGATACGATTGTGAAGGTGTTTTGTAAACCGTACACAACAAAATAAAATAGAATGTTGGAATATGTTCTTGAAAAGTTGGGGCAGGCTGGACTAACCACCCAGCGTCGTACATGTCTGTAACTGACATGCACGTGGGGGTCTGCAATAGCCTTGTGTATGTTTTATTGTGTCATAACTTCCTATTTTTGCAAAATCATCAATCTCCTAAAATCGCCTATATTGATAGCACAGTGCCGGAACCCGGTCCAACACTGTGCAGGGCGAACGGGTGGGGTTGGTTACATTTCACGATCGCCAGTACACCCTGGACTGCTATGCTGACCTTGAGCCAAAATGTCAGCCCACCAACTGTTATGGGGCTGGAGCCAACCTCGAACATACAGACACACTTTCACAAATATATATATATATATATATATATATATATAACACAGCCACGGTAGTGGCTGTGTAGTTATGGTTAAGTTGCTGTTTCCATAGGAAGAGCACTTTTTGGGCGGCTTATAACTCCGCTTTCCCTGGACGAATCCTCACCAAACTTTTTAAAAAAAGTATATAGCCCAATCTGAATTTATTTGCAACGTTTGATGAGGATTGGTCCAGTGGGGGCAAAGTTATAGGGGGGGTCCCAAAATGTCTTTTTTTCCCATAGACTGAATGGGGAAAAAACTTTGCTCACGTCTACAGCCCAAACCGCTGGACGGATTTTCACCAAATTTGGACCAGGAGCAGCGGCTTGGTCCCGAACGCGTGCTTTTGCAAATTTGGTGAAAATCCGTCCAGTAGTTTTTAAAAAAATTACCAAAAAGTAGGTCACAAAAAAATAGTGATATCTATGTTCGGTCCGCGGACAATGTCCTGATTGGCTAATCGGCTTACGTCATGTCTGCGGACATGCGACGTGTTCACTGATTGGATGGTGAAGAGCGTGAAGTGCGTCAGATTTTTGGAAATGCCCACCTTCTTGGATTCGCGGACTTCGCCGATGTCCGCGGACATCGCTGTAAAAACATGTTAAAAAAACACAACATTGCAGTTGTCAAACTTATGAAATAATCTCTGGGGAGGTGAGGGGGGATGAGGATGGGATGGGATATGGCTGCAAGAAGCAAAAAAACGGGTGTTTTTTGCCGCGAATGTCCGCGAACAGTCCTGTGAAAGTTCGCGGACACCTCAGCATTACAGGGTTGGTGAAATGCAGTTCTTGGATGGCTTATAACTTTGGCGCCACTTAATGGAACTGTATGAAATTTTGCATGTATATTCCTGACCCGATTCTGAGGGAGTATGCAAAGATTGGTGGGATTCTGTCATGAGGGGGCACAATTAGAGGGGGGTCCCAAAATAATGTAAAGGCTTATAAATTAGGTGCCCTTTGATAAATCTACACTTAATTTGGGAAATTGATCATATATTTAGATATGATTGTTTTTGCGAAGTTTGGGGTTTTGTGAAGAGGGGGCAAAATTAGAGGGGGGGTCCCAAAATAATGTAAAGGTTTATAAATGAGGTGCCATTTGACGAATCTACACTACATTTGGCAAACAGATAATAGATCTAGATATACATGTGTTTGCAAAGTATGGTGGGATTCTGTCAAGAGGGAGCTAAATTAGAGGGGGGGGTCCCAAAATATTGTAAAGGCTTATAAATGTGGTGTCATTTGACAATTCTACACAAAGGTTTGCAAAACGATTATAGATCTAGATATAGATGTTTTTGTAACGTCTGAATGGATTTTGTCAAGTGGGGCTAGGTTATATGATGATTGTATGTGCATATATTTGACACTTTTGAAAAAATAAAACGTGGGTGGATTTCCAGCGAACTTGCGTAAGGAGCATTGGCAAGGACCAACAAGCATGGTATTGCAAATGTGCCAGTGTTTTATTATTTGCCAAGTGTCATAATGTAGCTACAAAAAATAGCGGTATACCTTTAGTGACTGAGGGGTAGCCTGTGGCCATGGGCAGTGGCCAGATTGTCCGGGTCATGGTATAAGGTCATGATCCAGACAATCTGGCTACTAGCCATGACCACAAGGGACAGAACATAGGATTCAAGTGGCCATGTCCACCTGGGACTGGCTTTGTGGTAAAGTTATTTAAAATTAGGATAGATCTGAATGGGAAGAAAAATGTGCTTGTGGTACCATGGTCATAGGGTTCTCTTTTTGCCTTCTGCAGGCTGCAATGGAAAGCGAAGAGGGGCCTGTATCGAACTGTCGCCTTCCCTTTCTTTGGTGGACATCTTGGAAAAGGATTTTCTTTCCTACATTGGGACGCCGGAGGAGTCCCGGTGTAGGAAGAAAAATCCTCTCTTTTTAGCACCCCGGGTTCCCGCTTTGGGAACATGGGGTTCTAATGGCCTTCCCCCATTTCAGGGGCTGGAGTGGGGGGATAATGGTCCAGAGACCTTGTTATGCACCCTCGCTTCGCTTGGGCTGATAACTTGGGCTGCTGGGCCGGTATCCACCAATCCAGTCCCTGGAACGGAGGATGAACGCCACAATATTCCCATTAGCATAACACAAAATGCAAATGGAAATGTTGGAAAATCTTATTGAGTCTATGTACTTTACTGAGAAATATAAAGTAGATAGTCTATACATTTTTTTTTGTTCTATTTTTTAACTGTGAAAGGTGGTCCCTGAAGGAAATATGTCTTTTGTTGTTTTTGGATGTATTTTTTGGCAGGAGAGCTGAGAACGAAAGGTGGGGAGGGAAATGAGCGAAGAGGAACCAAACACTAATATGGAGGGGTAGGTGGACAAGGGAAAATGTTGCACGTGTGTTATTTCTAAGGTAGGGGGCAGTGTTTCTCATGCTCCTTGATTACAGCAGTGGTGGTGACTCTTGGGGAGGAGGAATGGCATTAACTGATGCCATTTTAAGATAAATAGCAGTTTTGCTAAACGTATGTACTGTGTACTAGATTGTTAATGGATAATGAGTAGGAATAGGTGTTGGAGCTGTGCAAGGGAAATTTTGAAGTTGAAAGTTCCTAGATCAGTAGAAAATGCAGTTGTGAACTGTCCGCGAAGCAGAGATCTTATCGTGAAGTGCGGACGGGTACTCGGACACGTCATCATGCCACGCGCCAGCGTATGGTCATGTGGCACTGTCCGGAACGTCCGCTATGAAGTCAGATGTTCATAGACGTTTACGGATGCAAAAGTGTATAGAAGTGTTAAAAATAATTCCGGAAGTTGGGAAATGGCAGAGTTTTAAGGTGACACTTTGTAAATGGGACACAAATATTGCCGTATTGGGTAAGTATGATTTTACTAAGTTGTTGGAAAATAGCATGCACTGGTAAAAACCCATGAAATTCACTGAAAAAAATGTTGTTAAAGGGACGTTTTGGTTAAGTTGCACTAATAAAAAACTATGAAATTCAATGAAAAAACGTTGTTAAAGGGATGTTATGGTTCAAAGTAAAACTGAAAAACCCCTGAAATTCACCAGTTATGGTAAGCTAAGCAACCATAACTCGCGCCACCACGGTGCACTGCTAAGACTAACACCCAGGACATCAAAGATGACATCACAAATGTCACTGATGACGACACGTCTGGCTCACTCTTTTTTCCTTTACTGATATATCTAGGCCAGTAACAGTCGGGAACTAAAAATTCAAAAAGTACTATATTTGTAGACTTATACTTCAAATATGTTCTTACAGTAATTCACTTAGGGTCCACTCACAGCATATGAAACATATACAAAGGGGAAAACACAGACTTGGAAGAAAGCAATGCTTTCTTTGTATGAAGATGATTAGTAAGGTTATCAACACTGTCGTATAGTTCTGTTGTTTTTTTATTACTGTACTTTCCCTGGATATGTTCATATTTGTACACATTGCACTTACACTACTTTCCTTAGGGCCTAGTCACAATATGTGATAGTTATACATAGGGAAGTAGTAGCTTTGAAGCAGAGCAACCATTTCTGTGCATGAAGATAATCCGTTAGGTTACTTCACTTTCCCTCTATATGCTCATATTTGTATGTGTAGTTGTCTGTGTTTTGTGTGCAGTAATGCTATAATGTAGTAAGTGGGTTTTATTAGGTACTTATTAAATGTTTCACAGTATGCAAAACTATAATAAGAAAGCATTTATAATTTTAGTATTTAACATGGCAAGATTATTAATATTGTATCTCTATCATGTCTCTTGCAAACTGTGCCTGTGTTACTACATGTGTACCTTAGTATATTGGAAATAAATTCATAATACAATGCTATTTGGATTAATTGTTTAATGCACTACATACCTCATGTTATTTATTCCAATGATCCTTGACGCTAATTTTAACATTACAATAAGAATCCCATGTACAGACTTTTCATGAAAGGTAAATGCACATGTGATGTCATCGGTGATGCCATCAATGACATTTGTGATGTCATCTTTGATGTCCTGGGTGTTAGTCTTAGCAGTGCACCGTGGTGGTGCGAGTTATGGTTGCTAAGCTTCCCATAACTGGCGAATTTCAGGGGTTTTTCGGTTTTACTTAGAACCATAACGTCCCTTTAACAAAGTTTTTTCACTGAATATAAATATATATATATATTAGTGTTGGTTAAGAGAAAGGATGTTGGACTAAAGGTTGCACAAGCTCAGTTGGGATGAAGTTAAGCCGGAAGAAACTTGGTGAAGGTGATAAAAGATATGACTAGGCCTCAACTGCGAGGAATTGATGCCGGTCATGGAAAGGACAAAGCTTATCATTAGTCTCTGCAAGAAGGATCATTAATTTGTGTAGTGAAAATTGTGTGAGGGAATTAGCCAAAGAAATCGCCAAAGCTTCCGCCCTCGCATGTTTTGAAACTACCTGTCTGGTAGTGGTAATGGTTACCAGCAATTCTGTATTGGGCGATGTGTTGTTGCAGGCGCAGAATAGGGTAGTTGCATTTGGTTTACACTTTGAAATGGCCTGAATACAAACACTCTGTTATTTAAAGAGAAGGGCTTAGCTGTGTGTGGGCTATTTCCAAAGTCTGCACATTCCTGTGTGGATGAAAGTTCATTGCCAAGCCCGCTCTTGCCTGGAAGGGTTTGGATGGCTCCTCCTTGAGGATTATGCGGTGAGCGACCCTCTACAAAGTAAAGGTTAGACTTTGAGGTTGTGTGTGTGTCGGGCAAGGACAATGTTGTGGCAGATATGTTTTCCTGAAGGCAATGTGGGATGGGGACATGGAAAACGTGAATTGCTTTTTAGAGGATGAGGACGCATTCAATGTACACAATGCCATGGTCAATGAAAAAGAATGGAAGGAAGCACAGGAAACTGATGCAGTGCTTAGTGAAGTTGTAAGAATAGTGGAATCAGGTTGGGGGTTTTATTGCAGTAAGACTGGGAGTTAGAAGCTGTTTTGGAGAGTAAGGGTCATACTGACCCTGGTAGATTTATTTCTTTGTAAGGGATACAAAAATGGTGCCGTTGTGAGGAACAGAATTCTGAAAGTGTTATGCCAATCAAGGAAAAACTCACAGTTCAGTAGCAAGCAGCAGTAGTTTGGTTGTAATTCCTGAAGGGGGTCTCACAAGGTATTCAGAGGCCTGGATAATCTGGACTCCATGGACCCTGCGGGCAGCGCCCTCAGGAAACCCTCAAAGGGAAGGTAAACCCTGTCTGGATATCAAGATTTTCTAGATCTTCTGTTGCAGTCTGGGAATGATTTCAGGAATAATGAAGTCAGATGAAGTAGCGTTCAACACGGTAGTATTCCTGAAGGCAAGGAGTATCCGGGTAATTAAGAATGAACAGGATGGATGTTCACTGGATGCAGGATGGCAATGGATGCAAGGCTGAAGAAGGGTAATAAAAGATGGAAAGGGATAGAACAGGAATAAAGATAAAGGGAAACTCAGTACGGAATGGGAAAATAAGGAAATGACAAACAGGAGAAAAGACAACATGAGAGAGAAAGGAACGTAATCGGGGATCAGAAGGAAACGAAACAGAAGGATTAACCACAGAGCGGTCACGGAGAGCAGGCTAGAAGGACAGAGAATTTCACTAAACAGTGGAAACAGCGGAGTGTTGTAGCAACACACCCGACTGTTCTGTTTTCTGACATATAGAACACAGTCAGAAGGTGAAGTGCGCATCTTGAAAGTGGTGAGCTCATATGAACGGCGCAGAAGAGGCGCCATATTGGAAGATGTCGGGAAAGAGGATTATGGGTCTTTCTTCACTTGAGCCACAAGGCTCGAGATGTATTTCTAACAGAAACTAAGTCACAGGGTAATTTGGTTACGAGTAAAACAATGTACAGTTGAGCAATGACAACCCATGGTGACAGGAAGGACAATGAACTTGAGGAAATGGTGAAAGCTTTTCAAAAGTACGAGGAGACGGATAAGATGATTATTGTGCATCCCCATCCCCTGAGGCCACTTGAACTCCCATACCACCTGTAGGACTACATTGTCCTAGACATGCTTGGACCTTTTGATGGTGTGAATGGTTAGAAAATATATGTTTTTGTACTTGGAGATTTATACTTTAAGTGGGTAGAGGTGACGATTGTTTGGGAGGCTGACACCAAGGTGATCGTCTGATTTGTTTGATGAAGTGTGTCAGAGGGTGTGATATTACAGGAAAATTTTGACCAGCATTGGTATACAATTGGCTTTACAAGCGATGAACAGAATTGGATTCCAACATGGAAGAACACCCTTGTATCACTTGTAAATCAATGGAGCAATGGAGTGCGTAAATTGTACCCTAATAGATGTGATTAGGGAGAGGGGGAGATGTAGAGAATAGCGATTGCGTTTAGATGTGCCCCCACTCCACCACCTGTATGGTGCCTTTTGAAGTTTTGACAAGAAAAAAGATGTACACCTTGGGTTGCCCAGCCAGGTTGGGTAAGGCAAAGTATGTTGTGTGGGAGAGTGGAAGGGAAGACTGCTCGTATGAAGGAGCGTTTTGACAGTTACTTGCTGTAAGGAGGTTAACAGATGATATTGTCCAAGTGAAGAAACCTGTGTTTTTAAGAAAAGGCAGGACCAGGTTTTGCGGACTGCACCCAGTTAAACAGGTTTTTCCAGATGCTGTGGTCGTGCAAGGTGGAATGTGTTGGAACAAGGGAAACCTCACACTCAAGAAGGAACTGTGTTTCAGCCTGTTCTAAAATGGGTAGGGAGAGGTTACATTGGACAGATTATGTGCACCACCTGTATGTGCCGGGGGAGTCCCTATGCCAGCAATGGACTCTGAGGGCAGGAGAATCTTTATAAGCTTGGGAGAATTCTGAAGGTGCCAATTGGAGAGGGCTCACTTAGTGAGGTTTTGTTGATCTGTTCCTTGGGCCCCTGTGTGAACCCTATGCTTGTGATAGGTGAATAAACCAATGTCATGGACTCCTAGGTGGTGTGGTCTCATCTGCTTGTGAGTACAGCCTACATAGTTATAATAAAGAGTCTTTCAAGTGACATTGGCAACCATACCTCACTTTAGAATTGCAGAAGGAGGGCACCAGTTCTCCATGGGACAAAAGGCATCACCACTGGCATTGCTGTCAGTCTTCATGTGAAGTTTTTCATCGAAGAAGAGTTTTAGCCTTTTTTGAGACACTGAACTGCATTCAGACCCCTGATTTATGTAGTGTCACACTTCACACACTTGGCTGCCTTCTGAACGCTGATCTGCTTGCCATATCAAGATGCCGGGAACAAATATTTTTCTTTATGTTGTTTAGCTTGCTTGAGAGAATAAAAAAAAAACCTTTTTAATTGAGTCCCCCAATTCTGTATTCATCGATACCTCGACACCCCCTGGGCCTTTACAAGTAACCATTTTAGGTGTGTTTTTTAACTTTTTTGAATGTTTTTTTCTCCCGCATTTCACTTACTGCATTATAATACCTAGAGTTTAGGATCTATATTTCAGTTCTTGATTATGCATGGGATTACCAAACATGGGTAGATGTTTAGTGTTATTAGTTGTCTAGGTATGGCTCCTAAGGTTTATAGAAAATAGCTTGGACGTTTCTTTTATTATGGTACTTAACGTTCTTTGGTTGGGAGGTTTCTAATGTGGTCTCACTTCTCCGAAATGTACAGCCTGCCCTTGGCCCATGTATCAAGGAAGGTACACTGCTAACTTACAATCAGAGTTTAGTTGTGGTACACGTTCGAGGATAGCACACAGAAGCCTTTACTCTGTGACACAGTGAGAGAAAAACTGGCGCAAATTAGCGTTCAAACAATAAAGTTGTACTTTTACAAAAACACAAGATTGTGACTATATCTATATAGGATTGGGGAGGGTAACGGTATATGATTTAGTGCAAAGGGTTGGGAGTGATATATTTGTATTTATATCATGCCAACATGAGTGCCAGCATGTTTTAGATTTGTCACTGTTGGTTAATGTTCAAAGTAACTGTTGAACAACATGTTCATATCACAAGGCAAGATCACCAATGCATTCACTCTGGGTCTTCTCTCCTATCCCTGGCAGCTCTCAACCATGCAGTACATTGGCGATAAGTGTCTGATGCTAGTCACTTGTGAGTGTTGTCCTTCCTGGCCCGTACTCACCCTCCTTAGTGGGTTGCTGCAGTGCTTCTAGGCTTGTTGCAGCAGCTCTGCTGGGCTGGGTTATCTCCCCCACCCCTTCTCCCTGGGATTGACCCTAAGAGCTCCCCCCTGGTTCTGACTACCCTAGGGAGTTTCTGGCTCAGCCACTGGTGTTCTCAGACTACTGGCCAGCTGAATTCCTGGTTGTCATTTCAATTTCTCACAATTTGCAAGGTTCTTTAGAGCTTGTTCAGGGTCTTGCTTCTTCCACCAGATTCACTCTCTTTAGATTGCCAGCTAGTCTCACTCTGCTTTTACGGGTTTGTAGGGTTGGGCTTTGTGCTTTTCCAGTCCCAGTTGCACAAGGCCTTCCACTTCCTCAGCCATGGCACAATGGCTTCTACGCAACCTGAACCCCAGTGGCTCTGCCTTTTACCCACTCTGCTTCTTGGCTCATGTTTTGGCCTCTGCTGGACCTTATCTCTGCCACTCAATATCTACACCTTCTGCTAGCTCCTCTGTTTAGCTGTGGTGCTGCTGTCTCTTCTTCTCAGCCTCTCTTCTGTTAAGCTTTGTCCTAATTTCATTCTCCAGCCACCTTCAATGCAACCTTTTCCTTCCTCTGTCCACATCTTTCCTTCCTAAATTATCAACATCTCCCTGTCAAGCCTTCCCCCCCTTCTTCCTGATCATTCACTGTCTTACTTGTTCCCTTTTCTCTCTTGCAAAGTTGCATCTTCCTCACAAACTTTCCTTCCTCTTACCTGATTTTGTACCCCACTGAGACATAGGTTTTGATTTAAAAAATAAATGTTTGTCTGTCACCTCTTAAGCTGCCTCAAATTGAGAACCTTTTGAAGGTCAATCCAGAGACTAGCTGAGGAATTCACACCATTGTCGTCATGCCATTCCCTGCTGCTTTGCTGATAGGAATTATTGCCATCAACCATGAAATAACCAGGAACTTCTTTTTGTTTGGGTTAGCCCGTTAAGACCGTTGTTGTCCACACCTTCAGAAACCATTGTTACAAAGTCTTGTAGACCACTAGGCGTTTTCATTCCAGCACTCGCCTGGGAAGTTTTTGTTTTGCTTAATTTTCTTTCCATGTATGAAAGTAAGTACACCTTGAATGCAAGGATACATAGACAATTCATCACTCTAAGTCTAACTATCAATGTGCTTCTGTGGTGAACCAGAAGGAGTCGGACTAAGTAGTGCCATGGTTCAAGGGTTTCAAGGGTGTTAATTTAAAGAAAAAAAACGAAAATGCCCATCCAGCCCTATCACTAGGAGGGAAATTCTCTGGCTAAACTAAAAATAAGGGCTGCTCGTCCAAGTCCAAAAGAAAATAGTCCAAATCCTAATAACTAGTTATGCCTGCCTAACTTATGTTACTGCCATGATAACTTTCCTCTGCTCATTCTCATTCTGCAATACCCTGTTCCTAATGCACACAGTCTGTATGTACTTGTAACTGCTATTGCGTGACCTAATTCTCACGTCTCTGTAATTTTTTGTAACCTCTTTCAAGTTTTCGCGCCCTGATGCCCTTGGGCCTGGTGGTACGCGCTATAAATACATAAATACAAATAAATACTTGGGAACATTTAACAAAAAGGAGGAGGCCGGAGCAATGGCTTGTGTCGTTGGCTTCTGCCTGGCCCACAACTTGGTTCCCATTTCCAAGAAGAAGGCTTAAAATGTTGTCAAGTACTAGATTTCTTTAAACCACGTTCATTAATTCTTGGAGTATAGTCTTCAGCCTCTCTACCAGTTATTTATGTCCATTTTAAGTTTTTACAGAGATTCCATATAGTTCACTTTTCCTGGGGGAAAACACAATATTCTTTAACACAATTCCCCCATTTCTTACTTGGTGCTTGACAGTGTCCTTGTCTTATTAAAAACTGGAACCTTCCAGGTTTATTCTCCCCCATATCTGTTCACAGTTTCGTAGTTCCAGGACTCCCCAAAGTCCTCTGGCCCAGTCTTGCTTTAGCAGGGCCTCGTTATGGCATCTGTGCATACGTGTTTTCCGGGATCCTGTAATCCTTGTGACTTCTCCAGCCTTGTGTTTTTAATGTCTCTTGGTTTCTCAGGGTTCTCCAAATCTCTCTGGACCTCTGATAGGCTTACTTTAGCTTTGCTTTGGTGGGGCATTTGCCCGCTCCGTTTTTTCTGGTTCCTGTAACCCTTGTGGCTTTCTCAGCCCCTCGTATCGGAGTCCGCCCCCTCTCAATGGCGTTACCGCTTCGGGAGAGTATGCCTCCCTACCGCTGCTCACTTTGGTTCATCCATTCGCCTTGACGTGACCTAGCTGTGCCATTAAAGTACCCTGACTAACTAAATGAGACCAGTGAATTAGACTGAACTGATCGAAAGCACCAACACTAAAGTGTCGAAACACGTGTCAGCAATTCAACAAATATGTTGTTGTCAATTAAAGATATACATTTCTTTGTTTAAAGACATTTTGTGTGTTGGTTTATTCATGTAATATATTAGTTTCTTTTGTTCAAGACTGAAGTTGTTGCCTACACTTTCCTGTCAAAACTAGTTATGAATAAAATCAAGAGTGATTGAACGATAGACTAGACAGTCACCATTTTGTGTTTTTTGTATATTTAAATACTTTTTCCCTTTGTCATGCATTGATGGTAACAGTGGTTACAGTTATATACATGAATGTATACGAAATATAAATAAAAAAGTGTACAACACTATTCTCATGGTGTTGGCCATTCTTGATCATTAAACCCATCTGTGAATTGGAATTATGCGACAAGCGCCTTTTAAAATAAGTGACTAACGTTCATCTCAGTTTGTCACTACATTCAGTGTTTGACGCTTTGGCAGTTCACTTATGTGGAAATCAGGCATCAGACTTCTCCACTGCAGTCTGGTCTCTGCGTTAGTTAAAAGGCCCCAGGCCCACCATGGCTTCCTTGTGGTCACACCATCAGGCGAGACAAGCACACTGTCTCTTTCCTGACCTTAAGAGGCCCGCCTTCCAGAGTCCGGCTAGCGATTTACTCTCTCTCCAAGCCACCGCCAGCCCCACGGTCTTACTTGGCTCCACCCCTCCAGGATGGCATTCCGTCAGAAGCTCACCTCTTTGCAGGAGTCTCTCTATGATTCAAAGTTCCTTGTGGTTTTATGTATGCCATCAGAAACGAAACGGGTTTGTCTTTCCACTTTGACTGTGAACTTCAGGCAAGATCCAGCCTTACCTGAAACCAAAGAGATTGAAGAAATATCACTGTTTGGTTCATTCAAAACAGAAGTAACAGTCTTTCCAATTCCCATATAGGCAGACACTCTGGCCGGTGAGTTCCGTACTACAATGGGAGTTCTTGTCCTCAATAGGCAAGTTGCTCCCAGTGAGGTCCCATTTGCCCAGACCCCTAGGGTGGGTCTTGCTGAGCGGGCACACCTAACTGACCTCACAGGGGGGTGGCTCTTTTTTGAGTTGAAGGGACGAAAAACCCAGAGTCGTCACACTTCCCATACATAGCTTTTTTAGACACTCTTTTTAACCATCCATAATCCTATAGTTGACAACCGTGAGTAAACTTGGTATAGCTCAGGGGACAGCAACCTTTGTCTCTCCAGATGTTTTGGACTACAGCACACATACACACTATCTAGCATAGTCAATGGTAAGGGGTCGTGGGAGTTGCAATCCAAAACATCTGGAGATCTACAGTTTGCAGACTCCTGGTGTATGGTGAAAAAGACCCTTTTGTCAAATTCATGTTAGCTGTTTTTCACTGTTGTCACTGACATCAATGTTAAGTGGTTAAAGACAGGTTCATTATTCAGACTTCACAGTTCTTGAGGATAGGCAAAAATAAAAAGGAACTTCTCTTAAAGGCATAGTTACAAACAAGTTAGGATAAGCTGTCTTCTCCCCCTTAGGAAGGATCGCATATTTTTAAACATCTCTTCAAGAATTCCCTTCCCGGACAGCTGGTAATTCCCGCATCACATTCTCTGAAGCTTCCCTGGGACCCTCAGTAAATCTTCCCTTAAGCAATAGGGTAGCTTAGGTTGCCGCTTGGGATGTCTATCCTCAGATTGGTTTACAGAGTGTGGGACAAGATGCAAGGCAAGTGAATGATTGGTTTGTGCCATTTTTCATGTCTTGTCTCCTTGCAGTGCCACATAGTCTTTGACACAGAGGAGCTCATGTTCCTTGGGGGCGTAACATTAATGGAAGGTGTAAAAGCATGTTGGGCAGTGCTTAATTTTAATTGTGAATTACCATGCACGCATATTAAGCAGTGTTCACAATTACAGGTAAGCGCTGCCTGGCATGTTCGATTGCCAGGCAGCGTTTACTCACTTTGCACGTGTGTACCCTGCCTTTTGCCCTGCATGTTTCCACTCCACTGTGCAAATGACAAGAATGTGGCCGCAGGGACTTGGCTATGCCAGAGTGCAAACACAACAGGAACCTGCTGTCAAATTCCAAACAGGAGCAACATGAGCTCCAAAGGTGCTACAATTAACAAATTGCTGGCGGGTGACTGGCTTTTCCCCTTAGGGTACTGGTTCGGGATCATTCTTGAGATATCACTGGCACTCTTGTTGGAGCTTCGTACATAGGTTTCACAGAGTCTCTTATAGATGAGGAAGGTTAGTAGCACTTCTAAATAATGGGTAGGGTTCTTTCTCACCTCCTTGTTTCTGGGTCCTAAACCAATATCCACCCCGTCTGTCTAGATTTCCTCCTCGCCGCGTTGGTGCCAACTCGTGCTATGGGCGCTTTCTTCAGAGATTCGACCAACGCTACAGCTGTGTTAAGAAAGGCATGGGAGAACCTATATATACACCCGCTAATCAAAGTTAACTTAACTAAGCTACTCACTTGGGGATTACTAAGCTAATTGTCATGATCTAGGTCAATGAGTTTGCATAGGGTAAGAAACAAATTATTGTCTCTTCTCTTTGTGCGGTACAGTGTCCATGGCCACACATTGTTTTTTGTGCTACGAATTAGTAACATAGTTATATAATTGTGCTTTAAAATATGTATTTGTTTACAATGAGGATTGTGCTCAGATCACCAGGCAAGTTGTGGCTAATTCAGTACTCATTCTAATGTAGGAGAGAAGGGAAAAAGAGTTAAAGATTTTGAAAGAACAAAAGGAAAAAGAGGAGAGCGAGAGACAGAAAGCAGAAATGGAAGAGAAAGCCAAGGAGAAATTTAATGAGTGGTTGAAGAAAAAGCAAGCAGAAGAAAAAGAGAAGAAAAGGAAGGAACAGGTAAGGGCATGATCACTTGCATGTCTGCATTTCATTCAGAATTAAAACTTTGTAGGACTTCATCATTTAGCTGCAGTACTGAATACATTTCTAAGCAGTAGCATGGTGAAGTAGAAATCAAGTTATTTCTAACAGTGGACCTAGGACTAGTGAATGGTCTAACGTCTTTTGCCACATGGCGTGTCAACAATTGCATTATCACCTCGGGTTCATTATTTCAACAACAAAAAAAGCAAATGTGGATCTTCAGCCAATTGCCGTTTTTCCTTTTTTTAGGATTCTATATTCTTGCAAAGGCTTTGGCTATTTGTAATTCTACCGTACTAGCACCTCTACTTACACATACCATTCCATCTTTCTCAATTTCTACATGCCCCAATAGTGCAGCTATGGAATTACAACTCTGTGCTTGGGAGTCTGTTACAAAAAACAGTAATGGTGTTGTGCTCTAGGCATTTTGGTTTAAAACCGCAAATTGTTTTCATAGTGACCAAATTGCCATTTTTGTTCAAATTGTGTGTTCTGGGATTTTTTTGTTTTCTCTTTGCCCAATCAACATAATATTTATTATGACTGCTCTGAAAATATTTTATTTGGCCTCATTGACCTACTAAAGGTTTCTAAATAAGTTGGGTTTGGCTTTCTGTTTTATCCGGACTGTTAAGGTAATATTATGCAGGCATGTGCGAGCATACCCTATTTATATCTATTAAATTAAATTGAAGTCTTAATTTCTTAGGATTGCGGCTGTCCCCGATCTATCAATTGCCATTGTTATGCTCCCTTTCCAGCTATAGGTAATCCTGGGTCGAAAAAAGAAAAACCTGGGCCATGTATTGGGTGTGGCACATACCCGGCAGCCCGGCCATGCCCATGACGGCCTGCCTCGTGGCCAGCAAGGCAGGCCCCACATAAGTAGTTCCAGGCTGCGTATGCCAGGCGCAGCCCGGGAGGTGAAGAGTGTAAAAGCCCACAAACCGAGGAGGGTGGAGCAGTGAAGAGAAGTCCCGGGTTGGTCTTGCTGGCCAACCTGGGTGAAGAGGAGGAGTGAGGAAGTTTCGGGCTGCTCCGTTGGACAGCCTGGGTGAAGGAAAGCTCTGGACCGCCCAGCAGAGCGGCCTGGGTAAAGGCCAGTGGCCCGCCCCCTGCGTATCATGATGCATTGCGGAGGGAGGGAGCCAGAAGCCCAACTAGGTTGTGGGTGCACTGGTGAAAGCAGCAGGAGCCACGTTGTCATGGGTATGCTGCCTGACATAAAAATGGCCACAGGTGCACGGCAGTGAGCGTGGCGACATCCCCATGACAATGGGGACGATGTCTGATGATAAAATGGTAGCGGAGGCCACGCAGTGACGTGGGGTAGTAACAACACTAACAGGGCTTCCCCGAAGATTTGAAAATGCTGTGGGGTCAGCAGAGGCGTAGACAGGGTGGGGCCTGAGTGGGCAAGGCACACCCAAAATCTGTAAAGGCCCACACACACACACAGCTGTGTGGGCATTTACAGATGTTAATGTCACTGCGGTGGGCCCAACTACATTAGCGTCAGGCCCCACTTGTTAGACCATCCTGGCTATGCCTCTGGTGGGGTGTAGCAGTAATCACAGGTGGGACCATGCAGAAGATTTGAAAGGGCGATGGTTGTGGTGGGGAGCTCGGGTGGGGTCCCCTAGACAACAGGGCTACCATGAAAATTGCATGAGGCCGCCGGGCGCGGCAGTGAACATGGGTGGACTGCCACTCTTGAATGGGGGCCGTCCCAAACAATTGAAATAGTGCAGTGATGGTGGGTGGCCCCATGTGGTGGACAGGACCACCCAAAAGGAGGAACTGTGGGGCCAGGCCCCAGCCATCATTGCCACCTGTCTCAGCCAGAACCAGCAAGCATGAAACCAGCCCTACAATGAAGCTGCGCAGGTAGAATGAAACCATCCCTACAAGCATCCCAAGGTTGTCTAGATAATACACTAAACACCCATTAGGAAACACAAAAACTTCCCAAGCACTCGAGACCATGCTAAACTTGTTAAAGTGGCTTTATTATTCTAAAGTGCATCACAACAATTCAGTAAATATAAAAGATCACCATTCTGGGCAGACCAGATGGTGTGCAAAGTCACCCATCAGGTGGAAAACGTCACACGTTACGCTCTTTCACTCAAGCTTCATCAGGCTAGATCAAACGACATTTGTTTCAGCTTCCTCGAATTTAAACAAATAAGCCGAATGACTTCTTCTTCTTCTTCAAATTATCGATTGTGTGGGCGGACCCACGCAGGCGCTTCCCCATCCAAAAGGATGATGTGCACCTACCCCACCAATCTTACACACAGCCCTCACATTCTCATAACTCCTCCCACCGCCCCGTCTGCCCCACAAAATCCAGCAGCACACTGCTCCTCTCCCTGCCTCTCACCCCGACTCCTCCCAGCAAAGCCTTCCCACTCAGTTCAGCCACTCCCAGCGCAGACAACCAAACCCTCATCAACTCTCTCTCCTCAACATGCCTCTCACACGCAAGCAGAAAATGTCCCACAGTCTCAGGCACCCCACACACCGCACAGTCCCTCGACTCACGCTTCCCTACTCGAAACAGACTGTCATTCAGCCCCACATGCCCTATCCTCAACCGGTTCAGCATCACCTCCTCCCTCCTCCTCCATTCCAGTTTCCCTGCATCCACCTTCACAGACACTTTCTCACGAACACCAAACATCCACCTGCCCTTCACCCCACTCTCCGACCTCTCCTGCCACTCATCCATAACCCGCTTCACCACCACAGCCTTCACCTCATCCACACTCAGAGGTATCTTCACATCAACCGCTCCTGTCCTCATACCCGCACCCGCCGCCAAATCCACCAACTCATTACCCAAAATGCCACTGTGACTGGGGACCCACGCCAACTCCAGATCCATCCCCCCATGCACACACCGATCAATCTCCCTCCCGATGTCCAAAATCACATCCTTCCTATCACCATCCCCTGCCACAATCGCCTGCAACCCACTCAATGAATCCGAAAACACCACCACCTTCTCAAACCCCAACCCACACACCCTATCAATCGCCAATGCAATCGCCACCAACTCAGCCGTACAAATCGACACGTCATTCGTCAGTCACCCCACTTTATACCCCCAGTGCTTTCCAGATAAAACGCCATACCCACTCTCCCAGACACAGGATCCTTCAAATCATCTGTGAACACCTTACACCCTTCCTTCCCTGCCACATACGCCTGACCCAAAGCCTTGATCTCACCCCGTAAACCCCGCTTCTTCAACACCACGCTCGCCAACTCCAAACACACCTTTGGAGACCCCATCATCCGCATTGGCCATTTCACCAAATCAGTACCCGTCACAGCCAATAACTCGCCCACAATCCACTGCACCCTATTCTCCCACATGTGAAACCCCAAAGCGCCCCCCTTCCTCCTCCACTGGTCCCTATAATAGTCAAGCCTCCAATTATACAGCAAACATTCACGCACCGGGTGAGCCACTGTCTTCGCACTGCACTTCACCCACCACCTCATATTCAACGAATCCCTCCTCAACCCCAACGGCATCTACCCCACAAGCACCTGAACCGCATTCATTGGAGAGGACCTCATCACACCCGAACACACCCTCAATGCCCTCGCCTGCACCCTATCCAACCGCAGCTTCTGACTCGCCGTGAAACCCACTGCCACCTGACATCCAAAATCCATCACACTCAAAACCAACCCCTTATACAACATTCGTAAACACTTCTGCTGTGCACCCCACTCTTTCCCAGACACCGCCCGCAACAAATTCAACCTATGTTTACACTTATCCACCACACCATCCACCTGCAAATTCCAGTTCAACTTCCTATCCAAAATCACCCCCAAGAACCGAAACTTTTCCACGCTCTTCACTCTCACACCTTTCAAAACCAAGTCCAACTCCTGCTGCTCTCTTCTCCTCGAGAAAACCATACTCACACTTTTATCCACAGACACTGAAAAGCCCCATTTCCCACACCACTCCTCCATACGCACTATCGCAGCTTGCAGCCGACTCTGCATCAACAACAAACTCCGCCCTCTTGCCCATATCACACCATCATCTGCGAAGAAATCCACCTGACACCCGATACCCGCCAAAGCCCGAATCAACCGATCCACCATCACATTAAACAGCATCGCACTAATCACACTCCCCTGCGGCGTCCCATTCTCCATCTTCCAAACCTCAGACATCACCCCCCTCACCTGAAAGGTCGTATCAGCCAAAAACTCCCTAATCCACCAAAAACATCCTCCCCTTCACACCCATCTCCAACAGTCTCACCAACAACCCACTCCTCCACACCATATCATACGCCTTCTCCAAATCCAAAAAGAACGCCCCCACCAGCTCCACATCACACAACGCCTCCTCCACACCAGTCACCAACCTCACTAACGGATCTGCCACCGACCGATTCCTCCTGAACCCACTCTGAAAATCACTCAAACACCCATTTGACTCCAAGTAAAACCCCAATCGCTCAACCACCATCCGTTCCATAACCTTACACAGCACAACAGTCAGCGCAATCGGCCTATACGACTTACACTCTGTAGGGACCTTGCCACCCTTCAAAATCGCCACCACAATCGCTCTTTTCCACAACCTCGGCAAAACACCACTCTTCCAGATTTCATTGAACAGTTCCAACACCTCCAACTTACCTTCCACTGGCAACTTCTCCAAAAATACATACATGACCCCATCCACCCCTGGACTAGACCACTTCCCCTTCCGAATCGCCCCATCCAACTCCACCATAGAAAACGGAACCTCATACTGCTCTTCCCAAGGCCCAACATCCGCCAACAACTCCCGCATCTCCTCCTCAACCACACCCATACCTAGCCTCACCGCCTCCGGGAAGTTCCCTGAACTGTGCACCCCCGCAAAATACTCCCCCCAACAAATTTGCCTTCTCCCCATCCTCACTGACCACCTCCACCCCTTTCAACAACACAGACATAACACCCTGCGGCCTCATCAACCCGGACATCCGCTTAAACTGCTTCCAAACCTCACCCACACCAGAATTACTCCCCAGGGACCCACAATAGCCCCTCCAATATCCATGCTTCCTTTCCCTAATCACCCTCTGCACCACCGCCTTAGCCTTCTTATATGCCAACAAATCCTCCAACATTCCCGATCTCACCGCCCTGGCCCTAGCCTTCTTACGTGCCGCCACAGCCCGTGAACATTCCACCGACCACCAAGGAACCTCGACCTTCCCACCCTTGCCCTTCACAATCTCCGGAACTGCCGCCACTGACGCCACTCTCATTCCCTGCACCAGATGCTCATTCCATTCATCCACCCCCCCATCCCTACCCCGAGGAACAATCAATTCCCAACACAATCCCCTATACAATTCCCAATCAACCTTCCTAAAATTCAAACGACTCCCAAGCATCCGGGACATGACTCCTACCTCACCCCTCACAGTCACCAAAATGCCAGAATGATCGCTCCCCATATCCCCATCCTCACGCACCTCCCAATCACATTCACCCGCAATCGCAGCAGACACCCAGGTCAGATCCAAACACGACAAGTTCCCAGTTCTCACATCCAACCGCGTGCCCGAACCATCATTCAGCAAAAACGGACACAATTCATCCGCCATGCCCTCCAACAGTTCCCCATTCGCATCCGTCCGGTCAGTACCCCACAACGTATTGGCACTGTTGAAATCACCACACAAAATCGCAAGGTCCCACATGTCCCCTTATCACTCCAGACAGCACACCCACCTCCGCCACCTCACACGGATTATAATAATTCAACACCGATACTTCCGATCCCCCTACCCGAATCCCCACCCCAATAGCCTCCACTGCTCCATCCACCACAATCTCCCTTGCAACAAACCCCTTCCGAACTGTCAGAGCTACACCCCCCCTCCCCCCAGCCTATCCTTACGAAACAACTCAAAACCCGGAATCACAAACCTCACAACACCCCTTAACCACGTCTCCTGGATACAAACCGCATCAACATTCAATTCCCCACACAACACCGCTTTCAACTCCTGCCCATTCCTCAACAAACTCCTTGCGTTCCACTGCAAAATCCTCAGGCCGACACCCCACTCTGCTTCCGTACTTTAGCAACCATCCTAAACACATCCTGTTCCAACACATCCACAACACTCAAAAACCTCCTCCCTGCTTCCACCACACCTTTCGTAAGATCCGACACACTGACAGACAAATTCCCCTGAACCAGCTCCAACACAATCACCATAAAGCACATAAACTCAGTTTTCAGGACAACCACCATTTCTACGCCTTTCACCTCATCCACCATACTCTTCCTTCCCACAGCCTCATCCACCACCGGCTTTCTCCCACACACCTCACTCACTACCCGTACCGGTTTCACCTTTGCCACAGCCTCCGCATAAGATAAACCTTCCACCGCCCTCACCTGCACCACCTCTCTCGCCACCCTGTGACTCTCCCACCCCCTAAATGCAGTAGAGTGCCCCCCCCCCACAATTCACACATTTCTCCGTGGTCTCCACCATGCATTCCTTAATATCGTGATCTCGACCACACCTCCCAAAGTGCCTCTCGTTCCAGCATACTCTCGCCACATGTCCAAAATGTTGACACTTAAAACACCTCAAAGGCAACGCTACATAAACTTTCACACAAAACTTCTGGTAACCCAACTCCACCACCTCCGGGCACTCCGCCCTCGCAAACCTCACTGCCACAGTTGTAGACACCACATCCCCATGTGCATCTCTCCTCCCCAACCTCCACGCCTCCACCACCCCCACATCTGCCAGCTGCTCCTCCACCTCAGACATATTCACAGACACCAGCACTCCATACAGCACCCCCTTACACGACACATCACTTTGATCAAACACTTGCACCGCATGCCTACCCAGACAACGCACTTCCAGAATCTTAGCCTTACTACCAGCATCCGTCCCCTCCACCAACAACCGGCCCCCAGCCACCACTAGCACCCGAGTGACATCCCCCACAGCCACCTTCATCCATCCAGCAATCGCCATCGGATTCTCCCCCAGAAACGTCTTCACACGACTATCAGACCCAGAGTTGCCCCGGTCCAGCCCCCCTCCATCATCTCTGTGTAGACCTGCTGCGATGCCGCCCCTCACTTCCCTCCTTCCCCCCCTCCACAGATGTAGATTTCAGTCAGCGTCCTCCTCCTCTTCGCCCCCTCCTCAAATCCCCCTTATTTTCAGCCTTCCCACTCCCCTTTGCCATCCAAGCACACTCACCCCCTGCACCCGCCTAGAGAGTCCGCTCCGCCTCCTCGAGCCCAGCACCCTCCACCCAGACACCGCTCCGCCCTGCCTGAGTCCGCCTCCTCATATGATGAAACACTGCTCTCTCCCTCTCGCGTCTGCGCACAGCCAGCCACGAACCACTTCCAGCAACTCCGTGTCCAGAAATACCCTGATCGCGTTTCTTGACCTCAACTGAATGACAAGCTCCGCCTCTTTTTTCAGTTATCACGTGATAAATGTGGCTACTTGACGGTCAATAGCGTCTTCATAAAATAAAGCCACCATTTTTAAAGGCGAATACCCAATACATTTACCTACGAGACCTCGTACTTTAGAAATCATGCAAGGTACCAGTCATTACCAAGAATAAAAAATAGAGGCTTTGCCTGCCATTCCGCCCGATAATGAACAAAGTCATACAGTTCACAGAAGCTTTTAGCGCAAGTGCGCATAATTGGTTTAACAGATGCTATTGTGTACAGGATTCAGTTCCTCCCACACTCAGCAGCTCTTAACCCTAACGGGAGAGTCTTAAAGAAAAGAAGAAAAAGCAGCTGCCTCAGAAACTTTAAAGCAGCCTAATGCTACTATACATGCACTGTGTTTCAATACAGTTACCATGATATGCAAAATTTGCATTCTTAGCTCGTAGATGTGTATAATGCAGTCTATACTACTGTTGTCTACACTATCTTTACAACAATGGGACACTCAAAGGGTCCAATTACTGCTTAAAGTGCATATCACATTTAGAAAGTGCAAATGTTTTAGTGTACAAAAATCGCAAATATTGCACTTAAATACAATTAACAATCTACTGGAATAAATTGATACAATAAAGCGCAACTGCCATATTGTACACATTCCTCTAAGAGTAAACACAATGCATACATGTGCAAAAAATATGCAACAAGATGCAAAAAAATGCAAAAAATAGCATGAAAATACAGAATCTCTAATACCTCAAATAATATGCATATCAATGAACATTCCGCTTGGACAGATGAATCATATGAAAAAGTGCAAATGCTCTGTTGTGCAAGACTCTGCTAAATATATCTGTGCACACAGTGCAAAATGCAAGATATTATGTGTCTGTGCAAAATAGCAATCCAGTGATAATTATCAAATCCTCAAAAACGGGGGGTGGAAGAGGAGGAAAGAAAAAAGAGAAACAGGAAAAGGAGCAAGACTATAGGTTCATCATCAATGTTATAAATAAACAATCACAATGGTTTTCATCATCCATCAACTATAACAGTAAGTAATCTCATTCCCTGCTGAAATAATCATAATACTATTAGCGGATACATGTTCTATAAAAGAATGACTCGCATGATACATCACATGTCCACATGATCCAATTAGTTAAAAAATGTGATTGTAGTACCAAATCATTTAAAAAAAAAAAAAACTACTATCTTGTGTAGGGATTTCCTTCTCCCTCTGAGAAGGAAACTCTTTCTTATCTTTAAATGTTTCAATCTCTTCAGGACGATTTGAAAATGCACTGCTTTCTTTCCCACCTTTAGAGTTTGCACTTCCCAAAAGTCCAGTAGCTCTGTGGCGAAAGTCGGGATAAAATTTGACTTAGGGTTCTTGCCCAGTCGAATAACACAGCTGCCATGATTTTATGCACAATGCTGTCCATGTTATGTTGTATTCAGCTTCCATTTACTCTGTCATAACATAGGACCTCTGTCTATGCTTCCTTGACACTCTTGGTGGTTATTTCAGCTTTGTATTACATTGTTTGTATCCCTTTTCTCTATGGACTAGAGGGGCCAGGTGCCTGCTACGTTCTCTCGACTTTCGTTCGTTTTGGTAGCTATTCCAGGCTTGTACCACAATGTTCATATTGCTTGCTCTCTGGTTTAATGGGGCCGTGTGCTTGTTACATTCGCTTTAGGTTTCGTACCTGAATCGGTTTCTTTAAGATGCCTTCCATAATTAAGGAATGGCAAATGATGCAGCATAGAGCCATCCAGTAGTGGCAGTTGGCTATTCATTCAGAGAATGCAGGGGTGAAGGAGGGGGAAGGAGAAGATGGTTCACATATCGTCAGAAAAGAGGTGATAATTAAAGCCAAAGGAGCAACTATGTATGCAGAGGGAGTGGTGAAAAGGGTTATTATAGCAGGGTCTAGGACTTATCCTTGAGGAACTACCACCTAGATGTTAATGCTTGCTTTAGTTGGGAAATCGGGGGCGACTAAAAACTAGATGGTTCAGCAGAATTCTTTCCTCTTGGTTCCTTATAGGACATGTTTTCGTGCCATTGGGCCTTCGCCATTACTGGTGGCCACAAGCTCCACTGGCATGGCAGTTGGCAGGAAGGACAACAAGAAAGGCATCATAAAAGGGGGTAAAATGTCAACCTACCACAAAGGGCTTCACAGATTGTTGTCACAACAACATTGGATACACCTTCCAAGACCAAGCCATCTTCCCCTTTCCCTCCGGTTTCCCCAATACCTTCTGGGTTTCCCCAATGCCTTCTGTGTCACTAGAGTTTCCACCCATAGACTGGTCTGTTCTTCAACCATGTGGTTTGTCTGCCACATTTGACATGGAACAGACTGGTTGTAGAGTATTGCCCACTGACAATACACCGGCCTCCCAGCCTCATACTCGGTCTATACCAACAGAGCCAATTCCATCGGTAATGGCCTCCTCTCCTCAGCAGAAGCTCTTTTACGAAAATGTAAATGCATGTTAACGGCCTTTGACATAAGATCCTTTTTGCAAACATAATAAGTCATCCTGCTAGCTCCACAACCTACTGTGGCAGGTCGGAAGTAGGAGGCGGATAGTTTAAGGACATTTTTACCAATGTTTATTAAAATAATAAAGACAAGGCATATCGTTCCCTACTGCTAGTGGGGTATCCCTCCCTATATGAATAACTCAAGCTCGTCAGTCATCAGGAAGTCCCAAACGAATGTGTGTATAGTCCAAAACAATTCTAACTGGCCCTACTACTATTTTAACTAACTTAAATTATAATAGAAGAATGTCTGCCCTCGCCTAGTAATCTCTTAGGGCAATATCGCTTCTTAGTCCATATTTCCCTTCAGTAAAAAATCTTCAAATAGTCTCTTGCCACCTTCTGGACAAGATCTTGTAACTCTTTGCAATGTACTTGGGTTTTGTCTCCCCTTTTGGGCGAGTTGTTCAGTCCTTTGTATCACTCTTTCTGATTCTTTGTTCCAGGCTCATCTTGCCCCCCCTCAAATCCATCTACCACTCAGATGTCTGTACCCTCTTTCTCCTTGCCCCTCATGACTCTATTTCTTGTTCGCTTTCGTACCTTGGTTGGCTTCCCTTTCCCTCCCAACTTAAATTTAATTTCCTCTGTTTAGTCTTTAAATCTCTCCATGATCTTGCTCCCCCTTATCTCTCCTCTCTCCTCTCTTTCTACACTCCTTCCCGCTCCCTTCGTTCTGCTGATCTTTTCCGTCTCACTGTCCCTCCTTCCCCATGTGCCTCCTCCCGTTTCCGCTCCTTTCAGTTCCTAGCCCCCCTGCACTGGAACTCCCTACCTCTCTCAATCCGCTCTATACTTACCTTTTCCTCCTTCCGTGCTGCCCTGAGATCTCTCCTTCTCCATTCCCACCCTGAAACCTTCCACACCTCTCATTCTCTCTCCTTCCCTCACATCTTCCCTATGTACATCTCCCTACCCGCCCCCTTCCCCTCCTTGCATCTTCACCCTTATACGCTTTCCGTTTCCCTCCTCCTTCCCTTCCTCGCCCCTTTCCTCTTCCCTCACAGATTAATTGCTCTTACTGTTTTATTGGTTTGATTCATGATTGTAAATTGCTTCTACTGTTAAAAATGTCTATGTATTTTGTTATTATAATGTAAAGCGCTTTGGATTAAAGCGCTATATAAACACAATAAATACAAATATGCCTTTCGGACTCTTGTAGTCTCTGGCTTCTTCGGTTGGTTATCCTTTATAATGACTTGATCATCCCCCTTTCGTGGGGTTGCTCTGTTTGATTATTTCTCGTGTTATCTGGTTTGCTTAATTTCACTTCCCATTCATATTTATAAACTTCTCTCTATGGTTTCCTCCACTCTTTATTTCTTAAACCGTGGGGTACTTCCCTCTTCCCATGGTTTTTGTGCCCAGTTCTTAATACCTTCTTTTTCAGGTTTATTCGTTATTCTTTTGATCACTTTGACACAGTTTCATTTTAATGGCTTTATATTATTATCTCAACAATTTCACTGCAACAAGTTTCTTCTGCTCAATACCAATGCCCCATGTGGCCTCCCATTCGAGGGGATTGGGTCCTCCAACGTATTCCATATCTGACATGTAATCACCACAGCTGTGCTGCTTCGGAAAATCTGCGGCGCCTGTGTCCTGCGTCGATGACGTCGATACACCACCCTCGAGGACCTCCTCCGACAGCCGACGTCACTGGATGTTATAAGTAGGACGCACGACGCCCGTAGCATCAGTTCTGTTTTTTCCGCAAATGTGTTCGCTTCGGAGATCTCGGCGCGCCTCGACTCTTTGGAGTTTCTGTTCTTTCTCGGTTCTTCAAACCTGTTCGTATTGTGAAGTATAATCTCCGTGAAGATGTCTATCTCGTCTTCCACCCCGCGTCCGGGCTTTAAGAAGTGCGGGGACTGTGGGTCCAAGATGTCAGTGACGGACTTGCACGGCACCTGCCTCTGGTGCCTCGGGGAGGCCCAGTCGCTCACGTCCAAAGCCTTGCGGGAGCGCAAGAAGAAGTTGTCGGTAGGTAAGGTGTCCAAGCCACGGAAGTCGAGATCTGCAGGGCTTTCGACAGACGATTCAAGGGGCGACTCTCCGCGTCGTCGTCGGAAGTCCAGTGGGTCTCGGTCCCGGAGTCGGTCCCGCCACTCCTCTGCCTCTTCGAGGCACTCCCGGAAGCGCCGTCATCGGTCGCCTTCCCCGTACTCATCCGAGGACTCCGCCCGTCGGCTGGTCGCTTATCCCACCAAGCATGCGACGCCGGAGGAATGGGCTTCCTTCTGGAAGAAAATGTTAGCGATTCTCGAATCGCAGGGCACTGGTCCGTCCGCACCTCCAAGTGGGGTCGGTTGTGATTGGTCGAGAGACACCACTCGCATGCCTTCGGGTTTGGGTGGTCGGCACGATTCGTGGGAGAGGTCCTGCTCGGACAAGGGGAATCGTTCTCGTCATGCCCGGTCCAGGTCCCGGTCCTCGACGCGCTCGAGACCGTGTGCACCTGTGGTGTCTTCGAGGAAGACGTCGATGCCGAGGTCGTCGATGGACTCTTTCGAGGCCCCGCCTCCGAAGAAGTCGTCGACACCATCGGCGCCCAGGCTGTCGAGGGACACGCTCGGGGCTCCGGCCTTGAGGCCTGTGTCAATGCCATCAATGCTGTTGGCGCAGCGTTCGCCGTCAACGCTGATTTACTCGACGCCTTTCGAGGCTGTTTTGACGGGGGTACCCCGGGGCTCGGTGGAACCTCCTAGAAAGGCTCTGCCCAAGGTCAAGCATGGCTTTGCTCCACATTCTTTGCCTTCTTTCCGCCATCTTGAGTTTATTTCAGAGGTGGAGGAGGACTCTGATGATGGCATGGTTCCTGATACGGTGCCAGATGAGATTCTCTCCGGCCATAGCCAAATTGAGGACCTGCGGCAGTCCCTGCACGATGCCAGTGGGCTGGACACCTCTCCGGTGGTGGAGTTTTGTAGGCCTGAGCCTGGCACTCATGCCGACTCCTCGTACCGGCGCCTTATGTCTAGGGTCACTGAGTACCTGGGATGGTCTGCTCCCCCAGGGGATTTTCTTCAAGATGACCTTACAGATATCTTCGACCAAGGTCCACCAACTGACCTGGTACTGCCGTTCCATATGGCTCTACAGAGGAGGGTGGTGGCGGCTTGGACTGCTCCCGAGAGTCTACCGGCAGTGGGCAAATCTTTGCCACGAAAATACCACCCAGCCAATAGCGACCCCTGCTACTTGACCAAGCACCCCTCTGGAGAGTTTGGTGGTGCAGGCGGCTATGGCCCCGGCAAAGCAGGTGTCGTATCCTACCATATCTCCTGATTGGGACGACAAGCGTTTTGACGGCTGGGCGAAGAAAGTGTTTTCTTCAGGGGGTATGGCGCTTCAGGCAGCCAACTCCGTATGTGCCTTGTCAAGTTTCAAGCACACTCTGTGGAACTGTGTTTGCTTAGCGGCTGAACATATTCCCGAAGGGGACGAACGGGATGGTTTCCTTACACATGGCATCCTTGCCATCCTGAACCATGGCGAGGCCGTTCAGTCGGGTTTGGACATGCCAGATTGCGTCAGCCGGTCCATGGCAGCGAGCACCGTGATACGCAGGTTTGCGTGGTTGCGGAAGTCAGGGTTTGCTCCTGATGTGCAGACCCGGCTCCTCAACATGCCCTTTGACGGGGAACATCTTTTTGGCAGCAAGGCTGACAAGAGCCTTGAGAGGTTGCAGACCTCCAAAGCTGCAGCGAAGTCATTGGACGCTGCAGTTCGCCAACCTCTGCCTTTTTGTCCTAGGGGACAGCGATGGAGGGGAGGGTTCCTTTCGTTATTACTCATCCTTTGGTAAAGCGAGAGGAGCTGCCAGTCAAAGGGGCCGCCGTAAGAGTGCCAGAGGTGGAAAACAAGGTATTCGAGGTGCCAAGGCAGCTCGGGCTGTTGCCTCTTTGCTCTCAGGCAACGCCACAGCCGCTTCAGCTCAGTCATGAGGCCATGTCACATGGTTCGCCGGTTGGGTGAAGGCTGGCGCAGCATCTTGCAGAGTGGCGTGCCATTACTTCAGATGTGTGGGTTCTGGAGATCATAACCCACGGCTACTGTCTTCGTTTCTGGCAGAGGCCTCAAGACAATCCACCGGGGAATCTCTCTTTGAAGAGTCCGGATCTGCTCCTTGCGCAGGAAATTCAATCCCTGCTGGAGAAAGGCACCCTAGAACTGGTGCGTGTAGCGTAGAGGAACAAGGGATTGTATTCCCCTTATTTTTTGATTTCCAAGAAAGACGGGGGATTGAGACCCATCATGGACTTGCGCCGTTTTAACAAACTCCTGAGGAAGGACGAGTTCAAGATGGTTACTCTCTCTCAAGTCCCTTCAACTTCAGGACTGGTTGGTGTCTCTCGACCTCAAGGACGCTTATTTTCATGTGCCGATACATCCAAAGCACAAGAAGTTCCTGAGGTTCGCGGTTGGCGACTCGCACTTTGTTTCGGATCCTGCCGTTCAGATTGACCTCCGCCCCAAGGGTCTTCACCAAACTCATGGTAGTGGTGGCAGCGCACTTCAGGAAAGGGGGGATTCACGTCTACCCCTACCAGGACGATTGGTTGATCAGGGCGCACTCTCCCGAGCAAGTCCTGGATCATCTGTCAGTCACCTGCCACTCCCTCCACAAGCTGGGCTTCTCCCTCAACTTAAAGAAGTCCCATTTGACACCAACTCAGAGGCTCCAGTACATCGGAGCTGTGCTAGACACGTCCCTGGGGCAGTGTTTTCCTCCCCAGGTGAGGGCTCATCACATTCAGCAGATGGTGCACAAGTTTCAGCTTGCCCAGAGTCTCCCAGCGTTCGAGCTCTTGAGATTGCTCTGCCTCATGGCATCCTGCATTCTTCTGGTGCCAGAAGCCAGGTTGCGGATGAGATATTTGCAATGGGCACTCAAGCTCCAGTGGTCTCAGTCCTCCGGCAGGTTGTCGGACCCTGTTCAGGTGCCGTCCTTGGTCGCCCAGAACCTTCTGTTGTGGGCCGTCGAAGGCCATCTGATGAAGGGGGCTCCATTTTGGCTACCCTGGCCGGAGGTGACAATCGTGACGGATGCATCCCTCACAGGATGGGGAGCTCATGCCAATGAGTTGACAGTCAGCGGTCATTGGTCTCCGTCGGAATCCAGACTCCATATCAATCTGTTGGAGCTGAGGGCCATCACGCTAGCCCTGAAGGCTTTTCTGCCGACTGTGCGAGGGAAGAATGCCCTGATCCTGACGGACAACAGGGTGGCCATGTACTACCTCAACAAAAAGGGGGGGGGGGCAGGGTCACTTCCTCTGTGCAGGGAGGCGATGCAGCTCTGGTTCTGGGCAATCCAGCAGGAAGTTTCGATCTCGGCAGTTCATCTGGCCGGAGACGAAAACGAGACAGTGGACGCTCTGAGCAGGCAGAGCACGATCTCTCACAAGTGGGAGTTGGCTCAGGAGATTCTCCTGGAGATCTTCGCCCTTTGGGGGACCCCTCATGTGGATCTCTTCGCCTCCAGTGTCAACCGGAAGTGCGAGAGGTTCTGCTCGCGGGAATTTCCTCCAAAAGGAGCCTTAGGAGACGCGTTCGTGGTGGAGTGGTCATTCCCACTGCTGTACGCATTTCCTCCAGTCCCTGTCATCCCGCAAGTACTGCGGAGGTTAGAGGTTTGGTTCCCGGATGATCCTCATTGCTCCGGGGTGGGCCCAGAGGACATGGTACCCGGAGTTGTCCATCTGCCCTCCACGTCGTCTTCCTTACCGAGATGATTTGCTCTCACGGGAGGGGGGGGGTCAGGTTCTCCATCCAGAGGTCAGATCCCTCAACCTTCACTCTTGGTTTCTGAAAGGTTGAGGTATAAGGATTGGGACCTCCCTGAAGACGTGATGGAGGTGTTGCTTTCGGCCAGACGGCCAGCAACTAAGTCGCTGGACCGTTCCCGTTGGTGCAATTTCTGCGACTTGTGCAGGGTTAAGAATGTGGATCCTTTTGCATGTGACATTCCCATGGCTCTGTCTTTTTTTGCTTTCTTTGGCATTCATGCCCTTTGAGACTGTTGACTCTTAAAACTGTCTTTTTGGTTGCGGTCACTTCCGCTCGCAGAGTGAGTGAGTTACAGGCACTTTCAGTTAAGCCACCCTTCACTGTTTCATAAGGACAGGGTTGTCCTTAGAGTTTGTCCTTCCTTTCTTCTGAAGGTGGTGTCGGAATTTCATTTAGGCCAGAAGGTTGTTCTTCCGGCGTTTTTCTCTCCTCCACATCCTGGTAAGGAAGAGCTGAGGCTCCATAGGCTTGATCCTAGGAGAGCGTTAAGCTTTTATATTTCACGCATGTCCTGGATCAGAGTGGATGATCAACTCTTCATTGGTTACGCTGGAAAGCATTTGGGACAAGCTGTGACGAAACAGACTTTGTCTCGCTGGATTATTCTGGCTATTTCTGAGTGTTACCGTTTTGCGGGTAAGGACCCACCGGTCGGCTTGCGGGCCCATTCTACCAGGGGAATGGCTGCCTCTACTGCCCTACAGAGGGGTGTTCCTATTCGTAACATCTGTGATGCAGCGACCTGGGCTTCGGTACATACTTTTGTACGTCACTACTCCCTCGATTCCATCCATGGGCAGGATCTGGCCTTTGGCAAGGCGGTCCTTTACACCGCAATTTGATTGGGCATTCTAAATTTCTGTTTTCTAAATTCTTTTCCACCTCCTTGCATTGGTACTGCTTTGGGAGTCTGTCATAGATATGGAATATGTCGGAGAACCCAATCCCCTCTAAGAACAAGTTACTCTCTTACCTGGTAACGTTCTTTCGATGGGATAGTCCGACGACGTATTCCATATCGCTCCCTCCCTGCCTTCCCCTCTACAGAATTTCTTATGCGATTGCAGCTTACGTTTCCGAAAGGCTTTGTTTGTCAGACTGGCAGAAGACTGGTGCCACACGTTCTGGGAAAAAACTACAACTGAGGCTGCGGGCGTCAGGCGTCCTACTTATAACATCCAGTGACGTCGGCCGTTGGAGGAGGTCCTCGAGGGCGGCGTATCGACGCCATCGACGCAGGACGCAGACGCCGAAGATTTTCCGAAGCAGCACAGCTGTGGTGATTACATATCATAGAAATGGAATACGTCGTCGGACCATCCCATCGAAAGAACGTTACCAGGTAAGAGAGTAACTTGTTCTTCTCCCTGTTACCTCTGCATCTGCAGGGGAACACTGTTGAGCTTGTTTCTTGTTTGGGTTATTTTCATCTGCTCTGGATCTCCTACTTCTCCTTGTTGTCGCTGTCCTGTACTCTGACCTCATTCTCGTTTTGACCAGGCCTGGATGCAGTCTAGTTGACTCCCCCTCTGGGTTGTTTTGGCGCTGTTCAACAGGTGCACAGCTCACAGCAAAGTCGTCGTGGCCACACCACCACCGGGATAAGGATTCCCTTGTCCCTGGGTTCTCTCAGTTCGGAAACGCTGGTCCACCAGCGTTTCCCCCTAATTCTTAGGACTCCTCTGAAAATTGCGGGCTCTGCGGCTCTCCTCAATTCCGCCTCCTCCAGGCGTCACCTTGTTAGGGGGCTTCCCATGCTTACGCTCGCTCTCTGTGTCTGCACTTCGCCTCTCCTCTGCGTACTCTCCCTCTTCCCAGGGTGCTTGTTCTCCTTTTCCAGCCTACTTGTCTCAGTTAAATGTACATCTCTCCTTAAAAAGACAGATCCTTCTCCTTGTCCATAATGGGATAGTTTAGTTATGTCTTCAGCCAAGTCCCTGGATCGTATAATGTTCTTCATATCTATAATAATTTATAATAATGATATATTTGTTTTTAGTTCAAATAATGAACTTTTACAAAAATTACTATTCAAACAAACCAACGAACAATATGACAATTCATTACTGTTCATATACTTTACATAACGCTTTGCATATATATATATATATATATATATATATATATATATATATATATATATTTCTGAGGCTTGTGGAATCTGCTTAGATCACATGCTGTGCATAGGCCGACATCTAGTGGAAGCTGCGGAGTATTACAGTTTGTTTTTCGAAAGTCGAAAATGGGCGTCGACACAGGCGTGCCAGTAATACTATCCCTAGTGTGACGTCCACTGTACCCAAGATCCCTCACGCGTGTAGGATCCTCAGATTGTTTTTTTCCGCCATACTGGTCGGAAGCATCTTGCGGAGTTCCCTGGCCTTAGCCATACTTTTGCTGTTATTATAATTTTAATTCTTATTCATTCCCTTCCCCACCCCAACGTCGACCCTCAACCTCGACGACGGCTGGAGAAGTCATCGACCGTCGACTGCTGCACGACGGATCTGGGCCTCGGTAGGCCGCTGGCCTCGGCCCGGGCCTAGTAGGCCGCTGGCCTCGGCCCTTACAAGTAGGGAGAGTGGGGGGTGGTACATACTCTTCACTCTTGATATATAGTTACATTTATATATATTCCTACACTTAGCAGCCCGCTGCCTTAAGGTGCGTATGGAGGGTACCCCTTTTCAATTCTGCCCCAAGTGCAATCGCAAATACCCTTGGGTCGACAGGCACGCCACGTGCAATCTCTGCTTGCCGAGGGATCACCCCGAAGCGAACTGCAGAGCGTGTAGTAGGTTTAAACCTAAGACACTTAAGGACCGTTCGACAAAGCGTTGGGCCCACCACGCCAGGCAGGAGGCCATGGCAGCGGAGGGCGCCTTCAGCGATGGCAGCGACGCCGTACTTTCGGACGGCGAGGGCATTACGGCGTCGAAAGACAGCCGACGAGCGCAGGTCCCCGACCTCGGAAGGTCGTCCGGCAAGGCGGCTATGGGGAAGACCCCCGGCGACGCAAGCGCTACACACCTAACACACACTAAACACACTAAGACCAACCGGACCTCGACGACGTCGACTTCCCGGAAAGAGGCACAAAAAGAACGGTCCGACTCGGTGTCCTCTGGGCGCTCTCGATCGAGATCGCCTCACGACGCAAGGCAATCATCCACTCTTGCCAAGAGTGCCTCGCTACACACACTAACGGAAGTTCGATCGTCGGGAGACGAAGACGACTTCCACCCCCAGGCCGCGCTCCAAGATACCGAGACCGCGGTTAACACCAGTGAGGCCCCACGCCCGAAGCACACAGATACCTTTCCAGACCCTCGACGCCAGGCGTCGAAAGTCTCTGGGGCCCCCAAGGGACAGGGAAAACATTTTTCCACGCACGGAGAAGGGGGGAAACAGCGGAAAGCACAGCCTTCCACCCCTGTAAAGCCTAAGCAGACAAGCAAACACAAGTCTACCCTTGAAAATAAATCACCTGCTAAAGTAATACCCTGTTCCAGGGAATGGTCCAGTGAAGACATAGACAGGGTTATGTCTAGGATGTCTTCCTTGGCTGATTTTTATGATAAGAACCCAGAACACTTTCTTTCATATAACCCTCAAGGGGCCACACCCTCAGGCTCCTCCGATCCTATCCCGCTAAGTAAAAAGCCCCGGGTCGAAAGACCTGAACCCTTCGAGGTTCAGCCTTACTCCACTCCATATTCTACTCCACTCCCCAGTTATCAGGGACAAGTTTTCCCTGAAGAGGACCAGGAGTTTGCAATTATGGAAGAACAAACCGGGACAGATTACTATGCAGAGGATGAGGACCTGGAGGAGGGAGAAGATGAGCAGGAAATTTACAGAGTAGATTCCCCAGTACAAAGCGAAGCCCCAGTTACTGACTCTCCAGTTGATAACCAGCCCCTCCTTAACGAGGTTCTCGCTCGAGCAGCGGAACACTTCCACATCGACACCCACGGTGTACAGGAGGAAAGGGACTTCGCGGAGGAGTTTGTAGGAGAGAGAAGACCGGTCGCTCAGACCATCCCTATCCTCAAATCCATCCAACGAAGAATAGATCCTTCCCTGGTGAATCCTAACCTCACCAGAGCTGTCAACCCCAGAATTGAAAAGATTTTCCGGGCAGCCCAGTCTGACCCTCTGTATATAAAGGGACATCTTAAACCAGATTCCCTAGTGGTGACCAACACTAGAAAGAGGGCTGGCACGCCCTTATCTTCATCAGAAGCTCCTCCCGACAAGGAGAGCAAAAAACTTTACGGGTTTGGCAGAAAGGTAGCCTCAACGTCCGCCTACCAAGCAAGGATTGCGAATTCCACCACCCTGTTGGCTAGTTACAATTGCCATCAATGGGAAGAAGTCGCGGCGCTCATTGCCTCTGCTCCAGAACCGTTAAAGGGCCAGCTGGCTCGGATCTCGGCAGAGGGGAGAGCCGTGTCTGGTTGCATTTTAAAAGCAACTTTCGACGCCGCTGACAACGCAGGGAGATTGATAGCAGAAGGTACTGTTATCAAGAGACATGCGTGGTTACGGCAGTCGGGATTCAAGACAGAAACCCAGGCTTCTTTAATAGACAAGCCAGTGGAACCCGACCTATTGTTTGGGAAAGCGGTCGAAGACGCACTTAAAAATGCCAAAGATGAATATGAGACTCTCAAATCCCTTGGCCAGCTTACCAACAAACCCCCTAACCAGAGGGGGAACA
This sequence comes from Ambystoma mexicanum, assembly GCF_040938575.1. Taxonomy (NCBI): domain Eukaryota; kingdom Metazoa; phylum Chordata; class Amphibia; order Caudata; family Ambystomatidae; genus Ambystoma; species Ambystoma mexicanum. The sequence continues at coordinate 649,818,633 of NC_090934.1, read as the reverse complement.
ATAATTTTCGTCGCCCACGCGGCCAAAATTCACAAAGAGGCAACTATGCCCAGGGACAAGGTACACAATGGAATAACAACCAGCAGTCTACCCAGAGTTACGGCAGGGGTAACAAGAGAGGTCGTGGAAGAGGCAGAGGCAGCCCCAACAAGGGCGGTGGCACGCCTCCACCAAAACAGTGACGCTCAGTTCAGGGTCCCTTGCCACGCAACCCCAGTAGGGGGACGCATTTCCACCTTCACCCAGGCTTGGGAAGGGATCACCTCAGACAGATGGGTGCTGTCAACAGTATCCGCAGGATATTGTATAGAACTACTGCAGCGTCCCCGGAATCATCCTCCACGACAAAGAGTGCACTCCCTAGAGCATCAAAGGATCCTTCTCGAGGAGATCGCCATTCTGCTAGAAAAGGACGCGATAGAACTCGTCCCAGGACACCAGGTAAACAAGGGTATCTATTCAACTTACTTCCTTGTGCCAAAGAAAGATTTGACAATGCGCCCAGTATTGGACTTACGGCCTGCCAACAAATATGTCAAGCCCCAAAAATTCCGTATGACCACGCTACAAGAGGTAATCCCCCTCCTAAAAAAGGGGGATTACATGGCAACCTTGGATATGAAAGATGCTTATTTTCATATTTCCATGCTCCCAGCGCACAAAAGGTACTTGCGCTTCAAGGTGGACAGTCGCCACTACCAATTCAAGGTACTGCCCTTCGGGATAGCTTCAGCACCAAGGGTATTCACCAAGGTACTGGCGGTGGCGGCTGCACACCTACGCAGGGAAGCAATCCCGGTGTACCCTTATCTGGACGACTGGCTCATAACGGGGGAAACCCCAGGAATTTGCAGGTCAAACATTCAGAGGACTATCGACCTCCTCCACGAATTAGGCTTCTCCATCAACGAGAAAAAGTCAAGTCTGGTGCCAGGCACCTCAAAACAGTTTCTAGGAGCTATCCTAGATACTCAGAAAGGATTGACCTTCCCTTCGGAAGAGAGAATTCGGAATATACTTCTGCAAATTCCGCATTATCAGTCAGGTCAACAGATAACAGTACGCAAAGCTATGCGGTTACTGGGCATGATGGCGTCATGCATTTACCTGGTCCCCCACGCGCGTCTGCGCATGCGTCCCATGCAGGAATGGTTGGCGAAACAGTGGTCTCAGGCAAGTGGTCATTGGGACGATCTAGTGGTCGTTTCGCCAACACTCGTACAGAGCCTACACTGGTGGACAAGAGAGAATCTCGCAAAGGGGAAACCCTTTTACGATCCCGAAGTACAAGCCGTGGTGACTACAGATGCATGCCTGACTGGGTGGGGAGCTCACCATCTCCACCACACAGCTCAGGGTCTCTGGTCTCACTCAGTAGCCAAGAACCACATCAATCTACTAGAGCTTCTGGCAGTATTCCGAGCGCTAAGGGCGTTCGAGCCCCATCTACTGAACTTGTCGGTGCAGATCAGGACGGACAGCACGACAGCCATGTTCTATCTGAACAAGCAAGGGGGGACTCGTTCGCCAAATCTGTCCAAGCTTGCCCAGAAAATATGGATATGGGCACTCAGACGGAACATCTTCCTGTCATCGCAACATGTTCCAGGGGAGCTCAATTCCCTAGCGGATGCTCTAAGCAGAAACTCCCTCCCAGAAGAACACGAATGGGTCCTTCACAGAGACGTAGTAGAAGATCTCTTCTCTCAGTGGGGTTTCCCCACTATAGACCTATTCGCCACAAGCGAAAACAAACAATGCCCAGGATTTGCATCCAGGTTCCCCCAGCCGGACTCCCAAGGGAATGCCCTGTGGATGAACTGGTCAGGGATGTTTGCGTACGCTTTTCCACCAACTCCTCTCATCAGGAAGGTGGTGTACAAGATGAACAAGGAATCTATGACGCTCATCCTAGTTGCTCCCATGTGGGCGAGACAACCATGGTTTCCACACCTACGCAGGATGGCGGTGTGCGAACCCATCAGACTCCCAGCCTGGTACAACCTACTGTCCCAGCAACAGGGTCAAACAGTGCATCAGGAACCCAACTCTATGAACCTAGCAGCATGGCTCCTGAAGTCATAGAGTTTGGACATCTCAAATTACCACAGAGGTGTATGGACATTCTAAAGGAGTCCAGGAAACCAAATACAAGGCACTGTTACTTTGATAAGTGGAAAAGATTCGTTATCTGGTGCCAGAATAAACAAATCAACCCGGTTGATTGCACTCCTTCCAACGTTGTGACATACATGCTCCACCTGCTGGATGCAGGGTTGGTTTTTAACTCGCTGAAAGTACACCTGGCAGCCCTCTCGGCTTACACCACATCCCATAACAAGGTCTCGTGGTGGAAAGTACCAGTGGTTAAAGCCTTCATGGAAGGAGTAAAGAGACTTCACCCTCCTATTTCGAACCCACCGCCAGGATGGGACCTCAACGTGGTGCTAGCTAAGCTCATGGGACCCCCATTCGAACCCATGCATAAAAGTAGTCTCAAACACCTGACTTATAAAACGGCCTTCTTAGTAGCCATTACCTCCATAAGAAGGGTCAGTGAAATTCAGGCTCTGTCAGTGCAGGATCCTTTCTTTACTATCCACAAGGACAAACTGGTTTTACGCACACACCCTAGGTTCTCACCTAAATTCATATCCAAGTTCCATGTAAACCAGTCCATCGAGCTTCCGGCTTTCTTCCAGAACCCGCAAAGCTCGGCTGAGGTGAAACTACACACCCTAGATGTGCGTAGGGCGGTCCTATACTATGTAAATAAAACCAGACCGCTAAGGAAAACAGATCAACTGTTTGTCTCCGTAGCTACAGGCAGAGAGGGGGATCGCGTCTCTAAGGGCGCTATCTCGAAGTGGATTATCAACTGTATACAGCTGTGTTACTCTCTTTCTGACAAGACTCTGCCTTTTACGCCAAGGGCCCACTCTACTAGAGGCATTGGTGCCACTCTGGCTTTCATTGCAAATGTTCCCCTCGACACCATTTGCAAAGCGGCTACTTGGAGCTCTATTCACACTTTTACTCAGCATTACTGCATTGACACTCATTCCAAGACAGATACACAAGTGGGACAAGCGGTTCTAAGACACCTGTTTGCTCATGACCCTTCTCACATCCCACCTCCTTCTTCTGGTACTGCTCGCTAATCTATGCACAGCATGTGATCTAAGCAGATTCCACAAGCCTCAGAAGGGATACATTACTCACCGTAATCGTATTTCTGATGCTTGTATCTGCTTAGATTCACATGCGACCCACCCTTCCTCCCCTCCGAGAGAAGGCGCATGATTGCTTGTAGTCTTACCTTTTCTGTCTATCTGCTTGGATTATCTGTACTCACGCTACTCCTCATGCTTCCTCATGTCAGAAAAAATACAATCTGAGGATCCTACACGCGTGAGGGATCTTGGGTACAGTGGACGTCACACTAGGGATAGTATTACTGGCACGCCTGTGTCGACGCCCATTTTCGACTTTCGAAAAACAAACTGTAATACTCCGCAGCTTCCACTAGATGTCGGCCTATGCACAGCATGTGAATCTAAGCAGATACAAGCATCAGAAATACGATTACGGTGAGTAATGTATCCCATATATATATATATATATATATATATGCAATTACATTTAAAAAGTTAATCACAAGCTTCTTTACATGACCAGTTGTGTGCGTGTGTATGTATATATGTGTGTGGGTGTATATATGTGTGTGTGTATATATATATATATATATATATATATATATATATATATATATATATATATATATATATATTTCAATTACGAACGGCTTCAACCAGAAACTATTCAGGCGAGCAGCACTCCACGAACAAAAGTGTTCCAATAATCCAAGGAATCACGGAAATCCAACAGCAAACACAGCAGCATAGGTTGCATATAATATAACAGCCTTTATTTTACGTGTGCAATAGATAAAAAGTAATCTCCCAGTGCAAATTATGCTTGGCCAGACGGCAGCCTGACGCGTTTCACCACTAACCAGTGGCTTGTTCACAGTTACTCATCAACCATAGAGTGTTTGTTTTTATACCAAACACTCCCACCAAAGTGAAAGACATAAAAAAGGTGGCTTAAAATCTCAAAAATAATGGCAATTAGCCATCTTGGCTTGGGCTGCTGGTTCACATTACAGAAGGATATAAGCATATGTTTAAATATAAACATGACTTTTCAGCCACAGCAAGACAAATACGAATAAAATTGGCATTTTAAATATTGGTGCTATTTCAGAAAATCAGCTCATAATGTATGGCACAAACTACAATTGTAAGTGCATTACGAGAAACATCAAAACTATCATATTGTAAACATAGTGTTGTCTTTCCCATTTGATACATAGAGGCAAGGATAACAAAATAGACCTGTCTAAAATGTACGCGGATCAAAGAGGTGACTACTAATGCATCTTGACATGTTTATGAAGTGCCTACAAAGCGAGATTAATATCTTCGCTGTATATATAATATTGAGTCAGTATAAAGTGCATAGTGCATTTATGTAAACAATGCATTCCTATGATCTAGTAAGTTCATATGGAACAATAAAGCACATTCATGTTATATTATAAAGTGCTTAGTGCAAATATATCCCGACATCTGCTTCTAGTAGTGGCTTAAAATAACTCCCTTGCCATATGATGTTGCCATGTTTTTTTGACTAGATAATATAGTGTTGCCTTTCACATTGGGTACATGAAGGTAAGAGTGCAAGGGCAACAGAAAAAATCTGCCAAAAATATTATTAGCGAAGCAAAGAAGTAACTACTTGTGCATCTCACCATAATTATGGAGTGCCTGGAGGCGAGATTGATATCTTCGCTAAATGAGTAGCGTTGAGACAATATAAAGTGCGTAGTGCTGTTGTGCAAACAATGCATTCCTATGATACAGTAAGTATTAATAGAAGAATATGAAGAACATTCATATCATATTATAAAGTGCATTGTGCCAGCTATAAACATCTCTCTAAAATTCTTCAATACAAAACAAAGGAATTCATTTTCTTGTGTAGTACAACACAATAAAAGCAAGTATGTCCCAACATTCACTTGTAGTAGTGACTTCAAATAACTCCCTTGCCATATGATGTTCCCGTATTTTTATAACTTGATAATATCAAAAAATAGATATAAAAGGGAAAGGATACTTTCAAATGTCAAGTATGCATACCTGGTAAAAAATGCCCAGGTGTCAACTCTGAACTGAAAATATAATCACACCATCTTAAGCACATCTAATATCTTAGAATTGCATTCAGATTGGACTACTTGCTTGCCAGGCCGAAATCAATAAATCAAAAACAGGCCTCCCAATGGGCATACCTGAGCCAAGTGTATTAAACAAATTGTTTTTGAGTCAAATTGAAAGTCACCATAAAAAGTGAAAGAAAGAAGTGATAAGTAAAAAGGAATAAAAAATGAAACAATGCACAATCCATTAAGCATATACAATTATGAAAAAAGTCCTTTGAATAAATGAGCTGCCGGGGGTGTTATCGTATTCAATATGATCTTTATGTCCCCAAAAATGTGTGAAGCTCCTCATCGATGTTATGTCCCAACGGTGTTTTACTCTCGAAGTCTAAGATGTATTTAGTCTCTTCTTGGCGGAGTGTTCTTTCATTATCGCCTCCCCTGGGGCCTGGGATGACCTTATGAATGCCAAAAAACGTAAGATAAGCTGGATCGGCATTATGCATTTCCGAAAAATGTTTAGCCATAGGGTAAGAGCAGTCCTTATTAGTAATGGCTCTCACATGTTGCAAGATGCGTACTTTCAGCTTTCATTTTGTGCTTCCAATGTACCATTTTGAGCAAGGAAATGATAGTAGTAGTAGCAGTGTGGGAGAACCAATACCGAAAGACCAGTCACAAGAACAAATTCCACAGCAAGTACCAACACCTGGGACCACAATTCCCCACCTTACACCATCTCAATCTGGGACAGTTGCTAGTACCACAGGTGTTTTTTTAGGCCTGAGAGACAGACAAAAAGAAAAAGAAAAACACGACGAGGCAAGAAAAACACAAAAAGGAAGATACAAATAAGTGAAAATCTAGTCATCAACCTATCAAGCAAAAACCTGACGAGTGGCCAACTTGATATCTTAAACCGTGGTCTTTCCTTTGTTCCTACTTGCAACACATCACTATTTGAAGAAAAAATCTGTCTTCACAGATTGTTGAGGAAATTAAGATTGAAGATGTTTTTCGAATCCGATTTGGATACAGAATCACAGGCCCTAGAGGATGACATCCTACAGATGCGCCCCAAGAGTACTTTCGACCCTCAGATTCAAAATTCGATCTTGGATCTCTTCGAGAAGAGTGTCATTAATGACCTCAAAAGAATTAATTACCATAGCACTAAACCAGTTAATATTAAGAATAGCCAACTTGAACATGTTGAACAGCTGGCTAAAGATGAAGATTTAACTATCAAACCTGCGGATAAGGGTGGGGCAATCGTGATCATGGATTCATCCTACTACACACGGAGATGTCTGGAACTACTTAACGACACCGTTACTTACACAAAACTTGATAATGATCCACTACTTAGAATCAAAGCCATCATCCAGAAAGCTATTGACAATGCTTTGGAAAACAACTGGATTGATTCAAAAACAAGTCAGTTCCTTATAAACAAATATCCAATCACGCCTGTGTTCTATGGCTTACCAAAGGTTCATAAAGACAACATTAATCCGCCACTCAGACCAATAGTTGCGGGAACTGATAGCATATTTGACCCATTGGCCATCTATGTGGATCGTTTACTTCAACCTCTAATCCAGGAAATACCAACCTACCTGAAGGACACTACAGACTTCCTCAACTGTCTACAAGAAATCATAGCCCTGGACACTAGCTGCATTCTCTTTAGTATGGATGTATGCAGCCTTTACACCTCTATTCCCCACATCGAAGGGGTTGATGCTGTACTCTGGCTCCTGTTGAATCATGAACATATAAGAGGGAACAAAGAATTTATTGTGGAATTACTGGAAATAATTCTTCACAACAGTTACTTTAGATTTCAGGGCCAATACTATGTACAATCATCAGGTACTTCAATGGGGTCGGCCATGGCTCCGGTTTATGCTAACACCTACATGTATAAATTTGAAAAAGAAAACGTGTTGGATCACCCATTTTGGTCATTTAAAATCTTGACCTGGAAACGTTATATAGATGATATCTTCGGTATCTGGTGTGGTACACGAGATGAATTGGATCTTTTTTTGGAACATCTGAATTCAGTGAACAACACAATCAAATTCACAATGGAAGTAGGGGACCCTTCATTACATTTTTTGGATGTGAGCTTACAGATCAAAGAGGGTCACATCGACACCACGGTGTACCATAAACCAACAGACGTGAATAATCTTTTACATTTCAGCAGTTTCCATCCTAAACCCATGCTCAAAAGCCTACCATTCAGTCAAATGTTAAGATTGAAGAGAATTATCTCAGACCCAGCAGGCCTTGACTCAGAATGTTCATTTCTAGTTGAACGATTTGGATCTAGGGGGTATCCAGATACTATCACAGGAGAAGCCCGCAACAGATCAGAGACCTTCACGAAGGAACAACTACGCATCCCTAAAGTCAAGGATAAGTCCACACCGCTACTCTACATTTCAAAGTACTCACGACAGAGTTTCCAAATCAGCAAAACTCTGCGTAAAAATTGGACCATACTACACAATGATCCCTCTCTCCTGAAATTATTTCCCAAAGCACCAATGATGGCCTTTAAACGTGGACATAATCTCAAAGATAAACTAGTGAGAGCGGAAAGACCTCCTAAAGACAAACAACTTGTACTGAGTACCATAAAGAAGGGTACCTTTCCCTGCTTGAACTGTACGAACTGTAACAATGTTATAAAAGGTGAAACGATATCTCACCCACAAACTGGGAAGAAATTCAAAATCAGAGACTTTTCCACCTGCCTCTCCGCAGGTGTCATCTACTCATTGAAATGTCCCTGTGGTAAATTATACATAGGACAAACCACAAGACCCGTCAAAGAAAGATGGTCAGAACACAAATCCACCATCAGATGTAAGAATCTCAGATCCCCAGTGGCAAGGCACTTCATCGAATTCCAACATACGATTGCACAAATTAAATTTCAAGTCATAGAAATTGTCAAACGTCCACACAGAGGTGGCAATTACCAATCCCTGTTGTCACAGCGAGAGAAGTACTGGATCCACACACTTGACACTTTGCAACCTAAGGGTCTGAATGATGAATTCTCTTTGAGTTGCTTTCTATAGTGAATTGTGAAACTCACATGTTACATCGCCAACTACTATACACAAGTGTCAGTATCCCGGACCTTAAAAAAAATTTTTTTCTTTGTCATTACAAGTGTTGTGACTTTGATGTTTTCTTCAAGGGAACTGTATTTTCCTATGTTTGACTTGCCTATATTCACTTAAATGTTTGCACCTGTTCACGAATGACCAATTGAACCATCTCTCCATTCGTTCGAACCTTGTATGAGTAATAGGCTACATCGCAATCTTTTATCCCCTTGCCATTGAATTATACTTGTCTCACTATATAATGAGTAGCCTCATGACTCTACATGATTTGTTTTGGACTATTAAGAGTAAACTGCATGTACCATTTGTGCTATCTATCATGACTGTAACGATTATTGTACTATTCACAAATTTCTGTTCCATTAGAACCAAAATTATAAAATGCGTTGCGATGGTGAACACCAGAATTCTTATGTTTCATTATGGAACATATTAACTCTACTTTTCTTATTTATCCTGATCTCTGGTCAGTCCCTATGAGTACGCTTGCACTATGCGCCATTGCATGATGGCCTCCATATTCCTCACTCACCGGCTTCTATGCCCTTTTCTATGTTTATTATTTAGTTTCCTTTCTACGTCTGACGGCGTGTCCCCAGCACAGCTCGTTCCCTAGGTTACGACCGCGCGGAGCCACTGCCTGCCGGTTTCAGTTTCCACTAACAGTGTTCCCCGCACTGTACAGGTAAGCTACCGCTACTTGGGTCCCTTTGCCCGGTTGGGAGACCCCAGGTTTATTTTTCTCCAGTATAACAGAAATGTATATGTCCCCACTTAGGTGCCAGCAGTACGTGTCTCTTTGCAGATGCCCTGCATCGTATAATTGTTTCGAATACTTGTTGACCACACGGATGCCCCTGTTGCCTTGGCTACTCGTCCCGCAACTCGAGTGAGTGCATTCTTTAAAACCAATTCCGGTTTATTTTAAGTATTATTTATTTTATTCAGTAGCGCTCTTTTGGAGTTATTCTTTCTCCGTCCACAGGAGGGGTATGGTTTTTTCTTAAACACGCTCCCCATATTGACTCAGCTTTTTCACTATTCAAGGGTGGTCCTTGCTATTTAGAACCCACTACCGCTTTTGGCTTATCTCGATCTGTCTGACTCTTCATCACGCCATTTTCTAGATCCCACCATGTAGGTGGATCTCACACAATACATCTCCTTTGTTATGTGTTTAGCTATTAGTATAGAGTGTTTCTCTTTGATCTGTTAGTTCACTCTTTTCACCATACTAGATCTCCAGTATTCTGCTCTTCACCATCTCGCTAGCATCCCGAGTTATGTACAGCTTGTCAGTCAGTCCTTGACTGTTATGGAAATAAAATAAAAGATTTTACTTTTTGTCTCCTTGAAATGTTGTCAACAGTTCAATTGGGCCCTTATGAAGAAGAGGTTACCCTCGAAACGCGTCGGCCACTCCACAATTGGACAGCATCACCTCTCCATCATTTATTGCTTCTTCGCAATTTGTTTTAATATGTTAAACGTCACGAATTACTTTGTACAACAGAATGTGCCTTTTGGCAAATTTTGTTTTCCTCTTTGCCAAATAAATTGTTATATGCTCAACTAACAAACTGCTGTTATATATCTATATCCATATATTTGAAGGCCCTATGTGGCATCAGTAAACAGTGTGCAGGGGACGGGAGGGCCCCACTTTTTGGGTCCTCTTCTATTTTCTCTTTTCTGATTTAGGCTTTGTGCCAAGGCCTTTTTTCCTCCCCCGCACCTTTAAATTCTTAAACCAGCTCTTCTGTACATATAATGATGATTTGAATTTCTATATCAATTGTTACCAGGTGTGCACCACTGTCAGCATTTTTGTTTTCTCCATTTTGAGCAAGGACATATCAAAGCATATACCACCAATTCAGATTCACATGTGATTTTGCTGTTGATGTAGACCAGATGTTTCAGTATAGGATGCTCATAACTTTTACAGTTCTTTGCGTATTTACAGATCTTACTTCTGGTACATTTGAAGAAACCTGTTCCTGTTAAAGAAAGCCAATTGGTGTTCGTATCGTTCCTTTCTGTGGCCATATAACTTTTCACCAATAAATCTTTGATGGAGGCACTTTTACGAAAGGTGATATCAGGATGGTCATGAAGCATGCCACCTATATCCTTATCGGCTTTCATCACTTTCCAGTACTTGCTGACTATTCGTCTAATGATATTCGAATGGCTTCCAAATGTCAGAATTAACCTGGTAGTATTTTGCTCCTCCTCTTTTGCTCGGTCCGTTTTAGATGTTGTTAACATTGCATGTCTATTCATTTCCCGGACCTTCAAATACGCCCTTTCAATAATCCTTTTGGGGTACTGCTGTTGTAGGAAATTAAAAGCCGTTACTTTGCTGGCTGAGTCGAAATCCTCAATTTTACTGCAGTTGCGTCTAATGCGGATAAACTCTCCATATGGAATACTCCATAGGAGACTCTTTGGATGGGCACTATTCGAGTGTAGCGGAATGTTAGCACCTGTGATTTTTCTATGGAGACATGACTCAATTTTTTGTTCTTCTATCTTGACTTCCACGTCCAAGAATACAATAGATGTACGGCTGTGGTGTTCCGTAAATTTCAGATTTACATTATTAATGTTGAGAGATTTGACGAATTCACACCACAGCTCGGCTGAGCCGTCCCAAATTATGAACAAATCGTCAATGTAACGGAGCCACAACACAATTTTTTCGCTATATTTTGCATTCACTTCTGCCCATACTGTTGTTTTCTCCCACTATCCCATCATTAAGTTCGCATATGATGGTGCGAAAGTTACATATATATATATATTCCAATTTTTATCACTCCGACTAAACGGCGTGATATTGAGCTGCACTCCCAGAGTGAAATTCCAATTTCAGGTTCAAAGCTCACCAGCCACAAATTGCACCGTAGTCTAAAGAAAGATTAAAAGTTTATATTTATTTTAAAAAAATGGATTAAAATCCATTAGGAAACTTCCAACCCTCGCCCAGCCTGTCGAAAAGGTGCTCCACATATATATATATATATATATATATATAATATTCCATTTAAAATGTCCTCATCCATTAGTCATGTAGATGCAGCTACCCAAGCTGTAGTTTAACCTGCGTCCAAAGTCTCTATAATTGTCATGGGTACAGGCCTGATTAGCACATCCAAGTCGTTTCCGTTCTTAATTCATGATGGCAGATGGGTAAAACAGGCAGGAGCAATGTGGGTCAGAGCTTGGCGAGCCAGAAATAAGTTATCCATTTCACCCATAGGAATTCCTGCGCCCATAGAGTAACATGAGACGTCCTGTTCCCACCCAAATGGATCCTTATGTGCCAGTTCAGAATCATGTTGCACGCTCTAGTCTCCGGGCGTGGCTGTCTATAAAAGCCACGCCCAGAGAACAAACCACACTTCGTGTGCACTCTGTAAGCTTCAGGAACACGCTTACCTGTTCCTGACTCCAGAGTTTTCTGCCAGCATTTTCGCAGCGCCCGCGGGCTGGCAAGCCTCTCCTCTGCGAACGCAAAAGAAGGAGGAAAGGCGGCGTTAGTTTCTGCTGCTAAAACTCAGCTGTTTCGCACTTACCTCTCCAGCTGCCACTCACAGAACACGACTCTGAGGCTTCCGCTGATCTCTCTTTGAATCACGGAACGGCGAGTCTCTCCCGCTTCGTCTTCTCTTCAGCCGCCTTCAGGCATCCATCTTCACAGCAACTCCCGGAGACCTGCAGAAGGGATAAACAGAGCAAACAGGTTAGAACTTGGACCGCATCGTTAGCTGCAACACCGTAGAACTTTATGTTCCGTACCTGAATTATCCGCGCACCCAGACCCAGTGAGGTAGCAGGGGGACCACGGTGATACTGCACTTACCTGTATTCAAAGTTAGTGATCCAATTGTATCACCTACCTATCCTGCAGCTCAGAGAACCAGTGAGGTAACTGGCTCCTGGGGACATTTATCAGAAGAGCTACAGAACTTCCCCAAACCAGCCGCATTCTCTCTACAGCGGCCACTTCGCCGCAATAACACAGCAGTGCTTTGCACCGCAGTACAGCCGTGACACCAAGCAAACCTTGCACCATGTGAAGTTACTGATCATTGGCATCTGGACCATAGCGCCCCTGCAGATGCAGGACGGAGAGCCCACCATCCTGAACTAAAAGGTGAACCACTCAATCACAGCATTCTAGCACACAGGGGACAAGGGAAAGAGGGCTCCCAGGGTTGTTTTTGGCACCACTCGCTACCCCATTGTTCTCCTTACAGGCAGCCTTCCCATCGACATCGGGTGGAGTAGAAAGCAGGGCTGGGGTCGGAAGACTCCACCACTCCTGCGGAGACTCAGGTGAGCGTGACCGAACACAAAGCCGACTTTAAACCTCCTCTGCCTGAATGATGGCGACCTCGGAGGTAGATCAGCTGTCACAGCTATTGGGGGAATTGCGGGCAGAGGTACACTCAGCTAGTGCAGAGACAAACGCCTTGAGGCGTGAATTGGTAGTGAACAGGGACAAAACAGACAAGATTGCCCGACAATTATTACAGACCCAGGCAGGTTTGGCCCTGTTGCCAGGGGGGGCCATGGCAACACCATCATTACCACCCCAGCCCATTGCACCTGTACAAGTAGTTATTCCAGGCAATGTACCGTTGGCCCCACCGGAGAGGTTCTCAGAAGAACCGAATAGATTTGGAACCTTCATGAACCAGTTTTGTGTACATTTTCTGTGCAAGCCGGGGTTGTTCCCTACAGACCAATCAAAAGTGGCCTGTGTGTTGTCATACTTGTGGGGGGCTGGGGAGGGATCATGCCGCAGACTGGTCGGTGCCATTGGTAAAGAGAGACAACCCCTTACTCAGGAATTATGCTGGTTTCCAGCATGAGTTAGAGAAACTCTTTGCCCGCAGTGAAGAAGGACAAGCCTTGGATGACGAGTTGTTATCCCTACGGCAAGGGAGTCGGGACTTCCTGGCTTATGTCGCAACTTTTAATCGCCTGGTAGCCGAAGCAAACCGGCCCAAGGAGACATCTGTTCGTCAGACCGTAGAAACACATCCCGAACCCATGCAATTGGGTGGAGTTCGAGGTCCACCCACCGAGGCAGAACGTGACGGAAGACGGCAAGAGCAGTTGTGCTTGTACTGTGGCAATCTGGTCATTTCCTCCGTAAATGCCCGGCTAAGACCCCTTGAAAGACTGTTGGAGCTGTAGATGGGGGAAGGAAGCAACCGAGACGGAAAACTCCAACACCCGACAGACATAGAGGTCGGTTTGTCGAGCGCAACAAAGATTCACCTGACCTCACATTTCACCATCCCAGTAATCATTGTAGACCAACAATATCCTTCCAAGTTACACGCTCTTGAAGCATTTGTGGATAGTGGAGCCATCGGAAACTACATGGACTTGGAAACTGCAGACAGAGTTGGGTTACCAGTTTGCTCAAAGGATACCGCAGACAATGTAACCGCAGTCGACGGAACTCGGCTACTTTTGGGCCCTGTAACCCGTTGCACAGCAAAGGTTATCCTGCTCTGTCAAGACAGACATAAGTAAGAAATCTCATTTGACCTTATTTCGGCTCCACAATTCCAGATGATCCTTGGCATACCTTGGCTCGAGAAGCACACCCCGCTCATAGATTGGCGTAGTAGAACCCTAACTTTTCCCAGTGACTGCAGCGACTGTTATGGGACAGGCCAGGCATCAGAATACCCAATACCTGCATCCCCTAAGACACTACCGGTATTGGGGATACTAGGAGTCCTACCTACCCAATACCAGGAGTTCCAAGATGTATTCGCCAAGGAACAAGCCAACACACTACCCCTGCATCGTTCCTAAGACTGCCAAATCGATCTGGTACCAGGGCCAAAAGTTCCTTGCAGTCGCATTTACACCCTGACGAAAGGGGAGAACGCTCATCTGAAAACCTACTTAGACCAATACCTTGCAAATGGTTTCATCCGCCCATCTAAGTCTCCCGCGGCCTCCCCCCTCTTCTTTGTCCCCAAGAAAGAGGGAAACGTAAGAACATGCATCGATTACCGAGCGTTAAACCAGGTCACGGTAAAGAACCGGTATCCGTTACCTCTGATCCCCGTATTGCTCGATCAACTGAGACAAGCGCAAGTGTTTGCAAAATTGGACCTTCGAGGGGCCTATCACCTGGTGCGCGTAAAAGAGGGTGACGAATGGAAGACCGCGTTTCGCACCAGGTATGGCCTCTACGAATATCAGGAAACTCCGTCCGGGCTATGTAATGCGCCGGCGGCATTTCAACACTTAATGAACAATGTCTTGCGAGAACTGCTAGACGTATGTTCTGTAGTATACATCGACGACATCCTCATCTACTCGGCCACTGTACAAGAACATGTGTCACATGTGCGGCAGTTCTCCGCAAGTTGCATGAAAATCATTTATATGCCAAGCTTGAGAAATGTTGCTTCCATGTCACCGAAGTGGAGTTTTTAGGATTTGTATTGTCACCACAAGGCATTCAAATGGATAACAGGAAAGTAGAAGCTATTCTCCAGCATGGGGTCTGGCATGGATTCACATGCTCATGAATATTCCCTGTCGTCAGGCTGGGAATCCTCAGTAAAGAAAAAAATCAGTATCAATTTCGTTTCTGATCTGTCTTTCTTAATAGTAACCAATCACTGGTCTCTGGGTCATACTGCTGTTAAGACGGATTTCTGAACTCTGTCCTGGTGGCGCAGAAGTTCAGAAGGCCAACCTAATTACTTGGAACAGGGTAACCTCTGGACAAGCCAGACCAATCAAGGTAGCGATCGCGGCGGTCAAGACTAGGTCTCAAGAGGGGTGAGGGTGACTGAAAGCCCGCAATGAGCACACAAAGCAAGAGCGCTTACAAACTACTCCAAACAGTTGTTTATATCAAAAATAGATACACATTTATTATAAGGCCTTGAAACTAATAACCACAGTAAAAGCAGCAATATACAACGATATTAAACCAACACATACACTATCCACCCAATATATATACAGAATACACAGTTTCACAGCATTAGCAGCACGAAATATGTTATCCACCTGCAGGGGAAGGAAAACAGGCAGTGCGAACCAATGCGTGTGATATGTCCGCCTTCTGAGGCCCCTAACTAGATGGTAGTCCAATCCCTACGAAGAGTGGAGCCTAGCGCTCAAAAGTACCTGCACACGCCGGTGCCAATGGGCAGAAGGTGAAGCTCTTCGGAGGACGTTGGACAGCTCTGAAGGGCGCCCTAATGAAGGAGAACACGGTCCGCGACTCTAGCGCAGCCTCCACTGTGAGGCAGAAGCAGGGCGCGAGTACGGACAAGGGGTGCTGTATTTACAGCGGGGAAAAGCAAGGGACACTGCAGGAGGGCGACCAGATCCTAGCTAATCTACTCACCGGTCCCCGAAGCAAGCAGGCCCGAGCTTCTCCTCGATAGATGCAGCTTCTGGCAGGTTCTGAAGAGCAGGGAACGTCTCGTCGTCGTGCAGAGTAAAAAGACGTCCCGATCGAAGAAACAAGCACAGTTTTGTCGCCACAGCAGGGCAACGGAACGGCCGGGTGTATTCAAGCCAAACGAGCACTGCTCACCTCTAGCTTAGGGTTGCTAAGCAAACGAAGCGTGTGAGCGTGCCCCGGACTCAGAATACCACCCAACCTG
Source organism: Ambystoma mexicanum (assembly GCF_040938575.1). NCBI lineage: Eukaryota > Metazoa > Chordata > Amphibia > Caudata > Ambystomatidae > Ambystoma > Ambystoma mexicanum. The sequence continues at coordinate 649,802,590 of NC_090934.1, read as the reverse complement.
TCGGCGATTACAGAGCAGGCCTCCTTAGTAAGCTGGTCAGTCAACTGGATGGCCCAGAGACACTTCCGAAGGCTTACAGCAGGAGTTGATGAAGGTGCCGGGAATAGCTGGTCCTGCTATTCCAATAGGTCGAAGCGCCAGTACAGGCCTTCTTGTTCGATCTTAGGTGGAAAGGGCTTCACCGGACGACAGCAATGAGGAGCAGAAGTTCTTCAGGGGGTCACCAGTGATTCCTCGGTCCAGCCTCGTGTTCGCAGGATACTTGGCTCCTGTATCCCTGGGTTCGGAAGAACTCAGGAGATCGACATGGCAGTGGTGTTTCCAGCTCCCTCTTATCCACGGTTCCCTTCGCGCCAAAACGGAGGGGAGCCAATGGGAGATCCGCTCATCAACACACATACCATACGTGGACCAATCACGGACCACGGTGGTCCCAGGCATTCACACCACCCTAGACTCTCTGGCACCCAGGATGTGTATTGGGACCAGACAGCCCAGCCCACATCCTGGGGGCACTCAAACGACATGTAGAAGCCCGCGAAAGCAACCGTGTTTCGCGGGAAACTACATGCCCAAATAAGGAAGGCCCCGGGTCGCCTGACCCGGGGGAAGGTAAAGGGAGCAAGACGGACAGTGGACGAGACAAAGGAGCCTCGTGGTCCGGCCATTTTGGGTAGCCGGGCCACCCTTTTGTGTTCGCGGCAAAAAGGTGCTCAGAACGGCAAAAGGAGCTCAAAATAAACCAAATGATCGCTGCCACCAGCCCAGTCCCTGAATGACTTGCACCGATCCAAAAACCATCCTATAAGAGTGTCTAGGGTCTGTAGAAGGCTAGAGACCCAAGAGAGCTGTAACTTAGCTTACAGTGCCCTCTTGTGTCGTGTTGCACTAAAATGGCGACACGATAAAAGAAACTACGGGAAACAGCGTTCCCCGGTACTGACTGTCTTAAGGGCATGTCAGTTTCCCCGTAAGAAAGGAGCGAAAGCCCAGAGGAGTACGGCAGAAGGCTGTACTTCTCTGGCAAAGTCAAGAAAACAGGTTGAAAACAATAGCAAAAAGTTTAGGGGTTGCCACATGGAAGGAAAGTTCCCTACAATAACGAAATCTTTCCTAACACTCGCCCCTCCCAGACTATGGACAGGGGGAACTAATCCACCCCTGGATGAGTCTCTTGTTCAGGTCGGTAAAACATTCTGGACAACCCATCAGCATTGCTATGTTGGACACCTGGCCTATGCTCAATAGTGAAGTCGAAGCCTTGTAGACTTATGGACCACCTAAGCAACTTTGGATTCTCCCCCTTCATGTTCATTAGCCACTTTAACGGCTTATGGTCAGTCTGCACAGTGAAGTGGGTCCCATAGAGGTAGGGCCGCAGCTTCCTTAGGGCCCACACAACAGAGAAACATTCTTTCTCTACCGTGGACCATCTGAGCTCTCTGTCCTTAAGCTGGCGACTAATAAAACCGATAGGGTGTTCCTTACCCTTCTCATCTACTTGTGATAGTACAGCTCCTATCCCAGTGTCAGAGGCATCCGTCTGCACGATAAAAGGTCTTTGATAATCAGGGGCCCTGAGCACAGGGGCCTGGCACAAGGAGTCTTTCAAGCCATTGAAGGCCTTCTCACACTCGTCAGTCCAAGTTACCTTCTTGGGTTTCTTCGGAGTTGTGAGGGCAGTCAGAGGAGCAGCTATGGTGCCATAGTCTGCCACAAAATTGCGGTAATAACCCGTGAGTCCTAAGAAGGCTCTCACTTGGGTTTGTGTAGTGGGGGTAGGCCAGTCTTGTACTGCTTGTACTTTACTGGGGAGAGGCTGTATCCTTCCTCCACCTACTTCATGCCCAAGGTAAACCACTGAGCCTTGTCCAATCTGGCATTTACTCGCCTTTATGGTCAAGTGGGCTTTCTGAAGAGCCTGGAGCACAATCCCGAGGTGTTTCACATGGTCTTCCCAGGTGGCACTGAAAACTGCTATATCGTCCAGATATGCAAGACAGAATTCGTCCAACCCATTCAACACATGATTCACAAGCCTCTGGAAAGTGGCAGGTGCATTCTTCAATCCGAATGGCATTACCCGGAATTGGTAAAGCCCGTCGGGAGTTGAAAATGCTGTCTTCTCCTTGGCATGTTCTGCTAAAGCTATTTGCCAATAGCCCGCAGTCAGGTCAAACGTGCTGAGGTACTTGGAGGCACCCAAGGTATCCACCAGCTCGTCAGTTCGAGGCAAGGGGTGAGCGTCTGTCTTGGTGACAGCATTCAGAGCCCTGTAATCCACGCAGAACCTCAATTCAGAAGTGCCTGCTTTTGGAACCAACACCACAGGACTGGACCAAGGACTACTAGAGGGTTCAATCACCCCAAGGTCTAACATCTTGTTGACCTCGGTCTTAATATAAGACCGTACTTTATCCGACATCCTGTATCCCCTACTTTTGGTAGGTACACTGTCTCCTGTGTCAATGTTATGTTTGCACCAAGGTGTCAAACCAGGCGACTGTGAAAACAGGGGGGAAAACTGCCTAAGCAAACTTTTCACCTCAGCCTGCTGATCAGAAGTCAGGTGAGGGGCCACTCGGACACCCTCAACGGAGCTATCTGAAGGACCGCTTTGGAACAGGTCGGGAAGAGGTTCTGACTCCTCTTCCTCAACGTCTGACGCCAGTAGCAGTGCTGCGATTTCGACTCTTGGGACGAAAGCCTTCAGCCTATTTACGTGGAACACTTTTGGAGCCTGTCCAGGCCTTCCAAGGTCCACTAAATAGTTCACCTCACCCAGGGGCTCCACCACTGTGTAAGGGCCTGACCATTTGTCCTGTAAAGCGCGAGGCCTTATAGGGTTCATGATCAGGACTTGCTGACCAGGGGTAAAGTGAATTAAGGAAGCTTTCTGGTCGTACCAATGTTTCACCAGCGCTTGTCCGGCCTTCAACTTTTCACTAGCCAAGCCCATCAGGAGTACCATCCGTTTTCTGAGCCCTAGCACATAGTCAACTACATTGGTAGTAACAGGGGGAGTGGGCATCTCCCATCCCTCTTTGACGATGGCTAAGGGTCCCCGTACGGGATGACCGAACAGAAGTTCGAAGGGGCTGAAGCCAACACCCTCCTGTGGTACCTCTCTGTAGGCAAACAACAAGCATGGTAAAAGAAGGTCCCATTTCCTCCTCTGGGGCTCCTCCAGAGCCCCAATCATGCTCTTTAGCGTTCTGTTGAAACGCTCCACCAGACCATTGGTCTGGGGGTGGTATGCAGAAGAGAACTTGTAGGTGACCCCACATTCTTTCCACATAGCCTGCATATACTTCGACATAAAGTTGCTGCCACGATCTGACACAACTTCTTTAGGGAAGCCAACCCTAGTAAATATGCCGAGTAAAGCTTTTGCAACTGACTTGGCAGTTACAGTCTTTAATGGGATGGCCTCAGGATACCTGGTTGCATGGTCGACCAGCACCAGGATAAACCTATTGCCTGAGGATGTTTGCGGGTCAAGGGGACCAACGATGTCGATCCCTACCCTTTCAAATGGTACCCCCACAACTGGGAGCGGTACCAACGGAGCTTGGATTGTCGCGCCAACCTTACCAGACAACTGGCAGGAGGCACAACTCCTGCAGTGACTTTCTACTTGCACCCCCATCTTGGGCCAGTAGAAGTGCATAGATAACCTTTGCTTGGTCCTCTTCATTCCAAGGTGACCAGCAAGGGGAACTTCATGCGCCAACTGCAGGAGGAAGGGTCTAACAGAAAGGGGAACCACCAACCTCCTATGGTCTCCTTCTGTAGACTCTGTGGGCTCACTGTACAGGAGTCCACCTTCCCAATAAATCCGATGCTTCCCAGGAGGTTCACCCTCAAGCTGGGAGCAGGCCTGTCTCCTTAGGCCTTCCAGAGATGGGCACTCACGTTGGCCCTTACTGAAGTCGTCCCTATCAGGACCTCCTTCAACTAACAAGTCTTTTAGTTCAGGATGGTCGTTGGGGTCGAACACTTCAGGCATCGCCACCTCCTCGTCAGGCTCGGGCGATTGACCAACTCCCTCCACCGCAGTGGTAGGCGAGCTCGGGGGAATATTCTCTTTCCCCCGTCGGGACTTGTTGACTCCTTTCGCCTTGGGTTTCCCCTTCGGCTGGGGCGGCGTATTGGACTTAGCCAATGCTGCCCGTGCTTGAGACCGTGTGTAGGGTCTTTCGGCAGTGTCTCCTACGAGCCCTAGAGCTCTGAGATCATTGCCCAACAAGACCTTTCCCGGGACGTTTCTCTGAATGCTCACTGGAATCCTAACTGCTGTACCATTTAAAGTTAGATTAACAGGGATCACGGGAAACATACGGAGGGGGCCGTCAGCCAACTTAGTGGGCATCAGAGTAGCTCTGGCAACTTCCTCTGAGTCTACCAAGGTAGAATCCACTACAGTTCGACTGCACCCACTATCCCTAAGAGCTGGAGTATCCACTCCATTGATCAGCACACTGTCTTTAAAGTAGTGCTTGGTATTATCCGGAATCCTAGCATACGCCTCTGCGACTTTAGGCTCCCAGGAACCCAGGGACACTAAAACTACCTCAGCCTCTATTCCGCTGGGAAATGAGTCTGAGGAGAAGGATGCTCCTGTAATCTCTTCTTCCTCGTAGGAGGAGAAGGCCAGATTAGCGGAGTGGACCCCCAAAGGTCTAACCTTACAACGGGGATCCCCCTTCACATGGTCAGTTGCTCCACAAGAAAAACAAGCCCCATTGGGTCTGTTTACGTAGGGAGGCTTATTATAACCAGAGTTCTGTTTCGGAGGCGAACCTCCACTACCCTGTGAGTTCTCGGATGGCTTACCCTTATTTTTCTTTTTGTGGCCCTTATGGGAAGAAGATTTAGCAGATTCCCCACCCTCCACATCTTTGGACTTTTTCCCTTCCTCCTGCTTACCAGGATGAGTTTTGTCCTTATGGGACACTCGATGTGACACCCATAAATCTGCTGCAATGGCCAGCTTCTTAGGATCTATCTCCTTCGAATCGGCCAAATGCTGCTTAAGCTCCGGGGAAGAAGAAGCAAAAATGTGTTCCAGCATGACCAGATTGATCATGCCTTCGAAGGTAGAAACCTTATAACCTTCAACCCAGCCAGTCAAGTTTTTCAGGGACTCAGCTACATACGACACCCAAGTACCACCTTCCTTTTTCTTATACTCTCTAAACCTTTTCAAATATTGGGTCGGAGTCTTCCCAAACTTTAAAATGAGAGTCTGCTTCAACATTGCAAAATCAGCGCGCTCAGCCTTCGACATTTCCATAATGGCACTGCAACCAGAATGGGGCAGTCTGCTGAGTAACCATGCAATCTTATCCGCATTATCAACCTCTTGAACCTCGCATGCATACTCAAACGCATTTAACCAGTCCATAATGTCATTTCGTTCCTCATACACACTGAGCAGATCTTTTGGAAACCGTGGATGAGAGGAAGCCCCAGAACCATGTCCAGGACCCTTGGACCCATTTGCGAACTGAAGCTTGGCCAGTTCCAACTGGTGATCCCTGTCTTTTTGTTTTTCTGCCTGGTCGATTTTCAGTTTGGCTATGCTGAATTCAAGCTCCTGCTGCCTAAACCGCAGCTCTTGCTTCTTGAATTCAAGCATAGCCTCCCCATCAACACTGGCAGAGGAAACGTTAGACATTACATCCTCCCTGTCCTCGTGGTCGTGATGGATCAGTGCAGCGGCAGAACCGTCGGTTCTGCCAGTGAGAGCAGCCCCACCACCTTCTGCACTGTCCTCGGAAGTTATAGCGTCAAGCTGCGCTTCTTGCCACGCCACGATTCTCTGGATCATTTCCAATTTAGTGCCTTGAGAGGAAACCCCTCTCTCCGCACACATCTTCTTCAATGTTTCAGATTTCGAAGCATTTAAGGTTAATAAAGTATTCGTTTCCATACTGTCGATAGGACTATGGCCTTTTTAACGTTATATTCAATACTTTACTGCGTGTCCTGGTTGGAATAACCTGAAAACGCCTTAGCTCGTGCGCAACACTGGATACCTTCAGTCGTATCCCACCGCTGTACACCAATTTGTTAAGACGGATTTCTGAACTCTGTCCTGGTGGCGCAGAAGTTCAGAAGGCCAACCTAATTACTTGGAACAGGGTAACCTCTGGACAAGCCAGACCAATCAAGGTAGCGATCGCGGCGGTCAAGACTAGGTCTCAAGAGGGGTGAGGGTGACTGAAAGCCCGCAATGAGCACACAAAGCAAGAGCGCTTACAAACTACTCCAAACAGTTGTTTATATCAAAAATAGATACACATTTATTATAAGGCCTTGAAACTAATAACCACAGTAAAAGCAGCAATATACAACGATATTAAACCAACACATACACTATCCACCCAATATATATACAGAATACACAGTTTCACAGCATTAGCAGCACGAAATATGTTATCCACCTGCAGGGGAAGGAAAACAGGCAGTGCGAACCAATGCGTGTGATATGTCCGCCTTCTGAGGCCCCTAACTAGATGGTAGTCCAATCCCTACGAAGAGTGGAGCCTAGCGCTCAAAAGTACCTGCACACGCCGGTGCCAATGGGCAGAAGGTGAAGCTCTTCGGAGGACGTTGGACAGCTCTGAAGGGCGCCCTAATGAAGGAGAACACGGTCCGCGACTCTAGCGCAGCCTCCACTGTGAGGCAGAAGCAGGGCGCGAGTACGGACAAGGGGTGCTGTATTTACAGCGGGGAAAAGCAAGGGACACTGCAGGAGGGCGACCAGATCCTAGCTAATCTACTCACCGGTCCCCGAAGCAAGCAGGCCCGAGCTTCTCCTCGATAGATGCAGCTTCTGGCAGGTTCTGAAGAGCAGGGAACGTCTCGTCGTCGTGCAGAGTAAAAAGACGTCCCGATCGAAGAAACAAGCACAGTTTTGTCGCCACAGCAGGGCAACGGAACGGCCGGGTGTATTCAAGCCAAACGAGCACTGCTCACCTCTAGCTTAGGGTTGCTAAGCAAACGAAGCGTGTGAGCGTGCCCCGGACTCAGAATACCACCCAACCTGTCGGCGATTACAGAGCAGGCCTCCTTAGTAAGCTGGTCAGTCAACTGGATGGCCCAGAGACACTTCCGAAGGCTTACAGCAGGAGTTGATGAAGGTGCCGGGAATAGCTGGTCCTGCTATTCCAATAGGTCGAAGCGCCAGTACAGGCCTTCTTGTTCGATCTTAGGTGGAAAGGGCTTCACCGGACGACAGCAATGAGGAGCAGAAGTTCTTCAGGGGGTCACCAGTGATTCCTCGGTCCAGCCTCGTGTTCGCAGGATACTTGGCTCCTGTATCCCTGGGTTCGGAAGAACTCAGGAGATCGACATGGCAGTGGTGTTTCCAGCTCCCTCTTATCCACGGTTCCCTTCGCGCCAAAACGGAGGGGAGCCAATGGGAGATCCGCTCATCAACACACATACCATACGTGGACCAATCACGGACCACGGTGGTCCCAGGCATTCACACCACCCTAGACTCTCTGGCACCCAGGATGTGTATTGGGACCAGACAGCCCAGCCCACATCCTGGGGGCACTCAAACGACATGTAGAAGCCCGCGAAAGCAACCGTGTTTCGCGGGAAACTACATGCCCAAATAAGGAAGGCCCCGGGTCGCCTGACCCGGGGGAAGGTAAAGGGAGCAAGACGGACAGTGGACGAGACAAAGGAGCCTCGTGGTCCGGCCATTTTGGGTAGCCGGGCCACCCTTTTGTGTTCGCGGCAAAAAGGTGCTCAGAACGGCAAAAGGAGCTCAAAATAAACCAAATGATCGCTGCCACCAGCCCAGTCCCTGAATGACTTGCACCGATCCAAAAACCATCCTATAAGAGTGTCTAGGGTCTGTAGAAGGCTAGAGACCCAAGAGAGCTGTAACTTAGCTTACAGTGCCCTCTTGTGTCGTGTTGCACTAAAATGGCGACACGATAAAAGAAACTACGGGAAACAGCGTTCCCCGGTACTGACTGTCTTAAGGGCATGTCAGTTTCCCCGTAAGAAAGGAGCGAAAGCCCAGAGGAGTACGGCAGAAGGCTGTACTTCTCTGGCAAAGTCAAGAAAACAGGTTGAAAACAATAGCAAAAAGTTTAGGGGTTGCCACATGGAAGGAAAGTTCCCTACAATAACGAAATCTTTCCTAACAACTGCCCCCAGCCAATGACTGCCCTCTCCATAAGCCCCGCCCCTGGCAGCCATCCTCAGATTTTTACCGGACGTTCAAGTGTTGGGAGTCCTCGTGCTATAGCTCTCGAGCTTTACTGCGTTTTGCGCTTTTTTCAAAGAGATTTATCTCATTTTTTCGGTTAATCGAGCCTCAAGCTCCACCGTTTCTACTTCCGATCAACGGGGACCCGTTTCGGTTTTTTCTACGCCCCTCAAGGGTGAAGTTTTCATCGAGTTGCGCTTCTTGGAGGATTCCAGAAGTTTTCTGAGGCCTACCTCACGGACAAGAGGAACATGGTCCAGGAGAAGGGAAACTCGACTCCCAGCAAACTGTTCAGGATCTGCCCTGGATGCAACCTACAGAATGTGTTCAAGGAGGAAGAGCATTCGAAATGCCTCTACTGCCTCCACGAGGACAAAACGCACGTGGAGGACTGTGCGTTTTGCATGAACATGTCGGATCGGACTATGAGGGATCGTCGGACCCGTCTCTCCAACTGGCTGGAAGGCAAGAGCCCAGCAGGTGAGAAGAAGTCTGAGAGGTCTTCTAAGTCCTGTGAGGGCGCCCTTGCGACGGGGGCCCAACAGAAGGCAAAGCACAGTGAGTCCGCGGGCACTGGGAGCAACGAACGGTCGGGCTCCTCGCCTGCCAGGCAGGGCGCACCTTCACCGATGCCATCAACCACGAGCCAACGCTCTGGCTCGGGGAAGAGAAAATCCGAGAACCCGGCTAAGCTTCTGGAGAGGCCCCGGTCGATCTCGAAGGAACCGGCCGAAGGGGAGCGAGGCAGTGACCCTCCCCCTAAGGTGAAGGCCTCAAGCGCGCCCAAGGTGGTGAAGGCCTTGATCCCAGCCAAGGCCTCGATTCAGGGAGTCGCGGCAGCCCTGGCGAAGCCTGTGGAGGCTACCCCAGTGGAGGCGACCTCAGGGCCCAGAGTTTCCCTGCCTCCGCGGAGGGAATGCTCTTTTAAGCCCATCGAGAAGACCCCCGTGAAGAGCCCGGTGGAAAAAGAGGGGGTGGCAATTACAGATACGGACACAACCTTCTAGGAGGAACTGGTCGAAGTCGAAGAGGGACTCAAGAATTTGGAGGAGGCCCGGTCCCATGGGAGGAATCCTGACGAGGGGGACGACAAGAACGAGGGTGGCGATGACGAGGCTCCCGTGGAGGAGGAGCAACCGTCACGCCGGTCGCAGCCCGAGCCGCAGGACAACTCGGCGGCCATTTTGACAGCAATCCAAGCCTTATGCACGGAGATAAGGACGAGACTGCCCCTACCTCCGACGGACGACCCAGCTGAACCGGGTCCGTCGGGAAGCCCTCAAAACAAGAGGAGGAGAATTCATCCAGTGCCCTTTCAGCCCTAACAGCCTTCTCAGCCTTTGTCGCCTTCCCCAGACCCGAGGGATGACACGGGAACAGACATGGCCACGATGGGGGACGGATGACGACGGCAGTGACGACGGGACTGACCTCCCGTCTCCGATTCCTCGGGCGTCCCCACCCGACGACATTGGCTCCTTCCAGGTCATGATTGCCAGGGCATCCAAGTTTTTTCAGCTCTGCCCCGAAGAGAAGAACGAAGACTTCCTCTACCAATGGCGCGAGGCCCAGAGGAAGACGGTCCTCGCGGTGCCGTTGCTGGATGACATCTGGGACGAGGGATTTGCCCTCCTGAAGAGCCCATCCACGAGGCCTGCCAAGAGGGACCGGTACGAGAAGAAGTACCGGGTCCCTGACGCCGCCCCATTGTGCCTTAGAGCACAACCGACCCCAGATTTGGTCGTCTCAGCAGCGGCCAAGAAGAAAGCGGGGGGGCATCAAAAGAAACTGGATGCCATGGGACGGCGAGGCATCTCGTCTGCGGCGACGACGATTAAGGCTGCCAACGCCATAGCGATTGTGGCCTGCTACGACAGGGAGTTGTGGTTAAAGAACGCTCCCGTGTTGGACTTCCTCCTGGACAACAAGAGGGCAGAGGCACTGGCGATCCTGCAGGAAGGTGAGGTGGCATCGGACCACGCCATAACGGTGGCCACGGACATTGCCGACACCGGTTTCTGCCAGTTGGGCAACAGTGTTTGCCTTCGACGGCGGGGGTGGCTCAAGGCAATGGATTTCCACCAAGACGTACAGGCCAAAGTTTTGGACATGACCTTCGACTGTTTGGGAAAACAGTGGATGAGTCACTCCAGGCCATCAAAACCGACAAGGAGACGGCTCGGGCCTTGGGAGTTCTGCAGCAACGACGGCGGCCGCCGCAAACAAGGTGCCTCCAAAGGTTGCGGCAGCGGCTCCTCGATGTACCGTCAAGCGGCCCACTCCTCGTCGCAAGAAGCTTACAGGGGACAAGGCAAGTCGGTGGATCTCGCCGTCGCCGCCAGGGAGGCCAAGGTGGCAAGGCTGCTGCCAAGAAAGACTGAACCGGCCGTTGCGTGGGGCCCCCACCGTAGCACCCCAGTGGGAGACCGGCTGACGAAGTTCGTCAGCGTGTGGGAGTCCATCTCCACCGACCGTTGGGTGTTGGATGCCCTGGCCCACGGGTACGCTCTGGAATTTCTAAAGAAGTTCCCCCGAATTCCTCCCGTGGCCAGGGAGGAAAATCATGTCCCTCAACTGCTGTTAGAGGTAAGGGCGATGCTCAAGAAAGGAGACATCGAGCTCGTCCCAACGAGCCTCCGGGGCTCAAGATAATTCCTCGTCAGAAAGAAGACAGGAGGATGGCGCCCCATCCTGGACCTGCGTCGACTAAACAAGTACATCAGGGCGCGGAAGTTCGGGATGGTCACCCTCCAGCACGTGCTGGGCCAACTGGAGGAAGGCGACTTCCTATCGTCGTTGGATTTGGAGGATGCATACTTTCACATCCCCATCCTCAAAGGACACCGGAAGTTTCTCAGGTTCGTGGTCCAAGGACGGCACTACCAGTTCAAGGCCCTCCCATTCGGATTGAAGTCGGCGCCCAGGGTATTCACCAAGTGTCTAGCACCAGTGGCGGTGCGGCTGTGCCTGCAGGGGATCCACATCTACCCCTACCTGGACGATTGGCTCATCCGAGCAAGAACAAGGGAACTCGCTGTCGAGCACACAGCAAAGCCGCCCGGCTGCTCACAGACCTGGGATTCTCCATCAACTTCCCCAAATCCCACCTGGTTCCATCGCAGGTCGCACTGTTTCTGGGAGCCAGGCTCGATACAGTGGTGCGATTGGCCTCGCCGTCGGAGGAAAGGACGAAGGCCATCCTGGGCAAAGTGCAGCGTCTGCTGGCCACGGAGGTGGCCAGGGTGAGGTCCATCAAGTCCCTTCTCGGGATGATGTCTTCAAGCATCTACCTGGTGCGCCTGTGCAGGCTTCGGATGCACCCTTTACAGGAGTTCCTCAACGCCCGTTGGATGCAAGCGACGGGCAGCTTCGAGGACAAGATCTCGCTCAACGAGGTATTCCGCCAAGCAGTTCAGAGCTGGGGCACCCGCGCGCATCACGCGGCGGGCACAGACTTTCAGACCCCAGCACACCAGGTGACAGTGACGACGGATACCTCCCTGGAAGGGTGGGGAGCGCACACCAGAGATCTTCACGCGAGATGCCTCTGGCTCCCGGAGGAGAAGATGCTCCACATCAACATACTGGAGCTCCAAGCAGTGTTCTGGGCCCTCGGTCGTTTCTCCCATCCCTCAAGGGCAAGGTGGTGAGGATCTTCACCGACAACACTACCACAATGTTCTACATTCGGAAGAAGATCCCCAGCCCTGTCCAAGGAAGCCCAGGATCTGTGGCACAGGGCCGTTGCCCAGGGGATGTTTCTGGTGCCTTTTCATCTGGCGTGGATAAAAAACACCATAGCCGACTCGCTCAGCAGGGAGCTGTGCTCGTGCCACGAGTGGGAACTGCATCAGGATCAAGTGGATCGACTCTATCAACGATGGGGCAAACCCCAGATCGACCTGTTCCGCGACGGCGACGAACTCAAAGTGCCAGAGGTTTGCCAGCAGGTTTCCCCAGCCGAGGAGCATGGGCGATACTTTCTCGTTCCCCTGGGACGGCCTCTTCCTTTATGCGTTTCCTCCGTTGCCGTTGCTATTGCGGCTCGTCAACCAGCTCAAGAGGTCCCGGTGCAAGATGATCCTCGTCGCACCGGCGTGGCTGAGGCAGATCTGGTTCCCGGACCTTCTGGACTTGTCAGCGTCCCCACCAGTCAAACTGTCGATGGACGCGGATCTTCTCTCCAGAGAAGGAGGCACCATCCTTCATCACAACCCGTAGTCGCTGAACTTGCAGGCCTGGCTCCTGCAGCACTAGAGTTCGGCGGGTACGATATCCCAGCAGACTGCAAGGAGGTCCTTGCAAAGGCCAGGGCGTCCTCAACTCTCAAGGGCTACGGACACAAGTGGAAGAGGTTCTCTGTCTGGTGCCGTGCACAGAAGATTAACCCTCTACAGATTACGGCCCCTCAAGTGCTACCGTACTTACTGTCGCTGGCCAAAGCTGGACTAGCTCATGCCTCCTTCAAGATACATCTGGCAGCGATTTCCCGATACACCAGAACTACAGGACGGTCATCCATCCCTGTGGTCTCATCGCCTGGTGGAGTTTATGAAAGGACTTTTCCGATTGTTCCTGCCGGTGAAGGCTCCAGCCCCGGCGTGGGAGCTCAATGTGGTGCTGACCAGGCTCATGGGGCCGCCATTCGAGCCTTTGTATTCGGCGCCGTTGAAGTTCCTGTCGTGGAAGACAGCGTTCCTTGTGGCCATCAACTCCGCACGACGCGTGGGAGAGATTCAGGCCCTATCCTGCAAGCCTCCATACTTGACTTTTCACGATACAAGGGTAGTGCTGAGGACGCACCCCTCCTTCATGCCCAAGGTGACGTCGGACTTCCATTTCAACAAGCCCTAGGTGTTACCAGTTTTTTTCCCGTCGCCTTTGTCGCCGGCCGAGAGGACTTTGCACTCGCTGGATGTAGCTAGAGCACTGAAGTTCTACGTGGACCGCATGAAGAGTTTTCGGAAGACATCACAGCAGTTTGTGAACATTGGACCTGTGAACCAAGGGAAGGCTCTCTCGAAGGCTTCCATTTCCAGATGGCTCTCCGGCTGCATCATGCACTGTCACCGGTTGGCAAACCGACTGTTGCCTGGCCGTCCGAGAGCCCACTCGACCAGAGCGATCGCTGCTACCACGGCTTTCTTGTCTGGTGTGCCCCTGCTGGACATCTGCAGGGCTGCTACGTGGAGGTCGACGCACACCTTCACGAGATTCTACTGCGTCGACCGGGATTCCAGGGAGGAGTGCAGAGTCGACCAAGCAGTGCTGCACAATCTGTTCGCCTGAAGGTTGGCCTGGTGGGCCTGGTGAGGAGGTAAGAGTTGCTTAATGTTGAGTTTATGTGATGCTTAATATTGAGCCTTTGCCACCTCCCGTTGTGCATGTGTGTACGGCTATGTATTCTTATATTCATGAGCATGTGAATCCATGCCAGACCCCATGCTGGAGAAGGAACAAGTTACTTACCTGTAACTGTTGTTCTCCAGCATGGGTCTGGCATGGATTTACATGCGAACCCTCCCTCCTACCCCTCTGCGGCTCTTCACTTGGTCATACTGCCACTTTACGTGCTACCAAATCTGAGGTTGGCTGCCAGGGGCGGGGCTTAGGGAGAGGGCAGTCATTGGCTGGGGGCAGTATGACCCAGAGACCAGTGATTGGTTACTACTAAGAAAGACAGATCAGAAACGAAACTGATACTGATTTTTTCTTTACTGAGGATTCCCAGCCTGACGACAGAGAATATTCATGAGCAGGTGAATCCATGCCAGGCTCATGCTGGAGAACAACAGTTACAGGTAAGTAACTTGGTCCTTCTCACCTGGCCATCACGCTCGTCCCTAAAAGGAGTGCAGAGTTTTCTCGGCTTTGCAACCTTTTACAGATGCTTTATACCTGGATTTTCACACATTGTACACCTTATTACTTCCCTTCTACGCAAGCACCGAAAATGTTAATGGACCCCCACAGCAGAAGAGGCTTTTCATGCCCTAAAGGATACATTTACGACAGGCCCTGTATTACAACATCCACAACCAGATCTCCCATACATTGTTAAAACTGACGCTTCAAGCGTAGCCATGGGGGCGGTCCTATCCCAACAGAACCCCGATACTGGTCATCTACACCCCTATGGCTTTCTGGTCGAAGAAGTTTTCCCCAGCAGAATTGAATTATGCAGTTACGGCTAAGGAACTGCTCGCGATCAAAGATGACCTCAAGGAATGGAGGCATTATTTGCTCGGAGCCAAGCATACAATTACGATCATAACTGATTATCGAAGCCTCCAGTACTTGCGTTCGGCTAAAGCGCAATCATCTCTGCAACTCCGTTGGGCTCCGTTCCTGTCAGAGTACGATTTTGTAATCACTTACCGACTCGGAGTAAAAAACCGCAAGGCAGACGCATTATCACATATCGGCAAAGGGGAGCAAGCCTACAACATTTCTGACCCGGTAGACATCATTCCAGGCGACAAGATCCTAGGTCTTTGTGGAAATTCTCCTTCCTGGGAGACATTCAAGGAAAAGGTAAAAAAACAGCCTGTCCGCAAAGGAACTGCAAACCTGGAGCAACAAAGGAACCCACTTTTCCATCAAAGACGGCCTACCATATTACCAAGATTGTCTTTACCTCCCAACACATGCTTTGCAGGAAGAAATACTCGCCAATTACCACAATTTCCCTATTGAAGGGCACCCTGGAGTGGCAAAGACTGCAGAAAAGGTTGAAAGATCCAGAAAAGGTGGCCAACTTGGCGACAAGACACCTCCGAATTTGTCAACTCATGTGGGACATGTGCTCAAAGCAAAGCCTCAAGACAAAGACCAGTCGGTTTATTACAACCACTGGCAGTACCACCTACTCCCTGGCACACCGTCTTGATGGATTTGATCACAAACCTGCCTTCCAGCTCCAGGTTTAACGCCATCCTTGTGGTGGTCGATCTATTTACCAAGATGGCCCACTTCATAGCCTTAAAAGGCATCCCGTCTGCCCAGGCATTGGCCCAAGTCTTCCTCAATAACATTGTGAAATTGCATGGGTTCCCAATCCGTACTAATTTCCGACAGGGGCAGTCAGTTTGTGTCACGGTTCTGGAGACAATGTTGCACCTTGGCTGGAGTAGAAATACGGTTGTCTTCTAGTCACCATCCACAAACAGATGGACAGACCGAGCGCACAAACCAAACTCTGGAGCAATACCTCTGTTGCCTTTTGCACCAAACAGAACACTCGTGGGAGGAGATCCTGTGGATGGCCAAATACGCATATAATAACCCTATACACGCCTCTACATGCATGACTCCTTTCTACAGTCTGTATGGACGCAACCCAAGGACGTCTGCATATGACCCACCAGAGGCTATCGAAATGTCAGCCATCAAGACGTTACATGAAAGTATCAGTCAAGCAACCAAAGATGCAGTGGCACATCTAGAGACGGCTAAGGTTACACAAAAGAGGTATGCCGATCATCACTGGAGAAAAGCCCCAGACTACCAAGTAGGAGATTCAATGTGGTTAGCAGCTAAGTATATCGCATTAAAAGGAGCCAGGAAATTCCAACCCAGGTTCCTATGTCATTTCACAATTGAAAGTGTGATCACTCCTGTCACCATGAGGTTAACCTTACCTCCACAAATGCACATGCACCCAGTATTCCATGTTTCTTTGTTAAAGCCTTTGCACCCTGGGACTAGAACACTGACGCCACCAGCCCCCATAGTAATGGAAGGTGACGGACCAAAGTACGACGTTAATCAAATACTAGGTTACAAAGTGGTGAGAAATACCCTGTATTGCCTAGTGGATTGGAAGGGATATGGGCCCCAAGATATGAGCCCCAGGATAGATCATGGGAACCGAGCAAGAACATCCATGCCCCTCGGTTATTACAGAAATTCCATCGAAACAATCCCACCAAGCCAGGTCCAGGGAAAACACCATTGGGTGGGGCCTTGAGGGGGAAGACTGTCATGGGTACAGGCCTGATTAGCACATCCAAGTTGTTTCCGTTCTTAATTCATGATGGCAGAGGGGGAAAACAGGCAGGAGCAATGTGGGTGAGAGCCTGGTGAGCAGAAATAAGTTATCATCCATTTCACCCATAGAGTAACATGAGACTTCCTGTTTCCACCAAAATGGATCCTTATGTGCCAGTTCAGAATCATGTTGCATGCTCTAGTCTCCGGGCGTGGCTTTCTATAAAAGCCACACCTAGAGAACAAACCACGCTTCGTGTGCACCCTGTAAGCTTCAGGCACACGCTTACCTGTTCCTGAACCCAGAGTTTTCTGCCAGCATTTTCGCAGCGCCCACGGGCCGGCAAGCCTCTTCTCTGCTCTGCGAATGCAAAAGAAGAAGGAAAGACACCGTTAGTTTCCGCTGCTAAAACACCACAGAACTCTCCAACTCTCCAGCTGCCACTCGCGGAACACTACTCTCGGAGGCGCCCACTGATCTCACTTTGACTCGTGGACCGACGTGTCTCTCCCGCTTCGCCTTCTCTTCATCCGCCTTCAGGCATCCGTCTTCACAGCAACTCCTGGGGACCTGCAGAAGGGATAAACAGAGCAAACAGGTTAGAACCTGGACCGCATCTTTAGCTGCAACACCGTAGAACTTTGTTCCGTATCTGAATTATCCATGCGCCCAAACCCAGTGAGGTAACTGGGGGACTACAGTGATACTGCACTTGACTGTATTCGAAGTCAGTGATCCAATTGTATCCTGAAGCTCAGAGGAACTAGTGAGGTAACATTTATCAGGAGAGCTACAGAACTTCTCCAAACTAGCTGCATTCTCTCTAAAGCAGCCACTTCGCCGCAACCAAACAGCAGTGCTTTACACCGCAGAGCAGCCGTGACACCAAGCAAACCCTGCGCCGCGTGAAGTTACCGACCATTGGGTTCTGGACCATAGTGCCCCTGCGGATGCTGGACGGAGAGCCCACCATCCTGAACTAAAAGATGAGCCACTCAACCACAGCATTCTAGCACACAGGGGACAAGGGAAAGAGGGCTCCCATGGTTGTTTTTGGCACCACTCGCTAACACGTTGTTCTCCTTACAGGCAGCCTTCCCATTGCCCCGGGTGGAGTAGAAAGCAGGGCTGAGGTCGGCGGACTCCATCGCTCCTGCGGAGACTCAGGTGAGCGTGACAATAATGCGATTTGCACACTCTCTGTGACAGTGTTTAGGCAGTAAGCCCAGGAAGCATCCAATTTGATGGTATCATATTGGCTCACAAAATCACCCAAGACACTAATATACTAGGTGCACATGTCAGGACGTTCTAATTTTCTTCATATCTGATACTCCCATATATGCCACTATGTTGTATGATCTGAAAGGAACGGGAGTCCTTGTGCCCTAAGGGGAAGTCTCTCCCAGTGAGGTCCCACTTTCCCAGACCCTTGGGGGGGTCTTAAGGAGCAGGCTCACCTCCCTAGCCTCAAAGAGGGAGGAGAGAAGGGACACATACCCTTGATTCATCACATACCCTTCCCCTTCTGGTTGTGGCTTCACCAGCTCCATTGACAGGGAACCAGCTTAGAAAGTTGACATTTCCTTGTTTTTTACCCTCTCGGTTCAGTGAAACAGTAAGGTTGTAAGTCCAAGAACCACCTCATTGCACTTGGGTTAGTGTCCTTTCTCAAGCTCATCCAGGTCAACGGTGAGTGGTCTGTGTCCAACCTGAATTTTCTCCCAGTCAAATAATACCTCAAGTGCTTGATGGCCCATTTATTTTCCAAGGCTTTCAGTTCCACCGTAGCATAAGATTGTTCTTGTGGAAAAAGCTTACTACTGGTATATAACACTGAGTGTTTGATTCCATCATATACTTGAGATGGCACTGCACCCAAAACCACTTTTCATGCATCCGTTTGTAAGAGTAAATAATGTATTGAAGTCTGGCATCTTAAGGTCGGGTTCGTAACAAAGTATACTCTTCAGACTGTCGAACCTCGCTTGTTCCTTCTTATCCCAGAGTAATTTCTGGGTTTGGGAATTCTTTAACTTCAAGTTAGCCGCCAGTGTTTAACGTTAGGTTAGCCAACAGTGTAGAATAGTTTGGGATTAACCTTCTAAAATAACTGGTTTATCCTAAGAAGGCACAAAGGTCTTGTTTGGTCTTTGGTGTGGCTGTTTGTTGGATCAACTTCACTTTCTTAGCCCGGGGTCGGAATAGGCCATTCGCAACTAAAATTCTGAGATACTTTCACAGTGGATTAGGCCAGATCGGATACCTTTTCTAGGATTTTCTCGTAAACCAGCTTGCCTGGGAGCATGGGTAATCAAGTACATCAAGTACAGATGATGTACGTGCTTAGTTCAGCTGTCACTGTGAACCACTATGACATCCAAATAGGCCCCACAGAACACAGTGTTTGGTTTTAGTACGTTATCAATTAGCTGCTTAAAAGTGGGTGGCCAGAGCTCCATGAAGGCCAAGGGTAAGATCTTAAATTGGAAAATGCCTTGTGGTGAGCTAGTTGGAGTCTGATGTCGATAAATAGCACCTTCCATTTCAGAGCAGTGAATGAAGATGCCATCCTTTCAGCTTGCAATGTATGCCTGTGGAAAGAGATCAGTGATTGTTCTATCTTTTTGCCAGATGACCAAAGAGATTGTTCATATTGGGTGTAGGGGGAGGCATGTTGCAGAATATGCAGGCTATGCAGATTCCTCAGACAATGTGTATTGAACGCCCCCCCTTACCCTCCACCTCCCACTCTTTGTGGCTCAAAGGCACATAACTCTTTGATGCAGAACAGGAAAAGGTGAAGACATTCCCCTTCTATGGGTTACGTTTACATTTGTCTACTGATGAGAAGCTCCTCCATGTGACGAGTCCGAAGAAGGACACAGACTCTGTGAGGCCATGATTCACACATTTTCATAAAATAAAGAAAAGTGCCCAAACTCTATGGGTGGTCCCTGTCTGTATTTCTAACTAAGGTGCTTGTCAGTCAGTCGTGAATGTCCAAAAGAAATAGTCTGTAGTCCAAAATTATCCTACCTGACCCTACCACTTGGAAAACTGACATATATGCAGAGAATGACTCCCTTCTGCTTGCAGGCATTTTTAATACTAATCTGTAGACTTGTTTACTCACATGAAATTTTCAAACGGTCTCTTGTGACTTCTTTTATTAGTCTTTGTAACTCTTCTGTTACATTCTGTATCTTTCCTTTCTCCTTGGTATCCCTTTTTTGGGTTTCTTTTGCAAGAGATATATATATGCTTTGTTACTACTTCCAACGCATCCTAGAAGGATACTATTATTGAGGTGTCCTTTCCTTCTGGGTGAAGTAAGACTCCACTTGCTTTGTTGCACTGGTTTATTTATTTGGCTCTCTAGTATATTTTCTGATTCACAATGTGAATTGCTTTTTACATCCGCTTCCTCTGATATGCAACATCTTATGGGCTACTCCTTCTCCCACGGTTTTTTTATTCCTTGTTTTAACACGTAACATTTAGTTTGTAAGTGTCTCCATTTCCGTCTTCCTGATAATTAAGTTCAGGGACTTCAGAGATTGTTTTGCCTCTTTCTCTCTCTTCCAGCAATGTAGGTATAAGTGGTTCAATGATGTCTTTCTCATAGTTTCTACTAGGACGAGTGATCTGCATGATATAATGATCTCTCTTTGGTCTCCCACTATCCTCGTTAACCACTCTTACACGGGGGTCATCTCTGGGAGCCTTGTTCCTTGTCGACCTCTTCTCAAGTTTCAGATCGTGTTTGCTTCGCTCTCGTTGGCGTTACTGGGGTTTTGTGTCTCTTCTGGTGTCCCAGTTTCTCTTCTCAGGCTCCTGCCCTGAAACTTTCTCGTGTCAGGGCTGCTCCGTGACTTCGTCATGTCATCCTCTCCTACTGCCCTTCTGCTCTGTTGCTCTCACGTACTGGTGTTGTGCCGTGCCTTTGATGATCCAGCTTCTCAAGTGAGTTTCAATCTTGCGTTTTCCCCTCTGGTGCGTTCTCACTACTCTCCCAGTCTTTCGAAGCATGGGGCCTTCGATAGACCGTGTATGTATTCCTCTCTCTCCATCTCTCTACAGGGAACGTTATTTAATATACTCACTCAGTGTGTTGCATATTTAAATTTAAAGGGCCATATTTATTTCCAAGACAATAATTAGAAGTCTTAGGAGTTACTTCATCCCAGTCTTGACATGCAAAGGCCTTTTGTATTGTGGAGCTTGTCATGTAGGCCATGGTGTGTGCCACTGTAGGGAGTTAACGGGAGTCCTTGTCCCCCAAGGAGAAGTCTCCTGGTGAGATCTGCTGGCCTCAACCCCTAGGGAGGGTTTTGCGGAGCGGGCTTACCTCCCTAGCCTCACAGGAAGGGGCTCCCATTGGGGAGAAGGGATGCATTGCCCCGATTCGTCACATACAGGAGAAACATAAATGCATTAACAGCCAAATCACTCTGTCTTCTGTGACAGGGACCTTCTCAGCCTGTGGTGGGGAGGCCTCACAGGTGTTTCAACAGACAGTTGTTTCGATGGAAATTAGTATTTTATCCCACCCCCCCTGGCACTTTCAGGTGAGGCGAACCCCATATGAAGTGATGTAGTGCATAAAGGGGGGAGAAAACAGCACTAATAAACACAATGTGGAAGCAATGTAGATGGACAGCACTAGAAAACGCATAGAACGAAACTGCATTTTGTAGTAGGCCAAGAAGCACAGGCTTGTACGATTGCGCTACACTCTACAAACTCCATGAACCAAGTTCACTAGACCCAACCTCATTAAGGCAGAATGAATCCGCAGAGCCCGTTCTCGCTGAAGTTAACCCACCTCCCCCCTTGTCCCTCCGCTGTTGCAAACATTTAGTATCTTTCAGAGGAATGCGCCCTGCAAGAGCTTGAGACAACACCAGGGTCTGTGTAGCGTCCATTTATCTCCACTAAACTGGCAATAGGCCTCTAACCCCCACTGATCGAGCGCAAATATCAGGCTCACGCCACTAATTCGACCCCCACACCTCTGCATTCATGATAAGCAAGCGACCCTCCTGTCTTAACACAAATCAAGCGTCCATAAAAGATCCAAGCATGCACGACTGTATTTCTTCCAACATAAAACACAGCCTTTGTAGCACGAGGTACAGGGAGGGGTAAATTAAATATCAAACCCAGGGTGGAGACCTTGAGTGCAGGAAGTGGGCTATCAACAAAGCCCTCAATGTGTGGGTCAGCTTGACTATATTTTATTCTCCCTTCCTTCTGGCACCATTCTCCGTGCCGCCCAGGTGCATGACACAGTGATGGAATAGGGAGCTTAACGTGTTAGTTCAGATGTAACAATGTATTATACGAGCAATCTGACCCTCACCCAAGACTGAGATGAGCCCAGTTGACTCACGTGGAGATTGATCGACGGCAACAGAACTAACCAATTGTAGCCTGGCATCCCCTATGGAGCAGGCCCATCTATAATCGGTAGCATCCGTTTTTACTGTAGATGAGGTCACATGGCTTTTTAAGCTTCTGCTTGTCCTAGATTAGCCAGAGCGATCTCAAGCAGCAGAGTTCTTTGCTGATATTTGTATTCTGTACAATTAAACCTTTGGTATCCTTGCAACGCTATCTCCGGGCCTATGTCCCTAAAGGGTTGTTTTTATTCTGGAGTGTGCAGAAAAAGGGACTTGCCTTCATAGTCCTGGCCTACAGGCGGAATGTGAGAGTTAGGAGAGCCTCAGTTACTGTCACTCCTTTCACACCTACAGGCACATTAAGGATACATTTTTCTGGCCTCATACCTGTGTTGCACCATGCTGGCCAGTCTCTTTCCCCAGAAGGCATAGTGGTGGCAGAAAAACTGAGTAGCCCAACCCGGAGAGAGAAAGCGAAAAATGATTAACTGGTGGAACATCCCTTGCAATAATATTACAATTCCAGTGCCTTGCATGCTACACACCTGCGGGTTACCTTCACCCAGTTGGCGGAGCAGGGCACACAGCAAAGCTTTGATCCCAGTGCCTTAAGTGGCACAGATTTTGAGTTTACATGCAATGGCACCATGGAGTGGTCCACATAGAAAGGTTGCAATCCCAATATGAACTGGGACATTACAGATGTTGAAAGCTGATCGCCATTCCCGAATACAAATGGGCCTTCATACAGAAAGGGCGCTGGGCTTAAAGTCCATTCTATGTTTTTCTTTACCTGTAGTCCCATCTCTTGTGGGAAGGAAAACAGCGGTTGTCCTGGGAAACCAGCTGAGGGAGCGAGCCAATGGAGGGGGAAGATTGAGGAAAAAGGAACACAGAAACATCAAGGGAAGAGCTGGACGGTGAATAGGAGCATGGAGAAGGATTTCTAAACGACTGTCTAAGGTGAGCTATTGGTTGTTGAAAGGACCAAGTGGGATCGGAGTGTCTGCAAGGCACCAGTCCATCTTATGAGCATACATTGGGACCTATTTATGATTCACCTAGATTATTTACAGAGGGAGTTAGATAAAAGGGATGTTTGCCTCTAGGCCACTATGAGCAGACGGACATGATTTTATGCAGTAGGGGTTACCTACCTCTAATGACGATCCTATGGTTGAGAGACACCTGGGCTAGGGAGGGAATCACCCATACTAGATGAGAAGCATGTCCCTTAGTGAGCCCCTTTGCAATTTCTATAACAAAACCCCTTAAACTATCTTTGAGAGTTTGTGTGTTCCTGTGGCACCTCTGACAGTCCACAAAACATCTTTCAAGTCTTTCATGTCATACTCTGAAAGATCTGAGCACCCTAAAGTTTTTTTTCTCATTTTGTGATCAAATCTTTTTTTTATTAAAGTCATAAGACTATAATAAAACAAATCTTGAATCATAATTTGCACTCTGCAATGAAGTTATAAACAGCACTTACATCACAATCACAGCTCTACATAATAACTTCAATAATTGCACATGTCACATAAACCCTCCCCTTCCAGCTCTACCACGGTCCACAACCGGTCATTCTCTCCCTCCAGCCCCATCCATATCTGTCATGTTTCATTTACATTACCATATGTACATTTACGCCAAGTTCAGAAGTCCTAATGACCTGAGTCGCGATGGGCAGGAGCAATCCTTATTCGTAGATTTGATAAACTGCAGGAAACGTTCCCACTTTCTAAAGAAGTGTCTGATAAGTAGGGCTTTTGTCACTTTCTCGCAAATAAGCCTCCACATTCCACCTAATGAATCATTAATGGAGGGGAGGCTAGCTGACTTCCAGAGTGTTCCTGGCCACTATCAACATCAGTCTAAGGAGTCATACCAGCTGTTGAGCTTCCTCTCTCCTGCCCTTTCTGTGGGGTCCACAATCCCAATAAACACACCTCAGGAGCGCATTCAATCATTGATCCTGTTATCTATCTCAAGATGAAAACCAGCCCCTGCCAATAGGGTTGTTGCTTCGGACAGCTCCTCAAAATATGCAGGTATGTGCCTGCTGTCTGCACCCTCTTCAGCAAAGCCCAGTTGTGCCCTTGAAATATACCACCTCGCCGGCATTTTATTGTTTTGTTTCCGCATATTGGATGCTTAAGGTCACCTTCGAGACCCCTTTCCATATCTATGCCCACTGATTCCCGTGTAAATGCCTGCCTAGATCTCTGTGCCACCCTTTTACATAGGTTGGGAGACCCTAATTTGCTAGGGAGTTGTATCTATATAACTGTGAGATCAATCCTGCCAATCCTCTTTGTGAGAATATTAGACTTTCAAATGGCGTGAGTTGCCTCAAAGCGCCTTCTTTATTTCCCCTCTGCAGGACCCATTGTCAGATCAAATGATCTGATTTCTCCTCCATCAAACATGTGAGATGAACTCACACCCTCCTGTCTGCCAGGTCTGGAAGGCTCTATTTCCGTAGGCCGGTGTAAAGTTCACATTATGATGAATCGAGGTTGCCGGACCTGGGTATGTTGTCAGCCTCAGCCTTTTTGCAACCCTGTCCCAAACCCGAAGTGTGGTGGCAGTGGACGGCTAGATTCTCTTCAAGACCGGGTCAGTCCAGTCTCATAGTATTCTGAGTTGCGCCGCTTGGTAGTATTTCCAGGGGTGAGACAACCCCAGGCTTCCTCTATCATTGTATCGGTACATCCTTGCAGCTGATACCTTGACCAGGGCGATTACTCCACACAAACTTGCCCAGCTCCTTTTGGAGATTTCCTAGTGCTTGTTTGGGAATCAATACGAGAAGAACCCGGAACAGATACAGCAGCTTCGGCAAGGTGTTCATCTTTATCACTGTATCGATAATTCCTGTGCACTCCACTTCGTCAGATCTGCCCTCATCTCCCTTATTACCTCTGGACAGTTAGCCTCATACAGTTCCCAAGCTTAGCCGTTATTTAAATACCCACATAGCTAATGCTTTTCTCCGCCCATCTGAAGGGGGAGATATTTTGCGGGCCCTGCACTCTGTCGTGCGCCAGGTACAGGTTCAAGTCTTGCATTTGTCCAGGTTTATTTTGAACCCTGATACAGCTCTGTATTGTTAGAGGACTGCTAGGGTCAGGTGGAGTGCACGTTCAGGTACAGAAAGTGGCAAGAAAATATCATCAGCGCATAGTACTATTTTGTGAGCGACCCCTTCATTGCTAATGCCCTTTGTCTGTTTCTGGCCTTATTCGCTCAGCTGGAAGTTCTACCGACAACGTGAAAAGTGGAGACAATAGGGTAACACCCCTGTCTTGTCCCTTTGCACAAGCAAAAACCCTGCAATAAATGGCCATTCATTGCCACTCTTCCTGTGGGTGTTCTATACATGGCAAACACTCCCCTTATGAAGTTTTCGCCCAGATCCAACTTGCTCAACACCTCTCTTCAGTATCCCCACTCCATTCATCATCTAAGTCGGAGAGGTCGCGTAAGTCGCCCACTTCGACGTCCTTGTCTGACTCTTCTCCTGAGAGAGCTATATCCTGTCCCACTAAGGCCTCCACTCTTGCTGAATGGGAATCATTCAGATTAGAAATGCTCAACATTTTTGAAAAACAAAAACCCTCGACAAGCCATGCTCCTACCGCACCATCTAAAGCCGGTAAGGAGAAGGCTTGAGCCAAATCCTACATGCCCTCGAGCACGGGACGAAGGCCTGATCCACGTCGAGAGCCATTGAGGCCTCGACACGTTGAGAAATCATCGAAGGAGGCCACGAACGCCAGCTGCTCCCTCGATGCCAGCTGCGCCATCGCCAGCCAGACCATCGACACCAATGGGGCCATCAATGCCATCGAAACCTTCTGTGCCATCGAAGTCGAAAATGTCTTCATTGAAGGTATCGACGACTCGTTGAGCTCAACATTTTTTAAACCTTTCACGCCCTTACCAGAGAAAACGTTCACTCCTTTACCAAGAAGGGATTACTTTAATTCACTAACCTCTATTTATGAGGACAATGAGCCATCTGATAATGATGCGCCATTTGGGTCACAGTATGGTACACCAAATGTCCCTGACAGTTTTATATCAGAGGAATCCAGGCTAAAGGACCTTTATGAAAATTTACAAACAGCCAGTGGAGTGGACACTTCACCAGAATTATAGTTTGGTAAGCCTGAGTCCGATGAACATGCAGATGCCTCATACAGGCAGTTGATGTCTAAGGTAGTAGATTACCTGGAATGGAGCTGGCCTGCCCTCCCCTTCGAGCAGGATGATATAAAAGACATTGTTGATAAAGGTCAGCAAAAGTATCCCATTTTACCTTCCACATTGCTCTTCAGAAAAGGATAAGTGCCAATTGGCAGCTGCAGGAGTCCATTCTGGCAGTAAACAAGAACTTGACAAGAAAATACTGCCCATCTAGTAGTGACCCGAACTGCTCATCAAAACACCCCACCCCAGAAAGTCTGGTGGTGCAGGCAGCAACTGCAACCCCAAAACAAGCAGCTTATCCAACCATCCCACTGGATAGGGATGACAAAGGGTTAGATGCATGGACAAGAAAAGTATTTTCTGCGGGGAGCATGGCTCTTAAGTTGGCCAACTCCACATGTGCTTTAGCAAAGTTTTCATACACTCTATGGGGCTGCATTTCTATGGCGGCTGAACATGTTCCCCAAGGGGAGAAAAGAGATAGTTTCTTGGACATTTTTAGGGACGGCAAGGAAGCCATGTGTGGGTCTGGATTCTTCTGACAGCATCAGCAGAGCCATGGCGGCAAGCACCGTAGTTCGCAGATTTGCATGGTTAAGGAAATCTGGATTTGCCATGGACGTGCAGTCTAACCTCCTTAACATGCCTTTTGATGGGTCTCATCTATTTGGCAACAAGGCTGATGAAAGTCTAGAGAAGCTGCAGACCTCAAAGGCGGCAGCCACATCTTTGGGTGCCGCCATTAGGCAGCTTCAGCCTTTTCGCCCCAGTGGCCCTTCTTGGATGGGTAGATCCTTTCGCTACTACTCCTCAGTTGGAAGAGTGAGAGGAATGGCTGGTCAAAGAGGCCAAAAAAAGATTCCCTCGTGTTGGACGAGGGAGAGGTGCAAAGCCCACTCAAGCAGGGGCATCTTTACCAACAGCCACTGCTTCAGCCGCCTCAAAACCTCTGAGGTCTTGAGTCATGACACCCCAGTGGGAGGCAGACTGTCTCAGCTTCTGAAAGAATGACAAGATATTACTTCGGATGCTTGCGCATTAGAAACCATAGCCCAAGGTTACTGCCTTCCCTTCATTTAAAGACCTCAGAACCATCCTCCGGGGAGCCATTCTTTGAAGGTTCCTGATTCGCTCTTTGAGCAGGTAATTTTGACTTGCTAGTGAAAGGTGCTATAGAGCCGGTTCCTGTAGCGGAGAGGAACAAAGGATGGTACTCTCCATCTTTCCTAATCCCCAAGGAGGACAGAGGACTGAGACCCTTGGCTGTTCTTGGGCTTAAGATACTTGAGCAAGTTCCTCAGGAAGGACAAGTTCAAGATGGTCACACTTTCTCAGATCCTTCAGGCCCTCCAACTCCAGGATTGGATGGTGTCATTGGGCCTTCAGGATGCTTATGTTCATGTGCCAATGCATCTCAAGCACAGGAAGTACCTGAGGTTTGCCGTTGGTGGTTCTCATTATCAGTTTCGAGTTCTGCCATTCGGGCTGACCTCGGCCTGAGGATTTTCACCAAACTGATGGCGCTAATGGTAGGGAGTCTCAGGAGAGGGGTGATTCACATCTACCCCTACCTGGACGATTGGCTGATTAGGGAGCGTTTGCCCGAACAAGTCCTGGATCATCTCAATGTCACCTGCCACTCTTCACAGACTGGGCTTCTCCCTCAATTACAAGAAGTCACATATGATACCATCTCAAAAGCTCCAGTTCATCGGAGCACTCCTGGATGCATCCTTGGGAAAAGCCTCGATGAGGGCTGAGCACGTTCTGCAGATGGTCATCAAATTCCAGAGTGTCCAGCGTCTTTCAGCCTTCGACTTTTTGAGGTTGGTCATCCTCATGGCATACTGCTTTTTCCTGGTGCCAGATGCTTGGTTGAGAATGGGAACGCTACAATGGACACTAAGGACACAGTGGTCCCAGTTCTCAGACAAGATGTCCGATCTGATCCGAATTCCGAGCACAGTCGCACACGATCTTCTGTGGTGGACTTGCAAGACCAACATACTGAAAGGGGAACCTTTTTGGCAAACATGGCTGCAGATAACAGTAGTTAGGGATGCCTGACTCACAGGGTATGGAGCCCATGCCAACGATTTGACAGTAAGCAGTCATTTGGTCTCCATCAGAGTCCAAACTATGCATCAACCTTTTGGAGCTGAGGGCAATCAGACTAGCGCTGAACGCCTTTATGCCCTCTGTACGGGGGAAAGAATGTCCCGATAATGATGGACAACACAGTTGCCATGTACTACCTCCACAAAAGAGGAGGTGCAGGGTTACTACTACTGTGCAGCAAGGCAATGCAGCTCTGGTTCTGGGCAATTCAAGAAGGAATCTCCCCGTCAGCAGTTCACCTAGCCGGAGAGGAGAACACAGCGGCAGATGCTGTTGTCACGACTGCTGGCAGCTGGCGAGTCTGGTGGAGGTGGAAACTCCGATGCCATTAGACTGTTCCGCCACGTTTCCTTGAAACGCTTGACCGCGGTCTAGTCTTTTTCCAACATGGCCGCCGTCATGTATATAACCATTAGTTACTCGGCGGACCAGCGCGTTGCAACTGTGCTTTCCCGTATTGCGTGCGCTCTATTCTGTGATTCATTCAGCGATCTTGTTCCGCCTTCCTTCCCCTTTCCACCCTCTTCCATTCCTTGCTTCAAGTCTAACCGTTGTTCCTTGCCTCTTCCTCCTGGATGCCTACCTCTCCTTCTCCTTCGTTTTCTGCTTGTGGCAGTAGTGTTTATCATCCTCACTCCCGTCTTGGAGAGCTCCTACGGAGACTTCTGCTTCAGTTACGGAAAGGTTACCTCTCATCGGATCAGCCTATTCACAGTCCTCTTTGAAGCATTGTGGGGGTTTTTATGCCTTCGTGGCTTTTTCCCCTGGAAAATATCTGGCTGTCGCGGAGAGGAGTCACTGTGAATTTCTCTATATAGAGTCACGGTGGCTTCCTTTCGAGGCAGACCGTATCTGCTCACAAAGAAGAAGACTCCAGCGCGGCAATCCCGAAGAAAGAAGCTAAACTATTCTACCTCATCAGGTGAGGAGGAGGAGGAAGGGTTTTTGGGGCTGTGCAGTAATTCTAGCAGTGAGGAGGACATAGCAGATTCTGAGATCAATCCTGTAAAAGAGTCTGATAGTCTTGACAGCTGTGAGCAGGCAGAGCACAGTCTCCCACAAGTGGGAACTATCTCAGGAAGTCCTTCAAGAGATCTGTGTCCTTTCGGGAATCCCCCGAGTAGATCTATTTGCGACCAGTGTCAACAGGAAGTGCGAACTGTTCTGCTCCGGGGAATTTCCCCAAGAGGAGCTCTAGGGGACGTGTTCGTAGTGGACTGGGAGTTTCCACTCCTGTACGCGTTTCCTTCAGTCTGTCATTCTTCACGTGATCAGGAGGTTGAGAAAGTTTGGGAAATCCATGATTTGTATTGTGCCAGGAGGACATGGTACCCAGACCTTCTGGACATGTCCCTCTGCCCTCCAATGAGTCTTCCACAAAGATAGGGCCTCCCATGAGAGGAGGGTCGGGTTATCCATCCAGAGGTCAAGGAACTCAATGTTCACGCATTGTTTCTGAGGGGTGAGATACAAGGATTGGGACCTCTCCCGGATGATGTAATGGATATTTTGCTTTTGTCCAGAAGGCCTGCAACTAAATCCTTGTACCAATGATATTGGAACAAATACAGTAGCTGTTGCAGGGGAAAGAATGTGGACCTTTTTCAATGTAGTACGCCTATGATATTATCTTTTTTGTTACATTTAGCAAATCTGGGGCTCCAGATTAGGACCATTATAGGATACTTGGTTGTGCTTTCAATCTTCAAGCGCATGTCAGAAGAGGTATCCTACTTCAAGATGCCATTAATCATACAATTCCTAAAGGGTTAGAGGTTGTGGATTCGAGTACGGAATGCTGTGCGCTCGTGATCACTCTTCAAATACGTGAAATAGTCAGTAATCAAACATTTTAGCCGGCAGCCTGGTCCCAAGACCCCCCAGCTCATCCACCAAGAGTTGGCAAAAGTTGAACTATTCAAATTAAGGGTGGTGGGTAGGGATCACACGCTCACATCAACATAATCCGTGATCAAATGTATACATTCTATCTATATGAACACTTCCATAAATGCAGGGACTAATACATTAAACACATAGATTTATTAATTCTGAATTAATAAATCTATGTGTTTAATTCTGAATTAATAAATCTATGTTTTTAATATATTAGTCCCTGCATTTATGGAAGTGTCCATATAGATAGAATGTATACATTTGATCACGGATTATGTTGATGTGAGCGTGTGATCCCTACCCACCACCCTTAATTTGAACAATTCCTAAAGGGACCTACTGACGAGTTCCCTCCATCTCCATTTCAAGTTCCGATTTGGGACCTCAATCTTGTTCTACAATTCCTTATGTGCGCTCCTTTCTGTTCCATTTCATTTGTGTGCTTTAAGGCTGATGACCTTTAAAACAATCCTGTTAGTTACATTAACATCAACCGACAGGGTGAGCTAACTACAGGACTTATCTTGTAAGCCTCCAAATACTATTTTATTTAAGGACAAGGTAGTTCTTAAAGTCGAACCAACTTTTCTTCCAAAGGTTGGATCAGACTTTCATTTATCCACGAAAATTGTATTACCATATTTCTATCTGCCTCCTCATCCTACCAAGGATGAGGAGAGGCTGCATAGGCTTAATCCAAGACAAGCACTTCGTGTTTACATTTCCAGAATGGCTAAGTTACGTCGGGATGACCAACTTGTGGATACATGGGTCACAAGTTGGGACTATCTGTTACGAAACAAACTTTGTCTAGATGGATCATATTGGGCATTACAGAACGCTACAGATTGGCTGAGAAAGATCCACCAGAAGGCATCAGGGCCCATTCCACAAGGGGCATGTCAACATCTTCTGCTTTATAGAGAGGGGTGCCGATGCATAATATTTGTGCGGCGGCCACAAGATCTTCCATTCCCACTTTAACAAAATATTACTGTCTGGACTCATCCTCAGGTGAGGAAAGAGGATTTGGTAAGGCAGTTTTACGTGCTGTCCACACCAATTCTTAAATTTGCATCTAAAATATTGACTCCCTCCCCCAAATCTAACACTGCTTTGGGAGATGAGGAAGACCTGGGTGAACACAATCCATTGGAAGAACAAGTTTATTTATTTATTTGCTTGTTAGGCACTTATATAGGAAGCACATACTGTTTCAAAGCACCCGCAGGGCAAGAGGCAGGGGACAGGGGATGATAGACAATTAAAATTACAATACATAAAAATAAGCAATATAAGAAACAATGTGGAGGGAAAGACAAACCTATTATGCCTTCTGAGTGTTCAGAACCTGCAAGTGCAGAAGGGAAAGAGATTGGAATAGGTGCTGTCGGTGAGCAGCAGGTGAAGTGCAATGAAAGGTAAGTGCAAACCTCCATGGATGGAGGGTGAGTCGAGGCAAGTGCTGAGGATAGACAGCACCTGGGATGATACGATGTTGGAGACCAGGGCCCTGAGGATGCATAAGGGCCCTGCACACCAATCAAGCTATTATGCGATTAGCAGGGGAGAGAGAGAGAGAGAGATAGATAGAGAGAGAGAGAGGGAGGGAGGGAAGGAAGGAAGAGGAAAAGAGGAAGGTCTTCAGGCTCTTTCAGAATTTAAGAATATTCTGCTCAAGACAGAGGGCAGCGGCTGCTCCAAAGCTCAGAGCCAGTTGAGGAAAGTGATCGACCACCTGCTCTCTGTTTAGCGAACCGCTTTACCCACAAGGAATTTGTGCCAGAGGAGTGCAGGGGTCTAGAGGAGGAATATGTTTTAAGTAAGAGTTGCAGATAGTGTGGTCCGTAGCCCCAGACAGCCTTGTGGATGATACAGAGGGATTTGAACTTAATCTGTGCAGCAACCGGGAGCCAGTGTAGCCTTTGTAGGGCAGGAGAGATGTGGTTTCTGGGCTTGAGGCCACAGATACGTCTTGCTGCCCTGGTCTGGATTAGCTGGAGGGGTCACACAGTGGACAAAGGTAGATCTAGGAGGAGGCTATTGCAATAGTCAAGCCTGGAGAGAACCAGAGCCCTTGTAACATTGAGCTTCTGGTGGAAGGTGAAAAAAGGTAGAATTCCTTTGAGAAGCAAGCACTGAAAGCGGGACTTCTTGGCAATGTCCTGAGTGTGAGGGAGGAAGGAGAGAGAGGAGTTGAAGCTGAATCCGAGGTTTCTGGCTTCAGATGAGGGAACAGGGGGAGAGCCCATGGAAGAAGGCCAAAGTGAAGGGAATAGCTAGGGTGCAGGGGTCCCAATAGAAAGGATCTCTGTTTTGCTGTCATTGAGGCATAGATAATTGGAAGTGCACCAGGCCTGAATTGCAGATAGGCAGTCAGGGATGATGCTAGGGCACCTGCAGGAAGTTTGAAGAAGAGTTATGTGTCATTAGCCAAGCACTGGAAGTTGGGAGAGAAGGAGATGAAGCGTGCCATCCGAGTAAGGTAGATGTTAAAGAGCCAAGGTGAGAGAATAGAGCTCTGGGGGATGCCACAGGTGGAGAAGGAAGTAGGAGAGGAGAAAGGTGCCCAGGATGACTTGGGATGAGCGGTCAGTTAAGTACCTCAGCCAGTCCAGTGCCCGCTTCAAGATACCACGGGTGTCATGAAGCCTTTTTATGATGATGTAGTGGTTGACCGTGTCAAGTGCAGAGGAGAGATCAAAAAGGATGAGGACAGCAGGGGAGTTGGAATCAAGTGATGCAAGCAGCTCTGCATAAGGTGTTCAGAAGAGCAGTTTCCATGCCTCTGGATGCTCGTAATCCAGATTGATGGTTGTGGAGACCATCAACAAGTTCAGTGTGAGAGTTATGTTGTGGGAGGGACAACTTCTCAAGCAGTTTCCCCAGCAAGGGGGTGATGGAAATGGGGTGATAGTTGGCTGGACAGGAAGGGTCTGCTGATGTTTTTTTTTAAGGAGGGGGGGCACACGAAGGAGTGCTTGAGAGAGGATGAAAAGAAACCAGTAGCAAAGGAGTGGTTACAGAGATCAGGGGGAAGAGAGCACATTTTGTCCTTGATGGTTCAACCTGTTTGAAAGAGACCTTCATGGAGTTGACAACTCTGGTGACTTCTTCCGATGAGACAAGGGTGAAGGAGGAGGAAGGTGAGTGGAGGTAAGGGATGGGTTGGGGGAGTGCGTGACAAGGCTGTTCAGGATGTTCTGAGTTTTGGTGGTGAAGTGGGTGGCAAGTGCGTTGCAGGGGCCCTGAGAAGGAATAGGCAAGGCGGCTACTGCATAAGTGTTGACAAGTTGCCTGCAGATTTTGTGCCAGATACCCATGCCCAAATGTGGGCCCTTTTCTTGACGTGGATTGAGAGTCTGTAATGCCTTTGAAGCAGACGGCAGGCCAGTTTGTCAGAGGGTGAATCTGAGGTGTGCCACTTCCGTTCTGCAGCTCTGCACTTACGTTTCAGCTCTGCAAGTTCAGAGTCATACCAAGTGTTAAGCCTAGAGGCAGGTTTCAGGCGGATCCCATGACTGGGGCAAGAATGTCAATGGTGTTGGTGATAGACAGGTAGTGGTTGCTGAGAGCAGAGTCGTGGTAGAATCTGGTTGGATGGGCAAGAGGGGGGGCTGAAGGTGGAAGTGAAGGCAGCAGCTGACACTAGTTTTATCGGATGGATGTTCGTCAACAAGGTTGACTGGGCTTTTGGAGGAGTTGTCGGAAGGCTATAGGGACCCAGGTGGCAGGAGAGAAGAGAGTGGTCAGACCAAGAGAGAGGGGTGACCAGAGGAAATGAGACAGGGAGGTCGGAGTGGATGAGGGTGTCCCGGGTGTGGGTTGGACCAGAAGGGAGAATGGAGAGGGATAGAGAGGTGCAGAGGTCAGTGAAGAGAGTGGATTATGTGCCAGGGGAGTCCAATTGGATGTTAGTCACCCAGGAGTAGCAGATTGGAAGTGGTTGAGAGTAAGGAGGAACAGAAATCAGCCCATTCAGAGAGGAACAGGGAGGTAACACCAGGAGGCTGGTAAATGGTAGCAATGGTCAGGGTGGAGGAGAGAG
This sequence comes from Ambystoma mexicanum, assembly GCF_040938575.1. NCBI lineage: Eukaryota > Metazoa > Chordata > Amphibia > Caudata > Ambystomatidae > Ambystoma > Ambystoma mexicanum. The sequence goes on along the minus strand of NC_090934.1, from coordinate 649,768,682 downwards.
AGATAACCAACTTGCATACCAGGTTCTCAAAGGACGAATAGAGCTGAGTGGGTAAGATGGAAGAAGGAACCCACTCAGGGAATTGTACTTAATTACTTACCCCAGTAACGTTCTTGAATTGGATGTTTGTCCAATGTATTCCTCATCGCCCCGCCCAACCTACCCTGCAGTAGACTTTCAGTGCATTAGACCTTATGCTATTTCAAGGTCTTATACTGTCTTGGACACACTAATGCTGTTAATTGTGCATGAGGGCGTAAAAACGGAATTGAAGCTAAAGGACGCTGCGCGTGCTATATCTACCAGTGATGGCGTCAACCTCGAGGCAGAGGCGCTTGAGGGACATTGAGTCGACGGCATCGACACACAGCTCCCTCTACTGAAAAAAACATTCCAAACCAGCTAAGATGGAGAGAATATCTATCTAAAGATGAGGAATATGTGGCAGGAACATCCAATCGAAAAAACTTTACCAGCGGTAAGTAACTTTTTCTTCGATGGTTTTGCTGTCAAAGGTTTCCTCCCCAGGCCATGCATTGAAACACTGATCTGCAGTCTCCTGGGCCCATTGAGAATTGTACTTTAATAGTTTAGCGCAATAGTGGGGCAATTTTCAGCACATACGATCCAGGGGGCTATCTAAATAGGCCATTATTCTCTTTCCTCCTGTCGTTTTTTTATCCCGACCACCCTTTGTATCCTTCCCACTTTTCTTTTTCTAACCCACTCTTTTCTCCCACTACACATGCACTCACTCCCTATCTCACCTAGCTTACCGTTAACTCTGGCCCTCTCCACTGGCCCACCCAAGCAATCCACTCCACATGCTGGCCCTGTCCACAGGCTCGACCACTCATTCTGTGTTAGTATCCAAAACCCAGCTCTACGGACTCCTCTGCGACATCTGCACACGACAACCGCTACAAAGACCGGTACACTTTTTTACAGAAGGTACCTCCTGGTGTTGACTCTTTCACCACGAGTCCACACCATAAGACAACACTAACTACCACACGTGTGTCCCTCTCAAAACCCCCAGAACAGAAAGACTCAATGACATACCACTTACCCCAATGAAGAAACTATGCAATCGCTGGTACTACCTGCAACTTCCGTCTGACGGGGTTCGCGACCCACTATGCACCTCTCTAATGCAGGCGTACCCACACTTGTGTCCACTCCCTATTGGTTGGTATGCAGGGCCATCTTAAGCACTTTCGGGGCACTGGGCCGGACATCTTTGGGGCCCCCCTCCACCAAACCAAAGGAATTAAGTGATCAAGAATTTCTACCCCATTCCCCCCTGCCGCAATCACAACCCAAAGGTTGATATGCTGCCTAACTGCATTAAAAATAAGGATGTTTACTCCCTTTAAGTCCCCTTACCCTCTCCATTCTTGCTCTAATCCGAATGATAAAAAAGTACCATTTGAAGGCCAACATGATCAGTCTACAAAGAGGTTACGTCTGTTCTAGCATAGATACGGGAGACTTTTATCAATATCATCCAGGAAGGTATGCAGCCTGTAGTATTGATCCAGGACTGTATGTAAAAGGTACATGTAACCCAGAATAGACAGAGACCTCAAATTGCCTGCCTCACAGAACACAAACATGCTCCAGCATGGATAGAGACCAATTGGTAGGAAGGAGAAAGCTACACATATGATAGCATGGATAGTTTATTCAGATTAGAAGCTACCAGGAAGGTGTATGTATCCAGTCAGAATGATATTATAAGTGGGACATGGTTTTCAAATAGTGTTGCCATTAGAGATCAAAAGAATAAAGTGCCTGTGGTGTGCAATATATCAATGCTCACTATTATAGTGGAACCAACACTATAGCCAGTGAAACCATGAAAGAGGCTGCTTTAAAGATCATACCCTGAGAAGGAAATCTCTCTGAAAGGCTGACCATTTTGAAAGGTTTAGGGACTGGCAATTTTCGAGAGGCTAGGAAATACAAGATTCAATTAGATGGCCAGCATTACACACACTGGTTAAGGGGTGAATCTGGGATTGGTGCCAACTCTGCAATTTCTGCATTTGAACACTTTTATTGCCAGTTCTTACCATGAACTAAAAATAATCTCATTTTATAAAAACGGACTTGAAAAGTACACCAATCACATCACCAAACATGACCATTTTTGAAAACAAAATTTTATAGAATAGTTTAACACAGAATGATTCCAGCTTCATTCTCTCCATCAAAAGAAGTATATAAGTACCAGCATACCAATCAGTGTGATTTGACAGATTTAATCTGGGTTGGTCTTTTGTATTTTAACGCTTTACATACTTCCAAAACACTGGCTTGTGAAATTGTCATTTATAAATGTGCAGAAAAACCTTTGACTTTAAAAAAAAATGCAAAGTGATTTTGTGTGTCAAAGGAGTAGACTTTAAAGTATGCTTGCCCGAGTCCTGCACCATCTGGTCCGCTCCCTTCTATCTACTATCCCTTCCACTCAAATGGCCTACATAAGAAGAAAGATCAAGTAATGGGCTAAACGATGCCACCAGCATGCGAGGAGGGAAACTTCACAGAAGACAGTACAGTAACGTACGAGATATTAGATGATTTGACTAGGATCACTGTATTGTCTGCTGGCAAAGCCATAATACAAGCATGAATGCTTTGGCTCCAAATTCGGATACTTATTAATCTCTTGGATTAAGTTTATGCTCACCGTTGGAGGTGATTACCTAGGTTTTACAACACCCCATCTGAACAAACCAATTTCTAGACCTTCACCGTAAGGATGACATGTTTGTTTTTATAGCAATCCCTATCTAGTGCAGATACCTTGCTGATAATACCACCTGTTGTGCTGCAAGACCAAGTACATATGCAGGCAGGTTTATAAACTTCAGACATAGGAAAGGCTCACCATCCTTACAGGAATGTGCTATTCTAATCTTGCATAGGAACGTACATCTCTGCAATGAGTGCTTAACACACTGAGCTAACTTCTGATCCATTGTGGCACTCAAATTACCAATGTGCATTTCAAAATTGGCTATTGCACATGATCAACATAAATAAGCAAAATGACCCGAGCGGCGGGAGCATTACCGACTCAGGTAATGCCCCGGGGCCCATATTTATAGGCCCGAGCGAAGTGAGGGCCTTAACAAAGGCCCCGGGGCATTACCTGAGTCGGTAATGCCCCCGCCGCGAGGGTCATATAGCTTTTAGTACCCCGGCCCGCATTATGTGCGTGACCGGGGCACTAAAAGCATTTTTTTCTGTCCCGAAACGCTGCAGTGGGGTTGGGAGGGAGGGGATGAATAGAAAAAAAAAAGTACCTGCGTCCCCGGCGGGGGACGATGGAAGCTTCCAGCCGTGTGGAGTCGCGGAGTGGGGATGGCCCCGCTCCGAGTCTCCACACTTCTGGAGGCTGCTATCGTGCCCCACCGGGGATGCAGGAGCAAGCAGGTAAGTGGGGTGGGGAGGGCAGGGAGGAGGGCTTTAAGGGAAGAAAAAAGAAAAAAAAAAAAAAGTACCTGAGTCCCCAGCAGGGGACGAAGGCAGCCTCCCAGTCGTGGGGAGGCTCGGAGCGGGGATGGCCCCGCTTTGAGCCTCCTCATTGGCTGAGGGGCTGCCACGCCCCCCGCCGAGGACAAGGCGGCTGGAATCCCGGCTGAGAATCGAAGGATTCTCGGCCGGGTAAGGACCCGGCGAGAGCCAATCAGAATGCGTGCTGCATTTTGCTTGACTCTCGCCGGGTGCTAATTCCCAATATACCACAGTGAACACAGAAAGAATTACATGATGAATTGATCGAGGCAGATTGTACTTGCCAAAAGAGACAGGCAATAGATTTGGAGCCTCAGCACCATGCCATAAAATATCCTGATGTGTGCTATTTAAGTTTGGTGAGCAAAGGAATCTTACTTCTTTAGATCAGGCAGCCTAGTGGGGCCCCCTCCAAGGTGGGGGCCCTGGGCAAGTGCCCCTTTTGCCCTCCCTTAAAAACGTCTCTTGTGGTATGCACTAATTCCTAATACTACTATGGCCGATGGTCATTCCTCCTTGAGACTGCGTCCTGGACACCATAACAATCTATCACTCCCCCTCCGTGGGCATGCAATCGCTATGCAGCGCGTTCTTAAATGGTTATACTCGCCTCCTAGAAACCCTTGAGTCCCCTCAGTGCCGAGCCACCAACATGAGCTCACCCCGCCCACTGAGTGTGGGCGTTGCTCGGGACCAGCATCTGCAGGGCCTCCTCAATGATGTGTATTGGTCAGGTCTGCGGTCGCCGAACCTACGCCCGTCGTGTGGGTGGCCTGGATAACCTCAGCTAACCAGGAGGAATGAGGATCTCGCTGAGGCCTCCAGAAAATGTTTAAGGGGTCTTCTGTGCCCATCATATAAAATCTTAATCCGAAACGGAGCACATACCGGGCAAGAATCAACACTGTTTATTACAGCTGGGCAAGCACAAATCAAACCGAACAGTGGACTGGAACTGATTGATGAGAGCAGACATCTGGGCAGACATCAAACATTAGTTTTATACTACGGGGCATTTAGAAACACTTATAGCTCAAATCTTCGTCTTTTCTGACATTCCAAATATACTCATTGCTACATCATATCCTTAGAGCTGAATGTATGTTAGTAGAACATGATTGGGGCTAGCAGATCAACAGTGCGCCAACTCATCGCCTCCATATGTGGTGCCACATCGCTTCTCACGGTATTAGGTCAAGGTCAGTAGACCTTTTTAATAGAACCCGCATTTTTTATTTATTTTATTTTAGAAAGACCGCTCTGTGACCTCACAGAGCAGTCCTTCTAAATTGAACTGACATCCCCTGCGACACACACGAGTGCGTGCAGGGGCTGACATGCACGCCTGGACCCGGAAGTGGCTTGGAACGGGTTTTTTGTGTGTGGAGCGTGGGGTTGCTGAGGGGGGCTTGATGTGTGAAACCCCCAATTCTGAACAAATCACGTAAGGGGGTTTAGGGGGAGAGTGTGGGTGGGAGATGTGAATGTGGTTTTTCGCTTTTTGTAGGCTGCCCAAAATCAGCCGAAAAAAATCTGTCTTTTTGTTGGCCGACCTACAGAAAGTGAAATTATCGCATAGAACCCTTCTCGCACCTCTCTGGATCAGTTTGCAATTAGTAACAGAACAGTTGTGCTGACCGCCAGAACTTTATTACTCTACCATTGGTCATTACCACAGTAAAAAAACACAAGACATCCGGCCTCTGGTGGGAAGGGGGGACATTCACACGGCCCCTGCCATATAACGGCCTTCGCAAACCTTGTGGTGGATACTCTGAAGGCTGGTGACCTCCTAAGGACACAGAAACTTAGTTTGATTGGTTATCCCAGGAACGCTGCTCTGTTCAGCTTCCGCATTCCCATATCCACTTGCTGACAGGCACTTGTAGCTATGTGAACGGTTATATGGCTCAGGCCCACTTCCCTGTTACCCCGGAGTGCCTGTGGGATTGGCTTGCCGCTCTTATTACATCACCCAGTGCTGTCTGAGCTGCTTTGGCCTGCCCGCGAGGCGCAGCCTGAGCTTTGTCTCTCTCCTCCTTTTTCCGTGGTGTGACGATCATGTGTTCAGAGCAGGTTCTTGTGCGAGGCCCAACCTGGCGGCATCCCTGCTAAATGTTTTTACCTGGGATTTGTCCCCATCTCATAGTAATTTACATAAGCTCCCTGGGCTGATGAAGTACACAGTGCAATCCTACCACTGCATTTCACTGTGAGGCCATCATTCACGTCGTTACTTAAGTTTGTTTCAGTGGCCGCGTTTCTCCCCCCTAGGAGGTGCCCATCCCCCTCTTGCCTACTCCTGTAGGTGCGTCCCCCTATCTGGCGCTGAATTAGCACCTATAATACGAAGTGAAGTCACATGACCTTTGCCCTTTGTCACATGACGAGTAACCTGCCTACCCCACATGACATCACAGGAAGTAATGTTGCAGGTTAATAAAATATAACATTGTTAATTAAGCAGACAAGACTTTTCGGTAACCAACGATAGTTTAACTAGGGTTCTGCTTTGCTATGCAATGGGGGGTGGGGATGCTTAATGATATTGCATGGGTATTACCAGGACGAATGCAGGCCAGAGCCAATTATTTTATCTGGTATTATAACCTATGGCTAGTATATTCATGTGCTATGCAGCATGCGTGTTCATATGTTGTAGCTCCGCATTCCAAGGTGCTTCCATAACATACCAAGTGTTGCCTCCCAGATCCTGCCATCTTATGGCATTTTATGGCCTCAAACGCCTGGGATATACTAAATGTTTGTAAGGTACAAGCTGCAATATCCAGGTGCTGATAGTTTATGCCAAGTGCACCCTCAAATCTCATCGGATACCAGTTCATGCCTTGTATTCACGGTATAGTCACCACATGTAATGTGCAATCGCACATGCACAGGTGCTGCCATCAAATGCCAAATGTAGCTTGGATTGTCTCCATATTGCCATCCAATGTCCGTTCAGGCACCATGTGCATGTTGTATTCACCACTTGTAGGGCACTGCCTCACATATACAGGTACTGCCATCAAATGCCAAGAGCTGGTACACATGCCTCAGAAATGTCATTTAATGGCTTGTATATATGGTATAGCCCTCTTTTAAGTAGTGTGCAGCCTCACATGCCAAGGTACTGCCACCATAGCCACGCACAGCCTCAAATACCGCATTAATACCATCCAATGTCAATTCATGCCTGGTATGGATGGAATAAGTCATTTGTTAATGAGAAGCCCCACATGTCCAGTTGCTGCCATCAAAAGCAAAATGCATCAAAATGCCAGTTAAGGCCTCCTATGCATGGTATAGTCACGCGGTGTTATGCCTGGACCAGCACTTTACTATTTGGAAGTTTAATGTAAGTGTTGTTGGCATAAGGTAACTTTTCTAAGCCTTTTCTACGGGATATGCTAAAATCATTTACCTGTATACCAAACGATTTCCATTAGGGCAGTTTGGTGTGTGGATTGTGTGTATAAATCAAATAAAATCCAGCTTTATTTCGGTTTGAAAACACTCCCTGAAAGTGTAGATAATAAATATAACTATTAAAACTACTAAAATCGTCATCATCGGTAAGATAGCTCAGCGGATTGAGCGCTCGCTGTGCAATCTGAGCGTGACCTGCAGGTCCGAATCCCGGCAAGGGCAACTCAGCCTTTCATCCTTCCGAGGTCGATAAATGAGTACTAATTTCGGTTGGGTGATATTGTATGTAAATATGTGCTCTGTAAAGCGCTTTGGATTAAGACGCTATATAAATAACACATCATTATCATGCTGTATAACCCCAATATCACTAATGTATCACTAGCATAATAAAATGTCATTAAGACATACAAAATCCTATTTGCGATAAAAACCATTAGATGGAGAATACAACTATTCGAATTAAGTAAAAACGTCATAGATCGGAGCCAAAAGATGTTTCTTGTCTCATTGCATTGACAAAGTAGCGTTCCACAGCATACCATACTAATGGTTTCTTGCACAGCATAATAAAAAGGAGGGCAGGACGACAACCTGGGAAGTTCATACCCTTTAGAATCTTGTTTTTGCTCAAACAGCCCTATATAAAGGGCTGACAAACATAAAATGTGCCACGTTCTCCACAACCTTTTAATTACATATGCACCCACACGATTCATTAAGCAAGCTACTCCATTTGCTTGTTTCATGTTTTAGTGGGAGCATTCTGAATTTAATTATCAACGAACGCCGATAACTTTGTGTAATCCATAATAAGTATGGCTCACAAGGTCTATTAGACTTCAGAATAGCATGCTTTTGGCCCCCAGCTTCGCTAGCTCCTGTTCTCTCGGGCTACTCTGCAATCCATAGAAAGCGCGTTTAATTTGGATTTCTGAGTTTGAATTCCGTAACCTTGGGTTTTCGAACCAACTCCCCAGTCTCAGTGTAGCTAGTTATTTTCTGATATTCCCGTGCTATGGGATCCTAGCTGCCACATTGCTTTTGCTTGCATCTGCAAATATGCTCTTTGTTAGGGGAGCCTGTTGGTTAGACCATACTGAAACCCATAGCAGAAGTGGTTTTAGGCTCAAGTAGTCTTTTCGGTGCATGACCCCAGGTCAAGATGGACTGAGAGATACGGGGAACCCAAGTACTCTCCATAGGAAATCGTTTCTACACATTCAGTGGGTTAAGCTCTGAGTAGTCCCAAACACCAGCCCCATGTGCCACGGTTTGCACAGATTTTGTTCTATACTTACGTGGAGTATGGTTCAGTGGGGAATGCCCACTGTTTTGGCTTAACGAAAGATGGTACCCTCCGTCTGCTTCATGCAAGTGGATGCTCTTTTGATATGGCTGCCCCATGCTAGAAATTTGTAAAAGGTGATCCAAAGATAACCAAGATTCTCTACCCATTCTATCTTTTCCATTTTGGACCAAATACCCTGCGTCTTTGCCGTCCTCCCACCTAACATCATCAGTTTGTATTAGGAATTACTATGGTTTATTATAATAAATGCACCACAGGGATCACATACATGGAAGAACGTCCACACATCTCTCAACGGACTCTGGCTCACAGGCCAGTTTTGCTGGCATCTAACATCACGATTGGATTAATTCTCGGGAACAGTCTCAAAAAAACCTATCTTCACTCGGGATAGGCTGTTGGGTAGTAGGTCCCATATAGAAACGTATGGACATGGTGTGTTATTGGGCGGTATAGTGTCAGGTGGTACGCTAGCCAGTCCCAGAAAGTTGTTGCTTGAAATATGCTACAGCGAATAAGCCCTGTGATTGGTCGGTGACCCCCCCCGACTGTCCACCCTAAGGACCTTGGTTATGATTGGATAAGTCACGAGCCCCCCCCGAGCCTGGGACTAACTCTGTTCCCAGCCGCGGAACACCTGTGAATGGTGCCTTGTGCATTTATGTATCTAAGAGGTGCAACTATGTGTCCGCATCATGACGGTGTGTAGCCCATAGCTGTAATGAGCGCGCTCTGGTTCCCAACGCAGAACTGTAGGGTGACTAACCACTTTGTTGCAGCTATTGTCTGGACGGCGGGGCAGAACGCTCTCCTCAGGCCTCAATCTTGCCAGCCCCTCAGTTCGGCCAGGTCACGTGCTTGGGGACCACGTCTGTGAGCCCAGGAGCCCTGAATTAGTCTGCATTTTGTCAGAGAGCGCCCTTCTCCTGCAGCTGGTGTTACTTGGTTTCAGAGTGAGGAATGTCATTTGCAACATTGGGACCTTGATGGCGGCTTCGCTCCTGCCACAGCAGTTCTGCTTGTACATAATCCTGTGAGGCTTGGGTTCCCATTTGTAAGCTGCTCGCAGCCTGCTAGATTTCATAAGCTATGGTCAGGCTTCTACTATACACATCTCTAATAGTCTGTAGGTTAGTGCTTTATGGCTGTCGGGTCCCTTGAGTGGTCCTGCCACACCATGGGGTTATCTGCATATGACCGTCTGCAAGCATTTACACAAAATCTTCTGCTTCTTGCATTACCGCGGTGCTGTAGCAGGCCTAATGGCAAAATGATAAACGTGCAGACAGTATGTATACGTCACTGTCCTCTATAGAGCTGTATACCTGTGTTCTTCATGTAGTTGAGTATGTGCGAGGGTCCAGGGTGTGCGGATAGCATGTGTGCTTTATATCTAACGTGGCTAAGTCGTCATGGTGTCTCTACCGACAAGTAGCTTGGTTTATTGGTGCTTAGTCTAGTCTGTCCATGTAACCGTCTCCAGCTCCGTCTTGCATCTCCTCGATCACTCTGGGTAAAATTCACACTACTGCTGGATTGTAGGGTCTGTTGGGAGGGTTTCTCTTGTGATAATTATCCATCATGGGAGCAGTGGGAATGGTGCAAGTTCGTATGAACGACGGCCATATTGTTGCAGATTCTTCTTCCTGTTAAATGGTCTTCCGGGACGGAGGGCACATTCTGATTCTCCCTCTTCAGTGTTGTCCAGTATTTTCCTATATTTGTGATTTTTTAAATATTTTTTTTATATAGGATTTCTGTATTAAAACATCTTGATGATTATTTGAACCGGATCATGTTAACCCTTTTGCTTATGACATAATCGCCCACACATTTATTTTATGAAATGTACTAAGCAGACCCTAATGGGCTCTAACATTAATATTAAGAGGTGGCAGGAATCAATTTATAAGTGTGAATTCGAAATGTGTCTACTTCAGGCCGTATTTAATATGCCTGTAAATTAAATGTGCAATGTACACATGGTTCGAAATTGAGGGGAGGTGGGAGCTATTTAGCTCCTGCTTCTAGCATAGTGGGGCCTGGTTAGCTTGAAACCATCAGCTACCAGGAGCTACCTTTTGGCTCCTAGGGATAACTGGTGAATCCAAACATGTAAATGCGACATTAACTTTGAGTACTTGAGAATTTTAATAAACAAGAATTGGAACATACCTAATACACATTTGAACACAATGGTTTATAGAAAACGGGCAAGCTCCTGGTACCCCTGCAGTAGCTCCTCCCTTCAGGGTATTAGCTCCTATTCATCGAATCTCAATTTCGAACCCTGTATATGCAACTTTTTCGTTGTTGAAAAGGCTCATAGTGAAATGTTTAACTCCCCATTTCTGGACTTATTCCTGCAACTTCGCTCTTGCCAAGGCTAGGTTCTCCGTCAAGTAATGTACATTGCCTTTTACAATTAAAGGGAAATTCCAAGTTGTTTAAGGTCACATCTTTTTTCCTATAAGCTCTGCAACCGCCCCGAAAGACAGATAGTGATGCTCGACAAGCCAAGATTTTATTACACACCGCAGGCGTTTGTGCATCCTGTTCCCTGCGAATGTTAAAGCTGCTGGCATTCTGTGGCGTTGCCAGAAGCAACGCAATAAGATCAAAGATGCGTGGAGACGATTAGCCTTGTCACTTTTGGCAAACTTTGAAGACTGTTTTGAGGTGGAGCTAAAACTTCAATCACACTTGATACGATTTTAAGTTCATAAAATAGGGCAAATTATATGGAATGCTGATGGAGGGAGTGTACATTTCAGGCTGGTGCGAATCCAGACAGTGCATGACCTCATCACCATGTGCTTGAAGATGGAGGAAACCGCTTCTTGTGCACGTTAGCGTTAAGTTGCTAGATTCTAATAAGCGGCATGGCATGCTTTGGCCTTTTAAGCCCATCCTCACCCTTTACCTATCTCTTCCCAAATGTTTCAATTTTCTCTAAAATATCCTCTTCTAATCTCATCTACAGCATGTTGGCTGGCTTCCCATGGCAGTCTGCAATTTCTGAGTGTTAGGTCTGACTTGAGAGAGCTTTATTTCTCTTGATCATATGGGGCCTGAGTCCTGAAGTAGTATTGTACGCTGGCCGAGTGGAGGTTGAAGAAGCCTCCCCGTGGTGCACCGCATCAGTGACAACTAAAATTTACCAATCCCCGAGCCCCAGTAAATCTCACAAGCACCTGTGACCCACATTTGACCCTAATAGTTGGATGTTTGCAAACACATAAACCTAAGATTTTGGATTTTCTACAAATCTCCTTTCCTTTGCCTTTAATGTTAAATGTGTACCTACCATTATAGATGTACAGTAAGTAACCTATATTTCTGTGTAGACATACATCATTCAAAGTGATATCTGGGTTACCTTGTACCTCTTCCGCCCAGTGTTTGACCACTGTTGCCATTAGGTGAGGCATTGTAATCTAGGAGCCAGGTCCAGCCTTCATCAGGAACCTAGCCTGTCCGATTGCGCAGCGAGTAGAGCCGCTCGCTATGACATCTGTGCAGAGCCTGCTGACGCAGGTTCGAATCCCAGCAGGGCCAAACTCAGCCTTTCATCCTTCCGAGGTCGATAAATCGGCACCATACACCATGGGCGCTCAGATGCCTGAGGGTTCGTAGTGCTATATAAATGCTAAATTATTATTATTATTATTATTATTATTATTATTATTATTACGCATGCTAGTATACATAGAGCTTAAGGGAAACCACTTACCGGAAAGAAAATCTGAAAACATCTTAAAATGTCATTTTACCTTAACACTTTGATCAAAACCAACTAACAACCCTGCCATGTTTGTACGCTGAATGCATTCATGAGATCTAGCACTTCTTGCACTCGCCTCTTCCCTCTCCCCCTGTCCTTGTGTTCCATCGCACATGTTCTTGCTGTTGGGTCAGTGAGGACCCTTCAACATTTTTAATTGATTGTGGTGCTGTGTGCACCCTATGGGCGCAACACGTGGATTGGTCACAATTAAGTGGTATCAACTGCGTAAAGTGGTTTTAATACAAAATGTCAATTTTAGTTCACGAAAAGGATATGGATGAAGAGACTCGAGGCTTACAGCTACACAATATAGAATGCAACATTCTTTGCCCAGAATGAAAAAAGCATTGGGAAACCTGCAACCATGCACAGTCTCAATTTCTGGTCACTGGTCCACTGCAGCCAGTTTTCTTGTCTTCTGCTAGTCCCCATTTCTTTTTTGTTTTCCCCCTTCGGCTTCGCAACAATATGGTGCTACCCGTCAAGACTTCTTCGATTCACCATCTATGCCATTGACCCAGATGGTGCTTCAGTTGTTGCATATTTTCTGAGTCTGGAAGATGCTTTCTGTCGTCAATGCCTGGGACCTTCGGTCTCGTTATTCACATTGCCATGCTTTAATTTTGGCCCCTTCAAAACAGGTATTCTCAGGGGCCCTCCATTGTTGACATTTATGTTTACATCCAGATGCAGGGTGTTTTTTTAAGAAACCAAGGTTTTCGCACTGTTTTCCATCAATCTATAATTATGAGCATTGGCTGTCTTAAGTACTCTTCAGAATCACGGCACTATCTCAGGCAGCATAAGGTTTCCCACCCTTAAAGATCCAAACAATGTTTGTGTTTTGGGATTTTTTTAATAGCAAGGAGTTTTCATTGACTACAGAGATTGGGTACAGAGGATACATGGCTTATTGTGGAGGCTTTCCATGAGTAGGTTAGTTTATGGTGGTTGTCTGGATGAGTGTAGACTAGGTAGTGTAAGGGTAATGTAAAAGAACATGAGCCAAGAACAAATGAAAGAGTTTAACAGATGGAATCGTTTTCATGGCCAGGAGTTGGGGACAGATAGGTTGTTAGAAGATGGTCATCTGAGGGGGAGAGTATACAGTCTGAAAGGTGCTGCGAGGGTGGGAAGAAACAAGACAATTGATGCAGCCTATTGGAACTTGGGGAAAATCCTCTTTGAATTTGTGGTGGCACTTAACCAGAAAACCAACCATCTCTATGGATAAAGATTCTGATAAGAAAAGGGGGTGTTGGTTCCCAGAGCCAAGAAGTTACCACCATGTTTTTTTTCTCTGCAACACGGGAGACTATGGCTGCAAACAAGAATTCAAGAGACCCCAGGCTGGGTTAAGGTAGAATGGCAGTCAGCGGCCAGAAAGTGACTATGGAAAGCACTTTTCGCGGGCACTGTGACATTCATTGCACCCCATCTTGTTAATGGCAGAATCACAAAGTTCGTGTTTAGGTCGCACATCTAGAAAACTGGGTGTCCCAAACTTTTAAACACTTCAGCTCCGTTCATGGACAATGGCAACATCAGGCTAAGTGCAAAGCCTTTTTTTGGCTGATGGTTCAAGGCCGGGGTTGTCTGAATGAAAGACATATGGAGAGAAGGAATACTGATACCTTTCAAGGAGTTTGCCAGCCTCTACAACTTACCAAGAGGGGGCTTATGGAATTAGCTTAAGGAGACACCCTAAAACCATTCAATGTTAAACGAACATACTGTCAGAAATTGGATGTTCTACCACACAAATGACAACATGGGCAATCACTCCCCTACCATTGACGCTTGCAGCGGAGGTGAGCTGCAACACAGGCAACATATGTGCTGATCTCCACAAGGCTCTGGGACAAAGGGAGCCTGTCTGACTACTGCCACCCACCAGGTAAGCCCTTCTGGGCCTGGGGATCATCCTACCTGACTAAAGCAACAAGGATGCTTTGAGCCCCACAATTCCTTTTTTTTTTTTTATAAATAAAAATATTATTGTCGCTTTGTACACCGAGCACTCTACTGCTCCATGATTTGAGTGGGCATCCTGCATTTTCTGGCACCTTTTCTGCATTTCTTTTACTAATGGCCGCTGTGTTGGGAAGCACTGGGCTTCTTTGTGCTTGATTGATGTCGCCACAGGGATTGGCTACAACCAAGCCTTATTCCACTAATTCTGGCAGCCGGCAGTCGAACGCTGGGCCCCGTCTCAAAGGCCCACACTCTTTAAGTCCCTGTCTGCTCCTGGGCGTGCTCCAGGCCCACTTCCCGGTATCTTTCAGTAAAAAGCTCCACAATGTTCTATTTACACGAGGGCCCTCTTGACTGCGTCATCGCTAAGTGTGTCTTCACGTGAGTACTGCAACTCTGCTTCTGCCTCGGCGCCACAGAACTAGTTTCATCTGCCTCTCAAGTCATCAACCTTGCAGATTCCCCTCACTCTGTGGTGACTCTCCATTCTGCCCCTCTCTGTGACTCATTCCCACGGACTCCAACTACTGCATTGCTGCGATTCCACTTCCTGTGCCATTCCTCAAAGACTCTCGGTTTGCTTGAAAAATCGTTTTTACCTTTGCCTCCTTCCTCCATTGAAAGTAGCTGTTTGCTTTAAAAATCGTTCTTAGCTGTGCCTGTTGCTGCGCTGAAAGTACCTGTTTGCCTGGAAATCGTTTTTAGCTGTGCCTCCTTCCTGTATTGAAAGTAACTGTTTGCATGTAAACCGCTCTCAGCTGTGCCTCCTTCCTGCATTGAAAGTACCCGTATACCTGAAATTCGTTTTTAGCTGTACCTCCTTCCTGCATTGGAAGTAGCTGTTTGTGTGAAAATCATTTTTGCTGGGTACACAACTGTTACTACCTTTTTACATACAGCGGTTGCTGTAGAGTTCCTCCTGCATTAACGTCCTGCACATCCTATCTTGTCCTCCGTGCCCCCATAGTACCCTCTGTCCCCCACTCTGTGTTTTTGCTTTGCACCCCCCACCACCCAATCACCCTCCATGTACCTCAGTACATCAGCTGGGTAAGTGTCCTCCTCACCGTTGCAGCAAGCTATGTCACTATCCATCTCTCCTATCTTCTCTTACTGCTTCTCTATTTCCTATCCCTCTCCTATCACTAAATCTGTCCAGAAGAAACTTAAGAAGGACATACTGAGCTCCAACCCAGGCCTTCCAATTGCAGACACCTATGTCACGGCTTCCGCCAGAGAGACTCTCACGGACATCCTCTTTGTTGTTACCTCACCCGACCTATGGACCCGGTATATGGTTGCCTTTCTCTCTCATCGTCTCTTCTCCCATTAATGGTGGCAACCGGTGGGAGGTGCTCTTTGACCTCATCACCATTTCTAGGATCATCATTAATGTCTATCTGAATGGAACCATCCTGGTTCAGGTTCCTCAACCCAGCCTTCTTCTCTTTGACAGGCTCCTACCTCACCTTTCAAACCTTACCTCTCCCCCTGTACAGGCTCCCTTGCTTACTGTGCCTTCCTTATCCTCTGCACAGGCTCCCTTGCCTACTCTGCCTTCCTTATTTTCTGCACAGGCTCCTTTGCCTGCTGTGCCTTCCTCCTCCTCTTTACAGGTGCCCTTGCCTTACCCCACTGCCTCGCGTCCCTTGTCGGCCTCGGCTCCTCTGCCATCCTCCTCCACTATCCCTCATGCTCTCTTGCCAGACGAGGGGGTAGGGGGGAAGCGGAGAAAGGGCCCTCCCCCGCGCCTCCCGCGGAAGACCTTCAAAGATGGCAAGCTGCTCCATATTGCCACACTTAACTCTCACTCTGCTGTCAAACACTCGTCTGACATCTTCAACCTCCTTGAACACATGGATCTAGATGTGCTCGCCATCATGGAGACATGGTTCAAGGACAGCTCTGTCACAAGCTTTGACACACTCCTCCCTAAAGGATACAAGATCCTCTCTGTGATCACGCCCAAGGGGTCAGGAGGGGGAGTGGCGTTGATCTTCTCAGAATGGATACTTGTATCCATCATCCCCACTCTGAACTACTCCTCCTTCGAGTGCCTAGTCTTCAGGCTCTAACTCTCTCCTAAATCTTATCTCCTTATGGCCACCTTGTATCGGCCACCAGTACAGTCCACTCTCTTCCTCTCGGAATAGGCTTACCTGGCCTCCTCTCTACTCTACTCCTCAATTCCTCCTGCTGCGACCTCAACATCCTTTTGGACTCTCCTAACTCCTCGGGACCTTTCTGCAACCTGTGCGATTCTCTCTCCCACTCCATTTTACCCTCGGGCTCCACGCACACAGTGGGCCACAATTTGGATGCTCTCATCTCTTCCGGCATCCGTCTCTATCCCTCTAACTATCTCTCTCTCTTGGACAGACCACTCTCTTCACACTTGAAGCTCTCCTCTCATCTTGCATTGGCAAACCCGGCGAGGCCACTCGGATTCAAAGTCACCAGACCCATGAAAAGAGTGACAGCGCCTGCCTTTGCCTCCACCTACTGTCTGCCTCCTACTCCTGCGGCTGACTCCCACCCTGACACAGCCCTTGCTAACTTCAATCTCTCTATCTCTAACACCCTTTATACTCTTGCCTCTGTCATGAGGGTCCGACGGAAAAATTCCGAAAAGTGTAACTCTTGGTACGACTCTGATCTGGCTGCCCTTAAACGCAACTGTAGGGCAGCTGAGCGGAAATGGAATTAGTCAGGCAGACCTTCTGACAAACTGGCCTGCCCTCTGCTTCAGAGGCAATATCGACTCTGCATCCACCCCAAGAAAAGAGTTTTTAGTCAAGCCTGCATCTCTGCAGCATCAAACAACACGGCCAAACTTTTCTAAGTCTTTAAGGAACTGGCCAATCCTACTGCAGCCTTCTCTTACATCGCACCCACCCAAGACCTTTGCTCGGCCCTGGCAGCACACTTCACCGCAAAAACCCAAGACATCCTTTCCTCTCTCACTTCCACACCAACACCTCTGGAGCCTCCCTTGGCCCATCCACCACTTCTCTCCCATCACACCTGATGAGGTCACCAGACAAGTCCGGTCTATGAAGGCCTCATCCAAACAGGTGGACCCCTGCCCCTCCAAAACCATTAAGGACAACCTTGAATCGCTCGCTCCAGCCTTGCCTGATCTCTGCAATCTTTTTTGCCACTGGAGTTTTCCCAACATCTCTTAAGCACTCCCTTGTGCACCCTCTGCTTTAGAAACCTTGTGCGGACCCTCCATTCCGGGAAAACTACCATCCCATCTCTGCCACTCCTTTCCTGGGCAAACCCCTGGAGAAAATGGCTATCTCTCAGCTCACCCTCCACACTGAATCTACTGGTTGCCTCCACGACCATCAGTCTGGCTTTAGAGCATCCACAGCTGGGAAACTGCTCTTCTGAGCACCCCTGAAGACCTGCTCTCAAATCTTGACACTAAAACTCCCTCTGTCATCATTCTTCTTGACCTCTCCTCTGCCTTTGACGCAGTAACCCACAACATCCTGATCGTACGTCTCCGTAAACCCTGGGAATCACAGGTCAGGCTCTGGCGTGGTTAACCTCCTTCCTTTCTGACCGCCCATCCCTGGTGGAACTTGGGCCCTTTCTCTCTACTAGCACTCTTTACACCTGTGGCATTCCCCAGGGTTCTAACCTATTCCCTTGGTTCTTCAATGCCTACATGGCTGCCCTCGCACGTATGATTGCCACTTTCATCTCTAACTATCATTGCTATGTGGATGACACGCAACTCTCCTTATGGATACCCTCAGCCACCTCCTCTACCTTGCTCATACCTGACTGTCTGTCCGCAATTCAGTCATGGTGTGCTGCGCACAAATTCTGCCTCAGCGCCAGTAAAACTGAGATCCTTCGCATTGGGACTCCTGCTTCCGCTTTCCCACTCTCTCTCTGTCCGGCCTCCCTTGGCCCTGCGCCCGCACGTACCTGCGATGAAAAAAACCTTGAGGTCATGTTCGATTCCACTCTCTCGTTCTCCACTCACATTTTGGACATCTGTAAAAAGTCCAACTACCAGCTGCCCTTCCTCATAGGTAATCTTCCCTTTCTCACCTCCCCCAGCGTCTCACTATCTCCCGAGCCCTGGTTCTCTCAAGGCTGGACTACTGCAACATCCTCTTTCTCAACATCCCTGCCTCTGCTTTGCGTCCTCTGCAACTCATCCAGAACAGAATCGCAAGACTTATCCTTGGCCTCAAGCCCAGTGAGCGCATCTCGCCAGTGCTGAAATCCCTCCACTGGCTCCCTGTGTCTGCAAGGATCAAGTTCAAAACCCTCTGCATTGTCAAGGCTTTCTGGGGCCTGGGACCTTCCTATCTGCCACAATGCCTACTTAAATAATGTCCTTCCCGAGCCCTCTGCTCATCTACCTCCAGCCTTCTGCTTGTGAGCCGGTTCTCCAAGCACAAATTGGGAGGGAGATCTTTATCCACAGCAGGGATCTCCCTCTGGAATAGCCTCCCCGTCGCCCTCTGTCTTGATCCTGATCTCCTGAAGTTCAGGAAACTCCTTAAGATATTCCTCTTCTCTTTCTCTCTCCCTCTACCGTGCTAACCCCTCTCTCTGCTCTGTCCCCCTCTCCTTTTCCACAGAGCTTGCTGACTGGCCGCCAGGTTTACCCCAGAGTCTCACAGGTCCCTGGTCCCCCACCAGTCCTCTTGCACTGCCTCTGGGCCTGCACCTCACTCATCGCTACTGCAATTGGTCAATGACCCATGGGAGTGGCATCTCTCAGTTTTCTGACTGACTGGGCACACTTGGACCCCCCTGCACTTGTCTCCCCATCCCCTATCCTTTACCGTCTGTGCACTTGCAAGATCTGAACATACCATGACTTGGGGATTGTCTATATATCTTCTCTGTCTCCCCTCCTTGCATGGTGGCACCTCAATGCACTTGCATAATCGTTGTCAGACCTATTTGTTGTTATCTACACTGTTAATCATATGTGCACTTATTCTGCCTGTGTCGACTTGTATCGTTCAGAAATTCAAGGGCTCTGAATGACTGTTGTTTTTTTCCCCTTGTTCCCTCCTTCCTTGAGCGCTTTTAAACACTTGCCTTGTGTATAGGTGCTTTACAAATAAACATTACCATACCATACCACATTGTGAATGACAATTTAAACCTCACTTGAAAGGCTTGCAATAATTGGGACAGAGACCTGGACAATGACTTCCCATCAGACGACCAGACTGCCCTGTTGAGGATTTTATTGCATAACTAACTACTGGACACTGGTGAAGATGCATAAACGTAGACTGATGAACAATGAAAAATGTTGCACTTGTCAAGCGACAGGAAGTGGCTACAAGCACATGTTCACTTTTTGGCCAAGCCATGTGGGAAGTAGGAGAAAGACTACTACTAGTGCTGGGGCACGTTGTAGAATGTAACCCTATTTCATAATCTTCAACAACTTATACAAATCAAACTTACCCAATCAAAAGTACGGATCGTGGTTCAGGAGCGATCATGACTGGCAAAACACTGATCTTAAAAAGGATGATCTTTTCCAAGCCTGGAATGGTGGAGGGAGAGGATAGCGCAATTAGCAAAATGTAAAGAATCAACTTCAAGATGAAGGTATGCAAGGACATTTCCCATAAGATCTTGGGCCCCACCCTAGACCCCGGAACCTGTTAGAGGTGCTATCCCTGCAAGGTGGGAGCGGTATTCAGTGGAGTAACTTTGTTTAAAATGTTAGGGGGGACATGACGTCTGAAAAAAAAGTGCCCCAGCCAAATGAATGGGGCCAAAATCATGTGCCATGAAAGTTGGGGGGGGGACAAACACCCCTGTCCCCACCCTAAAATTACGCCGATGGCAGTATTGTATGGCTCACTTCTGTCAGGGAGCCTTCCGATGAGCTCATCCTTGTGTTAGATGCCTGCTATGGGCACCATGGGAGGGGATGATAAAGCAACTTGAGTGTAGAATGTATTTGTTCTCTGATTTGGCGCTCGCATATTCTAATACCTGCTGGATATCTACTGATGCTATGCACCTTTCCTTCTTCTTCTGTTACTTAAGACTGTTGATGTAATATCACTCTGCATATCCACCATCCTTGAAAATCGAAAAATGTTTACTTCAGCATTTTTGGGGGGGTGGTAAGGTGTGTTGGGGAGCCAACAATTTTGATTTTGATTTTGTGAAAAAGTAACTTATAATTTTGACTTTGGCTAATGGTACTGTACATATGCTGTTAATTTGCGTTGTAAAGAATAAAACCAAATATTAAGTGCTAAAATAAACAACTTAAAGATTGGTAGTGAGACAAGGCAAACATCTTAGTAGACAATAAGAGTAGACAAGTGCTCTTTATGCCAGCTGCAAGATTTCTCACCTGTATGTGAGCTTTGAGAAAGGATCAGCCTATGGAGAAGGCATGTTCTGAATGTCTTCCAATGCTGCTTCTGCCCCGCCACAGATAAGTATGACATCCTTCCTTAAGTTCCTTAGTGACATTACATCAGCTAAGCACTTTCTGTCTTGCATAGCCGGCAAGCAATTGTGTTCTCGGGCGGACAGGCACTCAGTGTTTTGCCCTTACGTTGATAGTAAGGTATGGTACAACTCTTCACCAGTACACAAAATATTTAAGACGCAATTCATAATGGGCCAAACATCATCCCATTGAGGACACTGTCTCCTCTTCCTCCCACATTGAGACATTTCTACATGAATGTCCGAACAGTATGAACCTGTGCGTAACCTAGCCTTTGCCTTATAGTCTGACCAAATTGGCTGCAATATTTTTTATTATTTATTTGTTTTGGTTTATTCAAAGCTTTACAAAGAGAAATATATACAAAAAAACAACAGATTTCAATAAACACAGATAATCACAATGTACAAAAAACAGATTTCATTAAAGAAAAAAAAATTCACAATACATTATTTATACATTTCAATTTCATTAAAATACAACATACAGAAATAACCTACTCCAATCCAAAATATATAACCACCTTGCAAGCTCATTGACCTTTTTAAACTAGAACACATTCTGCATCATCCATTTAGGCACCAAAGGTTTATGTCAACATACAAATGTATTTCAGAAATTCGTTGACTTTTATTTTCAAGGCGATAGAAGAACCATGAAGCATTTCACACCACAGTTTATTACTATCCACCCCGGCTGTATTATAAACAAAATGTTCAAAGCTTTCCAATCTGTTCTCACGAAGATTTGGACATTCTAGTAGTAAATGTTTTAGGGATTCACCTACGTCTTTTGATTTACAGAACCGACAAACTTCTGTCCCACAGGAGCTGAACCCCCGAATAAAGAGAATCTCATTTGTGCTTAAAACGTTCAATCTGAATCGCATGTAATAGTTTCGAAAATTCTCTTGAAGGATATTTTTTCAGATATGTTTCCGGGTAAGGACAGAATTTCCAATATGACACACTTTCAGTGTATAGCTTCGAATTTAGCAGAACTACATTGTTCTCCAACCAATCAAATGCATTAACAACCTCCTTCACTTTGTGTGGAAACTTGATAAGTGTATTTACCGATAGACCCAAATCAAGAAGTTTCTTCTCACAGTCCTCTTTTAGATTAAGCATAAAATTTCCATTTGACGCATGTTTCAGATGAGCATAAATTGTGCCATTTTCAGCTACCAAACATTTTCTTAATAGAGCCAATTTTCTATTAAACATGATACTATTGAGTGATCGTAGACCAAGTTCGTATCTTATTAGCTCTAAAGGAATACAATTTGGAACATAGTATAGAACTTTTCGCCATATCATAGATTCCAGTTGGCGTAAAAAGGACCACATGTTTTTAGAGAAAAATTCGCACCCATAGGACAATCTTGGCAACACCTTAAGCCTATAAAACAAGATGCAAGGTTCGAGAGTAAATTTACCATATGTTCTTTCAATGCCTTTTATTTGGTTAAGAGCTACTTTTGCTTTTTGTATCAGTCTGGTCTTTATTACTTTACTGGAGTTACTGAAAAAAACATACCCCAACCAGATTAGGACAGATTGACTTTTGATTTTAGCACCGTTACAGTTCCAATACAAAAAAAATGGAGTTGGACTTTTGCAGCCCACGTGAAAGATTATGGTTTTGCTCGGGTTAATTTTCAGTTTTTGTTCTTCAATAAACAAACCAAAATCATTTATAAGCTTTTGCAGGCCGATTTTTTTGTGCAGTCCATTAATAAAAAATCATCAGCGTATGACACCCACCTAACAATTGAGCCTCCAATTTTGGGTCCAATTAGACCACTAGAATCCAAGGACCTGCCTGCATTAGACACATACAGATTAAAAAGAGTTGCAGCTAATCTGCAGCCCTGTTTAAGCCCATTCTCACTGGGAATAATATCAGACATGTTTCCTTTGTTGTTTAGTCTGACTCTAATTGATGTTTCTGTATAAAGATGAATAATTATGTCTAACAGGTCTTTATCTATGCCTAACATTGACAAGGTTTTCCATAAAGTGGGCCTGTCAACGAGATCAAATGCGGAACTAAGGTCTATGGATGCAATATATAAATGCTTCATAGCTTTTTGTTTGACCGCACTCATTAACTCAACCATCAGCAGACCTCCAGCATCAGTACCTATGGCTTTACGAAAACCAATCTGCCTATAGTCAAGTATATTGTTGTTATCAATCCACATTTTCAGTTTTTCAAGTACCATACCAGCAAAGATTTTTGACTCCACATTCATAAGTGAAATAGGGCGGTAATTTTTGGGACACAGACGATCACCTTTCTTAAATAGAAGCAAAACATATGACACTTTCCAGTTATTTGGGATCTTTTTTTT
Organism: Ambystoma mexicanum; assembly: GCF_040938575.1. Classification (NCBI taxonomy): domain Eukaryota; kingdom Metazoa; phylum Chordata; class Amphibia; order Caudata; family Ambystomatidae; genus Ambystoma; species Ambystoma mexicanum. The sequence goes on along the minus strand of NC_090934.1, from coordinate 649,745,833 downwards.
AAGGCAAATGTCCACAAATAAAAAATGTAGGATCTTAGACCACAGGTCAATATTGTTTTTTAGGTTGGCAAAAGATAAAAGATTGGGACCCGGGGTGGAGGTAGGCTTCGCTTTTTTAATTAGGCTTCTGATATTCAGAATGGATGTGTCCAATTGCCATACAGCATCTATGAAAACCTCAGACCACAAGCAATATTCCGGAGACTTATATAAAGAACCAAAGTACTTGGACCATACCCCAGCATCAATGGGGTTCAGTTGTAAACACTGTTGATTACTGTGATCTTTATTTATTAAAGACCAAAAGCTGGTATTATTATTCCCATGCATGGTCTTTAACATTGCCTCTCCATCTTTTTGAGCCAGCCTGCCTTTGATACTCTTGATCCAGTTCTTATATTTTTTGTTTACATTGCCTAATTTTTAGACTCCTTGCTTTTTTTACAGTCTCAGCAAATGTATGTGTGTGCACTTTAATTGATTCTGTCTTATCACTTCTGAGCACCTTGCTACAATGTAGGATATCTTCAATATAATCACCAAAATTATCGACCGAGTAGCAGATCAACTTTTTCTCATAGTTTGAATATGCAAAGTCCTGTGAAAAAATGTAGTTAACCTTTTCCATTTTGCCACGATTCCATTTTACATGTTTGCCATCATTAAATGCTTCAATTTGAATAGGAAAGAACATGGTTTCATTATTACCCTTACTCCAAGGCTGGCTGCAATATAGTTTAAGGGTGAATGAGTAAGACTCTGACATGGAGGGGTCATAGTGTTTGCTACAATCCTTTTATTCAAGGGTCACAAGGAAAAGAAAACCCTATCTCGCCCTAACTCCTGCCTCAATTGAAATAAATTGTGTCAGAATGTGTCAAAATCCTAACTCTGTCCCTTACACTCTAAGCTAACTAAACCAAAAGGAGATGGCGTCTTGGTCCAGAGGAATGACTCACTTCCCAGTTATTGTCTTGGTAGGATTTTCCTAATGTGGTTTCAGCCACCCCTTAGCCGTTGGGGGAAATTTCTCCCTCCTCCCAGCCTTCCTCAGGCTTACAACGTAGTTCCTTGCGGGTGCCAGGCCCTGGTTGGCAGCTCGGGCTTCCTCTCGCTGTGTAGTGCACTGAAGAACAACAGCCTGGATGCACTCCCCAATCCTGTAGTGGGTCCCTGATCCTGGTTGGCAGACCTGGTTCCCTCTCACCAGGTACTGCGACAAAGAAGAGTAGCCTTCCCAAGCTGTGGTGGCCCATACATACTTGGTTCACTAACCTGCAAGGTACTGTATGAACTGTCCATAAACTTCCAGTTCTCTTTATTTGGGTGCGAGTCCCAGACTTGGAATTCCTGCCTTAGTTTTTCTTTCTGTGGGCTTGGTTCACTCTCCTTCCTAGCCTCGACACAAGTGTGTGTACTTCTTTGCTTCTCTCCCACTGCATTAGGGTTCCAGACCCTCCTTTCCTAGCCTTCTGATTTGTGCCACCACCTCCTTGAGCCTTCAGCGCCTTCTCGAATACCCTGGTACCTTGTGGTTTGTTCCGTGCAAGTATCTGCTCCCTTGGGGTAGCTGGACTTGTTTGCGCAGTTCACGTAACTCACTGGAGCTTCCCTTGCTCTGTGGAGGCCCTGCAGTCTTATTTCCTTCTGGGACAGCGTGGTCTCACATTGTCCTGCTTCCATGGTGTCTGGGGCAGCCAGGGAGTCTTAGTTCACCGGCGGTCCTCACGTCCTGGACTGGCCTCAGACTTTCTTGCCCCATTCTTGGTGTGCAGGTCAGCACCCGCCTGCACGTTGGGCCCGTACTGGCATTCACTGTTCCTTCAGGGGGGGCTTGCCACACTGTCAAGTCCCTCTTCAGTGTTTATCTTGTTTCTTACAATCAATTGTCACACACCACTAGACTGGTGAAAGTGATTCCGATGGTTATTTGGTGTTGCTCTGCACTTCCTCCTTGTCTCAGTACTAAGTGAGTACTGATGACGTAGCTCACTAAGGATCTTTCTCTTCTGAGTACTCTCTAGTCGCGGGAGGATAGGTCAGAGGCAATGTGCTTGCCTTGGAAGCAAACTGACACAGAGCAACACAGGTTTGGTCCCCGGGTCCGCGCTTAGAAATCTCTTGGTATTAAGCGCATTATAAATAACCAATCATATCAAATCCTAACTGGACAGCTTTAGAAAAGTGCATAGAGTATGAGGGTAGGATTGAAGCGGAAGGAGGTGGAAAAAGTGGGGTGGGGTGGGATGGGGGTAAATGTGGGAAGCGGGTGTAGGGACATGTGATTGTTGGGAATATTGTGTTCTCCCGATGTAGTTGTCACTGGTCCCAAAGGGCGTTCCCACCTCATGAGATCCACCTGTTGAGTACCACCCCCAGGGGGACTATCAGGGTAGCGGCCTCACCAGTCTGGCCTCATGGAAAAGTGCTCCCACTTTGGAAGCAGTGAAAACAACCTGGGATTCGTCATAGTGATCTCAACTAAGCAGGGTATGGAACTGTTCAACCAGTAGGAACTCGAGAGTCAGGAAAAATTGCATAATCTCCAGCATGTCTCATTGTTGGAAAAACATTACATTACCAGTTGTGACATGGGGTGTGTGAGGAATGTGAGGGCAATCTAACTTCTTTCCCGAATATATACTCCTCTCAGGGGCCAGGGAAAGACCATCGCTTTTGTATACTGACCCTGGGGGTGGATCTGCGAGGGAGGATCACCTGGGTGAAGGAGACTTGGGCAGTGGGGATGTGGTATCCTGGTATGAGATGTGGTATTCCCCATTTCCCTTTCATAGGGAGTTAAATATCCCCTAGGCCTTTATTCTATGTTATCAATCCTGTTCCTATATTCCCATTGACATTTACTCATACATACCCCATTTTGGTAATGGGACGAAGAAGAGTACCAAATGCACTTTGGTATTGGGACGAGGAAGAGGACAACACGAACAACATGGAAAAGGGACTTCCGCAAAGAGATTGAGCGGTCTAGTTGTCAGAAAACCAATCAGTCTGGCATGGCAGGGACTTTAAATCCCCCAGCACCTGTGAAGAAGAGGTTGGACTGGCTGAAGCCAGCTGGAAAAGCTGGCACCACAATCGGTGTGCTCGAAGGCGACAGGTTTGCAAGGCTGCCGGGGGCTGTAGAGCTGAGGTAGCATAAGTAGGATAAGTTGCAATGCAGAGATCTAGGCTGAGGTGCTGGAGGGAAGCAGACGAGAGAAAGGGGACCCGCAAGGAAGTGCCTATCCTGCTGGCAGCCTTCCATTAGGAGAAGCGAAGCCTCCGAATGCCAGCACACTACAGTTGCGAGACACCGGTCAGTGAATCTGAACCATGGCAGATACGAGACTCGCAGAGCGACTGTAAGCATAGCCGCCGATCTCCAGCATACCACAGATGCAAGACGCTGCACTGAGAAGCTCAACCGTGGCAGGTGAGAGATTCGCAGAACCGCTGCATGCTTAATCCAGTGAGTCCACATAGCAGAGGGGGCCCAGGCACAGCGAGGGGGGCGGTTGAACCTGTGGGAATTGTTGAACTTCAAGTAGTTTTGAATACCGACCTGAAAAATGGAAAACTCCACAAGGAAGCAAATTGATGTAAAGAATGTGTTTGAAAGACATTGAACTTTAAGAATGAACATAGCTCAAAGCAGCAAATGATTTGTAACACAACTATTGGCCAGCTTCTTGAGAGAATGTTGAAAGCGAATATTAATACAAATGTTGTGGGTGAAGGAAAACCTTTTTTTTTTTTAATTTTTTTTATTAAAAGCACTTGGTGAACAGGTTACATGGATTCACATTACAATGGTTCCGATTCAACACATTACAGTGGGATTGTGGTCAATACTCATCTTAAAGAGAGATTCAGGTAGTTATAAATCATATACTAGGGAAAAGAAAAAAAACAGAAAAAAAAGGGGGTGGGTCAAGGAGGAGGAGGGGGGGGAATCAGTCTCAAGTTACAGACTTAACGAGATACAAAGAAAGTCCTGCCAAATATCTTTGAGGAGGCAGGTGTTCTGTACCAATGTCACATAAAGGTCTTAGCCAATCTGTCATCTTAGGTGGAGTCTGCCAGGACCAACATGTCAAAAGTGCCCTTTTAGCTAAAGCTAGTCCAAGGTTTAAAAATCTACACTGCACAGTGTCCAACCTCCCAGTATACCCCAGCATATCATCTGATATGAATTAGATGAATTAGATGCAATTGCTGCACTAATATTCCATCCATTGCCTGGCATATTGCTTCTCAGTAACCAGAAAGCACAGGGCAATCCCATACCATATGTAGCAAGTGAATCCCTGGGCTATAACATCTGGGGCATATCTGAGGCTCCTCAGGCCGAAACTTCGTGGGTCTAGCAGGGGTGTAATACAATCTATTCAGTACCTAAAAATTGTGTAAGGCAGTATTTTGAGTTTCTTGATATACCCTTTGTTAATGAGCAGATGTGTTTCCACTGCTTGTCCGTGAATTCAGTGTTTAAGTTGCGCACCCACTTTGCTCTATTATTGGATCCTGCCTAGTATCCAGCGATTGTGCAAGCTTATATAAAGCCGATACTGATTTCTGACCCGCTGTGTTCAACAGAATATAAGACAAGCATGGATGTGAGGCTGGCTCGACCGGGGATATCGGTGCACAGGGACCGCTGCCTTAAGGCAGTAATAGTGTTACAGTTGAAGTGGCGGGTCCCCAACATCTTCCTTAATATCCCTTTCAATGAAATGTCCAGACAAGTACAGATTGCCCAACATCAGAATACCAGCCTTACCCCAATCCCTCTCCACTGATCTGTCTGTAGTGGGCTTCACCACCGACATTCCTTATAGGGGTAAACCTTTGTTGTATGGGGCCACAATCTTTGCCCATCTGTTTAATGTCTTCCAAGCATCTCGAGTTGCCCATACCGGATACAAGCAGTGTGTATGGCGGTATGTATTGCCAGCAAGCGGTAGCACTGCAGGGGAGGAACCTGCCTCTAACCTTTCTAATCGGGCATGAGTCTCCAGATGCTCTGCCATCCAATAAATGGCATAATGTATCTGAGTCATCGGATAATACAGTTCAAAATTTGGGGCTGACCGTCCACCCCACACACAGGGACGGGCAATATGTTCCCACTTCATCCTGACTTGCCCTTCAGCCCAGAGTAAGGAAGAGCACAAGCCTACAAGATCAGATAAAAATGCCCGCCCCGGTCACAGCGGAATGCAATGAAAAAAGTACAGATGTTTTGGTAATACCGTCAACTTAATCAACGGCAGTCTTCCTGCGAGCGACAGAGGTATTTGACCCCATCTCCGAAGTTTAGCTCTTAGTCCTTTCAAGTGAGTACCATAGTTCAAATCAAACATTAGGGAAACCAACTGTGCCACTCTAATCCCCAAGTATCAAAAGCTGTTCGCTGCCCATGAAAATCCCGATGTGTCTGCTGGTCTTTGTGTGTTCATACAGTGGAAATATTTCATACCTGCTACTATTAAGCCGAAGGCCCGAATATTTGCCAAAATCCACTACCGCCTGAAGTACACGTGCCAAATGGACCTCTGGATCGCTGACCTGTTGCAAGATGTCATCAGTGTATAATGTAATGATTTCGGGTCCCCCTAGGCCACTCCAGTCGAATACCAGCCCCCTTAAATCTATCCCATATCATGTCTGCCAGTGGTTCAATTATCAATGCAAATAATAAGGGCGAGAGGTGACACCCCTGTCTTGTGCCCCCTGCCAGGTGAAGGATCTGGTATAACATACCATTGGCATGTACCAGAGCAAACAGTCGCAAGTACAGAAGTCTCACCCAAGAGGTAAAGTTTGGGCCAAACCCATAGTTAGCCATCAACCAGAAAAGGAATTGCCAGGAGACTGTCAAAGGTTTTCTGCATATCCAATCCAGAGCCACTGCCACTGCCACAGCCTGGCAACCTGGTGGAACCTGTGCCAGTTTACTATAAAGCCTACGTGTATTGGACCTTGTCGATTGACCAGGTATAAAACCCAACTGATCCTTGTGCACCATATGATGCATTCATGGGGACAAACGGGATGCTCGGACTATCTTGGCATCAATATTTATAAGTGATAGGAGTCTGTACGACCTGCAGTCATTCACCACCTTGTCTGGCTTAAGAATAATAATAGCCTTGCGCAGTGTTTGAGGCAGAGCTCCTCCAAGAGTGCCTGTGTCCAAACCGGCAACATGTAAGGGGCCAGCACATCCCAGAGCTCCTTCTAGAATTCAGCACAGAACCCATCTGACCCGGGAGCCTTTCCCATTAGGAAGTTCCGTAATAGCAGTTTTTATATCTTTAATCGTAATTGGGACTTTGCGCTGCACTGACTTAACTGGACAACAGGGTTGTCTGGATCCCACTCAGGTATTGGCCTATATCTGAGTCTGTAGTAGTACCCTTCGGAATGTAGACCGTGGAATAAAAGTGGTGAAATGTCCTTTATTAATGTCCTTGTCCATGTGTGCCGTGGTACTGTCCCGTCGCGTAACACATGGAATATGCGTGCTCCCCTTGTCGGTCCTAATGATCAGCGCAAGCAGTCTGCCAGGCCTGTCCGCCTCCCCATATCGTCTCACCACGACTGGTCTATACAAATATTGCAATTCTCTACTAGACACATCTCTAAATGCATCTAGCTCTGTCTTTATAGCACATCTCTGGGTAGAGGATGGGTTTTGGGCATATTGTTGCAGCGAGGACAATGGCATTTCATGTTGCCATATTTCCTTCATAATATTCTTATGGACCTCAAACTCGGTTGTCAGCGCTATCCCCCATATGTACGGTCACTACCTTTGGTAGGAAAGCTGGGTTCGTCTGAAGGACTACCTTGTCCTTGTGAAAGACCAAGAAAGGATGCTCCACCGACAATGCCTGGAGCTCACTCACTCTCCTCGCTGACGTAACGGCTACCAGAAAGGAAACTTTCCAGGACATGTACTTGAGGTCAACCGTAGCCATTGGCTCAAAAGGTTTATGGCACAGCGCCGTCAGGACTACATTTAGGTCCCAAGGCGGGTGCAGACTACGAACCGGAGGGTAGAGGCGTGTCAAACCAGCAAAATATCTCTTCACCACCGGGTTAGTTAACAAATAAGAACACCGGTCTGTAGAGAGGTAGGCAGAAATCGCCGAGAGATAAGTCCTGCAGGAGAAGACATGAACCCCTGACTCTGCTAGGGAGGAGACAAAGGGCAGCACTGTGTCAATCGTCGCCACCCTCAGGTCCAATTCTTTCTCCAAGCACCAATGACAGAACCTGAGCCATTTACTCTTGTATTGGGATCTGGTCGAGGGTTTCCTGGCTGCCTGGATAATGCGCATGTTATCCGCAGACAAACCCAAAGGCTCTAGAGCCGTGAACTCAGGCACCATGCCGCCAAGTTGAGAGATTGTGGGGAGGGGTGCCACATCTGCTGTTCCCCTTGGTGAACAAGATCGGGAGTTACTGGTAACCTGATCGGCGGACACACCGACAGGTGTTGAAGTTCTGAGAACCAAAACCTGGCCGGCCACCACGGAGCTGTCAGTAGAAGAGAACAGTTGACAGAACTCTTCAACTTCCAAATTGCTTGATGAACCAGAGGAAGAGGCGGGAAGGCGTAAGCTCTCATGTTGTGCCATGGGATCTCGAGTGTGTCCCCCAGAGAGGAGGCTCCCCGCCCCCCTCTGGAGGCGTACTGAGGAAGCTTCTTGTTTACCGCCGTGGCAAAGAGGTCCACCTCCGGTGTGCACCAACGAGAGAAAATCCATGAAAGGATCTCCGCCTTCAACTCCCACTCGTAGCTGACCACTGTCCGCCGGCTGAAGGCATCCGCTGTGACATTCAGCCGGCCCGGGATGTGCACTGCAAGCAGCCAGACCCCATGAAGCACGGCCCACTCCCAAATCTGGATGGACAGATCCACGAGAGGGGGAGACTTCGTTCCCCCTTGCTTGTTTATGTAGTACATTGACACCGCATTGTCCGTTCTTATGCGGACCACCTTGTTGACAATGAGAGGTCTGAAAGCCTAGAACGCCAGAGAAATCGCCAGAAGCTCCAATTGATTTATGTGCAGGAGCTTGTCCTGAGGTGACCAGAGGTCCGAGACCTGAAGAAGATCTAACGTCGCACCCCACCCGAAAACGGAGGAGTCTGTCGTGATCGTCACCATAGGGGCTGTGTCCTGGAACCCCACACCCACTGACAGGTTGCTGAGAGAAGACCACCAGTCCAGGTCCACTCTCATGGAATCCGGAATCATTATCCGCTTGGAATCCGGGTCCACAGCCTGACGCCAGGAACTCTGAAGAGCCATCTGGGTCCGTCTCATTTTGAGACAAGGAAGAGCCAGCACACGAGGCCATGAGGCCCAGAGGCCTCTGGAACCACCAGGCCGACATGCTCTCTGACTGCGGAAACATCTGACATGTGGCCAGCAGATCTGCCATTCTGTCCCCGGTCAGATACACTCGGCAGTCTATCGTGTTCCAACGAAAACCCAGGAAAGTCAGGTCCTGTGAGACCGTCATGGAGGATTTCCGCCAGTTCACCGACAGCACAAGATGGAACAGGAGCTGAAGGAGAGACTGGAGGTTGCCCGCTGCTGCCAACAGGCAAGGGCTGCGTAGGAGCCAGTCGTCCAAATAGGGATACACATGGATACCCTGGAGACGAAGATGGTCTGCGATCACCGACATCATCTTCGTGAAGACACGCGGCGCCGAACTGAGGCCAAAAGGAAGCACCCGAAACTGGAAGTGCTCCTCTCCCAAAGAGAAACGGAGGTATCTCCTGTGTGGGTTCCAAATCAGGATATGCATGTACGCATCCTGAAGATCCACCACGCTGAGCCAATCGCCCGCCTGCAACGAGGAGCGAATCTGGCCGGGCGTGATCATCTTGAATTTCTCTTGGGGTAGGGAAAGATTGAACTGGGAAAGGTCTAGGATGGTGCGCAGGCCAGCCTGGTTGGGTTTGGGCACCGTAAACAGCTGGGAGTAGAAGCCCTCCCCTCGCTCCCCAAGGGGAACAGGTTCCACAGCTCTGAGGAGCAGAAGTTTCTGAACCTCGGCCTTGAGGGAGGGTGAGCCCGACCGCTGAAAAGGAGGGTTGAGAGGTGGGGTAGGGGGTAAAGGTAAGCGGAAGCCCGCTCGAGCGACTGACAAGACCCATCTGTCTTCTGTGATGGTCTGCCATGCCTCCCAATGAGACGCAATGCGTCCTCCCACCGGGGTCTCGTGCGAGCGCGGAAAACCCTCATTTGGCAGGTTTATCGGTGGCAGTGCCACCTGAACCTGATGAGGAGGCTGAGGAGCGGGAGAAATACCGCCTACGCTGTTGTCTAGAGCGGTTATTCCCCGCAGGAGTATCCACTCTGCGATTTCTGCAGTCGAGGAAGCCCCTAAAACCAGAGGAAGGTCGACCTTGCGACAACAGCCTTTGAGCCTTGAAGGGAGCTTTAACCAGAACAGACAATGATTTGGCCGTCTGAGTGCTGTCTTTGGTTTTGGTGAGCTCTACATCAGTAGAAGAGTGAAAAAGCTCCTTACCATCAAATGGAAGGTCCAGAACCTTGTCTTGCAACTCCTTCGAGAACTTAGTGGCATGTAGCCATGCTTGCCGCGAGATATCAACCCCTAGCATCAGACCCCGAGCCGAGGTCTCTACGTGATGAGCCGCAGCCTCCAGGAGATCCTGGGCCAAGACACTGGCATCGGAAAGGCCTCCTGAAATCCTCCAGCTTCTCGACCGGAATGTGCTCTTCGAACTCCGACAGACCTCTCCACATCTGCATGTTAGCTCCCACCAAAATCAATTCTGCATTGGCCTGCCTGAGCTGCAAGGCCGAATTGGCAAAGATTTTCCTCCCTAGGGAGTCCAGGAGCTTGTCCTCCTTTCCCAAGACCTGAGTCGCCGTCGCGGAGGAGGAAGCTGCAGGTCTGGATTGCAGCGTGGCCGCAGCCACCACTGTGGAGGAGGGAGGCAGACAAGACGACAAGGCCACTTTTTCCGAGGAATGTAGCCTGTACCTCGCGTCCATCTTTTTATTTACAAAAAGTCCCGATTGTGGCTTTTCCCAAACTCTTCGGACCTCGGCCAGAAAGTCCTTCTGCACGAACAGGCCGGTACGCTCCAAAGGAGACAAGGTGAATGCCCCAGAAAGCACGCCCTCCTGCGGTGCAGGTGCCTCGGGCACCGGAACATCTAAGAAGCTCATCATGTCCAGTACCCGGTCATGGAAAGCTCTGGTAGAGCGGGGCAGGTCCTCGTTGTCCTGATCGCCTTGAGGGTCATCTGACAGGTCCGGATCCTGCTGAGCCATGTCGGGCACTGCCTTGTCCACTGGGGACAATGGTGGCACAGGCGGAAGCGCAGGGGGAGGCACCATGGGCAAGGGAGGCACTGGCGGAACCACCGTCGGAACGGGTGGAGCCGGAGGCGCGGGTGGACATATCTCCTTGAAAAGCCCCTTGAAATATTCCCTCATGGGGTCGGTGCGCATAAGTGCTTGAAATTTACTGAAAAAGGCGTCCTCAGGAGATTGTTTCGGAACCTGAGGAGGCCTCTCATGAGGTGGACAAATCCAGGTATGTAAACATTGTGCGGAAGAGGCATCCGGGCGTTCCAATCATAAACCGGCCGCTAAGGATGCGCACAAGGGACCTTAGGTTCACCCGAAGGACCGAACCCTACACCAGGGGCCGATGGCGTAGTTGTAGGGGTAGTACCTAAAATGGCCGCCGTGGTTGTGGCGGGAGCGGCCACCATTTTGTCCTCATCCGAGGGGAACTGCGGCACGTGAGGAAGTGAGGCAGGGGTCCCCGTCGATGGATCAGGGGTCTTAATTTTAGCCTTAACGTAAGGAACCTCGGCCGAGCCGGTACTATGAGGCCTGGAATGTTTCTGCGACATACCAACCGCCACCTGAGCCTTCGAAGGAAGAGCCTCGTCACTGCCGGTAAAAGAAGAAACTTTCTTTGCCCCCTCAATAGAACTGGTGTCACCACAAGAGCGGGAACAGTGGGCTGTCACTGACAGGGCCTTGCCCGGCCCCTTAGAACTGTTGGTATCCTTAGCCTCTGTACGAGGGACCTCGGACCTAGGCCCGGTAGAAGCCTTATCGGCACAGTAACCTCAAGCCCAGCCAAGACCTCGCGGCGTACCCCGGTTTTGTTTTTGAGGGAAGCCGAAAGAGCAGCCTCAGAGCAAACTCCGGTAGCCCACGACTCAGTAGAACTGGGTCTACACACAGCCCCCACAGGAGGGGCCTCGGAGTGTACTCCGGTGATCACAGGCCCCTTACGGAGACCCTCGGAGAAAACTCTGGTAGAATTATTAGGCCCGACAGGCACCTCAGGGCGAACCCCGGTAACAGAGCGATCAACGCCCCTCCCGGCTCGAGAGGAACCCGGGAAGGTATCACCCGGCCGGGGTGCTCTAAAAATTAAAGAACTTACCGGGTGTTTTTTCTCGTCGATGAACGCCTGAAAATGAGAAGGAGGAGTCCGTCCGAATACCTCCTCCCACCGCTACAATCGACGTTGAAGTCTCCAGACCGAAAGGGAGTCACAGTAAAAACAGGAGTCCCAACGGTGTTCCGGACCCAAACACTCTAAACAAAGAGGATGGGGATCCACCCTCGCGAAGCGACGGTGACACGATGAACAGTCTGGAAAATCTAGTTTAAAAGACATAGGGCCTCATTACACGGTAGGCGGAGAACCATAGCGCTATTAGCGCCATGGTTCATGCCGGTAAAATACCGGCACCGACTTGGTGGAAAGGGGAATTACCGCCCCATTCCAAGGTTGGCGGGGTGGTAATTCCCCCTTCCACCATTGCACTTCCCCATTCCCATTTTTGCCCCATAGGGCATAATGGGAATGGGGAAGGCGCTAATCACGGCACTGCAAATTGCGGTACCGTAATTAGCTCCCTGGGTCCCTTTTGCGGGTTGGTTTTTAATGCCTGCAAAAAGCAGGTGTTGAAATCCCCAATCCGCAAAGGGACCTCGTAGTAAGGCGGTAAGGATTTACCGGTACCGGTAAAATACCGCTAAACCCTTACCGCCTACCGTGTAATGAGGCCCATAGATAGACTAGTAAACGAACGCTAGCGAGAGCCAGAGAGGGAAAAAAGGGAAGAAAATCATCCGAGGATGCAAGTGTGTCCGGCCCGATCTTGCGGAGAAAAGGACTGATGGGCGATGCACGGGGCGGAGCCAAGGTGGGCAGGTTTACGGCCGCGTGCCGGGCCCCGCGCAGGAAAGAGAGGAGTGACAATTTTTTGAAAAAAATGAGGATGCTTTTTACAAAAATGCTCCGGTCCCGTCCCACAGGACGGAGAGATGTCCCATAAGTATGGAGGAAAGGGGACTGGACGTAGGAGTACAGGGGGATCTTCAACTCCGCGCCACAAGCCCACAACAGCGTGGGGGCACACCACCATCTCCCACCCTACAAATCTGCAGTTGCCTCACCACGCCAGCACCCTCGATCCCACGAGCCGGCGACAGGTGTCTACCAAGGAACACAGTGCAGCCTGGGCCCGCACACAGAGCGTGCACTAAGCAGCGCCATGCCTCCACTAGAATGCTCCTTCTCTCCCGCAACTCGGGGATGGTTGCAAGCCGGTGCGGCACAAGAGTCCTCCGATGCGAGATCTCAATATCGCAGTTCTTCCAGCACAGCAGCAGTCCACTGTTGGATCTTGGAGCGCTCAACATCTTTGTCTCCCAAGATATTGCTTAAAAATTGCTGGTTTAACTTCAGGCCGGAGAAAATAATTAATTTATTTCCACTCTGTACAAAGCTTAAGAGTGGTCTGCTATCTAGGGTCGCCACTCAACTGCTGGGTGAAGGAAAACCTTAACAGGTGAAAATTGGCCAACCACCTATGGAGAAACTGCATGCAAAATTGGGATAAGAGAAATCCTTTGACCTGGCGGGCAAATAAACCAGGCTTCACTGCAGAATGGAAACCGTGGCATCATGTGCTTAAAGAAACTTGGGAGAAGCACCAAACATTGTGTATCAGTTGCGCGACCTGTAATGGGTGTACTGTGTTGTCCGACAACTGCGGCTAGACCAAGAACACTTGTCTATGGAATATAAAGGACGTTTTGTGTTAGAAGAAACCGGCAATCAAAGATATTGGAAGTTTTATGTTTCAAGTGAAAAAAACATTTATTGTGTGAGCCATATGAATGGTAATCGGAGGAACTGGATCATATCCTTGTGAACTGTGATTTGAAGAAAGACATGAAAACTTCGGGAAGGGAACCCCTTTTGCATTGTGAACTATCTTGAAGCTTGTGGAACCCTGTTGCAAGCCAGGAGCTGGAAGAAGCTCTAAACTCGGTATTGGACACCGACAAACATTTACTTTGTAGTTCCTGACACAGACTATCCTTAGTTTGTTAGGTAGGGAAATCACACCTTAGCGTAGGGCAAGATAGGCCTTTTCCAACCTTTTTACGTTGAATAAAGGTTTGTAGCCCAAACTTCATTTCTGCTGTCTGTGTCCTCTTCATGGTGCATTCACAGGTGTCATTAATGCTACTTCACTAATCTGGTAGCGGAGGAGGTCCACCTGGTACCATTTCTTTTGGTGATGCATGCCCTTCATGTTCAGATGTTGGTGGCCGCCTCTGTAGCTTTTCAAAGTAGCCAAAAGATCAACAGATGGCTTGGAGCCAAGATGTATATCCTTGGTGGTGGTTATAATTGAGTGGGTGAGGTTTAAAGAAACCTGCCCCTTTCACACCACCACTGACAGCTTTGAGCTGTAGTACTAATTTATTTGATTGTATCTTGGTGTATTGTTTAGTGCCAGATTGCAGCAGCGCTACTTCAAGGTGCTTACAGAAAAGGGTGCAGGACGAAAATACATAAATAGGTAATGCACATAGGAGCAGAATGGTGATATGTGTAAGGAACTTGGTAATAGAACAAGAAAGAGACACAAAAAGACCAGGTACAATGTTAACACTCACAGTACATAGGCTGTGCATTCCTAGCTAACAACTGATAAAGCCTTTCCAAATAAAATCGGATCATTTGTTAATAGTGAATCGGTGAACATGCAGAGGAAACCATTTGCATAAGGTATGAGTCAGGTTCTCGCCAGCTGGGGCACCACTGGGCCTGAGCAAACAGTCATGATTTGTCTCTTTTTAAAATCTGGGTAAGGGATTTTGTATTCTTTCAGTGGGTAGGGAGTTATTATTATTATTGCGGTATTTATTGAGTGTGGTCATAGCTATGGGAAGCAATGGAGTGCTTTACAATCGTAGGGGGAAGAGCATTGGAGATCATATAATCATATTGAAAAGGTTCCAATCTAGCTCCAATGCCTGCACCATTTTCAAGGTTGATTGTTCAATCCTCTACACTACCAATGTTGTACACATGAAGCGCATACAAGTGTGTATTGTGAGGGGTCAGAAATGTGAGATGGACGACTTATTAAAAAGTTTTCAAAATGTGCCATTTTATTAAATCAAAAGGGTTGATGAACCTCTTACTGTCCCTACTCTAACAAGGATTTCCCTGGCTAAAGTAACAAACAGAAACACTCTAACAAAGGATAACTGTCCCTCACACTCATACATTCAACAAATCAGTAAGGTAATGCATGGCAGTTCAACACAACCAAATAATATCACAATTGAACTTGCAATATGACCAAGGTCCTGCCTTGCAATCTGGGTGAATTCCCCTCCCACAGTTCAAAAGAAAATATGAAAGTCATTTTTGGTAACAAAGTTCAAACCATTTCTTTGTATCTTACACTGGGCAATAGAAAGTTCCAACACTTCAAAATAGAATGTTCTTTCCCTTCTTGATGTAAGAATGAACCTCAAAATAATCTTCTCAAGGTAGCACAACTTGTCTTTGTCAGGATGTTTTTGCCACAACTGAATGCTTTTCAAGAAATGTAGCTCCTCCACAGCAGGATTATACAATTCTTTCTTCGGCACATAAATGATATAACAATGATTGTCAGAACCACTTCGTCAACTGCTACCTGGTCTACTCCCATGCCAAGCCCACTACTTCATAAACAGAACTTGCTTCAGTGGTAACAACTTCTTCATCATTTTCTTTGTTTTATCAGCATTAAACATTTATCAACATTTCAGGGAAACCAGCTTTACTTCTGTGCTCTTTCCAAATGATGCTCCTCTCCCTCTGAATCACCTCTTTGCCACACTTGTTTCCCCCCTGTACCTGTAACCAATTATTGACAAGGATACAGGCTTGTTCTGCTTCTTTTTTGGCTTTGGCAATGTGTGTTTATATTATCTGTTCTATAGTTCATCAGCCATGAATAACAAACTTCACAACCCTTGGGTTTCCATTACTCCCCTTTTGCCTTTGGCAATGTTGGTTGGATTTATATTGCTTAGGTTTTGGATTTTCCTGGCTTGGATAATAGGCATTCGCGTTGAACAATGTTGGCTCACTGGGTTGTTAGACTTCCCATAAATTCACATGCTTAGTTTTCCAGTTACTTATCTTAAAATGCCAGTTTTGCTGTTTTTTGATTGTTCGGTATTCAAAAGTACTATTAGCACTATTTTCACTCATACGCGAGTAAAACTGTTTGCTTCGTATGCGTGAGCAGTCTCGAAGCGGCCCGAAGTCACTTTCACACTGCTGACTCACCAGGTAGATTATATGCTTCCAATCCAGGGTTGCAGGTCTTCCGCTGCTGTGGCTCTATTCGACCCGGCAAACAGCCTCTCTTGCTCTGCCTTCACCCATGTCATTCGTTGCTGGAGCCTTCCTGGCTCCTGAGAGTTCCAGGTGCACGCCAGCTACTGGAGACCTCTCGGTAGGGTAAACTTTCCTCGCTGCTTTCGCTTTCTGCTGCGCAGCCTCTGCAGAATGAGCCTTCAAAGGGCCAGCGGCTCCTCAGAACGCTTCCCGCTGCATGATCTCTGCACCTGCGATCTCTGTACAGACCAGCCAGTCTTTGGCTTTCTAACGGCCCGGCGTCTTCCATCTCCAGTCCCAACCTCGGCTGCATACACGGCCTGCACTACTGCTTCTGCCCACACTGCTGTCCTCCTACTTTGGCCTCTGCTTCTCTTCTGTCCATTACATGCACCAGGAGGGGGTTTTTAAGCCTTTCAGTCTCCATCAGGTGTGGGTCATTTAGATTAATTAGTTTACCACTCCTGCACAGCCCACTTTCTCATCCCAGTACATAGGGATTTATGGGACTTGAAGTCCCTAATAACAAAGTTAGTTTTTCTGACTTCCTTGATCTTGCAATAAGCCATTAAAAGATTGGGGTTTCGAGGAAAGGTAAACAAGGGGGGTGGGGAGGGTTCGATTTCCTCATGATCTGGTTAACCCCCAAAGCCCCCATGTGATCCTCCCACAGAACACCACCACCAGGGTCAGAATGAGAAAGCGCCTGCTTCCCTGGCCACATGAGAATGTTCCCAGGCCAGGTTTTCTGGGGGAATCATTGGTGATTCATCACAGGAAGTTTATAAACTTAAGCTCATTACGGTATGTCACTATACACGCTGTGCCATTTTGGGTGTGGCATTGAGTTCCTACCCTGCAAGGCAGAACGGATTGTGACCTGTTGGATAAGGCCAAAGCATTGCATTTGGGGAGTGTGGTTTGCATATAGCATTACACTGTGTAGAGGTGCAGTTAGTTCTCTTTCAGCAATGGGGTAAAACAAATGTGTTTTGGAGGTCTTCTGGTTGAGAGGCAAAATATTTTATCTAGAAAAAGGGTGCATTGAGTGTCCAATCTAGACTACTCCTAAAAATGAAATTTCAGCACAGGTTTACAAATACTGTTATTTCAAAGCACTGAAAAATCTGTCCACCCTGTTGATTTCAAGTGTCTGATTGCTATGTCGATAGGCTCAAAAGACATGATGTTTTTGCTTCAGTGAACTACAGAGTTAATTAGGATGAAATACTCCTGACACCCAAACATAAGCAAAACACACATTCAAGAGTCTTGATTTACTGACTATGATAATGTGTCAATGCCAGAAAAGATTGACGAACCAAAGAGATGTGGTGTCTTGATGGAGCTCAAGTGCAGATGCATGCATAGAATCCATGGGGAGTCTGAGAATGCAAGCCAAGCACTAGAGAGCAGTCTGCAGAAGCCATCGACCTGCTGTGAGGGTGCGACGAGCACCACACCCAGACAGCATAACAATGTCCACCATGGTATGAGTCTGAGAGCAAGAGTCAGAGCAGGAATGACAGGCATTGGGAGATGTTTTGGGAAGCAATTAAATAGGTACATGCATGTTGAAACTTGTAAGCAAATTTCTTAGTCCAGTGATAGTGATTTTCGGAAGGCACATTACTTGCTGGAAAGCTGTCAAAGTTCCTAGCTATATCTGAAATTGGCACCCTGGCTCGGGGAGCCAGCCAATCAGGTGGCTACTAACGTGGGCTTGAACCGCCAGTGCAAGCCCGCTTTCCATCCCACCTGATGGCTAGCTCCCCCCGCTGTCATCTCCCCGCCCACCCTAAGTCCTGTTATTTATTTTGTTGTCTGCCTACACCCCACTTACCTTATTTCTGTGGCTGTGGCACTCCCCGCCACCACCACGCTTCTACAGGCCGCCATGGAAAGAGAAGCAGGGCTCTGCACGGAGCCCCGCTTTCCTTTCTGTGGTGGCCAGCTTGGAAAAGGATTTTCCTTCGTAAAGCGGGACCCGCAGGCGTCACATTGTACAAAGGAAAATCCTTTTTTTCTTTTTTATTTTAGCACTTAGCACCCCGCATTGCCATTCTGGCAACCCAGGGTGTTAATAGCCTTCATCTCCTGTTCCAGGTGGTGGGACGGGGGGCAACGGCCCAGAGCCCTCGTTATCTGCTCTCACTTCGCTCAGGCCGATAACTTGGGCTGTTGGGCCGTTACCCCCCATTCCAGCACTTGGAACGCGGGAGTAACACCATAAAGAGACTAGCTTTAATTCCCAGGATCCGTGGTTCTCCCTGTTAAGTTTCCAGCTATATTTGATAAAGCGACTGAGAAGAAATATTGTAATTTGTATCTTGAAGTCAAAGTTACTTGAAAGGACCTGCGGCTAATGAACAGACAACGGTCAGAGTTCTGAAACTCTAGCAATCCCTTTTAATTATATATTTACATTAACACTCCATCTCGTGTCTAATGGCATCATTTTAAGAAATCTTCACACACTGTAGCCACTTGTTATGTGATAATGTATTTGATTACTTTATTGTGGGTATTCAGTGACTGTGAACTTTAGATTCAGGAAACAGTGGTTTGTTAGAATATAAAAAAGGTTTAGGAAGAGTACACTATATTTGTGTTGACGGCTTGAACTGAAGGTATACCCTAGTTTATTTGGTGAGCACGTAAACAATTTAAATGCAAAGAGTACATTTTTCTACCTTATCATTTTTGTTATGCATTTCCAATTTGGTAGCTTAGTGTGCATGCATGATGCCTCTGTAAAATATTGCTAGGTATAACATATAGATGTATTATCAGATTATCTTTTAAAATACATTTGGGTCTTGTTCATCCAGGAGTCCTATAAGCATACATGTTTAGGTTGACTTGAATTAGCTAGTGGGGTTAGTTTTATGTTAGAAATTACTGGCTTCAAGGGAACATTCTATACACTCTGTGCAAGAGATTGCTCCTCGGCACATGTCCTAGTGCATTGACATGCTCACAATGTGGCCACATTACTGTGATGTAGTATTTGTAACTTGGGTAGGAAGAAAATACTTCAAGTAGACATTTATATTTTCATATCAACTGTCCCCAATTGGAGATAAGTACATCTAACCTCATATCAAGCGTTGATGACCAAACTGCCCATCTGATATCTTAAAATAATGTTTTTGAGCAATGCATTGATGCATAGTTGCTCAAACCTGGTGAACTTTTCTGATAACTTCACTGTCTTGTCTCCACCCTGCTTCATCTGGGCCGATTGCTGCAGTGTACCCATCTCTTTTCCTGAGTTGGTGTCAGTATAGTACAATATTCACAAGGATCTCTTGATTGATCTACCTATTTACTTATTATTAGACAATATAGGGCAGGTCTTACTGGTCTATAACCTGCTCACAAAGACCCTTGATTAGCTTGTAATAAGATTCTGGACTTTCAGTGAAGCTTCAGTGTTACCATATGGCCCCAATAGAAGTCAATGGTCAAATGCAATTCAACTGAGGTAAGTATGATTTCTGCACACAGTTTCCCACAGACAAGAGCCCAAAGAAGACCTCCATAGGGATATGGGGATCTCGATGCAGACGTTAAGTCAGCAAGTTCAACTCTACTCCCCCTTTTGAAGGCATTGCATAATTAAGTTATCAGCCACTGTTCATCTTTTAATGCGCTGCAATAAGCATAGGGGCTGTAGAGACTTGAATCAATGGAACTAAGGTACAAAGGTAGGTTCGGGCACATCCCAAGAGGAGAGCCATATTAAGTTGGCTTGCAATGGCACACTTGGAACTTGCAGAGGTAGCCTCAGAAATGGCAGTTGGTGAGTTTGTGGTTCTCAGGCAGCAGCTCTGAAGCACCAGAGAATGAAGCAATCATTCTCAGTAGATTCTGGGAGTGGTGTCTGAGAAGAGAACCAACTGAAGCAATCATCACACCATTGGTGAACTTTAGAGGTGGATTGTTGGAGAAGCAGCTGGAACGGTTGTGGTTGTCATTCAAATTGGCAAGATCAGCAAATACAGACTCGGACCCCAGAGGAATGTACCTGGCTTTGGATTTCCATGCAACTAGAGTATGCATACTAAGTCAGAAGGTTTACTTTGAGCCAATATGGTACAAGTCATGCAGCCACTGCTTTCAAATACATGGCCACCAACTAGAAAAAGCATTTTGATGACGTTATTTGCTCAGGAAGACCAATGGGGGGCTTGGTTTCTAGCTCCCTTCTTTTCAGGAACTAAAGGTCCTAAAAGCCCAGAACGCCGGTGTGATCTGGATGGAAGTTGCTGGAAAAAAATTGTCAGAGCATCAGTGAACCAAATCAAAGTGTAAGGACACTTGGGAGCATAGGCAAAGAGGTAGTTATTTTCTACTTTACACCTAGTTCATATTAAACAGTCGTTTACATATACACGCACACCCACACCTGGTTCTTCACAGAATTATTAGAGCATAAACCAGTATGGCTAGAAGTATATATTGTTTCTCTTATTCATCACATGTAAACTTCAATTTTTAAATTTCATCCCAGGGTCTCCGTATGCTATTGAACAAGTAAGCTATATGTTACTGCTAGATTCGCAAAGGCCTCAAAGGATGTCATAAACAGGATTGGAAAGGCTTGCTGCCTTTGGCAAATCTGTGTATCTTCTCTATAGAATGCCTTACTTTTTTAGGAGATTACTTCTCTGGTAAAATTGGGTCGACCAAGCAGACCATTTCCTCAACAGTCCCTGATTGGGCATTAATTGCAACTTGCTACTCTCCGACTACATCTGTAGTGGATGTCACTCTATCTTATGATAGCCCAATCATTATTTTAATCTAATTTCAAGTCTTCTCTTTATCAGAAAAACGTACCCCCAACAAAATAACCAGAATTTGGATATCCACTGGATGACAGACATGCCAGGCTAGTCAAGGAGATGCAGGAAAAGAACCAGAAGGCCCTGTGACAAATCCAGGCAATCCGTCCCTTCTTCCCAAGGGAGAGTGCCCACACCCCCTTTGAGGCTAGGGAGGGGAGCCCGCTAAACAAAATGCTACCTAGGGGTTTGGGCAAACAGGACCTCACTGGGAGTGACTCGGCTCAGGGGTTAAAGACTCCCAATCTCTGAATACTGATATTTCCCTTAAGTTCCATGTTTTCAGCCTACATGGGAATTGATAATTGCGCTTAATGGACAGGATCTTTGCCTGGAATAAATGTATTTGTTGAACCCTCCCAAAACCTAAGTTCACTGGACCAATGGAACAGTGCTTCTCATTGTTGAAAACTGCAAATAACTAACTCACGCAGCAACCAGGAAAAGAGAGCTGAGAATGCCACCAAATCCAGACACACCAGGGGAGCAAGGCTCCTACCTGTCAGACCTAGAGTACCAGCAGAAGCTGCAAGGAACAAGGCCGCTGAGGGAGAAGGAAGGCAGCCGTTGTCGAGCGCAAGAAACCTCAGTCCCTCAGAGCAGAAGCAGTCACTGGAGCGACCACCCCTCCAAGGAGAGAAGAGAGTGAGATGCCAGGCACACAGTGGAAAAGTTTGAGAGGGAACCAGGAGGTCAAGCTCTCTAGCACCAAAAGGGAACGCCAAACTTTGTGATTCCAAGATGTAGTAATGTGCTAGAGGCAATTAGCGATATACCTGAAGAAGGGGAAAACTTGTTACAAAACAAATTCAGAAACGAAAGAGAACAACATTTCAGAAAAAGGTCACGTTAACTAATTCTTTTAGAAACTTGGATGTGAAACCCGCTGAGATACTGAGTACCCAAGAAGGGGGGATAAAGGAAGGGCTAGTGTTCCTGAAGGAGATAGAAGTCACATACAACTGCTTACTGTTACAGAGGCATTTGAACACAGTGAGCTAAATATCTGGGGATCCACGACACATCCCAAAATATCAACGTGACAATAAGTCAGTTGGCATATTCAAAAACGAATACAAAGCATAGGATATAAACTTATGAAGTTTGTTCAACAAAGCTGGGAGAGACCCAGGGAACAACCATGGTTATTTAAGTGAAGTGCAACAAACGTTTTCTTTGTGACGGTTGAAACTAAGAAGCCATTATTTTCTTATATAAGGAATGTGTAGGGGAGCAAGGCCAATCAAGGCAGGAGAAATATCCCCTGCATCTCACAAGACTTTGACTTTTGTTGAAAACGACTGTGGCTGAGAGGCCCATGTACAGAAACCAGAGAAAAGTTAAGTTGGATATAGACATTTATTTGGGGTAAGAAGTCCACTACAAGAGCAAACCAGTTCTAACTGCTGATCCCTATTTGTTCCTTTGTTTTCTATATTGGTACTGCCGCTTAGAGAGAATAGATTTGGACTGATTATTGTGATGAGACATCCTGATGAGCAACTTAAGTTTGAAAGATATTAAAGTCCCTAATAGCAATGGGGTCAGGTGAGAAGTTATTATTTTTAAGTTAAATAAACACAGCTATTTAGAAAAATGTCTCGTGGTCCGAGCCCTCTTTCTGGCTCACCACAGGCCCCATCATAAAGTGTGTGTGTGTCTGTCTGTCTGTGTCAGGCTGAGGCTGCTCAAGGTATTGTATGTGCATTTGTACCACGCAGCAATGACCCAAGGGCTTACGGCGCCGAATTGCAATTTGATCTTTCTCCATAATAATGCCTAAGTTAACAGAGCTATACTATCTTTGGAAGTGAACACTTAATTTAAGTCTTTTTTTTTTTTACAGAAACCTTCCTTGAGTGTTAATTCAGCATAATCCTTTCCCTTGTCAAACATATCCTATCTGATTAAATTGAGCCAGTAGTGACTGCAGTTGCAGGAATTTGTGGAGTCCTAACGTCTTTAAAACCTACTTCAAACTGTCCTCTGACCTAGAAGAAGTATTGTAACCATTTTGGTGGCCTTGGGAAATGTGCCTCAATTGAGCAACAGAAAATAGCAGTAAAAAGGCACTCATTTAATGAGATCTCTCAGCAACATTTGATATCGTAGACTAGGACATCCTACTTTCTCAACTAGGCCTGTTTAGGCTGGTAGGCGCTGAATCTTTTCTTTCTGAATTTTAGCCATCGATTTGACTAAATCCATTTCACTGTCGTCATCAAAATCTTAATTTCAGAACATTTGTCCCATAAAAGAAGATATAATAAAAATACAAGCAATATTACAACATAACGCCAGTTACAAAAGTTAAAATACTATTTAAAAACAGAATATGACTAAAACAACTATTCAAACAATGTCAGGCGACAAACAGCTTTCATTCCAGCCCTAAATTGGGCATTGCCATCATGTTCCATGCTTGCCAGAGAAAGTTATCACCCGCTACAACACTCTAGTAGGTGGGAGAAAGATCACTTTCCTTGCTTCCCTTAACGTGCAAACTACTGTTAATGGAAAAGTGGCTTTAGAAGAACAAAATCAAACAGGCCGTTGTTTCCCGTGAAATTCTGTTGCAGAGGTACACTACAGCATTGGCATTTCTCCTCTTCCATTTATAAGGCAGAGAAGAGAAGACGGCTGCATAGTCCTAAGCCTTAACATCATATATAGCCGCCTTGCTTGCCGATGGACACAGGACCATAAATACTGCTCCCTTCCTGGGATGCACTTTCTGCCCATATAATCCCTTACCATAGGAAACCATAGTGTTTTCTCAATTGTCCTAATGTTGTTGTCTTAATTAATAATTTCAATATGCTTCCCTAACAAACCCTAAATCCCTCTTAACCGTCTGCTGGGGGTGACTGCACGTAAAAACTCTAATTACTAAACCAATGTGAATAATCCTGCAGATCCCTCACTATAACCCTGCCTAAAGTCTCCCTTGTGGCCAGCAGAAGGCAGATGCTTTCCTGATCCCAACCCTGGGGGTGGTGTACTGCAGCAGGATCGCCTGGGTGGAGACCAGGCCCAGGGGACTGAGGAGGTTCTTTGGGATGAAACACTGTATTATTCCTCTAAGAGGGAGACTCTTACCACTGTACCAGAAGAGGTTATGGCTTACTGTCATTTTAATGTCTCTAAACCTCCTATTAAAACTAAGATCTTAAACTATGAAGTTGTAACACCAACGCATATTGTACCAAGAGAAAGAATCTGGTTGGTTCCTAAATGTCCTCTTCATTTGCAAAGGTACACTGCAAGGAATGGTGGAAATTGTCTTCTCTAATTCATCTTCCTCTCCCATAGTTAAAACTTACAGCCCCTCTGTTACAAGTACTAAGGGAATTAAATCTACCCTTAAAGATACTAAAGAAATAGAAAAACCTGAATTTTATAAAGTAAACTAGATGTCCCAGAATCCTATAGAGTCTGAGATGGAGAAGAGTGCTGAAGATGTAGTGGTCATGCAATTGAGCCTAATAGCCTTTGCAAAGGTCAGGTAATTGAAACCAATGTCTCACCCCTGAAATTAATTGCTAAACCTGTGAAGCATAAAAGGCTGTAGCTGGAGAGGAGAAGAAGCTGGAACAGGAGATGGAACTCTGGCAGCAGAGCACAGGGTTGGCAATTCACGAGAAGTGATCACAGAAAGGATGCTGAAGCGTGGAGACAGCAGATTTTGGCTGCAAGTTCTGAGGGGGTCCTGTGGTCTGAAACCCTGCATTGCCGTGGCTGCACTGAGAAAGACGTGTTGAGAGTGGGGCTTTTACCATGTGCGCCTCGTAGCTGTGATTGCAGAGCCGTGACCGTGCTGAATCCAGATGCCCGTAGCATAAGGCAAATCGAGGGACTGAGGAGTGAAGGAGACTCTCAATAACGTTGCCAGACGATAGACACCTGCGCTGCAGAAGAAGTTGGGTCCCAAGAGTGCCCGGAGTAGTAGCAGTTGAAGTTGGGAAAGGGAAGCATCCCGGCCGCAGTGTTCCTAGAGCTGGTGAGTGAAGCTTGGCATTCTGGTTCACTTTACAAGCCTTGCTGGTAACTGTTACCAGCTCAGAAGTAACTCACATAAGGTCTAAAGCGAGTATAAACTGTTTGTCGTTTTGGAAACTCTTCTTAAATGGAAATGTATCAGGCACACTATTATTGAGAGAAATAGTGTTTGCGTAATAAGAAAAGCCTGTTCATTCCATTGTCGAACAATATACTGTTGCCGGAGTGGTTGCGTGTCACTTATAAAAAGGGGAACATTTATTAAAGCCACTTAGAAAACCTTATTTTATCTTCCACAAATGTTAGAGTAGTCGGCATCAAAGGAAGATCGCGTGTGACCAATTGTCTTTTCTTACAGGAGTTGGAAGCCGACTACTTGATATTGAATAAGAAATACAGTCACTGGTATCTCTTTAAAGCTAAAGAGCTAGCTGAGAGTGATTGGGTGTACTGAAATCTTGTTTTTCTTTGAAGACGGAACCTTGTAGAAGTTGAAACATTTATTCTTGAAGTTGTTGCAATGACTAAAAGAACAAGCATTACCCAAATAGGCAACCCCTTTCCATAGTGATACTAGCCCTATTTAAGAACTATCCATCTGGTTTACGAGGTTGTTAAAGGTCCAGTGTCCTCTGATACAAGTGTAGCATCATTACCTGAAGCTGGAAGAGTGACAATACAGCTTAAGGGTAATTACTGGAACAAGGAAGGTGTGGACAAAGCTGAGGAAGGGAGCTGGGTGCTTGTCAAGAGAAGCAGATGTACTTGGGTGGCAGTAAGGTAGGCAGAAGAGGCAAAGCGGCTGCTCTTTTCTTGAAGTATAGGAAAGAAGAGTACATTGCCTACCTGTAGAGGTTGAAGAGGCTGGTCTTTGTATGCCTAATAAATCACAATTTGGGTGGTGTGTAACCTGTCAGTGGATGTCACATTGAAGGTGATTGAAGTAGTAGTACACTGTGGAATAAGGGGGACTGTTCCCATGGCAATAGTAGTAGAGGGGTGGTTGTCAAGAGGAAGCCAACAAACCAAGAAGAAGCATCCCGACAATTATACCAAATGTACTGCAGGGGTCTTAATCAGTTGTAAATTTGTGGAAGAAGAAGTTGTTAACCTAATCTTTGAACTGTGGCTTTTAATCTTGGAAAAAGAACATCCAGGATTACCACTGGTGCTATTTCCTTGGTTGAACTTGGAAGGGGATCCTTTCAACTGAAAGCTGAAAAATTGTTACCAGTTGATTTTTGTTTACTAAACTTTTGTATTGGCTTGGAACTCATACGAACTGGTTCAAGACTTTTCTTTTTCTTTGAAAATTTGGAGAACTGGCTTTAAAATATCCTGGGCACGGGATCTAGGACAGGTGAAGGACATCCAAAATACTGGTTAAATGTTGTTTATTCTTTTATGTTGTTTGATTTCCTTTGACTGTTTTGTTTAGTGTGAGGGCCAGTTTATTTATTTTAGGAGTTATTGCCTTAGCCTTTAAACCAGGCAGGGAATTCCCTACTAGAGTAAGATTAGCAGGATGTATTTGCCAATTTATTTCTTTGTAAAGTATCTATTCCTGACAGAAACACAAGCAGTTGTCCGCCTTGCATTACTGACCCTTCACATCAAGCACCAAATTTCAAGCACACTTCTCGTACATCCTGGCCCTTAAAATTAAGCCACAGCCTCACCCAATATTCCAAGGGCTTTAATCTTTCTGCCATTTTTTCCAACACTGTCGGACATTAAATATGCCCCAGTTTTTCCAGCACTGGTGACAGGCTTTGCCAATCAATATTAGTGTTATGCACATTTAGGATTCCAAACTTCCTCTCAGTTCTATCAGTCGGCCATATGTGAAGAATATTATTAACATTGTCAGGGACAAATTTAACAAAAGCAACCAAGTGAACCAAGGCAGATGAACCCTGCCTTTGGACGCCCTTTTGGTCCCTTAGCAAGCTGCCAACAGAAAAGTACTATACCCTTCCTTCTCCACCTCACACACCAGCTACGTTTATTGCAGGCAAGCAATCGGATGCTGTGCCACAAATTCTTGCCAGTCTGCATACGCTGGCTTGTGACCCAATTCACCAAGGTAATTAATAAATATAGGGCTGATACCTCCACACTCTGCTTCTCCACCCTTTCCTCATTGGTGAGGTGCACCCTTGCCACCAACCTCCCTCCATTTACCCTCTTCTCCAGGGCTTCACCTCCTCTGTACGCCACCTAACACATTTTTAAAAATGAGGTGCTTTGAAGATCTTCAATTTTTTGTGAGAAGTACATTAACATTTTGCAGCTAAGGAATCCAAGAGCGAGGAGATCTATATATTATCTAGGGTAAAACCACTTTGGTCAAGAACAGAGACTCAGATAACAATCTGCTTCTTCTGTTTCCAAAGTCAGCCATTTAGCACTTAACTACATCTCCAACTGTTTCTTTCCTTGGCTTTTTTATTTTATATAACACTTAATAATGGTGTGATGTCTAGTTTATTTTTTTCTACGCATGCCTAACTTTTAAGATGAGGAAGTTGAAGCAGATATTTGCCCAAGATCAGAGTTTTGGGCAAGAAAGGATACTCCGATTAGGATCACTGGCATTATTTCACTGAAATCTTAAGCGTTGGTGAAGAAACAGAATACACATTTTTGACCCCACTCAATGACCTCTTAAGAAAGGACAGCAAGGAATCCTGCACCCCAATGATGGCTAATGTATGCATTTTCAGCAATAATTATTGGAAAAATGAGTTTGCATCATGAAAGAGTGGATAAATGGGCCCCAGCACATTGTAAACCTTCCCAAATCTCTAGGCATACACAATGTGAACAGGTTGTTAAATTAGGGGTGTTGCAAAGCAGCCCAGATAGGTTGCAAGCAGAAACAGAGGGAACAGTCACCAAAACTAAATTATCCCCATAATCATGATCCAGATCTTCTTGTTTCAAAGTGTATAGGGTCCTTTTCTAGCATGTTAAAGTGCACAGAGGGGATGCTTCTGGTTGCACTGAAGTGAAAAAAGGCCCCTCGTATGCATTTTCCATCATTCCTGAATGGTAATGTTAAAGAAAAGTGTACAACCTTATAATAACAGAGTTAAACCATTTCTTTTGCACTGTGATTGAGGAAAATTATAAATGCCTCTTGCAATTCATGATTATGGCAGGCATTTACAATGATTCCTACAGAACATGCCTGTTTTTACCAGTTAGTAATTGCAGGCACATTCAATAGTAATCCATTCCATTACCCCCAGCATGAAAACCTTGGTGTATAAATACACTGACACTGCTTTAAAAGAGTTATTCTTATTTAGTGACCAAGTAGTTTAAAAGTGGGTAATATTTATATTCAGCCATGGTTTGTGGGCTGCCTCCCAGTGTCAATTGTGAGAAGGCTCCACCGGGGTGTAGATAAACTGGCCCGTGGGAGGCTACACGCTTATCCCTATAATGGTCGCCAAATTTAGATAATGCAAGCACTCCTGTCCACCAAGTCAATCAGCCTCCTTTTCCCCTCATCCCTGGGTGGTAATAACCCCACCTCCCAGCTCAATTATGGGCAGACCTTACACGCTGAGGAATATGTGGCCGGTTAGTTCAAACTAAACTTCCTTTTTTCACATAGGAACATAATGCATTGTTAAAAATGTTCATAGTAGCTTCCCACATTCAAGATTTGTCTCCATTGAACTCATTGTATACATGACATCAGCAATTCACAATGAATTGTCGCATGCGTCAGAGGCAGAAGACATGGTGCAGCCTTTTTTAAATCTCAACAGTTTTATCAAGGTAAGCACAAAAGTACCTCCAATAATCTTTTGTGTGAGAGGAGGCACATGCTGTATCCCTAATTACATTTTCTTGTACTTTCCACCACTGGAGATTTCTCATCCACAAATAAACTGTTCACACAACACCCTTCATCCAAGATTTTGCAATTAGTGATTTAGCAAGTGAGCATGCCAGACCAATACATCTCACATCTATTTTGTTAAATTTGGGAATGCATCCCAGTAGTCCCAACTCAGGAGTTTTTTTAATGCCAATCTTCAAGCTTTTTGGGAAGCATGCATACAATCTCTGAGATAATGAATAGGATGGCACCCTCATCCCAAGTGTAGAAAATCAGCTTCTGGTGTGTGACACCTGGAGCCCTTCATTTGTAAGCTTGCTATACTTGGGCGGCAGTTTGAAGAGTGCGCTAGCACGGATGCAGATACTTGAAAATGGGTGCCTTTATTTGAGTATAGTATCCACACCATTCAAACATGCTTCATAGTAACTTTCCATCAAGTGTCCTGTAGTTGCTTACCAAGCACCCTCTCCCATCTGCTCTTGGTAACAGTGGCTTGATTACAGTTTGATAAGCCAGATTATAGATAGTTGAAACTACGTGATTGCAGCCTTCAAAATATGGTAAATGATTGGGATACCTGGTGATAGGGTTGAAAAGCAGTTACATATTTCAGAGAGGCTTGCAAAATTTACACCACAAGATATGCATGCTATTTATGACCCCAGTTATTTCAGAGGTGTGTATGATGGAAAGAATCCCATGAGAAGACATCCTACTAACGTATCGACCTCAATGATGCCACACCCTTAAAAATCTTGTGTAAGGACATTTGATGTGGGCCGTTAGGGGGTAAGAGTTATTTCATCTAAAGCATCCACTTTATTGCACAATGGATCAATTGTTGGGATATTTGGGCTGAAGGGGTGGCGAGAAAGCCTTTGCATGGTTGCCTCTCAGAGTGGGGCAGGCTGGCGTGGATATGAACAGGAGTTTATTCTTGGAGGCGTATAGACCTAACTAAAATATTCTTGAGATTTCAACATGGCCATTGCTCATTACAGTGAGCCATTCCATCTTGTCGCAGAATTTTTGTTTTCTACAATCTGCACCAAAATCCTTCTCCCTATCGCCTATCCAGGGGACTCTGCTTGTCATAACATCATTTGGAAATTAATTTTGCTCTAGCGGATTTGTCCCAGGTTGGGGATTTTAGCCAACACTACTACTAGTGAGGCCACTTCAGGGGGCAGTTGTAGTGTCGTCCTCCTTCCATGCTGGACTCTCATCTTTCTAGACAGATCTGCCCACTTCTCAGTGGACACGCAGAGGCCCCTCCCTATTTTCAATGTTCCGCCACTTCACTCCAGCCATTTCCGCATCCTTAATACTCAGCTCTAGGGCTACAATAGAGTCAATCGATACAACGGCATTTGGGCCAGAGAACTGAACAGAGGAGGGTGTAGTCATTACCATAGCCTCTGGAAAGCAATGCAAAGAGGACAATGAGGCCTCCTTTGATATTACCAATGTTTGACAGCCTCCCAACCGAGATGGGTTCTATGCTTTGATTTAAATTGCCTCCTGGTTTAGATTGGCTCATGGTGATTCCAAAATTCTTGAGTTGGTTTGTTTGACTGTCCAGCTGGCTCCTATAGGGCCTTTAACGTAGTTCCAAGCTTGCCAGTCTTGAGTCCATATAGAAGATCAACTCCTTTTAAAGACTTTGTCACCTGAGCTTCATCCAAAGAGGTTTTCAATAAATATGACTTTCTCGTGAAGGTACACAAAGTTGCCACCTGTACAACACACACCCCCACATTCAGTCATTGTTGCCTGCCTATGTTGATCTGGTGGTAGACCTGTGACATTACCTCCTACATTGGCTCTAGACAGTGTAGTAGCTCCACCATCCTCTAATGGCCTTGTAAATTCCTGGCTAGTCTTTCCATTGCAACAGCTGTCCAGAACTTCTCCATAAGCATGACCATCGGATGGTTGGCCACCACATCCTGTACTTCCCAATTGGGGTCAATTGTATGAAGATTCAGCAGTCTTTTAGGCATACTTTGCAGCAACACCAGTGAGGTGGCAGGCTAATAGGATACTAAGGTGTCAAATGGATTGTGTGAAGACATGCAGCCAAGAGGAAATTGAACTAGCCATTAGGCTTGGGTTTATCTTGCGCTCATCTATCTGGCCAACCATAGGCCCTCCCTGTTGGATGGGTATGTGAGTTGTGGTTTGAACCTCCGTTGACGGGTGGGAGGCAGAACAATGTGCAGATGCTTAGTTTTGACTGAACTTCGGTCAGACTGGTTGTGAGTACTCCTCTACTAGTTTAGGAGACTGCTCTCTTCCTCTCTTTGACAGGTGGTTGTTCACCAACAGGACCACCACAGGAGTTTCGTTTCCTACTTAGCCCTTTGTTTGCATATGAATAAGGTCTTAAGGGTGTGGTAGATCAGTATCGGAAGACGGGCAACATGACCCTGTTGCTGACTTCTAGTCTCAATCTCAAACCTAAACTGTCCCTGAGTCAAAGATTCTTGGGCCTATTCTATAAAGGAAGCTGTAAAAAGAGTGTTCATCAGGAATGTAGTTCCAAAACAAGAGTCCACTGTACGGAATCCTAGGATAGCCTGAATTCTGTCCCTCCCACTATAAAAAAATGCATACATCAACAAAGATACACTTAGGCTCTTGGCCTTTAGTGAGTGAATGATGGTTGTTTTCTGACCCCCACCCTGGTGTCTCTTTCTCAATGGTGCTCCTTGCCGTTGTTGCAACGGCTGAATATGTAGTCTTAAAGTCTCTTCAGTCGTAGTTCCATCAAGTTGTCTCTCTTATCCTCCGCTCTCACCTGGGAATGTCTGGTCCATGTCCCCACTCCTGTGAGGGTGTCCTGGTATTCTTTAACAAGAAAACTCGTGGCCCTCTGGATAGTGCTCGGTTGTCATCCCCCTGGGTTTTTGGTTTCTCTCACCCCGTCTTGTGATAGTGTGTCCAGCACCCTGACTTAGGGAATCTCTTTTCTCATTCCTCATTGGGGGTTTCTTTCTCAGCCCCGCTTATGGGTCTTCTCTCTCACCCTTCCTTGGGTTTTTGCTTCTCTCACCCTGCCTTGGGATCTTGTGCATTCTACCCCACCTTGGGGTCTTGATGGCCTCTCACTCCATCTTGGAGTTTTGCTTCATCTCACCCCACGTTGGGGCCTAGATCGTCTCACCTCACCTTGCGGTCTTGCCTTTCTTGCTCTGTCTTGGGATTTCACTTTGTTCCTCCCGCCTTGGGGTCTGATTCACCTCTCCCCACTTTAGGGTCTGGTGCATCTCACCTCGCCTTGGGGGGAACTTTGCTTACCACTCACCTTGATGTTTCACTTCACTAATCCCCTGCCTTGGTGTTTGAGTTCAGCTCACTCACCTAGAGGTCCTGTTTCACATTGCTTACTGGTCTTGTGGCTGTGCTCCTTGGGAGAATCTGGGAGGTTGGCCCAGGCGTCTCTGCTCCTCTGGCTCCTTCTTGGTGCTTCCTTTTGAGTGGAGCTTGCATCCTTCTCTGCTGGCTTCCTGCAGGTCTCCAGTGCCAGCCGTTTGGCACACCGGTTGTCGGGAGGCTGGTGCTGGTGAACTCCTCCCGACCAGGCGTCTCGCAGGCTTGGCTGTTGTCTGGTCCGCCACACTGCAAGTGCGCTTTGTCAACTGCCACACTTCCCAGGAGGAGGAGCCTGTGTTCCTCCAGCTCTGCGGCTGTCTTCCTATTGTTTCAATCCCGATTGGCGCTTTATCCTCCTCTCTGCCAGGGGGTGGGACTTTGCAGTGTTTTCTTGTTTCCAGAGTGTACTATTTTGCCTGCAGTTTACTTGGCGAGCACACGTGGCGCTCCACCTCCTCCATTGCATCATTCCCGTTTAAAGATGGCGGCCCTCCTTATCGACTTTGGGTGCCTCGGAGGTCACCTTGACTACAGCACAGCTTGTGCCTGATTAGAGGTGAGGTGCTTCTTCTGGGCCTATCAGGAGCTGGTAAGCCTAGCTGGTCCCCGGCAGCAAGGCCCACACTAAGGCCTCCTGTCTGGAACGGGTAGACCCCCCGTCATGCTGCCGCCACATTATTTCCCCCCTCTTCTAAACTTCCCACTGCACCCTACACTCAGGAGCCGGATGAACACATCGCCAACATGCCCCAGTAAGCATCTCTGTTCACCGGACGTGGGCTTTCTCTCTTCCTGTCTGCTGTCAGACTCTTTTCCGGCTCTTACTTGCTGCCTCACTCCTAAAGGCTCTTAGTCTGTCTTACAAGAATTCTTCACCCAGGCGTGCCCTACCATCTGTACACTGCTCCAATCAGTACTGTTTTTGAGTGCTTCTGGCAAATTCGATTCTAGGTGTGCTTTCTCCAACTGTGCACTGCTCCAATGTGTACTGATTGTGAGTGCTTCTGACCTAGGTGTGTCATACCCCATTGCCTCATGCTGCACTCTCTCTTCTGCTAAAACCTGAACTATAGGCTGCTCGTCATCCTTGTATCTGCTTGCCTCCCTGCGTTTCCTTCCTCTCCTGAGCGTCATCTTGTCCTTCCTTTCCCCTCTTGCACTCTATGAAATGCCGCCAGGCCTAGTACGATAGTTATTATCTGTTTTTCATTGTCTGCCCCTTTCCCTCTCTGCCCCTGCCCACCCCTCGCTCCTCATTTATGTAATAGCTCTTGAACTCTCTGAAATGCTGTCAGGCCTAGTACGACAGTTCTGTTCTAAGTTCTTGTGTCCACTGGCTTAATGTCCTCTAATAGTGTTTTTATGTGTGTAACTTAATGCAAATTGCACTTGCCCATTCTAAATGACTCAAGGCCCAGTAAAAATCTTTTGCATTTCCCTTGTTCCCTCCCATGCTTTGGAGTGCTTTGAAACACGGTTTATCTTTGTATAGGCACTTTACAAATGACGATTAAATAGTGTATCGGAAACCACATCCGCCATTTTTACAGGAAGTTTCAAGTCATTGTATAGTTTAACTCCCATGTAGCCAGTAAAGATATTGGGATTTTGGGGATAGGGAGGATAATCTATATACTTGTCTAAGGATTGCCTGTCCTCTAAGGGGGAGGAAGGTGTGTGGAATCTGAGGGCATCCTCAATTCATTCCCCAAAATATCCTCTGCCCAGGTGTCCAAGAAAAGACCATTGGTTTCGGATCATGACCCTGAGGGTGGAAATGCGAAGGAGGATCACCTGGTAGGATGAGACTTGGGCAGTGGGGATGAGATACCCTTGGGTGAGACACGATATCCCCCATTTCCCTTTCATCTGGAATCAAATGTTCCCCAAGCTTTTATGGAATATTTCTAATTCCTTCCCTATTGTTTTAGAAAACCATCTCCCAATGCACACCCCTATGGTACTGAGCCGAGGACAAGACCACATAGGAACTTATATTCATCCTTTTTTATTTTTTTACTCTGACATACACAAACGCCACTCTGGTACTGGGACGAGGAAGAGGGATGCTGAGTACTAAGACCATTGTGAAATCCATGGGAATGGCCTGTACCTCAAGCCAAAGGGGCGGTATAAATGGCCCGCTCCGGTGAGGCTAAGGAGATGATCTGTGGAATTTTTGCAGATGGAGAAGCCGGAGGTGAGGGCAGGGAGACGTGTGTCCGAAGCGCTGAGGTGCTGCAGAGTCATTGCAGTGTAAGCAGTTTGTGGTGGGCGTTGTCGGAAGGTCTCTGGTGGTAGGATCTGGCTGCTATCCTCCTGGAGTCAAGAGGACACCCTCTCTGGTAGCCCAAGGTGTCGGAGACCGAGGAAGAGGGACTTGCTGAGCCGCGAACAGCAGCAACCACGAAGAACTGACT
Source organism: Ambystoma mexicanum (assembly GCF_040938575.1). Lineage (NCBI taxonomy): Eukaryota > Metazoa > Chordata > Amphibia > Caudata > Ambystomatidae > Ambystoma > Ambystoma mexicanum. The sequence goes on along the minus strand of NC_090934.1, from coordinate 649,711,599 downwards.
GAAGCGGAGAACGGCACACAAGGACAGCGTACCCGGTGAGCCAAGTAAGGCTGAATGACTCTGTGATGCTGTGGTGCGAGCCGTGTTTTGAATGCCGGTCAGAGCGCTCGCAAGTGAGCGGAGGACAGCGGAGGCAATGGGATTGCCGGTGCAGATGTAAAACTCAGATGTTTGACGACTACGATAATGGGAAGGTTGACGAACAGAGCGGACTGTGGAAACTAAATTGTATTGAAATTGGGAAGGCTGTGGAAGGGCCAAAAAATGCAGTAAACTTTAAATTGAATGAGGAGCCCATGAGCACAGTGCAAATTCCCAGCAGGAGAGTGTTTCAGTTGTGATATGAATGAATGGAAGTTTTGAATAACGAACCAAAGGCAAGTAATAATGAGTTAATGCTGCATGAGTGGAAAGCAGAGAAAGGTGTTCCCTGATACAAAGGCACTGCCATTCTTAGAAACTAAAGAAAGCAATCATTGGTACTGAATATAAAGAACTGTGGAATTGTACAAGCTAGAAAAAGCAAGCATTGGTAAGAGCCATAAGGAAAAGAGAAACTGTACAAATTGAAGGTTCAAAGTGTGGCAATATTATTAGAAAGTTCAATAATCCGACAAGTGAATGGTGGCAAAACAAGTGTTGAATAAGACTGCAAGAATATAAGTCCAATACCACTGTTGAGCTGAAGCAGTGGTGGTGTACCTGTGGAAAAGAAGCCAATCGGGTGTGTCGGTTGCATGACCTGTAATAGGTGGACTGTGTGGCCGACAACTGTGCCTAGACCAAATACACCCCACTAAAGAGAAGCCACTTGACTCATCTATAAGTTTATGGTTGAATATCCAGAGATGCATTGTGAGCTTCAAGAGTTGAAATGTATGATATTGATGAAAGAGCCAAAAAGCCTGAAAGATGGGAAGAATCCAGAGGAATTGTGTTGTGAAAACAGTGAGAGACTTGGGGAAGGGAACCCCTTTTGATTGAAAGCGAACTATTTGGAATCCTGGGGAAGGGAGTACCCCTTTCCGACCAAGTGCTGGAAGAAGCTCTGATCTTTGGTTTGAACACTTTTTTTTCCATTCGATACTAACATCCATACACAGTTTGAGCAAAAATGTGAGGGCAAGTATTGGTTTTGGACACTGACACATTTACTTTGAACTTCCTGACACAGACTATCATTAGTTTCAGTTGGGTAGGGAAACACCTCCTTAGCATAGGGCAAGATAGGCTTTATCCCAACCCCTTTTGTGATTTTAATAAAAGTTTGTAACCCAAACTTTCCTCAGTTGTCTGTGTCTACTTGCTGATGCCTTCACAGAGGTCGCCCCCAGTGGCATCTCGCTTTCTTTGTCCCCTAGGGAGTAGGGAGCTAAACACAGTGGGCTCACTTCCCTAGTCCCAAAGGGGTGACTCCTCTTTGGGGAGAGGGGACGAATTCCCTGGATTCATCACAAGGGTTAAAATCTCAAGAAACACTGCCAGAAAACTCTCAACTAGAAATAGAAGCTATAGACAGGCGCTCCACATTTCGTGTAACAGCCTGCCAAAGCACAACAATTAAATACCAGGTTAAGTGCTAAATGCAGATAAAAGGCTGGTTAGATGCTACTCTGCCTTGCAAAAAAAGCATAGTCAAATGACTTGGCATAAAGTCCAAGAAAGTGTAGAGGGGACTAGCGGGAAAAAGGCCACCAGGGAAGGCACCAAGCAGAGCGCACAGCCAGTAATGCCAATCCCCACTTCTCTCCCTTTTTCAGGAGAAGTAACAGCAGCAGCCTCAGGGAGCCATCTTGAACTTACAAACCTTTTTAGCAGTTTATGGGTGTAGGACAGCAGAATTTCCAGCTGCCAGCCTCCTGGCCCTGTTTGAATAGCTCGACTCAAGTCACTGTGTTTTAAGTCATGAGACACAGTCCACCCGCTCCTTCTCCCTCTGCTGACCCATCAGACAGCTGGCTCCACGCTGGAAGCCCCGGATGGTGCTCACGCTGTGCACTCGTCGCACCTCCAGCCCACTCGAGCAGCACCCTCCCACACGAGCAGGTCGCATCACCGAAGGATGGTGCTCACGCTCTGCACTCGTCACACCTCCAGCCCACTCGAGCAGCACCCTCCCACACGAGCAGGTCGCATCACCGAAGCCATCTACTTCTGTAGCAAGACCTGCATGCACTAGAGCCCCTGGCACGGTCTTGTTTAATTCAACTTGTATTTCTGCCCTTAGTGAGCTTTGTTTTCCTCCTTTGGGTTGGACTTTTCAGTTATGCTGGCAATAGTCCGCTGATTCTTAGGGTGGGTAGGGATTTTTCGTTGGCATCTTTGAATGTCCACCCCTGTCTGAATGCCATACAAAAGTGTCTGTCAGCAAATTTCCGGAAGCTAATTTGTACAAAATCAAACCTTTGATCTATAGGGGTTCTCCACAACTATGGTTGGTAGATGTTTTCACCCAATACCCTTGTCCTCAGCATGTTCAGCTGTGGAGAATCTGGGAATACTTATTGATTTTGGGCTTTTCGTTGATTCCCTTTAATAATGCACTGCCTGATGCTTTCAGTTTCTAAGACATGCGTTTTATTCGGCTGGCTTGTAGCCAGTGGTAATAATAGACCTTGTCCACTTTCAAATCTACTCTTTTAATTATCTTGATTTAGGTCTGCCATGATATTTGTAAAAGCAGCTGTTCAGGTTACAAAATGTGGCTTGTTGGTTAGCAATGGGAGCAAGGGCCCAGGTTTCACTGGATCCTGCTCATGGGCTGCATTAAGTTTAAGGCACAAATTTTGGTACATACATTTATTTTTCTAGTTGCATTTCTAAAGGGCTCTACTATTGGTTTTTGGTATCTTGTCGGTAATTGAGACACATGCCCATAGAAACTCAGCAGAGAGTGACTATTGTGCATAGATCCAGGTCTTTCCTCTCTTGTGGATCTACAACAGTTTAGAAACCTGTCAGTGTCCACTGATCAGAAATGTATTAGTTTTCCTTCATGATGGGAAGAACACTTTCCTACCAACACGTGCTCGTCGAAAACAGTGTGATCCTTAGTCTGGGTGGAAAGTCGAATGTCCCGAGACGAAATGCACCATGGGAATCTTTTTGCTAAGAAAGAAGGTCGGATCCTGTGTTTGGGACTGAACCATCTTTCTTGAAAGCCCCTTTCCATCTTTACATTGCTAGTAGGAATGCATGGTCTTTCTGCAGCATTGTCACATTACCTCATGTCTACGTTTAATGTAACCTGGCGTACCCGGATGATCTTACTTTCGTTTTATTTAATTTAAATGGTTGGTTTATGATTTTAAGCTTGAAGAAACTTGTGTATGCCTTCAGTGTTTGCACAGATCCTTATTCTCTGTTGATAATGTATACTTCCGCGGGGTTACAAAAGGCCTTTAAATTCTGGTAAAAGCACAATCCATTTTCTGTAATGACTTTGTTTTTATTGTGTTTTGGTTTCATTTCAAGTAGTGGTTTTGCATGCCAAAGAATGGTCACTTTGGGTACAAACTACGATAAAAAGACTTGTGGAAAATATTAAGTATTGTAATGGAATGCTTCATTTTTACTGAAATGCTGTTAGATGTTTTTCCCAGTTTTGCAAACGGTTTGCTTTGCTGATGTAATGACCTAACACTTTGGACGACATTCACGCGGATTGTGGACATGTATGCATTTTTATTTTACTACAGTGACAGCTAGTAACAATGTAAATGTGTTTGTTTCAAAATGTTTACTATTCGAGACAGTCCTGGGGGAAAGATTCCAACAAAGGCTGCAGGCATTACTAGAAGTGCAACTACTTGCAGGAAGCTATTGTATATTTGTAACAGTGCTATGTGGCTAAATTGTGGTGAGTTTGATGGTGGTAAGGTTAATCGACCACCTTCTTTTTTCTGTTAAAGCTACCCTACCGGACCCCATTCCTTGCACACCCATACTCCCATAAATAGGTATGTTTTTAGTCGACTAGACCAACCTGATTCCAACAAACCTTTGTTTTTAATTATGCTTCCCTTAAAGGATGTTACACAATTTGGATACGTATGGATGGGCATGTTATACATACAGTAGTGAAGCCACAAGTCAGGGATGAATTCTGTTTCATTAACCTAGAAGTAAGTAGTGACACTGGTTTGCATTTCCATAAACTAACCTACTAAATTTGACTGCCTCCTGAACATATTATACAATGACATTTATCAAATGAGGTCCTTTTAACAACAGTTAGCAACACCACCCTTAATACCCCCCATTTATCATATGCGAAGCATGCTGTAAGGAAAATGGGCGCTCAACATACAATTGATGTGGGGAAATTGATAGATCTGGATTTTAAAGCTGCAGGGTTGCGTTTTATTTAAGTACTTAAGTTAACAATTGCACATAACCCGCCAGACCTAGATGTTCATCTCTACTTCTGGCTGAATCATCAAGATGAGTAGTCGCTCCTCGGGGACCAGAGGTCTTACTTGAGAAATTGTGGTCAGGATTGGCCTTGCAGCTCCTCCTGCTGTGGCAATATGTTCTTCCTTGCTGGGCAATCTGGTGTACTCTGGGGGATGAGTAGAAAATGGGTATTCAACAATGAGGCCAGGAAGTCGGAGGACCCAATCGTGTCCAGCCAAAAGAAAGCTACTTTGATCGGGTGGTACAGTGCAGGCATCTTACTAAATTTGGTCACCACTTTAGACCGGGCAGGTGAAGGAGAAAAAGCAAACTGGGATCTGCATGCCCAATCAGGAAGGAAAGCCTCTCCCACCAAAACACATTCTACCGAAATATGTTGGGTATTAGTGATTCAGGTTTGAGGCAAGACAATTGGCCTCTAGGCAGCCCCAATGAATTAGGGTTGTGTGACTGCGGTTGGGGAGCTACCAATGGATAATGGAACAGCCACGTTATATAAGTTGCCTAAGCATTGTGCAAGATGGAGCTCTGCCTTTTCCAGTGTTCAGTGCCCAACATCACATTTCCATTTATGAGAGAATGGTACCTCTCAGTCTCTTGGCATAAAACAGTACACTAGATCTGTCCATCAGAAACTGCACCCTTCGTACCCTCAATCAAGGGAAGAAGGAATTTCTAGATTTGGAAGGTGCCTTGCATTGTGCACTTAAGTGTAGGCCACCGTTTGTGGGCGCACAGGTCATGAGTTCACTAAGCCTTAGATATGGCTCCCAAACCTTATCATCCATAGTCCCTGATAACAGTGAACTGAGGAATGGATGACTCACCTTTTGAGGAGGTTCCAAGAGGGGGATTTAAGATTACTGAGAGTTTCTCATGACTCAAACAAGACTGGTATTATGGCTATGCTTTTTGATGGAATACTTCACTTTTTCAGCTGCATGAACGTTTTACTACAATGTAAGACTAAAGTAAAATATATAAGCTATTTCTAATACAGCTGTCACCCCACTTTCTGGAATTCCAGTCAGCCATTCCTTTCATTGCCTTCGAATTAAGTACCCACCTGATTTGAAGCACCCATTTTAGATTGCGGACAGATAAAGTTACCATATGAGGAGTTATTTGCTTAAAGCCAAGATCCGTGTGATTACTTGAGTGGAACCTCATCTTTGAAGTTTTCTTCGTTGGAGCAGACCGGAGGATGTTCCACTTCTTCCATTAGCGGACACAGTTTTAACTGTTTGGCAAAGAACAATATAGAAGAGCTCTGTTCCCTCTCCTTTTCACCAGCTGCTTTGGCATCCCTGTCCTGGTCTCAAAATAATATCTCTTAGGATCTACTTGGGTAAGTTAAAAAAAGGTTTCTTATTAGGAGTACCGATACAGTGAAAATATGAAAGGCATGATTGGGACCTTTTGCTGGTAATTAGTAGAACAAGAGGATTTGGGAGCCCATTTTAAAGTTCCCATCCTTGAGGTTCTTTCACATACAGTCACGGAGGCGACATGAATGGGCTCAGACCATCTCCACTAGCATATGTAATCCTGTCATGCTTTAAAAGTGCTTCCATGTCCAATGCATTTCCAGAAATATTGGTAGTCTGAATTACGATTGTATATTGCTGCCTACTTGTTTTCGGTCATTATGAATTTTGGTTCGTTATATTGTTTTGCATGTTGTTTTGATTTTTGATTGATTTAGCCCTTAAACTGTGTGGTGGGGTGACCCCTACTATCTCAGTTATGTAATCCTCTTCCGTCTGTGAATGAGGTATGGATGTCTCTAGGACCCCATGGTGTTATAGTCCTGAGGGATGACTAGTTTGGATCCCCCAATAGGGGGGACCACTTTGCAATCAGTCAAATGGCGTTGATCGAGCGTTCAATGCCGATGGTAAAGGTTAGCTGGCACTGAGATTTGCTTGGCTCTTCTGGCAAGCACATGGTCTGCAAGTAGATGGTGTGCGAGCCACCTGCACTGCCCACAGGGGCACTATAGCATAGACCCTCGCATGGGTCCCAATGAGCTGCTGGTATTGTGTGTTTGTACATTGTACACCACTCGCTGAGATGAGCTGCATTCGAATCATTATTTCCCGAGCCAAATACTTACATAATGTCACTAACTAAAAAGCCATTTAGTACAGGAAGAAGGGGCGGGTCCATAGGCAGAAATGATTGAGAAACTTTGATTCCCCTTACTGCTAGGCTTCATATAGGGAGGGGTGGAATTGGAGAAGTCGGGTTGTTGACACTTTTGAAAGTCAAACAGGAAGGCCAATCCAGAAATAAAAGGGATGGGGAAAATACATTACAAAAGTGCCAGACCAGGGAAAGGCAAGGAGGAAGAAAGCAAGGTGTCTTTTCTAAAGGCCCAACCAGTGATCTTGAGGAAGTGCTGCACTAGAACAAAAGAACAAACTACTACTGCTATTGAAGAAGGGGATTTTGTTCGACAGGGTGCACAGACTTTTCTCTTTGCTTAAAAGAAAGCCCTTTCCTGGAAGACCGAGTGAGGAGTCGTCGCCCTTGGTGAATTTAGGGGGGGGGGGTGTATGTGTGTGTGTGCGTGCGTGCGCGTGCCCTCGCATAGGGGGATGATGAATGTGTGTTACGAGAGTTTCCTGGTTGTTTCTATCACCATTTTAGATCCCCATGTTATGCTGGGATTATCTCTTATGCCCTAGGCCCACGTCTTCCAGCATCCTCTCTAATATCTTATTAGGAACACCCTGTTAGGGAGAATTCTCTGTTTAGGCTGAATTTCCTAACCTAGTGAGTCCCCCAGCAGCTTTGCTGGATTTCTGGAGTGAGTTTTTTTTTTCTCTCCTGCCAAGAGTGAGACTCTTTTTCTCCCACTCTTTGACATGATTTGTGGTGTTCCTTTGACTGTCAATGTGTTTTATGGGCTATGGGGTCCTTTACTCCATAGGGTCTCATGTGTTTTTAATATGTGTGTTACACAGCACCATCCGTGCAGTGACACAGGGGTGTCATAGTGACACCCCACCATAGACTCCATACCCTGGGACTGACTACTGTCTCCCAGGGCATGTAAAGTCACCATTGGCTTTACTAGTCCCAAATTATTAAAAGAAACCAGTACAAACCATCATATTGTGGACGTACTGGTCGGGGCAATTCGATTGCCCGGGGTCTGTTAGTCGAGGGGGCACGTCTCCGTCCCCCCTAATCGAGTTTTGGCTGGTGGCAGTGGATACTACTTTTTATATTCGACCGCGAATATATCCCTATGGGATTTTCCCATTGTTCGAGGCTACCAACTTTAATTATTTAATTCTCATAGCCTCGAACATACCGCCAGTTTATTTATTTAATATTCATTCGCTCGTTGGTATTTTTTGCCAGGACTCGATTCTAAAATGGCGTTTGTCTTCTCTTCTGTGACTTCAACCCAAGTCGAGCCCTTTGTTCCACTTTTGGCGGGCTTCTCCACAGAAGCCTCCAAAAGTGGTGCCACTCTGTCTGGGTACCACTGGGGGTGTGGGAGGGGGTTTAGGCACCCTGGACTGAGTTTCCTTGGTAACTCAAGTCGCACTCTTGTGTGATTGGCCCAAGTGGTGAGCCGGCCGGCTCACCACTTAGCATGTTTGAGTGACAGCTAGGCTGAGTGAATGGGGGTGTGCTGCATAAAAGCAGGGCTTTGGGGACTGGAACTTCAGAAGTCGCCACAGGACCTGAGAATCCGACGAGGGAGAAGCTGAGCCGACCTGCTACGACGACACCACCGGTGGAGCCCTGCGGAACCGACTCACCACTTCCCGACGACAGAGAAGATCTCCCGGCTGGAGAGTCTTCTTCCCCTGACTGGTGGGCACAACCATTTTACCTTCTTTTTCTCGCATCCCAGGACGTCTTGTGGTCGAATTGCCCGTGCCAAGCACGCCGGCAACCGGATAGCCACTTACCACTGGACCGCGAACCAAAGGACCGCTCCTTTTAACTGAGAACTCCGCGGCTGGTTTCTTCCCTGGCAGTGCCACGGACTCCTGTCTTCCTCCTCGATGAGATCCTCTCTTCCCCCGGACAAAGCACCGACTTGCATCCGCTGCCAGGAACAACTGCCCCCGCTGGAGCATTCTCACCACTTTAAGGTACCGTGTCCGCCAGGCCTCCCTTTCTAAAGATTGCTACAAGGTAATAATAATCCCTTAACCTTCTGGACTGGGCTGGACGCCTTGACCATCTAACTGGTCCCTTTCTTTTGGTCCAACTCTTTCTGAACCTTTTCGAGACTTTTGTGCACTTTTCAACCGTGTGACCTTGGACACATTTCGTTCTGATCCTCTTAAAGTGGATCCGGCCTTCTGAACTCTAACTTCACGGTTTTACTTTCCTCTCTTGTTGTGTTCTTGTGGAAGTGTTGGGATCTGTTTCAAATTATACTCTGCTTTTCTCTCCCTTATAAAACGAATTATTAGAGTGCCATCTGCGTTAAGCGCTTACCGCTGTTTGAAAATAAGTGGGGCTTTTACTTTAGACTTGTCTAATATTCTTTTAAGGGAGTGTATATCTTTTAGTGACCATGTTTTTGAACTGCTTAATATTAGTGCCTGTGTGTTTTACTAGATGTGGTTTTAAATAAATAATTATATCTCTTTTACACCACGCTCTGGTCAGTGTTTGCTTGTTCTACTGTGTTCTTTTGACCTATTGTGAATACTCTGTATACTGCCTAACTCTTCTTGAGGGAGGTCTGACTGCTCAGCCACAGCTACCAAGTGAATCTGTGTGGTACAGACTGCTACCAAGTGGGTTTACTGCCAAACACCTGTAGTCTTAAATCTTTTGTAGTGGTCCCAGAGGGAACTGCACAGGTTTCTGCCTAACGCACCCTTCTACTGGGTTACTCATTATTTGTCTGGCATGTTTTTGCTGTGTGGTTGTGCTATGCTACCCTTATAATCTGCCCTTCTTTCTTAGGTTTTGTTTTCCTCCCACCAAACACAGACACTACTGCCTGATTTATACATCCTCCCTCACTACATCTATACCTAACCCTGCACTGCTTTTATTTGGTTTTCCATTATTTCTCCCTTCTCCCTCTCACGTTTGTAACTGAATGGCATTTTGGTGCTTTAAGGGAGCTTTGCTCATTTTCGTCTTATTTATGTATCGCTCGCCTTCATTTTCTTTTCTTTTAACATGGGCTGGTTTTCCTATACAAGCTTGGTTGGATACAGAGTCATGTAAGGTTTTATTAGTTCATGTTCATACTAATGTCATGTTGCTTTGTATAACCGCAGGAAGGGGACATTTCGCTCTTCGCAAGACACCCCTATAATATGCCCAAGCAGCACTCAGTTCTTTTGAAAAGGCCCATAATGCCCAAAGTAGACCTGCAAATGTTTGCTGGGAAGCAGATGCTAGGCCTCTGCTGAACTTAAGTATCTTCTCTTGCCCTCTTTTAACAAGACATGTTAACTGCAGCCCAAGTTGAGAAGGGTAGACGAGGCTGGATTTTGCAGGTTAACTCCTAGCAGAGCTCACTCTCTTGGGCAAGAAGAATGCAGCCTCCCACACCACCATAACCTAAAGCCCCTAAAAGACATAAGGAACTTCAACTGGTCTGGGACATTGCTCCCAGAGGAGCCACAGCTTAAAACCCACCCTAATGTAAGAGTACCCGTAGATTCTCCCAGCTTTCCAGTCTGTAGAACATGTCCGGTTGTGGTATTTCAGTACCTTAGGAGTAAGGAGAGGGACTTATCCTGTTTATCACTGACCATAGTTACCTTTCATACCAGTCTACTCTTGACTTGCCACTCGGCTTGGCAGTCCCAGAGTTACAATTCTGGAGTATGTTTTGTGGGAGGAATTAAATGTACTCGCAGGCAATAAAAACCGGCACACTTCAAGGGTCAGCTTGAGCACATATCAAGTCCATCACTCAGCCACGCATTGCTTTTATTTATATATGTTTATCTCTTTGAAATTGTTCTTGGATAACTATGACCATCTGCTTCAAACACCTTGCAGTTTACCCTTCCACTTTCTGCAATAATGATCTGCAATCTACTTCGGCTGGATCAACATGCACCCAAGCCATCACAAACGCTATCCTTTTTACCTACCACTTTTCCATGTGAAACCCCATATTGTTTTATCGTTATGCTCCTTTCCCCACTGCTTCACCCCTTACCATTTCCTTTCCACAGCAAACTAGAGTCTGTTTTGCTCAGGCGGCGCCACTATACGCCAACTTTCATGCACGCCTCGGCTCTTTGAGACCGCTACGCAGGGGATGTGGTGGACTATAGCAGATTTCTGACATAAGATCAAAAGAAATGGTTCGTTTTCGAAACGATGTTTAATTCATACGCTGTTCGTTGTATTTGCAGCTCTACTTTTTTGCACCCACCACTCTTTCTACAAGCGTCACAAACACAACTAGTACTGAGACGGCCAAGTGTAAGGCGTGCACACTTGTGCCCTCTCTTAACAATTCGAAGGCTCCTTCATCTTTTCTCTAAAGAGTTGTGTTTTCATCATGGACTTTTGCGCAGCTGTACACCGAACCAGTGGAAAAGGAACACGCAAACGAAATACCTAAAACGCCATTATGGCCATCATTTTTCATATTCGTTTCTACTTCCACGACATTTGTAGAGTAAAGAAGCTGTTCGGAAACGTTCGCCAGATGTCCTGCAGTAATCGAATTTGAGGAACACATTAGGAATTGGCGAGCGCAGACTAGAAAGGATGCTTTTATAATGTGTACCTTTTTAAATATTTATGCGTGTTTACATTTTTGATGGGCCTGTGATGTGTCGAGGTCACGTCGCGCTGTTACATAGTGCATCAAAATATTTCATACTGAAGTGACAGGCTGTTTTCAGAGCTGAATGCTGATGGAAAACAGACCTGCCGCTGCTGTGTTCAAGCCATTAGTGAGCAGCCGCGTCTTAGGGCGTCTGTACTGCAAGCCAGTAAATTACTCTTAAGAGGCCTGCCATTCAGACGATGAATGTGTGCTTGGTTACGTTTTGAGGGGGGATGATGATGATGGAGTGGCAATGGTTTGACAAACGTTTCATCGTCTGAGAGTACATGTGTTCTCCGATTGCCTGTTGTGGGGTTGTCTCTGACAGCGGATTTCCTTGTCTATTTATATTTTAAATATATTAGGAAGAAGAAGAGAAACGGCTTTCAAAATTGAGGGAGAAGAAACAGAAATCGAAACTGACTTTTGAGCAGTGGTTAGAGAACGCCAAAAGTAAGCCCCGCCCCGTTTTAAACAGCTACGGCTATGCAAATGGGAAGCTTACAGGTTAGTAATAACGGTTTGTTTGTCCTAGAGAATAGTAAAATAAGTTATTTCTTTTTGTCATGGGTTTAATTGGTGTGAAACATGTGAAGTGTTGAATAGCTACTTATTTGTCTGTGGCCCCCCTTTCCTTCATCTGTAGCCAGAAACCTTCCAGTCATCTTCGACTCCTCCCTCTCTTTCCTTCCTCACATCCTGGACCTTGCCAAGAAGGCCCATTTCCAACTCCACCTCCTCAGAGATATCCTCCATTTCCTCACTTTTACCCAGAAGCTCAATGTCTCTAGAGCTCTGGTACTCTCTAGGCTATACTACTGCAACAGCCTCTTCCCCAATCGACCCTCTTCCTCTCTCCGCCCCCTACAGCTAATCCAGAATAGGGCTGCAAGACTTATCCTTGCCCAGGGACCATATCTCTCGGGCCCACATCTCTCCACGTGCTCCCTGTTGCTGGAAGGATCAAATTCAAACTCCTCTGCATCATCCATAAGGACCCACGCTATATACAACTTGCTCTCACCAAATACTCTCCCTCCCTCCAGGTCTCTCCGATCTTCCGGCTCCAGCTCTGCGTGTCAAGCGCTTCTCTAAGCCGCGAGCGGGTGGCTGATCTCTTTCTTTGGCTGGCTCCCTCCTCTGGAACAGCCTCCCCCTTCCTCTCAGTCTTGAGGTGGTTCTCCTCAAATTCTGCAAGCTCCTCAAGGCTTTCCTCTTCTCCTCCTTCTCTCCCTCCCATGCTAAACCCCACAGTCACTTAGATTGGTGGCCTGGGCCCGTATGTGTCATTCTGGGTCCTGACCTTACATCCAAACGCCTTCAGCTTCTGCCCTCCCCCTGCACTTGCCTTTTGGGCACCCACCGACCTCTGCTGTCCCACAGGCCTACACTTATTGTATTGGCAGCTGACCACCCTTGACCAAGTGGTCTCTGTCAGGCACTTACCTGTTGCCCCGCAACTGACTCCCTGGCACTTTCCCCCTCTGTGGAACCTCTAGCACTTACCCACCTTCCCTTGTCACGTCTCTTTCCCTGCACTTGCACGTTCCAAATGTTCACAAGGCCTAGTAGTACCGCCTCTGCCTTTGCTCATCATTGTAATTTTACTTTCCTTTTGTTCCCCTGTTCCCTCCTCTTTGCTCTGTGGGCATTTTGAAACACCATTTCTTAATCTATAAGCACCTTACGCATGCACAATAAAATAAATAAAATAAAATCTTTAATCTTTGTTTCTTTTTTTATTTGGCTTTAAATGGTATTCATCACAACAAAACCTTTTGCCATTTCTTCCTTTGCATCTAAAATGCCTTAACTGTAATCCAGTGTTATTCGTTACCAATGTCCATGTATAAAACCGAGTCAAATGTTCATATATTTACAGCGTCAATCCTCTTGAAAATTAAGATAAGCAATTTAATAAGTGCCATAGTAATCGAGACTCTGTCACCTGCTAAAAGTATTTTCCACAAGTCATCCACCGACCTGGATCCATACTTGCTAATCACTTCGCTCGTGAGTTTCACTCTTGGGTCCTTTTGTTGATGAACAATTCATTACGAGATGTTTCAGTGACTCAATCGAGGGTTCTGCTTGGCATAATCTGCACGTTAGGGTTCCATTTATGTCTTTTCTTGGCTTCAGTATTTCTCTGGTCGGAAATAGCTTCAAACAAAATCTCATTAACTGTTCTCTATAATACCAGTTCGGGAAGAGTTGGAGATATTTTGGTAAAGAATGTAAGCTTCTTGATTCTTGCAGAGGTTTACCATATAGTTTGTATACTTGTCTTTCATCCTGCGTCACAATCTAATCGTGCATATACAGTATTTATTTAACCATGTCAGGATTGTGCAGCAAGGTTTGTTCAGATTCACCCAGATGAGATATTATTGCTTGGCAGATGAGTTTCCATTCTGACAGTGTCGTTTCCGTCATATCTCCTAAAGCCTTTTTTAGTACCACAAAGCCTCCCTTTGGCCGATCTTCAATGCATTTCTTAAAGAGTGAGAGAGATTTCCAGGTTACTATGGCCTTCAGTGGTGTTAGACCCAGTTCCAAACAAATTGCAAGTATTGGAGTGCTTTTTTGGGAGGTCGAGTACTTTTTTCCAAAAGATACCTCCGATCTTTGGTCAGTTCTATGCCCCAAAAGAAAAGGAAGTTTCTGCTCCATAGGTTAAGATAGGCGTCTTCTTCATCCGATAAAAGGAGATCAAGGGGGTCATCGAAAATCTTAAATGGATTTTGGTTGAACTTTCCAGGAAACAACTACATTCATGTGAGCAATCGCCAAAAATGATGACTGCGAAATTAGTGCAACAATCTTTAGTGAAGAAATGTGATTAATAAAAGAAGACTTAAACATATCTGCCATGTTGCCTTGTACAAAAACGTTGGCCACTTCAGTGCTGCTAAAAAACAATTCTATGTTCCAAACATATCACACGCTGGCATTAATTAACTGAGGCCACTCGATTTGTGTGTGAATAATAATGCTGCGATTACTTGCCGGTAATTTTCATTACTGCTAGTACTACTCTTCCTCGTCACAGTACTCACATCTGAGGTTCCGCCTCCCATACAGGAACTTTGTTTTTCCTTTGGAGGTATAATCCTCCCACTTACCCACAATCCCCAGTTCATAACAAGCTCAGTCAGAACATGGGACCGTCCACACAACTGGTGGGCGCAGATAGTCGGCAGTATTGTGACTAGGAATAAAGAAGATAACCATTAAGTAATAGTAGCATTACCTCCACGTCCCTTTTCCTCATCCCAGTACTCACCTATGAGGAATACCCAAGCCAAAAGAAGTGTAAGGTACCAAGGGAGCAAACGAAGCAGCATCAAGAGACAGGCACAGGAGCACCACCAATGCACCCCGACCCATCCAGAGAACAGGCAAATGCTGCTCGATGCTGAAGGTAGGAACAGCACCCAAGAACTGCAGACAAAGTGCACTAAAACAACCGGCTCAAGGTAGCCGACAGCAGAACCAAAAAACAGGGTCCAGGCCCCAGAGGGGAAAACCTTATACGGGCGAGAGAAAGCCAAGGCCACCACAAGAAGGCCCACCAACTCCAGCACCCACAGGAACCGCCAAACCCACCAGGAGGCACGAAGAGCAGACCACAAGTTCGCCCAGAGGCAACCCAAAAGCAGCCCCCAATCCAGAGAGCCCAGGCCAACAAAACACACCGCCAGGAGACAGGCTGACCAACACAACACACAGAGCCCCAACTCACCCGCAGAGAGGCAAGACAAAGCGCAACCTGGGTGGGGCACATAGACTCAGCCCCACCGGCGCAGCAACCGAGGTTACGAACTGTCAGAGCCCAAAGGGGAGGGGGAACCCAACCCCTCAGCACCAGAAGGGAACCACCCGATCACCGAACCGAGGAAAACGAGAACCAGGAGAGAGAGCCAGGAGTACCCACCAGAAGGCCAGACCTCCACAGACCCCCAAAGCCATCAGGCCGACACCAGCTTGCGGGGACCAGGGCACCTCAGCCTTCACACTCCCAGAGGAACCAACCCCAGAAGCAACAGGAGACAAGAGGCCCAGGGCCCTCCAGCACCCTACCCGGGAAACCAACACGGACCACAGCCATGTGGAACAAAGGACAGGATCATCATGTCCTGACTCCGGAGGCAGGAAGAGAACCACAAGGTGTCTTAATGCTCAGCAAAGGACCCCCAACGAGGAGCAACGAAGACAGGACTCCACACCGGAGGAAAGGGCACCAGGCCATGCACCCCCCTACCACCAGAAACACAAGCATCCAAGACTAGGGATGCCAGAAGACCCCAGAGAAGACTGCCGGGAAAGACAAGAGGCCACTGCCTGGGGAGGATCACCGAAACCTGGCCAGTGCAAAACCAAGGCCAGGGCAGGTCCAGAGAACAGCAAAACAATTCCCAGAGAATCCCAAAGGACTAGACCAGAGGGAACAGACCACCACCCCCGAACACCACTACAAGCACCAGGGGGCCAAGAAATGGGAACAGAAGACCCCCAGAAAGGCAGAGGATCCACCAACAGCTGAACCCTCAGACGCCCCCCAGAGTCCATAGACCTCCAAGCAGGACCCGGAATCAGACTCCCCCAACCCCAAGGGAAGGAGGAAGAGACACAAAGGGTGTCAAGGCATCAAAAAGAGGGCGAACCCATCGGGGAAAAGAAATGCCACCACGAGAATGCTGGACTCTGGGTCCAGATGCAGAGGACACACAGCCTGCAGGGGAAGAAGCTAGTCCAGCCCTGATAAGCAAGCACGAGCACACAGAGGACCTGGCAACCACAGCCCATAATTAGGAGTGGAGCCAACAGGGAAGCCAGATGCACAGGAAACACTCCTGGGGCCGAACGCAACCCAGAGGAAGGATCCGGAACTGAAATGTTCAAATTCGGCAGCCAGTCAGCGAAACGGTCCGGGGAGAAGGAACAGCACCACACGGGAAACAAGCAGCTCAGAGCACCAGGAACGCCAACTAAAACCTCCAACAGAACCAGAGGGATAACACAACGTAGAGCCACAAACTGGGAAACCCAAGAGAAGGATTCACCAACTCCGCCTGCAGATGCAAACGGGGACTCTGACCAAGGCCCAAGGAGAGATGGCCACAGCAGGGAAGCAACAGTCACCACGCAAACCAGAGGTCCCCACAGCAAGCACCATTCAAGAAAGCAAACGCACTCAAAAAGCAAGCCACCAAAACAGGATGCGAAACACAACAGATGAGCTATTGTCATGATCTCTGCTTCCAAAAGGTCAGGGTTTTCCCAACTCCCTTGGAGGCAGATCCATAACCCAGGTTCCGAGTGCCAACCAGTCCCAATTGGGACCTTTTGGACCCAGTCCTGGCGCCAGTGGCACCAGGCTCATAAATATGCCCAGTCCCAGCGCTGGAAGCGCCGGGCTCATAATGCTTGGGTGGACTTACCTGCAGCAGACCATGCTGCTTACTTGCCTGCCAGTTGAGTCTCTGATCCTCTTCTGTTTGGAACTACTTTTCCTGTTGGGTGGGGCAGGAGCCACTCCCTAGATTCAGAACACTGGAACTCTTCTGGAAAGCAGGAACTCTTTTCTTACCTAGGCGTGGCTGTGGAAGGAGACACCTAAGCACTACAGGAGGCTATTTAAACCACACCCGATGGATGAATCTTGCTTTGCGTTATTCTGCATCCTCAGCAGCAGAACGCTCATCGTGTCTTCTGCATCTGATCCTGGGCCTAAGGAAAAAGGCTTACCATTCTGAATCCAGTCTTCAGCAACACCTATAAAGACAAGAAAGAACAGGTTAGCATTACGGTCTTCAGTGACAGCTCTTCACTTACCTGGTCCATCGGCTGTCACCAACGCCTCGCGCTGCATTCCGGCATCTGAAAGACAAAAGCTTACCTACTCTTCGTGCGCTCCGGAGGTCTTCACACTGCATTCCAGCATCTGAAAGACAAAAGTTTACCAACTCTTCGCACGCTCCGGAGGCCTTCGGCGCTGCATCCCGCATCTGAAAGACAAAACAAGGTGCGTTTAAAGACATTGGGGAACTTTAATACTCACGTGCCATTACTCCTTTCCACATCTAACCCAGTGGGTATTCCGGCACCCTGCAGCCGCCCCGAACTTGTACCTGCAAAATAAAAAGACAGTTAGAGCGCATCGTGAAGCAGGCAACAAGCGCTTACTTACGTGCTTCCAGGCGCTTCTATTCATCACACGGGCTCCATCTTCAACTCACTTCAGCCCACCATCCGCCATCGCCGGAACCCTGCAAAACAAGAGACATCATTACTAAAGACTTTAAAGACATTAGAATTACTCGAAACTTACCGTTCGTGCAGTAAACGACGGACAGCAGTCCTCTGAAGTCAAGAGGCCTGCTCCCCTTATCCAGTGAAGAAACTGGTTACAGCACCCTGCCTCGAGGCAGATGGAGAGCACGGCGTTCACTTACCTAAGGTGAGAGCGTTAACCTTTGGGGTTCTACAGGAGAAGAGAAAGGGAAGAAGAGAGAGACATTCAATAACCCAGTTCATTAATACCACATTTTCTATCTGCAGACATCTTACCCTTCGAGCCAGACATACAGTGCACAGAGGTCCAGCCCAAAGAGCCAGCCGTGGGTTACACATCACCTTTGAAGATACGGTATACGCCCAGTCAAGACCGGCGCCCCTACGGGAATCAGGTGAGCGTTACAGCTATAGGGCAAGGCAACGAAGCACAACCCAGTCACAGACCCCACTAAAGAGACCCCAGCGGGAATGGCATGGGGATCGGGACACCCCAAAGTAATCAACATCCAGTGGAAAAGTTTTAGGGGCGGACCGTCAGGGCTCAGCCTCTAGAGTCATGCAACAAGAACATGGGAACAGACGGACATCTGCAGCGACACACAGAAGCAGGAATACACGAGCAGCTGCGGTGTGTATGGTCCAGGTGAGCCACAACCTTTGAATAGTAATAATACATCACGTATAAGAAAAGAAAATGGCCGCCAAGGAAGGGGAAATTAAGTCTATTCTTCCTTTCCAAGGCGGCCATTGAAAATATTTTTTAAAAAAGTAAACAAACAAAATGGCTGTCATGGAAATGAGAGAAGGGACTACACATAGCCCTTCTTTCCTTTTCATTGCAGCGTGTTGCAGATCGGGAGCGAACTTGCTGGGGGACGACTTGTTCCCAGCACGTCCGCTCCCGGAAAGGATCCAAACAGATTCTGATGTCGGTATCTAGCCCGTCTGGTAATGCCCCCGTTCCGAGCCGGGTGGGCCCCCTGCCGGGTACTACTATGACACATTTGAACAGAGCCTAAATCAATATGTAGCATGAAGAATATAGTCTTTGAAATCTGTTTCATCCTTTCAGTAATTAGTACCTCAGTGGAGAGAGAAACATGATGCTTGGGAGGCAGAAATAGTCCTAGAATCCTTATTAAAATGCCCTTAAAATATATACATGTCTAATACTAATGACACATCCACCATTTTTGTAAAACCCTGAGAAACCTTAAAAGGGAAGAAAGCCTAGCAATATTATTGCTGCTCGGTGAAGTGGAAAAATCTGTGGGAACTGTTACCCAACAATATTGGTTACTATATTTACCAGTGGCAACTTAATATTAGACTACTTTTTAAACTTGGAGAAAACCTATTCTACCATCACCCCTTTGGGTGCTAAGGACGTGAATGTTCATTCTAAATTCCCATAAGGAATCAAAGAAGGCTCTGCCCGACTCCCACAGTTAAGTTTAAACAAGAATGATAAACAGTTGTGGAGTATAAGACACAGGAAAATAAATCCTAATGCTTTTAGGAGAAATAATGCCAAACCATCTTATTGACGCAAGATGTGCCATAACTGTTTGTGGAAATAAAACTACCACTCTAATTTACTACATCACACTTCTGTAATGCAATAAAAAATATTACAATGCACTTCTATTTCTTTTTGGCATCCATGTACAATAATAAAGAATGACTGTCGGTGGAATTACCAAGCCCTTCTTTATGAGGGAAAGAATACTTCCTATGATAAAATAAGAGTTGAGTTTACATACAAGACCTTCTCATACCGGGAATAATGTAACCCCCTGAGTTTGGTAGTTTGCGTGGCTTCTGGAGAAACAATCCCTGGGCCAGAAGCACTCGTCCCTGACAATCTAAGGGCTAAGGTGCACATATTATAAAGGGAATATTAGTGTGGTTCCTGATTGAAAACCCCCTAAGAGGTTAATTATTCCGAAAGGGGATGATGCGTTATTGCCCTGCCAACTTTCAAAGTTCCTGAGGACCTAGAAGGGCCTGGAAATAAAGGGGGAAACCCCAATGAACCAAACTTCCTTAATCTGGATACCCACTTGGACATAAGGCTGACACAACTACCCTATTGCTGACTTAATGCAGTCATGCACAGCTAATGTTGTAAAAAGAACCACAATGGTGATCTTTACATGTGAAGGATGAAACCGAAAATATACTACAGTTTTGCTGAATATGTTTCTGATAGGATAAGGAACATCAACATGTTCCCCCATTACCATTTCCTGACCATAACTACTTAATTATGGCCTTATTCCTCCTCAAAAGGAAAGGAACTGTCTCTTGAACCCTATATCGTGTCAACGGGTACCTCTGCCTATAATACCAGAGGATGAATCAAAACGTTTCAATGATTCTGACCTTTAACTTTCTCCATTGACGTTGGCGGACCCCTGCATTCGTTTACCTAATGCAGTGTCACTATGAAATTCCTGTCATTTTTCTCTTAACCATGATAAATCACTGCCTTGTGTTATGTCAAGTCATGTAGGAAACTTTATACTGATGACAAAAGAAAGATACATGTCCGATACAAGCAATGCACCCATTACAGGCATTGCAATATCGGATCACAATGTACAACTAGGAGTGAAAACACCCTGGAAATATATCCCACTTATTCTTAAGTGAATGATAGGAGGAATTACCATTATGGAGAAAAAAAGGCACTCTGAACACCCATCACATGAAATGAGTCTATTACCTAAGCTGTAACCATAGAAGGGAAATTACTTCTGTCCTGCTTCACTCAAAGGGTTCACTGTACCATTACTCACCACCACCCCCAAGCAACCCCACTCGAAAGTGGATATAAATGTTGCTATATCCACAGGAGGAAGTGATACTACTTTCCTCTGTGTCTTTAATAGAATCTAAACTCCCCCACTTATGATGGCGAGGGGGATTAGCCAATCTATAGAAAGAGTGCAGGCTTCCTATTATGCAAGTTCAAAGCCACATTGTAGTGTTGTGTACCCTTGTGGGTGTCAACTATGGATGACATCAAGGAACATGACTACACACCATGTGTTGCTATATGTAAGGTCCGATGTGCCCTAAACAGAACTTCCACAGCACCTAGAGTAGCAGCCTGGGGGAAACAGGAGAAATGGTATAGGCACACCCCTTACCGTACACTAGTGCGAATACCAGAGTCCGAGGGCACCAGATGTGACCTGAAACCCTAGCCTGGGTCCTACTGCTGTGTGGACTAATTCCCACCAATCGTTTGTTGCTATGGCCGGGACAACTCTGCTTGAAATAACGGCACCACTCATGAGTTTGAGCATGACACTGACTTTTATATATTAGGCATCAGTAAATAAACCATTAAATACATGTATCGTATAACTCCATCAATAATTATTGGGTGGCATTATTGCTCGACATCAATTAATAACTATAACAATAAATCGCATGCCTATGGAACCCGGGCTAATTGGCTATGGTGATACCCAGGTACAAATCGATAAAGAATTACACATGAATAGCATCAATGGTGAACACTGACAGATGGGCTGCAGTGTTACCCAGACATTAATACATGAACAAATAGCATCAATGTTGACCACTGGCTGATTGGCTACTGTGTTACCCCGACACAAATAAATAAATAAACAAACAAGCAAAACACACCACTTTGGCAGGGCTGTGTACCTTGTAGGAATTAATAATCCACTCCGCATAAATAATTCTGACATAAGAAGCCTCCTAATTCATACAGTGCTTCATGACTATAGAAAATGACTGTGGAGCGGCAATACATGTAAAACAATCGTGCTGCCCCCGCTTACAAAATCAGCTGAGCCCTGTTAACAGATGCTGTCAGGAAATTAAATGGGTTAGTGAGTTCATTAATTTCCAATACTGTTCCATGAATAGCACTTATCCCTGGGCCAGACCCCAACGAACAACGGTGAATAACTTTTCTAATCCCTTACATATAGGTAACTGGCAGCGATGCGACCTCTCGATGCTACCTCTCAGTTGACTGTTCGGAGTTTATGGAGTGTATAACCAAACAATGTATTATTCCAGACCTTGAGGTGGAAACTAACTCCACCATTTTCCTAGTGGCAGTTGCAGTCTGCCACACACACAGACAGATAAATATATAACCCCCAGTGAAATGTGTGCTGAGACACCCAATACATGGTGATACTTCTCAGGTGCTGGCAGGGTTTAGTGACAAACTTTAGCCACGCACTTTAACCGACCCAGCTACTCAACAGCTAAACCGGTGCCAGTCGGGTATTATTCAAGTACGATATATTAAACATGTGGGAACCCAAAGCTAGAGGAATCCTGGCTGAATCACACAGTGGCTAGGCCCGTTAACACACAGCAACTTATACGTCACCATGACTCCGGCGCTTGCCTCGTGTACGCAGTACAACCACACATAGGGTAGGGGAGAAAGAAGAACTTAACAAGGTATACCCCAGGCTCTACGGGTGTGACTCTCAAAAAGGGATACTATCAACTAACAGGATAGTTGATCACAGGCTGCCCAAACTATAAGTAATACAATAAAACATGAGCGCAAGCCATGCTCAGCCACTAATCAAGGCAACTGCAATAGTATCCCCGACTGGGAAAGTTTTAAACAACTGCTTACCTTGACTGGGGGTATAGCACACTCCATCTTCCCAGGCTTACCACCTTGTATAGGACACTCAGGCCAGCGAGGGAGTAAGAAGCTTCCGGTGCCTCCCCGCCTCTCGGCGGACTTTGTGTAACCCAACTGGGAGGCCACCCTGTCAGCTTGACAAGAAAAAAAACGGGCTGCTAACACTCGCTGTGCACTGATGCTAAACCACCCGTCAGAAAGGCAGGCTACCCCCTCAGGCCCTGTGGCTTGAGGGACGCGCTACCTCCCCAGGGGTGGTGGGGGTGGGTGTCGCACAGCTCACATTCCTAAGACGGGTTACAGGGAACCAGGGCCCTAGCCCAAACTCGGTGTGGCCTGAAGGAGAACTCGCCTGAGACACCGAAAAGGTGTCCAGTCTCTCTCCCACATCCTTCCCTGCGCTTTTCTTTTTTTTCACCAGACTTGTCCACTACACCGCTCGGAGGGGTGTCATGTCAGCGTGCGATAGGAAATCACCTCAGAGGATCACCTGTAACCCATGTTAGCGGGCGAGACCATTGTCCACCATTTCACAATCTGCCACATAGGAGTCTTTGCGAAATGGGGGATGAGTGCTCTATTTGACAAACAGACAGGACACAACATGCGGACAACATGGAAACAAAACAAGCATACCTTCCCAATGTTTTATCCACTGCATATTTATAATATAGGCCTCTGCAGAATTCATTTTTAACTTTCATATTATTTTGGTTTAATCCCAGATCAAATCAGGGTTACATATATAATTTCCAATTCCATAAATCCCTCGCACTGTTGTACTTCCTTGCTCGCATGAGTCTAAATATTTGGGGGGAATAGGACATATAACTTTTATAACTTTTTTATTAATGTGATATAGTTTATAAATAAACTTTACACATATAATACAAAAATAAATAAATGTACTTCTTATCACATATACTTCATTACAAATGATATGATATGGTATTTATAACGCGCCTATACACAAGTGTTGCATATAATCAAATAATCATCAGAATCTTCAAATTAAAAAGAAAAAGAATAACATTATAGTTATAATATCAACACATTATTAAGATTAATAATAAAAGGCCTCATCACATTCATAAGAAATCGAAATTAACTGGCTTAACCCCACACAATATCAATTGTATAAAGTTAGAATCCTTCAGATTGAGATCCCTATAAGGCCTTCTATGACTAACCATACATTGTACATTGCGATAAAAACCTTAATGTTAGTTGCATTGATTCTACGCCACCAAAAGGCTGCCTCCGCTATCTATTCTTTCTCGTGTACGTATCTGCCACACTGGGTATTATGTTTTTAACATGTTAGGGCACTTTGTCAATACATGTTTCCCTGTCGCAATATATTCTTCTTTCTTACATATTCGGCAGAAGTGCTCTGTGAGCGGTAGCTGATTAATCATTCCAGTAGTTGCTAGCACCGGCAAATGATTTATCCTAACTAGTAGTATAAAGCGTCTTAACCTGACTGCCAGGCATACATTTAAGTACAACTGAGGTTTTCTGAAAGTATACAGCATATATGACGCATATTGATAACTCTTTAAACCTTCGAGATGGGAATAATTTTCCAGCCAGTCGCATAGATCAACTTTTTTAGATAGGGCACTTTTTGCTGTTAAAGAGAATCCCCCCACCTTGTGAACTCCAACAGATCTCATTGCGATAGTTAACCATGTTGTTTTTTAGGTACAAGCTCCCTGATCCCTCCCGAGTGTCCTGTCGCAAAGATAACAAAAGTCGACTATCCGAAGAGTTCAACATATTCAAGTACAATTCTGAACTTTCCTTATGTACTATGGATTTTAATGACTGCAAGCCCAATTCAAGCCTGATGATTTCCCCAGGTATGCAGGTAGGGAGGCCCAAGATCTTTTTACAATATTTGCCTTCGACTACCTGCAACCTGCAAGGGCCTGGAAATAAAGGGGGAAACCCCAATGAACCAAACTTCCTTAATCTGGATACCCACTTGGACATAAGGCTGACACAACTACCCTATTGCTGACTTAATGCAGTCATGCACAGATAATGTTTTAAAAAGAACCACAATGGTGATCTTTACATGTGAAGGATGAAACCGAAAATATACTACAGTTTTGCTGAAAAAGTTTAAGATCCATCGTCTGAAGGGCTTCCAGGCCATATGTGACCTTAGGGGCTAGAACTTGCTGATGCAATAAGCGGGCAGCCCAAATAGTAAATCCACCATTTATTTATTTATTTGCATTTTTAAAGCGCTCACACAGCCTGGGGGCATCGAGGCGCTGTTATAGAATTTGTTGTTGTTGTCTTAGTAGTATATTTATAACATGCTTAAATACCCAGAGGATTCGAAGCACGAACCCGGGGATCGAACCTGTGTTGCTTCGTGTCATCTTGCTTCCAAGGCGAGCATGTTGCCACTGAGCTATCCTCTCGGGATATGACTGATAATAAAACAGTGGACCAAGGTTAGATTCAATTTCGATACCTCGATATTTTTAACTTGGAGTATAAACAATCACTGATTCCTGTATCATTAATCTGGTGCGTGCTAGTTTTTAGTTTGTAAACACTATCAATTGTGTTTTCTTCAAATTGATTATGAGGCCATTTCTTTTCGCATAACGCCATAAGTCTTCTGCTGATCTACGTAAACCACTAAATGTGTGGTCGAGAATGACCAAATCGTCAGCATATGCAAGGACGGGACAGTGGTATTTACCAATTACCAGAGGACAATTAATGCACCTGACCAAACGCTACAGAGAGATCGTAAACAAACAGATTATATAATGTAGGCGCTGTTACACAGCCTTGTTTGACTCCTCTATTCTGCTCAATTTGGGCAGTCATTGTTAAATGACTTCAATTCAGCAATCCCACTAAGTCAGTGCCTCGTCTGGGACGCTCAAGGTAAGCCCTTATTTATATATTTTTATGACAAGTTATACTCTGGATGATAAACCCTTATAAAACGCCCCTCTCTTAGAATCCCCCTGACCCACTGAGCCAAGAAGTAGGTTTGTTTTGCAAATTAAAAAGGTTTATTTGAAAAATTAAACAATAGATATATATCACACTTTGATAATAAATTAATATTTGATATCACACTTATGAGTATAATGTCGATCAACAATGGATAATCTTGTACTAGCACACTTATTTTATTACTTAGGAGTTGGTATGGAAAGAACAAGGTAGCTGGGAATGCTTTATGGTTTCAAGGAGATGCAAAGATGAATAAAAGGCAGTACAGAAATAAACTTGATATGATTTCAGCAAAAGATAATATGATTACTTTTTCTCTGAAAATTCACCCCCCCCTATGCAATGTAAGGAGATGGAAGTAACACACACAGTCTTCAGGAATACAATCACAGTACAATCCGAATTCAGTTCTCCCCCCCCCCCTAGCAAGCTTATAGCACCAGGGATGATTTTGAAACACGGGCAAAATACTTTAAATGTGGTTTGCAAAGAAGGGAAAGATATGCTAAATATGATTTTAATTCCCTATAAGAGATTCAGGGTGGGTGATAGCTACTTTAAATTAGTTCAGGATCACTTTAGCAATGCTCTATGAATGATTGTCAGGTTGCAAACGAATTTCAGCAAAGGAAAGCAAGAAGCTGCTATTTTGACAAGTGAAGAAATTTGAGCCAAATCGCGGCACTTTTTCCGAGTGCGTCGAGCGCGATTACGGAAAAAGTATATTGAATAGAATGTCGTTTCTGGGTTCTTTGGAAAGCCTAGAATGAATCTTGGCTTTCAATTGAAAGTTAAAACTCGCTCCTCTCCTAGCACAAACAGTTCAAGAGATATGGACAATTTCGTGAAGGTAGTTTTTCAGAAATGAACTAATGATTCAAAATGGCAAAATGACACTTTTACAGGTTTAAAATCGGAGAAGGAACACACGATTCCTATGATGCAGTTCTGGACAGGAGCAAATGTTTTGAATCAGATTGTTTTAAGCTAAGAGATTGGTTTTGCACAGTTCTGGCTAAGTACTCACACTATGAATTTGAAATAGGCCGTCAGGGTCTGGCCAACAGGTTGGACTGGACTCCAGGCGGTTGGTTCTGAAGTCACAGCTATCTGGGTCAGCTCTGGTCTGGATCTCTGGTTCTGGTCTCTCTGGTTCTGATCTGGTCTGTGGTTCTGCTGTCGGCACTTCTTTCTGGGTCCGCTACCGGTTCTGGCAAAAGTTGTTGGCAAAGAATTCAACAGCTCTCCCGGCTGTAGAATAGTTTGGTTGGATTGCTGGATTCTGAAGGCCTGCTGAAAAAGGATTTAGCTGGTGGTCCAGGCTTCTCTGCTTTAAGTTCTGGAGTGAAGTTCTGGAGTTCTCCGTCAGCGTGCTGCGCAGGAATTCAGTTGAAGGTTGGAAAATGAATGTCCCTGTCTGGCTTCCAGTGGCTCTTTTTATGTCTTTTGAAAATGGGTGTGGATGCTAACTTTCTGTGCCCACCCCACTCATGATTTGATAGGTCAAGGATTTCTCTTTGACCTGATTTGAGAAGGGAGCAGAGAGTCATCAGGTGTCATCTTTATGGCATACAGAAAGAACACTCCCCTTTGCTTTTACCTTAGAAAATCATTTTCATAACTAAACACATTTCCCAGATACACAAGTGGTTGACATTACATATACACATCATGTATCACATAAGGTAGTTTCTGTTCCAACTCTGATGTTTCTAAGAGCTTGGTTTAAGAAATGACAACATTTTGCGCTTTTTGGTTGGTTTACCAATATTGGATTTTTACCAAAAATGACACAGATGTACACCGCCTTTCTACACCTATTCCAGTAAATTTTCATTTTTCTAGCGTGAACCCCGTGTCTGCAATCTCCATAATTCATGGGGTTTTGCCTCAGAACATGGTACTAACACCTCTTAAAATGTGCGAAGAAAAATCACCAGAACAATTATATTAATTATATAATTTTGACAAGTCCGTACTATGAATTATCCATCTTTTTAAAATTATGCTCTGGCCCAAAGGGGTGTGGTTTCCCAAAGCACATTGTGGAATTTCTGGTTTGTCCACTTCCTCCAACTCAAGTTGCTCACAGAGGCACTGCCCCTCCCCGTTTCTCTCAAGAGGAAGCCATTTACGACCCCCCCCTAATTTAACATTTGCCTGAGCCAAGGAAGGCTCATTGTTCAGTTTCCTGCAGTCCCCAGCTGCTCCTCCCCTAATCCAATCAGGGAGGTGTCATCTCCTTTCGGTGGGGGCAGCAGAATGCAGCCAGGCCTGGGAAGAGTGGCTGTGCAAGTTTCAACTCCTGTCGGGGGTAGTTGCCGGGCAGAATGCACTCTTTAAGCCAGGCTTCAGCTAAATGTCACTTTTGTTCCCAGTTTTTCGTCATCCAAATCAAACTTACAATTTTTACACATGCAGCTAGAACGCTGATTCTAAGTTCAAAACTGACATTTAACAGTTGCAAACTATGTGACACTCAACAGTAGGTCACTCATTTATTTTAAACATTTAGATTTTAGTGGCTTTCAGTCCAATTTAACTTAGGCTGCTGACATCCACAGCTCAGCCAGTTTCATTATTAACATTATTTTATGCTCTTTCTTTTCCCATATTTTTTATGCACACAAGTCTACCTTCTGCCAAATGTCTGCTGGTGTTCATTGAGATTTTTGAATATCTTGCAATGTTTAAAATAGGCATTTTTAGCTTGCATTTCAAAGAAACAAAGGTGATTGCAAAGCGCTTTTTTGAGCCAACCGGCACTGCTGTTTTTCCTTTGGCACACATTTCACCCATGGCACTTCTGGCCCATCACGCTCGCACTGGTGGGTGGCAGGTCAGGGGAACATTTTGGTGTGCGCCAAAACTGTGCGGTTTTCCTGGATTCTGGCGCAATGTGGTCTTTTTCAGCCATCTTGGATTTTCTAAGCACACAGCACCAAATGTTGCAGCATGATAGTCCAAACGTGGGTCAGGACACCCAACATCATGTTCCTCTGCGAATCAAGTTTTCGGGAAACTGTGTGATTTTGATGGAGGAGCCTCAGATAGTATAACAGGCCTTTTGGGCATCCTAATGCCTCCAGTTTCGACCACAGAATTCCTCTGCGGACTAGGTCAAATGATGCCTTGAAGTCAACGTATAGTGTGTTTAAGGGAGGATTACCCGCCTTCCTAGCGTTAGTACGCAAGGTGTCCAGAATGACCAAGTTATGTGTGGTGGAATAATCCTTCCAGAATCCACTTTGAAAACGGTTAAACACTCCCTCATTGTCAGCCCATACTTGAAGTTGATCTAATAACAAGCTGGAAAAAAGTTTACCAGTGCAGTCTAGCATAGATAATAATCTAGAATTGCCAGGGTCGGTCTTATCTCCCTTCTTATACACTGGTATTAATGTTGTCTGCTGCCACGAATTAGGTATTTTTCCTTTGTTGAGAACTTTTTCAAAAAGAATCTTCAATAGTTTAGCCCAAAACTCTGTTTTGCTTTTTAATGCAATGCTAGGGAGACCATTAGGTCCCGGTGCACGTGCCGATTTTATTTTTTTTATCTTGATAAGGAGCAAATCAACAGTAACTTCCAAAGGCGGGGATGATGGAACAACGTTTCCTATCGTGTTACCCATTTCATGAGTTGGTATATTACGATCCATCAGGAACCTCTCCCATATATGCGCACCAATGGGATTAATTAGGGGAGTTGTCCTATTACCCCTTACTTCCCCCGTAAAAACCAAATATTTCGAGAATTCCTTTTACATAGGAGATGTATAATTTCTTGCCATTGTCTAAGCTTCTTCAGATATTTTATTTTTGTTTTATCCAAGTTCTGAAGTTCCCCTTAAGTAGTTTACAGGCAGAGACATAGGAACTGATCGTAGGGTTAGTTTTCTTAGTCCTACGAATCTCTGCTCTAAGTAATGTTTTCGGTCTCTAATTTCTCTGTCGTATTGCTTTCTTATGGGGGTGCCGTTCACAGCCATTCCGTTTCCGAAAGTGGCATGGGTATTAGCGAAGGAGGCGATCCAGTTTTCATTATTGTCATTGGACATCCCCTGAAATAAGCTAATATCCAGATCACATTCTGCTGTCAGTGCTTGGGCAGCTTTTAGGATGTTCTTTTCAGACTAGACGATACGGGTAGTGGCATGGTTAATCCTGACGTTCCCTATAGGTTTCAACACATTACTAATTTCATCCGAGGCCAGTGTTGGCCCCAGTGATGCATGATCACTCCAAACTTGCCTGGTCACCTCCATATCATTTACCCGCACTGCAAGTTCAGGGGAGACAAAATTATAATCCAAAAATATAATAGAGTACTATGGAGCCACCATTCGCCCAGGTTTCCTTACCTGGGTGATCACTGCTAGTTCCGTTTATCATTTCCATGTCCCACATTTCAAAAAAGCTAAGCCGGCACAGCCACTCTCGATCTTGGATTGCATGTGACATTGTACTCTTAGACCTTAGCTGAGGATTGCTCGTTGTCCCAACCCCCCCTGTCATATGGCAACTGAAGTCCCCCCTCCCTCCATGATCGCCACCAATTTGTTTTCCTGGTTACACGTCCAGTTTATCATGATTTCATGGAGTGTTTCCTGAATATTTTTACTCCTTATCTTTATCTGGGATAAGCCAGCTTGTGAGCCGCCCAGCTCTTTCAAAATGTTGCTTTTTGGCCCTGGCGTCTTCTTATATTTGTTTTGTTTTTTTGGCCGGTGGTAACGTCTTAGGGAGCGGTGACGCAACACTATGGGGCTGTTTCCTCATCGCCGCCTGTAAAGACTGTAGGGGGGGTTCTGTTCTTCTGCTCTCTATATGGCAGAGGAGAGGCACAGAGGACCCCAGCCAATATTCTCTATTATTGGTAACGTAGTCAAGCAATCACGGCCTACCTTCTCAGGAGGTGATGCAGGCTGGTTCTTAAGTACAGTGTAGTCGCCAAGCCCCCACAAAGGAATGTCCACACACTGTATCAGTTAAAACACAGTCTTTATATAATTAATATTCAAGGTTATGTACACTATCCAAATAACTCACTTTGTGCTCAGGAAATCAACAATGGTAAATATATACAGTTCTAAAGTGGTACCACAATTATTATCAGATCTCATTGAAGTGCATCAACTATACGCTGGTCAAATGTCACACAGATCACTTAATAAAGGCAACCAACAATAGACATCGGAGGAAAGCAGTTGTGTAGAATAATTGGCAAAATACTGGCCCCTACCCACTAGACACAGTTCTGTGTGGAGATCCCCCCCCACCTGGGCAACCTGTAAAGCAAAGATGTATCACAAGCCCAGTCCATATATTGTTCTATAAGTCTTATTTCCTTCTATAATGAGTCTACCCCCCAATGTACCTGGTAGAGCAGAGTTCTTCGAAGAGGCGTCGATGGATCCTTCTTGAGCGACTCCCTTTAAAGCAGGAGCCACGGATCGTCGAGAGGCGTCGAAGAATGAGAACTTGGCGTCGACGAAAGGTTCGAGGGTGCCGAGACCACGGCGTCGATCCAGGCGGTGCTCGTCGGCAATGTCCTGCGAGGATGAGGTGTGCGGGGCACCTTGGCGATTGATAGTTCAGGACCGCAAAGAGTTTCTGAAGAACTGTGGCCCGACAAGGGCGTCAAGTCATCGAAGTCTTTGTGGTCTTTGGGTGGCGGGAAACCCACCGGCAGATTCTCCTCAGCACGTCAGCGTCCTCAACTTTCTCTGGCGGGATAAAGCAGTCGACAATGCGGACAAGGGAGTCCTTCGATTCAACAGTCTTGGGCAAAGGAGTGGGCGGCTGCGGTTGTCGGCGGCACAGCGTCAAGCGGTCCCCTCTTCTGGGGAACACGGCTTCGACGGGCCTCCAGCGGTTACGGCGATACTCCGAACCCTAGTCGATGGCAATGGACTTTGACGGCGTCGATATCCGGGTGCTTCACTTCGTTCTCCTCAGCAGTCCACGTCTCTGGTCAGCAGCCTTTTGAGGGTCTGACTTCCAGGGAGCTTCGGCGAAGGTTGGCGGTGCTCAATGGTCCCTCGGAGCATGGGAAGAGGACGCCTAACCAGGTCCTCTCTCGGATCAGTCCTCGACGAACTCGACAGCTTTCGGATCGGGTTGAATCAAATGACGCAGCAGTTCTTCTTCTTCCAGCTGGGCGTCGAGGATGAGCAGTTCTAGTTACTCTTCAAGTGTTAACGCAGCTTCTGAACAATTTCCAGTGGTGAGAGGTCCCCAGATATACGATTCTGTCTCTCGTCCACACTGCTGGGTCACACTCAGCAGCCAATCGTACAGAAGGGCATTCATGCAGTCAGTCAGCCAATCAGGCATAAAGTGCATTCAGGTCATACTCCTCCCTCTCAGACACTCACAACAAGGAATGTGGATTGGGGCAAGTACCAAGCCATTCAACACTACACACTGCATTCATGCCAGTTTTGGGCAGGGCTGTCTCAGTCTTTGTCTCTCATACCAGAAACCAGACATCCACAACAAGAAGTGCACATTGGTCACACCCTCCATTCACCCAGGTCCCACCCACAGGGTGTACCCACAACATACAGTCACTGGGAAGGCTCCAGCCAGTCTGGCCTGGACTTCACAATAACACCATATATGAAATATCCACCCAGTCAGGGGGAAGGGACAGAGTTTGGCCACACATTTTCAGCAAGATCTTGAATGATCTTTAATGCAAATTGCAGCGAAGCTACTGATGACTGTATCTCAATCGAGGCATCCGGGCATGAGAAGGAGTCCACATTTAACTCTGGGTCTGAGTTTTCCACATGAATTGCCAAATTAGGTGATACGGAATTGGCTTGCAGTGTTTTTGGGGTTAACATCTTTACCTTTTTTTGATTTTTCCTTCAAGGTGGTTTAGTTTGCCAGATTTACAAAATGGCTTAAAGTACTAAAGCTTTGCAGCTAATAGACAAGTCAGCCCAAATAAATAGACGGTGCTATCAGAGTTCTCCACTGCTTACAGTACTTCTCGTATAACGTGTCGGAATCGAAGCAATATCTCCCACAGTCTCCCGGCACTGCTTGCTACCACACTTTTCACCCACTTTGAGACAGTTTAAAAGTTAGGCAGTGGGAACGAAATCCATCCGTATTTAACTCCTAAATGCCAGGTCTCTTTAGAGTTTTGCTTGATATGTCAATCGTGTAATCACAATGCCAAACCAGAATGTGTGTCAGTCACAGAGGCAGATGAACAAACACGCAATGCTGGTAATCACTGGGTACAGAAAAGTAGTTAGGCAGTCGCACGTTGTTATGCGTTATATCTATACTACGTCTGCAGCAACAGACAATCTGCACCTTAAATACAGGCAATAATGGACGTGCCTCACCAGTATTGATGTTTACTCCTCCACACTCAGCGTGCTAGCTCCTTTGCTCCTTGGGGTTTTCACAGTGGATTATTCTCAGTGCAAGAGACGCACTACAGAAACTGCCAATGAAACCCAGTCTTCAGAGTCCTCAGTGCCCACCGTTCCCGCAGAGCATGAAGACACAAAGACTCTTCTAACCGACTCCATGGCCGCTCTGTGGTGTTCAAGAGTCTTTAAAGGGAAAGGCAGCAAAACAGAAAGAGGACTGGATTCCTCAAACACAAAGTCCAGAGCAGCGTGCAGGTAACAGGTAGAGTCTGCACACAAAGACTCACCGAACCGACTCCGAATAGGACATATGGCAAGGATTGTAAACGTTAGTGACCAGATCACAGAGCTCATACTAAAGTCCTAAAAGGGTGGGAATAAATTAATTTGGCCTCCTTTGCCTAGCAACACCCACCTATACTATGAGGGGAAACCAAGCGGAAGGACAAGTATTACACACTGGTGCTCTTGCAAGGGAAACATATAGGCACCTGGATGGTAGGGGCAAAAAAGATTCTTAATGGGATATTGCGTAAGAATGCCTGCAACCAATGAAACCATTCTTTACTCAATGAGAGAAAGCGTTCTAGGCAAACCAACCTCTCTGTTCATTCTGAAGGGTAACTTTACCATGGGGGAGGCAATTATGAGATATACAGATACCAAAATAATAAGTCCACAATCTTCATAAAATATCCTCTACACAAGAGCATCATTGATTTCAATATAAATGCCCCCTACTATGTTTGAATATGTTTGTAACGCTGAAAGCTACTAAGTGCACCTTATGCTCCCAAGCTATGACCCATGAAAGGTGACGCCATATACGGTGTAGGAACATTTTAACAGGAAATTACCCAGGAGATGCAATTACCAAACTTCACCAATGACTGGAGCACTTATAACTGGAAAGACACAAAATCCAAGTGCCTTGTTTATCTGCATACAGGAGAGTAAAGTGTGTGAAGAGGCATGACTGAATCCCTCCAAGAGTAGAGCGAACAGATTTCCATCCTTTTGTTTCCTATGGTGTAACCCCTTTTTATTCAAAGCTAAACCAGAATTAATGTTTCTCAATGCCATGTATCCGGACCTAAAACTCCTTGATAGTGTGAAAAGGGCAGAAAAACCGTAAAGAACCTATGGAGGGAGAACTAATGATGCCCATACTCTACTCTTTTATGTGTAAACTCTCAACCTTTTGAGTCATTGGGTTGGTTGGAAAATACGCAGATTTTGTTATTGACAAATGGAAACCCATTATATTCTGTGGAAAGGAAAATAACTTTCGGGCGAGAGCAACAACACCCCTGTGGGTTACCCCTCTGAAAAAACAGCTGCATGTGCAAGCATCATTTGTAGGGAATTTACAAGCGACGTGTAGTTTAGTCCCTTGGCAGGGATTATATTTTCCTGCCAAACAGGTAGAAGATATAGGGCAATAATAAACCCACAACTGTATCCTTGCAGGCATAGTAATTCAACTGCAAAGCAGGCAGAGGGTGATACCAGTATTTCTGACACAGCTCCAAAAAAGGAGCAGGTGTACCTCACCAGGCAGTCCCAGAGGGAATATTTTAAAAAATAGCAGCATCTTTACTGCATCACCATTACATAGAAGTAGTATGAAGACATGTAAATGTGGCACTGTTTATTCAATGGATTTAATCCATTTGTCGAGTAGGTGGAGTGCAACTACTAAGATAAAATGCACCAAAAGAGTAAAAGTTAATGTAAACCAGTATTAATACCCTCGTACACCTTCACGTGCAGTGAAATACACTCCAGCAGAGTGTAGGTCCGAGCACGGTCAGACGACACCGCTCCTTGGACCCCAACAGAGGTAATTCACCCTATAGGGTGTGGCACTTACACACAGCAAGTGGAACAATTAATGGAAATAAATGTTGTTAACCTGTCAATTCTTAAGAGCTTGAGCACCCCTCTGTGGATCTTCTGAGTGGAATGGGGCGGAGGGTCAGGTAGCTCCGAAGCCATTACCTGGCGAAATGTATCACGGATGGGAGCACTTCAGCGGTTTGTATACGTACGCTGAACCATACAGGATACCGGTTGTCAGGAAAGACCGTGAACTCGTTTAACAGAGCAGCATAATCTCCTCGCTGTCAGGCTGAGATCCTGGTGTCTGCGGAAGCTGCTGAGCCCCCGACAATCCACCCAAAATGTGGCACTCTGAGCTGATACTATAAACTGCTCAGTTTACCTCACTGCCAGGGGAAAGGGGGAAGGGACAAATTAACAAACACCAGGCTGGAAGCTATTAACTAGCTGGTTCTTCACCTGTAGTAAAAACATAAACATATATACACCTTGTTATTCATTGAGTACTATACTAACCTTAAATCTCAATATCCTTTACCAAAAAAAATAAAAACCATACCTTGAACTTCTCTACAGAATGCCCAGAGAAGTGATAAGCTGACTAGACTT
The DNA here is from genome assembly GCF_040938575.1 of Ambystoma mexicanum. Lineage (NCBI taxonomy): Eukaryota > Metazoa > Chordata > Amphibia > Caudata > Ambystomatidae > Ambystoma > Ambystoma mexicanum. Next base: position 649,676,609 of record NC_090934.1, on the reverse strand, counting down.
CCTTACTAGTTGACCTGAATCTCAATGATCATTCAGCCTTCTCAGTAGGTCCATGAATGCGAAATTAACCTTGCAGATATCTTCTAAAAACTCAAGAAGCTTGAACAAAGTCTTAAGTTCATTAAAAGTAAATGGAAGTTCTAGTGTTTCTGGAAAGTTCTTACATTTCTTATTAACTGCCTTTGAAACTTGCGACGAAAAATTTCACGTGGAAATATCTTGCACACGCATAAAAATCCAAACTGAGTGTAGAACGTACACGCACTGAAAACCAACCCGCGGAAAAATGCACACGCGCTTATTCAAGGAGCGAGTAAAAAGCACACGCGATAATGTCCATTCCGCGGGAAAAAATACACACGCGCTTTATCCAAGTAGCGAATAAACGCACACGCGCTGAAGTCTAAACCGCGGGAAAAATCCACACGCGCTTATCCAAGGAGCGAGTAAACGCACACGCGCTGACGTCTAACCCGTGGGAAAGATCCACACGCGCTTATCCAAGGAGCGAGTAAAAAGCACAAGCGATAATGTCCATACCGCGGGAAAAAATACACACGCGCTTTATCCAAGTAACGAATAAACGCACACGCGCTGCAGTCTAAACCGCGGGAAAAATCCACACACGCTTATCCAAGGAGCGAGTAAACGCACACACGCGCTGAAAACCAACCGCCGGTAGAAAAACACATGCACTATAGTATCACGTGACACAAAAGAGCTCGCGCTAGATTCTCAAGCGAAGACTTTTACGCGCAGGCTTCTGTTAACGGAAAAACCACGCGCTGGATAGAAAAAACGTAACGTAGCAAAGAAAAACAAACAATAGCACTACCGTTCTATTAAATGTCTTCATATGAGCTTGAAAATCAATTTAACTCTTCAACAAGAACATTAGATAAAGAGTTTTGAGTTTTAAAAGAACTCATCTTGTGAAGAGTCTTGGAAACTTATTTTCTTAGACAACTTGAAATCTTCTTACTCCTGTCCTGTGCCAAAACGAACTCCATAAAGATTCCTGCTTACTTTCCAAAGAAGCCGCTCGACTGCTTGAAACTTGAAACCCCTGAACAAGTTAAGCAGGAGCAGCTTAGTACACGACCTCTCAGCTGGGCAAAGACGATAAAAGGCAGTTTAGAATGTTCACTGTCTTCCCTATAAACAATCACCAGCCAATTAGAATTTAGACCGAGGACCTCCATCTTGGCTTGGGGCATTCTCCATAGACTGCAATGAATGTTAAGGGCAAAATTGGCTGTTTTAAAATTAAACTCCATAAAAACTTCCCAAAACCTTTCTATACTAAGGGGCCGATTCATGGAACAAACGTGCGCCGAAAATCGTTGCGCAAGCAGGCGCAAGCGCAAAGAAACAGGCGCACGCGCACGCGTGCGATTCATGGAAGTCCCTGCGCGTGTTCACCTCGGGATGTGCGCCAAACCCGTGCATGGCGCAGAAGTCACTGCAACATCCCGAAAGGCGTGCGCGACGCGCACAGTGAAAGCGCACAACCTCGGCGCATACACCAGAAAGTGGGCGGGACACGGGGCGTAACGCGCGGAATGGGGAACAACGCGCGAAAATAAGGGCGTAACTGGGGATGTACTGCAGGGAAGCAGACGGAACGCCCACACGCACTAGAACCACACGTATTCATGGAATCGAATAAGGCAAAGCCACGCACAGTCAAAGACACACACCAGCTGAAACACGTCCGCCACACGAAGGCAGGCGGTAGAGTCCCAGCGCATCACAAAAGTGGCAACATACAGCAATTGGGCCTGTGCAAGCGGGGCACGTGTATTGCGGGGGTGCGCGGGAAGCAACACACGCGATTGAGCGGGGTACGTGTATTTCGGGGGTGCGTGGGAAGTTACACACGCGATTGAGCGGGGTATGTGTATATCGGGGTGCGTGGGTAGTTACAGACGCGATTGAGCGGGGTACGTGTATTTCGGGGGTGCGCAGGAAGTTACACACGCGATTGAGCGGGGTACGTGTATTTCGGGGGTGCGCGGGAAGTTACACACGCGATTGAGCGGGGTACGTGTATATCGGGGGTGCGCGGGAAGTTACACACGCGATTGAGCGGGGTATGTGTATTTCTGGGGTGTGCGGGAAGTCACACACGCGATCTCATCAGGGTACGTGTATTTCGGGGTGCGGGGGAAGTATCCCACGCAACATCAGCAGGGTACGTGTATTCCAGGGGTGCGCGGGAAGTTCCACACGCAATTCCATCAGGGTATGTGTATTACATGGGTGCGCGGGAAGTTCAACACGCGATATCATCAGGGTACGTGTATTACAGGGGTGCGCGGGGAGCAGCACACGTGAATTGCACCTGTGGGTCCTCCCAGGTGTTCCCTCTACACCCTCCACGGCCCCTGCAGGTGGCTCACACCACAGGGGCCTACCCAGCACATGTCATGCAGGCACCCCATCCACCATGGCCATGCCCACCAGCCAACCCACATGTCAACTTGCACTACTGCCCACTAACGCATGTCCCCCTGCACCCCCAGCCACCAGGGGCACCCTCCACCAGGCACCCACCCATGTCTCCCACCACCCCCACCCCCCAGTCACCAGGGGCAGCCTCCACCAGGCCCCCACCCATGTCTCCCACCACCCCCACCCCCCAGCAGTGCAGGGGCAGCCTCCACCAGGCCCCCACTCATGTCTCCCTGCACCCCCACCCCCGAGGAGTGCAGGGGCAGCCTCCACCAGGCCCCCACCCATGTCTCCCACCACCCCCACCCCCCAGCAGTGCAGGGGCAGCCTCCACCAGGCCCCCACTCATGTCTCCCATCACCCCCAGCCACCAGGGGCATCCTCCACCAGGCCCCCACTCATGTCTCCCTGCACCCCCACCCCCCAGCAGTGCAGGGGCAGCCTCCACCAGGCCCCCAGTCATGTCCAACTCATGTCTCCCATCACCCCCACCCCCAGCAGTGCAGGGGCAGCCTCCACCAGGCCCCCACTCATGTCTCCCTGCACCCCCACACCCCAGCAGTGCAGGGGCAGCCTCCACCAGGCCCCCACTCATGTCTCCCTGCACCCCCACCCCCCAGCCACCAGGGGCAGCCTCCACCAGGTCCCCACTCATGTCTCCCATCACCCCCACCCCCCCAGCAGTGCAGGGGCAGCCTCCACCAGGCCCCCACCCATGTCTCCCACCACCCCCACCCCCCAGCAGTGCAGGGGCAGCCTCCACCAGGCCCCCACTCATGTTTCCCATCACCCCTACCCCCCACCAGTGCAGGGGCAGCCTCCACCAGGCCCCCACCCATGTCTCCCACCACCCCCACTCCCCCAGTCACCAGGGGCAGCCTCCACCAGGCCCCCACTCATATCTCCCACCACCCCCACCCCCCAGCCACCAGGGGCAGCCTCCACCAGGCCCCCACCCATGTCTCCCACCACCCCCACCCCCCAGCACTGTGGGTCACCTGCCAGCAGGCCCCCACCCATGTCCAACCATGTTCCCCACCACCCCCACCCCCCAGCACTGTGGGGCACCTGCCAGCAGGCCCCACCCATGTCTCCCACCACCCCCACCCCCCAGCCACCAGGGGCAGCCTCCACCAGGCCCCCACCCATGTCTCCCACCACCCCCACCCCCAGCAGTGCAGGGGCAGCCTCCACCAGGCCCCCACCCATGTCTCACACCACCCCCACCCCCCAGCAGTGCAGGGGCAGCCTCCACCAGGCCCCCACCCATGTCTCCCACCACCCCCACCCCCCAGCCACCAGGGCCATCCTCCACCAGGCCCCCACTCATTTCCCCTATCACCCCCACCCCCCAGCAGTGCAGGGGCAGCCTCCACCAGGCCCCCACCCATGTCTCCCACCACCCCCACCCCCCCAGTCACCAGGGGCAGCCTCCACCAGGTCCCCACCCATGTCTCCCACCACCCCCACCCCCAGCAGTGCAGGGGCACCCACCACCAGGCCCCCACCCATGTCTCCCACCACCCCCACCCCCCAGCAGTGCAGGGGCAGCCTCCACCAGGCCCCCACCCATGTCTCCCACCACCCCACCCCCCAGGGGCAGCCTCCACCAGGCCCCCACTCATGTCTCCCTGCACCCCCACCCCCAGCAGTGCAGGGGCAGCCTCCACCATGCCCCCACCCATGTCTCCCATCACCCCCACCCCCCAGCAGTGCAGGGGCACCCACCACCAGGCCCCCACCCATGTCTCCCACACCCCCCACCCCCAGCACTGTGGGGCACTTGCCAGCAGGCCCCCACCCATGTCCAACTCATGTTCCCCACCACCCCCACCCCCCAGCAGGGCAGGGGCAGCCTCCACCAGGCCCCCACCCATGTCTCCCACCACCTCCACCCCCCAGCACTGTGGGGCACCTGCCAGCAGGCCCCCACCCATGTACAACTCATGTTCCCCAGCCAACATGTCATCACAATCTAGGTCCCTGGTCCCTATGGTCAGCCTCCAAATGCAAAACACCCACCCGAGTATTGCATCCACCCACTCATAATTTGCAATTACATCACAGAACACCAATTGCAAGTTCCGAAACACACATTTCCCTCACATACACCCAATGGGTGTCAGTGAATCTCAAAACACATATCATGAAATGCATGAAACCAATGAGTTACCACACATTGAAGTTCACCAAAAAAAATATGTATTAAAGGAAACATCAATAGAATAAAAAATGAAGAAACAGAAACGTGAATGTACAAAAATGTCCGTCAAAAAAAGCAAAAATAAAAATCCAAAGTAATGTCCAAAGTCAATGTCCACAAAACAAAATCCAATGGGAAATAAAAAAGAAAGCCATTGCTCCATGGTTAAAAATAGGAAAAAAAATACAATCCAACTGTCAACTATGTACATGGGAACAATCCAGGGTCCATTATCCCAACAAAATAAAGGAAACCTATCTAACTACACTAACTAATAAAATAAACTATATACAAAAATGTGGCCAATGTCCAAATAAAATAAAAACAAAAATGAAACCTAACACTACCTAGAAACTATGTACAAGGGCAGCGGGCTAGTTTCACGGCTCACTTGTGGATGTTCCGGGCCAGGGCATCATCGAACTCCTCCTCAATATCCCGGAGGCGGTCCTCCTCCATGGCCCCGAAGGTCCGCAGGGCCGCCGACGTCTCCACCTCCAAACCCCTGCGGATTGCCTCGAGGCACTCGGCCCGCCTCAGGGCACTCCGCATGGAGTTCTCCGCCCTGACCATTGTGAGCCGTGCCTCTTCCGCCCGCTGCCGCTCCGCATCTATGGCGTGGCCCAACCGCTGCCACACGGAAGACACTCTGTCCTGGGTCCTCTTGCCCTCCGGCCGATGCCTGCCCCTCCAATGTTGAAGGCCCCGAGCCTTCATGGCTCCCACCACGTTGTTGCTGCTGCTGCTGCTGTGCCTCTGCCCGTGCACTGCCTCCTGCTGCCTGCACATCCTCCGCCGGCTGGGGTGCAGTTGTTGATGTGGCCACCCCTGCTGGACGTCCGACTCCCGACTGTGGCAGGGATGCCTCCTCCACCAGCATGGCCGCACCGTCAGAGGCAGCTCCACAGGGCACCCAGGTGACTGATGGGTGGGAAGGTGGCACAGAGGACGACTGGCGCGTAGGGGGTCCAGTTGAGGAGGGGGTCGGAGCAAGCCCCATCAGACGGAGGAATCCGGCCTGGGTGACCTGTCCCAGCAGGCTGACGTGGTCAACGAGCCATTCGAGATGACTCGCAGTCTCTTCATGAAAAGAATGCAGGTCACCTTGCATGGCCCGTTGACGCAACGCCACACCAGCCAGGACAGGCTCAACCCGGACCTGGATAGCCACATCCGCAGGCAGAGGAAGGCCAGTTGACGTGAGCTCATCCTCTGCCTGAAAACGGGTCTGGACGTAGGCATCCCTGCTGGTGCAAGATGATGCAGGGACAGGATCGGGGACAGGATTGCACACAGGCACCTCCGCGGCGGCCTGTGCTGCCTCCTGTCCCTGGTCCTGCACTGCACCACTAGCACCAGTGGGATCCCCACCTCCAGACCCCGTCTCTGGTGCTTGCACGGCCTCCTCCTCCACCAAACCCCCCACCAACCTGGATGACTCCGTGCCATCTTCCCCTGTTGGGCCCTGTGGGGTCCCAGCTGCCCCTTCTGCTGCCGAGGAGTCCAACTCCAACCTCCGCCTCTTCGACCTCCCCCTGGCAGCTGCGGCCTGGGCCGCGGCACCGGACCCCTCACTCCCCGACGAGATGACAACCTGGGAGGGGAGCCGGGCCTTGCGTCTCCGGCTGGCGGTCGGATCCCCGCCGCTGTGCTCCACAGCACCTTCTCCGCCCTCTTCATCAGTTGACGCTGCAGACAGGAGAAACAAAACACAGGCATCAGGGCACTGTACAATGGACACATACACACATGACAGTTGTACATGAGTGGCATTGGCAAACCTCAGACATGTCATCACAATCCCCAACACACATGTCATTACAACTCGCACATATGAGCCATACCACAGCCATATCGCAACTGCCACCACCATCCATACACATACAACAGCATGAGCAGCCAAAGGTGAGCCAGACATCACATGCAACACAGGAAGTGCACCACACATGTACACACACCACCACACTTGCATGCATGTGTACACCTCTGCCAAGTGTCGCACTGTTCAGACGGGCATCCATGTCACATCTGCCAATCAGGCTTCCACATACCGCTGTCAAATGCATCCATGTTGCATCACTGTTGCACCCTTGTCAAATACACACACATGCACATGTACACAGTGCTGATACATGCAGCCGAAAACAACATACATGCGTGACATCACGGACATGTCTACTTACATACACATTCATCCAAACATGTGTGCCCACACAACTGCATTTGGCATGCAAGCCTACACACACAAGCACATCCATGTCTCACACATTACAGCCCTTGCATGTGTCAGCCCCACGGCCCTGTACACCCCCACCCATACTCGACCCCATACAAACAGATGTGCAACCTGCACACTACTGAATAATCACCACACGCACTGGTCACAATCAGGATGCATGTACACTCACCGCTCGACTCCAGACTGGTCTGCTTCTCAAGGACCTGGACGTGGAGCGCTGGGGATATGCGTTCCAGGACCCTCATCTGTTCTTCCGACAAGTGGCCCAGGCGCCCCTTGGCATCCGCTGCCTTCAAGAGGTGCCGGGCCTTGTTCAGGGTCCTGGACCTGAAGTCCTCCCAGCGCTTCCTGACATGTTGTAAGTCGCGGACTGCCACCCCCTCCGCGTTGATGGCAGTCACGATGTCAGTCCAGATCCGAGTCCGTCCTTCCTTGTCGGCGCGGGAACTTCCGAAGAGGGCATCATACTGCCCCAGGACTTGCTCCACCAGGACACCAACTTCGGTGGCACTGAAGCTGGTGCCCCTCTGCCTCTCTGGCCGGGGGTTGTCAGTGGTCACAGATGGTGTTTGCCCCGACATGACAACCCCAGAGGCAGGAGTGGGTGGGCAACTGGGTCCTGGGGCTGGGCTGTGGAGCGATGGAATCCCAGTCGGGAGTCTTCGGTTCCAGCAGGGATGGTCACAGCAACAGCACCCCTGGCTGATGTGCAGGCAGCAAATGGCAGGGCACGTGGGCAGCAGGCAGTCAGGCAGCAGCAGATGGCAGGTGGGAGCGTGCTCGGTGCTCAGGGGGGCAGTAGTTCTGCCTTCTGGGCAGGAGCGTGGTCTTCCGTGTGCTTACGCGTGGCCAGCTTGATACGGAGTGATTTGGCATGTGAAAAATCTGCACGTCAGCGTGTAATTCGAGGAAAGGCCCTTAGCGCGTAAGCGCGTCTGCACGCATACGCATTTTCATTGGACAGAAGGCCCCTCAAGCGCAATTGCCCCTGTGACGTGACGCGTACAGACATGCATGGGCATTTCAGCGCGCGTGAAAAACTGCACGTCCGCGTGTAATACGAGGAAAGGGCCCATGCGCGGAAGCGCGCCTGGAAAACTGCACATCCGCGTGTAATACGAGGAAAGGCCCTTACCGCGTATGCACGGCAGCACGCATATGCGATTTCATTGGACCAAAGGCCCTTAGCGCGTGAGCGCGTCTGTGACGTGACGCGTGCAGGTGTTTCCCTCATTGCACGTGATGACAGAACACACGTGGATTTCCACCAATCGCGTGTGGAACTTCCCGCGCACCCCAAAACACACGTACCCAGGCCAGTTGCGTGTACGCTCACTCCCCTCCGATCACACGCGATGACACTCGGACCGTATCCGAATACGGGAAACCCACGCACGGCAAAAGACGTGCACAGGCGTCAACGCGTCTGTCACACGAAGGCAGGCGGAAGCGTCCCCGCGCACAGCATAAAAGTGCGCGCAAACAACAAACGCGTATATACAGCTACGATGAATGCCCCATTTGTCGCTGCACTGATGGTGGGACACCCCAGGAGGAGGAGAATATCCAAGGCACGCATTTTCGCACCACGGACAAGCCTTTTTGGGATGCCTGACGACCAGGTCTATGGCAGGTATAGGTTTCCACCCCATATCATCCTAGACCTGGTCAGGGAGTGGGAAGATGACCTCACATCCCCACCCTTTGCTCCCAAGCATTGAGCCCCTTGGAGAAGCTGCTCAATGTCCTACATTTTTTGGCCACTGGGTCATTTCAGCGGACCACTGCCATAGTGGGGGGGTCTCACAGGCCACGCAATCACGCTGCCTACACCAGGTACTGGCAATCATGACAGCGCGCCCCTCAGTCCGCAGGCACATATACATGCCCAGAACACCCGCAGAAAGGCAGGCCATTGTCCTGGATTTTTTCAGGGTGGCACACTTCCCCAAAGTGCTCGGTGCCATAGATTGCACCCATGTGGCCCTACGTCCACCTAGGGCCATTGAGCACATCTACCGAAACCGCAAGCACTGGCATTCCATCAATGTACAGGTGGTATGTGATGCAAAGGGAATCATCACCTCTGTCTATGCAAACTACCCTGGCTCCACCCATGACAGTTTCATATATAGAATGTCCGCCCTGAGCCGGGCCCTGGAAGCTGGGCAGCATGGCGACACATGGCTCCTTGGTCAGTACAAATGCCCTTGCACATGCATGCAAGTCACACTCAGACAAACATCCAAACCCTAATAATCTCAACTATTATCACCTCCCCAGGGGACAGTGCCTACCCTCTGAGCAACCACATGATGACGCCAATCCGGAACCCCACCACACCACCCCAGGTAAGATACACCGCCGCCCATATTGCAACCAGGGGCATAGTGGAGCGCACATTCGGAGTGCTCAAGTCACGTTTCCGTTCCCTTGACCGCTCTGGTGGGCAACTACTCTATGCACCACCAGTAGTGTGCAGGATCATTGTGGCAGCATGTGTCCTGCACAATGTTGCAACATGGCAGGGCGTCCCGGTGGACATGGTGGTGCCCCCACATCCCCAACCACAGGCACAGGTGCTGCCCATGGCAGGGGACAGGGCACGTGGCGAGGAAGCCCGGACCCAGCTTGTGGCCACATTTTTCACCTAAACTCCCACCCCTGCGGAGTGCACACAGGCCTGGCACATACCAGGTGACAATCGATGATGACAAAGAGACAGTTAACTGTCACAACCCTACCACCCTGAGAAAGTTGCCATGGAAGTGCCACATCGTCTGCATCCCTAGCTACTTAAACACAAGCTATCCTGTGTGACCAAAAGGCACACATATGACATATGACATGATATGGGCCATACACAAGTATTCCAAGGCGCAATGAGGCAGGGAGGGGGGAACAAGGGAACACAGAGAACGGTACTACTAGGCCAGGTGTCATTGGGATCGTGCAAGTGCAGGGGTAGGGGGAATGGGAAAAGTGCAAGGGGAAGGGTGGGGGGGGGGAGTCCAGTACAGGGGAAGTAGCCCAAAAAAATAATACATAGGTCGCCTGGTGGCAACTACAAAGGTAAGTGCAGACAAGTGCTGGGAAGGGAGGGCTGTAGGGATAGAGAGACAGTACTGCAGTGCAGGGGTTGCCAGGGAGGCAGTGCAAGTGGAGAGTGGCTGGGCCAGGGACCGAGGTCGGTGAGAGTGGCCCAGTTGCAGCTCCTGTGCAGTTCCAGTGGAGAATTCTGCAAGGGAGAGGCAGACAGTAAGCAGAAGCAAAGAGGAAGGTCTTGAGGTGGTTCCAGAACTGGAGATGATTCCCCTCAAGTTCAAGTCAGGCCGGAAGTCTGTTCCAGGGGGAGGGCCCTGCTGCGGAGAGAAATCTACCCCCAGCTAGTTGCTCTGGGAAGCGGATGACACGGACATGCAAGGTGTGCATCACACACACCTGCAAACCAGGCCATGGCCATCATTGTCATGTCACTCAAACCCTCCCAAACATCAACATGACATGGCACGCAATACCCATACACCAACGCAGTAACGATAAGGTACACATTGCCATGTCCTAAATGCACAGTGGCATCGGACACTGCTGCCTGACCCGGAATCAGATGAAATGACAGACCAACAACCTCCCACCCAAAATAAGTAATTTCCAAATGCATTACAACAGTCGTAGACGTAACATCACAATGAATGCCTGTCTACATGCACATTATGCATTGCAAAATCAACACTGCAGCTCATGTGTGCAGTGTCCTACTCCTGCATCACACTGCTCAGCGCACAGCACAGTGAACAGCCATTATGTTTGATGCACACCCTGAGCATCACATCTAAGTGACAGACCACGTCAAACATCAAATTAGGCATGTACTGGATCCCTGATCGGTCACAGAACATGTGCTGCCGGGACACAGTGGGCACCAGAAGATAAACAGTGTACACGTGGATATGCAAGGGTGGGAGTACATGTAGTGCATCAGTGTGCAAGTGTGTGGTTTTGCAAGGACATGCACTCTTCATATGCATGTGCACTCAAGTGACCATCAGTGTTCCCTACACATCACATGTGAACATCCACCATGTGTACACCCCAGCATGTCAAACCACAACTATCCCCTCGCACCTGAAAGGAAAACACAACACATGAACAGGCATTGATCAGCAGAACACAACATGTACATAGGATACCACCATTCCTATGTCAGAGTTCCCATCACACTGCAGGGCAAGGCAACTATCAACAACACCCCCCCCCCTCCCTCACAAATGACCATGACCCACTGAACAACTGCACCTGGGTCATGGAGCCTCCAAACCTCAATTCCACCTGGCCACAGGATCACCTTTACCCTTCGTCACCATCTCCCACCTTGTGTGTAAAAAGATGCCTGAACCCTCAGAATCCACACTCATTTCCAAAATCACAAAATGGAAGGCATAAAAACGAACCCGAACACCCTCCAGTAGATGACTTGACGTAGCAGTACCTCACAAAGGCCAAGTACTACCACAATGATGCAACAACCAAGGTAGCACAGCAAAACAATGTCACGACAGGATGTGAGACATGTGTGGTACATGACATAGGATGATGCACCATGAATGGATGTGTACTGTCACAGGTCCCCTGTACAGGCGCGGGAGTGTCACGAAACAACCACCCCCACCATGTCCCGGGTGCCTGCAAGGTCAAACTCACACAGGCCCCTGAGACCCTGGTGGGGAATGAGGTTCAGGGATATGCAGTCGGGACAGGTGTTGACACACTGGATGACTGGAATGAGCGGCAGGAGAGGGGAGGAGGTATGACGCATGAAACTAGGGAATGCACGAAAATGTACAACCTGCATGAACACATACACAATCCAAACAAACTTGGACATCATTGTCATGGCCTTCTGTAGTTCAGGCTCAGGAGTGGTACGAACCAACCACCCCCTCTAGGGTTTTGGCGCCAGCAAGTTCGGGGCTTACACAGGCATCCGCAACCCCAGTGGGGAAAGAGGGTCAGGGAACATTGCTTGGATAGGCACGGGAAGCAGGAACACCGGGTAGAGGGTACAGGTTTCAAAATTGCATAGGATCACGGGTGATTAGGGAGAAAAAAACATACCAAATTGAACCACACATACATCCATGCATCAGTACACTCCCCAGCAAGCCTATGCAGAGCAGGTCGTAAGAAAAACAACAAGACACTTAGCTCTGGTTTTGAGTGCTGGCCTCCTGCCTGCGCACTCTCAGGTCCGGTTACAGGAGCACTGCAATGCTGCAAAGAGAGACACAGTCAACAACCTGTACGTGCCAATTGCACAAAAACACAACACCAAACATGCCCCATAGCAACAGACTACTCTACAAACAGACAATCTGTGGTTGATGCTTCGTACCCATATATAACATCACCCCTGTGACGGGTCATACACAGTCAATGCAGTAAGGCAGCCGCTGCTGGGTGCGTGGCAAATGGAACACCAATGTGTCACAATTCACACAACATGCAATGTTCCCTGGGTAAGCAGACAGACCCATATAGCAAGCCATGACTACAGAGCAAATTGCGTACCACCATGACCGAAACAAAGTTGGCAGTGCATTTATCATGAAGTACGTGGAAAAGACATGCACTGCACCCGAGTATGTCCCTTGCTGTATGTCTCTGTGAGCTGCCCTTTTCCATGTCTCGGAAAGCTACATGGTTGATACAAGTGGCTCAATGGACCTTGGTGTACCGGAGAGTATGTGCCACTGCCCCTGCATGTGTCCCAGACAACCCTACTATCAGCAGCCATCAGTCCACAAACACATCTGAGCTGCATTGTGTGCTTCAACACCAATATTCGTCTAAGCTCACCCTCAGTGCTGTGACTAAGCCTGCATGTGCAACTCGCCTGGTGCAAGCTTTGCTGTGTCGTGGCCCCCCTGTGATTCTCACCTTGCCTGGAGTTCCTTGGAACATGTCAGCAGTTCTAGGATGTGGGTCTGCAATCACTGTGCCTCTGCTTCTGCACACATGTGCATGTGGGCACCAACAAACGGGTCCAGAATTCCGTCGTCCAATGGGCCATGTCTGCTGGCAAAGGTGCCCTGGAGGCTCATCCCCCTGCAGAAAGGGCATGAAACACATGATTAATGCTTCAAAGTCATCTGTGTGTGTCTCATCAGGCATCTCATTACTTGACCGTGTCAGAGAGTCACATCACAAATCACACCATCAGTCCGTCTTTCACCTCCAAAACACCATCTAGGACCACTGACAACCCCCGGCCAGAGAGGCAGAGGGGCACCAGCTTCAGTGCCGCCAAAGTTGGTGTCCTGGGGCAGTATGATGCCCTCTTCGGAAGTTCCCGCGCCGACAAGGAAGGACGGACTCGGATCTGGACTGACATCGTGACTGCCATCAACGCAGAGGGGGTGGCAGTCCGCGACTTACAACATGTCAGGAAGTGCTGGGAGGACTTCAGGTCCAGGACCCTGAACAAGGCCCGGCGCCTCTTGAAGGCAGCGGATGCCAAGGGGCGCCGGGGCCACTTGTCGGAAGAACAGATGAGGGTCCTGGAACGCATATCCCCAGCGCTCCACGTCCAGGTCCTTGAGAAGCAGACCCGTCTGGAGTCGAGCGGTGAGTGTACATGCATCTTGATTGTGAGCAGTGCGTGTGGTGATTATTCAGTAGTGTGCAGGTTGCACATCTGTTTGTATGGGGTCGAGTATGGGTGGGGGTGTACAGGGCCATGGGGCTGACACATGCGAGGGCTGTAATGTGTGAGACATGGATGGTGCCTGTGTGTGTAGGCTTGCATGCCAAATGCAGTTGTGTGGGCACACATGTTTGGATGAATGTGTATGTAAGTAGACATGTCCGTGATGTCACGCATGTATGTTGTTTTCGGCTGCATGTATCAGCACTGTGTACATGTGCATGTGTGTGTATTTGACAAGGGTGCAACAGTGATGCAACATGGATGCATGTGACAGCGGTATGTGGAAGCCTGATTGGCAGATGTGACATGGATGCCCGTCTGAACAGTGCGACACTTGGCAGAGGTGTACACATGCATGCAAGTGTGGTGGTGTGTGTACATGTGTGGTGCACTTCCTGTGTTGCATGTGATGTCTGGCTCACCTTTGGCTGCTCATGCTGTTGTATGTGTATGGATGGTGGTGGCAGTTGCGATATGGCTGTGGTATGGCTAATGTGTGCGAGTTGTAATGACATGTGTGTTGGGGATTGTGATGACATGTCTGAGGTTTGCCAATGCCACTCATGTACAACTGTCATGTGTGTATGTGTCCATTGTACAGTGCCCTGATGCCTGTGTTTTGTTTCTCCCTGTCTGCCGCGTCAACTGATGAAGAGGGCGGAGAAGGTGCTGTGGAGCACAGCGGCGGGGATCCCACCGCCAGCCGGAGACGCAAGGCCCGGCTCCCCTCCCAGGTTGTCATCTAGTCGGGGAGTGAGGAGTCCGGTGCCGCATCCCAGGCCGCAGCTGCCGGGGGGAGGTCCAAGAGGCGGAGGTTGGAGTTGGACTCCTCGGCAGCAGAAGGGGCAGCTGGGACCCCACAGGGCCCAACAGGGAAAGATGGCACGGAGTCATCCAGGTTGGTGGGGGGTTTTGTGGAGGAGGAGGCCGTGCAAGCACCAGAGACGGGGTCTGGAGGTGGGGATCCCACTGGTGCTAGTGGTGCAGTGCAGAACCAGGGACAGGAGGCAGCACAGGCCGCCGCAGAGGTGCCTTTGTGCAATCCTGTCCCTGCATCATCTTGCACCAGCAGAGATGCCTACGTCCAGACCCGTTTTCAGGCAGGGGATGAGCTCACGTCAACTGGCCTTCCTCTGCCTGCGGACGTGGCTATCCAGGTCCGGGTTGAGCCTGTCCTGGCTGGTGTGGCGTTGCGTCAACGGGCCATGCGAGGTGACCTGCAGTCTTTTCATGAAGAGACTGCACGTCATCTCGAATGGCTCGTTGACCACGTCAGCCTGCTGGGACAGGTCACCCAGGCCAGATTCCTCCGTCTGATGGGGCTTGCTCCGACCCCCTCCTCAAATGGACCCCCTACGCGCCAGTCGTCCTCTGTGCCATCTTCCCACCCATCAGTCACCTGGGTGCCCTGTGGAGCTGCCTCTGACGGTGCGGCCAGGCTGGTGGAGGAGGCATCCCTGCCAGAGTCGGGAGTCGGACGTCCAGCAGGGGTGGCCACATCAACAACTGCACCCCAGCCGGCGGAGGATGTGCAGGCAGCAGGAGGCAGTGCACGGGCAGAGGCACAGCAGCAGCAGCAACGTGGTGGGAGCCATGAAGGCTCAGGGCCTTGAACATCGGAGGGGCAGGCATCGGCCGGAGGGCAGGTGGACCCAGGACGGGGTGTGTCTTCTGTGTGGCAGCGGTTGGGCCAGCAGATAGGTGCGGAGCGGCGGCGGGCGGAAGAGGCGCAGCTCACAATGGTCAGGGCGGAGAACTCCATGCGGAGGGCCCTGAGGCGGGCCGAGTGCCTCGAGGCAATCCGCAGGGGGTTGGAGGAGGAGACGGCGTCGTCCCTGCGGACCCTCGGGGCCATGGAACAGGACCGCCTCCTGGACATCGAACAGGAGTTCGATGATGCCCTGGCCCAGAACACCACGGAGTGAGCCGCTGGACTTGCCCGCCGCCTTTGTATATAGTTATATAGTTAGTGTTAGGTTTCCTTTATTTTTTTTTTTTATTTGGTTGCGATTGGACAATGCGCCACGTTTTTGTATGTAGTTCGGTTTTTAGTTAGTTGTCATAGTTGGGTTTCATTTGGTTGGGCTCATGGACCCGGGATTATCTTGTAAATAGTTCTTCAATGGATTTTTCTTTTTTATGGAGTTTTTTCATCGCCATGGAGCAATGGTTTTTGTTTATCATTTACGTTGGATTTCTTTTCTGACTGTGACTTTGGACATTTATTTTGATTGTGCTGTGTGTTCTTGATTTTTTTCATGGACATTCATCTTCTTTTGGTTGTTTTGCTTTGTGGTTTTTCTCATTTCATTTCCATTCAAGTTGATTTTAAATACATTTATATTTTCATCCTTCAATGTGTTGTATCATCTCATTGCTTTCATGCATGTCATGTTGGGTGTTTTAACATTCACTTGCAGCCATTGTGTGTGACAGACATGTGTTCATTTGCATTATTTACATTGGGTGTGTAAC
The DNA here is from genome assembly GCF_040938575.1 of Ambystoma mexicanum. Taxonomy (NCBI): domain Eukaryota; kingdom Metazoa; phylum Chordata; class Amphibia; order Caudata; family Ambystomatidae; genus Ambystoma; species Ambystoma mexicanum. The sequence goes on along the minus strand of NC_090934.1, from coordinate 649,660,532 downwards.
ATGTAATTGCCTTTGATATGTGGGTGGATGTGATAGTTGGTTGGGCCTTTTGGCAGGGGAGGATGGCCATTACGGACATGATTGGGGATTGGTGGGACCCAGGTGCAGGGGGGCATGGATGGGACATGGGCGAGGGCCTGGTGGAGGGTGCTCCTGCACTGCTGGGGGGTGGGGGTGGTGGGAGACATGGGTGGGGGCCTGCTGGCAGTTGCCCCACAATGCTGGGGGGTGGGGGTGCAGGGGTACATGAGTTGGACATGAGTGGGGGCCTGGTGGAGGCTGCCCCTGGTGGCTGGGGGATGGGGGTGGTGGGGAACATGAGTTGGACATGGGTGGGGGCCTGCTGGCAGGTGCCCCACAGTGCTGGGGGGTGGGGGTGCAGGGGTACATGAGTTGCACATGAGTGGGGGCCTGCTGGCAGGTGCCCCACAGTGCTGGGGGGTGAGGGTGCTGGGAGACATGGGTGGGGGCCTGGTGGAGGCTGCCCCTGGTGGCTGGGGGGTGGGGGTGGTGGGAGACATGGGTGGGGGCCTGGTGGTGGGTGCCCCTGCACTGCTGGGGGGTGGGGGTGGTGGGAGACATGGGTGGGGGCCTGGTGGAGCCTGCCCCTGGTGGCTGGGAGGTGGGGGTGGTGGGAGACATGGGTGGGGGTCTGGTGGTGGGTGCCCCTGCACTGCTGGGGGGTGGGGGTGGTGGGAGACATGGGTGGGGGCCTGGTGGAGGCTGCCCCTGGTGGCTGGGGCGTGGGGGTGGTGTGAGACATGGGTGGGGGCCTGGTGGAGGCTGCCCCTGGTGGCTGGGGGATGGGGGTGGTGGGGAACATGAGTTGGACATGAGTGGAGGCCTGGTGGAGGCTGCCCCTGGTGGCTGGGGGATGGGGGTGGTGGGGAACATGAGTTGGACATGGGTGAGGGCCTGCTGGCAGGTACCCCACAGTGCTAGGGGGTGGGGGTGCAGGGGTACATGAGTTGGACATGAGTGGGGGCCTGCTGGCAGGTGCCCCACAGTGCTGAGGGATGGGGGTGCTGGGAGACATGGGTGGGGGCCTGGTGGAGGCTGCCCCTGGTGGCTGGGGGGGTGGGGGGCGTGGTGGTGGTGGGAGACATGGGTGGGGGCCTGGTGGTGGGTGCCCCTGCACTGCTGGGGGGTGGGGGTGGTGGGAGACATGGGTGGGGGCCTGGTGGAGCCTGCCCCTGGTGGCTGGGGGGTGGGGGTGGTGGGAGACATGGGTGGGGGCCTGGTGGTGGGTGCCCCTGCACTGCTGGGGGGTGGGGGTGGTGGGAGACATGGGTGGGGGCCTGGTGGAGCCTGCCCCTGGTGGCTGGGGGGTGGGGTGGTGGGAGACATGGGTGGGGGCCTGGTGGAGGCTGCCCCTGGTGGCTGAGGGGTGGGGGTGGTGGGAGACATGGGTGGGGGCCTGGTGGAGGCTGCCCCTGGTGGCTGGGGAATGGGGGTGGTGGGGAACATGAGTTGGACATGGGTGGGGGCCTGCTGGCAGGTGCCCCACAGTGCTGGGGGGTGGGGGTGCAGGGGTACACGAGTTGGACATGAGTGGGGGCCTGCTGGCAGGTGCCCCACAGTGCTGGGGGGGTGGGGGTGCAGGGGTACATGAGTTGCACATGGGTGGGGGCCTGCTGGGGGGTGGGGGTGCTGGGAGATATGGGTGGGGGCCTGGTGGAGGCTGCCCCTGGTGGCTGGGGGGTGGGGGTGGTGGGAGACATGGGTGGGGGCCTGGTGGTGGGTGCCCCTGCATTGCTGGGGGGTGGGGGTGGTGGAGCCTGCCCCTGGTGGCTGGGGGGTGGGGGTGGTGGGAGACATGGGTGGGGGCCTGGTTGAGCCTGCCCCTGGTGGCTGGGGGGTGGGGGTGGTGGGAGACATGGGTGGGGGCCTGGTGGTGGGTGGGGGTGGTGGGAGACATGGGTGGGGGCCTGGTGGAGGCTGCCCCTGGTGGCTGGGGCGTGGGGGTGGTGTGAGACATGGGTGGGGGCCTGGTGGAGGCTGCCCCTGGTGGCTGGGGGATGGGGGTGGTGGGGAACATGAGTTGGACATGAGTGGGGGCCTGGTGGAGGCTGCCCCTGGTGGCTGGGGGATGGGGGTGGTGGGGAACATGAGTTGGATATGGGTGGGGGCCTGCTGGCAGGTGCCCCACAGTGCTGGGGGGTGGGGGTGGTGGGGAACATGAGTTGGACATGGGTGGGGGCCTGCTGGCAGGTGCCCCACAGTGCTGGGGGGTGGGGGTGCAGGGGTACATGAGTTGGACATGAGTGGGGGCCTGCTGGCAGGTGCCCCACAGTGCTGGGGGGTTGGGGGTGGTGGGGAACATGAGTTGGACATGGGTGGGGGCCTGCTGGCAGGTGCCCCACAGTGCTGGGGGTGCAGGGGTACATGAGTTGCACATGGGTGGGGGCCTGCTGGCAGGTGCCCCACAGTGCTGGGGGGTGGGGGTGCTGGGAGACATGGGTGGGGGCCTGGTGGAGCCTGCCCCTGGTGGCTGGGGGGTGGGAGGTGGGGGAGACATGGCTGGGGGCCTGGTGGTGGGTGCCCCTGCACTGCTGGGGGGGTGGGGGTGGTGGGAGACATGGGTGGGGGCCTGGTGGAGCCTGCCCCTGGTGGCTGGGGGGTGGGGGTGGTGGGAGACATGGGTGGGGGCCTGGTGGAGGCTGCCCCTGGTGGCTGGGGGGTGGGGGTGGTGGGAGACATGGGTGGGGGCCTGGTGGAGGCTGCCCCTGGTGGCTGGGGGGTGGGGGTGGTGGGAGACATGGGTGGGGGCCTGCTGGCAGGTGCCCCACAGTGCTGGGGGGTGGGGGTGCAGGGGTACATGAGTTGGACATGAGTGGGGGTCTGCTGGCAGGTGCCCCACAGTGCTGGGGGGTGGGGATGGTGGGGAACATGAGTTGGACATGGGTGGGGGCCTGCTGACAGGTGCCCCACAGTGCTGGGGGGTGGGGGTGCAGGGGTACATGAGTTGCACATGGGTTGGGGCCTGCTGGCAGGTGCCCCACAGTGCTGGGGGGTGGGGATGGTGGGGAACATGAGTTGGACATGGGTGGGGGCCTGCTGGCAGGTGCCCCACAGTGCTGGGGGGTGGGGGTGCTGGGAGACATGGGTGGGGGCCTGGTGGAGCCTGCCCCTAGTGGCTGGGGGGTGGGGGTGGTGGGAGACATGGGTGGGGGCCTGGTGGAGGCTGCCCCTGGTGGCTGGGGGGTGGGGGTGGTGGGAGACATGGGTGGGGGCCTGGTGGAGGCTGCCCCTGGTGGCTGGGGGGTGGGGGTGGTGGGAGACATGGGTGGGGGCCTGCTGGCAGGTGCCCCACAGTGCTGGGGGGTGGGGGTGCAGGGGTACATGAGTTGGACATGAGTGGGGGCCTGCTGGCAGGTGCCCCACAGTGCTGGGGGGTGGGGATGGTGGGGAACATGAGTTGGACATGGGTGGGGGCCTGCTGACAGGTGCCCCACAGTGCTGGGGGGTGGGGGTGCAGGGGTACATGAGTTGCACATGGGTTGGGGCCTGCTGGCAGGTGCCCCGCAGTGCTGGGGGGTGGGGATGGTGGGGAACATGAGTTGGACATGGGTGGGGGCCTGCTGGCAGGTGCCCCACAGTGCTGGGGGGTGGGGGTGCTGGGAGACATGGGTGGGGGCCTGGTGGAGGCTGCCCCTGGTGGCTGGGGGGTGGGGGTGGTGGGAGACATGGGTGGGGGCCTGGTGGTGGGTGCCCCTGCACTGCTGGGGGGGTGGGGGTGGTGGAGCCTGCCCCTGGGGGGTGGGAGTGGTGGGATACATGGGTGGGGGCCTGGTGGAGCCTGCCCCTGGTGGCTGGGTGGTGGGGGTGGTGGGAGACATGGGTGGGAGCCTGGTGGTGGGTGCCCCTGCACTGCTGGGGGGTGGGGGGGTGGGAGACATGGGTGGGGGCCTGGTGGAGGCTGCCCCTGGTGGCTGGGGGGTGGGGGTGGTGGGAGACATGGGTGGGGGCCTGGTGGTGGGTGCCCCTGCACTGCTGGGGGGTGGGGGTGGTGGGAGACATGGGTGGGGGGCCTGGTGGACGGTGCCCCTGCACTGCTGGGGGGTGGTGGGAGACATGGGTGGGGGCCTGTGGAGGGTGCCCCTGGTGGCTGGGGGTGCAGGGAGACATGTGTTGGTGGGCAGTAGTGCAAGTTGACATGTGGGTTGGCTGGGGGGCATGGCCATGGTGGATGGGGTGCCTGCAGGACATGTGCAGGGTAGGCCCCTGTGGTGTGAGCCACCTGCAGGGGCCGTGGAGGGTGTAGAGGGAACACCTGGGAGGGCCCACACGTGCAATTCACGTGTGGTGCTCCCCGCGCACCCCTGTAATACACGTACCCTGATGGAATCACGTGTCGAACTTCCCCCGCACCCTGAAATACACGTACCCTGATGGAATCGCGTGTGGAACTTCCCGCGCACCCCTGGAATACACGTACCCTGCTGATTTCGCGTGTGTAACTTCCCCTGCACCCTGAAATACACGTACCCTGCTGATATCGCCTGTGGAACTTCACGCGCACCCCTGAAAAACACGTACCCTGCCGAAGTCACGTGTGTAACTTCCCCTGCACCCTGAAATACACGTACCCTGCTGATATCGCGTGTGGAACTTCACGCGCACCCCTGAAATACACGTACCCTGCTGAAATCGCGTGTGTAACTTCCCCTGCACCCTGAAATACACGTACCCTGATGGAATCGCGTGTGGAACTTCCTGCGCACCCCTGGAATACACGTACCCTACTGATTTTGCATGTGTAACTTCCCCTGCACCCTGAAATACACGTACCCTGATGGAATCGCGTGTGGAACTTCCCGCGCACCCCTGAGATACGCGTACCCTGCTCGCACGGGCCCAATCGCGTGTGTAAATTCCTGCGCACCCCTGAAATACACGTACCCTGCCGGAATCGCATGTGTAACTTCCCCTGCACCATGAAATACACGTACCCTGCTGATATCGCGTGTGGAACTTCACGCACACCCCTGAAATACACGTACCCTGCGGAAATCGCGTGTGTAACTTCCCCTGCACCCTGAAATACACGTACCCTGCTGATATCGCGTGTGGAACTTCACGCGCACCCCGAAATACACGTACCCTGATGGAATCGCGTGTGTAACTTCCCGCGCACCCCTGAGATACGCGTACCCTGCTTGCACGGGCCCAATCGCGTGTGGAAATTCCCGCGCACCCCTGAAATACACGTACCATGATGAAATTGCGTGTGGAACTTCCCGCGCACCCCAGAAATATGCGTACTCTGCTCGCACGGGGCCAATCGCGTGAGGTACTTCCCACGCACCCCAGTGATACACGTAGCCCGCTTGCTGTGCTGGTACAGGGTTAGCCCAGCCCTTTGCGCTGGATTGGGTATGTTGATGGCTTTTGCCTGCCCGAGAGGCGTTCTTGGGGGCTTAACTGGCGCTGCTGCAGGGTCGCTGCGCCACGGCTGGTTTTAGTGGCTGGAATCCATGAATACGCTGTGCGCGGAAATGGATTTTGGCGCACGCGGCTGGCGCAGGGATTCGCACGCGCACACTGTGCGCCAGCCGCGTGCGCCATTTGTGCGCTGAATTCTATGAATTACCCCCTAAATCTCCCCAGACCCAAAGTAATTGAGAATATGCCACTGTAACTTGACAGTACCTGACACTCGCTGCTCGCGAGCACCACGGCCGCAGACTGCAAACGTTAAGGAGTTGGTTCTCCAGACCAGAAAAGTAATGAAACGAGCGTGCTGAATAGAGCAGCCGCCTGTAAGTTTTATTGCGCTCACACGAGCGTTCGTAGCTTAATGTAGTTTTTTTTTTAAGTATTCGTGTCTGGTCTGAGGCATTGAACTCGGGTCGCGGGCCCCATAAGTACAAAACATCCCAGTGCACTAATTTAGCACTCAAAGGAACTACGAAACAGAACTATAACTGTATTTCAACAAAGCAGCAATTGTAAAGTACGGAAAGAGAAATGTGAATACGCAGCAATGCAAGGGCACGAATTGCTACTTATCTTCTTTGACGAGCAGTTAAGAAGAGTAAGGACTCATGACAATGACCTTTATGTGCTGGGACATGTTGGTTGCTCTGGGGCTCATGACCTAACTCATTCGGAGCTCCGTTTCAGGTTCTTTGTATAATCCTTTTAATGTTATTTGTAAGCAATTCTTTAAAAGTGTTTTTTCTCTGCTGCTGGACGAGTAGAAAAATAAGTTAATCCACAATAGGAAGCCTATGGGTTTGCCATAAATAGGCTGCAGGTTTATTCAAAATGTTTAGAACCGAGCAAAAGATGGGAAAACATTTTATTTCACAATTCACTACAAGCCACCAGTGATTTGAAGTTTTGCTGGCTTTTTTTGCCCTAGTTCTGCCTCCCACATTTCTCCATTGTTCTTATTAGGCTTCAACTTGCCAACTTTTGTATTTGCCATAGTGACTCTGCACAACTGTGCAGGTGGCTCCAGCCTTGGGCTGCAAGCAGTCCCGTTCTTCCCCTGTATTGCTTCACACTTGTTATTCTTTGATGAGCTTGGCCGCTTGTGTGGCCACTGCTCATGCAACAGAAGAAAATACAAAATATGAATCATACGTTATAATGGTTGCATGCTACATGTGCCGCTGTACCCAGGGATACTGGGTGAGTAAATTCCACGTTTGGTACTGCGAAAAGGAATTTTATCTCACTGTTCCCCTTATTTAAGCAGGCCTGACCCCTCTCTGACAGGGCCCCGTATTGATCCCCCACCTGTGGACAATCAATGGGACTGGCTGCTCCTAGCAGGTCATTCCCTGCGCCACCTTTTCTGCACCAAATTGTCTACTTTCGCAGGTCATGACATGCTCTTTGTTCTCAGCCCCATCCCTAACAGAAAACGGACGCAACATTCAGCCCTTGGGCCTTAACCTTTGCCAGCATTCCGGGGCAGACTCTGGCGGCTCTGCGGCCAGCTCAACATTAGTACATTTATTGTTGCAGTATCCTACTCAGATGCTGTTATTTGAAATTAGCAGGAATGTAATTTAAAAAAACTAAATCCATATTTTGCATTCAAACTAAGACCGCCTGTCTGTTACATTCTTCTCAAGTGTCTATAATATAAACACTTGCTTATCCAAACACACTTGTGTAGGTAGTTTTAGCCTCTGCTTCCACTTTACCTTTGAACTGTTTAACCCGGATACTCCAGCATGCGGTCTGGCATGGATTCACTTGCTCAGGAATATTCCCTGTCATCAGGCTGGGAATCCTCTGTAAGTGAAAGTGAAACAGTTTTTTCTTTTACCAACTGTATTTCCTCTTTAAAGCAATCACTGTCATCAGTCACACTGCCCCCATCCAATGACAGCCCTCTCCCTAAGCCCCTCCTCTGGCAGCCCGCTTCAGATTTTTAAAGCATGCTTCAGTGTTGGGAGTCCTCGAGTATGCTCTGCGAGCTACTTCTATTTTTTGTGCGTTTTCGGCAGAAAAGGGTTCTATTTTTGTTCTGAAAAGGACTGTCCAATCTTTTCTCCCTCTGCCGACAGCGGGTTGTCTGTGAATTTCAGCGCCCCTCAAGGGCAAAGATTGTTGTAGATTCCAGAAGGTCATGAGGCTTATTTCGTGCCCTCCGACCATGATGGAGGAGAAGGAGAGAAGGTCCCTTTTCAAGCCCTAAACCAAATGCGGGCTACGGAATGTCTTTGTGGAAGACAAACGCCTACAATGCCTCTACTGCCTGCATCTAGACCACAAGGTGGTGGACTACGAGGTATGCCTCAGATTCTCCAAGATGACGACAGACAGACACAGTAGACTGGCGGCGTGGCTTAAGGCCAAGGCTTCTGTCCTGTGCTCCGAGCAGGGTCATGCCTCACCCAGGACCTGCCGGTCCGAGGGGCGCTCTTTTAAGTCCTTTGAGGGTGCTTCATCTGTGGGGGCGCAAGACGAGGCCAAGAACCGGAAGTCTGAATCCACCAGGTTTGCTGCGGAAGCGGGTCCCACGGTGGATAGGGCGCGATCGACATCACCCTCCGCCTCCATTGCCAGCCAGCAATCAAGCTCCTCCTCGAAGAGCAAATCTACCCCGGCTAAACTGCGGGAGAAGTCTGAAGCCGCGGACGCATGAGAAGAATGCCGAACAGCCCAAGCAGGCCCAAATGGCACAGGCTAAGCCTTCGTCGACGATGGAGCTGGTGGCGGCTGCTATCATGACTGCTACGGGAGCTGACCCTGTGAAGGCCGCTGCACAGAAGGTATCCCTGCCTCCAAGGTGGGACACCGCCGCAGTGACTTTGGCAAAGTCTGTTGGCACGCCAGAAGGGGAAACTGGCTCGGGCCCCAGTTCAAGTCCTTCAGGGGGATAAGGGAGGGTGGGGAAGCCCGAAAACAGCCCTCCCAGGCCGTGGCCCAAGCCATGGAGGTCTTGTCCACAAACGACAAGGACCAGGAGTCCTTGCACACAGTCCACAAGGACATGGAAGAGAGGGTGACGACGGCGCAGCGCCTACTGTTCCGATCCCTCCGGTTCAGCCAAGGGATATGTCTCTGAACATTCTGTCGACTCTTCACACTTTGGTGTCGGAGATCCAGAAGGGGATGCCACCGGGCCTAGCTCTACTGGTCCCCCACGACCCTGTTCAGTCTCCAACTAAGAGGAGAAAGTGTCATCCAACCCCCCCCATTTCAGCCCCCACATCTGTGTCAGGCCCCTTCTCCCCCAGCGGACCCAAACACGGGGACAGGGATGGATACGGATACAGCCACAACTACGGACAACGACAAATCTCTGCATTTGGATGCAATGCCTGGACCTCATGAAAAACCCTTGCACGGCTCCGGCCAAACGAGATGGGCTGGAGAAGAAGTATCGGGTGCCGGACTCTGCACCCAAGTGCCTGAGGTTGCAACCTTCACCGGACTCTGTGTTATCGGCTGCCATGAGGAAACGGTTGGCTAACCCATCCTCGTCTTGTTCGGTCCCTCCGGATAGCGAGGGGAAGAAGATCGCCATGGGGAGGAAAGTGATTTACACCACTGCGTCTGCTATCAAGGCAGCCAACGCACTGGTGATCTTAGCCAGGTACGACAGGGAACTGTGGTACAAGCTGGGGCCTATTCTGGAGTTCCTCCCTGATAAGAGGATGGAGGCAATCGCTCTCTTCCAGGAGGGGGAAGTAGCGTCTGATCACACCATTTACAGTGGCATTGGACACAGGGTTCCGGCAGATGGGGAACGGTGTCTCCCTTCGTCAACAAGACAGGATGAAGGTCAGAAATTTCCAACAGGAGGTCCAGGTGAAGGTGTTGGACATGCCCTTCGACAGAGAGAACTTGTTTGGGAAGGTCATCTATGAGTCCCTACAGGCCATCAAGGCAGAGACGGTCCTTTCCTGGGCACCCTCCAGCAACAACGTTCTTCTTTTCGCGCCTCCAGGGGAAAGTCGAGCAGGTATTCCAAGGGGTTCTCCTCTTCATACCGTCAACCCTCCAGATCCACGACTCAGGAATCCTACAGTGGCCGTTCCCAGGCCTACGGTTGTGGAGGATAGCATCGCTGTCACCCACAGGACAGGATGCCGGCTCTGAAACAGGCCTGAACCAGCCAGGACATTGGGCCCCCACGTGTGCACCCTGGTAGGCAGCCGGCTGACTAGGTTCGTCAGCGAGTGGAAGAACATTACCACCGACAGATGGGTGCTAGACACACTTCCCCAGGTACACACCTTAGAGTTTCAATGCAGGGGTCGCCGGATCCCTTGGGTTGCCTATCAGGAGCAGCTCATCCCTCACCTCCTTGAAGGGGTACGGGCCATGGTGCGAAAAGGGGCGATGGAGCTCGTTCCCAACGGCTCCAGGGCTCTATTCCAAATACTTTCTGGTCAGAAAGAAAACAGGGGGCTGGCGGTCCATCCTAGACCTGCGACGTTGCAACAAATACCTGAAGCCCCAAAAGTTCAGGATGGTCACGTTGCAACACATGCTCGGCCAACTGGAAGAAAGAGACTTCTTGACGTCGCTGGACCTGGAAGACTCTTATTTCCATGTCGCCATTCTCAAAATTCATAGGATGTTTTTGCTTTTCGTAGTGCATGGACAGCACTACCAGTTCAAGACTCTGCCTTTTCGACTGAAGTTCCTCAGAGTGTTCACAAAGGGGCTGGCACCAGTGGCGGCCCTTCTACGTCTACGGTGCATTCACTTGTACCCATACCTTGATGGCTGGCTCATTCGGACCCGCTCGTAGGAGTTGGCCGTCAGGCACATGAAGACGACAGTCCAGCTACTGACGGATCTGGGATTCTCCATCAACTATCCTAAGTCCTGCTTAATACCATAGCAGAACACGCTGTTCCTAGGCGCCAGACTCAATACAGTGTCCTGCCTGGCGTCAACCTCTGAAGAGAGGGTGGCAGCCATTCAAGGGAAGGTGCAGTGACAGACGGCCACAGTGCGGACCACCAAGTCGTTGCTCGGCATGATGTCCTGCATTTTCCTCATCCTGCTCTGCAGGTTGCAAATGCGACCCCTTCAGGAGTCCCTGGATGCTCGCTGGATAGAGGTGTCTGGAAGCTTCATGGACAAGATCCCGCTCGATGACCAGCTCCGTCGGTGCGATAGGATGGTGGGGCATACGTTCCAACATCGCCCAGGGCACGGGATTTCAGAACCCTCCATACCAAGAGACAATCACCACAGACGCCTCCTTGGAAGGCTGGGGAGTGCTCACCGGACGTCTGCACGCCAGAAGCCTGTGGCTACTGGAGGGGGAAGGATCTCCATATCGACATCCTGGAGCTACGGGCAGTGTTCTGGGCCCTCAAGTCATTCCTCCCGTCTCTGAAAGGCAAGTTGATAAGGGTCTTCACGGACAACACCACCACCATGTTCTACGTTAGGAAACAGGGGGGCACTCGGTTCCCAGCACTCGCCAAGGAAGCACAGGACTTGTGGCACTCGGCCGTCAGACAAGGATGTTCCTCGTCCCTCTTCACCTGGTGGGAGTCAAGAACACGATCGCATACTACCTCAGCAGGGAACTGCGCTTCTGCCACGAGAGGGAACTTATGCAGGATCAGGTGGAGCACATCTTCGTCAAGTGGGGCAGGCCCCAGATCGATCTGTTGTAACGCGGCAAACTCCAAATGCCAGCAGATTACACCAGCCGAGGAGCCTGGGGGACGCGTTCTCCTTCCCGTGCAAAGGTCTGCTTCTGTACATGTTTCCTCCGCTCCCTCTTCTGCTACTAGTCATCAACACTCTCAGACAGTGTCAATGCAGGTTGATACTCATCGCCCCGCCGTGGCCAAGACAGATTTAGTACCCAGACAATCTCAGACTGTCAGCGTCGCCTCCGGTCAAGCTGCTGGTGGTTCCGGATCTTCTCGCCAGAGAATGAGGCACAATCCTGCTTCATGACCCAGGACCACTGAACCTGAAGGCTTGACTCCTGCAGCCTTAGAGTTTGGAGGCTATGAATTGTCAGCGGACTGCCGGAAGGTCCTCGCCAAGGCGTTGTCGACTATGAAGTGCTACGGTCACAAGTGGAAGCGTTTAGCTATGTGATGCCGGTCACCTTCACACATACATGTTGTTTTGCAAAACTTAACAAAAAGTTTCATTTTAATTTTAACAGGCCCCTTGTTTTCGTCCGTTAGGCTCTTTTGTCAATCAGATGTCTTTAATATCTCGTCTCCGTGATGCTCCTTATGACGTCACTTGCGCATGCATGTAGTGACGTCATGGACTTCTCGTCAGACATAAACACAGCCACAATTCCAAAATGGCAGACACAGCTGCATCGGCTCCTGCTTCCGGACGGAATCCATGCCTCTTAAAACTACGCTTTCTCTGCGAAACAATTATAAGTACATTTATGGGATTTACAACCCAACGCTGACACTCGGATCGCATATCATATCCTCACCAAATTACTTGCCATGTCTTTCAGATCTCTGGTAGCTTGCTCGAGATCCCATCTTATGCGATCACTCGCAAATATTGTGGGTTGAAAACCCAACATCCAGACTTGTACAAGCCTACGTGTTAGGACATTAGGATACCTTCCTTTTTTGGTAAGCCCTACCTATTTTCATAATACCTTCTACTTATATATCACTTGACATATTGACTAAAGGCTGGTATCTTCCTACAGGCATTTTTTGCCAACATTTGAGCGCTAAGGAAGTCCGCTTTGATGCTATTTCACCATCATGAATGGGACCATAGGTATGATTCTTGCCATATTATATATTATTCATATCCAAACATTGACCATATGGGTACATTAACTATGAACTGTTCTGTCCCTTTAGAGTAAGAGCAATCCGCACAATACGTACTGAAAATGACAGGTGTTCCTCACAGACTCCTAAAATCACTACTGGTTTCCTCAAACCAAGAGATTATTAATGCAGTCATATCTCCCACACAGCGTTGGCTAAGACAGACATCCTATTTATTGAGAGAATGGCCTTTTAGAGCCCTTATAGTCTTTTAGTTTGCACAGTTAGGCTATTTGAGACCAGAATTTCTCCTGAACATAGATCTAGCATACATTTCTTCTGGTAGAGCTATAAAATATCTCCATCTATGTACTGAACCCTGAACAAACACACTTGGACCACTTGAATCTAATTAGTAGGGTATGTTTTAGATATAATACAAGGTTGTATGTTTAAAAAGGAGATTCCATGATTAAATGAATGACATAAATTGCATATTAGATTATAGCTCTGGATTGCTATGTAGGTTATTGTCCACAATACACGAATTTACAAGGGGATTATGTACCTAAATATGTTCTTTTTCAACACATTAACTTGTATATTGAGCACAGTCAGATGTCATGTATCCAAAATTAAGAGACACAAACTAAAATGTCCCTTATAAATGTTTTTTTCTTTGTAGAAAATGATTTAAATGAATTTTTGCCCCTTACAAAGAGTGAAAACGACTCAAAACGCGTTGGGCCATTTGCAAATTAAAGTATTTTTATACTGTACCTCTAGTGTCAAATTGAATTCTTCAAATTAATTGCATGCCCACATGCTTTATGTCAAACATATGAATTAACAATACTGAATATTCTTGAAATATACTACAGTCCTCTCTGTCTCCCTTATACAAGGGAACAGATGCTTGACTGTCTTATATAAATACCTTTAAGGCTTACGCCATTAACAGTGTGCAGGGGATGCAGGTTTCCTAATTGGAAACCTTTCTTTAGATTGTTCCCCTACCAGCCTAGATACCAAGGCTGAGATTTTCTCCCATGCATCTTGAATTCTCTACAATAGCTAATACTAAGACCGCTTTAAACTTCCTTGATACCAGAAGTTTCATCAATTATTAGGTGTGCTGAGTGTTCCCTTCTTTTTCTTTGCTCAGGAACCATCCAGATATAAAGGGCAGTAATAAAGGGCATTCCGTTTGGGAATTACACTTCAAAGGTCATTTTGTACGCAGGCGATCTTTTGGTGCGGATTTCTGATCCTGAGCACTCATACCGAGAGCTTTTGTTGTCATTGCAGAGATTTTGAAATATCTCGAACTATAAGGTGAATGTCTCCAAAACCTTTGTTTTTCCGATTTCCCTTTCATGTCATAGGTGGTTATTTAGTGTGGACAGAGGGGTATGGTTTATTCAGGTTTTAAGTATTTAGGTATTCATGTGAACAGGGATGTTGAATTGCTCCTTGTGAATAACATTCGACTGAAACGTTCCGAGATAGCTGGACTTTGAAACAAATGGGAGAAGTTGAAGCTAACTCTTTGGGGCAAGGTTAGAGTGGTGAAAATTACTCTGCCTCCTAAGTTATTTTATGGTTTCAGTATGCTTCCTCTACCACTCTGAAATAAACTGCTTTTGAGTATTAATAAGTATTAATAAGTCCATGAACAGATTTCTGTGTGGCGGGGTAGGCTGTGCACGGATGCAATTCAGAGACTGGTGCATCTGGGTGGCTTTGGTTATCCGAATAGAAGCCGTTATCGCACTGCATTTGCGTTATGTGCACTACATCACTGGATTGGGATTGACCAAATCGACTGTGCATGCTGGTTAAGCATCGAGATGGAAGCTGTTTTGCCTATGTACCTTGATGTAATTCTATCTGCGGACAAAAGGCTACCGGTCAGCTCGACTCCTCCATTTATAAAACATGTTTTGGAAGAGATGCAATGAGATTTGTGGTGAAAAACACTTTGTGCAGACTCTTATTTGCGTAAAAACCTGGCTGTGCAACAGGATAATTGTGCTAGGTTGTGGATTTCATGGCAGAAAGCTGGCATTTGGAGAATTGGGCAGGTCCATGATGGTCCGAACATGCTTGACTTTGAATTTCTATGTTTTAAGTACAGGCTATAAATGGAGGAGAGATTCGCCACAATAACTCAATGAGAGATCTTTTTGCTGACATGCCGTGCCTGCGGTCCTGCACCTATCTAAGACCATGCCTCTATCTTTTCATCGACCTTATACAAACTTAGTACACCTTTTGAGTTTGCACTGGCATCGCAATGTGGTCGAAGTAATTGGGATTCAGACTAATGTCGTTTGTTGTCAGATATTGAGTGGAACCACATATGTGCGGGCGGTTAAGTGCAAGATTGATTTGGAGCTGCGGTATACACAGAAGGTGATTAACCACTATTTGTATTGGTCTCCTCGGAAGATGTGGTTGTGCAAGTTATGCTTCAAGGATGTTCGCTGGAACTGTAGGAGTGATGTAGGCACAACTTTCCATACGTTGTGGTTGTGTAGAAAAGTTCAGTTGTTTTGGGATGGTGTTTTCCAGAGAGTGAATCTGATCTTAGGCCTAGCTCTACTCCGAGATTCACTTATTGATGTGTTAGGCTTATTTGCCTCTGTCTGGTATTGTGGTAAACTCTTCTGGGCATGCATGACATGGTTGGTTGCTAAGAGACATATTCTAAAATTCTGGAAGAGTGATACTGCCCCTTGTGTTGATGATTGGCTGTTGAGTTTGTTGCTTCTGTCTAGGATAGGTGATCTGATATGATATTTTATTTGTATCGCGCTCGTACACAAGTGTTTCAGAGCGTGACAAGGAGAGGGAGGGGAAACATGGGAGAACAACAACAATCTTACCAGGCCCAGTGACATTGAGAACGTGCAAGTGCAAGGGAAAGGGGGAAAGTGCATGGAAAGGGGGAGGGTGGAAAGTGCGGAGCAGAGGAGAACAAAATAAATATTAATAAAGAAAAGAAAAATAAATAAATAGATAATGGAGGCAATAAACAGTGGCAAGTGCTGTGTTTACGGCAGCAGACTGGGTAAGTCTGATAAGTGCAGAAAAAGAAGAAAATGTGGGTGGGGGACTGTATGGGTACAGATACAGTCCCCCGTGCAAGGGGTGGCCAGGAGGGAAAAAGTGTCTTTCCATGCTGAAGATCAACATCAGTGTGAGGCGATCGGGCGTGTGTTTAACAACCTCTATGCTTGGTTGTTTCCAATCGTCCTCTATGGTTCTTTTAAAACCCACCCCCGCTTGCCCCTATGGTTTTTCTTTCTCCTATCTCTCCTTTCCCCCTTTCTTTCAATTTTCTTTCCTTTATTAACATGATCGTTGGAATGTACTCATTTATGTTCTATACTTATGTATAAAGTAGCAAATGTATGTTATTGTTTATATAACCTTTAAAACAAAGAATATTGGAGAAAAAAAAGATGGCTTGTCACTTTTTTCTGTTATATGGAGAGGGATACATATGAGCCAGTAGCTTGAACAGTATCCATAAGTTATCTACAGGGTTGTCACATGAGGTTGATTTAAAGCATCATTTATTTTCTTGGAAAAACTGCTGTATGTAAGGCAATTGGTTAATTGCATCTAAGCTTCTTGCTGTCTAAATGTTGTCACATTATGGTGATTTAAAGCAGTTGTTTTGTCCAACAAAACCATCTGTCTGAAAGGTAGGGGGTTAGCTGCAGCAATCGAGCATCTTCACACATCAAAAACGTAGCTGAATGTGACTCCTAATTACTAGATTACATAGTAGCCGACTACACGGCCCAGAATTAAAGTACTCACCTTGTTTAGTTTGTTCTGTTTTCTTTTGCATAGGTTGGTTGCTAGTAATTTGATTTGTTTAATTTGCAGAAAAGTATAAGATACAAAAGCTGTAATGTTAGAAATACATGAATGCAGGAAGGTGTCTGCCCACAGGAAAGTCAGATCTGTTGGATTTGCCATTGCTTATTTTCTTTGTTCTTCGTCTATCCCTAGTTTCTCAATTGAATAGATTTGGCTAGTGCATAGCTTGATTCACACTTTTCATTTGACCTGACAATGTTGTAGTGTTTCCTGTGTGTTTTCTACTCTCTCTGATAACGTAATAGAAATGTATTTATCAGAAAAATAAGATTATCTTCAAGAAATAGTAATATGGGTTATTAATAATTTGGGAGACAAATAATGTTCTTCTTGAATTTTGTTTTGAGTGCTTTTGCCAGTGCATACAATTAATTGAGATGTGCAATATTTTGAACGCAGTTGAAATTGTGTGATTTCTCGCCCACCCATTTTTAGGGTACTACGATGGCTCTGCATCCCCAGCACCTGGCTTTTGTAATCCAATACCCTGGAAACCTATCAACGTGCCACCTCCTCCAAAAGAAGCTTCCCGAAAAAACACAGTGAAGCCCACCAACAGACTAATCGCAAATCTATCCTATAGACCCAGCGCAAGAGTTCAGAGACCTAAGAACAATATATGTATTGGAGGAATGAGTAGAAAGTAAAGCTGGATATCATTTGACTAATGTTCAAGGGCAGTGGTTTTATTTAAATTGTTCCATGGATGAAATCTTTTGAAACTGTTCCAAGCACTGCTCTTCTAAGAAGAATGTACATTTCCTGGAGTATGTTTTATGGAACCAGTATATATTTTCTAATAGCTGATTCTGTTATAATATGCATTTTGAAAATGTGAACTGGTTAATTCCTATTTTTGTAGTGTATATTTTGTATAAGATCCAGACAACTCATTTTATATTTTTCGTATTTTACAAAGACATTGTTTTAAATGTTGTTCTGATTTCATTGATTTAAAAAAAAGTTGTTTCTGACTTTTATATGGTGTTCATCATCTTTATTAAGAATGCATGTTCCAAAGAGCAATTTACTTTGCCTTTGTCTTATAAAGTTCATTGCATTGTATTGTGCTTGCCATGCAGATCTGGTAATAAGACAGTAGCTACAGTTTCTCCTCGCATCATTGTCACTTCGTTTGCAGTGGTCGCCGCTAACTCACTGCAATTCTCCATGCTGCTGACTTTGTGGCTCTCGCTCCTGTATATTTGGTGCTTGTCATACATTTAAATTCTTTACATTATGCTCAACTGTAAACTCGTCTCTACTCCTACTAATTTTGGATTTTTGGGTAGTACTCTTTGAACAAATTGCTAACATTAGATTGTATAACCCTGCAAACTACATTTTTGTGTACAATTGTTTGGGGGGGCGGGGGTCACACCGCCAAATAAGTTACTGAGCTCGTTACCCATAGGAACCTTCTAGAGTCGGACTCGCATCCTAAAGGAAACCAGAGGCCATCTGCTGCTTCTCCCTATTCCCCCCGCCCCCCACTTACATTAAAGAGAGGGCCCACAAATCCTGCAAAAAAGGCACATATTTGTGTCTTTGTCCTCTGTGAAAGCTTGAGGGGCTGCATTACTTTACAGTTGTGCATGTGCAAATGCCAGTTGTGCATTTTC
Organism: Ambystoma mexicanum; assembly: GCF_040938575.1. Taxonomy (NCBI): domain Eukaryota; kingdom Metazoa; phylum Chordata; class Amphibia; order Caudata; family Ambystomatidae; genus Ambystoma; species Ambystoma mexicanum. The sequence goes on along the minus strand of NC_090934.1, from coordinate 649,642,813 downwards.
TATAGAATTTGCATCAGTGCAAATAAAGAGCAACTAGTCTCATACTGCGTGTGGTGATGTCTGGGACAAAAGAGGGGGCATGATTTTCAGAGACAATTTTATAATAAAGGTTAAAAGTCAAGCTTACATCGGTTGCTGTTAAAATCAGGTACACACACTTTTACAGCACAGTATGTATGCCATCAACATGTATAATAAACTGCCTCTGGATGAGAACCGAAGTCCTGTTAAGCGTGGGATTTAGTCTCATGGTTAGTAGGGGCGAATGTTATTGATGGCCACCGTTGCAAAACTGACATTTTCTAATGCTGAAAAGAAATCTGTTTTAACCCATGTTTGGAACCCTGCAAGTGGGGGTAGGGGGTCAGAGCTGACCAACAAGGTATGCCCTTCCCACTTTACTTAGCTGGCGGCAGCATACCTTGATAGTTTTCATAATGCTTCACTTAGCACTAATGTTACTGTTTTCATACGCTTGCAGTGCCACACTTTGTTCGCAGTAGCACTTTTCCAATGCAATATGCCCTCAGCACATACAGTTTGGAAATGTCATAATGCTCCATATTTTCAACAACCCTCGCATTTCACTCGGTCTATCGAACGGATGGCAGTTGTCCTTTGATATTGAGATGCTGGTCCAGTTTGAACTTGAAATGATAACAATTTACAGGGCAATAAAGAATCCGAGCACTCTGTCCTTGATAGGGTGACCGAGACCGTTTTTCTTTTGTATATCTGAAGAAAAACCAACCGAGAAACTCGCAGAATATCCCCTTCCCAAAATAAGGCACACCCAGTTGCTTTTTATGGAGTTTTATACAATGAAACTCGTACATTGGTGAATGTATTTACATTTGAATGTCAAGGTTTCCAACGTTTTTTAACTTGCATACGCGCGGCCACGTCTCTTGCTTATTCATCTCCTAACCACTTGACGTGCTTTACTTCCGGGGAGTCGCACCGTTATACGTAAACATTAGCTTCCGTAAACGCCAACGCACGTAAGATATCCCTGCCATTGTCAGAGTAGGGCTGATCCTCGTTTTCATGTCTCTTGCTCCACAACCCCTGTTCCAGGCATAGGCTTGTTCTGAACAGGGTCTTGATTTGCAGCACCCCGACTTATAGTCGGTGTCATTTTCGAGCCAACCAATCATAGACTGTTACTGCATCTTCCACGTTCTACAGCGATGAGCATGGGGTCTGAGAGCTATGCACTGGTCACTGAAAAATGTGTGCAACTTAAAACTATGCTAATATGCTTTGCTTTTTCCGACAATACTGCGAATAGCACATATTTTAATTTGACCACTACATATGCATAGTTTACACTTCTAAATCTCACAGTGCTTCAATTAGAGCACTTTGCAATATAATTTCCCTTTTTTAACTCTGCAGATGTAAAACCTTTTTCAATTTAATGTTTGCATAATTAATACCCTATTTATGATGCACAGTTGGAACATTGCAAATATCCATACTGACCAACTTGGTCCTGAAGTGGGAGAATGGAAAAACAGGCTCCCATCTTCCCCCTCTCGCGCCTGGCCTAAAGGTTCACGGCCCAAGCACCCGCCACGAGAAGAGTTTGCCCATCTACCAGACGACCAGATACCCTGGTACAGGACCATAAGGATGTGTCCATCTGCCTGCCCAGCAGCCCGCCCTGCCCATGCCGATGCCTGCGGCATGGATCAACTAGACTAAAACCTATACGTCGTTAGAGATGCCATGACGACCTAGCCAACGGATAGCACACCTGTGCCAATATACACACTGGACACTCCCGCACCAATCTACACGAAGAATATACTCAGTGCTATGACGTAGGCGACAGACATACTCACGGACGTGCATCTTTATTATTTTCCACATAGGCTCTCAAAATGCAGAAACGAAAGACGCACCATGAACTCATCTAAAGAGCTTGCTCACGCTTCTTCTAAACCTAGGTGCCATAATGAGAATTATAACGAAGACACAATACTGGTCATAAGACAATATGAGACTATAACCTAAAGCGCCTGCGCACCAAACGGTTCCACCTATACACCAGGCCTAAGTAGGCCGCAAGCAAGAGCTCCCGTGGACGTTAACAGAACAAGAGTCAGGTTGCTGATCCTGCAGAATGAGCCTGGCGAAAGCAGACAGCCAAGGTCGTAATGTTGCAAACCCACATTCCAAAAGCAGACCATCAAGGGCACGATGTTTCAACCTCGCACGCCGTGCACCAACATTAAAGTCGCACCTGCAAATTAAACCAGGCACACAGTGGAAAAACAATATTAATTGTGCAGAATTCTGCCTCAAACACGGTCCCACCTCACGTGACCAAGCCGAACCTGACAAGATGCCAAGCCCAGGAGGAAGAAGGCGTCTGGATCCCTCGTTACAAGACACAGGCAGATACACTTGAAAGGATCAATGGACATCTGCGACAGTGGGAGTAGTCGGCCGTCCAGCTCATGAATAAGTCTTCACATTGTCTGCATGTACCCATAGTGAAACATTGTTGCAAATTGCAGGTACACCAAGAACTGGGAACAGCGATGGTCCCAGGCTGGGAAGTTCACGGGCGCACCAATCAGAACATGGGGCTCTTATCGCTGACGCCATTAACATTAACCAATCATTAGGAGTCTTCATGTAACAATTCTCATGTATCTAATTGTAGGGACAACCCAGATATATCACCTGACTAACCCTTGTCCACTCATATTATTCTCTATACGTATGCTATACTAACCCTACCACTCGAGCAACCAATTAAGAGTGGCGATAGGTTTTTTTGTTAACTTTCTAAAGTGACGCAAGTAGCGCGTCATACTACAGTAAAAAGGGCCTGCGAGCCCCACGATTGTGTGTGTGTCAGGACAGACGCGTATGATCCTTGACCCATCCCTGCCGTTTGTGTTTAATAAACAGCAGAGTCACCTTGCTTCTTGTGTGTGTCTCATACTCTATCTCTTTTGGGATATACGGGAGGAGTTGGGGCCTCCCTGCCCGGAGGTCTGCGGACGGCCCGGCCGACCCCGGCAGAATTTCCCCCCGACAAGTTGGAGGCACTGCTGAGATCTGTTTAAGATCCGCCTTTTTATTTTTTTTTACTTTTTCCAGGCACTCCGGTTGCGAGGAGGCCCGGCGGCGTGGCCCCTCTGCCGTCGCCCCCTTTTGAGGACTACAGGACCATCGCGGAGCTGCGAGAAGACCGGACAGCGCAATCCGGATATTGGCCCTCGGGAGCCGGTTGAGAAGTATCCCGCCCGCGGTTGGCGAGTGTCCAGACGTGGTCCAGACGAGGGGAGGTGACGAGCCGCTCGGAGGGGTGCACGCAGTCGAGCGGCCCCGCATCAAGAGAACTTGGTGAGCATGCCACGCACAACAAACAATGTGAAATTGTGAGGGAGGGGGGAGGAATTAAATACGGGAGGCGGGAGGTGTTGCACAGGTGAACGGCGAAGGTTTGACAGTTTAGTGTTAGAAATAGAATGAATGGTAGTTGAACAAGCGCGAGAGCAGTTGGCTACGTCACGCGAGAGAAGGGGGCGGAGCACGAAAACATCACGTGCCCCCTCTTGTAGACACTGATTGACCAAGGTCGCGACTACGTGTAAGGGTGTGTGTGTGTGTGGTTTCCTACGATTTGGCATTTATTGATCAATGAGTAGATGAGGATCCCTATTGTTCGAGCAAGACACTCGATAGGTAGATGACGTTTCCCTGTAGGCGGTAGCTAGTTAGTTGCCCAATACGGAAGATAATTGGCTGGTTAAGCCCTCCTGTCGAGGGGCGTATCACACGCGAGGCGACGCAGCGTGCGCAGTCCGATTATATTATTGATTTGATTACCTTGTTCCAGGAGTGACAGGAAGACAGCTGTGGGGTTAACGGGGGTAGATTGCAGGTGTATTTTGGATTTAAAGAATATATGAAGAACTTACCAGTAGCTCTAAGAGATCGGTGACGTCACCAGTAGGGTTTTCATAGGATATCGCAAGCACGAGGCATCTTCGTTTTGAGAGTGGTGGGGAAGAGAACTGTGGTAAGGGAGTGGAAACGGAGATAAACGGTAAACGAGTTGATCGAGGAAAGGCGAAACGGGGAACGTGGCTGCGCACGAAGAACGCCGGCCACGGCAAGTGTAGAAGCGGGAGGAGCACGTGAAAACAGGACGACTGTATAAGAACGTAATAAGGGGTACGCAGCCGCAGGGGGCTACATACGCCTCGGCCGAAGGGGGCCGTAAGGGTGTTGTATAAAGGAAGAAAGGCAGAGGAAAATCTACAAATGTAACATACTATATTTTTATAATTTTCCTTAAGCGGACTATCGTAAGTCCCCAAACTTACGGGGCCAGGTAACGATATAAGGCTGTATATTGTAAACTACTAGTGGGATAAACTGATACCAGATTAGGGAAGGGTAGCAAGTGGAGCGCTACTATGTCATACGGAACAGGATTGGGAGGGTGGGGGAACACCCTCACCACGCCACTACAATACATATGCACAACACTGCCACCCCATAGAGAGAAACTGATTAAGTATAGCATAGAATGGACCCAGGGGACAGATAACAAAATGCTAACACCGTGGCCGCCTAACGGTAGCTTCGATCCATATGCCCAACATTCACTATTAAATCATCTGCACAATACATATAAAGGGAAGAAGTTGGCAAACCACGTGGAGGTGTTTAACTTATGGAGGATGTTCCAGGGGTCCCGACCAGGACCAAATGGAATATTCACTATGGGGGAAATACCAGAAGAAACAGAGATTAAGGAGGAAGGAGAGGATGGGAAACAGGGGAATGAGGACCCAAAGAACATGGGAAACAGAGGTGAGGGAGGAGAAAAGAATAATAAAGCAGATGAAATAAAAAAGGAACCGAGCAATGACATACCCCTAGCAACGGGAGTAAAACAGAGGGAGGGGGGTTGTACCCTTTAAGAGAATTGGGAGAAATAGAAAGAGGACAGTTAAGGGCGCTGAGGGATTCTCAAACCCGGCATACAGCCCTCCACCATATGTGGCTCATAGGAAAATGCCAGCAGGGGAGGGGAGGACTGGAGAAGACCAGACTGTGGAAATAGGAAATGATGAATGGGTAGCTGCACAGATATTATTAAAATTATGAGGTTCATTAACAGGAGAAGAGAAGGAGGCAGTAAAGAAAACAGACGAGGATAATGCCAGGGAGAGTGAATTGAGGGGGGAAGAGCTGTTAAGAGAAAAGAGATTTTGGAGGAACGATTAGCAAAATTAAGGGATGAACAGAATGAATTGATCAAGTAGCTTGAGAGGGAGGAGAGAGAGAGAGCGAGGAAAAGGAAAGAAGGTAAGAACGAATTGGAAAAAATAAGGGAACGAACTGAGGAGCAAAGGAGAGAAGCTGACAGGGTAAAAGCAGCAGCAGAAAGGGTATCAAGAGTAGTACTGCGGGAAAAGAAAAGGGGAAAAAGAAAAAGAAATGGCAATATGGAGGAGGAGGTTACTATCAGAATCAACTAAGAAATACGAAGAAGGGAGGGTGATGGAGAGTATAGTAGAAAAAGAAAGGGCGAAATGGGAAAGGAAGAAAGAGGATGAAAGAATATTAGAACAGATGAGAAGTGAAGTGATGGAGGAATTGAAAAGGAAAAGGGAGGAAAATAGTAAGGAGATGGAGGAAAGGTATGAAGGAGAAAGAGGAGATAGGGGAAGGGAGAGTGGAGCATGGGGGGATGTATATGGTGACACAGAAGTAGCAACAACATCAGCACAAAGGGGAGCGGTTGATAAAGGAGAAAGAGGAGAACTGGACCTAATAGATTTACAAACAGTAACGATCAAGGGGAAAAAGACCGAGTGGGGGGTGCCGTTTAGGACTAGCTTTTGTAGTGAGGAATAGGGAGCGGAAAATGAAGGAAGAAACAGTGAAAGGGAAAGCTTAGATAAACTATACATCACCCGGACCAACCTAGACTCACCATGGATCAGTAGGAGAAAGGATGAGATGGAGAGAAGTGAGGAGGGAAAGGAAGGAATAGAGGAAAGACAGGCACATGAGGCCGCAGCATCCCCATCACGCCCTCCCCTATTGCACCCTACATGCTCAACCACCTCACGTTCGTTACGCAAAATAAAACTAGCACCCTTCACCGACGAACTGACACCCTATACATGGCGGCTTAGAGACCTCCCTAGTCGCAGGCAGGAAAGAGGTATACACATGCCCACATTAAATACAGAGAAAGATGGAAGAAGGGGGAAAGATGGAGAAGAAAGAGGTATGAGCAGGGGAAATACAAACGAAAGTGAAAATGTGGAAGAAAGGGAAGAGGAGGAAGGGTGTGAGGACTCAATATTATGGAACACAAAGGGTGAAACGAGACATAATTTAATGCCACTTTTGGAGAGAGGTGGGGTTAGACCACAGTATGTTCCTTGGAAGCATACCGATAAAGAAAATATAAAATGTAGGCTCCCATCATTAAGTGGAGGTGCGGGTAAATGGATATATGAAATGGAAAAACACACCGCAGGACAGAAGCTGGCAGTAGGAGATGTAAAGGGCCTTTTAATATCAATATTAGGGGATAGAGCGGATGACATCTGGAAGAGAGCGGGATTTCATGGGGTAACAATAACAAATACATCGCACGATGGGGCACCGTTCGCAAACTGCAGACATGCACTATGGCAGGCACTGAGGGTACAGTACCCAGACACATCAGATATAGGAGCAATTACATCCCGCAAGATGCATGAGAACGAAGATCCTGTTGATTATATCCAGGAAATCCAAGAGAAGTGGCGCATGGAAACTAGAGAACAATGGGATAAAACACCAGCAATATTTTACCATATACTGGTACAAGGGCTCCCAGAAGGAGTTCAGAAACAACTAAAGAAAGTAGTGGGAATGGAAGCAAAACCGTGGCCCGAAATACAACTGACTATAGTGCATCATTGTAGGACGTGGCAAGGAAAAATGAAACAAAAGGAAGAGGACAGGAAAACGGAAGAGGCTAAATTAGTACAGAAAAAGCTTACTAAATACACAATGGAAGGGGCACTAATAACTACACCTACAACAATGACCCAAAACCCCACACAAGTAGTGGTTGCACAAGATTCCTCTCAAATGCCACCTTCACTGGCTATAACACAACAGGTGCCACCAATCCAATCATACACGACCAACATGGGGGGAGGGCATACAATGGCAGGAGCCGGGTATTATAATTATAACAGGGGGAGAGGAGGAATTATGAGAGGGAGAGGGTACGGATATGGCACCCAACCGCAGGTGGGAGGACTTAGAAATTCCTACCCCACAGGGCAACCAGTATACCAGGACAACACAGGGAGCTTTCCATGGCAGAATAGGGAACCACCGGTGTGTTGGAGCTGTGGACTATTGGGGCACATGTCACGCACGTGTAGAGTTAGACCAGGAACACCATCATGGAGTGATCAGGGACAACCAAGGCCCTCACAAGTACAGCAGGGCATACCACAACAGCAAATGTTGCAACAAGGAAATGAACAACAACAACAATTAACACAACAACAGCCCCAAACACTGCCACAACAACAGGTAGCGATGACACAACAACCCCAAACACCACAAACACAACTGGGTAGGGTGACGGTTTTGGGAAACAACCCTTATACCGGAAATGGCCAGTCGTTGTACCCCCAATAGGACAGCCCACAGACAGCCTTGGTGTGTCCCATCCTGTCAGTAACACCTAATATTGCGGAGGAACCACGCATAGAGGTAACGATAGGTGACAAAAAATTATCATTCCTTGTTGACACCGGGGCGACCCGGTCTTGCATAAGGGAAGGTAAATTTAAGATGTCAGGCGAGGCCATGAACACCCAAGGATTCTCTGGGGCTAGAGGGTTGGTTCCCTTTACTGATAACATTCCCTTATCTATTGGAGATTACGATCTGTCAGTTCCACTTTTATATTATAGTGCCTCACCAGTAAATATACTCGGGAGAGATATAATGAACAGGTTGAATATGACGATCTCCTTTACTGAGGACGGCATAATTTGCTCTACTCCGGGGATTAACATGCTCACGGCACGACAGATTATGCAAGCATACTGTGGACAGACAGCGATTAGGGCGGAGCCAGTAGATGGTGAACTCTTCCAGTATGGAACGGACATGGCAATTGCATGGATGCCAGGGATAGAAGGGAAAATATGGAGAAGGCCAGCAGCCTATCTGTTCAGACCAGAAACACCTGTTAATGAACCAGAAGGGAAGGTGGTTTCAATGGATATTGACAGCATTATTGCAACAGCTGATTATATTGCTGTACATGCCCAAGACAGAGAAGGAAGAGCATGGAGGGCCGTGATAGCATTAGCAGAAGGATGTAGGCTCACCCAGGTGTCAGATGAGGAGCTGTTTTCAGATGAAAAGGAGGAAGGTGAAATGGTGTTTATGATGAGTGTGGAAATATGGCTAAGAGTGGCCTACAAACAAGTAGCACAGAAAATTGCAATGGCACTTGAGGCACCCTCATGCACCCCGGTCCCTTTCTTTAAGGACGATATGTCAAAAGTACCCAAATCATTGTGGACTACTGGCCCCTATGACGTGGGCTGCATAAAAAGTTTAGGGGGAGTAAAAATAAAATTGAAAAAAGGTGCAATACTCCCCAGAGTAAAACAGTACCCACTATCAAAAGAGGCAGATGAGGGCATATATGAAACCATAACGGCCCTTATAAATAATGGTATATTGGTCCCCTCAGAATCACCATGTAATACGGCTGTGTACCCAGTGCGCAAGGCTAAAGGGGGGTCTTGGCGCTTTATACAGGATCTCAGGCCCTTGAACAACATAGTAGAAGCGGAATATCCCGTAGCTGCAAACCCGGCCACAATCTTGTGTGGCATTCCAGCAGAAGCATCACGATTTACAGTGATCGACCTTAAAAATGCTTTTTTCTCAATACCATTACACCCAGACTCACAAGATCTGACGAGCTTCACTTACAGAAACACTAAGTGGAAGCACACCAGATTGCCACAAGGGTATTGTGAATCACCTTCAATTTTCAATAGAGTGATACTGATGGATTTGGGTAACATTGAAGTAGAAAGCACGGTGTTGCAGTATGTGGATGACATAATAATTTGCAGTAAAAACGAAAAAACATGCAGAGAGGACTCCTTAAAGATGTTGACAATATTGGCTGACAAAGGTTACAAGGTAGACATGGAAAAGATACAGTACTGTCAAGAACAGGTACTTTACATTGGTCAGCTTATATCCCAACATGGAAGAAAGATCGCACCACAAAGAGCACAAGCTATTTCGACCACTCCAATGCCACAAACTGTAAGGGAACTGCAGCAGTTCCTGGGGCTCTGCAACTACTGTAGAGCTTGGGTATTTGATTACAGTTCATACATAGGACCCCTGCTTGAGGTGTTACGGGAAGCTAATAAAGGGGAGAAAAAACTGGGGTGGACGATGGAAATGAAAGAAGCTTTTGATGAATTAAAAGATGCGATATCAACTGCTCCGGTACTGGCATCCCCAGACTATGAGCAGCAATTTTTTATATTTTCACATTGCGACTCAGCAGTAATGAAAGCAGTGTTGGCTCAAAAAACAAGCGTGGGCTACAAACCAGTAGCATTTTACAGTGGCCACTTAGATCCTGTAATGTTAGGCCACTTCCCCTGCGAACAAGGTCTCGCCGCAGCTGCTTTTGCGGTGGAAAAAGCATCCGCAATCACCATGGGGGGCCCGACTACACTATTTGTGGAACATGCACTTTTTGCGATATTAAATAAACCTAAATCCACCCTAACCACGCAAAGAGCATCAGGTTATGAGATCATTCTATCCAGAGCCAAACTATCAATTGTTAGATGCAGCACGGTCAATCCTGCAAGGTTCCTAGCAGAAGTAATTGAGGAGGGAGATTATGCCCATGACTGTACACAAATAACTGAAATGTACTCATGTACTAGAAAAGTTGAGGAAAAGGCACTAGAGGGGGGTGAGCTCTTATTTATTGATGGGTCATCAACTATCGATCAGAGGGGTGGTGTGAGGAGAACTGGGGCTGCGGTGGTAAAAATGATGGAGGTACCGGCGTGTGTGGCAATGAAATGTGTACAATTACCACAGCATTACTCCGCTCAAGCAGCTGAACTGGTCGCACTGATCTTGGCGTTGAAGGAATGCTTTGACAAACGGGTGACCATATATTCCGACAGCGCATATGTTACATTCACTGAACACTCAGGGCTGTCGAAATGGAGAAGAAGAGGGTTTAGGAGAGCTGATGGCACTCCAGTGCAACATGCCCTCTTATTGGCTGAACTAATTGAAGTAATTAATGACCCCCAAGAATTAGCTTTAGTGAAATGCACCGCACACACCAATGGTGAGGACCACGTCTCGAAGGGAAATGCAGCAGCGGATGCACATGCGAAGTATGCTGCATACTTTGGTGAGATATGGAACCCCCCAGAGTCACAGAGAGGGAGAGGGAGGGGAATGGCTAAGGATATGTTTACAAGAGAAGGGTACACCCATCTCCCAGCCACACAGATTATGGAGTTACAAGCGGCTGCACCAATGGCCGAAAAAGAAATATGGGTAAAAAGAGGATGTACAATGTCACCAACTGACGCACTATGGCGCCAGGGTGGCACTGGAAAGGTTGTAATACCATTGGCACTTTTGAACACCACCCTGAACCAACTACATCATCCATCCCACACAGGCAAGGAAGTAATTGCAGCACGAATTAGGGAAGACTGGTTCTGCCCCGAGTTAAATTCGCATGTGTCAAATTTTATCAGTAATTGTCTCACATGTCAACAGTTTACGGCCGGCCACACTCTAAAGGTGATAAGAGGTACTATACCCCGGCCAGAGGGACCTTTCTGGCATCTCCATATTGACTATGTTGATATGATCAATATATGTCAAGGAAATAGGTATATGATTGTAGTAGTATGCCCATTTTCTAGGTGGATTGAGGCAGGGCCCTGTTCACGCCCAGATGCATTTAGAGCAGCTAAATTCCTAGTGAGGGAGGTCTTCCCCAGGTGGGGAGTGTGCGAGGTGTTAAGGTCAGACAATGGCCCACATTTCGCTAACGAGATGTTTCAGCACATTACATCACTGCTGAACATTAAACATAAATTTGCATGTGCATACCACCCACAGGCCAACGGTATATGTGAACGCCTGAATGGCCTATTAAAGGAGGCAATTGCAAAGATGCAGCAAACAACAAAGAGGAGTTGGTTATATTGTCTTCCATTAGCCCTATTTGAGCTAAGGAATAGGCCAGGGTCCGACCACCACCTCACTCCCCATGAGGTGGTTACCGGACGTCAAATGCGCCTTCCCCTAACGCCAACGTCAAGAGCATTTACCGACCACGAAAGCACAGCAAGTGTTCTTGGTGATGAAATGTACCAATATGTGTCTTCTTTGATTACTAGTGTAGTGTTTGTGTCTCAACAGCTCGAGCGCACACGGGGCGGGTCTAATAGAAGCCAACAAGAAGACGCGGATAAAGAACTGGAAAAGGAAGGACTGTGTAAGATTGCTAAAGGTGACCACGTACTACTTCGCAACTTCAATAGGAAGTGGAACAGCCCACGCTTTACTGGCCCCCATCTGGTAGAGGAGGTATCAACAAGAGCAGTAAAGCTACAGGACAAGCGTGCCTGGAACCACCTACACAACGTAAAGATCTACAAACTACAGACCCGCCCCAGCGCCACCGACAAGTCCATTGAGAGAACAGCGACAACATCGACAACGGAGGAAGAAAGTTCTACCACAGCCAGCGGCCCAAGTATTCCCATACCTTGTCACTCCCCAGACTCCCCAGAGACAATAACTGAAGAAGAAAGGGGTGATCCCCATACAGCCCACCCCATGATCACACGCTCAAAGAGTAAAAGCCACGTCCACCAGTTGAGCCCAAAAACCCCCTGCCCACCATCCACTGACCCCTGTCCCCATAACAGTAGTAACTGAACTGAAGGACATTGCCTTACACAAATACACATGTAAACACATGAATGCTCTCTTTTCTTTTCTCTCGCACATGCAGGAACCGCGTATTATTGTACTGCTAAGAAAGTAGATAACTAACAAATTCACTGCCCAGGAGTAGATGGTACCCTCAGACGATAATTACCCAGAAGAATTGTCACACCAATTTGTATATGAAATAAAAAGGCCAACGTACCTGAAAAGGAGAAGGGTACGTGTCTACTACACAGCGTTCCTTTTGGCCATAGAATACTCGATGCCCCACCTCCACCCATACTTGCCTGCGCTAAGAGATAGATCGCTTAGATTAGCGTGGGAACAGCTCTTCGCCTGGGCACTGAATGACTATTTGATAGGGAGAGCTTAAAAAACAACAACTAACATTTAATAACCAGCATATTGAGAATTTTCAGGCGGGCAACTCTAACGTCGCAAGAATACGCTGCCGGACTGCAGCAAGGTAAGAGCAAAATGCCGGTGAAATTAGCATATGTAATAAAAGTAATAGGGATTTTGATAATCACCGGGTTCGTAGCTGCCTCTATATGGCAGTACAGCTGTGCTATCAATATTATTGCTGTACCCAAACCTAACACACCCCCATCCCCAGCTGCAACAGGTGTTACGTCAGGTGATATTAGTAAAATTGCGCACAAGCAAAATAGAGTTCAACGCAGCACATACTCAGATAATAAAGGTATTGACAATTATATACAAGATTCAGCACACGTCTCAAACAACATATGGTATCAACACATGACCCGCATTGGTAAGCAGACAACAGAAGACAGCTGCTACGTTTGCTCATTAAAACCATACGCCATGAGCGCTTCTCGAACATTTGTTGCCACAGAAATAGACGAAAAAACAGCACGATGCATAATATACTTGGCACTGTTCCAAACGAAAGGAAGATTTCAAGGGACAGTGGTGCATATGACGTGGAAAACACGAGACTCATACCCATACGAAAACAACTTCCTCAAGACTTATTTGAGTTACCACAAGAGCAGTTTACATGCTGAAGCATTCAGATACATAACAAGTGGTCCTGCAAAAGGAGAAACAAAGAAAGTAACACTGCAGTATTTATCATGTGATTGGTACGCCACTGAAGTTGCTGGTAAACTAGGATGCTGGGAGAGGCCACTGATGACGATAACGGGGAAAGTGTACTTGGACAACAAATGGCAGATAGGAGTGATTGGCAGCAACATGGTAACAAAAGAAACTATTTCAACTATCGATGCACACAACCACAGATGTTGGACGACTTGGATCAAATACGTGCCTATGCTCACATGGATAGAAACGGATGAAGACCCGATAACAATAGTGCCGCTGACTGCGCCTAAAGTATGCTACCAACATAAAGGAGAGGTGGACGTAGGATACAACACCAATTGTGGAAGCGTGATGGAGTTACCTGAGGGGGGGAGCAGGAACAGCAGTGATAATGGACAATTACTGGGCCTGTGGAGAAAAGGCAGATCACACACTGCCCCCTCTGTGGAATGGTGTATGCACGATGGTGCACGTCAATGTACCATCACTAGTGGTACCCCAGAAGCATGTGAACGTGGCGAACTTTCCCAAAATGGATGAAGGGGACAAGAGAAATAAGAGATCTGCACCACCTCAGGAGGAGCCAGGGAACAGGACCAGCGGCAATGATACTGTCCTAAATAGACGGAAAAGACAAGGAGAACCTCTGACAGGAAATTACCTATGGGGAAGGTCGGAAACGGCACTCACTTCAATCCCGCCAGAACACAGACTATTCAGCAGAGCAGCAATGTTCTTCTCCTCAATAATCCATCCGGGACTACAGGCTTACGCAAACGCAAAATGGCTCCAGATAACTAGATGGGAACTTATGATGACCATCAATTCTACAGTAAACGGATTCAACGCGATAAAAGATGAGCTGCGAGCAATAAGGATGGTAGCACTGCAGAACAGATATGTATTGGACCTCCTCACTGCCATGGAAGGAGGAGTTTGCGCAAAGATAGGACAATCATGCTGCACATTCATTCCTGCCAAAGATGCTGACAACGGTACACTGACAGAAGCAGTTTCACAATTGGCCCAGTTGCACTCCAAAATGGTGGATGAAAGTAAAGGTGTGAAAAAGGATGAGAGCTGGTTTTCGCTATTATGGTCATGGATGCCATCTTGGCTGTCAGATGGACTGAAAATTATAGTTGGTTGTATTATTTTGGCTGGAGCTACACTGATCATAATATGATTTTGGAAAGCCCGGAAGGCACGCACCACTGACGAGTTGCTTGAAATGGTCGGTATGCACCCACTGATGCCAGCAGATGACGGCCAACACACAGGCATAATCATACAAGAGAGAGAGAAATTGCGCAACCAGATCATCACCAACCACCTGGACCCACCATCGGTGAAGGTCGAGAACCCAAGAAACCCCAGGGGTTACATAGGGAAATGGGTATACTGTACTCCTGGAGGAACCTGTGAATATATGTATTGGTCATTTGAAGATCGTGTTAACCATTATGGACATTTAGGAGGAATAACTAAAATATGGAGAGTAAGAGGAGATAACGAAAAGGATATGTTTGTGGTCGACAAGTCGACCAGAGGGGGGACTGAAGTGGGAGAATGGAAAAACAGGCTCCCATCTTCCCCCTCTCGCGTCTGGCCTAAAGGTTCACGGCCCAAGCACCCGCCACGAGAAGAGTTTGCCCATCTACCAGACGACCAGATACCCTGGTACAGGAACATAAGGATGTGTCCATCTGCCTGCCCAGCAGCCCGCCCTGCCCATGCCGATGCCTGCGGCATGGATCAACTAGACTAAAACCTATACGTCGTTAGAGATGCCATGACGACCTAGCCAACGGATAGCACACCTGTGCCAATATACACACTGGACACTCCCGCACCAATCTACACGAAGAATATACTCAGTGCTATGACGTAGGCGACAGACATACTCACGGACGTGCATCTTTATTATTTTCCACATAGGCTCTCAAAATGCAGAAACGAAAGATGCACCATGAACTCATCTAAAGAGCTTGCTTACGCTTCTTCTAAACCTAGGTGCCAAAATGAGAACTATAACGAAAACACGATACTGGTCATAAGACAATATGAGACTATAACCTAAAGCGCCTGTGCACCAAACGGTTCCACCTATACACCAGGCCTAAGTAGGCCGCAAGCAAGAGCTCCCGTGGACGTTAACAGAACAAGAGTCAGGTTGCTGATCCTGCAGAATGAGCCTGGCGAAAGCAGACAGCCAAGGTCGTAATGTTGCAAACCCACATTCCAAAAGCAGACCATCAAGGGCACGATGTTGCAACCTCGCACGCCGTGCACCAACATTAAAGTCGCACCTGCAAATTAAACCAGGCACACAGTGGAAAAACAATATTAATTGTGCAGAATTCTGCCTCAAACACGGTCCCACCTCACGTGACCAAGCCGAACCTGACAAGATGCCAAGCCCCGGAGGAAGAAGGCGTCTGGATCCCTCGTTACAAGACACAGGCAGATACACTTGAAAGGATCAATGGACATCTGCGACAGTGGGAGTAGTCGGCCGTCCAGCTCATGAATAAGTCTTCACATTGTCTGCATGTACCCATAGTGAAACATTGTTGCAAATTGCAGGTACACCGAGAGCTGGGAACAGCGATGGTCCCAGGCTGGGAAGCTCATGGGCGCACCAATCAGAACATGGGGCTCTTATCACTGACGCCATTAACATTGACCAATCATTAGGAGTCTTCATGTAACAATTCTCATTTATCTAATTGTAGGGACAACCCAGATATATCACCTGACTAACCCTTGTCCACTCGTATTATTCTGTATACGTATGCTATACTAACCCTACCACTCGAGCAACCAATTAAGAGTGGCGATAGGTTTTATTGTTAACTTTCTAAAGTGACGCAAGTAGCGCGTCATACTACAGTAAAAAGGGCCTGCGAGCCCCACGATTGTGTGTGTGTCAGGACAGACGCGTATGATCCTTGACCCATCCCTGCCGTTTGTGTTTAATAAACAGCAGAGTCACCTTGCTTCTTGTGTGTGTCTCATACTCTATCTCTTTTGGGATATACGGGAGGAGTTGGGGCCTCCCTGCCCGGAGGTCTGCGGACGGCCCGGCCGACCCCGGCAGAATTTCCCCCCGACAGTCCGATTGCTACTTTCAAAGCCTTCATGATTGAATGGCCAGAGCAAAAACGCCATTCTTGTTTATTCTGCTGTTGTTACTACACTTGTAATATCCTTGAGTTATGCCGATAGTTCTGCCAGATGGTCACTTTGCGCCTCGCCTATAGGTGGGCTCCACCTACAGTGGGTGGTGAGAGCTAACTCCACACTTAATTTAATCCAATTTAAAGATTTAAAGGGGCTGCAGCTTTGGCACCTTGCTAATGGAGGTGAAGAAGGCTAGAGGTTGGATTTGTGGTGACGGGACAAGGTAAGGTGCTCCTTCTCTTTCAAGTGAGGCGGTGGGGCGAGCCACCACTGTGAGGCAAGAGCTCAGAGGAATGGGTCCTTTCTAGCTCAAAACACTCCTTGCGGCTTCGATGAGCACAGACTTCCAGACAGAGCCATACAATCTGGGACATGAAGCTTGAGCAAGAGGCTGAGGACCAAACAAGAGAGGCAGGATTTCTACAAAAGTGTAATAACTATTTAAAACCGAGTAGAGGGATACCAACGTCAAAAAACACAGCATTACACAATAGGCGTTTCATAACTAGCAAGCCACTGTGACGTATCCACAGGGGCGTTGCTAGGGGGGGGCTAAGGGGGCTATAGCCCCTGATCTTTTGGTTGTAGCCCCGGATAGAATCTCAGGAGCTACAGCCAAAAGACGAGCTAGCCCCCAGTCCCAACAGTTCTGACATCAGCGTAGCCCCGGGTCTTTTCCAGACCTAGCAACTCCCCTGCGTATCCACAAACAATAGATCCAAAGAACCCTAAGAATACCACTACGAGGCAGCAACCAGAAACAATCTCCAGAATACATGTATAGTGTAGGGGAGGACTGGTCCAAGACGACCCCCCTCGCCTGCACTTTCTCCCCAGGTGAGGACTATGGCTCTCTTGGGCGTCTCCTCATGCCACCCGGGCCCAGGTGGTGGAGGGCTCACCCACTGGAGACATTGCCCGCACGTATTAATTGCCCACACGTATTAAAATTTAGCTAGGCCTAGACACCATTTTGTCTGGTAAAGATGGTGTGAGCTCAGCGCGCTGTAGCGCGGCCCCCCACCCTTGGAGGGTTTCAGTCATCCTTGTTGCCGCAGCACCCTGGTAGATCCGCTGCGAGCCCGTTCCCACGAACCAGAAGGACATGAGCCAGTGTAATGCACTAACATTGTAACAGTCACCTTCCGCAGTGTATCGTATCATCGCTCCCAGCATGACCCGGCCAGCAGGCCTAGGCAAAATGAAATGAACAGTAAAATGGTCGTCACAGGCCTGACAATCCTCGTATATTAATGTTTAAACTACTTGCAAAGGATGCTTTCCTTTCATAAAATCCCTTATATTATAAAAGCCTGTAAGATGTATAATTAAAAGAGATCATGCCCCCATGATATAAGCAATGATGAGCATATACCATTGCAGTTGGATGCTAATAATAAAGGAACGCACCAAGAATCTATTTGTTACGTGTATTACTGAGAAACTTACACCCCATGGGCTCGCGCCATAACTGAACTAATGCTGCTAGAATACACGAGAAAACGAATGTAACCAGACTGTGGAACTCATGTGAAGGATGCGCAAGAAATGCACTTGTTATGTGTGTATGTCTAAGCTTCTTATGGGCCACCCCCGTCACGTACAGTGGCGAGTCATTTTCTATGTATTCCACCAACCCGACTACTACCTCACTTACTGCAAATATATATGCATATAATTAAATACTGTAGTTGTTAAAACATAGTGTACGAATACGGTGTTCAGACTGGGTATAATCGAGACACATCCAGCAAAGTTGAAATGCATGTTTTAAAAAGGATTTGAATAAGTATTATAGAATGTTCAAATGTTTAATGTTTTTACCTAACTCAGCAACACACGAGGGAGATACCTTTGTGAAATACTTGCAAGGCCATTCCCCCTCCCACCCTGTGAGGGCTGCCAAAGGCATGAGAGCAGAGACCGCGCCGCGCTGCTTTACCTCCCCCAACCAGACTGGAGCCGCTTCAAAGATTTGTAACCCCCTCTGTAGCACCCAAGGCCACCACCCGCCACCTGCATTATTTACAGCACAGCAGTAAACCTCTGCCTGAACGTACGCGCCCCCTCGTAAACCTCACAACCCACCGGACCACCTCGGACTTATGGCCCTGTGCAATAAAGACACCCAACACTTTGACAACACACAGCGGAACATCCATAACAACTTCTAACAAGGCAGAAAGACATGTACCGCCCGTGCCAGGCCCTGAAGCTTAGCCCCTCGACCTATGGCCCCGGTCAACAGGACACCGGTAACCATACCCTGACGTATTACCTCCAGTCCCCTCACAAGGTGCATTCCTCCTGTGTTGCATTAACCTGTTGTATAACCTATTGTAAGATTTACTGAAGAAGATAATGCTAAAACTGCTCGAATGACTGCGGTGTGCATGGCATAGGGCTAATAAGTCAGGAAGAGACATTCATCTCTGCCACTGGCCACGATGGCCCCACAACACCGCCTGGATGAACTCCGCCACCCGGCCAGGCCCAGCCCAACCCACGAGGCTGCCCAATGACGTCTTCCAGCCAAAGCCAACCACATCACAGCAGCACCTATAGTTAGTCGTCGCCACCCAATCCCCATGAATTTGTGCCCCCTATAGTGTGTAGGTTCTTATGACGTTTTTTGTAAATATATACGCCTGTCTTTGCTATTGTCAGACAGAGCGCTCTCGGAGTTTGCAGAGTTCTTTGCATGCCCTATTCTGATTGATAAACTCCCATTTGCGCTCACCCGCACTCTGTCTTGGCCTTATTCCCATTTTGGGAGAGTCCTTCATTGTCTCTCATTGCGGGGAGGATCGTGCTGTTTGGGGACGCTTGCCTTCAGTGGTGACCCCGATAGCGTGATTTTATTTCTTCCTAAACCCATTATAACCGTCCCCTTTTGGCACGAGAATCTCCGGTCGAAAAGGGATACGCACGGTGAGCCGTCTCCGGGAGGCTGCCCGCCAACGGCGACCGTTACACTAAGAAGTGCGCACCCAATGAGAAAGGGTACGGGATCCCGATTGGAAAAAAATCCCCTTTGAGTGCCGCTCGCCGGAGCCGGGGCTGACTGTTGAGTTAACGGTGACACTGCCTGGACGGACCCAGTTTCGGAGACTATCGGTTCAAGACGGGCACGTGAGTACTGAGTGTGAGCGATTGTAAAGGGAGCGGGGAGAGAAGGGGGTACGAAGATATACTAAAGATTACTCTAAAATTTCCTTTCTTTTTCTTTGCATATGGCCATTAGGATTACGAGGTGAATAAAGAGATAGAAGTGACGGGAACCTAGCTCCGAAAGGGGGTGGAAGGCGGCGCCGCATAGTGCTATATTGACTAGTGCTGGGAATATATGACGAAGTGAAATACAAGATAAAAGTGTTCAGCAAAAAGGGGGCACTGAGAATATATTAGTGATCGCTACTACTTCTTTTTCTTTTTTCTTTAGGGGTTGGGGGAGAATAAAAACGGAATTAGCACAAACCTGGGAGAGAAGTAAGAGAACAAGGGTCCTACTAGAGGGGGGAGAGAAGGTTAAAACCTATAAATATATGCATATGCGCTAAGTAAGATAGACAGGGACAGCCGGCTAGGGAGGAAAGGGAGGGCAGCGTGAATGGTGTACTGAGTGTTACCAAGAGGTGTGTGCACCTCGTATGTGTCAAGGGACGACTTTGATGTTGCGAATGTGTAAAACGGCTATAAATGTATGATTGTCAAATGGTCATGGTAAGTGTGACCGGATAAAACCTCTTTTGAAGCAACGCTGAGACAGTGACGTGAGTGGGTACCTTTTTGATAGTGTCAAAATAAATGATGGATTGCTCTTGTATGTGTCCCCCGAAGAGAACAAAGTAGAAATTGTGTACAGACAGTTTTTGTATTGGGCAATTAAGGGAGGGAGAGCCCAACCGAGCATAACACTGGATGTGAAGTAGAATACGAAAAAACAATATCGATACTACAGTACCATTGGAGTTGCAGACATACAGAGACACATAAGCACTAGAAAGGCACACAGAGATGGGGCCTGAAACACCATTATCACATATTTGTAAAAGACTTCCAGGGCACGCGGAGCGGATTAAGAAATACCACGACCAATGGGTAACCGAGCTGAAAGGAGAGGGGCTACCCCAGATATGGCCAGAGGGAGGGTCATTTGACAAAAGCGTTCTAGATATGGTAATGACATGCATTTTCTTGAAGTACCGAGGGAAACAGCTGCAGAATAGGAGGGAAATATTAGATCTTTGGCGGTTATTTGAAGAGGTACCACCGCCTAAAGCGCCAGCACCAAATCCTGATCTCCCATCTACTACAGACAATCCACTGGTGTTACAGAAAGATATCAAAGAATTGCCAGGTGTAACACCACCAGTAGAGGTAATAAGTTTATACCCGATATTAAAGAAACCTGTACCCGCAGAAGGATACAGTGATCCAACGTATGTACCTCCCCCGACAACTACCACACCCCACCGGCCCACTGCACCCCCACCTTATGAAAGTACAAGGGAGCGAGGCCAGGCGGGTACACAAAGGGTGGACATAGAGAAACTCACAGATGACCTAGAATCAAGACTGTCGATAGCAAAAGATGAGCTCTCGAGGATAAAAAACATATGCGAACGGACAGCACTGGATACAACTAGAGCTGGACGTACGTCTAGAGCATCAGAGGAAAGCAGAAGGCCCGAAGAGGGGTGGAAGAAGGGCGAGATCCTGTTTAGGATTGAGGAAGAACCAACGCGAATAATAGAAGTAGGGACCCGAGAGGAAGATGGTGGTAACGAAGAAAGGCTTGGGGGACTTAGAGAGGAATTACTATGTGATATTAGAGAAGAGCTAGACGAAAGCGACAGATTGAGTATGGCAATAGGAGGGGGAAGCGAGGGGGAGGAAGGTGCATGTTCTATGAGAACCCTAGATGATGAGTGGACGGGACGACTAAGGAACAGAGTGGGGAAAATGGCATCAATGGGAACATCAGCAGCCAAAACGGGTCCGGACGCAACAACGAAAGGAAAGCTACAGCTCCCGTTGATACATAGGGGAGGAGGAAGGCCTAATTATATCCCATGGGCACAGATGGATAAGGCTAATTTATTAAAGCTATTGCCCCCATTATCAGGAGGGGCTAGTAAGTGGATATACGCCTTCGAAAAACATACAGCTGGGGTACCCCTAGCTGTAGGAGATGTGAAAAGTCTGCTCGTATCAGCGGTGGGCGACCAGGCTGAAAGAGTATGGGTTAAAGCCGGTTTCCCGGGAGTAACATTAGATTGCGACCGCCATGATGGGGCCTCCTTTAACACAGTGCGTGCTAGGGTGTGGGACGCCTTACGCGAAACATTTCCAGACACACCTGACTTACAGTCCGTGATGCAGTGTGCCATGAATGACGGGGAGGAGGCTATGGATTACATTTTTCGGGTCCAAGAGATGTGGAGAGCGGAAACGGGCACGCCCTGGTATCAATCAACATCTTTATTTTACTTCATTATAAAAAGGGGGCTCCCAAAGGAAGTGCAGAAGGCGCTTGACAAAATAGCAGGTATAGAAGCAAAGGGATGGCCGGAAATTCAGAGCATAATAGTACACCATTGTAAGCGAATAAAGGAGAGGGAGAAGGAGGTGGCGCAGAAAAGATTGGCAGACGAGGCGAAGTTGGTGCAGACAAAGTTAGTGAAGGTTGCAGCAGCAGTAGCCGCGCTCCCACACAGCAGGGAGGGGGAAGATGAGGAGGAGGGGCTGATAGCAATACAAGGAAGGATGGCAACTAATTGGGCGGGAACAGGACAGCGGCAGTGGAACGAGCAGGAGCAGGGTGGAGGTCCGCAGTGGCAAGAGTGGACCCCTCGAGGGGGACGAGGTGGGTACAGGTGCCGAAGAGGAGGTGGACCACAGGGGTATGGGGGAATGGGAGGAAGTGGATGGCAGGGTCCCAGGGGCCCTCAGGGGAGTTGCTGGAACTGTGGGCGATGGGGACACTACTCCAGGGAGTGCAGAAATAGACAAAGCAACGGGTTCCAGGAGGTGGAACAGTATGGCCATCCCCATCCGGGAAGCCCATATGGCCTTCCGATGGGACAACAGCAACTGAGAGATCCAAGCCAGGGTAACACGAGCCAGCAACAGGGACCCCAATATAGAACACAGAACCACCCACAAAACATGCCGAACAACGACAGCATGCAATATACACCAGGCAACCCTTTCGCAACAGCAGCTAACGGGGCCCCCGCACCAGCACCTTATAACGGCATGTCAGTAGTCTCAGGTAACGTATTTAATGAAGGGGGGGCCATGAGACACCCCGCATAGGACAGCCCACAGAGAACACTTGCGTGTCCAGTTCTATCTACCACCCACAGTGCAGCAGAGGAACCATTGGTGGGGGCGCAGATAGGAGACAGGCAATTTATATTCATGGTTGATTCGGGAGCAGAGAAATCATGTGTCAGAGAGGGCCGATTCCCGTTATCTAACAGGAAGTTAGAGACGCAGGGGTTCTCTGGGGCTGTAATTGAAGTTCCTTACACAGAAGCTTTGGATGTAACCATAGGGGGCAAGACCGTAAAAGCACCCTTACTGTATTATGAACAGTCCCCGATAAATTTGCTGGGGAGGGATTTTATGAGTAAACTTAACATGACCATATCATTTACCGAAGGAGGAATAGTGTGTTCTACACCCGGGATATGTCCCTTGCGTGCAATGTTGGTAGTGCAAGCCTACACAACCACACAGGAAATACGAGGGCTGCCACAAAAGGAAGAGATGTTTATTGCAGGGCTAAAGACTTTGGCCCTCATAGTCCCAGAGCTAAAAAACATGGATTGGAGGATTCCAGCAGAATTCCTCCTCCGCCCCATAGTGTGTCCGAATGCAACACCAGGATCAGTGGTGTCGTTGGATTTGCACGCTGTGCAGGTATCAACGAAACGGATCGCTGTGATTGGAATGGACAGAGAAGGATGTGAGTGGCGCACCGTACTGTGTACAAACGCCAACCTTGCCCTACGCGAGGTAACAGATGAGGATCTCTTTTCAGACACAGAAGTAGATGGTGAGATAGTAATGGAAATAGCGATGCCCTGTGACATTTTGATCCAAGCCAGAGAGATCCCCGTCCAATTGATGGCAGTGGTAGGAACACCACCGTCATTTTTTGATGACGACATGAGGCTAGTACCAAACAATTTATGGACAACGGGCCCACATGATGTAGGGCTGTTGCACGGAGTACAACCTGTGAGAATAAACCTAAAACAAGGAGCTATCTTACCAAGAGTTAAACAGTATCCATTGTCCCGTGAAGCTGAAGAAGGGATAAAAGAGACGATAAATGCACTACTAGTACAAGGAATAATAGTGCCTTCAAACTCCCCATGTAACACATGTATTTATCCAATTAAAAAAGCAAAGGGGGGATCTTGGCGGATGATACAGGATTTACGCCCCCTCAATGATGTAATACAAAAAGAGTTCCCTCTAGTCCCGAACCCTGCATCCATACTATGCAGTATCCCAAAAACCGCATCACATTTTACAGTAGTGGACTTGAAAAACGCATTCTTCTCGATACCTCTGGCTGAAGAGAGTAGATACCTTACAGCGTTCACACTGGGGGGAAAAAGATATGAACACTGCAGACTGCCACAAGGATACTGTGAAAGCCCGAGCATATTCAACCGCATATTGCATGAAGACTTGGGGAACCTATCAGTAGAGAGTACGATTATTCAGTACGTGGACGATTTATTGGTGTGTGCACAAGACAAAGAAACGTGTAGAAAAGATTCAACAACGCTCCTGACTTTACTGGCCAACAAAGGATACAAGGTAGACAAGGAGAAGCTACAGTATTGTCTGCCTGAGGTCCTATACCTGGGACAGCTCATATCGAAAGATGGAAAAAGAATAATTCCCGACAGGGTAGAGGCAATAAGATCGGTAGGAGAACCCACAACAGTGAAAGATATGCAGAAATTTTTGGGGATGTGCAATTATTGCCGAGCATGGATACTAGACTATGCAGCATACACCAGGCCCCTCCTACAAGCACTCAAAGAAGCACAACAGGAGAATGTAAAAATAAAATGGTCAGAGGAAATGAGCACATCGTTCAAATCACTGAAAGAGCTAATTTCAAGTGCTCCAGTACTAGCAAACCCTGATTATGGACACGAATTTTACCTATTTTCCCATTGCAAAGGAACACTTATGACAGCGGTGCTGACACAAAAGACATCCTTAGGACACAAGCCCCTAGCTTACTATAGTGGCACTTTGGATGCCGTGATGCAGGGTCATTTCGCGTGCGAACAATCGCTCGCAGCAGCCGCATTTGCGATTGAAAAAAGTGCCACAATAGTAATGGGATGCCCTGTGACATTGTTTGTGGAGCACTCATTATTTGCAATACTTGAAAGATCAAAAAGCACACTGACCACACAGCGGGCAACAGCATACGAGATTATATTGTCCAGCGCCAACATTCACATAGTAAGATGTAAAACAGTGAACCCCGCCACATTCATTACAGAAGCGTGCACAGTAGAAGACATGCAAAATCACGATTGCGCAACCCACACAGGAGAAGGAGGGGAGGGCACAGTGGTGTGTGAAAACGCTCTCAGCGAGGGGGAAGTGTACTTTGTGGATGGGTCCGCATCAATTGATATGGACACGGGAGAAAAACACGTTGGCATGGCGGTAGTGAGATTAGAGGAAGGTGAGTTTGAAACATTAGTACAGTACCGCCTCCCGTCGCATTACTCTGCACAGGCAGCAGAACTGGTTGCGCTCATAGAAGCACTACACGCAGCAAAGGGCTGTGCAGTTACAATATACACAGACTCAGCTTACATGACAACGACCGTACATGGAGGTCTAGCAAGATGGGGCCGTAGGGGTTTCAGAAGGGCAGATGGAACACCAGTGCAGCATGCAGAATTGTTAAAAGAATTAATTGAGGCCCTACAAAACCCTACTGCCGTAGCAATAGTGAAGTGCCAGGCCCATACCTCCAACTCAGACGTTGTGTCTTTAGGGAACGCGGCAGCAGACGCTGCCGCCAAGGAGGCTTCCTATTTTCAGAAATACGACACCGGTGAGTTCATGATCAAGAACACAACAACCAAAGAACTATCAGAAGGGTATAACATGATGCCCTTATCACAAATACTTGAATTACAGGAAGGAGCTAGTGCAGAAGAAAAACTAACATGGACGAAACGGGGATGCAGCCAATCAGGGACAGATCTACTATGGCGGCAAAATAACTCAGGGAAAGTGGTAATGCCACTACAGTTACTAGAAGTTGCATTTCAACAGTTACACTTCCCCGCACACAACACCAAGCAGCACATCGCAGCAGAGATACAGGAAGAATGGTTTGTGCCCTGTCTCCAGGAACATGTGTCTCGATTGACAATGGAATGTACAACATGCCAAATATACAACGCAGGAATGACATTACGCACACTCCGGGGAACAATTCCCAAACCCATTGGCCCCTTCAGAGAACTGCATATAGATTATGCAGACATGGGGGAAAGGTGTAATGGCTCGCGGTACATGATCGTGGTGGTATGCCCATTTTCAAGGTGGGTGGAAGCGGGACCATGTGCACGACCTGATGCCAAAAGCGCCGCCAAGTTCCTAGTGAGGGAAGTGTTCCCGCGCTGGGGAATTTGTGACGTAATACGGTCAGACAACGGCTCTCACTTTGTGAATGAACTTTTCAAGGAAGTCACCACGTTATTGGGTATAAAACATAAATTATGTTCGATTTATCATCCACAAAGTAATGGCGTAGTGGAAAAGATGAACGGCCTGTTAAAGGGCAGATTATCAAAACTATGCTTCTCATTAAAGAAAAATTGGATTTACTGTCTACCCCTGGCTCTATTTGAGTTGAGAAATCAACCAAGTAAAGACCACCACTTGTCCCCACACGAGATCGTGACTGGGAGAAGAATGAACACAGCACACTCTCCACTGCGTGAACACTCAGATGCTCACAGAAGCGCCGCAATATTGGGGGATGAGTTCACAGACTACCTAAGAAAATTAACAAGGGCAGCACGCGCAATATCGAAGCAACTCTCCCCACCCTTCACTAGAGAAGAGGGAAATGTAACAGGATCTGTCACGGAGCCAGAGCAGCAGCTACAGTTAATGCCAGGCGACTCAATTTATGTCAGAAGCTTCGTGCGTCGGTGGAATGCACCACGATTTCATGGCCCATACGAAGTAATATTTTGCACGCCCACAGCAGTAAAGGTGAAGGGTTTGAGATATTGGGTGCACTTAACCGACGTACGAAAAGCATACAGCAATGTACACGAGGAGATAGACGAGGAGGCACAGACAACAGCAAACGATGCAAATGAGTAAGATGTCTAAATATCGACTTGCGTGAGTGTGTGTGTCAACACTGGACCTGAATGGAATAATGTCAGCACTGGAACTGAACGAAATAATAACTGACAAGGATATTACAAAAAAAAAAAAAAAGAAGGGTGTGTGTGATTTCCTTTTTTTTTTATGTAGGTGAGTGATGTATAATTAGTGAAATAATAATAATATTATAACTTGTATACACCCTTGTCTGTGAATACCCCTCCCCCGCACCCCCACCCGCTTCCATTCCCCGTCAAATGTATTGGCACAGATGGTGCCAGCAAAACGTTTACATGCATGCACTTAATGCACTTTTATATCTCAAACAGGAGCTTCCATGGCATCTAACGGGCAGCCTGCAACGGATAGAATTAGTAGAATGAGAGAATTAGTATATGAAAGATGTAGATATTCGTATGAGTGTGGATTATCAGTATGCATCACATTGTTTTTTATGATAATGTTTGGCTTGGTTACATATTGGTTTATAGCGTTCATCTCTATCGAGATGTACGAGGGGGGAGGGAGTAATAACACTACTGGACCAATTAACAGTACCACCGGGCCCAATACAACTGCAGATGTCAATACCAGGGAAGGTGATTTTTTGATATGGGACGGAAATAAACTTGTCTGGGGGTATCATACCACACCATCAAGTGTTGTGACCGCACAAAGAGAAAAGCCACATGGTGAAATGCAGAGCAACACAGTGTCTCCACCAGGGGTATCCAGTTACAATGCCCATAGTCTCAACGATCGAAACCCGTCTGCCATATCATGGTTGTATGACACCCCCACCAGCAAACTTGCCCACATTCCAAGAAACAATCTGCCAGATAGCGTCAGGAAAGAAAACGAAAAACTACTAGAAATGCACGAAATACTATATGATGAATGGGCCCAGGGGGGCGGGAATGAGAAAGGGGGGTCTAGTTTGCCCACTGCTCAGGGGGTTGGGAAGTACATGAGTAACAAGAACACCAGACGAAAGAGAGAAACAGGGAGGAAGAAGTATGATGAGTATTATGGGCTAGGTCTAGATAAGATGGAAGACCCACGACACCCCCATCAAACAAATAAGTGGTATGCAGACATGAGTGCCACAGCTAAACAGACAACAAACGAAAGCTGTTATGTCTGTTCCCTCATCCCCCATGCATCAGGTACACCCAAAGTATTGTTACCCAAAGAGTTGCCTATTGTGGATGCCCAGTGTCTCCTTCATCTCACGCTGTGCAGGATTAAGAACACCTTCCAGGCACACAAAGTGACTTTTCAAATGCTGCAGAACGAGAAAACATGTTACCCAAAAACGGCAGGAGTAGTATGTTTGAAAGAACCATTTTTTGTGATAGGAGGGACATTTTTTTCTGACAACAAGCGGAAGGATGAAGAAGTGCTGTGCAAAGCGGAAGCACTAAGAGGTGTGGCGCCGGATAAATTACAGTGGATAGAGGAAACATGTACACCAGTATGGAGAGAACACATTTCGAAGCTAACTTGGGTAACTGCCATTGAAAAGCCATTCAAACTACAGAGCGAAATGGACTATAAACTGTGCTTTAAAGGAGAAGGGAGAACCCCCATGGGAACAAACAAGAACTGCAACAAGACCCTCACCATCCCAGACCTAAAGAAAGGGACTGCGGCCCTCATGGACACGTACTGGGTGTGCGGCAAACAGGCATACCTACACCTCCCCCAGTCATGGAGTGGCAGCTGCTCAATGGCCACTCTGCACTCGGCACTAATGGTGATACCAGAAAGCCACATCGATGGGAGCAAAAGGACACAGGAACGCATGCAGAGTGTGGCTCAACCCACTGCAGAGTCACAAATATATGTCCTGTCTTCTGGGAGCAAGGGAGAAGTGCTGACCCGTAACAGGCGAGCATCAAATTACATATCAAAGGCATCATCAGAACTATTGGCCCAGATCCCAGACAAATATCGATTATTCAGCTCAGCAGAAACATTCTTTGCCTCACTAGTCTCAAGTGTCCAAGCAAGGGCAAATGCAAAATGGCTCCAAATAACACGCTGGGAACTGATTCAGCTGGCGAACGACACTGAAGAAGGATTCAATATAATCAAAGTGGAACTAAGAGCTTTACGACTAATGACCATGCAAAACAGGTATGTCCTGGACCTGTTGACAGCGATGGACGGTGGTGTTTGCCGAAAAATAGGAAGTGCCTGCTGCACTTTCGTACCTTCCGAAGACGCAGAGAATGGCTCCCTGTCCCATGTGATCGAAGCAGTCCACAACCTAGGAGAAAAAATGAAAATGGAAGGTGGAGCAGAAGCGAGTACCTGGTTCGACAACATCTTCTCCTGGGTTCCCTCATGGCTTGGAACAACTGTGAAATTTTTAATACCAGCTGTTGTGTTCCTCCTTCTACTTTTTTGCCTGTGCCAGGTGGGTCTTCGAGTCTGTGCTAACGCAGTACCAAATGGTGCAATGATGATGGTGACAATGGGCAACTCACACGGTACAATAAAAACAATGCAAGAAGCACAAGTACAAACAGGGATAGATAATTCGCCCAGGTACCAACTGGTGCCCATATACCACGATAAAGATATTGTAGATAAGTTGTGGCACACCACCATCAAAGAGCCCCGTATACTAGAATGGTATGAGGAAGTTTGGGTAGATTTAGAAGCAGATGGTGGGTGCATATATCTAACGTGTACTCCAGATGAATATGCCCGGAGAGGTGAGAGCTTAAGAGCAGTGTGCAGGGCATGGATGCCCATCAAAGGAACTCCGGCATGGGATGAGGCAGTGATGGACGAGGCAGAATGTAGGAGGATAGACGATTTAAAGAATTCGTTACTTTAGTAACGAAAGGGGGGAAATGTAGGGGAGGACTGGTCCAAGACGACCCCCCTCGCCTGCACTTTCTCCCCAGGTGAGGACTATGGCTCTCTTGGGCGTCTCCTCATGCCACCCGGGCCCAGGTGGTGGAGGGCTCACCCACTGGAGACATTGCCCGCACGTATTAATTGCCCACACGTATTAAAATTTAGCTAGGCCTAGACACCATTTTGTCTGGTAAAGATGGTGTGAGCTCAGCGCGCTGTAGCGCGGCCCCCCACCCTTGGAGGGTTTCAGTCATCCTTGTTGCCGCAGCACCCTGGTAGATCCGCTGCGAGCCCGTTCCCACGAACCAGAAGGACATGAGCCAGTGTAATGCACTAACATTGTAACAGTCACCTTCCGCAGTGTATCGTATCATCGCTCCCAGCATGACCCGGCCAGCAGGCCTAGGCAAAATGAAATGAACAGTAAAATGGTCGTCACAGGCCTGACAATCCTCGTATATTAATGTTTAAACTACTTGCAAAGGATGCTTTCCTTTCATAAAATCCCTTATATTATAAAAGCCTGTAAGATGTATAATTAAAAGAGATCATGCCCCCATGATATAAGCAATGATGAGCATATACCATTGCAGTTGGATGCTAATAATAAAGGAACGCACCAAGAATCTATTTGTTACGTGTATTACTGAGAAACTTACACCCCATGGGCTCGCGCCATAACTGAACTAATGCTGCTAGAATACACGAGAAAACGAATGTAACCAGACTGTGGAACTCATGTGAAGGATGCGCAAGAAATGCACTTGTTATGTGTGTATGTCTAAGCTTCTTATGGGCCATCCCCGTCACGTACAGTGGCGAGTCATTTTCTATGTATTCCACCAACCCGACTACTACCTCACTTACTGCAAATATATATGCATATAATTAAATACTGTAGTTGTTAAAACATAGTGTACGAATACGGTGTTCAGACTGGGTATAATCGAGACACATCCAGCAAAGTTGAAATGCATGTTTTAAAAAGGATTTGAATAAGTATTATAGAATGTTTAATGTTTTTACCTAACTCAGCAACACACGAGGGAGATACCTTTGTGAAATACTTGCAAGGCCATTCCCCCTCCCACCCTGTGAGGGCTGCCAAAGGCATGAGAGCAGAGACCGCGCCGCGCTGCTTTACCTCCCCCAACCAGACTGGAGCCGCTTCAAAGATTTGTAACCCCCTCTGTAGCACCCAAGGCCACCACCCGCCACCTGCATTATTTACAGCACAGCATTAAACCTCTGCCTGAACGTACGCGCCCCCTCGTAAACCTCACAACCCACCGG
Source organism: Ambystoma mexicanum (assembly GCF_040938575.1). NCBI lineage: Eukaryota > Metazoa > Chordata > Amphibia > Caudata > Ambystomatidae > Ambystoma > Ambystoma mexicanum. Next base: position 649,611,946 of record NC_090934.1, on the reverse strand, counting down.
ACCACCTCGGACTTATGGCCCTGTGCAATAAAGACACCCAACACTTTGACAACACACAGCGGAACATCCATAACAACTTCTAACAAGGCAGAAAGACATGTACCGCCCGTGCCAGGCCCTGAAGCTTAGCCCCTCGACCTATGGCCCCGGTCAACAGGACACCGGTAACCATACCCTGACGTATTACCTCCAGTCCCCTCACAAGGTGCATTCCTCCTGTGTTGCATTAACCTGTTGTATAACCTATTGTAAGATTTACTGAAGAAGATAATGCTAAAACTGCTCGAATGACTGCGGTGTGCATGGCATAGGGCTAATAAGTCAGGAAGAGACATTCATCTCTGCCACTGGCCACGATGGCCCCACAACACCGCCTGGATGAACTCCGCCACCCGGCCAGGCCCAGCCCAACCCACGAGGCTGCCCAATGACGTCTTCCAGCCAAAGCCAACCACATCACAGCAGCACCTATAGTTAGTCGTCGCCACCCAATCCCCATGAATTTGTGCCCCCTATAGTGTGTAGGTTCTTATGACGTTTTTTGTAAATATATACGCCTGTCTTTGCTATTGTCAGACAGAGCGCTCTCGGAGTTTGCAGAGTTCTTTGCATGCCCTATTCTGATTGATAAACTCCCATTTGCGCTCACCCGCACTCTGTCTTGGCCTTATTCCCATTTTGGGAGAGTCCTTCATTGTCTCTCATTGCGGGGAGGATCGTGCTGTTTGGGGACGCTTGCCTTCAATAGCTAAAGTCCCACGAAGCATAGAAGAGCCAAGGTGTCCAGATGAGCAGCAGAAAGCTTGGGACAGTGCGCAGGACAATCACTTCCCCTCTGCTATGCTTGTCTGGACATGTCTAGCCACCAAGAGTTACTTTCAGATAAGCAGGTCTCCAATAAGTCAAACTGGACAGGAACTAAATGGCCAGGACTCTTCTAGCCCTGGATCCATATTAGCAAGGCTGTGGCTGCGGTCATCAAACTTAACATTGTTGCCCAGCACCAGGAATAAAAAGACAAACCCAAGACTACAGGTCAGGACAAACCTACTTCAGGCCGCAAGATGCCCACTTAGTCATCACATGTATTCACATATTGCCAAGTGCACAAGAAGTATGCCAGCGTTTGGGCTTGAACAATTGAGGCGTACCTATCTCCGCCCCACTGACTTGCAACACCACACTATTAATGCTTTCTCCCCAGCTTAGTTGTTGAACATGACCTTATTTTCACCCACAAGGTTCACCAGAGCATCTCCATGCTCCATCGGCTCCCCATGCATTTCACACTACTATAGAGTTAGATAGGCCAACACCGTGGCTGTGAAAAGGGCAGGTGTTGCAGAAAGAAAGACATTAATTTTCCAACCATGCTCTGTTGTCACAACAGAGCACGTGATGCTTGGTCTGCTGTATCCACCCACACAGCCTAGACGAGCACCATATCGGCTTGCAATGTCCAACATTACAATAACGTTTCTCAGGATACTTTACACATGCTAGCAATATACATCTGAAACCTCCCTTGTGGGGGATACATGCCCACGTTTTAACCCAATCGCGAATAAATGTCCGTTTCTTGCCAGTTATTGTGCACTTGTGCACACAAGCACCTTGCTTGATCATCTGTACTGGCCACCTGAATTCGAACCCCGGGCCCGTTTAATAATCAGTGCGCCATCATTTATTCCACCTTAAAACATTCTAGAGAAATATTGCTCAACCACCTTGTTTACGCACATTAATTTTACATGGGAATGCCTCCACACCAGATAAACTGACTTATGTTCAGAAGAAAGCCACCATTGCTTACTTCATCTCCCCAGCACTCTTGCCATCTCTACTGGCTTCCTGCCTTATACCACATCCACTTCATTCCAATTTGCATTTCCCGCTGAGGCTTGCACAGTATGGGTCCAGGGTTCAGACAGGCCAACCTGGTCCTACTCAAGCAGATTTATTGGCCAGCTTGTACCAATCTCTGAGGGTGCAGGAATTTCATATTCGGTGCCTACCATGCCTTTTTTGAACTCCTTGCTATATCACATCTGCAACATCGAGTATGAGGCAACATTGGAGGCTTAATGCTATATCTATATTTTCTAAGTTTGCTTTTTTTGTGTTTCACTTGTTGATGTCCTCTGGCGAGATGGCCTTTTTGTTTCTGTGTTTTATTTTTCAGGTTGGGCTTAACCAAACAAGCTGATCTCCTAAAAGGTGCACCGAGAGTCCAGCTGTGACAGAGCACCATAGTGTATTATTTATATATATATATATATATATATATATATACTCCTGAGTTGAAGATCACTAAACAAATATATAAACATCTAGAACGCAAATGGAAGAAAGACAAAACCCAGGAGAGCAGGGCCACCTTGGCCCGACACCTTTATCAGTACAAGGCCGAAATCCGGAAAGCAAAAAAAGCCCACTATAACTCCCGAATCCTAAACTGCAAAAACCCAAGCAAGGAACTCCACAAAATCATTGCCGAATTCACCAATCCAGCTTGCACAACGACCGTCCCGACCCCCTCAGAATCACTGTGCGTTTCACTCTGCCTCCATTTTTACACCACGGCTCTCGAAAGAACAAATACTCTAGCCTCCAAACTTGCTCTCTTACATCCACCAGGCAATTCGCTGCCCGTACCGGCCAACCCACCAGCTGCGACCACTACGCAACCAATGTTCGAATCCTTTAGTCCAATATCACCAGAGCAATTTCTCAAACTTCTATCTGCCCGCAAACTATCTGGCTCACCGCTAGACCCTTGCCCAGCCACAACCCTCAAAGAAATGTTCACTTCCACCTGCGCAGGAGAACACGCAAGATCATCATAAATGCCTCCCTTTCCTCTGGTATCTTTCCTGACGCATTCAAAACGGTTCATGTCAAACCTCTAATTAAAAAACCTTCGGTGGACCCTCTCGAGCCCAAAAACTACTGCCCTATCTCAAACACCAGGTTGCTTGCCAAACTCATTGACCGAACCACCTACTCCCAACTAAATGTCTTTGTCGAAGCCAACAATCTGCTAGACCCCGCCCAATCAGGCTTCAGAGCCCGTCACGGAACAGAAACCACCCTAACCTCAATCTGGGATGACCTTAAAATGACGGCAGACTCCACGGGATGCGCTGCACTAATCCTTCTTGACCTATACGCCGCCTTTGACACAATCAATCACTCAATCCTCAAAGACAGGTACCAAATAACGATACTCTCCACCTATACCTCCCAAGCCCGACCAGTCGACACAGGAGTCCCACAAGGAGCTTGCCTATCCGCCCTCCTGTTCAATCGCTACTTGATCAACCTCCCTCCAATAATTTGTTCACACAACATCCTATGCTACAACTACGCCGATGACACTAAACTAATTCTAAAACTCCTGAACTCAAATCCCAACTCCCAACCTGACCTGGCCTCCTGCCTCCTTGACATAGAACTCTGGATGACCCAAAGCCACCTCCTGTTAAACCCCTCCAAAACAGAAATCATGGTATGTGGCAACTCCGAACTTCTTCCGCACCCACTACCGTGGCCGTCCGCCATGGGCAACTCACAGACCCCCTCCAAATCGGTGAAAAATCTTGGATGCACCCTTGACTCTGACCTAACACTCTCGCACCAAGTCAACAACGTCTCAAAGTCCTGCCACTACCACCTTAAAACCCTTAGGCGCATGTTTCCATATCTCTCCTTTCCCATAAGACTCTCCACGGTCCAATCAATCGTTATATCTAGACTGGACTACGCAAACCCCCTATACCTCAGAGTCCATGCGTACCAACTGAATAAACTTCAAAGGGCACAAAACGCGGCAGTCAAATTGCTACTTGCGCTCGGTCTGAGAGACCACATCTCCCCAGCCCTTGAGACATTGCACTGGCTTCCAGTAGCCCGAAGGGTGACCTTCAAAACCTTATGCATCTCTCATCGAGCACTGCATCAAACCGGACCTCAATATCTTCAAGACAAACTAAAACCCTATCACCCCGCCCGCACCCTAAGATCAAGCACAGCCGGCCTCCTAGTCATACCTGTCATGATGCCTACCCCCAGGGACCCAGACCAAGTCCAGCAACCACGGAAGCAGGCATCCAGTTATTCCAAGCAAGCCCAACAACCCCTGCTAGGGGCTATTTGGGTGCACTCCTGGCGTCTATGGCGCAAGGCTCATATAGAGAGTCAGTCCTGGCGCCATAGGCTCATAGATTAAAACTTACCTGATGCAGACCATGCTGCAAGAGCTCCAGGCCAAAAGAGGCTTAGAAGGGACTACTTTACCTAGGGACTATTTTTTACTCGGGTGGGGCTGGTGAGGAATACTTACCTGGGATTACTTTGGAGGCTATTTAAACCACACCCGAAGAGCAGCACATGCTTCGCGTTATTCTGCATCCAGCAGCGTAACGCTCACCGTGCCTGCAAGTCTGCATCCAGTCTTCTGCCACGCCCGCCTCAAGTCTGGAGCTCCTAGAAAAAGGGAGAAAGAAGGAGAAAAGGTTAGAACAAGAGCAATACCTTTTGATCCTTGCCTGAATTCCCGATCCATCGCACCTTCGAGCTGGACGAAAGAAGTTATTTTATGCGCGTCGCCTCGCCTGCTGCAGCGCCGCGCTGAACTCACCGGCCTTCGCAGCATCTTCACATTTCACCGCATCTTTCTGCATGTTCCCGCCGCACTCCGGCACCTAAGGGGAAGACAAGAACAGCAAGGTGAGCCAAGGGAATACACAGAGGCAATATAGTTACCCCCCATAAACTTACCTGATTTTACCAACGGGGGTACTATTCCTCTTCACGTGTCGGCGCAGCTTCCACTGTATCCTCGCCGAACTCCGGCCCCTAAGAGGAAACAAAAGGACAGCAAGGTGAAACAAAGGGACAAACAAGGCGAAACCTCCTCACCACAATAGACTTACCTGATTTTACCGCCAGAGGCATTATTCCCCGAGACTTCATACTTTCTCTCAGCGCCTGAATAAGGGAGAAAGCAACAGGTTACATATTGACATTATTTTATCGAACTGTGTTGGATAATACAAATCCTTACCTGAATATTACCGGTTGCCACGAGGAACTCTTCGCTAGGGTCAAGCTGCAACCTGCAAGGAATCGGACAAGAGTGAAAGTCAGACATTTGAACTCTTACGAACTACATACTTACGGCGTCTTGCCGGAAATCTCAGAGTCAATATTGTTCTGGAACTCACCAATTCCTTCGAGCCAGTGAAGCAACTGGTTATCTACGCGCCCCTGCGCTCAATGCAGGATGGAGAGCTCATCTTTCCAAACCATCAGGTGAGGCTATAAGAGGGGACATCAAAGGTGATCAGTTGGGAGAACAGCGGGAGTGGGGGGTGGTTAATTCCCTTTCTCCATTTGCAGAAGAATATTCCTATGGGCCAAGCAAACAAAGCTATGTGGGCCAGTCCAGTCCGTCATCTCGGCACTATGCGTCACATTGGCGGAGACCGCAGCTGTCCAGTTCAGATCGACGCCCCTGTGGGAGCCAGGTGAGCGTAACAATACCGAAGACAAACTCAGTCAGGTTAGGTGGATCATCATTCTCAGCCTTAGCCCCCACGTTATGGAACTCAATCCCACCCCACATCCGCCTAACTGAGGATTTAACGTCTTTCTGCAAACTGCTGTAAACCTGGCTCTTCCCCTAAAACCCAAGCCATACCAAACTAACCCAAACAGTCTAACGGCAACTCAATGACACCAAACCCAACAAACTACCTGATGTGAGAAATTGACAGCTTATAAACTAATAAAATAGATCAAAGCAGTGAAATGGTTAACAAGACTAAATTATACGGAAACAGTAAAGAGATTTTAACTCCTGAAATTGACAGAATGCATGAGGAGTGAAAGAAGTGAATAGTGTGGATGAAATGGTTAGAATGGATGAAGCAGATGGAATAGATGAATGCGCTGAGTGGAAGAATGCAAATGTGTGAGTGTATAGAATGAATGAACATGTTGTGGGGATGAGTGTGTAGAACGGCTGGGTTGTTGAGCGGACGAGCGCGTACCGCTGATGAGTGCCTAAATACAGAGAAGTGAGTAGAACGCAGGAGTGCGTAAAACAGAGCAGACGAGTGTATAGAGCGGACGAATGTATGGAGCGGACGAATGTATGGAGCAGACGAGTGTTTGGAGCGGACGAGGGTATGGAGCGGACGAGTGTATGGAGCGGGTCAGTGTACGAAGCGGATGACTGTACAGAGATGAGTGAAGAGATAATTAGAACAGGATATTGCTGTTGAATGCGTGAAAAGCACGAATGCTTAAAGCGGATGAGGGCGGGGAGCGGATGAGGGCGGGGAGCAGATGAATGCGTAGAGGGGGATGAGCGCGTAGAGGAGGATGAGCGCGTAGAGGAGGATGAGCGCGTAGAGGGGGGTGAGCATGTAGAGGGGGATGAACGCGTAGAGGGGACGAGCGCATAGAGGAGACGAGTGCGTAGAGGGGGATGGACGAGTGCGTAGAGATGTATGAGTGCCTAGAGGGGGATGAATGCCTAGAGGAGATGAGTGCATAGAGGGGATGAGTGCGTAAAACAGGTGAAGGCATAATACGTGTGAGGCATAAAGCGGATGAGTGCCTGGAGCGAACGAGTGCCCAGAGTGAGCGGACGTGTTGCGTAGAGAGGACGAGTACGTAGAACGAACGGGCACTGATCGCATCCAATACTGATGAGTAGAATGGATGAGTAGAGCATGGGACAGACAATAATGCACGCGTGGGGCAAACAGGAGGGCATGCATGGGGTTGACATGAGTATTAACATGGGGCAGTCTAGAGTACATGCGTGGAGCAGACAAGAGTACATGTCTAGAGCAGACAAGGGTGCATGCGTAGGGCGGACTTGAGCGCGCGGGGCAGACAGGAGCGTGCGGGGCAGACAGGAGCGTGCGGGGCAGGCTGGAATCCATAAGTGCGCGGAGCAGACCAGAGTGTATCGCGCAGACTGGGGTGCATGGAGTGGATAGGAGTGCATGGAACAGACTGGAGAGCATAGAGTTGCGTGATGTTATATAGTATGGTTTGGAATGCAGAGAACGTTTGAAAGAGCATACAACTCATCATATCACACCACTACGCTTACTCTCACCTTTACATCACCACTCAAATAGAACACAGAGATACTATGACACCATTCGGTATAACTGTTCTCATACCAACATCACTCCACATCATTCTAAGTAAACACTGCTGGTTACACACACCCCAGCCAGGCGTTCTCCTCAGGCCTAACGCAGCCACATCCAGTCTGGATAAATCCTGCCAGAGCGAACACATACACCTGATCTCTCCACCACCACACCTACCGCTATGAAGCAGCTATTACACGAATACCGCATGAGCTGCACACATACCCGGTGCTCACAAGCACCTTTTGACTCCTACTCTCTCTTCTGACCTGAACTTCGGTCCCCAAGGGCGTTCAACCTGCCAGCGCCTTCAGACCATACCAATGGTATATAAGGCGCCATATAAATGAAAAGTAACATAACATATATTTATATATATATTTTATTTTTTTGGTGTCACAAAGTGGAGGTGGTTTCTCTGCAGGAAATTGTTCTGTTAATTATTGGCAGCATGCACATGTTGTGCTCAGGCAATGTGTGTGAGGAGGGGAGATTTAAACCTGTCTGCTTTTTCCCCTCCACCAAATACACTGAATACAACATGCTCCTCCTGGCTCTCATTGGAAACCGCTTATTAGAAAAGGTGTAAATGTATTTGGAAATCTTTTTCTAATTTGGTAAAATACATTTCCCTATTTTGCAGACCTCACTTCTGCAATCAGTTGCACTAGGTTTGCTCGCAGAGCACAAGAACTGCCTCAGATCTGTGTTCTCAGCTGGGACTTTCCATACTGGAGGCCAACCTAACATGGAAGTGTTAGGCAGAATTATATGCAGTACCCTTTGGGAACACCACACACAATTAAGACTACAAGTGACAGTACAATTTCACCTTTGGTACAAGCCTGTACTACACAGTTAAAGTGATAGCAGTAGCAGAGTGATAGCAGTAGCAGAGCAGCCAGACTTATCTCAAGAGTAAGTGAGCAGTACAAATAGTTACACAAAGGACAGCAATTACTATGATTCTGGCAAACAATGACTCAAGGTTTCTAAATAAGAGTATATTTTTATTTACTCAACAGTTGTATAACATTTCACTATTATAAACAAGTTACAAATCACAATCATAAATACACCACGCCCCTTAAATTTCAGACAAGTTAAGCTCACAAAATGAAGTGGGAGCAAAACGGGACTCCAGCAATTTTAAAGGGAGGGAAAGACAAAGTTATTAGAAAATAGGCAAACCAACAGGTAAGTACTCAGGGCAATTGAACAAGAGCAACTTCAGCGAGGAGATCAGCTAGAAAAGGTTTAGGGCCAAAGTCAATGGGTCAAAAGTCTTTTGCTCAAGATCACACAGTTCAGGGTAGTTCGCGGTAAAGTTTGTGGCACAGATTCCGGACTAGGTTGGCTGGTAGAAAAGTTAGTTCAGAGAGAAGAGAAGGACAAGCCCTCGGATTGGCAAAAGATTTAAAACAATTTTACAGCGGTTGAATGAAACGGTCAACCGGATTTGCACAGTACCTTGAAACGTGGAGGGAGCTGTAGCTGAGGCGGATGTTCCTGGTGGTTCCTGCAGGCTCACGGTTCCTGAAGGGACTGTCAGACTGAAATGAAGTAGGAAGACTGGAGGGTCCTGTGCCACCCAGGGAAGAAACTAGCAGCAGAGCAAAACAACTAATAAAAGGTGCGCTCCTTAAAACCCAAGCAGGGTCCGCCCTTCCTGTCTATCCGGCCCAGTGTAGCTCTGTACAGAGAATTCAACCAGAGGAGGGGTCCTGGCTTGTAGTATGGGCGAACTGGTTGGTCCCACCAGCTCAAGGGAAGACGTTTCCTGGAGGATCTTCTCTATCGTCGGATTCACCGGGAGGTTCAGTCGTTGTAGGGGTCCTCTTCTTCCAGTTCCTCGTTGGTTCTTTCGTTCCAGTGGTGACTCTGCCTTTCCAGTCCCAGAGACCCGCTTTTTGTGCAGTTTTCCCCCATTCATACAGCCTGGCTGTCAATCACACAGCAGGGTGGCTGGCCTGGCAACGCCAGTCCCCTTAGCCAATCAAACAGGAGTGCTACTTGGGTTACCAAGGGAACCCATGACCGGGGTCCTAAGACCCCTCCCTCACATCCTGCCTACCTAGACTTTCAGGTGCCTTAAGGAGGGCTTCTGTGCAGAAGCCAGCGAAAAGACAGCGAACAAAGGAATCATCCCCGGTTTGGCACGCAGAGAAAAACGCGAGGAAGACTTTAACAAAAAGAAATGGCGAATAAACCCAGCCGGAACCAAAATAAAATGTATTTGGTCAAGCAGGTTTATGTTCGAGGCTAATATAATAGCCTAAAACATTACCACATTTATATCAGATAATCGCGGTAGAAAAGTTAGGGTAAATACCACTGCCACCATCCAAGTCTTAATGTAAAGGGAGCGAAACAGTGCTCCAAGAGGCACAGACAAAAAGGGGTAAGAGTTAACCCTTTCCAATACTCCATGTAGGATGGGGTGTATTGGGTCTGTGGTTTAAAGTGACTAAAGTAAAGTTTAGTGCCAACGTTACCCTTTTCTGGGGGACAGTAGTCAGTCCCAGAAAAATGGAGTCAGTGGGAAGTCTAAAAGACAGCCCTGTGTCAATGCACTGTGTAACACGCACACAAAGTGGTGCTCATGGAGTAGGTGAGGCTCCAGAGCCCAAGAAAACACACATGGTAAAAACACACATAGCAAAACACATGTAAGAGTATGAAAAAGGCTCGCACTCTTACCAGGTGAAAAAAAATAAATCCTAGAAATCCAGCAAAGCTGCTGAGGGACTCATTAGGTAAGGGAAATCGGCCATTTATGAGAATCCTCCCTAACAGGAAGGTTCTTCACCCATTTATTCCTTTTATAGAAATGGCCGTTTGTGCCTGAGGGGCCCTCCGGTTCAGACCTCTGGGTACGCTGGTGCTTACATTTTTGGAAGTGCAGAGCTATACAATCGAACAGTGTGCGATAACCTCATGCAGTAAGTCATTAAACACACATTGCCCACCAAATCCTGAGCTGTTGCATGACTGCACGCTGGCAATATATCACAATATATCATCAGAATAATACACTTTTCCTTTGCAGCTTATGTCTCAGTATGTGGCCATACAACTTTGACGGAAAGTTCTACATTGTTAAATCAACCAAACCATTGGTGAATTAATTTTGGTCGACACATTTTTGGTGACTATGGCAGATCACCCTCCTTTTTCTCTTTGATGGGGATCCCCCCTCCCGGTTTTCCCACCCCTTACCTGTTTCCACCCCCTCCAGCTTTACTACCACCTAACCCAAACATTTACATATATACATATGTATATATAGGTGTATCTTGTTGCCATGGTGAAAAGGTGGCAACCATTATTATATAAATCAAACTGTTGCCGATTTAACAATGTTGTACAATGAGGGCTGACTCGCACACCTGATGCCTCTTTCTCTGTGTTTCCTCCTCATTTGCTTTGCAAACCATCCACCCTGGGATTGATCATGTATCGCATTTGGCTGTGCAATCCCAGATTTGTTTAGCTGGGGCTGTGCGTTTACAGTAACGTCTAGCATACAGACAAATACACTTGCGTCAAAGATGTACTTGAGCACATCTCGAGCTCAACGATAAAACACTGATTTCAGTACTCCCCTAATGTGCTTAAAACTGCCCACACAGGTATACACTTGTTCACCGAAGCATTCAGCATTTGCTTTTTTTATTCTTTCAGATCGGCACTATTCTTTGACCATTACATGTGTTGCTTGTATCAAGCTTTCGTAAGCATTTAACATTTCTCCCCCTTTATCCTTTTCCCCTCCTCTGCCGCCGTTCTCTATTCTCCCACAGACCAAACTCTGTATAACCCTGGTTGTTACACCTAAGAAGACTTCAGCCTTAGTAAATTCATAACCGCTGTCATCTGAAAAGTGAATTGGACACATTTCAGATACAACAGTTATATGTAGCTTTAAATGTACACATTCAGAAACTGCCTAGCAGCATATCATGCTGCTGCCCTTAAGAGCTGATTTGTCACTAAAGAGGTATATAATAAAATATTTGCACCCCCTCACTCCTATATAAGATGCTTGCCAGTGTTTGTGCTTTCTCTAGAAACACATCATCTGAGTGAGAAACCAACATGAAGAATCAGAATGAGAACCCTTATCCAGCTCCCAGCATCGACATTGTTAAAGTGGGCAGTTCCTAGCCAAAACTCCTTACAGTCAGCCTTCCCTGGAAATAAATATACACCATGCAAGAAAGAGACACATAGGCAGCTGGCTGGGAACATCTTGTGTAATCCCCTGTCTCACGGGCTGGAAAAAATAGATCACTGCATTTCTGCAAGCATCATGGTTTTATAGATTTTAAAATATTCCATCTGTTTTTTTCTTCTAATAGGAACATTATAATGCAATTGGTCACATTTCTACAAAGTGCACTGACCCTTTTTATTGGATAAAAACATTTCCTGAAACAAATGATCAGTTTCTGTCAGAATTACCTAATTTATGCTAATCATCATGACTAGGTGCTTTTCCCAAATTTCACTAAACCACAAGATATATTTCACAACCTTAAAACTGGAAAAAGCAGGTTTTGGAAAAGACACATTGCTTCAGACTACTTTGCTCAATGCGTCCAAGACATATACTATCTGCCTAGTTTCTTATTGGCTACTCCCCCCTTATCTTTTCTCAGATTTTATGCCAGCTTCATTTGTAAGCAACACTGTTAAAAAACATCTATTCTGCTATTTACATTGCTTAGTCACTGCATATAGGCTTCTGCCCAATGCACTCCCTGCCTGAGTTTGCACACAGCACTATATTTTCTGTTTGCTCAACACGTCTAAATCGTCGTGGGTCTTTGAGACCTGTAGCCATTTATAGTACATGATGTGGCATTCATTTTAAAAGTAATGGATCCTTTTGTTGTTGCTATGAGCCTTATTCTGCTATTCTTTTTAAAAATCTCTATTGAGTATGGGTGATATTTCTTATGTCAGAGGGAGCTGAGTTGTATATTTTGTATGTTATGTGCAATGTGAGCATTCCTTTGTTTTGTCTTTTCCTAAATAAATGTGTGCAGTGTCACCTATTCTCTAATGTACCTGCCTATAAGTGCAGCCTGGCTGCCTCAATGAACAATACTTCTGACTGCTACAATGTTCGACAGCAGGGTGGGACGCATGCCCAAAATGACATTTTCAACTGTCTATTACCAGAGATGATCTAGTCCTTTTCAACGGCTAGGATACCAAAACCCAACCACTGCCTAGCTGAGCTGCAGTGGTTATCATTCTGCAGTGGGAAAAGAGAGAGAAAATCAGAGAATGAGGGAAGCAATGCAGTCCATGCATAGCAGAGCGAGGACCGTACAGTGCTGCCAAGGAACAACAGCAAGCATCCGTAGAGGCCAACAAGATCACGAGACCACCAGGGGCTAATGTGTGGTAAAGTGAGGTATTGGCTAGTGAGTGGAAGTGGTACTGCTTTGCGAATGTGTGTGTTTGTGTTGCAAGTGTGCTTAGAACTAGTGTAAGGAGAGATTATTAAGTAGATGTAACTGTGTGAAAGCAGGGTTTCATAGTAGTGTATATGAGCGAGTAGTGGTGTAGTGGAGGCAGTAGTAGTTTGGAGGAGAGATTAGTAGTGCAGTGGGGAGAGGGTAATAAAATAAAAGGATAGAGGTGATACCGAGGAGGAGTGAATGACATCAGAGCGGCAAGTGAGTGGACGGAGGAGAGAAAGAAGGTGGTTGGAGTTAAGGAAAGGGAGTGGGAGACAGTTTAGGAAGAGAAGGGTTTGATGGAAAAGACTGAATCAACTAGTGTCTGTAAGGCACGATTGTTGCGTGCATGTTAAGTCTATGAAAAAGAATATCATTTCATGAATGAGGCAGAGTGTTCTCAATCTATACACTGCCCAGTGAAGATTGCAGCATGACACTGGCCAGCTCCTGAATCAATCCGTGCATCGGATCCCTTTTGCGTGAGGTTGGCGGCAACTGGCGCAGTTAGGCATTGGAGACCTCGGGCCCTGCTGTCAGCGCAGTGTGCACAGGGATCCTGGAGCGACTCCCGGAGGCGAGGAGGCCTGAGTGGTGGAGAATGCAGACTGCTGCCCTAATTGAGCATGGGGGTTGATGTGATCTGGCATTTATAATGCACCTATACACAAGGCAGGCGAGACTGTGGCCTGGAGCTGCAGATGGTGCCTGGCGGGAGCACAGGAGGAGCTTGCAGCTTCATTGGACAGGAGGCTATCCCTGTTGGAGCTGCCTTGATTGAACTCGCCAATAGGGCCTGTGGAGTGAGGCGGTGGCTAGGACAGGTCCACTGTGGGAGTGAATGCCTCTCCTGGGCACACAGGGTAGTCTGAGGGTATACGTTTGGTTAGTCTGGTGCCACACTGTGATCCCCGCACTGACTCTGTCTGAAGGTGAGAGTGCAAATGGGGGCAGCTCCATGGGGTCTGGTGGAGTGAAGCTGTTGCCCCCTGTGGAGTGAAAATGTCCTATCCAGCTGGGGGTCATATTCTTCATAAACATTGCCTGCGGGACTGGGAAGTCGACCAGTCGTGCTGTGAACACTCAAAGGGTCCAGCCACGTTGTGGTCCCCGGTGGGGCACTATATCTATTTACAGGTTGGGGCAAGGAACGGAGACCAGCTCCACATTGTCTGGTGGACAGGAGCTGAGTACCCTGGTTGAGTGTGATACTGATTCCCCAGCCAGGGATATACCCTTTAAGTGCCTTGTCCACATGACTGGCCTGGAGAGATAGGAAGTGCAGTCCCCCGGGTAACCAGCAGGCACAGAGTGGATCAGACACAAAGTGATAACTGTGTGGCCTTCATACGCAGCTGGCAAGAAACCTTGCAGGGCATCAGTGGACATGACCAGAGGTGGCGCCAAAGGCAAGAGAGGCCCAATGGACACCTATACAAGTTCCCTGCATAGGGATGCAGCGGGCATGACCCCGTCGGTGTGTGAAACACAGGTGACCCTTCAGAGTGCTGGTGCCATAGACCCTTATTTGACAATGATGCAGGCGGAGTTCGCCTTTGTGAATTCTAAGCTTGATGACATAGTCGCCAATATCAGCTCCCTCCGGACAAAGCTGGACAAGGAGAGCAGCCAGATTACAGAAGTTGAAACACAAGTTGGTGGCCTTGAAGATACTGTGGGGGAGCATGGGTTAGAACTTAAGGTGGTCAGGAAAGAGCTAAAGGAAGTGCGTTTGAAGTGCGATGAGTTCGAATCTCATTCTCATCAGAATATCATCAGGATAGTGGGTATCCCTGAGAACAGGACGGCTCAGGGCCCGAAGCAGCAATTTGTGGATGCCATACTCAAATCTCTTCAGCGAGGCACAATATTCCAAGCAATTCTTGGTGAAAAGGGCACATTACTCTCTCGCCCTGCTCCCTAAGTCTGGTTCACCGCCACTCAAAATTATAGCCCAGCTTTTGAATTGTTGTGACTGTGACCTGCTCCTGAAGCTGGCTAGAGAGAAAGAAACACTCCAAAACGAGTCCATCAGAGTGCACATCTATTCAGACTTTTTTCACCGGGGTCCAGGCTGCCTGGAGGACACTTGATCAGGTGAAGCATCTTCTGTCAGACAGGTGCAATATGCCATGATATTCCCGGCCAAGTTGCATGTGCAGCGTGCATTTTTTTGAATTCCTGGACGAGGGAGCTGCATATATTGAACGGTCTATACCCGGAAGTTGGAAAGAACATTCACGCATTCTTTACCCAATAATTAAAATTCAGTTGAAGGTGTTATTGTTCTAGTCGGCTGTGCTGCACAGTCTAGCTCTGCCTAGTATTAGCTGACTCTTTTCTGGGAGGCATAAGGGATTTAAAGAAAAGTTGGTGTTGGCTTTGTGCTCCCCGATGTTTCAAATGTTTCAACAAGAATGTGAGAGGGGCTACACTATCCTACTCCGAAAGGGGGTGGAAGGTGGCACTGCACAGCACTGTCCCGACCAGTGCAGGAAATATAAGTGGAGATGAGGAAAAAGTAGGAGCCTTATATATTTAGGGGGCTCAGGGAAAATAACAGTAGTTCTTTTTCTTAGCTATCTAGTCTTTTGGAGGAAGGCCCAGGAGGGGTGGAAGTGATGTAAATGTTAGATATGTGCAGGGAATAGATCTTTGAGAAACCAAGGGTTGGGGTATATGGGACAGATTTTTAGGTTTCATGTTTTTTGTTCAACGTTGTTAGTAAGATTTGTCGGTCCGTTATGTCTAAATGTTAATTGGTTAAATGTTTTTGTGCTTCTGTTGGTTTGTCATTGCAATGCATAAGTAATTGGTCTATTCATGAAAACTGAAATTGCAAGTGTAATATTAAAGGTTGAAAGCTAGTGTTGTAAGCATGTAGATGCACACACTCTAAGAGGAAAAGAAAAATAGCAATACCATGGGTATAGACACGCCAGTCTTGCATATTTGTAAGTACCTCCCTCCCTATAGCGACAAAATAAAGAAATATCATGGGCAATGGCTGACGGAAGTAAAAGGGGAGGGGCCACCCTGGGTCTGGCCAGAAGAGGGGTCTTTTGATAAAGTAGTATTTGACCATGTGGAAACATACTTAATGGCCAAATATAAAGGATAGAAGCTTCAAAACAGGCGCAAAGTATTATATTTGTGTTTGAAGAAACGCCCACTACAAATGATAAAGCTAAGGAACCAGAGATTACAGCAGTGTCAAAGGATGAGGGAGGAGAGAAAGACAAGGGAAGGACAGAAACGAAAAAATTGTACCCACTACTTACAAGACCCGCTGAGGGTATTGTGACCCTCTGTATTTACCACAACCAAGCGCTCAGACCCACCCCAGCAGCTGCACCATCTCCAGCATATGTCCCAGATAACCCCACATGTGCCCCACATTTAGAAGTGTTAATGAATAACAGACAGCCTTAGTTAGCACGATTACGGGCACTTTGCGAAATCGCATTGTCAACTGCAGGGTGAGGGCAGACACAGCTGCAGCCCCCATTGCAAAGCTCCACCACACTATTAAAAGATGAATGGAAATCTGGAGATTTCCTGTTCCGAATAGGCGGTACACCAATCAGGAAGATACGGGTAGAACGACGGGGGTGAAACAATGAGTGTGGGGTATGACACGGTAGCATCAGATGGGGAAGGGGAATGTTGGAGTGACTTCGACGAGTTAGAGGAAGGGGCGGTAGGAGGAGCACAGCAGATACAGTGGGCAACTTCACAGGTGACAGAAGCAGGAGAAGAGGTGTGGAAAGGAAGGCTCTGCAATAGACTAGGGCGAATGGGAATGACAAAAAAGAAAGGAGTAAAGGAAAGGTCAGGTCGAAACTGCAAATGCCCCTCATCCATAAAGGCGCGGGGTGTGCTCATTACGTCCCTTGAGCACTGATGGAGAAGACTAATTTACTAAACGCACTCCCTCCACTTTCAGGGGGGCGTGAAAATAGATATATGCCTCAGAGAAAAACACTGCAGGGGTCACCCTAGCAATTGGGGACATAAAAAGTCTCTTGGTGTCGGCAGTGGGTGACCAAGCAGATGGGGTGTGGGTGAAGGTGGATTTCCCAGCTGTGACAATGGGGAATGATCGACATGATGGGGCTCCCTTTAATAACATAAGAGCACAGGTGTGGGATGCATTGCGGATGACCTTCCCCTACACCCCAGATTTACACACTGTCATGCAATGCACTATGGGAGACGAGGAAGAGGCTCTGCAGTTCATTCTTCGGATGCAGGATATGTGGCGGGCAGAGACGGGTAAAGTGTGGGACCAATCCACCTCTTTGTTTTATTTCATCATTAAAAAAGGTGTCTCAAAAGAAATACAGGAGGCCCTTGATAACATAGCTGGGATAGAAGCCAAAGGATGGCCAGAAATTCAGAGCATTATAGTACACCACTGTAGGAGGATCAAAGAGAGAGAAAAAGAAATGGCACAAAGAAGATTAGAAGATGAAGCAAAGCAGGTAAAGAGCAAGTTAGTGAAGGTTGTGGCGTTAACGGCAGGACCGCCCCAAGAACGGCAGGCAGAAGAGGGGGAGGGAGCGGTAGCACTATAGGCCAGAATGGAATCTACATGGGCGGATAATGGCTAGGAGCGGTGGGGCGAGAGGCACAATACACCGGACCCCAGTGGCAAGGAAGGCCTGCAAGAGGAAGAGGTGGGTACAGCGGGCAGCACGGAGGAAGGTATGGAGTGCAAGGACATAGGGGAGGAGGACAGGGTGCATGTTGGTCATGCGGGAGGTAGGGCCACTTTGCCAGGGAATGTTGTACCCGTCCCATAACCAATTATAAAAATAATCAAAGATACCAGTATGGGTACCCGCACCCAGGGAGCCCTTATGGGTTGCCAATGGGGAGATGTGCACAGGACGAGCAATATGATGGCAGATATATGGCATCACCCAATGTACCCAGAAAACCACTGCAAAATATACAGACATGTCCTACACGTCAAAACCAAATGACCCACACTCATGCCAATCCCTTTGTAGCAACTGCAAATGGTGCACCGGCCCTGTACCGGGGAGCAATTGTGCTCGGCGACAATGCTTTCTCATGCCCCAGAAATGACACTCACCCAGACTAGGACAGGCCACAGAGAGCCCTTGCGTGTCCAGTCCTATTAACTAACTTACGGCCAGATGAGGAACCATTGGTGTGGGCAGAGATAGGAAACAAACGGTTCATCTTTATGGTGGACTCGGGGCGGAGAAATCATGTCTATGTGAAGGCAAGTTTCCGCTATCTGGCAACAATCTAGAGATGCAGGGATTCTCTGGGGCTGTGGTCACGGTTCCTTACACTAAAGATTTGGATGTAAAAATAGGGGGCAGAACAGTGAGAGCACCCCAGCTGTACCATGAAGACTCACCTGTAAACTTATTGGGAAGGGATCTCCTTAGTAAACTTAACATGCCCATTGCATTCACAGAGAGGGACGTGGTATGTTCCACACGCCGTATGTGCCCCCTATGGGCGATGTTGATCATATAGACAGTAGCAAATGAAACAGCAGTGCGATTAATTCCCACCAATGCAGACATGTTTATATACGACATACAGGTATTGGCAAAAGTAGTGAATGGCGAACAGTGTTATGTATAAAACCAAATAAGGCTTTATGCGAATTGACAGATGAGTTGTTCACTGACGATGACCATTATGGAGAAATAATCAAGGAAATATGCATGCTTTGTGATATAATGATACAAAACAACCCCCTCATGGCTGTCGTTGGTGCACCACCGTCATTCTGCAATACCGATTTACAGGTGGTACCATCAAATTTATGGACCACTAATCCCCATGACATAGCGTTATTACAAGAAATTACCCCATAAGGATAAAAATAAAACCAGGAGCAGTATTGCCCAGAGTAAACCAGTATCCTTTGTCAAGAGTAGCAGAGGAAGGGATATGAGAAACAATACACACATTACTACAGCAAGGTATTTTTGTCCCCTCCAGCTCCCCATGCAATACTGCGATTTATCTGATCAAAAAAAAATAAGGAGGGTCTTGAAGGAGGGTGCACTCTTAATGATATTGTCCAGAAAGAATTCCATCTTGTTCCAAACCTGGTGTCCATCTTGTGCAGCATCCCCAAAAAGGCTGCACATTTTACTGTAGTGGATTTGAAAAACGCCTTCTTCTCTGTGCCTCTTGACCTCGACCCAGATTCGCAATACTTGACAGCATTCACACTAGGGGGAGAAGGTATGAACATTGTAGATTGCCCCAGGTGTACTGTGAGAGCCCCAGTATCTTCAACATGAAGACCTTGGCCACATTACTGTTCAAAGCACAATATTTCAGTACGTGGATGATCTACTAATATGCAGTGAGGGAGAAGACATGTGCAGGAAGGATTCTGTCCAATTACTCACTCTGTTACCCCACAAGGGGTACAAGGTAGATAAAAGCAAGCTCCAATATTGTCTCACAGAAGTATTATATCTGGGACAATTGATTTCAAAGGATGGAAAAAGAATGATTCCCGATAGTGCTGCAACAGTCAGAGCAACAGCAAGACCCCACACAGTGAAAGACATGCACACATTTCTCGGCATATGCATGGATATTAGATTACGCCGCCTACACAAGACCATTACTACAAGGGCTCAAGGAAGCACAGAAAGAAAAGAAAACAATAACATGGACACCTGAGATGCACACAGCTTTCACTACACTAAAGGACCTGATTTGCACTGTACCCGTTCTTGCCACACCATATTATGAGCAGGATTTTTCTTATGCTCCCACTCAGATGGGACACTAATGACTACAGTGCTGACACAGAAAACATCACTAGAGCACAAGCCCCTTGCGTATTACAGCCTAACTCTTGACTCTGTAATGCAAGGCCAGTTTTCTTGCGAACACGCCCTTGCCACAGCTGCCTTTGCAATAGAAAAATTCCACCACCGTGATGGGATGTTCAGTAACTTTGTTTGTGGAACACTCCCTGTTCACAAAACTTGAACGGTCCAAATCCATCCTAACGGCCCAGAGAGAAACAGCATACGAAATAATAATCTCAAACCCAAACATGCATGTTGTGCGTTATAAAACAGTAAATCCAGCCACTTCTCTCACAGAACCATTCACCGTAGAATACATGTAGAATCATGATTGTGCCACATATGAGGGGGAAGGAGACAAAATTCCCAAAGCGAGTGAAAATGCATTGAGTGAAGGGGAAGTATACTTTGTAGATGAATCAGCTTTGATTTATCAAGAAACGGCTGAAAAACATGTGGGAGCAGCAGTGGTGAGGTTGGAAGAGGGAGAGTATGAAATACTGGTACAGAAATGCTTGCCCATGTACTATTCAGCACAAGCTGCTGAGTTAGTAGCACTGATAGAAGCACTCCATGCAGCTGAAGGTTGTGCCGTGACAATTTATTCAGACTCCGCATATGTAACCACTACGGTACATGCTGGGTTATCTAGATGGAAAAGAAGGAGGTTCAGAAGAGCAGACGGGCTCCCAGTACAACAAGCTGAACTTTTAAATGAACTAATAAAGGCGATTGCAGAACCATCAGCAGTAGCATTAGTAAAATGCCAGACCCATACAAACAACGGTGACAAAATCTCAGTGGGAAACGTGGTGTCACGATCCATGCCCATGATCCCCTCAGGTATAATAGCCCCCTGGCAGCAGTGGAGCTAAAGCCCTTCACACTGGCCCCAAGGGCCTTAAAACTCCATCAGAAACATACATGGAGTCAGTCCTGGCACCTTTGGTGCCAGGCTCATTATCAGGAATAAAGCGATACCAGTTTTGGACTTTATTCCAACATGGAGGCCTATTACACAGCTCAGTTCTTTAGAACCAAGTCATGCGGTCCCTTTTTTTTGGGGTGTGGCTGGGCCTGGAACTACTTGGCCTGGAACTACTTTACCTGGGCTATTTAAACTACACCCAAACAGCAGAACACGCTTCGCGTTATTCTGCACTCCTGCAGCGTAACGCTCACCGTGTCCAGCTCCTGCTCATCTGCCTCTCCGGCGGCCCGATCCCGACGCCCTAGATCCGGATTCCATTAATAACCTGGAAGAACAAGAACAGCATTAGCAAACAAGAACACTTATCTGTGAAGTAACCGGTCTTGAATCCATCCTGCGCTTCGCTTACCTCGCCCATCTCCGGAGTTCGCCACAACCTGCAAAGGTAAAGAAACAAGCACAGCATTAATAACAATTCTTACCTGGGCAAGAAGCGAGTCCTAGCAGCAGCCTGTGCTTCTCTTATCTCACCCATCTCCGGGTTTCACTGCAACCTGCAAGGGAGAAGGAACAAGGTCAGCTTTAACAAAGCACTTACCTGGGCAAGCAGCCCTTTCGATCGCTCATCACTCCGGAACATCACCGCAACCTGTACAAAGAGAAGAGAACACAGGTTAGCGATTAACACCAATAAACAGTGCAGCGTTCCGTGCATCAACAACTCACTGTGGTCTTCGCCATTGGCGCGGCAACTCCGAGATTGGAACTATCCAAGTGAAAACGAAAAGAGACATTGTTAGGGAACAGAGTAGTGGAGCAAGATGCAGAAAAGACAGAGAAAATGGAGGGAAAGAAAGAGACAGAATAAAAATGGAAAAGACATTATAACTCACCTGAAAGACAGCAAGCAGAGTCAGAGTCACAGCCGGTCTGGACCTGACATAAGGGTACACGGACCAGTGAAGCAACTAGGTCCACGGAACGCCACGCACCAACCACGCGCTCCTGCACAGACACTCAGGACGGAGAGTTTACTGCACAAAAACCTAAGGTGAGCAATAACCCCAAGGGAGATGATTTGGACCAGAGGGAGGTGGAGTCCACCCATCACAGAACCAGTATCTTAACCCTGTAGGCGCTACCCGATGTCTGGCACATAACCAAGCAGAGAGGGGTCATGGATAGCGCTTAGACCTCCATCCAGTATCGTGTGGCGCCCCGATGGATAGCAGGAGCATAACACGCAGCAGCAGATGCCGCAGCTAAAAAGGCAGCATATTTTATGAAAACATTACCTACAGAATGTGTACAGAAAAGTAAAGTGGAGGAACAAAAGGAAGATGGGTATAATGCATTACCAATAGCACAGGTAATAGAACTACAAAAGAGAGCCCCACCAGTAGAACAGGATTCATGGTTAAAAGCGGTTTACACACAATCACCCACAGACCTCCTTTGGAGACAAACTGCAACGGGAAAAGTTGTAATGCTCGTAGAATTATTGCAAATAGCATTTCAACAATTGCATTTCCCTGCCCACACGGCGAAACAGCACGTAGCTGCAGATATTAAGGAGGATTGGTTTGTTCCAAACCTTCAAGAATACCTGACCAAAATGTCCATTGAATGTAGAACGTGTCAAACATACAGCTCAGGAATGACCCTTTGCACATTGCGCGGAACATTACTGCACCCCATTGGACCTTTCTGTGAACTACACATCGATTATGCAGATAGGGAAAAAAGGTGCAATGGAGCACGATACATAATTGTGGTGGTCTGCCCCTTTTCACGATGGGTGGAAGTAGGACCTTGTGCACACCCGCATGCGAAATGTGCAGCAACATTCTTAGTAATGGAAGGGTTCTAGCATTGGGGAATATGTGACATCATTCACTCTGACAACGGAACACATTTCGTTAATGACCTATTCAAGGAAGTGACGGCACTATTGGGAATAAAACACAAAATGTGCTCAATTTATCACCTGCAAGCAAACAGATTGTCAAGAAAATCAACTGACTCCTTAAAAGCAGACTATCAAAAATGTGTCACACCCTTAAGAAAAATTGTGTGTATTGCCTACCTTTAGCCCTGTTCCAACTCTGCACACAACCAAACAAAGGCCACCCTTTGTCATTGCATGAAATAGTGACAGGAAGACGTATGCAAACCCCACTTTTCCGAGTAAGGAGAGTATCAGATGCACATAAAACGGCAACGATCCAGGGGGAGGAGTTCAACGAGTACTTAACACAGTTAACACAAGCAGTAAGAAGAATTGTTAAGCAAATAGCGCCACCCTTCACGCAGAATAATGGTACGAACAATAACAGCAGCAACAGATAGTCCTGCAACACAATTGATGCCAGGGGAGCTAGTTTACGTCCGTAGTTTTGTCAGGTGATGGAACTCTTCAAGATTGTATGGCCCTTACAAAGTGATATGTTGTACTGCCTCGGCAGTGAAGGTAAAGGGCCTGAAATATTGGATTCATCTATCTGACGTTAGGAAAGCGCATGACAGTAGTGCCAGAGGAACATTAAGTAGCAGTGCCCTAATGAGAGAAATGTGTCAGGGAAGCAAGGAAGAGTAAGATGCATAAATACTGATAAGGAGTAGCACATACTACTCTCAGCTTCACAATAATGGAAGGAAATTAAGAAATGTAAATAATGAAATGTATAAATATAAAATTGAATAGTGTGTGTCTCTATCTCGCTCATTCTCTCTCGCTCATTCTCTCTCTACCGTCCTCATTCTTTCTGTCTTGTAGAAAGCATCTCAATGAATATGGCAGTAGTATAACAACTGAGATCCTGATTCATGGAACATTTTCCTATGGGATTGCACCATTATAAAACACTTCCATGAATCAGGCCCAGAATGTGTACTTAACCCACTTTTATTCCACTCTATAGGAGCAACAATGGCTGAGAAGAACCCTCTGAATACAGAGATAGGAGAGTCAGATAGCAGTAGCACAATGTTAGTGCCACTAGGGCTTATGTGGTTTGTACTTCATAGCAATAGTAATCTCCATTATATTGTTGTGTTTGGGGTTTTTCTGGAGCATATCTTTTATCATTGATAATGTAAAAGAAGGGGGGAATGAAGGGGGAAAATTAATACAAGAGGGCATTAAGCTAATATGGGATGGTGTAAAATTGATATGGGACCACAATATTTATTTCTCACCACGCTGTACAAGAACGGTACAATCTCCCCTTCCCAGTACGACTCATCTATGATGAGTAATAGTGACGATATAATATATATGTATAATGATGACCACCCAACTGCAGAAGCATTTGCAACACCACACACTCCTTTACAACCTACCTCAAGTATCAAATTCATGCCTGCTATTCTCCAAGCTACCACATTAGCCAGTGTTCCAAACGCACAGTACTGGAAAGCACATTGTAATCCTGAGGAACTGTTGAACACAGGAATTTTCCCTATTTATTTCCGGAATGCCATATATGTCCAAGGTGGCCTATGGGTGAAATGGAGGAGGAAAAAGGTCATATAACAGCATAAATATGATGCCTACCATGGTTTGGGATTAGATGCAATTCAAGACCCTCGTCACCCAGAGCAATCTAACAAATGCTACTCGGATATGAGCACCACTGGCAAGTAGGCCACCAATTAGAGTTGTTATGTCTGTTCATTGATTCCCCATGCATCAGGAACACCTAAAGTTTTAGTGCTGCAGGAAACGCCCATAGTAAAAGCTTACTGTCTCCTTCATCTCCCATTGTGTAGAATTCAAAGTACCTTCCAGGCACACACAGCAAAGTTGCAATTACAACCTCCTGACGAAAAGCTATGCAAGAAAAAATGAGAAGGTGCAACATGTTTTAAGGAGCCATTTTTCGAAATTAAGGAGACCATGTTTACTAAAGGAAATGGCTTGATGCAACAGTGATGTGCAAGGCTCAAGCACTGTGCAAGCAGACAGATGACAGACTGAAGTGGATGGAAGACACTTGTGCAGAAGATGGTCGAAACACATCACAAAGCTCACTTGGGTCGCAGCTCTCAAGAAGCCAATAAAAATACAGCATGAAGACACATTTAAACTTTGCTTTCGTGGAGAAGGAAAAGTGGCCCTGGAATCAAACAAACATTGAAACGGAACACCTCATTCCTGATATGCGAAAGGGAACTGCTGCTTTAATGGACAATTATTGGGTGTGCAGCAACCAGGCATATTTGCATATCCCACAATCATGGAGAGGCGATTGTGCTCTAGCATTGCTGCATTCTGCCTTGATGGTGATCCAGGAAAGCCATGTGCAGGGGGAGAGGGTGCCCACCGGACTGTCGCTGGCACCCCAGTCAATGAATGAAGAACCCCCAATCTATAGTATACTGACAGAAAACAAGCTGCATCGTCAGGTATTGCGCAGAGAGAGAGCATCCAACTACCTCTCTCGAGTCTCTTCTGACCTCTTGGTGCAGATACCTGACCAATACAAACTCTTCAACGCAGCTGAGAAATGTTTTGCATCACTGATACCAAGTATTCAAGCTTGAGCAAATGCCTAATGGCTCCAGATAGTTAATGGGAACTGATCCAACTGGCTAACGACACTGAAGAGAGGTTCAACGTCATCAAGGTGGAACTAAGAGCCTTGCGGTTGATGACCAAGGAAAATCGCTACGTTCTGGACCTCCTTACAACGATGGAAGGTGATGTTTGCCTGAAAAACCGGGAGCGCATGTTGCCCTTTCATACCTTCTTCAGATGCCGACAACTGGACACTGTCACATGTGATTGCTGCTGTACATGACAGTGAGAATGAAACGGGAATGAGGGGTCTAACCCAGTGACTGGTTCGACACGGTATTCGACTGGGTACCATCATGGCTTGGGACTGCACTGAAGATGCTGGTCCCAATCAACGTTTTTCTGCTGCTGATTTTCTGTGTGTGCCAGGTAGGGGTTTGATGCTGTGCTAAAGCAATCTCTAGTAGTGCTATGATGATGGTGACAAACGGTAACCCAACTAAGGTGCCTCACAATACTAGGGAAACACAAGTCCAAGCAGGTGAAAATAATGAGTCCAAATACTGCATGACTGCCGTGTATGACACAGGAGATATAGTGGATAATATGTGGCATACAACCATTGATGAACCCCAAAACTTGGAGAACCATCAGGAGGTATGGGTGGACCTGGCTGGGGATGGGGGCTGTATTTATATGACGTGTACACCTGAAGAATATGCTAGGAGGTGTGAAAGCTTGAGACATGTATGCCGTGCATGGATGCCAATGAAAGGGGCTCCAGCATGAGATGCAGCAGTAAAGAAAGCAGAGGAACTCAGAAACACTGGTCAAAGATATTCCTTTCTTTAGTAGTAACAAAAGGGGGGGAATGTAAGGATGGAAAGGTCTTTCCAGACCCCCTTGGCATTGACATTGATCTTGTGTTGACTCGAATGGAGGGAGGTGCCCCCACGTTTGTTTACCAATTCTAATAATTTGGCCTTAAAGAGAATTATACAAAAAGATGGTAAACAGAGCCATTCGGGGAGACATTCAGACTCCATTTTGTGCTGCCCTAAAACACCATCTTTTTCTAGGCCGTGTCATGATTTCACAAAAGCATCTCTCCCTCTGCCCAGCGCCGCGCTCAATGAGCCCAACCAGCTTCCTCCTCCTCCCTCTGGCAGCTCTGCTCAGACCCATTTCTCACGGAAGCACTTAGCCATGTATTGTTGCAAATACTCAGTATTCTTCTTTCATCCTCTGAGCTCATTGCCCTGTGTGTGACCAGAGCAAGCTCTGGCCTGCATGCCCATCTGTCTCCACAAACCTGCCTGTGCCACCCCGACCCCAACCTTTGGAAGTTGCAGCTTACAGACCCTTTGCCCTCATTCCTCTCTCCCACTTTGAAGTAACTGCTGGATGACCCTTCCCCTCCGGACCTCCCTCAACGGCCCACCATATACCTAATCCTATGTGACCATATATCCTCCTGCAAAACCAACACCCCTCTTTCCACTCACTTGAATCATGAAGCACCAGGGGCAACAAATCACAAATAAAGATCTTGAAGATAAGACATCTGAAGACAAGGGCCAAATGTACCCTTGCCCTCATAGAAGCATGGGTTAGAATGTCCATATATCGATCCACATTTTATAGCCCCCTCCATCTAAATAATAGCCCCATGTCTAACATTATTCTATACATGCCAATGGTCATTGTGTAGTTTAGATTGGTTAAAAGTGTGTCATCTTGTGAACAAAATCCAACCTTCACCCTGTGAAGATGAGCCCAGCTGACCTACGCGCTGCGGGAGTGACGCCCAAGCGCCAGCCAATCCTACGTGGTCAGTGCCTACACATCTATATAGTACTGATAACCTAACCCAATCGTATTGTCGAATTGTGTATTAGTAATATGATGTCATTAATGACTATTTTCATTCATATAATTTGCTGCCTGTGTAATGTCTGGCAGAGCGTTCTCCAGGCAGTTCTCTGCGTGCACAATTTCATTGATATAAACTTTGTTCAACTTGCAATCCATCTCCTGTTCTCATTCCGTACAGGGGTGCGTCCTTTGTTTATTTGGGTTTTTATATTGTGTTGGGACCAGGCACCTTCACCGGTACATGTGGCGCTTGAATGATATGGGGCGTCGTCCACCAACCTGAAATCAGCTATCTTCAGTGACCGGTTCATAGACTCCTGTACATTTCACCCATTTATTACCGCGGTCAATGTTTGGTCATGTATGTTCCGCAAATTGGATGTTACAACACCTTATAATGCAGTGGTTCCCTCGTGGAGTTTCCCGGGCATCTCCCCTACATTTGACAGGGATTTTAAAATAACTTGGGATGAGCAGGAACAGTTGACAATGTGGGACATGTTTCCAGAGGGGTGGTTTGTGTCCTTAGAGGACTTCTGCCTGAAATTGGGTGGCGACCTCATCCAGGTGTTGCAGTACTGCCATACGAGGGCAGCATTTTGTAAGAGGTGGCCCTTGTTCCTGGCACAGCCAGAAACACATGATTGTATGGTGGTGGTGGTGACTGCTGATGGGGTTGCACGTGGGGTGTCCAGGCTATACAGTCTACTCCAGACCCGCCAAAGGTCACAGAATACAATGAAAGCCAATTTGGAAGCAGACTTAAGCATATCATTGGGGGACGATACAAGGAGCAAATGCTATCAATTGACTGAAGACCTCTAAATGAAAGCCGGTTTCCATCTGATCCAATTTAAAATTCTAAAACATCTCCATTATACCCCAGCCAGGCTGGCTAGATTCTCCCTGGATGTAAGCGGCAAGTGTTAGAAATGTGGTAAAGATCAGGCAGACTCAGTCCATATGTATTGGGAATGCCTTCTGATCCATGCGTGACGACACGCAGCTTGTATTCAAACTAAGTGGCAATTATCAGAAAGATAGCGAGCAACTTACCACGATATACAACCACGTGGAGCAATGGATGGACTCCAATTGGATGTGCCTAAATGGAAAAAAAACGGAACTCATGATTTTCGGCTCATCCTCTGCTCGTGCTAAGCTACCCTCATCCTACACATCCTTCCACATTAAAGATACCCCCAATCCGGTCCTAAGCAAGGTTAAAACCCTAGGTATGCTGCTAGAAGCATTGTTGGGTGCGGACGCCCAAGTACAGTTCATCAAAAATAACTGTGCCTAGCACCTCCGTCTAATAAAAGCCATCAGACCTTTCATATCCGAGGAAAATTGTGCGACCATAGCAAGAGCCACCATTTTATCGTGTCTTGACTATGGCAACGCTCTAGTCCTGGGTGCCTCCAAGCAATGCCTACGAAGCTACCAAATTGTACAGTACAACGCGGTAAGAATTGTCAAGCTCAAAACTAAAACAGAACATAGCAACTCCAGAAGGGAGCTTCATTGGCTGAAAATCGAAGATAGGGTGCATTTCAAAACTTTAACCATCGTTCACAGATGCATCTACGGAAAGGCACCAACCTACTTAAAAACTAGGATCAAACCACACGTTCCTAATAGAACACTGAGATCATCCCAACTTGTTAAAATTGCTACGTCACCTCACAAACTCAAAAGTGGCTTAGGTAGAGCCTTTCCAACCCTTGCAGCCAACCTTTGGGACAACCTACCAGACCACCTTAGACTGGAAACCAACTACTCGCGTTTTCGCAAACAGGTAAAAACCCATATCTTCAAATAAACGGCCATCACGGCATATACCTCAGTTAGCTTAATTCTATGTGACTGTCCCGTCTGCTCTGTCTAATCACTATCTGTTCCGTCCGTTCTCGTGTCCTTGTTTCTGCGCCCAAGGCTCGCGAGCTAATGGCGCAATAAAAATATTAAATAAATAAATAAATAAAAATGCGTTCTGGAGTAGCATAGCGGCAATAGTGGATGAAATGCTGGAACTTCCACTGCTGCTGACTCCGCTCAAATACCTGCTGGGAGATATTGGCAAGGTTTCAGTTGTTACACAGCGCTTTTTTAATATTGCTTGTGCTGTAGCAACATTTATTATTTTGAAGCATTGGAATCGAAGCAAGCCCCCAGCAGCGAAGAATGGTTTCAGGAATTGGTGTTAACTAATCACATGGACAAACTAAGACGCTCACACCTCCTTTCACTCCTACCAAGAGATAGTGCAGGAAGCATTTGCAGCTAAGATCCTGAAAGCTAGAAACAGCATCATTCTACCCAGAGAAACTGCAGACATGACAGCATACACCATAGATACTCCCAAATTGGAAGAAAGAGACAGCTTTAATTTTCCCCCATTATCAGAGGAAGAATTATGTGCAGTACTAGCTAAAATGAAACCTACATCGTGTGCAGAAAACATCCTGCCAACGAAAATCATATTAGATAATAAAGAGCTGTTCTCTCCGGTTCTCACCAGGATAATTAATGCATCCTTCAGTGAGTGCTTTAATCTCAAGAGAGATTAAAGATGTGACAATAACACCACTTGTAAAAAAAGGCCGGCCTAGATCTAAAAGATCCTAACAATTTACGACAAATCACGAATTCCAACTTTATTTTGAAGATTCTAGTTAAAATAGCAACTAACCAACTACAAAAGAATGTGGAATTCCCTCCACTTTCAGGGGGGCGTGAAAATAGATATATGCCTCAGAGAAAAACACTGCAGGGGTCACCCTAGCAATTGGGGACATAAAAAGTCTCTTGGTGTCGGCAGTGGGTGACCAAGCAGATGGGGTGTGGGTGAAGGTGGATTTCCCAGCTGTGACAATGGGGAATGATCGACATGATGGGGCTCCCTTTAATAACATAAGAGCACAGGTGTGGGATGCATTGCGGATGACCTTCCCCTACACCCCAGATTTACACACTGTCATGCAATGCACTATGGGAGACGAGGAAGAGGCTCTGCAGTTCATTCTTCGGATGCAGGATATGTGGCGGGCAGAGACGGGTAAAGTGTGGGACCAATCCACCTCTTTGTTTTATTTCATCATTAAAAAAGGTGTCTCAAAGGAAATACAGGAGCCCCTTGATAAAATAGCTGGGATAGAAGCCAAAGGATGGCCAGAAATTCAGAGCATTATAGTACACCACTGTAGGAGGATCAAAGAGAGAGAAAAAGAAATGGCACAAAGAAGATTAGAAGATGAAGCAAAGCAGGTAAAGAGCAAGTTAGTGAAGGTTGTGGCGTTAACGGCAGGACCGCCCCAAGAACGGCAGGCAGAAGAGGGGGAGGGAGCGGTAGCACTATAGGCCATAATGGAATCTACATGGGCGGATAATGGCTAGGAGCGGTGGGGCGAGAGGCACAATACACCGGACCCCAGTGGCAAGGAAGGCCTGCAAGAGGAAGAGGTGGGTACAGCGGGCAGCACGGAGGAAGGTATGGAGTGCAAGGACATAGGGGAGGAGGACAGGGTGCATGTTGGTCATGCGGGAGGTGGGGCCACTTTGCCAGGGAATGTTGTACCCGTCCCATGACCAATTATCAAAATAATCAAAGATACCAGTATGGGTACCCGCACCCAGGGAGCCCTTATGGGTTGCCAATGGGGAGATGTGCACAGAACGAGCAATATGATGGCAGATATATGGCATCACCCAATGTACCCAGAAAACCACTGCAAAATATACAGACATGTCCTACACGTCAAAACCAAATGACCCACACTCATGCCAATCCCTTTGTAGCAACTGCAAATGGTGCACCGGCCCTGTACCGGGGAGCAATTGTGCTCGGCGACAATGCTTTCTCATGCCCCAGAAATGACACTCACCCAGAATAGGACAGGCCACAGAGAGCCCTTGCGTGTCCAGTCCTATTAACTAACTTACGGCCAGATGAGGAACCATTGGTGTGGGCAGAGATAGGAAACAAACGGTTCATCTTTATGGTGGACTCGGGGCGGAGAAATCATGTCTATGTGAAGGCAAGTTTCCGCTATCTGGCAACAATCTAGAGATGCAGGGATTCTCTGGGGCTGTGGTCACGGTTCCTTACACTAAAGATTTGGATGTAAAGATAGGGGGCAGAACAGTGAGAGCACCCCAGCTGTACCATGAAGACTCACCTGTAAACTTATTGGGAAGGGATCTCCTTAGTAAACTTAACATGCCCATTGCATTCACAGAGAGGGGCGTGGTATGTTCCACACGCCGTATGTGCCCCCTATGGGCGATGTTGATCATATAGACAGTAGCAAATGAAACAGCAGTGCGATGAATTCCCACCAATGCAGACATGTTTATATACGGCATACAGGTATTGGCAAAAGTAGTGAATGGCGAACAGTGTTATGTATAAAACCCAATAAGGCTTTATGCGAATTGACAGATGAGTTGTTCACTGACGATGACCATTATGGAGAAATAATCAAGGAAATATGCATGCTTTGTGATATAATGATACAAAACAACCCCCTCATGGCTGTCGTTGGTGCACCATCGTCATTCTGCAATACCGATTTACAGGTGGTACCATCAAATTTATGGACCACTAATCCCCATGACATAGCGTTATTACAAGAAATGACACCATAAGGATAAAAATAAAACCAGGAGCAGTATTGCCCAGAGTAAACCAGTATCCTTTGTCAAGAGTAGCAGAGGAAGAGATATGAGAAACAATACACACATTACTACAGCAAGGTATTTTTGTCCCCTCCAGCTCCCCATGCAATACTGCGATTTATCTGATCAAAAAAAATAAGGAGGGTCTTGAAGGAGGGTGCACTCTTAATGATATTGTCCAGAAAGAATTCCATCTTGTTCCAAACCTGGTGTCCATCTTGTGCAGCATCCCCAAAAAGGCTGCACATTTTACTGTAGTGGATTTGAAAAACGCCTTCTTCTCTGTGCCTCTTGACCTCGACCCAGACTTGCAATACTTGACAGCATTCACACTAGGGGGAGAAGGTATGAACATTGTAGATTGCCACAGGTGTACTGTGAGAGCCCCAGTATCTTCAACAGAATACTACATGAAGACCTTGGCCACATTACTGTTCAAAGCACAATATTTCAGTACGTGGATGATCTACTAATATGTAGTGAGGGAGAAGACATGTGCAGGAAGGATTCTGTCCAATTACTCACTCTGTTACCCCACAAGGGGTACAAGGTAGATAACAGCAAGCTCCAATATTGTCTCACAGAAGTATTATATCTGGGACAATTGATTTCAAAGGATGGAAAAAGAATGATTCCCGATAGTGCTGCAACAGTCAGAGCAACAGCAAGACCCCACACAGTGAAAGACATGCACACATTTCTCGGCATATGCATGGATATTAGATTACGCCGCCTACACAAGACCATTACTACAAGGGCTCAAGGAAGCACAGAAAGAAAAGAAAACAATAACATGGACACCTGAGATGCACACAGCTTTCACTACACTAAAGGACCTGATTTGCACTGTACCCGTTCTTGCCACACCAGATTATGAGCAAGATTTTTCTTATGCTTCCACTCAGATGGGACACTAATGACTACAGTGCTGACACAGAAAACATCACTAGAGCACAAGCCCCTTGCGTATTACAGCCTAACTCTTGACTCTGTAATGCAAGGCCACTTTTCTTGCGAACAAGCCCTTGCCACAGCTGCCTTTGCAATAGAAAAATTCCGCCATCGTGATGGGATGTTCAGTAACTTTGTTTGTGGAACACTCCCTGTTCACAAAACTTGAACGGTCCAAATCCATCCTAACGGCCCAGAGAGCAACAGCATACGAAATAATAATCTCAAACCCAAACATGCATGTTGTGCGTTATAAAACAGTAAATCCAGCCACTTCTCTCACAGAACCATTCACCGTAGAATACATGTAGAATCATGATTGTGCCACATATGAGGGGGAAGGAGACAAAATTCCCAAAGCGAGTGAAAATGCATTGAGTGAAGGGGAAGTATACTTTGTAGTTGAATCAGCTTTGATTTGTCAAGAAACGGCTGAAAAACATGTGGGAGCAGCAGTGGTGAGGTTGGAAGAGGGAGAGTATGAAATACTGGTACAGAAATGCTTGCCCATGTACTATTCAGCACAAGCTGCTGAGTTAGTAGCACTGATAGAAGCACTCCATGCAGCTGAAGGTTGTGCCGTGACAATTTATTCAGACTCCGCATATGTAACCACTACGGTACATGCTGGGTTATCTAGGTGGAAAAGAAGGAGGTTCAGAAGAGCAGACGGGTTCCCAGTACAACAAGCTGAACTTTTAAATGAACTAATAAAGGCGATTGCAGAACCATCAGCAGTAGCATTAGTAAAATGCCAGACCCATACAAACAACAGTGACAAAATCTCAGTGGGAAACGTGGTGTCACGATCCATGCCCATGATCCCCTCAGGTATAATAGCCCCCTGGCAGCAGTGGGAGCTAAAGCCCTTCACACTGGCCCCAAGGGCCTTAAAACTCCATCAGAAACATACATGGAGTCAGTCCTGGCACCTTTGGTGCCAGGCTCATTATCAGGAATAAAGCGATACCAGTTTTGGACTTTATTCCAACATGGAGGCCTATTACACAGCTCAGTTCTTTAGAACCAAGTCATGCGGTCTCTTTTTTTTGGGGTGTGGCTGGGCCTGGAACTACTTGGCCTGGAACTACTTTACCTGGGCTATTTAAACTACACCCAAACAGCAGAACACGCTTCGCGTTATTCTGCACTCCTGCAGCGTAACGCTCACCTTGTCCAGCTCCTGCTCATCTGCTTCTCCGGCGGCCCGATCCCGACGCCCTAGATCCGGATTCCATTAATAACCTGGAAGAACAAGAACAGCATTAGCAAACAAGAACACTTACCTGTGAAGTAACCGGTCTTGAATCCATCCTGCGCTTCGCTTACCTCGCCCATCTCCGGAGTTCGCCACAACCTGCAAAGGTAAAGAAACAAGCACAGCATTAATAACAATTCTTACCTGGGCAAGCAGCGAGTCCTGGCAGCAGCCTGTGCTTCTCTTACCTCACCCATCTCTGGGTTTCACTGCAACCTGCAAGGGAGAAGGAACAAGGTCAGCTTTAACAAAGCACTTACCTGGGCAAGCAGCCCTTTCGATCGCTCATCACTCCGGAACATCACCGCAACCTGTACAAAGAGAAGAGAACACAGGTTAGCGATTAACACCAATAAACAGTGCAGCGCTCCGTGCATCAATAACTCACCGTGGTCTTCGCCATTGGCGCGGCAACTCCGAGATTGCAACTATCCAAGTGAAAACAAAAAGAGACATTGTTAGGGAACAGAGTAGTGGAGCAAGATGCAGAAAAGACAGAGAAAATGGAGGGAAAGAAAGAGACAGAATAAAAATGGAAAAGACATTATAACTCACCTGAAAGACAGCAAGCAGAGTCAGAGTCACAGCCGGTCTGGACCTGACATAAGGGTACACGGACCAGTGAAGCAACTAGGTCCACGGAACGCCACGCACCAACCACGCGCCCCTGCACAGACACTCAGGACGGAGAGTTCACTGCACAAAAACCTAAGGTGAGCAATAACCCCAAGGGAGATGATTTGGACGAGAGGGAGGTGGAGTCCACCCATCACAGAACCAGTATCTTAACCCTGTAGGCGCTACCCGATGTCTGGCACATAACCAAGCAGAGAGGGGTCATGGATAGCGCTTAGACCTCCATCCAGTATCGTGTGGCGCCCCGATGGATAGCAGGAGCATAACACGCAGCAGCAGATGCCGCAGCTAAAAAGGCAGCATATTTTATGAAAACATTACCTACAGAATGTGTACAGAAAAGTAAAGTGGAGGAACAAAAGTAAGATGGGTATAATGCATTACCAATAGCACAGGTAATAGAACTACAAAAGAGAGCTCCACCAGTAGAACAGGATTCATGGTTAAAAGCGGTTTACACACAACCACCCACAGACCTCCTTTGGAGACAAACTGCAACGGGAAAAGTTGTAATGCTCGTAGAATTATTGCAAATAGCATTTCAACAATTGCATTTCCCTGCCCACACGGCGAAACAGCACGTAGCTGCAGATATTAAGGAGGATTGGTTTGTTCCAAACCTTCAAGAATACCTGACCAAAATGTCCATTGAATGTAGAACGTGTCAAACATACAGCTCAGGAATGACCCTTTGCACATTGCGCGGAACATTACTGCACCCCATTGGACCTTTCTGTGAACTACACATCGATTATGCAGATATGGGAGAAAGGTGCAATGGAGCACGATACATAATTGTGGTGGTCTGCCCCTTTTCACGATGGGTGGAAGCAGGACCTTGTGCACACCCGCATGCGAAATGTGCAGCAACATTCTTAGTAATGGAAGGGTTCTAGCGTTGGGGAATATGTGACATCATTCACTCTGACAACGGAACACATTTCGTTAATGACCTATTTAAGGAAGTGACGGCACTATTGGGAATAAAACACAAAATGTGCACAATTTATCACCTGCAAGCAAACAGATTGTCAAGAAAATCAACTGACTCCTTAAAAGCAGACTATCAAAAATGTGTCACACCCTTAAGAAAAATTGTGTGTATTGCCTACCTTTAGCCCTGTTCCAACTCTGCACACAACCAAGCAAAGACCACCCCTTGTCACTGCATGAAATAGTGACAGGAAGACGTATGCAAACCCCACTTTTCCGAGTAAGGAGAGTATCAGATGCACATAAAACGGCAACGATCCAGGGGGAGGAGTTCAACGAGTACTTAACACAGTTAACACGAGCAGTAAGAAGAATTGTTAAGCAAATAGCGCCACCCTTCACGCAGAATAATGGTACAAACAATAACAGCAGCAACAGATAGCCCTGCAACACAACTGATGCCAGGGGAGCTAGTTTACGTCCGTAGTTTTGTCAGGTGATGGAACTCTCCAAGATTGTATGGCCCTTACAAAGTGATATGTTGTACTGCCTCGGCAGTGAAGGTAAAGGGCCTGAAATATTGGATCCATCTATCTGACGTTAGGAAAGCACATGACAGTAGTGCCAGAGGAACATTAAGTAGCAGTGCCCTAATGAGAGAAATGTGTTAGGGAAGCAAGGAAGAGTAAGATGCATAAATACTGATGAGGAGTAGCACATACTACTCTCAGCTTCACAATAATGGAAGGAAATTAAGAAATGTAAATAATGAAATGTATAAATATAAAATTGAATAGTGTGTGTCTCTATCTCGCTCATTCTCTCTCGCTCATTCTCTCTCTACCGTCCTCATTCTTTCTGTCTTGTAGAAAGCATCTCAATGAATATGGCAGTAGTATAACAACTGAGATCCTGATTCATGGAACATTTTCCTACGGGATTGCACCATTATAAAACACTTCCATGAATCAGGCCCAGAATGTGTACTTAACCCACTTTTATTCCACTCTATAGGAGCAACAATGGCTGAGAAGAACCCTCTGAACACAGAGATAAGAGAGTCAGATAGCAGTAGGACAATGTTAGTGCCACTAGGGCTTATGTGGTTTGTACTTCATAGCAATAGTAATCTCCATTATATTGTTGTGTTTGGGGTTTTTCTGGAACATATCTTTTGTCATTGATAATGTAAAAGAAGGGGGGAATGAAGGGGGAAAATTAATACAAGAGGGCATTAAGCTAATATGGGATGGTGTAAAATTGATATGGGACCACAATATTTATTTCTCACCACGCTGTACAAGAACGGTACAATCTCCCCTTCCCAGTACGACTCATCTATGATGAGTAATAGTGACGATATAATATATATGTATAATGATGACCACCCAACTGCAGAAGCATTTGCAACACCACACACTCCTTTACAACCTACCTCAAGTATCAAATTCATGTCTGCTATTCTCCAAGCTACCACATTAGCCAGTGTTCCAAACGCACAGTACTGGAAAGCTAATTGTAATCCTGAGGAACTGTTGAACACAGGAATTTTCCCTATTTATTTCCGGAATGCCATATATGTCCAAGGTGGCCTATGGGTGAAAGGGAGGAGGAAAAGGGTCATATAACAGCATAAATATGATGCCTACCATGGTTTGGGATTAGATGCAATTCAAGACCCTCGTCACCCAGAGCAATCTAACAAATGCTACTCGGATATGAGCACCACTGGCAAGTAGGCCACCAATTAGAGTTGTTATGTCTGTTCATTGATTCCCCATGCATCAGGAACACCTAAAGTTTTAGTGCTGCAGGAAACGCCCATAGTAAAAGCGTACTGTCTCCTTCATCTCCCATTGTGTAGAATTCAAAGTACCTTCCAGGCACACACAGCAAAGTTGCAATTACAACCTCCTGACGAAAAGCTATGCAAGAAAAATGAGAAGGTGCAACATGTTTTAAGGAGCCATTTTTCGAAATTAAGGAGACCATGTTTACTAAAGGAAATGGCTTGATGCAACAGTGATGTGCAAGGCTCAAGCACTGTGCAAGCAGACAGATGACAGACTGAAGTGGATGGAAGACACTTGTGCAGAAGATGGTCGAAACACATCACAAAGCTCACTTGGGTCGCAGCTCTCAAGAAGCCAATAAAAATACAGCATGAAGACACATTTAAACTTTGCTTTCGTGGAGAAGGAAAAGTGGCCCTGGAATCAAACAAACATTGAAACGGAACACCTCATTCCTGATATGCAAAAGGGAACTGCTGCTTTAATGGACAATTATTGGGTGTGCAGCAACCAGGCATATTTGCATATCCCACAATCATGGAGAGGCGATTGTGCTCTAGCATTGCTGCATTCTGCCTTGATGGTGATCCAGGAAAGTCATGTGCAGGGGGAGAGGGTGCCCACCGGACTGTCGCTGGCACCCCAGTCAATGAATGAAGAACCCCCAATCTATAGTATACTGACAGAAAACAAGCTGCATCGTCAGGTATTGCGCAGAGAGAGAGCATCCAACTACCTCTCTCGAGTCTCTTCTGACCTCTTGGTGCAGATACCTGACCAATACAAACTCTTCAACGCAGCTGAGAAATGTTTTGCATCACTGATACCAAGTATTCAAGCTTGAGCAAATGCCTAATGGCTCCAG
Organism: Ambystoma mexicanum; assembly: GCF_040938575.1. Classification (NCBI taxonomy): domain Eukaryota; kingdom Metazoa; phylum Chordata; class Amphibia; order Caudata; family Ambystomatidae; genus Ambystoma; species Ambystoma mexicanum. The sequence continues at coordinate 649,574,038 of NC_090934.1, read as the reverse complement.
ATAGTTAATGGGAACTGATCCAACTGGCTAACGACACTGAAGAGAGGTTCAACGTCATCAAAGTGGAACTAAGAGCCTTGCGGTTGATGACCAAGGAAAATCGCTACGTTCTGGACCGCCTTACAACGATGGAAGGTGATGTTTGCCTGAAAAACCGGGAGCGCATGTTGCCCTTTCATACCTTCTTCAGATGCCGACAACTGGACACTATCACATGTGATTGCTGCTGTACATGACAGTGAGAATGAAACGGGAATGAGGGGTCTAACCCAGTGACTGGTTCAACACGGTATTCGACTGGGTACCATCATGGCTTGGGACTGCACTGAAGATGCTGGTCCCAATCAACGTTTTTCTGCTGCTGATTTTCTGTGTGTGCCAGGTAGGGGTTTGATGCTGTGCTAAAGCAATCTCTAGTAGTGCTATGGTGATGGTGACAGTCGGTAACCCAACTAAGGTGCCTCACAATACTAGGGAAGCACAAGTCCAAGCAGGTGAAAATAATGAGTCCAAATACTGCATGACTGCCGTGTATGACACAGGAGATATAGTGGATAATCTGTGGCATACAACCATTGATGAACCCCAAAACTTGGAGAACCATCAGGAGGTATGGGTGGACCCGGCTGGGGATGGGGGTTGTATTTATATGACGTGTACACCTGAAGAATATGCTAGGAGGAGTGAAAGCTTGAGACATGTATGCCGTGCATGGATGCCAATGAAAGGGGCTCCAGCATGAGATGCAGCAGTAAAGAAAGCAGAGGAACTCAGAAACACTGGTCAAAGATATTCCTTTCTTTAGTAGTAACAAAAGGGGGGGAATGTAAGGATGGAAAGGTCTTTCCAGACCCCCTTGGCATTGACATTGATCTCGTGTTGACTCGAATGGAGGGAGGCGCCCCCACGTTTGTTTACCAATTCTAATAATTTGGCCTTAAAGAGAATTATACAAAAAGATGGTAAACAGAGCCATTCGGGGAGACATTCAGACTCCATTTTGTGCTGCCCTAAAACACCATCTTTTTCTAGGCCGTGTCATGATTTCACAAAAGCACCTCTCCCTCTGCCCAGCGCCGCGCTCAATGAGCCCAACCAGCTTCCTCCTCCTCCCTCTGGCAGCTCTGCTCAGACCCATTTCTCACGGAAGCACTTAGCCATGTATTGTTGCAAATACTCAGTATTCTTCTTTCTTCCTCTGAGCTCATTGCCCTGTGTGTGACCAGAGCAAGCTCTGGCCTGCATGCCCATCCGTCTCCACAAACCTGCCTGTGCCACCCCGACCCCGACCTTTGGAAGTTACAGCTTACAGACCCTTTGCCCTCATTCCTCTCTCCCACTTTGAAGTAACTGCTGGATGACCCTTCCCCTCCCGACCTCCCTCAACGGCCCACCATATACCTAATCCTATGTGACCATATATCCTCCTGCAAAACCAACACCCCTCTTTCCACTCACTTGAATCATGAAGCACCAGGGGCAACAAATCACAAATAAAGGTCTTGAAGATAAGACATCTGAAGACAAGGGCCAAATGTACCCTTGCCCTCATAGAAGCATGGGTTAGAATGTCCATATATCGATCCACATTTTATAGCCCCCTCCATCTAAATAATAGCCCCATGTCTAACATTATTCTATACATGCCAATGGTCATTGTGTAGTTTAGATTGGTTAAAAGTGTGTCATCTTGTGAACAAAATCCAACCTTCACCCTGTGAAGATGAGCCCAGCTGACCCACGCGCTGCGGGAGTGACGCCCAATCGCCAGCCAATCCTACGTGGTCAGTGCCTACACATCTATATAGTACTGATAACCTAACCCAATCGTATTGTCGAATTGTGTATTAGTAATATGATGTCATTAATGACTATTTTCATTCATATAATTTGCTGCCTGTGTAATGTCTGGCAGAGCGTTCTCCAGGCAGTTCTCTGCATGCACAATTTCATTGATATAAACTTTGTTCAACTTGCAATCCATCTCCTGTTCTCATTCCCTACAGGGGTGTGTCCTTTGTTTATTTGGGTTTTTATATTGTGTTGGGACCAGGCACCTTCACCGGTACATGTGGCGCTTGAATGATATGGGGCGTCGTCCACCAACCTGAAATCAGCTATCTTCAGTGACCGGTTCATAGACTCCTGTACATTTCACCCATTTATTACCGCGGTCAATGTTTGGTCATGTATGTTCCGCAAATTGGATGTTACAACACCTTATAATGCGGTGGTTCCCTTGTGGAGTTTCCCGGGCATCTCCCCTACATTTGACAGGGATTTTAAAATAACTTGGGATGAGCAGGAACAGTTGACAATGTGGGACATGTTTCCAGAGGGGTGGTTTGTGTCCTTAGAGGACTTCTGCCTGAAATTGGATGGCGACCTCATCCAGGTGTTGCAGTACTGCCATACGAGGGCAGCATTTTGTAAGAGGTGGCCCTTGTTCCCGGCACAGCCAGAAACACATGATTGTATGGTGGTGGTGGTGACTGCTGATGGGGTTGCACGTGGGGTGTCCAGGCTATACAGTCTACTCCAGACCCGCCAAAGGTCACAGAATACAATGAAAGCCAATTTGGAAGCAGACTTAAGCATATCATTGGGGGACGATACAAGGAGCAAATGCTATCAATTGACTGAAGACCTCTAAATGAAAGCCGGTTTCCATCTGATCCAATTTAAAATTCTAAAACATCTCCATTATACCCCAGCCAGGCTGGCTAGATTCTCCCTGGATGTAAGCGGCAAGTGTTAGAAATGTGGTAAAGATCAGGCAGACTCAGTCCATATGTATTGGGAATGCCTTCTGATCCATGCGTGACGACACGCAGCTTGTATTCAAACTAAGTGGCAATTATCAGAAAGATAGCGAGCAACTTACCACGATATACAACCACGTGGAGCAATGGATGGACTCCAATTGGATGTGCCTAAACGGAAAAAAAACGGAACTCATGATTTTCGGCTCATCCTCTGCTCGTGCTAAGCTACCCTCATCCTACACATCCTTCCACATTAAAGATACCCCCAATCCGGTCCTAAGCAAGGTTAAAACCCTAGGTATGCTGCTAGAAGCATCGTTGGGTGCAGACGCCCAAGTACAGTTCATCAAAAAAAACTGTGCCTACCACCTCCGTCTAATAAAAGCCATCAGACCTTTCATATCCGAGGAAAATTGTGCGACCATAGCAAGAGCCACCATTTTATCGTGCCTTGAATATGGCAACGCTCTAGTCCTGGGTGCCTCCAAGCAATGCCTACAAAGCTACCAAATTGTACAGAACAACGCGGTAAGAATTGTCAAGCTCAAAACTTAAACAGAACATAGCAACTCCAGAAGGGAGCTTCATTGGCTGAAAATCGAAGATAGGGTGCATTTCAAAACTTTAACCATCGTTCACAGATGCATCTACGGAAAGGCACCAACCTACTTAAAAGCTAGGATCAAACCATACGTTCCTAATAGAACACTGAGATCATCCCAACTTGTTAAAATCGCTACGTCACCTCACAAACTCAAAAGTGGCTTAGGTAGAGCCTTTCCAACCCTTGCAGCCAACCTTTGGAACAACCTACCAGACCACCTTAGACTGGAAACCAACTACTCGCGTTTTCGCAAACAGGTAAAAACCCATATCTTCAAATAAACGGCCATCACGGCATATACCTCAGTTAGCTTAATTCTATGTGACTGTCCCGTCTGCTCTGTCTAATCACTATCTGTTCCGTCCGTTCTCGTGTCCTTGTTTCTGCGCCCGAGGCTCGCGAGCTACTGGCGCAATATAAATATTAAATAAATAAATAAATAAATAAATAAAAATGCGTTCTGGAGTAGCATAGCGGCAATTGTGGATGAAATGCTGGAACTTCCACTGCTGCTGACTCCGCTCAAATACCTGCTGGGAGATATTGGCAAGGTTTCAGTTGTTACACAGCGCTTTTTTAATATTGCTTGTGCTGTAGCAACATTTATTATTTTGAAGCATTGGAAGTCGAAGCAAGCCCCCAGCAGCGAAGAATGGTTTCAGGAATTGGTGTTAACTAATCACATGGACAAACTAAGACGCTCACACCTCCTTTCACTCCTGCCAAGAGATAGTGCAGGAAGCATTTGCAGCTAAGATCCTGAAAGCTAGAAACAGCATCATTCTACCCAGAGAAACTGCAGACATGACAGCATACACCATAGATACTCCCAAATTGGAAGAAAGAGACAGCTTTAATTTTCCCCCATTATCAGAGGAAGAATTATGTGCAGTACTAGCTAAAATGAAAGCTATATCGTGTGCAGAAAACATCCTGCCAACGAAAATCATATTAGATAATAAAGAGCTGTTCTCTCCGGTTCTCACCAGGATAATTAATGCATCCTTCAGTGAGTGCTTTAATCTCAAGAGAGATTAAAGATGTGACAATAACACCACTTGTAAAAAAAGGCCGGCCTAGATCTAAAAGATCCTAACAATTTACGACAAATCACGAATTCCAACTTTATTTTGAAGATTCTAGTTAAAATAGCAACTAACCAACTACAAAAGAATGTGGAATTCCTAGGTACTTTACATGAACAGCAATCAGTACTGAAACTGCTATGCTGGATCTTCAGAATCATATGCTGGCATTGGTAGACAGAGGCAAGGCAGGGATGCTGATGCTACTTGATCTCAGTGCAGTGTTCGACCTGGTAGATCACCATCTACTACAACATGCACTGGATAAAATAGCTGGTTGTTCCCCACTGGCAATGGCCTGGCTGTCCTCTTTTTTGAAGGATCGGCGGGCCATCGTGCATTGGGGGACAATTTCTCAGAGGCTACCCCAATTATTTTTGGAGTTCCTCAGGGAGCTAGATTGTCCCCTCCATTGTTTAATCTCTATATGAGAAGTCTTTGTGACTTATTGGAAAGCATCAGCGTGTTCTTCACGGATTACGCCGATGACACACAACTAGTATTTGAACTAAAAGGCGACCACTCAAAGGATAGTACAAAACTAACTGAGGTCTATAACATCATAGACCTCTGGATGCATCAACACTGGATGTGCTTGAATAACACCAAAACTGAACTTATGATTTTTAGAACACGACAGGCCAGATCCAAACTGGGTGAAGAATATAAAGCTTTCACCATCAAAGAGGCGGTTATTTCAATAATGGCTCAAGTGAAAACATTAGGGATGATTGCTGAAGCCTCTGTTGGATCAGAGGCTCAGGTAAATTACCTGCATAAGAATAATGCACACCATCTACGTCTATTAAGGGCCATCAGACCTTTCATCAATGAGGAAAACACGGCCACCATTTCCAGAGCAATTATATTGTCACAATTAGATTATGGCAATGCTATGTTGCTTGGAGCCACCAAGAGAGAAATAGAGAGATGCCAAGTAATGGAAAATGATGCAGTTCGCGTAGTAAAAGGAATAAACAGAGAACACATCACATCAGGAAGAAAATCCCTGCACTGGCTTAAAATTGAACACAGAGTCCTATATAAATCTATGACAATAGTTCATAGGTGCTTATTCGGTAATGCTCCGAGTTACTTTAATACTTTAAAAAACAATTCTCAACCTATATTCCTCAGAGAACCTTAAGATCAGCTGACTCTGGCGCACTTAATGTACCTCATGCAAACCGTGCTACAGGTTTGGGTAGATCTTTTCCAGTGAGGGCAGCCTTACATTGGAATAAGCTGCCTGTCACTCGTAGGTCAGAGGAAAACTATAAGAGCTTTAGGAAACAAATTGAACACTCATCTCTTTCGCTAAAATTATTCAATTCGCATCTAGTCAGCTAGCTTCCCTTTAAACTATGTCAGTCTGGATTTATGATGTTTCTAATTTTCTGAGCTCTCCGCGCCTTGATGCCTGCAGGATTTCGGCCCGATATAAGCATACATAAACATAAACATGGAAGGGAGATATGTTTTCAGAGTTGCAGATATATGTAGGCCCAAATACATTTGGAATCCATTGAGACTGTATCTGGCCACATTCAGGGGTGAAGGTATGGATGGCAAAGATGACCCTGTGGACTGAACTGGTCCATTGCATTTGTAGTGAAATGTGCTAGCATTGTAATGTTAATTTTGTGGCTGTTCAGTTATACTCTGCTATCTTTTAAACTTAATGAGCTCACTGTAAAGCCTATTGTGTGGTGCCGCAGGGCCCACTCGTTTTGTGATTCTAAGAAATAAAGATTTTTTTAAAAAAAAGATAGAAGTAAAGAAATTAGACCTTTTTATCTAGTGCTTGATTACAAAGAATAGTGATTTCATTGATTAAAACATTGTTGCTAAACACTTAAAATTACTTCAAAAACTTTATTTACAACTTTGTTAAGGTAAAACTTCTCAATGCATCACAACCTTTGAAATTCTTAAAAAATATCATGGTTGAAGTGATGTCAAGGTTGATAGTTAATTTCACAAAACCCCAGAAATCATCAAGTCCTGGAAGCTATACCTCCTTAACTCGAAGCCTGCGTATTGTATTGCCCAAGGAGTAAGGAGGTCAATGATGGCATCACAGTTGGCAATGACATCAAATAAGTCATGTATGGCTATATTACAGGGGAGCGGTCGCCGCCCTATAGTTAACGTAAAACAGAGTTACATAGAAAATCCCAAAAATGAATTGCTAATAACCTTTGACTCTCACCACAGATTTGACTGAAACTTTGCAAAAAAAGTGTCATGAAAATGCTGTTTCTGACTAGTCCCCATTAATTTCCCCTAGATAAAGATCACTTTTTGCCAGATCGCACAGCCCAAACCGCTGGACAGATTTGGACCAGGTTTGAAACAACTTGGACACAAAGCGTTGACTCACAATGCTTTTGTGGTTTCGTGATATCTCCGTACAAATATTTGCAGAAGGGGGTGCCCCCTTCTCCAAAATAAATGAGCTATATCTAGGGCAAACTGAGAAGAAATCTGGGTGTTTATAAATGAAAAACCCACCATCTTTTTTTTTTCTCAGTGCGAGAGATGGCCGCAGCTATACTCTTGGTTAGCTGAAAACAAAAAAGCAGGACAATGCCATTTCCATGTAGACAATCCCTGCCTTTACGGTAGAGGTGGGGGGGCGGGGCCAGTGAAGGGTAATAGGACACCAAGTTAAATTTGGAAGTTGGAGGAAGTGTAGGGACTGCGTTTGCAGCACAAAGATTTTCTATAACCTCAGCTATTTGACAGAATAGCCGCGAATAGCTGACATTTCATAGCAAATTGTATCACAAACAGCGAATGATGTGGTGGGGGAGGGGGAGAGGTAAGCCAGGGCAGGTGAGGAGGCTATTGTGATCTGGGGGAGCAGGCATAGATGAGGTGGGCACTTGGTGAGAGTCTGCTAAGGCAGGGAAGCATTTTTGGGTTTTGCCGTTCTTTCCCGATATCCGTGGGTATAATGACTACAAAATAATAACTGAGGGTATTTGTAGTTTCTAGCCGCGGTTATAGCAAAAAGTGAAAAAATATATATTTGTAGAGCTACATTGGGGGTGAAAAGTCACTGGCCATGGCATCCGGGACTCCTATCCATGCCGACCTTGCTTAGCTTCAAAGCCAGGAAGGGGCTGGCCCCCCTCAGGTCATGTTGCCTAATAACTGAGCACAGGTTACAAGCAACATGGCCTGAGGGGCCACCCCCTTCCTCACTCTGAAGCTAAGCAGGGTTGGTCCAGGTTACTGCACTGAGGGGAGACGGTCCACAATCCCCGATGTGTGTTTTCTTAGCTTTAAATATCTCATAACACACTAAGAAACACACAGCATCCTCATTATTTATTTTGTAAAACGTGCTACTGTCAGTCCTTGTAGGTATTGCACTCTAAAGGTCAAGCTGCCATGAGGCCCACATGAAACAAGCAACTATCTCTGGGTAAGGAGCTGCTAATACACAGACAATTGCAATGGCAACTTGAACTTGCACGTGCGGGGCAAACTAAAGTACCCCTTTGTTTATATATATATATATATATAAATACACACAGAAAAAGGAGCCGCCGAAGCGGCAAGGATCGCACTCCGAGTCAAGAAAATGTGTCCCACATCATAAAGAAAAAACAATAAAACCTGAGGTCTGATGACTACAAGTTTATTATACTGAAAGAAACCAGTAAAAACTAGAACATGCGGCAGAGGCAGGACACCAATAAAACATGTCCTGATATATATATAGATATAACAATTCAATGAAACAACTTTGTTAAAGGGACGTTATGGTTCCAAGTAAAACCGAAAACCCACAGAATTTCGCCAGTTGTGGTAAGCTAAGCAACCATAACTCATGCCACCACAGTGCACTGCTAAGACTTAACACCCAGGACATGAAAGATGACATCAGAAATGTCATTGATGACATCACTGATGACATCACATATGAAATTAATTTTGATGTAAAGTCCCTACAAGGGGTTGTGTTTATAATGTTGGTAAGATGATGTCCGGGATGTTTGGGAGACCTATCATGAACTACGTAATGTATTAAAGAATGTACTAATGTAAAGAAAACATTATATTCAAGTGTTGTTAATAGAGGAACCTAATCATACATACATATAGGCAATGGTTGCAACATGCACCATAGAAGTATAATAGCTTTAATCTAGTTCCAATAGTAAAATAATAAATGGTACCTCATGAGAGTTTTGAGTAATGTTAAACATGGAATAAATAGGTAACAATTGAAAACTTACCACACACTTGAGTTAGTACAAAAAATACATACAAAAACCCAGAATGCATACAAATTAGAGGCATATGGAAGAAAACTAAAGCAAGAAAGAAAGAAAAAGCACCAAACAATTACAATAATCATGCACAGAAATTGTGTGTTTGAGGCCTGCTTATTGCACCATGTATGTGCACTATGTGCGCAGATTAAACTCTTAGGACAGTATATTAAGAACATGTAAAAAGTTTAATGTGTAGATGTATAGCGCCTTTTACATTTTGGAAATTCTCACTGTCAGTAAAAACAAAAAACTAGCCTAATCATGTCATCAATCCCATTTATGATGTAATCTTTCATGTACTGGGTGTTTGACTTAGCAGTGCACAATGGTGGTGTGAGTTATGGTTGCTTAGCTTGGTTTTACTTGTAATCATAACGTCCCTTTAACAACTTTTTGTCACAGAATTTGATGGGTTTTTACCAGTGCACCCTAATTTGCTACAACTTTATAATTTCATACTTGCTCCCCAATATATCACAATGTTTGTCCAATTTAGAACGTTTCACTTTAAAACTCTGCCATTCCCCGCCTTCTAGCAACGTTTTGAACACTGCTATACACCTTTTTGCACTGTTGCTGTGTTCGCCAACGTATGTGAACGTCTGAGGGCACCACAGACTTTCCAGACAGTGTCACGTGACCATGCACGCAGCATGATGATGTGTTCGCGAACGGGTTGTTCTTCGCAGACTGGTCCGTGCTTTGCAAACAGTTGGAAACTGCATTTTCAGCTGATCTAGGAAGTTGCACTCGGACAACCTGGACAGTACTGCTACGGGGCCACCTCCATGTGCCGCCATACCAAATCCAGCCACGGGTATGTTCTCAGAAAGTCTGTTTCTTTCTTAGGAAGTAGTACTCTGTCTTCCTGTACCTCATCTTCCTCAACAAATACTGCAACCACACAGCCTACTCCTGTGGGACACAAAATCCCACCAGCTACGTTGAAAGCCATAGAAGAGGCTGTTGATCTATATCATTCGTAGACAACAATACTCTATATATACTGCAACACACCACTCTGCAGGGGGGGAGCAGTTTCAAAGTGCTTTTGATGCTGTAATCACGGAGCATGAGAAACACTACCCCTACCTTTAAATTGAACGCACGCACAACATCTTCACCTTTCCACCGGCCCCTCCATATCTGTGGTTAGTCCCCATTCCCTCATTTGCCTCCCCACCTTATTTCCTGGCCTCTCCTACAAAAAATAAAAAAGAAACAAAGAAAAAAAGAAAAAAGCAGGTTCCTTTAGGAACCACGTTTCACAGTTTAAAAAATAGAAGCAAAATAAAAATAAGCTTATAGACGCATCTACATTTTTCAGTAAAGTAGTTAGACCCTATAAGAATCTCCAAAATTCCCATTAGCATGTTCAACTGTGCTAATGGAAATAATTGACAATTGTATACTACAGAAAATGAAAAAAGTACAGAAATGTTTTTTGTCTGGAATTCTTCTCTCTAGTATGCAATAAGTACCATAATCCGTTGCCCTTCATGACTATCAAAATTCTCTGCATTCCCCTGTCTAGCCCATGCCTTATTAAAAACCTGGATTGCACATGCACACCATCACACAACACAGCCCTTCTACTCATTTTACTGTTATGATTGTAACACTCCCTCATTGCCTGCTTTAAACCATTTACACATATATCCACCAATTAGTAACAAATATTGTACATATACCCTATCGACATATTAAACTTCAACACACTAAGTGCTGCTATAAATGTTCTACCAATCTTTTACATATGCATTTCACTTGCTTATCCCAAAGAATTGTACACACTGCTGCTTTAAATGCACATATGCATTGTGGAGTAAAACAAGTGCATGAATGGAAAGAGTAGTAGACATTACCAAGTGCTCATCGAAGCCCAGAAGGAAAGTGCCAAGACATACCAAACTACAAGGCCACTAGCTACCTATTGGGGCACAAGAGTTCCAGGAGTGTGGTACACATCCATCAAATGGTAGACCCACAAAGGCAGTGCTGTAGTGGTGACTAAATATACACCCTGGAACCTATAATGTTTATAATGTACCAGGTCACCAGTCTCATTGGCACCAGCATAAGTTAGTAGAGAAGAGATTAAGTAAAGCAGGAACAGAAAAATAGAGTGTTCCTTAAATTCTTTAAATTTAGGAAGTCCAGCTCAAGTGTAACAGGAGCTGGAAGCCTGCTCCAAACACAAGCAACGACCGAATACACACACAATCCACCCACTCTCTATTTCAAAAAGCGCTTGACAATCAGAGTATTAGAGTTACAGCAGCAGAGGGCTCTAGCAGGGCAGTATGCTGGGAAACAAAGTTGCACATATTGCAAGTAGCCGGAGATAATGCACACAAGTTATATATCCAGCGATACGATCCCTGAGCTTGAGGAAAGGGATACTTCTTGCAGCCTTATTATATATTAGCCAAAGAAGGCATATACAACAAAGAGGGAAGTTAATAAACCGGCTCTTGCAGTAGTCCAGTTTACACAAAACCAGGGCTGTACAGACGTACAGCTTTTGGGTGAAGGTGGGAAACGGTACAATGCCTGTAAGGAAGTGGCACGTGAAGTATGGGCTTTGTTTACAAGCTCCAAAATGTAAAGAATAAAGCACAGACAAGACTTAAAAATAACCCCAGTGTTTTTGGCCTCATAGAATGGTGAAAGTAGACGGCCCAAAGACAGTGGCCACAGCATCAGCGAAAAACAGGGCACAGGTATCACAGTAACAAATATCTCCATCTTACTAGGATTAACGCACAGATTGTTAGCTGCACAGCATCCCTCAATCGCAGTTAAACAATTAGAGGAAGGAAACCTATGTGTCATTAAGAAAACACTACAAATAAGAAGAGAACACATACATCAGGTGAGCCAGAGGAACAAAATAAATATGCAAGAATCACAATTATAGGATACAACCCTAGGGCACTCAACAGGTAAACAGTGAGGTGCTACAGTACAAACAGCCCAGTTGCACCTGGTAAGTACAGTCAGTGAGGAAAACAAATCAGCCAGTCCAGCACTTGCTCCATAATGCTAATGGTATCACGTAACCATTCAATGACGATACAATTCTTGCATGTCTAAAAAGTGAAGAGCACATCAAAAAGCATTGTCCTCAATTGTACTACAATTAGTGGTCAAAGTGAATGGGAGTGGTTGGGAGCAGTACTCCTCTACTTTTTTAAATTAAGTTTTACATTTCCTATACTTTTATTTTAAAAAGAAACCGTTCCGGAATAGTTTTGTTTGAAAGAAAAACTGTAAGAAGTTCAAACTTACACTTTCAGTACACTAAAGTAAATGTTCCCTTATTCAGAAAGTACATCTCTTTGGGGGTTTGTATTGTCGGTGGGAGGGGACGTGGTGATGTGGTTTCTGAAGAGTGGATGCAGACCAGCAGGAAACATAGTTCCACTACTTCTTTTCGTACACTTCGACCACTAACTACAATCATAAATACCATATACATTTTAATGATATTATTCCACCACATTACATATACTGAATACTCCCACTGGATTACCTATAATTACTATACACATTACTATAGTGTATGTTGCCAGTGGACAGATTGAATGTGGCCACTGGCCACAGCCAGCACAATAAAATTAAACCATACAACAAATATGTACAATATACCTTCAAATAACAAAACTAGCTCTCAATCCCCCCACCCACCCAATCCATGTAATATCCGCGAACAATAAGATCTGACGGCGGACTCAGCAGCATCTGCAAACCCTTTCACCTATAAAAACAGCTCCATACCATCTTTATTCCATTCCCCTACCCTTTCTACACCCTCTTTCAGCAATCAAATAACTGCAAATGTGTTTTCCAAGCCGCTCATTCACAGTGTTGTCTGCGGACTACCACGCTGTCCGCGTATCGTATGGCATCTGCACCCACTTTATTCACCTACCAAAACAGCTCCAAATCATCTTTATTCTGCCCCCACCCTTTCCAGCCCCTCTCTTGGCCACCAAATAACCCCAAATATGTTTTCCAGACTTTTTCCCCATCATGCTATCCGTGGACACCAGAGGCTGTCTACGGATGCAACATGGCAGCTGTTTCCAAAAATATAATGCATCTCACACTTTTCACAGTGTATTCAGCGGGCATGACCGATGTCTGCGGACATCACGCTGCCCCCTGATTGGTCCAGGAGAGTGTCTGCAGACCGAATCAGGAAGTGGGTCAGCGGACAAACCCAGATATCACTAATTTATATTTACCTACTTTTTGGCCATTTAAAAAAAAAAACTATTTGACAGATTTACACCACGCTTTTGGGACCAAGCCGCTGCTCCTGCCGCAAATTTGCTGAAAATCTATCCAGCGATTTGGGCTGTAGGGATGAGCACATTTTTTATTTCCATTACGTCCATGTGGATTTCCACAAAATATGAGACCCCTTATAAATTTGCCCGCCCCCCCCCTGGACGAAACTGCACCAAACATTGCAGAATCATTCTGAGGGGGCCATATACTTTCTTTGCAAAGTTTCTTGAGGATTCATCCATTGAGGGTGAAGTTCTAAGCAGCCAAAAAGTGCTCTTTCTGGGAGTTGAGCAACTTAACCATAACTAAAGGGCAGCTACCGCAGGCCCTGTAATATCATTGCCCGATAGTTAAAGTTAAGGTGAGTTGGACTCCCATAGGAACCCCTTAAAATTCTATTGTTAATAACTTTTGTTTCGAGTAATGGATTTGACAAAAATTCCAGAAGTCATCAAGGATTTGCGGGCCCCCCAAGACTGCAAAGCCTCGTAATGATCTGTTTAAAAATAAAAAAGTTATTAAGAATAAAAAAAGATTTTTTTCTCTCCAAAGTTGCAGCCTACTTCCCCTCCATTTTCCCATACACAAACAAGGGCAATTATTGCAAAAGCGCACAGCCGAAACCGCTGGATGGATTGGACCAGGTCCAAAGCAACTTGGGCACAAATCATTAACTCTCAATCCTTTTGTGGTTTGGGGTTATTCCATGCAGTCGTTTTTGAAATATTTGACAGAGAAGAGGGTTCCACCTTTTCAAAAATAGATGGCTATATCTCGGTGAATTACCAAAACCAGGGGTTTTTAGAAATGAAACAGCTGCCATCTTGTTTTTATCTCGATGTGAGAGATAGCCTTGGATATAGCCGAGGATATGGGAAAAGAAACATAGGAAAAAAGCTATTTGCAGGTCACAAAAAAGGTAAACGCCATCAGGCTGGAGGTAGGCTGGTTAGAGGGCACCAAGTGAAATTTGTGTGTTGGATGGGGTCTAGGGACTGAGTGTCCAACACAAACCTTTCTGTAGCCTCGAATAGCCGACTTCTCAAACCAAACTGCATCACAGAAACATTGTGTGATGTGGGGAGAAAGGGAGAGGGCAGGAGAGGTGAGGAGGCCATCTGGTGTGTGGGGGGGAGCTGGCAGAGTTGAGGGGGGCAATTGGTGAGGGCCTGGGGGGGGCAATTGGTGAGGGCCTGGGGGCGGGGCAAGAAACCATTTTTTCCCCAGCTGTTTTTCCAATAATCTAGGCTATAAAGGACTAGAGATAGCCGAGGGTATGTGTCAGGGTAAAAAATCACTGTCTATGGCCAGTGACATGATAGTCATCCGGGTCTCCCATCCATGCAGTAACCAGGACAGACCCTGCTTAGCTTTAAATTGTGGAAGGGGCCAGCCCCCTCAGGCCATGTTACCTGATAAATGAGGCAAAGTTACGAGACCACTTGGAGAAGTGGGACGGCCTTGGCTTTGAAGTTAAGGAGGGCCAGTCCCGCTTTGAAGCTAAGCAGGGTCAGTCCCGGTTACTGCATGGATGAGCGACCAAATGGCAAGCCGAATAATTTTTTTATTAAAACTGTGCTATTGTCAGTCCTTGAAGGTTTTGCACTCCGAGACCATTTATTTTGCCTTTTGCTGATTTGCATTCTGAAATTTGTAGTCTCCCTGTCAATAATGCACAGAAAAACAGGTATATCTACAGCTACAGTGAGTTTCTCATCCATGCAGTAACTGGGACCAACCCTGCTTGGCTTCAAAGTGAGGAAGGGGGTCAGCCCCCTAAGGCCATGTTGCCTTATAAATTATCCCACCTTACAAGACCACTTATAGCAACATGCTTGCTTTGAAACTAAGCAGGGTTGGTCCCGGTTACTGCATGGATAGGAGACAGTTCACAGTCCAGAATGCTGTGTGTTTACTTAGTTTTAAATATCTCGTAACACACAGCATCCACATTCTTTTTTTGTTAAACTGTGCTACTATCAGTCCTTGAAAGTTTTGCACTCAGAGACCATTTTGTTGCCTTTTGCTGAATTTAATTCTGTTATTTGTAGTCTCACAGTCAAGATAGGGGGAATAATACCACAATTGGACACTTTTTGGCTAACAAAGTTCTATACGGATCTATATATTTGAGTTAGGCTATGGTATGTGTATTTTTCAAGTTATCTTTATAAAGCAGATTATTGTTGAAAGCCAGACATGGGGATGAGGAGGGGTAATGATGAGAGGGCAATTAAGTCATGAGTATTTGCCCACCAGGTGGCAAGAGAGTTTGCAATCCTGGACACTGGTGCAGTTATTTTCCCCTGATTGTGGCTGCTTTTCAGGGCACAAGTTAAGAACACATGTGGGTGGACAGCGCAACTTTTGTTCAGAGTTGGCAAGCTTGCAAAGTATTTGGCTACCAGGATATTACTCAAGTTTTCATGTTCCCAGTGCAGACCCTCACCCGCAAGACCACAAGCAATTGTTTCATATTGGGATTTTGATTTGCAGGAAATATTTCAAGATAGATATCTGGCTTTAAAAGGTGAGCACCTTTTTATACTTTGCCAGCATATCTATTGGAAGATTTCATCTCTCAGGTTATTTTTCTTGGTTGCACGGCCGAAGTGCCGTAGGCCTTAGGCCATGCACCCAAGACTCTAGGCCCTGGCTACAACCACCGCAGCAAGACACACCCATGTTAGCAAAGATTTTGACTGCTGATGTGGGCTGCTTAGGGGATATGTTTTTAAAAATGTGTGTACTGATTGGTAGTAGTGTAATAGTGTTTATAGGACAGTGAGATGATGTGTCTTAGTTTGTTTGTTGGATTGTGTTCAGAACGTTGGTATTGAAGACTCCAGGCATGTTGGGTTGTATTTATTGGTGAGGTGTTCGTTTGCATGGCTGTGTTATGTTATGGTGGTGGTGAGTCTAATTATTATACACTTAGTGTTTCTTTTGGTGAGACTGTATGAAGAGTTTTGGCCAGGCCATGCAGTCAAGATTGTAGTGTTTGGCAACAAGCGCTGCAGCCTAAAATACCCATGGAAGCAAACATTTTGGATTGCAGTGTATGGTCAGGTGTTTGCTTGAATGGGTGTGTTATGCTGAGGTGTTTGTGAGTCCAATTATTATATACTTACTGTTTGACATTTTGTGGTTGTTGCTGTGTTCCAGGTGAGTTATAATGACTTTTCAGTCTTTGTTCTGTCTCTGCCTTTCCCTTCGTTTTCTCTGTCTTCTTAGTGTCTTTCCTCCACTACGCTGTTCCCTAACAATGTCTCTTTTTGTTTTCACAGGGATGATTGCAATTTTCGGAGTTGCTGCGCCGGATGGCGAAAAACACAGTGAGTTATTGATGCGTGGAGTGCTGCGCTGTTTGTTAGTGTTAATTGCTTACCTGTGTTCTCTTCCCTTCTTTGTACAGGTTGCGGCGATGTTTTCGAGTGATGAGCGATCGAAGCACTGCTTGGCCAGGTAAGAATTGTTGTTAATGCTGTCCTTGTTCCTTTACCTTTGCAGGCTGCAGTGAAATCCAGAGATGGGCGAGGTAAGCGAAGCACAGGATGGTTTCAGGACCGGTTACTCACAGGTAAGTGTTCTTGCTCGCTAATGCTTTTCTTGTTCTTCCAGGTTAGAAATGGAATCCTGATCGAGGACTCAAGATCAGGCCACCGGAGAAGCAGATGAGCAGGAGCTGAACACGGTGTGCGTTACGCTGCAGGAGTGCAGAATAACGCGAAGCGTGTTCTGCTGCTTGGGTGTGGTTTAAATAGCCCAGGTAAAGTAGTTCCATGCCAAGTAGTTCAAGGCCCAGCCACACCCAAAACGCTAGACCGCATGGCTTGGTTATAAAGAACTGAGCTGTGTGATAGGCCTCCATGTTGGATGAAGGTCAAAAACTGGTGTTGCTTTATTCCTGATAATGAGCCTGGTGCCAAAGGTGCCAGGACTGACTCCATGTATGTTTCTGATGGAGTTTTAAGGCCCTTGAGGGCAGTGTGAAGGACCTTAGCCCCACTGCTGCCAGGGGGCTGTTATACCTGAGGGGGTCAGGGGCATGGATCGTGACAGCACTCCCCCCTAAGGCCCCTCTCAAGGTATTTCCTCCATCTGGCCCTGGTTTGGTCAGATTGGTTCCGATTAAATCGCCTTACCAGACGAGGTGCATGGACGTGCTCGCTAGGCTCCCATGTCCTGTCCTGAGGGCCGTATCCCTTCCAGTCTACTAAGTAATATAACCTGGACCTGGTGAGTTTAGAATCTAGGATGTCCTTGACTTCAAATTCGGTTTCTCTGTTAACCAGTACCGGATTTGGTGGTGTTTTGACCCGAGTTTCAGGCTGAACAGGTTTTAAGAGTGACGTGGAATACGGAATGGGTCTGCATATTTGGTGGTAAAGCTAGTTTTACTGCCACAGGATTTATAATAGCCTTGATGGTATAGGGCACTAGATATATGGGACAAATGTTCGAGTTCCTCTTATGGGCACGTGCCGAGACGCCAACCAGACTTCATATCTGACTTGGTAGTCTGGGGCTTTTCTTCGGTGTTGATCAGTCTTTCTTTGGCTTGGATCAAGTGTTCTGCTGCCCTTTTGAAGGCTTGAGTGATGGTTTTATGTAAACTCTTCACCACGGGCATTTCCAAGGCCATGGGGGTATCTAACTTGGAAGTACGTGAGTGCCTTCCATATACGCTATAGAATGGACTCTGTCCAGTACTGGTGTGTAGCGAGTTGTTGTAGGCATATTCGGCTATCCACAGCACATCCTTCCAGCTTTCTTCCACTTGATGTAACATGCACCGTAGGTATTGCTCTAGTGTCTGATTCATCCGCTCCGTTTGGCCATCAGTTTGGGGATGGTGACTAGTGGACAGACGAATATTGATTTGGGCAATTGCCCAACACCTCCTCCACAAGTTAGAAACAAACTGACTACCTCAGTCAGAAATCAGGATGGAGGGGAAACCATGTAATCGTGCAATTTGCTCTAAAAACCCCTTTGCCAGACTGGATGCGTTTGTAGGCCCTTAAGCGGAATGAAATGGGCCATTTTAGAGAATAGGTCAACAACCATTAGGATAGTGTTGAACCCTTGACAAGGAGGCAGATCTGTGATGAAATCAGGGGAGAGTGTGTGCCAAGGTGCAGGTGGAATTTCCAGGGGTTGAAGAAGGCCCGCAGGTCTTTATTTCTGCGATTTATTCTGTGCGCAAATGCCACATGACAGAATAAACTGCGTAATGTCCTTTTGCCAGGTCGGCCACCAATAATTTCTTTTCACCTTGGCTAGGGTCTTGGCAATTCCTGGATGTCCTTCTATCAGGGGTTCGTGATAACCAGAAATGACTTGTTCTTGTAGTGCCTTATTCGGTAGATATAAATGCCCTCTGAAATATGGGAGTTGGTTCTTTGTTGTGTAATGTTCACCTTGAGTGGTCCAGTCTTGTAGAGCCTCGGTGTTCATTAGGAGCTGAATTTCCTTTTGGAGTTTGTCCAGACATAACGTTGTTGTAAGTCCTAGTAGTTTGTCACCTGGAATAATGCACGCCGGGTCTGGGGTTGAATATGTGTTCTCATCAATACCGATGCGGGATAGGGCGTCGGCTTTTCCGTTCTGGACTCCAGGTCGGTACATGATTATGTAATCATATTCTCCAAAGAATAAAGCCCATCTGAGTTGACGGGATGATTGAGCATTCGCTGTAATGAGGTATTGTAGGTTACAATGGTCAGTGATTACTGTGATGGTATATCTGGCGCCTAGGAGGTAATGCCACCAAGCCTTAAAGGCTGCCTTTATCGCTAGGAGTTTCTTGTCTGTTATTGCATAGTTAAGTTCAGGTGTAGTACATTTTCGCGACCAAAAGGCCACGGGATGTAACTGGCCGGTTTCAGGATCCCTTTGGGAAAGAACAGCCCCCATTGCCATGCTGGAGGCATCTGTTTCCACTACATATGGGAGATCTGGGCGGGGGTGTCGTAGCACCGGGCTGAGGTAAATCTTTTCTTGAGTTCCTGGAATGCCTTTTCCACCTCTTCTGTCCATTGGAGCAGGTTGTTATTTTTCGTAATAAAGAAGTGATCGGTGCACAATTTGGGAGAAACCCGGGATGAATCAGCTTTGACTGAAGACGGTGATGGCCAGCTAAGGATGGCGTCTACTTTGTGTATATCCATCCGGACGCCTCTGGGAATGAGGACAAAACCAAGGAACTCAACTTCGGTGACATGGAAGGAGCATTTTTCAAGTTTGGCGCATTGCTGGTGCTGTCAGAGTTTTGCAAGGATGGAGCGAACGTGCCTGACATGGTCCTGTTTAGAAGAGGAGTACACCAAGATGTTGTCGATGTAAACTAGGGCACATACATCTATCAATTCCCATAGTACATCGTTCATGAAGTACTGGAACGCGGCGTTCCAAAGCCCAAAGGGCATCACCTGATATTCGTACAGCCCATACTTAGTACGAAAGGCGGTTTTCCATTTGTCTCTTTTCTTTACACGCACAAGATGGTATGCCCCCCTGAGGTCCAATTTGGTGTAAATTTGGGCATCCTTGACTTGGTCCAGCAGTTCTGGAATACGGGGTAGAGGATAACGGTTTTTAACTGTTACCTGGTTTAGTGCATGGTAGTCGATGCACATTCTCAAGTCCCCCTTCTTCTTGGGTACGAAGAATAGGGGCGAGGCTGCAGGGATTTGGACTGGCGGATGAAACCGTTTGCCAGGCATTGGTCCAGATATGATTTCAAATGGAGATTTTCAGGTTCAGGGAGTGTGTAAATTCAACTACATGGGATTTGTGCACCAGGTAAGCAGTCGATCTGACAGCCATATGGCCTATGAAGGGGGTAAGGTATTAGCCTATTCTTTTTAGAAAGCGTTTTGGAAATCGTGGTATTCACTTGGTAGTGTACTTGTTACATGTAGTACCAATGCCTCTTTATCTTGGACAGGTGTCTTTGGGTCAGATAATGGCATTTCCACTTGGTAGCACGCATGAGCACACTCATTGGAGAAGGCCAATTATTTTGCTCGCCAATCGATGTTAGGATTGTGAGCCACCAACCATGGCATCCCTAGAATCACCCGGAACTGAGGGGCCTTGATAAGGTCGAAGGCAATTGCTTCCCGATGTCTGTCTTGGCACAGAAGGGTCAATTCTGCTGTGTGTTGGGTTACAGGACCAGAAGCTATCTCTGTGCCGTCGATAGTGGTGACCTTCTCAGTTGTCATTTTCTGAAAGAGGGGAAGTCCCATCCTTGTTGCCAGGCCTTGGTCTATGTAGTTACCAACGGCTCCGCTGTCTATGGGCCTCATTACACAGACGGCGGTGGACCAAGGTGCTGTTAGCACCTTGGTCCATGCCGGTAAAATACTGGCACCGCCTTGGAGGAAAGGGGAATTACTGCCCTATTCCATGGTTGGTGGGGTGGCAATTCCCCCTTCCCCCATTGCCCTTCCCCATTCCCATTTTTGCCCCATAGGGCATAATGGGAATGGGGAAGGTGCTAATTACGGCACCGCAAATTGCGGTACCGTAATTAGCTCCCTGGTCCCTTTGCGGGTTGGTTTTTAATGCCTGCAAAAAGCAGGCGTTAAAGTCTCCAACCCGCAAAGGGACCTCGTAGTAAGGCGGTAAGGGTTAACGGTCACCGGTACCATTAATGGTGACTGTTAACCCTTACCGCCATCCGTGCAATGAGGCCCTATGTATGCCTCGACAGCATGCATCCGAGACGGTTGTTGGTGTCTAATTAAAATCCCAGGCAAGGCAAGGTGTGAGGTCTGTGGCTCTTTTCCTTCACTCGACAAACAGACCTCTAAGCTTGCCGGGCCTGGAAGTTTTCCGACTCTTGTTCTCCTTCTTTCTCTGTTCTCCTAGGGGGCTTTACTGGGCATTCTCTGAGGAAGTGACCTGATTTCCTGCAGTACAGGCATAATTGCTGTTGCCTCCTTTTGTCTCTTTCGGCCTTGGTTAATGGGCTCCGTACCCCCCCCAATTTGCATGGGTTCCGAATTGTTTTCTGATGAACGCGGAATATTCTCCCTTGAGCGTACATACACAGTCTGATTATCCGTTCTGGCTCGACCTGTCCTTCGATCTTGCAGCCTGTGGTCTAGCTGCACCGCTAGGTTGATGAACTCTGCACAATCTTTTGGCAGGTTTACCCCCTGGGCTAAGACGTCTTTCAATTCCCCCCGTAATCCTCGATGGAACAACGTTGTTCGTTTCTCCTCAGGCCACCCAGTTTCAATGACAAGTCTGTTGAAAGTGGCGATATATGTTAACAAATCTTGGCTGCCTTGGTGGAGGGACAGAAGTTCGTTATCCACAGCTTGGCACTGGGTGTGTCGGGCGAACAGCTTCACCATCTCCTGTTGAAACCCCTGAAATCCCGCATAAGTGGGTCATCCTGGCTTACTAATGGTATGACCAATCCACGGCACTGCCACTCGGATATGACAGAACAAAGGCAACACGCGATTGATCGTTAGGAAAGGCTCCGGGTCTGCAAAGAAAATGGAGGCGGCACTGGTGATTCTTGGGTCCCCCGTAAAACGTTCCGGTGGGGCCAAAGGAACCCCCCAATGAGGACCACCTGCATTGGATTGATGGATGAGGCTGAAACCGACAGAATACTTCCTGGCAACGGAGCCTGGCCAGCCTGTGTTTGGAGTAATTGTTGTATGGGAGGATAGGTCTACAGGACCCCCTCCCTGTCATACCCACCTCTGTGAGGTTTGTGGCTCGTCAGCGGCCCCCCATGCACCTGTGCCCAGTTGGCAGGGTGGCTGCTGATCGACACACAGGGCCAATCGACTTTTACTGAAACATACCATAGACACCATTTTGAAAGCTTCAAGACTCCATTTTAGATAAATGACCAAAGCCCCAATGAAACAGCCTGCCTGCGAAAGCTGCAGCTCGGCCACCGCTCACTGCGCGCAGGGAGCCATGCACTCCCCCTGCGCCTTCACCCCATGGCAGATCCGCTAAAGGCCCGTTCTCACGAGCAACCAGACACAAACGAGTATCAGAACAAACACTGTATCATTTACCTTCCACAGTACATCACTGTCCCCGAAGTGACCTGACTCGTGGTTTGAGTCTGGAAAATAACAAGAACCATCCCAATTGAACAGGCCTGGAGCCTGCATCCAACCCCTAACATTTAAAATATATGGTGTCAATAATCTTCCTGCATGAACCCCTGCCCACATCCCCCAGATGAAGTGTTAACTACATACCAAAGCCCAACGATTCCCAGGGTTGTTTGTAAATTATAATACGGGTGTTGGGAAAGGATGAAGCTTATAATGTTAATAAATCAAGGATGACCTCAGCCCGTTGCAAATTACCATGTGCCTTGAAGACTTAGTGAAAGGGCTCGATAGAGCCCACCTAATGCTTACTAATGCTTGCTGCTAATGTACAAAGGAAGGCGAAAAAGCATTACTAAGCATACTTGTATGTCATACAGTGAAACGCATTTAAGTGTTATAACCGAGAATGCAAATGCACAATTACATATGAACGTTTTGCTTCCATGTTCCTGAGTACACAACCCAACCTGATGCTTCCTCACGTGTTATCCATCTGTTGCCAATATGTGTTCAACTAATGTTATGTAATCATGTGCCACTGCCAGAGTCTCATAGCTACTTGTGAAGAAGTAAACGAATGTATAAATAATAGAAATTTGTAATCATCCTAATGCTACTAACTTTGCTAACTGTCCCCCGTATGATAGATTGTCTAGCCCAGGCACACAGAATTGTGTAGAGCCACAAGGCCCACTCCCCTGCCTCCCGCCAAGGCCCACCAGGCTTGCTGGTGCTCGAGCAGCACAGCCTCACCTACCCTCGTTCTGCTGGACCCGCTTTAAGTATTCATCTCCCCCATGTCCGAAGCCGCCATAGTCGGCCAAATGAATTATTTACAACCTGGTCCTAAACCCCACCGCCTTGAGGGGCCAGAGGTGTGCCCTTGCTGATCCAGTAGTACTCCAGTTCACCCCAAGTTAATGGGACTTGGAGATAGGTATTCAACTCTGTACTAACATATCATAAAGCAATCCCTCACCACATCTAACAGAACAGAACGACAAGGCAGCTCACCTTGTGCCCTCTGACAAGACACTCAGACCTATGACACCTGGTCAATAGGTCAAAAGTAATTGTGTAATGATGTATTGGTGAAGGTTCACATTGCATGTTGTTTCTCCGGTCTCCTATTATTTCTGAGAGTTACATATTGTAGGATTTACAGGACAACTGGAATCGTCTAAAGCATGAGTGTTTGTGTGTGTGTGGCCACAAGGGCAAGGTGTTAGTGCAGCCATCAATCATCGACCCAGACCGTGCCTTGCCTGGCAGCTCCACCCGGACGAGCCCAGATGACACGTCCACCCCATGTTGGCACCACGCAGATGTCCAGCAATCCTGGAGCGGCTCATCATTGTACCACCTATAGCTTAGTCGACGCCACCCAATCCCATAGACAATGTGTCCCCTATAGCCTACAGGATTTATGACATGGTTTTGTAATAAATATGACTTTCTTTGCTATTGTCAGAGTGCTCTCGGAGCTTGCAGAGTCATTAGCATGCCCTATTTCGATTATATAAAAACCCCTTTTACATCACCCGCACTTGGTCTTGGTCTCATTACCTGCTGGGGTGTGTCCTTATTGCCTCTCATTGTGGGGAGGGTACTGCCTTTTGGGGACGCTTGCTTTCAGTGGTGACCCCGAAGGCGTGATAGATTCTTGTATTGTTCCCTCTGGCACGAGAAGTTCTGGGCGGCAGTGGAGAAGCACGGTGCGCCCGCTCAAGAGAACTATCCGCCTACGGCAACTGGTATGCTTAGATGTGCGCACGCAGTAGGCCAAAGGGTACGGGCCCTGTACCAAAAAACCCTTTAGTACCGCTCGCCGGAGCCGGGGTGGCCATTGAGTGTGAGACAGCGCCGCCTGGACGAACCCAGTCCGGAGAATCTCGAATCAAGACGAGCATGTGAGTATTAAGTGCGTGTGATCATAAAAGGAGAAGGGGAGGGTGCCAGATTGTACAAGGTCAGTTAAGGCATACTTTCAGCTATCTTTGTTATCTTCCTTTCTCTGCATATGGCCATTAGGATAAAAAGGTGAAACAAGGGAAGATAAAGACGGGAACTTAGCACTGCAAGGGGGTAGAAGGCGGTGCTGCATAGTGCTATCTTGACTAGTGCTGGGATTAAGTTGAACAGTGGAGAATAAAATAAAGGTGTCTGAGAATAGGGAGACACAGGGCCTCATTACACGGTAGGCGGTAAGGGTTAACGGTCACCGGTAATGGTACCGGTGACCGTTAACCCTTACCGCCTTACTACGAGGTCCTTTAGCAGGCGTTAAAAACCAACCCGCTAAGGGACTTTGGTGCTAATTACGGCACCGCAAATTTGCGGTACCGTAATTAGCACCTTCGCCATTCCCATTATGCCCTATGGGGCAAAAATGGGAATGGGGATGGACAATGGTGGAAGGGGGAATTACCGCCCCACCAACCTTGGAATGGGGCGGTAATTCCCCTTTCCACCAAGGCGGTGCCGGTATTTTACCGGCATGGACCAAGATGATATTAGCACCTTGGTCCACCGCCTACCGTGTAATGAGGCCCACAGTGTATACATTAGAAACTGATTTTTCTTCTTCTTTTATTCTGGGTACTTCGATACTAGAAAAAGTTCCATAGTCCTCAAGGGGGAGGGAGAAATATTGGGTGAGAGTAAGAAGGCCTTGTCAAAGAGAGAAGTCCATGGCAAGAAAAGGGGGAATAATTGTTATGTGTTGTATGTTAAAAGTTTGTTAAATGTCGGTTCCATATTGCATATGCTAAGCGCGTAGCTGTTTAGAGAATTGTATTGTGCAAGAAATTATGTAAAATTGGTGATGCTAAATAGTTCTGGGGTAGGGTCATTGTAAGTGTGACCCGGTAAGGTTTTAAGATAGTAGTATTGCGAACGAGTTACAAAAAAAACCAAAAAACAACCAAGACCTTTTAGAGATAAGAGACACACATGCACACAAGTCACAGTGAGAGTTGCTAATAACACAGGAAGGTGTGCAATGGAAATACAGTATGGGGGCGGAAACACCCCTGGCCCACATTTGCAAAAATGTACCTGGTTATGCAGAACGCATAAATAAATACCATGACCAGTGAGTCACAGAATGAAAAGGAGAGGGACTACCCCAGGTATGGCCCCAAAGGGGATCATTTGATAAAAGTGTCTTAGATATGGTATCCACATGCATATTCATAAAATACAAGGGAAAACAGTTTCATAAGAGAATAGAGATATTAGATCTGTGGAGGCTATTCGAAGAAGTGCCTCCTCTCAAAAAGAAAGAGATAGCACCCGATCAGCCCACCACCACTAGCACTCCCTTAGCAGCATATGAGAATGGAGGTGAAAGTATGGAGAAAGAAGGGTCAGTAGAGTTAACACGATTGTACTCCCTCCTAAACAAACCAGTGCCAGCAGAAGGGTATAGCGATCCCACATATGTGCCCACCACTGCCCATACAGCCACCCCATGACCAACTGCACCACCACCATATGAGTGCCCCCGACAGCGTGGACAAGTAAGTACCCTAGCAGTAGATATTGAAAAATTAACAGAGGACCTAGACTCTAGGCTCTCAATGGCCAGAGACAAGTTATCTAGAATAAGAGATATATGTGAACAGAGTGGAACAAGTGTCGCAAGAACAGAACAAACACCTATGGCACAGACACTCGACAGGTCGTCTGAAGAAGGGTGGAAGAAGGGGGAAATACTGTTTAGAATTCAGGAAGAACCAACTCGTATAATAGAACTGGGACCACAAGAACTGGAAGAAAACACAGGTGAGGAGGGAATGGTCACTGGGGGGATGGAAGAGCTGTGGTGTGAACAGGAAAGTGGTAGGTTGGGCGTGGCGGCAGGAGGGAGACCATGAAGAGTGGATGAGACATCCCTGGGAAGAACCATGGAAGAGGAGTGGACAGGGAGACTAAGGAATAGAATGGGAAGGATGGCTACGTTAGGGAGGAAAGGATTAAAGGTGAGTACAGGCAAAATGACAAAAAGCAAACTACAGCTCCCATTGATAGATAGGGGAGGTGGGAGGCCAAATTACATACCCTGGGCCAGATGGACAAAGCCAATTTGCTAAAGTCCTTGCCCCTGCTATCGGGGTGGGCAAGCAAGTAGATATATGCATTTGAGAAGCATACTGCGGGAGTGCCATTAGCGGTAGGTGATGTCAAAAGTTTACTAGTGTCGGCTGTAGGTGACCAGGCAGATAGAGTGTGGGCAAAAGCTGGTTTCCCTGGAGTAACACTGGATTGTGATCGCCATGATGGAGCTTAATTTAACACAGTGCGCGCAAGAGTATGGGACGCATTGAGGGAAACATTTCCAGACACACCAGATCTACAGTCAGTGATGCAGTGCACCATGAATGATAGGGAGGATGCTATCGATTTCATTTTTCGGGTGCAGTAGATGTGGAGAGCCGAGACGGGTACGGCCTGGGACCAGTCAACATCCCTATTTTACTTTATAATAAAGAGAGGGCACCCAAAAGAGGTGCAGAAAGCACTCGACAAAATAGCAGAGATTGAAGCAAAAGGGTGGCCAGAAATTCAAAGCATAATAGTTCACCACTGTAAACGAATAAAGGAAAGGGAAAAAGAAATTGCACAAAAAGGATTGGCAGATGAGGCAAAGTTAGTACAAACGAAAATGGTGAAGGTCGCCGCAACTGTAGTAGCACTCCCCCAAGACAGGGAGGGGGAGGAGGAGGGACTGGCGGCGATACAGGGAAGGATGGCAGCAAATTGGGCAGGCAACGGGCAGACACAGTGGAATGGACAGGAGCAGTACGGAGGACCACAGTGGCAAGTGTGGGCCCCCCACGGAGGGTGACGTGGGTACAGAGGACGCAGAGGGGGTGGTCAAGCATATGGGGGAAATGGTGGGTATTGAGGACATGGTCCTAGAGGGGGACAAGGGAACTGTTGGAATTGTGGTAGGTGGGGACATTTCTCATGGGAATGCAGAATCAGAGCAAATAACATGTACCAAGATGGTCAACCATATGGTCACCCGCGCCCGGGAAGTCCATACAGATTACCCATGGGAGGGGCACAAGGGCAGCCAGAGCAAGGGTATGTAGAGCAACGAAGGGATCAACCACATAATTTACAATAGCACCCACAAAGCCGTGAGCATATGCCATGCACACAGGGCAACCCTTTCGCCACAACAGCTAACGGTGCAGCTGCACCGTACGGTGGAGTGGCAGTGGTATCAGGTAATGTCTTTAGCCAAAGGGGAAACATGAGATATCCAGCATAGGACAGCCCACAGGGAGCACTTGCGTGTCCTGTACTATCCACGACCTACAATGCTGCATAGGAACCATTGATAGGGGCGCAGATAGGGAATAAACAGTTCATATTTATGGAGGACTCGAGAGCTGAAAAATCATGTTTACGTGAAGGCCGGTTCCCGCTATCTAATCGTAAATTAGAGACGCAGGGGTTCTCTGGGGCTGTTGTCGAAGTTCCTTACACAGAAGATTTAGATGTCACCATGAACAGTCCCCGATTACCTTACTGGGAAGGGACCTCCTCAGTAAGCTTAATATGACTATCTCCTTCACGGAAAGAGGGATAGTTTGTTGAACTCCAGGGATCTGTGCCATGCGCATACTGCTGGTGGTGCATGCGCGAGCAACAGCACCGCAAGTACTCGGTATACCGGTAGACCCTGATGTGTTCATTCAAGGGCTGAAAACATTGGCACGGGTGGTCACAGAGTTGAAAAAACTAGAATGCAGAGTACCCGCGGAGTTCCCTTCCTACCAATAGCTCGCCCAGAGATTTTGCCCGGGACAGTAATGTTCTTAGATTTACATGCAGTTCAGATCTCAGCTAAAAGAATAGCCATCATTGCAATGGATATACATGGCTGTGAGTGGCGCACGGTATTGTGCATCAATGCCGACATTGCATTGCGAGACCTATCAGATGAAGACCTCTTTTCAGACTCATAAAGTGATGGTGAGATAATCATGGAGATAGTAATACCTTGTGACATCATGATACAGGAAAGACAGGTGCCTGTACAACTAATGGCAGTGGTAGGGGCACCTCCTTCCTTTTTTGATGATGACATGAAATCAGTGCCAAGTAATTTGTGGACCACAGGCCCCCATGACGTAGGGTTATTGCATGGGGTCACACCAGTTAAAATGAAACTCAAACCTGGAGCCATTCTACCAAGGGTAAAACAGTACCCCCTGTCCCAAGAAGCAGAAGAAGGGATAAAAGAAACAATCGGTGCATTACTAGCCCAAGGAATAATAGTGCCCTCAAACTTGCCATGTAATACTTGCATTTACCCAATCAAAAAAGCAAAAGGTGGGGCGTGGAGGATGATCCAAGACCTACGCCCCCTCAATGACGTCATCCAAAAAGAATTCCCTTTGGTCCCTAACCCGGCATCCATCCTATGCAGCATCCCAAAGAATGCGTCACATTTCACAGTAGTGGATTTGAAAAATGCCTTCTCTATTCCACTGGCAGAAGAATGCAGATATCTAACAGCATTTACATTGGGGGGAAAAAGATACGAGCATTGCAGGCTACCCCAGGGGTACTGTGAAAACCCCTGCATATTTAATTGTATCCTACATGAAGATCTAGGGAATATGATAGCAGAGAGCATGATTATTCAATAGGTAGATGATCTACTCATCTGCGCAAAGAATGAGGAAGAATGCAGAAAAGACTCCATTGCTCTCTTGACATTGCTGGCCCATAAAGGATACAAGGTCGACAGAGGAAAACTGCAGTACTGCCAACGAGAAGTGTTGTATTTGGGACAACTAATCTCACAGGATGGCAAGAAAATAATACCAGACAGAGTAGCTGCCATCACAGCTGTAAGAAGGCCAAACACAGTGAAGGAAATGCAAAAATGTCTTGGCATGTGTAATTACTGCCGAACATGGATACTACATTATGCAGCATACACAACACCATTATTGCAGGCACTCAAGGAGGCCCAACGAGAAAACACAGAAATACAATGATCTGTGGATCTAAGTGACGCATTCACGTCACTCCAGGAACTGATCTGGAGCGCGCCCGTGCTCGTGAATCTGGACTACAAACGTGTGTTTTACCTGTTCTCCCACTGTAAGGGGATACTCATGACAGCAGTACTGACACAAAAAACGTCCTTAGGACACAAGCCTCTTGACGCAGTAATGCAAGGACACTTCGCTTGCGAGCAATCTCTCGCAGCCGCAGCGTTCGCCATTGAAAAAAGTGCAACAATAGTGATGGGATGCTCCGTGACACTATTTGTGGAACACTCCCTGTGCGCTATCTTGGAAAGATCAAAAAGTACACTCACAACACAAAGAGCCACTGCCTATGAAATAATACTATCCAGTGCAAACATCCACGTAGTTAGATGTAAAACAGTGAATCCTGCAAGGTTCATCACAGAACCATGCACATTAGAAGACATGCAGCCACACAACTGTACAACTTACAAGGGGGAAGAAGGAGAAAGCACCGTGGTGAGCGAAAATGCACTAAATGAAGGAGAGGTTTTCTTCATATATGGGTCAGCATCAATAAACCCAGACACAGGAGAAAAACATGTGGGGGTAGCTGTTGTGAGAATGGAAGAAGTTGAGTACGAGGTGATGGTAAAGCAGCGCCTCCCAGCCCATTATTCAGCTGAAGCAGTAGAGCAAATAGCACTCATTGAAGCATTACATGCCGCAAAAGGGTGTGCAGTAACAATCTACACAGACTCAGCTTATATGACTACTACAGTACATGGCGGATTAGCGAGGTGGGGACGGAGAGGGTCCCACAGAGCAGATGGGTCACCAGTACAACAAGCAGACCTCCTAAAAGAACTTATTGAGGCTTTGAAAGAGCCCACCATGGTAGCCATAGTGAAGTGCCAGGCCCATACTACCAACACAAATGTTGTCTCTTTGGGAAACGCAGCAGCGGATGCTTCAGCCAAGGAAGCCTCTTATTTAGTGAAAGAACGGAGAGATGAGTACCTAATGCACCAACGAGTAGAGGAAGAGCTCCCAGAGGACTACAACACCATGCCTGTGTCACAAATACTAGAGTTGCAGGAAGGGGCAAGCGAAGAAGAGAAAGGGCTGTGGGAAAAGAGAGGATGTAGCAGTCAGCAACCAACCTTTTATGGCATCAAAATAACACAGGGAAAGTGGTAATGCTGGTCAAACTCCTAGAAATAGCCTTCCAACAATTGCACTTCCCAGCGCACAATACAAAACAACATATTGCTGCAGAGATACAAGAGGACTGGTTCATGCCAGGGCTACAGGAACATATATCAAAGTTGGCAATGGAATGTACAACATGTCAGATATACAGCTCAGGAATTACACTAAGGACACTGCGAGGGACAATACCCAAACCAATAGGGCCCTTCATAGAACTACATATTGATTATGCAGATATGGGAGAAAGGTGCACAGTACATGATAGTGGTAGTTTGTCCATTTTCCAGATGGGTCGAAGAAGGGCCCTGTTGTAACGCTCACCTGGTATCCACGGGGACGTCGCTCAGCCTGTTCTGACCTCTTACAACCTTGAACCCTTCCCTGGAGGCTATTCGACTGGAGACTGGGCCTGAAACACAGGATTGGTAGAGTTTAACTCCCTATTGTCTCTGTGTGCTTGAACCCCTTCTTCCCGGGGTCCAACCATTCCCTTTGATCCACAGCTCACCTTGTTTTCTTGGATAGTGTGCTCTCTGTCCTGCTTCCAGCGCAGGGGCACATTGATTGATGCAGGCTTGTTGCTGCCTAGTTACTTCACTGGCAAGAGTCCGACAGGTAAGTCTAATGAGTCTTTTGAACAGTTCTCTAGCTTTGTTCCTTTCCTTCCTTAGATGATGGCCGGCGTCCGGGGATGGCGGCGTGCTGCTGAGATGAGTAGCGCTGAAGGTGAGTGAGAGCGCGATGCCCGTTGCACCCCTTTCGTATTTGCATTGAACTGAGTTATTTTTCTGTGTCTTTTAGGTGCCGCGACGTTTTCAGCGTGGATGCTGGTTATGAAGAACAAATGCGGTGGGTAAGTGCGGTATGCAGCGCCTCTAGATGTTTCCACGCTAACCTGAAGTGTCTTTTCCCTCTTGCAGATGGATGAGAAGTTCCGGAGACAGAGTTCCCCCAGAGCGGCTGGGATTCAGGTAAGCGTTTGAAGCTCGTACAGTATTTAAAAATAAGCGAAGATTTGCAGAATGCTTACTAATGCCTTTTTCTGTTCTTTTCCCTTTTCCTTAGGAAGCGGCGTGCCGGGATGGGAATGACACCACCGAAGATGCCAGCAGAACAGAAGGAGCGATGAATGATGGGCAGAAGCGCCGCAAGGTAAGGCTGTTCCTTACAGTGTTCTTGCAGGAGCTGAGCGCAGAAGAAAGATGCAGGCCTACTGGAGACCGATCCGAACACGGTGAGTGTCACGCTGCAGGTGCAGAAAACGCAAAGCATGTTTCTCAGCCTGGGTGTGGCTTAAATAGTCTCTGGGTATCCCAGGTGTCTCTGGGCTGAACCACACCCAAAAGACTAGACCGCACATGCAGTTCTGGTAACCGAAATATGTGGGGGCATCCATCTTGTCCCCATCAATGCACTACAAGTCCAATTCCCAATGTTATCCTATAAGAGTGAGTGAGTCTTATGCCACAAGCGCCAACTCTGACTCCAAGTGGGTCTTTGGAGGGATGGAGAGGCCCTTGAGGGCCATGTAGGTGATTGTGGCCTGGCTCCAGCCTGACATCTTGGAGGGCTGGGGACATGAGGGGCAGGAATCATGACACCTGTGTACGTCCAGATGCCAAGTGCGCTGCAAAGTTCTTAGTGAGGGAAGTATTCCCACGCTGGGGAATTTCGGATTCGCTCGGATAATGGCACATTTTGTCAATGAACATTTCAAAATAGTTACAGCTCTGTTAGGAATTAAGCATAAACTATGCTCGATTTATCATCCGCAAAGCAATGGTGTGGTTGAGAAAATCAACTGCTTCCTGAAGGGGAGGTTGTCAAAACTGTGTTTCTCCCTTAAAAGCAACTGGGTGCATTGTCTGCCTCTGGCCTTGTTTGAGCTGAGAAATCAGCCCAGCAAAGACCACCATCTGTCACTGCACGAGATCGTGACTGGAATGCGCATGCACACAGCACACTCCCTACTCCGCAGGCATTCAGATGCCCACAAAAGCACCACTATATTAGGTGAAGAATTTAATGACTATCTGACAAAACTCCCCAGAGCAGCTCGCATGATATCAAGACAGCTGGCACCACAGTTCACACGAGAATAAGGAAATGAGGCAGTTAAATTTGTAGAAGAAAACCCACAAGGTAAGTTAATGCCAGGGGAGATGATATATGTGAAGAGCTTTGTACGTAGGTGGAATGCTACAAGATTTCATGGCCCGTATGAGGTGGTGTATTGCACACCGACAGCTGTAAAAGTAAAAGGCCTGAGATATTGGATACATTTGACAGACGTACGTAAAGCCTATGACAGTGTTAGAGAGGAACAAGAGGAAGAAGTACAAAACACAGCTGATGTGACACAATAAAAAAAAAGAAATCTCTTTTATACATGGGTACAGGATAATGAATGATAAGAAGAAAATGTATTGAGGTAAAATTGTGTCTATAAGAGATGAAAAATGTAAATAGTGTTGAACTGTAAATATTGAAATGTCTCTCTCTCTCTTTCTTTCCTTCTATCTCCACTTCACTTTACAGCAATATGATGAATATAACTGTTTGAGTATGCTTAATGCACTTTTATGTTTTAACACATTGGAGTAACCATGGCAACAAACGGGCAGCCCGCAACAAATAACATTAGGACAGTTAGAGATATGAATAATGCATTTGACTAACATAGATATTCGTATGAATGTGGCCTATTTGTGTGCGCTGTTCTATTTTCTGCCATGATTTTTGGTCTAGTGTTTTACTGGTTTTTTGGCATTCATCTCTATTGAGATGAATGAGGGGGGAAGGAATGAAACTAACATGGGGAATGGAACCAGGATGGTTAAGGAGGGGGCCTATTTAGTATGGGATGGATTTCAGCTTATATGGGGCTATGATACAGACCGTACCCATGTACAGCCTCCAAATAACACCAATAACAGACCAATCACAAGCCCAGCTCCACCCTCAAATGTCTCAGAATATAATGTTTATGGTTTAAATGATTGTAACCCTTCTGTTCTATCATGGTTGTACGACACTACTGCCACAATGCCCACACCAGAAGTTACCCCAACCGCAGAAACTAGACCACCTGCACATAGTAAGGAAGAGAATGTAGAAATGGCAGAAAGATTTTTAGCTCTATATGATAAATGGGAAAAGGGGGGTGTGGGGAATGAGGGGACGATGTCACAAGCGGCAAGGGAAGCAAAAAGCTACCTTAAAAGCAGTAGGAGAAGGAGGGAGGCGGGGAGGAAAAAATATGATGAATATTCTCGTCTGGGCCTACACACAATAGAAGACCCTAGACATCCACATCAGTCAAATAAATGGTATGCAGACATGAGTTCCACTGCAAAACAGACACCCATCGAGAGTTATGTCTGTTCCCTGATTCCCCACGCCTCAGGTACACCTAAAGCCCTGCTGCCTAAAGAACTGCCTCCTGCAGATGCCAGTGTCTCCTTCATCTCACTCTGTGCAGAATTAAGAACACCTTTCAGGCACACAAAGTATCCTTTGAAATGTTGCAAAATGACAAAACCTGCTACTCAAGAACAAAAGAAGTGATATGTTTAAAAGAACCTTTTTTCGTGATTAAAGGAACATTGTTTTTGGACAGTAAATGGAAAGATGAAGTAATATTGTGCAAGGCTGAAGCACTACGAGGACTGACGAAAGAGAAACTACAGTGGATCGAGAAAACCTGCACACCAGTGTGGAAAGAGCACATTACGAAACTGACCTGGGTAACCGCCATAGAAAAACTGTTCAAATTGCAGAAAGAAATATCGTATGATCTGTATTTCCATGGCGAAGGGAAAAACATCATGGGTGTAAACAAGAACTGCAACCGGACACTCATTATCCCAGACATGAAGAAAGGAACAGCAGCACTTATGGACACTTACTGGGTCTGTTAAACAGGTGTACTTGCACCTACCACAATCCTGGAGGGGCACATGTTCTTTGGCAACGTTGCATTCAGCACTGATGGTAATCCCGGAGAGCCACATCAATGGAGGAAAAGAAGTACCAGTTGCCCATCGTGAACAAAACACACAGCCAACAGAAGAACCACGATTGTATGCCCTGTCCCCAGGCAATGTGCAAGGTGTGTTATCAAGACGGCGGAGGTCATCCAACTACATATCCCAAGCCTCCTCAGACCTGTTGGCACAGATCCCAGACAAGTACTGGCTGTTCAATTCCTCAGAAACATCTTTCGCCTCCCTTATCCCAAGCATCCAGGCGCGAGCAAATGCAAAATGGCTCCAGATCACGTGCTGGGAGCTGATCCAGCTAGCCAACGACACTGAAGAAGGGTTTAACGTGATCAAGGTGGAGTTAAGGGCCCTGCGGTTAATGACCATGCAGAACAGGTATGTCCTAGACCTGTTAACGGCGATGGATGGAGGTGTTTGCCGAAAAATCGGGAGTGCATGTTGCAAATTTGTACCCTCTGAAGACGCAAACAATGGAACATTATCAAATGTTATCGCATCCGTGCACAACCTGGGGCAACAAATGAAAAACGAAGGTGGAGCAGACGCCAGCACCTGGTTCGACAACCTTTTTTCCTGGGTACCATCATGGCTAGGACTGACGGTCAAAATGCTGATGCCCAACGTGGTATTTTTGCTCCTGATTTTTTGCGTGTGCCAGCTGGTCTTCGATGCTGTGCAAATGCGGTGCCGAATGGTGCAATGATGATGGTGACAATGGGCAACACTAGAGGAGTGGCACAGATCCTGCAAGAAGCACAAGTACAAACAGGTGAGGACCCTGAACCCAAGTATAGAATGGTGCCATTATACTACGATGGGAACATAGTAGATAGGTTATATCATACCACAATAAAGGAGCCCCAAGAACGGGAATGGTATATAGAGGTATGGGTGGACTTGGAAGGAGATGGGGGATGTATATATATGGCCTGATCACCAGATGAATATGCTAGGAGGGGGGAGAGTCTCCGGGGGTATGCAGAGCCTGGATGCCAATAAAAGGCACACCAGCATGGGATGAGGCTGTTGCGAATGAGAAAGAGCGCCAGAGGTTGGGCAAGTTACAGTATTCGTTACTTAAGTAACGAAAGGGGGGAAATGTATGGGAGGATAGGTCTACAGGACCCCCTCCCTGTCACACCCCACCTCTGTGAGGTTCGTGGCTCATCAGCGGCCCCCCATGCGCCTTTGCCCAGTTGGCAGGGTGGCTGCTGATCGACACACAGGGCCAATCGACTTGTACTGAAACATACCATAGACACCATTTTGAAAGCTTCAAGACTCCATTTTAGATATAAATGACCAAAGCCCCAATGAAACAGCCTGCCTGCGAAAGCTGCAGCTCGGCCACCGCTCACTGCGCGCAGGGAGCCATGCACTCCCCCTGCGCCTCCACCCCATGGCAGATCCGCTAAAGGCCCGTTCTCACGAGCAACCAGACACGGACGAGTATCAGAACAAACACTGTATCATTTACCTTCCGCAGTACATCACTGTCCCCGAAGTGACCTGACTTGTGGTTTGAGTCTGGAAAATAACAAGAACCATCCCAATTGAACAGGCCTTGACCCGGCAGCTAACCCCTAACATTTAAAATATATGGTGTCAATAACCTTCCTGTATGAACCCCTGCCCTCCCTCAGATGAAGTGTTAACTACATACCAAAGCCAAACGATTCCCAGGGTTGTTTGTAAATTATAATACGGGTGTTGGGAAAGGATGAAGCTTATAATGTTAATAAAGCGAGGATGACCTCAGTCCGTTGCAAAACACCATGTGCCTTGAAGACTTAGTGAAAGGGCTCGATAGAGTCCACCTAATGCTAACTAATGATTGCTGCTAATGTACAAAGGAAGGCGAAAAAGCATTACTAAGAATACTTGTGTGTCATACAGTGAAACGCGTTTAAGTGTTATAGCCGAGAATGAAAATGCACAATTACATATGAACGTATTGCTTCCATGCTCCTGAGTACACAACCCAACCTGATGCTACCTCACGTGTTATCCATCTGTTGCCTTATGAATTGCCAATATGTGTTCAACTAATGTTATGTAATGCATGTGCCACTGCCAGACTCTCATAGCTACTTGTGAAGAAATAAACAAATGTATAAACAATAGAAATTTGTAATCATCCTAATGCTACTAACTGTCCCCCGTATGATAGATTGTGCAGCCCAGGCACAGAGAATCGTGTAGAGCCACAAGGCCATCTCCCCCTTTTCCCGCCAAGGCCCGCCAGGCTTGCTGGTGCTCGTGCAGCACAGCCCCATCTCCTCACATTCTTCTTGACCCGCTTCAAGTAATCACCTCCCCCATGTCCGAAGCCGCCGTAGTCGGCCAAATGATGAATTATTTACAACCTGGTCCTAAACCCCACCGCCATGAGGGGCCAGAGGTGTGCCCTCGCTGATCCAGTAGTACTCCAGTTCACCCCAAGTTAATGGGCCTTGGAGATATGTATTCAACCCTGTACTAACATATCATAAAGCAATCCCTCACCACATCTAACAGAACAGAATGACAAGGCAGCTCACCTTGTGCCCTCTGACAAGACACCCAGACCTATGACACCTGGTCAGTAGGTCAAAAGTAATTGCGTAATGATGTATTGGTGAAGGTTCACATTGCATGTTGTTTCTCCGGTCTCTTACTATTTCTGAGATTAACATATTGTAGGATTTACAGGACAACTGGAATTGTCTAAAGCATGAGTGTTTGTATGTGTGTGGCCACAAGGGCAAAGTGTTAGTGCAGCCATCAATCATCGACACAGACCGCGCCTGGCCTGGCAGCTCCACCCCGACGAGCCCAGCTGACTTGTCACCCACATTGGCACCACGCAGATGTCCACCAATCCTGGAGCGGCTCATCGTTGTACCACTATAGCTTAGTCGACGCCACCCAATCCGCGAGACGATGTGCTCCCTATAGTTTACAGGATTTATGATGTGGTTTTGTAATAAATATGACTGTCTTTGCTATTGTCAGACAGAGCGCTCTCGGAGCTTGCAAAGTCCTTTGCATGCCCTATTTCAATTATATAAAACCCCTTTTACATCACCCACACTTGTTTTTGGTCTCATTCCCTCCTGGGGTGTGTCCTTTTTGCCTCTCATTGTGGGGAGGGTACTGCCTTTTGGGGACGCTTGCTTTCATTGTCTGACCAATTCATCGGTGAGGTCCTTGGTGACAATCAACTCCCTCCTAAGGGCGTTGGTTTCTTGCCGGGCGGAGTGTACCTCAGCCCGTAATTCCCTGAGTAATTGGGCTAGTTGGTCAGTCTCTGATGTTTCCATGATGCCCAGGTTGATGTTTAATTAAGGCTTCTCATTCTGTTACGCTCACCTGGTATCCACGGGGGTGCCGCATGATACTGGATGGACGGACGTCTAAGCGCTATCCAGGACCCTTCTCTGCTTGCTTATGTGCCAGACCTTGGGTAGCACCAATAACAGGAGAATGGAGGGTTAGGATACTGGTCCTGTGATGGGTGGACTCCACCTCCCTCTGATCCAAATCCCCTCCCTTGGGGTTATTGCTCATCTTAGGTTTTTGTGCGTTTAACTATCCGCCCTGCGTATCTGTGCAGGGGCGCGTGGTCGATGCGCGCGTTTCGTGGACCTAGTTGCTTCACTGGTCCGTATGCTCTTATGTCGGGTCCAGACAGGCAGTGACTCTGACTCTGCTTGCTGTGTTCCAGGTGAGCTATAATGTCTTTTCAGTCTTTGTTCTGTCTCTTCCTTTCCCTTTGTTTTCTCTGTCTTCTTAGTGTCTTTCCTCCACTACGCTGTTCCCTAACAATGTCTCTTTTTGTTTTCACAGGGATGATTACAATTTTCGGAGTTGCTGCACCAGATGCCGAAAACCACAGTGAGTTATTGATGCGTGAAGCACTGCGCTGTTTGTTAGTGTTAATTGCTAACCTGTGTTCTCTTCCCTTCTTTGTACAGGTTGCAGCAATGTTTCAGAGTGATGAGCGATCAAAGCGCTGCTTGGCCAGGTAAGAATTGTTGTTAATGCTGTCCTTGTTCCTTTACCTTTGCAGGCTGTGGTGAAATCCGGAGATGGGCGAGGTAAGCGAAGCGCAGGATGGTTTCAGGACTGGTTACTCACAGGTAAGTGTTCTTGCTCGCTAATGCTGTTCTTGTTCTTCCAGGTTAGAAATGGAATCTGGATCGAGGACTCAAGATCGGGCCACCGGAGAAGCAGATGAGCAGGAGCTGAACACGTTGAGCGTTACGCTGCAGGAATGCAGAATAACACGAAGCGCGTTCTGCTGTTTGGGTGTGGTTTAAATAGCCCATGTAAAGTAGTTCCAGGCCCAGCCACACCCAAAACACTAGACCGCATGGCTTGGTTCTAAAGAACTGAGCTGTGTAATAGGCCTCCATGTTGGATTAAGGTCCCAAACTGGTGTTGCTTTATTCCTGATAATGAGCCTGGCTCCAGAAGCGCCAGGACTGACTCCATGTACGTTTCTGATGGAGTTTTAAGGCCCTTTAGGCCAGTGTGAAGGGCCTTAGCCCCACTGCTGCCAGGGGGCTGTTATACCTGAGGGGGTCACGACCATGGATTGTGACAGTTGTATGCAGTTTTTTCATAGAAAAAAAAATCATCAGAATTGAGTACTTCTTCCATGATAAAGAGTCCTGTAAGGAGACTGAGGAAAACCGATCAGGTCAAAAGCCCCCTTCCACTTTCACACCATTACAATCTGTGGTATCACCGGAAATGTTGGCTTTTGAGAATAAAATCCTACGAGACATGAAACATCTATGTGAACATGAAAATCGCTATAAAGACAATATGTCGAAATCAGAACGGACAGCTCTCAAAAATCTTGAAAATAACTCTCTTTTTGTCATAAAACCGCTGATAAAGGGGTAGGCATTGTTCTTTGGGATTCCAACTTCTACAAATTGGAAGTGGAAAAGCAGCTGTTTGATACATCGGTTTACAAACAAATACCAACTGATCCCACTAACGGTATCCTGCATGAAATAATAAGCCTGATGACATATGCCTCAGAGGAGGGATGGATTAATGATGATGAAAGAATGTTTCTCATCAATAGACAGTCTGTTATTCCAGCTTTTTATTGCCTCCCAAAAGTCCATAAATATGTGAATAAACCTCCTGGTCGCCCAATTGTCTCGGCCATTGGCTCATTGCTCGAACCATTGTCGGTATATGTAGACGTCTTTCTTAGGCCTTTTGTCAACAAGATGAAGTCAATTGTACAAGATTGAACTTCGATGATAAAAATTCTGAATGAGCTCACAGTGGAACCTCAAGACATGTTTGTCACACTTGATGTGACGGCTCTCTACACCAATATACTGCAAACTAAATGCATAGAGGTTATGCTAAATCTTTTGGAAACACGTGAGGATAAACACCCCCCATCAGCATTTATTGCAGAGTGCATCCATCTAGCACTAACTAGGAATTTTTTCATATGGAACAGTGTCTTTTTCCAACAGCTCCATGGCACAAGTATGGGGGCCACGTTTGCCCTGATCTGGCGAATCTGTACATGGACCACTTTGAAACCACCGTCTATGCACTTGATAATCCATACCAGGCAAATATCCATGCCTGATATCGCTACATCGACAACATCTTTTTGGTATGGCGAGGCACTAACAACGAGCTGGGGGCTTTCAACATATGGCTCAATGCAAGAGAAGTCTCGATAAAATGTACATGCAAATCTAACTGCGAAAGAATCGCCTTTTTGGATTTATGGATTTACCGTATGCCTGACAACAAGGCTGGCACCAGCCTTTATGAGAAACCTAATAAAAAAAACACGTTACTACAATTTCATAGTTATCATCCGCAATCATTGAGGGAAAACGTACCCTTTGGTCAGTTTCTCCGCATTCGGCGCAACTGTACCGATAAAGTACACTTCAAAAATCAGAGCCAGGCACTCAAACTAAATCTGAAAGCAAGGAGGTACCCCTCTCATATTATCAGAAGAGCATACAAAAAGGCTGAAAATATCTCGAGGGCGGATTGTTTATCTAAACAAACTAAAACCACGTTAGATAAATTTACTTGTGTGTCTGCTTTTATTCCAATTAGAAATGACCTAAAAAAAACAATACTGGCCAATTGGAAAATGATTAACACTGAAGACTTCAATATCCCCCCACCTCGTTTTGCCTTCAAGCGGCTTACCAATTTTGGAGACAAACTAGTCCATACCTATCCCTGCCAAAAACAAGCGAAAAGACTCAGCTCACACTATGGCACCTACCACCAATGATAGGACATTTTAAGTGTGGCAAATGCAGCATTTGCCAGTTGACGAGAAATCTGAAAACCATTGACTTAAAAGGGAGAACGTGGAAGCTCAACACATTTAGTAATTGTGCCACTAAGTGGGTTATTTATTGCATAAAATGCCGTTGTGTGCTCCTGTACATTGGCAAGACGAAACAACCAGTACAGACCAGAATTGGTGAACACTGTTGTTGTATCAAAAATGGCACTGCAGATAAACCGCTGGTGGAACACTATACGAAGGCCAAACACTCACACAATGACATTTTCTGGTGTGTGTTACAAAAGATGGATAATCATCCACGCGGCAGCGACCGCGATTTAAAGCTACGCAGACTGGAAAAAAAGTGGATATATAATCTGGACTCAGTAAAACATGGTCTAAATCTATATATTGAATGGGGTCTATTTACATGCACATGACCCCATATCACCATAACGGCACTGAGGAGAGTATACAAGGCACACCACTTTTGCCCAGACATGCATAGATTTATATATACATCTCTCGGGTTTCCGATATTGCATCTGGTTCCAGCAGTATAAATAAATAGATATATGCACCTTGTTAACATTCGTTTAAATATTTAATGTCAGCCCTTTACACTATATTGGACAGCCGGAATGAACTCCCCAAGATGGCTGCCTCCGAAGCATAAAGTAAGTGCCTTACTGACGAGCGAGTCTTGCCAGAGGCCAATCACGTGACCATATATACAGCTTAAGCGTCTGCGTAACGCTCAGCCAGTTGAACAACAACGCTGAAACTCAGCTCGTCCATGTGCGGTGTGCTCCTGCGGCAATCACACATCCAGCAGTGCTGCTAAAATTCAAAGTAAGTTATCGAACACTTGTGAATGTTATATTTGTTTTTTGCGCATACGGAACAACACTAATTTCGTCCGTACACTGGTCTTTTGTCTTGTGTATAACTAGGTACTGATGCTGGCCAGCCATTGCACTTGTAGACGAGCAACAGTGGCTTTACTAGGTAGGCCCCATTAGACCATTTATTTCTTTTTGTTAAACGAATATGCAGCTTTCCTAACTTCACTAGACTAATGGAACACTTGAATGTGTCTTTTTTAGTTACATTGAGATACATAATTTTTGAAAATGGCGGTTTATTTAAGAAACACCGCGCTTACTTGTGAATGAATATATGACTCACAAGAAGCCATAAAGGTATGTCTGAGTTTTCATATATCTCTCTCTATGCTAAACAAAACGCAGACAGCAAACAACATTTTTTTTTTAAAGGTGCAGTAGCAGCACAAAATAAAGGTTGCCCACTGAAAAGGGCAAAAATAGAAGACCCTATCTCATGCAGGGCAGAGAGTTGAATGACCTCGAATGAAGAAATGAATAGCACTGTATTAATCAGAATAGCACTGTATTAATCAACACTGTTGCACAATTGTCTCTTTTTAAGTTTGTTTTATGTTGTTGAGATTTGCATATGTGACCTAATGGTCTGTTTTATGATTTACTATAGAATAATAAATATATGATATATATTGTTTGCAAAACCTGAGCCTTCCATCTCTTTATATTTGTTAAAAAAAAGATGGCCCTAAAAGTATATGTGGTTTGAGACCTAGTTCTGTTACCTCCGGTGTGGATATCGAAAGGTAGCTTGTTGGGACCCCCCACCCCTTTTTGCTATTTGTATTCAGTCCTCTTCCAACAAGCCCCTTACAAAAAAGAGGACATACGCTGTATCAGTGGGCTCAATGACTTTCTCACTGCAGTTTTTTCATGCATATTACCAAGAGGGGTTCTTGGTGTACCTCAGCTAGACATTAGTCCTGATTACGAGAGACTTACCCAGAGTCTTCATCTCACTATCTACCACAGAGAAGAAATATCCCAAACATGTCAGTCTTTGTCCTGCCTTGGGGCAGTCCAGCACCGAAATTGTTCAGAGTACAATTGCCTAGCTTTTCGGTGCTGGTCTGCCCCTGGGTAGGGCAAAGAGTGATATGATTGGGATATTTCTCCTCTGTGAAAGATAGTGAGCTAAAGAATCTGGGTAAAGCTCTCACACCCAGGACTAATGTCTGGCAGAGAGACTCCCAGGATCCCTCTTGTTTTTTGCATATTTAAGTAACTTTGGGTCCTACCCTAATTTAGTAGGGGAATCCAGACATTACTATTACATATTTGCTATGTGTCTGTATTTGTAAGGTGGCAAGACCCCCACACCATTCACCTCTCTAGTGACCCAAAGTGGGATAGTACAAATGCACGTGTGCACATTATACGCCTCTAATATATAACTGCGGTCATGGAGTCAGGGGACCGCACCTACGCCGGAGGGGGTTGTAGAAGGGCTTGCTCGGACATTCTCGTACAAGCACAATTTGTCAGGGCTCGAGATTTGCTCATTGCAAAAAATGTTCACGTGATTTGGCGTGTGAAGAGGAGATGGGCTGAGCTGACAGGTGGTGTGGCCTGCCTGTGGTAGTCTCTGAGAGAGTGCGAAGTTCTCCATAGGAACAAAGTAAATCCATAGAAATGTCACCCACATTGGTGAATGGTAGCAGAGAAAATCCTATCTTTAAAAAAAATATTTCTAATGCACTACGTCTGAAGGGCTATTGGCTGCCATTGTGAGTGAAGGTCAGCACCGTTGAATTTTTTGCTTCCGAGCTTGATGAAACCCACTCATCGTACACAGTATAAGGTTCAATTGTTTTTTTTTTTTACCTCGAACCAAAGGGAACATTCCAAAAGGAATGCATGAAGGGAGGGATGTAACATTGTCAAATATGATAAGGTTCACCATTCCAAAACTGGATAAAGGAACATGTAATTTCATTTTATAAAAATGTGTTGCCGTGAACGGAGTGCCAGCGTTTCAACGAGAGAATGGAAATGCCAAATATGATGTACGTTTTACTTTCGACGATTTTACACACCAATGAGTCAACTTATCATTTGCCGACCATTATTGCTGCCTTGCATTGTACTCGGTTGTTGTTTGTATCATAGTGCAACGACATGCAAATACAACCTGTGTGTGTAGTTGCCTTTGTCACGCCCACATGGGAAGTTCAGCATCGAGATGCGTGCAGTCCCCTAGTGGGTTCCCCCACATTCCACAAACGTGTAATTCAACGCAAATATTTAATTAAAATTCCATCTATGTGTTTTCTTGCCCTTAGCTTGATCCGTGATTGTAGCGTCAGCGTCCGCATCCCATTTCGAGTTGAACATACTCCATAGCACTAACCTTTGAAGCAAATTGTAGACTACTTTCCACGTTGTTTTCTCTGTGTTCCCATTGTTTTGACGTCCGTGTTCATCATTGGTTTTAACACGGGGCCGAATTAATGGGTAAAATGATAAACTGTATTAAAGATTCGCTACTGAGACACATTTCTGTTATCATTTCAAACAGCTATATCCTGCCTTTCTGCGATTGTCATCGATTCCAGATACCAACTGATGGGTTTTTCAACCGGCAGCTGCAGATACACCTGAATGGCTGCATAACAATGACTCTTTTTTGGGATATGCCCTTACGCGTTACCAGTGATAAGGAGCAACCTGACATCATTTACGGTGGCCTAGCGCCAAGCTGATGCCAAAGCCTTGCGAGTCACAGTGCGTCCAATGCACTTTTTCTACCCAAAAGGAACACCGTGTGACTCACAATAAACATTTGTGTATCGAGAATGTTTGAAAATATAAGGTGCGCTGTAATTTTAGAAATGGTCACCATCTTGGATGGGCGGATCATGACCTATGTCCGCGGACAGCGCAGTGAGGAAAAGAAGTCTGGAAAATATAATTGGGGTTATTGTGTGGGGAAGTGGAGGTGCTGCTCTCTCTGACGTAAATGTTCTTGTCCGCAGATGCTATTGGGATTGGGTGGGGAGCAGGGCGCTCTGGGCAAATCTTATTTGAAGGTGTATTGTGCATGCTTGTTATATGGTGTCATTCTATTCTGGTGGTTGTGACCAGTGGCCAAATACTTGGGGGCATGGCCATAGGCCAAGAATCTGGCCACTGGCCACATACAGTAGAATATGGGTATAGTTATTATAGGTACTATAGGGGGAGTATACCATACTTGTAATATGTTTGAATTATATAATTGAAGAATATATGGTATTTATGGTAGTAAGACAATTGAGGAT
The DNA here is from genome assembly GCF_040938575.1 of Ambystoma mexicanum. Lineage (NCBI taxonomy): Eukaryota > Metazoa > Chordata > Amphibia > Caudata > Ambystomatidae > Ambystoma > Ambystoma mexicanum. The sequence continues at coordinate 649,529,239 of NC_090934.1, read as the reverse complement.
AGTGTGCCTTTCACATGGTCAACCATTCTATCCTCATGAAACAGTTACATGATACCTTTAGCATCATGGACTGGGCACTGGACTGGCTGACCTGTTTTCCTCACTAACTGCCCTTCCCAGCTCCAACTTGGCCTTTTCTACTCCACCACCTCACTGTCTTCCTGAAGTGTACCCCAGGGTTCTATCCTATCATTGTGGCTCTTCAATATCTATTTCGTCCCTCTGGCTCCCCTGCTGGCCTTCTTTTCTAATTTCCAGTGCTATGGTAATGACACACTCCTTTCCTTAAACTTCTCTCTACTCATTTCTACTCCTTGTTTTTTTAATCCCTGATTGCTTGACCACTATCCAGGCATTGTGTGCGGATAACAATCCATGTCTCAATATCAGTAAGTCAGAAAACATTCTTATTGTGACACCTGTGCCCTGTTTTCCTCCTACCCTCTGGATGTCCTCTTTGGGCCCTCTACTCGCACCATCCTGTGACGCCAAAAACCTTGGGGTAATCTTTAAGTCCTCTCTCTCCTTTACTCCTTACATTTTGGGGCTTGTAAAGAAAGCCCACTTTCAGCTTCACCTCCTTACAGGCATTCTAGGTGTCCCCCAGAATCTCAATGTCTCTAGAGCCCTGCTCCTCTGTAGGCTGGACTACTGCAACATCCTCTTCCTTAACCTCCCCCTTTGTTGTCTACGCCCCCTTTAGCTAATCGAGAATAGGGCTGCAAGATTTATCCTTGGCCTCAAGCCAAGGGGTCGTATCGCTGCAGCCCTAAAAAGTGTACATTGGCTCCTGGTGGTTGCAAGGATGAAAATCAAGATCCTTTGTATCATTGACAAGGCTTTCTGGGGCCTGGGACTACACTATCTCCAATTGTATCTCCTTAAATACTCCCCTGCTCCTCTGCTCCTCTAACTCCAAATCCCTGCTTATCAAAAGCTTTTTGAAATGGAGAGCGGGAGGCATGTCTCCCTCTTCAGCCGGTGCCTCTCTTTCGAACAGCCTACCTGCTCCTCTCATATTTTGAACTGGACTTCTTTAAGTTCCCGAAACTTCTTAAACTCTGCCTTTCTCCTCCTGTTTCACTTAATCCCTTCCCTGCTAACTCATACCACTTCCTCTGAAACTGATGGCCTGGTCCCTCATGAACCTCACAGGTTATATGCCCTATATCTGGTCAACACCAGCACACCCCTCCATCCCCCCTCAGCACTGCCCTTGCAGGTCTACCACCTGGCGGCTGTGTACCTCACCATTGGGACTCCTCTGTCCCAGCAGTAAGCCAGTGGCCTCCCACCTTGGTATCTCTTTGCACTTTCCTTCTGGGCTCCTATAATCACTTGGCAATCCCTACTTCCCTTTCTATTCATACACTTCTCTTAATGCACAACGCATATGATAGGATCTATGATAAGTCATGTATAACACGCCTGTACACATGTGGTTCTAGGCGCGACAAGACAAGAGAGTGTACGGAGGAAAGACCAGACACACAATCTTAGTAGGGCTTGTGTCATTCATATTGTGCTAGTGTGGTAGTGAAAGGAGCATTATTTGGGAGAAGTGCAAAGGAGAGGGAAGGGGAAAGTGCAATCAGGGCAACATTGCTGTAAGTGCAGCCAGGGGAGCGTGGCTCTGGGTAAGTGCAAGGAGTCAGGGACTGTAGAGGTTACAGTTACAGCCCCTAGTGTGTGACAGGCCCGAAGGCAGTGCGGGGGGAGACTGGTCATAGAGGAGCCTGGTACCTAGTGAGACTCCTACGGTATCTAAGCAACCAGACATCGCAGCAGGCAGATGGGGAGGGAGGTCAGCAGGGAAGGGAGAGAGAGAAAGCAGAGGATAAAAGAAGTCTTGAGCTGCTTCTAGAAACTTCAGGTGGTTTGGCTCAAGTTTGAGATGGGCAGGGAGAACATTCCAGAGGGAGGCACCTGCAGAGGAAAGTGATCTTCCCCCCACTCTCTGCCTGGAGAAGCCTCTGACCCTCAGAGAGTTGGAGGCAACAGAGCGAAGGGCTCGAGAAGGAAGGTATTTGGGAAGAGAGTGCTGGATTTAGTGTGGGTCCTGGCCACAGAAAGCCTTGTGGATGATGCAGAGGGTCTTGAACTTGATCATTGCAGCCACCGGGAGACAGTGCAGATATTTTGGGGTTGGAGAGATATAGTCCCTGGGCTTGATGCCAAGGATAAATCTTGCTGTCAAGTCTTGGATTAGTTGTAGAGGGCGGAGAGTAGAGGAAGGCAGATTGAGAAAGAGGCTGTTACAGTATTCCAACGTAGAGAGAACAGAGAACTAGGGCTCTGGAGACAGTGAGCTTTTGGGGGAAAGTGACAAAAGGAAGTGCACCTTTCTGCCTTCTTGGAAAGGTCCATGATGTGAGGAGAGAAGGAGAGAGTGGAGTTGAAGATGACCCAAGGTTCTTTACCACACAGGACAGCTAAGGAAGAAGGCCCAAGGAAGGTGGCCAGTGTGAGAGAGGGAAAGCAGGAGCATCAGTCCCGATGAGAAGGATCCCCATCTTGCTGGCATTAAGGCAGAGATCATTTGAGGCACACCACTCCTGAATCGCGGATAGACAGTCAGGAATGCACGAAAGAGGGGATGAGGCTGTAGGGAGCCTGAAAGAGAGCTGCATGTAATCCGCATAACACTGAAAGTTGGAGCAGAAGGTAGAGATTAGGTGGGCCAAAAGCACCACATAGAGATTGAAGAGCCTAGGTGAGAGGTGGGAGCCCTGGGGAACATCACATGTAGAGAGAGAGGTGGTGGAGAGAAAGGATGCAAGTTGTACCTGGGAGGGTTTGTCCAGGAGGAAAGAGGTCAGCCCCTCTAGGGCCTAATATGTTATGTCCAGGTTCTCACAGAGTCGACTGATGAGGATGGTGGTGTCCGGACATTTAGTCGAAAGACATTTTGTCGAAAGTCATTTGGTCGACGGAATTTGGCCGAAAACCAAATGGTCGAATTTTTTATTTTATTTATATATATATTTTTTAGGTTTTAGTTTAGGGAAAAAAAGGGTTTTTTAGAAAAAAAAGGGGGTTGGGGGGGACCCCCCCCCCAAAAAAAAGAAAGTGAAAATAAAAGTTTAAAAAAATTAGACCATTTGGTTTTCAACCAAATGGTTTCGACCAAATGTCCTGTCGACCATTTGTTTTCGACGAAATGTCTGGTAACCGAGGATGGTGTGATTGACTGTTTAGAAACCAAAGGAAAGGTCAAGGAGGATGAGGACAGAGGGGATGCTGGAGTTGAGATTGGAGAGCAAATCTTCACGGGTGTTCAGGAGAGCAGTTTCTGTGCTGCTGGCTTTTCTGAAGCCAGACTAATGATCATGGAGACAACCAACAGCTTCAGTGTTGTGGGATATATTGACCCACACAACAGTATTTCCCCACATCACCAAGCTGCATTTGTGCAGGAACAGCAAAATGGCTGCACTGGCTCCTGTGAGCGCCATGGCCTCAAAACTGCGTTTTGCAGCAACAAAATGATGGCTGCACCTTCTTGCCAAGCATACATTGGGCAGGATGGAACAAGGGGACACACTAAGGGAGTGTGCCAGTGTGTTTTTACCTTACAAAAGGAAGGAAGTGAAAAGGCAGCACTGCTTCGCTGAAAACCCCAAAATCCCCATTGAAAAGGAAACTCTTTCACCTTTAAAAATGCTGCTTTGACTCTAATTCCATCTGTTCTTTCTTAAACCACTGTGATCAATAAGGGCCTGCCATGCCCAGGATATCGCATTGTGCTTCAGCAAAACCAGGCATGGTACCTGGATGACAGGCCCTGTCGAACCAACTTTGAGAAAAATGGACAAGGACCTTCACTTTTCCTGCACAGGAAAATGCGTTCATTTCTTTACAAATGTATCAAAGCTCAGTAGTTCAAAAGAGACTCCAGCTATCTGAGCCATGTCAGTTTCAATGCATCTGTGCTTCAGACAAAACCCCTGCACTCAGGAAAATAAACATGGCTGTAGGACCTGCAGGGAATCTGATGGAGATGCAAAAACAAATGTAAAAGGAAATGTCAGCTGTGCACCACGTGCAAAAATTGGGCTTTCGCAAAACTAAAGTAGAAAAATGGCTGTTTAAAAAGTAAACTGTTGAATGAGAGCTTGCCATTACCTAGCAATGTAAAGGGGGTTTGTTGCTGGTGAGAATACACACATGGGCTATTTTATTCCACAGGTTTGTTTTAATTCAGGACCAAATATCAGAAAACAAAGGTTTTAAACCACCTTGGCTGGATTTGCAAGCTGTCAAAAACAGGTTATTCCGTTGACAGAATTAAAGCTTCCCCCTAGGAAGGGAGCCACACCATAAACTCTCAACAGAGACTAACACCCCACTGATAATTACTAGGTTGGAAAGAATTTAGGCTGGGCTGAATCCACTGACAATGGAACTCCCAGGGCCAGGAAGTGTGAAAAGTGTAGGGGGTCATAAAACCTTCAATCAAACTGAGAACCCCCACCCCACACAGGGCTGAAGAGACTGTTGGTGGCAGCTAAAGAGAAAAAAAATGGTCCACTGACAAAGGATTGCCATTTGCTTCCAGAGACCATTTCATAAATAAACTTTAAAGACTTTTTTCTCTGCAGCAAGACTTTGTAAAAATGCGAAAATGTTATCATTTAAATATGATTTTATGGGCTTTCATTGAAGACATGGTAGAATTCATTGACACCTTGGGAATGGAAATGGCAAAGTATTGCGGATTACAAGAAATGCATCCATGTTGCACATGCGTATCTTTGTACATACATCCCTTATGATAATCCACACCCATGTATAAAGTTATAGAATTTTGAGTAGTATAAATCCCATTGGGCCTCATTACGACCCCGGCGGAATTCCAAAAACGAAGGCGGAAATGAAATACCGCCATCGAATACCGCTCGTTGCGATCATGACCCGTCACCGTAAAGTACGATGCCATTAGCGACACCGTAGTGAACGCCAACGCTAACTGCACCAAGCACGCGCACGCGCGCCTTGCAAAACCGTAATTTCCGCCATGGCACAACGGTACGCGAATTCTGACCCTAGCGGACATGTACTCAACGCCATCAAGCATGGCGGAAAGTACCTTTCCGCCATAGTGAGAACTACGGCATCGCGAACCAACCGTACATGGCCCTACTGAGTGCCTGTACTCCACTCCCTGCCCACATTGCACAACTCCACGTAGGCAAACGCGGCCAGTACAGTACCACACAACTCCACTCAGAAGCCGGAACCCAATGCAGATCATCTCACAATACATCGCGCCACAAATCGGAATATGCTACATCACTAGTAAAGAATAAGGCCACACGGTCAATATTTGAACATAATTTTAATGCACATCCAAATCACCAAGCCCATACAGCTATTCGCAAACTAACTCCCAAATGACTTCCATCACTGTGGGCTGCATCCGCAATGAATGACCAGCTTCTACTTGTGTGACGCCCTGTTCCTTCATGGTACACAGGGCCTACATTTACGACCAAAAAGGCAACACGGAAGCGCCTAGAACCGCAGGGCAGTCCCATGAAGTAGGCACTAGTCCAGCTGAAAGGTACATATGTTGCTCCTAGCCACTAGTACTGCGTAAGGGCATGTGGCCCATTGGCGATCGTCCCATAAGATCGTAATGGTGCTCCACTGATTAACTCGAAGCTGCAGGTGTCGAGTGTAAAAGCCATCTGCAGGAGTGGCGTACAGATGGCAGCGGCAAAAGGGGAGGAGATACCTGTCACCCAAAAGAAACAAATAATAGCATGGGCATCCGAACTTCATATGAATTACTCAGTTCATTCAACACACTAAATATACAACCATATGCATGCTAGCAAACTCAAAAGGATTAATGCCACCAAAAAATCACTTGCGAATCATAACAACATAAATCGAGCTCAATACACTATTACTAACGAGTGTATGTGTGCATGCGTCTGTCAAAACAGAATCCATTAGATGTGATTAGTAACGTGCACAGACACAAGTGTTTGAAGGCGTGTCGAGACAGGGAGGGTTCAACAAGGGCAGACAGATGATGGACCCACTATGGCAGCTTTGCATCACATAGCGCAGGGGAAGGGGATAGATATCAAAAAGCCATGCACATGACAAACTCTCAATTAAATCATCTGTCCATGCATCCATTCATCATTCCCTCATCCCGGAATAGAAACGCCTGAATATTTACTCACATTACATTTGAAATTTCCATTGAGTCTGTGCGTAATGCAGTCTGCAAAATCCACTGTGCTCCTGCCCGGTTCACTAGTGTAGTGAAGTAACATGTATTTGGGGACGTCCTGCCTCATCGTCCACTACGCTATTGCGCATCCCATTCAATTCACATCAATCATTGCATTCTCGTCATGGGCCCTGTCCCAAGGACATTCAACAATAGAACGTTACATTTCCAGTCAGACCTGTGGGCGTCTCCTCGCCGCTAGTTGAAAAGCAAAAGCGCTGTCCTTCGAATTCCTCATTTGCAACATCACGTCGAAAAGGCATCTGTGAACGCTTGGATTCACAAATACATCTATGTAGTGCGGCTGTGTGTGAAAATGGCAACTGGCTTCAATCACTAATGGGACTCCCCGCCCGTCGGTGAACGTCGGTACAGTGCTGCATGAGGGTCCACCGTTGATCGAGTACTACATTCCACTGACCCTTCACAAGTTTGTCCGCGACTGCAGAAATAGTATGTGAAACAATGGGACCATAGCAGAATCAACATATTCACCAATATTTCACTGCCATCGGGATCATATACATAATTGTAATTGCAAGATGCCATGCGTCAAATAGCAGCGTTGTGTGCGGGACGTGCTCGCCCAAAAGTAATTGCAGCTGGCACAGGTGAAATGAATCACCACAGGTGGAGGCTACACAGCCTGAAAACACATAAATTGCACACCCAAACCCCTCCCACAACCACACCCACTCCCAAATGCTACCGACAGGACTAGCGATGTTGGGCCTGGGGGACCTGATAGCACTGCAAGTACTCCAACTTCAAGAAGAAGACGAACAACAACGACTGCAACAACCGGCCGCACAGAGGAGACGCAGGAGGAGGAGGAGGAGGAGGGCAAGGCAGGGGCAGCAAGGCCCACCAGCACAGCCACTACCACCACGCATGCAGCCCGCAATCCCACGCCTCCGTGCCAATCCGTTCAACCTCACTGCTGAGCAGATCCACACCCTCTACCGATTGGACCGCGACACCATAACCGCCATTGTCGACATGACACACGCTGACCTTGTCAGCATGATAGATAGCCCAACCGCCATCCCACCCCTACTGAAGGTGGTGTCTGTACTCCACTTCCTGGCCACAGGCACCTACCAGCACACAGTCGGACAGTTGCATGGCATTTCACAGCCACTATTGTCACGGACACTATTCCAAGTGCTTGATGCCCTCCTGAAGCACGCAGACGACTACATCTGTTTACCACGCTCGGAGCAGGAGCTCACAAACGCAAAAGTGGGATTCCATGCACTTGGCGGCATACCGGGTTGCATTGGTGCCATCGACTGCACCCATGTGGAATTGGTTGTCCCACATGCCATGGAGGTCCAGTACCGCAACCGGAAACAATATCATTCTATCAATGTACAAATGGTGTGTGACTCCAACAGGATCTTTACACATTGTTGTGCCCGATTTCCAGGATCAACCCATGACTCTATGGTCTTGAGGAACTCTACAGTACCACGCTACATGGAGCGACACGCAGGGCACCGATCCTGGCTACTCGGTGAGTCTCATTTAATGCATGTGAATGTGGGGTAGGTGATGCGTCAATGACGTGGCAGGAAGGGGGGGGGTGCGTACGTAGCAATGTTATTCCACAAACATCCTTCTTTGTCCACATACAGGTGATGCCGGGTATCCACTGAAGAGATGGCTCCTTACACCAATCCGGAACCCACAGAACCAGCATGAGGAGGACTACAACCATGCCCACTCACGTACCCGTGTAGTCATAGAACAGGCATTCGGCCTACTGAAGGCTCGTTTCCGCTGCCTCAGCAGGTCTGGCGGGGCACTCCTGTACCGCCATGAGAAGGTTGCAAAGATGGTCATGGCATGTGTAATGCTACACAACATGTGCGTACGTAGAAATGTGGCCATGCCCCCTGACGCAGAACTGCAAGCACCTGAAGATGGTCATGATGAGGGTGGGGATGTGGCAGCACCTCAAGGAGTCCGCGAGGCACAGGAGGCCCGTGAGATTTGTCAGAATATCATAGATGCTTGCTTCTAGTACTCACGCCTGGTGGCTGTTACATGGACACGGGACTTGTAGCACTGTGTGTGTCGGGAACATGCACAGTGTGGCCTGTACGCCAAGAAAGGCCTCGTACACAAAGATCAATGTCCACACATCTCATTGGATTAATGTGTATATATGTATTGCAAATGTGAAATGGTATTACACACCCAATCGACCCGCCACCCGGAAGAACCCTACACACCCCCTCCACCCTCCTACCTCCCCCCAGAACACCAGTGTCCAGAGATGCTCATTGTCATTGGTCAGACGCTATTGCAAGCCCCCTCTCCGGGTGTCAGGGGCACCTCTGCATGTGGAGCGCAGGTTCCTCCCAGATCTGCGTTGGGGGCTGCCCTGGACGGAACTTGCAACGGATGATGTCTCTGCCTGCTCACGTCCATGCATGTCCCTAAGGGTTTGTGAGAGCTCAGTGAGCACACGGCGCACAGCGGCAAGTTCACCACATACATCTTTGGACGTCGCATCCAGTTCCCCCCTCAGGCTCTCGGTGCTTCCCTCAATTTGTGCCCTTAGTGTCTCTGTACTTCGCTCCATTTCTGCCCTAAGTGTCTCAGTAGATGTTTCAATGGCTGCCTTAGAACCCCCACATTCATCAGCATGCTCCTTGAGGAGCGTGGCCAGTTGCTGCTGTTGCACTATCATCTGCTCGAGGGACTGTTGCCTCTGCTGGGCCATGCCCATTTCCGGTGGTGTCACAGAGGGGCTGATCACCTCATGTTGCCTTGCCACAGGCCTTGTGGGGGTTGGCCAGTCGTCGTCTTGTGGGTGCCCCTGCGTGGTTTTCTCATGGTGTACGGGATGAAACATACAGGGGGATTGGGACAGGTCATGGATGGATTCTACATCTACAGCACCGTTTTCTGTGTCGGAGCATGCTGGCATGAAAGCAGTGTCACCTATGGTGCTGCTGCCACCAGAAGCAGTGCCTTCTGTGGCATCCATTGGGGGGACCTGTGGTGCTGCTGTTGTGGACATGCTGGCTGCTGGGGTGCCTGTTGATGTCCCCTCCAGTGTGCTGCCACTCGATTCGTGCTGCTGACGTGTCTTGATCCGTGCAGCTGAGGTGGAGGGTCTTTGGCCGTTGGTCTTGGCCCTCTTTGCAGGTGTGCTGGTAGGGGTGTCCTGAAGCTCGTCGTTTGATTCGGACCCTGTGGTGGAGTAAAGGAGGGCAAGCGTTATTTATGGGTCTGTTGTAGTTGGAATGGCAATGTATCACATGCATTGGGGTGGTACCTGAGGGTGATTTGGGTCAGGGCCTTGGGGGAGGTCTCATTTTCGTGTGGATTGAGGGTGCAGTTATTTTGCAGCCTGCAGTTAGGGTGTGCATGCTGCACATGCAGAGGGTGTTTTTAGGATTTTTACTTATTTATGTATTCAATCTGACTTTTACAGGGCGCTATCATGGCAATGTATGTGGACGTTCTCCTGGACATGTGTTTCTATTGCACTATGGGGACACATGGTGCTTCACATGATTGGACTTTGTGGATTTAGCGTTGTTTAATTTGGCCCACCTACCTGATTCTTCGGATGTCTGCACTCCTTTCTCCATCCCTCCGACTCCCTCTATGCTCTCCATTCCAATGGTGGAGGCACAGATTTCTTCCCAGGGGGTCAACTTGATGGGTGAATCAGATCCTCCCCCGGTAGCTGTGGCAATGTTGCGGTTGGCTGAAAGTATGCTCCGGACGCGTATCCGCAAGTCGTCCCATCGCTTCCTGCATTGCTGTGGGTTGCGGGGTGCGGTCCCCACCGCACTTACCCGCTTTGCCACCAGGGCCCATATGTCCTTCTTGTTCGCAAGTGCCGTCCTGGTCATTTGCATCGAGAAGACGACGGCAGCGTTCTCCTGGAGGGTCTCTGTGAGCACGGTGAGTTCCTCATGGGAGAAGTGGACCTGCCGCTTGCGATCGCACGCTTTTTTAGCAACTTTTCCCATTTTTCTTTTTTATTATGGGGTGGCTAACGGGTTGGGATGTGTCTCAGGGTCGGTTTTTAATGGTTGTGTTGGGATTCTGATTTTATAGGTGTACGGCGTCCTGTTTCCCGTTCCGGCCCCATGTTTTTACTTCCGTTTCCGTATTTTTACGGTGACCGTAATTTGCGCTGACCGCTCATTACGGTGACCGCTAAGATGGGTGGCGGAATTGCACCTAGGGTGCCGTACGACGGCGGTATGGGCCGTTTTGGGGTCATTTCCGCCATCGCGGACTTTGCACTTCCGCCATGGCGTGGTGCTCGTGCCCGATGGGTCGGGATTGGCCGCACTTTGCTCCATCGTGCAATGGCGGAAACGCTATTTACGCTATGGCGGTCATGTCAGTTACTTTCCGCCAGGGTCGTAATGAGGGCCATTGAAAAGTGTGAAAAACTGGTAAAAGGTTGTGACAAGTTCTCACAAACTGGAGGATTGAACTGCTATGTGCTGCATACAATATGTAACCTGCTTATGTAAGTGTTTAGATGTTTCCACTGTATGAAGGTGCCATTTAGGGCAACAATGGATTTTAAGTAAAGTATTTGTGGGAGGGTTTGGACATTGTAAATCTCACATCATAAATCTGACATCATTTTCTGGAAATCCAACTAGCTGAGAGCGAGGCGGAGACTACCACCCTTGTCCAATCCAGTTGTTAGAGGCGTGTTTAGTTAAGCCTGCCTTAGCCATATACTTTGATGATGTCACTATGCATTATTAATAAGAGTCCCTGACAAGACTCTAGACAGACACTTTTCCTGATGTTCCTGCGCTGCGTTCCATCCATCCAGATTCCAGATCCTAACTACAAGGCCAAAGCATTGCTGACCCTACTCCAGGGCCCACTGCAAAACCCAAGCAGTGCTGATCCTATTCTGAGCAAGGCCTCAATTCTGAAAACCCACTAATCTCCCATTAAAAAGGGGAAAGCTGTGGTATTCTTTTGGGAAACATCCTGAACCAGCCTGGCTTGCTGCCCCCTAACTGCATGTCCGCTGCCTCCTGCCATCCAGCTGACCTTTAGTATCCAGTGACCTGAATTGCCATTCCAGTCCAGTGCCATCCGGTGACCAGAACTGCCCAGCTGTTTGCCAGGCATGCCGCTGTGTGGTGATCAGAACCTATTGACGGTCCAAAAATCACAAAACTAAAAGGTGGACTGTGAGTATTAATCACTACCCCGTACAAATCCATAGTATACCTTGTGTTGCATTTGTCCTTATCCTGCTCTCCAAGCCATCCAATCCTTACCCTGATAACTTGTTAAAACTGTTAGAATCATTCTTGCAACCCCTGCCCTTGATTTCTAGTGCTAGCGCCATCTATTTAGTAATTTTGTCTTGTGTAATCCTAAACCATTAGTCCTATTTCGAGTGAACGGACTGGTTTCTGCCAGGGTGGGGCGCTGGGTTGACAGGGTTGAAATCGCGAATCAACCCTGGATCTTACTGTGTCCCTCTTTGGTGGGCTAGCCTGAATACGCCAGTTTAAAGTAAAACTGTTCTTGTCACAACTGATTTCCTTTCCTATTTCACAGCTTCATTTTACTCAAAGCGCACCTTTTTATATCTGGCATAACTCACCCAGTTTCATAGCTAGAGACCTATTTTCTCTCCTAGAATATCCCTGGGATATACCTCTATACCCCAACCCAAACACCACTCAAAATCAGTGTATTTCACCTGTTTTTATTAAAAAAACGTTTGGGTAATTTCAGGCGAGAATTTAAAAAAACTGCAGTTTCCAATGTGTCCTTTTGCTGCAATCTGTTTTAAACTTTCCACTGTATGCCTTTTAAACCCCCTGAAATTTAATGCATTGAGGAACTCAGGACCAGCTTAACGTGCTGCGTTCCTGTTGAAAAACCCAACAGGTCATATTTATTAGAACAGAAGGGATTTACAAGAGGGAAAGCAGGAGCATCGGTCCCGATGAGAAGGATCCCCATTCACAAAGCCATAGAAAAGAGGAGATTGTATTATAGGAGAGATCAATGGCAACGCACTGAGTTAAGCCTGTCCTGATGTCCCCAATGTGTTGAATTTCAGGGGCTTTGTTGCAATATACGTTTTTACCTTTACTGATCATTAAATAAAGGTTTTTTCACTTCACTTACTACATATAAACGTATTTACAAAACACCCAAAAAGTTATGGTGGGTTTAAAAGGGCTTGTAAAAAAACCCTCTCACCTGAAATGTGAAAGAAGTATAGTCCATTTCATCCAAGTCACACATTCCACAGCGCCATTTATTAGCCATCGCTGAAAGTTCACCTTCAGTTCTGGCCCACATCAGCAAAGCCTTGTGGGTATGAAAATCGACCAAAATGAAAGCCTGTTTCTCCAGGAAATTGTCTTTGTCTTTGAAGGTAGTGCTACTTTATACATAGCTTAATCAACCCAAGGCACACATTTTGCAAGACTGTCAGGAGAACTGCATACCTAGTTTCACTCTTATTAGGGATAATCAGTGCAGTATAGTCCCGATAGCCTTGTGGTTGGAGCATTGGGGCATGTATACAAAACACCAAAACATTTATGGTGGTTATAAAATGGCTTGAAAAAACCCTTTCACCTTAAATGTGAAAGTAGGATAGTCCATTTGAGCCAAGTTACACATTCCACAACACCACCTAGTAGCCACCGCTCTGGAAGTTCACCTCCAGTTCTGAGCCACATCAGCAAGGCAGTGTGGGTATTGTGACGAATCAAAGGTATTTGTTCATTTTCCCTTAGGGGGAGACTCCCTTTTGGGGCTAGGGAGGTGAGTCTGTTCTGCAAGACTCTCCCTAGGGGTCTGGGCAAGTTGGAGCACACTGGGAGAGACTTAGGGGACAAGGACTCCCTTTCCCTTGACGCACTCCCTAGACCATCCACCATAATGACATATATGGGATTGCCGGATGTGAAGAACATTGTAAACAAATACATAATGTGATAACACCCAACAGTGAGCAAGTATAATGAACGCATTAAAAAGGACTGTACTTCTGCATTAAGGTATATATGAAACATTAAAAACCTGTGTTCTATGCAGCGGTTACCTTATTTTGAGATGCATCAGTGTTTATTTAAAAAGAGGATGTGATTTCCTTGTTCGTGAGTCATGTAGGAACTCTTGCGAGAGTTTGGTACTGTGAAATTACATTTTTAAGCAATCGGAGAACACCCCCACAGCCCTCAAGCCCCTTAGCCTAGTTCACTTCCTTTCAAAGTATCTTACAAAGTGTGGGGAATCCTGTTGATCCCTCACTAAAACCCTGCCTAGAGTGTCCTCCCAGGTGGCCAGGAGATGGCAGACACTTCCTGATCCCAATCCTGTGTGTGGTGTACTGCGGTTGGATCACCTGTGTGGACACAATGCCCAGGGTAGTGGGGAGATTCCAGGGGATGAGACTTGGTATTTTGGATACTCTTACTGCCATTCGAGAAGTGGTTATGACTTGTTGTCATTCTAATGGTTTTCAGCTAACAGTTAAAACTGTTGTAATAAAACCTAAGATTGAAATATCTAAATCTATTGCATCAAAAGAACATATCGTTTTGTATCCCTAAGTTTAAATGTCCTTGTCAATATCAAGGTTACACTGCAGGGAATGGCCAGAGGGTTGCTGTCTCTGCATGTTCCGTTTCTAGTAAGGTTAAACCCCACACCCCCTCTTCTAGAAATATTAAAGGAATTAAAACCACCCTTAAAAGTGTAAAATAAGTGGAAAAGCATAATTTCCTTAAAATGAACTGCATGTCCCAGAATCCCTCAGGGTCTGTGACGAAGAAGAGGGCAGAGGAAGCATGCAGAAGTAAAGGACAGGCAAGTAGGCCCAGCAGCCTTTGCCAGAGTCAGGCAATTAACATTAAGGGCCTGCCCCTGAAGTCAATTGCCTCACCTGCGAGGCATAAAAGGCTACAGCAGGAAGGAGCAGGATCTGGAAAGTTGGCAGTAGTAGCAGAAGAGCACTAGGCTGACAGTTCATGAGGAAGTGTGGCCACTTAAGCGACTCCAGGACGAGAGAAGAGCATTGCAGGTTCACAAACCCTCTCTGGCTGTGGCTTACTGAGAGAGACTTGGAGAAGTTCAAGGTTTCCCCAGGTTCACCTTATAGCTGTGACTGCAAAGATGAGGCCATGCTGCTACCTGAGGCCTGTGTGCAGAAGCAAGCCGAGGGATGTAGGAGAGGAGACTCTCTGTGGTCGAGGCCGGATTGGAGACACCGGTGCTGCAGAGGGGTGTGGGTCCCAAGAGTGCTTGAAAGAGTAGCAGCATGAAGAAAAGTCGGGACGTGGAAGCCACCCGCAACTGTATTGTTTTGGAGCCGGTGAGTGAAACTATCTACTCCAATTCACTGAAAACTCCTTCCTGTTAACTGTAACCAGCTCAATTAGAACTTGCATGCCCTTTCCTCCATCCTTGCGGGCGTCCCCCAACAGACGGTAACAGAACCTTTGGCAGCGAAAAATTGGGCAACCCCTTTTTATAGTTGGTATAGAGCATGGGCTGCCGCCTTGGCGAGGGAACACCCTGCAGAGGCCCTGGCCTCCTGTGTCTCACCTCAGTGCCATTTTTCGTATAGACGGTGTCAGGCCTGGCAGCCAGTGCAGAGACTTTTTTAGCTTTCCACTTGCTCCCCGTTTTGTTATTTCAACGATATGATATGGTAGGTCAATTATAACGTGCCTAATACCGAGAGGTTTCTAGGCGAGGACTCTGGGATCCAACCTGTGTTGCTCCGTGTCGTCTTGCTTCCAAGGCGAGCATGTTGCCCATGAGCTATCCCCCGAGACAATCTTATTTAATTTACCTTCTGTACCTCGCCACCCTCTGCGCATGTCGGATGCAGGAGGATTCACAAGATGTGCCTAATGCGACTGATCATCACCTGCCTTGGACCCCCATGCAATCTGTCTTAAGTGTTTGGGGCCCGACCACCGCTGGGACACATGTGCAGTTTGCAGAGCTCTCGGTTACAGGGCATTGAAGAATCAGTTGTTGCAGAGTTCTTCCACATTTCTCCTCCTCCCCACTTTTTTTAAATAAAACTTTCTTTATTGACATTTCACATAACAACTCATCCAACAACAGTCCCCCCCAAACCCCTAGTTCTTGCGAGTAGGTACAGCAGTAGCATGAAAAGGCGGCAAATAACAGATTTCAGTAATATGACAGCAATCCCCGGAGTGAGTCCACCCCCAGTTCAAACCAGGGGTCCATGAGAGCATGAATGACACCACTGACCAACCAGATTTTTAGCGTAATACCCATTTCAATGTTCAAGCCCTCTGAGCCAACCCTACAGAGGGGAGCACTGTACAATATTCTATAGCGAAGGAGGGTCGGCGTTCTCAACTCTGGCTGTCGAAGAAGATCTAAAGTGTATGCATCCCACATCCGACGATCTCCCCAACGCGGACCGTGCATCATATCCCATCTAGAATCCACATTGTTACAGTACAATATGTCCTTTTCCCACTGGGCGACCCTGGGGCTACCGCTCCCGCCCCACTACATAGCCACCCTTTGTTTTGCCAGGATCAAAAGGAGACCTATTAGCTTCCTGGTCCCGGCAGGGAACTGCCTGGTGTACCCCAGTAGAGCCATCAGAGGATCTGGGTCAATCTGCCTCCCCACTATTTCCCCAATAACACCAAAGATATGAGTCCAATATTGCTGCAGCTCTACACATTCCCACGCCACATGAAGAAACCCAGCAGTGGTCCGTCCGCACCTAATACAGGCGTCAGACCTCTGGAGAAAGTATTCCTATAGTTGAGCAGGAGAGTAAAAGTACTGGTGCAGAAAGCTAAAGTGGATCAATTTAAATCTCGTACAAATTGCCCCTTTTCTAGTCATTTCACACCAATAGCTCCACGTGGCTGCAGCAATCTCCCTACCCAGCGTCCGCTCCCACCACTCCCCTGGTGATGTCATGACCACCAACCTGTTTTTCATGGCCATCGCATACAGTTCAGAGAGTGCTCAACGCCCCACCTCCCCCCGTATCAACTTGTCCAGCATATCAGTAGTGGGAGGTTGCCCAGGGAAGGTCGGGAACAGCCGCTGCAGCACCACCCGCAACCTAAAGTACAAGAAGATATCTAGCGCAGACAGAACCCCTCTTTCTTTCAGCTGGCCAATAGTTATAAACCTCCCACTCGGAAACAGGTCCCCGAATTTAAGTATATTCAACCTTTTCATCAGAGTTATGTAACCCGTTTCACTAGTCAGGGGAATGTCCGGAATATACGTGGCCGGGAGCTCCGGAGAATATATTGTTTCCTTCCTAGTTTTCCGCTCCAGGCGGGTCCAGGCCCTGCACGTCAGAGCGAACATGTCCCAAGTCGTGCTTGGTTGGCCCGGTGCCGTGAGGATAACTGCTCGCAATAAGGCAGGGGATGCAATCGCCCTCTCTATCTCTACATGCCAATGCTCTGCCGCCATCCTGAACCAATATCGCAGGAAACTAGCCTGTGCCACCGTATAGTATAGTTCGAAATCCGGCAGGGTGAGCCCTCCCTCTTGAACAGGCGCCACCAGCCTCTCCTAAGAGATGCAAGCGTGTTTACCAGCCCAGATAAATCTTGTTACAGCAGCACCAATGGCCCGGAAATATTTCTTGGATACAGGAATAGGAGCTTTGATGAACATGTGAAGAAACCTGGGAAGAATGGTTATCTTGACCACGAGACCCTTCCATACAAGTTAAGCAGGAGCGAGTTCCATCTGAGCATTGCCGCTTTGACCGATTCTAGAGCTTCCAAATAGTTCCTACGGTAAACCACCCACTTTTCCCTAGCTATCGTGATC
Organism: Ambystoma mexicanum; assembly: GCF_040938575.1. Classification (NCBI taxonomy): domain Eukaryota; kingdom Metazoa; phylum Chordata; class Amphibia; order Caudata; family Ambystomatidae; genus Ambystoma; species Ambystoma mexicanum. The sequence continues at coordinate 649,512,156 of NC_090934.1, read as the reverse complement.
CCTAGGTATCGGGTGCTGACTAGTTCCCATTGAAAACCCCAGTTGCTGTGGAACTGGGCCGCCATTTCTGTCAAAGGAAATATGACCGATTTGGTGGTGTTAATTTTAAGCCCCAAAAGGTCCCCGAACAGCTGGACATCTTCCATGATCGAGTCTAGATTGATCTCAGGTTGACGAATGAACAGGGCCATATCGTCCGCGTATAATGAAATCACCATCCGGTGGGTGTGCAGCTGAACGCCTCGGTGTATGTGCAGTTCCCTTACCCGTTCGGCCCATGGCTCTATTGCCAGGGCGAACAACAGAGGGGACAGCGGACATCCCTGGTATGTCCCGTGTGCAAGTGGTATAGGTTCGGTAGTTTGCCCATTCACTCTAATCCTACCAACCGGATCCTTATATAGCAGGTATATTCAGGAAACGAACAAGTCCCCAAACCCAGCCGTCCCGATCCACGTTAAAGCTGCATTCTGTATGAATGTAAGGGAATGCAAGTCTTTTGAAGTTCAAATTCTCCATCAAAGAGTGGTTGTGTGTACCTAATTCTGTGTCCCTTGTGAAACCTGAATCTTGTAACATTCAGAATAAATTCTAATTCTAGAGGTTGCTGAGGTAACAATTGTGCATGTCACAATGCAGCAGGTGTCCTGTCGTCAAGGGCAACACCCGTTGCTGGAGACGCAGAGACACTGTTGGACCTTCGACGGTCATAGTGCAGCACCACAGCAGTAAGTCAGTAACCCCACTGTTCTAATATGTACTTAGCTAGTAATACACTGGAAGGAAGAGATCCTCTGACACAAGCCTCTCATTGACAGGGCACTCTGAGAGCCAGTGCATGCCACCTACTTTAACGGGCCGCGGCTGACCATTTTACATCAATGAATATTCATGCGTCGCTTCCGTTAGATAAGTGACTGTTAAAACAAATGCTGCAGGACAATCTTTTTTGTCATTTTACCAACATAAAATATTAATCGTAGAAGCCACAATGGCAAACATTTTCTATAGTCTGGTACTTTGTATTTCAGCAGCTAAACGGAGTGCTAAGTCTACCAGCAGCACAACTAAAGTTTTAATTAAGCTGGAATCATTGTATCAGAGTGCTTGTCATGGAGCTTAAGTAACGAGCAAGGTAATAACTGCCCAGTTGGTGAGACGTGGTTTTTAGACACAACATTATCGAGATGTACATGTAGATTTAAGAACAATGCAACTTTGGCATTTTGTGTTTTGTTTATAGCACACAGGCTGTATAATAGGAAGCTGACTAAGTAGCACACAGTGCAACACAAGGAGAGTGGACTAAACACGTTTTGAAGTGCACACGATTAATGGACAGGTATGTTTTGTTTGATGCAAAAAATGTCAGTTTCTTGCTTATTATGTAACATGACACTGGCCCTCATTACGACCCTGGCGGAAAGTAACTGACATGACCGCCATAGCGTAAATACCGTTTCCGCCATTGCACGATGGAGCAAAGTGCGGCCAATCCCGACCCATCGGGCACGAGCACCACGCCATGGCGGAAGTGCAAAGTCCGCGATGGTGGAAATGACCCCAAAACGGCCCATACCGCCGTCGTACGTAGCCGTAGGTGCAATTCCGCCACCCATCTTAGCGGTCACTGTAATGAGCGGTCAGCGCAAATTACGGTCACCGTAAAAATACGGAAACGGAAGTAAAAACATGGGGCCGGAACGGGAAACAGGACGCCGTACACCTATAAAATCAGAATCCCAACACAACCATTAAAAACCGACCCTGAGACACATCCCAACCCGTTAGCCACCCCATAATAAAAAAGAAAAATGGGAAAAGTTGCTAAAAAAGCGTGCGATCGCAAGCGGCAGGTCCACTTCTCCCATGAGGAACTCACCGTGCTCACAGAGACCCTCCAGGAGAACGCTGCCGTCGTCTTCTCGACGCAAATGACCAGGACGGCACTTGCGAACAAGAAGGACATATGGGCCCTGGTGGCACAGCGGGTAAGTGCGGCGGGGACCGCACCCCGCAACCCACAGCAATGCAGGAAGCGATGGGACGACTTGCGGATACGCGTCCAGAGCATACTTTCAGCCAACCGCAACATTGCCACAGCTACCGGGGGAGGATCTGATTCACCCATCAAGTTGACCCCCTGGGAAGAAATCTGTGCCTCCACCATTGGAATGGAGAGCATAGAGGGAGTCGGAGGGATGGAGAAAGGAGTGCAGACATCCGAAGAATCAGGTAGGTGGGCCAAATTAAACAATGCTAAATCCACAAAGTCCAATCATGTGAAGCACCATGTGTCCCCATAGTGCAATAGAAACACATGTCCAGGAGAACGTCCACATACATTGCCATGATAGCGCCCTGTAAAAGTCAGATTAAATACATAAATAAGTAAAAATCCTAAAAACACCCTCTGCATGTGCAGCATGCACACCCTAACTGCAGGCCGCAAAATAACTGCACCCTCAATCCACACGAAAATGAGACCTCCCCCAAGGCCCTGACCCAAATCACCTTCAGGTACCACCCCAATGCATGTGATACATTGCCATTCCAACTACAACAGACCCATAAATAACGCTTGCCCTCCTTTACTCCACCACAGGGTCCGAATCAAACGACAAGCTTCAGGACACCCCTACCAGCACACCTGCAAAGAGGGCCAAGACCAACGGCCAAAGACCCTCCACCTGAGCTGCACGGATCAAGACACGTCAGCAGCACGAATCGAGTGGCAGCACACTGGAGGGGACATCAACAGGCACCCCAGCAGCCAGCATGTCCACAACAGCAGCACCACAGGTCCCCCCAATGGATGCCACAGAAGGCACTGCTTCTGGTGGCAGCAGCACCATAGGTGACACTGCTTTCATGCCAGCATGCTCCGACACAGAAAACGGTGCTGTAGATGTAGGATCCATCCATGACCTGTCCCAATCCCCCTGTATGTTTCATCCCGTACACCATGAGGAAACCACGCAGGGGCACCCACAAGACGACGACTGGCCAACCCCCACAAGGCCTGTGGCAAGGCAACATGAGGTGATCAGCCCCTCTGTGACACCACCGGAAATGGGCATGGCCCAGCAGAGGCAACAGTCCCTCGAGCAGATTATAGTGCAACAGCAGCAACTGGCCACGCTCCTCAAGGAGCATGCTGATGAATGTGGGGGTTCTAAGGCAGCCATTGAAACATCTACTGAGGCACTTAGGGCAGAAATGGAGCGAAGTACAGAGACACTAAGGGCACAAATTGAGGGAAGCACCGAGAGCCTGAGGGGGGAACTGCATGCGACGTCCAAAGATGTATGTGGTGAACTTGCCGCTGTGCGCCGTGTGCTCACTGAGCTCTCACAAACCCTTAGGGACATGCATGGACGTGAGCAGGCAGAGACATCATCCGTTGCAAGTTCCGTCCAGGGCAGCCCCCAACGCAGATCTGGGAGGAACCTGCGCTCCACAGGCAGGGGTGCCCCTGACACCCGGAGAGGGGGCTTGCAATAGCGTTTGACCAATGACAATGAGCATCTCTGGACACTGGTGTTCTGGGGGGAGGTAGGAGGGTGGAGGGGGTGTTTAGGGTTCTTCCGGGTGGCGGGTCGATTGGGTGTGTAATACCATTTCACATTTGCAATACATATATACACATTAATCCAATGAGATGTGTGGACATTGATCTTTGTGTACGAGGCCTTTCTTGGCGTACAGGCCACATTGTGCATGTTCCCGACATACACAGTGCTACAAGTCCCGTGTCCATGTAACAGCCACCAGGCGTGAGTACTAGAAGCATGCATCTATGATATTCTGACGAATCTCACGGGCCTCCTGTGCCTTGCGGACTCCTTGAGGTGATGCCACATCCCCACCCTCATCATGACCATCTTCAGGTGCTTGCAGTTCTGCGTCAGGGGGCATGGGCACATTTCTACGTACGCATATGTTGTGTAGCATTACACATGCCATGACCATCTTTGCAACCTTCTCATGGCGGTACAGGAGTGCCCCGCCAGACCTGCTGAGGCAGCGGAAACGAGCCTTCAGTAGGCCGAATGCCTGTTCTATGACTACACGGGTACGTGAGTGGGCATGGTTGTAGTCCTCCTCATGCTGGTTCTGTGGGTTCCGGATTGGTGTAAGGAGCCATCTCTTCAGTGGATACCCGGCATCACCTGTATGTGGACAAAGAAGGATGTTTGTGGAATAACATTGCTACGTACGCATACCCCCCCTTCCTGCCACGTCATTGACGCATCACCTACCCCACATTCACATGCATTAAATGAGACTCACCGAGTAGCCAGGATCGGTGCCCTGCGTGTCGCTCCATGTAGCGTGGTACTGTAGAGTTCCTCAAGACCATAGGTTGATCCTGGAAATCGGGCACAACAATGTGTAAAGATCCTGTTGGAGTCACACACCATTTGTACATTGATAGAATGATATTGTTTCCGGTTGCGGTACTGGACCTCCATGGCATGTGGGACAACCAATTCCACATGGGTGCAGTCGATGGCACCAATGCAACCCGGTATGCCGCCAAGTGCATGGAATCCCACTTTTGCGTTTGTGAGCTCCTGCTCCGAGCGTGGTAAAGAGATGTAGTCGTCTGCGTGCTCCAGGAGGGCATCAAGCACTTGGAATAGTGTCCGTGACAATAGTGGCTGTGAAATGCCATGCAACTGTCCGACTGTGTGCTGGTAGGTGCCTGTGGCCAGGAAGTGGAGTACAGACACCACCTTCAGTAGGGGTGGGATGGCGGTTGGGCTATCTATCATGCTGACAAGGTCAGCATGTGTTATGTCGACAATGGCGGTTATGGTGTCCCGGTCCAAACGGTAGAGGGTGTGGATCTGCTCAGCAGTGAGGTTGAACGGATTGGCACGGAGGCGTGGGATTGCGGGCTGCCTGCGTGGTGGTAGTGGCTGTGCTGGTGGGCCTTGCTGCCCCTGCCTTGCCCTCCTCCTCCTCCTCCTCCTGCGTCTCCTCTGTGCGGCCGGTTGTTGCAGTCGTTGTTGTTCGTCTTCTTCTTGGAGTTGGAGTACTTTCAGTGCTATCAGGTCCCCCAGGCCCAACATCGCTAGTCCTGTCGGTAGCATTTGGGAGTGGGTGTGGTTGTGGGAGGGGTTTAGCTGTGCAATTTATGTGTTTTCAGGCTGTGTAGCCTCCACCTGTGGTGATTCATTTCACCTGTGCCAGCTGCAATTACTTTTGGGCGAGCACGTCCCGCACACAACGCTGCTATTAGACGCATGGCATCTTGCAATTACAATCATGTATATGATCCCGATGGCAGTGAAATATTGGTTAATATGTTGATTCTGCTATGGTCCCATTGTTTCACATACTATTTCTGCAGTCGCAGACAAACTTGTGAAGGGTCAGTGGAATGTAGTACTCGATCAACGGTGGACCCTCATGCAGCACTGTACCGACGTTCACCGACGGGCGGGGAGTCCCATTAGTGATTGAAGCCAGTTGCCATTTTCACACACAGCCGCACTACATAGATGTAATTGTGAATCCAAGCGTTCACAGATGCCTTTTCAACGTGATGTTGCAAATGAGGAATTCGAAGGACAGCGCTTTTGCTTTTCAACAAGCGGCGAGGAGACGCCCACAGGTCTGACTGGAAATGTAACGTTCTATTGTTGAATGTCCTTGGGACAGGGCCCATGACGAGAATGCAATGTTTGATGTGAATTGAATGGGATGCGCAATAGCGTAGTGGACGATGAGGCAGGACGTCCCCAAATACATGTTACTTCACTACACTAGTGAACCGGGCAGGAGCACAGTGGATTTTGCAGACTGCATTACGCACAGACTCAATGGAAATTTCAAATGTAATGTGAGTAAATATTCAGGCGTTTCTATTCCGGGATGAGGGAATGATGAATGGATGCATGGACAGATGATTTAATTGAGAGTTTGTCATGTGCATGGCTTTTTGATATCTATCCCCTTCCCCTGCGCTATGTGATGCAAAGCTGCCATAGTGGGTCCATCATCTGTCTGCCCTTGTTGAACCCTCCCTGTCTCGACGCGCCTTCAAACACTTGTGTCTCTGCACGTTACTAATCACATCTAATGGATTCTGTTTTGACAGACGCATGCACACATACACTCGTTAGTAATAGTGCATTGAGCTCGATTTATGTCGTTATGATTCGCAAGTGATTTTTTGGTGGCATTAATCCTTTTGAGTTTGCTAGCATGCATATGGTTGTATATTTAGTGTGTTGAATGAACTGAGTAATTCATATGAAGTTCGGATGCCCATGCTATTATTTGTTTCTTTTGGGTGACAGGTATCTCCTCCCCTTTTGCCGCTGCCATCTGTACGCCACTCCTGCAGATGGATTTTACACTCGACACCTGCAGCTTCGAGTTAATCAGTGGAGCACCATTACGATCTTATGGGACGATCGCCAATGGGCCACATGCCCTTACGCAGTACTAGTGGCTAGGAGCAACATATGTACCTTTCAGCTGGACTAGTGCCTACTTCATGGGACTGCCCTGCGGTTCTAGGCGCTTCCGTGTTGCCTTTTTGGTCGTAAATGTAGGCCCTGTGTACCATGAAGGAACAGGGCGTCACGCAAGTAGAAGCTGGTCATTCATTGCGGATGCAGCCCACAGTGATGGAAGTCATTTGGGAGTTAGTTTGCGAATAGCTGTATGGGCTTGGTGATTTGGATGTGCATTAAAATTATGTTCAGATATTGACTGTGTGGCCTTATTCTTTACTAGTGATGTAGCATATTCCGATTTGTGGCGCGATGTATTGTGAGATGATCTGCATTGGGTTCCGGCTTCTGAGTGGAGTTGTGTGGTACTGTACTGGCCGCGTTTGCCTACGTGGAGTTGTGCAATGTGGGCAGGGAGTGGAGTACAGGCACTCAGTAGGGCCATGTACGGTTGGTTGGCGATGCCGTAGTTCTCACCATGGCGGAAAGGTACTTTCCGCCATGCTTGATGGCGTTGAGTACATGTCCGCTAGGGTCAGAATTCGCGTACCGTTGCGCCATGGCGGAAATTACGGTTTTGCAAGGCGCGCGTGCGCGTGCTTGGTGCAGTTAGCGTTGGCGTTCACTACGGTGTCGCTAATGGCATCGTACTTTACGGTGACGGGTCATGATCGCAACGAGCGGTATTCGATGGCGGTATTTCATTTCCGCCTTCGTTTTTGGAATTCCGCCAGGGTCGTAATGAGGCCCACTGAGTTTTCTATGAATAAGAGGTTACAATAACCGCACATTTGTTAATGTGTTTTAGAGCCCGCCCTGAAGAAGGACAAAGAGTCTGAGATGCATTGGCTCGGGCCTCTGCTTAATGAACTCTTAATAAAATATTCTTGAGCACTTGTAAGTTTGAATTAATGTGAAGACTACTATCTTTTCAACCTTAGGAGGTTGACCAAAAAAGACAACATACTATTGACTATCAAAGATTTAACATCAAAGTCGTATTTACTACAAATCGAGCATCTCCAAGCTCAGGGAGAGTCTCACTGTGCAACCCCTGCCTCCAATACAGCAGGATATCATTAACAGTAGAGAAGTCAGGCCAATGGGACCTGGGTTTGGGCAATACAAATTATGACAGGATGAATTGTGCATATACAGAGTAGAGGGCCCATATAGCCCTCGTATAAAGTCTCTGACAAGAGGGGGTATAGTTCGTATCTACTGGGTGGCTGAGACCACATGCGGCATAGACACTGTGCGTAGAAGGTACATCTTAAGTGGGTTCCATATGTCACTTGGACGAGATTCAGGCAGTTGCATACCTGCCCCTTGTTCCTCCATATTGTTAGCCCACACTACATCCTTCAACCAGTGGTCTTGGTTGGAAGCATTCGCACTAGTCCAACATAGCAGAATACAGCCCTTGGCCAGGAGGAGACATATAGCCATCCAAATCTACTCATGCTGCCAAATGATTAGTCAGAGATGTGGAACAAACAGAGCAATGGTAGGGATCAACAGTTTTTACAAGTCAATTCCGACAGCGTCGCACACACATCACTCCAAAAGGGCGTAAGTTGCGGGCAGTCCCATAGCATATGAAAACAAACGTATCCTATCTGGAGTTTAGTGCTACCAATGTAGCACTTTTAGTTGTAGCAGTTGGAATCGAGAATTAAATGACACTTTGCATGTTTGTGCACACATATCCGCTCAGAGATCATGTTAAGACGGATTTCTGAACTCTGTCCTGGTGGCGCAGAAGTTCAGAAGGCCAACCTAATTATTTGGAATAGGGTAACCTCTGGACGAGCCAGACCAATCAAGGTAGCAATCGCGGCGGTCAAGACTAGGTCTCAAGAGGGGTGAGGGTGACTGAAAGCCCGCAATGAGCACACAAAGCAAGATCACTTACAAACTACTCCAAACAGTTGTTATATCAAAAATATATACACATTTATTTTAAGGCCTTTAAAACAATGACCGTACCGAGAAAATCACAAAAGCTAACACATACCATACCAATACAATATATATACAAATACGACAGTCGCAAGCGTTATATGCACGAAATGTGTAGTCCACCTGCAAGGGAAGGAAAACAGGCAGTGCGGTACAATGCTTTAGACTCAGTTCGCCTTCAGAGGCACCTAACTAGATGGAAGTCCGAGCCCTGCGAAGAGTGGAGCCTTGTGCTCAAAGTACCTGCACACGCTGGTGCCAACGGGCAAAAGGAGAGTCTCTTCTAAGGAAATCAGGCAGTTCAGTTCAGTGCATAAATGAAGGAGAACAAGTTCCGCGACTCAAGCGCAGCCTCCACAGTGGGCAGAAGCAGAGCGCGAGTACGGCAAAAGAGTGCTGTTTTACACAGCGGGGAAAAGCAATGGGCTCCTGCAGGAGGGCGACCAGATCCTAGCTAAACTACTCACCGGTCCCCGATGCAAGCAGACCCAGGCTTCTCCGTGTCAGTTTCAGCAGCTGGCAGGTTCAGAAGAGCAGGGAACGCCTCGTCGTCGTGTTGAGTAAAAAGACGTCCCAATCGAAGAAACCTGCACAGTTTTGTCACCACAGCAGGGCAACGGAGCGGCCGTGTGTATCTGAGCCAAATGTATACTACTCACTTCAGACTTGGGAACGCCAAGTGTACTAAGCGTGTGAGAGTGACAAGGACTCGAAATACAACACAACCTGGCGGCGGTTACAGAGCAAGACTCCCTTGTAAGCTGGTCGGTCAACTGGATGGCCCAGAGACGCTTCCGAAGGCTTACTGGCAGGAGATGATGAAGATGCCGAGAATAGCTGTTCCCGCTATTCCAAAGGTCGAAGTACCAGTACAGGCCTTCTGGTTCGATCAAAGGTGAAAAGGGTTTCACAAGGCGACAGCAGTGCAGAGCAGAAGTCCTTCAGCGGGTCACCAGCGATTCCTCGGTCCAGCCTCTTGTTTGCAGGATACTTGGCTCCTGTATTCCTTCGTTCGTGAGAACTCAGGAGATCGACATGGTAGTGGTGTTTCCAGCCCCCTCTTATCCACGGTTCCCTTCGCGCCAAAACGGAGGGGACCCAATGGGAGATCCGCTCATCAACACACACACCACTCATGGACCAATCACGGACCACGGTGGTCCCAGGCATTCACACCACCCTAGACTCTCTGGCACCCAGGAGGTGTATTGGGACCAGACATCCCAGCCCACACCCTGGAGGCACACAAAAGACATGTAGAAGCCCGCGAAAGCATCCGTGTTTCACGGGAAAGTACATGCCCAAATAAGGAAGGCCCCGGGTCGGCTCAACCTGGGGAAGGTGAAGGGAGCAAGACGGTCAGCGGACAGGACAAAGGAGCCTCGTGGTCTGGCCATTTTGGGAGCCAGGCCACCATTTTGGGTTAAGCGCAGAAAACGTGCTTAGAACGCCAAAAGGAGCTCAAAATACAAAGAAACGATCGCTGCCACCATTCCGTCCCTGAATCACTTGCACCTATCAAATACAATCCTAAACGAGTATCTAGGGCCTGTAGAAGGCTAGAGACCCAAGAGAGCTGTAACTTAGCTTACAGTGCCCTCTTGTGTCATGTTGCACGAAAGCCGCAACATGATAAAAGAAACTACGGGAAACAGCATTCCCCGGTACTGACTGTCTTAAGGGCATGTCAGTTTCCCCGTAAGAAAAGAGCGAAAGCCCAGAGGAGTGCGGCAGAAGGCTGCACTTCTCTGTCAAAGTCAAGAACAAGGTGAAAAACAACAGCAAAAAGTTTAGGGGTTGCCACATGGAAGGAAAATTACCTACAATTACGAAATCTTTCCTAACACTCGCCCCTCCCAGACTATGGACAGGGGGAACTAATCCACCCCTGGATGAGTCTCTTGTTCAGGTCGGTTAAACATTCTGGACAACCCATCAGCATTGCTATGTTGGACACCTGGCCTATGCTCAATAGTGAAGTCGAAGCCTTGTAGACTTATGGACCACCTAAGCAACTTTGGATTCTCCCCCTTCATGTTCATTAGCCACTTTAACGGCTTATGGTCAGTTTGCACAGTGAAGTGGGTCCCATAGAGGTAGGGCCTCAGCTTCCTTAGGGCCCACACAACAGAGAAACATTCTTTCTCTACCGTGGACCATCTGAGCTCTCTGTCCTTAAGCTGGCGACTAATAAAACCGATAGGGTGTTCCTTACCCTTCTCATCTACTTGTGATAGTACAGCTCCTATCCCAGTGTCAGAGGCATCCGTCTGCACGATAAAAGGTCTTTGATAATCAGGGGCCCTGAGGACAGGGGCCTGGCACAAGGAGTCTTTTAAGCCATTGAAGGCCTTCTCACACTCGTCGGTCCAAGTTACCTTCTTGGGTTTCTTCGGAGTTGTGAGGGCAGTCAGAGGGGCAGCTATGGTGCCATAGTCTGCCACAAAACTGCGGTAATACCCCGTGAGTCCTAAGAAGGCTCTCACTTGGGTTTGCGTAGTGGGGGTAGGCCAGTCTTGTACTGCTTGTACCTTACTGGGTAGAGGCTGTCTCCTCCCTCCACCTACTTCATGTCCAAGGTAAACCACTGAGCCTTGTCCATTTTGGTGAGGGGCCACTCGGACACCCTCAAAAGAGCTATCTGAAGGACTGCTTTGGAACAGGTCGGGGAGAGGTTCAGACTCCTCTTCCTCAACGTCTGAAGCCAGTAGCAGTGCTGCGATTCCGACGCTTGGGACGAAAGCCTTCAGCCTATTCACGTGAAACACTTTTGGAGCCTGTCCAGGCCTTCCAAGGTCCACTGAATAGTTAACCTCACCCAGGGGCTCCACCACTGGGTAAGGGCCTGACCATTTGTCCTGTAAAGCTCGAGGCCTTATGGGATTCATGATCAGGACTTGCTGACCAAGTGTAAAGTTGATGAGGGAAGCTTTCTGGTCGTACCAATGTTTCACCAGCACTTGCCCTGCCTTCAATTTATCACTAGCCAAGCCCATCAGAAGTACCATCCGTTTTCTGAGCCCTAGCACATAATCAACTACATTGGTAGTAACAGGGGGAGTGGGCATCTCCCATCCCTCCTTGACGATGGCTAAGGGTCCCCGTACGGGATGACCGAACAGAAGTTCGAAGGGGCTGAAGCCAACACCCTCCTGTGGTACCTCTCGGTAGGCAAACAGTAAGCATGAAACAAGAAGATCCCATTTTCTTCTCTGAGGCTCCTCCAGAGCCCCAATCATGCTCTTTAACGTCCTGTTAAAACGCCCCCCCAGACCATTGGTCTGGGGGTGGTATGCAGAAGAGAACTTGTAGGTGACCCCACATTCTTTCCACATAGCCTGCATATACGTCGACATAAAGTTGCCGCCATGATCCGACACAACTTCTTTAGGGAAGCCAACCCTAGTAAATATGCCGAGTAAAGCTTTTGCAACTGACTTGGCAGTTACAGTTTTCAATGGGATGGCCTCAGGATACCTGGTTGCATGGTCGACCAGCACCAGGATAAACCTATTGCCCGAGGATGTTTGCGGGTCAAGGGGACCAACGATGTTGATCCCTACCCTTTTAAATGGTACCCCCACAACTGGGAGCGGTACCAACGGAGCTTGGATTGTCGCGCCAACCTTACCAGACATCTGGCAGGAGGCACAACTCCTGCAGTGACTTTCTACTTGCACCCCCATCTTGGGCCAGTAGAAGTGCATGGATAACCTTTGCTTGGTCCTCTTCATACCAAGGTGACCAGCAAGGGGAACTTCATTCACCAACTGCAGGAGGAAGGGCCTAACAGCAAAGGGAACCACCAACCTCCTATGGTCTCCTTCTGTAGACTCTGTGGGCTCGCTATACAGGAGTCCACCTTCCCAATAAATCCTATGCGTCCCAGGAGGTTCACCCTCAAGCTGGGCGCAGGCCTGTCTCCTTAGGCCTTCCAGAGATGGGCACTCACGTTGGCCTTTACTGAATTCGTCCCTATCAGGACCTCCTTCAACGAACAAGTCTTTTAGTTCAGGATGATCGTTGGGGTCGAAAACTTCAGGCATCGCCACCTCCTCGTCAGGCCCGGGCGATTGACCAACTTCCTCCACCGCAGTGGTAGGCGAGCTCAGGGGAATATTCTCTTTCCCTCGTCGTGACTTGTCGACTCCTTTCGCCTTGGGTTTCCCCTTCGGCTGGGGCGGCGTATTGGACTTGGCCAATGCTGCCCGTGCTTGAGACCGTGTGTAGGGTCTTTCGGCAGTGTCTCCTACGAGCCCTAGAGCTCTGAGATCATTACCTAACAAGACCTTTCCCGGGACGTTTCTCTGAATGCTCACTGGAATCCTGACTGCTGTACCATTTAAAGTAAGATTTACAGGTATTACGGGAAACATACGGAGGGGGCCGTCTGCCAACTTAGTGGGCATCAGAGTAGCTCTGGCAACTTCCTCTGAGTCTACCAAGGTAGAATCCACTACAGTGCGGCTGCACCCACTATCCCTAAGAGCTGGAGTATCCACTCCATTGATCAGCACACTGTCTTTAAAGTAGTGCTTGGTATTATCCGGAATCCTAGCATAAGCCTCTGCGACTTTAGGCTCCCAGGAACCCAGGGACACTAAAACTACCTCAGCCTCTATCCCGCTGGGAAATGAGTCTGAGGAGAAGGATGCTCCTGTAATCTCTTCTTCCTCGTAGGAGGAGAAGGCCAGATTAGCGGAGTGGACCCCCAAAGGTCTAACCTTACAACAGGGATCCCCCTTCACGTGGTCAGTTGCTCCACAAGCAAAACAAGATCCATTGGGTCTGTTTACATAGGGAGGCTTATTGTAACCAGAGTTCTGTTTCGGAGGCTGTCCTCCACTACCCTGTGAGTTCTCTTGTGTCTTACCCTTATTTTTCTTTTTGTGGCCCTTATGAGAAGAAGATTTAGCAGATTCTTCACCCTCCATATCGTTGGACTTTTTCCCTTCCTCCTGCTTACCAGGATGAGTTTTGTCCTTATGGGACACTCGATGTGACACCCATAAGTCGGCTGCAATGGCCAGCTTCTTAGGATCTATCTCCTTCGAATCGGCCAAATGCTGCTTAAGCTCCGGGGAAGAAGAAGCAAAAATGTGTTCCAGCATGACAAGATTTATCATGCCTTCGAAGGTAGAAACCTTATAACCTTCGACCCAGCCAGTTAAGTTTTTCAAGGATTCAGTGACATAAGATACCCAAGTACCACCTTCCTTTTTCTTATACTCTCTGAAACGTTTCAAATATTGGGCCGGAGTCTTCCCAAACTTTAAAATGAGAGTTTGCTTTAACATTGTGAAATCAGCTCGCTCAGCCTTCGACATTTCCATAATGGCACTACAGCCAGAATGGGGCAGTCTGCTGAGTAACCAGGCAATCTTATCAGCATTGTCAACTTGTTGAACTTCGCATGCATACTCAAACGCATTCAGCCAGTCCATAATGTCATTCCTTTCTTCATACACACTGAGCAGATCTTTCGGAAATCGTGGATGAGAGGAGGCCCCAGACCCATGTCCAGGACCCTTGGACCCATTTGCAAACTGAAGCTTGGCCAGTTCCAACTGGTGATCCCTGTCTTTTTGTTTTTCTGCCTGTTCGCTTTTTAGTTTGGCTATGCTGAATTCAAGCTCCTGCTGCCTAAACCGCAGCTCTTGCTTCTTGAATTCAAGCATAACCTCCCCATCAGCACTGGCAGAGGAAACATTAGACACCTCGTCCTCCCTGTCCTCGTGGTCACGATGGATCAGTGCGGCGGCAGAACCGTCGGTTCTACCAGTGAGAGCAGCCCCACCACCTTCCGCACTGTCCTCAGAAGTTATAGCGTCAAGCTGCGCTTCTTGCCACGCCACGATTCTTTGGATCATTTCCAATTTCGTGCCTTGAGAGGAAACACCTCTCTCCGCACACATCTTCTTCAATGTTTCTGATTTGGAAGCATTTAAAGTTAACAAGGTATTTGTTTTCATACTGTTAGATAGGACTATGGCCTTTTTAAAGTTATACTACAACAATTCACTACGTGTCCTGGTTGGAATAACCTGAAATGCCTTAGTTCGTGCGCAACACTGGATACCTTCAGTCGTATCCCACCGTTGTACACCAATTTGTTAAGACGGATTTCTGAACTCTGTCCTGGTGGCGCAGAAGTTCAGAAGGCCAACCTAATTACTTGGAACAGGGTAACCTCTGGACGAGCCAGACCAATCAAGGTAGCGATCGCGGCGGTCAAGACTAGGTCTCAAGAGGGGTGAGGGTGACTGAAAGCCCGCAATGAGCACACAAAGCAAGATCACTTACAAACTACTCCAAACAGTTGTTATATCAAAAATATATACACATTTATTTTAAGGCCTTTAAAACAATGACCGTAGCGAGAAAATCACAATATCACAATATTAAGCCAACACATACCATACCAATACAATATATATACAAATACGACAGTCGCAAGCGTTATATGCACGAAATTTGTAGTCCACCTGCAAGGGAAGGAAAACAGGCAGTGCGATACAATGCTTTAGACTCAGTTCGCCTTCAGAGGCACCTAACTACATGGAAGTCCGAGCCCTGCGAAGAGTGGAGCCTTGTGCTCAAAGTACCTGCACACGCTGGTGCCAACGGGCAAAAGGAGAGTCTCTTCTAAGGAAATCAGGCAGTTCAGTTCAGTGCACAAATGAAGGAGAACAAGTTCCGCGACTCAAGCGCAGCCTCCACAGTGGGCAGAAGCAGAGCGCGAGTACGGCAAAAGGGTGCTGTTTTACACAGTGGGGAAAAGCAATGGGATCCTGCAGGAGGGCGACCAGATCCTAGCTAAACTACTCACCGGTCCCCGATGCAAGCAGACCCAGGCTTCTCCGCGTCAGTTTCAGCAGCTGGCAGGTTCAGAAGAGCAGGGAACGCCTCGTCGTCGTGTTGAGTAAAAAGACGTCCCAATCGATGAAACCTGCACAGTTTTGTCACCACAGCAGGGCAACGGAGTGGCCGCGTGTATCTGAGCCAAATGTACACTACTCACTTCAGACTTGGGAACGCCAAGTGTACTAAGCGTGTGAGAGTGACAAGGACTCGAAATACAACACAACCTGGCGGCGGTTACAGAGCAAGACTCCCTTGTAAGCTGGTCAGTCAACTGGATGGCCCAGAGACGCTTCCGAAGGCTTACTGGCAGGAGATGATGAAGATGCCGAGAATAGCTGTTCCCGCTATTCCAAAGGTCAAAGTACCAGTACAGGCCTTCTGGTTCGATCAAAGGTGAAAAGGGTTTCACAAGGTGACAGCAGTGCAGAGCAGAAGTCCTTCAGCGGGTCACCAGCGATTCCTCGGTCCAGCCTCTTGTTTGCAGGATACTTGGCTCCTGTATTCCTTCGTTCGTGAGAACTCAGGAGATCGACATGGTAGTGGTGTTTCCAGCCCCATCTTATCCACGGTTCCCTTCGCGCCAAAACGGAGGGGACCCAATGGGAGATCCGCTCATCAACACACACACCATTCGTGGACCAATCACGGACCACGGTGGTCCCAGGCATTCACACCACCCTAGACTCTCTGGCACCCAGGATGTGTATTGGGACCAGACATCCCAAAAAAAAAGCCCACACCCTGGAGGCACACAAAAGACATGTAGAAGCCCGCGAAAGCATCCGTGTTTCGCGGGAAAGTACATGCCCAAATAAGGAAGGCCCCGGGTCGGCTCGACCTGGGGAAGGTGAAGGGAGCAAGACGGTCAGCGGACAGGACAAAGGAGCCTCGTGGTCTGGCCATTTTGGGAGCCAGGCCACCATTTTGGGTTAAGCGCAGAAAACGTGCTTAGAACGCCAAAAGGAGCTCAAAATACAAAGAAACGATCGCTGCCACCATTCCCGTCCCTGAATCACTTGCACCGATCAAATACAATCCTAAACGAGTATCTAGGGCCTGTAGAAGGCTAGAGACCCAAGAGAGCTGTAACTTAGCTTACAGTGCCCTCTTGTGTCATGTTGCACGAAAGCCGCAACATGATAAAAGAAACTACGGGAAACAGCGTTCCCCGGTACTGACTGTCTTAAGGGCATGTCAGTTTCCCCGTAAGAAAGGAGCGAAAGCCCAGAGGAGTGCGGCAGAAGGCTGCATTTCTCTGGCAAAGTCAAGAACAAGGTGAAAAACAACAGCAAAAAGTTTAGGGGTTGTCACATGGAAGGAAAATTACCTACAATTACGAAATCTTTCCTAACAGATCATCAGTGATATGTAGTTGAAGGTCACCTGCGCATTTAGCATGTGAATTTTGATGTGGTATGCTTGAGTGAGCTTGAATCAAGTGATATAAGGTTGACACTCTGCTTCGACTGTCGTATGCTGTCAGAACAAACCCCAGCAGAGCATCATTCTCAGGTTCAGCCGGAAAGCAAGTCCACAGTTTTTTACATGCCTTGCGCAGGCCCACCTATTGTAACCCATGTGAGTTCATACTGCACACAAGCCCAGGGATATCAGTGGATTGAATGAAGTTACCCTCCAAGTACAGTGACCATAATGTGTAGACCCTGTGTCGTATCCAAACCCCATGAAAGCCAGTATCCACCTGCGGCAGGGAGGGAACACTATTCCAAAGGGGGAAGTCCTCATTTTATGGGGCAGGAACACCTATCTCCTTCAATATTTTATGTCAGGCCAATGCCGTGACACTAGCTGGATCGAATCCAGGCATCGGCAAATCGGGCAGGGAGAACTAGCGATCGCAGGTCCCTGCACCCGCTGAGTGTCTCTCCAACTGTGTGTGAGGAGGGGTTCAGTTGTTGTCAAACCAGGAGGCCACAAATTGTGCCTGTGTGGCCATCCAATACAGCCAGAAGTTAGGGGCTGCAAACCCTCCCCTATCATATGACTGTGCTAATGTATCCCATTTCAACAGCACTGCCCCGGAGTGGCATACAAAATTTACAAATTTTGCTTTCGCACCCCTGAAAAAATAATCACCCAGTCCACAACGGTACATTGAGGAAGAGATAGAGGAGTTTAGGAAGAACATTCATTTTGAGAAGTGCTATGTTACCGGCTATTGTGGTGGCTTGATGAGCCCAGCTCATAGGTTTGGCCCTTAATTGAGCCATGTACACAGCGTAGTTAGTCATATAGCATAGAACCATATCTTGCGACTTTTATCCCCATATAGCGTATGGTCACAGTGTAAAGGAGGAGCCAGGTACGCCTACTCCAACCGCCCGCTCCCATTGCCTATAGAGTGGGAATCAAAATATGTGACGTATGCGGAACAGTTGAACCAACAAAGGGCAGAGCGTGGACAAATAAGAATACCCATACCTAAGAGAATCTGGGAGGCAAGGTACCCATTGAGAACACCATACCTGCATACA
Organism: Ambystoma mexicanum; assembly: GCF_040938575.1. NCBI lineage: Eukaryota > Metazoa > Chordata > Amphibia > Caudata > Ambystomatidae > Ambystoma > Ambystoma mexicanum. The sequence goes on along the minus strand of NC_090934.1, from coordinate 649,494,365 downwards.
ATATGATGGCCATTTGAATGAGATTCCTGAAGAAGCAGAGCAGATGAACGGCAAAGGTGAATGGTGACGTCACACAAAAAGAGATGACACACACAGAAGATATGCAGAGACCATAGAATGCAGATATTCTATAAGGCATCAAGAAAGTTCCAAGGATAAGTGACATCTTGGGATCAATGTGAAGAAGCTTATGCAACCGGAACAGATGAAGATATTAAACTAGTTTATACATGTACAAATGCAAAAGAAACGCAAGCAGCAAAGTAATCTTAAAAACCAGCCTCAAGCTTTATAGTAAATAGATGTCACGACCCTCGCCCAAAACCCCCTCTGGCAAACCCATTGGCCAGGTGGAGTCAGGACTCGGGCCTCTAGAGCCTGGCATCCTCTTCAAAAGCCCTTGTGGGGCCAGTCCTGGCGCCTATGGCGCCAGGCTCATACACCATGAAAAACAATGTGCTTGGGAACTACTTTATTTTATTGTCAGCCAACATGGAGGCATCCACATAGTTTGGTTCCTAAGAACCAAGCTATGTGGTCTAGTGTTTTGGGTGTGGTAGCCTAGGCACTACTTTACCTGGACTATTTTGTTGGGGCTATTTAAACCACACCCGAGCAAGACAACACGCTTCGCGTTACTTTGCAGCTTGCAACGTGACGCTCACCGTGTCAAGCTATTCCCTCGAACCTCGGAGAAGCAGAACCTGCAAGGAGACAAAAGGACTATCATTAGCAGCAGCAACTTACCTGCAGTCTTCATCTTTAAACACTCGCAGCTACTGAGAACAGCTTCCTCGAATCTGCACGCCTCCCGGACAGAACGACCTAAAAGAGGAAGATAGAGGCAACATTAAAGAAAGCAGTAGAGACATTTACAAATTACGAAGTGCTCAAAAGGCTTACCTGGCTGGTCGCCTCTCGGCTGGCACCAATCCGGACATTCCACTCATGCTGAAGAACACCGTGACCTACAAGGAAGGAAAACACAGGTTAGCAAAGGCAAGACTTTGCAGCGCTGCGCATAGCGCTTACTTACCGCATCATAGCGCTCTGAATGCGCCATCATTTACCAGCGGGGCTCAACCAAGCCAGTTCGCCGCGCTAAAGCTCTGCCTACCTAAGGGAGAAAAAAGAGACATTTTAAACAAAGAAAGGCATGCAGGATAGCAACAAAACTAAAGAACAGCAATAAGACCTACCTGAACAATATCAAACGGGCCGGCGTCAATGAAGTAACTGGACCGCACTCACCCATGAAAGACAACGCGCCCCTGCAAAGAAGGCAGGACAGATAGCATGCCTAATTTTACCACAAGGTGAGGAGAGGGCACTAGAGGACAGAAATCATACGGGGGTGGAGGGAGGATACTTACCCCAGTCGGTAAATCTTGAACACAGTCCTCCTGTATTTTCAGGCAGAACCTTCCCACAGACCACATCAGGGCAAAGCTGAGAAGCATACCAGCGAGTAACCCGGCTGGATGGCGTCCCTGTGGATACCAGGTGAGCGTAACAGAACGCAAAGCCTACCATAACAAATCCACCTGGGCACCATGGGGACATCAGAAATGGACCAATTAGCCCAATTACTAGGAGAGCTTTGTGCTGAGGTTCATTCTGCCCAACAAGAGACTAATGCCCTCCGGAGAGACCTAATAGTGACCAAAGAACGCACTGAAGAGATTAGCAGGCAATACTTGCAATCACAGGCAGGACAGACGCCTCTACCTGGAAGCAATCCAACGATGCAAAACCCCACCATACCACCCACTCCGGTACAGATCACGTTACCTGGAACAGTGCCCCTGGCACCACCAGAAAGGTTCTTAGGCGACCCATGGAAGTATGCGGCATTCATCAATCAGTGCCGCCTTCATTTTCTTTGTAGGCCTGGAGCATTTCCAAACGACCAAGCTCGGGTAGCTTTTGTCTTATCATACCTGAGTGGTAGTGCAGCAGATTGGTCAGTGCCGTTGGTAACCCATGACGATCCTCTATTACATGACTTTGGGGGGTTCCAGAGAGAAATGGAAACATTTTTTGCTCGCCATACCCAGGAACAAGCAGTAGACAATGAACTCTTGTCCCTCCGACAGGGGAATCAGGACTTGTTAACGTACATTGCTACCTTCAACAGACTCGTTGCCGAAGATAGGTGGCCAGAAAACAAAAGAACCACGTTATTCCATCGAGGCTTACGAGGCGAATTAAAGGACGTCTTGGCCCAGGTGGTTGATCCACCCAGAGACTGTGCAGAATTCATAAATCTAGTCGTGCAGCTGACCACCGGTTACAGGTCCGAAAGGCAGACCGGTCTAAGACGGACCCTCGGACCGTGTATGTTCGACCAAGGGAAAACACACCCCGTGTAAATGAAAATGCTGTAGAACCCATGCAGATTGGAGGGATACGGCCTCCATTAACAAAACAAGAGCGGGACAAAAGAAGACAATAACTGATTTGTTTGTATTGTGGGAAACCAGGACATTTCCCGAAGGACTGTCCAGTAAAACCCCCAAGAAGAACTGTCAGGGCCACAGAGAAGGATGAAGTTTAGGAATCGGAAAACTACCAAGCTCGACAAACGTAGAGGTTAGTTTGTCGAGTGAGAAGAAAGAGTTGCTGACCTCGCACTTTGCAATACCAGTGATCTTAATTAACCACCAACAGTCGTCAAGAATGCATGCCATTGAAGCATACATCGATAGCGGAGCAGTTGGAAATTATATTGATCAAGAACTGGCAGCAGAGATGGGGGCTTCCTTTGTGTTCTAAGCCAACTATGGACAAGGTAATCACCTTTGATGGGACAGAAGTCGCTTCTGGACCAGTAACTCAGTGCACAGCCAGGGTAACCTTGCTGTGCCAGGACGGACATCGGGAGTCTATTTCATTCGATCTCATCAAGGAACCTCAGTTCAGGCTAATACTAGGGATGCCATGGTTGGTTGCTCACAATCCTTTGATAGACTGGCGGGCATGAAAATTAACCTTCCCCGGTGACTGCTCCCCTGCCTGCTATTACCAAGAGGAGAAACCCGACGTCTGTATCCCCATGACTCCCGGAGCGTCAGTATCAACCCTGGGAGCAACTAATACCTTGCCAAGTGAATACCATGATTTCCAGGATGTTTTCCGAAAGGACCAAGCCAATACATTGCCGCCGCACAGGCCCTATGACTGCCAGATCGACCTTGTTCCTGGTGCACAAATCCCTTGCGGCAGGATCTACGCTCTCACAGAACCAGAAAACCTTCATTTGAAATCCTAATTAGACCAGTACCTTGCAAACGGATTTATCTGTCCTTCGAAGACCCCCGCAGCCAGTCCTTTGTTCTTCGTACCAAAAAAGGAAGGAGACTTGAGAACCTGTATTGACTACCGCGCATTGAACCAGATCACTGTGAAGAACCGCTACCCCATGCCACTTATCCCTGAGATGCTAGACCAAGTTAAAGATGCCCAGATTTATACCAAATTGGACCTTCGAGGAGCGTACCTTCTGGTCCGAGTGAGAAAAGGAGATGATTACAAAACCGCCTTCCATACTAGGTACGGCTTGTTTGAATATCAAATCATGCCTTTTGGGTTATGCAATGCTCCTGCGGCATTCCAGTATCTCATGAATGACGTCTTAAGGGAGTTAATTGATGTGTGCGCCTTAGTGTACATAGACGACATCTTAGTATACTCAGTCTCGGAACAAGATCATGTCAGGCATGTTCGTTCAGTCCTCACCAAGCTCCGTCAACATCGCTTGTTTGCAAAGCTTGAAAAATGCTTTTTTCACGTCACTGAAATAGAATTTCTTGGTTTATCCTTACTCCAGGAGGCATCAGAATGGACGTGCACAAGGTAGATGCCATTCTGAAATGGCCTTCCCCGATGTCTCTGAAAGGGGTATAAAGCATGCTGGGCTTTGCAAACCTCTACCGCCGGTTTATCCCAGACTTCTCTCAGGTTGTGCACCCAATCACAGTACTATTACGAAAAAACAATAAAAAGTTTGCTTGGACCGAAGAAGCAGAAGAAGCCTTTCAGGAACTTAAACAAAGGTTTACCTCCGCTCCAATCCTGCAACATCCTCGTCCAGACCTCCCTTACGTCTTTGAAACTGATGCGACCAGTCTCGCAATGGGGGCTGTCCTTTTACAGAGAGACCCGGAAACCGGCCAGCTACATCATGTGGCCTTCTGGTTGAAAAAGTTCTCACCTCCAGAGATTAACTATGCCATCACGGACAAGGAACTCCTGTCTATCAAATCTGCCTTTAAAGCCTGAAGGCACTACCTTCTCGGGGCCCGACACACCATTACAGTCATCACAGACCACCGAAACCTGCAATATCTCAAAACAGCTAAGGCCCAGTCCTCGTGCCAAGTACGGTGGGCCCTTTTCGTCGCCGAATATGATTGTGTAATCACATTTCGACCAGGAGTCAGAAATGGAAAGGCGGATGCCTTATCTCGCATGGGCATAGATAAAATAGTATATACAACTCCAGACCCAGTACCTATTATACCTGAAGACAAACTCTTGGGTATCACGACAGCCTTAACACAAGCAGAGCTATGAAAAGAAATCCAACAGACAATGAATCCTGATGCCTACCTCGCATGGCAAACTCAAGGAGAAGAATATACCATCAAGGACCATCTAACCTTTTTTAGGGATCGCCTATATGTACCCAAGAAGGAATTACAACAGCATATTATTTGAAAAACTATCATGTTTCACTGATCGAAGGGCATCCTGGCATCGCCAAAACCCTAGCTAAGGTGAAAGAGAACCTTTGGTGGCCTACCTGGCGTAAGGACATCATTCAGTATATTCAGTCCTGCGGTGTCTGCGCACAAAATAAATTACAGAAACAAAAACCATCTGGTCTCCTACAACCATTGGACATTTCTCCAGTTCCATGGCACACTCTTTCCTTTGACTTCATCACTGATCTACCTCCAAGCCAAGGGTTCAACACCATCCTTGTAGTTGTGGACTTATTCTCGAAGATGGCCAATTTTATTCCTCTCAAAGGCCTCCCAGACTCAGCCACTTTAGCAAAAGTGTTCCTGGAGGGCGTGGTTAAGCTACATGGCGTCCCTTCGGTTCTGGTCTCTGATCGAGGCAGCCAGTTTTTTTCAAACTTCTAGACAAAATGTTGTGCAATGGCGCAGATCGATGTTCGGCTATCTACCAGTCACCATCCCCAAACAGACGGCCAAACCGAGAGAACCAATCAGACACTCAAGCAATATTTACGGTGCATGCTGCACCACGAACAAAGGAATTGGAAAGACTTACTATGGATAGCCGAATATGCATATAACAATTCTTTGCATTCAAGCACGGGACAAACGTCCTTCTATACCCTTTCTGGCAGACATCCACGTACCTCTGAACTAGACCTTCCAGCCAGCTTGGAAAGGCCAGCGGTAAAGACTCTACACACAACCATTACTCGCGCTTTCAAAAGGGCAAAGGAACACCTTATTCATGCCAAAGAAAAACAAAAGAGATTCGCCGACCAACACCGGAAAAAGGCCCCTCATTATCAAGTAGGAGACAAAGTTTGGTTAGCCACTAAAATCATACCCATCAAGGGAACCCGGACCTTTCTTCCCAGATTCTTAGGGCCCTATAACATTAAGGCAATTATCAACCCAGCAGCCGTGAAACTGGATTTACCACCTAATCTACACATCCACCCGGTATTCCATGTGTCCCTCCTGAAACCAATGCAACCCGGCACACGGATTGGGACACCACCTAAGCCCATACTTGTTGACGTAGAACCAGAATTCGAAGTCAAAGATATCTTGGATTCTATTATCTCGTTGATTGGAAAGGATTTGGACCACAAGATAGATCCTGGGAGCCCAGTGAGACTATCCACGCACCACGTCTAATCAGGAAATTCCATCGGAACTTCCCAACCAAACCTGGGCCAGACAGAAGGAAAACCATGGGAGGAGCCTTAGGGGGGAGTGCTGTCATGACACTCGCCCAAAACCCCCTCTGGCAAACCCATTGGCCAGGTGGAGTCAGGACTCGGTCCTCTAGAGCCTGGCATCCTCTTCAAAAGCCCTCATGGGGCCAGTCCTGGCGCCTACAGGGCCAGGCTCATACACCATGAAAAACAATGTGCTTGGGAACTACTTTATTGTATTGTCAGCCAACATGGAGGCATCCACATAGCTTGGTTCCTAAGAACCAAGCTATGCGGTCTAGTGTTTTGGGTGTGGTAGCCTAGGGACTACTTTACTTGGACTATTCTGTTGGGGCTATTTAAACCACACCCGAGCAAGACAACACGCTTCACGTTACTTTGCAGCTTGCAACGTGACGCTCACCGTGTCCAGCTATTCCCTCGAACCTCGGAGAAGCAGAACCTGCAAGGAGACAAAAGGAATATCATTAGCAGCAGCATCTTACCTGCAGTCTTCATCTTTAAACACTCACAGCTACTGAGAACAGGTTCCTCGAAGCTGCACGCCTCACGGACAGAACGACCTGAAAGAGGAAGATAGAGGCAACATTAAAGAAAGCAGTAGAGACATTTACAAATTACGAAGTGCTCAAAAGGCTTACCTGGCTGGTCGCCTCTCGGCTGGCACCAATCCGGACATTCCACTCGCGCTGAAGAACACTGCAACCTACAAGGAAGGAAAACACAGGTTAGCAAAGGCAAGACTTTGCAGCGCTGCGTATTGCGCTTACTTACTGCATCATAGCGCTCTGAATGCGCCATAATTTACCAGCGGGGCTCAACCAAGCCAGTTCGCTGTGCTGAAGCTCCGCATAACTAAGGGAGAAAAAAGAGACATTTTAAACAAAGAAAGGCATGCAAGATAGCAACAAAACTAAAGAACAGCAATAAGACCTACCTGAACAATATCAAACGGGGTGGCGTCAGTGAAGTAACTGGACCACACTCGCCTTTGAAAGACAACGCGCCCCTGCAAAGAAGGCAGGACAGAGAGCACGCCTAATTCTACCACAAGGTGAGGAGAGGGCACCAGAGGAACTGAAATCATACGGGGCGGAGGGAGGATACTTACCCCAGTCGGTCAGTCTTGAACACAGTCCTCCTGTATTTTCAGGTAGAACCTTCCCCGCAGACCACATCAGGGCAAAGCTGAGAAGCATACCAGCGAGTAACCCAGCTGGGTGGTGTCCCTGTGGATATCAGGTGAGTGTAACAATAGATTGCAGTGAGCGCCAATATATATATATAAATGCATATGAACAAGTAAAGGATGGATGTTTCCACTATGCATTATGAGCAGTGCTGAACATTAAGCAAGAAGGCCTCATTTCAGTGTGTCGCAGTGAAAAAGCAAATTGGATTTCAAATGAATCTCAGCAGAAGGAGTTGGATGAGCCAAGAAGCCAAGGTCTTATCAAACTGCAATTGGCTGACATTGGATACAAATCGTGTGAAAGAACGGAGACTCCTGTTCAGAAGGCTTGAGCAAAACAAAGGATGTCAGAGGACTATTAGAAAATAATATTAAATACACTAAAAGGCTCGATTCCATGGTCTCCAGTCACGTGGAAGAATGAAGTTGGACAATTGAGGTGGTCACACCTACGCACGAGGGCGGGCTGTGCCCACACTCCTTAAATTTCTCAGAGCACAGTACAAACTCAAGGCCAGTCTTCAAAGCACTAATTGACACTGGGCCATTGAGGTGATGATGGATTGATACATTAATTGGTGGGAAGCTGGTGTTAAGCCGAGCAAACCAGCATCTGGATGTTCAGTCTGCATGCTGCTAGACGTAAGTGGAAAACTACTGACGAGGGTTAGAAGTCAACCAATTATAAAGGACAGTGTAATTAAGGGTCCAATAGTTTTAGTAGCCAATGGAATGTCGTGTATTTAGTGACGTTCATAGTGGCCATTTTGAGGGGAGGGCTTAGTTGCCCCACCTGATAAGTACCCTATCACTTTCCTTCACTGTTGTATACTGATATGAAACTTATACTTAGATATTCACATAGCGCCTATCACTCCCTCCAACAGGTTTTGTAGTTTGCCATGCAGATTGATGTGGGTAAGTGATGCAGATCAGCACGTCACTGATGACAATTATGCATGGCATAGCCTCAGTTTTTAATAAAAATAAGTAAGAGGATCGAACGAGTGCTGATGTTCGTTGTACTCCCTAGATTATTGATGTATGAATACAATCTGCATCCCCATCCATCTCCAGGGTATTGCTACTCATCTTAAAGGGTTGGGCAACCCAGTTATCTTTGTAGCAGAGAGATGATGGTTTATTAAAAAATCCATCCTCTGTAACATAAGTAAACTTTAGAGTCCCTGCAATATCGCACAACCTTTGCCATTCGGCTGACAGGATGTGAAGCTCCCCGTAGATAGTGGTTAGTGAAATTGAAACAATCCTTGCAAGGAGGGTGTGATGGGTTGCCTAGTTTCCATAGAATCCCCTCCTAGGTCTACGAGAAGTGAATCAGACAACAGTTTGAAGAGGCGGTAAACGGAGTTGTGCGTTCCTGAGGGTCAGAAGAAGAAAATATGCAAATGGTGAGTAGAAACTGAGGAGTGTGGCAAATTGATGCATGCATAGTAAAATAAAGGAGAGTAACAGAGGGAGTCAGGATAAACATAACGTAAGAGAAAGAGTGTAATTACATGGACGCGGTAGTTATGGTTAAGTTGGTGTTTCCATAGGAAGAGCATTTTTTGGGTGGCTTATAACTTCGCTCCCTTTGGACGAATCCTCACCAAACTTTGCAAAAAAAGTATATGGCCCACTTTTTGCAAAGTTTGGTGAGGATTGGTCCGGCGGGGAAAAGTTATAGGGGGGGTCCCAAAACTTGTGTTTTTTCCTATAGACATAATGGGAAAAAACTTTGCGCACGGCCACAGGCCAAACCGCTGGACGGATTTACACCAAATTTGCAGCAGGAGCGGGGGCTTGGTCCCGAAAGCGTGCTTTTGCAAATTTGGTGTAAATCCGTCCAGTCGTTTTTTATAAAATGACCAAAATGTAAGGCAAAAAAATTAGCGATATCTGTGTTTGCTTCGCGGACAGACTTCCCTGTTCGCTCCGCGGACAGCACCCCGATTGGCCCATGGCCTTGCGTCATGTCCGCGGACATGCGACGTGTTCGCTGATTGGACGGCGAGGGGCGTGGAGCGCGTCAGATTTTCTGTGGCGCCCACCATCTTGCATTCGCAGACGACCACGGACAGCGCGGTGAAACGTGGTTTAAAAATTGTATTTAGTGCCGTGTGTTGGTGTGTAAGAGTGTTTGGGGAGGGTGGGGGAGTATGAGATAGGTTCAATGTTTTGTTTTTTTATGTGCTAGACGTTTCTGTTGTGTTTGATTTGTCCGTGGAGAACACGGCTGTTCTGACATTTTGTAAATAAACTAAATGGTGGGGTGTTTAGAGGACGGAGTATGTGTCATTTTTGTTCGCAAGGAAGGTAAAAATGAGCTATCAACACTCGCGGTGTACTTAATTGTTCGTAAATACACAAACTGGGGGTGTCCTCAGGACGCTGTCCGTATTGTAATCTGTCTAGTTGAATGTGTTCTAAGAACACTCGCGGTGCCCCGAAATGGTTGCAATTACACGAAATGGGGGTGTTCTGAGAACGTTGTTTGTATTGTTCGTTGTCAGGGTGAAAGTGTTTTAAGACCACTCTTTTTGTCCGCTAATAGTACAATTTCCTGTGGGCGTCAACCGACTTTTTGTCCACTAAAGAAACGATAAATCCGGCTGGTGTGCGGTGTGATAATCCTATGACTGGCGCTATTGACCTGGCTGACTTGCTTTTGGGACACTAAATCATATCTCCCGCCCCTAAACCTGATATTATCAAAGCATTCATTTTCCCCGCCTCTCTCCGTGACGTTACAGGGTGCGTCATCAAACGCACCCAGTCCTCTCCAGTCCTAAGTGACTTTACACAGAACCCGGAAGACAACACATATTATGTCACAACACAGCGCGCCACAATTCGGAATATGAAACAGTGATTTAAAAGCAAACAGCAAGATAGTACATTTTGTAAAGTACATTTATTTGACATCAAATGTTTAGAGAATATTCAGCAATTTGCATTTGTCTTTGTTGTCGATCCGCAAAAGTTCATGTTGAGGCACGCGATGTTCCTTTGCGGTACAGAGGGTGTTAGATCATCTTACAACTCAGTGCGCCACAATTCGGAATATGAAACTGTGGTTTAAAAGTAAACAGCAGGATTGTACATTTGGTAAAGTACATTTATTTCACATGAAATGTTTAGTGAATATTCAGCGATTTGCTATTGTCTCTGCTGTCGATCAGCAAAAGTTTATTTTGAGCCACGCGTTGTTCCTTTGCGGTAGATAGGCTGTTGGTTTATGATAAAAGCAGTAAATGGTCGCTCTGATAATCGGAAGGTTGCTCCAACAACGAGCCATTAGACCACCCTATTGGTTGGTATGTTGTTTGTAGCCGCTAGTACTGCGTAAGGGCATATTGGTCCTTGGCGATTGTCCCATAAAATGGTGAGGGTCATGAAGTTGCATATTTGGACCTGCACCTGGCAGTTGAAGACCCCATCCGCTGGAGTCTGTAAATCGTGACATAGGCAAAATGGGGTGACATACCTGTTTTAAAAAACATAAATTAGTCTCACCAGCCGATCTTCATTAAAAATCATCATTTTATTTATTAGGGCGTGAAACTATTTGCTATCGAAGATAGTGCAACGGAGTATGTTAATAATAAAATAATAATATTTTCCCATTCATATAGCGCTAAGAACCGTGAGGTATCTAAGCGGTGCTTATTATTACCCACGGTGTGTGGTGCTCATTTATCGAGCACGGAAGGATGAAAGGCTTTGCCGGGATTCGAACTTGCGTTAGCAAACTGTGCACGGATGTCAAAGCGAGCGTTGTACTCGCTGTGCCACTTGACATGCTACAGTGAAGTGGCACAGCGAGTAGAGCGCTTGACCGCCTATAGACCGGTTAAATTATTTCTATTAACCCACCCTGTGTCATCTGCCTTTTTCAGAGCCCTCTAAACGACAGGGGATCAATTCGGCGGTGATAGTGCGCGGTAGAAAACATTATGCCACTTTGAACGAACAAGTTCAACTTGAGCGGTCTTTAATGCTACGCTATTGTAATTATATTTGGTATAAAATAATCTAAAGGGTTACTTACAGTACAATTGCAATTTCCATTGTCTACGAGTAGTGCAGTCCCAAAATACGACTCTGCGTGTGCGAACGATCTTTCGCATAGTGATATGTGGGAAATAACCTTCAGGAGACAGGCAGGTGCTGAAAATTATATTTATTCCAACTGGATAAAGGGTCCTTAACAAATCAAAACATAATGTCCTCTGGTTCACTTCACCAGTGTTTGATCCCTTCAGAATATGGTGAGGCAGTCCTCAAGCTTATTCTATATCGTGGTGTCTGGATAGGCCCACCACTCTGGTCTTCGTTCCTCCTCTTCGTCCTTTCCCTGAAAAATGAGAGAACCTTATCAGTTTCTTTTGGCGGGCTTTTATGGGCTACCTTAGCATCAAGCCCCCACCAATCGCCATCAGCCCTGACCAGCCGACATCCTATTGGCTGCTGCCGTGTTGACCCGCCTCCCATAAAGGCTGCCGTGCCTGCATGATCCCATCCATTCCGTGGGGAACTGCTGAGGCAATCACGTGACCCAAAACATGGTCGCGTTGGGTATGGGTGGGCCCTGGCTCCAGGCGTCTTCCAGCCGCGATCCGTGGCACGCTGAAGGGCTGGTCGCCCCCCCTCCTTGTCAGGGAGGGTCTCCGCTCCCCTCCCGTCCTTGGGTGTGGGATCTCCAACGGGCGAATGCGGCAGCGTCGCGCCGCGTCCCCGAGCAACGGCCCGCCCTCCGGCAGGTAAGTGCAGCGGTGACACGCTGCGTCGCTGAGCATCGGCTCGGGCTTCCCCGCTGCCGGCGCAGGCGACCGCCGCGAGAGGAGCGGTCGGTCCGCTGCCTCGGCTCTTGGTGCCCCCAATCCCAGGTGCGCCCATCACCCCCTGCGGGTGCCGATGCGCATCCCCACATGATATAATATATAAAAGTGGTTTTGTTTCAGAAATTTCATCCTTATCTTCTCTTACGTTTTAGCAACACTCCTTCAAGAGAAGTCTTTCATCACAATCTCTGTCTGTCAAGGTCAAAACACAATACAACCGTATAGTCCGCTTCATGAGCCTCTCCGGGGCCCGAGAAAAAAATGGAAGCAGCTGACCTTCACTGTGAACGAGCATAAATTCTTGCTTTGCAACATTCTGTGTAAAGCCATCTGTGAGAAGTTGGTTTTTGCACGCCATGTTTGTATATTGTTTGCCTGATATTAAAAAAAGTTTGTTTAAGGGACGTTATGGTTCTAAGTACAGCCGAAAGACCGCTGAAAATCGCAAGTTATGGTAAGCTATGAAAAGTAACTCGCGCCACCACCGTGCACTGCTAAGACTAACACCCAGGACATCAAAGATGACATCACAAATGTCATTGATGAAATCACTGATGACATCACAACTGTATGTACTTTTCATGGAATTTGTGTAGTAGGAATTTTTATTATAATGTTGCGAAAAAAGTGTCAAGGATATTGCAATAAATATCATACCGGTATTAGTGCTTTGAACGATGCAGTGATATAAATAGCATTGTATTATGGGATTCTATCTAGTATACTGAGCTACTAATGGAGAAACATAGCATTGTGTGCAGAGTACAAGACGAAAGTATAATATTTGTAATGTTAATATGTTGAATAATGAAATGATAATTGTCCTGAAATGTTCGAAAATTCACAAAATGGGGGTGTTCTGAGGACGTTATTCATATTGTGTGATTGCTTAGCTGTATGCAATGAGGGAATGGCACAGAGAGTAAAGTGGACGCCGTCCGCGGATACCGCGGCTGTTCGTGGACAGGGCGTGCTACATCCGGGTTTTTCCAGGAAATCCAACATGGAAGGAAGACTCTACGGATCAGCCAATCAGATGTCAAGGTTGTGGATTTGTGTTGAAAGAGACTGTGTGTGGTGAAGATGGCAGAAGTAGAGAAAGTCAGGGTGTTGGTGCTTGGAGATATGTTTGTACATGGTTTACAACAGTACGCTCAATGCAGGCATGTTGCAAAGAACTTTGATGTGAAAGGAGTGGAGGTGGTGTGGAGCACTGTGCCCGATTGCAATGTACAGGGAATTGTACAAGTTTGTGAGGATATGGCCACGATGAACAGTCCGCATCTGGTAGTTTTGCACTATGGTGCTTTCCATTTGGGCAACGTCAGTGCCCCTACTTTGTTGGCTGATTTGGAACGCTTGGTTCAAGCCGTAATGAAGATCCTTCCAAATGCAAAAGTAATTTTTTCTGGATTACTACCTAGGGCAATATGGGACAATAGTTCAGTTTTTTGTCCTCAGCAAAACATTGCTAGGTGTGTCATCAACCGAGGCATGTGTGCCTTCATGCTTAGAGCTGGTATGGTCTTCTGTAATAATGAGAATATTGATGCCAGTAATGCTGTTAATTTTAAAGAAGATGGCATCTCTTTATCTTTTACGGGAAATGCCTTTCTATTTTGGAATGTAAGGGTTGCTTTGGAGAAGGTTATGTGAAGATTTTAGGAGTAAAGTAAGAAAAAAAATACAAAATAACAGGTGTCTGTCAAGCATCTGTAAAAAAAACAAAAAAAAGGCTCTTTTCAGAGCCAACTTCAAAGGGGAAATGGGGCACACTATTTAAATTTACATTCACCACGCTCAGATTTTCGATATGTCCGCGGACATGGCGGTAGTCCGTGGACATGAAAATCACTACAAGGGGGTTAGTATGTTCTATGTTACATGTATATGAAGTCAGGGATATTATGGTTAAGTTGTGCTACTAAAAACCTATGAAATTCAGTGAAAAAACTTTGTTAAAGGGACGTTATGGTTAAGTTGCGCTACTAAAAACCTATGAAATTCAGTGAAAAAACTTTGTTAAAGGGACGTTATGGTTCAAAGTAAAACCAAAAAACCCCTGAAATTCGGCAGTTATGGTAAAATAAACAACCATAACTCGCGCCACCGTGCACTGCTAACACTAACACCCAGGACATCAAAGATGACATCACAAATGTCATTGATGACATCACTGATGACATCACATGTCTGGCTCCCCCTTTTTTTCTTTTACTGACATATCTAGGCCACATGGTTTTGCTCAGTAACAGTCAAGGGGCCTCATTACGACCCTGGCGCTAAGGGATTACCGGTACCTGTAAGGGTACCGGTACCGGTAATCCCTTAGCGCCTGATTACAAGGTCCCTTTGCGGGTTCCCACCTTAACGGCTGGTTTTACCAGCCGTAAAGGATTGGACCCGCAAAGGGACCTTGGTGCTAATTATGGTACCTTCACAGTACTATTTATATCAATGCATTGCTTAATGCACTAATTAGCTCATGATATTTATCCCATTGATCCTTGACAGTTTTTGGTCAGCATTATAAGAATCCCTTGTACAGAGTTTTCATGAAAGTACATACACATGTGATGTCATCAGTGATGTCATCAATGACATTTGTGATGTCATCTTTGATGTCCTGGGTGTTAGTGTTAGCAGTGCACAGTGGCGCGAGTTATGGTTGCTTATCTTACCATAACTGCCGAATTTCAGGGGTTTTTCGGTTTTACTTTGAACCATAACGTCCCTTTAACTAAGTTTTTTCACTGAATATATATATATATATATATACATATATATTCAGTCAAAAAACTTTGTTAAAGGGATGTTATGGTTAAGTTGCGCTACTAAAAACCTATGAAATTCAGTAAAAAAACTTTGTTAAAAGGACATTATGGTGACAAGTAAAACCGAAAAACCCCTGAAATTCGCCAGTTTTTATCGTTTTCAATAAAGCAACCAAGACGTCGCCATGACCTTTGGCCTACACCACCATAAAAGATGTTATGTTACTCCTAATGGCCACTTCAGCGTATGGACTAAGAGGTCCTGCGCGATCATCCCACAAAATTGTGATGGACAGGACACGATCAGTTGCATCTGGCGTCCAAAGAAGCCATCACTCGTCATCTGGAATCCATGGAACGCACAGTGAGGCAGGATGTAGCTGGTCGGAAAACGTAAGAGAAAGTACGTATCAATACCCAGCCTTCAGCAAACAATTTAAAAACAGAAAAAAAGAACGTGGAAAGTAATACAAAAATCAAAGTGGTCATACATGACATTTTAAGGAATTATTAGTGTTGAACATGGGTAAATCTAGTGACACGCTACAAACGCCTAAAATCTGTACTCTCCATAAGTTAAAAAAAGAAAGATGTAACTTCAGTTACACAGCCAAAATTAATGCTCAAGTAACAAAGAATGACATCTCGTGATTTCAAAAAAGACCAAAAGAACGTCCAAAGTGATACACAAAGCGATGTGGTCAAACATGACATTTTAAATAAGAAATAGTAGCGTTGAACAAGGGTAAGTCTGTTCATAGCCTGCAAACGCGGAGAATCTGCTCTCTTCGTAAGAGAAAAAAAATTACAACTGCCCAGAAACATAATACTTCAGTTATATTGTCAAAATTGTTGTTCTGGAAATAACAAATTCAAACTCGGTCCGGTATAGAGTTGTAAAATTAAGCTTACATGATATTTACCGCCTCCATTGGTTTTGGATAAAGTCAGACAGCAATGTATTTGCACCAAAGATTCTGCGTGAACTGATATTTCATGTGGCTTACAGACGTTTTTAAAACATAACCTTATCAAATGGTATTTTTTTGCAAACTTTCACTCCCTGCATTGTTGCTTAATTTTCCCTTTTGCTCAAGGTCAAAAAACAATTGACCCTTATGGGTTTAGTGGAATGTGTGGGCCTACTGAGCTCGCAACCAAAAAAGCAAAGCAAGTGACCTTCACTCAGAATGCAAATACATTCTCACTTTGCAACAACATGTGAGAATCCATTCATGAGGACCGCTACTCCCATACACGTGCAGAACCGCTGTTTCCATCAAACAGTGCAGGTGGCTGCCTCAGATTTCAAACTGTAGGACGTCAGTATGACTGCAATATTATTCTAAATACATTGTAACTCAGACGCAGTATGACTTTGGTGACAATAAAACACCACTTTTTGACTTTCTGCTGCCACATGCCATCCCACCCTCATTAACGCTCAACTTCGGAAACAGTATTTCATAAGTGAAAGAAGTGCAATGGTGTCTTTTTTTACAAAACACGATGATGCTATGGATTAGCCAATCGATTTCTTGTCCGCGGAGCGAACAGGGAAGTGCGACTGCGGAGCGGACATAGATATCACTAATTTTTTGAGACATACTTTTTGGCCGTTTTAAAGAAAACTACTGGACGGATTGGAACCAAATTTACAAAAGCACGCTTTCGGGACCAAGGTCCTCCTCCTGCCACAAATTTGGTGAAAATCCATCTAGCGGTTTGGCCTGTTGGCGTGCACAAAGTTTTGCCCCATTCACTCTATGGGAAAAAAAGATGTTTTGGGACCCCCTATAACTTTTCCCCCCCTTGACCAAACATCAACAAGCTTTGCAAAAAAATTCAGAGTGGCCCATATACTTTTTTTTGTGTGCAAAGTTTGGTGAGGATTCGCCCAGGGAGAGCGGAGTTATAAGCCTTCCAAAAAGTGCCCTTCCTATCGATACAGCAACTTAACCAGAACTACACGGCCACTACTGTGGCCGTGTAATTTTTTAACAGACTATACAAACATTCAAAATAATACACCAAAAGACACATTGGAAAATACTCTGCAGAGCATGGAACAAAAAATGGACATGCTCATGGAAAATTTCAATCTTTTGAAACATTTTGTAGAGGACCACATAAAAGAAAAAATTAAATACCATTGTCATATATGTACCTGTTGCCCCCTCTCCATGTCCCAGTCAACTATCCCCAAACCCTCAACACCAAGAAAAACGTTTTGATGAGACTTCCATCCCTTCATCCCCTCCCATCCATCCTCTCCAACCCCCTAATTCCCCTGTATTTGTATCAGTTTCTGCTTCCCCCTCTCTTTCATAAATTGTGTATCTGTATATAATAAACATATTTTGTGTCTTTTAATTAAATCCTTTGTGTCTTATTTTTTTTTAAAAAGCAGTAAAGGTGTTCGTGGACAGCGCACCTGTCCGGAATGTCCGTAATTAACAAAATGGGGATGTCCTAAGGACACTATACCTGTCCGTACCATTTGCAAGCAAGATGGAACTGTTCTTAGAACACACTCGGTATCTGGGATGTCCGTAAATGAACACAATGGGGGTTTCCTAAGGACACTATACCTGTCCGTACCCTTCGCAACCATGATGGAACTGTTCTTAGAACACACCCAGTGTCCGGGATGTCCGTAAATGAACAAAATGGGGGTGTCCCAAGGACACTATACCTGTCCGTACTGTCCGCAGGCAAGTTGAAACTGTCCTAAGAACACACTTGTTGTCTGGGATGTCTGTAGTTAAACAAAATGGAAGTGTCCTAAGGACACTATACCTGTCTGTACAGTCTGCAGAACATCTATGCACATGCGCATCACACCCGCAAGTCCTGCGAACATCGCGCCTGTCCGTATCTGTCCGTCTCAATTGTGTCGCACTTTTAATTTGTTTGAGGACCTGAACACTGTCCGTAGAACACCCGCGCCATTGCGCACGACCATTCCCGTGCACTTGGTGTCCTGCGGACACCCGTTCCCTTCGCGGACGTGTTCCAGACGTCATCATGTGACCGCACCCACGCTGAGCATATGTCCTAATTTGCAGACACTATCCGGTTCCCCAACATTTTAAAAGAAATTTTTCAGACAATCCTAATTATTTTACAGTAAAAATTCACCATTGCACATGTCCCAGACAATGACCCTGGCTTTCCACAAAACTTTTTGGAACTTTTTGAACCTTTTTGGGTGTTCGAACTGTTCGCAAAGGGCACCCCTCCAACCCTATAAAAGGGCACACCCCAGAGTTGATCTTCATTGTACTTCTGGCTATTGCAGATTGACTTTTGCTGCCTTTGCTGCTCTTGCTGAGATTATCTCATCAACCCTGATGGCATCCATGGCTGCTGTTGCTACATCTGCCTCAGCACCACCCCCAAACGCTCCACCACCACCGCCTCCCAAAGGGCCTACAGAGGGGAACAGGCGTGAGGATCTAGAGAACGAGGATGAAGAGGATGAAGAGGATGAGGTAGAGGAACCCCCTACTACCAGCACTTGCTGGGAGTCTTGGGTGTGGCGGTTGTTTACCATTCATGGTAACGTACCAAAAGCACACGTGAACAAGGTCGCCTGCAAACAGTGCAAAATGGTGCTGAGTCGTGGGAGACGTGATTCGTACAGCTTTGGTACGACATCCATGAAGCGACCTCTAACGCCGTTCCACAGTGGGGCCATTCGCAAGATTGTACCTTGTGATCAACGTAGTAGGTTGAGTTCCTCTGCCACATCCTCCGTTTCCGCTCCTCTCACCACAAGAGACACCCCTGTGGGAGAGCGCATCCCTCCAGCTGCCTCACAATATTGTGCATGTACTGCGACACAGTACTCTGCAGGGGGGAGAGTCTTCAAAGTGCTTTTGAGACTACGGTCACGGAGCACCAGAAGGCCTGCTACCTACCTAAGTAAGGCCCACCCTACATCTTCCTCTCTCCACCTGCACTTTCTTATCCCTGTGGTTGGTGTACCTTCATTACCCTCCTTTCCTCTCCTCTCCTAGTGTGTCGTGTGTAAAAAAAAAAACACAAAATATAAAAGAACAGAAATTTGGAAAAAAGGCTCTTTTCAGAGCCACCTTTCACAGTTTAAAAATGGAAGTGGCAAATAAACAGTGCACAATAGATGACTGTAATTCCAAAAAAGGTCTCAATGCATTTTGTAAATGTTTCAGAAAAATCTGACTGCCAGCATAAGTAAGATGGACTCCATCTCTGCGAAAAATGTATGTGCTACGAAAGATAATATTTTCATTGTGAAAAGAGGACATGCCAACATCTCTTAGACAGGCACAAACAGCCTTATTGACATTGCGCCTCGCTTTCTCCATTCTGGAGCAAATGAAGAAGAACGCAGCCACATTTGTCTTTGCGCAATACGAGAAAAAATTACTTGGGAATTTGGAAACATGTGCATGACCTTCCCAAGTCCTTCTTTCATTGCAAATTGCAAAGAAATTCCAGACACATGTCCTAAACTGTTCCCTCCACAATGAATTATAATTATGTCTGGATGATGCTCTGTATCTAAAGTAGCAGAGAGAGGTACCAAGTCCAGCCACTTCATTCCACGCACTCCATGTCAGTGCACTTCCACATCATGGAATCCAAGATCTGCAGCTACTCCACAGCCTTCTGCATGCACTTGCAACCAATGTATCCATGAGTCTCCCAAAATCCAGATGATCTGTTTTCGGAAACACACAGCCATAGCTATCTGTTCTTCTCTCCGGAAAAAGACGTTCTGACAAAATCTCTCCTTACACAACACACCCAGTAAACTTTACTGACCAATCCCTAGCTCCGCTCATTCTCATTTGCATGACTCTCTACCCCAAAATCCCTGTATGTAATACGTGCTGTCCGCGGACTACTGCCATGTCTACCGCGGACTACCGCCATGTCGGCAGATGTATCGAAAATATGAATGTGGTGAATGTAAATTTAAATAGTGTGCCCCATTTCCCCTTTGAGGTTGGCTCTGGTTTTTTTGCAGATACTTGACAGACACCTGCTATTTTGTATTTTTTGGGGGGGTTTTTCTTCTTACTTTACTACTAAAATCTTCACATAACCTTCCCAAAAGCAACCCTTGCATTCCAAAACAGCATGGCATTTCCCAAAAAAGATAAGGAAATGCCATCTTCTTTAAAATAAACAGCATTACTGGAATCAATATTCTCATTATTACAGAAAAACATACCAGCTCTAAGCATGAAAGCACACATGCCACGGTTGATTGCACACCTAGCAATGTTTTGCTGAGGACAAAAAACAGAACTATTGTCCCATATTGCCCTAGGTAGTTATCCAGAATAAATTACTCTGGCATTTGGAAGGATGTTCATTATTGCTTGAACCAAGTGTTCCAAATCTGCCAACAAAGTAGGGGCACTGGCGTAGCCCAAATGGAAAGCGCCATAGTGCAAAACCACCAGATGGGGACTGTTCATCCTGCCCATATCTTCACAAACTTGTACAATTCACTGTACATTGCAATCAGGCACAGCGTTCCACACCACCTCCACTCCCTTAACATCGAAATTGTTTGCCACATGCCTGCATTGAGCATATTGCTGTAAAGCATGCACAAACATATCTCCAAGCACCAACATCCTGACTTTCTCCACCTCTGCCATCTTCACTACACACAGTCTCTTTCAACACAAATCCACAACCTCAACATCTGATTGGCTGATCCTTACAGTCCCCTTTCCATGCTGGATTTTCTGGAAAACCCCAAATGTGGTACGCCCTACCCTATCTGCAGACAGCCGCGGTGTCTGCGAGGCATGTAACTCTTAGCCAGCCCTTTTACCCTTCCACATCACTCTCGGTGCCATTCCCTCATTGGATACAGCTAAGCAGTCACACAACCATCCACCAATCACATCCAAGACCTCTACATCTAAATCCATCATCAGAGTTCCGCACTTCAAATGTACTGTTGATCAAGTCCCATATCATTGGAAAGCACCTACTGCAAAAACTACTCTACAAGTCTCCAGGATTTCCACTTACAGATGCATGCATATCCACATGCATGAATACAAACTACATGTATGCATATTTTATTCACAGTACATGTACAACTCTTATGAATGCATATAAACAGTGTAATGCCACTAAACTGGCATAAGCTATAAAATGAACTTATTGCAATTGTTCCCACCTTCTATAATCAACTGTCACTTCCAAACCTGTCTGCTATCTACAACACAGCTTCAAAAAACATTTAAAATTCTACTCATTTGCAAATCATGTTGAACTAACATATTGTAAATAAAATATAACGGCTGCACATAGTCAAATGAAATGCATGCATACACTATGTTCAGATATCAAACAAGAATACTACTACAAAAACATAAAAATCAACGTCTAAATTAACATCAGTGCTATAAACACACAAAATGACTGACTTCTTTCTTTTACAATTGCAGTGATGACCACTCTCCTGAAAATCAGCAGCATCTGAACTACAAACAACATATCCGAAGAAACCTGCTCATTCCACAAAAAAAGAGTAAGAGATTAGCAGGCAGAATGGCACACAAATCCCCGTTTTATGGAACACAAATAACATAACTCAACCCCTAGAATGTTAGTATTACAAAAAAAAGAACTGTTTTAATTTTATACCATTCGGTTTACTATTAATGCTTCTCCTCACCACTAGCTCACTTTCTACTCTCATCTGAACCACAGTATAGTAACACACAAATAGAAGAATAGCCTTCCCAACTAATTGTAACTGCCCAATGCACAATCACACACCACCACATATCTCTTTCCCATCATACTCAGACACTCATGCACACAGTACACATATATCGTAGAACGGCCCAACTCATACCTTCTTTTTTTTTCAACAGACCCCAAAGAATGCCTACCAAAAAGCAAGTCCGTAGAAAGCAACACAGAAAAAAGCAAATGAAAATGAAAGTGTCCAAAATAAGCATCCTCTCTACCACAGTTTGTACAAAAAGTTCAAGCAAAACAGCTAATACAGTCATTTAGCGAAACAAAACAAGCTTCCAGTACAGAAACTTTGCCTCCTCTTTCAAAATGTAAAACGAAACAGAAAATGATTAACAAGAATTCAGCTACCACTACTGCTAAAACTGCTCCTATAAATCTTGATATACTAGCAAGTAACCATACCTAAAAAATTATTTTAGCAAAAATGTTCCGCCACAGAGTCTTTCAGAATCTTATAAAAACAGGAGACAAATCATGCAAAACCTTTAATACCTACCGTAGAAAATTAATCTTAGGAGCTTTGATAGACAGTCCAATCCTTCTCAAAAGAAAGTTATTTATTTTAGTGTTAAACAGAATGAAAGCACTAACAAAATTAACTAATAAAGTACAAAAAAGACTTCTCAATAAACGTAATGTCAACAAAAATAACTTCTTAAATATCTGTGGCGGTGAATGGAGTCACACCACAAGCACAGAACCATATTTTAATGAAGAAGCATACAAACAAAACCAAACAAACACAATTGCCATACATAGCAGCGGACGAGTGTCTGAAAAACTTAATAATACCATAATGGAACAAGAAATACTGCTTACAAAAATATCCCCAGAAAACTCAGAATTACCTCTCCATTTGACTGAACCAGAACGTCCAGTATACAATTGGCCATGCACATCAAATTCCCGAAAAATCTTTCAAATCTTTACGGCAGTTCCTCAATCAGTATGTGAAAGGCAAAGACAAAATCAAAGTGAAACTGCTGCAAAATATGGATAACTACCTGTCCAGTGCGCAAATACACAGGACTACAAGGACATTCATTAGCCTGCATTTCAGGACCTATTTGCAAAAGCACCTTCCATCATATCAAAATGATATCAACACATCATTCAACTATAAGAAATCTACTCTATAAAGTGTAGTATGCTAAAAGTCCTGCTTTAGCACTAGCCAATTTAAATAACAATCTTCTACATGGTACAGCCAAAGACATACTCAAAGAAATCAAACACATCCAGAAAAAATATTTTGGAAGTGAAAGCCACTTACAAAATGCAATCACTTTACAACAGACTAGCAACTATACTACACATGGCAGCCTTCTACTACACACATACAAAAAAGAAATACTAAAATTTAAAAGTACATCTGCTGAAGTACCAAACCATGTGTGTGTGTGTTGCCGCAGAACTTTTTATAAAAGTAACACAAAAACTGTAAACGTAACATACAAAATAGAAGACAATGAAGATTCCAAATGGTTTGAATTAGCACTCTACCTTATAGCAGAAAACAAATATGATATAACCGACCCTTTAATACTTTGCAGTTACTGCACTACAAAACTTGACAACAACCAAACTCCTTCACATGCTATCACAAATAACTTGGAATTATTCCCACTACCAAAACCCCTGCAGCAACTCAATTTATATGACAGCATCATAATTCAAACAGTGCACCTATTTCAAGGAATAATACGCCTTAACCAAAAACAGCAAAATTACCTCCCTCTGAATTGGTGAAAGACATTTGTGGCAATGTAGTCAATTTACCATTAGATCTGAAAGAAAATGTGCACACTCTGGGAGTGCAACATCCAATACAGCAATCTTTAATTGTCTTAGTAAATGGTGTACCTACAAAAGACAAAAAAATGTGTCAACAATTCGTAGACTTACATAAAGTTAGACAAGCCTTGCAATATCTAAAAGACCATAATGAATACTACAAAGAAATAAATATTAAGGAAAACTTAAGGGAAACAACTGAAATAATTCAAGAGTCACCAGAAACTGGTCTATTTGAACTTCTAGATCCTGCTACAGTATCCAATATTTTAGACCATTATACAATTCATCCATTACACTCTAATGACACCATAGATGATGCACTAGAAACGTACCAAATGCGACAAACCAAAGGATCCCCAATCAGCATATGGGAAAAAAGTATAGAAGCATGTGCTTTTCCTCTACTCTTTCCTACTGGCAAAGGAGGAAGGTACGATGATACACCCACTCAACTAACAGCATCAGAATACAGCTCGTTACCAATGTATTCTGCAGATCCCAGATTTAGACAAAATGTGGAATACATATTCCACCTGCTCTTTGAAAGTGAACTAGCAACTCTATGTTACAGAGTTGCACACACAATGAAATCAGGAGCCCACTTTCAAAATGTGTCAGCTACGCAATTAATACAAAAAGTGCAAGAAAAATATGAGGTTTTACAATCAAGCATTACAAATCCATTAGCAAACATGCGTGGTACGAAAGACTACTGGTTCCGATGTCACAGAGATGTACGTTGTATGATAAGAAACCTTGGCCCACCCACTTAGTTTGTTATATTAAGTTGTGCAGAATATGCATGGGAAGATTTACATGATTCCCTGCGCATATCAAACAAAAACAAATCAAACATAGATATACTAACACCCAGGGAACTCTGCTCTCTAGATCCTGTTAATGTTTCAAGATAATTCCATCATTGTTTCATTGCTATACTACACGTTATTTGTAATAAAACTGTTCCTCCCCTCGGAGAAGTGCAACACTTCTTTTGGAGAAAAGAATACCAATCCAGAGGAGCACCACATATCCACATGCTTTTATGGATTAAAGATACTCCTAAATTTGGTCAAGACAGTGATGCCACTGTTTTACAGTTTATCGTAAAATTTGTCACTTATGAAATTCCATCGGAAGCAACAAATAGTGATCTTCATGCACAAATTGTACAATTTCAAAGACACAAATGTGGCAATTATTGTCGTTGCAAATAAAAAAACAAAGGGAAATACTACACCAAATGCCGCTCTGGTTTCCCTAGACCAGTTACATAAACAGGTGAAGTGAACAACTTCATGTCTTCAGTTAGACATTGGGCCTCATTACGACCCTGGCGGTAAGGGGTTTACGCCAGCGTTAGCTGCGCCGACCCCTTACCGCCAATTACGAGGTCCCTTAGCGCCATGGCGCTTTTAACACCTGCTTTTAGCAGGTGTTAAAATCCATGGCGCTAAGGGACCATGGAGTTAATTACGCCACCGTAATTTACGGTGGCGTAATTAACGCCTTCCCCACTCCCATTATGCCCTATGGGGCAAAAATGGGAATGGGGAAGGGTAAATGGGGATTGGGGACTTACCGCCCCCGCCAACCTCGGAATGGGGTGGTAAGTCCGCCAACCACCATGGCGTAAACATAGTTTACGCCATGGTGGTAAAGTCACGGCCCAGGCGGTAACTTACCGCCTGGGTCGTAATGAGGCCCATAGTGTTAAAGGTAAATCACCTAAGAACACATATTACATAAAAAGATCAGAAGAAGCAAAATATATCAATGATTACAATGCAATCATTGCCCTCTTATGGAATGCAAACATAGATGTGCAGTACATTGAAGACAATTCCACTGCAGTTGCACGATATGTTACAGCCTACTTAACAAAAGCAGAAAAAACAGAGCTTCAAGACCTCGGAATGACCTATCATCAGACAAAACACTTTCTCAGAAATTGTACAGTTTAGGCATAAAAATGCTCTCTGATACAGAATGTGGCTCCTATGAAGCTGCAGATCATTTAACTAGTACTGCTTTGTATGAAAAATCAGAAAATATAGTATGGCTAAGTCTTGGTCCTGCTAAATCTAGAAAAAGAGTTCTCAAATCATACAACGACATAGAAACAATAGCCAAAAATGATCCCAAAAGCCAAGACATTTTGAAAAACAATTTACGAGACACATACTACCCAAACAGGAGTACCACTTTGGAAACCATGTGTCTATACCACATAGCCCAAAACTTCACATACAAAAATAATATAAAACCAGATGAAAATAAGGTAGATATAGAGTGACAAATTGTGAAGGGTGCTTAGTGAAACTTACCAAACAAAGCTTATTTAATAATATCAAATTGTCATTAAAAACTCCTCAACATAAAGAACTATATTACATGTCCCTGCTACAACTTTTTAAACCATGGAGAAAAGAAGAAGAGATACTAGAAAACTATGACTCCTATGAAGGCGCTTTCAAAGCAAATGAAAGCACTATCACCGATGTAAACTTTACACAGTACAAAACAATATTGCACAATGAACAGCAACACGAAGAAGAACTCCAGGCCCAACTAGATAAGGACACTCCCGACAGTAGTCAACCTTCTGTAACAGGAAGCCAAGAACCACTGGGACAGCCACCAATAGCAAATGAAGTAGAATTAGCTATGACAGAAGTAGAGAACACCATGTGCCACTATGAAGAAGATACAGAAGACTTAACTGTACTACAATCAAAATTGAACGAAGAGCAGCGTACCATTTTTCACGAAGTAACAAAATAAATTGCACATGGTGTACAACATGAAAATAACGAATGTACCTGTCAAAATTACAAACCTATACTACTATACGTCAGTGGTGAAGCTGGTTCAGGCAAAACATTCTTAATCAAAATCATCAGCAAGTTCCTTCAACAATTGACAAACAACAAACTGTCAGCTGCTGTAACTGCCCCCACAGGTTTAGCTGCCTACAACATAGGCAGTGTCACTTTACACCGATTACTAGTCCTTCCAGTAGAACAAATTAGAATATTACAAACTTTCTAAAGAAGCTGCAATGGAACTACGCAGAGTGTTAAAACAAATGAAAATGCTACTAATAGATGAGGTGGCCACGGTCTCCAACCTAATGTTGGCTTTGATTCACCTGAGATTGCAAGAAGTACTTAAAACAAACTATGAAGAGCTCTTTGGAGGAAAACAATTATTGTTTTCGGAGATCATCAATTGACACCAGTGAAAGGTGAACCTATTTTTAAAACCTTAGGACACAAACTCTGCCGTAAAACTGTTGGCAGCATAGAAAATGTTAACCTTTGGCAACATTTCCAATACAGAGAATTAACAGAAAACATGCGCCAATCTGTAGACCTCACTTACGCCAACATTTTAAAAAGTATTAGAGTTGGTGTACTATCTCAAAAGCACAAGCAATATTAAAAACACGGCACATCCATGCACTTTATGACCATAACTCATGTGCTACTGATGGCATGGAACAATTAGCACACAAAAATGTCAATTGTATGTCCTTAATGCCAACTCTTGCAATCTGTTCCAAATTCAATGAAACAATGTTGAAAAAAGAAATGCAACCAATAATTGAAATTTGCTCCACAGACAAACTGGACGTACATGGTATGACACTACCCATGTGTCAACAAGCCACAACAAGACTAAATAAACACAACTGGTTTGGAGGAAATATTATCTTAAAATGTAGAGTAATGCTTAAACATAACCTTGACGTGGAGCAAGGACTAGTAAATGGAGCACTGGGTACAGTACAGTTGTTGGCTTTCAAACATACCCACGTGACAACAACATTCAGTTTGTCAATATTCTATTTGACAAACTTTCAGAAGTAAAAAGGATAGGGTGCTCAACAGCTCGATTCCTTCTCTTCAAAGACATGTATGTACTCAGAGAACAATTTTCTCTAACTCTAGCATACGCAGTCACCTTTCTCAAATCACAAGGTCTTACCTTAGGCAAAGCATATATAGATATTGGCAACACAGTCTTTAAAGAAGGCATGGGCTACGTAGCACTATCACGCTTACGTACACTTAATGGTCTATTTCTAATCAACTTTGATGCAAGTAAAGTAAACGCTGATATTCCTTGCATTTCAGAATACAATAGACTACGTTCACGTTCACTATAAACCCCCATCTAAAAACATATCCTGTTCCACAAAAAGGAAAACGTTGTAAAAGAAAACTAATTCAAACAGAAATGCAACAGGATCTCACTGCAAATCCTCCAAAGAGAGTAAAAGAAGCTAATACTTCATCAATTACCACAACCAAAGAAGAACCTATTACACAAAGTAACTCAGGTACTTCTTCAAAGAAGCAACTCACACTCCGAAAAAATGACTTGGAAACAGAACTATCTGGTCCATTCAAATGTTCAAATATAACTGGTCTAAGTTGCTACGCAAATGTTGCAATGAATATTCTATTTCAATTGCCATCAATTGTTGACAACATTTACTTACACAGTACAGACCAATTGTGTTTGCAAATGTTAGTCCTTCATAGAAACGCAACAAACAATCCTGACAACACATATAGTGTTCATGGAATAAGACAAGAATTGGACTACTGTGCTGGAATGGTGAAATTCACTATAAACTCACAAGAAGATCCACAAGAATTTCTAATGTACTTACTACAAGTACTGGAAAACAAACATGTGGAAACATACATGAACTCTGCAACAATGTGGCACAGGAACAAATCCCTAATGAACGCTTTGTGTATGTATCCATACCTAATTGTGAATCCGTTCCATTTCAGCAACTTGTACAAAATGCAAACCATGGTAGATTATGTACTACCTGCAATTCAGATAATCGCTCCACCTTACTAATACAAACACATAGTAAATACGTAATACTAATGCTTCTACGTTACAATGCAGATGGTACCAAAAACAACTGCAAGCTGACTGGATTCACACATGGTCAAGTATCATTTGGTAAGAAAACCTTCACAACAATAGGTATAATCTACCACGCTGGAGCCACAACCAATTCAGGTCACTACACTGCATTTATAAAAAAGAAATGTAGATGGTTTGAGTGTAATGATAGTACCATTACTCTAAAGCAGAGATTACCAGAAAATCTTACAAACGCTTATTTAATCTTCTTAAAACCAAAATTCGTCCATGCTCCCAAGACTCTAGGCCCTGGCCACAACCACCGCAGCATATCATACCCATAGATCACACCCACAGAATCTAACATTTTAACTGTCTATATGGGCCAACCCATATCACACTTTTTGCAAAGTTTGGTGAGGATTCCTCCAGGGAAAGCGAAGTTATAAGCCACCCAATGGTGGCTTATAACATCGGTGCATATAACTTCAGTCTTGGGTGCATGGGCTTTGGCCATGCACTGATGACTCTAGGCCCTGGCCACAACCACTGCAGCATATCACACCCATGGTGGCTTACAACTTCGGTGCTTATAACTTCGGTCTTGGGGGCCTGGCCGCAACCACTGCAGCATATCACACCCATAGAATCAAACATTTTAACCGTGCCAAATGGGCAT
This sequence comes from Ambystoma mexicanum, assembly GCF_040938575.1. Taxonomy (NCBI): domain Eukaryota; kingdom Metazoa; phylum Chordata; class Amphibia; order Caudata; family Ambystomatidae; genus Ambystoma; species Ambystoma mexicanum. The sequence goes on along the minus strand of NC_090934.1, from coordinate 649,465,456 downwards.
TTTCTATGTCTGCGGACACCGCGCATGTCCTTAGAACAGTTTCAACTTGCCTGTGGACAGCACGGACGGGAATAGTTTCCTTAGGACACCCCTCATTTTGACTAATTACGGACATCCTGGACAGTGCGGGCATGGCGAATACATCAGGGGCACCTGCCACCTAAAGAAATACAGTATTTGACCCATCTCTTACTCCCCAAACCTCCCCAAGCACTCTTGCACACAAAAACACTCCCCAAAACTGCATTTTGCCTCTGTTCACCGCTGCGCTGTCATCAGATCCAAGATGGCAGGCGCATCGGAACAATCTGACGCACTTCACGCTTTTCACCATCCAATCAGCAAAGACGTCACATTTCCGCAGACATGACGCAGCCGATCAGCCAATCGGTGTCCTGTCCGCGGATATCACTAATATCACTAATTTTTTTTAGACCTACTTTTTGATCGTTTTAAAAAAAACTACTGGACGGATTTTCACCAAATTTACAAAAGCACGCTTTCGGGACTAAGCCGCTGCTCCTGCCGCAAATTTGGTGAAAATCCATCGCAAAGTTTTTTCTCCATTCAGTCTATGGGAAACAAAGAAAATTTTGGGATCCCCCCTATAACTTTGCCCCCCCCCCGGACCAAACCTCACCAAACTTTAGAGTGGGCCATATACTTTTTTTGCAAAGTTTGGTGAGGATTCGTCCAGGGAGAGCGAAGTTATAAGCCACCCAAAAAGTGCTCTTCCTATGGGATTAGCAACTTAACCATAACTACACAGCCACTACTGTGGCTGTGTAATGGGGAATGAAATATTGACTTGAGTGTAGCCGAGCAATATAACTAAGTAATATCATTTGAGAGGCCATGATGAAGAGGATACGCCCATACCTAAGTTTTAAAGAACGTTAGAAGACGTTTAACCCAGAGTCCCATAGTGGAACACACAGAAAACAGATTTGATTAAAGATGGATCTAAAGGGGTTAATTTACACTTTAATGAAGTATCTGAGGGCAAGACGAGTCTTAAAGAGACGATCGTAGGAGATTTATGTGACCGGTCAAGTTTGTCTGTTTGTTTTAGGGGGTTTTGAAAAAATTATGATGTCATAGTTAAAGAAAAACTGATGATAATTAGAGAAGCGTGAAGCTGAAAAAAAAATCAAATTATTTTTTTAAAATTATATTTGATGGTTGTTTTGTTTTTTTGCAAGATTAAAATGAAACTGTGATTAACAGGATTGGAGCTTGTGACGGTTGGTGTTTACTCATGTTGTTTTATTTTCTTGAAACATATTCTTTATCTGTGATTAAAAGCAAACGATTGTCAAACAAGTTAAGAGTAGACAAATCGAGAATGGAGGATGTTACTCACTTAGTGGATCTCTGCAAGCAATTACCGAAACATGCACCTAAGCTTAGACAGTACAGTGCAGAATGGTTTAAAGGAACTGCAGATAAAATATTTATGCAGTGGCCACAAGAAGGGTCACTATTGAAGGCAGTCTTGCAGCATATGATGACATATTTGCATGCAGCATATATTGGGAAGAAGCTAGACAAGCGCATAGCGAGCTTAGAGCTCTGGAAAATATACCAAGACGAGCGAGATGAGCCACCTCCTTTAGATTGGATACTTAATGTATGCAAAGAGAGGGGTGAAGAGCCTTCTGCTCCACCCGCTCCATCTGAAATAGAAGACGAGAGTAAGAAAGACAATGGGTTATACCCATTAAGGGAACTTAAAGAAGCTGCAGGATATAGTAATCCGGCATATGAGTCACCTACGCCATGTAGTGACGAGGGTCCAGATAAAAATCCTGAGAAAGATGTAATGACAAGGATAGACGTGATAAGGAATGAAGTGATCGAGCAAGCACATCTCTAGATATAGGAAGAGAAATAAAGAGATAGAAAGGAGAAAGAGATAAAACTGATGAGATAGCACTCTTACAGAACAAATGGATGGAGGTCAGATTCTGCTTAAATTAGATGGTAAAGCCATTGAGGATGTAAAACAAAGGGAAGATCAAGATGAGCAATATAAAAAAGTCAAAGAAAGGGAAGAACGATTGAAAGACAAAGGAGCAAAAAGATAGACAGAGACGAGAGCAGTGATATCAAGACAAGCTATCAAAAAAACAAGAGAGAGCAGAAGAACAAAGAAAACGTGACAATAGACAAAGAACAGCTGATGAACAAGGGAGGCTAGAAAGATAAAGAGTAGAAGAGGAAGCAGAAGTTAAGAGAAAAAAGAATACAGAGACGAAGGGACGAGGAGATACGAAGGGAAAATGAAAGAAGGGATATGAAAAGAAAAGAGGAAAATAGAGTGAGAGGAAGCGAGAAAGCGAAGAGAATTTGACAAATATATGGAACGCAAAAGAAGGCAGAGAGCACACAATCTCGATTACTTAGGAAAGGAAGTAAGAAATCCTGAACCAAAAGTAGCATGGGAGGATATAGAGGAATTTTTTCCAGAATACAATTCATTAACAGGCCCGTCTAGAGCAAATTTAGAGACGAGTTTGACTCAAGGAGCATTGGGCAAGCGATTGATAAAGTATAGCATGAAATGAGAGCTCAGAAGGGGTCAAAGGGGAAGGGAAAAAATGATCGACTTGAGAGCACTCAGCTATATGACATAGAAGAAGCCTCATGTAGTGCGAGACATAAGCTGTCTTTAGACAGACTGAGTCTGAAAAGAAATGAAGAAGAGAGAAGTTGCACGAGTTGGGCACAGGAAATGTCAACAAAGACAAGGAAACCTTCCATGGGTAGGAGAGAGATGATGCATGTGATCCTGAGGGATGCTTTCCTATGGATAAGGAAGTAAAATGGTCGGATTTAAACGTGCCTGTATCTAAGACATCTGAGCCATTGACACAGTCAGACCGACCTAGGTGGCAACCCCATGGTGAGAGGGGGGAGTCGCTGCCTTATGTAAGTAGGTTAAGATCATTGCCAGGTAGACAGCGATGTGGTAATTTTACCCCTGCAGTAGATAGACAAATGGTGAGAAATGAGAAAGAGTTTGGAGCCTCACAGTTTCCTTTGCTAGAGAACGCAGGAACGAGCCCACAGGCCTCAAATGGATGGAGATAATCTAAAATGTAAACTCCAGAGTTTAACTTTCGGCACCAAGAAATGGATACATGAATTGGAAAAAATGACAGGAGGAAATACATTGGCTATAGGGGCCATTAAGGGTCTTTTAATCGCCATACTTGGTGAGAGAGCTGATGACGTATGGACAAGGGCAGGGTACCCTGGTGTGACTACAGTCAACACTATTCACAACGGAGCAACATTCAATAACTGTAGGGTGGCAGTCTGGAAAGCTCTTCGAGTACTATATCCGGACACGTCCAATATGGGAGCTATAATGACAAAAAAGATGCAGGAAGGAGATGATCCATTGCTTTACATTACATTTTTTCAGGAATATTGGCCCTTGGAAATGTGAAAATTGTGGGTTGAATTTATACCAGTATTCTATCATATATTATGCCAAGGGCTGCCATAGCCAGTTCAGAAGCAGCTCAAGAAGTTAGTGGGTATAGAAGCTAAACTGTGGTCGGAGATTCAGCTGACCACTGCGCATTACTGCAGACTCTTGCAGGAAAAGAATCACAAAAAGGACGATATTCGAAAAAGGCGAGGAGGCAAAGTTAGTGCAGAAAACACTGTCCAAATACACCATTGAAGGGGCACTGTTGACCAGTGTAGATGGATCGAATTCATAGCAGATAGTGAACATGCCACAGGTGAATAATCAAAGGCAGTTAGATCAAAACAATAGCAGATATGCTCCACGAGGAAGAGGATTTTCGAGGAAGGGGATGACAAGGTAATCAAGGGAATTGTCAGAATAATCAGGAAAACTTTCAGAATAACCAAGGTTTGTTTCAAAATATGCAGAATGGTAACCAGAGTATGCAAAATGAGCAGGTTGGGAGACTACCGCCTAGATGTTGGACTTGTGGAATGACAGGGCATTTTGCTCACACGTGTATGAGTCAAGGGATGGTGCAAAATGGCCAGTTATTAAGAGGGGGGATGCCAAATCCACCTGCATATTCGCAGCAGAATGGAGATGAATTTGTGCAGAATCAAACAATGCAGCAGCAAGCACTGAGAGTGCAGCAAGGCTTGCAACCACAGAAGGTGGCAGTTAATCCGCCACAAGGACAGTCACAGCAATTACCTGTGCAGCTTCAGCAACACACAAACACAGGTCAGTTAATGACTCCTGGGATAGGGGATTTCACTGCCAATGGAGGCAATCCTTTCACAAGTAATGGGACGAGGCTGTACCCGCAATTGGACAGCTCACTGAGAGACCTGATGTGTTCAATATTATCCATGACGCCAAACCCTCATGAGCAACCATGGGTGGATGTCAGTATAGGGGGCAAAAGTTTTTTGTTTCTAGTAGACACGGGTGCAACGCTCTCTTGTATACGAGAGGGAAAGTTTTCAATGAGTGGCAATGCCATGAATACTCAAGGGTTCACAGTAGCTACACGCAGAGTTCCTTTCACTGAAGAATTACCAGTTTCTATAGGAGAATGTGACATGAATGTGCCACTGCTATATTCGAGGCAAATACCTGTCAATATATTGGGATGAGATTTAATGACTAAGTTGAATATGACAATCTCGTTCACTGATGAAGGTATAGTGTGTTCAACACCAGGAATGCATTATTTAAACATGTGCGAAATTATTATGGCATTTTCAGGACTAGCTATGAGAGCGATTCCATTAAAACCAGAGGTTTTCCAGTAGGTTTTCCAGTATGGAGTACCCATTCTGTTATCATGGCTACCAGGTCTAGCAGGCAGAGCAATGAGAACTCCAGATGAATTTTTGTTTAGACCAAGAATACCTATTCTCGAAGAAAATCGACAAGTTTTCCCTTCAAGATCCAAGCAGCCATAGTGCGAGGGGGAAATGGTTTTGCTTGATGGACATGAAGATGAAGGAAAACAATGGCGCACAGTAATCGCCATCGTGGAGGGTTACAGATTGACTAATGTCACTGAGGATCTGTTTGGAGATCACCCATCTGATGACGAAATAATATTTGAGATGTGCATTACTTATTGGGTAAGAGTAATTAAAAGACAAGTTCTTCAGAAAATGATGATAGCACAAAAACGTCCAGAGTATTTTGATAATGACATGGCAAAAGTGCCAGTTTCATTATGGACCACCGGCCCCTATGACATAGGCCTACTAAAGGGGGTTGGAGAAGTAAAGATTATATTGAAACCAGGAGCAATTTTACCTCAAGCACGACAATATCCTATGTCCCGAGAGGCAGATGAAGGTATTTTTAAGACGATTTCCGCCTTGATGGATCAGAGCATCTTAGTGACGTCAGAGTCACTGTGTAATACGTCAGTTCACCCTGTGAAAAAACGTAAGGGGGGTTGTGGCATTTAGTGCAAGATTGTAGAGGCCGAGTTCCCTCTAGTTCCTAACCCCTCTAAGATCCAATGTAATAGGCCTGTTGAAGCATGATATTTCATGGTGATTGACTTGATAAATGCATTTTTCTCAAACCCATTGCACAAAGACTTGCAGGTTCTGACATCATTTACTTTTAGGCAAATGCGCCTGAAAAGCACTTGTTTACCACAAGGGTATTGTGAGTCTCCATCGATTTTCAATAGAGTCCTTCAGATGGACTTAAGCAATATTGCTTTAGAAAGCGTTGTGTTGCAATATGTAGACAATACTTTAGTTTGCAGCACCTCAGAGAAACAGTGTAGACGCGATTCTGTCCAGCTGATGATTATTCTCACTGACAAAGGATATAAAGTTGACAAAGAAAAGTTACAATATTGTCAAAAAGTAGTGCTGCACATTGATTTCAGATGAGGGAAAAAAGGTTACCCCTGAAAGAGCTGAGGCTATTTTAAAACAGCAAAGCCACACACGATAAAACACATGCAGAGGTTTTTGGGATTATGTAATTATGTCAGAGCATGGGTCTTTGACTACAGTTCGTATACAAGGCCTTTATTGCAGGCTCTAAAGAAAGCACAGGCAACACAAGAAAAATTGTGTGGACTGAGGAAATGGAAGAGGGTTTAACGAATTGAAAAAAGCAATTTGCACGGCTCCAGTTTTAGGGATTCCTAATTATGCTGAGGAATTCTTTTTGTTCTCAAATACAGATGGCACTGTTATGACATCAGTGCTCATGCAGAGAACCACGTTGGGGTAAAAGCCCCTTGCATATTACAGTGGAATCTTAGACTCAGTAATGAGCGGTCATTTTCCATGCGAGCAAAGTTTAGCCACTGCCGCGTTTGGCATAGAGAAGGCTGCAAGCATAGTGATGGGATGCTCCATGATGTTATTTGAGCATGCACTATTTGCCATTTTAGAAAAACCAAAAGGCACTTTGACTTCTCAAATAGGCTTCTGCCTATGAGTTAGTCATATCAAACCCAGCGATCAAAATAGTTCTATGCAAAATAGTGAATCCTGCCATTTTTGTGGCTGAGCCAATGACAGAAGGAGAACCTGTACATGATTGCGCAAACTATGAAGAGTTCTGTGATGAACTCCCTAGAATAAAAGAGAATGCATTAGCAGGAGGAGAGATTGTTTTTATTGATGGTTCCTCAAGGATTGATCAAAATGATGGACAAAGATATACAGGTTCTGCTGTGGTAAAACGCACATCAAATGGTGAATTTCAGGTGCTTATTAGTACTCGATTGCCGTCTCATTATTCAGCACAGGCTGCAGAATTATTGGCTTTGATACTCGCGATCGAAAATCACACAGACAAGGGAGTAACAGTGTACAGCGACTTCGCCTATATGATGTCAATGGTGCAGGCAGGGTTAGCACGTTGAAAAGGAGGGGCTACCTCTGAGCAGACTGCATGCCAGTGCAGCACGCTGCCTTATTGGATAGGCTTATTAAGGCACTACAACTCCCAGTAGGCATTGTAGTCATTACATGCGCAGCCCACACTAAAGGGGCAGATTTTATCTCACGTGGAAATGAAGCAGCAGACGCTGAGGCCAAGCGCATAGCAATTACAGATAAAGAGATGATGAATGTTGAGACTTTTGATGTGAATGAAAAATGTATTGTTATGATGACTGTATCTAAAGGATACAACCACTTGTCAAAAACACAGTTTGTGGAGGTCCAAGGGGAAGCACCTCAAGAGGAAAATAATTTGTGGACACGAAGAAGGTGTTCTTTAAACCCTTCTGAAGCATTGTGGCGACAGGACTGCACTGGTAAACCTGTGATGCCTATAGCCTTATTAAGGGTGGCGTTGGAACAGCTTCACTACCCTGTGCAAACAACTACGGAGAATCTCGCCACAACTATTGCTGAGGATTGGTTTGTGCCAAAATTAATGGAGCATGTTACTTTTTTTATAGTGGATAGATGGATCTATTGCAGTCCAAGTGGACAGTGCATGCTCATGACATGGAACAAGGATGAGCATTTGAAATCAGCAGGATGCCTGAAGGGAGTCATAAAGATATGGATCCCATAGAAACATTTCTTCAGACAAGGATGTCTAGATGTGAAGGATAATGAGAAAGTGGTCGATGAATCGCCCAGAAAGGGGAGTGTAGAGGAGGAGCCAAGTACCCCTACTCCAACCGCCCCACCCCCATTGCCTATAGAGTGGGAACCAAAATATGTGACGTATGCAGAACAGTTGAACCAACAAAGGGCATAGCGTGGACTCTGTGCAGAACCAATAAGAATACCCATACCTAGGAGAATCTAGGAGGCAAGGCACCCATTGACAAAACCGTACCTGCATACAACACAATATGATGGTCATTTGAATGAGATTCCTGAAGAAGCAGAGCGGATGAATGGCAAAGGTGCATGGTGACGTTCCCACAGAAAGAGATGACACACACAGAAGAGATGCAGGGACCAGAGAATGCAGATATTCTCTGAGGCATCAAGAAAGTACCAAGTATAAGTGACATCTTGGAATCAAGGTGAAGAAGCTTATGCCACCTGAACAGATGAAGATATTAAACTAGTTTATACATGTACAGATGCAAAAGAAATGCAAGCAGCAAAGTAATCTTAAAAGCTAGCCTCAAGCTTTATAGTAAATAGATTGCTTTAAGCGCCAATATGTATATAGATGCATATGAATGAGTAAAGGATGGATGTTTCCACTACACATTATGAGCAGTGCTGAACATTAAGCAAGAAGGCCTCATTTCAGTGTCTCAGTTAAAAAGCAAATTGGATTACAAATGAATCTCAGCAAAAGGAGTTGGATGAGCCAAGAAGCTAAGGTCTTATTAAACTGGAATTGGCTGACATTGGATACAAATCGTGTGAAAGAACAGAGACTCCTGTCCAGAAGGCTTGAGCAAAACAAAAGACGTCAGAGGACTATTAGAAAATAATATTAAATACACTAAAAGACTCGATTCCATGGTCTCCAGTCATGTGGAAGAATGAAGTTGGACGATTGAGGTGGTCACACCTACGCATGAGGGCAGGCTGTGCCCACACTCCTTAAATTTCTCAGAGCCCAGTACAAACTCAAGGCCAGTCTTCAAAGCACTAATTGACACAGGACCATTGAGGTGATGATGGATTGATACATTAATTGGTGGGAAGCTGGTGTTAAACGAGCTCACCAGCACCTGGATGTTCAGTCTGCATGCTGCTAGACGTAGGTGGAAAAGTACTGACGGGGGTTAGAAGCCAACCAATTGTAGAGGGCCGCGTAATTAAGTGTCCTATAGTTTTAGTAGCCAATGGAACTTAGTGTATTTAGTGAGGTTCATAGTGGCCATTTTGAGGTGAGGGCTTAGTTGCCCCACCGGATGTTAAGTACCCTATCCCTTTCCTTCACTGTTGTATACTGATATGGAACTTATCCTTAGATATTCACTTAGAGCCTGTCACTCCCGCCAATAGGTTTTGTAGTTTGCCACGCAGGATGACGTGGCTAAGTGACGCAGGTCAGCACTTCACTGATGATGATTTTGCATGATATAATCACAATTTTTACTAAAATTAAGTGAGTAGGAAGATCGAGTGAGTGCTGATGTTCGTTGTACTCCCTGTTTTAGACATTTGACATTAAAACAGACTCCCTTTTGCCAAACTACCTGAGGAGTCTTGATTATTGATGTATGAATACAATCTGAATCCCCATCCATCTCAAGGGTATTGCTACTCATCTTAAAGGGCTGGGCAACCCAGTTCAACTGGGGCCCACTTGAAGCCCTGTAGATCTTGGGGTGGGCTGGTAATGTCTGTGAGGGGAAAGAGGTCTGATTTGCTACAATTCACCCAGGGGCCTGAGATCTCTCACAAGTTTAGAATATCTTCCATGATACGCATTAAGTGTTTTCGGGGGCCTGAATGTACACCAGCGCATCATATGCATAAAGGGAAATTATCTGCGGCTCCTCCACCATTCTGATCCCCCAGTGTCTATGTTTGAGTCTTGTTAAGTCTGCCAATGGCTCAATAATAATAGCAAATATCAGGAGTGGTAGGGAGCATCACTGATGGGTACCTCTGCCTATCTCAAATTGCAAGGAGAGCAACCCATTTGTTTTGACCCTGGCTACCGGTGATGCATAAAGGAGGTGCAAGGCTGTAAGAAACACTGGCCAAACCCGCACTTTGATAGCACAGCAGACATGAAATGCCAAGGTATGAATTCAAATCCCTTTGAATGTCTAGTGTAGCAATCCATCGCCTGGACCACAGGGTCTATCTGTGACAATATGTTAAAGAGGCGCCGCATTTACAGTGCTGCGGACCTTCCCGGGAGGAATCCGGACTGGTCCAGGTGAATAATGTATGACATGACTGGCATCAGTCGAGTGGCAAGTAATTTTGCGAACACCTTTACATCTGTATTAATTAAAGAAAGGGGACGATATGAGCCGCATTGGTTTTCAGGTTTCTCTGGTTTCAACAGCTTCACGCATGCTGCCAGGAAGCAACTGGGACATGAGGGATTCTTGCCACACCTGTAAAAGGTGTGGAGTGAGGATTCCCTTGTAGCGCTTATAAAATTCAGCTGTGAGGCCGTTGGTGGCAGGGGATTTCCCTGATGGCAGATGGTCAATTGCCTGTATAATATCAGATAAAGAGATGGGAGATCCAGTAGGGCCCTGGTGTCTTGTGAAAGCAGACTGAGCGGGAGAGTATCAAGGAACATATCTATGGGCCTCATTACAAGTTTGGCGGTAGCCTTGCCGGTAAAACTGCCAGGCTGCCGCCAAACTTGCAAATTTTTCCAGCCCCTGGCAGTGGGGACCGCCACCGGGCCCCATGGGCTGGGCTGATGTGCTGGCCTCCTCGTCCACCACCAACCTGGATGACTCCCCACTGTCTCCTGCATCGGATTGCCCCTGTGTGGTCTCACCTGTCCCTCCCGCTGCTGAGGAGCCCATGATGATGGAGCACCGACTCCAAGACCTGGGCGTACAGCGCTGGGTCGATGCGCTCCAAGACCTGCATCTCATTGTTGGTCAACAGGCCCTGGTGCCTCACTCCATCATCACCAGCCTTGAGGAGGCACCGGGCCTTGTTGAGGGTCCTGGACCTGAAGTCTTCCCAGCGCTTACGGACATGTCAGTAGTAGCGGGGTGCCACCCCCTCCGAGTTGAGTGCACCCACGATATCCACTCAGATCTTACTCTGTCCTTCCTTGTTGACTCCCGATGGTCCAGGGAAGAGGGTATCATAATGCTCCAGGACTTGCTCCACCAGGATGCCAACTTCCCTGGAAGAGAAGCTGATAGCCCTCTGCCTCTCTGCCGGTGGGTTGCCACTTGCCTCAGATGGAGATGGGTCAGACATGGCAACCCCCGAGGCAGGTGTGGGTGGGCAGGTGATCCTGGGGCTGGGCTGTGGAGTGATGGAATGGCAGTCAGGAGTCTTCAGGATCAGCAGAGGTGGTCTCAGCAACAGGATCACTGGCAATGGCTTCAGAGCAGGCACCAAAATGCAAGGCACGTGGGCAGCAGGCACACGGGGTGGGCTGGCAGCAGCAGATGGCTGTAGGAGGCAGCTCGGGCAGTTGGAGGCAGGTAAATGGACTTGTGGGCAGGAGCGTGGGTCTTCTGTGTGCTTTCGCGTGGCCTTCTGGATGCAGAGTGACTCCACACATGCAGAAACAGCGTGTTAGCGTGTAATCAGAGGAAAGGCCCAAAGCGCGTAAGTTACGTGACACGCACTGGATGTTGGGCATTGCCGTTCAGTACCGGTTAAAGGTCCACGTAGGCCAACAGTGCAATGTATGGGCTTTTCGTGGAGACCGACGCGTGATATTCATACTTTTGTGGGTTCACGTGCAAATTGTTCACTACTGTGGCAGTGCGTACTTCTTGTTTTGCTGGGGAAGTTGCCTACGCGCACATGCACATGTGCTTTTCTTCATTTTTCTAGGCAGACGGTGAGTCACGCACCCATTTTTCCCACTGTAGTTGCCCCTGTGTGTCGTGTAAACCCATTTTTGATGAGGTCATAGTAGCCTATGTGTTCCCAGCGTATGCATTTTTGGTGTTTCTGGGTGCCACAGCGTACTGTAGGATGTTTTTTCATCGCACGTGGGCTACCGAGGGGTTGCATGCACATTTGTTTTTGTTTTTGGGGTGCCTGAGTGTTGCGTGACCCATTATTTTTTCCCAGGGGTCACATACAGCCTTGCTGGAACACAGTGGTACTTTTCCATCATGTACCCTGCCCCCTCACTCCAATTGCCCAGGACAATTTTTGTCTGCACCTCCCATTGCGCTAGTACATCATTGCCATGACTGGGAGGGCAACAAGTGGTAAGGGAGGCAAAGCTTAGTGACCTCCTAGATGTGGCTGCGGTGGACGAGGTGGCTGCGGTGGGCGAGGTGGGCCAGGCTGGCCAACGTGGACGACGTGGCTAGGGTGGTCCACAAGGGCAAGGTGTCCAGGCCCATGCAGGGATAGCCATGCCCTCCCCCACCAAGTGGGTCAGAGAGATGCAGCTGCTGCTGACATCCCAAGCACCCGTCAGACCCGACAAGCAGTGCCATCTGCTGTCCCGAGCAGCCAGGGTGTGGAGCTGCAGGGGCAGCTGCGGCTACCACCACCCTGGCTCTGGGTCAGCCAATCCAGACTGCAGAGATCCCAGAACAGGCACAGGGTGACTCAATGGCTGATTTCCGTGTCCAGAAGGCCAAGCCACGTGTGGTGCAAGTTGCTGTCATCAGGACACGTGGATCTGGAGCACCAGTGTCATCTGCTGTCCTGAGCAGCCATGTGTGGAAGCTGCAGGGGTAGCTGCTGCTACCACCACCCCTGCTCTGGGTCACCCAGCCAGGACTGGATTGGTCCCAGCCCTTGTTACCGAGGCAAGTGCGCCACAGGGTCCTGGCAACAGCACCCAGCTGCCAATACCTGCAGTCAGACCTTCGGTTGTTACATCATTGCCTGAATCCATTGGCCAGTCCACCTGTACTTCAGCCCCTACTGACCAGAGCGGCACAAGCCACTCAGGGCCGCACCATCTTGCAAGAGGAAGAAGCATGATCCAGAGGTACAGGCTGGTACCCCAGACACGACTCCGGAGTCCCACACGTCAAGGAAGCAGAGTTTCTGTGATCAGGAACTGGACACACTTGTGGACTACGTGAGGGAACACGGCCGCAACATGCTGGTGCAGGCAGGGAGCACACATATGCCTGCTCAACGTAGGGCCGACTGGCAGTGCCTCACAGACTGTATCAGTGCCTTGGGATATGAGAGGCGCACAGCAGATGATGTTGTTAAGCGTTGGCATGTCCTCAAACGCCGAGCAAAAGACAAGCTGGCTTCAATTTTCCCCTCTACTCTGGTGACTGGCAGTGGGACACCACCAGAGGATGAAGAACCCACTGCACATGAGGAGATCGCTGGTGATTTCATTGCAGTGGAGCAGGTCCAAGGCGTGGGAGACCTGCCAAATTATGAGACAATGTCCGGTGAGTGGTGATGCATGTGTGTCCAGGCCATGAGTATGTTGCTTGGGTGATGTGTTATGATTGTCTGCCAGTTCAGGCTACATTGACATGACTGCCATGTGTGACCCATGTGATGTTGGACTGATACGTGCTTGTTGTCATGCAGACTTCATACAAACCATGTCTTGCACACAGAGGCAATCCTCATCACCACACCTGCTCCTTCCTTCCATGTCAATCTCTTTGCAGCCTCTCTTGGCCCTATTCTTGCTCCAACCTATGGTCGCGGATAGCCTGTGATGATCTTACACTCAACACTCACCTTCTATCGTCACATGTCTGACGTCTCTGTGAGGTCACCCTGCAAGCTGTTCCTCCTCAGAGGCATTCTTCCTTACCTCTCCATCCCTCAGCAGCTCACTGTCTCCACAGGACTGGTGATTCCCATGGTGGACTACTGCAACGGGCTGTACCCGAATTACTATGAATATACACTCTTCCCTCTGCAACTCTGCCAGACCTGGACTGTGTGGAACGTCCTTTGACCTTGGTGCAGGGTATCTCACTCAGACTCAGACTGTGCGGATGTGGCTATGAGTGTTCATTCCTGGACCCTGTGCATTCCCTATGGGTCCTGGGCAAGCTGCAGTATTTGCTTCCTTCTCATGGCATTTGGTCACCCCTTTACTGCTCACTCAGGGTCAGTTGCTCCTCATGGCCATTATTTTGGGATTCTTGTCTGTGTCGAGCGGAAGCCTCTATGTAACTGCTGTTGTTGCTTCTCTGGGTCTGGGGGCAATTCTGATGCTTCCTCATGTGTTGTGCTTACTGTCCTCCTCTCCCCTGCTGTAGTCCCAGATGGCTGAAAGAATGCAATTGACACCTGCCTACACTGTCTGCTACAACACAGTGCTCTGAGGAACCATTTTGAGCCATGCACTGCCTCCAAGCAATCCCCCGCCCATGGGGGTGGGGTTTGCTGTATCCCTACAACCCACTACAAACACTTTACACAGAATGACTGAACTTGCCATTACACTTGCATCAGTCCACAACATTCACAAAACTGCCTCTGTGTTCTCAATGATAATTGAGGCCGTATACGTGTACTGCACTGCACCCACACACTCAGGGGCGTTGCTAGGGGGGGGCTTAGGGGGCTATAGCCCCTGATCTTTTGGTTGTAGCTCCGGATAGAATCTCAGGAGCTACAGCCAAAAGACTAGCTAGCCCCCAGTCCCAACAGTTCCGACATCAGCATAGCCCCGGGTCTTTTCCAGACCTGGCTACTCCCCTGCACACACTTCTGAACCCTGTTCTCCCCTTCCACATGCCTGTTCACTTGCGTGATGTCAAGGTGACCTGCGCTGTCACGACCCTCGCCCAAAACCCCCTTTGGCAAACCCATTGGCCAGGTGGAGTCAGGACTCGGGCCTCTAGAGCCTGGCATCCTCTTCAAAAGTCCGTATGGGGCCAGTCCTGGTGCCTATGGTGCCAGGCTCATACACCATGAAAAACAATGTGCTTGGGAACTACTTTATTGTATTGTGTATGGAGGCATCCACATAGCTTGGTTCCTAAGAACCAAGCTATGCGTTGTAGTGTTTTGGGTGTGGTAGCCTAGGGACTACTTTACCTGGACTATTTTGTTGGGGCTATTTAAACCACACCCGAGCAAGATAACACGCTTCGCGTTACTTTGCAGCTTGCAACGTGACGCTCACCGTGTCCAGCTATTCCCTGGAACCTCAGAGAAGCAGAACCGGCAAGGAGACAAAAGGAACATCATTAGCAGCAGCATCTTACCTGCAGTCTTCATCTTTAAACACTCGCAGCTACTGAGAACAGCTTCCTCGAATCTGCACGCTTCCCGGACAGAACGACCTGAAAGAGGAAGACAGAGGCAATATTAAAATTAAAGAAAGCAGTAGAGACATTTACAAATTACGAACTGCTCAAAAGGCTTACCTGGCTGGTCGCCTCTCGGCTGGCACCACTCCGGACATTCCACTCGCGCTGAAGAACACCGTGACCTACAAGGAAGGAAAACACAGGTTAGCAAAGGCAAGACTTTGCAGCGCTGCGCATAGCGCTTACTTACCGCATCATAGCACTCTTAATGCGCCATCATTTACCAGTGGGGCTCAACCAAGCCAGTTCGCCGCGCTGAAGCTACGCATACCTAAGGGAGAAAAAAGAGACATTTTAAACAAAGAAAGGCATGCAGGATAGCAACAAACCTAAAGAACAGCAATAAGACCTACCTGAACAATATCAAACGGGCCGGCGTCAGTGAAGTAACTGGACCGCACTCGCCCATGAAAGACAACGCGCCCCTGCAAAAAAGGCAGGACGGAGAGCACACCTAATTCTACCACAAGGGGAGGAGAGGGCGCCAGAGGGACTGAAATCATACGGGGTTGGAGGGAGGATACTTACCCCAGTCGGTCAGTCTTGAACACAGTCCTCCTGTATTTCAGACAGAACCTTCCCCGCAGACCACATCAGGGCAAAGCTGAGAAGCATATCAGCGAGTAACCTGGCTGGGTGGCGTACCTGTGGATACCACGTGAGCGTAACAGCCATTGATGAATCCATGTGCCTTCCTTCACTGTATTTCAACACCCTAGCGTCGTTGAAGCCTGTGACACATGTGTGTTTTATCATAGTGATTTCAATGAAATGTCAAATGACATGCATTGTACATGGCTCATGGACAGTAGTATCGAGCTTCCATCTGGGTCTGGTTGACAGTTCGGGCATGGTAGCGCTACGTGCCATCTGTGTGTTGGCATCTGTCATGTTTGTTGATGGACTATGCCAGTCACAAGCTTGTGTGTGATGCAGGTGCTATGTACCATGCAGTACATGTCTTCTTTTGCCATTTCACACACATCCATGCCTTCTTCCAGGCTCCCCTTCCATCTCATTGACACTGCGTTTGTGTCATGTGTGACTTAGCTGGTTCATGTGTTGGCTGTCAACATTGTGATACCTGTGTGTGGCCTATTCTGTTAACATGTGTGTTCATGTCTTCTTTTGATTTTCTGCAGGTGATGAGGCACTGGAAGCAGTGGAGGAGGACGTGAAGGAGGAGGAGATGGTGGAGGGAGTGATGGATTCAGATCCCCAACCAGGCATCAGTGGAGGCCATGGTGTGGTAGCCAACAAAAATCCATTGGTGCTCCAGACCATCCTGGCCAGAGGTGTCTCTGAGTCCACCTCTGAGGATGCCTATGCCTCTGGTGCAGAATCGGACATTGAACCCTCATTGATGTCACAGGTGAGTGATTCTGCTGTGGTTGCTGTTCTGTCTGACACATCTGCGGGGGGGTACACCCCTCACAGGGCCAGTCAGTGTCGGTACGTCCGTCTGTGGTGGTTTACGGATGCAGGTTCATGCTCCACACTGTTTGCTCCTGTTCCTGGGACAGCTCAGCAAGGGAGAAATGCAGTCCTGCAGCCACAGGCAGTGCCAGCACAGCAAGGGCCAGGTACGCTTGGGCCTGACAGGTGTGGTGTCCGGCAACACAGTTGCCGTGTGCCACCCGGGAATACGGTCTGGGAGAATTCCATGTATGCCATTGCACAGCAACATGGGGCATCATGTGAGATGATGGCTCAGGGCATGGAAAGGGTGACCAATTCCATTCTCGCCCCTGAAAGGCAGATGGACCTCCAGCAGCAGGAAGTGTGGTCCACATGCCGCTCACACAGGCTGGACATGTTGGCCGGCAACAGGGAACAACAGGCTGAACTGGGGGCTCTGCTCATAGCCATGGCTGCAGAGGCAGAGGCCCACAGGGATGCTCTGAGGGGAGAGAACTCCTCCCTCAGAACTACTCTGGCTGCACTTGAGATGGGCTGCAGTAGACGGGCGGAACAGCAGATGGAGCAGCTGACAAACAACATCTCTGCTGAACTCCATGCAACCTGGGAGGAGATCTGTGCGTCACGTGTGGCCTTGCAGGTGGAACTCCATGCAACCCGGGAGGAGATCTGTACATCACATGAGGCCTTGCAGGCAGAACTCCATACAACGCGTGAGGTGCTGCATGGGGACCTCCGTACTGTAATCATGCAGAATCAGACCTTTCAGGCCCGCATGCTTTCTGCCATTGGGGAGCATACCAAGACTATTTGTGGTCAGCCTCCCTTGCCACCCTCACCTTCTAATGTTACACCAGAGGGTGCCAACAGCGGTGAGAGCTCTCCCACTATAGTCTAGCCGTGCAGGCCATGAACCCATGCAGGGTTTTCCTTTTATTCTCAACATCCACGCATGTGGGTGTTGAGGTGCACCATGCACCTCCTCCCTCCTGGGTCCCCTCCACCCCCCAGTCCACCATGGTCATTTTTTTATTTTTCATTTTTTATTTCTTTTTATCTATTGTGCATTCATGTACCAGTGTGTTGCTTTGTGGGGCACCCATAGGCATCCACTGTGTGTTCCCGCGCAGCCTATACACGCTTGTCTTGTCTTTGTGTTTGTGACTTGGGGTCCAGACACTTATGCCACTCCAGCTTCCCCTTTCCATGGGCTTGCAAGGAAGGCAGCGTGTGACAGTAATTACGCAGAGGCATTGGGCTTCCATCATTTCTGTGGCCAGCCCGCAGTCCAACCTGTGTATACACCCCTTTTGGGGATTCAAGATTGTTTGACCGGTGCATGTTTAGCATGCATTTTGGTTTGGATATTGGTACATGTGTATATGATGTTATATCTTCATGTATTACCTTTCCTGTCTCCATCAATGATACCCTTCATGCTGTATGCATTGCCCTGCCCCCTTTAGCTAGCAGAGACCCACTCAAGATGGAAGGGGTACATGTGGTGGCTTTGTCATATTAAGGCACTTGTGCTATTGTGATTGGTCACTGTCTGACATTTTCACTGTTGGGTCCTGTGTTTATGATGTGTTATGCTGGTAAATGGATGTTCCTGTGTATGGTTTTATTTTTATGTTTCAGGGGGAATTGTTTGTGACTATTTACATTTGTCAGAGTGCACTTTGTGACAGTTGTGTCATGTGTTGTGCATTTAGTTGTGACTTTTTACATTCCATGGCATGGTGTGTCAGATGTGTGACATGGTGTATGGGAGGGTTTAGGTGACATAGCAGTATTTGGATGTGCTGTTTTGCATGGGGGTAGTGACATTCTGCATCTTGAATATGTGCCTTTTGGTCACACCAGATTGGGTTGGTTTAAGTAGCTAGGGATGCACACAATGTAGCACTTCCATGGGCACATTCTCAGGGTGGGATGGTTGTGACAGTTGATTGTCCCTTTTATATCATTGATTGTCAATCGGAATGTGCCAGGCCTGTGTGCACTCCGCAGGGCTGGGATTTTAGGTGAAAAACTGTGCCACAAGCTGGGTACAGGCTGCCTCGCCACATGCCCTTCCCTTCCCATGCGCAGCAGGCGTGCATGTGGTTGGGGATGTGGGGGCACCACCATGTCCACCGGTACACCCAGCCGTGTTGAAACATTGTACAGGACACATGCTGCCACAATGATCCTGCACACTACTGGTGGTGAATATAGTAGCTGGCCACCAGAGTGGTCAAAGGAGCAGAAGCGTGACTTCAGCACTCTGAATGTGCGCTCCACTATGGCCCTGGTTGCAATATGGGCTGCGTTGTATCTTACATGGGGTGATGTGGGGTTCCGTATTGGTGTCATCATGTAGGTGCTCAGAGGGTAGGCACTGTCCCCTGGGGAGGTGAGAATGGGTGTCATTAGTTGGCTTTGTCTATTTGTCTGTTTATGACATGCATGCATGTGCACAGGCACTTGCACTCACCAAATGAGCCATGTGTTGCCATGCTTCCCAGCTTCCAGGTCCCGGTTTAGGGGTGACATTCTGAATATGAAACTGTCATGGGTGGACCCTGGATAGTTTGCATATACAGAGGTAATGATACCCTTGGCATCGCATACAACCTGTACGTTGATAGAATGCCAGTGCTTGCGATTGCAATAGATGTGCTCAGTGGCCCTAGGTGGACGTAGGGCCACATGGGTGCAATCAATGGCACAAATACTTTGGGGAAGTGTGCAACCCCGTAAAAGTCCTGGACCACGGCCTGCCTTTCTGCGGGTGTTCTGGGCATGTATATGTGCCTGCAGTCTGAGGGCCGTGCTGTCATGATAGCCGACACCTGGTGTAGGCAGCATGACTGTGTGGGCTGTGAGACGCCCCCAACTATGGCAGTTGCCCGCTGAAATGACCCAGTGGCCAAAAAATACAGTACATTGAGCACCTTTTCCAAGGGGCTCAGTGCTTGGGAGAATAGAGTGGGTGATGTGAGGTCATCCTCCCACTCAGTGAACAGGTCTAGGATGATATGAGGTGGAAACCAATACCTGCCATAGACCTGGTCATCAGGCATCCCAAAAAGGCTGGTCCTGGGAATACAAATGCGGGGCCTGGCTATCCTCCTCCTCCTCCTTTGGTGTCCCACGATCATTGCTGAGAGGAATGGTACATTCATCGTGGCTGTATATGCGCGTTTGTTGTTTGCGCGCACTTTTATGCATTGGCTTTGGTGCGCGGGGGCACTTCTGCCTGCTTTCGCATGGTGTACGTGTTTCCGGGTTTGCGCCTCTTTTGCCGTGCGCCGGTGAGCCCTGTTCGATTCCATGAATAAAGTAAAGTGCTGTTAAGACTCACAAATTGGTTCTTCTTGATCCACTGGCTGGTGCTTGTTTTTTTTAATTTTTATATTGCTTTGAAAGAAATCCTGCTATGTGGATGGTTCCACTTGATTCCAGTTGTTGCTTTCGGCAGGTTACTAGTTTGCAATGACGTTTGCTTCTATTGTTATTTAAGCGGTTGTATACTTATTGTTTTTTCAACTAGACAATATGTATAACAGCATCCAAAAACCTATGTGCCGCAACCGGATCAAGTAGAAACGCATCGTAACAGAGTACGTATTAATCCCAAAAGGGCGCGCATGTGACTCAAAGAAAAATTACATAAGAGAACATTAAAAATCGTGTAAGCGCGGTGTTAAATGTAAGGAGTCTATTGAGATAGTGCGAAACCATTCTGTTGTGGTACCGACACCTCAGCACAAGCCACCAGATATTTATAGCCAACATGTTGGCGCAGTTGCGGATCTTGTTGCGCTGAACGTCGAGAGGGTTGTGCTTACACTAAAAATGTGGGCTGCCGGGATTGTGTTTCTTGCGTTTTCCCCGACCTACCCTTTCCCCGGAGCCAGGAAAATATATTTAAAGAGGAGGTCCTCTAGATTGAAAACCCGAATCTCTGTTTGTTCCTGCTCGGCTTCTAACAGAATTGGAGATTTGCCCCGGATAGCCTTGATTTATCGGTTGCTAGCAAGCATGCTATCAACGGCTGCGTGCCTGAAAATACATCTCTGACATTGCAAACAACAATCAGTCTATTTTCAGCTGCGCCTGTCAGTGGCAGCCAGCTGCTTCTACCTGCACGAATGCATTCCTCTTAGACAGCAGCAGAGTACAAATGGGTTTCTAAAAGGAGAGACCCTGTGTAAACATTCTCACCCTGCACTTTAATCATGAGCCTGGGCTCCTAAAATAAAGGGACACTGAACTAGATTGATTAACGCTGAGCCTTTCTTTTTTTTTTTTTTACTTTTTGTTACTCGTGCCATATTGGCAAAACTGCTCGGTGAAAGTTTTGTAGATTTTACCGTCTGGAGAGCCTTCGCTAAACATAAATACACACCAAGACCAGAAGTTTGGGGGATGAATAATAGCAAAAAACTGTCGGTATCTCTTGATGAAAACATGTTTAGCTAAGCATGCAGATTTGCAGGACATGGAGCTATGAGCCAATAACGTCATTGATGGTGGCCTGCACTGGTAACACATTTCTTTCAACTCCACTATTGCATTGCAATGGGGCCCATTTCTGGTAAGAGGGCATTTCTCTGCGTCAAATCACAGGTGTGGCAGCTATAAGCCCCTATACCTTTTCTCTCTCACCAACCACAATGGCATCACTTTCTCAAGCTAGGTTGGACTAAACTGAGGAATTACTGGCAATTTGCTTACATTCCCTCATCCGCAACTTGCCCATGGAGCTTCTTCTAGTGAAAGTCTTTCCCTCTTGTATGCTTTGCTATACCACAGTTGCATATCCAGTTGTGGGCAGAGCCTCTTCCCACGACATCACCCTTTTGATCCACATTAGAACTTTTCCCTCTGGGGAGGGACAGGGACCACGCCGGGGCTCCCTGGCACCGCCGCTGGGCTGGAGGACGGTTAACCCACTAGCGAGGCAGACACGCAAGGCCAGGGACCAGCCCCTCCAGCCGGCCCAAGTCTTCAGCATGGCCCCTTTAGAGCTTTTCCCTGTGGGGAGCGACGGGGCCCGGGTCCGAGGCCATCTGGTCGGCCGGGCTGACCGGGAAAGGTGAAAAGAGCGCTCCCTGGCCAGCCCACACCCCCCCC
This sequence comes from Ambystoma mexicanum, assembly GCF_040938575.1. Classification (NCBI taxonomy): domain Eukaryota; kingdom Metazoa; phylum Chordata; class Amphibia; order Caudata; family Ambystomatidae; genus Ambystoma; species Ambystoma mexicanum. The sequence continues at coordinate 649,444,049 of NC_090934.1, read as the reverse complement.
ACGGGTGTGCACCTAGGGCGGGTGGGAGTTTCCCGTGCGCCCCACAGCGAAGCGGGAGGAAGGATGGAGACCCTTGGAGGGCCTTGCGACAAAAGCTTGGCTCAGAGGATGACTTTCAATAGATCTCAGCGAGGTAGCTGCTATGCTACTTACGAAACCCTGACTCAGAATCATGTTGAACTTAGCACCAGGTTCCCCACGAACATGCAGTGCACTCCGGAAGAGAGAGGTGGCCACCTTCTGTCCACACTCGAGTGTCAAGGCGAGCGGCTCTATGCACCGGCCCAGAGGCCGGCTATCCTAGGCCACCGAGGCTCCACAGCGCTGCAGTATCGTTACAGTTTAGGGAGGATACTGACTTAGAGGCATTCAGTCATAATCCCACAGATGGTAGCTTCGCCCCATTGGCTCCTCAACCAAGCACATACACCAAATGTCTGAACCTGCGGTTCCTCTCATACTGAGCAGGATTACTATTGCACCAACACATCATCAGTAGGGTAAAACTAACCTGTCTCACAACAGTTTAAACCCAGCTCACGTTCCCTATTAGTGGGTGAACAATCCAACGCTTGGTGAATTCTGCTTCACAATGATAGGAAGAGCTGACATCGAAGGATCAAAAAGCGACGTTGCTATGAAGGCTTGGCCGCCAGTTATCCCTGTAGTAACTTTTCTGACACCTCCTGCTTGAAACCCAAAAAGTCAGAAGGATCGTGAGGCCCTGCTTTCACAGTCTCTATTCATACTGAAAATCGAGATCAAGCAAGCTTTTGCCCTTCTGCTCTGCGGGAGGTTTTTCTCCTCCCTGAGCTTGGCTTAGGACACCTGCGTTATTGTTTGACAGGTGTAGCGCCCCAGTCAAACTCTCCTCCTGCCACTCTCCCCGCAGTGGTTCGCACCCGCCGGACACCGGGCGCTTTGAGCCAGAAGCGAGAGCCCCACGGGGCTCGCCCCCCTGCCACACCAGGTAAGTGAAAAAATGATGAGTAGTGGTAGAGGGCCTCCCACGTATCCTACACCTCTCATGTCTCTTCACAGTGCCAGACTAGAGTCAAGCTCAACGTGTCTTCTTTCCCCGCTGATTCTGACACCCCCATTTCCTTGGCTGTGGTTTAGCTAGATAGTAGGTAGGGACAGTGGGAATCTTGTTCATCCATTCAAGCACATCACTAATTAGATGACTAGGCATTTGGCTACCTTAAGCCAATTGTAATATACCATTGTACCTGATAATAAACTAATATTGTCTTAACCAAGCTAAAATTGTATTGTCTTCAATACTTTATAGCAAGTGTTGAGGATTTCAATCAGGCTACACACACCTTGGTCTCGGCCTGGTATGTAGTGCACAACTGAGATGCTTTTCTCCTTATTTTATGCAGAGTCAGTTTGAGATGTTACACAACTCATATCATACCCCCTTTTTCAAATATCAAAGGTCACAATGGACCATGAACCAGGCTGGTTGGTAAAATGCAATATTTATTTATTTATTTTAAAATTCAAAAGATATCATACCATTTTTTATATGGGGCAGTAATCACCAATGGGGTGATAATTACTGTGAAAATGTAAGAAGTGCATTTGATTTAACTTTCTAGTGGAACATATGCAAAACACCAGGGAACAGAAGCACTATTTGATTTAGGAAAGATAGCACCCGAGTTAGGATTTCCCCCTGCAATGTTCCCTCTACCCACCAATAATTGAATTCCGAATGGATACAAAGACACAGCAGGTAATCAGGAATACGAGGCAGAAAACGTAATCAAAATCCGACCTTCCCTCACCAAGTAAGAGTTAAACCCCTTGCAATGTGACACTCGGAAATGGACAAATAAATAATGAATGTGTGTTAAAAACTTTGAAGCAAATACAATTCGTCACTAAAGCAACAATGCAAAGATACTAACAATCACAAGCAATGGATTACCAAGAACATACAATTGAAAACTGAGTGGTAAGTTTAAAACGAAATGCAGCCAAATGACACGTGTAAAAGTTGCATTTCCTTTCAATTTCTGTGTAAATTTACCCAAACGGATTCTTTAAAAAACGGGTGAAATATTGCAAATCGTGATGCAGTTTTTAGTCTGAGGGACAGAGGTGCATCACAGGGATATTACAGAAGTGAAAGAATGGGGTAGCTGGTGAATTGAGAGGGATTTGGAAGGTAGAGTGAAAAAGAGAAAATCGGTTTTAAAAGTGAAAGGCAAATTTTACTTAAACTAAATTTAATGGCTAAGAAAAGAGGAACGCCACACATGAATATAAAACTTATGCTGCAGTTGTAACCCTTCACATAGTGTACCCCTTTTCTTTAGGGAAAATTAATTTACTTAAACACCATATTGTTCATATTGTTAATGATTTATGATCTATGCAAGACAGAAATGAAGAGAAAAGTGGCGCTAACGCTTGGAGATCAAGGGCAAGAACACAGAGAATTCTGACAGTTATCAGGGTAGGATGGCATAGAGAGTGGGATAAGGACAAATGCAAGACAAGATAGGCTAAGGATTTCTATGGGGTAGCAATTATACTTACAGTCCACTTTTAGTTTTTGGATTTCTGGACCGTCAATAGGCTTTGGTCACCACACTGTAGTGCACCTGGCAAAGGACAGCTGGGCAAAAGACTGCTGGGCAAGGTTGGGCCACCGGATGGTAATTCTGGTGACTGGATACTAAAGGTCTGCTGGATGGCTGGATGGCAGCAGGCATGTAGTTAGTGGGCAGCAGTTAGTGGCCAGCAAGCCAGGCTGGTTCAGGATGCAAAGGTACCACCGTTTGCCCCTTTTTAATGGGAAATTAGTGGGTTGATTCTGGATCAATGTCCTTACTGGGAATAGGATCAGCAATGCTTGGGTTTTGCAATGGACCCTGGAGTAGGGTCAGCAATGCTTTGGCCTTGTAGTTGTAATGTGGACTCCTCAGGATGAATGGAACAGGAGCACTGGTGCAGGAAAATCAGGAAGAGTGTGTGTGTCTTGTCAGGGACGCTTATTTATAATGCAGAGTGACATCATCAAAGTATATGGCTGGGCAGGCTTAGCTTAGCACACCTCTAACCCACGGGATTGGTCAGGGGCGCTAGTCTCCGCCTCACTCTCAACTGGTTGGATTTCAAAGCAGGAGGACAGATTTATGATGTAAGTTTACAATGTTCAAAAACCTCCCACAGTTATTTTAGCTAAAATCCAATTTTGCCACAAACAGTACAATTATACAGTTAAAATCTCTTGGCAAATTACATACACAGGTTACATATTTTGTCTAGAGCATAGCACTCCAACTCTGCAATCCGTGAGACACTGTTTCACCCTTCTAATACTTTTTGGTAATTTTGAGTATGAACGATTTGGCCTAAAATTCCATAAATGTATACACATGTGTGGATTATAGTAAGTGATGTAAGTATACAAATTTGCATTGGCATCATGGATACTTTCCTTGCAATACCTAATTCTTTGCCATTTCCATTCCCAAGGGGTAAGTGAATTCTACCATGTCTTAAATGAAAGCCCATACAATCACTTTTAAAATGAGAAATGTTTAAATTTTTACAAAGTCCTGCTGCAGAGATAAAAGTCTTTCCATTCTTATTCATAAATAGTCTTTGGAAGCAAATGGCAGTCCTTTGTCTGTCACTGGACAGTGTTTTCTTTCTTCAGCTGCCACCAACTGTCATTTCCTCCAGAGCAAGGTGGGTGTTTCCCATCTGGATTTAATGTTTATTGCCCCTTCCCCACTTCACACTTCCTTGTCCTGGCAATTCCATTGTCAGTGAGTTCAACCTAGACTAGATTCTGTCCAACCTAATAATTATCACTGGGGTGTTTGGTATCTGCTGAGAGAGGCCCTTCTGTTGGTAGCATCTCCCCTAAGCAGAAACCTATTTTTTTCTTTCGGAACTTGCAAAATCCAGCCAATATAGTTTATCAGTTTTACTTTCTTATATTTGGTCCTGAATTAAACAAGCCAGTTGAATAAAATAACCCATGTGTGTATTTTCCCCAACAACAAACCCCTTCACATTGCTAGATAATGACAGGCTTTCATTCAACAGTTTACTTTTTAAAACAGGTATTTTTCTCCTTGAGTTTTGCAAAGCCCATTTTACACGTGTGGTGAAAAGCTGGCATTTCTTTTTAAATTCAGTTTTCAATCTCCATCAGATTACCACACTGTCTTGCAGCTATAGTTATTTCTTGTATGCAGGAGTTTTGTTTGAAGCACAGATGCCTTGAAATTGACATGGCTCAGATAGCTGGAGTTTCTTTTGAACTACTGATCTTTGATACTTTGTAAAGAAAATGAACGTGTTTTCCCATGCAGGTAAAAGTGGAGTTTCTTGTTGATTTTCCTCAGAGTTGGTTTGACAGGGCCTGTCATTCAGAAATCATGCTTGGTTTTGCTGAAGCACAATGGTGTATATTGGGCATGGCAGGGCCTTATTAATCACAGTGGTTTAATGAAGAACAGATGGAAATAGCGTCAGCAGTATTATTTTAAAAGTGAAAAAGTTTCCCTTTTAATGGGGATTTTTGGGCTTGCAGCAAGGCAACGTTGCTTTTTCACTTTATTCCATTTGTATAGGTAAGAACACACTGGCACGCTCCCTCAGTGTGTCCCCTTGTTCCATCCTTCCCAATGTGTGCTTGGCAAGACGGTGCAGCCATCATTTTGTTGCTGCAAAATGCAATTTTGAGGCCATGGTGCTCACAGGAGCCAGCACAACCATTTTTCTGTTTCTACGGCAATGCAGCTTGGTTTTGGCGAAATTCTGTTCAGTGGGTCAATGTAGCCCACACAAGCACACATTTACATTTCCATTACATGCATGACAATGGCCTTTTAAGTATTGTATTGTATTGTTTTTAATTATTCTACTACTAGTATGCATACAGCAGGAAATGTTTGTCTATGTTTCCTACTTCACGTGACAAAAATTCCTCAAGTGCTTTTACTATTTCCACCTGGTTATGTCCTTGTAGTATAACATGTGCTATATCCTTGAATACCATGCATGGCATGCCATATCTTTAGCCTATTCCACACTTCCTAGGCTAATGTCAGCAACTGAGTCACTGGTTCAAAATATAGTCATATCGAGCTGTCATGTAGACACAGGCAAATACAATATTTACTTTTGTTCTCTTTCACATTTCCTTTTATCTACCTATAAATGTCTTCTTTAAGAATACATATATGAGCTGGGCACAGTGGCATGCATTTGTAATGCCAGGTTCGTGGCTGCTGTGGGTCTATTAGGGCATCCCAAATAAGGCCAAAACTTAAATGTATACAAACAAGTGCAAGTGTGCGGGCAGTTCCGAATACAAGAATACACGTATGCAGTGTGTTTTTTCTCTAATAGTAATGGCCACCATAATTTATCTACTTCCTATAGAAAAAATATGCTTTACTTCTGAGAAATATTATGTACGTGTGATGGAGTCATTTGGAAGACCATTATCGGCACACAGATTAGCTCAGAGTTGTGATGCTGGCACAGTGATAACTTTAATTATGTCTAGTAGGCCTCTAAAATGCTCACTGTTGCATGAGAAAGACAACCACAGGTGTCGCTGGTAGTGCTTCCATCTTGTTCAGTTGGTTGGGAATTCAGTAATTTTTACACTTCCTTTATTCTTCTGATGTGCTTTAAACAATCATGTAAATAGGACCAATCATAGTCACATATATGCATTCATTCACAAAAACAGAGTCAACAATTGTTTTGTCTGTTAGATGTGTACTCCAGTTTATGGAGAACTGCAGCATACTACCGCTAATATCCACTCTTCACTTATGGGTACCAAGTGCACTTAAGTGTCCTATGGCATCAGTGAGGTGTCTGCATACAATAATTGCTGGCACACTACCCCAAAAGCCAGGTTTTAGTATTGTGCCTTCACCTGTTATGAAGCTTGAGTTGGTCGTTGGTGATATGGTGATGTGATGACATGAGTGGAGAGCAGTCATTAAGAGGACTCGACCTACTTTAGATTATTGTATCATTCCAAAAGGGATTTGATGAAAAAATAACATCTATCCAGCAACAAGGTAGTAGGATTTTGTGAGCAGAAATCGGATTGCTTAGTGTCTGACTGCACAAGATGTATGAATTATGAAGCCCAAATTCCTGGAGTACAACTATAAATGCTTTGTGATGTTTGTTGTACATACTTTGGGTTGGGACTTTCTACCTACATTCTACTCATCACTGGAATTGAGTGGCCATGAGCAATAGCCAACATTTCAATGTTATCTTTTTCACACTGTTCAATATCCCAACACACCCCCAACACTTCTGCAGGCACAATGGAAGCGATTTGTGTGGTATTTATATATTTCATTTGTACACAGCATGCCATGCAGAAGAAGATACGCTTTGCGATGCCTTGGGGGGAATGGTAAAAGCGACAGAACATGGAATGAGAAAATAATGGGAACTAAAGAATAAGGACAACTTAGAATATAAGTTAGAATGGTGGAATTATTCTGATTCACAGCACACTAACCTCTTTTAGGGAAATTGTCTTGGTTTTTTTCTGATGAAGAGTTAGTTGAATTTCTTTAGGTTTGTTTCTAAGAGAGAGATTATAGTTTTTTTTCCTTGTTGGAGAGATACTTTTTGGGCTTTAACTTGAATTTCTCTGGGTTACAGAAAAGTTGTTCCAGAGTTTAAAGACATGGTATGATAGCAATTTATTTCCTATCTTGGTTTTCATTACTTGGCCGACCGTACCTTTTTCTAGCTTCAAGGTATCTCAGTGGTCAACCTGGTTGGGAGCGCACAATGTTCTTGATAAGGTGTTTGGGACCTTTTTTCAGGACATTTTATGGAATATGGAAATAGTGGAAATAGTAAAAACACTTGAGGAATTGTTGTCACGTGAAGTAGGAGACGTAGGAAAACATGACCTGTTGTATGCATACTAGTAGTAGAATAATTAAAAACAACACAATACTTAAAAGCTATTGTCATGCATGTAATGGAACACCTGTGAAGATCTGCACACTAGTATGGATTCCAGCCTTGTTTGTTTGTTTGTTTGTTTGTTTATTTATAATGCACGCCAGACCCGAAGGTATCAGGGCGCAGAAGAAACAAGAAGACTTTCTGCTCAGGTTACATATTGGCATATAAAATACAGGTCAGAATATACAGATGCATAATGTACATGCTATAGATGTAGCATAGATACATACAATACAAGAATAACACTATACAAACAGGACATAAATACATAGAGCATTCTGAAATCTATTTACAGTGCGGGTGAAATGAGGGCAGGTGCATTACTGGTCATTATCTTTGAGCCATTTGATAAGATTCTGTCTGAAGTTAACATATGTTTGGTCAGCTCTCAAGGTAGGGGGCAAGGAGTTCCACAGCTGTGCTGCTTTAACTGGGAAACTGCTGCCCCCGACTTTAGACAATTTGAATCTTGGCACAGTTAGGCAATTGGTTTTAGCTGTTCTAGTAGGCCTACTAGAAGATTTTCTGTTGACTCTCTCAGTAAGGTAGCGAGGTGCTGCATTGTTTAAGCATTTGTAGGTTAGTGAGGAAATTTTCAGTCGGATTTTATTGCTAGTGGTTAGCCAGTTGTACTGCCTCCTAATCACTGAAATGTGCTCTTTCCTATCTATAATTAAGGCAGCTCTAAGGGCATTATTCGCAGTGTTTGAATTTTCCTGACAATGTATTTATTGGCACCAATGTAGAGGGAGGTACAGTAGTCCAATTTAAATAAAATTAGGGCTCTGGCCAGGATAAGACAGGTATTTGTGGATAAGAATAGTTTACCCGCTCTAATTAATTTGCATGTGTATGCAGTGGCCGACGCCATAGAGTTTACTTGTTTGGTGAATGTGAGGGTGGAATCGAGGTAAAAGCCTAGCGTTTTTACCTCTTTGGTGACTTTGATGGAATTCCCAGTAATGTTAAAGGAGATGTATTCAGGGCCAAGTTTTTTGAGATGTAGTGCCCAGGATAGTAAGCACGGGTTTGTCATCCTTCAGGCATAGGCCATGGACAGCCATCCATGCCTGAATGATGATGTAAACTTTATTTACCAAGGCCAAATCCTTATCATAATCCCCAGAAAGTGGTAGGAGAATCTGGGTATCATCTGCATAGTTAGTGTAGGTGATACCAAGATGGTCCAGATCATCAAAAAGGGGCTTGGTAAATATGTTGCACAGTGTGGGTGAGACACAAGAATCCTGCAGCACTCCACAGTCTGCGGCTGCTGAGGGGGAGAAGACTCTCATAGTCCTAATGCTAAGGAAAGATTGTATCCAGACTATGGCCTCCTTTGAAAAATGTGCTGCTGAGTCCAGATGGCTACATAAGACCTTATGATCCACCAGGTCAAATGCAGCCGCGAGGTCAAGAAGGAGAAGCAAGGCTGATTTACCCTTGTCCCTGAGCTCATAAATTTGTGCTTTGAGATCAATTAGTGCCATTTCCGTGCCATGTTGTGGCAGAAAACCTGATTGGCGGGCTCCTAGGAGTCGCTTGAACTCCAGGTGCTTCTGTATTTCAAGGTATGCCATCTTATCTAAAATTTTGAGGAGGAATGGCACTGTAGTGATAGGCCTATAGTTAGTCGGTATGGTTGGGTCAAATGTCTGTTTTTTAAGGAGAGGGAGTACCCAAGACTCTTTAAGGTTATTTGGGATGGTACCTTTGGAAAAAGAAGCATTGGCTAGCTTCGATATGAAAGGTGCTAAATCTCTTGCAGCATCCATATATTTCAGTACTTTGTGTACCCTCATAATTAGCACTTTAGAAGTACCATGTTTAAACAAGTGTACTGTGCAATGTGCTCAGTTCCTGTGTTTGTTTACATAATCATTGGGTCTGTGGGAAATAAAATCCATGCAGGAGTAAAAAGAAAACCTTCTACATTAATTTGTTCTTATGTGGCACACTCTGTTTCATTTTTGTGTGCACTACTTACAGGAATGTTTAAGGTGCATATATGTGTGGTGTTGCTGTTATAAGCACTGTTGAAGTAGGAGGAATGTAAATGGTGTATGATGTTCCTTTTGGGAGTGGTGGTACTATGGCTGCAGTTAGATACCAATTGGAGTATTCTAACTGTTTATCTGTTTCCTTTTTTTAGCAGTAAGTCTCTATGCGTTTGATTGATGTTGTTGTTTTCTAAATAGTGTAGTATTGGAAACTCAATTGAAAGTTACTGAGGGTAGATTTGTAGGACTGTGTTTGCTGAAGGTTGATTTTGGTAGTTTACCTGCTGGAAGTAATATTGTAGTACTGTGGGTGCAGTAAGATAGCACTTGGTGTATTCTGGTTGTCTGTACTTAATAAGTGTTGAAGGGTTTCCTCAGACGAACTTTCATTTCTGCTGGTAGATTTGAAGTTGTGTAGTACTGGGAAGTAATATTGCTGTATTATGGTTGCAGTTAGATAGCAGTTGGCATATTTTAACTGTTTACAGTTTCACAGTTTTGCAGGGAATGTCTTCAAGACCCTTCATTCTTCATTGTTGGCAGAGTTCCATTTTCCAGTATTGTGAAGTGCCTTTGCAGTATTATGGGTGTAGTTACATGCAGTTGTGCATTGATTGCAGTGGTATGGGCTTTGTTAGACAGCTGTTGCCTTATTCTAACAGTTGGTTGTTTTACAGGTCATTGAGGACAGTTTGTTGACCCTCATACTCAATACTTTTCTTTTTAAGTACTATGGGTGAAACAATATTACTGTGTTCTTTCCACAGTTGGTGTTTCAGTGACTATAATCATTGGGTCATTAGGGAAAAAACTGTATAGCAGCGCAACTGATGTCCTCATGGGCACTTGGTGTATCTTAAGTTGTCATAGTTTCACAGGGCAGAAGGTTATTTTTTGTTTGTAGTTACATATCTGTTGGTGAGTATTGGGCAGTAGGCTATGCTACTTTTGTAGATCAGTAGATACATTTTGGTTTCAAGAATATTAAGTAGGCATTTGCAAGATTAACTGGTAATTTCTGCTTCAGAGTAATTGAAGTATCATTGAATTCAAACCACCCACAATTCTTTTTAATGTGTGCGGTATAGTGACCTGCAGTGGTTGTGGTGCCCGTGTGGTATATTATGCCTACTGTTGTGAAGGTTTTCTTGCCAATTGATACTTGTCCGTGTGTGAAGCTAGTAAGCTTGCCGTTTTTTTTTTGGTGCCATCTGCCTTGTATTGTAAAAGCATTACTATTATGTATTGGCTATGTGATTGTATCTGTAAGGTGGACCGATTGTCTGAATTGCAAGTAGGACATAATATGCCATGGTTTGCATTTTGAACCAGCTGTTAAAATGGAATGGATTCACAGTTAGGTATAGATATATACACAAAGCGCTTTTTAGGGACTTGTTCCTGGTCGACATGGCTGCAGAGAGTGCATGTATGTTTCCACATGTATGAAATCTGTAAGATTTAATTTATAGGAATGTTTTTGCTTTCCAGTACTTGCAGTAAGTACATTATACATTCTTGTGGATCTTCCTGTGTGTTTATAGTGAACCTCACCATTCCTGCACAGTAGTCCAATTCCTGCCTTATTCCTGAGACACTGTAAATGGTGTCCAGATTGTTTGTTGCATTCCTATGAAGGAGTAGCATTTGCAAACACAACTTGTCTCTGCCATTTAAGTAAATGTTTTCAACAATTGGTGGCAATTGGAATAAAACATTGATTGCTACATTTGCATAGCAATTTACACCAGTTGTGTTGGAAAATTTGAATGGACCAGATAGTCTGTGTCCGAGTGATTCGATGGAAGTCCACATGATTGTTTTGAAGAGGTGCTTTTCTTTCTTTCAGTAGTTCTGCCTTTTCAGAACATACTCTGTGGATGTGGTAATTGATGGAGTAGAAGCTGCTTTCAATTTATATGCTCGTACTGTTGCAAAATCATGTATAACTTGTGTTTGGACTAGTTTTCTTTTGCAAAGTTTGCCTTATTGAGGAACAGGGTACATTTTGAGATGGGGTGTGTAAAGGGCCCATAGTCTGTTGTACTCTACGATGCAAGGAATGTCAGGTTTGATTTTGCTTGCATCAAAATTGAGTAGAAATAGTCCTTCAAGTGTACGTAGGTGTGACAGTGCAACATAATGTATGCCTTATTTAAAGACTGTGCTGCAAATGTCAATCAATGCTTGATCTAGGGTTCAACCTTGCGATTTATGAATAGTGATGGCGTATGCTAGAGACAGAGAAAACTGTTCTCTGCGTACATACGTGTCTTTAAAAAGAAGGAACCGGCTGTTGAGCCTCCTATCCTTTTAACTTCTGAAAGTTAGTCAAAGTGGATGTTGACAAACTGAATGTTGTTGTCACGTGGGTATGTCTGGAAGCCATTAACAAGTGCTACATTCAATACATCTTACTGCACATCAAGGTTATGCTTGAGCATTGCTATACAGTTTAAACACAATGTTAAGATTTTCTCCAAACCAGCTGTGTTGGATATAGAATTTTCTAAGCTATTTATTCATGAAGTGGCTTGTTGACACATAGGTACTGTCATACCGTGCATGTCTAGTTTGTCTGTGGAGTAAATGTGCACTATTGGTTGCATTTCTTTTTTCAACTTTGTTTCATTGAATTGTGCACAGCTTGCTAGGGTTGGCATTAAGGACATATATTTTACATTTCTGTGTGCTAATTGTTCCATGACATCAGTAGCAGATGTGGTATGCCCGTATAGCTCATGGATGTGTCTGCTACTTAAGATAAACTGTGCTTCCTTAGAAAGTACACCAATTTGAATACTTTTCAAAATTTTGACATAGGTGAGGTCTGCAGACTGATGCATGTTTTCAATTAGTTCTCTGTACTGGAAATGTTGCCAGAGATTTACATTTCCTATGCTGCCAAGTGTGTTACAGCACAGTTTGTGTCTAGGTTCACCTTTCACTGGTGTTAATTGAAGAAGATCTCCAGAAACAATAACGTGTTTTCCTCCAAAGAGTTCTTCGTAGTCTATTTGAGGACCTCTTGCAATCTGAGGTGAATCATAGCCAACATTAGGTTGGAGACCATGCTCACCTCATCTATTAGGAGCATTTTCATTTGATTCAAAACTCTCCGTAGCTCAATAGCAGCTTCTGCTAAAAGTCGTAGTAGTCCAATTTGTTTTGCTGTTCTACTGAAAGGAGTAGCAATCGGTGTAAAGTAACACCATCTATGTTATAGGTAGCTAAAACTGTGGAGGCAGTTAACACAGCTGAAAGCTTGCTGTTTCTCAATTGTTGGAGGAACTTGCTGATGATGTTTTATTAAGAATGTTTTGCCTGAACCAGCTTGACCACTTACATACAGGAGTACAGGTGTATAGTTTTGACAGGTACATGTTTTAGTTTCGTGCGGCACACTATGTTCAATTACTTTATTTACTTTTAGGAAAATGTTATACTGCTCATTATTGAGTTGTGATTGCAGTACAGCAAAGTATTCTTCAGATTGCTAATACTGACACATGGTGTTTTCTACTTCAGTCATGGCTAATTCTGCCTCATTTAGTATGAGTGATTCTCCAAGTGGTTTTTGGCTTCCTGTAATAGAAGGTTGACTGCTCTCAGGAGTGTCTATATTTAGTTGTACTTGAAGTTGTTCTACTTGTTAGCGTTCATTGTCCAGCATGTTTTTATAGCGTGCAAAGTTTATATCTGTTATAGTGCTTTCAGTTGCATTGAACGGATCTATGTGATCACTGAGCCGCCCGCAACTGTGACGGCCGAATAAATGCTGATGCCAGTTACGGCGTGGTGCAGTGATCTTATGGATCAATGTGCCCACTTCCCCGGCCTGCATTACCCTCCCAACCCCCCACTCCACTTACCTTTAGGGTGGCACATACAGAAATGTTCCGCCCACACTCTGTGATCCCTGCGGTGTCAGCTCCTCCCACTAACGTGGGTTGGAGCTGACGCTGCAGGGTGCTTTTCTTTTTTTTCTTTTTTTTATGTGTCCGCCGCTTTCTGATATTGTAAGCAGGGGACACCCCCGAAACCCCTGACCCCCATAACTGTGCCCAGGTAGAGCAGGAGACACCCTGCAACCACCAATCTGCTTGGGCACAGTAAATGTCACCCTCATTTTGTGTGCCTCCAAAGACGTAGTGACTGCGGGGGCGCATAAATGAGGGTAACATTTTGGTGCAATACCCATTGAAAGCATCTTCATAGGAGGCATCGGTGTCCAATAAATCTTCTTCTTTTCTCCATGGTTTAAAAAGTTGCAGTAGGGACATATAGTGTAACCTTCATTATATTGAGGAGTGTTTAATGATAGCTTCATATGATTAATTAGGCTGTGTTTGGTAAGTTTAACCAGGCTGCCCTCACAACCTTCGACTATGTATTTACCTTTTTTCTCATCTGGTTTTACATTATTTTTGTATGAGATCTTTTGGGTTATGTGGTATTGACACATGGTTTCCAAAGTAGTACTCCTATTTGGGTAGTATGTATCCAATAAATTGTTTTCCAAAATGTCCTGGCTGTTGGGATCATTTTTTGGCTATTGTTTCTATTTCTTGGTATGATTTGAGAACTCTTTCTGGATGCAGCAGGACCCAGGCTTAGCCAGACTATGTTTTCAGATTTCCCATATAAGGCTGTGCCAGTTAAATGGTCTGCGGCTTCATAGCAGCCACATTCTCTATGAGAGAGCATTTTTATGCCAAAGCTGTATAATTTTTGTGGCAGTGTTTTGTCAAATTATATGTCATCCCAGAGGTCTTTGAGCTCTGTTTTCTCAGCTTTGGTTAAGTAGGCTGTGACATATTGTGCAACTGCAGCTGAATTGTCTGCAATGCACTGCACATCTATGTTTGCATTCCATAGGAGGGCAATGATTGCATTGTAATCATTGATGTACTTTGATGCTACGGTTCTTTTTATGTCGTATGTGTTCTTAGGCGATTTGCCTTTCACACTGTGTCTAACAGAAGACATGAAGCTGTTTACTTGTCCTTTTGCTGAAATTGATCTAGGGAAACCAAAGCGGCATTTGGTGTAGTAGTTGCCTTTGCTTTTATATTTGTGCTGACAGTACTTGCCACACTTGTATCTTTGAAACTGCAAAATGTGTGCATGTAGGTCACTATGTGCGCTTTATGAAGGTATTTCACAAGTGACACATTTGTGAATGAACTGCAAAACAGTGGCATCACTGTCTTGCCCAAATTTAGGAGCATCTTTAATCCACAAAAGCATCGGGATGTGTGGTGCTCCTCTGGATTGATAATCTTCCCTCCAAAAGAAGTGTTGCACTTCTCTGAGGGGAAGAATTGTTTTATTACAGATGAAGTGCAGCATTGCAATAAAGTAGTGATGGAAGTACCTTGACACATTTACAAGGTCAAGATAGCAGAGTTCTCCTCGTGTTTCCATGTCTATCACAGCTTTGCTTTCGTTTTCTACGCATAGGAAATCGTGCCAGTCTTCCCATGCATACTCTGCACAACTTAAAGTGACAAACCATGTGGGTGGGCCAAGGTTGCGTAGCATACACCGTCATCTGTGTGATGTCAGAACCAGTATTCTTTCGTACCATGCATGTTTGCCAAGAGATTTGTAATACTTAAATTTAAAACCTCATCTTTCTCTTGCACCTTTTGAAGTAGCTGCGTAGCAGACATGTTTAAAAATTGGAACCTGTTTTCAATGTGTGCGAAATTCGGTAACATAGAGTTGCTAGTTCACTTTCAAAGAAGAGGTGGAATATGTATTCAACGTTTTGTCTGAATCTGGGGTCTTCAGAATACATTCGTAAAGAGTAGTATTCTGATGCTGTTATTTGTGTGCATCTTTCATCATATCTTCCACCTTTTCCAGTAAGAAAGAGTAGAGGAAAGGCTTGTGCTTCTACATTTTTCCCCATATGCTGATTGGAGATCCCTTGGCTTGCCGCATTTGATATGTTTCTAGTGCATCGTCTATGGTGTCTTTGGAGTGCAGTGGGTGCATTGTATATTGGTCTTAAATATTGGAGGCTATAGTAGGATCTAGAAGTTCAAATTGGCCAGTTGATGAGGAATCCTGAATTATTTGTGTGGTTTCTCTCAGGTTTTCTGCAATGTTTATTTCTTTGTAGTATTCATTGTTCTCTTTAAGATAATGAAGGGCTTCTCTAACTTTGTTTAAGTCTACTAGTTGCTGCCAAATTAATGTGTCTTTTGTAGGTACATGATTCACTAGGATATTCAAAGATTGATATATTGCTGTTGCACTAGCAGTGTGTCTAAATTTTATTTAAAGATCTAATGGCAAATAAACTACTTTGCCACAAATGCCTTTCAGTAATTCAGAAGGAGGCAACTTGGCTGTTTTCGGTTGAAGACATATTATTGCTTGAAATGGGTGCACTGTTTGGATCATAATTCTCTCATACAAATTAAGCTGTTGGAGTGAAGGCATTTGGTTATTGTCAAGTTTTTCAGTGCAATATGTTCAAAGTATTGAGGGGTTAGTAATGTCATATTTGTTTTCTGCTATAAGATAGAGAGCTAATTGGAACCATTGGGATTCCTCATTGACTTCTATTTTGTATGTTATATCTATAGTTTTGGTGCTCTTTGTATAAAAAGTTTTGCGACAACAGACACATACTTGGTTTGGTACTTCAGCAGATGTGCTTTTAAACTTGGCTATTTCTTTTTTGTACGTGTGTAACAGAAGGTTGGGCTCTGTAAGGTTGTCGCTACTCTCTTCTACAGTTACTGGATTTTGTAACTGCTGTTCACTTCAAAATATTTGCTTTGGATGTGGTCTATTTCTTCCAACAGTTGTTTGGCTGTACCATGTAGGAGAATGTGATTTAAATGCTCCTGTGCTAAAGCAGGACTTTATGCATAGTAGAATCTCTGAACAAGATTTTGTATAGTAGAATGGTGTGTTGCTAACATTTTGATGTGGTGGAAGATGCTTTTGTGAGCAGGTCTGGAAATGCATGCTAATGAATGTCCTCGCAGTCCTGTGTATTTACGCACTGGACAGAAGTCCATGGTTTGTAATATTTGAACATTTTAATTTGTCTTTGGCTTTTACACATTGATTGAGGAACTGCCGCAAAGATTTGAAGGATTGCTTTCGTACATTACACATTGAGGTGCACGGCCATTTGTAGACAGGACGGATTGTTTTGGTGGAATGGAGAGTTGATTGTAAGGTTTTTGGGGGATATTCTCTCAATGAGCGTTTCTTCTGGCATTATAGCATTGTCTACCTTTTCATACCCTCAGCCACTGCTATTGGGTTTGTTTGATCTTGTTTGTGTGCCACTTCATTGAAATATGGCTCTGTGTTGGTTGTTTGAATCCACTCACCTGCACAGAGGTTTACAAAGGTATCTATGTTAATATTGCGTATGTTGCAAAGTACTTTTTGTAGTTTAGTAATTAATTTTGTTAGTGGTTTCATTCTGTTTAAAATTAATATAAATCATTTTCTTTTGAGAAGCATTGCACTGTCTATGAGAGCTTCCAGTATCAGTTTTCTGCAGTAGGTTTGGAGGGGTGGGCGTGATTTTTCTCCAGCTTTTATAAGTTCTGAAGGATTCTATGGTGGAACATTTTTTGTCAAATACATTTTTTGGATTGCTTACTTGTGGCTATGTTCATGTTGGTAGATGTAGTGGTAGCACTACTGGTAGTTGCATTCTTCTTAATACATTCAGTTTTAGTTATACATTTTGGAAGAGAAGTCACACTTTTCTTTCCTGCTACCTGGTTCCATTTTGCTCAGTGACTGTATTACCTGTTTTGTTTGAACTTTTTGTACAAAGTCTGCTAGAGGTGGATGCCATTTTGCGTGGTTTGAGTGTTGTTTGCTCTAGTTTTGCGTTTTTTTCTACAGAGTTGCTTTTTGGTAGGCATTTTCTTGTGTCTGTCTGTTGGAGAAAAAAGGAAAGTGTGGGTTAGGAAGTTGTGCAATGCAGTTGTGTGTACTGTGCATGAGCGTATGAATATGAAGGTAGGTATATGTAGAGGATTGTGATTGTGCAAAGGGCTGTTACTTTTGGTTGGAAGGGTTGTAGTGGTATGTGTGTGTGTTGCTGTGTGAAAGGTTTGCTTCAGGGTGTAATGACAGTGTAATGTGGTTGACGAAATAAGGACATTATAATGTTTTTATAAAACTAGTGGGTAGTAACGTACCAGTGTTCTGATGAGAATAGAAACAGTGGACCTGGCAAGGTGCAATGAATAAGGGTGAAGCGAGTTCTATGAGGTTGGAAAAAAATGTCTAGGATACAATAGAACAACACTGCACTGTCTGAGTAACAGGCAGAACACTACAACAGTACTGCACTTACTTTGTCGGATGTGAAGAGTTGGTTTCTTCTGGGTTTCATCTTCCAGCAGAGACGTCACTGGTTTTAGGAGGTGGTTCTTTACTGTAATTGCGAAAGAAGGAAGTTAGTGGGTATGTGGGTTAATGGTACAGTAATAGCAGTAGGAGAACACATTGTTTTAGATCTTAGGAGGATTTGTTAGCAGGAAGAGTTAGTATGTGTGTGCATGCAGTACTGCATATGCGTGGGTACTTGGGAGTGTTAGCATTGTTGGTATGGGGCAGTGCTGCAGTGATAACTGTGGTGTATGGGGCTGCATTTCTTAAGAGTGCAGATGTTTTTGCACTGTTTGTTTTGGAAATGGATTAGTGGAAGTAATATTATAGTGCGAAAAAGGGCAGAAAGATGTACAGATTGGGAAGGAGAAAATTACCGTCTGTGGAATTTTGTTAAGTTTGTGACACATGGATGTTCACTATACGAGTACAGACGTTGTTTTCTTTTGTTTTTTTATTTATCCAAATTGATAGCTAGCACTGTTTCCAATGTAGACATGCATTGCTTTGCTTTCCTCCCAACTGTACAACGCATATAATTGCCATGATTTGCTAACATACATGCAGTTTCCCTTTTTTTGTGCATTGTGCATTTTGTGCATTGTGGGCATTTTACATAGGATCTGGCATTTGAATGTGCTGTGCAAATGTTCCCAATGTGGGTTTTCATAAAAAAATCACAGGCAGTGGTGCTTGAATTGAAATTTGTGGTGTGTAGGTGTTATGCTAGTGGGCAGTAAAAGAAAACTGTGAAAGCAAACAGCAGTGTAAGTAACTGCCAGTTGATTTGAGGACAGTATTTTTATTTTTTATTTATTGAATATAGTTGAAATAAATCAACTTTTTTCAATTATTAGAATTTTATCAATCATTCAATTCTAATTACAATGAATAAAAAGAGAATAAAAGGGATTTTTACATACACAATTACAGTTTGCAGTTTTCAGTTTACAACAACAACTCACCATCAACACACTCATCACAAGGATATCAATATACAAACAACTTAGAAAACACTTTCAGAAAGCCATTTAAAAGTGATTTAAAGTGCATCTGTGCAGACGGGTAATTACCATTCATTCCATTTTCAAGGCTGCCAAAAAATTAATGGTGGCTAATCTAATACTCATGGATTCAGTAGCAGCCAATGCTATCCATCGATGTTCAGTGTCAATCTGTGCAAAATACGCGAGGTGTTTTGAAAAATGAATCCTCCTCAAATTTATAAGTGCCGGACAATCAATAATTACATGTTGCAGTGTCTCAACGACTTTATCATCTTTACAAAAATGACACCATCTATCATCAAAAGGTATTAGTTTTCTTCTAGCTTTAATCTCGCGAGTAGGCCAGATATTAAATCGGAAATGCAATATGGCATTTCTTGAAGCCGCTGACAGAGCTAGATTTAAATATGAAGCCATTTCTCTATAGCGTTTAGGACCAAATACTGAGGCATCAAAATCCTTATATTGCAGACTGCTGTCCCTCGTATCAATCCAATCCATTAGATTAATTTTTTTTTTTAGCCCGGTCTGGATTGAATAAGAGGGTCTCAAGAGAAATGTCAGCGTGCAGCATAACAGCAAAGATGTTGTTTAACCATTGTTTCGGAAATCTTTCAGAAGTTTTAAGTAAATAGCTGGCAACTATAGCTAGTGTAGTATTGTTACTTGAGGACAGCAAACATTTCTGAAACAAGGCACATAGATGCCAATTATACATTGCAGTTAGTGAGATTAACCCAAGTTCATAGCGAATGAGCACTCCAGGGGTGCATTGTGGTAAATGTAAAGTAGCACGCCAAAGTTTAGCCTCTAATGAATTCAAAAAAGTCAATGGAATTGTACAATATGTCTCCAGACCATATAGTATTGTAGCAACTACGTTCTGACTCCAGTATGTAATAGCGGGCTTTGTTGAAAATTTGCCATACTTAGAGATGACTATTCTAGTTTGATATATGGCAGTGGATAACTTCTGTTCTATTTTACGTAGTTGCGCATTGTCGGAAGGACGGCCATCAAAAAAGAGGCCTAAGTGAATGTAATTTGGAACTATTTGTAAAACAGTGTTTTCTATTTGCCACACCATTCTATGTCTTCGCACACCCTTAGGGACATATGTGACAATTTGGGTCTTGGTACTATTAACAACCAATTCATTTTCTCGTAAATATAAGCAGAGTGAGTTTAACAGATTATGGAATCCGCTTGGTGTCTTCGAGACCAGGACAAGATCGTCTGCGTACCATAGAGCATTAATTTTCACACCCTTTAACTTTGGTGCATCAGCTACAAGCTTGGTAAAAATCCATCACACATCATTAATAAAGAAGTTAAACAGTGCTGATGCCAAAATGCATCCCTGTTTTAAGCCTCTATTTGTAACGACAACATTTGAAAGTACCCCTTCCACATTCAGTCTTACAAATACCTTTGTTTGGGAATGAAGTAAAAAAATAATGTCAGTTAAAGTTGGAGGACAATCAGCATGAATTAATTTAGCCATAAGTTTTGGTCTGGAAACTGAGTCAAATGCAGAGTGTAAGTCCACAAATGCAAAATAAAGTGGGCATCTCTTGGTTTGAGCTTGGTGCCTAATGGCGTTCAAAGTGATCAGATTTACTGCAGTCCCCAAACCCGCGACAAACCCAGTTTGGGCAGGATCGCGGAGGCCAGCCTTTGTTGTCCATTCATTAAATTCTCTTAAAACCATCCTAGAAAAGATTTTTCCCGGCGCATCTAGCAATGCTATCGGCCGATACCTTTTGGGGTCCTTATGGTCACCCTTTTTATATATTGGTACAATTATAGATGAACGCCACGAATTAGGAATGGTTTTAGTTTGCATAATGTGATGAAAGGCATTATTTAAGATATTCGCCCACTCATTTACTTTTTGTTTAAACATGTAATTCGAGAGGCCATCAGGGCCTGCTGCCCTTGAGGAGGATGACCTCTTAATAAAGTCCTCGACTATAGCTACTGAGCACTTCAAACGCCAACTGCTCACCATACTCCTATTATGATTATAGTTGCTCATTTTGCTATCAGCATATAGTTTAGTGAAATGGTTAATCCATTGCGCTTCTGACACTGCATCAATTTGAGAATTCACTTGAGAGCCAGCATTGCATTTGTTTAATAATTCCCATACCTGGGCAGAATTCTTTTTGTAACAAGCTGTCAAAAAATGTTCACCATCAATTTGAAATAGCGTTGCCTTCCTTGATCGTACCCAATTGCGATAGTGACAATTAGCTGATTTAATGGCTTTAGTCTGATCAGCTATGGGTAGTTTGCGGAGGCATCTAATCTCTTTCCTATATGCCTTTTTTTGCTCATGAAGGGCCAAGTCAAATCCATGGGTATGAATCATAGAGGTCTTATGTTTCACTAAGTGAATATTCTTAAAGGTATTTAAGACATCAACGTATGATTCAACATTGTTCGTCCTATGACTGTTCAGAATAGCAGTGTTCAGGGCTGAAAGTTTATCATAAGACCAGCTAAAACGATTCTTATCATTATTAACAGTAAGAGCTTGTGTATACCATTGCTTGGTGGCGGGCAAAATTTGATTTTCAATAGTCCAAAAGAGAGATAATAGATGGTGGTCACTTTGTACTTGCTTAACAACAGTAAATATGGTGGTATTCATAAAAATATTATTGCTCATGAAGTTATAATCAATAGTGGACTTGGAATTTCCTCTCTCCCAAGTGTTCATCGGGGGAATGTCGCCAAGAATAGCACCATTAGCCATCGTTAGATTGAGATCATTCATGAATAGTGTCCATCTCTGACTATCAGAGTTTATACCCTTTTTGTTAGTTTCAAGGCATGAGAGATTCAAGTCACCCATTACCAATATACCGGAGATTTATTTATCTGTAGCAATTATTTCAAAAAGATTCAACAGGGTACTGTAAAATATTTCCTCAAGAATGCCAACTGGATTTCGATAAAGATTAATCAGGGAATACGTTTCTCGGCCAATGGTGATCTTGACTAGTTGAATGAACTTATTGGGGGATTTCTATGCAGAAATTCCAAGTCCCCTACTGGATTTCACTGCCACTAGCAATCCAGAAGTAGACCTTCCTTTGCCAGAGGATTCTGCTGGTAATAGAACAAGGTCATGGTCGTCCCATATGGGGGCATGTAACATCCATGTTTCTTGTAAGACTACGATATCATAGTTATTCAGGTTATCATTTGTAGTCAATTGAAGATGAGAAGAGCCCCGCGTATTCCAACTGGCAAGTGAAATTTCCATACTTATAGCTCCCATTCGTGGTTATAAATGAGTGTCAGGCATCGAGGATGATATTAAATCGTGGCTATTTTCATTGACACAGAAATGACGTACACAAGCTGGCTCTACTGTAAGGGTTGTGAATGCCTCTATATTATCAGACTCAGGAGGGTTCTGTCAGGATGGGTCATGGGCCAATAAAAAACCCATATTGAACAGTTCCATTCTCGCATTCCATAATGAGTTACACACTACTCCCGATTTAACCCATAAGCGAACAACAGATAGATTTCTATCACAAAGGAATTTAATTTGATCTATATCACTAGAAGCAATTGCTTCCAATCCCTCGACATCGCCAAAAATGTTTAGCACACTAGCGCGACATAGATCATATTTTGGAAAAGCCCCATCACGGCATTTCAAAATCAAGGTGTGATAAATTTTAAATCTCTGGGCATTAGAGTCTTTCTTGTCACTCGTATGAACTTTAGACAATGTTTTCTGAGTGTTAGTATTTTTTTGAGAGTTCTGAGTGGCCCTATTCCCAGAGCAGCCCCCAGATGTTGAGGCTGTGAAAGTCTTAGAGTTTGTCATTTTTGAGTCTTTAAATGGGACATTAGTCTGTTCATTGCTAAAGTGTACTGTTTTAGGTTAAAGGGACTGTAGATTGGCGGGAGTCGTTTCTGGCAACACCTCTGTCAATCTTTTCAAGAGATAGGAATCAACTGCAGCTTTAAGAGTACTCAGCCGATTTTCAAAGCCTTGTTGTGGAACAGCAGTTGAAGTGGAAGGATTCTCAACACCAACTGCCATCACTCTTGAGTGTATGTGTGTCAAGGATTCTGCAGGCTTTTGGAGCTGACCTAGTATATCTATATTTGAACCATGGGACAGCAATTCAAGGAGATCATCTAAAGGCGCGTAACCCATGGTCGACTCCTGTGTCTCTGAGTGGTTAGCTGGAGTGGGGACAGGTCTTATTGGTTCATGTACACCTGTGTGCAATGCTACATTATTAGATAAGGTTTCTCGAGTTGCCTGGTATAGTGCAATCAGAGTTTGTCGGATTCATAACAGTGGCATTTCCTTGCTGTGAGTTAGGCTTAGGTAGGACATTCGTATTTCCTAAAGGCAATTTATTTTGCACCATTTTCTTTTTTTTTACTTAGTGTCATTTTATGAGATTCTTTTTTGTGCAACTCTATTGGCAGTTTTAACACCACACTGATCTTGGGTAGCAGTTCTCTCAGGAGAGTCGACATTAATACAAGAATCATTTTGCCTTTCTGAGACGATCTCAACACTCTCTACAGTATGGATAATGTTGGTAAATAAGGGCAAGACTGAATCCGTCATGACAGGTGAGTTGCGAAGAGACTCCAATGCTATGAGTCTCTGCGCAATACTTGAGCCAGCATGAATTTCAACAGTTTGACTGGACAAGCAATGAGCCTCTAGAATAGACAATCTTTGCCTGACATTTTCCATTTTAGATGTATTGGAAGCAGGGTGAAAACCATTTTTCAGCCCATTCCCAATTAGATCCAACTTGGAGGCATGACTAGTAATCTTATGGTCCAGGGACTCATACAGTTTGAACAGACTGGATATTTTAGTATTTATGGCTCCAAGGGTAATCTCCATAGGAGCAGGATTGGCCGAGTTTTCACAAGATTTCCTGGTGGTTTGACATCGGCGCGGCGTAGGTTGTAAAAAAGATATGTCCTCACCATGTCTAGTTGAGTCCATAGAGCCTGGTCGATTGTAATCTGTCAGGACTGACGCTCTCGAGCTTTCCAGTTCTCGACCATCTACATGGACTGATGTATCTAATAACGGGACCTCTTTAGGGACCACTTCTATTATTTCGTCATTCGCTATGCACACCACAGAATCATTCATACGTGTTTCATTACAAGACATGGGACAATCATCATGACTAGATATTTCATCTTCATTCAAGGATTCCTCTACTACCACTGGGATGGTTTGAGGACATTTCTTAATTTTTTGAGGGGACTGTGCTATGGCTAGTATAGTAGAATCAGAGATAGTAATACCTAGATTTGAAACATTAGGAACACTAGGCGGCACTACTACTTTCTGTGACACATCGATAGGCATTTGAGAAGTAATGAGGTCATTAGCCTTAGGTATTAGAGTCGGGTCATAACTTTGATTAGAATCACTCGGGATCTTCTCATAAAAATTGCGAATGTCACGATTAGGAACAGGCGTTTTTTTGATCGGCGTCAAGATGATGGTTTCTTTTGAGGTTCGCGTAAGGCTTTTGGACTTGTCACAAGATTTGGGTGCCAGATCGGTAACCGGAGTGTTCAAGGAATGTTTTACCATTGCACCAGTTGGCGTTGTGCAAGAATTATTACCAAATATAACTTTGTCCAACACACATGGCATTCCTGCAGTTAAGTTATACTATCAGGCCGATTCATGGAATAATTAGCGCGGCGCAAGTGGGCAAAAACGTGCAAATCGCAGTGGAATAGCGAAAATCGCAGTGCAAGTGCGAAAATCGCACGAAAAGCAGCGCACGTCGATTCATGGAAGTCCGTGCGTGAGAAAACCAGCGGATGTGCGATAAAAAGTGCGCCGCGCACGTTGGCGCACAGGCCATCTAACAGCGTGCGCCAGGTCACAGCGAAAATCGCACAGGCCACAGCGAAATTCGCACATAGCGCGGCGCACGCAACAAAAGTAGGCGGAACACGGGCGTAACACTCGGAATGGGGAACAACTTGCAAAAACGTGGGCGTCACGGGGGAAGTACAGGGCACAAGTGCGCGGAACGCCCACACGCTCGCCTACAACACGTATTCATGGAATAGAATAGGGCAAAAAAGCGCACGCTCAAACCAGCGCACAGGCACAAACACGACCGCCACAAGAAAGCAGGCGGTAGCGTCTCTGCGGCTGTAAGAAATGTGCGCCAAAAGGTGCGCCAACAAATAGCACCCATATACTGCCATGATGAATGTCCTATACTGTGGCCCTCCAGGAGAAATGATGTGCAAAGGGGTACCCACAAACACGGACACGCTGACAAAAAATACATGTGCGTGTATACCGGGGTGCGCGGGAAGTCTCACACGCGATTTGGCCGGGTACGTGGATTTCAGGGGTGCGCGGGAAGTTCCACACGCGATTCCATCAGGGTAGGTGTATTTCAGGGGTGCGCGGGAAGTTCCACACGTGATTCCATCAGGGTACGTGTATTTCAGGGGTGCGCGGGAAGTCCCACACGCGATTACAGCAGAGTATGTGTATTTCAGGGGTGCGCGGGAAGTTCCACACGCGAATAGCCTGGGCGCGTGTATTTCAGGGGTGCGCGGGAAGTTCCACACGCGAATAGCCTGGGCGCGTGTATTTCAGGGGTGCGCGGGAAGTTCCACACGCGAATAGCCTGGGCGCGTGTATTTCAGGGGTGCGCGGGAAGTCCCACACGCGATTAAAGCAGGGTACGTGTATTTCAGGGGTGCGCGGGAAGTTCCACACGCGAATAGCCTGGGCGCGTGTATTTCAGGGGTGCGCGGGAAGTCCCACACGCGATTACAGCAGGGTACGTGTATTTCAGGGGTGCGCGGGAATTTCCACACGCGAATAGCCTGGGCGCGTGTATTTCAGGGGTGCGCGGGAATTATCACACGCGATTTGGCTTGGTATGTGTATTACAGGGGTGCGTGGTAAGTTACACACGCGATTAGGCTGGGTGGGTCCTCACAGGTGTTCCCTGTACACCCTCGACGGCCCCTGCAGGCAGCCCACAAAACAGGGGACTACCCTGCACACCTGCTCATGTCTCCCACCACCCCCACCCCCCACCATCCAGGGGCACCCTCCACCAGGCCCCCACTCATGTCTCCCACCACCCCCACCTGCCACCATCCAGGGGCAGCCTCCACCAGGCCCCCACACATGTCTCCCACCACCCCCACCCCCCACCATCCAGGTGCACCCTCCACCAGGCCCCCACTCATGTCTCCCACCACCCCCACCCCCCAGCAGTGCAGGGGCAGCCTGCACCAGGCCCCCACTCATGTCCCCTATCACCCCCACCCCCCTGCCACCAGGGGCACCCTCGACCAGGCCCCCACTCATGTCTCCCACCACCCCCACCCCCCCAGTCACCAGGGGCACCCTCCACCAGGCCCACACTCATGTCTCCCACCACCCCCACCATCCAGGGGCACCCTCCACCAGGCCCCCACTCATGTCTCCCACCACCCCCCAGCAGTGCAGGGGCAGCCTCCACCAGGCACCCACTCATGTCCCCTATCACCCCCACCCCCCCGCCACCAGGGGCACCCTCCACCAGGCCCCCACCCATGTCTCCCTACACCCCCACCCCCCAGCAGTGCAGGGGCAGCCTCCACCAGACCCCCACTCATGTCTCCCACCACCCCCACCCCCCAGCATCCAGGGGCACCCTCCACCAGGCCCCCACCCATGTCTCCCAACACCCCCACCCCCCAGCAGTGCAGGGGCAGCCTCCACCAGGCCCCCACTCATGTCTCCCACCACCCCCACCCCCCAGCATCCAGGGGCACCCTCCACCAGGCCCCCACCCATGTCTCCCACCACCCCCAACCCCCAGCCACCAGGGGCACCCTCCACCAGGCCCCCACTCATGTCTCCCACCACCCCCACCCCCCAGCATCCAGGGGCACCCTCCACCAGGCCCCCACCCATGTCTCCCACCACCCCCACCCCCCAGCATCCAGGGGCACCCTCCACCAGGCTCCCACCCATGTCTCCCACCACCCCCACCCCCCAGCCACCAGGGGCACCCTCCACCAGGCCCCCACTCATGTCTCCCACCACCCCCACCCCCCAGCATCCAGGGGCACCCTCCACCAGGCCCCCACCCATGTCTCCCACCACCCCCACCCCCCAGCCACCAGGGGCACCCTCCACCAGGCCCCCACTCATGTCTCCCACCACCCCCACCCCCCAGCAGTGCAGGGGCAGCCTCCTCCAGGACCCCACTCATGTCCCCTATCACCCGCACCCCCCCGCCACCAGGGGCACCCTCCACCAGGCCCCCATCCATGTCTCCCAACACCCCCACCCCCCAGCAGTGCAGGGGCAGCCCCCACCAGGCCCCCACTCATGTCCCCTATCACCCCCACCCCCCGCCACCAGGGGCACCCTCCACCAGGCCCCCACTCTTGTCTCCCACCACCACCACCCCCCAGCATCCAGGGACACCCTCCACCAGGCCCCCACCCATGTCTCCCACCACCCCCACCCCCCACCATCCAGGGGCACCCTCCACCAGGCCCCCACTCATGTCTCCCACCACCCCCACCCCTCAGCAGTGCAGGGGCAGCCTCCTCCAGGACCCCACTCATGTCCCCTATCACCCGCACCCCCCCGCCACCAGGGGCACCCTCCACCAGGCCCCCACCCATGTCTCCCACCACCCCCACCCCCCAGCAGTGCAGGGGCACCCTCCACCAGGCCCCCACTCATGTCCCCTATCACCCCCACCCCCCCCACCACCAGGGGCACCCTTCACAAGGCCCCCATCCATGTCTCCCACCACCCCCACCCCCCAGCCACCAGGGGCACCCTCCACCAGGCCCCCATCCATGTCTCCCACCACCCCCACCCCCCAGCATCCAGGGGCACCCTCCACCAGGCCCCCACCCATGTCTCCCACCACCCTCACCCCCCAGCCACCAGGGGCACCCTCCACCAGGCCCCCACTCATGTCTCCCACCACCCCCACCCCCCAGCAGTGCAGGGGCAGCCTCCAACACGCCCCCACTCATGTCCCCTATCACCCCCACCCCCCCGCCACCAGGGGCACCCTCCACCAGGCCCCCACTCATGTCTCCCACCACCCCCACCCCCCACCATCCAGGGGCACCCTCCACCAGGCCCCCACTCATGTCTCCCACCACCCCCACCCCCCCAGTCACCAGGGGCACCCTCCACCAGGCCCAAACTCATGTCTCCCACCACCCCCACCCCCCACCATCCAGGGGCAGCCTCCACCAGGCCCCCACTCATGTCTCCCACCACCCCCACCCCCCACCATCCAGGGGCACCCACCACCAGGCCCCCACTCATGTCTCCCACCACCCCCACCCCCCCAGTCACCAGTGGCACCCTCCACCAGGCCCCCACTCATGTCTCCCACCACCCCCACCCCCCACCATCCAGGGGCAGCCTCCACCAGGCCCCCACTCATGTCTCCCACCACCCCCACCCCCCTGCCACCATGGGCACCCTCCACCAGGCCCCCACTCATGTCTCCCACCACCCCCACCCCCCAGCAGTGCAGGGGCAGGCCCCCACTCATGTCCCCTATCACCCCCACCCCCCCGCCACCAGGGGCACCCTCCACCAGGCCCCCACTCATGTCTCCCACCACCCCCACCCCCCCAGTCACCAGGGGCACCCTCCACCAGGCCCCCACTCATGTCTCCCACCACCCCCACCCCCCACCATCCAGGGGCAGCCTCCACCAGGCCCCCACTCATGTCTCCCACCACCCCCACCCCCCTGCCACCATGGGCACCCTCCACCAGGCCCCCACTCATGTCTCCCACCACCCCCACCCCCCAGCAGTGCAGGGGCAGCCTCCTCCAGGACCCCACTCATGTCCCCTATCACCCGCACCCCCCGCCACCAGGGGCACCCTCCACCAGGCCCCCATCCATGTCTCCCAACACCCCCACCCCCCAGCAGTGCAGGGGCAGCCCCCACCAGGCCCCCACTCATGTCCCCTATCACCCCCACCCCCCGCCACCAGGGGCACCCTCCACCAGGCCCCCACTCTTGTCTCCCACCACCACCACCCCCCAGCATCCAGGGACACCCTCCACCAGGCCCCCACCCATGTCTCCCACCACCCCCACCCCCCACCATCCAGGGGCACCCTCCACCAGGCCCCCACTCATGTCTCCCACCACCCCCACCCCTCAGCAGTGCAGGGGCAGCCTCCTCCAGGACCCCACTCATGTCCCCTATCACCCGCACCCCCCCGCCACCAGGGGCACCCTCCACCAGGCCCCCACCCATGTCTCCCACCACCCCCACCCCCCAGCAGTGCAGGGGCACCCTCCACCAGGCCCCCACTCATGTCCCCTATCACCCCCACCCCCCCCACCACCAGGGGCACCCTTCACAAGGCCCCCATCCATGTCTCCCACCACCCCCACCCCCCAGCCACCAGGGGCACCCTCCACCAGGCCCCCATCCATGTCTCCCACCACCCCCACCCCCCAGCATCCAGGGGCACCCTCCACCAGGCCCCCACCCATGTCTCCCACCACCCCCACCCCCCAGCCACCAGGGGCACCCTCCACCAGGCCCCCACTCATGTCTCCCACCACCCCCACCCCCCAGCAGTGCAGGGGCAGCCTCCAACACGCCCCCACTCATGTCCCCTATCACCCCCACCCCCCCGCCACCAGGGGCACCCTCCACCAGGCCCCCACTCATGTCTCCCACCACCCCCACCCCCCACCATCCAGGGGCACCCTCCACCAGGCCCCCACTCATGTCTCCCACCACCCCCACCCCCCCAGTCACCAGGGGCACCCTCCACCAGGCCCAAACTCATGTCTCCCACCACCCCCACCCCCCACCATCCAGGGGCAGCCTCCACCAGGCCCCCACTCATGTCTCCCACCACCCCCACCCCCCACCATCCAGGGGCACCCACCACCAGGCCCCCACTCATGTCTCCCACCACCCCCACCCCCCCAGTCACCAGTGGCACCCTCCACCAGGCCCCCACTCATGTCTCCCACCACCCCCACCCCCCACCATCCAGGGGCAGCCTCCACCAGGCCCCCACTCATGTCTCCCACCACCCCCACCCCCCTGCCACCATGGGCACCCTCCACCAGGCCCCCACTCATGTCTCCCACCACCCCCACCCCCCAGCAGTGCAGGGGCAGGCCCCCACTCATGTCCCCTATCACCCCCACCCCCCCGCCACCAGGGGCACCCTCCACCAGGCCCCCACTCATGTCTCCCACCACCCCCACCCCCCCAGTCACCAGGGGCACCCTCCACCAGGCCCCCACTCATGTCTCCCACCACCCCCACCCCCCACCATCCAGGGGCAGCCTCCACCAGGCCCCCACTCATGTCTCCCACCACCCCCACCCCCCTGCCACCATGGGCACCCTCCACCAGGCCCCCACTCATGTCTCCCACCACCCCCACCCCCCAGCAATGCAGGGGCAGCCCCCACCAGGCCCCCACTCATGTCCCCTATCACCCCCACCCCCCCGCCACCAGGGGCACCCTCCACCAGGCCCCCACTCATGTCTCCCACCACCCCCACCCCCCCAGTCACCAGGGGCAGCCTCCACCAGGCCCCCACTCATGTCTCCCACCACCCCCACCCCCCAGCAGTGCAGGGGCACCCTCCACCAGGCCCCCACTCATGTCTCCCACCACCCCCACCCCCCCGCCACCAGGGGCACCCTCCACCAGGCCCCCACCCATGTCTCCCACCACCCCCACCCCCCAGCAGTGCAGGGGCATCCTCCACCAGGCACCCACACATGTCCCCCTGCCCCCAGGTCCTGACGATACTCAATCATGGCAGTAATGGGCATCATACCCAGCACAAACACCCAGGCAAGGATTGCATCCACCCACATAGTGAATGCAATTACATGGTACAACCCCAATGGCAAGTATGTAAATGAACACATGTCCGTCACACACACATACACAACGGGTGCAAGTGAATGTCAAAACCCATATCACGACATGTATGAAACCAATGAGAAAATACCACAAGTGAAAGTTAAAAAAACATGTATTAAAGATGAAAAATAAGTAAACAAATCAAACATACAATAATGGGGATAACAAAATAAATGGTCCATGTCCGAGAACAAATGTAAAAATAAAAAAAACAAAGTAATCCAAAAACAAATGTTGTCCAAAGCAATGTCATGTGGAAGGAAAATAATGAAAAACCATTTCCTCATGGTGAACACAATAATCAATAAAAAAAATGTTTCTTCAAAAAGCAAACTATATACACGAATATTCCAGGGTCCATGAGCCCAACACCATAAATGAAACCTACTACTACCTAATGAAAAAAATATCTACAAAAAAGTGGCCATTGTCTGAGCGGTCCAAAAAAATAAAAATGAATAAAGGAAACATAACACTAACTAACTAAATAACTATATACAAAGGCAGCGGGCAAGTCCTGCGGCTCACTCGGTGATGTTGCTGGCCAGGGTATCATCGAACTCCATGTCGATGTCCTGGAGGCGGGACTCTGTCCTGGCCCCGAGGTCTCGCAGGGATAACCCCATGTTCAGCTCAAACTCCCTGCGAGCTTCCTCGAGGCACTCAGCCCGCCTCAACGCCCGACGCATGGAGAACTCCGCCCTGACCATGGTGAGCTGCTCCTCTTCCGCCCGCTGCCGCTCCGCACCTATCCGCTGGACCAACTGCTCCCACACGGAAGACACCACCATCCCAGGGTTGCCCTGCCCTCCGGCCGATGCCTGCCCCTCTGATCTTGATGGCCCCGAGCCATGATGCCTCCCACGTCGAGCCTGCTGCTGCCTCCGACGCCACTGCCTCTGCCAGCACGACGGCATCCAGGCTGATGGAAACCACCGACGCCAGGCCCCCACTCATGTCCCCTATCACCCCCACCCCCCTGCCACCAGGGGCACCCTCGACCAGGCCCCCACTCATGTCTCCCACCACCCCCACCCCCCCAGTCACCAGGGGCACCCTCCACCAGGCCCCCACTCATGTCTCCCACCACCCCCACCATCCAGGGGCACCCTCCACCAGGCCCCCACTCATGTCTCCCACCACCCCCCAGTCACCAGGGGCACCCTCCACCAGGCCCCCACTCATGTCTCCCACCACCCCCACCCCCCACCATCCAGGGGCAGCCTCCACCAGGCCCCCACTCATGTCTCCCACCACCCCCACCCCCCTGCCACCATGGGCACCCTCCACCAGGCCCCCACTCATGTCTCCCACCACCCCCACCCCCCAGCAGTGCAGGGGCAGCCCCCACCAGGCCCCCACTCATGTCCCCTATCACCCCCACCCCCCCGCCAACAGGGGCACCCTCCACCAGGCCCCCACTCATGTCTCCCACCACCCCCACCCCCCCAGTCACCAGGGGCAGCCTCCACCAGGCCCCCACTCATGTCTCCCACCACCCCCACCCCCAGCAGTGCAGGGGCAGCCTCCACCAGGCCCCCACCCATGTCTCCCACCACCCCCACCCCCCAGCAGTGCAGGGGCAGCCCCCACCAGGCCCCCACTCATGTCCCCTATCACCCCCACCCCCCCGCCACCAGGGGCACCCTCCACCAGGCCCCCACTCATGTCTCCCACCACCACCACCCCCCAGCATCCAGGGGCACCCTCCACCAGGCCCCCACCCATGTCTCCCACCACCCCCACCCCCCAGCCACCAGGGGCACCCTCCACCAGGCCCCCACTCATGTCTCCCACCACCCCTAACCCCCAGCAGTGCAGGGGCCGCCTCCACCACGCCCCCACTCATGTCCCCTATCACCCCCACCCCCCCCGCCACCAGGGGCACCCTCCACCAGGCCCCCACTCATGTCTCCCACCACCCCCACCCCCCACCATCCAGGGGCACCCTCCACCAGGCCCCCACTCATGTCTCCCACCACCCCCACCCCCCAGCCACCAGGGGCACCCTCCACCAGGCCCCCACTCATGTCTCCCACCACCCCCACCCCCCACCATCCAGGGGCAGCCTCCACCAGGCCCCCACTCATGTCTCCCACCACCCCCACCCCCCCAGTCACCAGGGGCAGCCTCCACCACGCCCCCACTCATGTCTCCCACCACCCCCACCCCCCACCATCCAGGGGCAGCCTCCACCAGGCCCCCATCCATGTCTCCCTCCACCCCCACCCCCCCCCACCCCCCACCATCCAGGGGCAGCCTCCACCAGGCCCCCACTCATGTCTCCCACCACCCCCACCCCCCACCATCCAGGGGCACCCTCCACCAGGCCCCCACTCATGTCTCCCACCACCCCCACCCCCCACCATCCAGGGGCAGCCTCCACCAGGCCCCCACTCATGTCTCCCACCACCCCCACCCCCCACCATCCAGGGGCACCCTCCACCAGGCCCCCACTCATGTCTCCCACCACCCCCACCCCCCAGCAGTGCAGGGGCAGCCTCCACCAGGCCCCCACTCATGTCCCCTATCACCCCCACCCCCCCGCCACCAGGGGCACCCTCCACCAGGCCCCCACTCATGTCTCCCACCACCCCCACCCCCCCAGTCACCAGGGGCAGCCTCCACCAGGCCCCCACTCATGTCTCCCACCACCCCCACCCCCCACCATCCAGGGGCAGCCTCCACCAGGCCCCCATCCATGTCTCCCTCCACCCCCACCCCCCCCCACCCCCCACCATCCAGGGGCAGCCTCCACCAGGCCCCCACTCATGTCTCCCACCACCCCCACCCCCCACCATCCAGGGGCACCCTCCACCAGGCCCCCACTCATGTCTCCCACCACCCCCACCCCCCACCATCCAGGGGCAGCCTCCACCAGGCCCCCACTCATGTCTCCCACCACCCCCACCCCCCACCATCCAGGGGCACCCTCCACCAGGCCCCCACTCATGTCTCCCACCACCCCCACCCCCCAGCAGTGCAGGGGCAGCCTCCACCAGGCCCCCACTCATGTCCCCTATCACCCCCACCCCCCCGCCACCAGGGGCACCCTCCACCAGGCCCCCACTCATGTCTCCCACCACCCCCACCCCCCCAGTCACCAGGGGCACCCTCCACCAGGCCCCCACTCATGTCTCCCACCACCCCCACCCCCCACCATCCAGGGGCACCCTCCACCAGGCCCCCACTCATGTCTCCCACCACCCCCACCCCCCCAGTCACCAGGGGCACCCTCCACCAGGCCCCCACTCATGTCTCCCACCACCCCCCCCCCACCATCCAGGGGCAGCCTCCACCAGGCCCCCACTCATGTCTCCCACCACCCCCACCCCCCTGCCACCATGGGCACCCTCCACCAGGCCCCCACTCATGTCTCCCACCACCCCCACCCCCCCGCCACCAGGGGCACCCTCCACCAGGCCCCCACCCATGTCTCCCACCACCCCCACCCCCCAGCAGTGCAGGGGCATCCTCCACCAGGCACCCACACATGTCCCCCTGCCCCCAGGTCCTGACGATACTCAATCATGGCAGTAATGGGCATCATACCCAGCACAAACACCCAGGCAAGGATTGCATCCACCCACATAGTGAATGCAATTACATGGTACAACCCCAATGGCAAGTATGTAAATGAACACATGTCCGTCACACACACATACACAACGGGTGCAAGTGAATGTCAAAACCCATATCATGACATGTATGAAACCAATGAGAAAATACCACAAGTGAAAGTTAAAAAAACATGTATTAAAGATGAAAAATAAGTAAACAAATCAAACATACAATAATGGGGATAACAAAATAAATGGTCCATGTCCGAGAACAAATGTAAAAATAAAAAAAACAAAGTAATCCAAAAACAAATGTTGTCCAAAGCAATGTCATGTGGAAGGAAAATAATGAAAAACCATTTCCTCATGGTGAACACAATAATCAATAAAAAAAATGTTTCTTCAAAAAGCAAACTATATACACGAATATTCCAGGGTCCATGAGCCCAACACCATAAATGAAACCTACTACTACCTAATGAAAAAAATATCTACAAAAAAGTGGCCATTGTCTGAGCGGTCCAAAAAAATAAAAATGAATAAAGGAAACATAACACTAACTAACTAAATAACTATATACAAAGGCAGCGGGCAAGTCCTGCGGCTCACTCGGTGATGTTGCTGGCCAGGGTATCATCGAACTCCATGTCGATGTCCTGGAGGCGGGACTCTGTCCTGGCCCCGAGGTCTCGCAGGGATAACCCCATGTTCAGCTCAAACTCCCTGCGAGCTTCCTCGAGGCACTCAGCCCGCCTCAACGCCCGACGCATGGAGAACTCCGCCCTGACCATGGTGAGCTGCTCCTCTTCCGCCCGCTGCCGCTCCGCACCTATCCGCTGGACCAACTGCTCCCACACGGAAGACACCACCATCCCAGGGTTGCCCTGCCCTCCGGCCGATGCCTGCCCCTCTGATCTTGATGGCCCCGAGCCATGATGCCTCCCACGTCGAGCCTGCTGCTGCCTCCGACGCCACTGCCTCTGCCAGCACGACGGCATCCAGGCTGATGGAAACCACCGACGCCGTCGTGCACGTGCCCTGCCCGATGATGCTGTCACATCTTCCATCTGCTGGGGTCCAGTTGCTGTGTTGTCCACCCCTGCTGGACCTCCGACTCCCAACTGTGGCAGGGATGGGATCCCCACCGAGCTGGCTGCATTGGTCGGGGCAGGTCCACAGGGGGCCCTGGTGGCATCTGGGCAGGAAGACGGCAAGGAGAACGACTGGTGTATAGCCTGCACAGAGGAGGAGAGGGCCGCCAGATTGGCCAACACATGCAGCAAACCCCCGAACATGGCCGGTCCCAATTGGGCCACGTCGGCACGGTGCACTTCGTGATGACGTGCGTGCTCCTCCCGGGAAGCATGCACGGCATCACGAATCACAGCTGTGCGCATCGCGACCCCAATCAGGACCTTCTCCACACGGCCAGGGGTTCCCACGTCCGCAGGTGGAGGGGAGTCAGGTGACATGGACATCCCCTCTACCTGTAGACGGGCCTGGGACGGGGCATCCCTGCTGGTGCATGGTGGTGCACTCACAGGGTCAGGGACAGCGACATGCACAGGCCCCTCCACGGTGACCTGTGCTGCCTCCTGCCCCTGGACTGCACCACTTGCACCAGCAGGGATGCCCCCACCAGGCCCCATGTGTGCCCCAGTGGCGGCCTCCTCCTCCTCTGTGCAAACCACCAACCTGGATGGCTCCTCACCGTCTCCCACCGTAGCAGGCCCCTGTGGGGGCTCACCCACCCCTTCCGCTGCAGCCGTGGGGGCATCCCCGCCGCCTTGCTCCACAGCGCCGTCTCCGCCCTCTTCTTCACTAGCCGCTGCGTAGAGGGAGACAAAGAACACAAGCATCAGGGTACTGTACAATGGTCCCCTAGACAGGAAGCAATAGCAGATGAGCACCACTGTCAAAGTACACTTCCATCATGTCCCTCCACAACACATGGGTCAGTCCAGGCAAAACACACACAGTAACAGGCATGGTGCATGCCATGGACATTTCCATGCATGTCCAATGGACTCTTGAAACATTCAATGATATGTAACTCACATGCATCATGGCTCATGCCTATCACATGCACACACTTCACCTCAGTCACATCCATCTGGCCCCAAACACACCAAACACAGCGGATACAAGGGTAATTTGGCTGCTTCACTGAATCTGTGCATTGTCACACACATGTGTCATGCATCCATGGCATGCACAAGTCACAGACACGCAGGTCAGGCACACAGACATGGCTACCATATATGTACCTGGCATCAGCACCCATCCCTCACCCCCACCCATGTCCAGGTACAGAGACTGGCATGCTCTCATGTTCAAAATCTGCATAGGGCTCCCCATGCGGCATTTGAACACATGCAACAACCATGTGGGTCACACATCACTGGTCGCACATGCATTACTATGATGTCCCTGCACACATACATGCATACATGGCCTATGGCACACATACAGGCAAGTATCATAGAACCAGCACACCGCAACATGCCCTGTCTCACACAGTAATGCTTGGACACTTACCGCTCAACTCCAGACGGGCCTCCCTCTCAAGGATCTGGGTGTGGAGCGCTGGGCGTACAACGTCCAGGACCCTCATCTGGATGGAACTCATGCGGCCCCGGCCCCCCTCCACGAG
Organism: Ambystoma mexicanum; assembly: GCF_040938575.1. NCBI lineage: Eukaryota > Metazoa > Chordata > Amphibia > Caudata > Ambystomatidae > Ambystoma > Ambystoma mexicanum. The sequence continues at coordinate 649,407,507 of NC_090934.1, read as the reverse complement.
GCGCCGGGCCTTCACAAGGGTCCTGGACCTCAAGTCCTCCCAGCGCTTCTTGATCTTCAGGACGTTGCGGGTTGCCACCCCCTCCCCGTTGATGGCAACCACACAGTCGGCCCAGATCCTCTCCCGTCCTTCCTTGCTGGCGCGGGACGATCCAAAGAGGGCATCATACTGCCCCAGGACATGCTCCACCAGGACACCAACTTCGGTGGCAGTGAAGCTGGTGCCCCTCTGCCCCTCTGGCCTGGGGTTGCCACTGGTGCCAGATGTGGAAGTGCCCGACATGGCAACCCCAGAGGCAGGTGTGGGTGGGCAACTGGGTCCTGGGGCTGGGCTGTGGAGCGATGTAATCCCAGTCGGGAATCTTCAGTGCCAGCAGGGGTGGACACAGCAACTGGACCCCTGCAGATGGCTGATGTGCAGGCACCAAATGGCAGGGCACGGTGGCAGCAGGCAGGCAGGCAGGCAGCAGCAGATAGCACGTGGGAGGCTGCTCGGGGCACTGGGGGGCAGTAACTCGGCCTTCTGGGCAGGAGCGTGGTCTTCCGTGTGTTTTCGCGTGGCCAGCTTGATACGGAGTGATTTGGCACGTGAAAATCCTGCACGTCAGCGTGAAATCCGAGGAAAGGCCCTTAGCGCGTAAGCGCGTCAGCACGCATACGCGATTCTATTGGACCAGAGTCCCTCAGCGCGTAAGCGCCTCTGTGACGTGACCCGCATGGGTGTTCCCCACTCAGCACGTGATGACGGAGCACACGTGGAAATACTGCACGTCAGCGTGTAATTGGACAAAAGTGCGCGTACACGCGATTGGCCTATGTACGTGTATTTCATGGGTGCACGGGCACTTACACACGCAAGTACGTCAGTGCACCTGTATCCCGTGGTGCGTGGGAATTTCCACATGCTATTGGACTGGGAACTGGATTCCAGGGGTGCGCGGGTCACACGCTCGCTTAGAACACGCGCAAAGCATAAATTTGCACACTTTAACAATAACAAGCTCAGACGCCAGGATGAACATACCGTTCCTAGCAGCAGTGGCAGTGGGCTACCAAAGGAGGAGGAGGAGGATAGTCAGGGCCAGAATATTCACACCCAGAACCAGCCTTTTCGGGATGCCTGATGACCAGGTGTATGGGAGGTACAGGTTTCCACCACACATAATACTGGACCTGGTGAGTGAGTGGGAGGATGACCTCACATCACCCACCCTGTGCTCCCAAGCACTCAGCCCCCTGGAGAAGGTCCTCAATGTACTGCACTTCTTAGCCACTGGATCATTTCAGCGGACAAGTGCCATAGTGGGTGGGGTGTCACAGGCCACCCAGTCACGCTGCCTACACCAGGTCTTGAACATCATCACTGCACGCCCATCAGTCCGCAGGCACATATACCTGCCCAGAACACCTGCAGAAAGGCATGCTGCCGCCCTGGATTTTTACGGTGTGGCACGATTCCCCAAAGTGCTAGGTGCCATCGACTGCACCCATGTGGCTCTACGTCCCCCCAGGGCATCTGAGCACATCTATAGGAACCGCAAGTACTGGCATTCCATCAACGTGCAGGTAGCATGTAATGCCAAGGGAATCATCACCTCAGTATATGCCAACTATCCCGGGTCCACCCACGACAGCTTCATTTACCGAATGTCCACCCTAAGCCGGGACCTAGAAGCTGGGTGGCATGGCGATACATGGCTACTTGGTGAGTATGTATGCCACTGCACATGCATGCATGTTGGATACTGAGCAAGGTCACAACCCCACCAATGATACCAATCACCACCACCACAGGGGACAGTGCCTACCCTCTCAGCCCCCACATGATGACGCCAATTCGGAACCCCACCACGCCACCCGAGGTAAGATATAACACAGCCCACATTACGACTCGGGGCATAGTGGAGCGCACATTCGGAGTGCTAAAGTCACGCTTTCGCTCCCTTGACCGTTCTGGCGGCCAGCTGTTATACGCTCCCCCAGTAGTGTGCAGGATCATAGTGGCAGCATGTGTCCTGCACAACGTTGCAACACGCCGGGGCCTGGCCGTGGACATGGTGGTGGCCCCACATCCCCAACCACATGCACAGCCGCTGCGCATGGGAGGGGAAAGGGCACGGGGGGAGCCAGCCCGTACACAGCTAGTGGCTAATTACTTCACATAGAAATCACACCCCTGTGGAGTGCACACTGCCCTGGCACATTCCATCTGACAATCAATGATGACTCAACCTGACACTGATCCTGAATGTCTGGAGAATGAACCGTGAATACCATATCAGCGTGAGATTGTTCACCTGGAAGTGTCACAATGTGTGCATCCCTACCCACACAGACACCACCAATGCAGTTTTGTGGAGTTACACATTCAAGCAGCTAAAAATAATACCCACTTGCAAAATGCAACAAGAGGACAGTGCCATGTCAGCCAACCCAACCCCAGCACCGCCACACGACACACCGTGCCATGTCATGCTATTTGCAGGTAAACAAAGTAATCCCCACAACATGACACTAGTGTCACTATGGACAGTGTCCCTATTAGAAACCTGCAACACCTGAAATGCTCACAGCAATGCCGGACCAACAACATACTTGAGCACGTACTACCATTAACATGACATCACAAATGTTACATATTAATAGTCTCACCACCTGGAAATGCCTGCACTCCCACCACTACCAACTGTGCAGTGTTGGCGCCATGTAGAGTTGTAGGTGCACTGCTGCCAACATGGACCCCATCTCCAGACTAGAGGTCCTTGTGTAGACATGAGGAAGGGACCTGCAAATTGGGAGGTAGACACAGAAGATGAGTTACACATCAATGCAACATGCAGTGTACAACACAACAGCAATATGCACTAGGAATGTATACACAGTATTGACTACAGACTGCCCACACAGCTCATGGGAGTCCAACATCACTGTGTAATTCACTGTCACTTGGGCACACCCTTTGCAAGCCCATGGAAACGGGAAGCAGGAGGGGTGTGTGTGACTCAAACCCAAGCATCTGAACCAAATACATTACAAGCCTGCATGTGCCAAGCCACAATGCAGCGTATGCCCACAGGAACCACGGAAGCCAACAAATCGTCCCAAAAAAATAGGGAATAAAATAAATAAAAATAAAAATGAAAATAAGAAACAATCAAAAATGGCCATTGATGGGCCCGGGGGGGTTGGGGAGGCCACCCAGGAGGTCCGAGGACAGGATGCACACCAGAACCCACCTGCGTGGATCCTGGGAAAATAAAACACCTCCATGGGCTCATGGCCCACACGGCTACCCTATTGTGGGAGTATCACTGCTGTCGCTATTATCACCCTGTGCAGCTGCATCTGGAGGTGGTTGCACTATGGGAGGCAGCCCACGCAAGGCCCTAGTCTGCTCCTCCATGGCTGCAAGCATGCGGGTGTGGTAGGTCTGGTTCTGGAGGATGAGTGTGCGGAGGTCCCCATGCAACAACTCACGGGATGCCCGGACCTCCGCCCTCGTTGCCTGCATCTCAGCTGAGAGCGTACGGGTGAGACGCTCCAGCTGCTGTTCTGTCCTTTGGTGTGTTGAAGCCTCAAGCTCAACAAGAGTCGTCCTGAGGTGAAGGAGCTCCTGCCTCAGGGCTTCCCTGTGGCCCTGGGACTCAATGGAGATGGCCTCCCGCAGAGTCGCCAGTGCCGCCCGCCTGTCCCTGTTGGACCCCAACATGTCCTCCCTGTGTGACTGGCAGATGGAGTCGGTTGCCTGCTCTAGTCGCTCCATCAGCCTTTCTGGGGGGACAATGGAAGTGGCCACCCTATCCATGGCCTGAGCCATCATCTCGGATGATGCAGCCTGTTGGGTTGCCATACCGTAAATGGATTGCTCACATGCGGTATTGCCAAATGGCGTACGGCCACCACATCGGCGGGCACCACACCTGTCTGGGGCAAGGCGAACTGCGCCTTGCTGTGCCGGCACTGCCTGAGGCTGCAGGACTGCATTCCCCCTCTGATCTGCTGGCCCAGGAACAGGATCAGATGTCGCGGAGTGTGACCCTGCATCCGTAACCACCAAAGGCGTAGCTGCCAACACTGACATCCCCATGGAGGGTTCTGACCCTGGTGCAGGTGGGTGAGACAGAACAGAATCCCTCCCTGGAACACTCACCTGCGACAGCACGTAGGTCTCATCTGAATCAACACCTGAGTACAGCTCGGGGGAGGTGCAGCCAGAGGCACCCCTTGAGAGCACGACCTGCAGCACTTGTGGGTTCTCCCCCACCACCACACCACGTCCCTCACTGGTGGTTGGTCGGCCCTCGGACTCCTCCTGGGTCTGCACCATCTCCACAACCCCAGCAGTATCAGGTGCGTCTTCCCCTGCAAAGACATGAAAACAAAGAAATGGAAACAGGCATTAGCACCATGGCACACAATGAGGGCTGAGAAGCAAGAGAACCAGTACTTGATTGACACATGTCCCACATGACTAAAACCCTCCCATGCATGCACCCTCACTGCGTATGAAGTGCAGGCAAATGGCACACACTGATGACACCAAGATGGAAGATGAACACATTTTCTGCATGCTGCCTGGCAGTGGCATCACACATTGGCCTGTGATTGCCAGGTGAAACACACATGCCATCACACAGATGGCATGTACCATTGCTATTGAGTGAAGATGGAGAGGAGGGCAGCACCTATTCATTCAGTCCAGTTCCCGCATGTAATTGCTTTTCTAATTCTAACAGGTCAGATTTTTCACCTGGAGCTGCCAGTCTGAAATGGTCCAATTGCACAGGGACATGTGTGTACAAATGATATCCAGGTAACAAAGTCACTCCACTTTACCATAGCCATGTCAGACATGTGACTAGTGGACAGCGACATGGCTAGTAAAAGTGGGGGAATGCAAACAATCTGACTGAATGAACAGTGAAAAATAAGCAACTATTTTGTGGCAAGGTGACACTTCAAGGGCAACTGGCGTGCAGTTGGGCTAGATGTCTACTGTTGGCAGAAGGGATACTGCTATGGCCAAATGCAGCTGCGCAGGAAGTATTGCATGAAGCACATGGCTGACCCATACGACTCAGGCGCACACACTCTCACTTGGCACACAAACAGAAGCCCTCACACACACACCATGCACATGGATGACACACACATGCATGTGCACTCACCGGACAATGCCTCGTAATCAGCCAGATCTCCCACGCCTTGGATCTGTTCCTCCGTGACGTAGGTCCCAGCGACTGACTCATGTGGAGTGAGTTCCATGTCTACTACTGGAGACCCACCTCCAGTCACTAGAGTTGCGGCATGACTTGAGGCCAGCTTACTCTTTGCCCTGCGCTTTAGGTCATTCCAGCGCTTATAGCAATCATTGGCTGTGCGCCTCACGATTCCAAGGGCACTTACGATGTCCGCAACGGTCTGCCAGTGTGCCTGGCGTTGTGCAGGTGTGGTCTTGGATCCTGCAACAATGACCATCTCGTTGTCATGTCCGGACACATACTCGACAAGTGCATTCAGTTCGTCATCCGTGAAGCTGGGCTTCCTGGACGGGCCGGACTGTGTAGCCGTGTCTGGGGCATCAGCCTGTGCCGGACGAGCACTCTTCCTCTTCCGCTTGGAAGGTGGTGGTGATCCTGAGTGTCCTGCGCCGCTCTGGACACTAGGGGCAGGAGCCCTGGTGGACTCTGTATCAGGAGTGTGGGATTGCACACTCAGCATGGGAGTTGGTGCAGGCATTGGCTCTAGTGTGATGGTGTCAGGGGGAATGTCAGCAGCATGGACTAGGACCGACACTGTCCTGGCTGGGTGTGTGAGGACTGGGGTGGATAGAGCCGCAGCTGCCCCTGCAGCCTCTCCGCCCTGCCTCCTTGGTGCAGCAGATGACCTTGCTGCCCCAGATCCACGTGGCATGATGGCATCAACGTGCACCAGCGCACGTGTCGTAGCCCTGCTGACCTGGAAGTCAGCCATGGAGTCAGCCAGGTCTGGTGCCACAATGGGCTGGTCCAACAAGGGCTGAGCATGGATGGTGTCAGCCACATCAGTCTCAACGGGAGGGGGGGAGGGGGGGATTATGGGTGCCCGTGACTGGTCCTCCACACATGGGGGGACAGGCTCACCCTGCAAGTTACGACCACGTCCCCTACCGGATCCACCACGGCCACCACTTGTGGCTCTTCCACCTTTGCCACCCTTACGGAATCCTCGCCTCCCAGCCATGGCACTGATGTTAATGTGCGTATGGGAGTGGATGTAGACTATTGTCCTGGGCAATTGGGGGTCAAAGGAGTTGGGTACCAGATGGTAATTGTACCCTAGTGCTCTAGCAAGGCTGAATGTAACCCCTGGGGAAAGATGACGGGTCACGCAACGCACAGGAGGCCCAAAAAAGGGAGATGACGTGCACGCAACCCCTCCTAGACCACGTGTGCAGAAAGAAAAACCTGCACTACGCTGTGGCACCCAGTAACACAAGAATGAACATATGCGTGTCACACGCAGCCTAGAATGACCTCTGAAGGGGTAGGCTACACACGGGGCAAGCACAGATGTTAGATACGTGCGTGACTCACCGTCTGCCAGGTAAAAGAGCGTGAAAAATGAGCGTGTTTGGTTGGCAACACCCCCGCCAAAAGAAGATATGTAAGCTGTCTGAGGAGACAGGACAACAGTAGAAGGGAACACTGTTTGAGGGAACAGGCCCAGGTAAACCAGTACAAGAGAAAAAATAGAAAAAGCTGTCAGAGGTAACAGGGAGTACGAACTTGAAACGCCGTGAAGTAAATCGCGTGTGAAACGACAAGAAGTACAGAATTCACCCACTCGCTCTCCATGAAAAGCAGTACAAGGAATTGGTGTTCTACACATACCTTATATGCAGGCCCACACGTACAGCGTCACTTACGCGGCGTGTACGTGCTAGGCCCATTCCCACCAATTACACGCTTTGTCACTTCTGCGTGTAGGTCCATTTGCACCAATTACACGCTTTGTCACTTCTGCGTGTATGTCCATTTGCACCAATTACACGCTTTGACACTTCCGCGTGTAGGTCCATTTGCACCAATTACACGCTTTGGCACTTCTGCGTGTAGGGCTATTTCCACCAATAACACGCTTTGACACTCGGACGTGTCACGCAACTTTTTCCTACGCGTGCACGTGACTTCATAGACGCGCATACGCGTTTACGCGCTAAGGGCCTTTCATCGATTTACACGCAGATGTGTGGGATTTTCACGTGCAAAATCACTCACTACGTATCAAGCTGTCCACGCGTTCACACACGAAAGACCACGCTCCTGCCCAGGAGGCCAAATTACTGCCCCCCAGAGCCCTGAGCACGCTCCCACCTGCCATCTGCTGCTGCCTGACTGCCTGCTGCCCACGTGCCCTGCCATTTGCTGCCTGCACATCAGCCAGGGGTGCTGTTGCTGTGACCACCCCTGCTGGAACCAAAGGCTCCCGACTGCTTTTCCGTCGCCCCACAGCCCAGCCCCAGGACCCAGTTGCCCACCCACTCCTGCCTCTGGGGTTGCCATGTTGGGCACTACAACATCTGGCACCAGTGGCAACCCCCGGCCAAGGAGGCAGAGGGGCACCAGCTTCAGTGCCAGGGAAGTTGGTGTCCTGGTGGAGGGTGCCCCTGCACTGCTGGGGGGTGGGGGTGGTGGGAGACATGGATGGGGGCCTGGTGGAGGGTGCCCCTGGTGGCTGGGGGGTGGGGGTGGTGGGAGACATGGATGGGGGCCTTGTGAAGGGTGCCCCTGGTGGCGGGGGGGGGTGGGGGTGATAGGGGACATGAGTGGGAGCCTGGTGGAGGGTGCCCCTGCACTGCTGGGGGGTGGAGGTGATGGGAGGCATGGATGGGGGCCTGGTGGAGGGTGCCCCTGGTGGCGGGGGGGGTGGGGGTGATAGGGGACATGAGTGGGGGCCTGGTGGAGGGTGCCCCTGCACTGCTGGGGGGTGGGGGTGGTGGGAGACATGGATGGGGGCCTGGTGGAGGGTGCCCCTGGTGGCGGGGGGTGGGGGTGATAGGGGACATGAGTGGGGTCCTGGTGGAGGCTGCCCCTGCACTGCTGGGGGGAGGGGGTGGTGGGAGACATGGGTGGGGGCCTGGTGGAGGGTGCCCCTGGTGGCTGGGGGGTGGGGTGATAGGGGACATGAGTGGGGGCCTGGTGGAGGGTGCCCCTGCACTGCTGAGGGGTGGGGGTGATAGGGGACATGGGTGGGGGCCTGGTGGAGGGTGCCCCTGCACTGCTGGGGGGTGGGGGTGGTGGGAGACATGGATGGGGGCGGGCCTGGTGGAGGGTGCCCCTGGTGGCTGGGGGATGGGGGTGGTGGGAGACATGGATGGGGGCCTTGTGAAGGGTGCCCCTGGTGGCGGGGGGGGGGTGGGGGTGATAGGGGACATGAGTGGGGGCCTGGTGGAGGGTGCCCCTGCACTGCTGGGGGGTGGGGGTGGTGGAAGACATGGATGGGGGCCTGGTGGAGGGTGCCCCTGGTGGCGGGGGGGATGGGGGTGATAGGGGACATGAGTGGGGGCCTGGTGGAGGGTGCCCCTGCACTGCTGGGGGGTGGGGGTGGTGGGAGACATGGATGGGGGCCTGGTGGAGGGTGCCCCTGGATGCTGGGGGGTGGGGGTGGTGGGAGACATGAGTGGGGGCCTGGTGGAGGGTGCCCCTGGTGGCTGGGGGGTGGGGTGGTGGGAGACATGGGTGGGGGCCTGGTGGAGGGTGCCCCTGGATGCTGGGGGGTGGGGGTGGTGGGAGACATGAGTGGGGGCCTGGTGGAGGGTGCCCCTGGTGGCGGGGGGGTGGGGGTGATAGGGGACATGAGTGGGGGCTGGTGGAGGGTGCCCCTGCACTGCTGGGGGGTGGGGGTGGTGGGAGACATGGATGGGGGCCTGGTGGAGGGTGCCCCTGGATGCTGGGGGGTGGGGGTGGTGGGAGACATGAGTGGGGGCCTGGTGGAGGGTGCCCCTGCACTGCTGGGGGGTGGGGGTGATAGGGGACATGAGTGGGGGCCTGGTGGAGGGTGCCCCTGCACTGCTGGGGGGTGGGGGTGGTGGGAGACATGGATGGGGGCCTGGTGGAGGGTGCCCCTGGTGGTGGGGGGGTGGGGGTGATAGGGGACATGAGTGGGGTCCTGGTGGAGGCTGCCCCTGCACTGCTGGGGCGTGGGGGTGGTGGGAGACATGGGTGGGGGCCTGGTGGAGGGTGCCCCTGGATGCGGGGGGGTGGGGGTGGTGGGAGACATGAGTGGGGGCCTGGTGGAGGGTGCCCCTGGTGGCTGGGGGGTGGGGGTGGTGGGAGACATGGGTGGGGGCCTGGTGGAGTGTGCCCCTGGATGCTGGGGGGTGGTGGTGGTGGGAGACATGAGTGGGGGCCTGGTGGAGGGTGCCCCTGGTGGCTGGGGGGTGGGGGTGATAGGGGACATGAGTGGGGGCCTGGTGGAGGGTGCCCCTGCACTGCTGGGGGGTGGGGGTGATAGGGGACATGGGTGGGGGCCTGGTGGAGGGTGCCTCTGCACTGCTGGGGGGTGGGGGTGGTGGGAGACATGGATGGGGGCCTGGTGGAGGGTGCCCCTGGTGGCTGGGGGGTGGGGGTGGTGGGAGACATGGATGGGGGCCTTGTGAAGGGTGCCCCTGGTGGCGGGGGGGTGGGGGTGATAGGGGACATGAGTGGGGGCCTGGTGGCGGGTGCCCCTGCACTGCTGGGGGGTGGGGGTGGTGGGAGACATGGATGGGGGCCTGGTGGAGGGTGCCCCTGGTGGCGGGGGGGTGGGGGTGATAGGGGACATGAGTGGGGGCCTGGTGGAGGGTGCCCCTGCACTGCTGGGGGGTGGGGGTGGTGGGAGACATGGATGGGGGCCTGGTGGAGGGTGCCCCTGGTGGCGGGGGGTGGGGGTGATAGGGGACATGAGTGGGGTCCTGGTGGAGGCTGCCCCTGCACTGCTGGGGGGAGGGGGTGGTGGGAGACATGGGTGGGGGCCTGGTGGAGGGTGCCCCTGGTGGCTGGGGGGTGGGGTGATAGGGGACATGAGTGGGGGCCTGGTGGAGGGTGCCCCTGCACTGCTGAGGGGTGGGGGTGATAGGGGACATGGGTGGGGGCCTGGTGGAGGGTGCCCCTGCACTGCTGGGGGGTGGGGGTGGTGGGAGACATGGATGGGGGCGGGCCTGGTGGAGGGTGCCCCTGGTGGCTGGGGGATGGGGGTGGTGGGAGACATGGATGGGGGCCTTGTGAAGGGTGCCCCTGGTGGCGGGGGGGGGGTGGGGGTGATAGGGGACATGAGTGGGGGCCTGGTGGAGGGTGCCCCTGCACTGCTGGGGGGTGGGGGTGGTGGAAGACATGGATGGGGGCCTGGTGGAGGGTGCCCCTGGTGGCGGGGGGGATGGGGGTGATAGGGGACATGAGTGGGGGCCTGGTGGAGGGTGCCCCTGCACTGCTGGGGGGTGGGGGTGGTGGGAGACATGGATGGGGGCCTGGTGGAGGGTGCCCCTGGATGCTGGGGGGTGGGGGTGGTGGGAGACATGAGTGGGGGCCTGGTGGAGGGTGCCCCTGGTGGCTGGGGGGTGGGGTGGTGGGAGACATGGGTGGGGGCCTGGTGGAGGGTGCCCCTGGATGCTGGGGGGTGGGGGTGGTGGGAGACATGAGTGGGGGCCTGGTGGAGGGTGCCCCTGGTGGCGGGGGGGTGGGGGTGATAGGGGACATGAGTGGGGGCTGGTGGAGGGTGCCCCTGCACTGCTGGGGGGTGGGGGTGGTGGGAGACATGGATGGGGGCCTGGTGGAGGGTGCCCCTGGATGCTGGGGGGTGGGGGTGGTGGGAGACATGAGTGGGGGCCTGGTGGAGGGTGCCCCTGCACTGCTGGGGGGTGGGGGTGATAGGGGACATGAGTGGGGGCCTGGTGGAGGGTGCCCCTGCACTGCTGGGGGGTGGGGGTGGTGGGAGACATGGATGGGGGCCTGGTGGAGGGTGCCCCTGGTGGTGGGGGGGTGGGGGTGATAGGGGACATGAGTGGGGTCCTGGTGGAGGCTGCCCCTGCACTGCTGGGGCGTGGGGGTGGTGGGAGACATGGGTGGGGGCCTGGTGGAGGGTGCCCCTGGATGCGGGGGGGTGGGGGTGGTGGGAGACATGAGTGGGGGCCTGGTGGAGGGTGCCCCTGGTGGCTGGGGGGTGGGGGTGGTGGGAGACATGGGTGGGGGCCTGGTGGAGTGTGCCCCTGGATGCTGGGGGGTGGTGGTGGTGGGAGACATGAGTGGGGGCCTGGTGGAGGGTGCCCCTGGTGGCTGGGGGGTGGGGGTGATAGGGGACATGAGTGGGGGCCTGGTGGAGGGTGCCCCTGCACTGCTGGGGGGTGGGGGTGATAGGGGACATGGGTGGGGGCCTGGTGGAGGGTGCCTCTGCACTGCTGGGGGGTGGGGGTGGTGGGAGACATGGATGGGGGCCTGGTGGAGGGTGCCCCTGGTGGCTGGGGGGTGGGGGTGGTGGGAGACATGGATGGGGGCCTTGTGAAGGGTGCCCCTGGTGGCGGGGGGGTGGGGGTGATAGGGGACATGAGTGGGGGCCTGGTGGCGGGTGCCCCTGCACTGCTGGGGGGTGGGGGTGGTGGGAGACATGGATGGGGGCCTGGTGGAGGGTGCCCCTGGTGGCGGGGGGGTGGGGGTGATAGGGGACATGAGTGGGGGCCTGGTGGAGGGTGCCCCTGCACTGCTGGGGGGTGGGGGTGGTGGGAGACATGGATGGGGGGCTGGTGGAGGGTGCCCCTGGTGGCTGGGGGGTGGGGTGATAGGGGACATGAGTGGGGGCCTGGTGGAGGGTGCCCCTGCACTGCTGAGGGGTGGGGGTGATAGGGGACATGGGTGGGGGCCTGGTGGAGGGTGCCCCTGCACTGCTGGGGGGTGGGGGTGGTGGGAGACATGGATGGGGGCGGGCCTGGTGGAGGGTGCCCCTGGTGGCTGGGGGATGGGGGTGGTGGGAGACATGGATGGGGGCCTTGTGAAGGGTGCCCCTGGTGGCGGGGGGGGGGTGGGGGTGATAGGGGACATGAGTGGGGGCCTGGTGGAGGGTGCCCCTGCACTGCTGGGGGGTGGGGGTGGTGGGAGACATGGATGGGGGCCTGGTGGAGGGTGCCCCTGGTGGCGGGGGGGATGGGGGTGATAGGTGACATGAGTGGGGGCCTGGTGGAGGGTGCCCCTGCACTGCTGGGGGGTGGGGGTGGTGGGAGACATGGATGGGGGCCTGGTGGAGGGTGCCCCTGGATGCTGGGGGGTGGGGGTGGTGGGAGACATGAGTGGGGGCCTGGTGGAGGGTGCCCCTGGTGGCTGGGGGGTGGGGTGGTGGGAGACATGGGTGGGGGCCTGGTGGAGGGTGCCCCTGGATGCTGGGGGGTGGGGGTGGTGGGAGACATGAGTGGGGGCCTGGTGGAGGGTGCCCCTGGTGGCGGGGGGGTGGGGGTGATAGGGGACATGAGTGGGGGCTGGTGGAGGGTGCCCCTGCACTGCTGGGGGGTGGGGGTGGTGGGAGACATGGATGGGGGCCTGGTGGAGGGTGCCCCTGGATGCTGGGGGGTGGGGGTGGTGGGAGACATGAGTGGGGGCCTGGTGGAGGGTGCCCCTGCACTGCTGGGGGGTGGGGGTGATAGGGGACATGAGTGGGGGCCTGGTGGAGGGTGCCCCTGCACTGCTGGGGGGTGGGGGTGGTGGGAGACATGGATGGGGGCCTGGTGGAGGGTGCCCCTGGTGGTGGGGGGGTGGGGGTGATAGGGGACATGAGTGGGGTCCTGGTGGAGGCTGCCCCTGCACTGCTGGGGCGTGGGGGTGGTGGGAGACATGGGTGGGGGCCTGGTGGAGGGTGCCCCTGGATGCGGGGGGGTGGGGGTGGTGGGAGACATGAGTGGGGGCCTGGTGGAGGGTGCCCCTGGTGGCTGGGGGGTGGGGGTGGTGGGAGACATGGGTGGGGGCCTGGTGGAGTGTGCCCCTGGATGCTGGGGGGTGGTGGTGGTGGGAGACATGAGTGGGGGCCTGGTGGAGGGTGCCCCTGGTGGCTGGGGGGTGGGGGTGATAGGGGACATGAGTGGGGGCCTGGTGGAGGGTGCCCCTGCACTGCTGGGGGGTGGGGGTGATAGGGGACATGGGTGGGGGCCTGGTGGAGGGTGCCTCTGCACTGCTGGGGGGTGGGGGTGGTGGGAGACATGGATGGGGGCCTGGTGGAGGGTGCCCCTGGTGGCTGGGGGGTGGGGGTGGTGGGAGACATGGATGGGGGCCTTGTGAAGGGTGCCCCTGGTGGCGGGGGGGTGGGGGTGATAGGGGACATGAGTGGGGGCCTGGTGGCGGGTGCCCCTGCACTGCTGGGGGGTGGGGGTGGTGGGAGACATGGATGGGGGCCTGGTGGAGGGTGCCCCTGGTGGCGGGGGGGTGGGGGTGATAGGGGACATGAGTGGGGGCCTGGTGGAGGGTGCCCCTGCACTGCTGGGGGGTGGGGGTGGTGGGAGACATGGATGGGGGGCTGGTGGAGGGTGCCCCTGGATGCTGGGGGGTGGGGGTGGTGGGAGACATGAGTGGGGGCCTGGTGGAGGGTGCCCCTGGTGGCTGGGGGGTGGGGGTGGTGGGAGACATGGGTGGGGGCCTGGTGGAGGGTGCCCCTGGATGCTGGGGGGTGGGGGTGGTGGGAGACATGAGTGGGGGCCTGGTGGAGGGTGCCCCTGGTGGCGGGGGGTGGGGGTGATAGGGGACATGAGTGGGGGCCTGGTGGAGGGTGCCCCTGCACTGCTGGGGGGTGGGGGTGGTGGGAGACATTGATGGGGGCCTGGTGGAGGGTGCCCCTGGATGCTGGGGGGTGGGGGTGGTGGGAGACATGAGTGGGGGCCTGGTGGAGGGTGCCCCTGGTGGCTGGGGGGTGGGGGTGGTGGGAGACATGGGTGGGGGCCTGGTGGAGGGTGCCCCTGCACTGCTGGGGGGTGGGGGTGGTGGGAGACATGAGTGGGGGCCTGGTGGAGGGTGCCCCTGGTGGCGGGGGGGTGGGGGTGATAGGGGACATGAGTGGGGGCCTGGTGGAGGGTGCCCCTGCACTGCTGGGGGATGGGGGTGGTGGGAGACATGGATGGGGGCCTGGTGGAGGGTGCCCCTGGTGGCGGGGGGTGGGGGTGATAGGGGACATGAGTGGGGGCGTGGTGGAGGCTGCCCCTGCACTGCTGGGGGGTGGGGGTGGTGGGAGACATGAGTGGGGGCCTGGTGGAGGGTGCCCCTGGTGGCTGGGGGGTGGGGGTGGTGGGAGACATGGGTGGGGGCCTGGTGGAGGGTGCCCCTGGATGCTGGGGGGTGGTGGTGGTGGGAGACATGAGTGGGGGCCTGGTGGAGGGTGCCCCTGGTGGCTGGGGGGTGGGGGTGATAGGGGACATGAGTGGGGGCCTGGTGGAGGGTGCCCCTGCACTGCTGGGGGGTGGGGGTGATAGGGGACATGGGTGGGGGCCTGGTGGAGGGTGCCCCTGCACTGCTGGGGGGTGGGGGTGGTGGGAGACATGGATGGGGGCCTGGTGGAGGGTGCCACTGGTGGCTGGGGGTGGGGGTGGTGGGAGACATGGATGGGGGCCTTGTGAAGGGTGCCCCTGGTGGCGGGGGGGTGGGGATGATAGGGGACATGAGTGGGGGCCTGGTGGAGGGTGCCCCTGCACTGCTGGGGGGTGGGGGTGGTGGGAGACATGGATGGGGGCCTGGTGGAGGGTGCCCCTGGTGGCGGGGGGGGGGTGGGGGTGATAGGGGACATGATTGGGGGCCTGGTGGAGGGTGCCCCTGGTGGCGGGGGGTGGGGGTGATAGGGGACATGAGTGGGGTCCTGGTGGAGGCTGCCCCTGCACTGCTGGGGGGTGGGGGTGGTGGGAGACATGAGTGGGGGCCTGGTGGAGGGTGCCCCTGGTGGCTGGGGGGTGGGGGTGGTGGGAGACATGGGTGGGGGCCTGGTGGAGGGTGCCCATGGATGCTGGGGGGTGGGGGTGGTGGGAGACATGAGTGGGGGCCTGGTGGAGGGTGCCCCTGGTGGCTGGGGGGTGGTGGGAGACATGGGTGGGGGCCTGGTGGAGGGTGCCCATGGATGCTGGGGGGTGGGGGTGGTGGGAGACATGGGTGGGGGCCTGGTGGAGGGTGCCCCTGGATGCTGGGGGGTGGGGGTGGTGGGAGACATGAGTGGGGGCCTGGTGGAGGGTGCCCCTGGTGGCTGGGGGTGGTGGGAGACATGGGTGGGGGCCTGGTGGAGGGTGCCCCTGGATGCTGGGGGGTGGGGGTGGTGGGAGACATGAGTGGGGGCCTGGTGGAGGCTGCCCCTGCACTGCTGGGGGGTGGGGGTGTTGGGAGACATGGGTGGGGGCCTGGTGGAGGCTGCCCCTGCACTGCTGGGTGGTGGGGGTGCAGGGGGACATGAGCAGGTGTGCAGGGTAGTCCCCTGTTTTGTGGGCTGCCTGCAGGGGCCGTGGAGGGTGTACAGGGAACACCTGTGAGGACCCACCCAGCCTAATTGCGTGTGATGATTCCCGCACACCCCTGTAATACACGTACCTGGCCAAATCGCATGTGAGAATTCCCGCGCACCCCCGTAATACACGTACGCAGCCGAATCGCGTGTAGAACTTCCCGTGTACCCCTGTAATACACGTACCCAGCCAAATCGCGTGTGATAATTCCCACGTACCCCTGTAATACACGTACCCTGGCCAATCGCGTGTAGAACTTCCCACGCACCCCTGTAATACACGTACCAAGCCAAATCGCGTGTGATAATTCCCGCGCACCCCTGTAATACACGTACCTGGCCAAATCGCATGTGAGAATTCCCGCGCACCCCTGTAATACACGTACCCAGCCGAATTGCATGTAGAACTTCCCGTGTACCCCTGTAATACACGTACCCAGCCAAATCGTGTGTGATAATTCCTGCGTACCCCTGTGATACACGTGCCCTGGCTAATCGCGTGTAAAAATTCACGCGTACCCCTGTAATACACGTACCCTGGCTAATCGCATGTATAACTTCATGCGTACCCCTGATATGCACGTTACCCGCTTTGCGTTCCTTGTTTGGCAGCCCTGTAGACTGGTCCAGGGTTAGCGCAGCCCTTTGCGATGATGTAGCGATTTTGATGGCTTTTCCTTGCGCGAGGGCGTTCTTGGGGGCGTTACTGGCGCTGCTGCAGGGTCGCTGCGATACTCTGCACCACGGCTGGTTTGGGAGCCTAAAATCCATGAATACGCTGTGCGCGGAAATCGGTTTTAGCGCACGTGCCTGGCGCAGACAATCGCACGCGGACACTCTGCGCCAGCCGCTTGCGACACTTTTCTGCGAAATTCGATGAATTACCCTGATAGTTTCTCAGACTTGGAACTAAGATCAAACTTGAGCAAGGAGGTTAAAAAAAAAGTGCTTGACTTTTTGCAAGTTGACGTAGCACATAACTTAGTTACCTGTGGGCTGACGAGTGTTCACCCTTACACCAAGGCACAAGTAGAATGTGTATTTTCGGAAGGGATCAAAGAGATAAAACCTCTGCAGTCTCCCAACCGATAATCGCGCCACCAGCGCCAAACAACCGCACAACAGCCAGCAGGCTTGTCTCCACCGGGCTTAACGCCGCAAGGGTTGTTCGCTTCCTGTAAAGTACCGGCAGTTGTCACGTGATCAGTCACATGGGTGATGAAAGAACCGCCTCCTCCAGGAAGCAGGGCGCGGGGGCGGCAAGAGCTGTGCTCGCAGTGCCGTAAGTCCAGACTGAGTAAAGAGCTCAGTGTTCACTGCAAGTAATTCAACCTGCTCTCCAACACAAATGCGCCGCTCGGGCGGTTCGCTTCCTGTAAAGTACCGTCAGTTGTCGCATGATCAGTCATGTGGGCGATGAAAGACCCGCCTCCTCCAGGAAGCAGGGCGCGGGGGCGGCAAGAGCTGTGCTCGCAGTGCCGTAAGTCCAGACTGAGTAAAGAGCTCAGTGTTCACTGCAAGTAATTCAACCTGCTCTCCAACACAAATGCGCCGCTCGGGCGGTTCGCTTCCTGTAAAGTACCGTCAGTTGTCACGTGATCGGTCACGTGGGTGATGAAAGACCCGCCTCCTCCAGGAAGCAGGGCGCGGGGGCGGCAAGAGCTGTGCTCGCAGTGCCGTAAGTCCAGACTGAGCAAAGAGCTCAGCGTTCACTGCAGGCAATTCAACCTGCTCTCCAACACAAATGCGCCGCTCGGGCGGTTCGCTTCCTGTAAAGTACCGGCAGTTGTCACGTGATCAGTCACATGGGCAATGAAAGACCCGCCTCCTCCAGGAAGCAGGGTGCGGGGGCGGCAAAAGCTGTGTTCGCAGTGCCGTAAATCCAGACTGAGTAAACAGCTCAGCGTTCACTGCAGGTAATTCAACCTGCTCTCCAACACAAATGCGCCGCTCGGCCGGTTCGCTTCCTGTAAAGTACCGGCAGTTGTCACGTGATCAGTCACATGGGTGATGAAAGACCCGCCTCCTCCAGGAAGCAGGGCATGGGGGCGGCAAGAGCTGTGCTCGCAGTGCCGTAAATCCAGACTGAGTAAAGAGCTCAGCGTTCACTGCAGGTAATTCAAGCTGCTCTCCAACACAAATGCGCCGCTCGGGCGGTTCGCTTCCTGTAAAGTACCGGCAGTTGTCACGTGATCAGTCACGTGGACGATGAAAGAACCACCTCCTCCAGGAAGCAGGGCGTGGGGGCGGCAAGAGCTGTGCTCGCAGTGCCGTAAGTCCAGACTGAGTAAAGAGCTCAGCGTTCACTGCAGGTAATTCAACCTGCTCTCCAACACAAATGACAGTATGATTATTGAGTAGGTTATGCAGGGCAAGTGGCAGGCACCTTGTTTTATGCATGCAATCTATGTACTTGCAATGATTTGGTAACATACACATACATGTCAACTGTCTCAATTTAGGCGGGAGACTCCCTATTTTTAGAGAACAAATATTGCCTTTTTTTTTTTACTCACGTGTGAAATAAATAAAACCCCAATGCATTCCTAAGGGGACATTCTTTTCTCCCACTTTCTGGAGTCGAATGTTCCTCCTAGGTAGTTGAGAATGTTGGCATGTATGCATATATGTAGTTTTTATTTTCTTTGTACATTATACAACACATGCATACCTGTAGTATGTGTTGATGAATGAATCTGGAAGTAGAAATCATGGAGAGTTTCTCAGTACTTTTGGATGCAGGTGCTTGGGTATCATACGAGACCTGTGTTCTGAGTGTTCAACAGTAGATCGGCATTGTTGTAGTAAGTTGATAGAGTTAGAGGTAGAGATCTTGGATGTGATTGGTGGATGGTTGTGGGACTGTTTACCATTAGCCAATGAGAGACTGCTGCAAAGTCTGAAGTAGAAAGGGAAGAAGGGCTGCCCCTGAGTTATGAGATCCGCAAACACTGCAGTAGTTGGAGAATCGCACATGCCCCATCCGGTCCTTCTTAGCATGCCTGGCATGGAGATGGGACTGTGGGGATTATCTTATCAGGTGTTGAGGGTGTGCTTAACATGAAGGGAGGGTAATAATTGCTGTGTTGGTTGTGTAGTGAAGATGACTGGAGTTATTGTATGGATAGTGGGAGATTCATTTGTATGTGATATGGAAAGCTATGCAAAGCCAAGAGGGTTTTCGGCAGATCTTGGTTTTCCAGGCCTGGAGGCTTTATGATGCAGTGTGCCTGGCCACAATTTGCAGGCACTGCTTGCTGTTTGCAGAAACATGGCATGTGCCACCTCTAGGACTTTTCAGGATGGTAGGCATGGAAATGGGACTGTGGAGGCCAGGGGATTGGTCAATAAGGTTTCCTGGGTGTGGTGTGCAAGGAGGTCTGTTTGCTGAGAGGAGTGCAGATTGCTATGGCTATAGCTATGGCTGTGTCTTTCAGGAGGCAGAGTGTGTGGATTTTGGGGGATTCGTGGACACAATGGTTGCAGGTGTATGCAGAGCAGTGTGGAGTGGGTGCACATCTTGGATTCCTCATGTGAATGTGCACTCGTATGGAGTGTGTGGCATGAAGTGGCTGGATTTTCTTCCCCTTTGTGCCACCTTGGTGACGCAGCATCATCCAGCCATTATTATTGTTCATTGTGGAGAGAACAGTTTAGGCCATGTTACTGGAATCTCTCTGCAGTTTGAGATGGAGGAGGCACTTGGGAAAGTCATGGACATGTTCCCAAACGCTCGAGTAATTTTTTCATGCATTGCCCATAGACAGATTTGGCTGTGCTCTTCATCATTTGGTCTGCAAATGGAGAAAGCCAGGCGTAATGTCAACAAGGCTGTTTGCGCATTTCTGCGAGATGTTGGTATGTCTTCCTTCGACAATGAAAATATTACATTTCGTAGCACCAACATTTTCTGCAGAGATGGAGTCCATCTTACTGATCGTGGCAATGATCTTTTTTTGTGCAATATCCAAAATGCTTTGCAGCCATTTTTGGAAGCATAGCAAGCATGTGTGCAGTAGGTGTTTGCAGTTCAAAACTTCCAAGAACAAAAATAAAAAAAACAAAAAGGGTCTTTTGAGAACCACCACTTTGTCCCGTAAAAGAATGCAATTGTTTACATGCTGCCACACCCTGCACGCTT
Organism: Ambystoma mexicanum; assembly: GCF_040938575.1. Taxonomy (NCBI): domain Eukaryota; kingdom Metazoa; phylum Chordata; class Amphibia; order Caudata; family Ambystomatidae; genus Ambystoma; species Ambystoma mexicanum. Next base: position 649,387,902 of record NC_090934.1, on the reverse strand, counting down.
CGGATGTTCGAGGACTACCATGCTGTTTGTGGACTGCGTGGGGGCCTGCACCATTTTATTGGCACTTTTATTTTTAAACTGTGAAAGGTGGCTCTGAAAAGAGCCATTTTTGTATTTTTTTTTATTTTTATTTTTTTTAAAACATGGCACACAAGGGAGTGGAGGGGAGGGAGGGGAGGGAAGGTGCACCAACCACATGGATAAGAAAGGGCAGATAGAGAGAGGAAGATGTTGGGTGCGGCACATTGAGGTAGGGTGCAGTTTCCTTCATGGTCCCACACCGCAGCCTCGAAACCACTCCGGAACGGATCACCCTTGCAGAGTACTGTGTTGCAGTACACACACATAACAGTGACCTTTGAAAAGTAAGGATCTACTGCATTGCATATGGCTTGTGAGGCTGTTGGAGGGATCTGCTGCCCCACAAGAGTGCCCCTTGTGGTGACAGGAACAGATGTCGAGGTTGCTGCAGTGGAAGTCATCCTACTACCCTCTTCGAAGGGGACAACCCTCCGAACTGCTGCTTTATGGCTGGATCACAGGTGTCGCCGCATGGAGGTAGACCTATAACTGTACAGCCAAGATTTGCCACGACTGAGTACCATGTCGTACTCCTTGCAGCAAACCTTGGCTGCACTAGCATTTGGCTTATTTCTAATGGTGGTAAAGATCTTCCACATCCAAGACTCATGTTGGCAGGTGCTAATGGGATCTTCCACTACCTCATTCTCTTTGTCCTCTTTTTCTCCTCTGCATCGACATGCCTGTTCCCCTTTCTATGCTCTTTGGGAGGAGGTGGTGGTGTTGGTGGGGTTCATTGCTGTGTTGGTTGTGTCGTGAAGATGGCTGGAGTTATTGTATGGATAGTGGGAGTTTCATTTGTATGTGATTTGGAGAGTTATGCAAAGGCAAGATGGTTTTCTGCAGATCTTAGTTTTCCAGGCCTGGAGGCTTTATGATACATTATGCCTGGCTGCAATTTGCAGGCACTGCTTGCTGTATGCAGGAACATGGCTACTTTTGTTAGTCCTGATGTTTTGGTGGAGCACTGTGCAGGAGAGCATTTGCGCTACATCAGTGCCCCAAGTTTGGTTCCTGTATTGAAGTTGTTCTTGGAAGACCTAATGGGGCTTTTCCCTAATGCAAAGGTGTTTTTTTCTGAAATAATACCAAGAGAACAATGGAACAATCCCAATATCTTCAATCCCAGCAAAATGTCAGAAGGTCCCTTGTTAATAGAGGCATGGGTGTAGTTTTGTAACGTGCTGAGATGAGAAAATTGATTCACTTAGTGTGCACTACTTTACTGGAGATGGCTTTTCGTTGTCCTTTTTTTAAATGCTCGTTTTTTTTGGGGAATCTAAGGGATGCTTTGCAGAGGTTGATGTAAGGCAGTAAGGAGGAAAAGTAGAGAAAAAAATGGAAAAAAGAAAACAAAAAGGTGTTTATTCAGTAGTATCTAAAAAAAGAAAACAAATGGCTCTTTTCAGAGCCACCACAATGGGAACCATCTCCTACCTTGGATTACATTTCTCTCCCCACCCCTTTGAATTAGCCGATTTATCTGTAAACCCTGCAGTAGGCCGCGGATCGCACATGCCACCTCTGGGTTTTTTGGGGATGGTAGGCATGGAAATCGGACTGTGGAGGCTAGGGGATTGGTCAATAAGGTTTCCTGGGTGTGGTGTGCAAGGAGGTCTGTTTGCTGAAATGAGTGCAGATTGCTATGGCTATGGCTATGGCTGTGTCTTTCAGGAGGCAGAGTGTGTGGATTTTGGGAGACTCATGGATACATTGTTTGCCAGTGTATGCAGAGCAGTGTGCAGTGGGTGCACATCTTGGATTCCCTCATGTGGATGTGCACTGGTATGGCGTGCGTGACATGAAATGGTTGGATTTGCTTCCCCTTTGTGCCATTTTGGTGATGCAGCACCATCCAGCCATTATTATTGTTCATTGTGGAGGGAACAGTTTAGGCCACGTTACTGGAATCTCTCTGCAGTTGCGATGAAGGTGGCACTTGGGAAAGTCATGGACATGTTCCCAAACTCCCGAGTATTTTTTACGTGCATTGCGCACAGATTGATGTGGCTGCGCTCGTCATCATTTGGTCTGCAAATGTAGAATGTCAGTGTAACGCTCACCTGATTCCCGCAGAGGCGCCGGTCTTGACTGGGTGAATGCCGTATCTTCAAAGGTGATGTGTAACACACGGTTGGCTCTTTGGGCTGGACCTCTGTGCACTGTATGTCTAACTCGAAGAGTAAGATGTCTGCGGATAGAAAATATGGGATTAATGAACTGGGGTTATTGGGTGCCTCTCCCCTCTTCCCTTTCTCTTCTCCTGTAGAACCCCAAAGGTTAACACCCTCACCTTAGGTAAGTGAACGCCGAGCTCTCCATCTGCCTCGGGGCAGGGTGCCGTAACCAGTTTCTTCACTGGATAAGGGTGCAGGCCTCTTGACCTCAGAGGACTGCTGTCCGTCGTTAACTGCACGAACGGTAAGTTCTGGGCACTTCAAATGTCTTAAAAGTCTTTTGTAATGATATCTCTTGTTTTGCAGGGTTCCGGCGATGGCGGATGGCGGGCTGATGAGAGTTGAGGATCGAACCCGCGTGAGGAATAGAAGCGCCTGGAAGCACGTAAGTAAGCGCTTGTAGCCTGCTTCACAATGCGCACTAACTGTCCCTTTTATTTTGCAGGTACAAGTTCGGAGCTTTAGAGAAGCTGAAGGGTGCTGGAATACCCACTGGATTCGGCGTGGGAAGGAGTAATGGCACGTGAGTAATAAAGTTGCCCAATGTCTTTAAACGCACCTTCTTTTGTCTTTCAGATGCGGGATGCAGCGCCGAAGGCCTCCGGAGCATGCGAAGAGCTGGTAAGCTTTTGTCTTTCAGATGCCGGAATGCAGTGCGAAGACCTCCGGAACATGCGAAGAGTAGGTAAGCCTTTGTCTTTCAGATGCCGGAATGCAGCGCGAGGCGTTGGTGACAGCCGATGGACCAGGTAAGAGATGCGCTGCCACTGAAGACCGTAGTGCTAACCTGTTCTTTCTTTGTCTTTACAGGTGCTGCTGAAGACTGGATTCCAGGATGGTAAGCCTTTGTTCCCTTAGGCCCAGGATCAGAAGCAGAAGACACGATGAGCGTTCTGCTGCAGAGAATGCAGAATAACGCAAAGCAAGATTCATCCATCGGGTGTGGTTTAAATAGCCTCCTGTAGTGCTTAGGTGTCTCCTTCCACAGCCACGCCTAAGAAAAGAGTTCCTGCTTTCCAGAAGAGTTCCAGTGTTCTGAACCTAGGGAGTGGCTCCTGCCCCACCCAACAGGAAAAGTAGTCCCAAACAGAAGAGGATCAGGGGTTCAACTGGCAGGTAAGTAAGCAGCATGGTCTGCTGCAGGTAAGTCCACCCAAGCATTATGAGCCCAGCGCTTCCAGCGCTGGGACTGGGCATCTTTATGAGCCTGGTGCCACTGGCGCCAGGACAGGGTCCAAAAGGTCCCAATTGGGACTGGCTGGCACTCGGAACCGGGGTTATGGGTCTGCTTCCAAGGGAGTCGGGCAAGTCCTGATCTTTTGGAAGCAGAGATCATGACAGCACCCCCCTCAAGGCCCCTCCCAAACCGGGCTTCTCCGGGGGTTTGGGCTTGTTAGGAAATGTTCGATGAAATCTTTTGATTAGACGAGGCGCGTGGACATATTCTGCAGGTTCCCAGGATCTTTCTTGGGGACCGTAGCCTTTCCAGTCAATCAGGTAAAATAGTTTAGATTTGGAGATCTTGGAATCCAGGATGCTTTTGACTTCAAACTCGAGTTCTCCATCAACTAGAATAGGTTTTGGAGATGTAGTTAGTCGGGTTTGAGGTTGCACGGGTTTTAATAGAGAGACGTGGAAGACCGGATGTATCTTCATGTGAGGGGGCAAGTCCAACTTGACCGCTACAGGATTTACTATGGTAGTGATGGAATAGGGACCAAGGTATCTTGGGTTGAATGTGCGTGGTCCTTTTAGAGGTAGATATTTGGTGGATAACCAGACTTGATCTCCTACTTGATATTGGGGGGCTTCCTTCCGATGTTGGTCTGCTCCTTTCTTGTATTGTTCTTTAGCCCTTTGAAGGTGAGAAACGGCTTCCTTAAAGGCTTGGGTGATTGTAGAATGCAGGTGGTCTACTGCTGGTGTTCCAAGATCTTGGTGTGGATCCAACTCCGAGGTTCGAGGGTGACTACCATATAAAAGAAAAAACGGGGTCTTCCCAGTTCCCGAGTGGACAGAGTTATTGTAGGCATATTCGGCTATCCAAAGGATATCTTTCCAAGTTTTTTCAGTTTGTTGTAGCATGCAGCGCAAATACTGTTCCAGAGTTTGATTGGTCCTCTCGGTTTGTCCGTCGGTTTGAGGGTGGTGGCTGGTCGAAAGTCTCACATCAATTTGAGCCGACCGACAGCAACTTCGCCAAAAATGAGAAATAAATTGACTACCTCGATCCGAAATAAGAACTGAAGGAAAACCGTGCAGTCGGACGATGTTTTCGAGAAATTCTCGGGCCAGAGTTGCTGCTGTTGGTAAGCCTTTGAGAGGAATGAAATGCCCCATCTTGGAGAATAGGTCCACGATTACTAGGATCGTATTGTATCCGGAGCATGGAGGTAGATCGGTGATGAAGTCCATAGAAAGCGTATGCCAAGGGCGAGGTGGGATGTCAATAGGGCGTAAGAGGCCGTCTGGTTTTTCCTTTTGACTCTTGTTTTGGGCGCATACTCCACAGGACATTATAAAGTATCTGATATCTTTTTTCCAAGACGGCCACCAGAAGTAGCGCTTGATCTTTTCCGAGGTCTTGGTCATACCGGGATGTCCTTCCATTAAAGAATCGTGATAACAAGAGATTACCTTTTTCTGTAAATCTGCGCTGGGCAGGTATAACCGTTCTTGGAAATATAATAGGTTGTCCTTCACCGTAAAGTCCTTTCCCTGCAGATGCCAATTCTGTATGTCTGCTGGAGTTACCAGTAGCCTGGCTTTATCCTTAACTTCCTCTATGGATTGTGTGGCAATTACACCTAGAATTCTTTGTTCGGGAATGATAGGTACAGGTTTAAGATTGATCAAATGTTCTTCCACTCCCATCCGAGAAAGGGCATCAGCTTTACCGTTTTTTGTACCAGGTCGATAGGTAATTATGAAGTCAAACTCGGCAAAGAATAGTGCCCAACGGAGTTGCCTAGAGGATTGAGCTTTTGCGGTTTTCAAATATTGCAGGTTTCGGTGATCTGTAATCACAGTAACGGTGTGTCGGGCCCCCAGAAGATAATGCCACCAAGCCTTAAAGGCGGACTTGATAGCTAGAAGTTCCTTATCAGTAATAGTGTAATTGATTTCAGGAGGCGAGAATTTGCGGGACCAAAATGCCACGGGATGCAACTGATTGGTTACTGGGTCCTTTTGTGATAGAACTGCCCCCATGGCAAGGCTCGAAGCATCAGTTTCAACGATGTAGGGGAGTTCTGGGCGAGGGTGTTTTAAGATCGTTGCAGAGATAAATCTAGTCTTCAAATTCTGGAAAGCTTGTTCCGCCTCGGTAGACCATTCAAAACGTTTGTTTTTCTTTAACAAGGCGGTGATGGGCTGGACTATTCGAGAGAATTCGGAGATAAACCTGCTGTAAAAGTTAGCGAAGCCTAACATGCTTTGAACACCTTTTACGGAGGATGGCGATGGCCATTTGAGTATTGCATCGACCTTCTTTGAATCCATACGCACTCCGCTAGGTGATAATATGAATCCCAAGAATTCAACTTCAGTCACGTTGAAAACACATTTTTCCAACTTAGCGAAAAGTTTGTGTTGACGCAATCTCTCGAGGACCATTTTCACGTGTTTCCGATGTTCAGTTTCCGATGAAGAATAAACGAGGATGTCGTCAATGTAAACAACAACACACACATCTATGAGCTCTCTGAGGACATCGTTCATAAAATATTGAAAGGCGGCCGGGGCATTGCAAAGTCCGAAGGGCATGACCTGATATTCAAATAGCCCATACTTGGTGCGGAAGGCCGTCTTCCATTCATCGCCCTCTTTTACTCGTACCAAGTGGTAGGCTCCTCTAAGATCCAGCTTTGTATATATGCATGCTTTTCTGACTTGGTCCAGGAGTTCAGGGATCAAAGGTAACGGATATCTATTCTTAACGGTGATCTGGTTCAGGGCGCGATAATCTATACAAGTTCTAAGGTCCCCTTCTTTTTTTGGAACGAAGAACAAAGCTGAGGAAGCAGGGGACTTGGAAGGACGAATAAACCCATTCGCTAGGTATTGATCCAGGTATTGTCGGAGGTGAAGATTCTCAGGCTCGGTGAGGGCATAAATTCTACTACAAGGAGGAGTAGATCCAGGTATCAGGTCTATCTGGCAGTCATAAGACCTATGAGGAGGTAGAGAGTTAGCCTGATCCTTCCGGAAAACATCTTGGAATTCTAGGTATTCAGGAGGTAACTGAGGAGCCTCCGAGGAAATTGCTGCCAGTGCAACACCAGGTCGAGGGTGACAAGTGGAGACACATTCTGGAAACTGAACCGTTCTTGCTCGCCAATCGATCTGAGGATTGTGCTTCTCTAACCAAGGAATTCCTAGAATAATCTGGAACTGGGGGGCCTTGATCACATCGAACACGATCTTCTCATGGTGTCCATCTTGACTTACTAGCGTCACTTCTTGGGTGGTATGCGTTACTGGTCCGGAGGCTATCTCCGTACCATCCACCGTAGTAATGACGTCCTTTACAGCCTTTGGACAAAGAGTCAGATTCATCCTCAAAACCATTTCATGATCCACATAATTGCCGATGGCACCGCTGTCGACGTAAGCTTCAATCGCATGTAATCGATCCGGATGTTCAGGGCTAATGAGGACCATAGGTATCACGAAATGCGAGGTCACGGAACTGGTTTTAACGCTCGGCAAGAGGACCTCTATTCTTGTCGGGCGAGGTCGTTTCCCTGCTCAGAGTTTGTGACCCTGGTAACTGCAGCTCCTACTGCCTTCTTGGCTGGTTTCACCGGACAGTCTCGAAGAAAGTGCCCCGAGTTTTCGCAATAGAGGCATAATTGCAGCTGTTTTCTCCTTTCCCGCTCCTTTTGTGTTAGTGGTCCTTTCAGGCCCCCTATTTGCATGGGTTCCCCGGAGTCTACTCCTTTGGTAGGAGTTGGTGGTTTGGAAAATACTCAAGCATCAAACTTGGAACGATCGGCCTTCCTGTTCTGCAGTCTATGGTCAATTTGAACGACTAAGTCAATATAGTCCGAACAGTCTTGCGGGGGATTCACTACTTGGGCTAACACATCTTTGAGCTCTCCACGTAGACCTCTATAAAACAGCGTAATCCTTTTGTCCTCAGGCCATTGAGTTTCCACTATCAGTCTGTTGAAAGACGCAATATAAGCCAAAAGGTCTTGATTACCCTGTCGCAATGAAAGGAGCTCATTGTCCAAGGCCTGCCCCTGTGAATGTCTTGCAAACAGTTTTTCCATACTGAGCTGAAAAGCTCGAAAATCATGGAGAACCGGATCATCTTGATTAACTAGAGGGATCGACCAGTCTGCCGCATTGCCACTAAGGTACGAAAGCACGAAAGCTACCTTAGCTTGATCAGTTGGAAAGGCTGCTGGCCGGCATAAGAAGTGCAACCGGCACTGATTAATAAATACTGCAAACCTCTTTGGGTCACCAGAAAATCGTTCGGGCGGAGCCAGAGGTACATTCCCAGGTACGTTGATCTGCACTGGGTTCGTAGAGGATGTTGAAGGAAGATTTGCCCCTGATGCGGGTAACGGAGTTTGTCCGGCTTGTGACTGTAGCAATTGTCTAGCGAGATCGTCTGTTCGCTCCTTGGAAATAATCAGTTCCCTTCTTAGGGCATTCGTTTCCTGACGGGCTGCATGCACTTCTGCTCTTAGTTCCTCAAGTAACTGGGCTAGCTGGTCGGTATCCGAGGTTTTCATAGCGCCTGGGTGGGAATTTTGCGATAGGCTTTGCGTTCTGTAACGCTCACCTGTTTCCCGCAGAGGCGCCGGTCTTGACTGGGTGAATGCTGTATCTTCAAAGGTGATGTGTAACACACGGTTGGCTCTTTGGGCTGGACCTCTATGCACTGTATGTCTAACTCGAAGAGTAAGATGTCTGCGGATAGAAAATATGGGATTAATGAACTGGGGTTATTGGGTGCCTCTCTCCTCTTCCCTTTCTCTTCTCCTGTAGAACCCCAAAGGTTAACACCCTCACCTTAGGTAAGTGAACGCCGAGCTCTCCATCTGCCTCGGGGCAGGGTGCCGTAACCAGTTTCTTCACTGGATAAGGGTGCAGGCCTCTTGACCTCAGAGGACTGCTGTCCGTCGTTAACTGCACGAACGGTAAGTTCTGGGCACTTCAAATGTCTTAAAAGTCTTTTGTAATGATATCTCTTGTTTTGCAGGGTTCCGGCGATGGCGGATGGCGGGCTGATGAGAGTTGAGGATCGAACCCGCGTGAGGAATAGAAGCGCCTGGAAGCACGTAAGTAAGCGCTTGTAGCCTGCTTCACGATGCGCACTAACTGTCCCTTTTATTTTGCAGGTACAAGTTCGGAGATTTAGAGAAGCTGAAGGGTGCTGGAATACCCACTGGATTCGGCGTGGGAAGGAGTAATGGCACGTGAGTAATAAAGTTGCCCAATGTCTTTAAACGCACCTTCTTTTGTCTTTCAGATGCGGGATGCAGCGCCGAAGGCCTCCGGAGCGTGCGAAGAGCTGGTAAGCTTTTGTCTTTCAGATGCCGGAATGCAGTGCGAAGACCTCCGGAACATGCGAAGAGTGGGTAAGCCTTTGTCTTTCAGATGCCGGAATGCAGCGCGAGGCGTTGGTGACAGCCGATGGACCAGGTAAGAGATGCGCTGCCACTGAAGACCGTAGTGCTAACCTGTTCTTTCTTTGTCTTTACAGGTGCTGTTGAAGACTGGATTCCAGGATGGTAAGCCTTTGTTCCCTTAGGCCCAGGATCAGAAGCAGAAGACACGATGAGCGTTCTGCTGCAAAGAATGCAGAATAACGCAAAGCAAGATTCATCCATCGGGTGTGGTTTAAATAGCCTCCTGTAGTGCTTAGGTGTCTCCTTCCACAGCCACGCCTAAGAAAAGAGTTCCTGCTTTCCAGAAGAGTTCCAGTGTTCTGAACCTAGGGAGTGGCTCCTGCCCCACCCAACAGGAAAAGTAGTCCCAAACAGAAGAGGATCAGGGGTTCAACTGGCAGGTAAGTAAGCAGCACGGTCTGCTGCAGGTAAGTCCACCCAAGCATTATGAGCCCGGCGCTTCCAGCGCTGGGACTGGGCATCTTTATGAGCATGGTGCCACTGGCGCCAGGACAGGGTCCAAAAGGTCCCAATTGGGACTGGCTGGCACTCGGAACCGGGGTTATGGGTCTGCTTCCAAGGGAGTCGGGCAAGTCCTGATCTTTTGGAAGCAGAGATCATGACAGTCAGGTGCAATGTCAACCAGGCTGTTTGCGCATTTCTGCAAGATGTTGGTATGTCTTCCTTCGACAATGAAAACATTACATTTCGTAGCACCAACATTTTCCGCAGAGATGGAGTCCATGTTACTGATGGTGGCAATCATATTTTTTTGCGCAAATATCCAAAAAGGGTCTTTTGAGAGCCACCACTTTGTCCCGTAAAATAATTCAATGGTTTACATGCTGCCACACCCTACATGCTTCTGATGTTTGAGGACTACCACTCTGTCTATGGACTTTGCGGACTGCGCGTGGGCCTGCACCACTTTATTGGCACTTTTATTTTTAAACTGTGAAAGGTGGCTCTGAAAAGAGCTGTTTTTGGATTTTTTTTGTTTTGATATTTTTTAATTATTTTTTAAACATGACACACAAGGGAGGGGAGAGGAGGGGAGGGAGAGTAGGGAAGGGGCACCAACCAAACAGATAAGAAAGGTCCGATAGATGAAGGAAGAGGTTGGGTGTGACACATTGCAGTAGGGAGCAGTTTCCTTCATGGTCCCGAACCGCAGCCTCGAAACCATTCAGGAACTGCTCACCCCTGTAGAGTACTGTGTCGCAGTATGCACACAAAACAGTAACCTTTCAAAGGTAAGGATCTGCTGCATTGCATATGGCTTGTGAGGCTGTTGGAGGGATCTGCTGCCCCACAGGAGTGTCCCTTATGGTGACAGGAACCAATGTCGAGGTTGCTGTAGTGGAAGGGGACGACCCTCCGAACTGCTGCTTTGTGGCTGGATCTCAGATGTCGCTGCATGGAGGTAGTCCCATAACTGTACAGTCCAGGTTTGCCATGACTGAGTTCCATGTCACACTCCTTGCAGCGAACCTTGGCTGCTCTAGCCTTGGGCTTATTTTCAACGGTGGTAAAGAGCTTCCACATCCAAGTGACGTTGGCAGGTGCTAATGGGATCTTCCACTACCTCATTCTCTATGTCCTCTTTTCCCTCCTCTGCATTGTCATGCCTGTTCCTTTCTATGAGGCGGCGGTGGTGTTGGTGGGGGTGGGGTTGGTGCTGAGGCAGAGGCAGCAGCAAAGGTAGACATGGATGCCATTATCCAAGTAAAAGTAGCCTGGAACCAGGAACAGAGCAATCTGCAAAACAGCAAGAACACAGCAATATGCTAAACAGCAACCTGCAGCAGTACTCCTGGAAATTTAGCAACACCAATAACAATTGCAGCCAAGTGCTCTGAGCAGCAATCCAGCAGTAGCAATGCAGCAGCAATTCAGCAATAGCAATGGAAATGACACCAAGTGCTCTGTCATCGAAATCCAAAAACAGAATGAGGAGCAGCACTGGGGTGTGGCCTTTTATAGGGGTCCTAGGGAGCACTTTGCAGTGCCCGGTGGTGGCGCAAGTTATGGTTGCTTAGCCTACCATGACTGGCACATTTCTGGGGGTTTTCGGTTTTACTTGTAACCATAATATGCATAGGTTGTTATTACTGCAAATTAACTATAACGTACCTTCAACCAAGTTTCTTCACCGAATTTGATAGATTTTTACGTTATGGTTAAGTTGCTCTACTAAAAACCTATGAAATTCAGTGAAAAAAACGTTGTAAAAGGGATGTTATGGTTCCACGTAAAACTGAACAACCCTTGAAATTTGTCAGTTATGGTAAGCTAAGCAACCATAACTCGCGCCACCACTGTGCACTGCTAAGGCTAACACCCAGGACATCTAAGGTGACATCACAAATGTCATTGATGACATCACTGATGACATCACATGTCTGGCTCCCTCTTTTTTCCTTTACTGACATATCTAGGCCACATGGATTTCTTCAGTAACAGTCAGGAACTAAATATTCAAAAGGTACTATATTTGTAGACTTATCCTTCAAAAATGTTCTTACAGTAATTCACTTAGGGTCCAGTCACATCATATGAAACATATACATAGGGGAAGACACAGGCTTGAAAGACAGCAATCCTTTCTGTGCATGAAGATAATCAGTAAGGTTATCAACACTTTCTGATAGTTCTGCTGTTTTTTTATTACTGTACTTTCCCTGTATATGCTCATATTTGTATACATTGTACTCACACTACTTTCCTTAGGGTCCAGTCACATCATGTGATACATATACATAGGTGAAGTAGCAGCTTTGAAGCAGAGAAATAATTTCAGTGCATGAAGATAATCAGTTAGGTTATAAACACTGTCTGGTAGTACTGACGCGTTTTTGCTTACTTCACTTTCCCTGTATATGCTTATATTTGTATGCGTTGTTGTCTCTTTGTGTTTTGTCTGTGATAATGCAATTATGTAGTAAGTGGGTTTTATTGGTTACTTATTACATGTTTCACAGTATGCAAAACTCTAATAAAAAAGCATTTATCATTTCACTATTCAACATGGCAAGATTATGAATATTGCACCTCCATCATGTATGGTGCACACAATGGGCCTCATTACAACGAGGGTGGCCACGGATTGAATGGTGCCAGTGCCGGGCGTTCATTCCCTATTACGAGATTTGCAGCGGGTCCCACTCTGGAACGCCTGGTCAGACCAGGCGTCCGTAGCGGGACCCGTTAGCAGACCAGGATGCTAACAACAAGCCTGTCATTAAAGGTCCCATTGTTAGCATCCTCCCCATTCCCATTGAGCCCTATAGGGGCTCAAATGGGGATGTACCGGGTCCCGAGAATGTGAATTACCGGGCCTGCCAAAGTCGGCATGCCCGGTAAATTCCCTATTCCCGGGACCCAGACCTGGTACCCGGTATGAGGGTAGCCATGCCGCTAAAAGTGGCATGGCTACCTCCATACTCATAATGAGGCCCAATCCCTTGACTTTAGCACTAGTCAATTTAAATAACAATCTTCTACATGGTACAGTCAAAGAACTACTCGAATAAATAGAGCATATCCAGAGGAAATATTGTGAAAGCCACTTACAAAATGCATTAGCTTTACAACAAACTAGCAACTACTGTTGAAATAGTAACCTTCTATTAAACACATACAAAAAAGAAATACTAAAGATTAAAAGTACCTCCACTGAGGTACCAAACCATGTGTGGGTGTTGCTGCAGGACATTTTATAAAAGTAGCACAAAAACTGTACACATAACGTACAAAATATAAGACAATGAAGATTCCAAATGGTTCCAATTAGCTCTCTACCTTATAGCAGAAAACAAATACGAAATGACTGACCCCATAATACTTTGCAATTACTGCACTGCAATACTTGACAACAACCAAACACCTTCACGTGCTATCACAAATAACTTGGAATTATTCCCACTACCAAAACCCCTGCAACAACTAAATTCATCATAATTCAAACAGTGCACCCATTTCAAGCAATAATACGCCTTCAACCAAAAACAGCAAAATTACCTCCCCCTGAATTAGTGAAAGGCATACATGGCAAAGTAGTTTATTTACCATTAGATCTCAAAGAAAATGTACACACTCATACACCATAATCCAACATATTTACTTCCAAAGGTATCTTATAACGCAGTCCTATTACAAACTCTACAATCTGAACTGCATAGCCTAGCCAAAACTTCACATACAAACTCTACAAATGAAACAGTACACACACTTTTGGGTTGTGGATATTTCATGGGTGCTTGATTGAATGGGTGTGTTATGCTGCGGTGGTTGTGGCCAGGGCCTAGACTCTTGGGTGCATGGCCTACGGCCTACGGCCTTCGGCCATGCACCTAAGACTCTAGGCCCTGGCCACAACCACCGCAGCATAACACACCTATGATATGATATTTTTATGATATGATATTTTATTTATATCGCGCTCATACACAGGTGTTTCAGAGCGCTACCAGGTGAAGGGAGGGCAGCAGGGGAGAAGCAAAAAACAATGATCTTACTGGACCCAGTGACATTGAGAACGCGCAAGTGCATGGAGAATGGAAAAGGGGGAAATGCATGGGGAAGGGAAAAATAAAGGGTGAAGTGCATAGGAGAGAACAAAATAAATAGTAAGTAAATAAATAATTAAATAGGGTGTTAGCAGTGGTAGTACAACCTGTAAGAGGCAAGGTGCAAGGTTAGTCAGATAGGGTGTATCTGATAAGTGCAGAAGAAAAGTGGATGGGGAACTGTATGGGTACAGATACAGGCCCTAGTGCAAGGGGTGGCCCGGAGGCAGTGCAGGAGGATGGCAGGGTGAGCAGGTACCTGGCTGGAAGGACAGAAGGTAGCCAAGTGCACAGTGCCAAGGGAGAAGGCAGATCAGCAGGGGAGAAGCGGGGCAAAGGCAGAAGCGAAGAGGAAGGTCTTGAGGAGCTTCCGGAACCGTAGATGGTTCTCCTCAAGTTTCAAGGCGGCAGGGAGGCAGTTCCAAAGGGATGCCCCAGCCAAACACAGAGATCTACCTCCAGCTTGTTTCTTTGAAAAATGACTGATCCTGAGGGAGTTAGAGGTACAGGAGCGAAGGGGTCGAGAGGGGAGGGATTTACAGAGGGATAGTTGAAGGTATTTTGGAGTCAGGCCCGAGAAAGCCTTGTGGACAATGCAAAGGGTTTTAAATTTAATCCTTGCATCCACTGGGAGCCAATGAAGGGATTTCAGAGCTGGAGAGAGACGATCCCAGGGCTTGAGGCCAAGGACAAGTCTCGCAGTTCTGTTCTGGATTAGTTGGAAAGGGGGGAAAGAGTGAAGGCAGGTAGGTTTAGAAAGAGGCTGTTACAGTAGTCCAAACTAGAGAGAATCAGAGCTTGGGAGACAGTGAGCTTCTGAGGGAAGGTGAGGAAAGGAAGAGTACCTCTAAGGAGGTGCAGTAAGAAGTTTGACTTTTTAGTGACATCAGAAATGTGTGGGGAGAAGGAAAGTGTGGAGTCAAAGATGACCCAGAGGTTCTTAGCTTCTCTGGTAGGGCAGGAGGAGGGCCAAGGGAGGCCGGCCAGAGAGTGAGGGGAAAGGATAGCGAGGGTGTACCAATGAGGAGAATCTCAGTCTTGTTGGCATTTAAACAGAGATCATTGGTGGCACACCAATTTTGAATGGTGATGAGACAGTCAGAGATGAGGGAAGGAGACGAGGTGGATGAAGGAAGCCTGAAAATGAGTTGGTTGTCATCAGCATAGCACTGGAAATTTGAGCATAAGATGGAAATGCAGTATGCGAGAGTTGCCAGGTATTGGTTGAAAAGCCATGGCAAAAGGTTAGACCCCTGGGGAACACCACAGGTGGAGAGGGAGATAGAAGATAGGAAGGACCCAAGTTGTACCTGGGAGGGTCGATCAGAGAGAAAAGTGGTCAGCCAGGCCAGAGCCTGATCGGTGATACCCAGGTTGTCATGGAGACAATTGAGCAGGGTGGTATGGTTGACTGTATCAAAAGCAGAGGAGAGATCAAGTAGGATGAGGACAGAGGGAATGTTAGAGTCAAGGTTGGAGAGCAGGTCTTCACGGATGTTCCGGAGAGAAGGTTCTTGTCACGCTCACCTGATTCCCACGGAGGCGCAGGTCTGGCTTCGAGTGCTGATGCTTCTTCAATGGTGAAGCGCAGGACTCTGAAGATGGACAGGAAGGGCCCTCTACTCTGGCTTTTCTGGCTCGCAGGAATATTCCCCTGTGCATGAAAAGGGAGTATTACCTACTGACGGAATAATGCTCAAGCCTCCCACTTCCTTCCAACCCTCCACGATACCCTTCCACGATTCCCCGTGAAGTCTCACCTTAGGGTCTGGAAGGATGAGTTCTCCATCCTGCTTCTGATGCAGGGGTGCGTTGAAAACCAGTTACGTCGCTGGATTGAGGTTTGATGGAAGTTCAAAATAAGCTTGACTATTCAGGTGAGGCGCTGTAAGAGTTCTGTTGCAAGTTCAAAAGTTCAAGCTTAATAATAATGTTCATTGTCTTATTGCAGAAAGCGCTAACGCTTATGTCTTTTTCCCCTTAGGGCCCGGGGTTCGGAATGCCGGAGATATGGCGCCGACCCGAAGTGAAACGTGCAGTTCCAGTAAATGACAGGTAAGTTCTGGATGAGCGTTCGGGTAATGTCTTTGCATTCGCTCATTCAATGTCTTTGTCTTTTTACCCCATAGGGGCCGGGGTCCGGAATGCCAGGAAGCGGCAGGACCCGAAATGAAATGGGAATGACCGAACAGGTAAGTCTTAGAAGGAAACTGAGCTTTTCCTATTCCCTTCCTTCTCTCACCTTGTGTTCTTGTCTTTTTCTCTCTAGGCTCTGGGAAGTGGCTGCGGATCCGGATGATCGCTGCTGAAGATGGAGGTGCCCAGGAAAGGTGAGTGAAATGCAGCGCTGCAGCGATCGAAGCGAAATGCTTTTAAAAATGATGTCTTCCCTTTCAGGATCGTCGGTGTGATGTCTCTGTGATGCAGCTTTAGCAGGTAAGGTTTTCTTTCTCTCCAATTCTCTCTTATCTCCCTTTGCAGGTGACCCAGGATGCTGACAGGCGTGGCTGAAGTCCAGATGCAGGAGCTGACACGGTGAGCGTCCAGCTGCGAGGAGCAGAACAACGCGAAGCGTGAGTTGCTGATCGGGTGTGGTTTAAATAGCTTTGGAAGAAGTTCCAGGTATGTATCCTTCCCCGACAACACCCAGGTGGAAAGTAGTCCCACAGGTAAAGTAGTTCCATTCAGGCCTCAAGAGGGCCTGGATGTAGCAGCATGGTCTGCATCAGGTAAGTGCACATTAGAACACTTGAACACATGTCTAGCTTTATGAGCCTGGCGCCTAAGGCGCCAGGACAGGGGTCCAACATGAGCCTGGCACCTAAGGCGCCAGGACTGTGTCCAAAGGGCCCCAGCTTGGGCCCGCTGGCACTTCCCTGGGGGGAATGATGCCTGCCTCTGGGGTTGCTGGGTCGGACCTGGCTCCTTGGAGGTAGGCATCATGACAGTTCTGTGCTTCGGGCAGATCTGAAGCCAGATTGGTGGTCGTGGAGAGAGCCAACAGAGTCAGAATGAAGGTTAAGCTGAGAGATGGCAAGCTTTTCCAGGAGCTTACCCAAAAAGGGAGTTATGGAAATTGGGCGATAGTTAGCTGGGCAAGAAGGATCAGCAGTGAGTTTCTTGAATAGAGGATGCACAAGTGAGTGCTACAGAAAGGGAGGGGAAACACCCAGAGGCAAAGGAGAGGTTGCAAAAATTGGCAAGGGCCGGAGCAAGGGTATCAATGTGGTCCTTAAAGGTTTTAGGGGAACAGGGATGGACCTATTTTGATGAGGCTTTCATAGATTGGACTTGTCTAGCGACCTCATCGAGGGAGAATAGAAGAAAGGAGGAGAAAGAGGGAGGGGGGTTAGCTGAAGGTGGGTCAGCAAGTAGAGAAGGAGAGGGGAGGGGGTGAGAAAGGAGGAGAGAGTGGACAAGATATCCTGGGTTTTCTAGACAAAGTGGGCAGCGAGGGCATTGCAAAGAGCCTGAGAGGCGAGAGGAGGGGTGGATACCGCAGCAGGGTTGGCCAGCTCCTTGCAGATTTTAATATGTTCAGCCAAGTTGTTAGATGCCACAGAGACACGGGCTTGAATGTGGACTTGCTACAGAGAGTCTGTATTGCCTTTGGAGCAGGCGGCAGGCCAGTTTGTCAGAGGATGAGCAAGATGCCCTCCATTCCCTCTCGGCCACCCTACAATTACATTTAAGTGTAGCTAGGTCAGAGTCATACCAAGAATTGCACTTGACTTTGGGCTCCAAACGGATCCTTAATGTTATGTTAATGGATGTTAAGAGGTAGAAGAAATAATCATAGGCATTCTTTGCTATTTTTACAGGGTAAATGGCAGTGATTGTACATAAAACCATGCAAATTATGCCTTTGTGAAGGTAGGCATCATGACAGTTCTGTGCTTCGGGCAGATCTGAAGCCAGATTGGTGGTCGTGGAGAGAGCCAACAGAGTCAGAATGAAGGTTAAGCTGAGAGATGGCAAGCTTTTCCAGGAGCTTACCCAAAAAGGGAGTTATGGAAATTGGGCGATAGTTAGCTGGGCAAGAAGGATCAGCAGTGGGTTTCTTGAATAGAGGATGCACAAGTGAGTGCTACAGAAAGGGAGGGGAAACACCCAGAGGCAAAGGAGAGGTTGCAAAAATTGGCAAGGGCCGGAGCAAGGGTATCAATGTGGTCCTTAAAGGTTTTAGGGGAACAGGGATGGACCTATTTTGACGAGGCTTTCATAGATTGGACTTGTCTAGCGACCTCATCGAGGGAGAATAGAAGAAAGGAGGAGAAAGAGGGAGGGGGGTTAGCTGAAGGTGGGTCAGCAAGTAGAGAAGGAGAGGGGAGGGGGTGAGAAAGGAGGAGAGAGTGGACAAGATATCCTGGGTTTTCTAGACAAAGTGTGCAGCGAGGGCATTGCAAAGAGCCTGAGAGGCGAGAGGAGGGGTGGATACCGCAGCAGGGTTGGCCAGCTCCTTGCAGATTTTAATATGTTCAGCCAAGTTGTTAGATGCCACAGAGACACGGGCTTGAATGTGGACTCGCTACAGAGAGTCTGTATTGCCTTTGGAGCAGGCGGCAGGCCAGTTTGTCAGAGGATGAGCAAGATGCCCTCCATTCCCTCTCGGCCACCCTACAATTACGTTTAAGTGTAGCTAGGTCAGAGTCATACCAAGAATTGCACTTGACTTTGGGCTCCAAACGGATCCTTAATGTTATGTTAATGGATGTTAAGAGGTAGAAGAAATAATCATAGGCATTCTTTGCTATTTTTACAGGGTAAATGGCAGTGATTGTACATAAAACCATGCAAATTATGCCTTTGTGAAGGTGTGGGAAATAAAGCAGAAGGATTTCATATTGAGGCAGTAGTGTTGTTTGATCTGGGAGCCTTTCTAATGATATTGTCTTTGTGTGTGCTTGAATGAAGAGGTATGTACTCATCCTGGCTGCGTGTAATTTTATAATACACTGGACAGTCTTTTTCATAATTATACTGTTATTTCACCCAGCTTATAATATGAAACAATATTTTTTTATATAGGTGTGTGTGTGTAAACAAAAATTTGGAGAGCTGAAAGGTTTGCAATTGACACTTCATCATAGCAGATGGGAGAAATGACAGTAAGTTCATTTTCCATTTTATACAGGGTAAGTGGCAGTTACTCTGTTCATATTTTTATTTATTTTATTTTACATTTTTAAAGTGCTTACACAGCCTGCGGGCATCGAGGCGCTGTTACAGGAATTGTTTGTTTTTTAGTTGCGTAATTATTTTGTCTTAGTTACGTATTTATAACATGCTTAAACACCCAGAGGTTTCTAAGCGCGGACCCGGGGATCAAACCTGTGTTGCTTCGTGTTGTCTAGCATTCCAAGGTACGCACGTTGAGGCTGAGTTATATTCCCGGGATGTATTGTATTCCTAGAAGAGGTATACATTTACTGTGTAAAAAATATTCATACCCGTAGTCTTTGTTCTTGCATGTGGATGTGCATGAATCTGCAAGTAGAAATCTTAGGGAGTTTTTTATAGTAGTTGTTGCTGTAAGTCCTTTGCAGTCACAACCGAATTGTACTGAGAGTGATCAATAGTACATCTAAAGTGCTGAGCTGTGATGACAGAGTTAGATGTAGAGTTCTTGGATGTGATTGGTGGATGATTGTGTGACTGCTTAACACTAGCCAATGAGGAAATGGTGCAGAGAGTGCAGTGGAAAGGGTAGAAGGGCTGCCCCAGTGTTACTAATGTGCTCCGCGGACAGCGCAGTTGTTCCCAGACAGGACATGCCACATCTGGGTTTTCCGAGCATGAAGTGGGAGTGTATTTTCAGGATTAGCCAATCAGGTGTTGAGGTTCTGCTTCGTATTGAGAGAGGTTGTGTGTAGTGAAGATGGTGGAGGTGCAGAAATTCAGGGTGTTGGTGGTTTGAGATATGTTTGTGAATGGTTTGGAGCAGTATGCTAAATATAGGAATGTGGCTAACCATTTTGACATAAAAGGAGTGGATGTGGTGTGGATCACTGTGCCTGATTTGAATTTGCAGGCAATTCTAGTCGTTTGTCAGGATATGGCTAGGTTTCATAGTCCACATGTAATTGTCCTACACTGTGGTGCTCTGCATTTGGGCTATGCCAGTGCCCCTACTTTGTTGCAAGATCTGCAAAACTTGGTTCAGGCAATCATGAAAGTCCTCCCAAATGCCAAAGTTATTTTTTCTGCTTTGTTACCTAGAAGTATGGGACAATAGTTCTGTTTCTTGTCCTCACCAAAATATTGCTAGGTGTGCAATCAACCGAGGCATGTTTGCTTTCATGCTTAGAGCTGGTATGTTCTTTTGTAATAATGACAACATTGATTCTGGTAATGTTGTTTATTTTAAAGAAGATGGCATTTCTTTATCTTTTATGGGAAATGGCATGCTGTTTTGGAACATAAGGGTTGCTTTGGAGAAGCTAATGTGAAGATTTTTGGAGGAAAATAAGAGGAAAAAAACAAAACAAAAAATACAAAATAAAAGGTGTTTCTGAAGCAGAGGGGGAACAGGTACATGTGGGACAGTTGCATTTAATGTTTTCTTCAATGTGGTCCACAACACACTTTTTTAGTTGATTGAAGTGTTGCATTAATAAATCCATTTTTAGTTCCATTCGTTTCAGAGGATCTTATAATATCTCTTTTGGTATATTATATTTATTGGTTGTCTGGTCTGTTAAAAAATGTGTTAAGTACACATAAAGTAATGGTTATTAATTGGCTTATATAGAGAAATGTTGTGTCTACCATTATTATCACTCTCTTCACTAATTTCATCTCGTGGGAAATGTGCTTACAGCCATTCTAAAGTACTGGACATTTCTGTGTTAACAAAAATAAATATTAGTTTTAGTGTACCTAATACAGAAAATGTATAAGTATATGAAATAAATGTAGTGTACCTACTCGTTTTTTACAAACTTTTGCTGTTACTGCTGTGTAAGTATGCTCTTGCTTCTTGCTGTGCCGTTTCTGTGAGGTAATTCAGTTGGAGGCATATTTATTTTGTTTTGGTATATTCCATTATATTGCAAATGCTACTTCAGTGGTTGGTTGGTGTCTGACATATACAGTTTTCACTTCTTATTTATTATTAAATGTAATGTATTTATGTGGTGCTTTTTGAACATGTTTTGTGTTTTTATTGTATGATACAATAATGTAAGATACCCCCTAAGTTTTTGGATAGTGCTGATGGTGACCGCGTCCGCCCGCGCACGTGTGCACGGTCCGCGGACATCAACATCACTACCAGGACTGGGGGTTTGGTATTTTCTATGTTATATAAATGTAAGGTAAGGGAGTCTTAGTAAACATTTATCACATTTCCATTATCTATATCTATATTCAGTGAGTTGTGCTACTAAAAATCTAAAAACTTTTTGTACAAAATCTGCTAGAGATGGATGCTTATTTTGGACACTTTTATTTTGATTTGCTTCACTTCTGCGTTGCTTTCTACAGAGTTGCTTTTTGGAAGGCATTCTTTGGAGTCTGTTGGAGAGAAAAAAGAAAGTGTGGGTTGGGCTGTTGTGCAGTATATGCCTGCTTTGTGCATGAGTGTCTGAGTATGATGATAAGTATGATTGTGGATGTGTGTGATTGTGCAATGGGCAGCTACATCATGTTGGGAAGGCTATTCTTGTATTTGTGTGTTACCATACTGGGCTTCAGATGACAATGTAAAGTATGCAACTGGTAAGGGGAAGCACTAATACTACATCTAATGGTAAATGGTTAATATACTTGTTTCTTCTACAATACTAAAATGGTAGTGTGTTTGAGTAACCGTTAGAATATTATGTTTGTTTTGTACTTACTTTTTTCTATGGAAACAGTATGTTTCTTCTAAGTCCTTGTTCGTACTTCAGACGCTGATGCTTTTCAGGAGAGTGGTCTTCACTGCAATTGTAAAAGAAAGAAGTTAGTGAATATATGTGTTTATAGCACTTTTGTTAATGTATACATTGTTTTTTTGTAGTAGTAGTGTTTTCTTACAACTGAGCATAGTATGCACATGCACTTCCCTTTGCCTATGTGCATCCTGTATATTTTATTTAGAATCTGTTAGTTGAATATGTTTTACAAATGAGTATAATAGTATAAATATAGAGCACACTTGTTTTTTTAATGTTTTGTTAATGGATGTTAAGAGGTAGAAGAAATAATCATATGCATTCTTTGCTATTTTTACAGGGTAAATGGCAGTGATTGTACATAAGACCATGCAAATTATGCCTTTGTGAAGGTGTGGGAAATAAAGCAGAAGGATTTCACATAGAGGCAGTATTGTTGTTTGATCTGGGAGCCTTTCTAATGATATTGTCTGGGTGTGTGCTTGAATGAAGATGTATGTACTCATCCTGGCTGCGTGTAATTTTATAATACACTGGACAGTCTTTTTCATAATTATACTGTTATTTCACCCATCTTATAATATGAAACAATATTTTTTTATATAGGTGTGTGTGTAAACAATAATTTGGAGAGCTGAAAGGTTTGCAATTGACACTTCATCATAGCAGATGGGAGAAATGACAGTAAGTTAATTTTCCATTTTATACAGGTTAAGCAGCAGTTACTCTGTTCATATTTTTATTGATTTAATTTTACATTTTTAAAGTGCTTACACAGCCTGCGGGCATCGAGGCGCTGTTACAGGAATTGTTTGTTTTTTAGTTGCGTAATTATTTTGTCTTAGTTGCGTATTTATAACATGCTTAAACAACCAGATGTTTCTAAGCGCGGACCCGAGGATCAAACCTGTGTTTCTTCGTGTTGTCTTGCTTCCAAGGTGCGCACGTTGCAGCTGAGTTATGCTCCCGGGATGTATTGTATTCCTAGAAGAGGTATACATGTACTGTGTAAAAAATATCCATACCCGTAGTCTTTGTTCTTGCATGTGGATGTGCATGAATCTGCAAGTAGAAATCTTAGGGAGTTTTATAGTAGTTGTTGCTGTAGGTCCTTTGCAGTCACAACCGAATTGTACTGAGAGTGATCAATAGTACATATAAAGTGCTGAGCTGTGATGACAGAGTTAGATGTAGAGTTTTTGGATGTGATTGGTGGATGATTGTGTGACTGCTTAACAGTAGCCAAAGAGGAAATTGTGCAGAGAGTGCAGTGGAAAGGGTAGAAGGGCCGCCTCAGTGTTACTAATGCGCTCCGCGGACAGCGCAGTTGTTCCCAGAAGGGACATGCCACATTTGGGTTTTCCGAGCATGAAGTGGAAGTGTATTTTCAGGATTAGCCAATCAGGTGTTGAGGTTCTGCTTCGTATTGAGAGAGGTTGTGTGCAGTGAAGATGGTGGAGGTGCAGAAATTCAGGGTGTTGGTGGTTTGAGATATGTTTGTGAATGGTTTGGAGCAGTATGCTAAATCTAGGAATGTGGCTTACCATTTTGACACAAAAGGAGTGGATGTGGTGTGGATCACTGTGCCTGATTTGAATTTGCAGGCAATTCTAGTCGTTTGTCAGGCTATGGCTAGGTTTCATAGTCCACATGTAATTGTCCTACACTGTGGTGCTCTGCATTTGGGCTATGCCAGTGCCACTACTTTGTTGCAAGATCAGCAACACTTGGTTCAGGCAATCATGAAAGACCTCCCAAATGCCAAAGTTATTTTTTCTGCTTTGTTACCTAGAAATATGGGACAATAGTTCTGTTTTTTGTCCTCACCAAAATATTGCTAGGTGTGCAATCAACCGAGGCATGTTTGCTTTCATGCTTAGAGCTGGTATGTTCTTTTGTAATAATGACAACATTGATTCTGGTAATGTTGTTTATTTTAAAGAAGATGGCATTTCTTTATCTTTTATGGGAAATGGCATGCTGTTTTGGAACATAAGGGTTGCTTTGGAGAAGCTAATGTGAAGATTTTTGGAGGAAAATAAGAAAAAAAAAACAAAACAAAAAATACAAAATAAAAGGTGTTTCTGAAGCATCTGCACCTCCTCTGCCCCCCTAAAAGGCTCTTTTCAGAGCCAACCCCAAAGGGAAATGGGGCACACTATTTACATTTTCATTCCCCATGCTCCGATTTTCCGATTTGTCCGCGGACAGCGCGGTTGTCCGCGGACAGTGCATATTACATGCAGAGATTTTGGGGTTGAGAGGCATGCAAATGACAATGAGCAGAGCAAGGGATTGGTCAATAAGGTTTACTGGGTGTGTTGTGTAAGGAGAGAGTTTGTCAGTAGGTTGTTTTCCTGAGAAAAGTGCAAATAGCTATGGCTGTGTGTTTCAGAAAGCAGATTGTATGGATTTTGGGATATTCATGGATAAATTGATTGGAGGTGCATGCAGATCGCTGTGGAGTGGCTGCACATCTTGGATTCTCTCATGTGGAAGTTCACTGGCATGGAGTGCGTGGAATGAAGTGGGTGGATTTGGTACCTTTCTATGCTTCTTTGGTGACACAGTGAAATCCATTGTTCATTGTGGAGGGAACAGTTTAGGACATGTGTCTGGAACCTCTTTGCAATTTGCAATGAAAGAAGGACTTGGGAAGTCATGACATGTATCCAAACTCCAGAGTAATTTTTTCCCATATTGCGCAGAGACAAATGTGGTTGCGTTATTTTTCATTTGGTCCACAAATGGAGAAAGTGAGGCGCAATGTTAACAAGGATGTTTGTGCCTTTTTGAGAGATGTTGGTATGTCCTCTTTTCAGAATGAAAACATTATGTATTGTAGCACACACATTTTTCACAGAGATGGAGTACATCTTATTTATGCCGGCAATCAGATTTTTCTGCAAAATATACAAAATGCATTGCAACCTTTTTTGGAAGTAGAGCAATCCATTTTGCAGTAGGTGTTGACCATTTCAAGTTTTTGAAACACAAAAATACACCACAAAAAGGCTCTTTTCAGAGCCACCACTTCCTCCTTTAAAAAAGTGCAATGGTTCTGATAGGGAGCGCCCACAAAAAAGAAATGTCAGCGGACTGTCCGCGGACTTCTAAAAATGCAGAGGGCCCTGCATTATTTATTTGTCACTTCTATTTTTAAACTGTGAAAGGCGGCTCTGAAAAGAACCTTTTTTTGGGGGGTTTTTGTTGCTTTATATTATTTTTTGGTTTTTTTAAAACGACACACAAGGACAGGAGGGGAAAGAAGGGTAAGGAAGGGACACCAACCACAGGGATAAGAAAGTGCAGTTGGAGAGAGGAAGATGTAGGGTGGACCTTATTCAGGTAGGTTGCAGACCTTCTCATGCTGCTTTAGCGCAGTCTTGAAAGCAGTCCAAAGGTTCTCCCCCCTGCAGAGTACTGTGTCACAGTACATGCACAATATTGTGACCCTCAAAAGGTAAGGGTCAACAGCATCATTAATGGCCTGTGAGGCAGCTGGAGGGATGCACTGTCCAAAAGGAGTGCCTTTTGTGGTGACAGGAGCGGAAACGGAGGATGCTGCAAAGGAACTCAACCTACTACCTTTATAGCAAGGTACAACCGTACGAATAGCCCCACCGTGGAATGACTTTAGGTGTTGCTTCATTGATGTAGTACCAAAGCTATACGAACCAGGATTGCCATGACTCAGCACCATGCGGCACTGAGTGCAGATCACCTAGTTCGAATCAGCTTTTGACTTTCCATCAATGGTGGTAAATTACTGCCACATCCAAGACTCACGATGAGTGCTAGTAGTAGGGACTTCCACCTCCTCATCCTCTTCATCCTTTTCATTCATCTCCTCTGCATCCTCATGCCTTTTCACCTCTGCAGGCTCTTGGGGACGTTGTGGTGGTGGAGGGGGTGGGGGTGCTGATGAAAAGGCAGTAGCAGCAGAAGCCATTTGGGATGCTATCTGGAAGGTTAATAACCAGGAACTAGGAACCAGGAACCCAAGAACAGCAACCTGCACAATTGTCCTGTTGTAAATATTGGAAATCCAAAAGCAGAATGAGGATCAGCTCTGGGGTTTGGCCTTTTATAGGGGTGCTGGGGTATGCTTTGCAGACATCCGTGCCATACCTGAACACTCCGAACACCAAGGAAGGGCTCAAAAAGTTCCAAAATGTAGATCGGCAGGGACATTGTCTGGGCCATGTGCAATGGTGAACTTTTACTGTAAAATACCTTGTATTGCTCAAAAAAGCACTTTTTAAATGTTTGGGGGGCGGACAGTGTCCGCAAATAAGGACACACGCTCAGCGTGGGTGCGGTCACATGATGATCTCGCGGACATGTTCGCAAATGGGATAGCTGGCACAGGACACCAAATGAAAGGGAAGGTTGTGCACATGCACACGGGTGTTCTTCGGACAGTGTTTGGGTCCCTGAACTAATTAAAAGTGTGACACACATGCGGCGGACAGTTGCGGGGGGGCGCGATGTTCGTAGGACCCAAGTGTGTGATGTGCATGTGCGCGGATGTTCTACGAACAGTGTTGAAGTCCCCGAATAAAATAAATGTGCGTCAAAACATTGCGGAAAGGCGGACGGGATATGTGTTCTACGTATATATTCATTCTGGTTGCTGACATTACGAACAGCGGGGGTGTTCTTAGGACACCCCCATTTTGGGTGATTACGGACAGGCAGGCATCTTGTGTGTTCTAAGGACACCTCCATTTTAATTACGAACATTACAAACAGGTATATTGTCCTTAGGACACTCCCATTTGGGTTAATTGCGGACAAGCGGACGTCTTGTGTGTTTTGAGGACATCGCCATTTCAATTACGAACAGTACGAACAGGAATATTGTCCTTAGGACACCTGCATTTTAATTACGGACAGTACAGTCAGGTATACTGTCCTTAGGACACCCCCATTTTGGTTAATTGAGGACATCCCGGGCAACCGCACTGCCTTTAAAAAAATTAAAATAAGACACGGGCATATACTAAGAACACACTTAAAATGTTATTATTGTTGAACAGTAGAAAAATTGGAAAGAGAGGGGGAAGCAGAAACTGAAACAAATACAGGGGAATTAGGGGTTTGGACATGGTGTATGGGAGGGGAGGAAGGGATGAAGTCTCATCGTAGCGTTTTTCTTGGTGGGGAGGGTTTGGGGATAGTTGGCCAGGACATGGAGAGGGGGAACAGGTACATGTGGGACAGTGGTATTTAATGTTTTCTTCAATGTGGTCCACAACACACTCTTTTAGTTGATTGAAGTGTTGCATTAACTAATCCATTTTTAGTTCTATTCGTTTCAGAGGATCTTCTAATATCTCTTTTGGTATATTATATTTATTGGTTGTCTGGTCTGTTAAAAAATGTGTTAAGTACACATAAAGTAATGGTTATTAATTGGCTTATATTGAGAAATGTTGTGTCTACCATTATTATCACTCTCTTCACTAATTTCATCTTGTGGGAAATGTGCTTCCAGCCATTCTAAAGTACTGGACATTTCTGTGTTAACAAAAATAAATATTAGTTTTAGTGTACCTAATACAGAAAATGTATAAGTATATGAAATAAATGTAGTGTACTTACTCGTTTTTTACAAACTTTTGCTGTTACTGCTGTGTAAGTATGCTCTTGCTTCTTGCTGTGCCGTTTCTGTGAGGTAATTCAGTTGGAGGCATATTTATTTTGTTTTGGTATATTCCATTATATTGCAAATGCTACTTCAGTGGTTGGTTGGTGTCTTACATATACAGTTTTCACTTCTTATTTATTATTAAATGTAATGTATGTATGTGGTGCTTTTTGAACATGTTTTGTGTTTTTATTGTATGATACAATAATGTAAGATACCCCCTAAGTTTTTGGATAGTGCTGATGGTGACCGCGTCCGCCCGCGCACGTGTGCACGGTCCGCGGACATCAAAATCACTAGCAGGACAGGGGGTTTAGTATTTTCTATGTTATATAAATGTAAGGTAAGGGAGTCTTAGTAAACATTTATCACATTTCCATTATCTATATCTATATTCAGTGAGTTGCGCTACTAAATATCTAAAAACGTTTTGTACAAAATCTGCTAGAGATGGATGCTTATTTTGGACACTTTTATTTAGATTTGCTTCACTTCTGCGTTGCTTTCTACAGAGTTGCTTTTTGGAAGGCATTCCTTGGAGTCTGTTGGAGAGAAAAAAGAAAGTGTGGGTTGGGCTGTTGTGCAGTATATGCATGCTTTGTGCATGAGTGTCTGAGTATGATGATAAGTATGATTGTGGATGTGTGTGATTGTGCAATGGGCAGCTACATCATGTTGGGAAGGCTATTCTTGTATTTGTGTGTTACCATACTTGGCTTCAGATGACAATTTAAAGTATGCAACTGGTAAGGGGAAGCACTAATACTACATCTAATGGTAAATGGTTAATATACTTGTTTCTTCTACAATACTAAAATGGTAGTGTGTTTGAGTAACCGTTAGAATATTATGTTAGTTTTGTACTTACTTTTTTGTATGGAAAAAGTATGTTTCTTCCAAGTCCTTGTTCGTACTTCAGACGCTGATGCTTTTCAGGAAAGTGGTCTTCACTGCAATTGTAACAGAAAGAAGTTAGTGAATATGTGTGTTTATAGCACTTTTGTTAATGTATACATTGTTTTTTTGTAGTAGTAGTGTTTTCTTACAACTGAGCATAGTATGCACATGCACTTCCCTTTGCCTATGTGCATCCTGTATATTTTATTTAGAATCTATTAGTTGAATAAGTTTTACAAATGAGTATAATAGTATAAATATAGAGCACACTTGTTTTTTTAATGTTATATTAATGGATGTTAAGAGGTAGAAGAAATAATCATATGCATTCTTTGCTATTTTTACAGGGTAAATGGCAGTGATTGTACATAAAACCATGCAAATTATGCCTTTGTGAAGGTGTGGGAAATAAAGCAGAAGGATTTCATATAGAGGCAGCAGTGTTGTTTGATCTGGGAGCCTTTTTAATGATATTGTCTGGGTGTGTGCTAGAATGAAGATGTATGTACTCATCCTGGCTGCGTGTAATTTTATAATACACTGGACAGTCTTTTTCATAATTATACTGTTATTTCACCCATCTTATAATATGAAACAATATTTTTTTATATAGGTGTGTGTGTAAACAAAAATTTGGAGAGCTGAAAGGTTTGCAATTGACACTTCATCATAGCAGATGGGAGAAATGACAGTAAGTTCATTTTCCATTTTATACAGGGTAAGTGGCAGTTACTCTGTTCATATTTTTATTTATTTTATTTTACATTTTTAAAGTGCTTACACAGCCTGCGGGCATCGAGGCGCTGTTACAGGAATTGTTTGTTTATTAGTTGCATAATTATTTTGTCTTAGTTGCGTATTTATAGCATGCTTAAACACCCAGATGTTTCCAAGCGCGGACCCGGGGATCGAACCTGTGTTGCTTCGTGTTGTCTTGCTTCCAAGGTGCGCACATTGCCGCTGAGTTATGCTCCCGGGATGTATTGTATTCCTAAAAGAGGTATACATGTACTGTGTAAAAAATATTCATACCCGTAGTCTTTGTTCTTGCATGTGGATGTGCATGAATCTGCAAGTAGAAATCTTAGGGAGTTTTATAGTAGTTGTTGCTGTAGGTCCTTTGCAGTCACAACCGAATTGTACTGAGAGTGATCAATAGTACATCTAAAGTGCTGAGCTGTGATGACAGACTTAGATGTAGAGTTCTTGGATGTGATTGGTGGATGATTGTGTGACTGCTTAACAGTAGCCAATGAGGAAATGGTGCAGAGAGTGCAGTTGAAAGGGTAGAAGGGCTGCCCCAGTGTTACAACCTTACGAATAGCCCCACTGTGGAATGACTTTAGGCTTCATTGATGTAGTACCAAAGCTATACAAACCAGGCTTGCCACGACTCAGCACCATGCGGCACTGAGTGCAGATCACCTAGTTCACATGAGCTTTTGACTTTCCATCAACGGTGGTAAATAACCGCCACACCTAAGACTCACGATGAGTGCTAGTAGTAGGGACTTCCACTACCTCATCCTCTTCATCCTCTTCATTCATCTCCTCTGCATTCTCATGCCTGTTCACCTTTGCAGGCCCTTGGGGACGTGGTGGTGGTGGAGGGGGTGGGGGTGCTGACGCAGAGGCAGTAGCAGCAGAAGCCATTTGGCATGCCATCTGGAAGGTTAATAACCAGGAACTAGGAACCAGGAACCAAGAACAGCAACCTGCACAATTGTCCTGTTGTAAATATTGGAAATCCAAAAGCAGAATGAGGATCAGCTCAGGGGTTTGGTGGAATAGGTGATGTTAGTGCGTACCCTAGCGGTGGGATTGATGTAGGTAATATTAATCCATTTTAGGAAGGCTGGTCCGATGCCCATTTTAGTCATGGTGGCATACAGCCAGTTCCAGCGAACTGAATCAAATGCTTTGGTGGCATTTAGGGACCCCACTGCATAGTTCCTGGGGTTACCATTGGTACTGAATATGATGTGGTGTAGTTTGCGTAGGTTTTCAGTGATGGAACGCCCTGGCACATACCCTGTCTGGTCTTGGTGTATCAGGAGAGTGATAGACCTCCGCAGCCTTCTCGCCAGTAATGCCATCAAAATCTTGTTGTTTACGTTTAACAAGGAGAGGGGTCTGTAAGAACCACACTCTATGCTGTCTTTTCCTGGCTTTAACAGTGGGATTACTAAGGCTTCTCTCATAGTATCGGGGGGGGGGTGCCTAATTCGTATGCCTCATTGTATACTTGGGCTAACAGTGGGGCCAATGTGTCCTCATACATTTTATAAAACTCCTCTGGGAGCCCATCGGGTCCAGGTGCTTTCCCCGATGGCAGTGTTCTAATGGTGGCCATGGCCTCTTCGGGGGTAATGGGCTCGTCTAGTGCCTCTGCTGTTTGCTCATCCAATTTGGGCAGCCTGATGAGGTCTAGCACATCATCTATTTCGGTTTCTGTGGGTGATGGGCAATCAGTGTAGAGGGTTTGTTAAAACCTAGCAAATTCCAGATTGATCTCAGCCTGTGTTTGCACCACCTCTCCATCTGTCTTGCGGATTTGGCAGATGGGCAGTCTGGGGGAGTCATGCTTATAGAGCTGCGCTAACAGCTTGCCCGGCTTATCTCCTAAGGCGTGGTTCCTTTCAATGTGTTTTGCATAACTGAGTTTCCCTATTCTTTCCCAGTGTTCCTGGCAGGTCTGTTTAAGTTCAACCACCCTTTTAGTTTGGGCTGGGTCTGAGGTGGCCTTGGTTTCTAGCTCGATTAACTCTCCCTCAGCCTTCTCCAGGGAGGTCACCACAGCTTTCAGGGCCCCACCCGCGGCCGCTATCATTTCTCCTCTCATTACCACCTTGTATGCCTCCCATGCTGTGCCAATGTGTCGGACACTATTTTCATTTATTTGCCAATAGTCTATTGTAGATTTCCTGATTTGCTCACAGAAGGCCCTATCTAGTAGGGCTTCGCTTCTGAGCCTCCACATGGGTGCCGGGGGTCTTGGTGGTAGTACCAACCAAGTGGTAGTAAGTGGGGAGTGGTCTGACAATACTCTGGCCTAATATTGGGTGTTGCTAAACGATGCACAGTGTTTCTCATTCACAAATAAGGAGTCTATTCTGGTGTGTACAGCATGTGGGGCAGAATAGTAGGAGTACACTCTTTCTTCAAGGTGCTGTTCTCTCCAGAGGTCTTTTAGTGCCAATTGCTGCAGCAGTGCTAGGAGTATTTTTGCAGGAGGGGATGGGCGGGCGTGCTTGCTGTCTGATCTGTCAGTGCATGGGTTGAGGGTACAATTGCGATCACCCCCCCAGACCAGTATGCTGTCTCTATATGGGGCCAGTCCGGTGTACAGTGAGCGGAAAAAGACTGTTGCATCGTGGTTTGGGGCGTAGGTATTAATTAAGCATAGTTCCTTTCCCTCTATGGTGCTGTGGATCAGGGCCATTCTACCCTCGTCGTCCACTTTGGTGTGCAGTAGTTTGATGGGGATGGTTGGAGCTATCCATATTAGGACTCCTCTAGCGTACGATGAGTATGCAGTGCCTATCACCGTCCCACTCCAAAATTTGGCTAGTGCCGTTAACCTTTGTGCGTTCAGGTGAGTCTCTTGGAGGAGGGCTATTCCCACCTTGCTACGCCTCATGAATGTGTGGATTTGGTTTTGTTTGACGTAGCTATTAATTCCCCTAACATTCCATGTCATGATTTTGGTTTTTTCAGCCATGTGTGTGGTGTGGTCGAGGGTCTCTGGGTGGCGCTTGTGTCGGTGCCGTATTCCTTTCTGGCAGAGTTAGTCTCTCTGGGCAGTCTTGGCTCCCCTTCAAATACAACCCCAACTGTAATTCCAACTTGGGGGTTCCATCCACTTAAACATTAAACACCCCTGTAACCAAACAAGTCTAGCGAGGTGCCCCCGTTATGACTCTCCCGTTTCTGATCCATTTCACCCGGAGGTCTCTTGGTGCCCTACGGGCGGGTAAAGTACCCAAACTACTACTGGGGGAAGAAGCAAGTCTTCTTCAGCTGTTGTTGCTTATGTAAGTGTTTGTCTCCTGGGCCGCTCATTGCAGATCAATCTTGCTGCTTATGGAAGTGGCACGCTGCTCCGTGGGTGCCTTGTTCAGCATCTGTATGGTGTCCTATTCCTTAGCGCGTGGCTTGGCGTGGTTTTCGCTGCTTTACTTCAAGGTCAGGGATCTGTTCGCTGTCCATCCACTCGCTAGCTTCCACAGGCGTGTCGAATAAGTGGGCTTTGTTGTTGTGTAGTATTTTTAGTCTAGCAGGATAGAGAAGCATGTGGTGCATTCCTGTATTTTTCAGTCTCACTTTGGAGTGGATGAATTGAGCCCTGCTCATTTGAACCTGGAAGGTATAATCTGGATAGATGGCGACCTTTGCAGAGTCTCTCTGGATGCGGCCGCCCGATCGCGAGAATGCGAGGATTGTCTCTCTGTCTCTATAGTTTAGCATTTTGGCTATTATCGGCCTGGGTGGGGCCCCCGGTGGCGGCCGCTTGGTAAGGGCCTGGTGAGCTCTCTCTATGGTGAAACCCTGGGATAATTTGCCGGCTTCTATTTCTTGCAGTAGGAGGTCCTCGATGTAATTAGTGGGGTCGCTCCCTTCGATTCCCTCTGGCAGGCCTATTAATCTGATGTTATTGCTGCGTGCCCGTCCTTCTGCTTCGTCCGCTCTGTTCTCTAGGTTTTTCACCTTCTGTTGAGGGCATCTACGATTTTCAGAAGTTGGGCTTTTGCTTTAGAGTTCTCACTCACTTGGGTTTCAAGCGCGTCAGTCCTGTTCGCAATGGATCGTACATCTTGGCGCAGCAAATTTAGGTCGATCGGCACAGCGTCAATTTTGCTCTCCATTGTTCTCTGGAGTGCCCTGATGGCTTCCAAGAGCTGCGAGTTTGCTGGTTCAGGGGGCTCGTTACGTGCCATTTCAGCTTCAGTAGTGGCGGAATCCTGCTTGGTTGCACCACTTGCAGTGAAGGTTTCCATGGTAGTCTGCTTTTGCTTGCACCTTGCCCTTTTAGAGGTCATCCCCAGACTGGTAAGCCCGCTCCCAGCACCGATCCGCTGCCTCGTGGGTGGCGGTGGTATTGTGCTTTATGGATAGTTTGGTTGCTGCGCCAACCCTATGGTGCTCTCTGGTTTTGGGTGTCTCCGGCTATTTGCCTGCTCTATGTGAGTTAGATTACCAGGCTCTCTCCTGCGCCCCCGGGCTCTTCTGCTGTTTGTTGTGTGCACAGGGGTCGCAGTGGGGGCACTGCTCGGCTCGCTTGAATATTGACTTATTTATCAAAAAAGTCCCTTCACAGGAGGGAGCTCTGGGGCATTACGTAGTGGGTCTCTGGTTGTGTTCGCGCCCGCCAGGCAGGGTGCAAGCGGCCCTGTCTGGCAAGGTGCAATGTGGGAGGCTTGCTTCAGTGTTCAATGCAGGGCACTTAATGGTGCTCGGCTCGGTCTCATGCCTTTTCAGGCTTGCCTCAGCTTGCAGTGGCAGATGGTTTGGACTTTGCTAACCGGGGCCCGGGAGGCAGTGGGCCGCTTTCTAGTGGCTCGTGGCTACTGTGGACTTTTCGGCACTCCTGCCTCCTCCGCTCCTTACCTCGCTCTTCTTGGTTTCTCCCTCGGGCTCCGTTGCAGTATTGGGAGGGGGCCGATCATGCGCCTCTCCATACCGGGGCATGCCGCGTGCTCGCGTTCCTTCACGGCTGCATGGGGTCGTGGACTGTCTGTGCGCCTCCCTTTTCTGTGGGCCCTGGTGTCAGTGCACTGATCTTCTTGCTGGGCGCCCGGCAATAGTCCCCGCTCATGCCTCCCGAGCCCCGGTCTCCAGGGCTCCTCAGCTCTCCTCTGCTGGTCTCTCCACCACCCATTCCGCGGCGCAGTCTCTTCCTCCTCTCTCGCTACTCGCATTGGGTTCCTTTGCTGGTGCAGGCCCCCTGGGTTCGGGCCGCGCTGGGACTAGTATGTAGGGCCGGGTCGCGCCTCACTTGGCAGGCGCCATTTCCCAGGGCCCGCAGTCCGATCGCAGCTTGGCGTTTTGACAGAAAGGACGTTTGCAGCTCTCCCGGACCACGGGTAATAGTGCTTTGGGCGTTCACCCGTGTTTGCAGCGATTATCCGACGTGTTTTGCCGTGTTAAATCGTGATTTTGCAGCAATATCAATATCGCATCGAGCGGAGCTGCCTGGAGATGAAACCTGCTTACATGGTGGTTAGCCACGCCCCCTTCACTGAATATATATATATATATATATATATATATATATATATATATATATATATATATATATATATATATATATATATATATATATATATATTCGACTGTCGGAGGGAGCTGTTCTGGCCACCCCTCACCTCTGTCTCATGTGTCTTAGGAGCTCCAGCGTCGGCTCCTGTGGGAGGAACATTGTTGATGATCCATGCGGCCTTGCAGGGGGCTGCAGTCCCTCGATGGCGCCTGTGCCTTGTTCCATTTGCATAGGGCAACTGGGATAGCAACATGGCCTGCCACCGCGTATTATGCTCACTGGTGTTGCTGCAATATACTGGAAGACCAGAAGCAACCTTCAGCCCATGCTTTCTCCATGTCATTCCCAATGAGTCAAAGCACCTGCACCTGCTTGTGGGGCCATGGCCTCAAATGCACTGCAAGGAGGGGGAGAATGTGAAGTAGACATTCTTTCATGCACATGGACTTTCAGGCAACCGTGGTTCTCTCAAACATCTGTAGAAGTGCATCAACTGGTAGACTCCTCAATCAATGGGGCTCCAGGTTTCAATCTGCTCTACTAATATTATTTAGTCATTGGAATGGTGTGAAAGGAGGAGAATGAAACACAGGTGGCATCGTTTTAGGAAAATACTTTTATTCTTATAGAAATAAAGAGAAACCCCTACACTTCCCTACCTCTTAGAGGAGTTTCTCTGCCTCAACTAAACACTAAGGAAAATGTGAGAATGTGCAAAAATAATGAGTCCACCATCCAGTGTCAACATCCTACTTCTGTTCCTTATGCTTGAACACAAACTAAAGTGGTTTACTGTCCTCTTGGTCCAGAAGAATGACTCCTTTCGTCTGGACAAGGACAATTCCATATAAAATGGGGGAATATGTCCCTTCACCTGGCCTTGTTCAGGCTTCTCTTGAAAGTTCACCAAAGTTAGGGTAATGTCTGGCTTTTCCCCCTGGCTTTTCTCAGGTTGGTTTTCACAGTTCTAGAGAGTAGGGGACTGCCTCCCTTGCCCATGTCTTGTTCAGGCTTGTTTTCACATTTGAACAAATTACGAGGGGTGCCTCCCTTCCCCTGGCCGTTCTCAGGCTTTGGTTCGACCACTCCAGTGGCTCATTTGGGCAGACTTCGTATACTCCCCTGCCAGGTATTGCCTTGGGTTTCAGACCCTTTCAATGTGCTCTCTCTTGCTCTTTATCTGAGCCTCTCTAGTGGCTCCGTGGGCAGTACTACCTTGCCAGGTATTGCCTTGGTTCCCAGACCTCTTCGACTTTGTTTCTCTCATTTGGATCCCAGACCCTGTCAATATGGTTTCTCTTGCTTGGGTCTCCGACCTCGAAATTGTGGTCTGTCGTGTTTGGGTCCCCGACCCCGTAATTGTGGTCTCTCTTGATTGGGCCCTCTACCCCTTCAGCATTGTTTATTTCTCCCAGGCAGCACCTGTACCTTTCTGTTGGGCTTCTGGTCCTTGTTGTTGGTCTCGGGCACCTCGAGACTCCCGGTGGCTTTTCTCTGTTTCCTTTTTTTCTGGAGCCGGGCTGCATGTTTCGGACCCTGTGCCTCACACAGCATTCTTCCACACCCAGATTTCTTCTCCTGCTCGCCTCGGTCTGTCGTCCTCTGCAGAGCAGGGGGAGACATTGGGCTTGCACACCCCGGTCAGCAGCTTGCTTCACAGTTTAGCCGTCTGCAGTATTTAAACTTTGCTCACAGTGCCTCTGGGGAGGGACTGACATTCTATTAGTCCTTCAATCATCTTTAAGCTACTTGAGGTTTGAGGACTACACACTCAATCCAGTTCTCAGAGTGTTTATACAGGGCTCTGCACTTCTTCTTCGTCAAAGTATGTTGATCTGCAAACTCAATATAGTCCACCCTGTTCTCCCTCGTCCCAGTACTATAGGCCTCAAAGTTTTAGCATAAGTAGATAGGGAAGTTGGTAGGAGCAGAGGAAGGTATGCAAGGAGGTGTCAAACAGGTGAGTGAATGGGGGAAATACTGCATCTGCCCATGATGTCCTCCCTGTATCGCAGAGGGGGGGCTATCGGGTAGTGGCCTCACCTCCATGGCCTCATAGGAATGGCCTCCCCATCGGGGAGAAGGGACTACATCATTTGATTCTTCACATTTTATACAATAGGACAATACTGAGTGTACTGTATATATTTTGTTTATTTATGATTTATTGTTTTAATGTATCCACTGCCTAGTTGTTCAGGGAATGCATTCTTTAAAAGCACATTTAAAACCTGAGCCACAAGGATAATGAAGTACTTTAGGCATCCTTTTAATGCATTGAGTATCACTCGTTTTATGTGATACAGAATAGTGCCAAGCAATCACTTTACTGCTGATGGGACATTAAAAAAAGAAATAGTGTATTGTACAGTAGATCACACAGACTACTCGCAAAGAAAACAGCTCCTGTAATGCAATAAAGGGATGCAACGGGTGTCATCCGACATTACAAATGTTGATTGTGTAATTAAGCATGCCTTATACAGCAACTCTTTTAATTAGCTCAATGCCCAGATGGAGTCAGTAACAGTGCAGTCAATGAGTTACAACCCAACTGATCTGCTTACATTTTAAACAACTGCATTTATGAAAAATAACGGCACGCTTCGTAGAAACTAACTTTACAGCAGGAGATTTATATTTGCAGTTACAATGTATTGAACACATATTTTTATTTTTTGCTCTTTTTGCACTATTTTAGAAGTTTGACAGCTTTGTGTCTATTATAAATGTTTCGTTAGTCAGGAAAAAGATCTTGTAATCTTAGCAGCATTGCTCATCTTAGGATCAGAAATTATTAATTATATACAGTTTGATTTTTGGTTAGGCAAGTAAGTTCAATCGGTGCAGTCAAAACGCTGTGCATAAGAAGTCATTTTAATCATATGTTGAGAAATAGGGTGATTATCATTTTTCCCATATGCTTTTCCACACAGAATCACTTCGTGTCAACTCAGCTCCTGCAACATGTAGAGCAACCCCCCTTGCCATGATTGATGGTCCGTTCCATTCAATGACCAATGGCAGCAGATGAAGTGACTATCCATCTGGTCATCATATTTTTTATTCAATCAATGTTGAAGGTGTAAAAACGAACTAATGTAATTGAACATGTATTGAATTGTGTGAATATGGCCACAACACCAATCACCCTCAAAATGTCTGTTGGTGCAGCTAAAGTGACCTCACATGTTACGTTTTTCCGATTCGAGAACTATATCTGCCTGTCCCAGAATGCACTACGCTTATTGGCATGAATTATACTCTACACACACATACAGTAAGTTGCAATTTGCATCCCATTAATGTAATAGGATAGAGGCCATAGTACATGATGTACTGTAATTCTGGGCTAATTGCAAAGATATATGGGTTTATGTAATTCTTGCAGTACCACTTTCAGCTTCTGAAGACAGTTGGAAAAGCACCCCATGCTGTACAGAGAAATCCATACCTTTAATGGCTGAAATGCACACATGCCTAATAGCACCACCCACATTTTCCCAAAATGTTGGTCTCTGGCCCCTCCGAGGGCATTCAACCAAAGGTGCGTTGGGACCATAATTATGGTGAAAGGCGCTATAACAAATGACAAAATGAATGAATGAATGAATACACATTTCCCTTATCTGCTCCACAGCACTAGCTTCTTCAAAATAAATGTTGAGCTGCCACTGCCCTTCACTCCCGTTACCCACATGTTCATACCTGACTCGGTGCTGTGCCTTACTTACAGTGTCTGATCCATCAGAACCATCAATGGTACTTGGCACTGTGACACTGCAAAGCCTTCCCTGGAGATTGTGTGATCAACATCCTCATAATGACTTCCTCTCTTATCATGGCATCACATTAAACAGAGAAAGTGAGAATTTGCTTGATATAACTTGCTTATGTGACAATGATCTGTGCAATGCTTAAAGCTGAAGGAAAGATTTCCAAGTGCACTTTTACTGCTGGTTTGATTCTAAAAGGTCTATTTATGAAGACCTAATCCAATCTGACTGCACTGATCTCTAAATGGGAGCAGCATCTTCTACAACAAGTAACCGTCCATGCCACTAAAAGCGTGCCTTCGTGGATTGACAATCTTTGGGACAGAATGGATCTGCCTTGCAATGGAAATGACATAAGCCGAAGGAAAATGGTACCCGAAAGGTACAATGATTTGGTACAAACTAATGACAGATATTGCAATTCCTTAACATAGATTGCAAATGCATATCTGCAGACAAATATTGGGAACCTGCATTAGTGTTGTGGATTATACTGTAAAATAATGCACTCTAACAAATTAAAATGTCTTACGCTAAAGGGGTTAGCTAGATGGCTTGGCCAGGAGAACATCTGTCTTCAAATGGACTGCAAAATCCAAAATTAAAAAGTTGGCCTTTAATTCTGTGTACTGTACTCCCGAGCAATAATTAATAGGGTTTTAATAGCATATATATGAAAAGCTTTGACCAAAACAAAATTGCGAGTCATCCCAAATACAGTTATTTACGAGAAGGACCTAAAAGGTGGGGTCAGAACCGAACCGAAAACAGAAGAGAAAAAGGTACTTATAGTACACAATTGGTGATTACAATATTTTTGGGGAAATTACAATGGACAATAAAAACATTGAAAAGGTTGTATAAAGATAATTAATTATTTAATATGCAACAAAACAAATATTCGAGACAGTCAAGTTGCAATGAAAAAGTACAACAGAAATTGAAAAGAGACTCAAATGTCTCGCTGTAATTCATGTGAGAAACATAATTACATTTAATTAAAACACCACTGTGCCTGTCTCAAGACACACAAACCACCACAATTGCTACCAACACCACCACATAGAGAGAATAAGAAATGTGAAAAGACATAAAGCCAACAGCAACTCGAAATCTTGTACCTAAAGCCATACTTATGTATTGGCTCTGCGTCGTTTCATTTGGTGTGCGCAAGATTCATTCAAAATATTGGGATAGACGCTACTGAGAATGCTTCTTTCCCACTAACACAAGGGTAAAGAAATACATTAATGTAGTCCAGGAGTGCCCTACTCGAGTTTTGGCTTTAACGGGCCAAAGATCTTCAAGTGCATTCACTATAACATTTTTCAATATCAAATATTCGATATATGTGCATTCTCTATAAATTACTTTGGTATAAAGACATGTAACCACCTGGGTGGCCAAAACCTTGCACTTGGGCGGTGTGGTTTCTATCTAGTGGCACACCATATCAGTGGGGCACCCTTGTCCCACAGCAACTCAACCCAACTCAACCCAAAATTAAATGGAAGAAATTAAGGTAAGGTCTTGTAGTAATTAAAATATGTGTTTGATGAAATGGAAAAACATGGCAAAAGCTACATTGGCCATGAAAAGGCAGCAGATTTCGGTGTCCTGCAGAACAGACAACCAATGCAAGTCCAAGAGCACAGGCAGGACCCCCTCCATCTACCAAGGTCTGAGGAAAAGTAATGCCATAAGTGTTTTGTAGCTTCAACCCTAGATTGTGTATCTTTTTTTGTGTTGTAAAAAATAAACAGGGCCAATCCAAAAATGGCTCTGTATGAGTTGAGATTTGAACATAGCTCCCATTGGTACTCCTTAATCAGAGGCGGGCTGTTCCACTGCTTCAGTATCAATGCCATGTCTTTGAAGTCAGTTGATGAAAATGTAAGTTAAATACAGGCTGTCACATCATCACAGATCGTGATGCAAAAAGGTCTAAGCTAAAATCGTGATCATGGGCAGTAGGAAATATGGTTGGTGCCACACTTCAGAAAGAGTTGGGATGTGCTATTAATGTATTTAAGCCTATCAGCAATTAAATAAATAAACATATCACACAGGGGTCAGTTAACCAGACAATGGTTCTTGTTTCAGGGCTATGAGTGTGTCGATTCTTGGATGATATTTCAAATGTTGATCGCAAGTACTGTAAATTCCTCAACAAGAACTCTAACATGTGGAACAACTTGGATATAGTCCTCTTAAAATGAACCAATAGAAAACTAGGATAAAATAGAAAAAAACACCTGTGAGCAAGAACATGAAGAAAAATGCTTGCCAAACATTAGAGGCTACCCTGACACCACTAGTGGGAAAAAGGCCTTCCATCAAGGCTCCATCTCCAAACTGCCTAACAAATCTACAAAACCTTCTCACATCTGCAAAGTACTACCCCCACCCAAGTAATAAACAGAACGTGCATCCTCCCAGCCATGAGCAGATGATTAGTCTAACTTCTTCCCAGAGAAAATCTCCAACATCCAACTGAGTATTCAGACTCTACTAAATCCCTCTGATCCTCTTCTTCTGGAAAATAAGCTGCTGGCCACATTCACCTTTTTAAGACCTAGCCCCTCAACTGAGCTGGTAAAGACAGAAGACAATCACATCCACTCCTTATGTCAAGAAACCCTCAGCTGACTTCAATGTCATGGAAAACTACTATCTTGTTGTCAACAACCCATTCATGTGCAAGATCTTTGAGAAACGGCCCACTCTACAGTTACAAAATCACAGTGAATGAGCATTCGTCTGATGTAAATTCATGACAATGCTAACGCTGCCATTCTCATCCGACTAAAATGATCTTCTCTTTTTGACACAGGTAAACCACCAAACATTACTTAACAGGTTAGAATGTTATATTTGGATCAAAAGGAATGCCATTAATTCGATTACTTCCATCGCTGCAAAACAGAGTATCCTTTGCTAAATCAGGCAACTTTGCTCTGTGTCCCCATCGCCCATAGAGTCCTTCAATGTTCAGTATTGTGCGGTGTAAGGAAGACATGGTATGAAACAGTAAGATAGACACAAGTGATCACAGTTCAATGGCGTTTATTGAACTTAAATTGGGTTTGAAAATTGCCTATCTAATCCTAAATCCAAACAGGGAGCAAGCTATGACCATCAAATAATAATAACGCAGTCCTAGTCGAGTCTGTCAAAATAAAAGGGACTATACTAATAAAGCTATTGTCAATCCTTACTTCTAAATACAAATAGTGTGGGAAACAATGTTATGCAAAAGAAAACTGTTCAAGAAATATGTCAGAATATTCAAGCCGTTGGTTTCACTTCACCACGTTTTCAACATGAGACAAAACGGCACACTCAAGCTTAGCACACTCTCTGGCTTCTATAGCGCGAGGATGCAGTTCAAAACATCAACATCAGGGCCTTCTGTGCCAAAGTCTCTTTGCCATTCAAAGTCTCTTATTTCAGATGGCCTGATGCAACATGACAAAACATTCACATTCCTTTCTTCTTAGGATTTTCACTTATACAACTTCTTGGGTGATTTAGTGTTCACCAGGGGTCCCTCTCCACTGGGCGCGGACCCACATTAACACAAAACCTTCAATTGGTCTCCCTCTGCCGGGCTCAGACCAAATTCAGGTACTTTTCCAAACCTTCTTTATTTCATCAAAATCAAAGACTTCGACTGTGTGTGGAATGTTGCTTGACCCTTCGCAGGACCACTTCGATTCCCATTTATTTGTTCTCTTTGAATTGGTCTCTCTCTGCCGGGCTCAGCCCACCCAAATGTATCTACTGTTATTACTTCTCAGCTGGATACCTTACACAGACCTTCGATTGAGCACCCACGTGGTGCCGACAACTCCGTCAAAGGTATTGCAACTTGCTTTAAAGTTTAATCACTCATCAGCAGTTTAACTTCACTAGCGTCTTTTACCACACATGTTTTAACAATGTTCATTCCAGCGCTTGCCATACAATGCTGTTGCTTGCAACCTTGGCTTCAACACACCAGTCTTGTATCAGTCTCCCCAACTCACCGGCTGTGTTGACTTCACTGATGCTGCTTTGTTCTTGGAGCCAAGGACGGTACCACAGTGGCTGGTGATTCTCCCTGCCTTGACTATTGATGCAGAAGAGCCGCAGGTATCTCCGACACACAATGCAGGATTCTTCAGCCTGGTTTCCTGTTCTTACGCTTTCTATTCTTGAGGTCTCTGGAAAGTAATGGTTCCTTATCGAAAAGGTCAAGGGAATTTCCCTCCTTGCGATCCCCTTTGGTTTTGCCGTCTTTACCCTCTTGCTCAGCTGCCATCTCAAAACTGCTGTTTCCTCGTGTGCTTTGTGTCACTCAGAGTGTGCTCTCATGCTCTGCCTTTTATCCCTGTGTGGAAGTATAATGGAAGTCAGGTGTGAATGATAGTTGATAATTTCCTGACCTCACCTGACCCTAGTATTGGGACATGTCAGGTACACGTCTCGGTGTTAGTCTATTTTCCCTTAGAGTGGGTTGTCCGTGAGAAAGTGTTTGTGTTGTAAAGGGGGGAGAGGGTGGAGTTCCTAAATATCCTACCGGGTAGGATGGGGTAATACTGTTACAGGGAAGGGGATACCACGTCTCACTATCCGGTGTCCCACTCCCAATCCCTGACAATCCCTCACCCAGGTGATCCTCCTGCACTGGTCCACTCCCAGGAACTGAATCCAAAATTGATAGCCATGTACTGGCCACCTGATGACAGATCCCCGGGGACTAGTGGGTGAGACACCTTCTGGACACATTTATGTGAAACTAGCTGCCAACCTCTTTTCACTTCTCACCTACTCTTTCCAAATGTATGCAGATGATAGGCAAATTGCCTTCATGCTAGATATAAATAAAAACATCTCTGAACTTATATATGTCTGCCTCTTCAGCATCCATGACTGGATGATTGACAGTAGTCTTTGCCTAATCGCCTCCAAATCAGAAGTTTTGTTATGATAACCAAAATTCCACATCATCACCCTTTCATATGGCCACCAATCCTAGGAATTCAACCCACTCTGGTTAATGACACTAGGAACTTGGTGATCATATGAATATGAAATGTGTCTACAACCTAAGATCAGTCAGGTCGATAATGCTTTTCTCCACCTTCCCGCACCGTACACTCACCGTCAAATCGTTGGTGTTATCATTAATCTACTAAACACACAGCATTTACCTTGGCATGCACGTTACCGAACTAAGAAACTTTAATGCATCCACAACAAAGTGGAAAGACTTCTTCTTCGACTGGACAGGTGGGTACATAGAATGCTGGCGGTATCCAATCATATTTTTCGAATACTTATGTTCGGAACGCAATTTAGTCGAAACCAGTTTGCAGAATTTTTTTTTTTCAAATGTATTTATTTTTATTTATATATGTCTATACCCCGTATAA
This sequence comes from Ambystoma mexicanum, assembly GCF_040938575.1. Classification (NCBI taxonomy): domain Eukaryota; kingdom Metazoa; phylum Chordata; class Amphibia; order Caudata; family Ambystomatidae; genus Ambystoma; species Ambystoma mexicanum. The sequence goes on along the minus strand of NC_090934.1, from coordinate 649,344,571 downwards.
AAAAAAGAAACATTCGAAAAAGAAATTTCAGCAAAATGTTTTCGAGAAAATGGCATTCGAAAATAAGCCATTCGAAAAAGTCACTGTAAACCAATGCTGGCAATAAGATTATTCCACTGGCTACTAATCAAGAGAATAATTTATTTCAAAGCACACTTCATCACTGATAGAGCCCTCCAGTGCGATGGAGATTAATTCATCCAACATGATTCCCTACCAATTAAGGAGGAAACTGAGATCCAGCAATGAGGTAGTCCTAAAAGCCAATCGATATGCTAGAAATAGATCACTGCAAATCTCTGGAATGCCCTGCCAAAAGGAATATGCACAATTGAGAATCACTTGACCTTCAGGAAAACTTTGAATACATGGCGTTTTAATATACCTACCTAGCCCGGTCCAGACACATCTCACACACTCAAAACTGCAAATTTACAGACTAATATCTTCAAACCCTATGCTCAGTTGAAATATGTATAGATCAACTATGCTACCTGCACATGACATGCTCCACATCCCTCCCAAAAGACTTCAAACAACACACCACTAAACCTCTACAACCACCTTACATCCCTCGTGAAACAAATGCCTCTTTGTCCAAAACAATTAACATTACCTGCACAAAGAGCTTACAGTATTCAGGTCTGCGTGCATCAACACAATAGCAAAGTGATCTAGTGCCTTCCCTTTGTTCCATCCCTCCAACCTAACCCCTTCCCCTCTCTTTCAGATATGCCAGAGTGCATGGAGACACCATGTACATGACAGTGGTGCATGGTATAAATCCCATCAACATAACATTCTCATCAGCCAGTCAAGCCATGCAGTGCTCTGCCTCAGAAACTCATTGCTTTGCCCTGTTATTATGCTACTGCATCCTTTGTAGTACTACTTCAACGTTAGGCACTACATGATCCGCAAGGCTGAGGTTGCTTTGCTGAAATGATTACAAAGTAGGGCCCTTTGTGTTCTGTTTGAGATCTTTTGCAAGTTGTCTAGATACCTGGTTAATGTGCACTCCAGGTCAGTCATGTAGACAGACAATAGCCCAATAGATACCTCTATCACAGCAAAACCTAAACCCACCACATAATGTACCCACTTTGCAATGGCAAACATGAAAGTAAACCAATTATACACAAATCACCTCATTCACATTCGTACACCAAACTCCACATAACGTCTACCAACAAAAAAATATACAGCACACTGTGACCGTTTTTTTCCTGAACTGACTTTACCAACAGCTCATCAAAGCTATCTTGCAATTTTCCCTCTCAATCCCACTAACTAAGCCCTCCCAGAGTGCCTGGAGAACATGAAAATGGCAGCGGTGCGCGGTATAAAGCACAATAACACAACATAACATGTTTATTGTGTGGTTACATGCATTGTCTGCCAAAGTGGTTTTTAAGGTGTGTGGAGGTTTCTGTTGGTGTGTATGTGGTGGTTTAGCGTGCTGTTTAGGGAAATTGAATGTAGACACATGTCTGTATGTGGTGCACATTCCATTATGTTAACTGTGTTGTTTCAGTGCGTACGTTGTGCGTCAAAGTTTGTTGTCAGCTGAGGTAGGAGGCAAAATGGTTTAGAGATGGTTATTGTTGCCATACCTTATCCAGCATGACCCTGTAGACATGATTTTTTACTTTTAAAATATCAGGGGGCTTGCATTGATTTGTTTATATCCATACAAAAAATGTTTCTCCAGCTTTTATATGCCTTGTTATACTATATTGTGTGATAATGAGCTAAGCTATTATTATCATGGTATTTATGGGGCGCAGAGCTAGCTTCAGAAAGCAACAGAGTGCTTTAAAATCATAGGGGGAAAATACAGTAAGGGTAGCAGAGAGCAAGGGAGCAGGGAGCTAACAACAGGGGAGGGAGGGCATTTGGCAGCAAGCGCTCTACAAGCAATCAGGGGAGGTAACACTCAGGAGAAGATCACCAAGTTTCAGAGAAGGTGGAGAGAACAAGTTATGCTATGTTAGGATATACTACGACAGAGCACACATTTATGATATGATATGATATGGCATTTGTAACGCGCCTATAAACAAGTGTTTCAAGGTGCGACAAGGCAAGGAAGGGGGAACAGAGGGAGGACAAAGACAACGATATTACTAGGCCAAGTGAAATTAAGATCGCACAAGTGCAGGGGAGGGTGGGAGGGCAACATTTCCAGGGGAAAGAGTAGGGGCGGTGCTGTACATGGTATCAAAACAATAACAAGAATAGCGGCCAGCAGGTGGCAGGTGCAAGGGTAAGTGCAGACAGCAGGTGTCCAAAGGTGCAGGTAGGGGGACTGTAGGGTTACAGATACCGACCCAAGTGCAAGGGTTGCTGGGAGGCAGTGTGGGTATGCAACTGGGCGGGCAGGGACCTGGGTCCGAAATCAGTGGGTAGCCAGGTGACCAGTGCAGTATCAGACAGGAAATCAGCAGGGGAGAGGAAGAGAGAAGGCAGAATCAAAGAGGAAGGTCTTGAGATGCTTCCGGAACCGGAGATGGTTCTCCTTAAGTTTCAGAGAGGCAGGGAAGCTGTTCCAGAGGGAGGTCCCAGCTGAATGAAAGCAATCTATTTGTGCCCTACAATTTGTGGTCAGTTGCCAGATCCCCCTTCAGACTGCCCACTGACACCTCAAAGAAACTCGAATCATAGCACCACTCAGGTTTAGATGAAACATTGAGTAGCAATTAACAAAGCCAGCAACACACCACATCATAAAGACAGCATTATCATTCTGGCATGTGCCAATAGAAATGTGTCTTTTGTCTTAAAATCCTATCATGTTTTGTGGAATGTCACTTGCCCAATGTGCTGTAAAAGTCATCGTATGCTGCTAATTGGACAGTAGCTCTAACAGACATTCCGTGGAAGAGAACAGGAAGTGGGAAGCTCAGGGACGTCATTTGGGGGTCGCCAGGGGTTGCAGCTGCAACCCCCTGTGGCCCCCTTGCTGCCCCTGTGGTCTTCCTTGCTACCCTTTATCTTCATCTTCATCTTGTATCCTGGCTTGCAACATTATGTGTTACTACTGACTTCTGCAATTGTATTTGCTCTCTACTCTTGCTTCTCCACTCTTTTTGACTGCTTACTCTCTTTTCTCTCCTCCTTTCCCTTCTCCCTTTTCCTATCTCCTCTACTTTCTTTCTTCTTTGCACTTACTCTATCAGAATTGTCCCTGGACCTAATATGAGAGCAACCTCGTCTGTTTCCTCCACGCTCCCATTACTGTTTTTTTACTCCCCACCACCCTTCCAGCACTATCTGAAATGTCGTCAGGCCTAGTATGATAGTCGATTGTTTTGTTCCTCCCCTCCCTTTCTGCACCCCTCTCCCTCACCTTTTGTTTTTCTCCGGCTCTACCAGAAATGTCGTCAGGCCTAGTACGGTAGTTGCCTGTCTGTTTCCATTTCCTTCCCACTCTCCCCCTCCCTTCCTTATCTATCTCTTAGCTCTTGCACTATCTGAAATGTCGTCAGGCCGAGTACGATAGTTAATTTCACATCAATACTATTCATGGCCTGTAAGAATGTGGTTGTATTTTCCCTTGTTCCCTCCCTTTCCTTGAAGCGCTTTGAAACACATTGTGTATAGGCGCTATATAAATAAACAATCATATCATATATCATATCATAACCCTAAAATAAAATTACAAACATTCTTTTTTCTTTTTTTAGATGTAAGCTCCTGGGCTGTGCTCAGTGCCACGTGGCTATTTGTTTCTGGAGTGGCTGGCTTTCTTTTTCAGACCTTTTAAAAAATCAGGGGGTACCAAAAGTGTAACACTTTGAGCAGTGACCCGAAATAAGAAAGAATAAGAAAAACAAATAATCTGTCTTTCTGGAATTCTATACAAAAATTGCTAGACTCATTAAAGGTTTATTTCAGGCACACTTTATGGGGTGAGCCACTGATTTAGTCTGTTCTTAAACACCTAAACTCAGCCTTTTATCGTTCTGAGGTCGATAAATGAGTACCAACACAGGTTGGGTGATATTGTAGGTATATTTGTTCTATATAAAGCGCTTAAGCGTAAATGCTATTTAATAACACATCATTATAATTTGGCCTTGGACGTCTGCTTGCATTCACAGTAATTTGGTAATATGGGCCTATACACACTGATATTAATGATACATATGGTGATCCCTTCTTGTCAGAAATGTATATCACATTATAGTGATATCGTAACCATAATATTTGTAGTGTACTTAGGAACAATGCTATCCCGTGATGTCACTTCGGGGAGTGGGGTCAAATGACATCCTTCTGGTGATGTCATCAGAGGTCAAGGGTCATGTGATGTCACTTCCGCTACCCCTGGTATTTTGGTGAAATGAAGTCCCTGGGGCAGCTTCTGCTGTTCATGAGTTAACAGAATATCATATATGATAGGATGTACGTAAGCTAACACTTAAAAGTGTCAGACACAATCTCATAAGGAACATCATATAGTACTTGAGGAAAAAAAAAACAGAGAGACCCATCACCCCAAAGGCTTTGCCTTGAGTCTGATTTCTTCCGTTAGATAACATATAGTGTTCCCACCTATTTGTTTAACTTGCATGGATGCACGTGGAACCTGGGCACAGGATTAAACATAGATATTTTGTGGCACTTTGTACCTTCTGTGACTGCAGGGTGTTGCTTGTTCATTAACCAATTAACAAGTGTGCACAGGGGCTGCACATCAATATTGAGAGCTATTTGACAAATTGTGCCCTGTGATATAAAGAGAAGCAACGGCCGCCTCTCTGGAAAGACCCTATGGCTATCAAAACACATTTAAATGAACCCAATTAATAACTGTGGATTTTTCCTGCTCAGCTTTAGCAGGAGGCTTAGTTGAAAGGTCGTTTAATACCTTTACTTGTAGGTTTACAAATATAACAAGATACTTGCGTGTGCCAAACAAGGTCTGTAAGCAGGCAGCTATCACACAAGCTCCTCTGGGTAGTATTGGGTAGTATGAATGTGAAAGTCATAGTTTACTTTGTAAAGATCTCAGGTTGTACTATGTCATTGAAGTAATAAAGCAATCATGGTGTTTATGCTCAATTGTTTTCTAGTACATATAGTCCTGCGTTTATGATATATACAGGACTGCAAACTGGCATCCACATGATTCGAGAGCTCTGCTTCAAGTAGTGGATAGTCTTTTTGTAATCCACTATCAGATTTCAGAATGCTCATATTGAGCACTTATTTTGCATGCATTTGACCATTCTGTGCCCAAAGAGAAAACACGATGGGCTTCATTACGGGTCTGGCGGTAACCCTGCCGGTGCTCCGGCGGGTTGCCGCCAGACCCGTAAAAAGTCACTGCCGCCTGACTCCCTGGTGCCACTGGGCTATTCCAAGTCCGGCAGCCAGGAAGTCAGGCGCCGGCAATTCTGTTAGTCCAGTAGGACTCCATGGGAATGGGGACACAGGAGCACCAGCACCGTTAACAACGGTGCCGGTGCTCCGGTGAGAACTCTGTGAGCGGGTGCCGTCGTGCCTGGCAGGTCTGATCCTGGCAGATGGGACAGCACTCAGCCGCAGAGTTGTAGTGTGCCGGTCCAGAAACAACGGTGCTGGTATGCTTACCAGCACGGTTGTTTCCAGACCAGCACACTTGTAATGAAGCCCATTATGTTTGAATTCTGTCAGGTCTACCGCCTTCATCTTACCAATTCAATAAACTGAGTAGCATTTAGTTGGGCTATGTTAAGAGGTATTATTTAACATGTTGTAAATCTATCGATATTCACTTTGATGCCGTGGTTTGTGTTCAGTTCCCTGTGACACACCTTCATTCTAAATTCTACTCAAGGTAAATGCTCCATTTTTGGAGATAAAGTGGAGGAGAACCCGCTATATATGAGCAGGAGATTTCTCTTCCATTTTGCCTCCATTCTTGCAATTTCGGGGTGTGGTGAATCTGGCGGAACATCAGTTCCCACCCAAAAAAGTGCTGGTAATAGATTTACTACCATATTTTTACTGCACCACTAAACTTGTAATTAATGCTTTAGTACTTTGCCCTTTGTGTGGGGAGCACAAAGCTCCTGAAAATGGGTAGACCGTATCAGAGTTTAATAGGGATGCTAAGCAGCTCTGGCAGTATGTTTACTTAAGGGGGTTCAACATAAAAAATGTTTGGCAGCCCGTGCCTTATGGTGGAATATCAGTAGAATGCAGGACCAGATGGATCATACTTTCCAACATGTTCCATGTTTCTGGGAGATGCTTATCCATCTTATGTTTTCTTTGTGCTCTGGGATTTGTAGTTTGCATTTCCTTTATGAAGCCACGGTTACACATCCCAGGACGCAAAGGAAAAAACAGAACAGGAAGACTCTCTCCCAAACATCATGGTGGTTGCTTGCACTTCTGGAAATAACGGGACTGTAAGATCATCTCCCAGATGACCTGGGGTGCCATGTATGGATGAATGCCTCAATAGCTGGGGGTGATCATGATATGAGTAGAACACTTCATGAACCGACTCATCATTTCTCTTATACTCTTGGATCCAACTTTCCAAAACCAGATGATTTAAACGCCTATTAGGTGTGCTATATAAAACACAGGAGCATCTTTCTTTATGGTCTCTCACTGCTTTTGGCACAATATTCAAAACCTCCTTCACGTCATGTTTTGGCAATAAACCCAGTCTATTGACAAACGATCTCCAAGTCCAGTCCACAAGAGACAAATCCATTCCGTATTTTCAGAAAAGCCACACCTTTTATGTAAATATAGTGATTTTACATAGGAGTTATCTAGATAACTGTTTTCCTGAATTCCTTGTCTCGATGATACCCTCCAAGTCCAGTCATGAAGACACCTGTTGTGGACAACGACTTTATTCCATGTTTTATTACCTTAAGACACCTTCAGAAAATACAAATGGTCTTAGTATAAGTGATGTTGATTGTAACAACAGTCATACCGCTCATCTTAAGGCAAATATAACCGGAATCGCTTCATTGGGGGACCCTATGTTTATACGTCACTCAGTTCGCCTTGTCCCATATCTTTTAAAAAGTTGAGTACCACACTGACACTGCAGCAGACCATAGGAAATTCTGCAAACGACTGGAGTCATTTCTCTTACACTAAGCCTTCCATGTATGGGTGACATGGACTCGTAAAAAACAGGCTTAAAGATATTGGCGGTGGTTTTGCTGGCAGGGCGTCCCTTATGTGGTCCCTTTGTCTCTTCCCTGATAATCTAACCTTCTTGCCTTTCTCTCCACCCTCTGTGCGAAGCTGTGCAAGATACCTAACCCCTCAGTCTCACCTCTTTTGTCCCTCGTGGGCATAACCATGTCCTCAGTGCCCTCCCCTTTTAGTCTTGTCCCTTTGAAGTGCGTGTTTAGAGGCCTGCCACAGCTTACAAATAGCCACTAAATGGATAGAAAGCTCTCGAATCTTTCACTTTTGCGAGGTGGCCATGGAAACGTAAGGATGCAGCTTTTCTCAGATCGCCCCAAACTCTCCACGCCCCTATGATCTAGAGTTAATCTGTTGAAGTGTTTTGCTTTCTCTAGAGTCGAATCATTTTAGAGGCATGTAAACTTCTGTTTAAGTCGCGCGCCTTCAAATGTAATACTAATGTGTGTCCTTGTATAGCTTTCATGCTTGCCTCTTTCTGCTTATATCTGCTGTAATAACGAGTGCTATTACCCAATTGAATAGTAATCAAGTCAAAATGCTTGAATAGATACATGATATAAAGCGGTTTGATTTTTGTTCCCAACTTTTACAGTTGGATAGTCTGCCCTTTAAAGCTACAACAGATGAAGACGTGAAATGATTCGCTTATCCACCTCTGCTTACCTTCAGGATAAAACAAGAATGACATTTAATGGCATACAACATCATTGCATTGCTAGAGTCTGTTAATGTTTGCCAGCAGGTAATGTGTGGGATTTCCCCCGACTTGTTGGCTCATGAATCACGTTTCATCCCGTTGTTAATTAGAAACTAGCAGCCAAGCATCCCTCATTGTACCCCCAGGGTTTCCTTAGGGCACCGATAAACTACAGTATCATAGACCGAGAAAGTGGCAGGTGGTGGGTGAGGTTTTTTGTATTTTGGGGGTATAGCATTACCGGTTATTTGAAGTAAACGTACAAATGGTTGCCAATCTTAAGATTGTTAACACCTGAACACGTTTTGCCCGAAAGGGAGAAATGTATGCTCCCCGTGCAGGCTTCCAGTTTAACTTGCAGTGAATTAGAGGACGGTCAGTTTTTCCGCCCCGAGCAGTGGGAAGTTCCCGTGGCCCAGTTTGCTTATTTCCATGGCCTCTGTCTTTATAAAATAAAGTGCCCCTATGAAGCAGTGACCTCCGGAGGTCAGGGGTCCGATGCTTCCAGCTCAAGAATAATATTCAGAATGCGACCCTGTGACTTCCTACATCTCCTCTAGTCGCAGCATGGGTCTGGTTGAATGAAGGTGCGGTTTTAGGATGGATGTCTTTTGACAGCATTTGCATGGGAGCATGACAATGATCACAGAAACATCCATTTCAGAGTAGCACTTGGGGCCTGATCACGAGTTGGGCGGTATCTCGGCTAGGATACCGCCCAACTTTATTAGCGTTAGTGCCCACCCATCTGGCGGTATTACCACCAGATCATGGTTTGGGCACTCTTAGGGCCTCATTACGACCCAGGCGGTAAGTTACCGCCTGGGTCGTACCTTTACCACCATGGCGTAAACTACGTTTACGCCATGGTGGTTGGCGGACTTACCGCCCCATTCCGAGGTTGGCGGGGCGGTAAGTCCCCAATCCCCATTTACCCTTCCCCATTCCCATTTTTGCCCCAATGGGCATAATGGGAGTGGGGAAGGCGTTAATTACGCCACCGTAAATTACGGTGGCGTACTTAACAACAAGGTCCCTTAGCGCCATGGATTTTAACACCTGCTAAAAGCAGGTGTTAAATCCTCCATGGCGCTAAGGGACCTCGGAATCAGGCGGTAAGGGTCGGCGCTGTTTACGCTGTCGTAAACCCCTTACCGCCTGGGTCGTAATGAGGCCCTTAGTCCTCATTCGCAAAATTACCATGCGGTAATACCACCGGCGGTAATTGTGCAGAAAATGTGCATTTTTCCAGTGTGTTTACACACAGCTCTGCGCTGGGGGTAAAAACGGCAGACTCGAGATTGGGCAGACCCTTAAATGCGGTGGTAACACTGTCACCGTCGCATTTAAGGGCTACTGCCCAACTCGTGGTCAGGCCTTTGGAGTCAAGTTGTTGGTACTTACCAGAGAGAAGCATTTAAACTAAAGCAGCTGTGACCAGACATTGGAAAGTTGTGCATCTCAGTATCAACATGCCATTTCAAGCTTAAATGAGCGCACCCATTTATCTGTTCCTGCAGCAACGAACCAAGGGGGCGCTGGAAATATTAAAACATTGTTGGGATGCACATGCAGCGTCTCAGCCAGGTAAAAAGGGTCAGATTGATAAAAACGTATTAGCACGAAATATTATGGGAATGGGCCGAGGGTTCCACAGCACAAGCAAGGCGCGTGCATTGTTTTTAGTTGGGTTTGCCACAGAATAGATGCTTACATAAAGCAACATGGAAATAGCAACATGTGTACTATTGTTGCGGTTGCAGAGATAATAGGTAGGGCAGTATTATCGGCCCATTGTTTAGTTTATGTATGCAAGTAATGAATGGCAGCGAGGTGCGGAAAAGGTTGAAGTAGGTGAAAGATAGAGTCAGAACGGTACTGTGTTAGAAGCGAGGTCAGCATGTTAATACGGCAGAAGTATCGCCATATTAGAAGCTAAGGCCTGTTACACTTTGAACAGAATAAAATGCAGGCCTTGATGTGGAGCTGTGGCTCTGTGTAGCTGAACTCTATAAAAGAATCCCCTTTTCAGTCTCCCAGGAAAGAAGCTGAGGTCAGAGGCACTCGTAGCACACAGAGAACCACTTGGTATCCAGCTGCAGAGCCTCAATAAGTGGGAACGGAATGTGAGAGTGGGCGGGGGAAGTTGGTGGTGATGTGCCCTTTAAAGGACAAATTCATGAGAACAGGGCATAAGGTTTTGTGATGCTGATGGATAAAGCGAAGATTCAGAGCACTACTGCTCTCCCCAAAGCACGGTCATCCCATATGAGTTAGAAGTAGACACACAACCAAAAGCAAATATATCCCTGAAATTCAGACTCAAGAGTGGTTCCCTAGTCACGTCATTATTGGGCACCAGGGGTTCGAACGAGATAAGGGGGGAGCTGTGTCTGGACTGTTCCATGATTTGGGATAGGAGGAGCAGAGCTGATGGCAAATAATTAAGCACAATGTCAGTTAGGCAACGTGTGCGCGCCACAGCGTCTGGTATAATGAAAAGGCCTATTGTCTTGTCAAAGCAGAGTTGGTCTCACCAGTTTATTTTGTGTCTGGAATGGATGGATGCACATCAAGTGAGAGTCTTAATTCATGAATATATCAATGAGGGAAGTCACCAATCTTGTACCCGGATTTACAGGTGATGATGTAGGTGACCAAATGAATAGGGGAATTGGCTTAGATTAGATATGACCAGGAGCTATAGGGGGACATTAATGTGTTATATAGGTGTCAGCCAATGTGGGTGGAGGTATTATGTTCTATCTCATTATTATGTTAGTATTGTTAATTATGGCATTTCAGTCTAAAAAAGATATACCCTTTGAATAAATCAGAGCACTCCATGTCAGTTCGGTTTCTTAGGAACCACATGACACCTTTTTGCATGTAGTAAACCTTTTTTACTCTTGCAAAGAGGTGCAGTGCTTATTTGACTTTTTGGGATTATTTTTCCATGCAGTTTTTGGGTTACTTTCCTTTCAACATGAGCAAAGCGGGGCACCAGTGAGTTAATACAATACACCCAGTTAATATCTGATTACCTTCCACCATGTTATTTAATAAAACTGTGTGACCATTTCATGAAGGATTGAAGGTGTATATGAAGAGGGTTGGATCTGACATATCATTTGTGCACATAATCCTGTATCTTCCTACATATTTACACATCAAATGTGCTATATTAGGGCATTTCTGGACTGGCAAAAGCTGGCTGATGGTTGCAGTAGGGCAACGAGGCTATCATCTTGGAGACTGCACAATGAAGCAACTCCTCCAGTCTGGTGTAAGTATAATCTGATTGGCAATGGAAAGGCGGCCAAAGGCTCTCCCTCAAGATGGAGCACACATCAGTAAGGCACAACCAAAACATAATTAATCCAAAATCAATTTAAGGGACTCCCTGAGTGTTGTCAGCCAGTTTAAGTTGCCCATGGTGAAATATAGACAGTGCATACAGGGATGCTGATATCCAATCAGAAGGCATACATGACTCACAATTGACATTGTTGTTCGGCAGTCATTTTAGAATTTAAAATGTTTGAAAATAAGGTCTTGCAAAGTTATTTTATTATTATATGGTGAACCAGGGGATTATAGTATGGAAAGAAACAGCATGTGACTGATATTACACAGCCCATGGTAGTTATGGTTAAGTTGCTAATCCCATAGGAAGAGCACTTTTTGGGCGGCTTATAACTTCGCTCCGCCTGGACGGATCTTCACCAAACTTGCCAAAAAGAGTATATGGCCCACTCTAAATTTCTTTGCAAATTTTGGTGAGGTTTGGTCCGGGGGGGGCAAAGTTATAGGGGGGATCCCAAAATGTCTTTTTTCCCATAGACATATTGGGAAAAAACTTTGCGCACGCCTACAGCTCAAACTGCTGGACGGATTTCCACCAAATTTATGGCAGGAGCGGCGGCTTAGTCCCGAAAGCGTGCTTTTGTTAATTTTTTGTAAATCCGTCCAGTAGTTTTTTTTTTAAATGGCCAAGATGTAAGGCAAAAAAATGTGTGAAATCTATGTCTGCTACTTGGACACACTTCTCTGTTCACTCCGCAGACAGGACACCGATTGACTAATTGGCTTGCATCGTGTCCGCGGACACGTGACATGTCTGCCGATTAGCTTGAGTGAGGCGTGAGGTGCGTCACATTTTGTTGTGCACGCACAATCTTGGATCCACCAACTGCGCGGCAGTGAACAGAGGCAAAATGCAATTTTGGGCAGTGTGTTGGTGTGCAGAAGTGCTTGGGGAGGGTTGGGGAGTAAGAGATGGGTCAAATAATGTATTTGTTTAGGTGGCAGGTGCCCCTGAAGTGTTCGCCATGTCCGCGGTCTTCGCAGCTGTCCGCGGACATAATAAATGCACTACTGGCTATTTTACTTTAGTATGATGTTGTTTTTGGGTTGTTAGTAGAGGACTGATTGTGATTAATATCCCCTATAAGCAGCCCACATACCACAGTCAAAATGTTTGGTAGTATAGGTGTGTTATGCTGCGGTGGTTGTGGCCAGGGCCTAGAGTCTTTGGGTGCATGGCCGGAGGCCGTAGGCCATAGGCCATGCACCCAAGACTCTAGGCCCTGGCCACAACCACTGCAGCATAACACACCCATAGAATCAAACACCCATCACAACCCAAAAGTTTGTGTACTGTTTCATTTGTAGAGTTTGTATGTGAAGTTTTGACTAGGCTATGCAGTTAAGATTGTAGTGTTTACTAAATCATTGGGTCTGTGGGAAAAAAAAATCCATGCTGGATTAAAAAAAAAAACTTCTATGTTGTGGTACAATATATTTCTTTAATTGTTTTACTGTTTTTTTCTTGTTTCTCGCTAATCTTCTAACTTTTGGCTTGTTGCAGATTTTTGGAGCAATTAGATACCTGTCAGCGTATTCTAATTGTTTATTTCTATTTTTATGTTATTCATCTATCTGTTGGGTTGTTACAGATTTTTTGGGGCAGTTAGATACCTGTTGGCGTATTCTAATTGTTTATTTCTACTTTTATGCTATTCATCTAGCTGTTGGGTTGTTTATTTATCTGTTTGCTTGTTGCAGAATCTTGGGGCAGTTAGATACATGTTGGCATACTCTGACTGTGCAGTTTTGAAGTTGAAGTTTTGCTTATGTTCATACACAGATCACATACTAAATTTTGGTTTTAAGAATATTAAGTAAGCGTTTACAAGATTTGCTGGTAATCTCTGCTTTAGAGTAATGGTACAATCATTACATTCGAACCATCCACAATTCCTTTTTATATATGCAGTGTCTTGATCTGCATTGGTTGTGTCTCCTGCCTGGTAGATTATACCTATTGTTGTGAAGGTTTTCTCACCAAGTGATACTTGACCATGTGTGAATCCAGTCAGTTTACAGTTGTTTTTGGTACCATCTGCATTGTAACGTAAAAGCATTACTATTACGTATTTACTATGTGTCTGTATTTGTAAAGTGGAGCAATTATCTGAATTGCAGGTAGTACATAATCTGCCATGGTTTGCATTTTGTACAAGTTGCTGAAATGGAATGGATTCACAGTTAGGTATGGATACATACACAAATCATTCATTAGGGACTTCTTCCTTTGCCACATGGTTGCAGAGAGTGCATGTATGTTTCCACATGTATGAAATCTGAAAGATTTAATTTATAGGTATGTTTTGTTTTCCAGTACTTGTAGTAAGTACATTAGAAATTCTTGTGGATCTTCTTGTGAGTTTATAGTGAATTTGACAATTCCAGCACAGTAGTCCAATTCTTGTCTTATTCCATGAACACTGTAAGTGTTGCCAGGATTGTTGGTTGCATTTTTATGAAGGACTAACATTTGCAAAAACAATTGGTCTGTACTGTGTAAGTAAATGTTCTCAATAATTGGTGGCAATTGGAATAGAATATCTATTGCTATTTTTTGCATAGCAATTTACAGCAGTTATACTTGAAAATTTGAATGGACCTGACAGTTTTGTGTCAAAGTCATTTGTTCAGAGTGTGTGTTGCTTCTTTGAAGAAGTAGTTGAGTTACTTTGACCAGTAGATTCTTCTTTTGGTTGTGGTACTTGATGAAGTATTAGTTTCTTTTTTTTTCCTTTGGAGGAATTGTAGTGATATTCTGTATCGTTTCAGTTTGAAGTCGTTTTCTTTCACAACGTTTTGCTTTTTGTGGAACAGGATAGGTTTTTAGATGGGGCTGTGGAGTGAACGCAGCCTATTGTATTCTAGAATGCAAGGAATATCTGCCTTTACTTTACTTGCATCAAAGTTGATTAGAAATATCCCGTCAAGTGTACATAAGTGTGATAGTGCTACATAACTCATGCCTTCATTAAAGACTGCGCTACCAATATCTATTCATTCTTTATCTAGGATAAAACCTTGTGATTTGTGAATGGTAACTGCGTATGCTAGAGTTAGTGAAAATTGTTCTCTGCGTACATACATGTCTTTGAAAAGAAGAAAGCGGGCTGTTGAGCGTCCTATCCTTTAGTTTGTCAAAGAGACTATTGACACATTGAATGTTGTTGTCACGTTGGTATGTTTGAAAGCCAACAACTGTACCAAGTGCTTCATTAACTAGTCCTTGCTCCATGTCAAGGTTATGTTTAAGCATTACTCTACAGTTTAAAGACAATTTTGAAGATAGAGTTTTCTAGGGTATTTAGTCTTGTTGTGGCTTGTTGACACATGGGTAGTGCCATAACATGTACGTCCAGTTTATCTGAGGAGAAAATTTCAATTATTGGTTGCATTTCTTCTTTCAACATTGTTTCATTGAATTTTGAACCGCTTGCAAGAGTTGGCATCAAGGACATACAATTGACATTTTTTGTGTGCTAATTGTTCCATGACATCAGTAGCACATGAGTTATGGCCATAAAGTGCATGGATGTGCCTGGTTTTTAATATTGCTTGTGCTCTTTGAGATAGTACACCAACTCTAATACTTTTGAATGCGTTGGCGTATGTGAGGTCTGCAGACTGGCACATGTTTTCTGTTCATTCTCTGTATTGGAAATGTTGCCAAAGGTTGACATTTCCCATGCTACCAAGAGTTTTACGGCACAGTTTGTGTCATAAGGTTTTCAAAATAGGTTCAGCTTTCACTGGTGTCAATTGAAGAAGATCTCCGAAAACAATGTGTTTTCCTCCAAAGAGCTGTTCGTAGTCTGTTTTGAAGACCTCTTGTAATCTGAGGTGAATCAAAGCCAACATTAGGTTGGAGACCATGATCACCTCATATATTAGCAGCATTTTCATTTGTTTGAAAACTCTGCGTAGTTCCATTGTAGCTTCTGTGGAAAGTTTGTAATAGTCTAATTTGTTTTGTTGTTCTACTGGAAGGAGTAGTAATCGGTGTAAAGTGACACCGCCTATGTTGTAGGCAGCTAAACCTGTGGGGAAGTTACAACAGCTGACAGTTTGTTGTTTGTAAATTGTTGAAGGAACTTGCTGATGATTTTGATTAAGAATGTTTCACCACTCACGTATAGCAGTATAGGTTTGTAGTCTTGGCAGGCACAGTTTTTATTTTCATGTTCCACACCATGTTCAATTTGTTTTGTTATTTCTTGGAAAATGCTATGCTACTCATTGTTCAGTTGTGATTTTAGTACAGCAAAGTCTTCTGTAGCTTGTTCATACTGACACATGGTGTTTTCTACTTCTATCATGGCTAATTCTGCCTCATTTGCTATTAGTGGCTGTCCAAGTGGTTCTTGGCTTCCTGTTACAGAAGCTTGACTACTGTCAGGAGTGTCCACTTGTAGTTGGGCCTGGAGTTCTTCTTCATGTTGCTGTTCATTGTGCAACATTGTTTGGTAATGTGTAAAGTTTACATCTGTTATAGTGCTTTCATTTGCTTTGAAAGCGTCTTCATAGGAGTCATATGTATCCAGTAACTCTTCTTCTTTTCTCCATGGTTTAAGAAGTTGTAGCAGGGACATGTAATACAGTTCTTTATGTTGACGAGTTTTTAATGACAATTTGATATGATAAATTAAGCTGCATTTGCTAAGTTTCACTAAGCTGCCTTCACAATTTACTACTCTGTATCTACCTTTCTTTTCATCTGGTTTTCAACTGGTTTAACATTATTTTTGTATGTGAAGTTTTGGGCTACGTGGTAGAGACATATGGTTTCCAAAGTGGTACTCCTGTTTGGGTAGTATGTGTCTGGTAAATTGTTTTTCAAAATGTCTTGGCTGTTGGGATCATTTTTGGCTATTGTTTCTATGTCCTCGTATGATTTGAGAACTCTTTTTCTAGATTTAGCAGGACCAATATTTAGCCATATTATATTGTCAGATTTTCCATACAAGGCAGTACCGGTTAAACGGTCTGCAGCTTCATAGCAGCCACATTCTCTATGAGAGAGCATTTTTATGCCTAAGCTGTACAATTTCTGTGATAGTGTTTTGTCAGATGATATTTCATCGGAGAGGTCCCGAAGCTCTGTTTTCTCTGCTTTGGTTAAGTAGGCTGTGACATATCGTGCAACTGCAGTGGAATTGTCTACAATGTACTGCACATCTATGTTTGCATTCCATAGGAGGGCAATGATTACATTGTAATCATTGATGTATTTTGATTCTACTGTTCTTTTTATGCAATATGTGTTCTTAGGTGATTTACCTTTGACAGTATGTGTGACTGAAGACATGAAGTTGTTTACTTGCCCTGTTTCTGAAACTGGTCTAAGAAAACCAAAGCAGCATCGGGTGTAGTATTTCCCTTTTATAAAAATATTTGCGACAACAATATGTACCACATTTGTGTTTTTGAAATTGTAAAATTTGTGCATGATGGTCACTATGTGTCGTTTGTGAAGGGATTTCACAAGTGACATGTTTTTGGATGAACTGCAAAACAGTGGCATCACTGTCCTGACCAAATTTAGGAGCATCTTTAATCCATAATAGCATGTGGATGTGTGGTGCTACTCTGGCTTGGTATTCTTTTCTCCAAAAGAAGTGTTGAACTTCTCCGAAAGGTGGAACAGTCTTATTACAAATAAATTGTAGCATAGCAATGAAGCGATGATGGAAATATCTTGATACATTTAAAGGATCTACAGAGTCGAGTTCTCCTGGTGTTTTTATATCTATGTTAGTTTTATTTTTGTTTGCTCTGCGTAGGAAATTGTGTAAATCTTCCCATGCATATTCTGCACAACTTAATGTAACAAACCAAGTGGGTGGGCCAAGGTTTCTTATCATACAGCGTACATCTCTGAGACGTAGTAACCAGTATTCTTTTGTAGCACGCATGTTTGCTAAAAGATTTGTAATACCTGACTGTAAAACCTCGTCTTTTTCTTGCACTTTTTGTAATAATTGCATAGCTGACATATTTTGAAAATGGGTACCTGATTTTAATGTGTGTGCAACTCCGTAGCATAGAGTTGCTAGTTCACTTTCAAAGAGAAGGTGGAATATGTATTCCATGTTTTGTCTGAATCTGGGGTCATCAGAATACATTTGCGGGCAATATTCTGATGCTGTTATGTGTGTGGGTCTATCATCGTACCTCCCCCCTTTTCCAGTAGGCAAGTGTAGAGGAAAAGCATGTACTTCTATACTTTCTTCCCATATGCTGATTGGAGATCCTTTGGCTTGTCGCATTTGGTACATTTCCAGTGCATCATCTATAGTGTCTTTAGAGTGTAAAGGATGAATTGTATAATGGTCTGAAATATTGGATTCTGTAGCAGGATTTAGAAGTTCAAATTGACCAGTTTCTGGTGACACTTGAATTATGTCAATAGTTTCTCTCAGGTTTTATTCAATATTAATTTCTTTGTAGTATTTATTGTTGTTTTTTTAGCTATTGCAGAGCTTGTCTAATTTTATGTAAGTCGACGATTAGTTGCCAATTTTTTTTGTCTTTTGTAGGTATGCCATTTACTAGGACAATTAAAGATTGAACTATTGGCCGTTGCACTCCTAGAGTGTGTAAATTTTCTTTGAGATCTAATGGTAAATAAACTACTTTGCCACGAATACCTTTCACTAATTCAGAGGGCGGTAATTTTGCTGTTTTTGGTTGGAGGTGTATTATTGCTTGAAATGGGTGCACTCTTTGGATTATGATGCTCTCATATGAATTTAGTTGTTGCAGGGGTTTTGGTAGTGAATCATTCCAAGTTATTTGTGATAGCACAAGCACGTGAAGGTGTTTGGTTGTTGTCAAGTTTTGCAGTGCAGTAATTGCAAAGTATTAAGGGGTCAGTAATGTCATATTTGTTTAAGAGAGCTAATTGGAACCATTTTGAATCTTCATTGTCTTCTATTTTGTACGTTATGTCTATAGCTTTTGTGGTACTTTTATAAGAAGTCCTGCAGCAACACACACACACATGGTTTAGTACTTCAGCGGAGGTACTTTTAAACTTCAGTATTTCTTTTTTGTATGAATTAATAGAAGGTTGCTATTCGTACAGTAGTTGCTAGTTTGCTAGTACATCTATTGCATTTTGTAAGTGGCTTTCAATTCCAAAATATTTTCTCTGGATATGCTCTATTTCTTTGAGTAGTTGTTTGGCTGTGCCATGTAGAAGATTGTTATTTAAATTGGCTAGTGCTAAAGCAGGACTTTTGGCATAGTAGAGTTTTTGGACCAGATTTCTTATAGTTGAATGATGTGTTGATATCATTTTGATATGATGAAGGTGCTTTTGCAAATACGTCCTGAAATGCAGACTAATGAATGTCCTTGTAGTCCTGTGTATTTGCGCACTGGACAGGCATCCATATTTTGTAGTAGTTTCATTTTGAATTTGTCTTTGCTTTTTACATACTGATTAAGGAACTGGCATAAAGATTTGAAAGATTTTCTGGCATTGTTACACATTGATGTGCACGGCCATTTGTAGACTGGACATTTTGGTTTAGTAGAATGGGGAGGTGATATTGAGTTTTCTGGGGATATTTTTGTGAGCAGAGTTTCTTGTTCCAGAATGGTGTTATTAAGTTGTTCATACCCTTGTCCACTGCTATGTATGGCAATTGGGTTTGTTTGCTTTTCTTTATATGCTCTTCATTAAAATATGGTTCCTTGGTCGTGGTGTGACTCCATTCACCTCCACATATGTTTAAGAAGCTATTTTTTGTTGATATTCCATTTATTGAGAAGTCTTTTTTGTAGTTTAGTAGGTAGTTTTGTTATTGGTTTCATCCTGTTTAAAACTAAAATAAATAACTTCCTTTTGAGAAGGATTGCACTGTCTATGGGCCTCATCACCAGTTTGGCGCTAGCCCTTAAATCCGGCAGTAGTGCTGTTACCGCCGGATTAAAGGGTCTGCCAAATTACAGTTCGGCTGATTTCCCCCCAGCTCTTAGCTGGGGGGAAATCTGCCGAGATTTTGCTGATCTTCGGCGCGTTTACCGCCGTCAGAAAATCCGCTGGCGGTAAAAGCGCAAAATTTCCCCATTGAGCCCAATGGGGAATGGGGAATTCCCGAATGGGCTCAAAGGGGAATGGGGATTTCCCGTTCTGCCAAACCCGTGAATCGGCGCTAATAGCGCCGGTGGGTTTGGCGGTAGGGCTAATAACGGCAACGCTATTTGCGCCGGCATTACCGCACAACTCGTGATGAGGCCCTATGCGAGCTTCTAGGATTAATTTTCTACGGTAGGTTTTAAGGGTTGTGTATGATTTCTCTCCTGTTTTTAAAAGGTTCTGAAGGACTCTGTGGCGAAAATTTTTTTGTAAAACATTTTCTTTTGGTATGCTTACTTGCCACTGCATCAAGATTTATAGGTGCAGCTTTAGCAGTAGTGTAGGCTGAAGTGTTGATAATCACTTTCTGTTTCGTTTTACATTTTGATAGAGGAGGGAAAGTTTGTGTACTGGAAGCTTGTTTTGTTTCGCTTAATAGCTGGATTAGCTATTTTGTTTGAACTTTTTGTACAAAATCTGCTAGAGATGGATGCTTATTTTGGACACTTTTATTTCGATTGGCTATACTTCTGAATAGCTTTCTACAGAGTTGCTTTTTGGTAGGCATTCTTTGGGGTCTGATGGAGAAAAAAATGTGGGTTGGGCTGTTGTGCAGTGTATGCGTGCTTTGTGCATGAGTGTCTGAGTATTATGGTAAGTATGATTGTGGAGGTGTGTGATTGTGCAATGGGCAGCTACATCAAGTTGGGAAGGCTATTCTTGTATATGTGTGTTACTATACTGGGCTTTAGATGACAATATAAAGTATGCAACTGGTAAGGGGAAGCTCTAATACTACATCTAATGGTAAAGGGTTAATATACTTGTTTCTTCTACAATACTAAAATGCTAGTGTGTTTGAGTAAGAGTTAGAACATTATGTTAGTTTTGTACTTACTTTTTTGTATGGAAAGAGTAGATTTCTTCTAAGTCCTTGTTTGTTTTTCAGACGCTGCTGCTTTTCAGGAGAGTGATCTTCACTGCAATTGTAAAAGAAAGAAGTTAGTGAATATGTGTGTTTATGGCACTTTTGTTAATGTAGACATTGTTTTGCACTTTCCTTTGCCTATGTGCATCCTGTATATTCTATTTAGAATCTGTTAGTTGAATATGTTTTTCGAATGAGTATAATAGTAAACCTATAGAACACACTTGTTTTTTTAATGTTATGTTAATAGATGTTAAGAGATAGAAGAAATAATCATATACATTTTTTGCTATTTTTACAGGGTAAATGGCAGAGATTGCACATAAAAGTATTCAATGTATGTGAAGGTGTGGGAAATAAAGCAGAAGGATTTCATGTAGAGGCAGTGGTGTTGTTTGATCTGGGAGCCTTTCTAATGATATTGTTTGTGTGTGTGCTTGATTGAAGATGTATGTACTCATTCTGGCTGCGTGTAATTTTATAACACGCTGGACAGTCTTTTTCAGAATTATACTGTTGTTTCTCCCATCTTATAATATGAAACAATATTTTTTTAGATAGGTGTGTGTGTAAACAAAAATTTGGAGAGCTGAAAGGTTTGCAATTGACACTTCATCATAGCAGATGGGAGAAATTATGGTAAGTTCATTTTACAGTTTATACAGGGTAAGTGGCAGTTACTCTGTTCATATTTTTATTTATTTTATTTTACATTTTTAAAGCACTTACACAGACTGCGGGCATCGAGGCGCAGTTACAGGAATTGTTTGTTTTTAGTTGCATAATTATTTTGTCTTAGTTGTGTATTTATAACGCGCTTAAACACCCAGAGGTTTCTAAGCGCGGACCCAGGGATTGAACCTGTGTTGCTTTGTGTCATCTTGCTTCTAAGGCGTGCACGTTGCCGCTTGGCTATGCTCATGGGATGTATTGTATTCCTAGAAGAGGTGTACATGTGCTGTGTGGAAAATATTCATACCTGTAGTCTGTGTTCATGCATGTGGATGTGCATGAATCCACAAGTAGAAATCTTGGGGAGTTTTATAGTAGTTGTTGCTTTAGGTCCTTTGCACTCACAGCCGAATTGTACTGAGAGTGATCAATAGTACATCTAAAGTGTTGATCTGTGATGATATAGTTAGATGTAGAGTTCTTGGATGTGATTTACGGATGATTGTGTGACTGCTTAACAGTAGCCAATGAGGAAGTGGTGCAGAGAGTGCAGTGGAAAGGGTAGAAAGGCTGCCCCAGTGTTACTTACGCGCTCCGCAGACAGAGCGGTTGTTCGCAGACAGGACATGCCACATCCGGGGTTTCCAAGCATGAAGTGGGAGTATATTCTGAGGATTAGCCAATCAGGTGTTGAGGGTCTGCTTCGTATTGAGAGAGGCTGTGTGTAGTAGTATTCAAGATTGGTGTGCTGCCAATGATCTTTGTCTGAATGCCAGAAAGATGGAGATCCTCCTCATCCGCACACCTTCACCATCCTTTCCCCACACTCTCTGGCTGGCTTCCCTTGGCCCTCCTCCCACCCCCACCTGTGAGGCTAAGAACATCGGGGTCATCTTTGACTCCACCCTTTCCTTCTTCGCCCACATCTCTGAGGTCTCTAAAAAGTCAAATTTCCTACTGCACCTCCTTAGAGGAACTCTGCCGTTCATCTGCTTGCCCCAGAAGCTCATGGAAATCCAAGCTCTGGTTATCTCTAGGTTAGACTATTGTAACAGCCTCTTTCTAAATCTACCTGCCTCTACTCTCCGCCCTCTGCAACTAATCCAGAACAGGACTGCAAGACTTGTCCTTGACCTCATGTCCACAAGGCTTTCTGGGGCCTGGGTCCAAAGTACCTTCAGCTATCACTCCGCAAATACCTCCCCTCTCAAGCTCTTTGCTCCTCTACCTCTAACTCCCTCAGGGTCAGTCGTTTTTCAAAGAAATGAGCTGGGGGTAGATCTCTGTCTTCGGCTGGGGCCTCCCTCTGGAACAGCCTCCCTGCCACTCTAAAACTTGAGGAGAAACATCTCCGGTTCCGGAAGCACCTCAAGACCTTCCTCTTTTCTTCTGCCTTTGCTCCCCCTCTCCCCTGCTGATCTGTTCTCTCTTGGCACTGTGTACCTGGCCACCCTCTGTCCTCCGGGCCCAGGTACCTGCTCACCCTGCCACCCTGCTGCACTGCCTCAGGGCCACCCCTTGCACAGGGGTCTGTGTCTGTACCCATACAGCCTCCCTTTTTCTTCCTGCACTTATCAGACCTACCCTGTCTGCTGCCTTAAGCCTAGCACTTGCAAATTGCTGGATGCACTACCACTGTTTGTTGCCTTTATTATTTATTTATTGTTATTTATCTGTTTCTCCTCTGCTTCACACTTTCCACTTCTCCCCCTTCCATGCACTTTCCACCTCCCCCTCTCCCATGCACTTCCGCATACTCAATGTCATTGGGCCTAGTAAGATCACTGTTTTGTTCTCCCCGTTCCCCTCCCTTGCCTTGTTGCGCTCTGAAAAACGTATGTATGAGCGCGATAGAAATAAAATATCAATATCAATATCAATAGTGAAGATGGCGTAGGTGCACAAAGTCAGGGTGTTGATGGTTGGATGTATGTTTGTGAATGGTTTGGAGCAGTATGCTCAATCTAGTTTGTCAGGATATGGCTAGGTTTCATAGTCCACATGTAGTTGTCCTACACTGTGGTGCTGTGCTTTTGGCGATCTGCAAAACTTGGTTCAGGCAATCACGAAAGTCCGTCCTAATGCCAAGGTTATATTTTCTGCTTTGTTACCTCCAACAGTATGGGAGAATAGTTCTGTTTTTGTCCTCAGCAAAATATTGCTAGGTGTGCAATCAACCGAGGCATGTTTGCTTTCATGCTTAGAGCTGGTATGTTCTTTTGTAATAATGAGAACATTGATTCTGGTAATGTTTATTTTAAAGAAGATGCAATTTCTATATCTTTTATGGGAAATGCCATGCTGTTTTGGAACATAAGGGTTGTTTTGGAGAAGCTAATGTGAAGATTTTTGGAGGAAAATAATAAGAAAAAAAAACAAAAATACAAAATAAAAGGTGTTTCTGAAGCATCTGCAAAAGAACCCCAAAAAAATGCTCTTTTCAGAGCCAACCTCAAAGGGGAAATGCGGCACACTATTTAAATGTTCATCCCCCACGCTCAGATTTTCGATTGGTCTGCGGACAGCGCAGTTTCCGCAGACAGGGCGTATTACATACAGGGATTTTGGGGTTGAGAGGCATGCAAATGAGACTGAGCAGTGCAAAGGATTGGTCAATAAGGTTTACTGAGTGTGTTGTGTAAAGGAGAGAGTTTGTCAGTAGGCATTTTTCCTGAGAGAAGAGCAGATAGCTGTGGCTGTGTGTTTCAGAAAGCAGATTGTTTGGATTTTGGGAGATTCATAGATAAATTGTTTGGAGGTGCATGCAGATCGCTGTGGAGTGGCTGCACATCTTGGATTCTCTCATGTGGTGGTGCACTGGCATGGAGTGCGTGGAATGAAGTGGGTGGATTTGGTACCTCTCTGTGCTTCTTTGGTGACACAGAGTCATCCAGACATTATTATAATTAATTGTGAAGGGAACAGTTTAGGACATGTGTCTGGAATCTCTTTGCAATTTGCAATGAAAGAAGGACTTGGGAAGTCATGGACATGTATCCAAACTCCAGAGTAATTTTTTCCCGTATTGCGCAGAGACAAAACTGGTTGCGTTATTTTTCATTTGGTCCACAAATGGAGAAAGCAAGGCGCAATGTCAACAAGGATGTTTGTGCCTTTTTGAGAGATGTTGGTATGTCCTCTTTTCAGAATGAAAACATTGGCCTCATTACAAGTAGCCCGGTAAAAACTGGGTCATTACTGGCATGCCGGTAAGAGCGGGTCCGTGCTCGTATGAACCCGCTAATAGCGGGTGATTACGAGTGCGCGAGCATGTGAGAACCCCCATGCTGGTAATGCCCATACCGGCATGCCGCTAAAGGCACTCCAACCCCCTGATAGTGGCATCACGGGACCCGCCGATACTGGCACCACCTAGTAGGAACCCCTAAATACCAACCCGGTAATACCACCATGCTAATACCTGGTTCGTAAAACCGGACCCTGAAATTGGTCATCGCACAGGAACGGGAAATGGGCCGGCAGCCATCTTTAAAAACACAATCCATTGATTGCCATTCTCCCTAACCACCAGTCTATTCGTGTTGCGCTGTGTTGAAAAACCCTGAGGATGTCCAAGGCCACCCGGAAGACGACCCGACGGCAGCGGAAACAGTGTTTCTCTGACACAGAGCTAAATATGCTGGCAGACACTCTGGCTGCACATGCAGACATAATGAAAGGTAACGACATGAAGTGTGATGCCCACATGAGGAAAAAGGAAATCTGGCAGGAGGTTGCCCGGAAGGTGTCGGCCATGGGAACCACCCCACGTACTGTGCGTGACTGCCGCAAGAGGTGGTACGACCTCCGCTTGAGGGTGAGAAACATCCTGTCAAGCAACAGGAGTGCGGCCATGGCGACAGGCGGGGGTCCCCACTCACCTGCAAAGCTGATGCCCTGGGAGAAGACTGCCAGCACCTTTATCGGTCCTGAGTCAATTGAGGGATTTGGATACATCGAGATGGGTGCGGCATCATCCCCAGAAGGAGGTGAGTGACCCTGCACATCCCTGTAGGGGAAACCATGACGTAGCACAAGTGACGTGGAAGTGAGACTAGGCAAGGGAATGCATGCCCCTACACCCACATCAACATATCGAAGTCAAGATTGTGGCCAAAACCCTGCCACACAGAAATGCATGCTGAGTGCCAATCCCATAACCAACACACGTGCAACATACCAGGCCTGTGCCCATGTAACCCAACACACAAACCCCATATCAACGGCATGCCACCTGCCATGCATTGATTGCCAATATGCCCTCTCAGAACACCAAGTGCCACACACCTGTAAGACATGGATGCATGAATGTATGAATATTGAACAGCACAATTGTATGCCGCTGGCATGTGACACCATCACTGATGACCTGCATTTCTTCTAACCCCCAGGTACCGATGAGGAAGATGCCAGTCAGGAGAGGAGCGCAAGGTTATCTACATCACGCCATAAGACAAGGGCCACCGCCACCACCACCCCCCAGCCAGACAAACAGGCCAGACCCACAGGCAGTGTGCCTGACTGGGTGGAAAGCCAGCCAACAACACCTGCTGCCAGTGTGCCCGACACACATCAGAACCAGCAGCACACACCCACAACAGTCGGAGGGGTGTTCCTTCCTGCGCCACCCCCCACCGAGGACGTTGCGGGTGCCAATGTGGACCCCGAGGGAGTCACAGTAGTGACTTCTACACCCACACCAAGCCCCCTGCCCACCCCCCGCCCCATATGGAGCCCTACAGCAGTGATGATCCCTGCCTCCATGACTCTGATCTGAGGGATTCGGACCTGTGCCCCTTCGAGGAGGACAGCACCCAGGATGTAGGCCCCGTGCATGCACCATCCACCACTCCAGCTCCAACCACTCCAGCTCCAACCACTCCGGCTCCCACCACTCCAGCTCCCACCAACAACCTGGAGTCACGCCTGTCGAGGGTGGAGGCACGGCACGAGGCAATGCTGGAACTTCTGCGGCAGTATATTGCCGATGGGGAAGAGACAAGGAGGGGTATGGCAACTGCCATTGGGGGGACCACAGCGGCTATCACAGCGAACACAGCTGCCGTGAATGCATGGGCTGTGCTCATGAGGGACTGCCTGGGGGCAGCAACCCAAGTCAAAACATCCATCCTGCTCCATATGCAGCGGCCACGCCTTGGAGTAGGCGTGGAACCTGCCTCGGACACATCCACTGCCACAACACCTGCATCCTCACTCCCCGCAAGCCCTGTGCGGATGACCTGGAGGAGTGCACAGCACTCAGAGATGCCACCCCCGGACAACAAAAAGTCCAGTTGGTAGAGTGCCCAGACAATGGGAGTGGGACACATGGTTGTGGGTGAAGGGAACCATTTCAGGGAGTACTGTTGGGGACTTTTGGGGTTTGTAGGGTGGGTTAGGGACTTCACTGGGGGTTTTGGGGGTTTGTAGGGTGGGTTAGGGAGTTCTCTGGAGGCCGGGGGGGGAGTGGGCACATTTTTCCCTGTTTAAAAAAATACACCCGTTGTGTGCCAAAAAATTAAATGGCTGGACATTGTTCATTTTGTGTCTATCCATTTAATGTGTGATGGTGTTCAGTGGCCAACTCCCAACAATCCCAGTGTGCATGTCCACATGGAGCCAGTGTGTCACTGACACATGTCTATCATAGTCCCTGTGGTTCAGAAGTATTTGTGAATCAGTGCTTGGCGTACAGCATGGCCATCTCGTGCATCACGTACTGGCAGGGGGGCTACTTCACTTCCATCTCCATCCTCATAATCCTCACCCGGGGCATGCATGTCAATGTCAGGTGGCAGTGGTACATTTCTCTGGATGCACATTTTGTGCAGCATGACACAGGCCACGACTATATAGGAGTGCCCCACCAGAACTGCTTAGGCAGCGGAAACGCGCCTTCAACAAGCCAAAGGTCTGCTCAATCACCACACGCGCACGGGTGTGCACACAATTGTGCTCCTCTTCATGGCTATTCTGTGGATTCCGCACAGGGGTAAGTAGCCACGGCCTCAAGGGAAATCCTCCATCACCTGCAAGCAAATACAAATAGGTGTGTGTCATCCTCCATCACCTGCAAGCAAATACAAATAGGTGTGTGTCACTCTGAGCTGCCACCTTCAGGAAGCACAGTCATGGCCGCAGCTATTTGGTGTGGACATGCACATGTCCCTGTACGTATGTAAAATTGTTACCTAGATGCATACTATACTGTTATGTGGTGGGGTAGTCTGGATGGCGTTCAATAGATGGTGCAGGGTGTGATAATGCATGCTGAGGCGGATGTACTGTGGTAGTACGACAATGTTTAGCCTCCCATTCATGCTGTGTATTCTACACTATGGGCCTGATCACGACTTTGGTGGTAACGCCGGCAGTATTACCACCGGCGGTATTAGCCCTACCGCTGAACTCCCCGGCGCTAACAGCACCAGATCACGAGTTCGGCGGTAATGTAATTCCCCATTGAGCCCATTCGGGAATGCCCCATTCACCATTGGGCTCAATAGGGAAAATTTGCGCTCTTACCGCCGGCGGATTTCCCACCGGCGGTAGTAGGGTGAATTCTCGGCGGATTTCCCCCCAGCCAAGAGCTGGGGCGATATCCGCCGAAGTCCTGATTTGGCGGACCCTTAAATCCGGCGGTAGTAGGGCGACCGCCGGATTTAAGGGTTACCGCCAAAGTCGTGATGAGGCCCTATGCATGGTCACACTAGCCACATTGGCACAGTTGCAATCCTGTTCAGTAATGCTTTGCTTGCCATCACCATGGTGGCCTGGTTGTGCCTCTTACTTGTTGTCATCGATATGCATAATTCGTAAAATGTGTGCCAGTGATGTGTCATGTTCTGTTTGGTAGGTTCAGGTCAGGAGTGTTTAGCTCTGCATGCATTCTCCAATCACCGACAATTGCCACCCAGGTGGAGTATGCACCCCCACTTTCCCACCCAGGTGGAGTATGCATCTCCCCCTTTCCAACTCAGGTGGAGTATGCATCCCTCCCTTTCCCACCCAGGTGGAGTATGCAACCCCCCTTTCCCACCCAGGTGGAGTATGCATCCCCCCCTTTCCCACCCAGGTGGAGTATACATCCCCCTCCTTTCCCACCCAGGTGGAGTATGCATCCCCCTCCCTTTCCCACCCAGGTGGAGTATGCACCCCCCTTTCCCACCCAGGTGGAGTATGCATCCCTACACATCAGTACCCCAAAGCACTGCCATGGGCCAGTTGGGCAACTCACCAAGCAGCCAGGCACGTGGTCCAGCATGTTGCTACATGTGACGGGGTTACGTGGAGTTGCGCAGCACCATGGCATCATGTTTTGATCCGGGAAATCGGGCGCAGCAATGTGCAATGATCCTGCTGGAGTCACATACCATTTGCACATTGATGGAGTGGAATTGCTTGCAATTGCGGTACACTGCCTCTATGGCATGGGGGACCACCAATTCCACATGGGTGCAGTCCAGGGCACCAATACAATTGGCATGCCTGCCAGTGTATGGAAGTCTACTTTGGTGTCGGCTATCTCCTGGGCAGTCCGTGGTAGGGATACGTGGGTGCTTGTGTGCTTCAGGAGGGCATCCAGCACTTGGTTCAACATGGGTGAAAATAGTGGTTGTGAAATGCCATGCAGCTGGCCCACTGTGTGTTGATAGGTGCCTGTGGCCAGGAAGTGGAGCACAGACACCACCTTTAGTAGCGGGGGGATGGCAGTGCGTATTTCTATGAGGCTGGCAATGTTGTTGTGAATCATGTCCACTATGGTGGTGATGGTGTCCCG
Source organism: Ambystoma mexicanum (assembly GCF_040938575.1). NCBI lineage: Eukaryota > Metazoa > Chordata > Amphibia > Caudata > Ambystomatidae > Ambystoma > Ambystoma mexicanum. The sequence continues at coordinate 649,315,872 of NC_090934.1, read as the reverse complement.
GTCCAACCGGTACAGGGTGTGGATCTGCTCAGGGGTTAGGTTGAATGGGCTGGGTCTGGGGCAAGGGATTGGTGGCTGCCTATGAGGCGCTGCTGGCTGCACTGGTGGTAATTGCTGGGCCTGTCTCACCCTCCTTCTCCTCCTGCGTCTCCTCTGTGCTGCCTGTTGTTGCTGCTGTAGTAGTTGTTGTAGTTGGTGTTGTTGCTGTAGTTGTTGCAGTATAGGCATGTCCTCCAGCACCTTGATTGCAACAGCTAGTGGTAGCATTTTGGTGTTGGAAGGGGTGTGGTGTGTGGGTGTGCTCATTTAATATTGGCTCAGCCTCCATTGACTCCACCTGTGGTGATTGTGTGCAACTGCGGCAGTTGGCTTGATTGCTGATTGCTGTTTGCGGGTGGTCCGTGATGCCTGTATGGCCGGCATCATGCAGGCTGTGATTACCGGCTTCTGGATGCCTGTATTTGCATGTCTGCGTGGGTTGGGATGTCCTCCTATTACGGACATGCCTGTATTTGCTCCCCGAAGGGGCGCGTGTACGTGCCCATGCCGTTATTAGAGGCACCATTATTTAGGGAGTCGCTGATAGCAGGTTTTGCTGGGTCATAATACACTGGAGCGGTAAGCAATGCCACTAATCCTTTACCGGCATCGTTTTTCCATTACCTCCAACCTCGTAATGAGGCCCATTATGTTTTGTTGCACACACATTTTTCGCAGAGATGGAGTACATCTTACTTATGCCAGCAATCAGATTATTCTGAGAAATATACAAAATGCATTGCAACATTTTTCGGAATTACAGCAATCCATTTTGCCGTAGGTGTTGACCATTTGAAGCTTTTGAAACACAAAAAAACACCACAGAAGGCTCTTTTCAGAGCCACCACTTCCCCCAATAGAAAAGTGCAATGGTTCTGATAGGGCAGCACCCCCAAAAAATAAATATCTGCAGACTGTCCGCAGTCTTCTAAAAATGCACAGGGCCCTGCACTAATTATTTGTCATTTTTAAACTGTGAAAGGCGGCTCTGAAAAGAGCCTTTGTTTTTGTTGTTTTATATTTTTTCTTTTTTTTTAAACACGACACACAAGGTAAGGCGGGGAAAGGATGGTAAGGAAGGGACACCCACCACGGGGATAAGAAAGGGCAGGTGGAGAGAGGAAGATGTAGGGAGGGCCTTATTCAGGTAGGCCGCAGACCTTCTCATGCTCCTTGACCGCAGTCTCGAAAGCAGTCTGAAGGTTCTCCCCCCTGCAGAGTACTGCGTCGCAGTACATGCACAATATTGTGACCCTCGAAAGGTAAGTGTCAACAGCATCATGAATGGCCTGTGAGGCAGCTGGAGGGATGCACTGTCCCACAGGAGTGTCTTTTTCTGGTGACAGGAGCGGAAACGGAGGATGCTGCAGAGGAACTCAACCTACTACGTTTATTGCAAAGTACAACCTTACGAATAGCCCCACCGTGGAATGATTTTAGGTGTTGCCGCATTGATGTAGTACCAAAGCTATACAAACCAGGCTTGTCACGACTCAACACCATGCAGCACTGAGAGAAGATCACCTTGCATGCATGAGCTTTTGACTTTCCATCAATGGTGGTAAATACCTGCCACACCCAAGACTCACGATGAGTGCTAGTAGTAGGGACTTCCACTACCTCATCCTCTTCACCCTCTTCATTCGTTTCCTCTGCATCCTCATGCCTGTTCCCATTTGCAGGCCCTTGGGGACGTGGTGGTGGTGGAGGTGGTGGGGGTGCTGATGCAGCCGAAGCAATTTGGGATGCCATCTGGAAGGTTAATAACCAGGAACTAGGACCCAGGAACCAAGAACAGCAACCTACATAATTGTCCTGTTGTAAATCTTGGAAATACTAAAGCAGAATGAGGATCAGCTCTGGAGTGTGGCCTTTTATAAGGGTGCTGGGGTGTGATTCGCGGACACCCACGCTGTCCCTGAACACTTCGAACACCAAGAAAGGGCACAAAAAGTTCCAAAAAATATGTAGATCGGCAGGGACATTGTCTGGGACATGTGCAATGTGAACCTTTACTGTAAAATACCTTGGAGTGCTCAAAAAAGCACTTTTTAAATGTTATGTGGCCTGGACAGTGTCCGCAAATAAGGACACACGCTCAGCGTGGGTGCAGTCACATGATGACGTCGCGGACACATCCGCAAATGGGACGGTTGTCCGCAGGACAACAAATGCGCAGAGACGGTTGTGCGCATGTGCGCGGGTGTACTATGGACAGTGTTCGAGTCCCTGAACTAATTAAAAGTGCCACACACGTGCAACAGACAGTTGCAGAGAGGCGCGATGTTCATAGGGCCCAAGTGTGTGATGCGCATGTGCGCGGGTATTCTACGATTAATGTTGAAGTCCCCGAATAAAATAAATGTGCGTCAAAACTTTGTGGACAGCCATTGTTCGTATTTCAGATGCTGCTGCTTTTCAGGAGAGTGCTCTTCACTGCAATTGTGAAAGAAAGAAGTTAGTGAATATGCGTGTTTATAGCACTTTTGTTAATGTAGACATTGTTTTGCACTTTCCTTTGCCTATGTGCATCCTGTATATTTTATTTAGAATCTGTTAGTTGAATATGTTTTTCAAATGAGTATAATAGTACACGTATAGAGCACACTTGTTTTTTAATGTTATGTTAATGGATGTTAAGAGATAGAAGAAATAATCATATACATGTATTGCTATTTTTACAGGGTAAATGGCAGCGATTGCACATAAAAGAATTCAATGTATGTCAAGGTGTGGGAAATAAAGCAGAAGGATTTCATATAGAGGCAGTGGTGTTGTTTGATCTGGGAGCCTTTCTAATGATATTGTGTGTGTGTGCTTGATTGAAGATGTATGTACTCATTCTGGCTGCGTGTAATTTTATTACACACTGGACAGTCTTTTTCATAATTATACTGTTGTTTCTCCCATCTTATAATATGAAACAATATTTTTTTAGATAGGTGTGTGTGTAAACAAAAAATTGGAGAGCTGAAAGGTTTGCAATTGACACTTCATCATAGCAGATGGGAGAAATTACAGTAAGTTCATTTTACAGTTTATACAGGGTAAGTGGCAGTTACTCTGTTCATATTTTTATTTATTTTATTTTACATTTTTAAAGCGCTTACACAGACTGCGGGCATCGAGGTGCAGTTACAGGAATTGTTTGTTTTTAGTTGCATAATTATTTTGTCTTAGTTGCGTATTTATAACACGCTTAAACACCCAGAGGTTTCTAAGCGCGCACCAGGGGATTGAACCTGTGTTGCTTTGTGTCATCTTGCTTCCAAGGCGTGCACGTTGCCGCTTGGCTATGCTCATGGGATGTATTGTAATCCTAGAAGAGGTGTACATGTGCTGTGTAGAAAATATTCATACCTGTAGTCTGTGTTCATGCATGTGGATGTGCATGAATCCACAAGTAGAAATCTTGGGGAGTTTTATAGTAGTTGTTGCTTTAGGTCCTTTGCACTCACAGCCGAATTGTACTGAGAGTGATCAATAGTACATCTAAAGTGCTGATCTGTGATGATATAGTTAGATGTAGAGTTCTTGGATGTGATTTACGGATGATTGTGTGACTGCTTAACAGTAGCCAATGAGGAAGTGGTGCAGAGAGTGCAGTGGAAAGGGTAGAAAGGCTGCCCCAGTGTTACTTACGCGCTCCGCAGACAGAGCGGTTGTTCGCAGACAGGACATGCCACATCCGGGGTTTCCAAGCATGAAGTGGGAGTATATTTTGAGGATTAGCCAATCAGGTGTTGAGGTTCTGCTTCGTATTGAGAGAGGCTGTGTGTAGTAGTATTCAAGATTGGTGTGCTGCCAATGATCTTTGTCTGAATGCCAGAAAGATGGAGATCCTCCTCATCGGCACACCTTCACCATCCTTTCCCCACACTCTCTGGCTGGCTTCCCTTGGCCCTCCTCCCACCCCCACCTGTGAGGCTAAGAACATCGGGGTCATCTTTGACTCCACCCTTTCCTTCTTCGCCCACATCTCTGAGGTCTCTAAAAAGTCAAATTTCCTACTGCACCTCCTTAGAGGAACTCTGCCGTTCCTCTGCTTGCCCCAGAAGCTCATGGAAATCCAAGCTCTGGTTATCTCTAGGTTAGACTATAGTAACAGCCTGTTTCTAAATCTACCTGCCTCTACTCTCCGCCCTCTGCAACTAATCCAGAACAGGACTGCAAGACTTGTCCTTGGCCTCATGTCCACAAGGCTTTCTGGGGCCTGGGTCCAAAGTACCTTCAGCTATCACTCCGCAAATACCTCCCCTCGCAAGCTCTTTGCTCCTCTACCTCTAACTCCCTCAGGGTCAGTCGTTTTTCAAAGAAATGAGCTGGGGGTAGATCTCTGTCTTCGGCTGGGGCCTCCCTCTGGAACAGCCTCCCTGCCACTCTAAAACTTGAGGGGAAACATCTCCGGTTCCGGAAGCACCTCAAGACCTTCCTCTTTTCTTCTGCCTTTGCTCCCCCTCTCCCCTGCTGATCTGTTCTCTCTTGGCACTGTGTACCTGGCCACCCTCTGTCCTCCGGGCCCAGGTACCTGCTCACCCTGCCACCCTGCTGCACTGCCTCCGGGCCACCCCTTGCACTGGGGTCTGTATCTGTACCCATCCAGCCCCCCTTTTTCTTCCTGCACTTATCAGACCTACCCTGTCTGCTGCCTTAAGCCTAGCACTTGCAAATTTCTGGCTGCACTACCACTGTTTGTTGCCTTTATTATTTATTTATTGTTATTTATCTGTTTCTCCTCTGCTTCGCACTTTCCACTTCTCCCCCTTCCATGCACTTTCCACCTCCCCCTCTCCCATGCACTTCCGCATACTCAATGTCATTGGGCCTAGTAAGATCGCTGTTTTGTTCTCCCCGTTCCCCTCCCTTGCCTTGTTTCCGCTCTGAAAAACGTATGTATGAGCGCGATAGAAATAAAATATCAATATCAATATCAATAGTGAAGATGGCGTAGGAGCAGAAAGTCAGGTTGTTGGTGGTTGGATGTATGTTTGTGAATGGTTTGGAGCAGTATGCTCAATCTAGTTTGTCAGGATATGGCTAGGTTTCATAGTCCACATGTAGTTGTCCTACACTGTGGTTCTGTGCTTTTGGCGTTCTGCAAAACTTGGTTCAGGCAATCACGAAAGTCTGTCCAAATGCCAAGGTTATATTTTCTGCTTTGTTACCTCAAACAGTATGGGACAATAGTTCTGTTTTTGTCCTCAGCAAAATATTGCTAGGTGTGCAATCAACCGAGGCATGTTTGCTTTCATGCTTAGAGCTGGTATGTTCTTTTGTAATAATGAGAACATTGATTCTGGTAATGTTTATTTTAAAGAAGATGCCATTTCTTTATCTTTTATGGGAAATGCCATGTTGTTTTGGAACATAAGGGTTGTTTTGGAGAAGGTAATGTGAAGATTTTTGGAGGAAAACAATAAGAAAAAAAAACAAAAATACAAAATAAAAGGTGTTTATGAAGCATCTGCAAAAGAACCCCAAAAAAATGCTCTTTTCAGAGCCAACCTCAAAGGGGAAATGCAGCACACTATTTAAATGTTCATCCCCCACGCTCAGATTTTCGATTTGTCTGCGGACAGCGCAGTTTCTGCAGACAGCGCGTATTACATACAGGGATTTTGGGGTTGAGAGGCATGCAAATGAGACTGAGCAGAGCAAAGGATTGGTCAATAAGGTTTACTGAGTGTGTTGTGTAAGGAGAGAGTTTGTCAGTAGGTATTTTTCCTGAGAGAAGAGCAGATAGCTGTGGCTGTGTGTTTCAGAAAGCAGATTGTTTGGATTTTGGGAGATTCATAGATAAATTGTTTGGAGGTGCATGCAGATCGCTGTGGAGTGGCTGCACATCTTGGATTCTCTCATGTGGAGGTGCACTGGCATGGAGTGCGTGGAATGAAGTGTGTGGATTTGGTACCTCTCTGTGCTTCTTTGGTGACACAGCGTCATCCAGACATTATTATTATTCATTGTGAAGGGAACAATTTAGGACATGTGTCTGGAATCTCTTTGCAATTTACAATGAAAGAAGGACTTGGGAAAGTCATGGACACGTATCCAAACTCCAGAGTAATTTTTTCCCGTATTGCGCAGAGACAAATGTGGCTGCGTTCTTTTTCATTTGGTCCACAAATGGAGAAAGCAAGGCGCTATGTTAACAAGGCTGTTTGTGCCTTTTTGAGAGATGTTGGTATGACCTCTTTTCAGAATGAAAACATTGGGCCTCATTACAAGTAGCCCGGTAAAAACTGGGTCATTACCGGCATGCCGGTAAGAGCGGGTCCCTGCTCGTATGAACCCGCTAATAGCGGGTGATTACGAGGGCGCGAGCACGCGAGATCCCCCATGCTGGTAATGCCCATACTGGCATGCCGCTAAAGGCACTCCAACCCCCCGATAGTGGCATCACGGGACCCGCCGATACCGGCACCACCTAGTAGGAACCCCTAAATGCCAACCCGGTAATACCACCATGGTAATACCGGGTTCGTAAAACCGGACCCTGAAATAACGTCATCGCACAGGAACGGGAAATGGGCCGGCAGCCATCTTTAAAAACACAATCCATTGATTGCCATTCTCCCTAACCACCAGTCTATTCGTGTTGCGCTGTGTTGAAAAACCCTGAGGATGTCCAAGACCACCCGGAAGATGACCCCACGGCAGCGGAAACTGTGTTTCTCTGACACAGAGCTAAATATGCTGGCGGACACTCTGGCTGCACATGCAGACATAATGAAAGGCAACGACATGAAGCGTGATGCCCACATGAGGAAAAAGGAAATCTGGCAGGAGGTTGCCCGGAAGGTGTCGGCCGTGGGAACCACCCCACGTACTGTGCGTGACTGCCGCAAGAGGTGGGACGACCTCCGCTTGAGGGTGCGAAACATCCTGCCAAGTAACAGGAGGGCGACCATGGCGACAGGCGGGGGTCCCCACTCACCTGCAAAGCTGATGCCCTGGGAGGAGACTGCCAGCACCTTTATCGGTCCTGAGTCAATTGAGGGATTTGGAGACATGGAGATGGGTGCGGCATCATCCCCAGAAGGAGGTGAGTGACCCTGCACATCCCTGTAGGGGAAACCATGACGTAGCACAAGTGACGTGGAAGTGAGACTAGGCAAGGCAATGCATGCCCCTACACCCACATCAACATATCCAAGTCAAGATTGTGCCCAAAACCCTGCCACACAGAAATGCATGCTGAGTGCTAATCCCATAACCAACACACGGGCAACATACCAGGCCCGTGCCCATGTAACCCAACACACAAACCCCATATCAATGGCATGCCACCTGCCATGCATTGATTGCCAATATGCCCTCTCAGAACACCAAGTGCCACACACCTGTAAGACATGGATGCATGAATGTATGAATATTGAACAGCACAATTGTATGCCGCTGGCATGTGACACCGTCACTGATGACCTGCATCTCTTCTAACCCCCAGGCACCGATGAGGAAGATGCCAGTCAGGAGAGGAGCGCAAGGGCATCTACATCACGCCATAAGACAAGAGCCACCGCCACCACCACCCCCCAGCCAGACAAACAGGCCAGACCCACAGGCAGTGTGCCTGACTGGGTGGAAAGCCAGCCAACAACACCTGCTGCCAGTGTGCCTGACACACATCAGGACCAGCAGCACACACCCACAACAGTCGGAGGGGTGTTCCTTCCTGCGCCACCCCCCACCGAGGACGTTGCGGGTGCCAATGTGGACCCCGAGGGAGTCACAGTAGTGACTTCTACACCCACACCAAGCCCCCTGACTACCCCCCCGCCCCATATGGAGCCCTACAGCAGTGATGATCCCTGCCTCCATGACTCTGATCTGAGGGATTCGGACCTGTGCCCCTTCGAGGAGGACAGCACCCAGGATGTAGGCCCCGTGCATGCACCATCCACCACTCCAGCTCCAACCACTCCAGCTCCAACCACTCCGGCTCCCACCACTCCAGCTCCCACCAACAGCCTGGAGTCACGCCTGTCGAGGGTGGAGGCACGACACGAGGCAATGCTGGAACTTCTGCGGCAGTATATTGCCGATGGGGAAGAGACAAGGAGGGGTATGGCAACTGCCATTGGGGGGACCACAGCGGCTATCACAGCGAACACAGCTGCCGTGAATGCATGGGCTGTGCTCATGAGGGACTGCCTGGGGGCAGCAACCCAAGTCCAAACATCCATCCTGCTCCATATGCAGCGGCCACGCCTTGGAGTAGGCATGGAACCTGCCTCGGACACATCCACTGCCACAACACCTGCATCCTCAGTCCCTGCAAGCCCTGTGCGGATGACCTGGAGGAGTGCACGGCACTCGGAGATGCCACCCCCGGACAACAAAAAGTCCAGTTAGTAGAGTGCCCAGACAATGGGAGTGAGACACATGGTTGTGGGTGAAGGGAACCATTTCATGGAGTACTGTTGGGGACTTTTGGGGTTTGTAGGGTGGGTTAGGGACTTCACTGGGGGATTTGGGGGTTTTTAGGGTGGGTTAGGGAGTTCTCTGGGGGTCGGGGGGGAGTGGGCACATTTTTCCCTGTTTGAAAAAATACACCCGTTGTGTTCCAAAATATTCAATGGCTGGACATTGTTCATTTTGTGTCTATCCATTTAATGTGTGATGGTGTTCAGTGGCCAACTCCCAACAATCCCAGTGTGCATGTCCACATGGAGCCAGTGTGCCACTGACACATGTCTATCATAGTCCCTGTGGTTCAGAAGTATTTGTGAATCAGTGCTTGGCGTACAGCATGGCCATCTCGTGCATCACGTACTGGCAGGGGGGCTACTTCACCTCCATCTCCATCCTCATAATCCTCACCCGGGGCATGCATGTCAATGTCAGGTGGCAGTGGTACATTTCTCCGGACGCACATTTTGTGCAGCATGACACAGGCCAGGACTATATAGGAGTGCCCCACCAGAACTGCTTAGGCAGCGGAAACGCGCCTTCAACAGGCCAAAGGTCTGCTCAATCACAACACGGGCACGGGTGTGCACACAATTGTGCTCCTCTTCATGGCTATTCTGTGGGTTCCGCACAGGGGTAAGTAGCCACGGCCTCAAGGGAAATCCTCCATCACCTGCAAGCAAATACAAATAGGTGTGTGTCATCCTCCATCACCTACAAGCAAACACAAATAGGTGTGTGTCACTCTGAGCTGCCACCTTCAGGAAGCACAGTCATGGCCGCAGCTATTTATTGTGGACATGCACATGTCCCTGTACGTATGTAAAATTGTTACCTAGATGCATACCATACTGTTATGTGGTGGGGTAGTCTGGATGGCGTTCAATAGATGGTGCAGGGTGTGATAATGCATGCTGAGGCGGATGTACTGTGGTAGTACTACAATGTTTAGCCTCCCATTCATGCTGTGTATTCTACACTATGGGCCTGGTCACGACTTTGGTGGTAATGCCGGCAGTATTGCCACCAGCGGTATTAGCCCTACCGCTGAACTCCCCGGCGCTAACAGCACCAGATCACGAGTTTGGCGGTAATGTAATTCCCCATTGAGCCCATTCGGGAATGCCCCATTCCCCATTGGGCTCAATGGGGAAAATTTGCACTCTTACTGCGGCGGATTTCCCGCCGGCGGTAGTAAGGTGAATTTTCAGCGGATTTCCCCCCAGCCAAGAGCTGGGGCGAAATCCGCCGAAGTCCTGATTTGGCGGACCCTTAAATCCGGCGGTAGTAGGGCGACCGCCGGATTTAAGGGTTACCGCCAAAGTCGTGATGAGGCCCTATGCATGGTTACACTAGCCACATTGGCACAGTTGCAATCCTGTTCAGTCATGCATTGCTTGCCATCACCATGGTGGCCTGGTTGTGCCTCTTACTTGTTGTCATCGATATGCATAATTGGTAAAATGTGTGCCAGTGATGTGTCATGTTCTGTTTGGTAGGTTCAGGTCAGGAGTGTTTAGCTCTGCATGCATTCTCCAATCACCGACAATTGCCACCCAGGTGGAGTATGCACCCCCCCCCTTTCCCACCCAGGTGGAGTATGCATCTCCCCCTTTCCAACTCAGGTGGAGTATGCATCCCCCACTTTCCCACCCAGGTGGAGTATGCAACCCCCCTTTCCCACCCAGGTGGAGTATACATTCCCCCCCTTTCCCACCCAGGTGGAGTATGCATCCCCCTCCCTTTCCCACCCAGGTGGAGTATGCATCCCCCCCTTCCCACCCAGGTGGAGTATGCACCCCCCTTTCCCACCCAGGTGGAGTATGCACCCCCCCTTTCCCACCCAGGTGGAGTAAGCATCCCCCCCTTTCCCACCCAGGTGGAGTATGCATCCCTACACATCAGTACCCCAAAGCACTGCCATGGGCCAGTTGGGCAACTCACCAAGCAGCCAGGCACGTGGTCCAGCATGTTGCTCCATGTGACGGGGTTACGTGGAGTTGCACAGCACCATGGCATCATGTTTTGATCCGGGAAATCGGGCGCAGCAATGTGCAATGATCTTGCTGGAGTCACATACCATTTGCACATTGATGGAGTGGAATTGCTTGCAATTGCGGTACACTGCCTCTATGGCATGGGGGACTACCAATTCCACATGGGTGCAGTCCAGGGCACCAATACAATTGGCATGCCTGCCAGTGTATGGAAGTCTACTTTGGTGTCGGCTATTTGTATTTTGTATTGTATTGCGCTCCTTGCCCAAAGGCTTGCGGGCGCATGTTTGGTAGGCAGTAGCAAGTTACAGAGAGGACGTTTCAGGTTACAGACAGGGTGATACAGTATACCATTACAGATGCAAGTAACATAGATAGTAACAACAAAGTAGCAGTACCCGGAGGTTACAGAATAGGGGTACGAGCTGTGTGCAGTTATAAGTTACAAGCTGTCTTGTTCCCCTAACCAAAGTTTAGCTTTGGCTTTGAATGCGTGGCATTGCGGAATGTTCCTTAGGGCATTGGGAAGTGAGTTCCAGAGCTCGGCAGCAAGGACCGGAAAACTCGACCCTCCTGCCGAACGTAGTTTGAATCTGGGGATATCCAGTGTGTGCACCTGGGCGGCTCTCAAGGGTCTAGTGGTTGTGTGTTGCGAGAAGCGTGATACTAAGTAGGCAGGAGCTGCATTGTTCTGTGCCTTGTGTGTGAGCACAAGTGATTTGAGTGATATGCGGTGCGAGATAGGTAACCACTGGATGTTGCGTCTAATATTGGAGATGTGATTCCGTCTAGGTAAGTTGAGTGCTGCCCTTATGGCGTTGTTTTGTGTGACCTGGAGTTTGTCCAGATTTCTTTGGCTAGTCCCAAGGTAGAGGGCGTTACAGTAGTCGATTTTGGATAAGATGAGGGTTCTCGCGAGGGTCAAGTAATTATCCGGAGTCAGGAATGGCCTGCAGGCTGTGATCAATTTGCAGGTGTAGGAAGATGCAGAGACAACTGCATTGGTTTGTCGCGCGAGAGACAGGGTGGAGTCGAGGTCGATTCCTAGGGTTTTGGTGACATTGGCCACTTTGATGTCAATCCCATCAATAGTGAAGGATTTGTAGTTAGCGTCGAGTTTCGCGAGTTTAGATTGGGAGCCCAGGATGATTAACTCCGTTTTTTCGTCATTAAGGCAGAGCCCATGATTAGCCATCCAAGCCTGGATGACGGTGTAGACCATGTTGAGGGTTTTAGAGTCGGTTACAAAATCACCAGTGATAGGGATGAGTATCTGGGTGTCACCCGCATAATTAGTGTAGGAGACACCCAGAAAGTCAAGGATATCGAAGAGTGGTTTAGTGAACACATTGTAAAGTGTGGGCGATACACAAGATCCTTGTGGGACTCCACAAGGGACGTGGGAAGGGTCGGCCGCTGCCAGTGGAGAGAAAACCCTCATGGTTCTGTTGGCAAGGAATGAGCTGATCCAGGAAGTAGCTGCGTCCGAGAAGTGGGTGGCAATTTTGAGGTGGTGACAGAGGATTTGGTGGTCGACCAAGTCGAAGGCTGCTGAAAGATCAAGGAGGAGCAGGAGTACCATTTTGCCCTTGTCTTTCAAGTCCTCGATTTGGGTTTTTAGATCTAGTAATGCAGTCTCAGTGCCATGCCTGGGACGGAAACCGGATTGTCTAAGCCCTAGTAGATTATTGCTTTCGAGATACTCCTGGATTTGGAGATAGGCTGCGCGATCGAGGATTTTAAGTAGGTAAGGCACAGTGGTGATGGGCCTGTAGTTTGAAGGGTTGTTAGGGTCCAGATTGGCTTTTTTAATTAATGGTATGACCCAGGCATCTTTGAGGTTGTTAGGCACGGTGCTTGATTCAAAGGAGGCATTTATGAAGGAGGTAATAAATGGGGCGAGCTTGGGAGCGGCTTCCTTAATGATGACGGCAGGGCATGCATCACCTTGGCAATTGGATGGTTTTAGTTTAGTTATAATGTTTTCTACTTCCTTGATGGAGAGGGGGGAGAAGCTGAATGGTTTGAGATCGTGTTTAGGAGCTTGTATTTTATAATTCATGGCGGCGCTCGTTGAGCTTGAAAGGTGTTTTTTTTTAGCATTGCTTTTAGTTTGGAGAGTGGTAATTTTGTCTAGTAAAGCTTTTTGGATATTTGAGCACCATTCAGTGTCCGGAGTACACTTATCGAGAGGAGCAATAGGGGATTCCAGTTCCTTAAGTATCTTAAAGAGTTCCTTAGTGTTAGAACGGGCTTGGGTGATTCTTATATTGTAAGCTTCCTTTTTGGCCGCTAGGATGGCTTCTTTGTAGGCAAGGGTGGCTGACGTGAGGTTATTTTTGTTGGCTAGGGAAGGGACACTTTTCCATAAGGCATCGGCTTTTCTTTTTTCTTTGCGTAGGTCGCGTAGTTGCGGTGTGAACCAGGAGTTCAAGTGGGTCAGCGGGTTTTTGTTTACGCAATTTGATGGGGGCAATAGTGTTGAGGGCTTTTAGCATGACACGGTTATGAGTGTCTACTAATGCTGTAGGGTCAGTTGAAGACTCCGCAGCTGCGTTCAACAATGGGAGGATGAGAGGTAGAAGTTTCTCAACAGTGATGTCTTTTTTATTCCGTTTGAGCGTGGGTGGTGCGAGGTTTTGAGGGTCCTCGGGAGGGCTGGTGCAAATGGAGAAAGAAATTAGAAGGTGGTCGGACCATGCGCAAGGGGAAACAGAGATATCCTTGATGGCACAGTTCATATCGGTGATCCAGTCAAGAATGCGACCCTTAATGTGGGTGGGCTCTGTGATATGTTGTGTGAAACCGAAGTCAGTCAGGACATTTGCAAGATCAGAAGCTTTGGTGTCATTCTTGTCCAGGTATCCCAAGTTGAAGTCGCCCAGGATAATAATTTGGGAGCTAGGCTTAGCACTGGATGCTAGGATAGAGGAGATGTCTTCAACAAAGGAAGATGTAGGACCAGGGGGCCTGTAAATGAGGTGAACAGTGGCTGTGCGCTTGGGCGAGATAGGTAGTTTGAGAGAAAGCGATTCAGCTGAGTGTAACTGAAGGCTGTTCGCAATTCTGATGTTGAGCGTATTCCTAAATATGACGGCTAAGCCACCGCCTTTAGTTTGGTTGGTATCTCTGTCGCACCTGATTATGGTATAGTTGTCAGGGATGGCAAGTGTCAGAGAGGGACCAGAGGCCGCGTGCAGCCAAGTTTCCGTGACTGCCAGTAAGTCCAGGTTTTCTGAGACAATGAGATCAGCAATATCAAGGGCATGAGCTTGGATAGATCGTGCATTTATGAGAGCACCTTTGAGCTTAGGGGCCGTAGTAGCGTTGTCTTGTGTATTGGAGGTAGGAGTCAAGAGAAGTTGTGGTATGTGAGGGCTGGAGTTGCAGGTGTTGCCTGATACAGTGCTGTTAGTGTGGTAAGACCAGTGTGTGCATCTAGATGCTAATTTTTGGTTCCTGAACGATAAGGCACAGGGTAGGCTCGGTTGTGTAGTCGCAGATGATGTAGCGTGGTGAGACTGTATGATGTCGTCGGCGGGATTGTAGGCCAGAGATGCGGTGGGACGCATAGCGTAGTAGCTAGTGCAAGTGGCTGTGTTAATAGTTGCAGCGGGTATGCGCTGGGATACAAGGCGCAGGCGAGAACCAAGCCTCGAGTTTCTGCTGAGTGTCGTGCAAGGGTCAGTGTTGATAGTATCATGGCAGGTATGACTGACGGGCTGGCAAGAGTCAGGAGAGGAAGGTGGGCTAGTTCTCGAATTCAATCTGGTGTTTCTCATAACGGTAGTACAAGGTTGGTTAGGTGTTGGTCTGGTAGTAAAGTGGCGTATCCAGAGTGCTGGATCATCCAAGTACGGATTTGCAGGTGTCATGGTGCTGGGCCACGAGGATAGGGTGGTAGTTCCCATACAGGAGCTAGTGAATGAGTCTTGATTAGAGCGAGGGTTGGGTTGGCTAGTCCAGTGTTTACTGTATGTAAACAGTAGGTGGATGAGGGTTGATAAGCAACAATACATGATGTGGGTGACGTCGCTAGTACACAGGGTAGCAGGTGTGGTCTGTTAACGACCAGAAGCACAACACAGGTTGATTCAATGTGGTCAGGGGATAGACTTAGGGATCAACACAGCGATTAAAAATGGTCTGTATACGAATATAGGGCGTGCCACAGCAATCAGTGAGGTCAACTAGGAGGCACAGCAATAGTCAATGTGGTCTGTAGGCGACCATAGGGCACTATCTCCTGGGCAGTACGTGGTAGGGATACGTGGGTGCTTGTGTGCTTCAGGAGGGCATCCAGCACTTGGTTCAACATGCGTGAAAATAATGGTTGTGAAATGCCATGCAGCTGGCCCACTGTGTGTTGATAGGTGCCTGTGGCCAGGAAGTGGAGCACAGACACCACCTTTAGTAGCGGGGGGATGGCAGTGCGTATTTCTATGAGGCTGGCAATGTCGTTGTGAATCATGTCCACTATGGTGGTGATGGTGTCCCGGTCCAACCGGTACAGGGTGTGGATCTGCTCAGGGGTTAGGTTGAATGGGCTGGGTCTGGGGCAAGGGATTGGTGGCTGCCTATGAGGCGCTGCTGGCTGCACTGGTGGTAATTGCTGGGCCTGTCTCACCCTCCTTCTCCTCCTGCGTATCCTCTGTGCTGCCTGTTGTTGCTGCTGTAGTAGTTGTTGTAGTTGGTGTTGTTGCTGTAGTTGTTGCAGTATAGGCATGTCCTCCAGCGCCTTGATTGCAACAGCTAGTGGTAGCATTTTGGTGTTGGAAGGGGTGTGGTGTGTGGGTGTGCTCATTTAATACTGGCTCAGCCTCCATTGACTCCACCTGTGGTGATTGTGTGCAACTGCGGCAGTTGGCTTGATTGCTGATTGCTGTTTGCGGGTGGTCCGCGATGCCTGTATGGCCGGCATCATGCAGGCTGTGATTACCGGCTTCTGGATGCCTGTATTTGCATGTCCGCGTGGGTTGGGATGTCGTCCTATTACCGACATGCCTGTATTTGCTCCCCGAAGGGGCGCGTGTACGTGCCCATGCCGTTATTAGAGGCACCGTTATTTAGGGAGCCGCTAATAGCGG
The DNA here is from genome assembly GCF_040938575.1 of Ambystoma mexicanum. Taxonomy (NCBI): domain Eukaryota; kingdom Metazoa; phylum Chordata; class Amphibia; order Caudata; family Ambystomatidae; genus Ambystoma; species Ambystoma mexicanum. The sequence goes on along the minus strand of NC_090934.1, from coordinate 649,300,337 downwards.
GTTTTGCTGGGTCATAATACACTGGAGCGGTAAGCGATGCCACTAATCCTTTACCGGCATCGTTTTTCCATTACCTCCAACCTCGTAATGAGGCCCATTATGTTTTGTTGCAGACACATTTTTCGCAGAGATGGAGTACATCTTACTTATGCCGGCAATCAGATTATTCTGAGAAATATACAAAATGCATTGCAACGTTTTTCGGAATTAATGCAATCCATTTTGCCGTAGGTGTTGACCATTTGAAGTTTTTGAAACACAAAAAAACACCACAGAAAGCTCTTTTCAGAGCCACCACTTCCCCCTATAGAAAAGTGCAATGGTTCTGATAGGGCAGCACCCCCAAAAAATAAATATCTGCAGACTGTCCGCAGTCTTCTAAAAATGCACAGGGCCCTGCACTAATTATTTGTCATTTTTAAACTGTGAAAGGTGGCTCTGAAAAGAGCCTTTGTTTTTGTTTTTGTTGTTTTACATTTTTTCTTTTTTTTTAAACACGACACACAAGGTAAGGCAGAGAAAGGAGGGTAAGGAAGGGACACCCACCAAGGGGATAAGAAAGGGCAGGTGGAGAGAGGAAGATGTAGGGGGGCGCTTATTCAGGTAGGCCGCAGACCTTCTCATGCTCCTTGACCGCAGTCTCGAACGCAGTCTAAAGGTTCTCCCCCCTGCAGAGTACTGCGTCGCAGTACATGCACAATATTGTGACCCTCGAAAGGTAAGTGTCAACAGCATCATGAATGGCCTGTGAGGCAGCTGGAGGGATGCGCTGTCCCACAGGAGTGTCTTTTTCTGGTGACAGGAGCGGAAACGGAGGATGCTGCAGAGGAACTCAACCTACTACGTTTATTGCAAAGTACAACCTTACGAATAGCCCCACCGTGGAATGATTTTAGGTGTTGCCGCATTGATGTAGTACCAAAGCTATACAAACCAGGCTTGTCACGACTCAACACCATGCAGCACTGAGTGAAGATCACCTTGTATGCATGAGCTTTTGACTTTCCATCAATGGTGGTAAATACCCGCTACACCCAAGACTCACGATAAGTGCTAGTAGTAGGGACTTTCACTACCTCGTCCTCTTCACCCTCTTCATCCGTTTCCTCTGCGTCCTCATGCCCGTTCCCCTCTGCAGGCCCTTGGGGACGTGGTGGTGGTGGTGGTGGAGGGGTTGAGGGTGCTGATGCAGCAGAAGCAATTTGGGATGATCTGGGTATCGTCAACGTAGTTGAAGCAGGTAAGGTTGTGTGAGCGGGTGAGGGTTGGCAGAGGGCTAAGGTAGAGATTGAAACGGAGTGGTGAGAGGGAGGCTCCTTAGGGCACCCCTTTTGTGACACTGGCGGGGGTGGAGGAGAAAGGGGGAAGGAGAGGGTTGTGTGAGTGGTTGGAGATGAAGGAGGTGATCCAATTACAGGCAGAGTCTTAGATGCCTAAAATGAGGAGCCTGTTCCTCAGTATTGTGTGGTTGATTGTATCAATGGCAGCAGACAGATCCAGGAGGATGAATAGAGCACACCCTTCTGAGTTGAGAGTTATTTTTAGGTCGTCCCAGATGGAGACCAGAGAAGATTCTGTTCCACAAAGGAGGTCGGAACCGATGGAGACCAGAGAAGATTCTGTTCCACAAAGGAGGTCGTAACCCCTATTGGGAAGGGTCGAGGAGATTATTGGCTTCTATGAAGAGGCCAAGTTGCTTATCTGCCGCTCAGTCAATTAGTTTGGCAATGAAGTGGGTGTTGGAGATTGGCCGGTAGTTATATGGAGAGAGAGGGCGGAGGCTGTGTCTTTTGAGAAGCTGTTTGACATGAGAAGTTTTGAAGGGGATTCAACAGTAGATGAAGTAACAACTAGGTTTGATGAACAGCAGCAAATGAACGACGGCCTAGATTTGAGATACCTGTATAGTGGGAGAAAACCCCTAAATTGGGGACACAGCAGTAAATGCAGAAACACCCAGATTTTAGATATCTGGGAAGTGGGAGAAAGGCATAAGTTGGAGACTTAACAGAAAATGCAAAAACACCTTGATTTGGGATACTTGGGAAGTGGGAGAAAAGCCTAAATTGGAGACACAACAGTAAAAACAAACACCTAGATTAGGGATACCTGGGAAGTGGGAGAAAAGCCTAAGTTGGAGGCACAACAGTAAATGACAAACCACCTAGATTTGGTATATCATGCAAGAGGGGGAAAACCCTACATTGGGACACAACAGTAAATGCAAACACCTAGATTTTGGAAACCTGGGAAGTGGTAGAAAAGCCTAGTGACAACAGTAAATGCAAAATAAAACTAGATTTGGGCTACCTGGCAAGAGGGAAAATGCCGAAATTGGGAAGCAAAAGTAAATGCAAACACCTAGATTTGGGATACCTGGGAAGCTGGGAAGTGGGAGAAAAGCCCAAGTTGGAGACACAAGAGTAAAATGAAAACCATCTGGACCTTGGTAAGCAGTAGTCATTGGAAAATTACTTACTAGCTGTGATGCTGGAAATGCATCTGAGGGACAGGGCCTCTGAATCCTTGTCCTTTACTGCTTTTTATCGTGTGTTCTGTCATGTTTTCTGCCCAGGAGTCCATGTGGGATTCCTGGCAGTTCAGCTCTCTCTTTTGGTTTGGTGAACAGACCCATGGGATACCCTTATGGCACCCATGGGTAGGGGTACAACCCTGTGCCCCTAGTGTATGTTTTTGGGCACCTGTGGGTGGCCCACAGAGCAGGGTATGGGCTGGTGGCAGCTCCATGCTGAATTTGACAGGTGCTCTGGGTGTCCTCCATTTTGGGATACCCAGGCCCTGCCATTGGGATCAGTTGATTCCTGATAGGAAACAAGATGGCCCCTGTGGCCTCTTGCTTTCTATTGCCTGTTACCTTGTTTTCCCAAAGTCCTGGGAAGCCCTGACTCTGTCCCTTCCCCCTGACTGGCTGTTGGGTGGAAGTTCCATATATGGTGTTGTTGTGAAGGCCCAGCTAGACTGACTGGAGCCTTCCCAGTGACTGTATGTTGTGGGTACCTCCTGTGGGTGGGACCTGGGTGAATGGAGTGTGTGACCAATATGCACTCCTTGTTGTGGTTGTCTGGTTTCTGGCATGAGAGACAAAGACTGAGACAGCCCTGCCCGAAACTGGCCTGAATGCAGTGTGTAGTGTTGAATGGCTGGGTACTTGTCCCAATCCACATTCCTTGTTGTGAGTGTCTGAAAGGGAGGAGTGTGGCCTGAATGCACTGTGTGCCTGATTGGCTGACTGACTGCATGAATGCCCCTCTGTATGATTGGCTGCTGAGTGTGAGCCAGCAGTGTGGATGAGAGACAGAATAGTATATCTGGGGACCTCTCACCACTGTTCAGGGGTTCAGGAACGTTCAGAAGCGTTCAGAAGCGTCCTGGAGCTGAGTCTCCACTCTAAGAGTAACTGGAACTGCTGATCCTCGACGTCCAGCTGGAGGAAGAAGACTTGCTGTGGCATTCGCTTCGACCGATCCGAAGGCTGCCGAAATCGTCGAAGACTGACCCGAGAGAGGACCTGGTAAGGCGCCCTCTTCCCGTGCTCCGAGGGACCATCGAGCATCGCTCCATCTTCGCCGAAGCGCCCTTGAAGACAGACCCTCGAAAGGCTGCCGACCCGAGACGGTATCGCCGAGGAGATCGAAGTGAAGCACCCGGACATCGATGCCGTCGAAGTCCATTGCCGTCGACCAGGGTTCGCAGGTTTGTGTAACCGCTGGAGGCCCGTCGAAGTTGTGTTGCCCAGCCGTGGGAAGCACTTGACGCCGTGCCGCCGACGACCGGAGCCGTCTGCTCCTTTGCCTAAGAACATTCAAATGGAAGGACTACCTCGTCCGCACCGTCGACCGCTTTGTCCTGCCGGAGAAAGTCGAGGACGACCAACGCGCCGAGGAGAAACCTGCCCGTGCGTTTCCCGCCACCCGAAGACCACAAAGACTCGAACGACTCGACGCCTTTGCTGGGCCTCCGTCTCCACAATCTTTGCGGTCCAGAACTATTGTCACCGAGGTGCCCCGCACGCCTCTGCCTTGCAGGATGCTGACGCTCCGACGCCGACGAGCACCGCTCGGACGAAGCTGCCGCCTCATCCTTGTTTGTCGACGGACGTTCGACGCCCCGTGCCTCCCGCTTGAAAGGGAAGGCATTCAAGAAGGGCCGTCGATTCCCCGTCGCCGAACACCGAGTTCCTCGACGTTTCTCGACGCCTCTTGACGATCCATGACTCCCGCTTGAAAGGGGGGTCGCTCAAGAAGGATCTGTCGACGCCTCTTCGAAGAACTCGACTCCACCAGGTACATTGGGGGGGTAAAAACATTATAGGAGGGAATAAGACTTACAGAACAATATATGGACTGGGCTTGTGCTATATCTTTATTTTACAGGTTGCTCAGGTGGGGGGATCTCCACACAGAACTGTGCCTAGTGGTAGGGGCCAGTATTCTGCCTATTGCTCAACCATCTTATTTTCTCTCCTCTCTCTATTGCTGGTTTCACTCTATTGATCTGTGTGACATTATTACAGTATTGTTGATGCACTTTAATAAGATCTAGTACAAAGGGTGGTACCACTTTAGAATTGTATATATTTTGCCATTGTTGATTTTCCGGAGTACAAAGTGAGTTATTGTGATAAGTGTACATAACCTTGACTATTGATTATATAAAGACTGTGTTCTAACCAATACAGTGTGTGGACATTCCTTTGTGGGGGCTTGAGGTACACTGTACTTAAGAACCAGCCTGCATCACCTCCTGAGAAGCTAGGCCTTGATTGCTCGTCCATTGCTACCGTATTAGAGAATCTTGGCCGGGGTCCTCTGTGCCTCTCCTCTACCATATAGAGAGCAGAAGTACAGACACCCCCCACCGGTTGAATTTCTCGTCACACTGGTGGCAAGCGGTGGGATGCTTATGGTTTTAAGAATCAGTGTATAACCGTGCCACTTACAAAGGATATCCACACTTTATTAAATTAAGTTTTAGTTGTGTACAAGATAACTGCATTACAAACAATGGAGTCTATTGCAAATGGCAAATTGACTCGGATGAGCTTGGAGGCTCTCCAGAGTGCTTGTGAAGCCAGGGAGTTAGACTTTGTGGATAAGTCTAGGGCTGAGCTGATAGCTGCCCTGGTGGACTACCAGACTGATGGTGAAACTCTTGATGAGGGGGGGGAATGCAACCAATGAGGACTCTGCCCCTGGGGTTTCTGCTGAATCTGTTTCTGGGAATGCCGCCATTCCTGCTGCCTCTGTTCCAAACCCCAGCAATTCCTTGGAGCTTGAGTTATTAAGGATGAAATTGGCCTTTGAATACCGCAAGTTGGAAATAGATGCTGATCTTAAGAAAGAGGAGTTGGCTCAACAAGTGGAGCTCAAGAATAGGGATCTTGAACTCAGAAATAAGGACCTTGAACTCAAGAGCCAGGACACTGAATGTCAGAGAATCCAGCTAGAGAAAGCTAGAGTGGAGACTTCAGTTAAAACCAGTGAGAGTGTCAGGTCCCCAGCCACCAAGTTTATGAAAGATTTGGTTGGTGTATTTGTGGAGGGTTCAGATATCCTCCAATGGATTGAAGCGTTTGAAATGGCTTGTGCGATTCATGATGTTGATAAAAGAGATTGGGCTAAGTGTTTGTTAAGCAGAGTGCCTCAAACTGGATATGACTGTATTCTGAAGCTGAGTGTAGAAGAAAGGGGTCAGTATGATTATATGAAGTCTGCTTTGATTGCCAAGTTTGGCAAGACACCTACCCAATACCTTAGAAGGTTCAGGGATTTTAAGAAAAGAGAGAATGTGTCTTGGGTTGACTGGGTGAGTGCTGCGCACATGAACCTGATGGGGTGGATTGATGGATACAAGGTTAAGACTTTTGTTGAATTGTCCCACCTCTTGTTTTTTGAGCATTTTTCTGAAGCCTGTTCACCAGAGCTGCGTCAGTATGTGGCTGACCAGAACATTTTGGACCCCTTCAAGCTGGCTAGGTTGGCTGACAAGTGGGTCTCCCACCGGGTGTCCCCTAAGGACTCCAGTGGGAAGGACAAGGACAAAGAAAAGGGGACCTCTCAGAAAGCTGAGGAGCCCCAGAAGCATTCACAGTCGGGTAAACCAAAACCTTCCTCTCCTAAGACCCATAAATCTAGTGGGGATAAGTCATCTGTGGGTGGGAATAAGAGTAGTGGTCCACCTGCTGCAAAGCAGGCTCCCAGTGGTTCCAGTACCGTACCCCGCACTCCTGGCGCTTGTTGGGACTGTGGGGCTCTGGATCACGAAAGGGGTGACTCCAAGTGTAAAGGTAAGGCACTTGGAGTACAGGCTGTCAGCCTGACCTACCCTTACCCCGTGTCTGAGGTGGAGGCCACTGTCCTCCCCTCCTCTACCGGGATCACATTTGGTGCTCCGGTAGAGATTTCCTTAGTGTCCCTTGGGGCCTGGGACCAGTATGCAGAAGTACTGGCGACTATCCCACAGAACACCCGTAGGTTTTTGAGAAGTGTCCTCCTGAATGGCCAGCCTTCTACTGGTTTGAGAGACACTGGGGCAAGCATGACAGTGGTGGACAGGACCCTGCTCAAGCCAGAGGACTATGAAGGTGCTCCTCTGCAAACCACCAGGTTAGCTGGTGGGCCTCCCAAATTATCCCCTGTAGCCTTAGTCACACTCATGATTGGAGACAAGACAGCAAAGCTTCCTGTCCTGGTTCAGGACAATGTCCCTGCTAACATTCTGTTAGGAAATGATCTAGTAGAGTTGGGGATGATCTCGGATGGTCTTCCCATGACTGCTGCTGCCGTCACTAGGTCACAGGTGACACCGGGTCTGGCTGTGAGTCAGGTACCCAAGCCAAAGGCGAGGCCTAAGGCAAGAAGAAGGAAGACCAAGAAGGCCACCTCTGTGGAGGGAACACCTTCTCTTCCTGCTGTTCCGACAGCACCCATTGGGATCCATGCTCCGGACAGGCTGGGTCCAGTGGAAAACCCAAACTCAACTCCTGTGGGAGAAGAGACAGAAGACTCTCCTGTGGGAGAGGTTCTCAACCCGGAGGATCATCCCGACCTTCAATGCTTGTTAGCTGAAGGGGGACCCTCTCGGGCAGACTTCTGTAAGGGACAGAGAGAGTGCCACTCTCTCGAGGGACTGAGGAAACAGGCCCTGTCCCAGGCACAAGGAGAAGTGCCTAGGACATTCCGGATTTATTGGGAGGGTGAGCTCCTTGTTAGTGAGCCCACTATGCCTGAACCTGGTGCCCTCAAGAGGTTGGTGGTACCCCAGGTTTACAGGCCCTTCCTACTGCAGTTGGCGCATGAGGTGCCCTTGGCTGGTCATCTTGGGACCAGGAAGACTAAGCAGAGGCTCTCTGCCCATTTCTACTGGCCACGGATGGGAGTAGAGGTGGAGTCCCACTGCAGGACCTGCCCAACTTGTCAGTTGTCTGGCAAGACTGGAGGTAGTGTCATTGCCCCACTGCAGCCGTTGCCAGTGGTTGGCACACCATTTGAGAGGGTGAGCATCGACATCGGCGGTCCCCTTGACCCTCCTACTTCAGGTGGACATCGGTTCATCCTGGTCTTAGTAGATCATGCCACCAGGTACCCTGAGGCAATACCCCTTCAGACTGTTACTGCCAAGGTGGTTGCCAGGGCTCTCCTGGGCATTTTCACCCGTGTTGGATTCCCCAAGGAGGTTGTCTCTGACAGAGGATCCAACTTCATGTCTAGTTACATGAAAACCATGTGGAAAGAGTGCGGGGTAACCTACAAGTTCTCCACCTCTTACCACCCCCAGACCAATGGTCTGGTTGAGAGATTTAATAAAACTCTCAAGGGCATGCTAGGGGCTTTGGAAGAACCCCTAAGGAGGAAATGGGATCTCCTCCTGCCATGCCTGCTGTTTGATTACAGAGAGGTACCTCAAGAGGGTGTTGGTTTCAGCCCCTTTGAGTTACTCTTTGGACACCCCGTGAGGGGGCCCCTCGCCTTGATCAGAGAAGGCTTGGAAGCCACCCCTCCAGGTCCCGCCAAGCAAGTGGGGGACTATGTGTTAGGCCTCAGACGGAGGATGACACAGATGATGGGTCAGGCAACAGCAAATCTCAAGGCCAGCCAGGAATTGAATAAGTACTGGCATGACCTTAAGGCCTCGCAAGTGGATTGGACTCCGGGACAGGAAATCCTTGTGATGGAGCCTACCAAGCCTAGAGCTTTGGCAGACAAGTGGACTGGACCCTTCAGGATCATCTCCAAGATGGGCGAAGTCAATTATCTGGTTGACATGGGAGCCTCTGGGGTAGCCCCTCAGATATTCCATGTCAACAGGCTCAAGCCTTTCCACCGGCGAGCAGAAGTCTCATGTCTCTTGCTAGCTTCAGGGCAAGAAGAGAATGAGAGTGAGCCCCTTCCTGATTTGCTGCATAGCAACCCTCAGGATGGCTCAGTGGAGGGAGTACACCTCTCTCCAGATTTGACAACAGAGCAACAGAGGGCCTGCAGGGCTTTGCTCCAACATATGCCTCACTGTTTTCACTGACGCCAGGCCTTACACCGTGGTGTAGGTATGAAATTGACACTGGTGACAGTGTGCCTGTCAGAAGCAGGTGCTACCGTATGTCAGATACAGTCAAGAACCACATCCAGGCTGAGGTCGCCAAGATGTTGGATCTGGGTGTTATTGAACCCTCAACCAGTCCCTGGTCCAGTCCAGTGGTCCTTGTCTCCAAGGCAAGTTCCCAGGCGGGTACCAAGGATTGGAGGTTCTGTGTGGACTACCGAGGAGTCAATGCCGTCACCAAAACTGACGCGCACCCATTGCCCAGGGCTGATGAGCTCGTGGACACCATAGGTGCTGCCAAATTTGTGAGCACCTTTGACCTTACCTCAGGCTATTGGCAAATAGCTCTGACGGACCAGGCCAAGGAAAAGACGGCCTTCTCAACACCTGAGGGACTCTACCAGTTTAGGGTCATGCCTTTTGGGTTGAAGAATGCCCCTGCCACCTTCCAGAGATTGGTCAACCATGCGCTCAGTGGGCTGGAAGCCTTTTGTGTGGCTGTAACGCTCACCTGAATCCCTCGGAGGCGCAGGTCTGGGCTGGGGGTTCTCGGAGTCTTCTAGGGTCACGCGCAGGCCTCGAATGCCACCCTGGAAAGGCCCTTTCCTCACTGAGATCTTGATCTGAAGGGTGAGGTGTCTGCAATTATGAGAGCAAGGGGTTAATATGGATATATAAGCCTGACTGGGTAAGCTGCCTCCCCTTCCTGGTACTCCCAAGTAGTTCGTAGGCTAAATGTGCTCACCTTATGTAGGTGAAAGCGGAGCTCTCCATCCTGCGTCTGGGCAGGGGCGCTGAAGCCAGTTACTTCACTGGTTAATTGTCCAGCCTCTTGGTTGCAGAGGATGAAGATTTGGAGCTAGGCCGTTGTTAGCAGCACGAACGGCGGTTGCTTGAATATGGAGGTCCGGAGAGCGATGGAATGGCGAAGGTATTGCAGGCAAGTAAGTAGAAAATGTCAATTCGAAGTTAAAAGCACTTCTTAATGTCTCTTTTCCTTTTTCAGGTCGCAGAAGCAGCTGGGTAGAAAAATGGATGTCGAGGAATGCACCGAGGAGTGAGAAAGATGAGCGCTGCCCAAAACACGTGCGTATAGATGGAGTTTTGTATTTCTTAATGATGTCCTTTTGTTTTGCAGATGCGAGTAGCAGCGTCGGCGGAGGCGAGAAGAATGCAGCGCAGGTAAGGAAAGTTTCACGGAGGTTTACTAACCAATGTCTTTGCTTCCACAGGGTGCCGGAAAAATGGAAAGCTGCAGCCCGTGGCTTGAGATGCACCGATGGACTGGGTAAGTGCTGCGCTGGTTTTTATCTCGTGCTAACCTGGTGTTCTTTTCCCTTTTCAGATGCTGCTGAAGACGAAGATGGTATTTCGGAAGGTAAAATTGCGGATTTCTCTTCCCCAGATGCAGAAGTTGAAGATTCTCTGGAGCTGACACGGTGAGCATCCTGCTGCTATTGCAGAATAACGCGAAGCACGTTGCTCTGATCGGGCGTGGTTTAAATAGCTTACTGGAGTGCTTAGGTGTCTCCTTCCACAGCAGCCTCGCCCAGGTAAGAAGTCCCAGCTTCCAGAATAGTTCCAGTATCCAGTCCCAGGGAGTGGTGCTGGCCACACCCAGAAGGTAAAGTAGTTCCAGCCATGGATGGATGAGGATTTCATCCTGCAGGTGAGTGAGCAGCATGGTGTGCAGCAGGTAGGTCCACCCAAGCACCATTCCTTACATCATGAGCCTGGCACGTCCTGTGCTGGGACTGGGTCCCCTTATGAGCCTGGCGCCACTGGCGCCAGGACAAGGTCCATAAGGCCCCTATGGGAGCCGACGGGTGCCTGGAAATGAAGTTGTGACCCAGCTTCCGAGGCAGTTGGGCTAAACCTGACTCCTTGGAGGCTGCGGTCATGACAGCACCCCCCCTCAACGCCCCTCCCAAGCTTGTCTTTTCCGGAGGTTTTGGCTTATTGGGAAAAGCCCGATGAAATTTTCGGACTAGACGAGGTGCATGTACATATTCTGAGGGTTCCCAAGATCTCTCCTGGGGTCCATATCCCTTCCAATCAATCAGGTAGTATAGTTTTGATTTGGAAAATTTGGAGTCCAAGATGTCTCGAATTTCAAATTCGGATTCCCCGTCAACTTGGATTGGCTCAGGAGGTTTAGTCAAACGGGTTCCGGGTTGCACAGGTTTCAGGAGAGAAACATGGAAGACAGGATGTATCTTCATTCGAGTAGGTAATTCTAGTTTGACAGCCACTGGGTTAATCACGGCCGTGATCGAGTAGGGTCCTAAATATCTTGGGTTGAAGGTGCGTGGCCCTTTTAAAGATAAATGTTTAGTGGACAGCCAGACTTGATCTCCTTTTTGATATTGAGGAGCCTCTTTTCGATGTTGGTCTGCTCCTTTTTTGTATGATTCTTTAGCTCGTTGAAGATACGCTGTGGCTTCTTTAAATGCTTGAGTTATCGTCGAATGCAGATGGTCAACAGCAGGTGTTCCGAGAGCTTGAGGTGGGTCCAGATTTGAGGTTCGAGGATGACTTCCATACAGCAGGAAAAAAGGTGTTTTTCCCATCCCAGAATGGATTGAATTATTGTAAGCGTATTCAGCAATCCAAAGGACATCCTTCCAAGTACCCTCGGATTGATGCAACATGCAGCGCAGATATTGTTCTAAAGTTTGGTTAGTTCTCTCAGTCTGCCCATCGGTTTGAGGGTGATGGCTGGTGGAAAGTCGTACATCAATTTGTGCTAAACGACAACAACTCCGCCAAAAATGGGAAATAAATTGGCTCCCTCGGTCAGAGATTAGTACTGAAGGGAAACCGTGCAACCGGACAATGTTTTCAAGAAATTCTCGGGCTAGAATGGAAGCTGTAGGTAAACCCTTCAGTGGGATAAAATGAGCCATTTTTGAAAAAAGGTCCACGATCACTAGAATTGTGTTGTATCCGGAGCAAGGGGGTAAATCCGTGATAAAATCCATCGAGAGCGTGTGCCAAGGGCCTGGTGGAATGTCTATTGGACGTAGTAATCCTGCTGGTTTTTCCTTCTAACTCTTGTTTTGTGCGCAGATACCACAAGAAGCCACAAACTCTTTAACATCTTTCCTCCAAGATGGCCACCAAAAATGCCTTTTAATTTTCTCTGAGGTTTTGGCAACTCCAGGATGTCCTTCCATTAGAGAATCATGGTAGCAGGTGATGACCTGTTTTTGTAAGTCAACGCAGGGTAAGAATAGTCTTCCTTGGAAATACAATAGGTTCTGATCTATTGTAAAATCCTTTCCTTTCAATTGCCAATTCGATGAATCTTCGGGAGTTATGAGTTGATTGACCCTTGCTTTAATCTCTTCGAGGGATAGTGTGTTGATTGCTCCTAGTATCTTTTGTTCAGGAATTATTGGCACCGGCTCCGGATTAGCTGTAAATTCGTCTACCCCTATCCGGGAAAGGGCGTCTGCTTTTCCGTTCCTAACGCCTGGTCGATATGTGATTACAAAATCGAATTCTGCGAAGAATAAAGCCCAGCGTAGTTGCCTCGAAGATTGAGCTTTAGCTGACTTCAGGTACTGGAGGTTACGGTGATCCGTGATTACAGTTACTGTGTGCCGGGCTCCCAAAAGATAATGCCACCAGGCCTTAAAGGCGGACTTAATTGCCAAGAGTTCTTTGTCCGTAATTGTGTAGTTGATCTCAGGAGCCGAAAATTTGCGAGACCAAAAGGCTACAGGGTGTAACTGGTGCGTTTCGGGGTCTCTTTGTGACAGCACCGCCCCCATTGCAAGACTGGAAGCGTCTGTCTCGACGATGTAGGGAAGTTCTGGACGGGGATGCCTTAAGACTGGAGCAGAGATAAATTTGGCTTTTAATTCTTGGAAGGCTTGTTCGGCTTCTGGAGTCCACTCGAATTTTTTATTCTTTTTCAGAAGAGCCGTGATAGGTTGGACTACCCGAGAGAATTCAGGAATGAATCTTCGGTAAAAATTAGCGAAGCCCAGCATGCTCTGTACACCTTTCACGGAAGTTGGGGACGGCCATTTGGTGATAGCATCCACTTTTCTTGAGTCCATGTGAACTCCGTTGGGTGACAAGATGAACCCTAAAAATTCCACTTCCTTTGCGTGAAAGGTGCACTTCTCCAGTTTAGCAAACAAGCGGTGTTGGCGAAGTCTCTGTAAAACCGCTGTGACGTGTCTACGATGATCAGTTTCTGAGGCTGAGTATACCAGGATGTCGTCAATATAAACGACTACGCACACATCAATAAGTTCTCTGATGACATCATTCATGAAAAACTGGAAAGCGGTCAGTGCGTTATATAGTCCGAAGGGCATTACTTGATACTCAAATAATCCATATTTAGTGCGAAAGGCCGTCTTCCATTCGTCGCCCTCCTTAATGCGTACCAAATGGTAAGCTCCTCTGAGGTCTAACTTTGTGTATATGCAGGCGCCTTTTACCTGGTCCAATAATTCAGGAATCAAGGGCAACGGGTATCGGTTTTTGACTGTAATCTGGTTCAGGGCGCGATAATCGATACAAGTTCTTAGGTCACCTTCCTTTTTCGGGACGAAGAACAAAGCTGAGGAAGCCGGGGATTTCGAGGGGCGGATGAATCCGTTAGCCAAGTACTGGTCCAAGTATTGCCTGAGATGGAGGTTTTCTGGTTCAGTGAGGGCATATATTCTACTGCACGGAGGGGTGGACCCAGGTATTAGGTCTATCTGGCAGTCGTATGACCGATGCGGAGGCAGGGTGTTGGCTTGATCTTTCTGAAAGACGTCGCTGAACTCTTGGTATTCCAGAGGTAATCGGGGGTCCTCGGAAGTGATGGCTGCTAGCTTGATTTCGGGCTGAGGATAACAGGTTGAAGCGCATTCTGGAAACCGAATTACCTTGGCTCGCCAGTCTATCTGAGGATTGTGCTTTTCCAACCAAGGCATTCCCAGAATCACCTGAAACTGCGGGGCCTTGATTACATCAAACACGATCTTCTCCCGATGTCCGTCTTGACATAACAACGTTACCTCCATGGTGGTATGAGAAACTGGTCCAGAAGCTATTTCAGTACCATCCACTGTAGTGATTACGTCCTTTACCATCTTGGGACGTAGGGGAAGATCCATCCTGATAGCCAAGTCTTGGTCCACATAATTACCGATTGCTCCGCTATCAATGTATACTTTGATAGCATGCATGCGATCTGGTCTATTGGGACTTATGAGGACCATAGGCATTACCAAATGCGAGGTCAAGGAACTGGTTTTAACGCTCGGCAAGCGGACCTCTACGCTTGTCGGGCGAGGTTGTTTCCCGATTCCAGTTTCTCAGCATTTTTATCAGAAACTCCTACGGTCTTCTTGACCGGTTTCACTGAGCAATCACGAAGGAAATGTCCAGAATTCCCACAGTATAGGCACAGCTGTAATTGCCTTCTTCTTTCCCGTTCATTCTGAGTTAATGGTCCTTTTACTACTCCTATTTGCATTGGTTCCACGGAGTCATTCCCTTTAGCGGAGCTCTGAGGTCTTGAAAGTACCCGGGTTTCAAATCTGGAGCGATCGGTCTTCCTGTTCTGTAGCCGATGATCTAATTGGACTACTAGGTCGATATAATCTGAACAGTCTTGCGGCGGATTAACCACCTGTGCTAAAACGTCTTTAAGTTCCCCACGTAGACCTCTGTAGAAGAGCGTGATTCTCTTATCTTCAGGCCACCTGGTCTCAACCACCAGTCTATTAAAGGACGCTATGTAAGCCAGGAGATCCTGATTACCTTGTCTGAGTGACAGGAGTTCATTGTCCAAGGCCTGCCCCTGTGAATGTCTTGCGAACAACTTTTCCATACTGGTCTGAAAGTCTTGAAAGTTATAGAGGAGCGGGTCATCCTGTGTCACGAGAGGAATGGACCAATCTGCAGCACTACCGCTAAGATAGGAAAGTACAAACGCTACCTTGGCTTGGTCCGTTGGGAATGCGGCGGGTCTACACAGAAAGTGCAAGCGGCATTGATTGATGAATACTGCATATCGCTTTGGATCACCGGAAAAACGTTCGGGCGGGGCCAAAGGCACATTCCCTGGCAGATTAATTTGCACCGGATTACTTGAGGTTGTAGGAGTGCCGCCCCCTCCATAGGGAGGCAGTGGCGTCTGTCCCGCTTGAGCCTGTAGCAACTGTCTGGCCAGATCATCCGTCCGTTCCTTGGCAATGATCAACTCCCTTCGTAAAGCGTTTGTTTCTTGGCGAGATGCGTGTACTTCTCCCCTTAGTTCCCCAAGCAATTGAGCCAGTTGATCTGTGTCCGAGGTTTCCATTGCGCCTGGGTGGGAAAATTGCGGTAGGCTTCGCGTTCTGTAACGCTCACCTGAATCCCTCGGAGGCGCAGGTCTGGGCTGGGGGTTCTCGGAGTCTTCTAGGGTCACGCGCAGGCCTCGAATGCCACCCTGGAAAGGCCCTTTCCTCACTGAGATCTTGATCTGAAGGGTGAGGTGTCTGCAATTATGAGAGCAAGGGGTTAATATGGATATATAAGCCTGACTGGGTAAGCTGCCTCCCCTTCCTGGTACTCCCAAGTAGTTCGTAGGCTAAATGTGCTCACCTTATGTAGGTGAAAGCGGAGCTCTCCATCCTGGTCTGTGCAGGGGCGCCAAAGCCAGTTACTTCACTGGTTAATTGTCCAGCCTCTTGGTTGCAGAGGATGAAGATTTGGAGCTAGGCCGTTGTTAGCAGCACGAACAGCGGTTGCTTGAATATGGAGGTCCGGAGAGCGATGGAATGGCGAAGGTATTGCAGGCAAGTAAGTAGAAAATGTCAATTCGAAGTTAAAAGCACTTCTTAATGTCTCTTTTCCTTTTTCAGGTCGCAGAAGCAGCTGGGTAGAAAAATGGATGTCGAGGAATGCACCGAGGAGTGAGAAAGATGAGCACTGCCCAAAACACGTGCGTATAGATGGAGTTTTGTATTTCTTAATGATGTCCTTTTGTTTTGCAGATGCGAGTAGCAGCGTCGGCGGAGGCTAGAAGAATGTAGCGCAGGTAAGGAAAGTTTCACGGAGGTTTACTAACCAATGTCTTTGCTTCCACAGGGTGCCGGAAAAATGGAAATCTGCAGCCCGTGGCTTGAGATGCACCGATGGACTGGGTAAGTGCTGCACTGGTGTTTATCTCATGCTAACCTGGTGTTCTTTTCCCTTTTCAGATGCTGCTGAAGACGAAGATGGTATTTCGGAAGGTAAAATTGCGGATTTCTCTTCCCCAGATGCAGAAGTTGAAGATTCTCTGGAGCTGACACAGTGAGCGTCCTGCTGCTATTGCAGAATAACGCGAAGCACGTTGCTCTGATCGGGCGTGGTTTAAATAGCTTACTGGAGTGCTTAGGTGTCTCCTTCCACAGCAGCCTCGCCCAGGTAAGAAGTCCCAGCTTCCAGAATAGTTCCAGTATCCAGTCCCAGGGAGTGGTGCTGGCCACACCCAGAAGGTAAAGTAGTTCCAGCCATGGATGGATGAGGATTTCATCCTGCAGGTGAGTGAGCAGCATGGTCTGCAGCAGGTAGGTCCACCCAAGCACCATTCCTTACATCATGAGCCCGGGCGTTTTAGGCCCTACCTTATGGGGGCTACCTTCAAGGTCCAAACAGATCATAAGCCCCTGAAGTGGCTTATGCAGATGAAGGGTGAGAATCCGAAATTGCTCAGGTGGTCCATTAGCCTGCAAGGGCTAGACTTCACCATAGAGCACAGACCAGGGAAGAGTCACGATAATGCAGATGGCTTTTCCAGAAGGTATGTTGACAGTCTGGATGAGGGTGTCTATCCCGTGGGAGATTAGACACCCTCCACCTCAGTCTGGGGGGGGGCGGCTGTGATGCTGGAAATGCATCTGAGGGACAGGGCCTCTGAATCCTTGTCCTTTACTGCTTTTATCGTGCGTTCTGTCATGTTTTCTGCCCAGGAGTCCATGTGGGACTCCTGGCAGTGCAGCTCTCTCTTTTGGTTTGGTGAATAGACCCATGGGATACCCTTATGGCACCCATGGGTAGGGGTACAACCCTGTGCCCCTATTGTATGTTTTTGGGCACCTGTGGGTGGCCCACAGAGCAAGGTATGGGCTGGTGGCAGCTCCATGCTGAATTTGACAGGTGCTCTGGGTGTCCTCCATTTTGGGATACCCAGGCCCTGCCATTGGGATCAGTTGATTCCTGATAGGAAACAAGATGGCCCCTGTGGCCTCCTGCTTTCTATTGCCTGTTACCTTGTTTTCCCAAAGTCCTGGGAAGCCCTGACTCTGTCCCTTCCCCCTGACTGGCTGTTGGGTGGAAGTTCCATGTATGGTGTTGTTGTGAAGGCCCAGCTAGACTGACTGGAGCCTTCCCAGTGACTGTATGTTGTGGGTACCTCCTGTGGGTGGGACCTGGGTGAATGGAGTGTGTGACCAATATGCACTCCTTGTTGTGGTTGTCTGGTTTCTGGCATGAGAGACAAAGACTGAGACAGCCCTGCCCGAAACTGGCCTGAATGCAGTGTGTAGTGTTGAATGGCTGGGTACTTGTCCCAATCCACATTCCTTGTTGTGAGTGTCTGAAAGGGAGGAGTGTGGCCTGAATGCACTGTGTGCCTGATTGGCTGACTGACTGCATGAATGCCCCTCTGTATGATTGGCTGCTGAGTGTGAGCCAGCAGTGTGGATGAGAGACAGAATAGTATATCTGGGGACATCTCACCACTGTTCAGGGGTTCAGGAACGTTCAGAAGCGTTCAGAAGCGTCTTGGAGCTGAGTCTCCACTCTAAGAGTAACTGGAACTGCTGATCCTCGACGTCCAGCTGGAGGAAGAAGACTTGCTGTGGCATTCGCGTCGACCGATCCGAAGGCTGCCGAAATCGTTGAAGACTGACCCGAGAGAGGACCTGGTAAGGTGCCCTCTTCCCGTGCTCCGAGGGACCATCGAGCATCGCTCCATCTTCGCCGAAGCGCCCTGGAAGACAGACCCTCGAAAGGCTGCCGACCCGAGACGGGATCGCCGAGGAGATCGAAGTGAAGCACCCGGACATCGACGCTGTCGAAGTCCATTGCCGTCGACCAGGGTTCGCAGGTTTGTGTAACCGCTGGAGGCCCGTCGAAGTTGTGTTGCCCAGCCGTGGGAACCACTTGACGCCGTGCCGCCGACGACTGCTCCTTTGCCTAAGAACATTCAAATCGAAGGACTACCTCGTCCGCACCGGTGACCGCTTTGTCCTGCCGGAGAAAGTCGAGGACAACGAACGCGCCGAGGAGAAACCTGCCGGTGGGTTTCCCGCCACCCGAAGACCACAAAGACTCGAACGACTCGACGCCCTTGCTGGGCCTCCGTCTCCACAATCTTTGCGGTCCAGAACTATTGTCACCGAGGTGCCCCGCACGCCTCTGCCTTGCAGGACGCCGACGCTCCGACGCCGACGAGCACCGCTCGGACGAAGCTGCCGCCTCATCCTTGTTTGTCGACGGACGTTCGACGCCCCGTGCCTCCCGCTTGAAAGGGAAGGCATTCAAGAAGGGCCGTCGATTCCCCGTCGCCGAACACCGAGTTCCTCGACGTTTCTCGACGCCTCTCGACGATCCGTGACTCCCGCTTGAAAGGGGGGTCACTCAAGAAGGATCTGTCGACGCCTCTTCGAAGAACTCGACTCCACCAGGTACATTGGGGTGTAAAAACATTATAGGAGGGAATAAGACTTACAGAACAATATATGGACTGGGCTTGTGCTATATCTTTATTTTACAGGTTGCCCAGGTGGGGGGATCTCCACACAGAACTGTGCCTAGTGGTAGGGGCCAGTATTCTGCCTATTGCTCAACCATCTTATTTTCTCTCCTCTTTCTATTGCTGGTTTCACTCTATTGATCTGTGTGACATTATCACAGTATTGTTGATGCACTTTAATAAGATCTAGTACAAAGGGTGGTACCACTTTAGAATTGTATATATTTTGCCATTGTTGATTTTCCGGAGTACAAAGTGAGTTATTGTGATAAGTGTACATAACCTTGACTATTGATTATATAAAGTCTGTGTTCTAACCAATACAGTGTGTGGACATTCCTTTGTGGGGGCTTGGGGTACACTGTACTTAAGAACCAGCCTGCATCACCTCCTGAGAAGCTAGGCCTTGATTGCTCGTCCATTGCTACCGTATTAGAGAATCTTGGCCGGGGTCCTCTGTGCCTCTCCTCTACCATATAGAGAGCAGAAGTACAGACACCCCCCACCGGTTGAATTTCTCGTCACACTAGCTGGCTAATCTTGGTGTGCTATGCTATGTAGGTAAGAGGAGTGGTAGAGCTTCACAGAAGTACAGTAATTGCTGTCTTCCATGCCCAGACCAGAATTATCTTATAATTTGCTGCTGGTGGACTGCGGGAGGCTTCTCAGGTGAACACGGGCAAACATGAACTGGAGCTGCTTCTTCAGGAGCTGCCCTTTGCCTTGGGGCTCTTAGCTGAGGGCTGCCCAGGCGGGTGCTGCCTTGAGTGGAGATCTAAAGTGGGGCTCGTGGTCCAATCAGGAGGCCAGTCGTCAGTGCTGGAGGTGGGCTGAACAATGAACACACGGAAGCATGTGGAAACAAACAAGGGGTCTACAATCCAAGCGCTGAGGAGCACTGAGTTGCTCAAATTAAATTAATTCACACCAAAATGCTAAAACAAACAAGGCTCACCTGGAAACTCCTTACCAGGTCATGAGGCTGCTGCAAAGTTGCTGACTTGCGCTACTGAGTGGGGTAGACCGTGTGTTGAAATGTCAGTGCTGGAGGCGGGCTGAACAATGAACACACAGAAGCATGTGGAAACAAGCAGGGAGGTGGAATTCAAGTGCCGAGGAGTGCTGAGATGCTAAAATTAAATGAATTCACACCAAAATGCTGAAACAAACAAGGCTCACCCGTAAACATTTTACCAGGTTGTGAGGCTGCTAAAAAGTGGCTGTCTCATGCTATCGAGCGGTATATACCCTCAGTGGAAAGGCACCGGCGCATAGGCCAATCAGGAGGTCAGTGGCCAGTGCTGGAAGCGGGTTGAACAATGAACACACAAAAGCGTGTGGAAACAAGCAGGGGAGGTGGAATCTAAGCAACCAAGGAGCGCTGAGATGCTAAAATGTAATTAATTCACACCAAAGTGCTAAAACAAACACGGTGCGCCTGGAAACACCTTACCAGGTCATGAGGCTGCTGAAAAAACACAGTCCATTTCTACTACACTAGTGTAGGTGACACATATCATGAAGTTAATAACCACCATTCATATGTGTCTGTTTATTGGGTCGTCTGGGCATAACTACACATCATGCATTCAATTCTGGTGACCTGAACACTAAAGTTGCAGTTTGCCATCTCACTGGAGGAGATCTACTGACATTTCCTACCATTCTGGAAGGTAACCATGTCGCTTTTCTCGGAAGCTATATCTCAAGTAAGGGTGGAATTGCCCATACCAGGCAGACTGCAGTGATAAAAGATGAGGTGGCTCTTATTCTCCTGTTACAAGTTTCTCATGTCTCCGCTTAACACAGCCGTGGTTCTCTGCATAGCCACTGTTCTATTGGTGTTGCCTCTTTCAGCATTAATTTCAACATATGTAAATTCACCCTGAAACTCTGTGAGCATTTAAAGAAAGGTATTCTGGATGCTCAAACCCAAGATTGGGAAACGGTAATTTCTAACATTCCTAGTTCACTACTTCCACTCTATGTCCGCCATTACATGACTGTCATAAGAGTTTGATATTCCAAATTTATGAAGGTTTATTGGTTTCAGAGACAGATCAATTTCCCAGTTGGGAGTCATGGATGGAGTATTTTGTAGCAATAGCATGTTTGGATGTTAGATTTGTAAGTGTCCTATTTAGAGAAATGGAGGACTCCTTGGTTTCCTAATTGAGTGTAGAACACTAACAGGTAGAATTCTGTGTAAATGATGTCCTCATGTATAGAAACTTCAAGATTGACAGGGCAATACCCATGGTCGCTATGTCCATATTGCCACATGTAGGCTACAGTATTGAAACCTAGGATAAAAATTGCCACACCGAAAATAAGAGAATCATTTATACAGGGGTCTCAAGTCCAATCCTCGAGATCCAAATCCACTCCATGTTTTCAGGATATCTACCCACAGTAAATGTGACTACAGTGAATCGTATTTGGCGCTAGTACTATAAGCCCTGGTTATCTTTAAAACTTAGCAAGAGTCTTTCTTTCGAGGAGAAGAATTGGAGACCTCTACTGCAGCAATAAATGGTGTGAAAAGTTGTAGAGACAGCTAGGAGGACTACAATGTCATTTTTCCATCAGGTTGAGTTAATTGTCTTGATATGCACACTAAGCCGCAAAGAAAAGCACATGAAACCAATCTCATATTGAAATCAGTTGCTTTTACCATGCACAGACGAAACACACCAGTTTAGAACTATTTTCAATTTTTTTAAAACATATTTTGTTGAAGTCACAACATGTTTACAATAGCTGCAGAGGGTGACACTCCGAAGTTTGATATTTGAGCCATCAGTCTAGATTTGTGGTATTCCTGTCTGTGCATGTTTGCGTGTACACAGAACCCTTACTCTTTACCCTTTCCCTTATCCGTTCTCGCAGTTTCCAATTGGCAATGTCAGCATGGGAAGATAGTGCATTCTTTTCTTACATGTACCAAAACGTCCTACTGTTGAACGTTGAAGACAAAAGTTATGTCCTGCATCTTGGCTAGTTAACACCCTATGGTTATGTTGTCAAACCCTAGGCACTACTACGTACGCCTAGAAACATGTTACCAATACGTAGAGAGATGGTGTATTTCCACTTAAGCCACTATATTATTCTCTGATGTTGCTGGGATTCCTTCCTCCGTATGTTTTAGATGTCCATTTACTATGTCCATACCTTCTGTAAAAGTTAGTCTGAGTGAAGCGAATCCCGGGCCTTCTTGTCTGGAAAACAAGGAATTCCATGGGCACTGCCCATTTTCACAGAGTAAACAATGGTGAATTTGGCCACATCTTTGAGGCATGCACTATGGAAATGTCTTCCTAAGAGGAAACAAAATAGAAAAAGGGTGGTTTTTCTTGGTACAAAAGAGAAAATATATTGTATTACTCCAAAAACGTATGCTATTACTGTCTTCTATCTCTCAATAGAGATCTCTAACTCTTCTTCATGAAGGATTGTTTTGTTCATATAGTTATTTTGTTATCCTTGATATTCTTGGTGCTTTGCAGGACATATGACTTTAATGTTTAACAGAGTTAAGCCACACTCCTATGTCCCAAATCCCAATCGTGTTTGCAGTTTCAGAAGCAGTCACAACGTTTTGTTTCTTCAGCTTCAAAACTTGACAGTATCCGATTAAAACATTGTTCAACCATTGTCCGTCCCTACCAAAATAGAGTTTATTCAAAATAGAGATATATGGATAAAATTGAACGGGCCTCATCATGAGTTGGTTGGCACGGTAAAATGCAGCGGTTACGCTATTACTGCCATAATTACTACTGCCCCATCCATTCTCGAGTTGGGCGTAAAGTGAGAGTTTTACTTCCAGCTTTTTGCTGGATGTTAAAATCTCCGCTTTTGGCCCGTTTTCGGCAGTATTAGCCATGGCGGTAACTGCGCCGGCGCTAGTAGCGCTAAGAAACCCCCTTTGGGTCAAAGGGACACAATGGGAATCAGGATTTACCTCCCCACCGCAACTCGGTTACCAGCGTAAATTCCGTCGGTTCGAGTTACGGTAACCAAATAGCATTCGCCGGTATCCCGGAACAATTAGCGTCATGATACTGCCCAACTCTTGATGAGGCCCAAAGTGCTTCCGTCTCTCGTTTTCTCCCACTATCTTTTTATCCATTTTCCGTCTCCTGATTCCTGCAAGTCTGTCTCCCAATACCTCAACGTTCTCCTGCTCTTCTGCTCTCTATATACCCCTCTTCTGGATGATCCCTTAGACCCTTCCCCTTCTTGCCATGCCCTTGCTCCTTTCTCCCTTATGTAGTCCCCTCTCTCTCTATCTGACATGCTCCCACACTTTGTGTCTCCTGCTCCGTCTCCTTTTTTTCACATGGCAATTCTATAGACTGCGTTTCCTGGACTGCAGTTCCGTTCAAATAACCTTTATTCGACGTTAGTCTTCAGGTAAATACAAAATTCAAGATACGATCATCACGTGAATACAATATCCTCGTATACAGTACAAGAAATGTTTAAAATGTGTGCAGGACAATTATACAAAAATGAAAAGCACAGAAAGGAAAACATTCGGTGGCATTAACCTACTATATCTTAAGACGTACTTATGATAATGATAATAATATCATCATAATTCAGAGGCAACTATACATATACATCTCTAGCTTCGCCACAGTTATATCACCCTGCCACATAGCATATTGTATGTATGCTATATATGCCATATACATGTATATGAACCACTTGTGTATAGGCGCGTTATAAATGCCATATCATATCATATTAACAGAGGATGGACTAATTTCCAGTTGTTTTGATTGCTTGACGCCGGTACAACCACGCGCAGTGTATGTATTTAGCCGCCCAATGCAGCACTTCAATATTATCAGATCTGCAAAGTTTCATTGAGAAATCATCAGATCTGCAAAGTTTCATGACATTAATGGTTCTACGAATATATACATAGATTTATATATCGGTTTTAAATAAACTCTCATAGCTTTAAGTTCATCACAGATCAGCATAAAATGCAGCACCATTTTCTCAGCAGTCCCACAAAGCAGGCACAGATTGGAAGAAAAATTGTTTTAGCAACATGTCGAGAGATTGTATCTAATTCAGATTCAAACCCAAAATCAGGCTTTCTCACGAGAACTCAGCCCCATGCTTGCTTCCTCCATCATCCTTCCAGCTAATATCAGGGCTGCCCTTTTCACATTCAAGGGTGAAGCATTGCGATTGTGCATAGATTGGTGCACAAGCCGCTCAAATTGAATGCAGAGAGAGGATTCTTTACATGGACTAGCCATGGTAGCACTTAAGTTAGCCACCCTCAGCCTGAACAGAAAAGATGCCACCAAGGAAAATCTGACCAGTAGCCGAGGACGAGCATCAGCAATTGAGGTGAGCAGGCCTTGAAGATGAGAGAGGAGGGCACCAGAGCAGACCAGTCGTTTGGGGCAGTGTGACATGTCGGGATTTACGACACATGGTGCAGTGGGACAGTTAAGGTTGGCCCACACCAGGGAGGGGGCATCTAGTATGTGAGTTCAGGGAGTGAAACCTGACAATGAATGTATTCATGGCCCACTTCAGAACTCTTTGAGGCAGTCCAAAAAGTGGACTGTTTTAGGAGTATCCTCACACAGGTGGTATAAAGACATGCAACCCTTTTCCGGATCCTGATCTCTATTTTATTCTTCTCTTTTTTCATCCTCTTCATCGCCTTCTGCTCATGCCCTCTCTTACTCCATTATTTGTGTTCCCTTTCGCTCCTACTCTTGCCCACTCACTTCTTCTTTTGCTCCCTCCCCTGACTCCAGTTCCGTCTCTTTTACTATCCCCTTTTATACATCTCTACCTTGTTACCCTTCTTTCTCTGTAACTTTTTTCTCTACAACTTCCCCTTTCTACCCTACATGAATACTGTTAAAACAAATTTAGTGAAATGTATAAAAACAGAAGCTTTTATGGGAGATTGCCCAACAACCTTGCAGTAGAATAACAAGCTTGTAACCGGCAAGACAGGTCCCCTTAAATGTAACTCCCTTAAAAGAATACCAACAGAGCAATGTCCTTGGAGAAACATGCTAGTAAATAGGGTGCAATCACATGACTTCCCCCATGACCTTGATACAGCCATTCAGCAAGGACCACATTGACACCACAACTACAAATCAGAAACCACTATACTCAAGGAGCAGAGATTGTCACAAATACCAGACACTAGAGGCAAGCAAGCAAGCTGAAAATGGTGGGTTGCCTAAGCGATACATAAGGCAGTAGTACTTAATTTGCTGCACACTCGTTGACGTATCTGCCTCAGCAGACATCCTGGTTCCAATCTCTTTCCATGTCACAGCTTTGGTAAAACCTGGTGCCCTATATTAAAAGTAAGGCCTCAATTATAGGGTTCTATGTATTCCTTAATTTAAAAAAGACACATTTTGACTGCCTATATTAAGACCCGTATCTTATAAGAATCACAACAAGGAGACATGTGATGTCTTACACTATTGAAGTATTTAAATGGTTTTAGTCGTTTTTCATAGAATTTGCTATATGATTGCGTAATTTGACTTGCTTACAGTCACTGGATGTACAGTGGTTGAGAAAGTTGGAGAGTGGTTAGGGGCTACTCATTCAGGGTACTTGCTATGTGTTTGTGTGAAATAATTGCTCTGAAGGAGTAAAGGGATGTATGGTGGTTTCTAAACTCTTAGGGTCTCATAAGGCTGACGCTCCCGTAATGAAGGGGGCCGGTACAGGGGGCTGGTAGAACCAGGCGTGCTTTCCGGGTCCCGCGAGGGGAAGAGGGAGGCAACAACGGGCCAGATGTAATCTGCCCGTTATTATCTCCCTCCCCATTCCCATTGAGCCTTATGGGGGCTCAAATGGGAATGGGGATGGGTTCCTGCAAGGAGGAATTACTGGGTCCTCCTATATCGGAGTAACCAGGTAAGTCCCCGTTGCAGGAACCTGGTAATGGAGCCCGGAACGGAGGCAGCCATGGAGCTAATAGCTCCATGGCTACCTCCATTCTCGTAATGAGGCCCTTAGTCCGCCTCTGCCCCACACTAATTCTAACCCAGCAGTGATCTCAGTCATAAAGGTGAAACAGGCGTGACATGAATGATACACCTCCTTTGCCTCTTTAATGTAGAATGTGTCGAGGCAGACTCCACTCTTCAAGAGGGGTATGAGTCAGAAAAGAAATCATTCAAAAACAATAGTAGAGCATTTAATAATCCAAAAATACAAACCAACTATTACAATAAACCAACAACCCACACCTGTAAATGAATAAACACAAGATGCAGACCTTTGGATAAAATGATCAACTCTGGATATGGACCCTGTAGGAAATTGTCTTCTGCAGCAATGCTCAAATTCAATGATATATTTCTGAAAAGATAAAGAGGGTTATATGTGATTTTGTCAAAGGTAAAATCAGAGTGGTAAATTTCACTGAAGCCAAAATTGTTGAAAAAAAAACTTTTGGCCCGTCCTAATCCCCCTGTTTTTCTATGCTTTTAACCCCACCCAACCCCATCCCATTTTAACACCTTACCCCACTGCCATATATATATATTTAATTAAAATGTTCGTTATTTTGGGTGTCGGTCAAGCCGTAACACTCTGTTTTATTTTTGGTAAAATGACTGGGTACCAATAAAAGAGTATGTTTTAACCATCACTATGAACCTTTCTACCATCAGGCCATGAGGACAGAACAACTACAAATACATTTAAGTCTTGTTTTTGAGGGCTTGATATTGCAGGCTTCTAGGCACTTTCTAGTGTTTTCAGTTGACATTGAGATGGGGCAAGTCAGTGCTCGCAGATGGGTTGAGCCAGTCTCGAAACAGTTCGATTTGGTTGCTCCCAGATGGGGCAAGTCAGCGGTAAAACGGTTTGAGTCGGTGCTCGCAAATGGTTGTCATTTTCGAGATGGTTCAGTTAGTTCTCAGTGGGTCAAGTCGCCATCAAGATGGTTTTAGTGTGTGCTACTTATGGGTTGTGTTGGCTCAATAACAGATCGAAGCTCTTCAAAAGCCATATAACTTCAAAGGCAGCTCTTTGAGTCTTGCAGCACCTCGGAGATGACTCAACAGTGGTTGTGTCGGCTTGAAAATCAGTATGACGTTGTAAATAGAGCTCATTGCTGTTCCTTTGCTTCTGTGTTGTGTGGGGTCCCATCCAGGGTCCCAGATGATAAGGTAAGTTCTTCTGCTCTTCCCTGCCAGTAATGTTGCCAAAGACCACTTGCTGCAGGGCCAGCCTTGTCCAAACATCAGCTCACACCAAATATTCCCCTGGAGTGGCTAGGGGAAAGGTTTTGCTCCTTCCTTAGAAAGCTTTACATTCCCCTCAATGGCTAAGTACTTTAGGCACACTCTTCCCCAATACAATTTTAGTGAAATCCTTCATCTTCTGATGTCCAAAGATAATTCACTAAAGTGGGGTCTCACCCCCTTAATTAGTCATTTTGCCACAGTTGATTCATCCATTTCAAACCTCATGTAAGGGTCCAGTCCTGGATGATTTGACAAGTCTATGGGCCTCATTGCGAGGTCGACAGCAACCCGCCAGTGCTACCGACGGGTTGCCGCCAACCCCGAAACACTGTTTCTTATGCCTGCAATGGCGGATGCATCCAGTAGGGTCAGACCTGTCGGGAGCAACGGCCCCTGCAGGCAGTCTTGTAGTGTGGCAGTCCGGAAACAAAGGTGCCGGTAAGCTCACCAGCACCCTTGTTTCTGGACTGCCACACTCGTAATGTGGTCCTATGTCTGGGTGATGTCAATCAAAGTGTGCTGTGTCTGGAGGAAATTGGGAGTGGACACAGAGAGTGTGGGTGGCACCAGATATTCCAAGGTGGCGGAACCCCTCTCCTGGAGACAACTCCCCCTCCTCAGCTACTAACATTCCTAGTGCCCTGTATGCCCGACATTAAAGGGATTCCAGTCATTAATCCCTGGTGAGATATTCCCATTGTGCTGCCAAAGTTTTCTTTGAAGCAGTGGTTCCCACCTAGCTCCCTGTAGGAAGAGTTGGGGGGTCGTCAGAAGTTGGTCAGTATTCCGGTGGTAAATGTGCCGGGATACCACCCAACACTAATAGCGTTACTGCAACTCAGTCCGGCACAATTAGCGCCGGATCCCGAGTTGCGGGGGGCACAAAGTCCCCATTCCCATTGGGTACAATGGACCCAATGGGGCATATTGGGCCCAATGGGGCATATTGGCAATAACAGCACCGCATAAGGGTGGAAACTCGCCAGATTTACCTTCAGCTCAAAGCTGGAGGTAAAGCTGGGTGACTTTCCGCCCAACTAATAGTTGGGCGGAGCGGTAATGCGGAAGTAATAGCGTTACCGATGCATTTTTACAGCTCGGCCGAATTTATGATGAGGCCCCAAGCCTCTAAATTGTGAATCTCAATCTCTGTTCACTCCCCAGTATAGAAGACAGCACACATTCACTCCCAGAGTTTACACACATCCCATACACTTCACAGTCCGTAGTGTGCTTTTGTACTCAATTCAGGTCCTCTTATTCTTGTCTTGAATGCTGCTTCTCTTCAGTAATCTCTTAGCCCTGTGTGTGCCCCTATGATAAGCTTGGCTGATGACAGAAGCAGAGTTAACAAGCCCAAAACATCAGCAAAAATCTCAATAATGAGAATAATAATAAAACTTATTGAGCGTGGACCTGGCTTCGGGAGGCAACAGACCGCTTTACAAGTCATAGGGGGAAAAACATGGCAAGGCAAGCAGATCGAAAGGATTAATACAAGGGAGCGGGGAGCTATCAACAGGGGAGGGGTGGGGCAGGCAATTCATAAGCAAGGGATCTACAAGCAACCAAGGGAATAAACAGAGTGAGCAGATCACCCAGTCTCTGGTTAGGTGGGTAGTGGAGGGTGTGTATCTAGGAGTTAAGGAGAAGCCATTCCTTAAAGAGGAGGGCATTGAGCTGCTTCCTGAAACCTAGAAGCGAAAAGGTGAGTATGATGTTGATGGGAAGGAGGATCTAGAATCTGGAGGTTTAGATGGAGAAGGCCTGTCTTCTGGTTCTTTATTTCCTGCACCAGCAGAGTTCAAGCCTGCACATGTCCGTGTTTATGATAGATCATAGACCTCTGGAAATACTGAGCTCCTCAGCGAGGTAACTTAGGGGCGTGAGGGTGACTGTCTTGTAGATGATGCAGTAGTAATTGATGGCGATATGTGCTTGCAGCAGGCAACAGTGCAGTTCAATGAGGGTTGGTTATGTGATGGAAATTTCGGACTCCTTTTGATGAGTGCTGCTGTTGATGTATGAAGGATACATCTCAGGGGTCCCAGGGTGGTCGCCAGAAGGTATTCCATTATTGCATTGTCACCATTGTTTTGGGAGAGGACCAAGGTGGATCTGAAGATGTTTTCTGGGATGAAGGGCTTGATTTTCTGCAGGAGAGAATGTTGCAACCAAGTAGTTTGTGTCTTCCTTGGTGTGTGCTCCTTGAGGGGGAGGTGTCTGTCGATGTAGAACCTTAGGGACATCGTGGAGGTGGTAACCTTGTGTGTGAAGCGCTTGAGGTCCATAGCAGAGAGCCAGGTCCAGATGTTAAGGTGTTCACTGTTGTTGGTCAGTGGTAGGAATTCAGTCTTGGAGGGGTTAGACTTCAGGTAAGCACTGGACATCTAGGACGATATCAATGTCAGGCAGGCTTCGAATCTGTGGCTACCTTCAATAGAGGAGAGATTGAAGTAGATGTCACAGATTGCCATCTGGTTAGGGCATAGAAGCCCCAGCTTTTTTTTTAAAATTAAATTAATGTAATGATACAGATAATTCTATTTTTGGAAGGGGAATCTGCTAATCCCCCTTTCACAAGCTCCATGACAAAAGCTTTGTGTATACCTGTGCCCTGCTGAGTCGATATCCTGATCTGCAGGGGCTGCTCTCCAATGGCACAGAGCAGGTTTATAGGTCACAAGAGCCCATTTGATAGCTGCAGTGACAGCCAAGTCTCTGGAGAGCAGGGTCTGCATTTGGGATATGCACCTCTGTTCCAAAACCCCATAATTATGAGTCTACTGTCCTGGTGGCATGTTCAACTTTTAAATATAAGCCATACCTGAGTTATGGTATTTCTCATAATTATCAACATCCACATCAAATTGATATCCGACATGTGTCAGCCCTGTGAGCCCAGCTCAACTGTGAAAGGATTGTGTCTATTTCCCCAGCCAAGCTGTCTTTGCTGCTCCCAGAAAGACAGTAGGTCTGAAGGTTGCCAGTCTTTGAGCCCTTGTGAGGGAAGATAACAACTCCCCCATCCCCCTGAGAGACAGCCACTCAACAGGAAGCTGATCTGGGAAAAGGAATCAATGGGCAAAGCTATTCACAAAATGAGTAGCTTTACACCAAGATGCTGCATACCAACAGGGCCTTTGATTCTGTTGAGACGGGAAGGGGTTGGGGTTAGTGTAGACAGAGATAGCACCTTGCAGCTGGAGGAAGGTTCCACCATATAGTTTATCTCTGCCCCTATCTCTCCTTTCTTCCCCCTCCAGTTCATGTAGCACAAATAACTTTGGGTATGATGTCAGTGGAAAAAGCACACTTATCCCAATGCAATGGATTGCACCTCCAAAGCAGGGTTGATTTTGTCCAATCACCTGAAGACATTTTCCTTTAAATGAAGTATTCTCCTACTCCACCTTGAATCCACTTTGGAACAAACACCTAAAGAAGAATTTGTTGGACCTCTGTCGGGAGAGTTGACCATTCCATAGCCCTCTGCTGGGGTGAAGGCTGAGTGTCCAAGGCAGTGGCAAGCTTTGCTCACAAACCATCGCTAAGGCAAATTGGGGATGACCTGCCGCTGGAGCAAGAACTACTTTCCTGCCAGAAACACTGCTGTTCAGGACCACCCTGTGCTGCAGGGCCCTTGGAAGTGTGTGCCAGACTTCCCTGTTGCAGGAACCTTAGACCACGGACCAGAACCAGCTGGGCCCTGTACAGATGTTGATCCTGATCCCAATGTCCTCATGAATTGCGACCAGAAGCTCAGTGATGGTCTCCCTGTTCAAGCTGGGCTCAGTTACCAGCTGGGTGTCGCTGAGGATCCAGGGTGATGGCCTGACCCTCGGGATGGGTGCTCACCTTGCTGGGGCTCTTCTCCTCTTCCTCCTGCTCCTCGTTCCCCCACTGTGCTCCCTGTGCCGTGGCCTGGTTGGCCTGCATCTCAACGTCCAGGAGCAGCACAAGCGGCTGCCTGTCTTTTCCTGCAGCAATGAATGGAAGCATTGTGTTGGAATCAGGGTTTGGGGGCTGGGTGGTATTATATAGGCCTCTGGTGTGTATTGTGTTCACCTGTGGGTTGATTCCTGGCACCTGGGTTCATTTACCTCCAGCTGGAGGCTGGGGGTAACTTTCGGCTGTATTAGCACCGGCTGTAATAGCGCCAGCTGTAATAGCACTGGTTCCTTTTGGGTCCAGCGGTATTTGCACCGATTCGTAATCCGGCAGAGCAGTTTTGGTGGTGCTAATACAGTTACCGCAGGATTTAAGCGCTACCACCCAACTCGTGGTGAGGCCCATAGAGAGAAGAATAGACAAGGGCTACAATGCCCTTAGTAAAAGCCCTAATAAACTCAATACCAGAGAAAAACAAGCAATTGATAGCCTAACATCAGATAGGAATAAATAATCAAAGAGGTAGAAAAGGGAGGCAATATTGTGGTCCTCAACAAATGTGATTACATTAAAATGGTGAATGAACACCTGGCCACACCAGGATGCTACAAAGAAGTCAAAAAAGGCTTTGTAACCAAGACCACTCAAGAACTAAAAACACTAGTATGCAAATGGCACACTAAACAACTACTAAATGGTGATGAAAAGTATTTTCTAATAACTAACAGACCAAGAATACCCACAATCTATGTCCTAACTAAAATCCACAAGGAATACACTGACCTTCCTGAAGTCAGACCAATTGGAAGTGGCATCGGCTGAGCCACCGAAAATTAATCCAGCTATATTGAAAACATCATCAGACCAGAGGAATACAAACTAAATTCCTAAACCAGGGACATCATGCATGTGCTAGAAAACCTAGGGAAAATAGAATGGAAGAAAGACTACCTGCTGGCTACCATGGACATAAAGGCAATATTTAAGTCTATAGACCACACCTTAGCCCTCAAAACCGTAGACTATAACTACCAAAATGTCTCAGGCTCACACTATCTCTTCATAGAAATGTTAAAAGAGCTGTTGGCATTTGTCTTAAATTACATTGTTTTCTTGTTCAATGATACATTGTTCCAACAAACCAAGGGCATAGCAATTGGCACATGTTTTGCGCCATCTATGGCAATTTTTTGTGGGGGCATTCAACAAGAAACATGCTTTTGTACACCCTATATTATCAAAGAGGGTGGTGAATTGGCAAAGGTATGTTGATATTTACATTGTATGGATTGGCAATGAATAAGAACTATACACATTTTTGAATATCTAAACTTAAACACTGTTGGCCTACAATTTACACTAGAAATCAGTAACATTGAAGTGACCTTTCTTGACCTATACATGTAGAGGAGGAAACTATACAGACTAGGTCCTTTGGGAAAAAAAACAGAGGTCAGCGCCACAGTACATGCAGATAGCTGCCAGCAATGTGCAATTCAGAACATCCCAATAGGAGAATTCACCAGAGCCAGGAGGAATTGCAGCAAAGACACAACATATGACTAAGAATGCAAGCTCATAGAAGGCAGGGTTACTACACGAGGATACCCCAAGAATTGCATCACCAAAGCTAAAAGCAAGGTCAACAGCAAACAACATATGGAGTTCTTAACTTCCAAACACAAATAAAACAATAAGGACAGGGACAAAGTGAGAATGATCATGCAATGTTCTGAAAAAGAAACAAAACAGTCCGGACTATCTTTCAAAAGAACTGACACCTGCTGCAATTGGATTCAGAGTTAAGAGACTACATCTCAGAAAGACCGACCATAACCTAAATATAAGCTCCGGAATTGGGTACAAAATTAAGTCCTAGCTTCATGGATATGACCAGATAGAAACAAAAAATGAACAACTTAACTGGGAAACCTATTAGGAGCTTTTACAAATGCAGCAATTGCAGCATGTGCAGACATGCTTTGAATAACATCCATACATACAACACTACCAATGGAAAAGCCATTAAAATACAGGAGTTTTTCAATTGTAGGACAACCTATGTAATTTATATGATTGTACGTTTATGCAACAAAATATATGTTAGCACAATTCACGATTTAAAAATAAGAATCAGGAAACATCTGGGTAATGTGACATCAACAGAATGCAAATCTGCACTGGCTGAGCACTGGTAGAAGGAGCACAATAAAGACAAAAAGGAGGACATTAGATTCTTCGCCATCAAACACATCAGACCAGATTCAGGGTTGGGCACCAAGAAAAGACCCTTCGCCAACAAGAAGCGAGAATAATATGTAACCTAAGAATGATCCCAGAAGGTTTAAACACTGATGATGAAATGCACTACTTACTATAATGTCACAACTAAGAGAATTATGCTTTTCAACCCTATTCTGCATGCAATGAACCTTGAACAACAGGAAGCCTTACCAAACAGACAAGGATTAACCTCAAGACATATGATGACTGGTGCAACAATGCTGATTTTTTTCTAGATTTTAAATAAGGGACCATCAAGTAGTTTGACAATTTAAAAACAACTACACCATTTTTTTAATTCATTGGACTGACCCCTGTCCACTCTTGGGACCCTAGGACTACAGGTTCCCATATACTTTTCATATCATTTTATAAGTACTCCCACAACAGGACTCGCCAATTTAAAAACAACACCACCATTTTTTTAAATTCATTTGACTGAGCCCTGTCCACTCTGGGGACCCTAGGACTACAGGTTCCCATGTACATTTCATATTGTCCTATAAGTACTCCCACAACAGGACTTGATATTGCACAATGACTTGAATACAACCTATTGGAATTTGGAGCACTGATTTACTAGTTTCATGACTCAAAGGGCTGACACACCGATAGTTCAACGCGATTAGTATTGACACTTTCCTATGCAATATTATGGTTAGGCAGAGTAGTAGCCTACCCTAACCTCCAAAGAAATTAGGATTTTGTACCAACTACCTGTATTGGTTCAGATTTTTTGACTTACTGTACTAAGGTACTTAATTCTATTTTGCCACACATCAGGTTTTTTATTCATAACCTTCTCACCGGTGAGTTAATTTCGAATGATTTTCAAGGACTTTCTCTATTAAATGTATAACTATTGATTTTCTTTCAAAAGGGTTGTTCTAAAACTACTATAGAGTCCAGCATACACCAGCATTTGACTGCCTACCAATATCTTCATCTTCCACATAAAGTAGATAGGCCTCATTATGAGTTTGGTGGTAGCCATGCTGTTTTTAGCGGCATGGCTACCCCCACACCAGGTATTGGGTCCCGAAAATAGGGAATTACCAGGCAATGCTGACTTTAGCGGGCCCGGTAATTCCCATTCTCAGGACCCGGAACCGGTACATCCCCATTCCCATTTGAGCCCCCATAGGGCTCAATGGGAATGGGGAGGATGCTAACAATGGGCCCTTTAATGATGGGCCCGTTGTTAGCATCCTGGTCTGCTCGCGGATGCCACAAAGGACATCTGGTCTGACCAGACGTCCTTAGCGGCACCCGCGAGCAGACCTCGTAATGAGGCGGTAGAGTGATAACGGCGCTGGCAGCTCTACCGGCGCCGTTATCACTCTATCGTCTAAGTTGTAATGAGGCCCATTCTTTTAGTAAGGAGATCAGGGAGTGAATCACTGATTTTTAATGTGATTCACCTTATTTAAGAAACGCACTGTTCCGTCTCTATTTCTGATTCTGATCATGATTGGCCTAGACTTGTCACACACTAACAATGGGTTAATTTGACCCAATATAGGAGGGATCTTTTGGAAAAATAATTTGGACTTGCAATTATGTTGTTAATCACAACGTGGAACCAACCATTGTGCTCCATTCTTTAACTACTGTTACAAATATGTTTAATACATCCTTAGACTGTTAGCATGCAAATTACTAGCATCATACTGAGAATGGCACACTAGCTTGTTTATTTATGTTACTCCGAGAACAAGGCTAACATTAACCTGAGCGGGGGATGATTTCACCCGTCTGCCTATTGATGGTAGCGCCCGTTGATGGTAATGACGTCATCACGCAACGCCTGATGATGTCATTGTGCAATCAAACTTAAAAGGATTACTTTCACGATGGTGGCGATCGAGCAACACGTGGAACGCCACCATCCTGAAAGAATCCTTAGCAATCCTGCATTCTACAACTACTTTAAGGTAAGGGAAGCCATTTAAGGCACTAAAAATAATGTACAGGATTATACTAAATGCGATTATGTGCCTTGAAAATGCCTGGGTACAGGCAAAACATTTGTACGTGCCTCCAAATGGAGAATGTTGGCACTACCTATATAATTAGAATTAGAATTTGATCTGGTTTACTAAAAATACAAATGTTACTAAAAGTCACTAATTCCGTACAATTCATATTGAATTATTAAGCTTAGGCCCTTCTTAGAAACCTAACATACCCCCACCTTCTGATTGGGGAAACAAAATGTACCACTCACTAGCTAAAGTAAAGAGATGGCCATATTTCAAGACATGAAGTACAAATAACAAACATCACTATCACAGCACCACATCCAAATGGGTAATGGTTCTACCCCTAACATCTTTACAGATACGTGGCTCAAACCAGTGTCAATGATTTAAGGAAACAATAATCTCAACTTTAATAATCAACCCTGGTACTTCCATCAGATAAATGAACACTGTCCCTCTGGGCTATGGGATCTCCTGTCTTTCATCACCCATTATCAAATGAGACATATCAGTGTTGATTTTCCAGGCCAATAGGTTTGGGTGACTGGGAAAATTCCTGTCACAACTTCAAATTGTCACATGCTTCCTCTATTCAGCTTCCTGCACCAAGTATAACGTAAGTTAAATGCACAGGAATATGCATTTAACTTACGTTACCTCTTTGGACACACAATAAGACAAAGTATCCTGCTTAAAGGAAGGTGAAGGAAGGCAGCCTCTCACATGAAGCAATTGTAGATTAACTGTGACGTGGGAGTTCAATTTTCCTATGCCCTTCTTAAAGTCTGTCAAAAACCATGCTGATCACCATTTCACTGGCTGTACTGTTGCCCACACTACCTATCCCTGACTGCAGATGTGGTTTCATCGGTGATGCAGCCTGGGATCTATTTCAATGGCGCTGATGGTTCCTCTATGTCCTGACATTGCTGTTTCTTTTCCTGACCTGGTTGTTTGGAAATGAGCAGTCAATTTTAATAGATGATGGTGGGATGGTGAGATGGTTGTTGGGAGACTAGCGGAGCTTACGGGAACAAAAGTAGACTGCTGTATGTCGCCTGTATTCCCAACTCCTGTTTACCTTTGGCAAAAGCTAGCTGATTAGAACTGTGATGAGGAAAGGCGATTACATCTCCATTTTAGTTTGCTAATTTTGTCTCAGGTGACACCAACCCTGCACAAATAGTGTGCCAGCTTTCAAACATGTTTCTGTGATGACATAAAGGCATACAGACGCACGTCATGTATCCCAAATAAAATGCCTTTTCCACCGTTGCCACCGGACCGGTAAAAAATTACCACTGCTTGACTTCCTGGTGCCACCGATCCAAGTCCGTTGGGCGGGAAGTCAGGCACTGGCAATTTCGTGAATCCCATTTCCAGGGAATGGGGACAGGTAAGCACTGGCAGCGTTGTTAACGGTGGTGGTGCTTTTGTGTCGGCTTTGCCTGCCGTGACTACTGTGCCCAGCAGGGTCAGACCTGTCGGGCACGGCGGCTCCAACAGGCAAACCCGTAGTAAGCTTACCGGCACTGTTGTTTCCAGACTGGCAAACTTAGAATGAGGCCCAGAGTCTTTTAACAGCACAGTCTCTCGCTCGAAGAAAGTCTTGTTCAACATAATGATCTAACAACTTAAAGTTCTCTTCCTTTCGCTTGTAGCACAAATCGGGTGGATCATCTACCCCTCGGTCTCCCTCAGCCAGGCTTGGACTCCCTTTGCTTTAAAAGACACCATAAGCCCCGCTCGTTTGGGCTCAGACCTTCCTTTCACTTATCGTAATGTCCTTTGACTTAAGTAACTTCAATACTATGTTTCTCACTGTTGCATGCTTCCCTCCCACTGGGCGCAAGCCTATCTTTTATTCTCTTGGGTATTTCTTGGGATCGAAGACTTTCAATTGTTCTAGGTATTTTTCTTAAACCCTTAGACCACTTCGATCCTTCTATCCAATCTCAAAAGTTCTATTTGCAGTATACCTTCCTTGTTAGACATTTTTGACTGAGCACCCATGTCCACTCTGCTATAATGTAGAAAAGGTTTTTTTTCTTCCTCACTTCCCCAATGTTCCACTTTTATCTGGATCACCTCACTTGCGGTTTCACCAATCTTTCATCAGTGACACTCTCACCACTGGTAACTTTTGTTCAACACAACTCATCCCTGCACAAGTTCTCTCAACTCACCAGCTGCCTGGAGATACGTCTCAGTCACCATGCAACAGCCTCTCTCTGATTTTGGTATCTTGGCTTCATGGTCTTCTCCGGACTCTCAAGGCTTCCTTCTATGCACTCTGGCTTTCTGGGTCCTCTGCTTGTTACTGACTTCTCCCAAAAAGTTCTTAGGAATCGCCCTCTGTCGGGTTCGGACCCCGCCTTAATGTTTTACACAAAGATCTCTCCCATCGGGCTCGGACCCCTCTCAGTTTTCACAAAGAACCAGTTATGGACTTCCAGTCCCAGAATGCATTGTGTGCTATTTTGCTCCGACTTAAAAGCTCCCCAAAATGCCATTCCATGGCTTTGGGAGCTGCAGGAGTTTCCATGGAGATGTGTATTGAGGTCAGGGCCTCACCGACTGCCCATCAGAGACCTAGGCTCGCCTGCTGCGGCAGGGGAGGAGCTCTGGTGTGCCACATCCAGGAGACCCCAGCTGCCCCTAGCTTTGCCTCCTGGAGGTACAGTTCCCTCTCCACACTGTGCCGACCCTTTATTCAAAGATCCAGTGTCTGGGCAGTTTCCTCCTCCTCCTCTTCCAGGTCTCCCAGGGTATCTGCAGCTCACTGCTCCTCTGTCTTCTCTGACCCTTCCAGCATCCCCAGCTCGCTCCAAATGCAGTTTCTGGCTGCTGCTTTTATACTCCAAGCTAGAGTTGATTGGAGCCAGATGTGAGTAGTTTTCCCTCCCTGCTTGACTCTGCCTGACCTCATTATTAGGACAACATGTAGACTGCCCATAGTAATCCATTGCCCATTGGTTCCTATGGGTACTCCTCACGACACATCTGCCTCTTCTTCATCCCAGTCCTTGGGTATTTCAATAGGGGTATGGGATTATGGGAATGGCGGTGCTCTACAAAAAAGGATAAAGATGTGTATTTTTGTCAGGAAAAGGGGTTTGAATGTAGGGTTGTTGAAAAGTGAGTTTTGAGGAAAGAGGGATTAAACTCATGTTGGAATTTAGGGATGGTCTTTGTTTTCCCTGATGGTTTTGGCATTTCCTTATAGAAAGGTACTGCGGTATGATGGGACTTTGTTTACAATATCCCATGACAACTGAGGGGATGTTGGGTCGAGGTGTATCAGAATGGGAGGAATACCATGTCCCGCCCGAGGGCATGTCTCCCATCGTCCCCAAGGACCCCATGCCCAGGTGATCCTCCCTCGC
Source organism: Ambystoma mexicanum (assembly GCF_040938575.1). Classification (NCBI taxonomy): domain Eukaryota; kingdom Metazoa; phylum Chordata; class Amphibia; order Caudata; family Ambystomatidae; genus Ambystoma; species Ambystoma mexicanum. The sequence continues at coordinate 649,262,230 of NC_090934.1, read as the reverse complement.
TCGTCCGCACCCCAGGGTTGGGATCCAAGAGTGATGGCCCTCCCCAGGCCACCTGAACAAAGGATCCCCGCAAATAACCTAGGAGAAATGCAACAGGTTTCTCACAAGATCAACTAGCTCCCCAACTGTGAATCCATCTCTGCTAAATTTACCTGCTCACCCATTGCAACCATTAACCTTCACCTTTTCTATCGTCCCCTCATGTTCGATCTTAACATTCGAAGATGACCTCCTTCAACTCTTATCAGTGAACCTTAAGCCCACCACCAAATTCATGACTTTGGGGGACTATAACCTCAGCTTTAATGACCTGGCTGACACAGAGGCCTTAGCCCTGATGAATTCCATGTCTGCCTTAAGATGGGCCCAGTCTATTCTCCACCCAACGCATGCTCCAGTTTGTATCCTCGACTGGTTGTTCGACCACGGCTGTAATACAACCATCCACTCCATTGTCACCTGCCCATGGTCAGATCACCACATAATTACATTCCTCCTCCATATCCCAAACAAATTGCTGACAACTGGCACTAACATAACCCCTCTTAGCACACCCACTCTCACACAAAGTACCCGCAACCTTACCTGTGCTCACCTCCTCCCCTTGCTGAACCATCCATTGCCCACCTCACAGAATGCCACAATCTTTGTGGATCACTCCAACACCATCGTAGGTAGCACAGTAGATGCACTGGGCCCACTAAAGATCTGCAAAGCCAAAAAGGCCTCATACTACAGCACCTGGATCACCTCTGACCTCTGTGCTTTACGCACACAAAAAAGGATAGCTGAAGCCGCCTGGCAGAAAGACCCGACCACCTCAAACAAAGCTGCCTTCGTAGCCATCGCAAAAGAACTACAAACAAAACATTTACTCAGCTAAAGCCGTCACGTATAACAACAGAATTGCTAATGCCAAATCATCCTCGCCCAAACTATTCACAATTCTTCCTGAGATAGAAACAACAATTGCCCCTCCTGCCTTAGTGGTTAAAGATAGCACCTGGTGTGGCATCATCCAAGGCACATTCACTGGGAAATTCGCACAGCTCCAAGCCAGAATCGCCACCAAATGTTTCTCCGCCACAGCATCCCCACTACCGTCCCCTCCACCTATCATGCCCACTGACACCCCCTTTTCCAATTCCAACCTATTTCAGTCCCCGACCTAGCCACCATAATCAAGGGTCTTAAACTGTCCCGATGCAAAGGGGACAACTGCCCAGCATCCTGATCAAAGACTGTGCTGAAGAACTGCTCCCCCTTATTGCTGCCACCACTAACTCTTCCTTCTCATCCTGATTCATCCCCACCGCCCTCAAGGAAGCTTGGATCTCCCCACTGCTAAAGAAGACATCCTTAGACCCTGTTACCCCGACCAATTACCGCCCCATAACTATGGTCCCTTTCTTCCTAAATGTTATCAACAGCGTGGCATACCTGCAAATTCGAGACTTCCTTGAATCCCACCACGTTCTTGGAACTAGGCAATCAGGCTTCCACCCCAGACATGGAACTGAGACAGCTCTTCTGGATCTCAATAACCAACTGGACGATGCACTGTACACAGCAAACTCTCCCTCCTCTTCCTCATTGACCTATCAGTGGCAATCGACCTGGTCGACCACCAAACACTGTGCTACCATCTCACAACCCCTGTGCACTTCTCTCCCGGTGCAGCTAAATGGATAGCCTCCCTTCTATCTGACAGAACTTTGAGGGTCTTTACAGGTAATGCTATGGCTGACCCCACACCTACCTCCTGCGGTGTCCCCCAAGGCTCCTGTGTCTCACCCACCCTGTATAACATTTATACAAAGCTGATTTTTAACCTCCTCGACTCCCTTGGCACATCATATATATACTATGCTGATGGCGCACAAATTCTCATCCCACTGTCCAGCAACCACTCCCAAGACACGAACATGGTAAACTCCATTTACGAGTACATTCAAACATGGATGGCCACGCATAGCCCCTGCTTAAAAGATGAAAGAACTGAGCTTCTGCTTATTTGCTTTCCAGCGCACTTAGCCAAACTAGGGACCACCTTCAATTTTGTCACCATTGACGGCTACAAGATTCCAGTGGCTTCCTTGTGGGTCTACCTGAACGCCAGCCTCAACATGACATGACAGATCAACCACACCACCTCCATTTCAGCGTTGGCCACAAACATTATTTACGCAAGTAAACCGTTCCTCTCTACAGAAAACTGCCTCACTGTCACCAGGGCACTCATCAGGTCCAAGTTGGACTACTGTAATGCACTACTCGATGACAGGTCAGAAAAATACTTGACCAAATTACAAACCACACAAATCAATGACCTATGGGCACCAATGGACTTGGGTAAACATGCCCACATCTTGGAAGCTAGAAGATCCACTCACTGGCTCCATTACCCATTGTTGCCTTTCCAACCACGCACCGGTTTACCTCTCCCAGAAGATCAAACGAAAGGTGTCTATGAGGTCACAGCATACAGCACACAAACATTGCGTGTATGCCGATACAACCTCAAAAGAGCAGAAGGATCCAGCTTCCCAGTGGTTGAGAGCCCCAAGTATTAACCTACATGTCAGCATTCCTCCACTGAACAAAGAGAAACCTAAAGCCTTATAGTTAGGCACTGTTTTTTGCCACATAAACCTGTGCTGCCCCATAATTTACTTGAGTTGAACTGTGCTGCGCCTTATAGCTAGCCACTGTGTTGAACTTCACTGCACCACTGTGTTGAACTGTGTTGAACTGTGCTGTGTCCTCTGGTTAGGCCACTGTCTTGAACAGTGCAGTGCCCCACAGTTAGCTATTGTGTTCCATCCCATAGTTAGATTGTTCTGAACGTTGCCACGCCCCATAATTGGCCATCGCCTTTACTGTACTCCAGAAAACCCAGCCACTTTTCCAAGACTACTATTATGAACTGTGCTGCGCTCCGTAGTTAGCCATTGTGTTGAATTCTGCTACCCTCCATAGTGAGCCATTGTGCAACGCTTCATAGTTAGACATTGTACTGAATTGTGGAAGGAAATGTGTTGCCCCTAGATGTATGTTAGGGGACCGATATTGTGTTGGATTTAGATATATTTTGCGGGAAAGGAATTGTGTTGCCCCCAGATGTACTTTGTTGCACTTAGATGTATAGTGGGGGCAGGGAACATGTTACAATAGACATATTGGGAAGAATAGCCTTTCATCATATTAGATAGAGTTTTGAAGATCAGCCATGCGTAACACTAGACAGATTTGTGAATATTAGCTATGCGTCCCATTTAGATAGATTTGTGATTAGCCATGTGTCACATTAGATATAACTGTGAAGATTAGTGATGCATATCACTAGATAGAATTGTGAAGATTAGCCATGCGTGACATTTAGAAAGCATTGCAAAGATTGCTCATGCCTCACACTTTGACAGATTTGTGAACATTAGCCATGTGTCACACTTAGATCTGCGAAGATTATCCATGGGTCACATTAGATAGAATTGAGAGGATTAGCCATGCACCACATGTAGATAGAATTGTGAAGATTAGCCACATGTATTTCAAACCTTATACAACTAATATTAACAGAAAACAAACACATTAAATTCATCGTGATTATTCATTTGATTAAAATGTTTACGTTTTCCTTTTTTTAAACAAGAATTGTTAACATTTTGTTTTAGCAATAACTGATATATATGTATCAAAACCAGCCACTATCCTAAAAGTTACACATCTTCAATTAAGTTCAGTTTTTTAAAAAAGTGACCGCTCTAACAATGAGGTCGGGCAGCCCATTGAAATTCGCTGGCAAAAAATAACAGAGTTAAGAAACTGCCCCTGGTACACATAATCAGCAAAGAACCGTAATTGTACTTCCTGCAAGCAACAACAGTCAACGAATAGGTGTTTTAAAGAGACTTGTTCTCCTTCAAGCAGTATATGCATAGGTGCCCTCTGAGGTATAAAACCTCCCCATAGTGTGAATCAAATTAAATCTTATTTGCATACGCGACTTCATAAATCTTCCGTCAGGGCAACAAATGAAATAATTCCCGGGCGTATCCCTTTTTTAAGATCTGTGCAGAACTCACTATCCGATTTGTAGGAGGACCTCCTATCACAAGTATTAATCCAGTCATGGCCTAATAATTTCCTCTTCGTGACATCAAGGCACGGGACTCTCTTCTGATAGGCCATACTCCTCCAAAATTCTAAAACACTTCTTCAAGAACTATGTGTCGCTTCCAGATTGGAGTTTTAGCATATGGTTATACATTAAGTGGTAAAGACTATTTACTTTGGCCATTCATAACTTCAAATAGACATGAAGGATGTTCCAGCCAATAAGACTTGAGAAAGAAGCAAGGCCAAGTTTGTAACACAGCTTATAGATGGGAACGCAATTCGGTAAATTGAACACTTTCCGCCATAAGAAACCTTCTAATTAACAAAACCGTAGCACTCTGAAAACACTGTTATTTCACAGCCTTATAATAGACCAGGCATACAACTTTGCCCATAAACAAGAATCAATGGCATCAGAGTGAATCGACATAATTCTTTATGGATGTACATCATTTGCGCTCTTAAGTTTATTGGGCCTCATTACGACCCAGGCGGTAAGTTACCGCCTGGGTCGTACCTTTACCACCATGGCGTAAACTACATTTACGCCATGGTGGTTGGCGGACTTACCGCCCCATTCCGAGGTTGGCGGGGCGGTAAGTCCCCAATCCCCATTTACCCTTCCCCATTCCCATTTTTGCCCCATAGGGCATAATGGGAGTGGGGAAGGCGTTAATTACGCCACCGTAAATTACGGTGGCGTAATTAACAACAAGGTCCCTTAGCGCCATGGATTTTAACACCTGCTAAAAGCAGGTGTTAAATCCTGCATGGCGCTAAGGGACCTCGGAATCAGGCGGTAAGGGTCGGCGCTGTTTACGCCGCCGTAAACCCCTTACCGCCTGGGTCCTAATGAGGCCCATTGTTTTCTCCAGCAATACACTTAGAAGAGCTTCTAACCAACATATAACCTAAATATTTCACTATATGTTCAACTGTCAGTGCTTTCCCTTCTAATGTCCAAGTAATTTAGGAGTTTTGTTCCTAGGTCCCCTAAAGCAAATAATGCTAGTTTTTGAAGGGTTCACTTTTAGCCCATGTGATGTCATATATGTGACAAGTTTCCCTAATAACCTCTGTAAACCAACCTGGATCCTGTCTTGCAATATAATGTCATTGGCATAACTTAACCAACAGCATTTCTCATCGGCTGTTCTCAGCGCTACAAAAGATGACGTAGCCAGGCAGTCTCTCAAGTCCCATAGAGATTAAATAGGCAAGGGGACAATACGCACACATGCTGTAGGCCTCTTGCAGGGGGAATGGGAGCGGTTACATGGCCCTGTGCATTAAGTCTTACTTCAATTTGTGTATGAGCATGGATACAAACAGCAAATGATCTGGGAAATGCCAGGATCGTAACCTACGCCACAGTCTATGTCTGTCAATGATACCAAATGCCAGACTAATATCAACAGTCGCTACAAAAAGGGGATCAACCTCCTTACCTCCTGTCTGTTCAATTAATGGTTTTATAGTCATGCCATTAGCATCCGTACCGATCCTCCTTCTGAAGCCTGTCAGGAATATTGACAAAATATTAGATGTTCCAATCCAAACTTCTATTTCCTCCATTATGCAGTCTGAGAAGATCTTACTTTTAATGTCTAAGAGAGCTATTGGATGGTAGCTGAGCGGATCCGATCTTTCCCTTTTTTGATAAATGGGGATGATTGTCGAAAGATGCCAAGTGGCAAGAGACATTTTGGTTTGCAAAATACTTTTGAAGTGTAAAAAAAGTACAAGCTCCCAGGACCTATATTACTTAATCCATTATGGCCTGGGACAAGTGAATTTCAAGCAGATACAATGGCTTTATGGATTTGCTCCACTGATATATTTAACAACCACCTCCCTACTAATTCCTCTTGCCATTTTTCCATTATGTTTATGTTTATTAAATTTATATAGCGCTTTAACCCAAAGCGCTTTAAAGGGGCGTGGTACAAATTCTCAAAGTGCACCTACCACACCTGTTCCAGAATGGGATTAGTTAAAACCTCCTCTTGTTGCCCCTTTTCGCTCATAACCAAAGAACAAACGTTTTTTCCATTCTATGTCAAGACTGGAGGCGAGCATTATGCTTCAACTTCTATTTATTCTACTCTCCAGCAGTTTCAATAAAAGACACACCAAAGCACTGAACAGTATCTTCATTCACTTTTCTTCCTTTAAAACGACAATTCCCAGGATCTTAGTAGTTATGTCTTGCTCAGTCCATCTATGGCCCACTTCCTGTTCCTGGACTCCTCCTCTTCTTTTACTGCTCTTCAGCAGATAAGTACTTTTCTAATATGTCTCCGTAGATTGTGCATGTTTGAGTGTTTATTTGAGTGTTTATAATATATCATACAGATAGTTTAATGGGCATAGATGTATAGTACAATAATATTTGAAGGGACAACAGAGACTTTGACTAATGCATAGTACTTTAATATTTGAAGAGACAGAGTTCTGGACTCATAGGGCCTCATTCCGAGTCTGGCGGTAACCATGGAGTAAATAGCTCCATGGTTGGCAACCATGGAGCTATTTACTCCATGGAAATCCGGCATGGTGAATGGAGTAATTACCGGTCCATTGCAAGGTTGAAGGGACCGGTAATTCCCCATTCACCATAGCCCATCCCCATTCCCATTTTCGCCCCCATAGGGCTCAATGGGAATGGGGATGTCGGTAATTACGGCACCGTAAATTACGGTGCCGTAATTTACTCCAAGGTCCCTTTGCGGGATGGTTTTTTAACGCCTGCTAAAAGCAGGCGTTAAATGCCAACCCGCAAAGGGAACTTGGAACATGGCGGTAAGGGTTAACGGTCACCGTTACCATTAACGGTGACCGTTAACCCTTACCGCCATACTCGGAATGAGGCCCACAGACTATACGCATCGCGTGTCTGACAAGCGACGACAAGTCGGGAATTCTGAGAAGCAGGCAAACAAGGTAATCGTCCTGAGAGTGTAATGCAACGAGAACTCGATTGAGTTTTATTGCCATTTGAGTGTGGCAACAAGACAGGCGATTACATTACCAGCAAGCCCAGCGGCTTGTCCGCCTCGCAGCTGTATTGCAGCAGCAGCCACCACCCTCGCGGGGGCAGAGCTAAGCTTGTGCATGGTGCTCCGACCCCCTCCTTTGGAGAGGCAGAGTCAGAGCGCAACAACGCAATTTTGAATATAAAACAGCATGAGCAAGAGGTCCGTAAACCTGGCCCGGCGGAGATGGTATTGTACCTAATATCGCACAATATCATATCAGCGAATCCCGGACTACGATTGGAGAGCACAATAAACACTTGCTGCAGAAATTGCACGCAGCAGAAGCAGATCAGCTGATCCAGCAGCTCTGAGGAGACTGAAGTGGCGCACATGGCTGCAGAGCAAAGAGTAGCCCCTCTCACCAGATTGGGCCCCAGACAACCTGCCTAGAAGCAGGAGGCCACGGTTGAAAGCAAGAGTGTACTGGTGTTAGCCACTCAGGAAAAGAGAAGAATACAAAAAAATATAATAATAATAATAATAATAATAATAATAATAATAATAATAATAATAATAATAATATTTGATAATTGAAGAATAGTTAGATTTGGGAAGAGAGATCATTATCTCTAGCAAATCAGTTATCAAGCATCCGGGTGCAGCAGTGGCCGTGCAGAGACACCTGATTCAGGTACCAGCCACACAGCACCCAAAGGCATGTCGGAATTTGAGTGGAGTGAGCAGGAACAGCCTCTAGATCTCGCTGGTTTAAGGAAGTGCTGGGGAGCTTGTTGACGGATGCAGTGGAGCAAGGGGTGAAACCCCTGAAAGAAAGGCTGGAAACCCTAGAAGGTATAAGACTTAAAGCATCAAAGACACCGACATCACGCCCACAGGATGACCCATGAGAGTGGTATCTCTCAGCACTTACCCCAGCTTCTGACTGACTGGGCGCACTTGGTCCCCACCCCCCTGCAATTGTCCCCCTTCCCCTCTCCTGCACCTGTCTGCGCATTTGCACAATCTGAATTCACGATGACTTGAAGATTGTCTATCTGTTTTTCCCTTATCTCCCCTCCTTGCATGGTGGCACCTCAATGCACTTGGAAAAACTGCAAAATCGCTGTCAGACCTATTTGCTGTTATCTACACCGTTAATTGTATTATATGCACTTTTTCCATGCACCCACTCTGCCTGTGCAGACTTGTATCGTTCAGAAATTCAAGGACTCTGAATGACTGTTGTTTTTCCCCTTATTCCCACCCACCTTGAGCGCTTTGAAACACTTGCTTTGTGTGTAGGTGCTTTACAAATAAACAGTACCATACCATATATTACCAGTGCCCTCTGACACTTACCGGTTCTTCGCAGCTCCTACCGGCGGCTCTCCCCGAACTGGAACCAAACCACCAGCTCGCCAGACGCATCGCCACACACACGTCAGCTTATCTGCTCTGCTTCACACGCATTCTGCGTCCCTGGCATCTTCTGCAGCTCCAGTTGTACCCGGGCTTGGGCGAGGGCAGCTCTTCTCATTCCTCTGCTGTATGGCAGTCCCTGCTGCCTGCTTTCCATGAAGAGGGCTCCTGGTCCTGCGAAGTCCCTCTTGTCTCCTGGGATCGTTGCTGGTGTCTCTGCTTCTTGTCACAAAACAGCTGATTCTCTCCCCTCTCTCTTGTGATTTTGAGCTCCACCTTTTATACTCTTTACCATTACTAACAGGTTGCAGGTGTTGTGGGTTAGACTCAGTTGCCTGACCTTGTTAGTGTGACATGCCTGATCTTCATTACTAGATGCCTCCAGGCCACTCTTCGTTGTCCCAGTTCTAGAGTGATGATTGCCATAGAAAGTGTGCACTGCTCTTAGTTGCCTCTTCTCAGTATTTGGTGGAAAATTATAGGGAAGAATGTGATAGGATTGACAATATCCCATGAAGACTGTCGGAGGGTAGGGCAGGTCAGTGTAAGTGAAGCGGGATGCCCTGTCTCACCTTCAGGCACCCTCTCTCAAATCCCAATGGACTCTCCACCCAGGTGATCCTCCCTCGCTTGTCCACCCCCAGGGTCAGGATCCAAAAGCGTTGGTCCTTCCCTGGCCACCTGAATAGACAATCAATGGGGAGTAGATGTGAGAGTACCCTGAGCTTTCTCACACAGTGCATGATGACAAATGCCTGGCGAAAGGCCTGATTTGTGTTTTGTGGCCAGGCTTTAGGCAAAACCAAAAAACCTGCTCAGGCCTGTTAAGAGAGCTAACGAAACCTGAGGAACACAAGGGAATGGGAGAATACTGAAAGGGAATGAAGGAGAAGCATTACACTGATAGAAGTCTGAAGCTGGAAAGGAGCACAGTGCCAGAGGAAGACCAGACGGTGAGTACCGACTACTAAAAGTCTGTTAAAGAACTCTGTTTGAACACAGTAGAATAGGGATGGACTTCATAAGAATGTATTTTGGACTATTGTTTGCCAAAGGTCAGAACACTTCATGTTTTAAAACAGGGTAGTCAATGAGGACCAGGGTTTTTAGGAGGACAGTAATTTGCTGGTGATAAGTAGACAAGACCTTGTAGGAGGGAAAGGATGGTAAGACTAAATCCTGCATGGTTTTATTTTGACAGGATCAAACTGAATTAGACATTGATCATGATGGCAGATATATTGTATAGATATTTTTTGGAGTTGGCCTTCAAAGGTGATTAAATATCTAGTCTTGGCAGTCAATACTTATAAGGAGTTATAGATTGGTGCATATCTGTCTGTTGATGCAGAGGTCATAAGGACGAAAGCGGAGGCCTTTGAAGTTAAGTGGTGACTAAGAGGTGAATCATCTTGAAGATACAAGCATGTTTGCTCATTGTAGACTAGAATGCAGTGTTTCAGAAGAGGTCAACAGTAGGGAGCAAAATATCAGAGAACATGGAACAGATGACCCAGAATTCTTGCAACCTCAGATATGCTAGTGAAAGCATTTTCATCTATCAAATTTAGTGCTCTGTGAATTGACTGTCTCGTAACCTGGTGAGGAAGGATGCTAGTTTTTATTATTAGGTTTTAGAGATGATTTTTGGATTCTGCCAGTGGGTGCACAAGGAGCTTTCTTTCACAAAATCAATTACATCATTCATCTCTCCTGTCTAGTTCAGTGGTTAACCATACACAGATTCAAAATTACCTGATCTTAAGAAGGGTTGCTGGTCCTTGACGTTGCCTTTGATGGCAGATTTTGTGAACTAAATTTTGGGTCTGGTGACTAAGAAAGAATAAGAAAGGTCCTGTCTGATTCATAACGTTTAGCTCCCAAAAAGAACCCCAGTAACAATCCACTGATTCTGAGTTTTGAACAACAATCCGTCATCCTCACCCTAATAGAAGCTTAGCTTAGAGAAACCAGCTAGCCCACCTGCTCTAGAGACGATACTAACCTACTTTAAGATTCTCCACAGAAATCTGAGGCCTCTCCTTCATTCACAAATTATCAGTTCCTGTAACTCCAATCTATCTTTCACTTCCTACCCTCTCTGAAAGCTTGCTATTACAATGTTGCCCCTTCAAAAATATTCACCTTTTACACCCTCATTGTCTATCAACAACCTGATTCGATTTCAACAACATGTTTGCAGATCCTATTATCCAACTCTACATTTTCCATTCTGATTTACTTATCTTTGGTGACTTCAACATCTGGATGACAACCCTAACATAACTCAGTTTTTCTAAAAAATGAATGACCTTTGCTTCTAAAATAGGTCTATGGCACCCACTCACTGAAAACATCACACCATTGATCTGCTGTTCAGTGACACTGATTTCCATATACTGCTCTGAACTAAAAACTGATACACTGGTGAAACCATTTTGGCATCCCCTCCCCGTTGGCAAACACTCCTGCGTTCTGTGAGGGGTCATTAATGTAAGGCAGACAACTACTTGTGTTTTTCTCAGAAATGAACATTTTATTAAATGAAAAAGATGCAAATAAATCCTTGCTAAACCTACTCTAGATTGAGTTGCTTGTGTTTTTACAGACATGATTCAAACCTTTGGCGAACATTGTGGATTAGATTATTGGTTTTTGTTTTCACTGATTTACTGCTCCAGGTATAGTGTCTGCCCCATAGCTTGTTGAAAATAAAAAAAGATTTGGAAAGAAGCAGCAATTATCGTGCCAAACTTAGGTTTATAATTAAGTTCAGGTATTTTGGCTTAGGTAAAAGGAAAGAGGTGGTCAAATCACTTGTTTTTAAACTTCATTTATTTTTTTAAAAAATTGTAGGTGCAATGGGTTAAAAATCCTTGTTTATTTGGTCCTCTACACGTGTTTCCCCATCAAATAGAATGCTGGTTTTTCAGGAGGAAACATAAGGATGGGTTTGTGTGTACAGCAATCAGATTGATTGAACTTATTTTCAAATTTCCTTTAAGAATACTGTAATTCAGGGGCATATCTATAATAGGTCAAAGGAAAAAACAAGCGAAAAAAACAAACAAGTTTAAAGGACGTGAAAGAAACAGTTGTGATTTCAAATAGGTAATGATGGAGTTTTTGTGAAAAAAGAGTGTTTTAAAAAGGAGTTTTGGCCAACTTTCCCTAATAACGCAAAGTAGAGAGTTGCAAATGTAATTTCTTTTTCAGACGAGGAACTCCATATCTGGGCTCGACATCAGAGACAGGTGCCAATCCTTCCTGTTGGTTGGGGTGACCTGTCAGTTAAATCAAAAATGTTAATGTAGTTATAGTTGCAAATAGCGTTCCGAGCAACAAACAAAGGGCTTTGAAGCAAACGTGACGTTTGGTGGTTGAGTCACAATGACTCACCGATTTAAAAATGCATATGTGCATATGAGCACTACTCTCTTACGGAGTTCCCTGCCAAGGCTAAGAGCAAAGCGGATCACTATTAACATAAACAAAGATGGCCTGCACACAAAACAACAGAACATACAAAGTAAATCATAAACAACATGACTAAGTGAATAACAAACAACCAGCAAATTGGATGACCTTCACCTGTCCAGGTAAATCCCTTACCCAGGATTGTTCAAAGTCAATGTCACCAAATGTTTAAAAAGAATAATAAAGTCTTGAACCAGTTCTTGTAAGTTCCAAATGAAACAAAAGTGCACCAAACAAAAATCCACTGGTAACAGCTCTTTAGCTTTCATTTGAAAAGATCAATTTCCAATTACAGCCAAGGAAATAGCACAAATGGTAATCCTGGATGTCTTCCTTCCAAGATTGTTTTGCAAAAGTTCAAAAGAATAGATTAGCAACTTCTCCTTCTACAACTCTACAAGTGTTCTTAACCTCTGCAGTACATTTAGTATAATTGTCAGGATGCTTCTTCTCAGGTTGTTGCTTTCCTGTTGGCAACCTCCCTTCTACTACTGTTACCATAGAAACAGACTCCTTGGCTGTACAGTATGCCACTCCTACAAACAATTTCCCTGTGACATCCACTGACAGTATTATACACAACTACAGTTTTGGTATTTCTGCTTCAACTTTATATATTAGAATGGTTAGGCATTTTAGAAACAAGACACTTCGACCTCTACAGGTAGGCAAGGCACTCTTCTTTCCTATGCTCTAAGAAAAGGGCAGCCTCTTTGCCACTTCTATCTGCCTTTATGCTATAAGGATAATCTGCCTCTGCTTCCAGACTGAGTTTCTTTCAATTTCAACATCCTCAGTATTAAAGGTTATTTGCCCAATTTTCGTACAAGTACCCACCTCCGTTCCCCAGCTTTGTTCACACCTTCTTGGTTCCAGTAGCTACCTTGAAGTTGTATTGCTGCACTTCCAACTTCAGATGTTAATGTCACACTTATATCAGAGGAAACGTTTCCTTTAACAACTTAAACAGTTTGGTGTATTGATTTAAACAATGGTTTCTTCTCAATTTATTCACTATAGAAAGGGTTAGCCTCTTGGCTTGGGTAATGCGTGTTCTTAATGATGCAACAACTTATGGTTTAAAAAAAAATACTTTTTGTCAGTGTTAAAACCTTCAAAGGGAAAGGAGTTTTAGGCATACGTGGCCACTGTTTAAGGTAGATCTTCAACCTTAAGTCTCTGTAAGGGTTTGTATTACAATGTATTAAAGCAGAGATATTTCTACTCCATTCGGGAATGAGAAATGGTCTCATGCAACCTCCCTTCTATGCCATAAAACCTTGCAACAAGTTTGAAAGTCAACGTCAGAGTTTTCACAGTACTTCAGATAGTGTTCCCCTTTTATTGGAGACATGCAACCACTATGGCAGTTTGACAATGGCAAATGTAATGGTTTTCTGCACACGCGATAACTATAACTTGTATTAGAAATGCGTGTGATACAATTACATTGTAAAGAATAGCTTCCACAAGGACAGAGAGTTTATACTCGCTCCTGCATTAACGCAAGACACTTTAGAGCTGGTAACAGTTACCAGAAAGGTTTTATGATTAAACCTGAACACCAAGCTTCACATACCCGCTCCAGGAACACTGCAGTTGTGGGCGGCTTCAAGTTAATGACTTCTTCCACTATGGCTTTAGGCACACTTGAGACCCACACCCCTCTGCAGCACAGGTGTCTCCAGTCCAGCTATGACAACTGGGAGTTTCCTTCACACCTCTGTCCCTTGGCTTGCTTCTTGCTGCGGGCCTTGGGAAATCTGCTCTCTCCGTGTCTCGGCATCCCTTAAGTGGTCACACTTCCTCATGAACTGCCTGCCTTGTGCTTTCTCCTTCTGCTACTACTGTCGACATTCTCCTGCTGAAGCCTTTTATGCCTCTTAGGTGGGGCAAGTGATTTCAGGTGCAGGCCATTATTGTTAATTGGCTGGCCCTGGCAAAGGCTGCTAGGTCTAATTGCCTGTCCTCTACTTCTACATGCCTCCTCAGCTCTCTTCTTCGTCTCAGTCCCTATGGGATTCTGGGAAATGGAGTTCACTTTAGTGAAGTTACATTTTTACACTTCTGGTATAATTGTATTACCTTTTTATTTCCTTATTAGAGGAAGATGGTGTAGAGAAGGCAGTACTTTTGCTGTTCCCTATAGTGCACGCTTGGTATTGAGAAAGGCATTTGTTTTTAGGGATCAAAAGGGATCAAAAGAATTCTCTCGTTTCACATTGTAGGTTTAGATGTTAAAACCTTAGGTTTTACCACCTTAGTTTTAACAGGAGGTTGAGAGCTATTAAAATGACAGCAAGCCATAATGTCCTCTTGCATAGTGGATAGAATATCCCCTTCAGAGGAAAAATAATGTGTCTCATCCCACGGAATCTCCTCACTACCCTGGGCCCTTTGCTCCACCCAGTTGATCCTCCCGCAGTACACCACCCTCAGGGTTGGGATCAGGAAGAGCCTCGTGCTGGGGGGAGTTTTTAGCAGTGTTTTAGTGAGGGTTCCGTAGGATTCTTCACAGTTCCCTTCTACTACTTTCATCTCCTCCAGGACCTGGACAAACATATTCCAGTCCTTACCTTTCAGGTAAAGATCCCTATGCACCTCTTGCTCCCTGCTCTGACTCGTGCTGGTTCACACTTAACAATCTCAGCATCACAACTTTGGATGCAATTGCCCATCTCAAACAGATCAAGCTTTCCATCAGTGGAAATGTTACCAGGTTTACCCCTGAAGTGCTCCACTCGAAACATCATCTTTGTACCCTCCAATGAACTTGGTGCCACTCTTACAACCCTTCTGCAAAGTCTCCCTACCTCTCCCCTCTGAGCCCACAAAGTGCAGATAGAGAACACCATGCGATGCTCCTAACACTGCTTCACCTTCTTTATTAATACATTTCCCATCATTCACTATGATCTCTCTGTTACAAAATCTACTCTCAGAGCTGACATGTTGGACCCCTCCACCTCTTGCCTTCAACACCTCCAGTTCCTCTATTTTAATCCACACTCAGAGTTTCTTATGAAACTCCCCTCTGCCAAAACCTAAGAATCTTATCTTCACAACTTACCCCTCCATCTTCAAAGAGGTCACCTCCCTAAGATGCTGTATATCCTGCTCAACTCCTTCCTGTCCTCTAGAACTGCCTGTTATTTCTTTAAACAAGTGATCATTAACCTCCTTCTAATAAATCCCTTCTTTGACGTCTACGTACCACATAACTACTTCCTAATTACGAATCCCCCTTTCCAGCCAATCTCCCTGAAAATACAGTAACTATTGAACTCCAATTATGCTTCCATGACAGCAGTATGCTAGAATACAATCAGACATGCTTCCCCTAGACAGAAATGAATCTCTGAACCCCTATATTGTCAATGACATGCACATATTCACCCGCGACCCCCTTTGACCTATTGGCTGATTTTGACACAGTCAAACCACGTATCAATGTCTGGATGAGAGATGTCTAGATGAGAGGCTCAAACTAAACAGTGACTAAGAGCTCCTCCTTTCCAACCAAAACTCCCAAATATTGGCTCCCATCTTCCTTGCCTCCATCTCATGGCCTCATCCCTACAGCTTCACCATCAGTCGAAAGCCTAGACATCAAACTTGCCACTGAACTCTCACTCAGCCCCTTGCTAAATTCAATAGTTATCACTGTGTTTATTCAGCTGTCCACCCTCAACAAACTCCTCCAATACTGCATGTTCCCACAGTCGCTGTGCTGAATGCCCTTCTGTCCTCTAGGCTTGACTAGAATAACATTGTTTATATTGGCATCACGTTCTTCCTCATTAACTGACTCCAACAAGTCTAGAATGCTGCATCTCCTTCTCAGCCTCAGTAAAAGTAACCATATCATGCCAGATTCTTTAATTTGCTAAACGTCAGAGTTATTGTCCACACAGAAACATCTGTTCCTCTTTGGAAAATCTTCTGCAGGTCACATGAAGAGAACCTTTCTCTGTCTTCACCCCTCAACTCTGGAATCAACTACCTTTAGGAAATGGCTCCATTCCCAATCGTTCTGCCTCATGCAAAGCCCTGGAAACATGGATTTTTAAACAATAACTGTCCCTCAGTTCTGCCATCCACAATTTTGATACAGTGCCAAGAGACTATTATGGCGATGAACGCCACACTTAATTAAAACGTGTGGATTGTGATGGAGTTATATGTGACTTGAAGCTGTCATCTCAATGTTAAGAGCCATTATAGGGATAGTAATGGCCACACGGTGTCTAGTCAATGGATCGAATCTAAAGGGTCGACAGGTCAAAGGATCACATTTTTTTTTAAATTATGTATTTTTTTTAGGTTTTCGTTTAGGGAAAAAAGTGGTTTTTAGGAAAAAAGAGGGTTGGGGGGACCCCCCAAAAAAAGAAAATTCGATTCTTTGACCTGTCGACCCTTTGGTGTCGATCCTTTGACCTGTCGACCCTTTAGATTCGATCCTTTGACTGGCAACCAAGGCACACGTGAACATAAAAAATAGTTTTTCACTTCCTCCCTGTCTAACCTGTCAATTTTGCCCTGTTTTCTGTTTACATTAATCGAGAATTGTACACTAGCATGTATATGCTAATTAGCTCATCAGTTTCATGAACATACTTTAAAGAGTTTGAGTGGTTTGTTCATAAGGCCTCTGGTTCCAGGCATGTTCTGCATTACCATGATGATTTTCTTTCTTTGGGTTATGGTTCATCGGGTGTTACTTTAGCACCACAGATTGGATCAAAAAATATTGGTGTGGAAAATGTGCATAAATTCACATCCATTTTAGTGATTTATTATGCCATTTTGAATTGCCTAAAGGTGAATAATTGAGTGTGCCTTGGTTCCAATTGGTTGTACCTGCTGTAAATCTAATATAAAGTGTCCCAGACGTCTGAGGATTGACAGAGTAGTGTTTCATTTGCTCTTTTGTTTGTTTACATTGTGTGCATATTTTGTGTTACAGCGTTTAATGACTGTTATCAATTGTAATGGCGTGGACTTTATTGATGTACTTTAGTCAATGCAGGACGAGTTTTGGTGACTTTTTTTGTTTAGCTGAATGTTATTAGAGCATCCCCTTATGATGCAGCAAGTTGGGCTTTATCTGCTAATGTTATCAGCTAACTCACGGTGCACTGTAATGTTTTTTGTTGTTGCATTATTAAGCCTTATATTAGTGAACAGAAAGTGTGTCATCAACAGAAAGCTCAGTTATAATGTTCACCTTATATATGGTGATTAAACAAGCTTAATAATGACATTATTGGGGGCATTTGAGGTTGCTCTTGGCATATGTTGGCAGCACTTGCACTTATGATGCTATGCTTTACATAAGGTGACTCTAATTCATATTGAAAAAAAGATGGATGCCACTCTACTTGAGGGTAATTGCTGGCAACTTTATTGATGAAAAGTAACAGAGTATAAGCCAGCAGCAAAGTGCTCCTTCCCCTTTAGCCTTTGTCTCTCACTGGCCACTCATTCCACACTCTAGACTAGAGCTTTCACCCTGCCTTCAAGCAGCAACACTCCAGGCTGTCAGGGCAACAGTGTAATGGCATACATGCTAAGCTACATAACACATATCAAGGCTTTTTTGAGGTGTTCAAGGATGTACTTAGTCTTTGAGGGCTGCACATGCCAGGCTTAACCTTAGCATATGTGACTAGACGAGGCAAATGATGTCATTATTGGGGCTCCTAAGGCTGCACTTGAAATATGACGGCCAAAACCCATCCCCTTTATTAGTGGTGATTTGCTACTTACTTATATTCGGTTTACCTCCGCACAAGGTGCTGCCTTTATGCCATCCACTGAATGTTGCTAATCAATCAAGGTACTGATTTGGCATCGAATACAGGTGCTAGTTGTATTTGACCTTACCGTCCAAGCATTCAGGTCCATTCTTCTCTTGGTCAATTTTCAGGCCTTAGTCTGGCTTGTGCAAGAGACATCACAGCAAGTGTCTGTCTATGAGTGGGTAAGAATGGACCTGCACATTTAGCTAGATTGTACAGGGCCTAGATATGGTTCAGATAAAACAGCAAGATGGTGTTGTTAGCAGGTGCAACTGTCAGCGTGGATTGTGGCTTAACATGTAGAGCACATTGATACATATATGTATGTCTTGAATACTAGGCGATGCCTTGTTTAGAGAAGAATGCCACCATTTTGAATAAATAGTTTTCTATAGAGGCAGTAACCATATGGATAGACTCATTTTAGGGTAGGCTTCTGTTGTTTTGGTCCAATAGCATGGCTGTGGTTCAGTCCGTTAATAGAGAGCTGCGCATTTTGCCCTGTTGATAAATTGGGCACCAGTATGTTTGTAGTGAAAATTCTTCTTACGAGCAATACTAAGAGCAAAACATGTGGAGTCTGAAATTATGCAGAGGTGCTTTTTCTCGTTCCAGGATGAAAGAGTTTGCAGACCGGCAGCTGTTTCCAAGGTCCAAGCCGAATTCACAAAGCATTTTCCAACGTACTTATTAGGGGGGCAGAGGCCGACATTTTGTCATGAGATCGAAGACTGGTCACTTGGAGAAAGTACACTTTGTTCGCATTCAGGTGGGCCCCTGGGAAGCCTTGCTGCCCATATATAGCTGTACCCGAATGTTCAAAGGTAAGCCTTGAGTCCTGACATTCCCCATTCCTGGTGCATGCGGATTCAGCAGTCTTGTTGCAATTCAAGAGGCACCTTAGCAGGCTTTACCTGAATGGTGGTGCTTTTACTATGGTTTGGAGCTTTTACTATGCTTTTACTATGGTTTGGAGCACAGAAGTTGTTTGACATCCCATTTCTAATGTCAGTAAGCACTACGAAGACATGTGTGTACTATGGAGGCTAAAAAGCACTTACTGCTTGCTGCTTCCAAGAAAGGGAGGAGCTTTCAGAAAGCACCATATACTGCTTCATGTTGGGCCACTGCAGGAATTGGGCCGGATTTACATGAAACTATGATCTTACATACAACAAATGCTTCCCTGGATCCCTGTTCCAAGGAAAAACCTTAAGCACATGTCCCAAATGCTATAGGACTCTGCACCCCTAGTGATAAAATGCGGCGTGTGCACAGCCATCACTCTTCCAGACTAGCTATCTCGGAGGTTGGTGGGGTACCAATCAGAGCAAGCAGAAAGGACAATCCGGCCTGTCTTCCATGGTCGTTGCAAGCCTCAGACACGGAACCGTAAAAGGCCTATGGCCCTACCGCCAGCTTCATTCCTTTGGCTTGTGGTGAAGCATGGACCAAATGAATCATGGGCTTAACATGTCTGTGATCACTTTGTATCTGACAACTGGACTGGTAAAAAAATCCTTGCGTTTGACACTTTTTGCAGTCCTATCATTCATGGGTGATTCCACCCTATTTCCAATCCGACCGCCAGACCACATTTCCTGAGGCCATTCTCCCCCCGCCCCCCAGAGGAGGTGGAATGCCAAGGTGATATTTTTTCCAATTGCAGCACTGTAAGCGATTGTTAATATTTTAACACACTACTCATTCCACACGTTCGCCAGCCCCAAAACTTCCCTCTGAATAATAGGGTTTGCACACTGTGGTAAACATTGGGCCTCACTATAAGGTTGCCGGCCCGGTAACAATGGTACCGGTAAGCTTGCCGGTACTGTAGTTACCGGACCGGCTAACTACGAGTTCTGCTCGCGGGGTGCCTTTACGCCCACCAGGTCTGACCTGGCGGACCGGCACCTGCAAGCATACCATGTTGGATGCACCGGCACAATTCAGGGATGATGCCGGTGCATCCGTCCTCCACATTCCCATTGAGTCCAATGGAACTCAAATTGGAATGGGAACTAATATTTTCCGGCTCCCGGGATTGGGCAATTACTGGGTCTGCATGTATTTATTTATTTTATTGTTAAATGCGCAGGCCTAGCTCGAGACTGGCAGACTGCTGTACTCGGCGTGGGTAGCCATCGTTTGGCCTAGCATCTTTTAACACTAGTGCAGTACTGTGAGTTGTGGTCTGTGCGTCAGTCTGTGCATCTAGTGGGATTAGCTCTTGGTCAGGTGTCATTGAAGAGGGTCGGTGTGTGACAAGAGAACGATTGTTTGTGGGTCCTCACTTTGCAGACGAGTTGTGATTCAAGCCGGTTGGTTGATTTGCTGGACGAGGAGAACGTGCCAACAGATATGTGGCACTTAGCTGCAAGGTATGCTGGTGTGCTAGTTGTGAATTATGACTGCTTTGTAGATGATACATGCAGTCTTGAACAGTATCCTAGTCTGGGGAGATAGCCAATGTAGCTCGTATAGGATGGGGTGATTTGGTCAAATGTATGCACACTCGTAATATGACGTGCTGTAGCGTGGTTGTGACTTAATGATTTCTGTCACACAGGAGTACAAAGGAGTACAAAGGTGAGTGGTGCCTAAATCTCCTACTAAGCACCCAAACTGCTACAAAAGAGTGATCCCAATGAGAAAGGTAAAACAGGCACAGTTAAGCGACATACCCGCTTTGGCTTTTGTGGTAAAGTGGGCCAAGGGAAGGCTATACTCACAAGAGGGCTGTGAATGGGATTCAGTAGTATCCCAAACAGCAAAGTACAACAGTCCAAAAAGAGGGCATGTCCAATCAAGGATCTATGAAAATATATACTTTAATGAAATACACCATCTGCAATATTAACTAAATAGAAAACCCACCCCTGAGGAAAGAACACATACTATTCAAATGATAGAAAGATGCAGCATTCTGGGTAATGAATCAGGTGGTCTAACTCTTGTCTAGGGCCCAAAGGTAGCCAAGGGAGCAGATTTCAATAACACCTTTCTTTATTTATTGAAGGTCCGACGGCATTGAACTTAGCTTCTCGGTAAAGTTCATGCAGTTCGAATCAGGCTCCAATCCATTGAATACATTGTTCCAGACAGGAGCAGTTGTCAAGATGGTGTTGAGCTGAAGTTCATTACAGTTCAAAGACATCCAGATCGTGAGGGCCACCATGGTTGGTCTGATAGCGAAGATGCTGGTGGCTGGATGCAGCAGAGATATTTGTGGTTCAATAGGTTCGAAGGCTGCGGGTGCAACACTGAGCTTCAAGTTGGAGCCAGGCTAAAGACACTCTCAGCTGGCATGGTGCAATGGCAAACTTATTTGAGAGTGCAGAACAGTGGCTTGAAGATCGATAGAGTGCCAAAGACAAATGTGGATTGTCTTGTTGATCCAAACAGGGTTGGACGACTCAAATAACATCTCACAGTATTTTGACAGCGAAAACACAGGGATTCTGGCTGACGTCACTCTTAGATTGCTGCGAGTCCCAATTCAGGGACTTTATAATAAGATGTGTCCTTTTTCTCGGGCGCCACCAAGGAGGAGGCTGGCACACATTTCCAGGGGTCCTTCAAGACAGTGAGGTCCTGGTCAGCAGTGTGGCAGGCAGAGGTATACATCCTGCCCCAGCAGCAGGCCACCCTCAATGTTCCCTGGGGTTCATTGGGGAGCAGAGCTTGCCTCTGCCTTGGTCACTCAGTCTTCATCTCTGGCAGAGGCTTTGGAGAGTCAACTCTCCCAACAGAGGTCCTGTGAATTTTTCCTTAGGTGTTTGTTCCAAAGTGAAGCAAAAGACCCCTTCTTTTAAAGGCAAACATCTACAGGTTAATGGACAAAAGCATGCCTGTTTTAAGTTTGTAATCCCTGTTCTTGGAACAAGTGAACTTTACTTTCTGATATCACACCCAACATGCTTTGTGTTAAAGGAAGTGGAGGGAACATCAAGGAAGAGAGATAAAATGAGAAAATAAGGTGGAACCTTCCTCCAGCTGGTCTGAGCTCACTAAGTCTACACTTCCCCTGCCCCCTTCCCTTGTCAATAGCATCAAAGCCCCATTTGGTATGCAGCACCCTACTGTGAGGCTAGTCCTTTTGTGAAGGGTGTGCCTCTTCATTCCTGTACCCAGGACAGATTCCTGTGGTGTTACTGTCTCATTGAGGAGGGTGTTACCTGCTCTCTCTGAGAATCAAAGAGAGGCAACCCCTATGGATACAGACT
Organism: Ambystoma mexicanum; assembly: GCF_040938575.1. Taxonomy (NCBI): domain Eukaryota; kingdom Metazoa; phylum Chordata; class Amphibia; order Caudata; family Ambystomatidae; genus Ambystoma; species Ambystoma mexicanum. The sequence continues at coordinate 649,240,210 of NC_090934.1, read as the reverse complement.
TGCTGGCAGCAGCAGAGACAGCATTGCTGGGGGACTACATATAACCCTTCACCAGCTGAGCTGGGCTAACACATCTGACACTTCTATGATATCAAATGGATGTGGCTTGGATAATTTTGAGAGATACTAGCCAGTATACCTTAAACTCAGGTATGGCTTATATTTAAAGTTTAATGTGCTAGCAGGATAGCAACTCTCATAGTTTATGTGGTTTTGGAACAGGTGTGCATGTCTTCATTACAGCCCATGTGCAGCAATGATGTGGCTGTCACACCAGGTGCCAATATGGGCACATCTGACCCCTGAACCTGCTCTGTGCCACTGTAGAGCAGGCACTGCAGATCAGGATACTGATCCAGCAGGGCACAGGCGTTGAAAAGGCTCTGACAAGGAGCTTACTAAAGGGAAATCTGATTAGCAGATTTACTTTCTTGAGATAGAATTACCTCTATCATTTTTATTAATATAATAACAACATTTAAAAAAAGATAGGGCTTCTACACCCTCACCAGATAGCAATTTGTCACAGTTTTGGACTGCTTTAAGTGGAATGTTAGGAAAGGTTTTTCTTTTGGGAACTTTCCCTCCATAGTTTCTATAGACATCCAATCATTGTGCTTTGGTTTGCTTTGCTTTTTAACCTGTTCTGACTTTTTGAAGGGAAGTAAAGCCGTCAGCTTCATTTCCTTGCCTTCCACTCATTTGTTATGGGGACACTGATCAGTCCTTCAGACTAGCAGTACTAGAAAACTATGTTTCCCTTTTATCTTTAACATTGTTGTAACTTTTTAACATTGCACATTGCAGCTTACAATGCAGTGCAATGGGGATATTTTTGTATCACCCTGGCTTTTTACACTTGGCATTTTTGGTTACTTTTATATGTGCCGACAGATAAGCTGGTGGCAGCAGATATGTATTTTTCATGACTGTGTTATGTCTTTTGTGCACATTCGCGTTTACCGCATTTGGCTTCTTAACGTGGCTAGTGCCCTAAAATGGCCGTGCCATGAGATTTCCGCTTGTTCTTTGGACATATTGTAGTTTGGCATTCTTCCTGTCTTGCCAGGACTGGAAATCCCATATAAGGTCATGCACTAGCCCAGGAAAGCTGCTGATATCACAGACTAGTGCTGCCTTTGTGGGGGTGGGATCATCTGTTCTCCTTCACTATCCATGCTGCAAGTTAGTCTAGGTGTGAGGCATGAGTCAAACCAATAGTTGTACCGGGTTGGGCAACTACTGGCTGGTTGAATGGTGCAGATCCTTACCATTGGTGGGCTTGGACTTGCTTCCAGGCAGGATTTTGGTAAGAAGAGGACTCCTGCGGTCATTTCTTCGAGTAGTCATTGGAGCCAAGAATCCCTCGTAGACGAAGAGCACACTGAAGATCCAAAGAAGGAACCTGAAGAGGCCTGGCATCCCGCATCTGGCCCGGTGAAGCCCTGTTCGATTACCTGAACTCTGAAGACCCTGAGCAGTGCTTCAACCATTGGACTAGTGGGACCAACTAGTCTCGATGCCTTCTCAAAGATCCAGCCATCCTGAGGCTTCAGAAGTGTCCATGTACTGACCAGTTCTCTCATGGGCACTCTCGCCAGAAGCTTCAATGGTCTGTGGTTGCACTTTTCCTTCCAATGCCAGTGTCCTAGCATCAAGAGATTTTGTCCTAGAAAAGCTTCTTCAGCTGTGACTGGAAAGACGCCTTCTATGGGCTGTGTGCAGTGACCGTCACTGGAAATCACCTTTTCCCATCCTGTGAAGTGTCCTGAAGAGGCCTGCATCCGTAAACCTTGAATTTCTGTATTGCCAGGGGTTGCAACTCTCATCCGGACCTGACCGGAAGAATACTTGCACCGCAGCTCTTGGGCACCTCTCACTGGAACCCATCAAGTCATCTGGGAAAATCATAGTCAGGGGGTAAATGAACGCAAAGCATTTTTCCCTCCCTGTACTTCATATGATAACATTGGGAACAAGTCCCTTTGCATCCTAAAATTCTATTTAACTTCTCTTTTGGTCATCAAACCTAGATAGTATTTTCTGAAAGATAAGAACACAATTTACTTACCTAGTAAATTTGTTGAATATCTTCTTTGCACTCACCAACACAAGTTAAATTAGTAATTACCTACAAAAACTACATTCTAGGGGAAGTATTGTGGCTCCTGTGACTTTAATGTACTTACCTCCTGTGTTGATTAAGTATTTGGATGCATTTTAAGAACTTATGTGGAATCTATATATGTTTATTATTCATTATTGTGCGATATCACCTGCTAGTTTAATTTTTTTAGTGTGTGTAAAGGCCTAGAATATAGATTTGTATTTTGATACATTCCGGTCTAAATTGAATTCGTGTGTATTATATTATGTGGACTCATGGAGGGCCTGTGACTGCACTCACACTCTCCTCAGAATAGCCTTGACTGCTCTCCACGTTCCCCTTGATTGGGTTTTGACTAACCTCTCAGAGATCCCTATTCACTACAACTCGGGCGACCTCCTAAAATCTGTCCACCAGGCCACGTTCTAAAAATCTATCTTAACAGGGAGCCATGTGAGTGGCTAGGATCCCTGTTAGGAGGGCATTTACCCCATCAATGTGTGAGGCAACAAGGACCTGCACTACTGTCCAGAGACCTGTGGCGGGATGAGGGTTTGATTTTTTGCAAAGGGCGGAGATGTGGAGTCAGGCATGATGGGCCTTCTTGGCAATGTTTTTCTGGAAGGACAGGTTGCTGTCAATGGTGAAGCCTAAGGATTTTGCTGAATCTGAGAGTTGACGATGAAATCCCTCTAGGCATGTACATATAATTTATGATATGATATGATAGGTTATTGCTTCCAAGGCGAGCACATTGCCCCTGAGCTATCCTTCCGAGATTTCATTATTGGCCTTCATTCTGAGTTGGGTGTAGAGCAGTAAGAATGCAGTAGTAATAACGTTACCGCTGCATTACCGCACCGTTCATCTATGAGTTTGCCTGAAATTTTGAGGATTCACCTCCAGCTATGAGCTAGAGGTAAGTCTTCTTCTACCTGTCTACCAACTTTCGGTGTAACTACTGCCACTGTAATTCCACCAAAATCCTGCTGCCATCAAATGTAATCCGGCAGTAATACCGCTGGCCCAAGTTGCAGTAACAGTAATTCCATTGGTGGTATCTCTGCGCATTTACCATCAAAATACCACCAAACCTGTAATCAGGCTGCTTCTGTCATTATAAAACATCGATTGCATTCCAAATGCTTTTTTTTACAAAAGTTCTGCAATGCATCTGTTAACTATTTGCAGACATCAACTTTTGCATTGTGACAATTTTGACTGGTGATGACAATCTGTCTTCCTACTCAAATAACTCTATGATCGTTTTCACTGTGGCAGGAGCCATTTTAGCCCGGATGCCTTTAAACAGGCACTGATGCACTTGAGGGCTGAGCACAAAAAAACACCATTTCCACGACAGAGCCCTGGATCGTGTATAACATTGATTGCCATAAATCAGAATATTGAGCGTTGTGAGCCACCGTTTCAGGCTTTGGGTGTCTTCATGCCAACATGCCCATTCCATTCGTCAGGTGGTTGTCCAGTCCTTATTTTTTCTTTGCATTCTGGGACTGGCAATTCCCATTATGAACTCAGCACTACAAATCACATAATGAAAAAACAAAATGAGGTCTGTGTCAACACCCACCCAATGAAAGGGGGCATGTTGGTATGCACGTAAAGGACCAGCTCGCAGTCAAAGGTGAACGTACATTTCTCAGCAGAGTTGGGTGCTCCCATAAAAATAAAAAAATGTAGGAGGAGCGCTGCTGCACTTATGAAACAGAACTCCACATCCTTAACGCTGATGCAGGGAGAGAAAGCTTCAGGCTAGTACTTGCAAACATGTTGAGCTTATTACATGTTTTAAGAGCGCCAAACAAATTCATAACAACCCACTGTGGATAACTAGAGGTGAAGGCGGGGCGCGGGATGGAAGCAATTGTTGAATTATAATGGAAAGTTAATGGCAGAACCTTTTCAGTTAATTGCAGGGATATAATTACCTCGGATCCAGCCCTCCATTCTCTCAAAACACATCTGAAAGACCTCCTGGAGCATAACTGCCTCATAACGATTAGCGATTGTTTGTGGCTGAAAAGCGGCAAGGTCTGCAATTGTGTACATTGATTGGAGGTGCCACGTTAGACGTGCCCAGATAATGCGTTAAAACAATAAAGGCCTGTGGGCGCCCCGTCTAAAACAAACAACCTATTAATCATTAATCCAGCTCTGACGAATGGCTCGCTGTGTTTTGCCGAGTAGTTTGAAACCTTGTAATGTGTCACACTGGTTGTAACTAGGGACGATGCTGCATTTCTGTGCCAAAGGGCAGAGCATTGTTATGGGGGGCCCGCCATGTGTTGTGTAGTGAGCCCTCCTCTGGGCATCGCCCCTTTAAGGGGTTGAGTCCCTCCCCCATGTATTGCCCTTTTAAGATGGGCCATGATGTCGTCATGGCCCAAGCCAAATAAAAGGGAGCCCTGCAGGCACGTGCGGGAGACACAGCTGCGGACACCATGATGGACTGATCTGTGTGTATGTCCTTTATTGTGGCCTGCAGGCCCGCCCTGGATACACAGGGCCTGCAGACCACGTTACCATGGGGCCCCCCTACACAGCAGGCAGGACGGGGCTGTATGCAGTGACACTGTCAGCCTGGCCGCATACCGAGGCACTTAAGCCTACACAGTGCTGGTGTCCCATAGCACTATAGGGTGGGGCTGGTACGATGTCCCATGGCCAGCCCCCACCCATGCAACCTCCGCGACCCGGAGCCTCCTGATAATGGTGTCCCATAGCATACTACGGGGGAGCTGGTACGATGTCCCATGGCCAGCTCCACCCTCTAACATTGGCGACGAGGATGCCGTCTCTCTCTCAAGAGGGTAAAGGAGAGAGAGAGGACCACGAGCACACGAAGTGCAAGCAGTCTCTACATTCCTTTCAGGACAGCACCTAACCCTCACTGCAGCCAGGAAGGACCCGCGCTCCACCGCACATACTACGGTAATAGCCCGGGCCAACCTACAGTGAGGTGCATCCTGCGGTGCCTGGCAAGAAGGAGGGAAAAGTGGAGCGGCCACAGCCGCAAAGAAAGTGGCGGTTCCTGGGGAAGAAAGGGATATTCCCCTTTCCCTGCGGCACCCGCCGTAAGCCAGGGAGAAAGGGCCCTGTGCCCACACATTGTGAAGTACGGTGTCGGCCACACGATAATGTAGGCGGCTCCCCCCCTCTAAGAACTGTAAAGAAGGTCCTGCGGCCTCCACCGCAACTGTGATGACGTGGGTCGTCACCCGTGTAGTTTGGGAGTGACACGCTACCCCCGAAAAGGAGGATGCCCGGTGGCCAGTGCCGCACCGAGATTCCCGAAGTGGCGTGATCGCCATGAAGATAAGAGTTAGCAGCCTCTGCCGCAAAAGGGGAAGCTGCGCGGCAACCGCCGCACGGAAGAAGTAAGATGCCCTTCTCCCAACCGCCGTGAAGTGGAGGCAGCGTCCCCCACAACAAGGAAAACCCCAGAAGAGGAAGCCGGCTCGCGGGAAGGAGGTGCGCTGCCCGCCCCTCTCTTTTCCCCCAGATGAGGAAGCCTGTCCTGCGGGCCCTGCTGCAAGGAGACCTTAGCTGCCCCCCCCCTGTATGCCTGCACCACGTGTCAGGACAGAGGAAGAGCAACACGAGCCGCAGTGGGGAAAAGCCACAGCTGCCCTTCCCCCACCCGCCATGAAGGAGAAGCGGCGTCCGCCGCAACAAGGAAGAACCCCAGTGGAGGCATCGCTCGCGGGAGAGAGGTGAGCTGCCCGTCCTCCCCACCTCAGAGGGGAAGAGCAACGAAGAGGAGCTGCCCCTCCCCTTCCCGCAAGCCGCACAACACAAAGCACCTACACAGGCGGCTCCCGCTGCAGGGAGAGGTGAGCTGTCCCTCCCCTGCATGCCTGCCAGCACCACGAGCCGGAGGGAAAGTGGCACGAGTCACGGTATGCTCCAGAGCGGAGCGAATAACGAAGCATGGTGCCACTCCCTGGCCCTCCGCAGACTAGGGCCACCGGCGGGAAGTGCTACTCTGCTCCGGGCGGGAGCAGTAACAGGTTGCATAGACTCGATCTTTGTTGGAGCAATGTGATGGGCATCGGCCCATGGTGGGCCCGGGCCCCTGGGGACGGTGAAGTGCTGTCCTCCATCTTGCATCACCGGGGGTTTAGAAATGCAACACCCCTTCGTGGCTGCCCAATCAGGCACCCTCTACTGTTGTGTAAGTGGCACCCACGAATATGGCCAACACCAAGTCGACACATGAACCCTCCTCCGGTCCAGAGTTGTGATTGAAAAGCGACAATTACGACAATGCAGTTCCTGGGCACAGTGGTGGGGAGTGGCCTTGAAAGAAGAAAGGAAGCAACGGGGCCCCGATCACCAGAACAAAGAAGTCAGACCCCCTACCACGGAAGCCACCCTGAGTGACTGCTCAACAATGTCTCCAACACCATGCAGGCCACTGCAGTCACCCTGGCTGACCAACAGGTGGTTTTGACGTCGAACCACTAAGGCTCCTGAACTACTGGCCACTGGTGCTGGCCACATGCAATGCCATCACAAGACGGAACTATCACCAAGAAGCAGCGCAGCCGACAGGAACTTGGTTGCAGATCATGACGAGTGCTTGTGCGCCCTCCTGTGCCCTCGAAGGAAAGAGGAACTCCCAGCTGGGGGGTAACATAGCCAGAAAAGGGGTGAGTGATGGCCAGCCACCCCACACCCTGTTGTCAGCATGAGGAGCAGCCTGGAGCCCAGAGATGCCCAGAGGGACGCAGATTGCTCCCCTGCCCACATCAAGGGACTATGCCAATGTGGCCCCTGGTAACGGCTGGGTGCGGCTTTGCCGGCTGGGAACTGTATTGTCATTGCATCAGTCCGCAATGGTCGCTCATGGGTGATGAACTGATCTCCAGCAAGTCCTACCGTAGCTTTAAAAGGACTCAGTACATTGTGTTTTGATGCTGTAGACTGGCATAGTATACACATGCTGAAAGTGGTCTCAGTAAAGGACAGCAACGTGAAGAGGTGCTCCTGCATGTGGTGGGGATGATCTAGGTGGTACCAGGGATTACCCAATAGCGTTGTGCAATGATGGCAGGTCCGCACCCCAGGTTAATAAAGGGTTTGATAGTATGTGGTCCATACACAATAAGGTGCGACCAGAGGTGCTAATAGCACGTCCTGTTAAAGATGGTACCTCATCTCCGAAGTAATGTTGTTTTGCATTGAGAAAGGGAGGTGTGGGAAAATTAGTTATGTTACATGACAGTTGTTTTTGTTCCTTATGAAAAAGGAGGGATGTTGTGTAGTGAGCCCTCCTCTGGGCATCGCCCCTTTAAGGGGTTGAGTCCCTCCCCCATGTATTGCCCTTTTAAGATGGGCCATGATGTCGTCATGGCCCAAGCTAAATAAAAGGGAGCCCTGCAGGCACGTGCGGGAGACACGGCTGCGGACACCATGACTGACTGATCTGTGTGTGTGTCCTTTATTGTGGCCTGCAGGCCTGCCCTGGATACACAGGGCCTGCAGGCCACGTTACCATGGGGCCCCCCTACACAGCAGGCAGGACGGGGCCGTATGCAGTGACACTGTCAGCCTGGCCGCATACCAAGGCGCTTAAGCCTACACAGTGCTGGTGTCCCATAGCACTATATGGTGGGGCTGGTACGATGTCCCATAGCCAGCCCCCACCCTTGCAACCTCCGAGACCCGGAGCTTCCTGATGCTGGTGTCCCATAGCATCCTACGGAGGAGCTGGTACGATGCCCCATGGCCAGCTCCACCCTCTAACACCATGGACATCCAGCAGGCCCTCTGAGTACCATGGTCACCGGCACTGTACAGGCCCAGTGCCTGTGGGGGTTGGGGCCTGCCCTGGTCATCCGGCAGGCCCCATGGTGCTATGTGACACCAGCACCACCGGGAGGGGGGGTTGGAGCAGCGCTTGCCATGACCTCTGCCACCATGCTGGCACGAGGGTCCCATGGCATAGCGGTATGCATGCCGGTGCCCCCATGTGTAGGCCTGCAGGCCTACATAAACGAGACCCAGACTCAGGAGTTCCTCTTCTGGAGTCTCCGGACGTTCTGTTGGGCGTGTCTGCAGAGGCTCCTTTTATTAGCTTGGGGCCATGACACAGTCATGGCCCACGTTAAAAGGGCAACACACAGGGGAGGGACACATTCCCTTAAAAGGGCAACATACTGGGGAGATTCCCACACCACACTCCTCCTTTTTCATAATGAAGTTACTAAAACCACAAACAATCCCCTCCCCCTGTTACAAAACATCACTTCCTGGACGACTTCAAAATTCTAACCTTGACAGCAAATACGATATGCCACTGCTACACACACAGACTCCCCTAACCATAAACAGACTACACACATTAACATACTCTACACCTCAACCCCGGGTGAAATTTGCGGTTAGCGAACTGCCGGTGGAAGGTTCGCAGTTCGATCATGTTTTCCAAGACCCTTTATTAACCTGGGGCCAGTGGAACTTTCACCACCGAATGACACGATTGCCAACCGCTGGCACCCTTGAGAGCATGACTCCGTACTTACGGGAATACAGCCTCACATCCATTTAACTGGGACCACTTTAAGCACACAATTTGCACGCTGGCCCCCAGCATCTAACACATGGCCATTGAGTCTCTTCTGCACAATTGCAGAACTGCAGGAGACCGGTTGCCGTGGTGGCAGCGTCCGTTCAGGATAGTCCTTTCAAACGGGTCCAGGGCAGTTGATGTTCTAGTTCAGACGCTGGTAAAGCCGCCTCTGAGGGCACCAGGGGCCACATCGGCTAAGTCCCTTGATGCTGGGGCAGGCAGCGAGACGCAGATGGCAGGTCGTCCAGGCTGCACCACAGGATGTCAACAGGGCAGTGTGTCAGCATATCTCTCACCTCCTTCTTCTTGGCTATCCTCCGCCAGGCAGGAGTATCTCTTCACTGTCATGAGACAGGATGGCGCACAAGCACTCATACAGAGCTGCAACCGTACATTGCCTCATATCACTTCTTCTCGGCGGAGGACTGTTGCGAGTCCTTGGTTTGCCCGACATAGATGACAGGGTGTCTAGGCCATTTCTCCCCCTTCCCCAGGCAGGAGTTACTGCTGCTGACGGGGCAAGTGATGCCCCAGTTCAGAGATTGTAGGAATTGTACCCAGGGACACATCGGCCTGGTGCATGTATAGCAGGCCCGGCAGGGCGCACACCAGTAGCAGGACGATGAGACCACTTGCACAATTTTTCTCCTAGGTTGGAGTGTGGGCAGGAAACTAACACTAGCAAGGGTGCCCAGAGGCAGAGTGTTAGGTCCCCCTCTTTCTTCAGCTCCCTCCATCGGGCATGAGTAGGTGGCATCACACTGCCCGCAGTAGAGAGTGCACACCAGTGGTAGGGCTACATCGGTGGCAAGCTGTCACATCCCTGCCACTTCCTATGTTTCAGTGCCACCGACTTGCGCATTTGCATTGTCCGCCGTGCAGGTATGAGGCACACCAGGCCGTGCAAGGGATCTCGGCACTGAGTCCGCTATGATCGTTCTCGGGGCAGCACATCTCCATACAGACTTGCACTTACTTGTTGCCGTGCTGAGCATAGGATGACCACTCATGATATTATGCAGTGTCAATATTGTCAATATTCCTTTTCTACAGTCCTCAACCCATGACCACCCAGCTGTCATCACCGAAGACACCCTTGGTTATTGTCCACGCTCTGGTGTGGACCTGCTGGGCATTTCCCCACTGATGTTTCCTCGGACCAGGATCAGGCCTTTTGCCTGTTTAGTGTTCTGGTCTAGAGCGCTCACGTTCTCACCAACGGTGGGCCCCAGGATCATCGGGAGGTCATGGGCTGCCTTGTGTTTCATCACACCGACATGGAGGCACTACCCCCTTTCCACCAGATGGCAGCCCGGGATCCGCCTGCATTGCAGGCTGCCGCATTCTTGGTGACACTACACCACAACAAACCTATGCAACCTTCACATGTGAGTGCGTGAGTTGAGAGATCCTTTGCCAGGATGACAGTCTGTTGAGGTGAGACAAATGGGCTGGAGGGGCCATGGACGGTCTGTTCGATGCCAACTTCCTTTGGACTTATCAAGTTTTTGAGCGAGGCAGGGTTCCCTCTGGCACTAGTGCAACCTCAGTACCGCCAACTTCAGTACCGCACTTCTCCTTTTGCACCCCGGAGCACCTTCCATGTGCACCCTGACCTGTAGCACTTTCTTGTTGCTTTTGTCCCCAGCCCCCTCACCAGCAATGGCACGAGATTGATTAGGGCCAGTTACCTAGACAGTCTGGCTTGTCAGTTGGGGAAACGCACCCTTATTTCAGCTGCACATGGCCCTCTCCTCCTTCAGCCTTGAACCAGAGATGCAAAATGCTTCACTGCCAGGCCGCAAAGCAGACTCCCTTCTGCACATGTCCAGGCTGGAGCAGTGACGCACCACCGTCCTCTGTCCATGTCACAGCGACGTTGACGAGCGCCACTACAGACCGCTCCTGATGAGAGTGACAGACGGAGTGTGCTGTAGGCTAGGCACTCTGTGGTGGTGCCAGGACATCTTTCCCTTTGTTGTTGGAGGCAGGAACACTTCGTCCTCCCCACTGTCAGTAGCAACCGCCTGATGGCATCTCTCCTTGCAGTGGAAGTTTCTCTTTGTTTAGTTTTTTCTGCTCCTTCACGGAGCTGCACACTTCACCACCAGCGGCCCCGGGGCTGCAGATCCAGCAGAGTGCTGCCCACTTTTCCTGTTGAGGCAGGCAGCCTCTGTTCAATCGATTCACCGCCTGGCCTGGGACAGTTGGGACACCCACCCTTGGGGTAACTTTGGTTTTGTTGCATGAGTGCTGGGTGCATTGTGCCTCCTACTGAAAAGCGCTTGGCCCGCCTACTACTTTGAGACAAGTCTATTTGTATAGCTTTAAAGTACTTCTTAATACTGCTTCTTCTTTCTCACGCTTATGCCAATAGGCTACTCAGCTGTCAGCACACACTTTCAATCATTACTCTTGAATTCCAGATTTGACTTTATCTGGGCCTGGAGCTTGCTGTCTGATGGGAGGAAACTTAAAACTAGAAAGAGATTTAGCTGCTGCGTGTTTTCTGCATAGCAAAATGAATTTGAGGTCTTGGGCATTTTAATACTAAGAAAAGAAATGGTGCCAAATCTCAAACCCCTTTTTCATAGAAATTGTGGAATGCGCCAGCCCAATTTTTTTCTTGGCTGGTGGGGCGGTCACTTGACTCCCGACAGCTCTGGGCCGGAGCATATGTTTATTTCGGTTGCGGTCGCTTTCTCTCTGTTGTTGCGGGAGAGCACTCAGGACCTCCCCACTACCAGCAGGCACTCCTCTACCCATTCCGGGCGCCAGGTGCTGCCTGTCCCAGCACAGCAGCTGCACCAGCGTCACTGCCTTGGTTGGGGGGCGGGCCATCTACTTCTTCCTTTGTTATTTCTTTTAACTCTGACTTCAGAGCTTCACTCCACCGCCGCGGGTCCAGGATCACAGTGGGGCTCAAGCGGCAGCGCCACGCCGGATGATGCTGCCGCTTATGGGAGCATTCACCTCCCGTCCTTGTGGGTAATGCGGGCATTGCCGCAGGGCTGCACCTCTACCCGGTCGCGTAAGCACCCTCTCCGCAGAAGGCAGCGTCCGGGGAGGGGCACCAGCTGGCCACTCTTCATCTCCTCTGGGAAGCCAGCATAGTGGCTGAGGCACTGCCCCGCCACAACTTTCTCTTTTGGTGGATGCCGAGCCCTGCCACCCACTTCAGCACCTGGAGGGGTAGGTGCTCACTTGTCTGGTTCTACTGGAGCACTTGATGATCAGCATGCGGGGGAGTCTGCGGCCAAGCTCGCATCCCGGCCACATGAGCACCCTCCAGAGAGGGCCGCGGCTGGGGAAACTCGCCGACAAGGCTCCCAGCATTGTCCTTTGTCGCCACACCCCGCAACAGGGACAGCTCCTTCTCCGTTACTCGCGCACAGGGATACATGCCGCTTGCAGCTTAACTCCACACAGCAGGGGACAGCTGATCGCTCCCCCCCCTCTTCCTTCCAAGGAAGAGGGAAAACACACACGAAAGAAGAACACACGACAAACAGATAGGGAGCTCCTCGGGGTCCCACCTCCGTCGCCAATGTTAGGGTGCCCGTCACGGACATCCAGTGGGCCCCCTGAGTGGCAGGGTCACCAGCATTCTACAGGCCCAACGCCTGTGGTGGTTGGGGCCTGCCCTGGTCTCCTGCAGGCCCCATGGTGCTATGTGACACCAGCACCATCAGGGGTGGGAGCAGCGCTTGCCATGCCCCTGACCCAGCAGACCTCTGCCACCGTGCTGGCACAAGGATCCCATGGCATCGGGGCATGCAGGCCGGTGCCGCCACGTGTAGGCCTGCAGGCCTACATAAATGAGATACAGACTCAGGAGTTCCTCTTCTGGAGTCTGCAGCCGCTCTGTTGGGCGTGTCTGCAGAGGCTCCTTTCTTTAGCTTGGGGCCAAGACACAGTCATGGCCCAGTTAAAAGGGCAACACACAGGGGAAGGACACATTCCCTTAAAATGGCAACACACTGGGGTGGGTCCCAAACCACAAGCATGAGACAGTTGACCACAAAAACCAAGGGGCAGCTCGCCTCATAAAACTAACTCAAAAAGAGATGTTTGTTTATGTCACGGGAAGGGTAATCATTCCACATCAAATCGCATGCATGATGTCATGCCCTATTCGGGAGATGCTAATAGAGACCGGGTATTTACTTTGCCTTCTGGGTCTTGTAGTGTGGCTTTCCTCAGTATAAATGCCTCCAAATGCAAAGAAAAACAGAACGCGATCACAATGACCCAAACAGAATCGAACGGATTAGCACGTCTGAAAGAATCATGAAGAGGTGCCAAGTTTATTTGAAACCCCAGCCTTCCCCAACATTTTACCAGAAGCAGGTTTATATACCGAGATGTGTCGGCCTATGGATCACCAGAGCACCTCTCAGATAGAGGCAGTTAGACCATAAGGGCATTTGGGCAGACACCCAAGGTGTCACCCTCACGGGTAGCAGTGGTTGCCGTTTGAGCCCGAAAAACATAAAATAAGTCAGGATTGCTTAGTTCACCTGCAGTGGTAAATCGAACAATGTTTACAGGGGGCCTTTATTGTCATAGAAGAATTTCTATCGTGAGGTGCTGCACATATAAATGATGTAGTGTGTGGAGTCCAGTTGGGAGCGAATTTCAGAAAAGCAGAATATGAGGTGGAAAAAAAAACATGTGCTTGGAATACCTCACTGTAAATTCTTGATTTTAACTTATCTACATCAAACATATTTACAAATAAAAATGGGCAGAGCGATTAAAGCCCTGATTCACTAATAATATTTTTTTGTGTGTATAATTTATGCATGGCTGACGTTTTGTCTATGTTTCGCGTAATATACGCCTGAAAATGGGGAACGGTGTAAAACCCGGAACAGGCCGGAACGGCCCGGAACGGTACCCTAAAATATAAAACGGCAGCAAAACTCACCTGAAAATGATGCAAACACACATGAAGAACATTTTGGAAATGGGATAGGTTGAACAATGTGCTGTCATTAACCCATTACTGCCCAAAATCTAAATTTTAAGACGAAAAAGTACCCGGAACGGCCCGGAACGGTACCCTAATATATAAAACGGCAGCAAAACTCACATGAAAATGATGCAAACACACATGAAGAACATTTTGAAATGGCAAAGGATGAACAATGTGCTGTCATTAACCCATTACTGCCCAAAATCTATATTTTCACACGAAAAAAACCCGGAACGGGCCGGAACGGTACCCTAACATATAAAATGGCAGCAAAAAGCACCTGAAAATGATGCAAACACACATGAAGAATATTTTGAAATGGCAAAGGATGAACAATGTGCTGTCATTAACCCATTACTGCCCAAAATCTATATTTTCACACGAAAAAAACCCGGAACTGGCCGGAACGGTACCCTAACATATAAAATGGCAGCAAAAAGCACCTGAAAATGATGCAAACACACATGAAGAACATTTTGAAATGAGAAAGGTGCACCAATATGCTGTCATTAACCCATTACTGCCCAAAATCTACATTTTATCACGAAAAAGTACCCGGAACGGAAAGGGCCGGAATGCTACCCTAATATATAAAATGGCAGCAAAAATCACCTGAAAATTATGCAAACACACATGAAGAACATTTTGAAATGAGAAAGGTGCACCAATATGCTGTCATTAACCCATTACTGCCCAAAATCTACATTTTATCACGAAAAAGTACCCGCAACGGGCCGGAATGCTACCCTAACATATAAAATGGCAGCAAAAATCACCTGAAAATTATGCAAACACACATGAAGAACATTTTGGAAATGGGATAGGTTGAACAATGTGCTGTCATTAACCCATTACTGCCCAAAAGCTAAATTTTCAGACGAAAAAGTACCCGGAACGGCCCGGAACGGTACCCTAATATAAAAAATGGCAGCAAAACTCACATGAAAATGATTCAAACACACATGAAGAACATTTTGAAATGGCAAAGGATGAACAATGTGCTGTCATTAACCCATTACTGCCCAAAATCTATATTTTCACACAAAAAAAAACCCGGAACGGGCCGGAACGGTACCCTAACATATAAAATGGCAGCAAAAAGCACCTGAAAATGATGCAAACACACATGAAGAACATTTTGAAATGGCAAAGGATGAACAATGTGCTCTCATTAACCCATTACTGCCCAAAATCTACATTTTAACACGAAAAAGTACCCGGAACGGGCCGGAACGCTACCCTAATATATAAAACGGCAGCAAAACTCACCTGAAAATGATGCAAACACACATGAAGAACATGTTGAAATGAGAAAGGTGCACCAATATGCTGTCATTAACCCATTATTGCCCAAAATTTACATTTTATCACGAAAAAATACCCGGAACGGGCCGGAATGCTACCCTAACATATAAAATGGCAGCAAAAATCACCTGAAAATTATGCAAACACACATGAAGAACATTTTGAAATGAGAAAGGTGCACCAATATGCTGTCATTAACCCATTACTGCCCAAAATCTACATTTTATCACGAAAAAGTACCCGCAACGGGCCGGAATGCTACCCTAACATATAAAATGGCAGCAAAAATCACCTGAAAATTATGCAAACACACATGAAGAACATTTTGGAAATGGGATAGGTTGAACAATGTGCTGTCATTAACCCATTACTGCCCAAAATCTAAATTTTCAGACGAAAAAGTACCCGGAACGGCCCGGAACGGTACCCTAATATAAAAAAAGGCAGCAAAACTCACATGAAAATGATGCAAACACACATGAAGAACATTTTGAAATGGCAAAGGATGAACAATGTGCTGTCATTAACCCATTACTGCCCAAAATCTATATTTTCACACGAGAAAAAAAAACCGGAACGGTCCGGAACGGTACCCTAACATATAAAATGGCAGCAAAAAGCACCTGAAAATGATGCAAACACACATGAAGAACATTTTGAAATGGCAAAGGATGAACAATGTACTGTCATTAACCCATTACTGCCCAAAATCTACATTTTAACACGAAAAAGTACCCGGAACGGGCCGGAATGCTACCCTAATATATAAAACGGCAGCAAAACTCACCTGAAAATGATGCAAACACACATGAAGAACATGTTGAAATGAGAAAGGTGCACCAATATGCTGTCATTAACCCATTATTGCCCAAAATTTACATTTTATCACGAAAAAGTACCCGGAACGGGCCGCAACGCTACCCTAATATATAAAACGGCAGCAAAACTCACCTGAAAATGATGCAAACACACATGAAGAACATGTTGAAATGAGAAAGATGCACCAATATGCTGTCATTAACCCATTATTGCCCAAAATTTACATTTTATCACGAAAAAGTACCCGGAACGGGCGGGAACGCTACCCTAACATATAAAATGGCAGCAAAAATCACCTGAAAATGATGCAAACACACATGAAGAACATTTTGAAATGAGAAAGGTGCACCAATATGCTGTCATTAACCCATTACTGCCCAAAATCTACATTTTATCACGAAAAAGTACCCGCAACGGGCCGGAACGCTACCCTAATATATAAAACGGCAGCAAAACTCACCTGAAAATGATGCAAACACACATGAAGAACATGTTGAAATGAGAAAGATGCACCAATATGCTGTCATTAACCCATTATTGCCCAAAATTTACATTTTATCACGAAAAAGTACCCGGAACGGGCCGGAACGATACCCTAACATATAAAATGGCAGCAAAAATCACCTGAAAATGATGCAAACACACATGAAGAACATTTTGAAATGAGAAAGGTGCACCAATATGCTGTCATTAACCCATTACTGCCCAAAATCTACATTTTATCACGAAAAAGTAACCGCAACGGGCCGGAACGCTACCGTAACATATAAAATGGCAGCAAAAATCACCTGAAAATTATGCAAACACACATGAAGTACATTTTGAAATGAGAAAGGTGCTCCAATATGCTGTCATTAACCCATTACTGCCCAAAATCTACATTTTATCACGAAAAAGTACCCGGAACGGGCCGGAACGGTACCCTAACATATAAAAAGGCAGCCAAAATCACCTCAAAATGATGCAAACACACATGAAGAACATTTGGAAATGAGAAAGGTGCACCGATATGCTGTCATTAACCCATTACAGCCCAAAATCTACATTTTCACATGAAAAAGTACCCGGAACGGGCCGGAACGGTACCCTAATATATAAAACGGCAGCAAAACTCACCTGAAAATGGTGCAAACACACATGAAGAACATTTTGAAATGGCAAAGGATGAACAATGTGCTGTCATTAACCCATTACTGCCCAAAATCTACATTTTAACACGAAAAAGTACCCGGAACGGGCCGGAACGGTACCCTAATATATAAACCGGCAGCAAAACTCACCTGAAAATTATGCAAACACACGTGAAGAACATTTTGGAAATGGGGAAGGTTAAACAATGTGCTTTCATTAACCCATTACTGCCCAAAATTCAGTAAAAAGGCAGCTAATAAGTAAACTCAAAGAGGGACTTTGTGATGACATCTATATTGTACTAGAAAATCCTCATCTACCTAAATATACTCTAGTCACATTAAGGTAGAATTGTAACACTTTTGATTTGATTGACATGAAGGGAAATTATATATTTCAAAATATTACTGGAGGGTGACTACACCTTACTGAACACTAGAGGGAGCAGTAACTGTTTAGTTGTGTTCATAGTCAGGTTTTCCTTTTATCACTTCCATATCCTTGTTTCAGGAAGTGGTAACATTTCACATGTTTCTTCTTCACTTAAATGTTGCAGCTTCATCTTGTCTGTGCTGATCACCTTGAGTTTAGATACAGGTCAGATTTATGTTTTTTTTCTCTCTGCAAGGCTTGAGCATAAGAGTGCAACAATGGATTGCTTCATGTTGACCAGATAATTTCTTATAGAAAAGCTCTGCTGCAGCAACTTTGACAAATGTAGGACCACCCTGCCTTTTCACTACTTGGTTGGAAAGAGGTCTTCAAGTGGACAGGGCCCAGCCTCCTATGTGACACAGCAAGGATCATAAAAGGTCTTCAAGATGGCTCAGCAGCTTATAAACACATTTCAAGCAAACAAGGAAGCTTGAATCCCTAAGAAGGGGCCCTTAAAAATCAGACACATTATCTCTTCCTAGGAGAAACCTAGATGTGCATCATGAAGAAAGCTGTTTCATTGTTTTCTCTGTGTAATGCGTTATGTCTTGCTTTCTCCCCTGTTCCTGTGTTGTGAGCCTGGGTGCTGTGGAATGCTTGTAGAATGCCTGCCTCTGGAATGTTGAGAGAGTGTTTGAGAGCTCCTTGCAGTTTGGAGGCTGGGGCTTGAATGATGGCATTGAGGCTTCAGCGGCCAATCAGAGAGGATGTTGTGACGTGGCTAATGGCTGAGGATGTCGAATGATGTGCCATTGAAGGGGATGGACAGCATCACACACTGTACAACGGTTTGCCGCTGCACGCCTCTAAGGGTTTGAACTGAGTCTCAGAGGAGGAGATGTGTCCTGATGGTAATGCTGCTGAAAAGAAAAAGCGGCAGGTAACATCTAGTGCGGCGCCCAGCATGGAATGCTATCCGAGCCGAAGCTGGGAGTTGTTTCAGGAGAGCCGTGAGTGTGCTGTCAGCATAGTGAACAGCTGGGTGCTGTGTTTGGAGACCCATGTGGGCATAGTCAACTCAGTGAACAGCTGGTACCTGAAACAGTCAAGTTGGCAGTGATGGAGGTTGGGCCCAACGTGTGTTGGGGTCGGGGTCACAGGTACCAGCTTGACAGCTGCTCCGGGTATGGTGTGGATGGAACTATGCTGTATCCTGACTGCGTCTCTGGGAAGCAGGAATTGACTGTTCGCTGGGAAGAGCTCTGGGGTATTTGCCTTGGTTGTGGGGCTGACCTGGGTGATTCAAGAAGTCAATATATGGCAGTTTTCCACAAGCTAGATCAGGGCTTTGTCATTTTTCAGGGAGCTGTCCATGCTGAACCGTGAATTTTGATCAACAGTGTTATATGAAGTGAAACCTGTTTGGGTGTAAGTTGTCCATTGGTACGTTGTGGATTGTGGTGGATCTGGGACGTGTCTGGTGTATTTTGGTAAAGACATGTCCTCTGTTAGTTGAAGGAAGTTGAAATTAGGTTTGTTCTTGCATGTTGATTTAACTTTTGCCTCCACAGGTCTGTCAGAATATGGACGTGAGAATAGGGCATGGACTTACTGGGGGTTACTTGTGTATGTGGTGTGTGTTGTGCTCACTGGGTGGCCTGGCAAACCACCTTGTGGGGTTGGACAGTTTTGTTTGTGTTTTGTGTGGCAGGGTAGTGCCAGCCACCTGGGCTGCTAGCTGCCAGCACATGGCACACCACAGCACTTTGGGGAGGTATTATGTGCCCGTGCCATTTGCGTTCATGGTTGTGGCTGGAGAAATGTTGTTGAGTGTAGTTTACCTCATTAGTTTGTTTCTGTGGAGGTGGACCCTGCACTCACATGTTTTTTTGCCATTTGGTCAAGTGTGCTTTGCCATTGTGTGTTGGGGGGACCCCAGTACCCTTTGTGGGGGTGTCGCTCCCACACCTTGAATGTGGTGGTCTCAACCTATGTGTTGTTCTTGTGGTTGGGGTGCTCCTTGTTGGGGCACTGGTGGTGCATTTTCATGCGCCATCTATTTGCGGTGGTGTATTGTTGCTTGTCTGTCGAGCAGCCTGAGTGTTGGTTTGGTTAGGTGATAAAGTGGTTTTGTTTGGTTGAGATGGGTAGTCAGCAGTCGTTCCGTGGGGTTTGAGGCCGGTCCCTTGTGTGAATTCCTGCTGTTTGGTCAACGGTGTGGATGGTGACGTGTTTTCAGTTGTGATGTTTTTCTAGCATTTCATTGGTAGGACGGTTGAGGGAATTTTATGTATTTAAAGTTTATTTATTTATTTAAATATGGTGGCGAAGGCCCGCAGGCATTGATTGGGGCTCCAGGTCTGGGGTACGAAGGGGTCTGTGGGCGCACGGGAAGGGTTGGCAGAGCAGAGGATGGGAAGTGTAGAAAAAATCTGAGTGAATGGGGGATAGCGGAGAGAAGGTACTGAGGTCGGGGGAAGAAGGGTAAAAACAGATGGTCCTGGATAGTTTGTGACGGTAAAAATGGAGAGAAGAGATGAGGTTGGTGTAGCAGTGTGATGTGACAGAGTGCAGGATGTAACAGAGTATGGGGAGTGATTCCTTGTAGGCGACAAAAAGAACCTGGGAAAGGATTTTACAGCAGCGATGGATGTCCATATAGTATGATGAATCAGTAGTGATTCCCCCCAGAATCTTGACCTGGGACCCTTCTCGTGTGGCCAGGGGAAGGCAGATGCTTCCTGATCCCAACCCTGGGGGTGGTGTTCTGCGGGAGGATCACATGGGGTGGGAACAGGCCAGGAGGAAGGAGAAACTCCCTTGTTTAATTTTCTCTGAACCCCCAATCTTGGAATGGCTTATTGTAAGGTAGAAGAAGTTAGGAAAACTAACTTGGTTGGCAGGGACTTCAAGTCCCATAATTCTTCAGTACTGGGACGAGGAAAAGGGATGCAGAGGAATATTGCTGTGGGAGCAATCAGCTAATTAGTGTAAACGACCTACACCTGAGGTAGACTGAGAGGCATAAAAAGCCCCCTCAGGTGCAGGAAGAGGGAGAACATGAACAGCAGGAGCAGCAGGAGAGGAGAAAGCAGTGCAGGCTGCAGAGGAAAGTGAAGCTGGCACGAGAGAAGACGCCGGGACCATTGTGCAGCCAAGAGCGGTGTCAAGTCCTGTGAGGGTCTTTGCCTCAAGCTATTCCTGTTGCAGAGGTTGCGCAGTGGGAAGCGTAAGAACGGGACGCTTGCCCATTGAAGGCTTGTTGTGCAGAGGTTGCGCAGCAGGAAGAGGAAGTAGCAAGGGAAGTGTACCCTCGTTAAAGGCTTTAGATGGCTGGGTTGCACCTGAGCCTCTGCCGAGTGGAGGAAGCTCCAATTTCGAGTGGCGTGAGCGGAGGTGGACCAGACGAGGCGGTTTGCCTGACCGCGAGGAGCCACAATGACAGAAGACCTGTGAACACCAAGCAGAGCTAGATTGAGCGACTTACCTTGTGAGTTCACAGCTTGCAAGTGACTCCGGATCGCTCTGACACTATCCACGGCAGACAGTTTCACTCGCGTGTGAGTGAGAGAAGCAGTGATTACAATTCTGAATACTGAACCGTACAAAACCAACAAATGTTTTACTTATTAAACCAAAGTGACTGTGCAAGCAAGCATGTGAGTTGGTGGAAGGGCCAAAATCCCTGTGGTGAAGCTTTAGTCCAAACAAAAGCATACAAACAATACCAAGCAAAAGAGTATTTAAAAACCCGGCAATACCAATATAACAACCATTGCTCAAGATTTCGGGAGGATAGCTCAGGGGCAACGTGCTCACCTTACAAGCAAGACGACATGGAGCACCACAGGTTTGTCACAATTGTCACATTGTCAATTGTCACAATTGTCACAAGCTTTGACACTCTCCTCCCGATGACTGTAAGATCCTCTCCGTGCCCAGGTCCAACCGTTCTGGAGGGGGTGTAGCCTTGATCTTCCCAGAGTGGAGTCCTGCCTCTGTCATTCCTATGCAGGCCTACTCCTCTTTCAAATGCCTTGTCTGAGGCTTTCTCTCTCTCCTTGCCACTCACTTACCATGGCTACTATCTATCAGCCACCTGGTCAAATCACCTCCTTCCTCTCTGAGTGGGCGGACCTCACTTCCTCCCTCCTGGCCTCAACTACTCAACTCCTCGTTCTTGGAGACTTCAACATCCATCTGGATGCTTTCGCGACCTCTGTGACTCTCTCTCTCTTTCTATTCTCCCCTCTGGCCCAACTCACTCTGCTGGGCCCACTCTGGATGCTCTGATCTCTTCAGACCTCCCCCTCTCTATCCCTCTGACCACTCCTCTCTCCTGGAGTGATCACTCTCTCATTTCCTCCCATCTCTCCCTCTCTACCCATCAGGCCAAGCCAACTCCAACACTGCCATGTACCTTCTCGGTCATCCGACCCATGAAGCGTGTCAGTTGAGGCTTCCACTTCCACTTTCTCTCCCCCTCCTCCTCCTCTGGCTGACTCACATCCTGACACAGCCCTTTCCATGCTCTACTCTTCTATCTCTGATACTCTTGATGTTCTTGCCCCTGTCATGAACATCCGCTTGAAGCCCAAAACCAAGTGCAACTCTTGGTATGACTCTGACCTAGTTACCCTTAAACGCAAGTGTAGGGTGGCTGAGAGGAAATGGCGGGCTTCTTGTGCATCCTCTGACAAACTGGCCTGCGCCTGCTACAAAGGCAATACCAGCTCCTTGTCCGCACTAAGAAGGGAGCCCACATCCAAGCCTGCATCTTTGTGGCATCTAACAACTTGGCCGTACTCTTTAAAATCTGCAAGGAGCTGGCCAACCCTGCTGCAGTCTTTACCTCTCCTGTCGCCTCCGAGGCCATCTGCATGGCCTTTGCCTTTCATTTCATCTCAAAACCCAGGACATCCTGTCCACCCTCTCGTCCTCTCCTCCTCCTCCCGCTTCTCTCTCTGCTACCTTTGGACCCCCTGCAGCCGCCTCTCCTCCTTCTTTCTCATTTTTTCCTCTGTTCTCCCTTGAAGAGATTTCCAGAAAGTCCAATCTATGAAAGTATCGTCAAAACAGGTTATTTCCTGTTCATCCAAAACCATCAAGGACCACATCGACACCCTTGCTCCTGCTCTGGCCGACTTCTGCAACCACTCCTTCGCCTCTGTAGCCTTCCCCTCCCCTCCCCTCTGAAGCACTCTCTTGTGCACCCTCTTCTCAAGAAACCCATAGCCGACCCCTATTACCCGGCTAACTATCACCCGATCTCTATCACTCCTTTCCTGGGCAAACTCCTGGAAAAGCTGGCCATCTCCCAGCTTAATCTTCACTCCGATTCTGTTGGTTGTCTCCATGACCATCAGTCTGGCTTCAGAGCTGCCAGAAGCATGGAAAGTGCTCTCCTGAACATCCGTGAAGACCTGCTCTCCACCCTTCATTCTAATATCCCATCTGTCCTCATCCTACTCGATCTTTCTTCTGCCTTTCACATGGTCAACTGTGTCATCCTGCTCAATCGCCTCCGTGATAAGCTTGGTATCACTGATCAGGCCCTGGCCTGGCTGACACCCTTTCTCTCCAACCGACCCTCCTAGGTCCAACTTGGGTCCTTCCTTTCCTCTATCTTACTTTCTACCTGTGGCGTTCCCCAGGGGTCTAACCTCTCTCCTTGGCTTTTCAACCAATACCTGGCACCGCTAGCCCACTGCATTTCTGCTCTCTGCTGAAACTTTCAGTGCTATGTGGATGACAACCAACTTGTTTTCATGCTCCCCTCTGCCACCTCTTCTCCCTCTCTCATCTCTGACTGTGTGTCTGCAATCCAGGTGTGGTGCGCCGCCAACAACCTCTTCCTTAATGCCAGTAAGACAGAGATCCTCCTCATCGGCACACCTGCACCTTCCTTTCCTGTCACTCTCTGGCCGGCCTCCCTTGGCCCTCTCCCTGCTCCCACTTGCGAGGCTAAGAACCTCTGGGTCATCTTCGACTCCACGCTTTCCTTTTCTCCACACATCTCTGACGTCTCAAAAAAAGTCTAACTACCAACTGCACCTCCTCAGAGGTATTCTTCTTTGCCTCTCCTTCCCCCATTAGCTCACTGTTTCCAGAGCTCTGGTTCTCTCTAGGCTGGACTATTGCAACAGCCTCTTTGCCTGCAACCACTCTCCGCCCTCTGCAGCTCATCCAGAACAGGACTGTGAGACTTGTCCTTGGCCTCAAGCCCTGCGATCGTATCTCTCCAGCCCTGAAATCCCTTCATTGGCTCCCAGCGTCTGCAAGGATTAAATTCAAGACCCTTTGCGTTGTCCACAAGGCTTTCTGGTGCCTGGTTCCGCAATACCTTGAACTCTCCCTCTGTAAATACCTTCCTACTTGAGCTCTTCGCTCCTTCACCTCCAACTCCCTCAGGATCAGTCGCTTCTCCAAGCAACAAGTTGGGGGTAGATCCCTTTCCTCTGCTGGGGCATACATCTGGAACAGCCTCCCTGCCTCTCTGAAACTTGAGGAGAACCATCTCTGGTTCTGGAAGCACCTCAAGACCTTCCTCTTTGCTTCTGCCTTCGCTCTTCCTCTCCCCTGCTAAACTGTCTGCTTTGGCACCGGGCACCTGGTTACCCTCTGATATCGGGCCCAGATCCCTGCACTCCCAGCCACACACCCGCACTGCCTCCTGACAACCCTTGCACTTGGGTCTGTATCTGCTACCCTACAGTCCCCTTCGAGCACTTATAATACACCCGTTGTTTACACCTTATTTTCGCACTTACCACCTACTGGGCACACTACCTGTTGTTCTATCACGTGTTCAGCACTTTCCACTCTTCCCCTGCCCCTCGCACTTCCCCCTTCCCTCTCCCCTGCACTCGCACGTTCTTAATGTCACTGGGCCTAGTAAGATCGTTGTTCTGTCCTCCCTTGTTTCCCCTCCCTTGTCTCGTTGCGCTCTGAAACAATTGTGTATTGGCGCAATACAAATAAAATATCATATCATGTAAATATCAGCCTCAGAAGGAAGGTGAGTAACAGCAATATTCGATTGAATAGAAAAGATTTCATCCATAAAAGATGTGGACAAGGAATTACAGAGGGCCTGAGAGGAGGGAAGAGGAACCGGTAAGCTAGTAGAGAGATTACGAACCACTTTGAACAACTCCCTGGGGTGATTCACAGAAGTTTCAATAATAGATGCAACGTAGACACGTTTGGCACATGAAATGGCTAGGTGATACTGGGAGGTGACCAGAGACAAGGCAAACTTTTTCCTGGGGGTATAAGAGTGCCTCCACTTTTGCTCCATCTGCCTGCATTGTAGGCGAAGGGCACGCAGCTTGTCCATGAACCACTGCTGAGAGGGGCGTGAAGATAGCCTAGATGTCTTGAGCTGAGCAAGGCTGCCTGCAACTGCGGTCAGAGTACTAGTTAAAGAATTCATGTCCACAGGGGACAGCCCTGAAAGTCGGGCAAGTATCAAAGAGGTCATATCAGATTTAGATACTGAGCGCCATCCACGCCGCTGGACTAATTTGCCTGGTGGAGCAGATGGCGGGCCCTTAATGCCCCAGGGGAAGGGAACAAAGAAATGATCAGACCACAGGATTTGAAAGGCCACAAAAAGAGTGATCTCAGCATCTGCTGAGAAAATCAGGTCCAAGGTGTTACCTAAGGAATGGGTCTGTTCATGAACCTGCTGGGGGAGGGAGAGTTCTTTCATAGAGGACAGAAAGCTTTGAATCTTAAAGTTCTCCACCTCATTGACCTTAAGATTAAAGTCACCCACAATTGTAATTGTTTATTTATAACATGCTTAATACCAAGAGATTTCTAAGCGCGGACCCGGGCATCGAACCTGTGTTGCTCCGCATCATCTTGCTACCAAGGCGAGCACGTTGCCCCAGAGCTATCCTCCCGACACAATGGCATATCATCCTGACAAAGACAGTGTTTGTTAACTTGAAGGAGATGAACTTAAATCCTGTTCTTACTCCAGGAGAAGTTGGAACCTATCACTTCTTTTCGTACATTGTTGATACAACTGAACTTTTTATTATCAAGTTTTGAATCCGAAAGAACTGTGTTGGAACTTTGTGGCAAAACAGAATTTCCTGATTTCTTTTGAACTGTGGAGCAAATCCTTGCTCAAACCTGGGGAAGGGGAATTAACCCAGGTTATGAGAAGAGGCAGTGGCCACATTGTGATGTGGTTTTATGTTATATATAATTGTTGGATTAAACTGCCATACATTTCCTTATTGATTTATTGAGTATACAAGTGTGAGGGACAGATATCCTTTTGTAAGAGTATTTTCTTTAGTTTATTCTAGGCAGGAAAATCCTTGTCAGGGTAGGGATAGAGTGGCGTTTATCCTACCTTTTTATTTAATAAAATGCTAAAGTTCAAAACTCTTTACAAAGTTGTCGGCCTCACATTTCTTACCCCTCACAATAGGTTCTGAGATGCTGGATGGTTGGGTAAATCCAAGGTTCAATGCACAGGCAAGAGGGATAATGGTACTCAACGAGAGCACTAGTGCTAGGTTAAAATCTGGGAAGGCCTTCTCACTGGAGTTGGTAACAGATGGAAAGAGCACCTAAAGGAAGGGCCTGACTTTATTCAGATGAGGAGTTATTTAGTCCAGTGAGTTTCAGAAAAATTGGGCCGACTGATTGTGGAGGGTGACCAGAAAATGGTCAGAGTATGAGGAGTCAAGGTGAAGACAGTGGCTGTAGTCATGTTTACGGCAGGTTGAATTGACAGGTGTTCAGTGTCAGAGATTTGATTAAGAGGTCTAAGTCATTGGAAAAGAGAGATTGAAGACTCAAAGAGGTCAATAGATGAGAATTATGCAAGAGGAGGTGGAGCAAGGAACTGAATACAAACATACTCAAAAGAAAATGAGATTAAGTAATTGGGGAGAGAGGTGGATGGCGTGTCTTTACTGATCATAAGACCTCCCATCCTGCCATCCTGCTACCCATTCTGCCATCCTTTTAGGATAATCAGTAAGAGTAGGGAAAGTTAGAGGAATCAGTGTGAAGGGCTTCTACTGAGGCTGATGAAGATATGGGGCCTCATTACGACCCTGGCGCTAAGTGTTTAACGGCGCCGTAAAAGGCTGTGGCGCCGTTAAACACTTAGCGCCTAATTACGAGGTCCCTTTGCGGGACCCGACCTTAACGGCTGGTTTTTCCAGCTGTTAAAGTAGGCACCCGCAAAGGGACCTTGGTGCTAATTACGGTACCGCAATTTGCGGTACTGTAATTAGCGCCTTCCCCATTCCCATTGAGCCCTATGGGTCAAAAATGGGAATGGGGAAGGGCCATGGCAGCATGGGGAATTACCGCCCCACCAACCTCGGAATGGGGTGGTAATTCCCCATTCCGCCATGGCGGACACCGGCATGGACCATGGTGCTAATAGCACCATGGTCCTCCGCCTAGGTCGTAATGAGGCCCATGGTGTTTACCCCATTGATACACACAGGTTACTCGTTATCAGCACATAGAGACCCATTTTATGATATAGTGTGGAATTTAGGCCCCAATTCTGCTAGAGGTGTAACACATCCATGGCCCTTACGGCCATATTCTGCCTGGGTTGTAATTCATGAGTGAATTCCTGATTCGGAATGTACATTTGCTTTTTACACCAGTTTTCTATCTTTATAATAGGACCTATTCTGCTAGAGGTGGAACAACCCCATGGGGATATTACACCTCTAGCAGAATAGGCCCATTATAAAGATAGGAAACAGGTGTAAAAAACAGGTGTACATTCCGAATGGGGAATTCATCCATGAATTACACCTCTAGAATAATTACACCTCCATCAGAATAGGCCACTAAGTCCAGACATGCTTCCTTTATCACTATGTCCCGACATCATCCCTTATCACTGTGTCCCTTCTTTAGTAACAAACCCACTGCCTGCGTATTTGTAATGATCTTAGGGTGTGAGGGAAACAGTGTTCATTTTTAATTTAATTCATATTTTTACTTTATCCTCCAGAATGTGCAGCATAGTTTATATGAACAAACAAACGCTGCTTTCACCACAAGAAGTATTCAACATTTTAAGGCATCACCTAAAAGGCAATATTTCCACACTTCCGGCAACTAATCCAGAAAATGGTCAGGTGTTCCTATACAGTTATGAAGGACAAAAGCATAGAAAAGATGATTGGAGATGTGATCAGTATAAATGGATTCAGAAAGGAAGGCATGCTCTGCCGAGGGCCAGTCCTCTGGTGTGGAAGACCTACTTCCAAAGATTAATTGGTAGAGAGGAAGTTACATTTTACAGATATGGATATGAAGTTCTTGATGGAAGTGTTGAAAAAGTGATTGTCCATTATCTAGGTGAAGACAAAACACCTGAGCCATGCATGCCTCATGGAAATATGAGAAAATACCCCTTAAGAGCTCATGTTCGCACAATGCCATCTGTGCTGATAGAAATTGCTGAAAATAAAGATTTAGGTCCAACTTCAATTTACCAGAAAATAATTGCAGAATGCGATGCTTCCCCTACCCACATGAGAGTTACAGTGCCGAAAAATACAGAGCAAATAAAAAATAAACTTAAGTATGGGAAACAGAAATGTAGTATCAGTCATGATGATTTATATAACATCTTCGAGCTTCACTATGCACTGGAAGGGTTTGTATGCCATTACTCTCTGGTTCCCGAACTTATTGTAACTTTGGCTCTTCCAGACATTATCAATATTTTTGAGGAAGTGATGAAGTTGAATTCAAGAACCCTAATTTCATATGACACAACATTTCAATTAGGTGATTTTTACCTCTCTCCACTAATATTTCAATGTTCATTGTTTGAGGAAAATCCTGCAATCTCTGCCTTTGTACTGATTCATGATAAACGCACAACGATTGTCCATGAAACATTTTTTTCTTTCGTAGCAAAGCGTATGCCTCAAATTAACCAGAGTTCCATTACTATAGTAACAGACAGAGAAGCTGCTATTGTGAAATCTGTAGAGAATATTATTCCAAGATGCAAGCATGTGGTTTGTTGGAACCACATACTGAAAGACGTGGAATTCTGGGTTTCAGGTCATGAAGGAGGAAAAGCAGACAGAAAAGTGTACACCAATAATATTCTACAGCTCTTAGACTGCAAAACTGAAGAAGACTTTCTAACATTGTTGGAAAAACTAAGGGCCACATGGAGTGCTTCTTTTGTGAAATATTTTGAGGAAAAACTGAGCAAAGACATCTTGACAAAGGCAGGCAGATGGGTCTTGGAAACAGTTGGCATTTATAGGAAAACCAGTGGAGTTACGACTAATGTGTCAGAAAGCATGAATGCAGTGATGAAAAGACTGACTAAGCACAAAGAGGTTCACATGGATGAAATGGTATTGGCAATCTACTTTTTGCAAACATTTTATCTAAAGGAAGTGTTGAGAGGACAGTGTGGTATGGGGAATTATCACCTGTCAAACAGGCATGCTGGCAAAAAACTTAATTCTGGTGATATTGAATTCCCATTTGATTACATACCTGTGGAAAAGATAGTGGACTTTATAAAGAAGGGTCACTATGATGAAGAACCTGTAACAATATCAAAAGGTGATGAGCGCAAATCAAATGCAATGGAAGGCCTAGCAGACTTGATAGTTAAGCAAAACCGAGTATTTCTTCAGGCACAGTCTGGATGTTTCATAGTTACCGGATTACGAGACAAAAAGTATGTGGTAAAGTTATTCCCAGTTGAAACATGCTCTTGCAACAGTTCACGAACATGCTACCACATTCTGGCTGCACAGAAGTCAATTGGTAAGAGTTCAAGTAAGAAAAGAATAGTGTATTCTCTAAAAAAGCTCAAGATGAATGTCAGAAAAGGCAAATCTGGAAGGAAAAGAATTAGACAGAAAGATGAGCTGCAGACTGTAGCCGGAATGGATTCTATTCTGATGAGTGAAACTAAATTTGATGACACTCAGGAAGACATTAAAGCAAAAAATAAACATACTAAACAATTGAACCCATATGAGAATGTTCCCAAGAAAGAACATTTTACCTCTTTTCTGGTAGACGAGTATGATCTGGGTGTACCGCAGCGGTCAAGCTCACCTAAACAAACAAATAAAACGGTGCCCCTTCCATGGGACTTAATACCAGATTATCCACGCATGCAGAGTGTCCTAGTTCAAAATATTTACATCAATGTTGAAGACATGAAATCTCTCTTAGGTGATAACTGGCTGGTTGACACAGTCATTGAAGGCTTCTTGCTTACTAGAGCTTCTCTAAAACATGTCACTGAATGTGATGTACGTGTGAGTGTTTTCAGTCCATTCATAATTCATTCCATTGACTTACGTGGATACTCTTCAAGTGTTCACGAGGTTGGGAATCAATCAGATATTATGGCAAAGGACATCTGGATCATCCCCACAAATGTGCAAAATACTCACTGGGTACTTATGCTGGTGTTCATGAAGTGGAAGATTATTCTATATTTAGACTCCAATAAAACCCTCTACACCAGTGGTCTTCAAACTTTTTTGGCCAGGGCCCCCCTGAGCAAAATTTGGGCAGGTCGGGACCCCCCAGAAATGCCAAATGGACAGTATATATTGCGCGCCGTCACCTGCTCCCATCAAAGTCGCTGGGCTCCCTCATCCCACTCCTACCCAGTCGCTGGTCTCTCCCCACCCCATCACACACCCAGGGCTCTCCCCACTCTGCTCCCATCACTATCCCATGGTTCCCGCCCATTGTGCTCCCACCATAGTCCCTCGGTTCCCCCATCCCGTTCCCAACACAGTCTGAGGGCCAGTGGCGGCTGGTGAATCTTTTTTAAGTGGAGGGGCATTAAGGGGAGTTTCGGGGGGGGTTTCCCCCTGTGAATTTTTTTTTAAATAATAGGTTAAAATGTTGCATTGTAGAGCATACTTTTAACAAAAAATGGGTAAATAGCCAAACAGTTTGCAATTGTTGCTGGGAGTCCAGGGGGCAGGCATTGATATTTTATTTCTATCGCGCTCGTACACAAGTGTTTCAGAGCGTGACAAGGCAAGGGAGGAGAACAGAGGAGAATAAAACAGCGATCTTACTAGGCCCAATGACATTGAGAACGCGCAAGTGTGAGGGGAAAAGTGCATGGAAGGGGGGAGAAGTGGAAAGTGCGAAGCAGAGGAGAAACAGATAAATAACAATAAATAAATAATAAAGGCAACAAACAGTGGTAGTGCAGCCAGCAATTTGCAAGTGCTACGTTTAAGGCAGCAGACAGGGTAGGTCTGATAAGTGCAGGAAGAAAGATGGTTCTCCTCAAGTTTTAGAGTGGCAGGGCGCTGTTCCAGAGGGAGGCCCCAGCCGAAGACGGAGATCTACCCCCAGCTCGTTTCTTTGATAAACGACTGACCCTGAGGGAGTTGGAGGTAGAGGAGTGAAGAGCTCGAGAGGGGAGGTATTTGCGGAGGAATAGCTGAAGGTATTTTGGACCCAGGCCCCAGAAAGCCTTGTGGACAAGGCAGAGGGTTTTGAATGATAGATGTCCGGTAAAAAGATACCATCCCTGTCCCCTGGGTCCCACTGGTCCTAACACAATGAACATGATTATGTGTATATGCAAGGCGCTGCACATTCATACAGCAATCACTCTATCATTCACATGAGCATCCATCACCATACACTCACTCATAACGCATCCATACACATGTTTAAATAAAAACAATGAACATAAACGTACCTTCTGCATTGGCCTGTGTGTGGGTGCTGAAACGGCCTGCTCCAGCTGCTCTGTCCGTATGTGCGAGGAGGCGCAGGAGCTCCCCCTCGGACATACAGACATGCAGTGCCCCAGCCAGCATTTCCAATGAGCTATGCAATGCTGGCGAAGCAAAACGCTCCAGCACTTGCATGGCTCAGTGAGCATGTGCGGCTGGGGAACTAAACTGAACTGTCAAAGGGAAACAGTGTTTCCCTTTGACAGTTCAGCCAGCCCAGGAGCACTCCATTAGCTGGATAAAGCAGCTGAGGGAGTGCTCACTGTTTCACTGGGCTGGCTCCTTAGCTCCTCCATAATGGGTGAGGGGCCACTGGGTGGGCGCCTCTTGCCATTATGGATGAGCCGCCAGGCTCGGGCAGGCCTATAGGGCAATGCCTGTACCAAAAATGTAAAATGCTAGTTTGGGCCAATCAAAATGGGCCACCATTTTGGCCAATGTGGACCATTTTGATGAGTTACTTAACTATGCAGTTAGTAATGTTGACCATTGTTGCTGAATATATCACAATTTACTTACATTTTAACACAAAGCACCCCTTTGGGTACTATCGAAACAGTGGGCTTCATAACTACTCTGGCGGTAGCTGTGCCGGTAAAACCGGCACGGCTGCCACTGGAGTTGCATCCGGGTCTGGCACCCGCGAATGGGCAATTACTAGGTCATGCCGAGTTAGGCGGACATGATAATTGCCCTTTCGAAGGTGCCGGTAGATCCCCATTCCCATTTGAGCCCCATATGGCTCAAATGGGAATGGGGAGCTCGGATGCACCGGCACCGTTAATAACGGTGCTGGTGCATCCGACGAGCTGAGGTCAGACCTGGCGGGGGCTGTCAAGCACCCACGAGCACAACTCTTACTATGGCGGAACGGTAGCAACGGTGCCGGTAGCTTACCAGCACCGTTGTTACTGGTCCGCCATAGTAGTAATGAGGCCCAGTCTGTGACTAAAGGAATGAATATCCATTTACAACTGTGGGCCACTTTTTCATTGTTGCCTGAGGTAGTTTCATGCTTCAGCCCGCCCATATGGGCCACCCCTGCCCATTTCTTCCAATCTAAAAAAAAAAAAAAAAAAAAAAAAAAATCTTTTTTCATGCTGAGCTCTCAGGGCCCCCCTGGGATGCACCCGCGGACCCCTAGGGGGTCGCGACCCACAGTTTGAATACCACTGCTCTACACAACGTACATAAACATACTACAAACTTTCATGGACATGCAGGTGGCATCCACAATTGACTGGTCTAAGTGGACAATCCATGCTCCTCATGATGTACCAGCTCAGCATGATTCATCCAGTTGTGGACTATTTCTCTGCTTATTTGCACATACATTGTGTAGTGGGTCACTTGTACCATTCCCTGCAGACATGACTGCTGTGCGGCAGTGGATAGCTATGGAATTAATTAGTGGAAAATCCTTTCTCCCAAAATCACAGTTGAAGAAACAAAAATATTGCAGAGCAAAAAAAGAGATTAAGCAGAATATTAAGAAATATTTTAATACACCTTTTTCAAGGAATCCTCCAAAAGAGGCAACATCCACTGTTGAATTCTTATCTACAGCATTAGCTGACTATTACACAGCAACTTGGTTCCTCTGTTTCATGGGTAAACACTGTAAGAAAACAACAAAATCAAAAATGATACTCTGCCAGGGACTATGCCAGGACTGGTATCATTTGTCTTGCCTTGACCTAGCTCATTTCCCTAGTGGTCTGTACAAATGTCCGAAGTGCATTTAGGGAAGCACTATGTATTTGAAAAAACAGAATAAATCTCTTCAAATACACACAGATGTCTACCAAAAGACCAATAAAATATGACACTCACACTGCATCAAAGTTTATGGACAACCTTTGAAAGACATTTTATGTTAAGTTTTATGTGACTTGTTAGCACAACATTTGCCAGATGCAGCTGGTTCAGGCAACACAATCTGCTTGTCTCGTGTGCTAGATTAACAGGAATAGAAGGCAGGTTTTACTGACATCTTACAAGTGAGATGATCTCCCAAGGCTCTCAGGTGGCTTGGTCAAGAGTTTGAAGAAAGGGATGGCATATATTGTGAAAGAGAGCTCATCCATACATGTCTTATTGGTAGCTTGAAACCATGTTATAGTATCTCATTTACAATGTTATTTCATGTATTTACATTTGGTTAAATGTTATAAAATCTATGCTAACATACAAGTACTAATGTCTCTCGCCTTTGCTGATTTAATACAATGAGGGTGGTAAGTGACACTGGTGAATTGTACTTAGTGCCATTGCTGAATTTGGGTATTCATTGCAGTCATACCCAATTCCCCATCTTACAAACTTGTCATACAAAGTTGCACTCCTTTGCCTGTGCCTTCCACTTGTGCAGTGGAATGTATATAAACATAAGCATATCCACAGCACTAGCCAAGTTATACTGAGCGAGTCACTTGTCCCAACAGGTAGCGAAGAGCGGAGAGTCTTCTCCTTTGCATGTGCTCCCCTCACCCACTTGATTCCACTTGCGCAGCCCTACCAGACACTGCTGGTGAGTGCCCCTGCTCTTGTGTTTCCTCTTACTGTCCCCCATCCCTCCACTTTCATTTCGTCTTAGTGTTTTTTTGCTTGTTTGGTCCTTTCCCAGTCCCTCCCTGACCTTCACCCCTGCACACCCTGGTCCGCCTGCAACTCCTGGATTGGGCCATGAGCGAATCACGTGTCCCTCATCCTGAAGAACTCCAGGGCAGCTTTGCCTGAACAGCCATCGGCTAATGCCTCTGTGATAAGACTGTGCTCTTCTACCATACAGCATACCCTCATACCTTTAACTGACAAGTTCTACTCCATATATGCAGGTACTGGCAGACAAATCACTATAGACCATGTTTGTGAGTATTGGGTTAATGACAGCATATTGGTGCACCTTTCTCATTTCAAAATGTTCTCCATGTGTGTTTGCATCATTTTCAGGTGAGTTTCGCTGCCATTTTATATATTAGGGTAGCGTTCCGGCCCGTTCCGGGTACTTTTTCGTGATAAAATTTAGATTTTGGGCAGTAATGGGTTAATGACAGCATATTGGTGCACCTTTCTCATTTCAAAATGTTCTCCATGTGTGTTTGCATCATTTTTAGGTGAGTTTCGCTGCCATTTTATATTTTAGGGTAGCGTTCCGGCCCGTTGCGGGTACTTTTTCGTGATAAAATGTAGATTTTGGGCAGTAATGGGTTAATGACAGCATATTCGTGCACCTTTCTCATTTCAAAATGTTCTCCATGTGTGTTTGCATCATTTTCAGGTGAGTTTCGCTGCCATTTTATATATTAGGGTAGCGTTCCGACCCGTTCCGGGTACTTTTTCGTGATAAAATGTAGATTTTGGGCAGTAATGGGTTAATGACAGCATATTGGTCCACCTTTCTCATTTCAAAATTTTCTTCATGTGTGCTTGCATCATTTTCAGGTGAGTTTTGCTGCCGTTTTATATATTAGGGTAGCGTTCCGGCCCGTTCCGGGTACTTTTTCGTGATAAAATGTAGATTTTGGGCAGCAATGGGTTAATAACAGCATATTGGTGCACCTTTCTCATTTCAAAATGTTCTTCATGTGTGCTTGCATCATTTTCAGGTGAGTTTCGCTGCCGTTTTTGATATTAGGGTAGCGTTCCGGCCCGTTGCGCGTACTTTTTCGTGATAAAATGTAGATTTTGGGCAGTAATGGGTTAATGACAGCATATTGGTGCACCTTTCTCATTTCAAAATGTTCTTCATGTGTGTTTGCATCATTTTCAGGTGAGTTTCGCTGCCATTTTATATTTTAGGGCAGCATTCCGGCCCATTGCGGGTACTTTTTCGTGATAAAATGTAGATTTTGGGCAGTATTGGGTTAATGACAGCATATTGGTGCTCCTTTCTCATTTCAAAATGTTCTTCATGTGTGCTTGCATCCTTTTCAGGTGAGTTTCGCTGCCGTTTTATATATTAGGGTAGCGTTCCGGCCGTTCTGGGTACTTTTTCGTGATAAAATGTAGATTTTGGGCAGTAATGGGTTAATGACAGCATATTGGTGCACCTTTCTCATTTCAAAATGTTCTCCATGTGTGTTTGCATCATTTTCAGGTGAGTTTCGCTGCCATTTTATATATTAGGGTAGCGTTCCGACCCGTTCCGGGTACTTTTTCGTGATAAAATGTAGATTTTGGGCAGTAATGGGTTAATGACAGCATATTGGTCCACCTTTCTCATTTCAAAATGTTCTTCATGTGTGCTTGCATCATTTTCAGGTGAGTTTCGCTGCCGTTTTATATATTAGGGTAGCGTTCCGGCCCGTTCCGGGTACTTTTTCGTGATAAAATGTAGATTTTGGGCAGTAATGGGTTAATGACAGCATATTGGTGCACCTTTCTCATTTCAAAATGTTCTTCATGTGTGCTTGCATCATTTTCAGGTGAGTTTCGCTGCCGTTTTATATATTAGGGTAGCGTTCCGGCCCGTTCCGTGTACTTTTTCGTGATAAAATGTAGATTTTGGGCAGTAATGGGTTAATGTCAGCATATTGGTGCACCTTTCTCATTTCAAAATGTTCTTCATGTGTGTTTGCATCATTTTCAGGTGAGTTTCGCTGCCATTTTATATTTTAGGGCAGCATTCCGGCCCGTTGCGGGTACTTTTTCGTGATAAAATGTAGATTTTGGGCAGTATTGGGTTAATGACAGCATATTGGTGCACCTTTCTCATTTCAAAATGTTCTTCATGTGTGCTTGCATCCTTTTCAGGTGAGTTTCGCTGCCGTTTTATATATTAGGGTAGCGTTCCGGCCGTTCTGGGTACTTTTTCGTGATAAAATGTAGATTTTGGGCAGTAATGGGTTAATGACAGCATATTGGTGCACCTTTCTCATTTCAAAATGTTCTCCATGTGTGTTTGCATCATTTTCAGGTGAGTTTCGCTGCCATTTTATATATTAGGGTAGCGTTCCGACCCGTTCCGGGTACTTTTTCGTGATAAAATGTAGATTTTGGGCAGTAATGGGTTAATGACAGCATATTGGTCCACCTTTCTCATTTCAAAATGTTCTTCATGTGTGCTTGCATCATTTTCAGGTGAGTTTCGCTGCCGTTTTATATATTAGGGTAGCGTTCCGGCCCGTTCCGGGTACTTTTTCGTGATAAAATGTAGATTTTGGGCAGTAATGGGTTAATGACAGCATATTGGTGCACCTTTCTCATTTCAAAATGTTCTTCATGTGTGCTTGCATCATTTTCAGGTGAGTTTCGCTGCCGTTTTATATATTAGGGTAGCGTTCCGGCCCGTTCCGTGTACTTTTTCGTGATAAAATGTAGATTTTGGGCAGTAATGGGTTAATGTCAGCATATTGGTGCACCTTTCTCATTTCAAATGTTATTCATGTGTGTTTGCATCATTTTCAGGTGAGTTTCGCTGCCACTTTATATTTTAGGTTAGCGTTCCGGCTCGTTCCGGGTACTTTTTCGTGATGAAATGTAGATTTTGGGCAGTAATGGGCTAATGACAGCATATTGGTCCACCTTTCTCATTTCAAAATGTTCTTCATGTACGCTTGCATCATTTTCAGGTGAGTTTCGCTGCCGTTTTGAATATTAGGGTAGCGTTCCGGCCCGTTCCGGGTGCTTTTTCGTGATAAAATGTAGATTTTGGGCAGTAATGGGTTAATGACAGCATATTGGTCCATCTTTCTCATTTCAAAATGTTCTTCATGTGTGCTTGCATCATTTTCAGGTGAGTTTCGCTGCCGTTTTATATATTAGGGTAGCGTTCCGGCCCGTTCCGGGTACTTTTTCGTGATAAAATGTAGATTTTGGGCAGTAATGGGTTAATGACAGCATATTGGTGCACCTTTCTCATTTCAAAATGTTCTCCATGTGTGTTTGCATCATTTTCAGGTGAGTTTCGCTGCCATTTTATATATTAGGGTAGCGTTCCAACCCGTTCCGGGTACTTTTTCATGATAAAATGTAGATTTTGGGCAGTATTGGGTTAATGACAGAATATTGGTCCACCTTTCTCATTTCAAAATGTTCTTCATGTGTGCTTGCATCATTTTCAGGTGAGTTTCGCTGCCGTTTTATATATTAGGCTAGCGTTCCGGCCCGTTGCGGGTACTTTTTCGTGATAAAATGTAGATTTTGGGCAGTAATGGGTTAATGACAGCATATTGGTGCACCTTTCTCATTTCAAAATGTTCTTCATGTGTGTTTGCATCATTTTCAGGTGAGTTTCGCTGCCATTTTATATTTTAGGGTAGCGTTCCGGCCCGTTCCGGGTACTTTTTCGTGATAAAATGTAGATTTTGGGCAGTAATGGGTTAATAACAGCATATTCGTCCACCTTTCTCATTTCAAAATGTTCTTCATGTGTGCTTGCATCCTTTTCAGGTGAGTTTCGCTGCCGTTTTATATATTAGGGTAGCGTTCCGACCCGTTCCGGGTACTTTTTCGTGATAAAATGTAGGTTTTGGGCAGTAATGGGTTAATGACAGCATATTGGTGCACCTTTCTCATTTCAAAATGTTCTTCATGTGTGTTTGCATCATTTTCAGGTGAGTTTCGCAGCCACTTTATATTTTAGGTTAGCGTTCCGGCCCGTTCCGGGTACTTTTTCGTGATGAAATGTAGATTTTGGGCATTAATGGGTTAATGACAACATATTGGTCCACCTTTCTCATTTCAAAATGTTCTTCATGTGTGCTTGCATCATTTTCAGGTGAGTTTCGCTGCCGTTTTATATATTAGGGTAGCGTTCCGGCCCGTTCCGGGTACTTTTTCGTGATAAAATGTAGATTTTGGGCAGTAATGGGTTAAAGACAGCATATTGGTGCACCTTTCTCATTTCAAAATGTTCTTCATGTGTGCTTGCATCATTTTCAGGTGAGTTTTGCTGCCGTTTTATATATTAGGGTAGCGTTCCGGCCCGTTCCAGGTACTTTTTCGTGATAAAATGTAGATTTTGGGCAGTAATGGGTTAATGACAGCATATTGGTGCACCTTTCTCATTTCAAAATGTTCTTCATGTGTGTTTGCATCATTTTCAGGTGATTTTTGCTGCCATTTTATAGGTTAGGGTACCGTTCCGGCCCGTTCCGGCGCGTTCCGGGTTTTACACACACCCTGAAAATGGTACGTACGGAGCTATGAAGCTCATTATGAACTTGTTGTAATGGAAATGAAACGCTTTTATGCTTATAATTTCCGTTACACCTCATTGGCACAGAGGAGGAGCGGAATGGAACTTTCGTTTCCATCGCTCCCTTCCTCTCCACCATAAACGTACTCCAGCTTTTGTGCAGGCATGGATTTTCATGCCCATGCCAAATGCTGGGGATTAATACACAGACCACTGGCTTTTTTACACCAGCAAAACGCAGGCTGACTCCCTAGGTATCCATTGCAAACGCTGCCTGCAATGCTACAAGAAAGTATGACAACAACACCGGTTTGCCCTCCCCTTTCGCACTTCGCCATGCAAATCAGGAAAATTCGGTGGTGGGGACCCGCTTACGTGAAAGTTTACATGTAATGGGTTTCAGCTGCCAAATTACGGGCAACTCTAAAATGAGCTCCATAAAGTGAATCTGCATAAAATTGCCTGCCAGAAAAATAAGATGAAGTTCCAACCGATTCACTAAAACGACACACTTGTGCCTGTAAATGCCCAGAAAAACATCTGTCAGTGGATATTTGTCGGCGGGATGGCACAGCACAGGTTCAAATCCCGATCCTGCGATAAGAAGCACAAATCTGGTATTAAGCACGTTATAAAATAGCAATTATAATAATGAGTAATGTCAGAGGTAAGCCATAGTTCAACGGATCATTTTCTCACACACTCCTATGCTTACCTCATCCCATCCACTCACTTTTATGTTTTCACTTCCACACTTCTAAACCTAATTCACAGTGCAGTAGGGACTGTGGGGTAGGGACTGTGCAGTAGGGACTGTGGGGTAGGGACTGTGCAGTAGGGACTGTGCAGTAGGGACTGTGGGGTAGGGACTGTGCAGTAGGGACTGTGCGGTAGGGACTGTGGGGTAGGGACTGTGCGGTAGGGACTGTGCGGTAGGGACTGTGCAGTAGGGACTGTGGGGTAGGGACTGTGCGGTAGGGACTGTGCGGTAGGGACAGTGCAGTAGGGACTGTGGGGTAGGGACTGTGCAGTAGGGACTGTGGGGTGCACGCTAAGCAACACTTGGGTGTAGAGGAGCAGAGCAGAAGTTACTGGAGCTTCTGCGCCGAAGACACATTCTGTGTGGAAGCTGCTGATACAGTGCGTATCATACTCCACTTCAGGGGCACAGAGTAGCACCCCACTCCCATCCCAGGAAAGACCAATTGCGGGAAAGTCCCTATACGTTACAGTGGGACTTTTTTCTTCCGCCGGCCCCTCTGACCGCCGCCGGGAAAACTCAAACGTCCACACCCCTGCTTCACTTCACAGAGCACATGTAGGCCTTTGATTCAGCTTGTCTTGTTGCCCCTGGACTCCCTGCCTCAGCCTCCCCAGACTTGTGACCTGGCACAGGCTAGCAGGTTGCCTTGCCGCCAGGGCTTTATTTGGGGTAAGAAATCGAGAGGGGGACCCTCATTTGGAGGCGTGGCTTTCAGGATGTGCATGGCCTGAAAAGTACACAAACCATAGTAAGTACGCAAAGAAATATATTAATGTATGCAAGCATTTATATATGTGTATGCATACCTTACTATGGTTTGTAATCTATACAAGCCATCTTTTATAAACATAGACATGTGTCACATATTTCTATATTTATAAAAGATCGCTTGAAAAGTATGCAAACCATAGTAACATGCTATATAAACTTAATATATACATGCTTACATTTTTTATATTTGTTTGCGTGCCCTACTAAGGTTTGTGTACTTCAAGATGGCTTGAAAAGTACACAAACCATAGTAAGGTACGCACACAAATATATAGCATTTATATATTTGTGTGCATACTTTTCAAGCCATCTTTTTTAAACATTCTATTTTTTTAAAAGATGGCTTGAAAAGTAGACAATTCAAGCCATCTTTTATTAAGCTTTGACGACGACAAAGCTTTATAAAAGCTGGCTTGAATTGTGTACTTTTCAAGCCATCTTTTATAAACACAGAAATATGGCAATGAGTCCCCAGGTTCGCTGAGGGTGAAAGATGCCTTTGTGACCTGGGGAGGGGGAAACAAAAGGACACGAACTTCCTCCTGTGACCCCTCGTCACAAGAGGAAATTACACTGGCTGGCACTTCTGTCAGCTTGCCAGCCTCGAAAATGGCAGGCGAATCTACCGTTGCGGCTGTTAGAGTTCAGCATATGGCAGAGCCTGCATTGTCTTTGGTAAAACATGGTAAAGGGGAAGCCTAAAAGGAGAATACTAGGACTGAAAGGCGGCACACTATCATTGGGGTAGAGTGGCTGTTGCTGCAGTTCATTCATAAGTTCTGATTTGTTCTGGTGCAACTGGGTGTCGCTCCCCGGCCAAGGGGGACGCATAAACAATAAACCAGAAAATAGCCTGTTTTTGTCAACAGGTAACCAAAATGCACTCTTATGGGACTGTCTCCCTTAAGTAGTCAATTTCAAAACCAATCCTTTCAACCTATTGAACAAAAAGACTTTTGGTAAAAGTATCAAAGAAATACTCCTAATGAGAATTTTCAAACACATTTTATCATTCCATATTTGAAAAAAATCTATTTTTCATTATCAACTAAGAAAACAATCAAGTTTTTCAAAACAATATTTTTTACAGTTCATTAAACTTCATTTCCCCAGGCTTTTCCCAACCTCACTAGTGGTATTTAGCCAGCTTGTTCATAAACCAGAAAACAACTTGATAACAGATGTTTATGATTTAGTGTGTCCCTCAGTAATTATCCCAAGAAGGGGCAGTGGAGTGTGAGATTCACAAAAGATTGATGTAGAAAGAGGCTGAATGGATTGATCATTTGAACTGTTGGATATCAAGAGGGATGAATAGTGAGTGTGATTTAACATGTTTCATATGAACGCAATGGGGGTTAGATTGGAAGCAGGACTGATCTGCGAGGCGATATTGTGTAACCATAGGTCAGCATGGTGAGCATTAGGGTGAAGGAGTGGTGAGGTGATGAACTCATGAGAATGTGAGCAGGTCTAACCTGAGATTATATACTGAATTAATGGTGAATAAGGTAAAAATAGGAAATGGCTTGGACTTGCGAATATTGAAAAGATGGACCAGACAGGAACGTGAAAGTAGAGAGCTATGACAAGAAAGTGAAATCTCCGAACCAAGATAAAGACCCAGATTGGTGGCCGAAGAAGAGACAGAGAGCAAGGAAGGAGGAAAAGGAATGGAATCAGGAGGAGGATGAGGCGGAATAGTAAAAGCTGGAAAAAGAGAACTTTGTTAAAACAAGATAGTGATCAGCCATCCAAGAATTAATAGCCACAAGGCAGGATGATAAAGTATCATGAATAGAAGGAGTAAAAGAAGAAAAGGACAGGAAGAGTTGAGTGTCATCAGCAAAGAAATGATAGGACACTCCAAAAGACGAGATAATAGAAGCAAGAGGGAGTGTATAGAGAGAGAAAAGAATGTGTCCCAATACAGAACCCGGAGGTACCCCTTGAAAAAGAGGAACAGTGGTAGAGGACTAGCCTGCCCCCAAATACTGAGTACATGCAATTAGATACGTATGAATGAAACCAAGAAACCAAACGATGAAAGAGATGACAGAAGCAGTGCATGGTCCATGCTGTGGAAGGCAGTGGATAAATCAAGTAGAATTAAAAGAGACACATGTTTCGAGTACCGAGAAGAGAATAGTGAGTCACAGACTGACAAGAGAGCAGTTTTGGTGGAGTGAAATGATTGAAAACCAGATTGAAGATGAGGAAGGATAGAATTGTCAGACAAAGGAAGAAACTTGAGAATAGATCAGACGTTCAAGAATCTTGGAAAGGTAGGGGAGAAGAGAAATAGGCCTGAGATTAGAAGCGAGAGTGGAATCTAGAGAAGGCTTTTTCAAATTAGGAATACTAGCAGGCTTAAACAACAAAGAAACAGTCGAGGAATGAAGAGAAGTGCTGAAGATAGAGGTCAATTAAGAAACCAGTGAAGGATAGACCTTAGGTATGAGTGAAGAAGAAATCAGATCAGCAGGATCAGCAGTCATCCAAAGTGGAAATTGGGAGAAAAGATGACAGAGCAGTAAGGGGAGCAGTAGAAGAAGAGAAAGAAACCATAGCAGCATGAAGAGCAGTGACTTTCAAAGAAAAATAAGAAGCAAAATCAGCAGCAGAGAGAGATGAATTATAGGTGAAATCTGAAGGAGGAGAAAGTAAGTGAGAGAGGGTCTGAAATAGACAGCAAGGATGAGAAGACTGAGAGTGAAGATCAGAATAGAAAGAACGCTTAGCGGCAGGAAGGGCCGTAATAAAATCATAATAAGAGTGATACAGCAAGAAAGAGGAAGAATCAGAGTCGGAGTAAGATTTACACCACTGCCACTCCAAGCGGTGAACAATTTGCTGCATTGTAGGAAGCTGCGGTGTGATCCAAGGTTGTGATGGCTTCCGAGTAGGTTTAAAGGAAGGAATGGAATACACAGATGAGAGAGAAGAAGAAAGGAAGGAGCCACATCATCTGCAGAAAGAACTACAAATGATGGATGTAAAGAAATCTTGACCTGAAGCTATCTTGACGGGATGTACAGTAGGGAGTGTGGGGGAAGATTAAACGTATTCATATTTTATGTAATTCAGGCATAGTGGCCATGTTTATCCCTTCCAATGTTCCCCTTAAGACTAGCGTCATTTGCCCTAGGGTCACATGGAAACACACCATTTAAGTTCTTCCCGAGTGGCAACTCCAAATTTCT
The DNA here is from genome assembly GCF_040938575.1 of Ambystoma mexicanum. NCBI lineage: Eukaryota > Metazoa > Chordata > Amphibia > Caudata > Ambystomatidae > Ambystoma > Ambystoma mexicanum. Next base: position 649,197,262 of record NC_090934.1, on the reverse strand, counting down.
CTGGAGAGACAAACACAAGGTATGTAACTATTGTCTCCCATGGGACCACGGCGAAGACTATTGCTGATTGTGCACTACGTTTTTAAGCTGAAGACTCTTCGGGAGCACCATCAGAAGCGCTGGGGGTCATATGCCATGCAGGCGGAGTAGGAAGTGCCAGGGTCCAATGTGTGATGAGTCAGAAGGAAGACCTCTCAGGTGAAGGGACTCTCAGGTGACATTGTGAGGATGATTTATTAAAGTAAGAATGTTTAAGGAATTCACTATGGGAATTCCCTACCTAACTTAGTAACTTATGTGCTCGTCAGTCAGTCATGAAAGTCAAAATAAAGAGGTCCGCTGTCCCAAAACTACCCTAACTGACCCTGCCACTATGTAAACTCACTTAGACTTGACGAATGAGTCCCTTCTCCTTTGGATACTTTTAGTATCAGTCTGTTAATTAGTATAATATTCTTAAATGTCTTCTCATTACTTCTTTGATCAGTGTCTGTTACTCTTCCAATGGGCTTGGGAACTTTCCTCTCCCTTTTGGGATCTCCTTCATTCATTTTCTACACGTTTCACTTTCTTGGCTGTAGCTCTCAATATACTCTTGGCTATATTCCTGCCTTGGGGTTGTTATCCCCCTTCCTTTACTATGGTTCAGTTCAGTAACCTTGTATCTGTTGCACTGTTTGCTCCTTTTCCCAAGGTTGTATGCTCACTGGCTTTTCTCTCTCTTCCTTCAGCTTTTTAATAAATTGCATTTTCGAGTGATCACACTTTGCATTCACTTTAGATTCTATCCTCTTTTCCCAGGGTCTGGCTTGTGCTTACAAGCTATCACACTTTGCATTCACTTTAGATTCTTTCCCCTTTCCCCAGAGTATTATAATCACAAGATCTTCTCTCTCAGCATTGAGCTTCTCAATAGTTTGCCCTCCCGTGACTCCAGTATTCCTGGTTGCCTTCTTCTTCAAAGGCGAACGTCTTCTGGAGTAGGGTTCCTCGGGATCCTTCTTGCCTGCTGTCAACCGTCGGTGTCTGTCCTCTTTTGGCATATGGTTCCTGGTGGTCTCCCCTCTGCTCTTGGTTTCTCACCTCACTTCGGTGCTCCAGTCCTTGAATGTGGGACTGGGTGCCTTCAGGCATCCACTTCACAATGGTCTCAGTGAAGTTATTTCGATGGACCATCGATCCACCACAGATGTGCCATCATCTATTTGCAGGCTCCTGCGCTGTTGAATTGTCTCATCGCTGCCATGCACAGCATTGGCATAACACCCAGTATGCTGGAGCTAGTTTGAAACTCACAGGCTCTCTGGTTCCTTCTTCCTGCAGGTGTCACATCACTCAGGGCATTTCTGTGCCAACATCTGCTCCTCTCTCTCTCACTCAATTCTTCGAGGTTCCGTTGTAAGATGTATTCGTCTCAGTGGATTAGTTATTTCTATGTAAAGGGAAATAGTTATTTTCAGCAAAATGATGGCATCTCTGTAGAATTTCTTCATCCCAGTTTGCAGGTAAAGGGCAAGTTATGGTGGAGACCACTGGCGATTGCAAGGTCTCAAAAAAGCCTTGTACAAAACCTAGACACAAACACGATGATAGTAGATTTAAAACGGTGGCATCTCGGACTCGAACCGTAAATCACGACCTAAGCATTGAGTGGAAAAGAGGCTAACAAGGGGCAGGACAAAGGTTGTGGAAAACACAAACATTTCGGAAATGGGGGACAAAAACACTCATCTTCGAAAGAAGCCGAAGCAACGCTGGAAGAGAAGACACTCTCTTCCACATTAAAACAGAAATTAATAGGCATCTCCGAAGAGGAATGGGAGGAGGAAGGCAACATCGCCAACTAACAAGATTTCGATGCTGACATTTTGACGTCGACCTTGAAACAGGCATTGCATTTACCGAACAAGCGCCTCGACATCTGAATCAGTGGTCCATGCTGAAGTTCAGGGAAACAATGATTAAAATGTTTTCTTTTATGGACAAACATAAAATGTCAAACAAGAGGAAGAAAAGCTGTTCACCTAGTGAGACACCAGCAAAGGTATTGCATACACAAGGAGATGCAGGAAACACATTAACATACAAGGAATTCTTAGATGACACCAGTGACATGGATCCACATTTGGAGTGCTAGGACATCATCCCGATGACTACCTAATTCCTTCACCAGACGAAGGCAACACACCAGTCATGCCATCACCAATGGAAGACAACTTCAAGTACTTAGAACTTCTTTAGAGGAAGAGGGCAGCTGAGCGTTTTGGCATTTTTATTGAGCCTCCATATGAGGTTGCACACTTCATAGAAGAAAAGAAAATGGTTTCACACTGCATTCCCCTACTAGCACTGATTAAAAAGAAAGATAATTATGCCCTCTCTAGCCAAGCCAGTCTCCACTAAGGTAGTACATCCCAGAGTGAGGCTCAGCTCACCATCTCTTACTCAGATAATGGGCCCGCTGAGGCACTGAGCTACCTTTTACGACTCTGATCTTTCTCAAACAGTAAATGCTATTCACCCCGAGGGGTTCTCACCAGCTCTGAAAACACGGAAAACCTGGAACCACATCGTGGAGCGTAGATGGCGTTCATACCAATCTGCACCCAAAAGACTTCCCTAAGCCTCTCACCTCAAACACTACCATGCAGGAATCCGGAAAACCAACAAATTCTATTACAGGAACAGAATCTCCAAAGCCCCACACCTAACCAGGGAACTCTGTTAGTTCATCACTTAATTCAACTCCCATGAATGCTCCAATATCTCACCCCGCCATACACAATCCCTTTGGGACTACCTCTCAGACCACTTTCACAACGAAGCACTAGAGAGACACACTTCTATCCTGTCTAAAATGTCTTGCCCCTCCCACTCTATCTCGCCCCCTCTAAATGTACCACCATCTATCCTTTGTTATGAATCCCCATATGTCATTGCTACTCCCCTAAGGGGAGTACCGTCCCATGAGGTCAGGGAGGTCAGGGTTGGTACTCAGCGAGTGGATTTCAATGGGAGGAAAGCCCACTATGTAATGAGTGACAATCCATCCAGGGAGAACATGGTGTAGCCATAGCCCAACTATCTGTAACCAGCCTTTCTTACTAACCCCCTTCAATACCATCTCTAGTGTTCCTATCTGTTTTCTTAAGACCAGTAAGGTAGGGGGTACTAGGATGAAGAAGAGATCAACTGACTCACTAGGAGTCCTCGTGATCAGTACTGAGATGAGGAAGGGTCCAACTGACTCACTAGGAGTCTTCAAGATCAGTACTGAGGCGATGAATAGGTACAGAAGCAGAGAGCACCTCTGTGAACCATACTGACCAATCTAGTCTTTATAGACTTGCTATTGGCCAAGGCACAGCTAAAATAGAAGATGGAAATTCAAACAGAGAGAGATCCTCCCTGGAGGAACCGGGAGCTGCAGAACCCATGGTCCGGAACCGAATGAAGCACGCAAGGATGGAAAGATTACCCGTTGGCAGAGACATCCCAGAGAGCTCCACTGTCGTCAGTCCATGTCTGGAAGAAGGAAGAGGAAGCACCAGCTGATCGGTGAAGCTGGAGAACGTGGTGCATCTTGGATGCGATGCCCAAAAGCAGGAAACCACTGCAGAGCCGCTACAGAGCTTGGACGCAGGAGGAGGTCTCCAAACGATGACGAGAGACCCAGAAACAGCCAACAGACACCAGTGAGCAACCAGGGAAGGGTTGGGTAACCGGGAGGCTGGCTGAGAACTAGGAGAGCCAACACCACAGTGGGGCACAGGTCCGGAACTCGCACTCAATAAGGAGCAGCCTCCAGAGCCATCTTCTTTGTGGCAGTCACAGGCAAGTTGGGAGACTAGGATTGCCCAGATCACAAGAGAAAGAAAACCAAAGGGGTCTGGCACCCACAAAGGGAGAGAAACCAATACCACATGGATCTGGGTCCTGAGAGAAAGAAACCAAAGGGGTCTGGGACCCGACAAAAAGAATACCTGGCAGGATAGTAAACCAGGTACAACTATTGTGAATCAAGAAAGGAATTGGGGGGGCGTGGCCGGCATGTGAGCGCGAAAGACGTGAGTCCCCAGAGCTCCTTCGGCCGCCAATATCATCCTGATAATATATCCTGTTAAAGTGTGCGGAAAGATCTGCAATTGCACCAGAAGCTGAGGGAATATCTGCGGCAGCTTTATGAAAACTTTGGCTCCTGAAATCATATCCCTGTAGGATTTACTGAGTGAAACTCCTCCGCTTGTGAGCTCTGGTGGGGTGATCACAAGATGGCCGCCGTGTTCAAATGAGACTGCCTGTGGAGACTGGCCAGAACCTCGGTGTAGGAGGACACCCCTGCCTGCCCCACTCAGACGCCGGATCAGCAACCCTCAACCTCCGTGGGCAGCTGGTGTTGCTTCCCGAGCTGTGCTGGTGGTTGGGGGACAGCTTCGGAAGAAATGGCACACTACTGACACCAACAGCGCCGCCCTCGAGATCGTGAGGGGCACACAGAAACTCCAGAGGATCCCTGGAAGTCTGGATTGGACCCACAGGCGTGGGTCGAATGGGGGAGCAAGGCGCTGAATCCCCGGCTCCATATCCAGTGAGTGTCGACAGAGGGCCGCGCTCTGTATCCCGCCACCTTCCAGGTGCACTTCCACCTCTTTCCTATGATACGGCAGCGACAGGAGCAGCCGGTGCATTCTGGCGGGGACTGGAGGTGCACATTATGAACCCTGCCCTCAAGGTCTCCAACACCCGGGCGAGGTTACCACGGCAGCTGCGACGCTCTGCAGTCCTGGGAGCTGCTGTGCCTGTGGGACCGGCGGAACACACCCTCCCACCCTGTAAATGAAGGAAGATCGTGATCGGTTCGGACTCACCCCGCCAAGCCAGGACACAGCTCATGAGTGCTGGTTGCAGCCCCTAGTACTGCGGAGTGAGCGAGGTGGCTGATTGCTGTGCATCCATCCTTGCCTGTGCATGGCCAGGCAAGAACGGCTTTGGGGAAAACAGCTATCAGACCGAAAAAGTAGGTGGTAAAATGGCGGACCAAGCCTAAATGCTGGCTCTGCGCCCCGCAATTGGCAGCACCCCCCCAACCCGGCTGAGGGGAAATCCCACGAAACACTTGTGACTTCTGTTGCATCATTGCTCTGTGGTGTTTCAAGAAGCAATCTGACATTAGACTACTGACTGCACTATTGCCTACTCGCGTGGATCGATCTCCAACACGGCTTCTGACCGGCCTCCACAAGGGTATTGTACGCACTTAGAATATTAGGAACACCTTCTGACATTACACTAAACGTACCTCCTTTGGGACAGAAAGAGATCGGAACCTGCCGCTGTGCTGTTGGCAACACCTCCAGCCAGAACTGTTGGGACACGTGGTCCTTCCTCCTCTCCTTGCCGGTAATTCCTGCGTCGAGGGCAGATCCTGCCAGAAGATGGACAACACCCTCTACTCCTGCACACCTGGCAACATTGATGCTGTGGCCGCATTATCGGACCTACCTACCTAGGTGGATCTCGTCCACGAGCCCCTCGCCCCTCCGGACACCGCAGCTTGTGCTCACTGGCGCAAACTTGCCAAAACTGCCTGTTGGCTCTCTGAGACGAGGGAAGCCAGAGTTGGACTGTGATTCCCCACCGTATCTTGGCACGCTGACGCAGCCTTTGGATTAGACCGATATTGTCAACAAATCCACCTCTGTACTAATAGGGCCTGGCTAAGGCCCGGTGGGAGAGTAGAATGATTGCGACGCGGCTCCAGTGCGCCTGAAACCTATACTAAGGCGATATGGGTAAAGGAAGAAACAAAAAGTCCTCCGTACAGAGCACTATGGATCAATTTGCCACAACCTCCACCACCGTAACACTAGAGACAGACCTGCAGCCAATCTAGGCCCCCTCACCCGAGACCCTGATGCGTTAAGACATCATGGCAGCCATCGCCAACTCTCGCTCCTCGATGGAGAAGACAATGGATGGCATCTCAGCCATGGTGTCTTTCCTCCGTCATGACTTTCAGAAGTTAACGTCCCGGACAGTAGAGGTGAAGCACCGAGTGTCGGGGGTGGAAGATGACCTTAGCGGCGTACATCAACAATTGTTGCAGGCACTGGCCCGGCTGAAAACATTGGAGGCGCGGGTGGAGGAGGGCGAGGGCAGATCACGCCGAAATAGCATCTGTAGTCTGGGCCTTCCGGAGAATGCGGAGGGTCCCAGTATGGAACTGTTCCTGGAGCAATGGCTGGAAGACCCGTTTGCCCCTAAATCCTTCTCCAGGTTCTTCACAATAGAGAGGGCGCACCGTATACCAATGAAACAACCAATTCCTGGAGCACCCCCAAGAACAGTCATTGCCAAACTCTTGAATTATCGAGATAGAGAGGCAATGCTACATATGGCCCGGACGAAGGGAACGATCACATATAATGTCGCTAAAATTGCATTCTTTATGCACTACACCCGAGAGGTCCAAAGGGCCAGGCAATCGTTTTAGCACCTGAAAAGGAAGTTTAATTCCATGAACGTTAAGTATGGTCTCCTCTTGCCGGCCTAACTGAGGATTCAGCACAAAGGCACAACGGTGCACTTTACAGATCCACAAGAAACCTGGAAATGGGCAGAGACCCACATCGATGGAGACTGGACAGCACACGCTCCGGATTCGGGAGGCAGATCTCGCAACAGACCGCGCAGGGATCGCCCCCAAGACAGCCTGTGCAGCAGGACCCCCTGATCCAGAGGAAGGGGCAGACCCATGAAGTCGAAGGCCATATCCCGAGGACCGCAGTGTCATGATGCCTACCTCCAAGGTGCCAGACAAGACCCAGCTACCCCAGAGGCAGACATCATGTCTTCAAGGGAAGTCACAACAGCCTCAAGTAGGGGCTCTTTGGACTCAGTCCTGGCGCCTTTGGCGCCAGGCTCATATCGGGCCACAGTCCTGGCGCCATAGGCGCCAGGCACATAAAAGGGGACTTTGTGTTATAGGTGCTTAGTGTTAACTTACCTGATGCAGACCATGCTGCAACATCCAGGCCTTCTGAGGCCTGAATGGGACTACTTTATCTTTGGAACTACTTAACCACCCGGGTGTGGTCAGGGGAGGAATACATACCTGAGAGGAAGGATACATACCTGGAACTACTTTGAAGGCTATTTAAGCCACGCCCAAGCAGCAACTCACGCTTCGCGTTGTTCTGCATCTAGCAGCTGGACGCTCACCGTGTTTGCTCCTGCATTCTGTCTTCTGCCACTCCCGCCAGCATCCTGGAACACCTGCAAAGAGAGAAGAGAAGAGAAAAGGGTAAAGAAGAGTCCTTACCTGCTAAATCCGCATTCCGGAGACATCTCGCCGACGGTCCTGAAAAGGAAGACATCCATTTAAAAGCACATCGCATCGATCGCTGCAGCGCCGCATCTCACTCACCTGTACAAGGTGCCACCACGTTCTACGGCGACATCTGGACTTGCAGACACATCACCGCGCCTAGGGAGAAAAAGACAAGAATAAAGGTGAGAGGGGAAAGAAAACAAGGAAACCTTAATTTCCATTACAAAGCTTACCTGTTGGGTTATTCCAACTTCATTTCGGGTCAGTGCCGCATCCTGGCATTTCCGGACCCCGGCCCCTAAGGGGAAAAAGAGACATCAGCATTAGTGGGCGCATGAAAAGATGTTACCCAACGCCCATTAAAGACTTACCTGATTTCTTCTGGATTGATCTTTGTTTCGGGTCGGTGCCGCATCCAGGCATTTCCGGACCCCGGCCCCTATTGGGAAAAAAGACATCAGCGTTAGTGGGCGCATTGATACAAGGACACTGAGAGAACTCTCATCAAGCTCACCAGAGTCTCATTCTTCGGTTCCACAGCTTTTCTCAGAATAGTTTCCGCACCTGAAAAAGAGACTACGAACAATTATTATTGCGGATCTTACTCATTAACAGAATCCTTACGGTACTATACCGGGAAAACAAAACTTGAACCCTCTACAAACTAAATCCCAGTGAAGTAACTGGATACAATGCGCCCCTGCATGAGAAGCAGGATGGAGAGCTCAACCTTTCAAACCCTAAGGTGAGACTTCACGTGGCGGTCGCTGGAGGGTTTCGTAGAGGGGTGAGAAAGGAGCGGGAGGCTTATACTTTCTCCTGCAGATTGTTAATACTCCCTTTTCACATACAGAAAGATATTCCTAGGAGCCAGACAAGTCAGATTTGAAGGTCCGGTCCAGTCCATCTTCCGGGTCCTGCGCTTCACCATAGGAGAAGCAACAACACTCCAAACCAGACCTGCGCCTCTGTGGGAGTCAGGTGAGCGTAACAGAATGCAAAGCCTACCTACAATTTCCCACCCGGGCGCTATGGAAACTTCTGAGACAGACCAGCTGGCTCAGCCTTTGGGGGAATTAAGGGCAGAAGTACACTTCGCCCGCCAGGAAACTAATGCTCTCAAAAGAGAATTTATCTTATCCAAGGAAAGAACTGATGACCTGGGCAAACGATTGTTGCAGGGTAAAGCAGGACAAACTCCTTTACCTAGTTCTGGGGGTAATGCCTCGTCAATGGTTTCGAATAACCCGGTACAAATCAATCTACCTGGAAACATGCCTTTGGCCCCGTCTGAACGTTTTGCGGGGGACCCCAAGAAATATGCCGTTTTTATGAACCAATGTCACCTATACTTTCTATGCAGACCTGGGGCCTTCCCTAATGATCAAACCAAGGTAGCCTTTGTGTTATCTTATCTCAGTGGCTGTGCTGCCGATTGGTCTGTTCCGTTGGTAAGTCAGGATGACCCAATTCTCCAGGATTTTCAAAGCTTCCAGGCGAGCATGGAAAGATTATTCGCTCGAACACTCTCAGGGACAGGCCCTTGACAATGAACTACTATCCTTACGACAAGGTAACCAAGATCTCTTATCTTATATTGCCACCTTTAATAGGCTGGTTGTAGAAACGGGGTGGCCCGAAAATAAAAGGATCACACTATTTCATCAAGGCCTGCGCGGAGAACTTAAGGATGTTCTAGCTCAAATAGTAAATCCACCTCAAGCCTGCGCAGAATACATAGACTTAGTGGTCCAACTTGACCATAGACTGCAAACTAGAAAAGCAGATCGGTCCAAGTTCGAAACTCGAGTGCTGATCAAAACTCACGCTAACCCTAAGAGTACCGACGTTTCAGAACCTATGCAGATCGACGGTGTTAAAGGACCATTGACACAGAAGGAACGAGAGAGAAGACGGCAAAATCAACTATGTCTCTATTGCGGGGCTTCTGGTCACTTTCTATGAGACTGCCCTGTAAAGCCACCTAAGAAGGTGGTTGGAGCCACGGACAACAATTTAATAGAACCTGATTCGGGAAACGGTCAAGCCCGACAAGCGTAGAGGTCCGCTTGCCGAGCTTGAAAACAGACTCTTTGACCTCGCATTTTGTCATGCCAATGGTGCTCGTGGACCCGAAACAGCCTCAGCGGTTGCATGCTATAAAAGCATACATCGACAGTGGAGCTATTGGAAACTACGTAGATCGTGAATTGGCCTCCAGGATTAATCTTCCTCTCCGTCCGAAAGTTAACAAGGATGTCATTACTACAGTAGATGAAACCGAAATAGCCTCAGGGCTGGTAACACATTCCACTACAGAAATGACTCTAGTGGGACAGGATGGACATCGGGAAGCAATTGTGTTCGATGTAATCAAGGCCCCACAATTTCAAGTAATTCTAAGAATCCCTTGGTTAGAAACACATAATCCTCGAATTGACTGGCGAGCAAAGAGAATAACCTTTCCTGATTGTGAACTGACTTGTTATCCAAGAAATCCAGATATGGGTCTGGCCACAGTAACTTCCACCACGATACAACTACCGGTTGAATACCAAGAGTTCCAAGACGTTTTTCAAAAAGAACAGGCGAACACGTTACCTCCCCACCGGTCGTACGATTGTCAAATCGACCTGGTACCCAATGCTCAACCGCCCTGTAGTAGGATTTATGCTCTTACTGAACCTGAGAACGTTCATTTGCGTCAGTATTTAGATCAGTATCTTGCCAACGGTTTTATTCGTCCGTCAAAGTCTCCTGTTTCCTCAGCTCTGTTCTTCGTGCCGAAAAAAGAAGGCGACCTTAGAACATGTATTGACTACCGCGCCCTAAATCAAATAACGATTAAGAATCGTTATCCTCTGCCTCTGATCCCTGAACTTCTTGACCAGGTAAAAGATGCTTGTATATACACCAAGTTAGATCTCCGAGGAGCTTATCACCTGGTACGTATAAAAGAAGGTAACGAATGGAAGACTGCATTCCGCACCAAATATGGGCTCTTTGAATATCAGGTGATGCCCTTCGGATTATGCAACGCACCTGCCGCCTTTCAATACTTTATGAATGATGTTCTTCGGGAACTTATCGATGTTTGTGTCATCGTATATATCGATGACATCCTGGTATACTCCTCCTCGGAATCCGAACACAGAAAACATGTCAGGGCAGTTCTTGAGAAATTGCGCCAGCACAACCTGTTTGCGAAACTCGAAAAATGCGTTTTTCATACCACAGAGGTCGAGTTTCTTGGATTCATCCTGACGCCTAAAGGAGTCCGAATGGACTCGCGAAAGGTGGACGCCACCCTCAAATGGCCATCTCCTAACTCTGTTAAGGGGGTTCAGAGTATGCTTGGCTTTGCCAATTTCTATCGAAGATTCATCCCGGAATTTTCTCGAGTGGTTCAACCCATAACAGCCCTCTTACGGAAGAATAAATGTTTCAAATGGACTCCTGAGGCAGAACAGGCCTTTCAAGACCTAAAGACCAAATTCACCTCCGCCCCGGTATTGAAGCATCCGCGCCCAGATCTCCCTTACATTGTTGAAACCGACGCTTCCAGTTTGGCCATGGGTGCTGTCTTGTCTCAAAGGGATCCAGAAACTAACCAGATGCACCCTGTAGCCTTTTGGTCCAGGAAATTCACGGCTCCTGAAATCAATTACGCAATCACTGACAAAGAATTACTAGCTATTAAGTCCGCCTTCAAGGCTTGGCGTCATTACCTCCTCGGCGCAAGACACACCATTACGGTGATTACAGATCACAGGAATTTGCAATATCTAAAAACGGCCAAAGCCCAATCATCCCGCCAACTCCGATGGGCTTTATTCTTTGAAGAATTTGATTTCATAATCACCTACCGCCCTGGTTGCAAGAATGGCAAAGCGGACGCTTTATCCCGGATTGGAATGGATGAAACAAATTCAAACTTAGAACCAGTACCAATTATACCCGAACAAAGAATTTTAGGCTTGACCTCTTTACAAACTATAGAGGACGTTCAAACTCGAGTTAAACAACTTTTAAATTCCACGGCCTTGCAAGAATGGACTCAAAAGGGGTCACACTTTTCCGTTAATAACGATTTACCGTACTTCCAGGGGCGGTTATTTCTGCCCAACAAAGAACTGCAAGAATTGGTCATTGATCACTATCATGATACATTAATGGAAGGACATCCTGGTATCGCAAAAACTGAGGAAAAGATCAAACTACAATTCTGGTGGCCATCCTGGAGAAAAGACATAAAATCTTTTGTGATGTCTTGCGGAGTTTGCGCCCAAAATAAAGGTCAAAAGAAGAGACCAGCCGGTCTCCTACAACCCTTGGATATTCCACCGGCCCCTTGGCACACCTTGTCAATGGACTTTATTACCAACCTGCCTCCTTGCTATGGATATAACACTATCTTGGTAATCGTGGATCTGTTCTCCAAGATGGCCCACTTTATCCCTTTAAAAGGGGTACCTTCAGCCTCCATCTTGGCCAAGGAATTTCTGGAAAACATAGTTCGTATGCATGGTTTTCCATCCATATTAATCTCAGACCGAGGAAGCCAATGTATTTCCCATTTTTGGAGGAAATGTTGCCAACTGGCACAAATTGATGTACGCTTATCCACTAGTCACCACCCCCAGACCGATGGTCAAACCGAGAGGACTAACCAAACCCTTGAACAATATCTTCGGTGCATGTTGCATCAATCTGAAAACAGCTGGAAAGATATTCTATGGATCGCAGAGTATGCATATAACAATTCTGTACATTCTGGAACAGGACAAACCCCTTTTTACACCTTGTATGGTCATCATCCTAGAACCTCAGACCTAGACCCTCCTCTAAACCTGGAAATGCCTGCAGTTGATCATTTGCATTCTACTATAACCCGAGCCTTCAAGGAAGCTACAACTCATTTGCAACAAGCCAAGAAAAAATACAAAGAAAATGCTGATCTACATCGGAGTGAAGCACCTTCGTACCAAATTGGAGACCAGGTGTGGCTGGCAACCAAGCATTTGCCTCTCAAAGGACCGCAGACTTTTAATCCCAGATACATTGGACCCTATCCCATCAAAGCTATAATTAACCCGGTGGCCTTTAAACTCGATCTACTAGCCAACATGCGAATTCATCCCGTTTTTCATGCATCACTGTTAAAACCGGTGCAGCCTGGAACCAGACTAAGCAAACCACCTGAACCAATTCAAATCGATGGGGAATTAGAATTTGAAGTTAAGGACATATTGTATTCCAAAATGTTAAAATCAAAACTCTTCTATCTAGTTGATTGGAAGGGGTACGGACCTCAGGAAAGATCTTGGGAACCAAGTGACCATGTACACGCCCCGCAATTAGTGCAAAGATTCCACCGAAAATTCCCAAGCAAGCCGAAACCCCCGGAAAGGACGACCTTGGGAGGGTCCTTGGGAGGGGGTACTGTCATGATGCCTACCTCCAAGGTGCCAGATAAGACCCAGCTACCCCAGAGGCAGACATCATGTCTTCAAGGGAAGTCACAACAGCCTCAAGTAGGGGCTCTTTGGATGCCAGGCTCATATCGGGCCACAGTCCTGGCGCCATAGGCGCCAGGCTCATAAAAGGGGACTTTGTGTTAAAGGTGCTTAGTGTTAACTTACCTGATGCAGACCATGCTGCAACATCCAGGCCTTCTGAGACCTGAATGGGACTACTTTATCTTTGGAACTACTTAACCACACGGGTGTGGTCAGGGGAGGAATACATACCTGAGAGGAAGGATACATACCTGGAACTACTTTGAAGGCTATTTAAGCCACGCCCAAGCAGCAACTCACGCTTCGCGTTGTTCTGCATCTAGCAGCTGGACGCTCACCGTGTTTGCTCCTGCATTCTGTCTTCTGCCACTCCTGCCAGCATCCTGGAACACCTGCAAAGAGAGAAGAGAAGAGAAAAGGGTAAAGAAGAGTCCTTACCTGCTAAATCCGCATTCCGGAGACATCTCGCCGACGGTCCTGAAAAGGAAGACATCCATTTAAAAGCACATCGCTGCAGCGCCGCATCTCACTCACCTGTACAAGGTGCCACCACGTTCTACGGCGACATCTGGACTCGCAGACACATCACCGCGCCTAGGGAGAAAAAGACAAGAATAAAGGTGAGAGGGGAAAGAAAACAAGGAAACCTTAATTTCTATTACAAAGCTTACCTGTTGGGTTATTCCAACTTCATTTCGGGTTGGTGCCGCATCCTGGCATTTCCGGACCCCGGCCCCTAAGGGGAAAAAGAGACATCAGCGTTAGTGGGCACATGAAAAGACATTACCCAAACGCCCTTTAAAGACTTACCTGATTTCTTCTGGATTGATCTTTGTTTCGGGTCGGTGCCGCATCCAGGCATTTCCGGACCCTGGCCCCTATGGGGAAAAAAGATATCAGCGTTAGTGGGCGCATGAAAAGACATTACCCAAACGCCCATTAAAGACTTACCTGATTTCTTCTGGATTGAGCTTGGTTTCGGGTCGGTGCCGCATCCAGGCATTTCCAGACCCCGGCCCCTATGGGGAAAAAAGACATCAGCGTTAGTGAGCGCATTGATACAAGGACACTGAGAGAACTCTCATCAAGCTCACCAGAGTCTCATTCTTCGGTTCCACAGCTCTTCTCCGAATAGTTTCCGCACCTGAAAAAGAGACTATGAACAATTATTATTGCGGAATCTTACTCATTAACAGAATCCTTACAGTACTATACCGGGAAAACAAAACTTGAACCCTCTACAAACTAAATCCCAGTGAAGTAACTGGATACAACGCGCCCCTGCATGAGAAGCAGGATGGAGAGCTCAACCTTTCAAACCCTAAGGTGAGACTTCACGTGGGGGTCGCTGGAGGGTTTCGTAGAGGGGTGAGAAGGGAGCTGGAGGCTTATACTTTCTCCCGCAGATTGTTAATACTCCCTTTTCACATACAGAAAGATATTCCTGCGAGCCAGACAAGTCAGATTCGAAGGTCCGGTCCAGTCCATCTTCCGGGTCCTGCGCTTCACCATAGAAGAAGCAACAACACTCCAAACCAGACCTGCGCCTCCGTGGGAGTCAGGTGAGCGTAACACGCAGTCAGTCCTAGACGACATACCCTAATGTGCCATGTGAGGATACCTCTGCATCATCCCTCTGCACAGGACTCTGGCCCAACTTGAGATATTGATTCTGGATTCCATCCCTTTCTGATATGGGCCAAACAATCCTGATGGTCACAGATCGGGCGGAGGATGACACTTCCCATATAACGAACGCCACACGCTGTGGTCCGCAATAATACCCGGAGGCCGCACTCCAATACACTTGGAGGCGAACAGCTTTTGCATCGCTCTGCCTAAACAGACCAAGACTTAGAAGGAACAGTGGACTCTGGTCGCCACCATTTTATAGGCACCAGTTGCCTCTAGTCGCCGCCGAACTGAGGTAAGATATATACCCTTCTGAGGTCCACAACCTCCTCTGTATCCTTTTTCCCCCACTGTATAATCACACTATAAGGTGGGCGGCTCGCATAGCCACCACCTGAGACCGTGCACTTCTGGCTAGACTTCTAAATTGTTCTCTAAACGGAAGACGATTAATCTTCTTCCGTTGGTTGTGTTAAATTGGCACTCTAGTTCTAGAGTGTCAACAATGTTCTGACGACAGGTACTTCGTGTTGGGTTGGAGTATAGGGGAGGAGGGAGACGTTTGTATTGTTTTCTATTCTTAAGTTACCACATACCTACAAGGCTACTCAATCACACCAGTTGCTATACGCTGTCTCGTGCCACCTCCTACTGGCAACACATCTCAGCTGCGACCAATAGCTGCACACTATCTCTATTACTGGACCACATAGATTCGGCAAACCCTGAACCACATGCTATGAATGGCACTCACACAACCCGGACCATTACCTGTTGACTGCCCTAGATCCCTCAAGCTACTCATGTGGAACATGAACGGTATGGGCTCTGGGATCAAGCGGTGTCTTGTTACGCAGTTCTTGAATAGGCACTCCCCTGATGTTGCCCTGTTAACTGAGACACATTTAGCAGGGTCAAACTGCACCTTCTTTCGAAGAACCAATTATCGTTCCGCGCTCCACGCGGGATACATAATGGGATCCGGGGGTACTCTGATCCTGATGCATAAACGCGTTCCATTCGTGCTGCTGACAGTGGAGGAAGACCCTAAGGGTCACTATGTGTTGGTCCTTGGTACAATTTGGGAAGAAACGCTAGCCATTGCTTCGGTTTACTCTCCGGCGGGGCTGCGAGAGGAACTCCTAGACGAACTAACCGCCCTTATGGCGAGACTTCAACCTGACCTGTGGATTCTGGGGGGAGATTTCAAAGATGCCATGTGTAACAACATGGATCGCCCTCACATCAGACATCGTAACCCGGTTACCCCTACAAAATGAGCTAGGTTTGTATCAGCTCTGGGCCTCCGGGATGTAAGGAGAGACCTTCACCCTCGTAGTAGGGGTCACTCGTTTCATTCGCGAGCCCACGGCTCCCTATCCAGGCTGGACTATCTCTTCCTCCCAAGCACCGATATGTACAGGGTGACGGCTGCGGAGCTACTTCCCAGAGGTATCTCGTACCATTCACCGCTAACGATGGTGTTGCGCATACATGGTATAACCCCTCCGAGAACATGGAGGTTAAACAGATATCACCTTGGCTTCCCTGACTTTATCGAACGTCTCACCGAGACAACCAATGAATACTTCGAAATAAATTATACTACGGTTCATAGCCCGGAGACGATATGGGAGTCCTACAAAATGGTTTGAGGGGAGAGATAGTCTCCTGGATGGTGAATAAAAAGAAAGAGCGACTCCAGAAAATTTCTGAGGCTAAAGTGGAAATGAGTGAGTGGGAAGCCAGGTATATTCTTGATCCGAGCCCTGACATCCATGGGTCCCTTAAGAATGCTAGAGAGCGACTCCGGAATGTGATGCTAGACAATGCTAAACATGCCCACTGGGAGTCCAAGGCAAGGATCTATGAATATGGGGACAAAGCGGGTAAAATGTTGGCCTGGCTTGAGAGAAGGGTCAAGGGTCAATGCCATGTCAGGGAGATTATGACTCCACAAAATGAGAGGTGCCAGTCGGATCATGAAATAGCGGAAGCTTTTGCTAACTTTTATACTGCTCTGTATCGTACCCCGACATCCCCACTGATCCCCTCCCTAGATGATATTACATTGCACTGTTTATCAGAACAACAGAAAACATACCTGGACTCTGATCTTACTGAATCGGAGATTGCTGAGGCCATAGCACAATTACAATCAGTGAAAACACCGGGCCCCCTCGGTAAAGGAACACAGCAGGGTTGCCCCCCCCCTCCTCTTTGCTCTTGCCATCGAGACACTTGCCTTGTGGCTTGGTCAGAGCAATGCCTGGACGGGATTTAGATGGTCGTAGCGATACGAGGATAGGGCGTTTCTATATGCTGATAATCTCTTGGTGTATTTGGGAGATCCGATCCGGACCTGCCCCGTAGTAACACAGATGCTTATTCGTTTTGGTGAGTTCAGTGGACTGAAAATCAACTGGGGAAAATCCATCCTTTTTCTGGTTCAGGTCGGAGCGCAGGCTATTCCCCAAAACTGCCCATATAAAATTAAACAACACAGCTTCTGATACTTGGGGATTTGGGTATCTGTAGATCTAACAAGCTATACAACTCACAATCTTCAGCCAATTATGGACCGATTTACTAACGATGTTCGCCACTGGAAGCTCCTTCTCCTGACGCTCATGGGTAGAGATGCCTTGTTCAAAATGATGACCCTACCTAGATTCCTATATGTTTTACAGAATACCTGCTCCAGATCCCAGACTCTAAATTTGACCAACTTGAGGGTCTCCTTATAGAGCTCATATGGGGAGAGGGACAACCCCGTATTGCACTATTTACCTTGCTGATGTCAATTTGGGAGGGTGGTATAGGAGTACCCTGCATCCAGACCTACTAGTGGGCATCTCAACTAGCAGTGGTCAACGACCTGCTCCACGGGGATCAGGAACTACCACATATAAGGCCTGAATTTGCCGCCATTCATGATATAGACCCACTGCATCTGCTATGTCAGCCTCTTGACAGACCCCCGTTACAGACAACCACAGCACATATCACTGCGGTTTGGTGACGACCACACTTAAGTGGGATGGAAGAACAAAATAACCATTGTGCAACCCCTGTGGCATAATAGTAATCTGATCGAAATGGGTAAACTGGGACCGTGGCCTAAATGGGTGGAGGCCGGGATAATGAAAATCAGGGATATTATGATAGATGGGAAAATCGCCTAATTTGATGCTCTCCGACTGAAGTTCCAAATCCCAACAACTGAACAATACCATTACGTATAACTGACCCATGCTTTGAAGGCACACATCCCGGCAGACACCACTGTACCTGAAAGTACACCCATAGAACGTAATATGCTCCCGGCTTATAGCCCCACCAAGTGCACTTCCATTCTATATAGCGCTATGTCCTCCTTTGCTACTCCTGAATTTACTAATCTTAAAGCTAAGTAGGAGAAGGATGCGGGCACCATAGACCCAGAGGACTGGATTCAGGTACTAATGCACCCTCGGGAGATTGCAATCTCCTCTAGACTCCGCCTGGTACAATTAAAAATCCTGCATCGAATATATTAGCCTAGAACTGTGTTGTATGGCTGGAAACGGGCCTCAAGCCCGAACTGCCTCCGATGCGATGAGGAGAAAGGAACCTTTCTGCATATCCTGTGGGGATGCCCCTGGATTCAAAGCTTCTGGAACGGGTGCTGCAACAAATTGACCAGGATTCTGACCCGCACCATACCGCTAGACCCAAGAGTGCTACTACTGGGGATACCTGGTGAAAACATTGCTACTAAGTGGGAAGGACTGTTCCTATCCACGACAGTGGGGCTGATGAAACGCAACATTGCGCAAAAATGGGGCGCCCCGGACTCTCCGACAGTAGATCCATGGGCTGCAGATATGGACACATGTGCAATGGTGGAGCATAGGATTTATAATGCAAGAGGCTGCTCTGCCAAAGCCTCCAAAATGTGGGGGAGATGGGAGAAGCAAGGGACTTAGTAGCTCCTGACACACAGGGGGAGGAAATTGAGCAATGTAATGATGTATGCGTAGGTAGGACTCTTGTGATGGTAGCCATGTTTAAGTCATATGTTTATCGTTAGAAAGATGCAGGTCTTTATTTCATTTTGTTTATTGTGTTTGTTGCTTAAATACCAATAAAAATGTTTTATTAAAAAAAAGGAATTGGTATCCATACCCAATATCGGACTGCCTTCAAAAACCTTTGCCATAATCACAGTGCCTGGCAGGACAGTGAACCAAGTAAGCTGTGAACAAGGTGCACATTGTGAGAAAGACCAGGGGAAGGAAGAGATACCCCCTGGTTTTTATGAACATTGTGAAAGTGCCAAAGGTAGACAGTCATTCTTTTGACACAGCAAAAACTGGAGAAAGACCATGGGAAGGAAGATATACTCCCTGGTCTTTCTGGACACTGTAAGAGGGGCAAAGAGGAGACAGTCCTTCTCTTGACATTGACCAATATCTGATAAACACCAGGACAAGAAAGACACTTGTCCTGGCATTGGGAAAGCAACTGTGAAACCGGTGAAAGGTCATGGGGAGAGAGTCATCCCCTAAAACTGTGAAGATATGAGACTTTTTGTTGTATCCTTATTGGAGTCCCAATCCAAGGAACCTATTTGAGACTTTTGATTTGCATCACTTAAGAAGAACATTTCGTTTGTATCACCCAGATGTGAACCTATGGCTATCATTCAGGAGCAATAAACCATTCTTCTGGATTAGGAAAACCACCTCTTTTCCTTAGTTGCGTATATATTGTAAGGGTTAGAAATAGGTTTTTGGACACAGGGCAGAGGACCTGTTCCTTTGGATTAACATCCTGACACATTCCTTAGTATTGGTTGAGGCAGCAAAACCCCTCTTTGAATCAGGGCCAGATAGATTTTCTTACCAATAAAAGTCTATAGCCAGAAACATGTCTCCTGTGTGTTGGTCTCCTCTTCCAACACCTTTACACCTTCCACTCTTCTCCTCCTTCTCACCATTCTCCCCCTCATAATTCCTCAAACTACATCACACAGCCACCCAGCAGGCTCCCCAAGAGACCCTTGCCCCCACGCCCTGCTAAAAGAAATCTTGTCCTCCACTTGTGTTGGCAATCTCGCACAATCCATCATCAACTCTTCTCTTACTTGCGGCATCTTTCCAGCAGAAATGAACACCTCCTTCATCAAGCCCCTACTTAAAAAAGGCCTTCCTTGACCCTCATAATCCAACCAGTTACAGACCCATCTTGAATAATCGCTATTAGCCAAACTAGCTGACCGAGCAGCATACTTAATGTTTTTCCATAATTGAATAAGATCCTAGATGATGCTCAAACAGGCTTCAGACCACTACGGGGAATAGAATCCTGCTTAGCTTCCATTTGGGATGACCTAAAAAGACACACCGAGTCAGATGGATGTGCTGCCCTAATCGTGCTCAACCTCTCGGCAGTGTTCAATACCATAGACCAGTCCATCCTCATTGAGAGACTACACACCGTTAGCATTAGTGATCTCGCTCTGAACTTGATTGCCTCCTCCCTCTTCAACAGATCACAAATCATAGATTTACCTTCATTCTCCTCATTGCCCCACCCATCACCCAGTCCTTCACGTGTGCCTCAAAATGCCTCTTTCTCCCTCTCCTCTTTAATCTCTACCAGAGCATGCTGCCCACTCTGATTCGATCTCACGGTCTGTCATGCTACAACTACGCCAACAACACCCAACTCACCTTCAAAATCTTAAACAACTCTTCTCCTATCTCTCCTAATCCCGCAATCTGCCTTTCTTAGATCGAACGCTGGATGACAGCCATTCACCTGCTGCCAGGTGAAACCGAGATCATGCAATGTGGAAAAACTGGTGTTTTAGCTCAACCCTTCACCTGGCCCACTCTCTGTGCCCACTACCTTCCACCTCTAACACAGTTATAAATCTCGGGTGCCTTATGGACTCCGACCTGACTCTGTCACCTCGCATCAATTCGGTGGTAAAAAGCTGTTTCCTTCAGTTACGTATTTTTTGCAGCATTTTTCCTTTTTTGTCCTTTCCACACAGAGTTACTGCAGACATCACGCTATACTATACCAATGCACTATACTAAGGAGCCCCGCCCAGCATCTGAGAAAAGTCAGAGTGCAAAATACGGCTCCAAGGCTCCTCCTAGCCTTAGGTCATAGAGAACACATCTCCCCTGGTCTCTGAGTCCTCCATTGGCTTCTGAATGGTTGGTGCGCTTGTGAGGAATTGCCATCTGGCAAGGGTGTAAACCCATGCCTTTTTTAGAAAAAATGTATTAGTACATACAATGATGTGTGTGATTCCTTCTCCAAAGGAGTAATCTGCTAACCAGATCCCTCTTTGTCGCAACTCCATGCGAAAAGCATAGTGTACTTGTGACCTGCTGCCTCATCTGCAGCACCCGATCTGCTTGTGGCACAGAGCAGGTTCAAAGGGCACAAGATGCCCACTCGACCGCCACAGCGACAGCAAACTCACTGCAGCACAGGGACGACATTTAATTAATATATGTCTCCTGTACCCAAACCGCAAAGATGATGAGTACACCATGCTGGTGGCAGGGTAATCTCTAAGAATAAGCCATGCCTGAGTTTAGGCATAGTGCATGGCGATACTTATGATCATTGACGCAATGTCCCTATTGGCATTGCACACGTGTCAGCTCCTGTGAGTCGTCTCTGCAGTGGAAGAGACTGTGTATTTGGTCAGACGGGCTGATACTGCCACATGGCAGGACAGAAACCATGAGGACCCAGCATCTCTTTGATTCTCTTTATAATGGATGATAACCCCCTTCTCCAGAGACTGCACAGCAGGAAGATGTCCTGGACCGCTGTGTCAAAGGAGCACACCCACTCAGGATGAGTCACCTCACATCAGGGTGTTGCATATCCAAAGGCCTTTATTGCCAGTAGGAGGGAAGGGGGCAGGACTAGGATAGGCAGGAGTGCTCTGGACAGAAGAAGAAGCCTTTCATTATCTTGTTTCTCGTTGCCTCTCCCTTTCGGGTCTCCTCCACTTCCTCAGGAGTAAAGCACTTTGGGTGCAAGACTAACAGGGCAAAGTCATCTCCAGCCAGGAGCAGGGATTGGTCCCCTAAAGAAGGCTAGCTTTAGACCAATCACATGAGGACTTGTACCCTTAAAAGAAGAAGTCTTGCACCCCTTGAGCAGAATTCCCTCAGTTCCTCAAGGATCATTTAAGGCCGAAGAGACTTTCTGAACATTCTCAGCTGGACTGTCCGAAGCCCTCTGCCGGTGGTGAAGAAGGAGCTGTCCAAGACAGAAGGAAGATCTGTCCCATAACCACATCGGGAGTGACCTGTGCTGTGGACCAGGACCAACCACTCTGCAACAAATCTTCTGTGCAAGAAGGCAGACCCTGAACTGAGCATCCTGTCCTTGAGTCCTATGCAAAGGCCTCATAGCAACCAAAGAGCCAGACCAGCCAAAGCTCCCTGTTCTATCGCACCAAACCGGTTGCTCCATGTTGCCCGCATTCTGATCCACAGGAAAGGTGCTGCTGCACGGGTCTTCGTTCCTCCAACCAGCCAAACACTGCATTATTTCCTAGCGAAGCACGTCACCTGCTAGCAAACAAATCTCTGGATGGTAATTTGCAGACTCTAAGCATGGGTTACAACTATGGCTCGGCTCAGCTACCCCAATAATTGCCACCTCATTGACAGCACTTCGACACCCTTCGACACCCTACATCCCCACTTACCCAACCATCGCCCACCAACTCGAACCACTGGAGGGTTACTCGCTGACCTCTCCAAGCTGCGAAAGCCCGACTTGGCCTGGCCAACTTTGAAGTGTTCTTGGGACTGCCTCAACCTGCATTATTAATCTGCTGCCATTCCACCACACCGAGCATCCCCATTCAACCCTACTGGACACCTGCTTGCTGCAAGGGCCTCCATGTTCCTACATGCCCGATTGAGCCTGATCAGCTCGCATTTACGTTTGAACCCAGGTCTGATGTCTCAGCTCACTAAGAACTGAATCCAGGTACTGTGACATTGAGCTGCCCCCGCGGTCCACTGAGAACCTAGAGACTGGGTAGGCCACAATCGCTTCTGTTTTCAACCCAGTATCCTTTTTATGGTAGTAGCTTACCTACCACCCCTGGAACTACACTCAGAGTGCTACTTTCTACAGTCTGTTGCATCTCCTCTGTTCTTTCCTTTGCAGTGGGTTTTTGTATAAAAATCTCTTTTCGTTCTACTTGCAGATGATGTATTTTATTAAAGTGTTTATATTTTTTATAGAACCTTGATTGGTCATTCCATTTTTTTGGACTGTGATATTGTGTTGTTTGGGTCACAACTGGTTCACCTGCACACACCACTTGAGAGTATAGCCTTCCCTCAACCCGCGTTACCACAAAAGGTAAAGGGCATATATCTCTTGATTGTCCCTGTTTACCTTTATGATTGTTTTGCGTTGTGCTTTGGTTTGTAGAAGTGTGAGAGCTGAGTGGGCGATTTCACCCCTACTCACCTTGCACTGCTGCGAGGCAAAATCCAATTGGTCACAGCGCTACCTTCAAAGCGATGTGTACCACTTATCAAGCTTTCCACAATAAAGGGCCTGACTACCTGCAACAAAGGTTTACTCGTGAGAGACCAAACAGAAGCCTCAGGTCTGGCTCAGCACTTCTACTCATAGTTTCAGTGATCAGATCAACTTGTACTGGCGGCATCTTCTTCTCAGTACAAGCACGCACAATTTGTAACTCTCTCTCAGTAAACATCTGCCGCACAGAGGACCACCTCGTCTTCCGAAAGCACTCAAAACATGTCTCTTTCCCTCTTCCCCTCACCCTTGCATACCTAATCTGATGTACTTGCCCCAGCACAACAAACAATCCCCTGATTTGCCTCGAAGCACCCACCAAACCCCAGCATCCCTACTCCTTCCCCAACCTACATAACCAATCCATATGCTTTTTCAATTTAATCAATTCAGATTTGGCAGTTGTGACATGAGCCAACAAATGTCAATGAATGGAATCAGGCTCTCCTATCATAAGCTATTCCAAGCCCCCGCAGTGCCCACCTGCTACTTGAATTTCAATAAATCTCGGCCCTCTTAACCTAAGTTGTTCCTCACAGAGCCCACTTGCTTATGAATTTATGGAATTACACTCTCCTAACATAAGCCTTTCTAGCCCATCCCAAGGCCCCACCAAATAGTGAATCCTTCTGCATCTTTCACTCCCAAATCCCCACCCATAGGAATTCAGCCTCTTCTTCCGGCTCACCTACCATGCCAAGTGGAAAGGATCATGCAGGCAGAACCTCTAGGTGGGAAATGATCATTCAGAGGACTCAGGGGGGTGGGTCAACGAAGGGATGGAGTAGTGAGTGGTTTCTCTCTAGAGGACGAGGTGGCCTGGAGACTGGCAATGACACAGCAACACGTTTGTTATTTTTCCATAGGTGACTATGCATTATCGCTGCCACGTTTGATGCATCTGTTCTGCATGTGAAGTATAGCAAAGACCTCAACTGTAGGCAGTTACCATAGGGACTATTTACTATGCCCTTGCCCCCACTCACATTGCAACCCATAGACAAAGGTTGAGCCACCTGAAAAATTCTTTCCAGCTGTCACAGAGCCACTGATATATAGGAGTCTTTCTTTATGCCTTTGTAATCGGCGCTGCATTATTTAAAATGCTTCAACCTAAATATTTCTACTCATCATGGCGTGTCCATTACTGTTCGCTCGCATTGTATTGCTCCTTTTATTCACATGTTTGCACAGACTAGAGTCTTCGGAAAGGGCATTCATCTATTGCAGAGCTTTGAAGCCATACTAATGGCAGTAGGCTCTATACAGATATCAAATAACATAACATGACATAGATCTGTCAACAGTTCTCCCATCGACCCATAATCCTTTCCTCCAAGATTCCCTGTCATTCCACCAACATCCCCGATCATTCCCATAACATTCCCTCGTCAGTCTTCCACATCCCTTCATCACCCCACTGCAATTACCCCATTATTCCCCAATCACTCCACCAAAATTCACCATCATTCCTTTTTGCAGTCCCCTATCATGTCTCCACCATTCCTTAATTCCTTCCCATTCATTTCCTTATCTGTCACCTTGACTTCAGTTACTTGTCAGCTCCTTTTCAGCTGCCCACCAGCCTCCTTTCTTTCAGCTCCCCATTAGTCCTCATGACGCCTCACTACCATTCCCCATAAGCCCCACCCATGCCTGGCTGCTCACCATCACAGCTGAGGTGTAATCTACTTCTGCCAATAGAAATTGGGTGATGCCACAGTGATAGTGCTGCAAACCTTAAAACATGGTAGTAGTTAGGTTGTTGGTGGTAAAAGGGATAGCAGACGTTAGTTTGGAGCAATGCTCATCTTCGCCACCCTGGCTGGCGAATTCACTTCGCTACTATCCCTCTACTGCTAACATTTTTCACAGATGCTAATCTCACGGTGTGAGGTTTGATTGGCATTGAAGACACGTGATAGAGAGCATGGTATTCCCACCATATGCGCCACTCTTTAAATCAAAGCCTCAGAGTGAGCATGTATGGTGCAAATCAACGCATAGCAAGCCCAACAGTGGTATAACATACATGGAAAAGTTCTCAAATGCAGTCCTCCAAGCTCACTTGAACATGCTGTACCTAGTAATGAACATTACCCCTGCTTACTGCGCAGGTAGTCTTGATTCTATTAAAGACTAGGAGGCAAGCATTATGCTTCAACTTCTTTATTAACTACTCTACAGCAGTTTCAACAAACAAAGGAAAAAATCACAACAACGGTCCTTTACAACTCCTTTTTCTCTTTTTCCTTTCTGAAACTACAACTCACACTGTCTCTGTAGTCCTTGATAGTGTCCACCCAGTCTATGTACCACTTCCTTCATGTGGACTCCTCCTCTTCTTTGAGTGCTCTGAACTGTCACCCTTGACGAAACTGTACTTGACGGAACGTGTCAAATCCAACTTTGGCTTTACATGTGCTTTGAACTCGTCACGGCTGCTTGTGCCTTCCCGTTCTTCTCCAGGCCTACTGTGTCTCCCATTGCCAGTTCAATTATTGTTCTGGTCATCTCCTACACAGCATACAAGACATGACATTAAGGTGGCATTTGTGTACTGCTAACTACTTGAAACAAATGTTCATTTAAGGTTATACAGTACATGCAACAGGACCAGAAATTAATGCTCACCTCCTAGTATTTAATGAAATCAAGACTCCCTGTGCAGTAAGCAGGGGTAATCTTCATTCTATGTCAAGACTGGAGGCGAGCATTATGCTTGTTCAAAGCTTCCCATCACAGTTGTTGTTAACCCTTCAGTTGGCTTGAAATGAAACGTCTTAAAGGGAGTATCACTGGCCCAATCTGCTGCTTGCATAATATCCTGCAGAGTGGCCCCTGCTGAAAACGCTTTCGAAGCCATAGCTCCTCACACAGAGTGTGCTCCATGTTTCTTGAAGTCTATACATGCTAGCTGCATCACTTCTCACACCCACCTAGCTATAGTAGCTGTAGCTACTGCTTGGAAATGCTTCCTGCGTGCTATAAGCAACTGCGGGATGCTGGCAGGCCTATGTTCTGCAGTCCTGTTCTCGTATTATTCAATGCACATTGCTACACACCATTTCTTATTATTCGGTGGATACGGTTAATGAACTGTCTTGGAATTCGACTTTGTCCTTCTGACTATCGTAAAAGTAACTCCTTCCGGACCAAACACTTTCCTGTGCACTTGTAACGCTCTGACTTCTGCTACTCGCTTGCAGGACACCAGGCACAATAGCATAGCTAATTTCCCTGATAACTGCTTCAATGTCAGATATTTATTTGCTGGCCAGCTTGCCAGCAACCATAATACTACTGTCACATCCCATAGCTGCAGGTACTGGGTTTCCGGAGGCACCTTAAACTGCGCTCCTTTAATGAGCCGAATCACTGCTGGATGTTCCCCTGCTGGTATTCCTTCAAATGGCATGTGACCTGCCGATATCACTGATCTATACACTCCTATGGTCCTGAAGTCTTCACCATCTTGTAAGAGGTATGCTTGAAAATTCAGAATCGCTACTACAGGTGCCAAAATGGGATAAAAATGGCCTCTCTTGGCACCGGTTCGCCCACCTGTTGCAGCCGCGTCGTAGCTCCTCCGTGTGGATGGGGCCCATGACTCAGCGATGAGCTCGACAGCTTGAGCCGAAATGCCTGCCATTGCCCAGCGTCTCCTGATATTCTGCACGCTAGTTGCGGGAGAGTCCCTCTCACTCTCAGAGGATGAAACGGCCCAGCTGGGTCCATGAGCAATTGCTTCCTGTCTGGTAGGACTTGCAGAAGGTCCGCCGCAAGTTCCATCAAGGTCGGGAACCACACCTGTCATTTCCACATGGGAGCTACTAGTAATAGCTCTGCTTTCTCTCTGCAAACTTTGCTAGCCCTCTGCTCAGCATCATGAAGGGGGGAAAGGCATAATGTACTCTCTCCGACCAATCTTGAGGAAACGTGTCTGTTCCTAGTGCAGTTGGGTCTCATCTCCAACTGAAATAGTTCTTCATCTGGGCGTTCAGCCGTGATGCAATCAGCTCAGTGTGAATTGGACCCCAGAGGAGATCCAGTTGCTAAAATATTTCTGTGCTCAGCTTCCAATCGCTGGAATCTGACAGACATCGGGAATTCCAGTCTACTACCACGTTGAGCTCCCCTGGCAGATACTCTGCTATCACCGACGTCACCGATTGCAGGCAAAAGTGCCAGAAATCTTTCACTAGCTCTGCAAGCAGTTTCAATTTGACACCTCCCAAATGGTTGATGTACCTGACTGCTGATATAGTGTCCATTTGAGAAGGACACAGGAGCTGACTTTCCCTTTCATGAAAGCCATGATCAGAAGGGGCCTCTGCACTCCATTTTCCCCCTGTTTCCAAGGATCTGCATCTTCGCTCCATCCTACATGGCTGGCTTCTGATTCTATTATCGATCGGGTCAATTTCCGAATATGGCACGTCCATTCCAGGTGTCCTTATTCTTCAACCACCACTCCAGTTCTGTGATGGATTCTTGATCTAGCAGAACTATTTGGTGATATCTCAGACCCTGTTGAAGATGTTTGATCTTCAACTTCTGGAGGGCTCGGTAATGCAGGGGACATGGAAAAATGGCTTGGATAGATGATGCCAGAAGGCCTACTATCCTCGCTAGTCCTTTGTGAGACACTAACTGCTTGGACAGGCAGTCCCTGATCTCTCTTTTGATGTCTCTGATCTTTCTGTTCGGCAACTCTAGAGTGGCTTTCTTGGTATCTAGGACGAAGCCTAAGAAGTCTAAGCTTCGAGCTGGCGTTGTGTCTGACTTCTCTACATTTATTAGGAATCCCAGCGACAAGAGAAGATCTGTCACAAGTGCGACACGGAACTAGTCTGTGTGGCACCGTTGGCGGTATGTTCACGAGGTACGAAGGTATCCTTCCAAGATGGCGTCAATTCCTTCGTGCGCTGGTCCAGTTCTTCGATCGGATCGAGAGGCCGTGACTCCTCCTCATCATCAAAAGTATTTCTGGCATCAACCCTAAAGGACCAGCGCGTTGCTACGACTATCGTGAGCCATGCTCCGTGAGTAACTAGGAATCTTTTAGATTTCCCAGAACGCTCTACAAACCTCTTCTTTTCCACTCCCTTCTAATCTCTCTCTCTCGTTTCCCTACACAGTCTTCTCTTGGACGAATTCCCAGACCAGTCCCTCCCGGTTCCGGTCTCCTACTTAGACATCGCGGCATTTGCTCTCCAGTAAGTGATCCGCAATTTCCCCAACTCTTCCCTTCCTTTGAATCAGTGGTTAACCGTTTTTCTTTCACTCCGTATTAGCAAGGGCAGAATCCCTCCATAACTACAGTATCCAGACTCCTGTTCCTCCATAGAAGTTACGTCTTCTCACGGAGGAGATTACAACCCTTTGCACAATAGGGTAGGTACTCCACATTTACATCCCATTCTCAGATCAGCCATACCGTTCTGTTCTTACCTCTATCTCGCATATTCACAGAACGTACTTCGGCATTCCAGTCACCCCTTCGCAGGCGAGCGAACGCCAACAACCTTGTGACCAACACCTGAAACCCATTAGAACTCCTCCCAAGGTACAGTTGGCATTTCTTTCCTACTCCTACATTTCCCTTACCATAAACCCTGAACACTTACCCTTCTTAATTTGTATCTACAGCCAGAGGCAAAGACACGAACACTGACACCCTCAACGTATTAGTGCTTGCTGCAGCTGACTCTCGATGCTCGCTAGCCTCGACAGCCATCTTCTGGAATCTTCCACGATCCCCAGCTACCAGGGTTTTTTCCCCGACCAAGGGTTTCCCTGACACCTCAACTCCACGCCTGTTTCATTAGGCAGGGAGAGGTTGATTCAGGTATTTCCCTAATACCCACACTTCATTCGAAGACAAAGTAAGAGAGCAGACTGTTATTCTGATTGCCTGTACTTATCAAGACTACCTTTGCCTTGGATTGTAAATCCACCTGTTTTGTTGATTTTGGAGCTTGAGAAATAACAAGATCTCTCACCCATGCCGTCTAGGTATGTAATCACCGAAATCCTTTTCTCTCTGATCGCTGCTGTGACTGGTTTCATAAGCTTGGTGAACGTTGAAGGCGCTGACGCTAGACTGAAGGGCATTGTCTTGAACTGCCAGAGCTAGCTGTCCCAACAGAAGGCTAGAAAAGTTCTGAATGCTGACTGCACTGGCACTGTTAGATAGGCATCTTTCGGATCTATCCTTGTCAACCAGTCTCCCTCTCTTAGGGTGTCCCTCAGTTGATGTATTCCCTCCAACTTGAAATGCCGGTATACAATCCAACTTTTCAGCTCCCTCAGGTTTATTACTGGGTGTACTTTCTCTTTTCTGTGTGCCAGAAACATATTGCTTACCAATCTCAGTGTTACTTTGCATCTCTCTATAGCTTTCTTCTGCTCAAGCTGTCTTAGCTCGCTGTGGAGAGATCCTAGTTCTGCTTGAGCTAAGGGCCATCTCTCTTACACTGGCTCCTGCAAAAATTCTAATTGTAGCTTTGCAACACCCATGCATTGCTGGAAAGTCTGTGCCAGTTCTACGAATACCACTGTGTTCTCCCCCCCTCCTCTTGGGTATCTGGGAGTTCTCACTTGTGGTGAAACCTTGACCTCATCCCCGTCCTCTGCCTCTCCGGCCACGATGGAAACACCCTCTGCTGGAGAAGAAGGAATCTTGCTGCTTGTTCTCCCAGTATTGTGCTCTGCTGTTGTTGTGAGGTCTTCTACCTTCTTGGAATCGACCGGTCGCTCGACCTTGGTAGCGGCCGGTCCCGGCAAAAACTCTGCCTGGAAAAATCTTCCGGATTGCTGCCTGTGCTTTTTCTAGAGATGTATAGGTGCCAACAAATCTTCCCATCTCTTTGCCAAAGCTCTCCCTGAAGAGAAGGCCTTGTGCTGCTTCTCCCACTTCATATGAGGCCAGGTCTACCAGCTTTGCATCTATCTTGAGCAGGAGGCCTC
Source organism: Ambystoma mexicanum (assembly GCF_040938575.1). Taxonomy (NCBI): domain Eukaryota; kingdom Metazoa; phylum Chordata; class Amphibia; order Caudata; family Ambystomatidae; genus Ambystoma; species Ambystoma mexicanum. The sequence goes on along the minus strand of NC_090934.1, from coordinate 649,167,223 downwards.
TACTCTCTGAGGAGATTGCGCAATTTGCGTTCCCCAAGAGGCAAACTGCTCTTTGGGCCCAGTTTGCTAGGGCCTCTGGGTCTACTTCCTCTCCGGTGTCCCTGGCTCTCTCGGCTAGGTCCATTATTTTGGCTATTGGCCCTGCTAGGTAGAGCACTTTCTCTTGGCAGCTCCTCCATGACCTGTCTATGCCTTTGCGTGGGTCTTTGTTAGTCTTCGTGACAAATGCTAGCCTCTTTGGATCTAGTTCTGGTGTTTCCGCAACTTTGCCCGGTAGGTCTGGGCGCGGGCACTCTGCTCTCATGCGCTGTCTCACCTCTTTGTCCAGCGCTTTTCGTAGTCTTACGGTCATATATTTAGTCACTCTGGGTGAAGGCTGCCAATCTGAGGATCTTGGGTTCCTAGTGTCTTCCGGCTCAAACATGTCTGTTATTTCCCCTTGAGCCTCCGGCAAGTGTATCTTCTTGCAACCCCTTTTACCACATCTGGGAACCTCCCACTCTTCCTCTGTTTTCTCTTCTTCCTCCTGGGAAGAAAGATTAGCTTCTGTTGGCTCCTCTTCCGATCCTGCGTCATCATTTTCCATATTCTCTTCCCCTGGGGAGGTGGTCACGAGGCTTGGCACTGTCGAGGTTTGCATGAAAGCTTCTCTGAACTTTGTAAAAGCGTCGACTGCCTCCGGAGCCTTTTTATCTGCCCCAGAAGTACGACCCGGGGGCCGGCTTAGGATTTCCTCATACGGGTCATCGTAAGCCCCTTCAGTCCTCTCTGCGAGGCCTCTGTGGGCGTGCTACCGGTAACCTCAGTGCTATCTTGAGGCTGACTGAAAATTGATTCCAGTGTTGCCAGCCTGTCTTGAAAGGGCTTCACCCCTTGAGCCACAGTATTGACCAATGCATTTCCTAGCATCTCTTTAAAGCTGGATGCCTGGTCTAGGAATTGGTCCTCCTTGCTCCACTCAAACTCAGACATATTTGCTGGGTGCTTTGTGCCTGTTACCTGTATTGCAGGTGTCTTGCGCACGCCAACTGCTTCGTTGTGTCTGATGTATTCAGTGTGTAAACGTTTTTTTTTTTTTATGTGGCTAGCACCTTGTGTTGGTTCTCTCCTGAACTGTCCCACTGTATTCTGTAGATTTCGTGGGTTTCAAAGTCACTGCAATGCTCTCCTGAGCTGTCCCACTGTATTTCATGGATTCAGTGGGTTTTAAAGTCTCTGCAGTGTTACTCATGTGTGAGGTTGCTTTTTCTATTGGGCAGCCTGCTCCAGGTTGATAATGCCGCTCTCTGACATGTTCCGGTCGTGTTTACTGTTATTTGTCGCTTATCTCTGCGACCTGATAATCACTGCCATGCCTGGCTTTTGATCTTAGCTTTGTGCATGTTCATACACGAAAACCGGATATTGCGGCTTTCGCTTGCGATGGGAGACACAATGGCTCCTCCTACCCAAAGGTGGGAGCCATTGTGCTCCTCTCGTGCTCCGCCTCTCCAAAGTGGGCGGGGGGCAGAGCACTTATGGCGTTGGTGAGGGAGAGCGTGCCTCGGGCATGTCGGGTTTACGACACGGGCTCGCTTCCCTTCGCCGCGCGTCCCTGATGTTGTATGCGGAATGCTCTTACTAAAGGAGATAATGTTCTGTCTAGCACAGTCAGCTTTGGATCACGTGAGTCGCTGCGCACTCTCTGTTCGCTAAATGACACATCATTGTCTAATTCAGTAATATAATCCCTTTAACAGTTAAACTTACTTTACCATACAGTATGATACCTACATTATTAGTACACATTCTGGAATGCATTTTCTTTCCTGTCTGCCCATGGCTAAATTCAAACGAGCAGAAAAATCAAGCTTTGAGGAAAAAGGGGTAATTATCTGCTGCAGAGCAGGAAAAGAAGAGGAGGAGCCCACAGGAAGGAAGTGGTACATGGACTTGGTGGACACTATCAAGGACTACAGAGACAGTAGGAGTTGAAGTTTAAGAAAGGAAAAGAGAAAAATGAGTTGTAAAGAAACTTTTTTGTGATTTTTTCCTTTGTTTGTTGAAACTGCTGTAGAGTAGTTAATAAAGAAGTTGACGCATAATGCTCACCTCCAGTCATGACATAGAATCTCTTTTCTTTGTTAAATACATCTTCAAAATAGTGTGATTGCTTTGCCACTGGAACCCTGCCCATTGCATGCGGCTCAGCCAGTGACGACATGAACTGCTTATAACCCGCTTATAATCAAGGTGCCTGAAAGTGTTATCACACGTCTGCCAGCAAGACGAGGTTCACGTGGGGTGGGGGAGAGTAGGGCTGGTTCATGTAGGAGACAGGGGAGGTTCACATGGGGGACATGCTTTATCTCACAATTGAAGTGTCTTGCCTACAATGCATTTGAAGAGAGTGAAGACAGGGGAATCTGGACTCAGCAAGAACACACGCAGATCATTTATCGTGCAGTCATCACATACGTGGTGCCCTTATCCTAGAGGATTACTGTTTTGTTTATAATAGAATGCTTTGCATTCTTTAATATTAATGCACACCACACAGAGCGATATTTAAGCCATTCATTTCCTTTTCTCCTTCATTGTTTTAATGAATCAGAAGCAAACAAAGAGAGAAGCAGTTGCGGATTATAGGTTATGGTGCTGGCAACTTTCACTTGTGCGATCATTAGCTTCTACCGGAAAAATAGATTTACAAATGTTAAGCAGTGTAATGAGATAAATCAGATGTAAAAATAAATGCATGGCATCCCTAATCGGAATATTTCCCTTTCTTGTTCTGCTTTTTCACAGTGCATTTCACATGACAAGTAATATTATCAAAATGTATGTCTGTTTGAAACTGCTACCGATTTTATCCCTAGATGAAAGTTTGATTCGACCTCCCTTGGACCAAAACCAGAGGCTATAGGGATTGTGCTAGCGACCCATCTCAAAACCTAGTATTCCATGACTTAAAGGAATAGTTCACTCTAAAATGTTATTGTCCCAAAAGATGGGCAATAATCAAAAACATGTATTAAATATCTTTTTAAAGAAAGTTCCTATGTAAACCTTTGAGGAAACGAGGCTCAAAGTGTTTACATGGGAGCATCAATTTTGTCATTTCAAGCAGCCTCCTTTGTTCATGTTAAGCTCTTCCCTGGCGGCGCTAACCAAGCAGCAAAAGCCCCCTACTGGGAGCTTTTGATTACTGCAGCCAGAGCAGAACAGAACATGGAGAAGGCTGCCTTCACTTTCATTTCATAAACACTTGTGTATAGGCGCGTTACAAATGCCATATCATAAATAGTTATACATTTTACGTTTTCGGTGCTCCGCAAGCCCAGGGAAGCACAGAAAATGTAAAATGAAAGGCAGAGCAATTATAAATACTTTGCTGGCTGCCAGCAGAGTTTTCATAATTGCTGCCACTTCCTTTTCTAGTTTCCCGTGTGAGAAACTAGAAAAGAAAGTCCCAGTAATTATGAAAACTCTGCCGGATTCTGGCAAAGTATTCATAATTGCCTGAACTTGCCTACAAGCAAAGGCGCAGCAATTACAGATACAACATTATTGTATTTATGTTTGCCGTGGTTAAAAAACCACGGAAATCATAAATACGGTGGCTTCAGCTTTGAGTCTCCAGGGTTCCTCCGGGTCGGGGGAGCCCAGGAGACTCAAAGCAAACACTGCCACAGTCATAAATACAACACAGTTGTATTTATAAATGCCACAGTTTTCTTTCTAAGTTTCCCAGGCTCCTCCGGCTCATCCTAATTGTTCACTTTCTGCCCAGGGCGCTGTAGCAAATAAGGCCGGCACTGTCTGTCACTGCACTCTATACCTCTACTGACCATGAGCAAGCTATTAGAGTGACTGAGCATAATTACCGTGATTTTTCAGCATCCTATTTACGGCATGTTCAAATGATCAAGGAATTTCTACAATTCACCTTGAAAAATAATGTTTTCCTTTTTGATGGCACCTATTACCTTCAGACAAAAGGGATTGCCATGGGGGCGAAATGTGCCCCTCCTGGCTAATTTGTTTATGTCTCACTATGAAGATACATATGTCTTGAACAATAATGAATTTGTCAACAATATTGTTATTTGGAGGAGATTCATTGTCGATATTGTGATCATATGGATTAGGACTCAAGACAGATTTGTTGACTTCATGCAATATCTGAACACCAATGTCTTTGGACTTCCCCTAACGGGACATTGTGATGCTAACAATATTAACTTTTTGGATTTAAATACATACATTGCAAATAACAAAATAGAGGCATCAACATATCACATTACATGCTAATAGTTGTCACAGCAGATCCACTGTTAACAACATTCCTGCAGGGGAATTCTATGGGGCACGTAGAAATTGCAGTGAAGGTGCACATTTTGAACAAGAATGTAAACTCCTGATAAAATGAAAACCATTGACAGATACAGTATGATAGTCTGTGCACCAAAGGTCCCACTTGAGAGACCCAATCTGATAGATATCATCACACAATATGCTAGAGACTTGCATAAACTATGGAAAATAATGCTGAAACATTGGCATTTATAGCATATGGATAAAGACCTAGTGCCATTCATTGAAAGTAAGCCAAAGTTTGCATTCACAAGGGCACCCACCGTGAAGAATAAACGTTGCCCATCATTTCTAGACACAAGCTGGAAAAAGACTGGCTCTGACTGGTTAAAAGCACCTAGGGGTTTTTATAAATGCGGATTATGCGGCATGTGCAAATATGCACACACAGACTGTCACAGTTTCAATCATAAAGTAGGTTTTGAGATCATTATCAAGGTTTGTGTGAATTGTAGAACAAAGCATGTAGCATACGCCATCATTTGCATCTGCAATAAGTTGTACATAGGGAGCACCATGAGACAACTTAGAATACGCATTACAGAACACCTGACAAGCCGTCGGAGCCAGGACCCATGACCCAGGACTGCTGCTTGCCTCACACTGTTAAGAATGCCACCAAATGCAAAATAGAAATGCATTGAAATTTATTGGACTGATGAAAGTCAAATGTGCCAAATGAGGGGTTGATTTAATACTCAAATTACAACAGATAGAATCCAAATGCATTTGTAATTTACAGTGCACCACAGAAGGTTTGACCACAAAGGGGATGGGACACTTTAACATCCAGCGCCAGACACTTTTTGCAGTCTGACACAAAAAAGCATAGTTTGTTGATATGATGGTATTTCTATGACCATTATAGGTACAACGAATATATAGAAGAAGAAAGTTTTCTCCTGGTTGTCTTGCTTCAGTGGTTCAAAGAATAGTTCTAACACAGTAGTTATTGAGATACAAGTTTCGCTTTTATTAGTGCTAGTGCTGAGTTGTTTTTAACATTCAGTTGGTATGTATTGAGTACATTAAGGGGCAATTGTATCCCTTGTTTTTCATTGCCCCTTAATGTACTCAATGCATACCAACTGAATGTTAAAAACAACTCAGCACTAGCACTAATAAAAGCAAAACTTGTATCGCAATAACTACTGCATTAGAACTATTCTTTGAACCACTAAAGCAAGATAACCAGGAGAAAACGTTCTTCTTCTACTCAACAATTGGGGTGCTGGCTAAACCCCGCCAGCTCCTGTGATCTTGCAACATATGAACCCCATTAGTAGACTTGGAAAATAACAGAGCCTAGCACAGGCTGTTTCCACACCTAGAGCCAACCACGATCCTATCTACAACGCATATATAGGTTCCAGAATACAGGAAAAGGGTTACGTACCGATTTGGACATTTTCTATTATGACTCTAGCCTTAAGGTAAGGGACTTGTGCTATGATGGGAACCATAACCTTTTCGGTAAATTGCAGATCAGCCAGGATTCTCTCCATAAATTGTGGCAATTGAGATGAATCGTGTACACAAAATGTGATCAATATTTTTGAAATCTATGCAAATTAATTCTAATTTGGCAGGCATTGGACCATATTGGGTAAGGGATGGCAACCAGCCTTAGGTTATGTATTTCCATACTCATGGGACTTTAGAATCCTAGCATTGGCTGTTCACTCTTTAACAGCTTCCAATTGCATGTATTCCCTTAAGCAGACACCAGGTCTGAATCTACAAGAATTTTAGGTAAGCATTATATTTTTGGTTTTATTTATCACTGGCTTCACACACCACTGATATGATTGATTACAGGGGCATTGGCCATAGACGTCACCCCAGCCCCAACTAACACTACTCCAGGCAATATACTTGAATTAGCATATTTCACACCAAATGAGACGTGGGTGTGGGCACTAAGCATGAATATCCCATGGGGGGTTATCATTGAGTATGGCATGTGGGTGGATCTTCTACTCCACTCACATGACTAATATTTTTCATACTAGTTACTTCTTTAGACTGTATCAACATACTATTATGCACCTTGCTATTGAACTGTAACATGTAGGCTATTCAAGATGATGTGTAATATTCTGTGATATTAAGTTTCTCCAACCTTCCTTGTTTGTTTTCCCTCTTTACTCCTGTCGATTCCCAATTTTGGTATGTATCAATGATTTTATACCAATTGTTACACATTTGTGATGCATTAATGATAGTCATTGTTTCATGACAAATGATAAATGGTAATTGTTCTGATTAATGTCCACATGGGAAACAAACAGCCTTGACAAACACGGAAAGTTGAAACATGTGTAGGCTATTACCATACCTATTGGCTGCGAATACGTCAATTTTGGAGAATATTTCAAACTTAAAAAATTGCTTTTTTGCACCTATTGACCAAATCGTTTTTGTACTGGAACGATTTTACTGGAATCTTAATTAGTTTGTGGTTTGGGGAGATCCACAGTTCACTAGCCACGCGGCTGCCCTTATTATTCTTAGGTTTTGTGTCTCAGCGCAACTGCAATCGGGTTACCCCAAACTCTATACTACTATAAAGATATCTACTTTATTATCACAAAAGACAGTTCTAGCAATACTACGAAATACAACCCACCATGTAAAGGAATGCACAGGACAGACAGTTTCAAAGAAGGAAAAGGGATGCCCTCTGTATACTGACAGGAGGGTAGTCGGCATGGTAAATAATCGCAACAGTTCAAGGTTACTTGGCTTCAGCACAACAGGAGCAGTGGGCCTTAAAATGTCTCTAAGGGCCTTGTGGGAAGGACCAGGGGGGCAGAAGAAAATGTGCCTTCTGCTGTAGGTGTTTTTGGGGCTCTACATGGTTGAGTTGGCTTCAGTGTGCTTTGCAGGCTTCCGTGACAGAATTCAAGATGGGAGTCAGCTGCGGGTATCAGGTGGCAAGACAGTTGGGCGAGCGAAGCTAGAGAAACAGCTGCAGCCTGACCTGCACAGCAGCTCAGAGTCATGAATCATTGTCTCAGTGCTGGTCTGCAGTTCTGAAGCACTGGTCGAGACATCTCGGATGTCTTTAAGTGACTGCGGCGTAACAACGGTCAGCGTTGCAGTCAGTTGCAGCTCGAGGATCTCGAGTGGCTCAAAAATTTCCCTTAAGGCGCACGTCAGTAGATGCGTGTTGAGGCAGTTCTCCCAGCTTCTTTAATGTGCTTGTGTCATCCTTTAAGGTGGACAGCCCAAAGCTGAGGAATGTGCTGCAGGGAGCCACCTTGTTCTTGGTTTTGGGTTCAGAGACCTTGTGGCACCTCTTGTATAGTAAGTTTGCTGCACAGCCTCCCCCTTCTGAAGATGCATCTTGTACTCCTGCTGTCATATCCCAACAAAAAAATTACAGAGCGGACTGTGCCTGTATGCTGTGTCCACCCAGAGTACACAGATCTATTCATTTGTTGTGCTGTGAGCATAGGAAAATGGGTGTGGATTAGCCCCAGACATTTTGCGGAGATCAGTGTACCATCATTCCATTTCATTAAACATTTTAAAAAAGCCCAGGCGAGCATGCACCCACCGTGCGGATGGTCGAATTCCCCACACAGTCCCATTCAGCCAAGTTGGGAGGGAGAGGCAGGACTACAGTACTGTAATGAGGAAGAGTTAGGAATAATGAAGATTACCGGTAAGTAATGCCTAACACGTCCCTCTTCCTCATTGCAGTACTTCCGTGTGAGGTGGTAAGTTGAATGGGCAAGAGCCAGTCACACTAGCAAAATGAGATGCAAAAGGTCAGTACCATTTTATTCAGAACACGCAAGCCATAAGTCAGAAGGCCCAACCCCCAGAACCCCGGCACCAAAAGTTTCAGCACCCACCCGATGCAAATTCAACCGATAGTGCTGGATAATGTTATTAGGAGTGGCCCAAGTGGCAGCCCGACAATTCTCCACAAGCGAGACCCTCTGGGCATTTTCCCAAGAGGTAGCTATGGCTCTAGTGGACCTGCCCTGCACGCATGTGGGAGAGGGAACCCCCACTGACTGATATTCTAAAAGAATAGCTTTCTGGATCCAATTGACTTATGGTCAGGACCGAGGCCTTCAGCTCAGGCTTAGGGCCGCCAAAAGTGCCAAAGAGATTGTCCATTTTCCGTTGAGATTGGCAGCGAGCCATGTGAACCAACACTGCCCTTCGGACTCCCAAACGACTCCACCCCCATTCGTCAGAGGAGCCTGGACTGGGATAGAAGAGAGGACGCACCACTTCCTGAGACCAGTGAAACTTAGAAGACACTTTTGGCTTAAAACCATTTATGGACTACGCCGCCAAATTCCCGGCCCTCACCAGGAGGCCTCCGTTAACAAGATGGCTCGAAAGCAGTCCGATTTTTTGAACCACTGTCTCACAATATAGCTATCCATCACCCCACAGTCCACTTGGCGAAAAAGGACAGGACAGACCATGGTCAGTAGTGGCCATTCTAACATTTTTTCTCCCTGCACTCCTGCCCTCCCGAGAGTCACTTTTGCTAAGTCATATTTAATAATTGCTGTTCTGCGATTGCTGTTTTGATCTATGTACTGCCTATATGTAAAATCAAATAAAATGTTGTTATGAAAAAAAAAAGAGGGATCACGCCTGAGAAAGAGGGCCACCAAACCACCAAAAAGGGAGGCCTACAAAAAATAACACAAAGCTTCTCGAACCTCCTTGCCAATACGATAGCCACCAGAAAGGCAGTCTTGACAGTGAGAACCTTGAGAGGGACATTGTCTAGGGGCTCTAAAGGGGATGTCTGAAGGGCCTTGAGCACCAGAGGGAGATCCCAGGGAAACAAGCCTGAAACCGCCACTGGGTGATGCAAAGAAAATCAGTTCAAGAGCCTAGAAACTAGAGCGCAGTCCTTGGCCCCCCAACCAGAGGATCCATGAAAGGTCCTGACAACAGCCCACTGGGCAAGGAGGACACTGATAGACCCAGTTCAAAGTCATCCTGCAATAAATGTAGCACCTCTGCAAGAGAGTAGGTAGCCCCACTGGAACCACGCCTGGTGCACCAGCCCTGAAAAGCATCCCAATGCCTAGAATAGGACTTCACTGTGGACAGCCACCTGTCCCTCTGGATAGAGCCCACCATACCTAAGGTGAGCCCCTTGGGCTGCAGCCGATCCCTTTCAACTTCTAAGCCCCCCAAGCAAACCCCACCCCTTGAGCAGGAAGTTCTGGGGCAAGAACCCATGGCAGAGAAAGACCTGGCCCCACCGCCAACTCGAACATCAAGGGGAACCAGCTCCTGCACGGCCAGATGGGAGCAACCAGAATCACCACCACATTTGAATCCCTGACCTTGACCAAGACCCTGGCGAGCAGGGCAATGGTGTAAAGGAGACCCTGCAGCCACAGGAAGAACAACACATCCACCCACCACTCCCCAGGGTAAGGTGACTGGGAGCAGAAGCGGGCTGCCAGAACCAACTGGGAGACAATGAACAGATCCAACCACAAGACCCCCTACCTCGAGCAGAGATCCTGGAAGAACGCCTTCTGCAAAACACCCATTAGCGGGACGGGAACACACTGTGGACCCTGTCCACCACTGTTTTGTGCACACCCCTGATATGTACAGCTTGAGGGACAGGAGGTGTAGTTCTGCCCAGAACCCCAGGGACTTCGTCAGGGCCTCCAAAGACTGGCACTGGCATCCCCCCTGTCTGTTGATGTAGGACATGTCTGTTCATACCACCGTGGCCTTCCACTTCAGAGAAGGCCAAAAATATTTGAAAGGCTGAAAGACAGCCACCATCTCTTGCCAATTGGATGAGCAAGACCTCCATTCCAACTGGCAGGAAAGATCCACCAGAACTGCCCCCCAAACCCTCTAGCTGGTATCAGTGGTAAGAGTAATCATCCAGGGCTGAGAGATGGGGAAAGCCCTTCAGGATGATCCCTGGTCTCAATCACCACCTCAGGGCATTCCTCAGGGAACGGGGTACTGGAATAAGGCAGTCTAATTCTTGCTTGAATTCCCTGCAATACAGGTGAAGATGATCCAAGGGAGGACACAGATGAAGACAGGCTCAAGGCACCAGGAAGAAGCAGGATGCCATGTGCCCCAAGGACCTAAGAAGCACCCTCGCAGTGGCCTCTGACCTGGATAGCAGAGGCCGAAGAGTCTGCACTAGTTTAACAGCCCTGTCCTCCAGCAACAGAACCCTGTCCCCGTCAATCCAAAACTGGGCATCAATGAACAGGAGATTCTGGGATGGCAACAGATGAGACTTGCGCTGTTTGATCAAAAACCCCAGGTCCTGGAGAACATGACATGTTTGGTGCAGATGGACTTAAAGGCAGGTAGACAAGGATGCTGTTAGCAGCAGTCATTCATATACGGAAAGACCCAGACCTTCTGACAATGCAGGATGTCTAAGACGGGACCCAAGATCTCCGTAAACAGTCTGGGTGCTGACTTCAAACCAAAGGGGTGAGCACAGAACTGATAATGCAACCCCTCCACCGAGGCTCCACCCAGGTTCCAGGCACAACCAGTGACAGATGACATCACCCGTGAAGGTGAGGCACACACACCTGAGGATCAGAATAATGGGTCACCTGGATGTCTGTCAACTGACCAAAGCTTGTTACGTATGATGGAAAGATCTTCTGTAGTCACTTTGGTAGGCTGAGCAGAATTGTATAGACCTAGAATGATGCTGCTAAGCCATGCCCCCAATGTTGGATGATGTTCTGTTCGGAATCTCACTGTTAATGTAACCAAGTACCTTGATCCTTGCCCCAGGTGAGTGAGCTTCCCTTGAGACCCCATTTGTGGCTAACATTTGTGGAATTTGCCCCTTACCCTGCCCGGCCATATCCCCTCACACTCCACTTCCTGAATCGAACGTAACCCGCCTCCCGAGCCGCCCCATCATCCCATTGGCCCAGCATGCACCAGTGTGCTTCCTTAGTGTGCTGCTCGCCCCCAGGCCTCCTTTTCCTGATCCATGCCCTAGGTGAGTGAGCTTCCCTTGAGACCCCATTTGTGGTTAAATTTGTGGAATTTGCCCCTTCCCCTGCCCACCCACATCCCCTCGCTCCCGCTTCCTGAGTCAAACTTATCCCGCCTCCCGAGCCCACCCCAAGATCCCATTGGCTCACCAAAGAGGACATTACTGATCTCTCCAGGGCAGCCCTCTGCCCGGCAGCCCCATCGGCTAAGGGCCCCAGGACAAAGGGTGGCTCCTACAGAGGCGGCTCCAGATCATGGGCCTCATCACGAGTTGGGCGGTAACGCTGGCGCTATTACCACCAGCGCTATTAGCCCTACCGCCAACCCCCGGCGCTATTAGCGCCGGATCACAGGTTTGGTGGAGCGGTTAGTGCCCATTCCCCATTGGGCCCATTCAGGTATTCCTCATTCCCCATTGGGCCCAAATGGGAAAATTCACGCTATTACCAACGGTGGATTTACCGCCGGCGGTAATAGCGTGAAAATCTGCAAATTTGCCATGGATTTCCCCCCAGCTCAGAGCTGGGGGGAAATCCGCCAAGGCCATGATCTAGCAGACCCTTAAATGCGGCAGTAATAGCGCTACCGCCGCATTTAAGGGTTACTGCCAGACTCGTGATGAGGCTGCATATCTGCTGCTATCCGCAGGAGAAGCAAGAAGCCAGTAGCCTGCCATCAACCAGCACCAACCAAAACGTAAGTGTGGCAAGGGTGGGGACTGAAGCAATTACTTCTCGATATAAAGCCCTACCACTCTTACTCAAAAAGGGCCTCATTAGGACCCTGGCGGAGTGGGTTTCCGCCAGCGCTAATCGCGGCGGACCCGTCCGCCGTACTACGAGTTCCCTTAGCGCCATGGAGGTTTTCTCCGCCTGGTTTTACCGGGCGGAGAAAACCATGGCGCTAAGGGACCTCGTTGTTAATTACGCCGCCGTACTTTACGGCGGCGTAATTAACTCCTTCCCCACTCCCATTATACCCTATGGGGCAAGAATGGGAATGGGGAAGGGTAAAATGGGGATTGGGGATTTACCGCTCCGCCAAGGTCGGCATGGGGTGGTAAATCCGCCAACCCCCATGGCGCTATCGGCGGCTTTCCGCCATGCTCCGCGGTGCATTTAGCACCGCGGATTCCGCCAGGGTCGTAATGAGGGCCAAAGTCTTACTGCGTTACATCGCACAGTCGCATATTAAGGTCAAACGATTATCCGAACCCTAATAGCGTCACTGTGTTAAAGTTGAATTGAGAAAGTGTGCCCTAATAGCATCACTGTGTTAGAGATGAATTTAGAAGGTATTCCCAACGTCACTGAGTTTATCCTAATAGCGTCACTGTGTTAAAGTTGAATTTAGAAGGTATTCCCAACATCACTTAGTGTGCCCTAATAGCGTCAGTGTGTTAAAGTTGAATTTAGAAAGTGTGTCCAACATCACTGAGTGTGCCCTATGTGCCCTAATAGGGTCACTGTGTTAAAGTTAAATTGAGAAAGTGTGCCCTAATAGCGTCACTGTGTTAAAGTTGAATTGAGAAAGTGTGCCCTAATAGCGTCACTGTGTCAAAGTTGAATTGAGGAAGTGTGCCCTAATAGCGTTATTGTGTTATAGACTGAATAGGCTGTGTCGTCAGGCATGGGAAAAGGGGTGGAAAATGCTAGTTTTTATCCAGTAACCAACTAATAACCTGTTTTCTAAAAGATTGAAATGATTCGATGGACTTGATGTTGAATGGTAGGGTGTTCCAGAGTTGGGAGGCAAGGACCGTGAAGCTGGATCCTCCAGCTCTTTCTAGGGAGAATCTGGGCACAGTTAGGCATAATGTATTAGTGGATCTAGTGATTCTGGTAGTAGATTTCAGGGTGAATTTGTTGGTGAGATAGGGTGGGGTTAGGTGGTTTAAGGCTTTGTATGTAAGTCAGATGGGCCCTCATTAGGACCTTGGCGGAGGACCATGGCGCTATTAGCACCATGGTCCATGGCGCTAAGCTGCCAACTCCGCCATGGTGGTTGGCGGACTTACCGCCCCATTCCGACCTTGGCGGGGCGGTAAGTCCCCAATCCCCATTTACCCTTCCCCATTCCCATTTTTGCCCCATAGGGCATAATGGGAGTGGGGAAGGCGTTAATTACGCCACCGTAAATTACGGTGGCGTAATTAACAACAAGGTCCCTTAGCGCCATGGATTTTAACGCCTGCTAAAAGCAGGGGTTAGATCCGCCATGGTGCTAAGGGAACTCGTACTCAGGCGGTAAGGGTCGGCTATGTTTACGCCGGCGTAAACCCCTTACCGCCTGGGTCCTAATGAGGCCCACGGTCTTTAAGTCGATTTTTTGTTGGATAGAAAGCCATTTGCATGATTTTCTGGTGGTGGAGATATGCTCACGCCGGGATATGTTTAGGGCTGCTCGCAGCGCGTTGTTTTGGAGTATCTGAAGTTTATTGATTATGCATTGGTTTGCACCTAGGTAGAGACTGTTACAGTAGTCCAGTTTGGATTGTATAAGAGTCCTGGCAAACGTAAGGCAACTATTAGTGGACAGGAACGGTCTGCATGCCCTGATCAGCTTACCCGTGTAGGCAGTGGCAGATGCAGTCATGTTAATTTGTTTGGAAAGGTAAGTGTTGGCGTCAAGGTAGAAACCAAGGGTTTTCACGCTTTTGAAAATGGGGATGATGTTACCATCGATGATGAAGCTGTTGTAGTTGGGGCTAAGTTTCAGCAAATTATTAGGTGTACCGACAAGGAGAAGCTCAGTTTTCTCATCATTATGGCATGCCTGAATGATGGAGAACATTTTTTTGATCCAGGTGACGTCGGCATTGTAGTTACCTGAAAGGGTAAGGAGTATCTGGGTGTCATCTGCGTAATTTGTGTAGGTGACACCCAGATGGTCCAGTTTGTCAAAGAGTGGCTTTGTAAATATATTGTACAAAGTGGGCGAAACGCAAGAACCTTGTGTAAAGTTGAATTTAGAAAGTGTGCCCTAATAGCGTCACTGTGTTAAAGTTGAATTTAGAAAGTGTGCTCCAATATCGTCACTGTGTTAAAGTTGAATCTAGAAGGTATTCCCAACATCATTGAGTGTGCCCTAATGGCATCACTGTGTTAAAGTTGAATCTAGAAAGTGTGACTAATAGCATCACTATGGTGCGGATAGAGACAGCACCTGTTCACCATGTGGATGGAAAAGATGGGATGGATGGAATGGATGGAGTGGATGAAAAGGATGGTGTGGGTGAAAACAATGGAGTGGATGAAAACGAAGGAGTGGATGAAAACGAAGAAGTGAATGGAAAGGATGGAGTGGATGGAGTGGATGGAGTGGATGGAACGTATGGAGTGGATGGAGTGGATGGAGTGGATAGAAAGGATGGAACAGATGGAACTGATGGAAAAGGTGGATGGAGTGGATGGAAAGGATAGAATGAATGAAGTGGATGGAAAGGACAGAGTGGATGGAGTGGATGGAGTGGATATATCTCTGTATATCTCTGTATCTCCTATATATATATGCTATGCATATGCTATGTACCTTATATTGTATATTATCTGTATCACATGTTTAGCCCTATCCATCCTGTCGCTTTATATATATACATGACGCTATGTATGCCCCCTGTCCTGCTCTCGTGCTTGGTCGCAGGTGCTTTACTGATAACCACCATATCACACTACTATGATTATTCTCTCCTATAAACCATCATTCAACTAGAACACAGCTATACTATGACACATTCAGCCTAGCTGTTCTCATACTAACATGACCCCACGAACACCTCATCATCCTAATATAATTGCAGCTAGCTGAGCACATACCGGCTAGCTTAGGCTTCTCCCCAGGCCTAACGCAGCCAGAACACAGTCTAGGTGTCCACCCTCCATACTGGACACCTCCAACTGTTTTTCTCAGCACCACACCTACCACTAAGAAGCAGCTATCATGCAACAACACACCAGCCTCACACTTATCCAGTGCGCCCACACACCATACGACACTCTCTCTCTCTAATGACTTGAACTGCGGTTCTCGAGGGCGTTCAACCTACCAGCGCTTTGAGATCATACCAATGATACATAAGGCGCTATATAAATGCCAAGTAACATAACATAACATAACTTAACATATATCACACTCTTCACTATATGAACAGCACTGTGTAATTCCCTATACAAACCCAGAGATTGGTGCTTTGAGGGTGGGTCATTTTGGGACAGGGGTGCTCTGCCGCTTTCTCTATCCATCTCTGCACAGGTTTATTGAATTTAACCTGCCTTGCTCCCACCACCAGGTTTTCCTCTTCTGAATTTATTGGTGGGTTTTTACAGTTGGTGCGTCACATCTCGGAGATGTCATACCCAGCTGAGACAGTAACAGGAGAAGGAGACAGCCCCCCCCTTTCAATGCCTATATGCACAAAAAGGTTGGGTAATGGAAAACTGGAAGGGCTTTGAGGGAGTTATGCCCATGGAGGGTGGTGTCTTTTTTTCGGCTGTATGAAAACTCATTTATTTCATTCTAAAGGTAGTTGGGCCAAGACAGTGGGAACATTTGGGATAATCTAATTGGGAAGCAGACGACATTCTAAATTAAACAACATAAGAGGAAATAAAATAATACAGGGGGGAGAAGAAAGAAGCGAGCTGAGTACCGAGCCAAGAGTAAGAATGCCACAAAAGGTGACTGCCGAAAAGGGAAAATAAATATAGTTATGGAAAACACATGGGAGTGGATTCGGTAAGGGTGTTGAAGAAGGAGACTGACACAAAGGTGGCATGATTTTGGTTATAGAGTTTTATTTTGAAAATGGAGAAAAGATCCTCAATATCCCTAACTTCTAACTTCTAAGAGGGTGTTCCTCACCTCAAAACTAAAACTAAAAGGGTCTTTCCTTCAATGTAAAATCCACCGTCCTGTGTCAAAAACAACTTCTATCCCTCACACTATAGAACTAAACAGTAAACTAACATAAAGTTCCTTCTTTGACGAGGTTGGCTCCTTTCTCCTGCTTCTTCAATGGTGTTTAACACAAATGTTCCTTCGACACAAAAATACACAGGTGGAATGACTCCCTTCCCCCCGTTTGCAGGTTTCACAACAGTCTTTACACAATGTTTCTCCAGGAGAATGGGCCCCTTCTCCTGGTGTGGTTCTGCATAACTTCCAATAAAACCATGGGAAATGACTTCCTTCATCTGGTATTTTCTTGATACAATGCACAACAAGGCCAGGGGTAATGACTCCCTTCCCCTGGCTGCTTCATATTAATTCTCAGTTTGAAGCCAAGAGAATGCCCCCTTCGCTTGATAGCTTTTGGCAGAGTTCAGCACAAGGCCAGGGGGAATGAGTCTCTTCCCCTGATGTCTCCACACAACAACTCCTACTTCAGGACCAAGATAATGCCTACCTTCTCTTGGTCTGCTTTTTCACAGTTCAATCACAAAGCCTGGGGGAATGATTCCCTTCCCCTGGTGCTTTTATCAGGACTTTCGCTGTGTTGCCAGGAGAATGACTCCTGGTATTCCTTGATAGCATCTTTCCTAAATGCTTCCAGGTTGATTTGCCTTTGCGACTTGCTTTCAGTAATGTTGCATGTCATGTTTAGGATCCTAGATCCTTCTCTTATGGCCAGTGGACTTATCTCTGCCACGTAAGTGAGGAACATTTCCTCTGAGCATTCTGTTGGGGTCCCAGACCCTTCTTGTACGACCAGTGGTTTCCTCATCTCCACTGTTATGGTGGGCATGGTCCCAGAACCTTTCCTGGTGGCCAGTGAGCTTCTCTCCCCCATTGTGCTTGTGGACAGGGTCCCAGACCTTTCACCAGTGGCCAGTGGACTTATGTCTGCCACTGACTAGAGGGGGACTCCATCTGGTGCTTGCTTGTTGCTGGTTTGGGTCCCAGACCCTTTTCTTGCTTGGGTTCCAAACCCTTGCCCTTATCCCTCTTATGCTAGGCCCACTTAGTTCACTCTCCTGCCAATTACTGTCACAACAAAGATTACCTTTAGTAATCATAAGATTCATTATTTTCAGTCAACATGCATTCCTTTTCCAACTCTACACCCCTACCGGTTTCTGTGTTACCCCTGTTACCTTCACTGGCTTTCGGATGCTCTGCCAGTTCTTTCTGGGGTCTTGCTTCCTTTTTGAAGCATTGTGTGAGTGTTCTGTGCATCCGCAACTCTTGCTCCACATGTCTCGTCTCGACACTGTTCCAGGACCACCCGGTCTACCTTTCCAAGGTTGTGTCACCGCTTCTCAGGCTCCAGCCATATTCCTGACCAGCTCCACACAACCGGTCAAAGGATTCTCTCTGTCTGCTTTCTGTCTCCAGCGGATGGCATCTTTTGGCTTCTTCGGAGCGCTCTCTGCATCTTCCATGCTTTTCCCAGGCTGAACTGTCTCCGGTGCTGCTGTCCTCCTCAGCTGGCCTGCATCCAGGACTGTTCTCTCTTTCACTGAGTCCTTTCTCTAGTTTTATGTTGCTTAGGTGCACACTCCCCCGCGGAGCACTAGAACCTTTCCTCCCATTCCATGGATGACTCTTCATGGCTCCTTGCAGCCACCTCTTCTCAGTACTTTCATTGGTGGTGATCTTTATGTCTCAGATGATCTTCTTCATCTCAGTTGGGGAAACTAACATGATGTCACAATAGCACATGGATGTATCAGTCAGAGGGGTTGTGTAAAATGGTATTAGAGGTTACAGGTAGGTTTGGATTCAGGTGTTGTGCCGCCTAGAACCTAGGTGGTCGTCCTTATCCCCAGTAGAGGAGTCCCTCCCCATGTGGGGCTCCCACATTAAACCACCCCTGGGGGAATATTGGGTAGTGGCCTCACCTCCCTAGCCTCATGAGTAGCTCCCCCCACCCCACGGGTGAAGTGACGACATCTAGTGAATCATCACAATTCACGCTACAAAACGTCTAGGCAAAATCAACAAAATACAAAATATATAAATTATAAAAGGGGGAGAATGGGAAGAAAATAATGAAAAGAGTGTGACTTCCAAGAAAGAGGCACTTTGATGCAGTATATGTTTACCTGCTATCAGCTGGTGCATGAAAATACCTTGAAAAATGGATCTCCATGACACAGGAAGAAAGGTGCAAGCAATTCCGTGTAGAAGATATCTTTGATTTGACCAAGCTTTTCTAAATGTACAAAGAGCACTTGAACAAAAGACAAATGCAAGTAGATCCTCATTGGTTTAGGGAGGCTACAAAACAGGTTGGAGAATCGAGAATGGGAGGTTTAAAAATACCACTGCTAAATAAAGGAATACATTGCAGATAATGAAAAGTAGATAATGGAGGATGGGATCGCAACGCAGAATGGGGTGGGACCAAGATCATCTACTATGGCTTTGCTGGATCCTCAGCAAACAGCAGAGGGTAAAGCAGAGGATGAGGATAAGGATGAACATACATTATTGGAGTGCTTGTCCCTTCAAACTTAAATCGTATTGCTGCGCAAGCTTTAGCAGCAATACCGTTCCAAGCTACAGCCATACCAGAAGTGCATTCCCAAGGAGCAGAGTAAGACCCATATTAGACATGCATATGTTCATTTTAAGCCCACTGTCCAACGTTGACTCACTGGGTTGGGATTTATTCTGCAAATTAGGGTGGACAATTTACTGCACTACCGATGGAGTGTTTTTAGATATCCCTAGTGACAATGAAAATGAGGTAATAGCTATGTTGCATAAGAATTTGAGAAAATGGTAAGACAGGAATACCTGTTTAGAACAAAGTCACACTCTATATGTGCACTATCTGGTCTACCATATCTATTTGGCACATTATCATAACAAATTGTAATGGACCTTACACAAAACTCTACTTTTTGTAATAATCATATAACACATAATTAATCTTCAATTTAATACGTTTTTTAAAAAAAATTATTTACTTTTTATAATTAGTAACCAGTTCATACAATTAAATTCATACAATATAAAATAGTACACTATGCATTAAGGGGCCGATTCATGGAAGTCCCTGCGCGTGTTCACCTCGGGATGTGCGCCAAACCCGTGCATGGCGCACAAGTCACTGCAACATTCCGAAAGGCGTGCGCGACGCGCACAGTGAAAGCGCACAACCTCGGCGCATACACCAGAAAGTGGGCGGGACACGGGGCGTAACGCGCGGAATGGGGAACAACCCGCGAAAATAAGGGCGTAACTCGGGATGTACTGCAGGGAAGCAGACGGAACGCCCACACGCACTCGAACCACACGTATTCATGGAATCGAATAGGGCAAAGCCACGCACAGCCAAAGACACGCACAAGCTGAAACACATCCGCCACACGAAGGCAGGCGGTAGAGTCCAAGCGCATCACAAAAGTGGCAACATACAGAAATTGGGCCTGTGTGAGCGGGGCACGTGTATTGCGGGGGTGCGCGGGAAGCAACACACGCGATCGTGCATGGTACGTGTATTTCGGGGGCGCGCGGGAATTTACACACGCGATTGAGCGGGGTACGTGTATTTCGGGGGTGCGCGGGAAGTTACACACGCGATTGAGCGGGGTACGTGTATTTCGGGGGTGCGCGGGAAGTTAAATACGCGATTGAGTGGGGTACGTGTATTTCGGGGGTGCGTGGGAAGTTACACACGCGATTGAGCGAGGTACGTGTATTTCGGGGGTGCGCGGGAAGTCACACACGCGATTGAGCGGGGTACGTGTATTTCGGGGGTGCGCGGGAAGTTACACACGCGATTGAGCGGGGTACGTGTATTTCGGGGGTGCGCGGGAAGTTACACACGCGATTGAGCGGGGTACGTGTATTTCGGGGGTTTGCGGGAAGTTAGATACGCGATTGAGCGGGGTACGTGTATTTCGGGGGTGCGCGGTAAGTTACACACGCGATTGAGCGAGGTACGTGTATTTCGGGGGTGCGCGGGAAGTTACACACGCGATTGAGTGGGGTACGTGTATTTCAGGGGTGCGCGGGAAGTTACACACGCGATTGAGCGGGGTACGTGTATTTCGGGGGTGCGTGGGGAGTTACACACACGATTGAGTGGGGTACGTGTATTTCGGGGGTGCGCGGGAAGTTACACACGCGATTGAGCGGGGTACGTGTATTTCGGGGGTGCCCGGGAAGTCACACACGCAATCTCATCAGGGTACGTGTATTTCAGGGTGCGGGGGAAGTATCCCACCCATGTCTCCCACCACCCCCACCCCCAGTCACCAGGGGCAGCCTCCACCAGGCCCCCACCCATGTCTCCCACCACCCCCACCCCCCAGCACTGCAGGGGCAGCCTCCACCAGGCCCCCACCCATGTCTCCCAGCACCCCCACCCCCCATCCACCAGGGGCAGCCTCCACCAGGCCTCCACCCATGTCTCCCACCACCCCCACCCCCCAGCCACCAGGGGCAGCCACCACCAGGCCCCCACCCATGTCTCCCACCACCCCCACCCCCCAGCAGTGCAGGAGCAGCCTCCAACAGGCCCCCACACATGTCTCCCAGCACCCCCACCCCCCAGGCACCAGGGGCACCCACCACCAGGCCCCCACCCAAGTCTCCCACCACCCCCACCCCCCAGCAGTGCAGGGGCAGCCTCCACCAGGCCCCCACCCATGTCTCCCAGCACCCCACCCCCCAGCCACCAGAGGCAGCCTCCACCAGGCCCCCACCCATGTCTCCCACCACCCCCACCCCCCAGCCACCAGGGGCAGCCTCCACCAGGCCCCCACCCATGTCTCCCGCCACCCCCACCCCCCAGCACTGTGGGGCACCTGCCAGCAGGCCCCCACCCATGTCCAACTCATGTTCCCCACCACCCCCACCCCCCAGCCACCAGGGGCAGCCTCCACCAGGCCCCCACCCATGTCTCCCACCACCCCCACCCCCCAGCACAGTGGGGCAGCCTCCACCAGGCCCCCACCCATGTCTCCCACCACCCCCACCTCCCAGCACTGTGGGGCACCTTCCAGCAGGCCCACACCCATGTCCAACTCATGTTCCCCACCAACCCCACCCCCCAGCCACCAGGGGCAGCCTCCACCAGGCCCCCACCCATGTCTCCCACCACCCCCACCCCCCAGCAGTGCAGGAGCAGCCTCCACCAGGCCCCCACCCATGTCTCCCAGTACCCCCACCCCCCAGCCACCAGGGGCACCCACCACCAGGCCCCCATCCATGTCTCCCACCACCCCCACCCCCCAGCAGTGCAGGGGCAGCCTCCACCAGGCCCCCACCCATGTCTCCCAGCACCCCCACCCCCCAGCCACCAGGGGCAGCCTCCACCAGGCCCCCACCCATGTCTCCCAGCACCCCCACCCCCCACCCCCCAGGGGCAGCCTCCACCAGGCCCCCACCCATGTCTCCCACCACCCCCACCCCCCAGCCACCAGGGGCAGCCTCCACCAGGCCCCCACCCATGTCTCCCAGGACCCCCACCCCCCATGCACTGTGGGGCAGCCTCCACCAGGCCCCCACACATGTCTCCCACCACCCCCACCCCCCAGCACTGTGGGGCACCCACCACCAGGCCCCCACCCATGTCTCCCACCCCCCCACCCTCCAGCAGTGCAGGGGCACCCACCACCAGGCCCCCACCCATGTCTCCCAGCACCCCCACCCCCCAGCCACCAGGGGCAGCCTCCACCAGGCCCCCACCCATGTCTCCCACCACCCCCACCCCCCAGCAGTGCAGGGGCAGCCTCCACCAGGCCCCCACCCATGTCTCCCAGCACCCCCACCCCCCAGCAGTGCAGGGGCACCCACCACCAGGCCCCCACCCATGTCTCCCAGCACCCCCACCACCCAGCCACCAGGGGCACCCACCACCAGGCCCCCACCCATGTCTCCCAGCACCCCCACCCCCCAGCCACCAGGGGCAGCCTCCACCAGGCCCCCACCCATGTCTGCCACCACCCCCCCAGCAGTTCAGGGGCAGCCTCCACCAGGCCCCCACCCATGTCTCCCAGCACCCCCACCCCCCAGCCACCAGGGGCAGCCTCCACCAGGCCCCCACCCATGTCTCCCACCACCCCCACCCCCCAGCACTGTGGGGCACCTGCCAGCAGGCCCCCACCCATGTCCAACTCATGTTCCCCAGCACCCCCACCCACCAGCACTGTGGGGCACCTGCCAGCAGGCCCCCACCCATGTCCAACTCATGTTCCCCACCACCCCCACCCCCCAGCACTGTGGGGCAGCTGCCAGCAGGCCCCCACCCATGTCCAACTCATGTTCCCCACCACCCCCACCCCCCAGCACTGTGGGGCACCTGCCAGCAGGCCCCCTCCCATGTGCAACTCATGTTCCCCAGCCAACATGTCATCACAATCTAGATCCCTGCTCCCTATGGTCAGCCTCCAAATGCAAAACACCCACCCGAGTATTGCATCCACCCACTCATAATTTGCAATTACATCACAGAACACCAATTGCAAGTTCCGAAACAAACACATTTCCCTCACATACACCCAATGGGTGTCAGTGAATCTCAAAACACATATCATGAAATGCATGAAACCAATGAGATACCACACATTGAAGTTCACCCAAAAAAATATGTATTAAAGGAAACATAAATAGAATCAAAAATGAAGAAACAGAAATGTGAATGTACAAAAATTAAAAGAAGCATGTCCGTGAAAAAAAGCAAAACCAAAAATAAAATTCCAAAGTAATGTTGTCCAAAGTCAATGTCCACAAAACAAAATCCAATGGGAAATAAAAAAGAAAGCCATTGCTCCATGGTTGAAATGCGCAAAGAAAATACAATCCAACAGTGAACTATGTACATGGGAACAAGCCAGGGTCCATTATCCCAACAAAAGAAAGGAAACCTATCTAACTACACTAACTAATAAAATAAACTATATAGAAAAATGTGGCCAATGTCCGAAAGGTCCAAATAAAATCAAAACAAAAATGAAACCTAACACTACCTACATAACTATGTACAAGGGCAGCGGGCTAGTTTCACGGCTCACTTGTGGATGTCCCGGGCAAGGGCATCATCGAACTCCTCCTCAATGTCCCGGAGGCGGTCCTCCTCCATGGCCCCGAGGGTCCGCAGGGCCGTTGACGTGTCCACCTCCAAACCCCTGCAGATTGCCTCGAGGCACTCGGCCCGCCTCAGGGCCCTCCGCATGGAGTTCTCCGCCCTGACCATTGTGAGCCGTGCCTCTTCCGCCCGCTGCCGCTCCGCATCTATGGCGTGGCCCAACCGCTGCCACACGGAAGATACTCTCTGTCCTGGGTCCTCCTGCCCTCCGGCCGATGCCTGCCCCTCCGATGTTGAAGGCCCCGAGCCTTCATGGCTCCCACAACGTTGCTGCTGCTGTTGTGCCTCTGCCCATGCACTGCCTCCTGCTGCCTGCACATCCTCCGCCGGCTGGGGTGCAGTCGTCGATGTGGCCACCCCTGCTGGACGTCCGACTCCCGACTGTGGCAGGGATGCCTCCTCCACCAGCCTGGCCGCACCGTCAGAGGCAGCTCCACAGGGCACCCAGGTGACTGATGGGTGGGAAGATGGCACGGAGGACGACTGGCATGTAGGGGGTCCAGTTGAGGAGGGGGTCGTAGCAAGCCCCATCAGACGGAGGAATCCGGCCTGGGTGACCTGTCCCAGCAGGCTGACGTGGTCAACGAGCCATTCGAGATGACGTGCAGTCTCCTCATGAAAAGACTGCAGGTCACTTCGCATGGCCCGCTGACGCAACACCACACCAGCCAGGACAGGCTCAACCCGGACCCGGATAGCCACGTCCGCAGGCAGAGGAAGGCCAGTTGACGTGAGCTCATCCCCTGCCTGAAAACGGGTCTGGACGTAGACATCCCTGCTGGTGCAAGATGATGCAGGGACAGGATCAGGGACAGGATTGCACACAGGCACCTCCGCGGCCGCCTGTGCTGCCTCCTGTCCCTGGTCCTGCACTGCACCACTAGCACCAGTGGGATCCCCACCTCCAGACCCCGTCTCTGGTGCTTGCACGGCCTCCTCCTCCACCAAACCCCCCACCAACCTGGATGACTCCGTGCCATCTTCCCCTGTTGGGCACTGTGGGGTCCCAGCTGCCCCTTCTGCTGCCGAGGAGTCCAACTCCAACCTCCGCCTCTTGGACCTCCCCCTGGCAGCTGCGGCCTGGGACGCGGCACCGGACTCCTCACTCCCCGACGAGATCACAACATGGGAGGGGAGCCGGGCCTTGCGTCTCCGGCTGGCGGTGGGATCCCCGCCGCTGTGCTCCACAGCACCTTCTCCGCCCTCTTCATCAGTTGACGCTGCAGACAGGGAGAAACAAAACACAGGCATCAGGGCACTGTACAATGGACACATACACACATGACAGTTGTACATGAGTGGCATTGGCAAACCTCAGACATGTCATCACAATCCCCAACACACATGTCATTACAACCCGCACACATGAGCCATATGTGATGCTGGAAATGCATCAGAGGGACAGGGCCTCTGAATCCTTGTCCTTTACTGCTTTTTATCGTGTGTTCTGTCGTGTTTTCTGCCCTTGAGTCCATGTGGGACTCCTGGCAGTGCAGCTCTCTCTTTTGGTTTTGTGAACAGACCCATGGGATACCCTTATGGCACCCATGGGTAGGGGTACAACCCTGTGCCCCTAGTGTATGTTTTTGGGCACCTGTGGGTGGCCCACAGAGCAGGGTATGGGCTGGTGGCAGCTCCATGCTGAATTTGACAGGTGCTCTGGGTGTCCTCCATTTTGGGATACCCAGGCCCTGCCATTGGGATCAGTTGATTCCTGATAGGAAACAAGATGGCCCCTGTGGCCTCTTGCTTTCTATTGCCTGTTACCTAGTTTTCCCAAAGTCCTGGGAAGCCCTGACTCTGTCCCTTCCCCCTGACTGGCTGTTGGGTGGAGGTTCCATATATGGTGTTGTTGTGAAGGCCCAGCTAGACTGACTGGAGCCTTCCCAGTGACTGTATGTTGTGGGTACCTCCTGTGGGTGGGACCTGGGTGAATGGAGTGTGTGACCAATATACACTCCTTGTTGTGGTTGTCTGGTTTCTGGCATGAGAGACAAAGACTGAGACAGCCCTGCCCGAAACTGGCCTGAATGCAGTGTGTAGTGTTGAATGGCTGGGTACTTGTCCCAATCCACATTCCTTGTTGTGAGTGTCTGAAAGGGAGGAGTGTGGCCTGAATGCACAGTGTGCCTGATTGGCTGACTGACTGCATGAATGCCCTTCAGTATGATTGGCTGCTGAGTGTGTGCCAGCAGTGTGGATGAGAGACAGAATAGTATATCTGGGGACTTCTCACCACTGGTAATTGTTCAGAAGCGTTCTGGAGCTGAGTCTCCACTCTAAGAGTAACTGGAACTGCTGATCCTCGACGTCCAGCTGGAAGAAGAAGACTTGCTGTTGCATTTGCTTCGACCGATCTGAAGGCTGCCGAAATCGTCGAAGACTGACCCGAGAGAGGACCTGGTAAGGTGCCCTCTTCCCGTGCTCCGAGGGACAATCGAGCACCGCTCCATCTTCGCCGAAGCGCCCTGGAAGACAGACCCTCGAAAGGCTGCCGACCCGAGACGGGACCGCCGAGGAGATCGAAGTGAAGCACCCGGACATCGCCGCCGTCGAAGTCCATTGCCGTCGACCAGGGTTCGCAGGTCTGTGGAACCGCTGGAGGCCCGTCAAAGTTGTGTTGCCCAGCCGTGGGAACCACTTGACGCCGTGCCGCCGACAACCGGAGCCGTCCGCTCCTTGCCTAAGAACATTTGAATTGAAGGACTCCCTCGTCCGCACCGTCGACCGCTTTATCCTGCCGGAGAAAGTCGAGGACGACCAACGCGCCAAGGAGAAACCTACCGGTGGGTTTCCCGCCACCTAAAGACCACAAAGACTCGAACGACTCGACGCCCTTGCTGGGCCCCCATCTCCACAATCTTTGCGGTCCAGAACAATTGTCATTGAGGTGCCCCGCATGCCTCTGCCTTGCAGGACACCGACGCTCCGTCGTCGACGAGCACCGCTTGGATCGATGCTGCCGCCTCATCGACGCCGTTCTACCCTGTTTGTTGTCGGACGTTCGACGCCCCGTGTCTCCTGCTTGAAAGGGAAGGCATTCAAGAAGGGCCGTCGATTCCCCGATGCCGAACGCCGAATTCATCGACGGACGTTCGACGCCCCGTGTCTCCCGCTTGAAAGGGAAGGCATTCAAGAAGGGCCGTCGATTCCCCGCCGCCGAACGCCGAGTTCCTCGACGCTTCTCGACGCCTCTCGACGATCCGTGACTCCCGCTTGAAAGGGGGTCGCTCAAGAAGGATCTGTCGACGCCTCTTCGAAGAACTTGACTCCACCAGGTACATTGGGGGGGGGTAAAAACATTATAGGAGGGAATAAGACTTGCAGAACAATATATGGACTGGGCTTGTGCTATATCTTTATTTTACAGGTTGCCCAGGTGGGGGGATCTCCACACAGAACTGTGTCTAGTGATAGGGGCCAGTATTCTGCCTATTGCTCAACCATCTTATTTTCTCTCCTCTCTCTATTGCTGGTTTCACTCTATTGATCTGTGTGACATTGTTACAGTATTGTTGATGCACTTTAATGAGATCTAATACAAAGGGTGGTACCACTTTAGAATTGTATATATTTGCCATTGTTGATTTTCCTAAGTACAAAGTGAGTTATTATGATAAGTGTACATAACCTTGAATATTGATTATATAAAGACTGTGTTCTAACCAATACAGTGTGTGGACATTCCTTTGTGGGGGCTTGGGGACTACACTGTACTTAAGAACCAGCCTGCATCACCTCCTGAGAAGCTAGGCCTTGATTGCTCGACCATAGCTACCGAATAGAGAATCTAGCCTGGGGTCCTCTGTGCCTCCCCTCTACCATATAGAGAGCAGAAGTACAGACCACCCCCTACCAGTCTTTACACCATACCACAGCCATATCGCAACTGCCACCACCATCCATACACACACAACAGCATGAGCAGCCAAAGGTGAGCCAGCCATCACATGCAACACAGGAAGTGCACCACACATGTACACACACCACCACACTTGCATGCATGTGTACACCTCTGCCAAGTGTCGCAGTGTTCAGACGGGCATCCATGTCACATCTGCCAATCAGGCTTCCACATACCGCTGTCACATGCATCCATGTTGCATCACTGTTGCACCCTTGTCAAATACACACACATGCACATGTACACAGTGCTGATACATGCAGCCGAAAACAACATACATGCGTGACATCACAGACATGTCTACTTACATACACATTCATCCAAACATGTGTGCCCACACAACTGCATTTAGCATGCAAGCCTACACACACAAGCACCATCCATGTCTCACACATTCCAGCCCTCGCATGTGTTAGCCCCACAGCCCTGTACACCCCCACCCATACTCGACCCCATACAAACAGATGTGCAACCTGCACACTACTGAATAATCACCACACGCACTGCTCACAATAAGGATGCATGTACACTCACCGCTCGACTCCAGACGGGTCTGCCTCTCAAGGACCTGGACGTGAAGCGCTGGGGATATGCGTTCCAGGACCCTCATCTGTTCTTCCGACAAGTGGCCCCGGCGCCCCTTGGCATCCGCTGCCTTCAAGAGGCGCCGGGCCTTGTTCAGGGTCCTGGACCTGAAGTCCTCCCAGCGCTTCTTGACATGTTATAAGTCGCGGACTGCCACCCCCTCCGCGTTGATGGCAGTCACGATGTCAGACCAGATCCGAGTCCGTCCTTCCTTGTCGGCGCGGGAACTTCTGAAGAGGGCATCATACTGCACCAGGACTTGCTCCACCAGGACACCAACTTCGGTGGCACTGAAGCTGGTGCCCCTCTGCCTCTCTGGCCGGGGGTTGTCAGTGGTCTCAGATGGTGTTTGCCCCGACATGACAACCCCAGAGGCAGGAGTGGGTGGGCAACTGGGTCCTGGGGATGGGCTGTGGAGCGATGGAATCCCAGTCGGGAGTCTTCGGTTCCAGCAGGGGTGGTCACAGCAACAGCACCCCTGGCTGATGTGCAGGCAGCAAATGGCAGGGCACGTGGGCAGCAGGCAGTCAGGCAGCAGCAGATGGCAGGTGGGAGCGTGCTCGGGGCTCTGGGGGGCAGTAGTTCGGCCTTCTGGGCAGGAGCGTGGTCTTCCGTGTGCTTACGCGTGGCCAGCTTGATACGGAGTGATTTGGCATGTGAAAAATATGCACGTCAGCGTGTGATTCGAGGAAAGGCCCTTAGCGCGTAAGCACGTCTGCACGCATACGCATTTTCATTGGACTGAAGGCCCCTCAAGCGCAAGCGCCCCTGTGACGTGACGCGTACAGACGTGCATGGGCATTTCAGCGTGCGAAAAAATGCACGTCCGCGTGTAATACGAGGAAAGGGCCCATGCGCGTAAGCGCACGTGGAAAACTGCATGTCCGCGTGTAATACGAGGAAAGGCCCTTAGTGCATATGCACGGCAGCACGCATATGCGATTTCATTGGACCAAAGGCCCTTACCGCGTGAGCGCGTCTGTGATGTGACGCGCGCGGGTGTTTCCCTCATTGCACGTGATGACAGAACACATGTGGATTTCCACCAATCGCGTGTGAAAGTTCCCGGCACCCCGGAACACACGTACCCAGGCTAATTGCGTGTGGAACTTCCCGCCCACCCCGAAACACACGTACCCAGGCCAATCGCGTGTACGCTCACTCCCCTCCAATCACACGCGATGACACTCGGACCTACAGTCTTACCACGTATCCGAATACGGGAAACCTGCGCACGGCAAAAGACGTGCACAGGCATCAACGGGTCTGCCCACACGAAGGCAGGCGGAGGCGTCCCCGAGCACAGCATAAACGTGCACGCAAACAACAAACGCGTATATACAGCTACGATGAATGCCCCATTTGATTTGTCGCTGCACTGATCGTGGGACACCGCAGGAGGAGGAGAATAGCCAGGGCATGCATTTTCGCACCACGGACAAGCCTTTTTGGGATGCCTGACGACCAGGTCTACGGCAGGTATAGGTTTCCACCCCATATCATCCTAGACCTGGTCAGGGAGTGGGAAGATGACCTCACATCCCCCACCCTTTGCTCCCAAGCATTGAGCCCCTTGGAGAAGCTGCTCAATGTCCTGCATTTTTTGGCCACTGGGTCATTTCAGCGGACCACTGCCATAGTGGGGGGGGGCTCACCGGCCACGCAGTCACGCTGCCTACACCAGGTACTGGCAATCATGACAGCGCGCCCCTCAGTCCGCAGGCACATATACATGCCCAGAACACCCACAGAAAGGCAGGCCGTTGTCCTGGATTTTTTCAGGGTGGCACACTTCCCCCCCAAAGTGCTCACTGCCATAGATTGCACCCATGTGGCCCTACGTCCACCTAGGGCCATTGAGCACATCTACCGAAACCGCAAGCACTGGCATTCCATCAATGTACAGGTGGTATGTGATGCAAAGGGAATCATCACCTCTGTCTATGCAAACTACCCTGGCTCCACCCATGACAGTTTCATATACAGAATGTCCGCCCTGAGCCGGGCCCTGGAAGCTGAGCAGCATGGCGACACATGGCTCCTAGGTCAGTACAAATGCCCTTGCACATGCATGCAAGTCACACACAGACAAATATCCAAACCCTAATAATCTCAACTATTATCACCTCCCCAGGGGACAGTGCCTACTCTCTGAGCAACCACATGATGACGCGAATCCGGAACCCCACCACTCCACCCCAGGTAAGATACAACGCCGCCCATATTGCAACCAGGGGCATAGTGGAGCGCACATTCGGAGTGCTCAAGTCCCGTTTCCGCTCTGGTGGGCAACTACTCTATGCACCAGCAGTAGTGTGCAGGATCATTGTGGCAGCATGTGTCCTGCACAATGTTGCAACACGGCAGGGCGTCCCGGTGGACATGGTGGTGCCCCCACATCCCAAATCACAGGCACAGGCGCTGCCCATGGGAGGGGACAGGGCATGTGGCGAGGAAGCCCGGACCCAGCTTGTGGCCACATTTTTCACCTAAACTCCCACTCCTGCGGAGTGCACACAGGCCTGGCACATACCAGGTGACAATCGATGATGACAAAGAGACAGTCAACTGTCACAACCCTACCACCCTGAGATAGTTGCCATGGAAGCTATCCTGTGTGACCAAAAGGCACACATATGACATATGACAAGATATGGGCCATACACAAGTATTCCAAGGCGCAATGAGGCAGGGAGGGGGGAACAAGGGAACGCAGAGAACGGTACTACTAGGCCAGGTGTCATTGAGATCGTGCAAGTGCAGGGGTAGGGGGAAGGGAAAAGTGCAAGGGGAAGGGTGGGGGGGAGTCCAGTACAGGGGAAGTAGCCCAAAAAAATAATACATAGGTCGCCTGGTGGCAACTGCAAAGGTAAGTGCAGACAAGTGCTGGGAAGAGAGGGCTGTAGGGATAGAGAGACAGTACTGCAGTGCAGGGGTTGCCAGGGAGGCAGTGCAAGTGGAGAGTGGCTGGGCCAGGGACCGAGGTCAGTGAGAGTGGCCCAGTTGCAGCTCCTGTGCAGTTCCAGTGAAGAATTCTGCAAGGGAGAGGCAGAGAGTAAGCAGAAGCAAAGAGGAAGGTCTTGAGGTGCTTCCAGAACTGGAGATGGTTCCCCTCAAGTTCAAGTCAGGCAGGAAGTCTGTTCCAGGGGGAGGGCCCTGCTGCGGAGAGAAATCTACCCCAGCTAGTTGCTCTGAGAAGCGGATGACCTGGACATGCAAGGTGTGCATCACACACACCTGCAAAACAGGCCATGGCCATCACTGTCATGTCACTCAAACCCTCCCAAACATCAACATGACATGGCAAGCAATACCCATACACCAACGCAGTAACGATAAGGTACACATTGCCATGTCCTAAATGTACAGTGGCATCGGACAATGATGCCTGACCCGGAATCAGATGAAATGACAGACCAACAAAATCTCCCACCCAAAATAAGTCATTTCCAAATGCATTACAACAGTCGTAGAAGTAACATCACAATGAATGCCTGTCTACATGCACATTATGCATTGCAAAATCAACACTGCAGCTCATTTGTGCAGTGTCCTACTCCTGCATCACACTGCTCAGCGCACAGCACAGTGAACAGCCATTGTGTGTGATGCACACCCTGAGCATCACATCTAAGTGACAGACCACATCAAACATCAAATTAGGCATGTACTGGATCCATAATCTGTCACAGAACATGTGCTGCCGGGACACAGTGGGCACCAGAAGGCAAACAGTGTACACGTGGATATGCAAGGGTGGGAGTACATGTAGTGCATCCGAGTGCAAGTGTGTGGTTCTGCAAGGACATGCACTCCACATATGCATGTGCACTCAAGTGACCATCAGTGTTCCCTACACATCACATGTGAACATCCACCATGTGTACACCCCAGCATGTCAAACCACAACTATCCCCTCGCACCTGAAAGGAAAACACAACACATAAACAGGCACTGATCAGCAGAACACAACATGTACATAGGATACCACCATTACTATGTCAGAGTTCCCATCACACTGCAGGGCAAGGCAACTATCAACAGCAACCGCCCCCCCTCCCTCACAAATGACCATGACCCACTGAACAACTGCACCTGGGTCATGGAGCCTCCAAACCTCAATTCCACCTGGCCACAGGATCACCTTTACCCTTCGTCACCATCTCCCACCTTGTGTGTAAAAAGATGCCTGAACCCTCAGAATCCACACTCATTTCCAAAATCACAAAATCCAAGGCATAAAAACGAACCCGAACACCCTCCAGTAGATGACTTGACGTAGCAGTACCTCACAAAGGCCAAGTACTACCACAATGATGCAACAACCAAGGTAGCACAGCAAAACAATGTCACGACAGGATGTGAGACATGTGTGGTACATGACGTAGGATGATGCACCATGAATGGATGTGTACTGTCACAAGTCCCCTGTACAGGCGCGGGAGTGTCACGAAACAACCACCCCCACCATGTCCCAGGTGCCTGCAAGGTCAAACTCACACAGGCCCCTGAGTCCCTGGTGGGGAATGAGGTTCAGGGATATGCAGTCGGGACAGGTGTTGACACACTGGATGACTGGAATGAGTGGCAGGAGAGGGGAGGAGGAATGACACATGAAACTAGGGAATGCACGGAAATGTACAACCTGCATGAAAACATACACAATCCAAACAAACTTGGACATCATTGTCATGGCCTTCTGTAGTCCAGGCTCAGGAGTGGTACGAACCAACCACCCCCTCTAGGGTTTTGGCGCCTGCAAGTTCGGGGCTTACAGAGGCATCCGCAACCCCAGTGGGGAAAGAGGGTCAGGGAACGTTGCTTGGATAGGCACGGGAAGCAGGAACACCGGGTAGAGGGTACAGGTTTCAAAATTGCATAGGATCAGGGGTGATTAGGGAGAAAAAACATACCAAATTGAACCACACATACATCCATGCATCAGTACACTCCCCAGCAAGCCTATGCAGAGCAGTTCGAAAGAAAAACAACAAGACACTTAGCTCTGGTTTTGAATGCTGGCCTCCTGCCTGCGCACTCTCAGGTCCGGTTACAGGAGCACTGCAATGCTGCAAAGAGAGCCACAGTCAACAACCTGTACGTGCCAATTACACAAAAACACAACACCAAACATGCCCCATAGCAACAAACTACTCTACAAACAGACAATCTGTGCTCGATGCTTCGTACCCATATATAACATCACCCCTGTGACGGGTCATACACAGTCAATGCAGTAAGTCAGCCGCTGGTGGGTGCGTGGCAAATGGAACACCAATGTGTCACAATTCACACAACATGCAATGTTCCCTGGGTAAGCAGACAGACCCATATAGCAAGCCAAGACTACAGAGCAAGTTGCGTACCACCATGACCGAAACAAAGTTGGCAGTGCATTTATCATGAAGTACGTGGAAAAGACATGCACTGCACCCGAGTATGTCCCTTGCTGTATGTCCCTGTGAGCTGCCTCTTTCCATGTCTCGGAAGGCTACATGGTTGATACAAGTGCCTCAATGGACCTTGGTGTACCGGAGGGTATGTGCCAGTGCCCCTGCATGTGTCCCAGACAACCCTACTATCAACAGCCATCAGTCCACAAACACATCTGAGCTGCATTGTGTGCTTCAACACCAATATTCGTCTAAGCTCACCCTCAGTGCTGTGACTAAGCCTGCATGTGCAACTCGCCTGGTGCAAGCTTTGCTGTGTCGTGGCCCCCCTGTGATGCTCACCTTGCCTGGAGTTCCTTGGAACATGTCAGCAGTTCTAGGATGTGGGTCTGCAATCACTGTGCCTCTGCTTGTGCACACATGTGCATGTGGGCACCAACAAACAGGTCAAGAATTCCGTCGTCCAATGGGCCATGTCTGCTGGCAAAGGTGCTCTGGAGGCTCATCCCCCTGCAGAAAGGGCATGAAACACATGATTAATGCTTCAAAGTCATCTGTGTGTGTCTCATCAGGCATCTCATTACT
This sequence comes from Ambystoma mexicanum, assembly GCF_040938575.1. Lineage (NCBI taxonomy): Eukaryota > Metazoa > Chordata > Amphibia > Caudata > Ambystomatidae > Ambystoma > Ambystoma mexicanum. The sequence continues at coordinate 649,133,367 of NC_090934.1, read as the reverse complement.
TGACCATGTCAGAGAGTCACATCACAAATCACACCATCAGTCCATCTTTCACCTCCAAAGTGTGGAACACTATCTACAGCATGAATTGCAACAAGCACGTGTACAGGAAAGATATGAAACATACTACACAATGCATAGCAATCAATGTCCACATTAATCATGACACACCCCATCTAGCAAAAGCTGAACAGTGGACAATGACACCTAAATCATCCCCACTAGGGGTGTCAACACAAGTCACACAGCACCAGACATGCCACAGATATGACAGTCCAAATCCCTTGTGTAATATTCTGTAACACCGAACCATCCTTGCGAGCCCATGGATAAGGGAGGCAGGAGTGGCATATGTGAGTCAAGGACCCCAAGCAGCAAACACATACACAAGACAACCATGAAGGGCTCAGCTGGAACAGACAGTGGATGCCTTCAAAAGCCACAAAGCACCGCACCGTCACATGAAAGCACAATAGACTAGCAATTTTAAACTAACTCAACTATTAACTAATTACACTAACTATGGAAAACCTACATTACCTATTTAAACTAACTATCAAACAGAAACTTAACAAACTAAACTAAAAGAAAAATCAAAAATGGCCACATACGACCCGGGGGGGAGGGGAGGCACCCAGGAGGGGGGAGGTACAGGGTGCTGCTCAACATCCACATGCGATGATGCTGAGCCAAAAAAAAATCCTCCATGGGCTCAACGCCTGCACAGCCCGACCTATGTGGGAGATAGATGGTCGTCCGAGTCTGGCTCATCCTGTAAAGGAGGACGTGGCACAGTAGCCTGGCCACGCCTAGCCACAGCTTGCCCCTCGTCGGCAGCAAGTCTGCCGGACGGGTGAGCCTGGTTATGTGTGGCGATGTTACATAGGCCTGCATGCAGAACCTCACGTGATACACGTGCTTCCTCTTGCAAGGTAACACGTGTAACACGGAGTTCCTCCTGCAAGGCCTGGCTGGACAACCGCTGCACCTCCCGGCAAGCCTGTAGCTCAGCCGAGATGGTACGCTCAAGCTGTGCAAACCTCTCCTCTGCCTGCTGCCTCTGGGACATCATAAGGACACCCAGAGTGGATCTGAGGGAAGCATACTCCTCCCTCAGGGCATCCATGTGCGCCTCTGCGTGAGCAGCAATTGCTTGACGCAGAGACGACATTTCAGCCTGGCGTGCCCTGTCTGAGGCCGCCATGCCCAGCCTGAGCGAGCGGGCCGTGGACCGTGCCGCCTGCTGCTGGAGAAGCACCTGCCTAGCAGGGGGGAGCACAGATCGGGCCACACGCTCCATGCTCTCAGCGATGTTCTCCATTGCTGCCCCCTGCCGTTCGGAATTGGCAGTCATGTCTTGCTCCCACTCAGTATACAGCGGTTGCGCGCGGTGACCGCGTTGCCGGGCTTGACCCCTGCGGGACCCAAGGACCGGGGGTCCTTGCTGTGTTGGCACCGCCTGCGGCTGCACGACTACATGCCCCCGTCGACGTGATGTCCCAGGCCCATCAGTGACTGGTCTGGAGGGTGACCCTGCGTACCGATCTACCACGGGCGGAGGAACCAAGACTGTCTGATCCCTCAGTGCAGGTGTCGCAGACAGAGGAGTGTCCACATCAGAATCACTCAGCCCTGACACATGGACTTGATGCTCATCCAACTCAACATGGACGTCAGAGTCGTCATCAAGGCTGGACTCATAGGCAGCCAGAGACAAGATGGACTGCAGCACTTGGGGGTTTTCGTGGCCTACCACCCCACGACCCCCACTAGTGCCGGGTTGATGTGGTGTTACCAACCCTGTGTCTGGCATGACAACACCATCCTCCGCCTCCATTGCGTCATCACCTGAAAAATAGAGAGAAAAAGGTCACTACACATGTCAGAAGCAGACGACACACACACACACCAACAGCAAAGGCATCCGGCAGACATGTGACACACAACATATTACCTGGCATGCATGCTGGGTCTACTTTGAATAGCTTCTGTGATCAGACCTGTTGAAAGGTGGCAGTTTCCATGGAAGTGGGTCTATGCAGTGCAGAAAATGTGTACGCCACTCACTACCTACATGTACAAGCACTCCATGGTGTGTGCCAGGAAATGTGAAGGCAGTGCAATGTCAAATTCAGACATCACGTGCATTGTGCATTCAATGTGTACCATGTCTATAAGCCAAGCACCCCTCCACCCCAGTACCAAAGCAGGGATGCCTAGCATGGTATCAAAAGGCTGACCATACACCTGTGTATTGACAGGCAGTGTTGACTGGCATCAACAGCTTAATGTGATACAAATTACAACACTGCAAATGATGCTGGGTCAGTGGGCAGGACACATGATGAAAACTCCGGAGGCCGCCCACGTGTGAAGAAGACACAAGAGTTGGACAGAGTCATTGGCCATTGACAGGCTGAGGCCTGTGAGCCACACAGATTGTCAGGGCCTAAACATGTGTGCAACGCAGGACTGAGCCACAGTTGACATGGGGAGGCCGATGAGATGGCAGGCAATGTATGTAACCAAGGACTCATATTACAGTGATCATCCAGTCAAGGACACATAGGGGCATGCGTGCAATGCACATGGAGCATGAATGGGCACTCATGTCCCTGCGGGACATCTGACCCATGCACAGTACAAGTGAGATACCCTGCATCGAGTACTAAGGCTGTACCACACGGCATATGTCTGGCAGTTTCTACGCTGGAAGTTAGCATCTACACAGGACACATGAACAAGAAACTACACATTGGCAAGATTGAAGCAGACCAGTGCAAAGGTGGAACTGGAGTGCAGAGTGGCGGAGGAGGGGCAAGGGAGCATGCCCACATGGAGTCCCGCATGCAGGCAGAGGAGACATGCATGACGGTAGCATTGCATTACTTACACATCAGAACCATGTACACGTCACAGGTAGCAGCAATCATGCACAACACATCACACAAGTGAAACACACACGTCCTCAACAAACACGCATCAACACTCACTGGACTGGGCATCAAAGTCCAGCATCTCTCCCACTCCTTCGACCAATTCAGGTGGTATGAACTCCGCAACGAGAGCCTCATGCGGAGTGAGTTCTTCCTCCTCTGGTGCAGGCCCACCGCCAGTCACCAGATTCAAGTTGTAATTTGAGGCACGCTTGGCCTTAGTGCTGCGCTTGATGTCATTCCAACGCTTTTTGCACTCCTGCGCCGTGCGCACCTCATGGCCGAATGAACTGACATGTTCCGCAACATGCTTCCAGTGGGTGTCACGTTGGGCAGCCGTAGTCTGACTATTGGCACCCACTAGCATGTCACGGCTGTGGCCCTGCACGTAGTCCACGAGGAAGTCCAGTTCCTGCTTACAGAAAGGCTTCTTCCTCGACGTGCAGGAGGTCGTGGCTGTGTGTGGGGTCCCAGCCTGTGCTGCAGGTGCAACCTTCCTCCTCTTGGACTGTGGCGCAGACCCTGGCTGGCTAATGCCGCCCTGACCAGTATGGCCAGTGGGTTCGGTGTATTGAGCGAAGGGAGTGGCAGGTGGAGGGATGACCAAAGGCCTGACTTGTGTCAGTGGCACTTGGGTGCCCACTAATGGACCCTGCGCAGCAACATCAGCTGTGGCAGGGTCATTGACCGCAACGGTCCTGGTTGGCAGACTCACAACCGGGGTGCTGTTGGGTGCATCTGCCCCTGCACTTGCCAACACCCGGCTGTTCGGGGCAGCAGATGACATGACTGCCCCAGGGACACGTGTCTTGGTCTGAGCAGCCCGGCGTGCCCCTATGGTTTCCCCCCTGGCCTGTTGGAGATCTACCAAGGGCTCTTCAAGTGCCAACGCAGCCTGCGCTGGCAGACCCTGAGCCTGGGTGGCGGTGTCCACAGCTGCACCTGCAGCTACCACTACCCTTGGGCCCGTGGCAGTTGATGGAACGGACTGCCGGGTCATACGGGTGCCAGTGCCAGATGCAGGAGCTGCATCCCCCGGAACCACAGGGGGTGGTGGCATGGCTGCACCGACACATGGCACAACATTGTGCTCAAGTGGCGCACCCCTGCCTCTTCCCCCTCTGTGGCTGCCCTGGACACCCTGGTGTCCCCCTACTCCCTGGTCACCACGGCCACGTCCCCGACCACGCCCGCCACGAGGAATACGCCCAGCTGAGGCGCCCCTCACCTTTGGTGGCTTCCCAACCATGGCACAGATGTAGTAGTGCTGGCACAGATGGAGTGGTGCCAATGGGAGGTGTACACCACAATTGACCTGGGCAATTGGGGTGAAGGGGGTGGGAAGCAAGATGTTAACAGCCCCCCTGCACCTGCAAGGCTGTATGTGACCCCGGTGATGTGGTGACGGGTCACGCAGCGCTCAGGCACCCCAAAACTGCAGTAAAACCGTGCACGCAACCCTGCAGCCTATGTGCGTGGATTCAACCTCCAGCAGTACGCGGTGGCACCCAGAAACACGAATAACGCGTACGCGTGGGACACGCAGGCTACTATGACATCGAAAATGGGTGCGATACACAGGGGCACCCGCAGTGGGAAAAAGAGCGTGTGCGACTCACCGTCTGACTAGCGCGATGCAGAAAAACACACGTAGCCAATACCCCCGCCAAAAGAAGAGATACGTCCTTGATAGCTGTGAAGTTGTGATGGCGCGCGAAACAACATGAAGCAGCAACACACGTCGGTCTCCACGAAAGGCACGTACAGCGAACTGCTTGGCCCGCTCACCTTTAACCTGTGCTGAGGGAAACGCACGCGCGTGTCACGTCACTTACGCGCATGGGCCCTTTCCTCGTATTACACGCGGACGTGCAGTTTTCCACGCGCGCTTACGCGCATGGGCCCTTTCCTCTTATTGCACGCGGACGTGCAGTTTTTCATGCACGCTTACGCGCATGGGCCCTTTCCTCATATTGCACGCGGACGTGCAGTTTTCCACGCGCGCTTACGCGCATGTGCCCTTTCCTCGTATTACACGCGGACGTGCATTTTTTTGCGCGCTGAAATGCCCATGCACGTCTGTACGCGTCACGTCACAGGGGCGCTTGCGCTTGAGGGGCCTTCTGTCCAATGAAAATGCGTATGCGTGCAGACGCGCTTAGGCGCTAAGGGCCTTTCATCGAATCACACGCTGACGTGCAGATTTTTCACGTGCCAAATCACTCCGTATCAAGCTGGCCACGCGTAAGCACACGGAAGACCACGCTCCTGCCCAGAAGGCCGAACTACTGCCCCCCAGTGCCCCGAGCACGCTCCCACCTGCCATCTGCGGCTGTCTGACTGCCTGCTGCCCACGTGCCCTGCCATTTGCTGCCTGCACATCAGCCAGGGGTGCTGTTGCTGTGACCACCCCTGCTGGAACCGAAGACTCCCAACTGGGATTCCATCGCTCCACAGCCCAGCCCCAGGACCCAGTTGCCCACCCACTCCTGCCTCTGGGGTTGTCATGTCGGGGCAAACACCATCTGAGACCACTGACAACCCCCGGCCAGAGAGGCAGAGGGGCACCAGCTTCAGTGCCACCGAAGTTGGTGTCCTGGTGGAGCAAGTCCTGGGGCAGTATGATGCCCTCTTCGGAAGTTCCCGCGCCGACAAGGAAGGACGGACTCGGATCTGGACTGACATCGTGACTGCCATCAACGCGGAGGGGGTGGCAGTCCGCGTCTTACAACATGTCAAGAAGCGCTGGGAGGACTTCAGGTCCAGGACCCTGAACAAGGCCCGGACCTCTTGAAGGCAGCGGATGCCAAGGGGCACCGGGGCCACTTGTCGGAAGAACAGATGAGGGTCCTGGGACGCATATCCCCAGCGCTCCACGTCCAGGTCCTTGAGAGGCAGACCCGTCTGGAGTCGAGCGGTGAGTGTACATGCATCCTGATTGTGAGCAGTGCGTGTGGTGATTATTCAGTAGTGTGCAGGTTGCACATCTGTTTGTATGGGGTCGAGTATGGGTGGGGGTGTACAGGGCCGTGGGGCTAACACATGCGAGGGCTGGAATGTGTGAGACATGGATGGTGCTTGTGTGTGTAGGCTTGCATGCCAAATGCAGTTGTGTGGGCACACATGTTTGGATGAATGTGTATGTAAGTAGACATGTCCGTGATGTCACGCATGTATGTTGTTTTCGGCTGCATGTATCAGCACTGTGTACATGTGCATGTGTGTGTATTTGACAAGGGTGCAACAGTGATGCAACATGGATGCATGTGACAGCGGTATGTGGATGCCTGATTGGCAGATGTGACATGGATGCCCGTCTGAACACTGCGACACTTGGCAGAGGTGTACACATGCATGCAAGTGTGGTGGTGTGTGTACATGTGTGGTGCACTTCCTGTGTTGCATGTGATGTCTGGCTCACCTTTGGCTGCTCATGCTGTTGTATGTGTATGGATGGTGGTGGCAGTTGCGATATGGCTGTGGTATGGCTCATGTGTGCGAGTTGAAATGACATGTGTGTTGGGGATTGTGATGACATGTCTGAGGTTTGCCAATGCCACTCATGTACAACTGTCATTTGTGTATGTGTCCATTGTACAGTGCCCTAATGCCTGTGTTTTGTTTCTCCCTGTCCGCAGCGTCAACTGATGAAGAGGGCGGAGAAGGTGCTGTGGAGCACAGCGGCGGGGATCCCACCGCCAGCCGGAGACGCAAGGCCCGGCTCCCCTCCCATGTTGTGATCTCGTCGGGGAGTGAGGAGTCCGGTGCCGCGTCCCAGGCCGCAGCTGCCGGTGGGAGGTCCAAGAGGCGGAGGTTGGAGTTGGACTCCTCGGCAGCAGAAGGGGCAGCTGGGACCCCACAGGGCCCAACAGGGGAAGATTGCACTGAGTCATCCAGGTTGGTGGGGGGTTTGGTGGAGGAGGAGGTCGTGCAAGCACCAGAGACGGGGTCTGGAGGTGGGGATCCCACTGGTGCTAGTGGTGCAGTGCAGGACCAGGGACAGGAGGCAGCACAGGCCACCGCGGAGGTGCCTGTGTGCAATCCTGTCCCTGATCCTGTCCCTGCATCATCTTGCACCAGCAGGGATGCCTACATCCAGACCCGTTTTCAGGCAGGGGATGAGCTCACGTCAACTGGCCTTCCTCTGCCTGCGGACGTGGCTATCCGGGTCCGGGTTGAGCCTGTCCTGGCTGGTGTGGCGTTGTGTCAACGGGCCATGCGAGGTGACCTGCATTCTTTTCATGAGGAGACTGCACGTCATCTCGAATGGCTTGTTGACCACGTCAGCCTGCTGGGACAGGTCACTCAGGCCGGATTCCTCCGTCTGATGGGGCTTGCTACGACCCCCTCCTCAACTGGACCCCCTACGCGCCAGTCGTCCTCCGTGCCATCTTCCCACCCATCAGTCACCTGGGTGCCCTGTGGAGCTGCCTCTGACGGTGCGGCCAGGCTGGTGGAGGAGGCATCCCTGCCACAGTCGGGAGTCGGACGTCCAGCAGGGGTGGCCACATCTACGACTGCACCCCAGCCGGCGGAGGATGTGCAGGCAGCAGGAGGCAGTGCACGAGCAGAGGCACAGCAGCAGCAGCAACGTGGTGGGAGCCATGAAGGCTCGGGGCCTTCAACATCGGAGGGGCAGGCATCGGCCGGAGGGCAGGAGGACCCAGTACAGAGAGTGTCTTCTGTGTGGCAGCGGTTGGGCCATGCCATAGATGCGGAGCGGCAGCGGGCGGAAGAGGCACGGCTCACAATGGTCAGGGCGGAGAACTCCATGCGGAGGGCCCTGAGGTGGGCCGAGTGCCTCGAGGCAATCCGCAGGGGTTTGGAGGTGGACACGTCGACGGCCCTGCGGACCCTCGGGCCATAGAGGAGGACCGCCTCCGGGACATTGAGGAGGAGTTCGATGATGCCCTGGCCCGGGACATCCACAAGTGAGCCGTGAAACTAGCCCGCTGCCCTTGTACATAGTTATGTAGGTAGAGTTAGGTTTCATTTTTGTTTTGATTTTATTTGGACCTTTCGGACATTGGCCACATTTTTGTATATAGTTTATTTTATTAGTTAGTGTAGTTAGATAGGTTTCCTTTCTTTTGTTGGGATAATGGACCCTGGCTTGTTCCCATGTACATAGTTCACTGTTGGATTGTATTTTTTTTTCACATTTTAACCATGGAGCAATGGCTTTCTTTTTTATTTCCCATTGGATTTTGTTTTGTGGACATTGACTTTGGACAACATTACTTTGGAATTTTATTTTTGGTTTTGCTTTTTTTCACGGACATGCTTTTATTAATTTTTGTACATTCACATTTCTGTTTCTTCATTTTTGATTCTATTTATGTTTCCTTTAATACATATTTTTTTTGGTGAACTTCAATGTGTGGTATCTCATTGGTTTCATGCATTTTATGTGTTTTGAGATTCACTGACACCCATTGGGAGTATGTGAGGGAAATGTGTTTGTTTCGGAACTTGCAATTGGTGTTCTGTGATGTAATTGCAAATTATGAGTGGGTGGATGCAATACTCGGGTGGGTGTTTTGCATTTGGAGGCTGACCATAGGGAGCAGGGATCTAGATTGTGATGACATGTTGGCTGGGGAACATGAGTTGCACATGGGTGGGGGCCTGCTGGCAGGTGCCCCACAGTGCTGGGGGGTGGGGGTGGTGGGGAACATGAGTTGGACATGGGTGGGGGCCTGCTGGCAGGTGCCCCACAGTGCTGGGGGGTGGGGGTGGTGGGGAACATGAGTTGGACATGGGTGGGGGCCTGCTGGCAGGTTCCCCACAGTGCTGGGGGGTGGGGGTGGTGGGAGACATGGGTGGGGGCCTGGTGGAGGCTGCCCCTGATGGCTGGGGGGTGGGGTGGTGGAGACATGGGTGGGGGCCTGGTGGAGGCTGCCCCTGGTGGCTGGGGGGTGGGGGTGCTGGGAGACATGGGTGGGGGCCTGGTGGAGGCTGCCCCTGCACTGCTGGGGGTGTGGGGGTGGTGGGAGACATGGGTGGGGGCCTGGTGGAGGCTGCCCCTGGTGGCTGGGGGGTGGGGGTGGTGGGAGACATGGGTGGGGGCCTGGTGGAGGCTGCCCCTGGTGGCTGGGGGGTGGGGGTGGTGGGAGACATGGGTGGGGGCCTGGTGGTGGGTGCCCCTGCACTGCTGGGGGTGGAGGGGTGGGAGACATGGGTGGGGGCCTGGTGGAGGCTGCCCCTGGTGGCTGGGGGGTGGGGGTGGTGGGGAACATGAGTTGGACATGGGTGGGGGCCTGCTGGCAGGTGCCCCACAGTGCTGGGGGGTGGGGGTGGTGGGAGACATGGGTGGGGGCCTGGTGGTGGGTGCCCCACAGTGCTGGGGGGTGGGGGTGGTGGGAGACATGGGTGGGGGCCTGGTGGAGGCTGCCCCTGGTGGCTGGGGGGTGGGGGTGGTGGGAGACATGGGTGGGGGCCTGGTGGAGGCTGCCCCTGGTGGCTGGGGGGTGGGGGTGCTGGGAGACATGGGTGGGGGCCTGGTGGAGGCTGCCCCTGGTGGCTGGGGGGTGGGGGTGGTGGGAGACATGGGTGGGGGCCTGTTGGTGGGTGCCCCTGCACTGCTGGGGGGAGGGGGGAGCGGGAGACATGGGTGGGGGCCTGGTGGAGGCTGCCCCTGGTGGCTGGGGGGTGGGGGTGGTGGGGAACATGGGTGGGGGCCTGGTGGAGGCTGCCCCTGGTGGCTGGGGGGTGGGGGTGCTGGGAGACATGGGTGGGGGCCTGGTGGAGGCTGCCCCTGGTGGCTGGGGGGTGGGGGTGCTGGGAGACATGGGTGGGGGCCTGGTGGAGGCTGCCCCTGGTGGCTGGGGGTGCAGGGGGACATGCGTTGCTGGGCAGTAGTGCAAGTTGACATGTGGGTTGGCTGGGGGTCATCTCCATGGTGGATGGTGTGCCTGCAGGACATGTGCAGGGTAGGCCCCTGTGGTGTGAGCCACCTGCAGGGGCCGTGGAGGGTGTAGAGGGAACACCTGGGAGGACCCACACGTGCAATTCACGTGTGGTGCTCCCCGCGCACCCCTGTAATACACGTACCCTGATGGAATCGCGTGTGGAACTTCCTGCGCACCCCTGAAATGCGCGTACCCTGCTCGCACGGGCCCAATCGCGTGTGGAACTTCCCGCGCACCCCTGGAATACACGTACCCTGATGGAATCGCGTGTGGAACTTCCCGCGCACCTCTGGAATACACGTACCCTGATGATGTTGTGTGTGAAACTTCCCCCGCACCACGAAATACACATACCCTGATGAGATCGCGTGTGGAACTTCCCGCACACCCCTGAACTACACGTGCCCTGCTGATGTCACGTGTGAAACTTCCCCCGCACCCCAAAATACACGTACCCTGATGAGATTGCGTGGGGAACTTCCCGCACACCCCTGAAATACACGTGCCCTGCTGATGTCACGTGTGAAACTTCCCCGCACCACAAAATACATGTACCATGATGAAATTGCGTGTGGAATTTCCCGTGCACCCCTGAAATACACGTACCCTGCTGAAATCGCGTGTGGCACTTCCCGCGCACCCCTGAGATATGTGTACCCCCAATCACGTGTGGAAATTCCCGCGCACCCCTGAAATACACGTACCCTGCTGAAATCGCGTGTGGCACTTTCCGCGCACCCCTGAGATACGCGTACTCCCAATCGCGTGTGGAAATTCCCGTGCACCCCTGAAATACACGTACCCTGCTGAAATCGCGTGTGGCACTTCCCGCGCACCCCTGAGATACGCGTACCCTGCTCGCACGGGCCCAATCGCGTGTGGAAATTCCCGCGCACCCCTGAAATACACGTACCCTGCTGAAATCGCATGTGGCACTTCCCGCGCACCAGTGAGAGGCGCGTACCCTGCGGAAATCGTGTGTGGAACTTCCCGCGCACCCCTGAAATACGCGTACCCTGCTCGCACGGGGCCAATCGTGTGAGGTACTTCCCGCGCACCCCAGTGATACACGTAGCCCGCTTGTCGTGCTGGTACAGGGTTGGCGCAGCCCTTTGCGCTGGATTGGGTATATTGATGGCTTTTCCCTGCACGAGAGGCATTCTTGGGGGCGTAACTGGCGCTGCTGCAGGGTCGCTGCGCCACTGTGCGCCACGGCTGTTTTTTTTTTTTTTTTTTTTTATTGTTTAAAGTGCTTTTGGTTAATTAAAACCTTATACACTACAAAATTTTAACATTGACCATACATAGTTACATATTTCACATAGAAAATCATTAGTAAACACATTTTAAAATTAATTCTTGTTTACAAACTAAATTCTAAAAAACACATTTACCAAATACCTCCCATTACACACTTCCAAATATAAAAGGCTGCCCCAATAAAAACCTTAATTTCTCCGTCATAAATAACTGACCAGAATTGGTCTGATTCAATTCTTTGCATGTCCCCTACTAAATTTGAGTACCCTTTAGTGTAGTATTCTTTTAAGTTTGGGCAAAGAGTTAAAATATGTCTTACTGTCTCCACCTCGATATTACAGTATCTACACAATCTTTCTGCACGAGGAATTTTTGTTCTTACCCCGATAATTTCATTACACGGGAGAATGTTCAACCGTAATTGTAATATGAATCTTCTCATAGCTTTATTTCCCGTGTTAAGCAGATACTGTCTTGGTGTAGCAGGCTTGAGGCCTTGGAGAGCATAAGAGGAATATCTAGACTTTTTGTATAAATAGGACTGATTGTCGCATAAATCCCAGATAAAAGCCTTATCTTTAAGGCTTTTCTTAATGTACATAATGTTATCTTTTCCCATATGTACATTATATCCTAGGACTTCTAGAAATGTTAATACTATTTTTTGTAAATTTAAAAAATAGGGATTCTTAAATCTGCCTTCACTTTTATTTTTACCTATAAGGTTGAGCATGTTACCTTCATCCCCATCCCCCAAAATTATTCTTAAATAAAGTTTGCAACATTCTATTTTCCATAGGGTCGAGAGGGATATTAGCCCCAATTCGCATCTTATCGCTTGTATTGGTACCGAATTTGGGAGTCCTAGAGCTGGTCTCCAAATCTTCCCTTCAAGTAGATGCAGTTTGCACAAATATTTGCTTTCTACAGTTTCCAGTGCATACATAATTCCAGGAATAATACAACTTTTATATATCTCGAGTAGACCTTCGACAGAGTGACCTCCTTTACTGGTGATATATTTTCTTATAACTTTCCATTTCTTTACTATTTTAGAACTCACCGCCTCTTGGAAAAATTGTATGCAGGGATTGCTCAGAATCGGCATCCCCAAATAAGGGTAGGCCTCCACTACCTCCAGTTTAATCAAGTTTATCTGCCACCTAGAAATAAGCCTTTTCTTTTCAAGCCTGGTGGCTCCAAATACCATAACCTTAGTTTTGTTTATATTGATACTTAGGTTATTCTTTTCGGAGTACAATAATAGTCCATTCAACATTCTTTGCAACCCTAGTGGAGTTTTATCCAAGAGGACGGTATCATCCGCATACATCAGGCCACAAATGGGTTTTCCCGCTACTATTGGTGGAAAGTTATTTATAGTCGAAAAACTTTCCACATATCTGAGACATACAAATTGTATAATATGGGAGATGTCACACATCCCTGCTTTAGACCGGTGTTAGTGGCGATCTCTGGAGATATCATCCCTCCTTTGCCCAAACAGATGGAAACCGTGGTTTCCCTATACATTTCCCTCAAAAAGTGCAAAATTTTGGGACAGATATTTTTCTCACTTAGTTTCTTCCACAGCAACCCCCTATTGACACTATCAAAGGCTTTCGAATAATCTACAAAGCACACATACAGTTTTTCCCCCTTATCCTTTGACCCTGCTATAATGTAATTCAGCATTGTTAGGTTAGCAATGGTACTGTACCCTTTTCGAAAGCCAGTTTGAAGAGTAGATAGAAGTCCCTTTTCCTCTATCCAAATGTTTAACCTCTCCACTAAAAGGGAGCAGAAGATCTTACAACTACTGTCTGCCATAGCCAGCAGTCTATAATTATCAGGCAGTTTTCTATCTCCCTTTTTAAAAATAGGGACCACTATGGCTTTCCTCCAGCTATCCGGTATGCGGCCTGTCTCCCATATACCAGTAAACAGCTGGAGCAAAATCACTGCCCATTTCTTAGGATTTTGTTTTATGACAGCATTTGCAAGCCCATCTGGGCCTGGGGCACGTGAGGATTTCATTTTAGAAATCACTTTCAGAATATCTAGGATACCAAAGGGGATAATGTCTTGGTCATATGAGTTTATCCCATTGAAATTAGCAGACATGTCACTTGTCTTGAAATAGAGGTCAGTAATATAATGCTTCCATGCATCTTGGCTCACATTAGTATTTTCCCTACTATCCTCATCCATCAGATACTGTCTATATAGGTACCAAAATTTTTTTTAATCATGGGTTTTACATATCGTGTATAAACACCTCCAATTGGCATTGCTGGTGTTATACTTGTAATCCTTGATCCAATTTTTGTAATGAGTCTTTATATTTTTAATTCTCTTACTTCTCTCTTCTTCATCCAAGTCACATGTCTGCTCAAGTTTACAAATCTCACCCAACATTTCTTTTTTTCTATCATAGATCATTTGATCATATTTATGGGAGTGATTTTTGCCCCTTATATTTTTCACAATAACCTTGCTGTTTAACCTCCGAATTATACCCAACAGATTAGTTATTGGATTAAGACCATTCAATGCAATATCCTGCCCCTCAATGGGCAGCCGATCAAACAGCTCATTAAAGATGGTTAAATTTTTATCCGACCATATGATCCTATTTCCGGATGCTGAGAATTGTATGTCCATCTAATTGCACACTTCCCAACATTTACTTTCCGGGCCCTTAGTAAATGTGCCCCTAATGGGTGTATGGTCACTCAGAGTGGTAGCAATATGTTCAAAGGAGATAGTGGATAGGCTTAATTGTTTACTTACAAACTTATAGTCTAACCTATAGCCTACCTTCCCATTAGTCCAAGTTGCCCCCACACCTGGACCCAAGTGAGGTTCTAGATATTCTAAGTCCCAGCTGGTCATAAGGTTCATCCACCGACAACCCTGCCTAATCTGTGTATTTAAACCCGCCATCAGGTTACCCTCTTGAGTTTCCAATGATGCGATAATGGCCGTTTCATCCCACAATTCTTTGCATCTATTCATCTCCTTTACGGCGGAGTCACAGTGGGCATTGAAATCTCCCACTATACAAATATCAGACTCAGGGAAATCCCGGGTCCAGCTTTCAATAGTATGGTTTATATATTCCCCAATCTCTTGTATATCTTCCCGCCCTGGTTGAGAGTATATATTAATGAGAAGGAAACTCCCTAATTGGTTTCCCCTGTCTATACTTGCGCACATAACATTAGGTAGATTCCCATGCATCTCATACTGTTTAAATGATAAATGATTTTTTACCCCAATACATAATCCTCCATAAGGCCTGCCTTTTTCACCTTTGTGGGCAGCTTTATTCCAAATACTATATCCGTCTAATAAAATTTCCCCAGTTACCCAAGTTTCTTGTAAGGCAAAGATGTCACTCTCCATCAACATTTGTATGCCTTCCTTGTGTAGTAGAGATTTGAAACCTCTACTATTCCAAGAGAGGAGGTTGAATGTATTATTATATGCCTTATCTCAATTCTGGATTATAGTGTTTGCCTCCTGGGAGTTAGCTTGTACGTTTTTATTTCTTAGTTCCATATTAGTAGGAGTAACTCCCACCCCTTCCGTGTGTTTGTCATTCCAATCATTATGAATAGTAGAGTGGCATATCACAATTTCATATTTATTGCCCCATATTCCATCAGAGTATTCTCTTATGAGGTCCACAAAAACCGCAGATCTAAATTGGACAATAACCCAATTTTCCCAGCTTCCATATTCAGGTAGGATAATAGTTTCAATATCCCCTGAATTAATATTTTGAAGCTGCGAAATATGTGATAATTTATTAAGTAGCCAGGCCCGGTTAAGAAAAGGGCTTTCATCTGTCGAGGATTTTTCTATAATTTTAATACTTTTCCCCACTATAAGTAGGGATTCTTCATTTGTTCCCACAATATTTACCCTGCTTGTTTTTTGCTTACTGTGCATGGCCAGTCGTTCCATCTCTTTGGAATAAATTTCCTTCTCCCTTTTAGTAAGGGGCCCAATATTACTATTATATGGGATTTCAACATATTTAAAGTTATTTTCAATGGGTACCGTATCCTCTAGTTCACTTTCCTCAATAATATCGTCCTTCCCCTTTAGCCAATTTTCTAGGCCCGTGCTTTTAATTGCCACTTTTTTCCTTTCATCCAACTTCTTTTGATGTTCCATGATTTCATAGTGGTTCCCTACTTCTACACATTCCGAGTCTAATGGGGCGGTGTTAGCAAGAGACATGGAGTTTCTTTTCATAATTTTATTCACTTTAGTCTTGGCCATCACCATCCTTTTACGAGGTGCTTTCTTATTTTTCCTATTTCGCCTAGTGCGCCTCTTAGAGCCTTGGGCTACCCTTATTTCTATCTCACTCACACTATTATTAATCTCTTCAACCAGGTTATCCCTGAGGTTGAGTTGTTCCATATGGGAAGTATTAGTCGGTGTCATAATATTCTCAATTTCTTTTTCAGCCGCCATAACCAACTCACTCAGATCTCCTAAAACCTGATTTGGCTCCATGGTATGTCTTTTCTCCTTGTTAAAGTCATTACCACAGTATTCCTCTATCATAATCCCAAGTGATCTAGTATTGTCAATATTCTGTAATACCATTGATTTTATATCACTATGTTCATTAAGCAATTTGGTGCAGATGGTCAAGAGGACATCCATCATAGTAGTTAGGGCGTCTAATTTCTCACCTGATATAAGTGAGTTTTCACACCCCCTACTTCTATTGCTTTTATCATCACTTTCAAAGTGGTTTCCCCTAGAGTTAAATGACTCATCACACGAATGTGAGTCCTCTTCTCCTTGAGCAAATATATTCAAGTCTGGGGAAGCTGACAAGTTGGACCCAATTTTGTTATTCATATCGGTATCTTCAACCACAGAAATTTCCAAATTAGTACCTGTTCCCATAGATTGTCGCCTAAAGTTATGTACTAATGTCAATAGTGAATTATTATCTATCATGGAGCTATTAGTGGGAGATGGGAGAGATTGTATTTTATCAGATACTATTACTTTTTCCTTAATGGTTAAAAAACTGAGTATTTTTGGTTGGTCTAATACACCTTTACCATCACCAGTAGTTTCATTCTTACCACCCTTCTTAGATTTTCCCCCATTACCAGGCTTCTGAGTGGCTAGTTTGGTATTTGGTGCAGGTATGTTATTCTTCCCCTTTTTAGATCGTGTACTTGGGGCCATATTAATATAGCACCAAGTAATAGGTATGTACAGGTGTAGTATAAAAAGAACTAGAAGAAGTTAATAATAATATTATATATTATTTATCCTTAAAGAGTCACGTCACCATAAAAACCAACAAGTAAAATATTAAATCAGTCCTACTATAGCAAAGCCTTAAGTATACCTATACCCAAAGTGCACTGCGTCTGTTTATAATATATAAAACTGGGGAGAGGAAAAATCCTTCGCAATACTGGGCAGCCGATACCATCAATTGATAGGTAAACAATTAAAAAGCAAGTGTTAACAATTAAATACAACTTTTAGGTTATAAGTTAAAATCACATAACATATTAGAAAATGTCCAAAGCGTTGGATGAAAAATAATAAATTCAATCCAGATCAATATGATGTCAAACTGTTGGTGGAAAGAACCCACCCGGAAAGGGAACGCCCGACAGCTTGAGGAGCGGCCTTAGTCCGACTCTCCCCCCCACCAGGTAGTGAAAGAATATTAGCCTGTAGAGGTGTGGTTAGCTTACTTCGGTTCCTGGGTGTTATTAGTTTATTTTTCACACTCCACAGCACTTCCAACAGCCGTATAACAGCCGACGCCCTTTACCCCTAACGGGCTTAACGCCGCTCGGGTGGATGGCAAAGGGTTTAAAGGCTGAGGTGGATCACGTGATGGATCACGTGGCAGGCCCTAGCCCCGCCTCCTCAGCACAGCGTTTTTAGTGCCAGCACCTGCAAGAGCCCCCTCACAGCTCGCAGTGCAGGTTAGTTCCACAAATTAAAAACGAACGTTTTTTTTCCCTTTTCCAAATCTCCAAAGCACTTTTCACAGTCAGCAAGCACGCCGCTCGGGCGGATGGCAAAGGGTTTAAAGGCTGAGGTGGATCACGTGATGGATCACGTGGCAGGCCCTAGCCCCGCCTCCTCAGCACAGCGTTTTTAGTGCCAGCACCTGCAAGAGCCCCCTCACAGCTCGCAGTGCAGGTTAGTTCCACAAATTAAAAACGAACGTTTTTTTTCCCTTTTCCAAATCTCCAAAGCACTTTTCACAGTCAGCAAGCACGCCGCTCGGGCGGATGGCAAAGGGTTTAAAGGCTGAGGTGGATCACGTGATGGATCACGTGGCAGGCCCTAGCCCCGCCTCCTCAGCACAGCGTTTTTAGTGCCAGCACCTGCAAGAGCCCCCTCACAGCTCGCAGTGCAGGTTAGTTCCACAAATTAAAAACGAACGTTTTTTTTCCCTTTTCCAAATCTCCAAAGCACTTTTCACAGTCAGCAAGCACGGCTGGTTTTGGTGGCTGGAATCCATGAATACGCTGTGCGCGGAAATGGATTTTAGCGCACGCGGCTGGCGCAGGGTTCGCACGCGCACACTGTGCGCCAGCCGCGTGCGCCACTTGTGCGCTGAATTCTATGAATTACCCCCTAAAGGTGGCTGCAGAGAAAGTATACAATTAGTTATAAATCCCTGGATGCCAGTGTTTGATTGGAATTCTTTTGACCTTACCCACAGTGATTTTAAGGGGTTGGTGAGAAGACTTGTAAACAGTTATGACACGGAACAAGCGATTGTCTGTTTAGACACTAAGGTGAATAGTGGGATGTATCTGGAATATTTTATGGGAAGATGCAATCATCCCAAATATGTTGAGGCACATCCTCATAGCCATATTGTGTTGAGATATATCTGTATTAAATGTAACTTTAGTGGAAACTCTTGAAATGATTGGTGTTTTCGAAGGGGCTTGAGTAGTCAACCAGAGGTTGTAGATTATGTGGTCATTGCATGCTCAAGCCTATCAAGCCTTTTTTGATGTATTGTAACAGCTTGGAAGTTATACATCACCAATTCATGAGGAAATACTCGTGGGTATCGAGGTACAAGATAAATGAGGACCTACAGTGGATTTTATGAATGGAAATGATTGTAACCTAATATTTTATAAGTTTACGTTTTAGGACTTCGCAAGGAGGATTTTAAATTAATTGGATTGGCAATCGTATTTGTATCATCTGATTTACATTTCTTTTAATGACTGTCTGTATTTAGTATGAGCATACTGTGATGTTGATGTTCTAATTGTGTATAAAGTCATTTTTGTGTGAATAATATGAAGAAAACGTGTATTTTCTCACATTGAATGTAAACAATGTATTTTGTGGTACAATACTTAAATCAATTAAGATTAAACATATGTCAACAACTTTCTTTTTAGAAATAACCAATGTTTATATTCATGTTGATGGAAAACCTTCAAATTAACTTTGTGTTTTGTGTATCACACTTCTTCAGAAAGAGAGGGCTTTTCACGTCCTTCAACGTGCTCTTTCACCACTACCAATCATGCAAATTCATGCCAGATTGTGTTAATTGTGTTCTGTGTGAAAATCGACAATAGGGAAATCTCTGCACTTATATGGATCCCTGGGGCCTGTCCACTTAATCCCAGATCCTTGCTCTTGCTGCTTTTTAGTCCAATCCTAAACAGTTCACTTGTTGCACTATATAAGCTCTTCACTTTCTCCTCTCCACTTTGTCAACTGACTGGCCATTTTGGCCTCTCTTATTTGTGTTTTTGGTCTTACTTTCTGTTCCTGCACTTATGGCACCCAGAACCTCATAAGAGACATTGATTTCACCTCATACAATTTCGATGCCAGCATGTCTACCATCGATGACTAGATGTTGACAATTAGTTCAATTTCAACAGTGCCAGAAGAGACATCCTCTTCACCAGCCACAACACCCAATTCAATCCACTCCTATGCCTTTCCCCTCACCCTCTTTACCAGTGAAATGTATAGGCATTCAACTTCACACTTACTTTTCTCTTATGTTCCAGAGAATCTTGGTAGTTCGCCCTTTCCACAGGCAGGCTGGCCATATTAATCAAGCTCAAGTTCAAATTACTCTACATGATGCAAATAGCTTAAACAACCTTGGTTCAACTTTCATCACTTTCCAACTCCTGCACTATTTTTCACAAGAAACATCTACTCCTCAGTAGACAATCTACACTCTGTTCCTCACTTCAGCAGGTGATGCTCCGGAGTCTGTTCCTTCTCTATCCTCAGTCTCAAATGGTGGTATCACCACGCTCCATGGGTCATTTCATTTCAGCACACCATGCCTTCCTGAAGACGCTGAAAACGTAGCTCTTCAGTCAATTACAGTTCTACCCCTCCTCCTCAGCCTCTGGTCACAGAACCAAGGGCCACTCTGGTTAAGAACACTGTGCTCACCAAAAACGTGATGCTTATGACGATGAAATGGAATACATTATTGCAACCTCACTCAGCTATTGTTAAATAGGTTTATGGCCATAATCTCGAAAATAAAAAATCTCGAAAAAAAAGGCCGAAAAAAAAGTCGATTTATTTTTAGGACGTTTTTTATTTGAAATGGGGGGGGTGTTCCCCCCCCAACCCCCCTTTTTTTTTTTTTACCATTTTTTTTTTTAATCCCGGACCCCAAAATAAATATATACTTAAAAAAAGAGAAATTATTTTTTTTCGGTCTTTTTTTTCGACCGTATTGTTAGTCGAGATTTTTTTTTCGATATTTTGACTGACCACCTGTTAAGTATATTTTACATCCCCATAGCAGCCACAGTGGTGAACTTTCAATTGTTCTCAGAACCTTCCCCTAAGTCATATTAAAGGGACACTGCATGCTTCATTGATCGCTGGATAGCTCTGTTTTGTTGCCTTACAGTCTCCACAATAGGATTTGCTTGAAAAGGCAGAGGAAAGTGTGATGGGCATGGGGAAAAGGGTGCTGGAAGCTATGATTAATGGTTAAAAAATAACTGGGACTCAGGACGACTGGTTCCAGAAACCCTATAGGTGCAGGCACCAACTGGATGCATCTCAATATAAAAGGGGGTGGGGCGATAATACTTGTAGCTAGTCCTTCTAGGTCAACATCGCCACACAAATCTCCTGTTTCTGTTTAGGTGACAGCTTGGTAGATATCCAGTGTCTGCAATCCTATTTACTGACAGCATTCACGTGTACCTGCAAAAGCACGATATGCAGAGGAAGGTCATACTAGAGTTACTGATACATCATCGAATCTCTCAACCAAATATTGTTTAGTAAGTAAACATCAAATGTGTCAAATTATGGGTGCAGGACTTACTAATGTGGTCATGAGTGAGTAAAAGCATTGGAGGAGCTACGAGCGGAACCCATACTCTGTATAACGCTAATGCACATGATTGCGTTTTCCACTTATCTGAATATTAGCTAATGAATAACCAAGTAGGCAATACTAAACCCTTACACATGAACCAGTTACTTAGCAAAGTACTTACTCTTCAGTTCATGCCTGTCTCTAAATCCAGTTTACCTACAATAGAGTAATAGGTTTTAAACTAATCTTATCTGTGTGTCAGTTTCCTCAGATATATAGTGACAATTGTGTACAAGAGGCGTGTGTGAATATTTGCGATTGAGAGTGACCTCAATACTCAAACTCCAATTGGTCATCATAAAGAGCTGGGCACATATTACCAAATATGTAAGCAAAGGTTATTTCCTGTTTTACCCTGCCTATGCTCTGCACTATACCTAGTTACTCTAAGTAACCCTTCCTAGAAGAACAATGGCCTATCCCACTTTCCTCCTTTTGGGCACTCAGTGCTTTACGCCATGTAGCTTATTCTGTGATACCCAAGAGGAGGAGTTGGATAATTCTCCAAAAGGACAGCATGTCAGCAACTTCTAAAGAACTAGGATATGGAGTATTTTTGAATTTTACCGTTTGTCCTCATTGCCAAAAAAATACTGCTATAATGAAAGAGGACAACTGCTCTTAATTGATCCACTTTTTTACATTACATGTCATACGATCAGTCTTAATTTCGGCGGTGCTGATAAGTACACCGTAAATGTTCAATTTTTGTTAAGCATTTTGGAATTTGTAAAATATACAATTATACTTACCTTAAGCTTTCCATCTGCCTTATCATCTTTCATAAGACGGATAATTGTACAACTATGTTTCTATAAAAATGCTTCACTATTTTCTTTACAGGTACTCACTTCTATTTCATTCTACCCTGTGACTACTGAATGAGATGTCATTAAACATTTGCAATAATTTCTATGAAAACACCCTTAAGGAATGACCATAATCCAAGTACTTGCTTCAAAAAATAGTTGAATTCAGACTTTCTCAAATTATTAAAAGGATCATTTTTGTTGCATTATTTACATTTTCCATTTGAAAATATCTGGTCATACAATAAAAACCATCCGAGGAGTGATACGACATCCGGAAGGGCTCATCCGGCACTTGCATATTGACTATGTTGATATGCAAGAAAGATGCTTGTCTTATAAATGCCTAATTGTTGTTGTTTGTCCCTTCTCGCACTGGTTTGAGGCTGGGCCATGAGCGAAAGAACGATGCAAAATCTGCGACCAAATTCTTGGTAAGTGAAGTGTTTCCCAGGTCGGGAGTAAGAGATAGGAAATGAAAATATCATTACCAGTTAATCCTGAAGCTAGTCAACAAAATGTACCATTCCATCATCAATACCTTATATGTTTCATGCATCCTTTCTAATGCCAGAAACATCAATTGCCCCTTCACTCTCCCATCTCGAGGTCCATTTGATTTGAAATTAGAAATTGAAACACTTGTGTATAGGCACGTTATAAATGCCATATCGCATCATATCATATCAATGTTCTCTGGCTTAATCCTGAAAACCCATGGTTCATGCTTAGGGTTGGTCAGGTATCCTCATTCTTCCTTTCTTAACAAACTAAGAAATGCTGAACCATGTTGGAGGGAAACTCTTCAAAGGAGAGAAAGGTCACTGTTCAGTTCTGTGAATGAGCAGATGGATAAAACGATTATCAAAAGCAACACAACATTCAGCCTCCTCCTTGAATCTCTCAGGCCCTATTACAATCTAAATACCATCATGTTATAATGCTGCCATCTAGACTCACATAAAAAAATGGTACAATTTAGATGATCCATTACTAACTGCAGCTCAGAGTCCCCATCCAATTATCTAAAGACTCCTTAATAATCCTCCACATGCCAGTCAGATGGTTTATCAAGGGGATATCATTGCCTTCCAAAAGGTACCGTCAAAGTTCATCTTCATTATCCTGTAAGTGACTGCCCAATGCCAGTAGTGCCTTCCTTCTGTCCAACGTAAAAGTCCCACATGAGCAGTGTCACTGTTTAGCCATCTCAGTGGTACCAATGCCACAAAATCAGTAAGTGTAGGTCTTTTTACGAATGCCCATTTGTGCCCCTATTCTGTCCCAAGTTACAACCACATTAAATTTAAGTCAAATATATTCCTCTCAAATCATCAAGTTGGGAACTCCTGTACATAGTGTATTAAGGGTCCTCCGATCCCACCACATAAAAATTGTGATAAAAAAGGAGCACACACTAATATAATATGATATGATGGGTTATTTATACCGCACTTAATACCCAGAGGTTTCTAAGCGCGGACCGGGAATCGAACCTGTGTTGCTCTGTGTCGCTTTGCTTCCAAGGCCAGCACGTTGCCGCTGAGCTATCCTCCCGAGCAACTGGACAAGAATCAACGCTGTCTGTAATAGCAGGGCGAGCACAAATCAAAGAGAACAGTGGACTCGAACTAATTGATGAAAGCTGACATCTGGGCATACAGCAAGCATTAGTTGTATACTAAAAATACAATGATCAAGGTATTAGAAACAGTTGCAGCTCAAACTCTTCATATTATCCATGGTTCCCAAGAAACTCATTGGTTAAACTACATCATGTCCTTAGAGTTAACGCATATTACTAGAACATGATTGGAGCTAACAGATAAACAGTGGGCCTCATTACAAGTTTGGCGGTAGCCTTACCGGTAATACCGGCAGGCTGCTGCAAAACTTGCTAATTTTTCCGGCCCTGGCAATGGGGAAATACAGGGTCATTACAACCCTGGCAGACCCGGTATTTCCCCATTGCCAGGGGCCAGAAACTTTTACTCCCCATTCCCATTTGAGCCCCATAGGGCTCAAATGAAAATGGGGAGGCCGGTAGCACTGGCACCATTCAGAATGGTGCCAGTGCAACCGGCAGTGACCGCTCGCGGGTGGCGGTATGCCCGCCAGGTCAGACCCGGCGGGCGGGTAGGCACCCACGAGCAGAACTCGTAGTTTGTGGGTCCGGTAACAATGGTACCGGCAAGCTTACCTGTACTCTTGTTACCAGACCGGCAAACTTGTAATGAGGCCCAGTATCCCAACTCATTGCCTCCCCATTTGGCACCACATTGCTTCTCTGTCACGCTCACCTGGTCTCCACGGGGGCGTGCTCGTGTGCGTAGGGTGTTGTCTGTCCTGATGCTGCTCTGCTTGGCTGGTGATGCTAGCTTGCGTCTCCCCTTAGTCCTTGCTTCAAGAGATGTTAGCCTGCAAGTCGAAACAAGATATTAGCTACCGAAGGGAGCTGGTCAGTGGTTTCACCTCCTTCCGGTCTATCGTTCACTTCTTCTGGCTCACCTCTGTTTTTTTAATGGGTGAGCTCTCCGTCCTGAACGCTCTGGCAGGGGCGCGGTTCACAGTGTTTCCTGGATCGAGTTACGTCACTGATCCGAAGAAAGTTGTTGAAGTAGAAGGCCCGGGAGTAAGCAGGTAAGTCTCTATTCCAATAACTGCTTGGAATGACTGCCTTTAAGTCTTAACTTTCTGTTCACAATAACGAATGTCCGTTATTCTCTTACAGGTGCGGCGTTAAGCGACCTTCGAATGATGGATGACCCTCCTGACAATGATGCTCAGGATTCTTGCCGGTAAGTATTGCGCTGTGCTGGGCGCGCAAATGTTCGCCTCTGTAGCTTTCCTTTGCTACGTGCGACTAACTTATTTGTCTTTTTCTGTTCAGCAGGTGTGGCACGAGTCCAGGAAGAAGAATAGAAGATCCGTGGAGCGGTGTCAAGCTGCGGCGCGCTGCTGAGTGAAGAACTGTCCAATGAAGTTCCTGGAGCGGGCCGATCAGGTGAGTAGCTACCCGAGAGGGTGCTTTTCTTTCTGTTCTGCAGATGCGGCGATCTGTGGGAAAGCAGGAGATGAGATCTGGAGGCACTGCAGGTAAGGCCTTCGATGCTTAAATAACTCCTGTTATTCTCTGTTCGCAGGTGCCGATGGATGGAAGACTCTGGACGGGTGTGGCAGAAGGAAGCAAGAACTGATCTGACACGGTGAGCGTTCCGCTGCAGGAGTACAGAATAACGCGAAGCGTGTTCAGATTGTTGGGTGCGGTTTAAATAGCCTTGCAAGTAGTTCCAAGAAAATAGTCCTCTTCTCCGTATCCCTTCTCTCAGGTAAAGTAGTTCCAGGCCACACCCTGAACTGAATGG
Organism: Ambystoma mexicanum; assembly: GCF_040938575.1. Taxonomy (NCBI): domain Eukaryota; kingdom Metazoa; phylum Chordata; class Amphibia; order Caudata; family Ambystomatidae; genus Ambystoma; species Ambystoma mexicanum. Next base: position 649,108,671 of record NC_090934.1, on the reverse strand, counting down.
CTCAGCCTCTCAAAGCCAAGTTAATGGACCATATAACTAACACCTTCATGAACCTGGCGCCAGGGGCGCCAGGACTGAGTCCAGGTGAGCCTGGCTGGGGCCTGATAAGCCCCCAAGGGGGCCAAAGTCCGGGATGGCCCCACCAGTTTCAGGGTTTTGGGTGCCTGCACCATGACAGCACTCCCCCCAAGGCCCCCCTAATGGCTGATCCACTCATTGGTCCTGGTTTGTTTGGGTGATTACGGTGGAACCTTTTCAATAACCGTGGAGCATGTACATTCTCGCTAGGTTCCCATGATCTTTCATGCGGTCCGTACCCTTTCCAGTCTATCAAGTAAAAGAGTTTTGATTTGGTGATTTTTGAGTCCAGAATCTCTTTAACCTCGAACTCGGGTTCTCCGTTCACTGTGACCGGTTTCGGTGGTATCACAACTTGTGTTCCAGGTTGCACCGGTTTCAAAAGTGAGACGTGGAACACTGGATGAATTTTCATGTGCGGGGGTAAGTCCAATTTCATAGCCACTGGAATGATTATGGCATTGATGGTATACGGACCCAGATATCTTGGATTGAAGGTACAAGACCCTTTAATGGGTATGTGCTTTGAGCCAACCAGACTTCATCCCCAACTTCATAACTTGGAGCTTCACTTCTATGTACGTCGGCTGATTTCTTGTACCTTTCCTTAGCCCGCCTTAGATGATCTGTTGCTTGTTTGAAGGCTTGGGAGATGGTAGAGTGCAAACTTTTCACAGCTGGCATTTCCAGAAGTTGTGGCGGGTCAAGATTGGAAGTTCGTGGGTGTAACCCATAGATTGTATAGAAGGGACTTTGACCTATGCTGGAATGGAGTGAGTTGTTATAGGCATACTCAGTGATCCATAAAACATCCTTCCAGCTGCCTTCAGTTTGATGTAACATGCGCCTGATATATTGCTCCAAGGTCTAGTTTGTTCTCTCTGTTTGACCATCGGTTTGGGCATGGTGACTGGTGGAAAGTCTTACGTCGATTTGAGCTAACTCGCAACACTTCTTCCAGAAGCGTGAGATAAACTGGCTACCACAGTCTGAGATCAGAATGGAAGGGAATCCATGAATTCGGACAATCTGTTCCAGAAATTCTTTAGCCAGAATTGAAGCTGAGGGTAGTCCTTTTAACGGGATGAAGTGGGCCATTTTTTAAAACAAATCCACCACTACTAAAATTGTGTTGAATCCGTTACTCGGAGGAAGGTCTGTTATAAAATCAAGAGATAGTGTATGCCAAGGCGTTGGTGGAATGTCTAATGGCTGAAGCAGGCCTGGTGATTTTTTCTTTTGGGCCTTGTTTTGAGCGCAAACTCCACAGTATAGCACAAACTGCTTGATGTCCTTACGCCATGTTGGCCACCAAAATTGTCATTTGACTTTGGCCTCAGATTTTGTAATTCCAGGATGACCTTCTACTAATGAGTCATGGTAATGTGAGATGACTTTTTCCTGAAGTTCTCTGCTGGGTAGATAGAGACGTCCTCGAAAATAGGGTAGTTGGTTAGTGACCGAATGGTGAGGACTTTTGGTCGGTCAATCCTTTTGGGTGTTGGAATCCATGTGATGAGAGATACTCTCTTGAACGTCTTCTAATGATAGAGACGTAGTAATCCCAAGAATCTTTTCACCAGGAATGATAGGCACTCGGTCGGGATTGGCGTTTTCCTCGTCTACTCCTAAACGGGACAGTGCGTCTGCCTTGCCATTTCGACAGCCAGGTTGGTAGGTAATTACAAAGTCAAACTCTGCAAAAAATAATGCCCATCAGAGTTGACGAGATGATTGGGCTTTTGCCACCTTCAAGTACTGTAAATTGCGATGATCGGTAATTACTGTCATGGTGTGTCTAGCTCCGAGGAGGTAATGTCGCCAGGCTTTGAAGGCCGCCTTGATGGCTAACAGTTCCTTGTCCGTAATCACATAGTTCAGCTCGGGAGCCGTAAATTTCCGTGACCAAAAGGCTACCGGGTGCAGTTGACCAGTTTCGGGATCCCTTTGTGAAAGGACTGCACCCATTGCCAAACTGGAAGCATCCGTTTCGACCACGTACGGTAGATCTGGATGAGGGTGTTTCAAGATCGTGGCTGAGATGAATCTTTGTTTTAGTTCCTGGAAGGCTTTCTCAGCTTCTTCGGACCATTGAAAACGCTTGTTTTTGCGCAACAGAGTGGTGATGGGGTGCACTAGTTGCCAGAGTCCTGGAATGAAGCGCCGATAGAAGTTTGCAAATCCGAGCATACTCTGAACTCCTTTAATCGAGGTTGGTGACCGCCAGTTGAGAATGGCATCCACCTTTCGTGAATCCATGCACACACCATGAGGGGTTAGAACAAATCCGAGGAACTCAACCTCAGTAACATGGAAAAAACATTTCTCCAACTTTGCAAATAGCTTGTGTTGTCGAAGTTTGTCCAAAACTGCTCGGACATGTTTCACATGTTCTTGCTCTGAACGTGAGTATACCAGAATATTGTCGATGTATACTGCGACATACACATCAATCATTTCTCGCAAAACATCGTTCATGAAATATTAGAATGCTGCTGGGGCATTGCAAAGGCCAAAAGGCATCAGCTGGTACTCAAATAGCCCATATTTGGTGCGGAAAGCGGTCTTCCATTCGTCCCCTTTCCTGATCCGTACCAGGTGGTAAGCTCCGCGGAGGTCTAACTTAATCTGACGCGGTGAGCATTACGCTGCAGGAGTGCACAATAACGCGAAGCATGTTCAGATTGTTGGGTGCGGTTTAAATAGCCTTGCAAGTAGTTCCAAGAAAATAGTCCTCTTCTCCGTACCCCTTCTCTCAGGTAAAGTAGTTCAAGGCCACACCCTGAACTGAATGGCTTAGCCTCTCAGAGCCAAGTTAATGGGCCATGTAACTAACACCTCCATGAGCCTGGCGCCAGCGGCCCCAGGACTGAGTCCAGGTGAGCCTGGCTGGGGCCTGATAAGCCCCCAAGGGGGCCAAAGTCCGGGATGGCCCCACCAGTTTCAGGGTTTTGGGTGCCTGCACCATGACATTCTCACCCCCCCTGGAAACAGTTTTCAATTAGTAAAATGACATTTGTGCTGACCGCTGGAACTTTAGTCTTCTGCCATTGGTCAGTACCATTGCAAAAGGAACATGAGACACCCCGCTTCTGGTGGGAAGGGAGACATTCACACGGTACCTCCTGGATCTCAGCCTTTTCAAAACTTGTGGTGGATACTCTGAAGACCGACCACCTCCCAGGGACATATTAGCTTACAGTTTGATTGGTCCTCCCAGGAACGCCACTCTGTTAAGCTTCCCCTTTCCATAAGCACCTTCTGATAGCCATTTGTGACCATGCAAATGGTTCTCTTCCTCAGGTCCACTTCCCCTGTACCCCCGAGTGCCCATAGGATTGGCTTTCCACCCTGTCATTACATCAACTAGTGTTGTCTTAGCTGCTTCGGTCTGCCTGTGATGCGCAGCTTAAGATCCGTCTCCCTCCTCCCTGACCCGTGGTGTGTTGATCATGTGTCCAGAGCAGGTTTCCTGGGAAAGTCCCAACCTGTGGGCATCCATGCTAAATGTGTTTACTTGGGATTATTTCGCTATCCTGTACTAACATACAAAGGTTCCCTGGCCGATGGGATACACAGTGCATCCGTACCCCTGCATTTCCCTGCAAGGCCTTCTTTCATGGTGTGACTGCAGTTCATTTGTATACCTGTGCTTTTCCCTGCTAGGAGGTCCTCCGTCCCCTCTTGCTTACTCTCGAAGGTGGTAGGTGCACCCCCATCTGGTGCTGAATTAACATCTTTAATATATTCTCCCCTTTGATCGATATATCCATTGACATTTTCTTTCCTGCTAATTTCCTTACCCTTTTCCTTACGCACCCACATCCGTTTGACCCTGTTCATGTCCCCTTCCTCTTCGTACCCATCTAGGCATTCGCTGAACAGCAGCAGCATCTTTTTCCCATTTGGTGAGCATTCGGCCCAAAGTGCTTGCTTCATAGTACTCTAAATCTTGTGAGGGCACTGCAAGTATTAACTCTACATCGTCCTCACTCTCACTCACGCTTGGAGGCTCCTCATCTAATGCTTTACCAAGCTCAATTTTATCTGCTGACATTTTGTAACATGCTTTTCTTTGGTGGCAGTTGCACCAGCCAATGACCCACCGGCCGATGCAGATGGCGACAAGCATCACGACGAGCACACGGACAGTTATTTTGAACATTGCTGCCAGCCAATCTGGGACCCAGGCAAATGACGAGCTGAGCCAGGTGTTTGACATGATATCCTGCATATCTTTTATCATTCTTTCCTGTATTGTTCGTATCTCCTCAACAGCATCCATAAGTGTCTCATTTGCTGCATCGTTATCAGATATTGCTGTGCAACATGTCATCCCGATCTTGTGGCACATGTCACCTTCCATAGCAGTCATAAGGTCCTACACATAACAGTTTTGTAGGGCCATCAGATGCAAATCTCAGAGTTCTTTTCGCTCTCCATTCAGTCCTTTTTCAGTTGGATTAGTCAATTGGAGCAGCACACAATGCATTTCTTTTCATCTATTTCGCGTTAGCTGCTATTTGCAGCCGGAAAGCAGGAGTGAGCTGAAACACACAGACGCCTTGCTGAAGAGTCTTAAATGTGGTAAGATAGCGTCCAAACTCTGGGTGGATTCTGCTAATATGTTATTGCTTTCTCTCTTCCTCCTTGTAATCTTTGGTTGTACTTCTTGTGTCTCCATTGGCCCTTTTGCTTTATTCTTCCATTTCTGAGTGGATAGCTCATTGAATGGGACCAAATCTTCATAGGGCACCACAAGTGCAGGGCTGTGGAGGGTCACCAGTGCACAAACATCTCCCCAATCTGGTGGTAGCTGGGAGTACACTCTTGTCCCACAGGCCCACCATGCATCCATCAGTGCCACTGTCCCTTCCTGCAACGCTGTGATGCTCATCGTCCTCCAACAGCTGGTGTTCATCCACAGCACCGCCATCCTGTTTGCTTTGAAACACAATGAATACTGTGTGAGTGGTTTTATATAGAAGGGGCAATATTTTTCATCTATCCCTGTTAAGGCATGCACATTAGCATCCCATATTCTTCTACACCCAGCATCTATTTTCTTCACTACTTTCTCTTCAAATCCCACCAACCCTTCTGTGCATCATTGTACCATCCCTCTTTCCCATTTTCCGTTGTGGTACACCAAACCCTGAATTTGTTTTAAGGGTCTGGTGTGGCACCCGAGTATATCATGTTTTGTTGAATTCTGACAGAATATTCTCTTGTGGGCAGTGACCACCTGTTTTCCCCTCTGTGCCCCTTTGGTGTTATACTCTAATGTCATGTGCTTGGTGGTTTTTCCCTGGGCTATGCTTTTCAGTTGTATATAGTTATCTGCGTAAACCTCCTCCCCCTCATCTATCCATTTTACTTTTACAGTGTGCCCCTGCAACAGTTCCGTTGTTTTGCACAGGGACATATGCATCAGACACCCTCCTACCTCTATTGCCACTTCTTGTGGCAGGAATTGTTTTGGTGTCCCTGAGATGTGTGGGATGAGTTTGCAAACATAGCATGTGCCATTGGTGCTTCCTCGCTCCACCCTCATCATCTATTTTTACCAGACATTTTCAGATGCAAGGTCCGGTGTGTGTCTCCCTTCATCCATTAACATGCGTACCCATACTGCCCTTATGCATTATGAACCAGAAGAGGAAGAAAAGACAGAAGACGGAAAAACAGAACAATCCAACCCGACTTACATTTGCATCAAGTTTTGTTCTTCTCCCATTCCCGCTGTTAGTGTCTTGCCCATCTTCTCCTTCATTTATGGACCTTCTATTGAGTCTTATATCAGTGCACAGAATCAATGATAATTGGTTTTTACTTCCCATTAGGTGACGCCTCTCTCTTGTCTTTCTGTTGTGATGCTATTGTCTTTGCGGACGTTGGTTGTATGGATCCATACCATCCTTTCCTTTATCTTCACCGCTGTTGGGGTTGTTTAGACAACTTCAAATGGTCTTTAAAACCTTGGTTCTTTCCACTTCCTTACAACGTTGCCGATGAGAACTCTTTCTCGAGGATAGAGAGGCTGTGCTTGCGGAAAGTCCTCCTCCTGGGGGGCACTTGTGTTTCTTCACCATTGGTCGGCCAACATGTAGGTCGCTTAACCTGGTGGAAGATGTAGTGGATGACATTTGTCATTCATGTTAAATATGTTTTCATTTCGTCTCTGAGGATCTCTTAGCTAGGGTTAGCATCCGAAATTGAACGTGCAGGAAGAAAAGGCGCATGCATCCTCCTACGTGTTGCAATGTTGTGCAGAGTCAAATGATGATCCGCACTTGGTGAGTTGCAAAGGGCAAAAAGAGCAACAGGGAGGATAGAAAGTCAATTGTGGCTTAGAGGAGAAGTTAGCTTCATCCAGCATTCTTCAAGCAAGCCATTGTGCCTTTCAACAATCCTGTTCACCTTCAGCCGGTACACTCTGAAAAGCCAGCGTTTTATCCCAAAGAGGAGCATAATCTCTTCAAAAGGGTAGTTGGTGAAATGCTGTCCATTGTCCTACCTTATCTCTTGATATGATATGAAATTTATAACACACCTGTACACAAGTGTTTTTTATCTTTGACCTTTCTCTTACTCCCCACCTGGGAAACACTTCACTTACCAAGAATTTGGTCGCAGATTTTGCATCGTTCTTTGCTCAGGGCTCAGCCTCAAACCAGTGCGAGAAGGGACAAAAAACAAGTATTAGGCATTTATAAGACAAACATCTTTCTTGCATATCAACATAGTCGATATGCAAGTGCCGGATGAGCCCTTCCGGTTGCCGTATCGCTTCTCGGATGGTTTTTAATGTATGACTAGACAAAAATTGTTGAGAAACCACACAGTTCACCATAAACTCTGCCACTTACTCATGCAGATTTGGCACATACCATCCCTCTCTTATCTATACTTTCTTTGGATGTATGGGTCGGAAAATGCAATTTCCGAGGCATCACTGGTTTTCCTTTAATATTCAGCCTCCATATTAAGTCTGTTCGGGAAAGAGAACACCATCTTTGCATCCACAAGTCCTTCTCATCCTTCTGGACCTCTCCTTGCAATTCTATTATCTGAACAATTGGTGTCGATTTAAAACTTTCCTCCTTCTCCCTTTCTTTTCGTTTCCTCTTTTCCCCTGGCATCATTTGTTTTCCTCTTTTGCCTTTTGGGTACCCTTCTTCCCTCTGGTAAATATACTGCTTCTTTGGCTGCTGTGTCAGCCATTTTGTTACCCAAAGCATGCAAGTTGAGTATATTCCCTCATACGGTCTCTAGACAATGGATTGTTTAGCTCGGGAGAGCAGTGCTCCCTCCTTCAGTTTTATTTTCACGGCCCAACTCCTTTTAGTACCACCAGGGGACCCCTTGGTCTATCATTTTTCAGGGACCATTTTACATGGATTCTCCTCTTCTTCACCAGTTGTCTCAATATTGGCACCAGTGTCTTCACTACTTTGACTGGGCAAGGTATTTGCAGCAGAAATACCAACTAACCCTCTTCCTCTTTGTCGGAGAACAGCTGTTTATCCGTTAATCCTGTTATTATAAATGTTGGGTCGATGCAGAGCACTGTGTACATTCCATATTGTGATTGTCTGTCCTCCGCATCATCAACATGTCCTTACGTACTATTACCCCCTCTAATTGTAGCACAAGTGTGGTACCTTTTATGTCGTCCCTTCGACAATGTGGTTTGGACAAGAATTTGGATGCCAGTCAAAACACTTTCCCTTGTATTCCCCCACCCCAGCAGTTTCTCCACGCCATACAATAACAAGAGCGCAGCCACGTGTGTAATAAACAGCTAGTGTTGTGCATACCATGCCTCGCTCTGTGAATGATATGGTGGCATTCAACTTGCTGAGTAAATCTCTCACTAGTATGTTGATTGGAGTGTCTTTGGAGTATAATATTGTAGCCACAATGTGTTTTGTCCCTATTCTTAGTGTCAAGTCCTTTGTGACTGGAACTGTGGCCACTGCCCCAGAAAAGCCCTGCGGCTCCATGATCTTGTTCAATAATGGGAATTCCCCCCACTACTACCTCGGGTTCCTCATCGGGACCATCAGTTACTGCTAGGACTGGACACACTTGAACCTTCTATGGGCCCCCCTATTGTTGTGTGTTGCCCTGGGGAAAGGGAAGGGGTTTCCCCCCAAAGCACTTACCCGGGTGTAATGGGGTACCACGTCCTGCCCTAGCAACACCGTACTCCCTGCTGCTACTGCTGGAGTCTGTGTTGGAGCTGAGGTCCTTGCTCCCACTTCCATGGAACCCACAGGTACCTGTGGTGCTCTCTGCTGCAAGCACATCTGTCCCTGCTGCATCAGGGCTAAGTGACGCTGTATCTGCTGCCACTGCAGCGGCATACTACCCCTCTTTGCTGTTGCGCCATCTGTATTGCTTGTACTTGCGCTTGTTGTGCAAAAGGACAAGTGCCTGCAACATGCCCCATGTTTTGGCATGTAAAACATGTACTCTCTTTCCTCCTTTCTGGTACCCTCTCCCCATTGGTATGAACCACTGTGCATATAATTTCCCTGCAGAAGCATTCTCCACTGCAGCTTATAGTACAGCAGCATATAGCCCTCTGTTTGTGATGTCTGTTCTATGGGAAACTCTGCCTGTGGGGAGGGTGCCACTGTGGCAGCACATAGTACTAGTAGTGCCCCTTATATGGTATACTTTGCCAGCTTCTTTTGCACCAATTTGATTTCTGCTTTTGCAGCATTCTTGGCTGTCTGCCTCTCACGCTCTTGTTTTCGTTTGCAATAGTGCACTATTGTTGTTTCTATTTCTGGCCAGCCCTTAGCTTCGATGCCCACAATTTTATCTAATGATGTCTGTACTTCTGTCAGCAATCCCTTTATCAATATGTGATAAAACAGGGGTGCAAATTAATCCCAGAACCTTTGCGTATCTTGTGTCCACAGATCCTACACCCGTTTTATATACTCTGCCGATCATCGTCACTTTTCATTTTATGGGCCGTTACTGTCCCTATGTCATAACTGTCAGGATATATACTTCTCAGAACCTCCTAGACATGTGCTCGACAGTTATAGTTATTAAATGGAGCTCCGTCATGGCCATTTGTGCTTAATTTCACATCTTTACACCCTGTCTGGTTCCCGATTTCGTCTGCATGCTCTCCTACTATTGCTGCAAATACACTTTTCATGTCCCCTATGGCTAATGTCACCCCTGCCGTCTTTTTCTCTCAAGCACTGTATTCATTTACCGGCCCCTGCCACGGGGGAGGAAAGGCTGCATATTAGGTTATCTCTGTCCATTGTCTGCCAAGGTACATTATGTGCGTCCCCTCTCCCTTTCTCTAATAATGGCATTACTCGTGTCTTTGGACCTATTCCTCCTTTGGTGGCCTGAGTTAATCCCACTTTCACCTTCGCCACCCTGCTGCGGAGGGAGGTGCACCAGTCTCTTTCACTTCCGTCACTGTCCTGTCACTTTTCCTCTTTCCTCCCATGTCTCCTTGTTTTGTCGAGTGTCCATTTGTCACTGTGTCCATCAATCCATTCTTCCCCAGAAGTCCTTCATCTGATGCTGCATCATCCTCACCCCTCCTTCTGCTTCTTTCTTCTTCCCGTCTTTCTCCTCTTCATCTAATCTGATATTCTCCCTGATGGCCATAGCCCTTTCTCTCCCTTAGTTTTTCTCCATAACTCCTCGTCTATCACCCTCTCTGCCTGCCTGAATAACATATCTACTTGCTGTTGCGTATTCTTTTCTATGTCCGCTAGGTATTTCCTCTCTCCCCTTGTTGTTTTTACGTAACCCCCTCCCAATGTTTCTCGCTAGGGGCTTGTATACCCCACTGTGGGCCGTAATGACGGATAGACACCATAGGGTGGGGGCAGAGCGCTTGCTCCGCTCCCTCCCTTAGCCTCCTCTTCCTCTTTTTTCATTTGTTTCCTGTTTGTCTCTTGGTATAACTTCCAGAGCCCAAATATGTTCTGTCTACTTTTCAACTTGGAGCCCTTGTATTTTGTTAAAAAATACGAGAATGTATTTTCTATTATTTTGCTGTCAAAAGTTCCCTCTCCGGGCCATGCATGGAACCACTGACCTGCAGTCTCCTGGGCCCATTCATAATTGTACTTTCTGATTGTATCGTGATACTGGGGCAATTTTTGGCACATGTGGTCCAGGGGGCTATCTAAATAGGCCATTATTCCCCTACCTCCTTACAGTTTTTATCCCAGCTACACTGTATATCTTTCCCCCTTTTCTTCTTTTCCTCCCCCTTTTCTCCCGTTACACACGCACTCACTCCCAATCTCACCTAGCTCACTGCTCACTCTGGCCATCTCCAGAGGCTCACCAAAGCACGCCACTCATCATGTTGGCCCTCTCCACAGGCTGGACCACTCACACAGTGTTAGCATCCAACGGCCCTCTTTGCAGGCTCACTGTTGCCTATGTTAGAGCAAGTAAGCACTGTTCCTCCTCTGCACCACACGCACACGCCCACCGCTATGATGTCAAGTGCACTATTTTACATGAGGTACCTCCTGGTGTTGACCCTTCTGCAACAGTTCACACCATAAAACAACAGTAACTATCACATGCGTGTCCCTCTCTATACCCTCTCTATACCCTCAGAACAGAAGAAATACCTCAACAACACAACTCGTACCCAAATGATGCAACTGTACAATCTTTTGTACTACGTGCAACTCCCATCTGACAGGGTTTGCCAAACACTATGCACCTCTTCCGCCCTATGTTAATGTTAAAGGATATTTGTACCGCGCACTATCACCACCGGAGTGCTCCCCTGGTGCTCTGGCAGCTCTGAAAAGGGAGAAAAGGGTGCAAACCTCTCAGGGACATAGAAACATACTGTTTGATTGGACCTCCCAGGAACGCCCCTCCATTCAGCTTCCCATTCCCATTAGCACCTTCTGATAGACACTTGTGGCCATGTGATCGGTTCTCTGGTTCAGGTCCACTTCCCCTCTACCCCAGAGTGCCTGTAAGATTGACTTGCTGTCCTGTCATTACATCACCCAGTGTTGTCTTAGCTACTTTGGTCTGCCTGTGACACACAGCTTGAGCTCTATCTCCCTCCTTCCTGGCCCATGGTGTGTTGATCATGTGTTCAGAGCAGGTTTCCCGGACAAGGCCCAACCCCGGGGCATTCCTGTTAAATGTCTTTACCTGTGATTTTTTGTCTCTCTTGTACTAACATTGATTTGAGTTGATTTGATTTGATTTAATTTTTCTAACGCGTTAAATTGCCCATAGGCCTCATAGCACACAATCAACCATGACAGGACAAACAACACAAGCTAATGGGCAGTCCGAGGGGGGAAATTTATCAGGGTCAATGCAGGAGGCCTGGTGTTCCCCTCAAATACTTATTAATGAAGCAGATTAATCAGGGTCAAGAATAAAAAGGTGGGTCTTAACTCCCTTCTTGAACTTTGCGATGGACTTAGCCTGCCTCAGATGCGTGGGGAGTTTATTCCAGGCCTGGGGGGTTTGGACATCAAATCCAGTTCCACCAAAGCCTGAAAGTTTAAATCTAGTTTGTGTAAGCTTTGTAGATCATTGGAACATAAAGTGTGAGTCACTACATGCTGATAGTCGTTCAAAAAGATACTCGGGGGCATCGGCGTGACTGCACTTGTAGGTAATGGTACATATTTTGTGTGTAATACGCTGTTTTAAAGGGAGACACAGAAGTTCCTGTCTGCCATGGAGACATGATCTCTGCGGGAGAGACCAAAAACGTCTCTGAATACATTGTTTTGTGTAACCTGCAGAGTGTGCAGGTTACCTATTGTGGTGCCTGCCAAGAGGCTATTGCCATAATGGAGAAGTGAATCGATAAGGGCTGATGCAAGCAATGCCCTTTTCTGCAAAGAAATGTAGGACTGTTGGGTGTCATGACCCACGTTTGGACTATTATGCTGTAACATTTGGTGCTGTGGGCTTAGGAAATCCAAGAGGGTGGAAAAGCCCACATTTGCGCCAGAATCCTGGAGAACCGTGCAGTTTTGCGCACAGCAAAATGGTCCCCTGACCTGCCACCCACCAGTGCAAAGAAAGATGGTTCTGTTCAAAACCCGTTTTTATTAATGTCAAAAATTGCTAAGATCATGGGCCCGGAACCACCAAACAAAAATCCAACTATGGTTGAGTGTTTAACTTTACTCTACTACAGATCTGCATCAATGCCATGTAAAGCAAGGATCATATACTATCAAGTAAAATCCTTTCTTTTGGAAATGTATTAATTCAAGACAGATCCCAAAAATAGGTTCAGTACAGGCATTGGACACAAGCCGGCGCTAGCGGTCTAAACTCTGACTGGGGACCTGTGTTGCAGAAGCTAAACAGCATCCTGAGCTAGCTGGGACTTCAAAGGTTTGTTTCCAGGAGGCAGTCTGATTCAATTAAAACAGTTCAAAAGGCCTCTGTCCATGGGAAGCATTCACACCAGCTCTTACCAGCAACAGCCCAGGAGATCACATGGTCATGCTAACCAAATGCAGAGTGGCCCCCTGGTCTGCTGACCTCAGTCAACACTATAGACTCTTTCAATTGAATGGAGCATGCTGATTTGGGTGTGGACTGTAAACAGAGCTCTGCCTGGAAGAAGAGACATGTGATCCCTGACTCACCCAGTTCCTAGGGGCGGGCCAGACACTTTTTGTGAATTGAATTGGAGGCAAATATATGTTTTATAAAAATACTGATAACTAATTGTAACCAGATGACAGGAATGTACAATTTGGAGATCCTTAAAATGGAATATGTACCTACAATTTGAGTCTAAACTCAATTCCGTACGATGCTCTGGGACCGAACCCCACAATTTATTCATGTTGCAGATACTGGGTTTAAGCTAGAGACATGGAAATTTACTGGAATATGTGTAGAAAGGTGGTGTACATTTGTGCCATTTTTGGTAAACGTCCGATATTGGTAAACCAACTAAAAACGAAAATAAGTTGTCATTTTTTAATGCAAGCTCTTAGGAAGATCAGAGTTTAACAAGAATGTACCTCAAGTCATCTGCAATCTGTACATGTAATGTCAACCACTTGTGTATCTGGGAAATGTGTTTAATTATGAAAATGATTTTCTAAGGTAATAGCAAAGGGGAGTGTTCTTTCTGTATGCCATAAAGATGATACCTGATGACATAGGATGACTCACTGCTCCCTTCTCAAATCAGGTGAAAGAGAAATCCTTGACCTATCAAATCGTGAGTGGGTTGGGCACAGAAAGTTAGCATCCACACCCATTTTCAAAAGACATAAAAAGAGCCACTGGAAGCCAGACAGGAGATTCACTTTCCACTTTCTTGCGGGACGCTTTGCCGGGAGACTGCAGACTTCAAATCCATCAATCTCCAGAGACCAGAGATCCAGAGAGACCAGACCCAGACCAGATCGCTGAGAGCTGACCCAGATCGCTGTGCGCAGAACCAGTACCCAGTGGCGAGAGAACCGCAGCCAATCCTGACCCGATCCGTGACGAAGTCGCATTCCTGTCCAAAATATAGTGTGAGTACTCAGCCAGAACGGTGCAAAACCAATCTTTTAGTTTAAAATAATCTAATTCAAACTATTTTAACTTATTGAGAACTACATCATAGAAATCATGTCCCTCCTGTTGATTCAAAGCTGCAAAACTGTCATCTGTCATTCTGAGCTTTACTTTTATTTTGAGAATCTACCTTCACAAAATCGTCCGTATCTCTTGAACCGTTTGTGATAGAAGCGGGATTTTATTTTAATGCTGGGATTCTAAGCTTTCCAACAAGCTCTAAACCGACATGCTACTCCTTATAGTTCCTTCGTAATTGCGCTCGACGCACGCGACTAAATTGCCGCGATTTGACATTTTGTTTCATTTCAGCCACGTGTAAAAATATTTGTCTTTTGCTTCCATTACGGAATTCCGTTTTCAACCTGGTAACCAGCCCTGAATCATTGATAGGGCTGGCCTGAACTGATTTAAAGTACCTCTCACTCACCCTGAACCTCTATAGGGAATTAAAATCATTTTTAGCATATTTTTCCCTTCTTTGCATACCACCTTTAAAGTACTTTGACTGTGTTTAAAATCTTCACTGTTTCTCTAAGCTTGCTAGGGGGGAACTGAATTCATATTGTACTGTGATTGTATTCCTGAAGACTGTGTGTGTTACTTCCATCTCCTTACATTGCATAGGGGGGGGAGTGAATTGTCAGAGAAAAAGTGATTCTATTATCTTTTGCTGAAATCATATCAAGTTTATCCCTGTGTTGCTTCTTTTCCACCTTGCATTTCCTTGTACCATATAAAGCATTCTCAGCTACCTTATCCTCTATACTACTCCTAAGTAATTAAACCAGTGTGCTAGTATAACATCATACATTGTTGATCACTGTCATACGTCTAAGTGTGATATCAAATATTAATTTATTATAAAAGTGTGATATATATCTATTGTTTAATTTTTCAAATAAACCTTTTCAATTTGCAAAACAAACCTACTTCTTGGCTCAGTGGGGTCAGGGGGATTCTAAGAGAGGGGCGTTATACAAGGGTTCATCATCCAGATTATGTTTTCATAAAAATATATAAATAAGGGCTTCCCTTGAGCAATCCCAGACAAGGCACTGACTTAGTGGGAATGCTTGATTGGAGTCATTAACAGGACGGATGTGATTTAAAAGTTTGGAAATGTAACTACATGAGGCCATCACTTGGGAAACATGCGGCTTCATAGAAGGTTTGCCATCCTATATGATGCCCAGAGTCTTCACTGACCTAGAGACTTTAATTTTGATGTTGGTGATGGTAAAAGCATCTTAATCGGGGCTAAGTGTTTTCAATTTATTGCTGGATGCAATAATCAAGAATTCAGTTTTTTCAGTGTTCAGGGCCAGTTGGTTTGTAGCAATCCATACCTGAATTAATTTATAGATGGAATTAATGATGTTAGTATCCTTAATGTAATCTCCTGGGTGTCATCCGCGTAATTGGTAAATTGGGCACTGAGGTCATCAAGGAGAGTGAGAAGGGGGTGGTATATATATTAAATAATGTGGGAGGATGCAGGAACTCTGCATGTAATGGGTACTGTGTGGGAGCAAGCATCGTCCATGGCCACCCGCGCATATCTGGGGCCCAGGAAAAACACAATACATTGAGTGGCCTGAGCAGAACACAGTGCCTGTTTGTGCAAAGGTTCAAAGGTTCCCAGGACCGATGGTGCACACAGTGCATCCCTACCTCTGCATTTCCCTGCAAAGCCTTCTTTCATGGTGTAACTGCAGTTTGTTTGTGTGCCCGTGTTTTCCCCTCCCAGACGGTGTCCCATTCCCCCTTGCTTACTCTTGAAGATGGTAGGTGAGCCCCCTTATCTAGTGTAGAATTAGCACCTTTAATAAAATAGGCTTCCATAGGGGGCAAATGATTTGATCATTGATATAATTGACACCACTACTTTTTGCAGCTAAATCTACCCAGGTCTGCTAACTAGCCACATCTTTCACGTGTTTTTTCAGCAATCCTTTCAGTGTCAGTAAAGTAAGAGCAACGGTCAGCTTGCTTTTTAGTCTGACCCCTGTCTCCCACATTTTTGCGCACACACATGTTTTTTTTCCTGCAGCTAACCTCTTACAAACTGCCACTAAAGCCTTTTTCCAGATTTCATTTTGAGCTGACATCGTTTTTTTTAATAGTAATTCGATTGTTGGTTTATCAAAACCATACTGGCAGAGTCGATGTTAAGCTCACAGAGTATAAATTCGGCAGGAGTAGCTTGGCGAAGGTGAAGTAATGTTCTACTACATCCACTCCCCAACCTCTTTAAGATTTGCTCTTTTATCCACCTCCAGAACACTCTTCCGTTCATCAATTTAGGCAGTATCTTCATATGGTAAACAGTCCTGAGTGCTGCAAAGGAGTAGCCAGAATGCAAAATCGCAAAGTTGTTAAGAGCCCCCTGTTCACAGAGTTCTCTCTCCAACTGTCTTGTGTGTGCCGTCCCATTTAGTTTTGAGTCACAAAGGACCCCTAGATATTCATATTCGGTGACTTCTTCGATATCCGTACCATTCAAAGCCCATATATACGTATTCTTTCTCCTACTCTTGGGAAGGTGTACTATTTTTGGGAAACCCCGTAGGGTCCATGCTGCAAGCATGTGGCAGCTAAGGAAATGAGGTGTCCAGCATGAGGGGTCCATGTGTTTTGGCACGTTGAGAGCTTAGTCACACCAGGAGATTGTGGTTGGAATTTCACACCTTGGAGTTCATGGACCTAAGAGGGCAGCACATTGTGAGAACATATTTCTGCTTCATAGAACATATCTGCTGGATAAATGCCCATCAGAGCATATCTGTGTTGGGTACAAGGATTAATCATGAACCATTTAAATTCCATAGGGTACACAAACATTGCCGGAATTCTTAGCTATGCTTCGCTATGTGGTTTGTGTCTGCTGATCTAGATTCTGCTATTTATGAAGACTCCACTCTTGGCATATAATGGAGGGGCCTTTGCACTGTGTTGAGTCTCTATGCAAAGCATTCAAGGCTTAAGGGCCTTTGCTATATTAACTGCACCCTATGTACTGTACCTTTTTGAAGTTAGGGAAAGCTCAGGTGACTTTACGTGGACATTAGTTCTAAGCCAAAAGGATACACATATATAATTGGAAATTAATTTACATGTGACACCCTCTCTCCTTAAAGATACTCACAGTTAAGGATAATTCTAATTTGTGCTTAATAGAATTCAGCTTGTGTATAGTTAGTTGTTTGTTCTTCTTTGCAGGGCATATTCTTTAATAGATTGAAGCACCAATCACAGCTCAGAATTCCTCTTGCTACGGTTCTATGTCTTTCTGGAGGTTTTTATGCAGATGTTTGTTCTCTGTATAAGGGCAAGGTCAATAAGGTCACTTCTGGGGTGCCTAGCCCAATGGTGCATTTTTCCTTAAAAGAAGTGGAGGCTGCGATATACTGCAAAGCGAGAAATCATCCCGCTGACACGGTCCCTGCAGATTTCTATAAGGTATCACTGGAACTTGAGGGTATATGTTTTAATGCATTTTTGCGATCAAGGGCCTTTCCACAGTCCTTAAAAAATGCTATTATATGTCTGATTTTTAAGAAGGGTGATCGCAAGAGTCCTTTGGCCTACAGACCCATATCCCTCCTGGATACATCATTCAAGATTTTCTGACATATTTTACTGGGGTGCATTGAGGAGTGGATCTCTTCAACACTGTGCTTTCAGATGTCCTATATGGGTTTAGGCCTGGCATGGGAACTTGCGATCAGGCACTGAATTTATATTTGGTGGGAGCGCAGTCTGTCTATCTGAAGGGCGAACTGATATATATGGCATTCATGGACCTAAGCACCGCCTTTGATAAGGTGAATAAAGATAAGCTCTGGCCAGTGAGTGGGTCCATGTGATGTCCAGCTGGGATAGTGTGGGTCTTGGAACTGATAAACAAAGGGACTACAGCCTGTATTTGATTTGGGGACCAGGGACAGTGCACGGGATCCTTTGAAGTCAACACGGGAGTGCGACAGGTCTGTGTCCTGGTACCGGTTCTGTTTACCCTGTACATAAATGGTTTATACAACGCCCTTGTAGATGCCAATGCCGATTACCCCCGTGTTAGTAACAAACCTTTCCCCTTGTTAGCATTGTAAGTGGTTTCAACCCAGCACTCCACCTAAGTCAATGCCTAGCATGGGATGCCCAGCTGGAACCCTTAATTATATATTTTTATGTCTAAAGTTCTTTTATTTCTGAATGATGTACCCTTATATCATGCCCCTCTCTTTGAATCCCCCCCGGTCTCACTGAACCAAGAAGTAGGTTGTTTTGCAAAGTTAAAAGATTTATTTGATGGATTTGAACAAGATATATATCACACTTCTATGAATTTGAACAATATCTCGATATCACACTATTAATATTTATACAATGATCAGCGTTGGGTGATATCACAACAATCAACAATCTCCTTAATCAATAGGAGTATGGATGAGAAGAATAATGTAGCACAGAACACACTTTGTGTGGGTTCAATGAAATGCAATGATAGGAATGAATGCAGCACAGAAATAATACTGTTTTGTGTTCAGTCAAATGCAATGTAATCACTTTTTCCCCCGGATACTATTCAATCCCCCCTAGTATGCAATATAGAGATGGAAGGAGAGAAAACAGGTTTCAGGAATAAACACTCTACAAATGCAGTTTAAATCCCAATTCCCCCGGGAATCTTAGAGAAACAGGAATGATTTTAAAACAGGTCAATTGCTTTTGAATGTGGTTTGGTAATAAATGGGAAAAACACGGAAAATGACTTTAAATCTCTACATTGGATTCAGAACTAGTGAGAGCTGCTTTGGATAGGTTCAGATAAACACTAGCAATGATGATTGAATGGCTGTCAGATAGTAAACTGAATTCAGAGGTTGAGTGCAAAGAAATAGCTATTTTACATGCGGTGAAATTGAGCCAAATGCAGAATCGCGGCAAACTTTTCCACGCGCATTAAGCGCACTTGCGGCAAAACTATATATTTTTCTCAAAAAGAGTCAACATTTCAAATGAAAGATGCGCTTTTGAATATTACAACAATGATTGGCTTTACACTAATGGGCTATGAAGATGCGAGATACCAACGGTACAGCCACCAGTCCAGAGGCGCCTCTGTTTGGTCTTTGCCCGCTGTGACACTTGCCTTCTTCAGCAACTATATTAGCGCAAAGATGATTTATCACTACAATTATCACAGGACTATATGGATGAGAGAAAGATTCAGGACAGACAAAAGAGATTCTATAATGCAGTTCTGGATATGATAGAATTGGTTGGATGGATTACTTAAGGATAAGAGATTGGCTATGGACAATTCTATGCTAAATACTCACAACTATGGTTTTGGAATAGGCCCGTCAGAGATCTGGTCAAGGGTTTTGGACTGGAATCTGCTAGCCACCGGACAGGATTCAGGTGCTTAGTTTTGCTCCCAGCAAGGCACTCTGGTCTCTGCACTGCCTCTTGGACTGGATCTGATGGGTTGGTTCTGGGTTACAGCTCTGCTCTATTGGTTTGGATCTCTGGGTTCTAGCAAGTGTTCTTGGCAAGAAGCAGAAAAACAGCACAGCCCAGCTGTTCAATTGGTTGTGCCCCTTGGAAGTTTGGGGTTAAAATCAGGTTGCAAGATTTTAAAGGCCAGTTCAGAAGAGTTCAGCTTTGGGTTTGGGCCTTTTGCTTTCAGAGTTCTAGAGTCTGGATCTGGGTTCTTCCTGCAGAGCGCTTCGCCAGTAAATCAGTTGATGGGTGAATGTGTGTGTGTGTGTGTCTAGGTCCTCAACAGTCCGATTTATATATTTCCCAAGGGGGTGGATAGTCTGATCATAATAAGCCCACCCTCTAGGAAACTGATTGGTCAACGTATTCCCTCTCTCCTAATTTGAGAAGTAAACAGAGTGTCATGATGATGCTGTGTTTATGGTCCAGGGAAAAAACTCCCCTTAGTTTCTTCACAGAAAATACATTTTTCATATAAAGCATATTTACAATATCACCAACTTGCTAATAATACATATTTACATCCCAAATTAAATAAGGCACGTATCCATCAAAGTCCCATCTTTTTAAGAGTTTCGGTTCACAAATGACAGTTTTTCGCACTTTTGGTTGGTTACCCAGTGTCAGATCTGTGCAAATTTTTCCACATACATGTACATAAAATTTGGGCATACTCCTGTGAAGTTTCATATTTTTAGCATTATCACAATTGCTACAAAGTCAACATTTTGATAGTTCTGTCTCTGAACATCGCACAAATTCCAGAGTAATTTTAAAACGTGAGCAGAAAATTCATTTTAACAACACTATATTTACAGATTTGTACCAATTTTGGTCAGATTTCTATGAGTCTTTTTCAAAAAGATATTTTCTGTGCTCTCCGAATAAACAAAACTGTCTGTCCCCGGCCCCAAGGTTTGGCTGGCTCAGAGCAGTCCCAGGCTTCTTCAAGCCAGCAGTTGTTTTCTGTTGACACCCAAATTAGCATTTCCTTTGAGTCAAGGGAGTCTTTTGTCTCCTGTCAGAGCAATAGGCCAAAGTCCTCTCCCACTTCCTTTCACAACTCCCTGCCAGTTCCTCAGCAGAGAGCAGGGGGGAAGATTCCTTTGTTTGGGAGAAACTTTGAAATGTCTTTGAAGCTCAGTGTGGCTGGCTTTAACTTACTTTTAAAACAATGTTTAAAATAGTCTTTTTCTAAAATACAATTTACATTTTTACAAATATAGCCACAAATCTCTTAATTCCAGCCTTTTTAAAACATAGAGATTGAATTGTCACCCTATATTGCTTTTGATAGGAAGTCTCTTCTTTTCCATACTTCGATTTTAATGTACAAGTTTTAAACTGACAGGTTAAGTAAATGACATTTTCTGACACAGGCGAGCTGCGCTACTGCGCCAATATCTGACATATTTTTCCAGTGCATGTATCTTTGAATGTGGATTTTCTTCTGATAAAATGTACTTCTGCTGACATTGGGCTTAAGTGGATTCTTTAAATAAAGTGATGTTTAACACCCAACAAGGATGTTGGATCTTTTCTGCTGTTTGAGAATCATTATTTTGCACTTTCCACAGCCAAGGAAAAAACGGATTTTAAAGCAGTTCTGTGTTTCGCTTGCAATGCAGCACTGCTTTTTCAAGTAGTTTCATTTTAGCCTCTGGGCAGCCCAATGATAGGTTTTGGCAGTGGTCTCCTGTGTTACCACTGACATAGGCAAAACTGGATTGGCGGCCAATTTTTCAGGTTTTCCTGCGCACTTTCCAGAGATTTTTTTCTAGCGCACATAAGGCTTTTCGGCGGCCATTCTGTTGTTTTGATGCAAACAGCGCACAGTAATGTTGCAGGGCATAGACTAGTGGGTTAGAATATCCCACAGTATACACGGAAGATACAGTGATCATCGCACATACACCGAAACCCCTGCAAAGACTAATTAATATTTACACAGACATTATGACTTCTTTGGATTTGAAAATGAATACGTCGAAGGCTGCTGTAATGGTCTGGGGGGATGGCCGGAAAATGAACATAGGAATAAGTAAGATGTACAGCAGTGAGCCTCTAATTCCACAGGTCAAAGATTTTGACTATTTGGAAATTTGGTTTTCAGAAAATTGGAGGGGGCTGCACACATCAATAAACAAATAAATAGAATGAGCCAGGCTGTGGGGGTTATATTGTTTTATGCAAGTATGCCAAGGTAAACCACTTGATTTGGCTATGAAAGTGTACAATGCACAAGCAAGGGCAGCAACTAACTATGGGTCCTCGCTCTGGTGTCATGAACATGTCTCCTCATTATGGAGCCTACAAAATACGTTTCTTAAGAAATTGTTGGGTCTGCCGTGTTCGGCCCCGACTTTTGCGGTGCATGCCGAGCTGGGAGCAAAACATCTGGCAGACGAATGGCATCAGGCTCCTTTGTTACATTGGCTGACTATCTGGTCCAATTCGAGAACTTTTGTAACACAAGGAATTGTCCAAGTCCTGAGGTGTAGTGATGTCTGGAAAAGGATACCATGGTTACAATCTATTTCTCTCTGTGCGACCCAACTTAATGTCCCTAGTCTTTACCAACAAATCAATTTGCTGGGCTAAAGGGAGAGGAATGCCTACAAAAAGAATTCCTGTGCCTTGATCCAGGAGGGACGGGAAACTATGGCGCTTTATTTGGTTTCCAACCGCAAACATGCTGTGGTGACTAAGGTGAACTCCATACAACCTTACTTGACCCACAGTAACAGCCCAAGAGATTGCAGGGTTGTGACTAGAGTCTGTATTGTATTTAAGGAGGGCTTGGGTTACCTGGAAACACTGTTTGGGGTTGGGCCCTGGTTCTAATTGTATAAACAGGAATGTTTCAGTAAGTGCATAATTTTAAACTATGATGGAACTGTTTTAAATGTAAGAATTATTGGTTGAAATGTGGCTGCTATATTAATCTGTATAGTGTTTAATGGATTTTATCCAAATAAACTTATTTGATGATGATATACCATTACATTCCGTGGGCTTTGACCCCTTCAAGATTCAATGAATCTTCAAAGTTCCTTGCCTGAAAGACTTCATTTGGTTTGTGCTAGATTTTCCTAGAAGGGCCTCTCCCTATCCCGGACCAGGAAACATCTGTTGGGAAAAACTAATGACTGCTTATATATACCCTTCACACGGGTGATAGTGACAGCTGTTTTGGACGTATGACCTAAGGGCGGCAGTGTGACATGTGGAGGGGACTCCAGATGCTTGGGGTACTCCCGGCTCATATCGCTACTCCTGGAACTTGGTCTCTGAAAACCTGGAAGCCAGAAGAATCAGGCTAATGAGGTGTCATTGGCGCTCTGCGCAAAAGATGTTAAGTCATCAGGTGACAACAAACAGGAAACACCTATGCTGTCCCCTCTGTACCATGAACAGCAGGAACAGAAGTCACCCACTGTTCTTGCAATCAGCTCATTACCACACTAGTCCATGCAGTGTCCTGTGGGATTAATGGACTAGTGATGGGACAGCTTTTGACTTTTGTTCATCTTCCTTTCTTGCTTTGATTGTAGCGTGACATGGTTCAGGACAGTACAGGGAATGGTTAATGTATTACTACACTTCTGGGTAAACTCAAAGGGTGACCCTTTGTATCAACACTTACTCAAGTGCAGTTTCTCACTCTCCCTGTATTTTACTGTATTGTGGAGTCCCAATAGTCATCAGAGGTATCTTTGGTCAACCCTACCTTGTGAGGGAGTTTACCAGCCATACAGTCCAGACCACAAAACCTGATTTCACTGCTCAGTCCTTTATACTGTTACAATGCCTTCATTAAGTCCAAGCCCATCTCATTCAAGGGAAGGCAACATTTTATCTGGGAGTACTTGATTCAGGGATGTGAATTCCATAACAGAATACATGTTCGAATTTCTGGGGATCTGCAAGTATCCTTCAATAACTTGCCAGTGATAATAATGGTCAGAAATGGCTGCATTCATTATTGATTCGTTCTGTTCTCAAAGTTCCACAACAGGAAATGCATTAATTCCTGTCAATTACCATACACAAAAGCACTTCTTAAAATGTGGTAAAATGCCAAACCCCTTTCTTCAGTGATCATCATAGATTGGCATAGATATTTCTAGGATATTCTCTAGGCTATAACATGTCATTAAAAAGAGCAGTGTGTCCAAGAACTTCCTTTTCTATAAGGGTTGAAAAACATCTGTGATAAAATTAAGCTTTGGAAAGTCAACTTTTTTTATTGTTCAATCTTAACGTTGGGCAATGTTCTTAATGGGCTAGTGCTAACAGAACATGGGTGGGGGCAACACACCCCTGTCAAGTACCTCCCACATGGAAGTAAAATTGAACATGAAAAAATGCCAAAAACCTTTTTCTCACAAATAAACACATTTTTCTCATACTATCAACCACTTACTCCATCCATACAGCTCATTTCCAAATGCACATTGTCCCTTTCTTACTTCTCAAACCACACCTATACCATATTAGGTGTACGTTAATCAACAGATTCATTTTCCACCTCCACTGACACACACCGTTACATACCCACAAAGTCCAGGACGCACCCCTGGGCACACCCATTCCAAATAAATTAGTTCAGATTAAGTTGGCAGCAGTGTCAACATGTTAACTGACTTGACATAATTTAAGGAGAGACTTACACTTGCAAGCCTTCTAGCAAATCAGGTGTACCTCTCCTGCATAAACAAGTTAAGAGATATCCAAATAGTGGCCTGTATGTTTGACTGGGAAAGGAATTGTCTTAGTGACAGAGGCAAAAAAATTAACTGAGGATCACATGTAACATTGGTAGGTTGATGCCCTTAATGCAATCATGAAGATCAACCACAAAGTAGATATAAATTATGGCTTTTCAGAGATCTGCGAGAGAGAGCTGTCATTGGGTTGTTACCTTCTGAGTAAATACAATAGGGACACGAGAGCTGGAGGGCTTTAAGTGGGCCGGGGCCTGCCGGGGCCGGGCCCCGGCAGTCTCCAAAAAGTGGGACTGAGCCGGGGCCCTGCCGGGGCCCCCGTCCCACCACACGCAACATTGGCGGGATGCATTATCCGGTCGCGGCGGCAGCCGCGACGGGAGATGCGCCTGCCATGAAGTCAGGCGATCTGACAGAAGTGGCAGCCAACCACAGCGATGCTGTGCCTGGCTGCCACTTCTGTAAATCATAGTAACTGCCTCTGGTGACCTCTCGCCCGAGGGGTCACCAGAGGCAGTTACTGTCCCTTTGTTTCCCCAGGTCGCCGAGGCGTCTTTAACCCTCGGCGAACCTGGGGATTCCTTGACATTTTTCGAGGTTTATGAAAGAAGGCTTGAAAAGTACACAATTCAAGCCATCTTTTATAAAGCTTTGCCGACGGACAATTTTGTCCGTAGTCAAAGCTTTATAAAAGATGGCTTGAATTGTGTACTGTCAAAGCCATCTTTTATAAAACCGAAATGTTTTAAAAAAAAATGGCCTGAAAAGTAGGCAAACCGTAAGGTATGCACACACACATATATATGCATGTTATATATCTGTGTGCGTACCTTACTATGGTTTGTGTACTTTGCAAGCCATCTTTTCTAAACATAGAAATACATATTTCTATGTTTAGAAAAGATGGCTTGCAAAGTACACAAACCATAGTAAGGTACGCACACAGATATATAACATGCATATATATGTGTGTGTGCATACCTTACGATTTGCGTAAGTTTTAGGCCACGCCCCCACATGAGGGCCCCCCCTCGATTTCTTACCCCACTTAAAGGTTACCATGTAAGGTTCAATGCACCCTTAGCCAAAATTGTGCATGCATGGGACTGAAACACTGATAAATAGTTCTAAATATTCTGTTTTGTACACCACAGGACATGAGGTGGATCTTTGGGGTTTCACATCTGATAATATATAAAAAGACTAACAATGTGACACATCTTTTGGGAAAAAGAGTTAAATGCTGAGTGCACAGAGTGAGGTATAATGGCGAGAAAATGTTGTCATTCTCATGGTCTCACAAGGTTTATTGTGTCTAGTTCTGGAGGCAGCATTGTTAGACGGATAAGAAGACTAAAAATGCAAAATGGTGTATTTAATAAAAGTAGGTTCCCTGAGAAGTGTATTAACTGATGAGAGCATACATATAAGCAGGAATGGGTGAGTGTGGTGGAGACATGGGTGTTCATAGATGCAGGCTTCCAAAGGTATTTCACTTGTATTTTCGGGCATTTCAGTTGTCAAGTACTTGAATAGTCATGTCAACAAACATGTGCAGGTAAACATATGCATATAGCCCAGATCAACTACAGGTCTTTCTGTTCAAATGCAGTTTTTATACTAGTACAAACATAATTTTCGCACCTGTGAGATGGTGCAAAATACCTGAAATCGGTGCAATGAATGTGAGCCAGTCCATGGTTTGGAATACCAACTGAGCATCTTTACAGAACTATTCTTCTGTGTGTGGACGCCCATGTTATTAATGGTGAAGAAGTTTGGGAAAGACTTGAATCAAAACCCTTAAGTGAACCTCGAACACACCCTTTACGAGTAGCAGAAGGGCAAAGTTGTCCATGCCGGCCTTACAATTATTCCCTAATCCAATCGAGAGGGATGTTTACTAGCGGGTAAGAATATACACAGTTGCTCCAGTGTATGTTTTACAAGATCAAATAAACATATTAGGTTTCTCTGCAAGCTCAGAGGCAGCACAAAGCCTGCGCTATGTGGAAAACAACCATCTAGTGTCCGAGAAAAGCACTGAAAAGTGTGGGTTTCTAAATTTGTTCAAAGATGTTAATCCTGAAATTGGATCTCCTTGAAGTTCTCCTTCAGGAACTCTGCCAGATATATGGAAAAAAGAGTAAAGGTGTTAAATGAAATGGTGGCTGGTCCTGTGATGGTATGAAGGATGTTTTGCCTAAGGCACATGTGCTTTCCTAGTCAATCAGAAAACAACGTCTGTTTGCTTTTTAAATAGGCGCAAGTTCCTTTGGAATTCACTATGGAACTTAGTGAATACCATTTTCAGGCGCAAATGACACCAAACATAAGCATATCGTACGGCAGCCCTAGTCTACAGCTAGAATGTTATTTGCAATGCTTTCATCCTTTACCCAAGCTCCTTTGCTGTGATTAGCTGTAGGCCATCTGGCACCTTTGACATAGCATACCTTTACTTAGTTCCTGGTCCATGTTTTCTTTTGTGACTGGGCTGTTTTCCATAGCCCCTCCAATGGATTTTATGTTGCTTATCATTGAGCACTCCCTACCAGTTTTTATTGTGAACACTGAATTCTATTTGTCTCACGATTTCAGCTACATTATCTCCTGCATGTCAGTAATATAGCTCATGAGTTTAACACTGTGTTAATGTACCCTGTTTGGCCATCAACAGTGTGTGTGGGGGTGACCCAGGGGCCTGGCCACACCACCAAATCCATGATGTGGAGACAGAGAGTGGTAGGAGGAGGATTCCATGAGGCTTTGACATCACCAGAGGCCTGAAAACAGGAAACACCACATTAGGTCCACTCCCACTTTAGTCCTTTATAAGGCGAGCCAAAGCCCTACCTCCGTGGCCAATGCAGGCCCATGTGATGAAGAGTTAGAAATCAACTGCCTCTTACAGCAATACCTATAGAGAGAGGAAATCACTGCAAAGCCTGAAGTTTGGCGAACACGTGCAAAGAAAACTCCCATCCAGTAAACATAGGTAAAACCAGCTTGGGCCTTCATCTGAGAGTGGCTCTCGAGGGCAGCAGCCTATGAGCCGGTATCAGAATGTTTGCTGACACCAAGCTGACTTGAGCACCACATCTGCATTCTGACGTGCATGTACTAATTTCAGGATGGTAGACCATCCTAATGAAGGTTTGGCCTGCCAGCATGGACGCAAACGTGGGGACAGATGATCGTTTGCTGCATCCTTAGTTCACAAGAAAGACTCATTCACCGGCATACATACGGACCATAGACTCTAGCCTAGCCCAGGAGGGAGACTAGAAATATAGAAACGCCAGTAGTGAGCTTTGAGTAGTGTGGGTGTTTGGAGCAGCAGAGTGAGGAGGCATGGAGAGATGGAGGTGCAGAGAAAGACGAGTGTGCAGGAGTAGGAGGCAAAGAGGGTGCTGTAAATGCAGGAGAAGGTGGTGATGGAGAACGTGCTGATGTGCAGGAGTGGGAGATTATGTTATGTTAGCCACATTTGTAGCACGCACATTCACCCAAGGGCATCTTGGCGTGAGGATTTCACTATCAGGCTAAACGACTTGTGTCTAAAATAACAGAGTTTTCAAGGATTGCCTACGTTGGAGGTGGTTCTCAATGCACCTGACAGCCGGCGGAAGACCATTCCACAATTTGCCAGCAGCGTACCTAAACACATGACCTCCACTTTTAGATAGCTGGATTTTCGGAATAGTGACCAGGTGAGCACTGTTAGATCGAAGGGCCCGTCCCGGAACATAGGCAGGGATTTCTCTTGCATGTAATCAGCCCCCAGGCCATAGAACGCCCAGTGAACCAGACACAAAGATTTGAATGTTAACCTCTGAGCCACAGCGAGCCAGTGAAGTGAATGTTGCATCAGGCAAATATGGGCACCGTAAGGAGAGTTGGTAGCCCCCCGGGAAGCAACATTTTTCAACAATTGAAAACGATGTGTCAAAGCAGACAGCTGGGCCAAAATAAGGCGTTACAACAGTCAATTTGACTGGCAACCAAAGAGGTAACAACCAAGGGTTTCAGATGACTGGGAAGAAATGGAAGAACTTTGTGGAGCACTTTAAGGAGAAAGTGACCCGTTTTACAGACTGCACTCACTTGAGGGGCCATTGAGAGGGAGAAGGAAAGGAGAACCCCTAAGTTCTTCACTGTCGTCAGTGGAATGGGAAGATCACCCAGTGTTGAAGGCCAGAAAGAGGTTGTCCATAGCGCAGTATTAGGAGGAGAACCCACCACCAGAACTTGCGTCTTGTGCCCATTCTGCTTAAGCCAGTTCACATTCATCCACTCTCCCACGGCTGCCAAGCACTCACACAATTGCAATGACACCTCAGCCTGGTTAAGATCTAATCGAACCAGAATCTGTGTGTCGTGATCATAGGAGTAACAACTGAAGGCGCAGGAGCAAATGAGGTGATATAGTGGCTGAACATAGATGTTGCATAACATGGAGGACAGGCCAGAGCCCTGAGGAACACCACAGGAAAGTGCTTGGGGTAAAGAAAGGGGGCAGAAAAAGCAGTTGACTCCTATCTGCCAGCAAAGAGGTAAACCAGGCCAGAATAGGGCCGAAGAGGCCTGCCGATGCCAGCCGGGACAACAGGATGGAGTGGTTCACAGTGTCGAATGATGCAGACAGATATAGAAGTATCAGGGCACCCACCCCACCTCTGTCAACCAGCAAGGCCAGGTCGTCCACTATGGACACGAGGAGACTCTTTGTTCCCCGCCCTGGCTGGAAACCAAACTGAAATGGGTCAAAGAAGCCGGTAGTTTCAAGAAAAGTAGACAAAAGGGGAGAAACCAGGGATTCCAACAACTTCATGAAAAGAGAAAAAGAGAGTTAGGACAAACATTTGCCAAAATCGAAGCATCCAGTCACTTTTTTTAAGAAAGGGGATTACAATAGTCTGTTTGAGCTCTTTAGGAATATAGCCTACCTGACAGGCAAGGATAACTGCTTCCATGACCCATGACCCATGGAATCATGTCAGGCATAATGCCCTTAAGAGTGGCCAACGGAATCGGGTCAGAGGGAGCAGCGTTCTTAAAATGGGTGACAGCCCCTAGAACCACCTCTGCAGAAAATTCAGGGAACTGGGACCAGTAGTCAGTGACAATATCCACAACCTGCCCAAGAGATGAATTAGTGGTACTCTGGCCACTAAGATGGATAATGTTCCTTATGTTCCTTATGTCAGCAACTTTAGTGACAAAGAAATCCGACAGGGAGTCACAGAGAGATTGAGTGGCTGGAACTTTGGGTGGAAAACATGTAGTAGAAGAAAGCGAATTGACCACCGAAAATAACTCTGTGGACCGATTCAGGGCTTGCTCGACTATACAGGTGAAAAATCTCTGTTTGGCCATGCGGTTGCGAGGATTATAGTCTCTGGTAAGCTGCCGGAAGGCACTCTTCTCCAAGGGGCTGAACGAGCAATGCCACTTACCTTCTGCCTGCCTGAGTTCCTCTGTAAACCAGAGTTCAGAGGGGTGTCGCAGAGACTAAGTACGTTTAATTGGGATGACCTGGTCAGCCAACGAGGTTAGTATCTGAGAGAGAGAGGCCAGGTCAACCGTCGGAACATTCCTGCACTTGTCATTGATCCAAGATAGCATCAGGTTGTGGTCCACTGGGTGCAAATTGCGCCTCACAGTAGCTGCCAAGGAGGACTTGGCAGGTGTTACTGCTACCTACACTGAAAAAGGAACAAGGCAACGATCCGACCACAAAACCTGCTTTACTGGGGAAATGCAAATGCTGAACTCTTGGTCTAAAATACCACCCAGCACGTCATTTGACTCACGTACAGAGAGATACAGGCCCAAGTCTGCCTGCAAGTCGAAGAACTGAGCTAACACTTGGGCTTGCAAAGGATTAAACCTAATATTAAAGTCCCTCAGCACCACTAGGTTGGTGAAATTAACTTGAAGAGATGCTACCACATCTAAAAAGGGATAAAATAATGTGGACTAAATGCCAGGACAGTGATACATAATAAAAAAACTGCCACAAAAGTGACTCTGATACTGTGTAGCAAACTAAAAGAGCCTCCATCATTAAAGTACGAAGCAAAGGTACCATAGAAAATTGGTGGTCTGTTTAAAAATAATGTCTACTCCCCCAACAGTGTGGAGTGCTCCCCGATCCAGGTGGCTGATGCTGTACTTATCAGGAAGGGCCTGTGAGAGGATGTGTATAGAAGTATCTACAAGCAATGTCGCAGTCATGCAGACCACATCAGGCGAATATTCAGCCAAGAAATCATAGATGAATGCAGCAGGGGCCACCACCAATGAGCAGAAATTGATAAATAAAAGTGCTATGTAGGCATTTGCTATCGAGTGAACTAGTAGCACTAACAAAATTAGCATTCATGAAATATAAGGGTAACACTGTAGCTGGAGGAGAGAGATCCAGTATGGCTTTCCACATCAAGCTCAGTCTAAATGTCTGTCCAAGCCCGCTGGACACGTCCGTGACCCGGTCGGGCCCATACTGGCTTTTCTATGGTGCAACTTCAGCACGACAAGCACGCTCCTGCTGCACCTGACTGCTGAGGTGGCAACGAAATAGCTAAAGGTGCAGGAGTAGTGGTTAATTGAAAGACATTTGAAGATTATGGGTAATGAAAGGGAGACAAGGGTGGAAGGAGAAGATGATGGAAAAGGAAGACATCAAGCTGGAGGGCAGACAACAGAAGAGGTTGAAGGAATTGAAAGTCAGGTAGAGGAGATAAGATAGAGCAGGCTGGATTAGAAGAACATGAAGTTAAAGGGCAGAGGACAGAAGCGGTTAGAGGAGGACGAGGACCAGGTTCTTCCCCTGTCTGGGCCTGTTGTTTCACCTATGGCCACAGCAAGTGCATCCTCCAGCCTTATGCACCACTTCATCTACCTTTTTTAGGTAAGCCCTGTAGGGATTCCTTTGTGCCCTATGGAGCGCTGCTCCTTTTCATCATGGCCACCTCAGACCCACTTGTTTGTTCCTGGTTGTGCGCTTTACAATCCCTCCTCGGCTAAATGCGGATTGGCCAGGATATCCAATGACTACATCCTTCTCCAGTGAGCCGACATGGCGAAGTCTGCTCACAACTAAGGACCGCAGCCAAGGACAAGGTTCTTCCCCTGTCTGGGCCTGTCCAGTGATTCTGGCGCTTCAGCACTACCCTACGATGCCGCAAATCTTATGCCCTTGCTGAACGCGTTCTCCTGATGCAAAGTTTGATGTTTCTCGGTTTTCACGAGGTAAGGAAGGCCATACCCACTCCTTCCTGGCTTGTTCCACCCTCTTTCTGCTCCCCATATCATTCATGCTTACTGTTCAGCGCACTTCTGTCTGCCCGATAAGCACATGCCTTGACATCATTCTAGACATTTCATCCTGCCGTGACCATCTGCCACTTTGCTGTTGACTACATCCAAGGTCTTGTAGCTGTCCAGTATGCTTTCTTTAACTGTCTTGCAATACACCTTTTCTTACACGCAAGACCTTCCCTCTTTTAGGCACTACCTACTTGTCACTCACCTGCCGTGTCCTTACTGTGTGGAGCTTAATCGATGCAACTCTTCACTCTTTGAGTTGAGGCTGTGCCTAGCTGTGTTATTTTACCAACTTTGTCCAATATGCAGCCCGATGTAGCCCCCTGCAGCATGAGGTGAGGCTTTGCCAATCTGTGTTATTTTATCTATTTTGTCCTATATGCAGCCTGATGTAGCCCCCTGCACCATGAGGTGATGCTTTGCCAATCTGTGTTATTTACTTATTTTGTTCTATATGCGGCCTGATGTAGCCCCCGCACCATGAGGTGAGCCTATATGCAGCCTGATGTAGCCCCCCCACCATGAGGTGAGGCTTTGCCAATCTGTGTTATTTTACCTATTTTGTCCTATATGCAGCCTGATGTAGCCCCCCGCACCATGAGCTGAGGCTTTGCCAATCTGTGTTATTTGACCCATTTTGTCCTATATGCAGCCTGATGTTGCCCCCCGCACCATGAGGTGAGGCTTTGCCAATCTGTGGTATTTACGTTTTTTGTCCTATATGCATCCTTTTGTAGCCCCCTGTACTATGAGGTGAGGCTTTGCTAGTTTGTGTACACACCATTTTGCGTCTGTAACTTTATGTGGATTTATGCACTTCTCCATTATAGCATGCACTTTCTGTAACTAGCTCCTAGATGCCTCAGGGCTTTCTGCGCTGAAATAAATGTAAAAATAAATACAAATAAATACATAAAATCACATTAGATGGGAGAAGACAGGAGACTAAGGCAGAGCAGAGCATTGAGCAGCTAGGAGGATGACAGAGGTCAGAGGAGAACATCACACTTGAGATGAGATAGTGGAGGATAAAAAGGAAGAATGCAGGGGCAAAGAGTGTACTGAGGAGGCAGGAGGATTGGACCAACATAACATAAGAGAAGAGAGAAGTTGGAGGATGAAAGGAGACCTTGGAACAAGCAATAGCAGAGACCGGGAAGGTCCCTGGAGACACAGGAGGAGGAAGGGGAGAGAAAGCTGAATATAAAGGGGAAGGAGAGGGCGATGAGATGGTGAAGATTGTAGTACGATAAAGCCCAGCAAACCATTTATCTGCAAGAAGTTCCAGGCGGAGACAGATCCCCATGAACGAATGAGTGTCAGTGCAAGAAGAACGACAGTACGTTGAGATGGGGTGTTTGGATCAGGTCCCGGGGTCAAGGTAGCACCATAGCACCCGCCGAAGCAACCAGCATCCCTTCCAAACTACCACACCTTAGCAAAGGACATTGACACTGCAGTCTGTGTTCTACCTAAAAGAGGCGAATCACAGTGATACCCACATAAGGGAAATCACGCATGTGGAAGATACCATCCAGATAAACCATGCATTGCGAGAGGAGGTGTTAAAGATAGTGTCACGTGGGCGCTGCGTACCTGTTCGTCTGGTTGAGGACCTCGAAGAAGATGCCATGCTGTCAGCAGTCCTGTGGAGATGTGGTGGATGACGCTGGGAACCAGCCCAGCTCCCGCCCGAATGGGGTCCGGGTTGGAGGTGAACCAGCTCTCAACGCCCCGCGGGTGCGCTCTCCCCTGATTTGCGTGGCGTCAGGACAGTGCAAGCACTGACAGGGGAAGCCTCTTTGTAGACAGTTCTGAGTCCACAGAAGACAACTGGATCCGGATGGTGGAAGAACCTTAGATCAGATGGCAATAGCAGTTGGGCCCACCAAGGTAATGTACCAAGGCAGGAGGAAGCAGAGCAGGCAGGAAGGTAAGGGACAGGAAGATGGAAGATGGAACTGAAGATCCCAAGACCAGCTAAGGAGAACTAAGGGGAACCACGCCAGAACAGGAATGGGATCTGGAACAGGGCAGTGAAAAGGAGGGGGAACCCCTTCCCTAGGTCAAGGAGGAAGGAGAGAAGGTCAGGGCAGCACAACCAACAGGTGGGTACCAGGAGGGAACCAGAAACAAGGAAAAATAGGAATCAGGTAAGGTAAGGCACAAGGAACCGGCGAAGACATGATCCAAATCAAACCGCATTGAGAAGCGGTTTGAATAAATGGCCGGGCTCCTTATGTAGGACTACCAACACCTGGGAGGCTTGGAACACAAGCCGTGCTGTCTCCCAGGCGTTGGTATGCCCACAGAGAGGCTTGGACCACAGGTCCTCCCAAACCGAGTGCCCTGTGGACCGCGCATGCGCGGAGAGTGGGACACGGATGCCCGCACGTGCGTGGATCAGCGTGCACAGAGAACCCGGAAGCGCCCGAGACCCAAGACAACCCCGGATCCCCCAGACGGAAGCGCGGGTACATGCGCCAGGATGGGGCACGCTGCTTCAGGTAAGGGGACCCCAAGGCAGGCGGCGTGACACTATGCCACCTCCCAGAAATACCCGGGGCCCCAGGCTTCCTAGGATAACGAAGGAAAAAGTCACGGACAAGACGGGGTGCATGCACATGACAGCGCGGCTCCCAAGTGCGATCACAAGCAGGGTATCCCTTCCAATCAACCAGGAATTGGAGCACACCCCGACAAATCTGTGAATCACATATTTCCTGTACTTCAATCTCAGGGACCCCCCGCACCTGAACAGAGGATCGACGTGGACTGGAGCGTCCAAAGACATCCTTCACAAAGGGTTTCAAAAGGGAGACATGAAACACAGGATGCACTCGCCAAGATTGGCGTAACACTAGCCAAAAAGCCTCTGCAGACAAGCGTTTGGAAATCCTGAAAGGCCCATAGAATCGGAGTGCTAACTTAGTGGGCAAATTGCATACTGGCAGGTTCTTGGATAACAACCAAGCCAAATCAACCACTTGGAAATCAAGTTCTGCGGTCCGACCCTTATCTGCTTGCCTTTTCATGCGCTCTCGTGCCTCTGCCAGGGTACTCCGGGCCAAGTCGTGTTGCTTCTGGATGTTGAAGACCAACTGATCTGCAGACAGAACAGCGCTGGGTAGTAGAGGACAAAAAGGAACCAGCTTGGGATGTTGTCCGGCCGAGCAAAAAAAAGGGTTGACACCGGTGGCAGCATGAGTTGCGTTGTTATAGGACACTTCAGCCAGATCCAGATACTTCATCCAGTTGGATTGAGTGGCATTGGCATAGCAACGTAGGTACTGCTCCAGGGTTTGATTAGTTCTCTCTGTCTGACCATTAGTGTGTGGGTGATAACCAGAACTCAAAGCTCTGCGTATGCCAAGATGATTGCACAACTGATGCCAAAACGAAGAGAGAAACTGTGATCCACGATCTGAGATGATTTTCTCCGGCAACCCATGTAACCGGTAGATGTTGTGTAAAAACGCCAGAGCCATCTGGGAGGAGGTAGGGATTTTAAGAAAAGGAATAAAGTGTGCATACTTCGTGAAACAGTCCACTACCACCATAATGCAAGTGTAGCCCTAAGAAGGTGGAAGCACGATAATAAAGTCTGTGGCGATGGTATGCCATGGGTAAGGCGGTGTTTCGGTAGGCCGAAGCAGTCCCAAAAGCTTTCTCCTGGGCGTCTTGGTCTGAGCGCAGATAGGACAACTCTCCACATAGTGTTTAACCTCCTTGGCCCAACCGGGCCACCAGAATTGTTTAGAAAACAGCTCCTGGGTAGCCTTGATGCCACGATGGCCACCAACTTGTGAATCATGGAACCCATGAAGTATGTCCAACCGAAGGGAACTTGTTGGTATGTACAATCGATTCAAAAGGAACAAGAAACCATTGCGTTCTGTGACTTGTGGTCATTTCAGAAGGTTAGCGCGATCCGGGTCAACCAGAGTTTCTTGCAAGATTCTCTGCAGGTGAGGAGAAATCGTCAGTAGAAAACACTTGGGAGAAATCAATGGGGTGTTCAAACCAATATCTTCCTCTTCTTTCTCCAGAGAGCGAGATAAGGCATCTGCCTTCAGGTTCTGAGTGCTGGGAATGTAAGTAATGCTGAAGTGGTAGTGGGAAAAGAAAAAAGCCCATCGGGCTTGACGAGCGGTGTGACACTGCAAAGATCGCAAAAACTGCAAGTTGCGATGATCTGTACGGACTTCTACAGGAAAACGACCACCAAGCAAATGGTGCCTCCACTCCTCAAACGCCATCTTGATGACCAGAAGCTCCCTTTCTATGACTGCGTAATTCTGTTCACTAGGAGTGAGTTTTTGTGAGAAATAGGCCACAGGGTGTTCTTCGACAGAAATAGGATGCTTCTGTAAGAGAACAGCGCCAACAGCGAAGTTGGAAGCATAAGCCTCAACGATGTAGGGCATCTCATCGTTGGGATGACATAGAACAGGAGCTGTACTGAACGCCCTTTTCAAATTGGCAAAAGCTGCTGATGCCTCTAGATCCCAAAGGAATGGTATCTTGACACTAGTCAAACACGTCAACGGGGCTGTGACACGTGAAAAATGTGGAATGAAGGGCTGATAAAAATGGGCAAATCCCAAGAACCGCTGAAGAGACTTCAAATTGTGAGGTTGTTTCCAGTTTCGGATTGCTTGTACCTTATCAGAATCCATGTGTATTCCTGCATTGCTGGTCACGTATCCTAGGAACTCCATATTATTCCGATGAAACGAACATTTTTCAGCCTTGGCGAACAATTGATTTTGTAATAGACATTGAAGTACTTCTCGGACATGGGAGACATGTTCCTCCAGATTGTCGGAAAAGACCAGGATATCATCCAGATAAACCCAGACCGAGATACCAAACAAGTCGCTGAAGTTGTAGTCCATAAACCATTGGAAGACGGCCGGGGCATTACACAACCCGGAGGGCATTACCCTGTATTCGTAATGCCCAAATGGAGTCTTAAAGGCCGTCTTCCACTCATCGCCCTCTTTAATTCTGACCAGATGGTAGGCTCCACGGAGGTCTAATTTGGTGAAGACTTTGGCTGATCGTAAGGATTCCATGATGTTCCGGATCAAAGGTAATGGATACCTGTCCTTATGGGTGATGTCATTCAATTGGCGATAATCGATACATGGCCGCAAGGTGCCTTCCTTCTTCTTCACAAAAAACAGCGGGAATCCGGCGGGGGATTAGGAAGGTATGATGTATGCTTTCTTAACACAATCGTCAAGGTAGTCCCGGAATACCTGTCTTTTGGACTGAGTCAAGGCATATACCTTCCCATGAGGAATCACCACACCCGGAATCAGATCAACGGAACAATCAAAAGACCTGTGAGGTGGAAGGGGTATGTCTCCGGGCTCAGAAAACACAGTCCTCAGGTCAGCATACACATGTGGAATATGGGACAAAGAACACAGACCAGATGAGTCCCTACCAGAAGTAAAAGGGGTTGAGGTTGGCGACTCCAAGGACGTACCAGAACTGCAACATTCTTGAAGGCAAAGAGCAGTGGTAAACACTAGAGTGCAGGACTCCCAATTGATCGTGGGATTGTGTCGTAGAAGCCAAGGTAGTCCCAGCACCAGTTGATGTGAAGGTGACTTGATAACATCGAGAGCTATTCTTTCCTCATGTCCCTCGATTCGTAATAGCATGCCGACCCGATGCAATCGTAAGGGCCGGAAGCTAAAGGAGTACCATCAATAACCTCCACTGGTATTGCAGTTCTTCTGGTAAGCAATGGTATGCCGCTGTTGGTGGCAAATTCCTCATCAATGTAATTACCGTAAACCCCACAATCCAATAAACCATGGATATCGACTGTCTTATCAAGCCACTTCAAATCGATCTTCAAGATCATCAAGACGGCCGGCTGCATGGGTGGAAGCACAGAACTGGAACAGGAAAGGTCTGGAAGCAAGAAAGTACCTGTCGTAGCCTTTCCAGTGAACGACAGGTCTCCTAGTTTCCCCCTTTCTTGATAGGGCGCAGAGGACAGGTACCCAGACAGTGACCAGCAGCTCCACAGTATAAACACAGTCGCAGACTTCTCCTGCACTTCTTTTCTTCTTCAGATAAGGGGCCTCTTACTACCACCCAATTGCATAGGCTCTGGAGTAGAATCCGAAGGTGCTGGCATACCAGTTGGTAGAGTCGGCGACCTGGGGTACACCTTCTCAAACCGACGTCTCTCACCTCTTCTCTCGGCCAATCTCTGGTCTATCCGCAATACTTGTTCAATTAGTTTCTGAAGATTTTCAGGTTCAGGAATGTGTAACAACTCGTCCTTGTACTCCTCTCTTAATCCCCGGCGAAACAGGGTCTTCTGTGTTATCTCTGGCCATTGGGAATCAGTTGCCAGTTGACGGAAATGACCGATATAGGTGATTATATCGGTATTGGCCTGTTGAATATCCATCAATTGGTTCTGCGCTGCGGAGGCCAGATTAGGAGACTGGAAAACCTCCAGGAATGCCTTTTCAAAGGCCACAAAATCACTGAGAATGGGACTATTAGTAACAACCAGGGGTGTAGCCCAAGCAAGAGCATTTCCAGACAAGTTGCCCAGTATGTAGCCGATCTTGGCCTTATCATTGTTGAAATGAGTTGATCGGTAGAGGAAACATATCCGACAATGGTTGCAGAATTCACCCACATGTCTGGGATCACCATCAAACTTGATTGGTGCAGTGTGAGCCATGGTGCTTTCGGACTGTGGAATAGCTCCAATGTTCTGTGTCACCATTTGGCGTAATGTTACATTCTCCTGGCGGAGTGCAGTCATCTCAGCAAGAAGAGCTTGAACCTCATTACAAAGACCCTGGTCCTCTTCCATCTCAGAGTCCGAAGAATCCGAAGGCAGGCGTCTCAATCTGTTAAAGATAGTGTCACTTGGGCGCTGCGTACCTGTTTGTCCGGTTGAGGACCTCGAAGAAGATGCCAGGCTGTCAGAAGTCCAGTGGAGATGTGGTGGATGACGTGGGGAACCAGCCCAGCTCCCGCCCGAATGGGGACCGGGTTGGAAGTGAACCAGCTCCCAACGCCACGGGTGTGCTCTCCCCGCTCTCCTGCGTGCGTCAGGACAGTGCAGTGATTCTGGCGCTTCAGCACTACCCTACGATGCCGCAAATCTTATGCCCTTGCTGAACGCGTTCTCCTGATGCAAAGTTTGATGTTTCTCGGTTTTCACGAGGTAAGGAAGGCCATACCCACTCCTTCCTGGCTTGTTCCACCCTCTTTCTGCTCCCCATATCATTCATGCTTACTGTTACAGCGCACTTCTGTCTGCCCGATAAGCACATGCCTTGACATCATTCTAGACATTTCATCCTGCCGTGACCATCTGCCACTTTGCTGTTGACTACATCCAAGGTCTTGTAGCTGTCCAGTATGCTTTCTTTAACTGTCTTGCAATACACCTTTTCTTACATGCAAGAACTTCCCTCTTTGCCCACTGCCTACTTGTCACTCACTTGCCGTGTCCTTACTGTGTGGAGCTTAATCGATGCAACTCTTCACTCCTTGAGTTGAGGCTGTGCCTAGCTGTGTTATTTTACCAACTTTGTCCAATATGCAGCCCGATGTAGCCCCCTGCAGCATGAGGTGAGGCTTTGCCAATCTGTGTTATTTTATCTATTTTGTCCTATATGCAGCCTGATGTAGCCCCCTGCACCCTGAGGTGATGCTTTGCCAATCTGTGTTATTTA
Source organism: Ambystoma mexicanum (assembly GCF_040938575.1). Classification (NCBI taxonomy): domain Eukaryota; kingdom Metazoa; phylum Chordata; class Amphibia; order Caudata; family Ambystomatidae; genus Ambystoma; species Ambystoma mexicanum. Next base: position 649,069,718 of record NC_090934.1, on the reverse strand, counting down.
CTTATTTTGTTCTATATGCGGCCTGATGTAGCCCCCGCACCATGAGGTGAGCCTATATGCAGCCTGATGTAGCCCCCCCACCATGAGGTGAGGCTTTGCCAATCTGTGCTATTTTACCTATTTTGTCCTATATGCAGCCTGATGTAGCCCCCCGCACCATGAGCTGAGGCTTTGCCAATCTGTGTTATTTGACCCATTTTGTCCTATATGCAGCCTGATGTAGCCCCTCGCACCATGAGGTGAGGCTTTGCCAATCTGTGGTATTTACGTTTTTTGTCCTATATGCATCCTTTTGTAGCCCCCTGTACTATGAGGTGAGGCTTTGCTAGTTTGTGTACACACCATTTTGCGTCTGTAACTTTATGTGGATTTATGCACTTCTCCATTATAGCATGCACTTTCTGTAACTAGCTCCTAGATGCCTCAGGGCTTTCTGCGCTGAAATAAATGTAAAAATAAATACAAATAAATACATAAAATCACATTAGATGGGAGAAGACAGGAGACTAAGGCAGAGCAGAGCATTGAGCAGCTAGGAGGATGACAGAGGTCAGAGGAGAACATCACACTTGAGATGAGATAGTGGAGGATAAAAAGGAAGAATGCAGGGGCAAAGAGTGTACTGAGGAGGCCGGAGGATTGGACCAACATAACATAAGAGAAGAGAGAAGTTGGAGGATGAAATGAGACCTTGGAACAAGCAATAGCAGAGACCGGGAAGGTCCCTGGAGACACAGGAGGAGGAAGGGGAGAGAAAGCTGAATATAAAGGGGAAGGAGAGGGCGATGAGATGGTGAAGATTGTAGTACGATAAAGCCCAGCAAACCATTTATCTGGAAGAAGTTCCAGGCGGAGACAGATCCCCATGAACGAGTGAGTGTCAGTGCAAGAAGAACAACAGTACGTTGAGATGGGGTGTTTGGATCAGGTCCCGGGGTCAAGGTAGCACCATAGCACCCGCCGAAGCAACCAGCATCCCTTCCAAACTACCACACCTTAGCAAAGGACATTGACACTGTAGTCTGTGTTCTACCTAAAAGAGGCGAATCACAGTGATACCCACATAAGGGAAATCACGCATGTGGAAGATACCATCCAGATAAGCCATGCATTGCGAGAGGAGGTGTTAAAGATAGTGTCACGTGGGCGCTGCGCACCTGTTCGTCTGGTTGAGGACCTCGAAGAAGATGCCATGCTGTCAGCAGTCCTGTGGAGATGTGGTGGATGACGCTGGGAACCAGCCCAGCTCCCGCCCGAATGGGGTCCGGGTTGGAGGTGAACCAGCTCTCAACGCCCCGCGGGTGCGCTCTCCCCTGATTTGCGTGGCGTCAGGACAGTGCAAGCACTGACAGGGGAAGCCTCTTTGTAGACAGTTCTGAGTCCACAGAAGACAACTGGATCCGGATGGTGGAAGAACCTTAGATCAGATGGCAATAGCAGTTGGGCCCACCAAGGTAATGTACCAAGGCAGGAGGAAGCAGAGCAGGCAGGAAGGTAAGGGACAGGAAGATGGAAGATGGAACTGAAGATCCCAAGACCAGCTAAGGAGAACTAAGGGGAACCACCCCAGAACAGGAATGGGATCTGGAACAGGGCAGTGAAAAGGAGGGGGAACCCCTTCCCTAGGTCAAGGAGGAAGGAGAGAAGGTCAGGGCAGCACAACCAACAGGTGGGTACCAGGAGGGAACCAGGAACAAGGAAAAACAGGAATCAGGTAAGGTAAGGCACAAGGAACCGGCGAAGACATGATCCAAATCAAACCGCGTTGAGAAGCGGTTTGAATAAATGGCCGGGCTCCTTATGTAGGACTACCAACACCTGGGAGGCTTGGAACGCAAGCCGTGCTGTCTCCCAGGCGTTGGTATGCCCACAGAGAGGCTTGGACCACAGGTCCTTCCAAACCGAGTGCCCTGTGGACCGCGCATGCGCGGAGAGTGGGACACGGCTGCCCGCACGTGCGTGGATCAGCGTGCACAGAGAACCCGGAAGCGCCCGAGACCCAAGACAACCCCGGATCCCCCAGACGGAAGCGCGGGTACATGCGCCAGGATGGGGCGCGCTGCTTCAGGTAAGGGGACCCCAAGGCAGGCGGCGTGACACTATGCCACCTCCCAGAAATACCCGGGGCCCCAGGCTTCCTAGGATAACGAAGGAAAAAGTCACGGACAAGACGGGGTGCATGTACATGACAGCGCGGCTCCCAAGTGCGATCACAAGCAGAGTATCCCTTCCAATCAACCAGGAATTGGAGCACACCCCGACGAATCTGTGAATCACATATTTCCTGTACTTCAATCTCAGGGACCCCCCGCACCTGAATAGAGGATGGACGTGGACTGGAGCGTCCAAAGACATCCTTCACAAAGGGTTTCAAAAGGGAGACATGAAACACAGTATGCACTCGCCAAGATTGGCGTAACACTAGCCAAAAAGCCTCTGCAGACAAGCGTTTGGAAATCCTGAAAGGCCCATAGAATCGGAGTGCTAACTTAGTGGGCAAATTGCATACTGGCAGGTTCTTGGATAACAACCAAGCCAAATCAACCACTTGGAAATCAAGTTCTGCGGTCCGACCCTTATCTGCTTGCCTTTTCATGCACTCTTGTGCCTCTGCCAGGGTACTCCGGGCCAAGTCGTGTTGCTTCTGGATGTTGAAGACCAACTGATCTGCAGACAGAACAGCGCTGGGTAGTAGAGGACAAAATGGAACGAGCTTGGGATGTTGTCCGGCCGAGCAAAAAAAAGGGTTGACACCGGTGGCAGCATGAGTTGCGTTGTTATAGGACACTTCAACCAGATCCAGATACTTCATCCAGTTGGATTGAGTGGCATTGGCATAGCAACGTAGGTACTGCTCCAGGGTTTGATTAGTTCTCTCTGTCTGACCATTAGTGTGTGGGTGATAACCAGAACTCAAAGCTCTGCGTATGCCAAGATGATTGCACAACTGATGCCAAAACGAAGAGAGAAACTGTGATCCACGATCTGAGATGATCTTCTCCGGCAACCCATGTAACCGGTAGATGTTGTGTAAAAACGCCAGAGCCATCTGGGAGGAGGTAGGGATTTTAAGAAAAGGAATAAAGTGTGCATACTTCGTGAAACAGTCCACTACCACCATAATGCAAGTGTAGCCCTCAGAAGGTGGAAGCACGATAATAAAGTCTGTGGCGATGGTATGCCATGGATAAGGCAGTGTTTCGGTAGGCCGAAGCAGTCCCAAAAGCTTTCTCCTGGGCGTCTTGGTCTGAGCGCAGATAGGACAACTCTCCACATAGTGTTTAACCTCCTTGGCCCAACCGGGCCACCAGAATTGTTTAGAAAACAGCTCCTGGGTAGCCTTGATGCCACGATGGCCACCAACTTGTGAATCATGGAACCCATGAAGTATGTCCAACCGAAGGGAACTTGTTGGTATGTACAATCGATTCAAAAGGAACAAGAAACCATTGCGTTCTGTGACTTGTGGTCATTTCAGAAGGTTAGCGCGATCCGGGTCAACCAGAGTTTCTTGCAAGATTCTCTGCAGGTGAGGAGAAATCGTCAGTAGAAAACACTTGGGAGAAATCAATGGGGTGTTCAAACCAATATCTTCCTCTTCTTTCTCCAGAGAGCGAGATAAGGCATCTGCCTTCAGGTTCTGAGTGCTGGGAATGTAAGTAATGCTGAAGTGGTAGTGGGAAAAGAAAAAAGCCCATCGGGCTTGACGAGCGGTGTGACACTGCAAAGATCGCAAAAACTGCAAGTTGCGATGATCTGTACGGACTTCTACAGGAAAACGACCACCAAGCAAATGGTGCCTCCACTCCTCAAACGCCATCTTGATGACCAGAAGCTCCCTTTCTATGACTGTGTAATTCTGTTCACTAGGAGTGAGTTTTTGTGAGAAATAGGCCACAGGGTGTTCTTCGACAGAAATAGGATGCTTCTGTAAGAGAACAGCGCCAACAGCGAAGTTGGAAGCATAAGCCTCAACGATGTAGGGCATCTCATTGTTGGGATGACATAGAACAGGAGCTGTACTGAACGCCGTTTTCAAATTGGCAAAAGCTGCTGATGCCTCTAGATCCCAAAGGAATGGTATCTTGACACTAGTCAAACATGTCAACGGGGCCGTGACACGTGAAAAATGTGGAATGAAGCGCTGATAAAAATGGGCAAATCCCAAGAACCGCTGAAGAGACTTCAAATTGTGAGGTTGTTTCCAGTTTCGGATTGCTTGTACCTTATCAGAATCCATGTGTATTCCTGCATTGCTGATCACGTATCCTAGGAACTCCATATTATTCCGATGAAACGAACATTTTTCAGCCTTGGCGAACAATTGATTTTGTAATAGACGTTGAAGTACTTCTCGGACATGGGAGACATGTTCCTCCAGATTGTCGGAAAAGACCAGGATATCATCCAGATAAACCCAGACCGAGATACCAAACAAGTCGCTGAAGTTGTAGTCCATAAACCATTGGAAGACGGCCGGGGCATTACACAACCCGGAGGGCATTACCCTGTATTCGTAATGCCCAAATGGAGTCTTAAAGGCCGTCTTCCACTCATCGCCCTCTTTAATTCTGACCAGATGGTAGGCTCCACGGAGGTCTAATTTGGTGAAGACTTTGGCTGATCGTAAGGATTCCATGATGTTCCGGATCAAAGGTAATGGATACCTGTCCTTATGGGTGATGTCATTCAATTGGCGATAATCGATACATGGCCGCAAGGTGCCTTCCTTCTTCTTCACAAAAAACAGCGGGAATCCGGCGGGGGATTAGGAAGGTACGATGTATGCTTTCTTAACACAATCGTCAAGGTAGTCCCGGAATACCTGTCTTTTGGACTGAGTCAAGGCATATACCTTCCCATGAGGAATCACTGCACCCGGAATCAGATCAACGGAACAATCAAAAGACCTGTGAGGTGGAAGGGGTATGTCTCCGGGCTCAGAAAACACAGTTCTCAGGTCAGCATACACATGTGGAATATGGGACAAAGAACACAGACCAGATGAGTCCCTACCAGAAGTAAAAGGGGTTGAGGTTGGCGACTCCAAGGACGTACCAGAACTGCAACATTCTTGAAGGCAAAGAGCAGTGGTAAACACTAGAGTGCAGGACTCCCAATTGATCGTGGGATTGTGTCGTAGAAGCCAAGGTAGTCCCAGCACCACTTGATATGAAGGTGACTTGATAACATCGAGAGCTATTCTTTCCTCATGTCCCTCGATTCGTAATAGCATGCCGACCCGATGCAATCGTAAGGGCCGGAAGCTAAAGGAGTACCATCAATAACCTCCACTGGTATTGCAGTTCTTCTGGTAAGCAATGGTATGCCGCTGTTGGTGGTAAATTCCTCATCAATGTAATTACCGTAAGCCCCACAATCCAATAAACCATGGATATCGACTGTCTTATCAAGCCACTTCAAATCGATCTTCAAGATCATCAAGACGGCCGGCTGCATGGGTGGAAGCACAGAACTGGAACAGGAAAGGTCTGGAAGCAAGAAAGTACCTGTCGTAGCCTTTCCAGTGAACGACAGGTCTCCTAGTTTCCCCCTTTCTTGATAGGGCGCAGAGGACAGGTACCCAGACAGTGGCCAGCAGCTCCACAGTATAAACACAGTCGCAGACTTCTCCTGCACTTCTTTTCTTCTTCAGATAAGGGGCCTCTTACTACCACCCAATTGCATAGGCTCTGGAGTAGAATCCGAAGGTGCTGGCATACCAGTTGGTAGAGTCGGCGACCTGGGGTACACCTTCTCAAACCGACGTCTCTCACCTCTTCTCTCGGCCAATCTCTGGTCTATCCGCTATACTTGTTCAATTAGTTTCTGAAGACTTTCAGGTTCAGGAATGTGTAACAACTCGTCCTTGTACTCCTCTCTTAATCCCCGGTGAAACAGGGTCTTCTGTGTTATCTCTGGCCATTGGGAATCAGTTGCCAGTTGACGGAAATGACCGATATAGGTGATTATATCGGTATTGGCCTGTTGAATATCCATAAATTGGTTCTGCGCTGCGGAGGCCAGATTAGGAGACTGGAAAACCTCCAGGAATGCCTTTTCAAAGGCCACAAAATCACTGAGAATGGGACTATTAGTAACAACCAGGGGTGTAGCCCAAGCAAGAGCATTTCCAGACAAGTTGCCCAGTATGTAGTCGATCTTGGCCTTATCATTGTTGAAATGAGTTGATCGGTAGAGGAAACATATCCGACAATGGTTGCAGAATTCACCCACATGTCTGGGATCACCATCAAACTTGATTGGTGCAGTGTGAGCCATGGTGCTTTCGGACTGTGGAATAGCTCCAATGTTCTGTGTCACCATTTGGCGTAATGTTACATTCTCCTGGCGGAGTGCAGTCATCTCAGCAAGAAGAGCTTGAACCTCATTATAAAGACCCTGGTCCTCTTCCATCTCAGAGTCCGAAGAATCCGAAGGCAGGCGTCTCAATCTGTTAAAGATAGTGTCACGTGGGCGCTGCGTACCTGTTTGTCCGGTTGAGGACCTCGAAGAAGATGCCAGGCTGTCAGAAGTCCAGTGGAGATGTGGTGGATGACGTGGGGAACCAGCCCTGCTCCCGCCCGAATGGGGACCGGGTTGGAAGTGAACCAGCTCCCAACGCCACGGGTGTGCTCTCCCCGCTCTCCTGCGTGCATCAGGACAGTGCAAGCACTGACAGGGGAAGCCTCTTTGTAGACAGTTCTGAGTCCACAGTTCTGAGTCCACTGAAGACAAATGGATCCGGATGGTGGAAGAACCGTAGATCAGATGGCAATAGCAGTTGGGCCCACCAAGGTAATGTACCAAGGCAGGAGGAGGCAGAGCAGGCAGGAAGGTAAGGGACAGGAAGATGGAAGATGGAACTGAAGATCCCAAGACCAGCTAAGGAGAACTAAGGGGAACCACCCCAGAACAGGAATGGGATCCGGGACAGAGCAGCGAAAAGGAGGGGGCACCCCTTCCCTAGGTCAAGGAGGAAGGAGAGAAGGTCAGGGCAGCACAACCAACAGGTGGGTACCAGGAGTGAACCAGGAACAAGGAAAAACAGGAATCAGGTAAGGCACAAGGAACTGGCGAAGACATGATCCAAATCAAACCGCGTTGAGAAGCGGTTTTAATAAATGGACGGGCTCCTTATATAGGACAACCAACACCTGGGAGGCTTGGAACGCAAGCTGTGCTGTCTCCCAGGCGTTGGTATGCCCACAGAGAGGCTTGGACCACAGGTCCTTCCAAACCGAGTGCCCTGTGGACCGCGCATGCGCGGAGAGTGGGACACCGCTGCCCGCACGTGCGTGGATCAGCGTGCACAGAGAACCCGGAAGCGCCCGAGACCCAAGACAACCCCGGACCCCCCAGACGGAACCGCGGGTACATCCGCCAGGATGGGGCGTGCCACTTCAGGTAAGGGGACCCCAAGGCAGGCAGCGTGACAGGAGGTGAACGAAGTAAGGGAAGCAAAGGCCCGGGGCGACACATTTTTCTGGAGAAGAATCTCATTAATAGTTGTTAGTCTGTGAGGCTATAATAGTGGTAGGGAAACCACTTGTACTAGAGACTTCCTTTGTTCTTAAGGATTTATTTGATTTATGTTGTTCCCTTTTGTGGGTGAGCCAGAGGAATTGGCTAATAACTGGAGACTTTGTGAAATGTTGACTGGATCCCATTTTCTTAGGGAGATTGGACACTTAGCTGGGAATCCAGATACATAAAGAATGACGGACTAATAGTTCTGTGGTGCTCAAGAGCCCAGAGTATCAAGGCTTCAGTCTTTCCATAGAGGGAAATGTGGGAGAAAAAAACGCTATACTAGCCCTGGTTCAGTAACCAATACTTTACAAGAAGCCTGACAATCTCTGCCAATGACCACTAGTCGAAAGAGAGACACTTCTTAGCACCTAGCATGCCTGAGAAAAAACCCATTTATTAGCTACAAGCAGAAAGGTGTCTGCTCATACCCTGTTAAAACCGCAATAAAGTATGGATTTATCATAACCCTATTCTGTTTGCCTGGTCGTGTTTTCCCCATTACTGTGTGACAATCCTTACATGCCAAATGTCATAAATATATTTTACTGAGTTAAACACTCCCTCCTGAGATCTGTGTGTAGCCTGCAGTTCACAGGTTTGATAGAAGGCAATGTTTATTTATTCATTGGACTTTTATGTGTATAGAGCAAAACAGTGTTTTAAAGCACCACAAGACAAAAGGGAAGGGAGTAAGGTAACAGATAAACAATAATAATAATAATTTATTGTGATTTAGTTTTCATAAAACTTTACACATAAAATATCTTAAATAAGAACATGATTATAGCAAAAATAGGTAATTAACAGAAACATTCGATAAAAAAGAAAAATTTCCAGAGAAAAGGAACAACATTAAATTCTCTCAATATACATATCATTAAGAAAAACCCATATAGAACATCTTTATTTTAAATTCAGATTTACAGTAGTCTCTGTTTAGACATTGGATCAGAGACTGGAACTTGCCGATAAACAATAGGAATTACAATAAATAAAAGAAATAAAGCGGTCCTAATAGGCCTTGTGACATTTGGAGCGTGCAAGTGCAGCGAAATATATGGGGGCGGGGGGGCGGTCGTATAAGTGCTAGAAAGTATGTCAGGGGGAAGTGGGCCTTCTTGGCAAGGTGCAAGCTGTGAGGAATGAAGGAGAGAGAGGAGTCGAAGATGACCCCAAGATTTCTGGCTTCAGTGGAAGGAGAAGAGCCCATAGAGTGCGGCCACAGCGCAGGGGGGGAAGCTGGGAGGGAGGGCAGAGATGTTGTCCTTAATGGTTCTGGAGTAACAGGGAGGAACCTGTTTGGATGAGACCTACTTAGAGTAGACAACTCTAATGACCTCATCTGTTGTGATAGGTGAGAAGGAGGAGCAAGTTGGAGGAGGTGGAGGAGCACCCAAGGGAGGCAAGGGGGCAGAGAGAGGAGGGGAGGAGGGAGAAGGAGAGAGAGAGGTCAGAGTGAAGTGGGTGCCAGAGCAGTGCAGAGAGCTTGCGAAAGAAGAGGTGAGGTAGAGACTGCAGAAGGATTGGGTAGTTCCTTGCAGATTTTGAAGAGTTCTGCCGTCTTGTTAGTGGCTCCAGAGATACAGGCCTGGATGTGGACCCTCTTTTTAGAGTGGATGGACAGACGGTATTGCCTTTGGAGCCGCGGCAGGCCAGTTTGTCAGAGCATGAGGTCTGCCACTTCCGTTCAGCAACTGTACACTTGTTTTTCTGAGCGGCTAGATAGGACTCATACCAGTCGTTACGCTTGGAGGCAGGTTTCAGGTGGATCCTCATGACAGGGGCAAGAATGTCAAGAGTGTTAGTCATCGCAAGATAAAGATTGTCATGGACAGAGTCATGACTCAGCTTTCACTTCTCCTGAGACTAATAAAGGCAAACACATTTTAATTGAGCAATTATAATTTGGAATACTATTCTATGGTGAGCACTTCAGAAAAAGTGCAATTTATATCAACACCTTACTATCATGTTCCTCGTCTGCTAACGAAGTGTAACAGAGTTTATACGCATCATTGCTCTACATGGTTGCATAGTGTCCCATCACCACTCAGGGGCAAAATCACCACAAAAAGTCTGTCAAAGTCTGGCATAAGTCTTGCAAGACAAAACACCATTGAGAGGACAGGAATTGTTACCAGAGTTTTAATCTTACACCATGTGGTTACCTGTCAAGAGGCCTAAAGTCCAGGAGGCAGAATGGTGGGAAGAATGGGGGGGTGCAATTGTAGCCAGAAGAGGATTGGGAATTGGGAAGAGGACTGTGGAGCAAGCAGAGATGACAGGCATGGAATTCGAGGATGAGAGAAATGAGGTGATGAGCTAACATTCTGTAACCAACAAGAGCAGACCATTCAAGTGGGCTGGTGACATAATATCCAGATCTAAAGGCCACTTCAACCCAATGTGATTCCCCCAAATCATAAAGGAAGATCTTCTTTACCAGATGTCATAGAACACCATAGCTTCTGAAATCCCACAGGCTATCCTCCGCAGTTACTCACTCCTTCACCTACCTGTGTTCATCCAGGGTGCAATGAGGTAGGTAGGCCAGCAGTCTTTGTCTGGGGGTAAAGTTGGGTTACTGATAATTGACTGTGGTGGCATGCACAGATGCTTTTAGCTAAATGTGGATGAAGAAGCAAAGTACATCATTCATTAGCCATAGTGGAGTTAGACACCGCTTGCAGGGACACTGTGAATGCCTTTTCTCAAGGTATAATGTGGGGGTACCAAGCAACGTATCTGCAGTTTTTTTTTGTTTTTAGATAGGTGAGGTTTGCAATCCACCATACGGTTTGTTCACATGTTGGTGACAGATTGGGGCAGCTTAATGCACAAGTTACATCAAATCACATAGGGCTCTCACAGAATGTCATACGTGGGGCATATAATACAGTGTGGGTGGCTGTTGCATTCGCATTGATGAATGTATGGCTCCATCATGTCTAAAATTACTTCAACAAAGAGAGAAAGTGTATGCTGTTTTCCTTTTCTTCCTACACATCTTAATTCAAACATGACTTCATCAGTTCCCAGACTAGTTTCATCTGCAAAATCACTTGCTTTTAAAATCACTTCCCACCCTTCCATCTGTTCTCATATTACAAAATGCGTCCAGGTCCTCTTTCTAAAACTAAATGTGCTTGAGAGAGTTAGACCCCCTACCACGCCCTATTATTTTACAGTGCATTCAGATTTCATTTCTTTCCCATAAAGACGTAGGAAAAAACACGGTTTTCTGATGTGCCTTTCTCAAATGTCTTTGTGAACAACAAAGGCCGTTTTTTATTCTGCTGTCTGCTTTTTTGTTAAGTATATACATTAGATCATACAGCACCCACCTTACTTGTCTTTCCCTGATTCACTCTTGTAAAGATACATTTCTTTATTTGTTTCTATCACATTACCTAGTCGGCTGAGTTTACTACTTGTCTATCTCACATGTAAGTGGGAGGTGAACTACAGATTCCAGCTGAATCCAAATGCAGCATCTATGGTCTTGGTTACGATTATACCTCAAAAGATACCTCATGCAGTTCTAATTAAATAGAAAGTTAAATTCATGTTTCTCGAACAGTGGGCCTCATTATAAGTTTACCGGTCCAGTAACAATGATACCGGTAAGCTTGCCAGTACCGTTGTTACCAGACCGCATACTACCAGTTCTACTCATGGGTGCCTTCCCAACCCCCAGGTCTGACCTGACGGCAGTACCGGCACTCGCGGGCCGAGCATGTCGGATGCACCGGCACCATTCACGAATGGTGCTGGTGCATCCGACCTCCCCATCCCCATTGAAACACTTGTGTATAGGCGCGTTACAAATGCCATATCATATCATCATCATACCATTGAGTCCCCCGGGGCTCAAATTGGAATGGCGAGCATTTTTTTGTGGCGCCCGCGAATAGGCAATTACTGGGTCCGGTGGGGCCGTAATGACCCAGTAATTGCCCATTCGTGGGCGCTGGAAAAAGAATGATACCGGTAGCAGCCATGCCGGATTTACCGGCACGGCTACCGCCGGTTTTATAATGAAGCCCAGTGTTTGTGTTTGCTGGCACCTTTGCCATCAGAAAGCACAGGGTGTTAATTTGCTACCCAGGAGGCTTAGCCAATGTGTCCTCCGCTGGGAGCATACAGCATGTCCAGACTGCTTTGCGCCACCTCCTACATGTAACCAGAAGTGTTTGTTAGGAAAAAAATAATAATGGTGGGTTGCTCCTTTGTGGAAATATTGTTTTGTCTTCTACTGTTTGAAATTAGCATTGATCAGATCAGGAGTATTTCTGGTAAACCCCCTAAACACTACACACATCCCCTAATGCTAAAGTCACGCATTTATTTAGTATGCAGTACGTTGGTGACTTATATACCACAACCCTAACTGGCAAGCAGCAGTGGACTGTACAAGTAAAGGATTGGGTATATTAGATGCGATATGGGGAAGGTAAGGATGTGCACATCACTGTCAATAACCTGTCCATAGAGGGTGTAGAGTTCTATGAAGATCATGGTCTTCAGTTGCTCCCTTAAGATCCGGAGAGAGGGTGGCCATCAGTCTGATGTTCGTAGGCATGTTGTTTTAGAGTGTGGTAATATGGCATGTTCTTCTCTAGCATTTCTTGGCTTCCAACCTGGGGAGGTCTTGCCAACTGTTGTTGTTTTGGCCCCCTGGGATAGTGAATTTTGCAGCCAGGTAAGAGGGTGTGTTTGTCATCAGTGCTATGTAGGTAATGGAAGCCATCTTGAAGGTGATGCTGTCTTGGATGTCTAGCCAGTGAAGTTCTGTGTTTGTGGAGATGATGCGCTCAAGTTTCTTCAGTCCTGCAATTGATGGGCTGTAGTGTTCCAGCTTTCAGCAAAGCCAGGGTTTTGACTGGAGCAGCCGCAAGGAGGGCTTTGCAATAATCCAGGTGTAACAGCATTGAGGCTTGGACAGTGATTCCAAAGTCTGAGATGGGATTGAGAGAATGTTTTTGGTGAGTAGTGAGGGCTATTACAAGGCTGCCTGCAGCTCCATTGTGAAACCGTCTATCTGTCTTTGTTGGGTTAAGTTTTAGGAAGGCCCTTGACATATACGCTTCAATAAGAGAGAGGCAGTGTTTTATCTGGTTAATGTTAACCTCAGGTAGAGCTATGTGTTATCAGCATACTGATGGATGTTGATGTTGATGTCATCAATGAATGCCTACAGTAGCTCCCCTTTCAATGTGTATGTGTAGATGTTAGTTTTTTGTGGCACTTCACATGCCACCAGGTGTTGTTTGGAACTGCAGGTGCTCTTCTGGATGATCTGGTGTGTACTAGTGAGGTTGGAATCAATCCAGAGAGGGACTCAGAAATGAAATCCCATGCAGGAGGACACAGGGTTGAGCAGTGCTTTGTGGTTGACCATGCCAAATGAGGTCAAGCAGTACAGCAAGTCAAGAACCGTTTGTCCATGTTGAAGGGTGCATTATTGATGACCTGGATAGTGCTGGTCTGCGTGCTGTATCTAGGTCAGAAGCAAGATTGGCTGTCTTGAAGGATATTGTGTTAGTGATCCATTGATGCCGTTGGAAGGTGACAGTCCTCTGAATGATCTCTGCCATGAAGTATATAATGGGTAGTAGAGTGGTAGTTAATTATATCATCTGGATAGATTGCGGGCTTCTTTAGCAGAGGGAGGATTTTACCTGTTTTAGTGCTTTGTGGAAGATGCCTTGTGTGAGTGGGGCACATTTAAGAATGCCAGTCTGCATCTCTACAACTTTAACGAACATTCTGTATTGACTCTACTTGATAGCAAGAGATTTAAAGGAGTACTTGGTAGAAGAATGAAATTCAAGGATTGCACCCCCCTGTAGGATATACAGGGTTGATTCTATATTTCAAACCATATCAGAATTGTTGGCTCTATGGGTCCAGTCTGTATGTATTTGTATTTTGCATAGCACCAACCTAGAAATTCCATGAAGATGAGGGTTTTCACTTCTTTCCTGAACGCAGGAGCATTGGAGATGTTGTGGAATGTATTGACCCACTCCGCTATGCTATGCGGCATCACCCTGCCAGTTGTGGGGAAAGAAACAGCAACAATGGTGGCAAAACCCTTGTGCGTGCCAAAAACCTACAGAAACCTACAAGAACCGTGTGCTACAGCACACAAAAAGAGGGATGCACAATCTGCCACCCATGGTGGATGTGCGGGGGAATAGAGCACACCCTGCAGAAAAGGTGCCAGTGGGCTCCATGACCAGCAAACAGAGTGCAGAGAAAAAAGCAGCACTTTGCAAGGGAAATCCAAAAATGTGCCTACAATTGTAATTTGCTTTGTTGCCCAAAAACTCTAAAATGCCTATAACACAACATTTTCAACATTCACAACCTTGCCTGGTGCTACATTTCATGTATCAAATGAAACATTGTGAAACATACAAAGTCTGAAAAACTGACAGCCTCTATGCCAAAATCTGGGTGTAGTACCAGGGGCTGCCTGAATTACAGCTGTCAGAGGAGTACTAAGGCAGCTTTAAAATGACCTCAAACTCAAAAGTCTGCTGAATTAACAAACATAAACAGGATTGTTGCCAAAAAGGAATACAGATTTTAGTTGTTTTTGATTCCACAGATTTTAAGGCTAAGGAAGAAATGTATTTGTATGTGATGCAACAAATGTTGGTTTTGTTAAGTTTAAGAAGTAATTAGTTTGGCTGAAGTTGAAAAAAACTGGGAAAGCAGGTTTTTTTTTAGAAGGAGGGCCTTCCCCTCAGCAGAAACTCACGGGGAGGTGTTAATTGCAGGTTTGGAACAGCATCTGGTCTACAGAGAGCAAAGGAAGAATGACAAGCTGCAGATCAGGAAACTAGAAGTGTGAAGAGGGTCGCAAATGGCCTCTGGAAGGAGCTTCCCCCAAGGAGGGGGATGCCCCTGGACTGCAGGGAGACAAAGAGAGGCGGAGCCAAGTGACCATCTGTCACTAAACATGAACAAAGAACACTTTTTTTTTTTTATAACTTGCTATTCAAAATGGTGAAAAATATAAAAATGACAGAGTTGTTCATTTAATTTCTGGCTGCACGTGTGAAGAGATGTCAGAACTGCGTGACATGTTCTGGACAGGAATGGCAAGATATGTGATCTTATGCAAAATGTATTACTGTTAGAATTGTGAAAATGTACACGCATTTCCCCATGTTAAACACACACACTTGTGGAAATTTGCAGAAAAATTGGAAAGTGTGTTCATAGTGAAAAGGGCAACATTCTGTAGAAAGCAGACACAAGATCCCACAGCTACGGGTTTTTGAGGAATACCTGCTATGTAAAATATACAATCTGTATATGTGATTTTTATAGAGGTTGCAAATGTGTAAATATGTATTTTGACAAAATTAGACTTTGTGTTCCAGTGGCTAGGGGTGGATTCTCAGCATCATAAAATTACACCATAAAGATGACATTCTGGGGGTAATTCCTAGAATTTGGTGCACAAGTGGCGCACCCGGCTGGCGCACAGAGTGCGCGTGCAGCAGTCTGCGCCAGCCGCGTGCGCCAAAACCCATTTCAGAACACAGCGTATTCATGGATTTCAACATCCATAATCAGCCTTGGTGCAGAGCGGCGCAGCGACCTTGCAACAGCGCCAGTAACGCCACCAACCCCACCCGTGCACCAAAAACATCACACAAATCCCCTACATGGCGCAAAGGCCAGTGGACCAGCATACAGCCCCCCAACCACGAAAATGCATGCAACTATATACAATGGAAGTCCAAATGGTCCTTGATCCACAAACAAAAGGAAACCTACAAAAATGTCCTATGAAGAAAAAAACTATATACACGAAGTGGAGCAATGTCCATGAACTCCAAAATAAAAGAAAAAACAAAGGAAACCTAACACTAATGAACTATGTACAATGGCGGCGGGCAAGTCCAACGGCTCACTTGTTGATGTTCCGGGCCAGGGCATCATCGAACTCCATGTCGATGTCCCAGAGGCGGGCCTCTTCCCTGGCCTTGAGGTCTCGCAGGTTTGCAGTCATGGACTGTTCCAACTCCCTGCAAGTTGCCTCGAGGCACTCAGCCCGCCTCAATGCCCTGCGCATGGAGTTCTCTGCCCTGACCATAATGAGCCATGCCTCCTCCGCCTGCCGCTGCTCTGCATCTATCCGCTGGCCCAACCGCTGCCACACGGAAGACACTCCCAATCAAGGGTCCTCCTGCCCCCCGGCCGATGCCTGCCCGTCTGATGTTGAAGGCCCTGAGCCATCATGGCTCCCACCATGAGCCTGCTGCTGCCGTGTATGTGCCCTGCTGGTCGATGCCTGCACGTCCTCCTCTTCCTGCGGTCTAGTTGTTGGGGGGGCCACTCCTGCTGGACCTCTGACTCCTGACTGTGGCAGGGATGTGTCCTCCACCAGCCTGGCCGCTGGTTCAGGGGCAGCTCCACAGGGTTCCCAGGTGATACTTGGGCAGGAAGATGGCACGGAGGATGACTGGCGCATAGGGGGTTCAGTTGAGGAGGGGGTCGCTAGAAGATCCAGCACATGGAGGAACCTAGCCTGGGTGACCTGTCCTAGCAGGCTGACACGGTCAATGAGGTATTCGAAATGACGTGCATTGTCCTCACGAGAACCCAGCACGTCATTTCGAATACCACGTTGACGCAACACCACCCCAGCTAAAACAAGCTCAACCCGGTCCCAGATTGCCACATCTGCAGGGAGAAGAAGGACAGTTGTTGTTCACGCATCCCCTCCCTGAAAACGGGTCTGGACAAAGGCATCCGTGCTGGTGCGGGATGATGCAGTCACAGGATCGGGGACAGGATTACACACAGGCACCTCTGCGGTGGCCTGTGCTGCCTCCTGTCCCTGCCCCTGCACTGCACCACTAGCACCAGTTGAATGCCCCCCTCCAGGCCCCGTGCATGGGCCTTCCACGGCCTCCTCCTCAACTAAACACCCCACCAACCTGGATGACTACGTGCCATCTTCCTCCATAGGCCCCTGTGGGGGCTCAGCTGCACTTACTGCTGCCGAGGACTCCACCTCCAACCTCCACCTCTTGGACCTTCCCTCAGCAGCTGCGGCCAGAGACGCGGCACCAGACTCTTCACTCCCGGAAGAGATGACAACGTGGTAGGAGAGCTGGGCCTTGAGTCTCCGGCTGGCAGTGGGATCCCTGCCTCTGTGCTCCACAGCACCATCTCCGCTCTCTTCATCAGTTGATGCTGCAGACAGGGAGAGACAGAACACAGGCATCAGGGCACTGTACAATGGTCAGATACACATGTCAAAGTTGCACATGAGCGGCAGTGTCAAACTTCACAGATGCCATCACACTCCCCAACACTCATATCATTTGAACCCGCACACATGCAGAATTTGACAGGAATCATGCAGCAGGCAGCAGCATCCATCCGCACACAACAGCATGAACATCCAAAGGTTGGCATGATGTCACAAGCAACATGGGGAGTGCCGAACACATGCACATGTGCCAACAGACAGACATGCATCTGTACATATCCACGACCTGTCACAGTGCAATCATCGCCAACTAAGTCACATCTGCCAATGAGGTTCAGACATGTCTGTGTCACATGCATCCATGGCGTATCACAGTCGCACACATGTCAAACACACACACGCACATGTATGCCATGCACATACATGAAGGTGGAACAAGGATCCATGTGTCACACCCCAACCATGCCATAGTACATACACAGAAATGCTAACATGTGTGCATCCCCACATGCATTCGTGCATCATGTATTTGAACACATGTACAATTGATGTGCATCACACATGACAGGACTCACATGCAGCACGGTCATGCCCCTGCACATACACATCCATACATGGGCCTTTTCAGACATATGTCCAAGCTGCGTACTCCTGGCACACCTCAACATGCACTGCATCCAATAAGTACGCATGGACACTTACCGCTCGACTCCGGACTGCTCTGCCTCTTGAGGATCTGGCGGTGAAGTGCTGGGCGTACACCTTCCAGGACCCTCATGTTGCCGGTGGTAAGGTGGACCCGGCGCCTCACTGCTCCCACTGCTTCCAAGAGGCGCCGGGCTTTCCTGAGGCTGCTAGACCTGAAGTCCTCCCAGCGCTTCCGGACGTGTTGTATGTCGCAGACTGCCACCCCCTCCATGTTAATGGCAGCCACAATGTCCTTCCAGATCCCCTCACATCCATCCTTGCCGGCACGTCTTCTTCCGTAGAGGGCATCATAATGCCCCAGGACTTGCTCCACCAGGATACCAACTTCTGCACCACTGAAGCTGGTAGGCCTCTGCCTCTCTGGCTGGGGGTTGCCAGTGGTGTCTGATGGTGTTTCCCCCGACATGGCAACCCCCGAGGCAGGTGTGGGTGGGCAACTGGGTCCTGGGGCTGGGCTGTAGAGCGATGGAACTTCAGTCGGGAGTCTTCTGTTCCAGCAGGGGTGGTCACAGCAACTGGACCCCTGCAGATGGCTGATGTGCAGGCACCAAACGGCAGGGCATGTGGTCAGCAGGCAGCAGCAGATGGCAGGTGGGAGTCTGCTGCGGACTCTGGGGGGCAGGAAAATGGCCTTCTGGGCATGAGGTGGTCTTCTGTGTGTTGTTGCGTGGCCAGCTTGATGTGGAATGATTTGGCACATGAAAAAACAGCACGTCAGCGTGTAATTCGAGGAAAGGCCCTTACCGTGTAAGCGCGTATGTGACGTGATACACGTGGGCGTTTCCCTTGTCACAAGTGCATGGTGATTCGGCACGTGCAAAATAATCACATCCGTGTGTGGATGCGTGTGATCCGAGGAAAGGCCTTTAGCGTGTAAGTGACGTTACGTGCACGGGTGTTGCCTTCAGCACGGGTTAAAGGTGAGCGCGGGCCAAAAAAACACTGTACGTGCTGTTCGTGGAGCCTGACATGTGTGTTTACTCTGCTGGAATCACATGCAATTACTTCACAGCGTCAGAAGTCCGTACCTCTTCTTTTGGTGGGTTGTTGGCTACACGCACAGGCACGTGTGTTTTTGGGGGTTTTTTTCCACGCAAGGCAGGCGGTGAGTCGCGTACGCTTTTTTCCCACTGTGGTTCCCCCTGTGCATGCGTACCGTTTAGAGGTCATAGTAGCCAGCGTGTTCCACGGTTATGTGTTTTTTGTGTTCCTGGGTGCCACACCATACTTCTGGAGGTAATATTCATGCACCTGGGCTACCGGGGTTGCATGCACATTTTTTTTTCCATTTTCCTGTTCTTATATTGTTTTTTTGTATTTTTAGATTTTTTGAATTTTTTTTTTTGGGGTGCCTGAGCGTTGCATGACCCGTCATTTTTCCCCAGGGGTCACAGACAGCCTTGCAGGGGCACTGGAGTACCTATTCCATCAAGTACCCTGCCCCCTTCTAGCCAATTGCCCAGGACAATTGTTGAGTGAACCTCCCATAGCCCATTTTCCATTGTTGCCATGGTTGGGAGGCCACCAAAGGCTAAGGGCGGCAAAGCTGGGCGTCCTTCCAGGGCTGGACGTGGTCAGGCACGTGGACATGGAGACCAGGGAGGACAGGGAGTCCAGGGTGGCTACAGGGGGAGAAGAGGCCTTGGATGCCCCTCTGGGACGGGATGCCCAGCCATGTGCTGGTGCAGACATGCCACCACCCCCTGTGGTTCCTGGTGATGCAGCTGTTGCATCACAACCTGGTGCCCATATCACCCAACAGCATTTACATCTGCTGTCACGGGCCCACCGGTGGTGGTGGCTGCAGGTGCAGCTGTGGACCCCTCCACCCGGGCTCTGGGTCAGGCAGCGCATGTTGCGTTGTGTGACGAGGACTCCCAGGACGATTTCCATCTTGTCCGGAGGTTGGGCTCATGTGCGTCCACTGTGGCTGTAACTGTGGCACACATATCTGGGGCAGTTATGACATCTGCTGCCCCAAGCAGCCAGGTGGTGGTAACTGCATGTGCAGATGCAGCCAACACTACCCCGGCAGTGACTCAGACCCAAGCCAGACCTTCTGTCCTCATACCAACACCCACTGCCTTGGTCCATTCCACCAGCACCACTGCCCCCACTGATCAGGGCCACATTGCCCCCTCAGGGTTAGTACCACCGTCCAAATGGAGGAAGCGTGCTCCTGCACAAGAGGCTCGGACCCCAGACACGGCTCCAGCTCTGGCACGTCAAGGAAGAAGCCTTTCTGCAATCAGGAACTGGACTTCCTTGTGGACTACGTATCGGAACACCAATGCGTTATACTTGTGGGCCCGCAGTGCCATACAATGCATCACCAGAGTTGGGTCCACTGGCAGCATGTTGCGGATGGTGTGACATCCATGGGATTCCAGGTGTGCACAACCCAGGACTGCTAGAAGCGCTGGAATGACCTCAGACGCAGTGCTAAGCAAAAGCATGCCTCCAATTACACCATGTCTCTGGTGACTGGTGGTGGCCCACCACCAGAGGAGGATGAACTCACTCAGCATGAGGAGATCGTTTCAGAGTTCATCCCGGAAGAACAAATCCGTGGAGTGGGAAAGAGGATGGATTATGATGCATCATCTGGTGAGTATTGATGCGTGTAACTCAATGACATGTGTGTTTGGCATGTGTGACCTGCCCAGCTTCAAGTTGGCTCTTTCCTATCTTCAATCTCCCTCACCATTTGTGTTGTTCACCAGGGGTCTGACCTCTCAGCCCCAATTCATGGAGAGCACGTGGCAGCTCTTGACTACTGCATTATCATTTTTTTGTACAATTTCCGGTGCTATGGTGATGACAACCAACTCATTTCCTGACTGACCTTGGCCACCTCTTGTCCCTCCCTTATTTATGATAGCCTGATTGCCATTTGCTTTTGGTGTACTACCAACAGTCTTTGTCGAAATGCCAGCAAGACTGGCATACTCCTCATCGATACACCTTTGCCATCCTTTGCCATCAATCTCTGGCCAGCCCCACTTGGCCCTCCTCCTACCTCCACCTGCAAGGCCAAGAAACTCAGGGTCACCTTTGACTCAACACATCCCTTTTACACACACATTTGTGACCTATCTTGAGATGGATAAACTTCTTGCTCCACCGCCTCAAGGGTACTGTGCCTTTCCTAACATTCTCCTACATGCTCACAGTCTGTCAAGCTGTGGTTTACGCAAGGTTGGGGTACTGTGACAGTCTCTTTCAATATTCAACCTGCCTCCACCCTCCGCCACTAATCCAGTACAGGACTGCAAGACTTGTCCTTGGCCTCAAGCCCTGGGATCCCATCTTTCCAGCTCTGTGACCCCTTCATTGGCTACCAGTGGATGCAAGGATGTTACTTCAGACCCTCCGCATTGTGCACAAGGTTTTTTTGGGACTGGGTAGAAAATACCTTCAACAATCCCTCTACCAATTCCTCCCCTCTTGAGTCCTTTGCTCCTCTACCCCACACTCCCTCAAGGTCAGTCATTAATTTAATAAATAAGGTAGGATCAGATCTGTGTGTACAGCTGGGAGCTCACTTTTGAACAGCCAACTGGCCACGTTGAATCTTGAGGAGAGATATATCTGCTTCTGGAAGTACCTCAACACCTTCCTACTTGCTCCTGCATTAGCCCCTCCTCTACCCAGCTGAACAGTTTCCTCTGTTGGCACTATGCCCCTGCACACACTCTGTCCATCGGATCAGGTACCTGCTCACCCTGCCTCCCTGCTGCACTGCCTATAGGCCTCCCATATCAATGGGTCCAGTGCGTGTCCCCATACAGTCCAGCACTCTTTGTCTGCACTCATCAGATTTGCCCTGTCCAAATTATCTTGCACTTGCCACTTGCTGGCTGCACTACCACTTTTTGAATGGACATTCTATCATTGCACTTCATTTTCCTTCTTTGGTCTCCTCTGTTTGGCACGTTCCCCTTCTGCCCCTTCCTGGGTCTTCAACCCTTTATCCCTTCTCCATGCACCAGCGTGTTCTGTATGTGACTGTGCCCAGTATGATAGTTGTTTTGAATTCCTTTTCTCCCTTGTTCCCCTCCCTTTGCTTGTTTGCGCTCTGAGCCACTTGTGTACGAGTGCAATCTTGATGAGATGTCACATCATGTCATACGCATCCTTTGTCCTTGGTGCAGTGTGGTTCACTCTGAGTGTGCTGATGGCAGTGGCTCCCATTGCACATATGTGCAGGATCATGTTACATGTGCATTCCATGTATGCGCCTAGGTGTCCTTGACCACCTGCTCATTGTTGTATTTGTCCAGGATGATCCAAGTGTCATCTCATTTGAACAGCCATGTCATGCTCACTGTAGGTCTGTGTGTCATCACACACGACTTTAGGCTGTGCACATCTGTATACTGGCCATGGCTCCCCCAGTTACAGGCCCATGACCACTTTTCAACTGGTGTTGTCTTCTACATGCATGGATGTACTATGGACGGTTCCTCACCACTCTTCCATCATGCCCCCTTCTCATTGGCTGTAGTGACATTTGACTGACGAAATGCAATAAAACCACGCCTACACTGTATGGCAATGCACAGTTCTGCGTGGAACATGTCATTGCCATGCAGTGCCTCTCTGCTATTGGCCAGAGGGCGGGTGATTCACGGAAACCATGCTACCTGGTGCATGACATTTGCACATGATGGCTGCAATTGCTGTTACACTGCCATAATGTTTGAATATTGTCATCACAACATAAGTCTTGATGTTGTAAGTTGAGGGGCTACACATGCACTGCAACGCACACACCCACTCCTGTGCCAAGTTAAGCCCTTCAACGTGCAATCATGATGGTGCTGTGTGATGTTGACCTGACATGTATGTACCCATGTCCCTCCTCTCACAGTATGGAAATGCACTAGTGTAGGTGCCTCCTATGACACATGTACTATGTATAGTTGATTGTAGTTGAGTGCTGCACATGAGCATGCATGTTACATGTATAATGGTGTGTGTGGTTACATTTCTAGCTGTGTCTATTTGTGTGTTAACACATGCTTATGCTAGGTGCTGACTATTTGTTCCCATCTCTCATTTTGGCATTGGATATATGCCTTCTAGAGGTTGTGTATGATGCAGGTGATGGGCAACATGCAATACATGTGTTGCATTCACATTTTGCACACATCCTTTTCTGCTTTTGGGATGGCCCTGCATTGCAATGCCACTGGATGCATGTTGGGGTTTGAATTGCCTGTGACATGGCTGTTTCATTATTTGGCTGTCAATGTTGTGAACTGTATGTGTGTGGTATGTGCTACTGACATGCGTGTTCTTGTTTCTTTTCTTTATGTTGCAGGTGATGACGCACTGGCGGCAGAGGATGAAGATGTCATCCGAGACACAGTAGTGAGTTCACATGACCAACCAAGCACCAGTGGTGGTCGTAGGTTGGCAGCCCACGAGAACCCACAGGTGCTCCAGGCCATCGTGTCCAGAGCTGACTCTGAGTCAGGCTCTGATGTATCCTCTGACCACTATGTTGAGCGGATCTGCATCATGACGTGTCGTCGCTGGTAGGTGATCCTGTGTTGGATGGTCTTCTGTCTGCAACACCTGCAGTAGGGGGACAGGCAGGGTTGGAATGTCCGCGTTTGGTGGTTACGGGTGCACGGTCACACTCGACACCAGTTGGACATGTTCCTGGGGCATCAGGTCGACAGAGGGATGCAGTCCTGCAGCCATGGGCGGCACCAACCCAGCAAGGACCATCACTCCTTGGGCCCAGCAGGTGTGGGGTGCGGCAATGCGCTGGCCATGTGCCACCAGGGTCAACTGAGTGGGAGCATTCCATGATTGCCATAGCACAGCAACAGGGGGGAGCAGTTGAGATGATTGCTCAAGGTATGGAAAGTGTGGCCCATTCCATCCTTCCCTCTTTAAGGCAAATGGTGCTCCATCAGCGGGCTATGCAGTCCACATGCCGCTCACTCAGGCTGGGCATGACGGCGTATGACAGGGCGCGCGGTGTAACGCTCACCTGATTCTCGCAGAGGCGCTGGTCTTGACTGGGCGACTACCGTATCTTCAAAGGTGATGTGTAGCACCCAGTTGGCTCTTTGGGCTGGACCTCTGTGCACTGTATGCCTGACGTGTAGAGTAAGATGTCTGCAGATAGAAAATAAGGGGTTAATGAACTGGGGTTATTGGGGTGTCCCTATCTCTTTCCTCTTCTCCTCTCCTGTAGACCCCCAAAGGTTAACGCTCTCACCTTAGGTAAGTGAATGCCGAGCTCTCCATCTGCCTCGGGGCAGGGTGCTATAACCAGTTTCTTCACTGGATAGGTAGCGCAGGCCTCTTGACTTCAGAGGACTGCTGTCCGTCGTTTACTGCACGAACGGTAAGTTTCGAGTCATTCAAATGTCTGTAAAGTCTTTAGTAATGATGTCTCTTGTTTTGCAGGGTTCCGGCGATGGCGGATGACTGGCTGAAGTGAGTTGAAGATGGAGCCCGTGTGATGAATAGAAGCGCCTGGAAGCACGTAAGTAAGCGCTTGTTGCCTGCTTCACGATGCGCTCTAACTGTCTTTTTATTTTGCAGGAACGAGTTCGGAGCGGCTGCAGGGTGCCGGAATACCCACTGGATTAAATGTGGAAAGGAGTAATGGCACGTGAGTATTAAAGTTCCCCAATGTCTTAAACGCACCTTGTTTTGTCTTTCAGATGCGGGATGCAGCGCCGAAGGCCTCCGGAGCGTGCGAAGAGTTGGTAAGCTTTTGTCTTTCAGATGCCGGAATGCAGTGTGAAGACCTCCGGAGCGCACAAAGAGTAGGTAAGCCTTTGCCTTTCAGATGCCGGAATGCTAACCTGTTCTTCCTTGTCTTTATAGGTGTTGCTGAAGACTGGATTCAGGATGGTAAGCCTTTGCCTTTCAGATGCCGGAATGCTAACCTGTTCTTTCTTGTCTTTATAGGTGTTGCTGAAGACTGGATTCAGGATGGTAAGCCTTTTTCCTTAGGCCCAGGACCGGATGCAGAAGACACGATGAGCGTTCTGCTGCAGAGGTTGCAGAATAACGCAAAGCAAGATTCGTCCACCGGGTGTGGTTTAAATAGCCTCCTGTAGTGCTTCGGTGTCTCCTTCCACAGCCACGCCTAAGTAAGAAAAGAGTTCCTGCTTTCCAGAAGAGTTCCAGTGTTCTGAATCTAGGGAGTGGCTCCAGCCCCACCCAACAGGAAAAGTAGTTCGAAACAGAAGGGGATCAGAGGCTCAACTGGCAGGCAAGTAAGCAGCATGGTCTGCTGCAGGTAAGTCCACCCAAGCATTATGAGCCCGGCGCTTCCAGCGCTGGGACTGGGCATATTTATGAGCCTGGTGCCACTGGCGCCAGGACTGGGTCCAAAAGGTCCCAACTGGGACTGGTTGGCACTCGGAACCTGGGTTATGGATCTGCTTCCAAGGGAGTTGGGAAAACCCTGACCTTTTGGAAGCAGAGATCATGACAGTACCCCCCCTCAAGGCCCCTCCCAAACCGGGCTTCTCTGGGGGTTTTGGCTTGTCAGGAAATGTTCGGTGAAATCTTTTGATTAGGTGAGGAGCGTGGACATATTCAGAAGGTTCCCAGGATCTCTCTTGGGGGCCGTAGCCTTTCCAGTCAATTAGGTAGAATAGTTTAGATTTGGAGATCTTGGAGTCCAGAATGCTTTTGACTTCAAACTCGAGTTCTCCATCAACTAGGATAGGTTTTGGAGATTTGGTTAGTCGGGTTTGAGGTTGCACGGGTTTTAATAGAGAGACGTGGAAGACCGGATGTATCTTCATGTGCGGGGGCAAGTCCAACTTGACCGCTACTGGGTTTACTATGGTAGTGATGGAATAGGGACCAAGGTATCTTGGGTTGAATGTGCGTGGCCCTTTTAGAGATAGATATTTGGTGGATAACCAGACTTGATCCCCTACTTGATAGTGAGGGGCTTCCTTCCGATGTTGATCTGCTCCTTTCTTGTATTGTTCTTTTGCCCTTTGAAGGTGAGAAACAGCTTCCTTAAAGGCTTGGGTGATTGTAGAATGCAGGTAGTCTACTGCTGGTGTTTCAAGATCTTGGAGGGGATCCAACTCCGAGGTTCGAGGGTGACTGCCGTACAAAAGAAAAAACGGGGTTTTCCCAGTTCCCGAATGGACAGAGTTATTGTAGGCATATTCGGCTATCCAAAGGATATCTTTCCAAGTTTTTTCAGTTTGTTGCAGCATGCAGCGTAAATACTGTTCCAGAGTTTGATTGGTCCTCTCGGTTTGTCCGTCGGTCTGAGGGTGGTGACTGGTCGATAGTCTCACATCAATTTGAACCGACCGACAGCAACTTCGCCAAAAATGAGAAATAAATTGACTACCTCGATCCGAAATTAGAACCGAAGGAAAACCGTGCAGTCGGACGATGTTTTCGAGAAATTCTCGGGCCAGAGTTGCTGCTGTTGGCAAGCCTTTGAGCGGAATGAAATGCGCCATCTTGGAGAATAAGTCCACGATTACTAGAATCGTATTGTATCCGGAGCATGGAGGTAGATCGGTGATGAAGTCCATAGAAAGCGTATGCCAAGGGCGAGGTGGGATGTCAATAGTGCGTAAGAGGCCTGCTGGTCTTTCCTTTTGACTCTTGTTTTGGGCGCATACTCCACAGGACATTATAAAGTCTCTGATATCTTTCTTCCAAGACGGCCACCAGAAGTAGCGCTTGATCTTTTCTGAGGTCTTGGCCATACCGGGATGACCTTCCATTAAAGAGTCGTGATAACAAGAGATTACTTTTTTCTGTAAATCTGTGCTGGGTAGGTATAATCGTTCTTGGAAATACAATAAGTTGTCCTTTACTGCAAAGTCCTTTCCCTGCAGATGCCAATTCTGTATGTCTGCTGGAGTTACAAGTTGCCTGGCTTTATCCTTAACTTCCTCTATGGATTCGGTGGCGATTACACCCAGAATTCTTTGTTCGGGAATGATTGGTACAGGTTTAGGGTTGATCAAGTGTTCTTCCACTCCCATCCGAGAAAGGGCATCAGCTTTACCGTTCTTTGTACCAGGTCGATAGGTAATTATGAAGTCAAACTCGGCAAAGAATAATGCCCAACGGAGTTGTCTAGAGGATTGGGCTTTTGCGGTTTTCAAATATTGCAGGTTTCGGTGATCCGTAATCACAGTAACAGTGTGTCGGGCCCCCAGCAGATAATGCCGCCAAGCCTTAAAGGCAGACTTGATAGCCAGAAGTTCCTTGTCAGTAATCGTGTAATTGATTTCAGGAGGCGAGAATTTGCGGGACCAAAATGCCACGGGATGCAACTGATTGGTTACCGGGTCCTTTTGTGATAGAACTGCCCCCATGGCAAGGCTTGAAGCATCAGTTTCCACGATGTAGGGGAGTTCGGGGCGAGGGTGTTTTAAGATTGGTGCAGAGATAAATTTAGTCTTCAAATCCTGGAAAGCTTGTTCCGCCTCGGTAGACCATTCAAAACGTTTGTTTTTCTTTAACAAGGCAGTGATGGGCTGGACTATTCGAGAGAATTCGGGGATAAACCTGCGGTAAAAGTTAGCGAAGCCTAACATGCTTTGCACACCTTTTACGGAGGATGGTGATGGCCATTTGAGAACTGCATCGACCTTCTTTGAATCCATACGCACTCCGCCAGGTGATAATATGAATCCCAAGAATTCAACTTCAGTCACGTTGAAAACACATTTTTCCAATTTAGCGAAAAGTTTGTGTTGACGCAATCTTTCGAGGACCATTTTCACGTGTTTCCGATGTTCAGATTCCGATGAAGAATAAACGAGGATGTCGTCAATGTAAACAACAACACATACATCTATGAGCTCTCTGAGGACATCGTTCATAAAATATTGAAAGGCGGCCGGGGCATTGCAAAGTCCGAAGGGCATGACCTGATATTCAAATAGCCCATACTTGGTGCGGAAGGCCGTTTTCCATTCATCGCCCTCTTTTACTCGTACCAAGTGGTAAGCTCCTCTAAGATCAAGCTTGGTATATATGCATGCTTTTCTGACTTGGTCCAGGAGTTCAGGGATCAAAGGTAACGGATATCTATTCTTAACGGTGATCTGGTTCAGGGAGCGATAATCGATACAAGTTCTAAGGTCTCCTTCCTTTTTTGGAACAAAGAACAAAGCTGAAGAAGCAGGGGACTTGGAAGGACGAATAAACCCATTTGCCAGGTATTGATCCAGGTATTGTCGAAGGTGAAGGTTCTCAGGCTCGGTGAGGGCATACATTCTACTACAAGGAGGAGTAGATCCAGGTATCAGGTCTATCTGGCAGTCATAAGACCTATGAGGAGGTAGAGAGTTAGCCTGATCCTTCCGGAAAACATCTTGGTATTCTAGGTATTCGGGAGGTAACTGGGGAGTCTCTGAAGAAATTGCGGCCAGTGCAACACCAGGTGGAGGGTGACAAGTAGAGACACATTCTGGAAACTGGACCGTTCTTGCTCGCCAATCGATCAGAGGATTGTGTTTCTCTAACCAAGGTATTCCTAGAATAATCTGAAACTGAGGGGCCTTGATCACATCGAACACGATCTTCTCATGGTGTCCATCTTGACTTACTAGCGTCACCTCTTGAGTGGTATGCGTTACTGGCCCGGAGGCTATCTCCGTACCATCCACCGTAGTAATGACGTCCTTTACAGCCTTGGGACAAAGAGTTAGATTCATCCTCAAAACCATTTCATGATCCACATAATTGCTGATGGCACCGCTGTCGACATAAGCTTCAATTGCATGTAATCGATCCGGATTATCAGGGCTAATGAGGACCATCGGTATCACGAAATGCGAGGTCACGGAACTGGTTTTCACGCTCGGCAAGAGGACCTCTATTCTTGTCGGGCGAGGTCGTTTCCCTGCTCAGAGTTTGTAACTTTGGTAACTGCAGCTCCTACTGCCTTCTTGGCAGGTTTCACCGGACAGTCTCGAAGAATGTGTCCTGAGTTTCCGCAATATAAGCATAATTGCAACTGTTTCCTCCTTTCCCGCTCCCTTTGTGTTAGAGGACCTTTCAGACCCCCTATTTGCATGGGTTCCCCGGAGTCTACTCCTTTGGAAGGAGTTGGCGGTTTGGAAAATACTCGAGCATCAAACTTGGAACGATCGGCCTTCCTGTTCTGCAGCCTGTGATCTATTTGAACGACCAAGTCTATATAATCCGAACAGTCTTGTGGGGGATTCACTACTTGGGCTAAAACGTCTTTGAGCTCTCCACGTAGACCTCTATAAAACAGCGTAATCCTTTTGTCCTCAGGCCATTGAGTTTCCACTATTAGTCTATTGAAAGATGCAATATAAGCCAAAAGGTCTTGATTACCCTGTTGCAACGAAAGAAGCTCATTGTCCAAGGCCTGCCCCTGTGAATGTCTTGCGAACAGTTTTTCCATACTAAGCTGAAAGGCTTGAAAATCATGGAGAACCGGATCATCTTGATTAACTAGAGGGATCGACCAGTCTGCCGCATTGCCACTAAGGTACGAAAGTACAAAAGCTACTTTTGCTTGATCAGTTGGAAAGGCTGCTGGCCGGCATAAGAAGTGCAACCGGCACTGATTGATAAATACTGCAAACCTCTTTGGGTCACCAGAAAATCGTTCGGGCGGAGCCAGAGGTACATTCCCAGGTAGGTTGATCTGCACTGGATTCATAGAGGAGGTTGAAGGAAGATTTGCCCCTGATGCGGGTAACGGGGTCTGTCCGGCTTGTGACTGTAGCACTTGTCTAGCAAGATTGTCTGTTCTCTCCTTGGAAATAATTAGTTCCCTTCTTAGAGCATTAGTTTCCTGACGAGCTGCATGCACTTCTGCCCTTAGTTCCCCAAGTAACCGGGCTAGGGGGTCAGTATCCGAGGTTTCCATAGCGCCTGGGCGAGAGTTTTGCGGTAGGCTTTGCGTTCTGTAACGCTCACCTGATTCTCGCAGAGGCGCCGGTCTTGACTGGGCGACTACCGTATCTTCAAAGGTGATGTGTAGCACCCAGTTGGCTCTTTGGGCTGGACCTCTGTGCACTGTATGCCTGACGTGTAGAGTAAGATGTCTGCAGATAGAAAATAAGGGGTTAATGAACTGGGGTTATTGGGGTGTCCCTATCTCTTTCCTCTTCTCCTCTCCTGTAGACCCCCAAAGGTTAACGCTCTCACCTTAGGTAAGTGAATGCCGAGCTCTCCATCTGCCTCGGGGCAGGGTGCTGTAACCAGTTTCTTCACTGGATAGGTAGCGCAGGCCTCTTGACTTCAGAGGACTGCTGTCCGTCGTTTACTGCACGAACGGTAAGTTTCGAGTCATTCAAATGTCTGTAAAGTCTTTAGTAATGATGTCTCTTGTTTTGCAGGGTTCCGGCGATGGCGGATGACTGGCTGAAGTGAGTTGAAGATGGAGCCCGTGTGATGAATAGAAGCGCCTGGAAGCACGTAAGTAAGCGCTTGTTGCCTGCTTCACGATGCGCTCTAACTGTCTTTTTATTTTTCAGGAACGAGTTCGGAGCGGCTGCAGGGTGCCGGAATACCCACTGGATTAAATGTGGAAAGGAGTAATGGCACGTGAGTATTAAAGTTCCCCAATGTCTTAAACGCACCTTGTTTTGTCTTTCAGATGCGGGATGCAGCGCCGAAGGCCTCCGGAGCGTGCGAAGAGTTGGTAAGCTTTTGTCTTTCAGATGCCAGAATGCAGTGTGAAGACCTCCGGAGCGCACAAAGAGTAGGTAAGCCTTTGCCTTTCAGATGCCGGAATGCTAACCTGTTCTTCCTTGTCTTTATAGGTGTTGCTGAAGACTGGATTCAGGATGGTAAGCCTTTGCCTTTCAGATGCCGGAATGCTAACCTGTTCTTTCTTGTCTTTATAGGTGTTGCTGAAGACTGGATTCAGGATGGTAAGCCTTTTTCCTTAGGCCCAGGACCGGATGCAGAAGACACGATGAGCGTTCTGCTGCAGAGGTTGCAGAATAACGCAAAGCAAGATTCGTCCACCGGGTGTGGTTTAAATAGCCTCCTGTAGTGCTTCGGTGTCTCCTTCCACAGCCACGCCTAAGTAAGAAAAGAGTTCCTGCTTTCCAGAAGAGTTCCAGTGTTCTGAATCTAGGGAGTGGCTCCAGCCCCACCCAACAGGAAAAGTAGTTCGAAACAGAAGGGGATCAGAGGCTCAACTGGCAGGCAAGTAAGCAGCATGGTCTGCTGCAGGTAAGTCCACCCAAGCATTATGAGCCCGGCGCTTCCAGCGCTGGGACTGGGCATATTTATGAGCCTGGTGCCACTGGCGCCAGGACTGGGTCCAAAAGGTCCCAATTGGGACTGGTTGGCACTCGGAACCTGGGTTATGGATCTGCTTCCAAGGGAGTTGGGAAAACCCTGACCTTTTGGAAGCAGAGATCATGACACGCGGGATGAAATGGTAGCTCTGCGTGAAACACTTAATGCTCAAGCAGAGGCACACCGTGAGGCCCTGAGGGTGGAACAACAAGCCCTCCTATTTACTCTAGCTGACCTCAAGATGGATCAGAGTAGGCAGACAGAAGACAGGATGGTACAGCTTGAAAGAACCATCTCAGCTGAACTCCATGCAAGCCGGGAGTCACTCTGTTTGTCATGTGAGTCCATGCAAGCAGAACTCCGTCTCACACGTCAGTCCCTGCAGGAGGAAGCACGTGTGACACGTGAGGTAATGCATGCTGACCTCAGTCTCATTGCCCGTGAGGACCTGGCTTACCAGACCCGCATACTTGCTGCCATTGAGGGGCAAGGCACTGATTCAGATCCAGAGGGTGACGATGACAACCTATCTCCCACATAGGTCGGGCCGTGCAGGCGCTGAGCCCAGTGAGGGATTTTTTTTTTCCTCGACATCTACACATGTGGGTGTTGAGGTGCACTCTGTACCTCCCCCCTCCTGGGTGTCCCCCCACTCCCGGGTCATATATGGCAATTTTTTTTTTTCCTGCAAATGTTTTTTTTTCCAGCAGTTTTTTTTCTAAAAATATTTTTGATTTTTCATCCAAATTGTATGGTTTTTGGTAAGTATGTTATCTTTTTATTTTCATTTTTAATTTTATTCATTTTTTCTGTTATTTTGTTGTTCTTTTTCAATGATTTCACTTTGCTTCTTATTTGTTATGTTTTTTTTCTGGTTTTCTTCAATTTGATTTATTTAGCTTTTGTTTCTTTCATTATTCTTTTCATTTTTTTATTTCAATTGATTATTTGATTTAATTTGCATTTTCTTTTGAATTCTTTTTTTTCAATTTTATTTTGTCTATTGTGCATACATATGACAGTGTGGTGTTTTGTGGCATCGGAAGGCATCCACTGTGTGGGCCCATTCAGGCTTGTCTTGTGTATGTGTTTTGCTTGTGGTCCTGACACATATGGTACTCCTGTTTCCCTCGTCCATGGGCTCACAAGGATGGCTCGGTGTAGCAGCATATCACACATGGGCATTGGGCGTCCGTCATATCTGTGGACAGCCTGCAGTTCTACTTGTGTGTACACCCCTAGTGGGTATTCCAGATGGTTTCTCCAATGCATGTCTGAACTTCACTTTGGTGAGTATTATGCTGACTGTGCATTTCATCATGTTTCTTGAGATGTTTGTTATGTATTGACTGTCTATGTTGATGCACTTCCTGCTGTAGCTGGTACCATGGACCCTTTGGCTGCATACAACACACTGATGGTGGGAGGGGTCCATGTGCTGAGAATGTTGAATTGGGACATTTTCCCCACAGTGATTTTGATATGCCACATGAAGGCTGCACGCTGAGTTACCCCTGTCACCACGCAGTTCAAAAACCACTCATTCCTTGCTAGCACCACTTTGGACATTTCCCAGCCCTGGCAGGTGTTTGGAGGTGACATCTGAGTTATGACTACATAGTTCGATATTTAAATTTCCTGTTTGTGTCCTGGACCTGCTCCCCCACCCACTGTTTGAACTTGGCCCTTGTGACAATCCAGCCAAACCAGGATGCTTCAGCCAGCCACCACTACCAAAAGCCCACAAAGGTGGCCATGTCTAGACCTGTCCACATGCCTTCTCAGTCACTTAAATTCCCCCCTGTCTCCCCTGCCCCTGTCAGTGTCCCTCTGTCTCCCCCCCTTCATCATAACATCCCCTACTCTCCTGCACCGTCAGGTTTCCCTCTGCCCCTTGTGTGTGCTTTCTTTCACCATCTTCCCCATTAGTCATCTGGAGCTTGGCCCCCTCCTCCCTTCTCTCCTCCCTCTCCACCACCCTTTAGCCTCCTCTTTGTACTCTGGCTGTCATTTTCCACCACTACCCCAATTGCCATCGGCCATGGTGATACGTAGGCGCTTGTTCTTTCCAGACATTTGCCCTTCTGCTTCCGTCCTTCCACACCCCACCTTCACCATTTTAAGTATAGTTTTGCCAGTTAATTTGATCATTAGTCCCTCCACCACTGGTTACAGGTCATCTCTTCCCCCTTTCCCTTCTGTCTTTCTTCTCCCCCTCCACAGCACTACCTTGATTCTTTGTAGACCTAGCACAGTTTATGACTTGTTTTGTTACTCTCCTCACCTCTTCCATCCTCTTCCATCACTCACCTCCTTATGTGACTCCTGCACTGCGACTATTGCCGTCAGGTATAGGAATGTTGATGCTAGTTATGTCATCCAACATTCCCTCCCTAGAGTCTCCCTTATTGGTCCAAGCAATTGTAATATGTACTTTGCTTTTCCAGTTCATTATCACACTGTGGACTGTTTGAAGGACATGTAGGAATGTACTGTTCTTCTCCCTTGTTCCCTCCCTCATTGATGCGCTTTGATGAAGTTTGTGTGTAGGTCATATTATGGATTTCTATGATTCAGTAATGGGTCACTGTCTGCTATTACAGATGCGGGGTACTCTGTACATGATATGTTTTGCTGGTCAAAGTGCTTTCTTTTGAGGTGTCAGGGAATGGGTGTGGTTTGACACACAGGGGGGGGGTCCTTGGTGCTATGTTCACATGTGCTGTGTACGGGACACTGGCATTCACTTCATTTCACATGCATGTATTCTAGGCATGTCCATACGGACAAATACACTTAGGCAACACCCCCCAACTACATTGACACCATACAAACGCGTGCACCCAGATTGCCTTCTCAAGCATGCTGTGGCATGACAATCCATGTTCACTTCCGAGTCATTGATCGTGTACATGACAGGGTAATATTTGGTTGAATGCCATTTTTTGAAATGATACAGGAGGGTTTTCACCAATGCAATGCACACACACTGTGCAGTGTGCAGTGTTTGATATGGCAATTTGCAATTATCCGATGTGCATGGCAACAGGTATTCTGACTTTTGTTGGTTGCACCATTGGTGGCATGCATTTGTGCCACCGTTTTCAGGGTGTGAGGTTTTGGTCTCTCCTTTCTTCCGATTCCCTGTCAGGTATAATTGTCTTGTGCCTATTAACATCTCTCACGTGGCACTTCATGACTATTGTGTCATCTGTTGTGCATATGGTTGGATGTTTTGCCGTTGCATACTATGGGAAGGTGTGGCAGTCAGGGTTCAGGAGTGTTGGGAGGGTTTGGGTGGCATACCAGTCCTTTCATAGCCTGTTTAGCAAGGGGGGGGAATGCCTTGCATGTGTTCCCTTTAGTCACATGGGATTGGTTGTGTTTAATTAGCTAGGGATGCACACAATGTGGCACTTCCGTGGACACATTCTCAGGGTGGTAAGGTAATGACAGTTGACTATCCCTTTCTCATCATTGATTGTGACCTGGTATGTGCCAGGCCTGTGTGCACTCCGCAGGGGTTGGAGTTTAGGTGAAAAATGTGGCCACAAGCTGGGTACGGGCTGCCTCGCCACATGCCCTTTCCCCTCCCATGCGCAGTGGCCGTGCGTGTGGTTGGGGATGTGGGGGCACCACCATGTCCACCGGTACGCCATGCCGTGTTGCAACGTTGTGCAAGACACATGCTGGCACAAGGATCCTGCACACTACTGGGGGTGCATATAGTAGCTGTCCACCAAAGCGGTCAAGGGAGTGGAAGCGTGACTTAAGCACTCCGAATGTGCGCTCCACTATGGCCCTGGTTGCAATATGGGCTGCGTTGTATCTTACCTGGGGTGGTGTGGTGGGGTTCCGTATGGGCGTCATCATGTAGGTGCTCAGAGGGTATTCACTGTCCCCTGGTAAGGTGATAATTCTTGTCATTAGTTGGGCTTGTGTATTTGTCTGTGTGTGACATGTATGCATGTGCACATGCATTTGTACTCACCTAGAAGCCATGTGTTGCCATGCTTCCCAGCTTCCAGGGCCCGGCTCAGGGCACACATTCTGAATATGAATCTATCATGGGTGGACCCAGGATAGTTTGCATAGACAGAGGTGATGATTCCCTTGGAATCGCATACCACATGCAAGTTGATGGAATGCCATGCTTGCAGTTTCGATAGATGTGCTCAGTGGCCCTAGGTGGACATAGGGCCACATGGGTGCAATCTATGGCACCGAGCACTTTGGGGAAGTGTGCCACCCTGTAGAAGTGCAGGACCACGGCCAGCCTTTCTGCAGGTGTTCTGGGCATGTATATGTGCCTGCGGACTGAGGGGCGCGCAGTTATGATTGCCAACACCTGGTGTAGGCAGAGTGACTGCGTGGCCTGTGAGACACCCCCCACTATGGCAGTTGTCCACTGAAATGACCCAGTGGCCAAAAAATGCAGTACATTGAGCACCTTCTCCAAGGGGCTCAATGCTTGGGAGCACAGGGTGGGTGATGTGAGTTCATCCTCCCACTCCCTGACCAGCTCTAGGATGATACGAGATGGAAACCTATACCTGCCATAGACCTGGTCATCAGGCATCCCAAAAAGGCTGGTCCTGGGCAACAAAATGCGAGGCCTGGCTATTCTCCTCCTCCTGCGGTGTCCCACGATCACTGCTGCGAAGAATGGGACATTCATCATAGCTGTATATGCTTGTTTGTTGTTTGCGCGCACTTTTATGCTGCGCAAGGGCGCTTCTGCCTGCTTTCGTGTGGCGGACGTAATCGAGCGTGTGCGTGTGTTTTGATGTGCGCCGGTTTTCCCTATTCTATTCCATGAATACGTGTAGTTGATGTGCGTGTGGGCGTTCCGTGTACTTCCCAGTGGCACTTCCCCAGTTACGCCCTTATTTTCATGCGTTGTTCCCCATTCCGCATGTTCCGCCCCTTGTTCCACCCCCTTTTTGATGTGTGCGCTGACGTTGTGCGCTTTCGCTGTGCGTGTCGCGCACAGCGTTTGGGATGTGGAAGTGACGTGTGCGCCGGTGTGCGCCACTCACGGATTTGGCGCACATCTCGGAAAATACACGCGCAGGGCCTTCGATGTATCGTACGCCTGTGATTCGCACGCGTGCGCTGGCTTTTTCACGCTTGCGCCAGCTTGCGCCACTGATTTTGATGCACATTTATTCCATGAAATACCCCCTCTGTTTCTCTCCGCCTCTCAAGGCAGAGAGTAGACTCTGACCCAATCACCTTTCACAGGGGCAAGCCTAGCTAAGCCGGCCCATACACCCATTTGTGATGTCATTTTTAAGGCATAAATAGAGACAGCTGAGAGCACACAGGGACTGTTTGATCCAGCCACTTTCCTGATTCTAGCGAAGCACTCTGATCCAGCTTTCTACATCCAGCTTTAAGTATTCTTCCAGATCCAGATGCCAAAATCTCTTGCCATCAATAGAGACTATTGATTTCCAGCAAGGCCCCAAATCCTCAAATGTATTCTCCCCACTCAGTAAAGCGCTCTGTGGTGTGAGAGGGCCATTTTGAACCAGTATCCAGAAATTCTCTGGCTTGCCACCACTAGGCTTGCCTGAGGAACTCGCCATCCAGCTGATCCAAATACCCACAGACTAGGAGAGTAGATCCTGTGCCATCCCAGCGACCTGCCTAGAGGATCCAGTCCAGTGCCTGATGTGCTGTTTTTCCTAGACCAGACCCAATCCTGACCAGAGCTGATGGTCCCAGTATTTAAAAACATATCCAGGCAGTATAAATAGGAAGAATTGTGTCCCATAGCGTATGTACTTTGCATAGTATTGTCCCTAGCTTATACCCATCCTATCTTTCATCTAGAACAGTATTGTTAGAACTATCTTTGCACGGAGCGGCCGTGAATGACCTTCCTGTGTGGCATTCTACTTTTTGGTAGTCTTTAATATAGCATAAGAAAACCTATCTGTCAATTCAAAGTACATTCCTGTTTTCCATTCTCGCGCCTATCTCGAAAAAACGACCTTTACTAAAACGTCTGTAACTCCCTCAGTTTGTGTGATAGAAACAAAATGTCAACTCCTACTCGTAGCCAACATCCATAGCTATCCATAGAACCCAATCAGTGTGATTCTCCCGATATCGCGAATATCGCACAATGAAAAGTTTACAGCGATTTTAAAAATCTGAAAGTGTTACACGTGTAAAATAGCTCTAAACTGCTTCCAACTTGGATTTTAAGATTTCAAATGTTTTTCTTTGGACTAAATCATTGCTTGTGTTTGTGTGCAACTATTCAAAGCGGCTCCCATAAGAATTTAGAGAATTAAGTGTTTTTGACCACATTTGGTGTGTTTACCCAATCATTTCTAAAAGAAAATTTTAAAAGCCATTCTGACAGCTGGACAGTCAATTCCGTTTTTCTCTTGTGTGTGCTGGGGGAAAGTGGGACTGATGTTCTCTTTAATTTGTGCCATTCCTGAATACCTGCTTTCTCCTCCTATCTCTCTACATTGCTTATTTGGGGCTTGGGGGTGTTTCGGGGGGAACTGCTAACCACAGTGCTATCTGATCTGAACCAACACAAAAGTATTATTTTCTGTGCTGCATTTGTTTTGTTTATTACCTATTTCTAGTGTACTAAAGATATTATCCAGTGTTCTGTCACCCCATTGGTGATTGTTGTGTATCTATAAAAACATATTCTGATTACATTTTCCATGCATAAATAAATATTTACCTTTACAAACCAGCCTGATTCCTGGTACAGTGTGACCGGGGGGTGGGGGGGAGTGAGGGTTCCTGGAGAAGTGTGTGATATGAGTGGTATATCGTTAAGAATATTGAACGTTTAGACAAAAATAAATAAGGATTTCAGTTGTGCACTACATGCTGAGCTTTGACTTGGGTGTGTGCCGGATTGAAATCACTTACAATGTACTGATTGCCACTAAGGCGTGTTCTAGTATGACGGGTATGTCACGAGAAGGACTATTTAGCTTGTCCTTTCTCTGTGGGCTAGTTTATTTTCCAATCTAGCTACGGTCTGGCTCCAAGAGCAGCCTGTACTGCTCGAAGTGTTAAGTTTGTCCGCAAGGTAGGCTGGCACCGAGTTGGTGATTGCCTTGTAGGTGATACAGGCAATTTATGATTGGAACATGGCAGGGATAAGGTGCCAGTGAAGGTTATGCAGCATAGTGGGGATGTTGTCACATTTTTTAGAGAGAACAGTGCAGGGGACGCAGCTTTCCAAGATTTGGATTTCTTCTGTTCTCTAGTATATTCCAGCCTAGATACCAAGGCTGAGTCTTTCTCCCCTGCACCTCAAATTCTTGTCTGAAGTTATTTATCATTAAGCATTATAAAAGATCTGTCTTTAATTGTCATTAACAATTTAGTGTGCAAGTGCATTTCAGCATCTTGGTTAGTCACATTTTTTAGAACCGTTGATAAGGTGGGCTGTGGTGTGATGGACTGATATGAGGGATTTGAGGGAACCCAGGTGTACAGGGGGTAGCCGAGTGAGGAGGTTGTTACCCCACATCAATGTGTACAACATCAACCATATACATCTAATAGAAAAAAGGCTCTAGTCCAAGTGGTTTTCTTACCATGATTGTAGAATTCCAATCTAACAAAAACAAATGAAATGGGATCCTTCCCCCCAACAATAATCTGCTGCTCTGTTTCTTTTCTTCCTTATCCTGCACACCGTCTCTTGGTAGAACTTGGCTTCACTGGATGGCATCCTGGA
The DNA here is from genome assembly GCF_040938575.1 of Ambystoma mexicanum. Classification (NCBI taxonomy): domain Eukaryota; kingdom Metazoa; phylum Chordata; class Amphibia; order Caudata; family Ambystomatidae; genus Ambystoma; species Ambystoma mexicanum. The sequence goes on along the minus strand of NC_090934.1, from coordinate 649,031,244 downwards.
CATTCATAATTTCTGTCTGGGGGCTCTGTTTGGCGGGCCTCACTATAAGTGGAATCCTTTAGGTAGAACATGCATCTTGTTGAAGTGTCAAAATCCTCTGTAGGAGAGTTCACATCTCTCCCTGGGGGTCATGTGCTAGGGATGCTTGTTAAATCTCTCAATGAGCTCTGTCGAGTTTCTGTGTAAGAGGCAGATATAACTATTAACCTTCACCCCCGCCCCCATCTTCTTTCTAACTGTTCACCTCTGCGAATGCGACCCATCCTTTGTTGAAAGGGGCACATGTGCTGCAGGAAGTATGTGCACAGCAAACAAGTAGTGAGAGGTCAAGATTAGGCTGAAGGTTGCTGAGCTAATTTGCCTGCCCTCTGCAACATCCGGGGCGAAGCCATGCTGTGTGCATGGGGTCGGGTTTTGAGCGAGATTTCATGGAGTTCTTTATTCCATTTAACTGCAGGGCAGGCTGGTGGTGGCTGCATGAGGGAGTGCGATCTTTGTGGGGGCTCAGTACAATATGAAAAAAGCAGCAGGAGTAACCGGTGTGTCCTCCACTCAATGACAAAAGGGGGAAATGGGACCTGGGCCGTTGGGGTATCCATCATGTAATGTAAAAGGTAAAACATAAATAAAACTAGGAACAAGAGGCAGGTCAAACAGAGGCGATGGCCTAACTGCCCATTAAACAATGCAAAGTGGGCTCAACTACAAACAGGCTCAGTGAATAGGAAGAGCGAAGCCAGAGGCTGACCAGGGACGCACTGGCCATTGACTGTGAAAGGCCAGGAGAATGGAAAAACAGAGGAAGTCTGGTCGGGGATCCAGCTCGTTAACAGAGCTGGAGGAGTGACCGCAACAGCTGCGCAGAAAATCAAGCAGCAGAGAGTGAAGATGATCTGTGCTAAAGTCATCCTTGGTAAGATCAACAAGGGTGTTGATGAGGGCTATTGCCAGTCTTCCACGTGGGTAGGTAGTTAGTTGGATAGTTTGACTGATTTTAGGAGCGGTTTTGCCCACATGTGTAGTATCAGGAGGGCCGAAGATGGAAACAATGTTTTTTTTTCTGTTCCAGCGAATTTTACTTGGCCGTTTGTGCAAGCTAGACCTTCCGGCAGCAGTGTAAGTACCCTAAGTCTGTTTGTCATAGATTACACAGTCACCTACGACAACTTGACCTACCTGGCTAAGGTTCCTCTTGAGAAGCCAGTCCATAAAGAAATTCAAACTTTGACAAGTGCAGAGTTAACTTTTAGTAAAGTAAATTGACTTCCAATCATTCTGGCAATTGGGTTGGTTCTTCGCATAGCAATAATAATGATAATCATATCATGTTTGTAAATACACCCAGTGCCAGATTCCACCTACTTTTAAGCATTATCATAATAGATGGAATTTGTACCCATTTTAATGATAACCAATGTATCAACCTTGGAAAGATGAAGAGCTGAGTCGGCCCTGCTGGGATTCGAATATGCAGAATGGATCCTTGCCTCATATTAGAGACAATCTGTTAACCTTTGACTTATTCAACTGGGCACTACATATTCACCAGTCCCATAATGCAGTTTGGTGCATGGTCCTAAAGTGGTTTATAGTGCATAGGGCCTTCATTGCAGGCAGTATGAGGGGACCAGAACCTGGAGAAGGGCTGCAGGTAAGAACATTTAAAACAAAATGTGTGTTTGCGTAAATGCAGGAGTTTGTTTTTGCAAGTGGGTGCGTGAATACGAGAGTGTAGACTTATAGGGTGCACCTGTGAATGAGAGAGCATGTGAATGCCTCATGGGTGCGCAGAGTGGGTGAATGTGAGATAATGTGAGAGTGAATGAAGAATGAATGCTACTGCATGTGTCTGAATGTGAGACTGAATGAAGAATGAATGACGCTGTGCGAATTTTGATGCGTGTGTGCCAGGCTCTGAGAGACAGCCTCTGATTTTTAGGGACGGTGATTGGGGGGCGTGGGGAGTGACAGCATCTCTTACTGTGCCATTGCATGTTTTACTGGGCATCAAGGCTTTGGTATTGGCCCACATTGATTGGTCCAGCCTGGACATGTTACCTTTACTGTGGCATAGCACTTTTTTTTATTCGGGGCATCAAGGGTGAAAGCAGCATAATGAAGTTTCTACGCGGTACTGGCCCACATTATTGGTCCAATCTGGACATATTTATTTCCTCTGGCATTGCATTTTGTACTGGTAAAGCCAACAGGGAAAGGTTGCTATAGTGGCATATATTGACAGAGACTGTGTGGATATATATGGATACATGCACCCTGAACATGTTTTTATACTTAAGGTAGGTTGTCCTATCGACACACGGGACAATTGAACAATATAGGAGACAAATTGTGTCTAATGGGATGAGTTGAAGTAACATTAAACCATATGTTTATGCTGTGGGATGTTCTGACCCACTAGGCTCTGCCTTGCGACATCACTGTGTGCTGCTTTCATCAGAAACAACAGAATGGCTGCCAAAAAGCCCGATATGCGCTAAAAATCTCTGAGAAGTTCGCAAGGGAAACCGGAAAAATAGGCTGCCAATCCATTTTGCCTATGTCAGTGGTAAAACAGGAGAACACACTGCCAAAACCTGTCATTGGGCTGCCCACAGAGTGAAATGCAATTACCTGAAAAGGCAGGGGTGCATTGCCAGAAAAACCCAGAAGTGCTTTAAATTCTGTTTTTCCTTGGCTGTTGAAAGTGCTAAATCATGGTTCCCAAACATCAGAAAACATCCAACATTCTTGTTGGGTGTTAAACATCACTTTATTTAAATAATCCACCTAAGCACAATGTCAGGGGAAGCACATTTCATCATAAGAAAATCCACACCCAAAAAGGTGCTTGCCTGGAAAAATATGTCAGATATGGGCGCAGTACTGCCGCTCGCCTGTGTCAGAGCTGTCATTTACTTATACTGGCAGTTTAAAACTTGTGTCTTAAAATCATATTGTGGAAAAGAAGAGACTTGCCATCAAAAGCAATATTGGTTGCTGCAATTCAATCTCTATGTATTTTGTGGGAGGGAGAGAAGCACTGTCCATTTAGCTAAACTTGCTGCCATTTACTCTGAATCACATTTTGGGAATCATTTCGTATAGCTTTAAAAATACTTTGTAACTTACATTTACCTTTGTGTGTTTAAAAGTATTTTCTGACATTTCTGCAACGAGCAAGCACTCGTATTTTGTCTTCCTGCTGCATTCATTTTTGAACTACAGGCGCTGGGAACTACAGCTCCCAAGAGCACTTGCTGCCTATTTTTGGATACATCAGGCGCTTTCAGCGCCGGCGCTTTCAGGGGCAAGCCGGTCTGCGCCGGTCCCGCCGGCCTCCTTTATCTATCCCTAAGGCACTCGTGGCCCAGGAGAAAGCTAATTGTATTTTTTGGGAGGGAGAGAAGCACTGTCCATTTTTCTAAACCTGCTGCCATTTACTCTGAATCACATTTTGGGAATCATTTCGTATAGCTTTAGAAATACTTTGTAACTTAGATTTACCTTTGTGTGTTTAAAAGTATTTTCTGACATTTCTGCAACGAGCAAGCACTCGCATTTTGTCTTCCTGCTGCATTTATTTTTGAACTACAGGCTCTGGGAACTACAGCTCCCAAGAGCACTTGCTGCCTATTTTTGGATACGTCAGGCGCTTTCAGCGCCGGCGCTTTCGGGGGCAAGCCGGTCTGCGCCGGTCCCGCCGGCCTCCTTTATCTATCCCTAAGGCACTTGTGGCCCAGGAGAAAGCTAATTGTATTTTGTGGGAGGGAGAGAAGCACTGTCCATTTTTCTAAACCTGCTGCCATTTACTCTGAATCACATTTTGGGAATCATTTCGTATAGCTTTAGAAATACTTTGTAACTTAGATTTACCTTTCTGTGTTTTAAAGTATTTTCTGACATTTCTGCAACGAGCAAGCACTCGTATTTTGTCTTCCTGCTGCATTTATTTTTGAACTACAGGCTCTGGGAACTACAGCTCCCAAGAGCACTTGCTGCCTATTTTTGGATACGTCAGGCGCTTTCAGCGCCGGCGCTTTCAGGGGCAAGCCGGTCTGCGCCGGTCCTCGCCGTCCGCGGCGTTCAGGGCGGAAAGTGCTGCCCGTCTCCCCATAGACCGGTGTAACATCCTCACAGGTAATCATGGGTTTGCTCCCCCTCGACAAGCTCGCGCTAGATCTCAGTAAGCTTGCGCGCATTAACCTGGTCCAAAAAGCGGTAGAAACTGCCCTTAACCGAGTCAGTCAGGACTCAAAGGAAAAAGCAGCCATCAAAAGGCCCCCAAGAAAGAAAAATTGACCGTTCCCCCCCGGAACAGTCCCGAGTTTCACCCCTCAAATAAGCTAGACCTAAAAATATGCTTGCTTAACACGCGTTCTCTCAATAAACATGCACAATGTGTTCATAACAGGATTGTCAATGAACAAATAGACATCTTCTGCATAACTGAAACCTGGCTCAAGGACCCTATCGGCCCCACCTACGACATCGCAGTCCCGGAAGGCTACTCCATCTTCTACTCAAACAGAGAAGAAGGTCAGGGGGGTGGTGTAGCAGTCATCGCAAGAGACTCTATACATATGTTTCCCAGCAGCATAGCATGTACAGGCTGTGAAATACTGCACCTCAAACACACCCCTACGGCTAACAGTAGTTTAAACTTGATTGTCCTATACAGGCCCCCAACGTCCACCCCAGAATTCAACGACGAAATAACGCATCAACTCAATATGCTTAAAGGACCCAACACAGCCACACTAGTCATGGGTGACTTTAACCGCTGGTTTGGCGATACAAAAGACAAAGAAGCTAGTAAACTTCAAAGATCCCTAAACAACATTGACTTTGAGATCAACAACCAAGAGCCCACAATGGACAACGGCCATCTTCTTGACTGGGTCGTCTCTATCAATCTCGAAACCCGAGAGTTTAAGACTGAACCCTGCATTTGGTCAGACCATCATAGCATATCCTTCCACATCACCCTGCCTCTTCCCAAACCCAAAACCCCTAACTGCCCGACCCTCTCAACACACCGTAACTACAAAAACATTGATAGGAACCACCTCATACAATGCCTAGCTGAGGTGGATAAAAACCAAACCGAGAATGACTCCTGCGAAACAACGTTAGCAAATCTACTTAGTCACCTCGAGAAACTCACGGACCAAATTGCCCCCCTTCAAACTAAATCAACTAGACCCACCCAAAAAAAACCACAATGGTTCTCCAAAGAACTTGCAGAACAAAAAAAGGACAAACGAAACAGAGAAAATGTATGGCTAAAAAATCCTTCATCAGCCAATAAAGCCCGCTGGAAGGAAAGCGAAATAATATACAAACATATGATAACCGAGGCCAAAAAAAACTTCTATAACGAACAGATTTCTACAGCCACCAATTCCACAAGCAAACTATTCAATATCCTTAAATCCATAGAAAAACCCAAAGCCATTACACCTCCTTTCCTACCCTCTCAAGAAGAATGCGATGCCACCCAGATCACCTTCTTCAACAAAATTTCAAAAGCCAGGGACGCCATCATAAATTCCCTGACCAACAAAAAAACGACAGTTACTCTGCCAGCTGAGACTGCAACAGCAGGTATTGGAACTTTCAAGTTCACAGAGATCAACAACAGCGAAATGATCAAAGTACTGGCGACCATGAAACCCACGACCTGTGCAGAGAATATCATTCCACCTAAGATAATATTGGACAACATAGACATTTTTTCGCCCCCATCCTGACAAAGATCAGTAATGCCTCTTTTAGAGACCAGGAAGTCCCTAATGCCATCAGAAAAGTCACAGTAACCCCTGTGGTAAAAAAACCCAATCTCGACCAACGCGATCCGAATAATCTCAGACCCATAACAAACTGCAACTTCATCCTCAAAATCATGGATAAGATCGCCACCATGCAGCTCCAGGCACACGAGGAGGAATCTAATTCCCTCCACCCACAGCAGTCTGGTTTTCGCCCCGCACACAGTACCGAGACGGCCATGTTAGATCTGCAGACTAAAATGCTCGATATTATTGACAAGGGTAAGAAAGGCCTCCTCGTTCTACTCGACCTCAGCGCCGCATTTGATCTCCTCGACCATAACCTACTCCAGAATGCGCTAAAAAAGACCACCAACTGCTCTGATGAAGCCATCAGATGGATAATGTCCTTTCTAAAAAACAGAATATCCAGAGTGCACTGGGGGGACAAGTTCTCCCTCGAAAAAGAAATCCTCTGTGGAGTTTCCCAAGGGGCCAGTATGTCACCCCTACTGTTCAATCTTTACTTAAAATACCTATGCCTTGTTCTAGACCACATAAACACCTATTTCACTAACTATGCTGACAACACGCAGCTTGTATTCGAACTAAGTGGCAATTATCAGAAAGATAGCGAGCAACTTACCACGATATACAACCACGTGGAGCAATGGATGGACTCCAATTGGATGTGCCTAAACGGAAAAAAAACGGAACTCATGATTTTCGGCTCACCCTCTGCTCGTGCTAAGTTACCCTCATCCTACACATCCTTCCACATTAAAGATACCCCCATTCCGGTCCTAAGCAAGGTTAAAACCCTAGGTATGCTGCTAGAAGCATCGTTGGGTGCGGACGCCCAAGTACAGTTCATCAAAAAAAAACTGTGCCTACCACCTCCGTCTAATAAAAGCCATCAGACCTTTCATATCCGAGGAAAATTGTGCGACCATAGCAAGAGCCACCATCTTATCCTTGACTATGGCAACGCTCTAGTCCTGGGTGCCTCCAAGCAATGCCTACAAAGCTACCAAATTGTACAGAACAACGCGATAAGAATTGTCAAGCTCAAAACTAAAACAGAACATATCAGCAACTCCAGAAGGGAGCTTCATTGGCTAAAAATCGAAGATAGGGTGCATTTCAAAACCTTAACCATCGTTCACAGATGCATCTACGGAAAGGCACCAACCTACTTAAAAACTAGGATCAAACCATACGTTCCTAATAGAACACTGAGATCATCCCAACTTGTTAAAATTGCTACGTCACCTCACAAACTCATAAGTGGCTTAGGTAGAGCCTTTCCAACCCTTGCAGCCAACCTTTGGAACAACCTACCAGACCACCTTAGACTGGAAACCAACTACTCGCGTTTTCGCAAACAGGTAAAAACCCATATCTTCAAATAAACGGCCATCACGGCATATACCTCAGTTAGCTTAATTCTATGTGACTGTCCCGTCTGCTCTGTCAAATCACTATCTATTCCGTCCGTTCTCGTGTCCTTGTTTCTGCGCCCCGAGGCTCGCGAGCTACCGGCGCAATATAAATATTAAATAAATAAATAAATATGTTTGAAAAAGACTGGAATTATGAGATCTGTGCATCTATTTGTTGAAAATGTAAGTTTATTTAGAAAAGACCATTTTAAACAAGTGGTTTTAAAAGTGAACTAATGTTAGCCACACTGGACTTCAAGGACACATTCCACAGTTTGCTCCAAACAAAGGGCATCTTCCCCCTGCTCTCTGCTCAGGAACTGTCATTGAGTTGTTAATGGAGGTGGGAGGAGATTTTGGCCTGTTGCTCTGGGAGAGAAACAAAAGACTTCCTGGACTGAAAGGAAATGCAAATTCGGGTGTCAACAGAAACCAACTGCTAGCAGGAAGAAAGCCTGGGAGTGCTCTGGGCCCAGCCAAACCATGGAGGCGGGGCCTTACAGAATTGTGTATCGTAGATTACAAGAAAATATCTTTTTGGAAAAAGACTCAAAGAGAACTGTGCAAAACTTGTTCAAATCTGTAATTTGTAGGTTGTTAATATGAAAATGCTGCTCACAGTTTGAGACTACTCTGAACTCTGTGCGATGTTCAATGACAGGACTATCAAAATGTTGATGTTGTAGCAATTGTGATAATGCTAGAAATATGAAACTTCACAGGATTATGCCCAGATGTCATGCGCATGTATGGAGAAAAATGTGGACAGATCTGACACTGGGTACTCCACCAAATGTGCGAAAAACGATTAATTTTGAACCGAAGCTCGCACTAAAATGAGACTCAGACGGATACGTGCTCTACTAAATTTGTGATGTGAATTTGTATTATTAGCAACTTGGTGATACTGTAAGTATGATTTATGTGAAAAATAGATATAATGTACTGAAACAAAGGGAAGGTACTCCTTGGATTGTAAATTGCAGCATCACTATGACATTAGATTTCCTTCTCAAATCAGGAGAGTGGAAATACTCTGACCAATCGGATTCCTAGAGGGTGGGCTTAGTATAATCAGCCTACCCACACCTTTGTGAAATACATAAATAGGGACTGTTTAGGACCTAGAGACAGACACACATTCACCCATCAACTGATTTACTGGCAAAGCGCTCTGCAGGAGAACCCAGATCCAAGACTCCAGACTCTGAAAGCAGAAGGCCCAATTCCAAAGTTGAACCTTTCTCAGCTTGGCCTTTATAATCTTTCAACCTGATTTTAACCCCAGACTTCCAAGGGGCACACAAAAAATTGACCAGCCTGGCTGTGCTGATTCTGCTTCTTGCCAAGAACCCTTGCCAGAACCCCAAGATCCAAACCAGTGTAGCAGAGCTGTAACCAGATAGCTGTAACCCAGAACCAACCCGTCAGATCCAGTTCAGAGGACGTGCAGAGACCAAGTGCCGTGCTCAGTGCAGAACCAAGTGCCTGAATCCTGTCCTGTGGGCTGGCAGATTCCAGTCCAAAACCTTTGGCTACATCTTTGATGGGCCTATTCCAAACCATAGTTGTGAGTATCTAGCATAGAATTGTCCATAGCCAATCTCTTAGCTTTAAGTAATCCAATCCAAAACCATTCTAGCATATCCATAACTGCATTATAGAATATCTTTTGTCTTTTCTGAATCTTTCCCTCATCCATATAGTCCTTTGTTAATTGTAGTGATAAATTAATCTTTGCGCTAATATATTTGCTGACGAAAGACAAGTGTCTTGGCGGGCAAATGTCAGAGCAGAGGCACAGAGTCGCTGCTGTTCTGGTGGCTGTCCCGTTGGGTATCTTGCATCTTCATAGCCTCCTTAAGTGTAAAGAAAATCTGTTTGTAGATTCAAAAGCGCATCTTTCATTTGAAAATCGTGACTCTTTTTGAGAAAAATCGACCTTTACTAAAACCTTCATAACTTCTGAACCGTATATGCTAGAAATGAAATTTAAGTGTCAAATTGAAGCTAACATCCTCAGCCTCATTCCACTGAAAGGTTTGCTGTGGATTTGCATTTGGCTCAATTTCAACACGTGTAAAATAGCTATTCTTTCCGTCGGACCTCAGAATTCCGTTTTCAATCTGCTAGTTGTTCGATCATCATTGCTAGTGTTTACCTGAAACTATCCAAAGCGGCTCCCACTTGTTTTGAATCTCATTTAGAGAATTAAAGTCATTTTTCCGTGTTTTCCCATTGATTCAAAGTCACATTCTAAAGCATTTGACCTGTTTTGAAATCATTCCTGTTTCTCTCTGCTTGCTGGGGGGAATTGGGATTGAAACTGCATTGTTGAGTGTGTATAGTCCTGAAACCTGTTTTCTCTCCTTCCATCTCTATATTGCATGTTAGGGGGGATTGAGTAGTATCAGGGGAAAAGAGTGATTACATTGCATTTGATTGAATACACAAAAGTATTATTTCTGTGCTGCATTAATGTCCTATCATTGCATTTGACTGAACCCACACTAAGTTTTATTCTATGATACATTATTCTTCTCATCCATACTCCTACTGATTAAAGAGATTGTGATATCACCCATTGGTGATCATTGTATAAATATTAATAGTGTGATATCTAGATATTGTTCAAATTCATAAAAGTGATATATATATATATATAGTTAAAATTCATAAAATAAATCTTTTAACTTTGCAAAACAACCTTCTTCTTGGTTCAGTGAGACCGGGGGGGGGGATTCAAAGAGAGGGGTGTGATATAAGGGTACATCATTCAGAAATAAAAGAACTTATAGACAAAAATATATCATTAAGGGTTTCAATTGTGCATCCCACGCTAGGCATTGACTTAGGTGTAGTGCTGGGTTGAAATCACTTACAATGCACATACAATCTCTATAATAAGTACAGATAATCAGCCCTGATCCACAAACAACTATGTACATTTTAATGAATCAAAACATCTTTTTACAAAGATGTGTTCGAATTCATTAAGTTATAGAAGTATGCATGAAAGGTGACACTATCTGTTGTATAATTACAGAAAATAAATGAAAGGGGCATATAAAGTGCATTGTCACTAAAGTGCTAAGAATAAACTATGTGCATCTAGACAAAGTTGAAGTCTATTGTGACAAAACCAAACAAACTAAACAGCTGTGTTCAAGGTTTCAGAGATTGCTTAGTGGTCAAGAGATAAAAGTCAACTAGCTGAGACAAAACAGCAGACTCTTATTGCCTTCTAGTCTATGAGCTCAAGCTGTTCTAATTTCATTAGAAACACAATCACTAGTTTTGATATGTTCAGCCGTGGTTTCATGTGCTATGCCTTCCTCAGGACACCGACAAACCCACATTAGTAATCTCATAGTTATTTGAGCATTTTTTCACATTTGCGTGTGTAGTTGTTGCAGTACTTTATGCACCCGGTATGGGTCATATTTATGATGCCATATCACATTTGCATGTGACGTAGTTAATTGAATATAGACAACGGCCTACATAGGACATTCTTTTTAAGGTAATATAGGCCTTTGAATGAGACTTTTACACATTAAGTAGAGATTGAGTATCCCTATTGTAATGCAGACTTAATTTGCTTGTGTTGATTATTTTTCTAGAAGCGAGAAAACATGTTGGCCCCTGATGTTCAGCAAAGAAAGAAATCAGATTGGGTGTGACGTTCTAGACATACAAGCATCAAGACCAGTGAGTGAAAACACTATTCTCACATGGGTGGGACACACATTGAGGTTGCAACTCAATTAATGAATGCTTGTGCGCATCCTTCTGGTTTTCCGCCACGTGGAAAACATTAACTGAGGGGATTTGGAAGAAGACTTACCTTCGTTAGTGTTACCAATTGCAGAACGTTACTTGTGGAAAAAAAAGATGTGAGGCACAGTCGCAATTGGAGTGATACTACTCTCGTGCAGAGACGCTGCTAGGGGGGCTGAGGGGCCTAAACCCTTAGGTCTTTTGGTTGTAGCCCTGGATAGAAGTGAAGGGTGTACAACCAAAAAGGCTAGCTAGCCCTGAGTCCCAACAGTCTCGACATTAGCCTAGCCCCAGATATTTTCTAGACCTAGCAACACCCCTGCTCTCAAGTAAGTAAGAGTGTGGCAGGGTGAAGCACATGGCCAACACTGAATACAGACAAAAGAAATGGCAGATGACGCTGCAGCAGCCCAACGGCCGAACATTTCACGTAGGCACAGGGAACTCTTATTCCCATCATGGGATTTGATGTTCTGTCAATTAACGAGAGGTGGACAAGGCTTTGAACCTGTGTTTCTCTGCATTGTCTTGCTGCCAAGACAAACGCATTGCCCCCAAGCTATCCTCCTGACCAGATCAAGATGGCCTCTCTGGCTGGAAAGATTAGAGCAGCACTTTTATATCATCATAGAAGGCAATAACACGGCCGAAAGGTCCACGTTGTTATATTCAACGCAAACTCCAGTGTGCAACCCTTAGCAGGCAGCCAAGTCAGCACTTGAAAACGACTTCAGCCCCAGGGGGGAGTGCTGAGTGGTTTCTGTTGCGAGGTGCAAAGCAAACCGAAGAAGACACGCTAGATACATTTCATGTATGTTTGAGGCACCTGGAATTTACTTCTGCTCTCATCAAAGAAGAGTATGAAGACAATGATCAGGTCATTCAAGGATATTTTTCTCTTAAGTCACGGAAACAAATCCTGAGGGAACCAGCAATAACACAGACCCGCATTCTGAAACAGGGTAGGTCATATGAACTGGCAGAAGAAAGGGACTCCAGAATGGCTCCTCCCTAAAATCAATCAAGATAGAAATATTAACCGAAAGTGACCACAAAGGCAGGTGCTGCAAGAGTGGAATGCCCAGGTAACAAAATGGGCAGTTGCAACTTCTCTGTGTATACACTTCCTCACACAGGAGTGTGCCCGGCCAAGGGGCACACATGTGGATGAAGTGGACACATGAATCATCTTGCTAAAGACTGTCATACCCAGTTCCCACAAGTAAGTCCTCCAGCAAGGAATAGTCCATATCCTAATGCAGATGTCAAGGACCGTGCTGAAGATGAGGGTGCCATATTCTTCATTTCAAGAGCTTTGGGGGCCGGCTGAACAAGCGACAATCGAGATCTGTGGTGAAGTTTCAGCACACACATTTTCCCATTCTCATAGGCACTGGAGCGTCTGTGAACGTGATGGCCCTATCTCACTATTGACAGCTACGTGACCCGTGTTCACTACAGCCCACAAAAGTCAGGACCCATATGTTTGAGGGCTCGACTACAATTCCTTTGAAAGGAGAATTAGTGGCAAGTGTTGAGCATGTTTCTCACAAACCCCAGACGTGCTTCTCTGTAACTGACATTAGTGGGGATACTCTCCTAGGATGTGATGCGGCGGAAATACTTCACATGGTGCATTTTGTGTATGTGGTGTATGCTGAGGATGTGAATGTCCCGATGGGCAGATACAGCTCACTAGTCAAAGGGGTCGGTTGCCTAAAGGGAGGCCCCATGTGATTTAGCACAGATAACACCATACAACCAGTGTCTCTCAAACATAAACGGGTCCTGATTCACATCAGGAGCAAGGGAAAAGATAGGCTTGTCAAACGGGTTGCAGATGATATAATTGAAAAAGTGTCCCGACCCATAGGAATACAGCAGGCTTTAAGTTCCGGTTACCATTCCGAGAGCAACGGCCAGAGGGAACGCACCAATCAGATTCTGGAGCAGTATCTTCGCTGCTATGCCAATGCCGTGCAATCCAACTGGGCTGAACACCTGGATACTGCTGAAGTCACGTATAACAATGCAATGCACTCTTTGACAAGGGTCAGTCTGTTCTTTTGTACCTTTGGCCAGCATCCTAAGATCCTGCCTCTGGTGATGCCCCTGCAGTCTGCTGTCCCCACCGCCGATGTTCTGGTATGTTTGGTCCAAGTGCACAGAAAAGTTGTCATTGCTCTTCGTGGGGCTGATGTCCGTCAAAAGGCCTCGGCTGACGGACTTCGTTCTTTGGCCCCTGCTTATCGGCCTGGTGACTTTGTGTGACTCTCCAGCAAGAACTTGCCTTTGCATAATTTGCCTGTCATACTGAACCCATGTTTCTTGTGTACCTTTAGGATTGCATCCCATATATCACCTGTGGCCTTCCGCTTGCAGTTGCCTGCTTTATGTCATCTTCATTCTGTGTTCCATGTGTCCCTGCTGAAGCCATATATTGTGGATCCGTTCGGGTGTGCACCCCCTCGTCCTCCTCCTTTTGATGTGATGGGAGTGCTGGAGTATGAAGTTCAGGACATTTGGGACTCTACCTACCGTCGGGGCAGTTGTTCTTTCAGGTGGATTGGAAAGGCTATGCCCCGAGTGATCGTTCATGGGAACCTGCCTCTGATGTTCATGCTCCCTGTTTGATCCGACCCGTCTTCCTTCATTTTCCTTGTAAGCCTGGAGCCCTGGGAGGGGGGTCACAGTGTTATGCCCCACGTGTTACACCACTGTGGCCCGGGATCACTCACCTGGAGGATGTATCCATGCTGGAGGCTGCAGTGGGGGGGGTGTGGCGTCCGGCGTCCTGGAGGCAGTGCAGGAACGAGAGGCATCCCTGGCAGGTACAGAGGGCCGGGAGAGATGACGTGACGGGGCGCCACCATCCTGGGTTGTGCTGTGCATACATGGTGGCTTGGATGCGGTCTACAGATGTGCCCACATCGTGATTAGCATCTTTCGTTGCTGGGCAACGACGCCCACTGCAATGACCGTATTGTGAGCAGCAGGCTATATAAACAAAGAACATCAAGGTACAGGTGCTTCTCAACATGCTCTTTTGGTTAGCACCCTGGATTCTTTTCTTGTCCTGACCAATGTTGCCTGCCTGTCTGGTTCTTCCTGTCAGTTTTTCCTGCTCCATTCCTAGTGTTAGACTGGCTGCTGTGCTAACTGCCTCCAGTTCTCCTTGCCTGCTCTTATTATCTGTGCCTCCCTTCTCCGGCTCCAAACCTTCCTGGGGCACTGCCTGATCCTGCCCTGCTATTCCTGAGACTGACTCTTCTCTACCTACTGGAGATATTACTGCTGTTAAACAACAAGGCATCTGGCTGTCCCAGTCAGCGCTCCTTGCTGTCCCTACACCACGGTAATCCAGGAGCAGCTGCCTCGTGGAATAGGGACAAGACCCCCGGGCACCTATTCTGATTATTTGCTCCAGCAAGGGACTCAGGGGTCTAGACCCTGCGGCACATTCTCTACTATATGGAAACTCTGGAGAGCAAACGAGGATATCGGAATGAGGCACCATTATCCCGAACCATGAGTAACCGAGACCGGGTCTTAACAGCTACAACCAAAAGGCAAGCTAGCCCGAGTCCCGAGAGTACACACATTAGCGTAACCCCAGATCATTTCCTGACCTAGCAACACCCCTGCACATGTGGATAGTTTTTGGGCCACTGCTCGTGTGAAGGAGGGTGCAGATGACCTATATTCATAGATGGAGAAGGAAGGGTGTGCGGGTGGTGAGAGCCTCATTGTTGCGACTGAAGAACAGGCAAAATCACAAAAGAGGCGTTCCTGTGGGAAAGTGAAAGGCAGCAATAGGTGATGTACAGTGTCTTTTCTGTGGGCTTATGGTAGGGACCCATGTTGAACAGATGCAGAGAAAGTAACATAGCGTAGGTGAGACAAGAGTCAACACCCCATGGAGGGAAGAGGAGAGACTGTCATATGTGCCACATAGCTCTTCTTAGGCGGCCGATCACAGCAACGTGATTGGCAGGAACGCAATTCAAAACAACATTTTTTTTTAAAAGGAACTGCATTTAGGTGGACGTGTCTAAGCTTAAATTAAAAGGAAATATGTGGCAAGGCCTAACATAATGTATGGGTCGGATGGGGCAAGAACTGTAAATTTATTTTACATTGGAGTCATGTGACTGGTTTCCATCATGTTAACCAATTAAGCACCAAACAATGAATATAAGCCTAGCCCCCTGTTCAACAAGGAACAGTATTAATGATTGTCCATCATTGTTGTGCTTATATACTTTAAAGCTGCATACCGACGTGCTGGGTGTTGACATCACTTTAAGTGGTCAGGTCTATTGGTGAGCTGAGGTGGCTGTGGTGTGTAATTTTCCCACTAGAGAGAAAGGTTGCACCCCATACCATCAGGAAATCTGGGAAGTGTAGGCTGACTGGCAGGTAATGTTACCTATTACAATGAAAAATGTTGACAGTTGGTGCAGATGGGAATTGTGTGAGGAGAAGACAGCAGAAGACTTGGAGAGAAGGTCTTCATTGTAAAACATCCCAACATTAAGTGCCTAGACTAAACTCCATTGGCTCTCCATCCATGTATGCTTGGTAAGTACTGGAGAGTGATCGACACAAGAAATAGGGATTTTACCCTACATTTGCTTGGCTTCTGACTATTCTAGTAGCCCTTGTAGAGTTGCCATGTTTCTGCTTTAGGCAGAGCCTAGCCCACATCACCTGTAGTGCCGAAGGTTGTAGATCCATCACTCAATTCAATGACTACTGTATTTATAGTATCCAGTTTCTCTGAAATGTCTCCTTTTGCAGCACATCAGGCTTATTTAAAACATGGAAAGGACCGAAGCCCTGTCTTCAACTTCTCGACTGTCCACATGTCCAGCTCTGACACACGGGGTGGCTGACTTCAGAGTTGGAGTCGTTGAGGAGGATGTTCAGAGTTCTGAGATACTAAAGGACTGGAGAGTGTCTAGATATGACAGGCGGAATGCACCGAGAATCCTGCAACCACCCTGCAGTAGCATGTGATGCAGGGACATCATGGGGGTGGTGTTGACTGAAACCCTGACCCAACCTTTGAGATTAACTCCTTATCCCTCTTCTTGATAGACCACAACTTTGCCTTGCCCAGCACAGTATACCCCAACCTTGTTCCACTCTGTTCCCTACATCAACGTTGCTCACAGCCATGCTCCCTTTAGGACCCCTATCCTCAAACTCGGTTTAATGTCCACTTCTGAAAAGCTCAAGCCCCCACTGGCCAAGATACATAACTCAAAAGACGCACACAATCAGTCCAGCACTGCTGGACTTCTCTTGAAAACCATTTCAGCAGAGGATGAGCGAGCATGTGTTGATACGTGCAACTACTGTCCAGGCCATATGCAGTGGATACTGTTCAAACATCTGGTGACCTGTGACAAGAATCAGCAGTGGTACAAGCAAGTCATGTTTGATGGCACTGATAACTCGTCCAGGCTGCCTCGTCCTCTAAGGATGACCATCACCATCTTTGTACACACAAGATTCAAAGGTGATCAGATGCAGATGTGCAAGAAACAAATCAACACATTAATGCGTATGCAAAGATAAAATCCCTGGCCTCCTCTCCACTCAAATTCCCCCACCACAGCCCTCCTCACATTGAAACCCGACTTTCCCTCCACCACAGCATTCAAGGCGTGTTCCCTTTAACCCTAACATACTTATTTAAAACCATCCCAGTCCCCCCTTTCACCCTTCACCCACATCTGTCTCTCCATCATTAGCTACCTTGCCCACAGTATCTGCCCTGCAGCCCCCCCCGCCTGCCCAACACGTACATCTCACACCCCAGTGCAACCTCTCTAGCCAACCAAATTACAAGCAGCTCTAGTGAGCCATGGTCCACTCTCTGATAAACACTGAAATACATGATTATTACATCTCTCACAATTAATAACTGTATGGTCATCACCACCAAATGCTGTTGGGGGTCTAGCGAAGTAAGTGTAAGGGCTTAAATGTGAGGGTTTTGCCGCATGAGGCTTCAACATGCACAGACTCACCATGCAGTGAGTCATTTCTAGACACCCCCCGCCCCTTGTGCAGAGATCACCTCCTCTCCAGCTATTGCACCTCTTGGCGCAGCGCCCCATAGAATACAGTTGAGTCCCACAGTAAATTCAGCCCAATTGTACACATTAGTCCTCAACTTTTTCCTTCTCATGACTTCCTGTGCATCTTATTCCATCTCTCTCCCTCATCCCAACTATCTACCGACGTTGCTTCTCCCTACCACTACTGAATAATCTATCACACTCCTCCTTTGCCTCTCTGACAGAGCTTAGATTGCAAAGCGCTTTGAAACTATGGCTGGAGGCGTTATATAAATGTAAGAGAACAGATGCTTGCATTCCTTCACCGCAACATCGAAACGCCCCTTTTTACAAGACTGCAACTACACATTCATCCACTTGCAAACAGCCCATACACATAAAAACCCAGACACAGAAAAACACACCCCAAGCCACACGTGCATCGGCTCTTCGCCCATCCATACACTATACAACACATACTTTTTAAACAGAGGGAACTATTGGCACTGTCAATGCTTGCTTTTCATTAGAAGTAACTACATCACAAATGTCAACTAATAAAGTCTAAAATATCGTCTTGACTGTATAGCAAACAACACTTAAAGCGTTATGGTGTAAACGTTTTCTCTGCACAGTACAGAAAACAGCAAATATGGAAAATCTGTTCTGGAGAGCTTGGCACAGACAAAATCCAAGTAAACAATCAGTGAGCTCAGCTGCTTTTAATTTATGGTACGGGTGTAGAAAAAGTCAAGATCTCCTACTTTATACAGTAGCCTAGCCAAGCCCAAATGTTCAGAATTGAAGCAGAAATAAACAACATTTGGGCCAACTTCCTTCACTCTTTTGTGGGTATCTCTCTCAGCAATCAGTGGGACTATGTTTACCTCTGCAAATCTAGCATTCGATTATCCTACTTAGGGCTCATGCTGTGCTCGAGATTTCATGGTCGCGAATGGGCTGATGTACTGTAAATAACACGAGGCCTCCACTTTGCATGTTGCTGGGATGGAAAGCAGGCGTAAGGTATAGTTAAAAGGGGCGGGCTTATCGCCCTCTTTCACCCGGGTGGCAGGAGATGAAGGGACAAAGGACAGCACTGTCTGTGCGTTCAAATTGCGCTTGCGCGCGCGCACGCACGCCTCTGACTGTGAAAGACCCTTACCATCAAACAAAAAGACCCTTGACACACCGGCAGTACTGCAGTAAGCAGAGGGACCCGCATGCTAACATTTAGCGATAGAACCAGTACCTTTTATGAAGGGGATTCCCGTCTGAAGAAGATCTTTATGAAAGAGGCCAAGATGAGTGTTTTTTTTAATATTAAACCATCTCACTCACTCACTCACTCGGCTGGAAGGCGAAACAGGAACATCTGAGGCTCACTTGTGACATGTATTACATATAACTGCTTGATACAGTGGTCTTCAAACTGGTGGGGGCCTGAAGGGTATTCGGGTGAGGATGGGCGCAAGGCTCTTCGAAACGGGAGTGCAGTGACTGCTTTTAATAGAAAAAATAAGAAATGGCATCGGGGGGCCCAGAGGCAATACTTTTACTCAAGGTGGGGAAGGGGGGCACTCAAAGAAGTTTGAATAGCACTGGTTTAAAGAGTCAGAAATTATAAACTTTATAACACACCAATCAGAAAGTGGTCCAAGAAGGTGCTATTTCCTCGTTGATCTATTTGCTTCCTTAGCAATTACAAACAATTGGTCAGCTGTGAAAGCTTTGTGACAATGCTAGGGATGCAAATACTAAATGAAGCAGAGGTATTGTATACAACAGTGGCAGTAGGATCTCTCATAAGGGCATAATCCAGAAAAGATTTGGATAACACTGACGGATTCCCACCCACATCTGGCTCTTCCCTAAACTAGGGTGATATGATATGATAAGTCATTTTTAACGTACCTGTACACAGGTGGGTGGTATACAGTGACATGATATGATAGTCTATTTATATAGCGCCTATGCACAATGTGTTTCAAAGCACTTCAAGCCAAGGGAGGGCACAAGGGAAAATATAATGACAGTCTTACAGGCCATGAACAGTAAGGATGTGAAATTAACTATTGTACTCGGCCTGACAACATTTCAGATAGTGCTGGAAGGGAGTGGGTGCAGGGGGGGGGAACAAGTAAGGGGAGGATAGAGGAGGCAGACGAGGTTGCTATCATATTAAGTCCAGGGACAATTGTGAAAGAGTAAGTGCATAGAAGAAAGTAAGGCTCACTAACCGCCTGATAACTCTAAACTCACACAGCTCTTGATATTGTCTAGCTAAAATCAGCTTCTGGTCAAGCCCAGGCTCAATTAACTCTTGCTTATAATAGTCACATTGCTCCATATAAGCTGGACTTATTTAATATAGCATTATGCCCCCTGTTTGGGAGCTGTAATGGCATGTAACTTGTCCGCTAGCCTGTGCCTAGCAGTCCTGAGTGCACTGCTATTAGCTGGTAGAGTATGGTGGCTTTAGAATAAGGGTCATGGCTGGGGTCGGCAGTGTAAGAAGATTTCTGACACAGATTTGGAAGGCGGGGATCTACACTGGTCTCCGCTTCCATATTTAAAGCATGTGGGGGCAATTTGGGCGAGAACGGCGGAAGCGCAGAAGCTAGCAACAGGAGACACTGAGCAGCAACAGGTAAGGTGACATGGGTAGTGTAAACAGGATTGGCGGAAAGTGACAGGAAGTGGGGACCGATGGCCGGGGCACAGCCAAGATCAGGATGTCTCACAGTGGAAAGCACCATCATGTGGGAACAAAAGCAGGCAATCGCCAGTGTGGTGTGTGACCCACCCAAGTGTGTTGCCCTTTAAGGGGAATGTGTCCCTCCCCTGTGTATTGCCCTTTTAGCATGGGCCATGACGGTGTCATGTCACAGGCTAATAAAATGAGCATCTGCAGACACGTGCCCAGAGCGGCTGCAGACTCCAGAATGACTTAGTCCGTGTCTCATACCAGTGGAGGCACAGGCATGCATACCCTGATGCCGTGGGACGCTCGTGCCAGCTCAGTGGCAGAGGTCTGCATGGTCACGGGCATGGCAGGCTGTGCCCCCACCCCCAATGGTGCTGTAGTACTGTAGCACCATGGGGCCTGCCTGATGTCAAGGGCAGGCCCCAACCCTAACAGGCACTGGGCCTGTTGTGTGCAGATGGTTGTAGCACTATGGGGGTCTGCCGGATGTTAATGGCAGGCCACCCACAACATTGCCACGAGGAGAAGAACCAGGTCGGGGGACTCCCTGTCCCAGTGATTATGAAGATGTTTTGTCTTCCCTTCCCCGTTGTGGCTGCTGGAGAAGGCTGTTGCCCGTTGGGGTGAGTGTGCTGTTGGTGGCTTCCATCGCTGCATGGGGGGAGGAGGAGCGGCATCCATCCCAGCTTGGATGGCAAAAAAGGAAGGGGGAGCCCCGCCAGAGATTTTCCCCGGCCGTGGCCTTCTGAGGAGGGAGTTCGCCCGCACCCACCCCCTGCCATGATTTCTGCCATTAATTGAATGATGGGGCGGCACCTGCCGCAGATGTGACAACTCTGCCTGGGAGAGAGAGGTACGCTGCCTTTTCCCTCAGGGGAAAGAAAAAGAACGAAGTGGTGCGCAAGCCCCCACCCCGACGTAGGCAGCAGTGCACAGCGGGGAAGATCGAGGAGAGTGCCCGCCCCCTTCCCGTGGTGGAGAAATGGAGCAGCCGCAACAAAGGGGAATGTGAAGGGAAGGCCCGCCACCCTCCCGCGGGGATGGAGGGAGCTGCCACAGCTGAAACAAAGGGGGGAGACCAGGACCCTGCTGGCAGACCCTCCATGGCCAAGGCCCTCTGTGAAGAGGGTGCTTGTGCGGCCAGGGAAGGGTTGGCCCGCAGCCCGTGCAGCATCTGATGATGTAGTGAATGCAGCATCATATGGACGCAGCCGCAAGAGGAAGTGGAGCTGCCGCAGCCCGGAGATTAAAGGGACCTCGCGCCTGGGGACACACAGCAAAGAGAGAGGGAGGTGAGTGCCTGCACCCTCCCACCCCTACGTGGCAATGGAACTCGCCAAGAAGTCTCCAGCTGTCTGCCCGCCCGCCCGAGCCCTCATGAAGATCCCGGGCTAGGGGCGTGGTGAGATGAAGAAGTTGCTCCGCATTGGAGCGTGGAGAGACTACACAAGGGCTGCCCGCTGTAACAAACAGGGTGGACAGCACTCTGTTGTGCTGGCAAAGAGGGACTGGGCCGATGGCTCTGGAAGTGCAGCAGCTCTATGTCAGAGCTAAAGTGATAGGTGGTCCAGGGTCGGACAAATTCAACAGAAACACACGGGCTACCTGCGGTGAAAATTAAGACCCTACTGCCCAGGATAGATCTTCCCGGGCCGCCCTCTGGTGATAGAGGCAAATGAGTGCCGGCTCCATGATGTTGAGGGTGCTCTCTATCTGCAGTCCGAGAGCAGCAAGAACCCCATCCACAGGTACGCCAGCAGCCCAGGTGGCTCTGTGACAGTAGGCTCAGGGATCTATGATGCAATGCAGGACGTCCTGAATCCCATCTGTACGTGGTGTGTGGGGCAGGCGGCCAGCATGGGTTTTTCTGCATCTCGCTGCAGTATCTGTGGGCATGTGGCACTCTCTCCCAAGCTCCTGTATCATGATCCACCAGCCATCAGGCAGAGTACGGGGTCAGACTACAGACATTGCCATCCATGCCAATGCATACAGAGCAGATGTGCCAACCCCACAAAAACGGCCCCGGAGCAATGGCCAGTAAACAAAGTACAGCCATACTTGAAAACACTGTAGTAGCCCGGTAGCTGATCCCAAAGGGTTTCAGCCATTTGTGCTCCTGCAGTGTCCCGTGCTGCTGGGAGTGGGGACATGTACCTTATCAAGCAGTCAGGAGAGGAGGAGGTCATTGCCATAGTTTGTCCTTCCTACTATCTGGACTTGGTGCAGAGCCAGTGGCAGAACGATGTGTGCAGTTGGTGAATTGGCTGCGTAGCATGGGTCTTTCCAAATTGACTGTATGCTGGGTGGTTTTCCCCACATTGTCCACTCTGCCATTTCAAGAGCGATATCTGTAAACTACTCCACCAGGGGTACTCTAGTGTCAGATGGGAAGCACAGGAACCCTGTGAGAGCAATGTGCAGAGGCTGCCCACCTTCAACAGCAACATTGGCGGAATACTGCTGGGCCGGTAGCCCCGGCTGCAGCATGGCCAGGCCAATGTGACGGCGAGAGTAAAGCGCTGCACGTCAGTGCTACAAAGGTAAAACAAAGACAGACAGGCAAACCCCTACAGGGTTCCCGGGCATTGCAAAGCACCCCACGTCAAGGAAGGAGAGGGGCAAGAAAGGAAGCAACCCAAAATGCAGGGGGTGGCGCATCCCTGTCAGCGCTAGTGATGATCAAAGGGAGGCTCCCTCTTCCAACTGATGGTCCCAGGGCCCAAAGGGTGGTGGACTAGAACGTGCTCCATGTGGGAACCAGCTGGACAGTAAAGTGGTCCAGGCAAGTGAAATTTCCCCCCACGAAGAGTGGCTAACATGGGAGGTGCATTCGAGGGGGAGTGCCTGTACGTCCGCCAACATTTTCAGGCTGGGGCCCTCAATGCCTATCCAGGGGTGCCAGCCCAGCCCGCACTCCTGCTTTGGGGGAGAGCTGTGCTGTGCAGGTGCGGTGTAGCTGGCCTCATCGCCCTGCCACTGAGTGTGCCCTGCTCAGCCTGCCATCTATGGACCAGGCTGATGCGGCCCTGGGTGCGACTCCTGCCAGCTCTGAAGGGGGACACCGTCTGCTCAATTGTCTTGTCAGGAGGAAGGGCAGCCCGGTGCTGCTGCTTCATCAACAGCTGTGACTCCTGCTGGGGGGAGGACAAGAAGTGACCCAGACACTGTGTCACACCCGGTCATCGGTGTCCGGCCAATGCAGACTTGAAGTCCACCGCTTGGAAGAAGAAGAGCTAGGAGCAAGAGAGGGTTGCAGCTCAGTCCTAGTACTCGTGCGCCCTCCTGTTCCTCGACATTTAGGAGACACTCCTTTTTGGGGGACCATGGCCAAGGAAGAACGGAGTGAACAACGTGCAGCCAACCCTGTCCTGTATTCATCATCTGGTGCAGCCGAGCCGCCCGGCTGCCTGCGTTGTGCTGACAGCCCCAATGTCAAGGAACAAAGCCGAGGTGGCCCCTGGTGCCGCCGGGTGCAGCTTTACCAGTTTTGAACTATAACATCAACAAACCTGACCAGTGGCAATGACCATCCTCAATGGGCACTGGAATTACAGGGACTGGTCGCCTGCATTCCGGCAGGCACTTGAAGTATGTAATGCCATTGTATGCCATTATACAATTGCCGATTGTATAATGGTGCGTGAATGCTTCATAAGGACACTTACGGCCGAAGGCATGAAGGTAGAGCTGAGACTACAAAGCCCTCAGAAGCGCAATCTGCATTTAATTCTGGCTGCCAAAGGTTTCCACTGTTACAGCCTGTGATCATAATGGTTGGGGCAGGGAAGGCAGTTTTCTTATTACGTTTCTGAAATTTGACAGGAGGTTCGAGCGGAGGCATCCATTTAACAAGAGCTGCCGGAAGAAATACAGAAAAATGGAAGCAGGTGTCAGAAGGGACGTATTTCTCACGTGCATTCTCTTTCCACCATAGGAAAAAGAGAGCTCAAAAGAAAAAGAGACTCGCACATAAAGTGCCAGAAGAAAAAATGAGAAACTTTTAAAAGCGGTCCTGAAAGAGGAAGATACCAGGAAAAGGAAAGGAAAGGGAAGAAGAAACATGAGTTCTCTTTTTTCCCTCATCCTCGCGTCCCCTGTCATCTTCTTACGATTCTGATGTTTCCCAAGATAAAGAGGACTGGGTGGGGCAGGAGAGACTGGGATACGACCACAACGCTGGCCATTGAAAGACACTATAAATCTACTTGATCACAGAGATAAAGGAGGAGATCCTAAAGGAGGAGATCCTAAACGAATGGAGCAGTCCTGAAAAGGCGAGTGTGACTATGTTTATGACAACATTATATACATTGAAGGGGGAAGAACATACCCTGCCTCAATCAGTTCAGGTTGACGGGGTTCTTTCAAGCCTGGAGGGCATGTCCTACATGGAACCAGAAGACGCGAATAGGCACCAGGTGGCTGAGAGAGCGAATGCAGCATTGAAGAGGGCATATGTGTGTGACCTTTTGACCTTAAGGACAAGGGCATATACATCTAACATTGCTGAAGCAGCCCTGGGGGAAGCAGTGGGGTTGACAAGCTATAAACTATAAAAAGGCATTAAGGAATGCTCAGATTGTGCATGTTTATTGCGAGACTAGAGGTCACAGGTGAAACGTTTTTCAGGCCTGGCATATGATGCAGTCTGCAATTGTATGCCATTGTCATCTTCATGTGAAAGCTTGGCATCGCGAAGCATACCAAAAAGCCACAGTGATGACGATTACCTTTGTGGGAAACATTTTGTTTGGGGACTCTCTGGAAGATAAAGTACACAGAGTGGTTAAGGCAGTCAGGCACCCTGACAAGATCTGCAAGAAGTTAAAGAGTAAAGATAATAAGCGAAGTTCATATGGTCTTAAGAAAATTCCTTGTTTCAACTATTCACTAGGAGAATATGGCAATATTTTCTCTTCGAGCAAGATACAAACAAACCTGACCACAGACCAGTGGGAAACAGATTCTGGTGGTACTCAGATGAGTATCACCGGACAAAGGGGTAAACAGGATTATCCACTGGAGGTATTATTGGATTATTAAGTCATTAGTGTAAAGCCTGTGTACAGGGACCAAAGTATGTGAAGAAAGTAATGTTTGAGTGTCTATATGTTTTGTGTTACTCCTGACCTGACCCGTGTACCGGTATGAAAGGCAGCTCTTGGCGCTTAGAGTCATGCCACGGGTGCTCTCTGCTGTGGTGCCACAGAAGCTCTCTTTCACCAAACCCTTCTGCCCCTGACTCCTCTTCTCCGGACGTGACTCGTTGTGTCGTTGTGACAGGGCTACTCTCTCCCTCTGTGTTTGGAGTCACAGTCCCACGTTCACGTCAACGTACGTTGGAATCCCTGCTGAAATAGTCAAAAGCCTCCAGAACTACACCTTCCAGCATTCTCTGCATCTGGGCAGTCTACTGTCCATTGAAATCCCAGCCGGAAGCCTGCAGAACTGCACCTCCAAGCATTCTGTGCATTTGGGCAGTCTCCTAGGTTTACCTTCACACAGTAGGACACTACATATTTTCTTAGGCAACAGCTCCCTCTAGCGGTGACAACAGGCAAAGCGTGGTTTCAGACAAACATACATCTGTCCTTTTATTGTATAGTATGATGGTGGGTTTAAAAAGGTTTGTGGGCAGCTATATAGTTCTGACAGCCTTGCAAAATGCCTGTATTGGGTTGATTAAGCCATGTATAATGTGGTCCTGCACTCTAAGACCTAGACAATTTCCTTTAGAAAAGGTATGCATTTGGGCCAATTTGCATACCCACAATGCCTTGTGAACTTCCAGAGATGGCTACTAGATGGTATTGTGGAAAGTGTGACTTGGCTCAAATGGACTATCCTACATATATATATATATATATATATATATATATATATATATATATATATATATATATATATATATATATATATATAAATATATATATATATATATATATATATATATATATATATATATATATATATATATATTCAATGAAAAAACGTTAGTTAATGATAGTTTTAGGTAAGAAACGTATTGCAACAAAACCAATGAAATTCAACGCATTGGGGAACTCAGGACAGGCCTAACTCAGCGCATTCCCACTGATCTCCCCTATTATACTATATCCCCCATAATGCCATGTTCTTTGGTGTTCTGTACCCCTTCTCTTCCAATATATATGTCCTCTTAGGCTTTGCAATGGAAACGTGCCAAATTAAGCCGGTCCCGAGTTACCCAATGCATTAAATTTGAAGGGTTTTATTAAACCATAGATTGCACCACTGGCCACGGCCTGCACCGATGGCCAGTATCCATGGCCTTTGGCCACACCAACTGCATATTTTAGAGCTACCCCAGACCAGTAGTCATGGTCTTCGTCCATGGCCAGTGGCCACGGCCCCTGGCTGTGCCCATTGTATTTTTAAAATCACTACATGGTCACTAGTCATGGCCTTCAGCAATGGCCAGTGTACACAGCCTTTTGCCATGCCCACTGTCCATTTTAAAACACTACCAGACCACTAGCCATGGCCTTTGGTCATGCCCACTTTATTTTTTAAATCACTACTTGGTCATTGGTCATTAGCCATGGCTTTTGGCCATGGCCAGTGGGCCCACTGTCCATTTTAAAAAAAAACAAGGTGTGTCGTGAGAGTCCCTCTGCCAGACATTAGTCACGTTTACGAGAGCCTTACCCAGAGTCTTTAGCTCTTCCATAGAGGAAGAATATCCAAAACATATCAGTCTTTGTCCTGCCCTGGGGCAGTCCAGCACCGAAATGCTAGGCAATTCTCCTCTGAACAAGAGTACCAACAGCAACCCCAGACATGTGTTTCGGTCTGGTTGGACCTCATCAGTAGGGTGGAGCTGTGCCTCCCTAATAATAGTGAGAAAGGTGTCCATGTCTGGATTCCCCTAGTAATTTAGGGTAAGACCCAAAGTTACTTATATTATGCAAAAAACAAGGGGGGTCCTGGGAGTCCATCTGCCAGACATTAGTCCCGGTTAAGAGAGCCTTACCCAGAGTCTTTAGCTCACTATCTTTCACAGAGGAGAAATGTCCACAACATATCAGTCTTTGTCCTGCACTGGGGCAGTCCAGCACTGAAATGCTAGGCAATTCTCCTCTGAACAAGTGTACCAACAGCAACCCCAGACACGTGTTTTGTTCTGGTTGGACCTCATCAGTAGGGTGGAGCTGTGCCTCTCTAAGAATAGTGAGCAAGGGGTCTACGTCTGGATTTCCCTAGTAAATTAGGGTGAGATCCAAAGTTACTTAAATTAATTAAAAAACAAGGGGGTTCCTGGGAGAGCTTCTGCCGGACATTAGTCCTGTTACAAGAGCCTTACCCAGAGTCTTTAGCTCACTAGGTTTCACAGAGGAGTATATCCAAAACATATCAGTCGTTGTCCTGCCCTGGGACAGTCCAGCACCGAAATGCTAGGCAATTCTCCTCTGAACAAAAGTACCAACACCAACCCCAGACACGTGTCTCGGTCAGGCTGGACCTTATCAGTAGTCCCTTTTAAAACACTACAAGACCACTAACGCCATGGCCAGTGATTTGTCATCCACAACCTTACTATATCTGTTAAAATTACTAAAAACATTTGATTTAAATATTTTTTTACCTTTGGCGCAGGCATAATTTTTATTAGGGTTTCCTATTTTCAGTGTTTATTTATTTTTTTTACTTTTGGAGGCGTTTTCCCACGGTTTTGAAAACATTTCAGAATCTATGTTTGTCAGTGTTTTCCTGTGTGTCTCCTTAAAACAATCGTGGTTAACAGTTTTTTCCAGTGTAAACCCACATGTATTCCTTTATTGTTTCATTGCGTGTATAAGTAGGATAATATCTCTCATGATCAGCTGCAAAAATAACATATGCCCAGGTTGGAGAGGTTAACCTCGAAAATTCACCTTAATAAAACTTTTGCTCAAAAATATTCATCAATGACAGACTGATTTTGACCTATTTTGACTGTGTTATTGTTATGTATAAAAGATGGCAGGCTTTGAGAACTCACAATTTTGTGAGATTAAATGATTTGTCATGGATCACACACTTTGGTTAAGCAGCATGCTATAAACCCCTTGTTTTATTACCAGTCTCTTGGTGACTGTTTTGATACATTGCACACAAGTAACCGCATTGAAGCAGTATTGTAAGGGAAAAAAATGATGGGCTGCAAGAACAACATATGCCCAGGCACTTTTGCCCCAATAGCGAAAATCAAAAGCTGGCACCCATGAATATACGCACAGTAAGTGAACATATATCTTAAAGTGAAATATACAAATGTAGTTCAATTGACCTACCCTTTGAAGAAACCGTGCAAGACAAAATAGCAATCGACTTTAAAAAAAGAAAGTAATGATCCATAGAAAAATAACCTGAGAGAGAAAATGTTCCAATAAATATGCTGGAAAAGTATAAAAGGTGCTAACCCTTTAAACCCAAGCAATATTCCCTGGAAATCAAACTCCCAACATGCAAACAAGTGCTTGTGGTCTTGTGTGTAAGCATCTGTACTGGGAACATGAAAACCTGAGTAAGATCCTGGTATCCAAATACTTGAGCAAGCTTGCCAACATTAACAAAACCCAAGGGTGTGCGTCCACCCTAAAAAAAAAAAAGTGATGCGGTCCGCCCACATGTGTCCTTTCCTTGTGCCCTAAAAAGCAGCCTCAATCAGGGGAAAATAACTGCACCCGTGTCTAGGATTGCAACCTCTTTTGCCAAATCCTGGGCAAATACTCATGACTTACTTGCCCTCTCATCATTTCCCCTCCTCACCCCATGTCTGGCTTTCAACAATACTCTGCTTTATAAAGATAACTTGAAAAGTAGACAAACCATAGTGTTACTCAAATATATAAATCCTATAGAACTATGTTAGGCAAACAGTGTACGATTTTGACATTACTCCCCCCATCTTAACTGGGAGTCTTCTAATACAGAAATGCAATTACGCAAAAGTAAATTAAATAGTCTCTCAGAGCTCTAAGAGAGCACTGAAACATAGAAGATATTTAAACCATATTGTGGCATGTTATTACAGGGCCTCTGGTAGCGGCCCATGGGAAGAACAGTTTTTGGTTGGCTTATAACTTTGCGCCCTTTGCAAAATGTGCACAAAACTCTGCATTGAAAGTATATGGCCACCTCTGAATACATATGCAAAGTTTTGTGTGATTCTGTTAAGCGGAGGAAAGTTATAGAGGTGGTCCCAAAACATTTCAAATCCGGATAGACATAAATGGAAAAAAATGTTGCTCGTGGCTACAGCACAAACCGCTGGACGGATTTGCTCCAATCTTGCGCAAGGAGCGGCGACGTGGTCCCAAAAACATGCACATTTGGTGTTAATCCATCCAGTAGATTTTTTTTTAAATAGCACAAAATGTAAATTGAACAAATTAGTGATATCTGTATCCGGTCCGCAGACTCACTTCCTGGTTCGGTGTCCGGAGACACCTTTTGGCCGATCAGGGAGATGCACAACATTCACGGACATCACACCTGCACACTGATTGGTCAATTAGAAATGTGAGGTGTGTCAAAACATTTGAAACGGATGCCATTTTGGATTCATTATCTGTGGGCTAGTCCGCGCACATCTCAGTAAAAACATACTAAACAACACAACATTACACTTGTCAAACTGAGACAACACATGTGATGATTTGAACTTGACAAAATATCAAGGACATCCATGCATATGTCTGTTTTACAGGGACGGTGAACAGCTTGCTTATAACTTTGGCACCATTCAATGAAACTGCATGACATTTTCCAATATATTTCGAATGCTTTTGCAAAGTATTGTGTTGTTTCATCAAGATCAGGAAAAATTAGAGGGCAGTTCCAAAATGTTTGAGTAGCTTATAAATTTGGTGGCACTGGACGAATCTGCGTACAAAACATTTTAGACCCAAGTTTGAATGGTTTTCTTTGAATGTTTGTGCAAAGACTGAATGGATTTTGTCAAATGGGGGCTATGTTATATCACTATTTTTGTACCTACATTTTGACACTTTTTCAAAAATAAAACCTGGGTGGATTCGCAGCACATCTGTGCAAGGAGTATTGGCAAGGACCCTAAAGTACGGTTTTGAAAATGTCAGTGTTTTACAGGAAAATTCATAATGCCTCTGATGAACAATTCTATTCTTGACAAGGACAAATGTGTACTCTGATTTGCTTATTTTGGCATTCAGCATAGCCGAAGTACATGCTCCATGGATTGTGGAGAATGCCCATGGCTGCAAGCGATTAGCACTGGCTATTGGTCACATTATGGAGGCATAGTGAACACTGGACCAGGAGGCAGGCTGGGTCCAGTGGATAAGGGGGGTGGTTTGGTGGGGCTGGGGTCATAGTTAAACCTTGTTAAAATGGTTTGCAAGGTAAAATCGAAAAACAAAAGATATTCAGCAGGTATGGTAAGCTATGCAACCATAACTCGTGCCCCCAAAATGCACTGCTAAGACTAACGCCCAGGACATCAATGATGACATCACAAATGGGAGAACGGGCCATGGCCAGTGGTGCTGAAAAAACTATGATATAAAAAAAACCTTAAAAGGCAAGGAAATAACTTTAGGTAAGTGCAGTTAAGGTGACTGGACATATTCCAACAAAACCCTTGGAATTTACTGCATTGGGAATCTGAGAAACGGCTTAACTCAGGGCATTCCTGTTGCAAAGCCCAATAGCACATACATATTATAAGAGAAGTAATTCACAATGCCATACAAAATGGCTTTATGTGGGATACGGCATTAAGGCAGAGATCAACATGAACTCGCTGGGTTAAGCTGGACCTGTGTTTCCCAACACGCTGAATTTCAAGGGTTTTGTTACGTTATGTTTAGTCACCTTAACAACATTTTAATTAACATTTTTGCCTTTAATATACATACCAATCGAATGACACCCCCTCAAGGAAGCTTATACAACCAACCCTCAATAAGTTCAGCACAATCAATGCATATATGGTTTTCGTTTCAATTAACATTCTCAGACAATCCTAAGCATTGTACTTTATTGTGGAACAATCCCACCCTCACATTTTGAGGCAAGAAACAAGCAATAACAATTTATTTTATCAAATAAAATGACACAAAATAATGTCTCAATTGATTCCCCACTTGGATTACACTGTCACTGCACCCACACGTCAAGGTAAGACAAATCTGAACTATTCACTTTTCTCAATGATGATGATAACTATATGTAGGCACACAACATAACATTGATGGTTTCACAAAAATGTACTCAATCTACAGCAAAGAATATGCTTTCTTTACACTCATAACTACCCCAAAAAACAAAAAACGATGCAGTATTCAGAATAAGTCTTAAAACAATTTACTCTATTTACATCTCAAACAAGATTCTCCAATACTCAGGCTGATTTACATTTAATGTTGAAACTATCTATGACAAACTATTGATTCCTAGCTTGAACATAGACACTACTTTAATGCAGCTTCTGTAATGTTGGACTTGTAGCAAGAAATAGTTGAGGCTTGGGTTCTCTGGTTATCTGTTCCTTGTGACATGCCGGGACAGTGGGGCCTAACCCATTCGCTATTTTCAAATAATCAGATTTAGCCTCACAACACCACATTATAATGTGTTAATTAAATAATAGATTTCATTTACCTTACTGACTATTGCAGACACCAATAATAGGATGTGTTATCCTACATTCAATTTGAAACCTCTAAAGCTTCCGGAAGTCCGAAATTGCAGAAGAAGGTTCGAATACAATGATGCTACCTATGGTTTCTATGTTAATTACAAATCGAAAAAAGCCAATATACCTAGGATTATATTCCCTTAATTAGTGATATAACTTTTAAACAGGGCTCCCAAAATACTTTCAAATGTTATCTGGCATTTAATATATTTAGGTACACACTGTTGTCTGTCTTCCTGCTGCCCAGAACAAGTAGGGGCACCAACTGGCTTCACAGAGTTCTGTTGGGTAAGCGCTTCCTGCTTTCTCTGAACCTGCTCCAAAATCCATCTCAGGTAATGTGGTCCACTTGGGGAGAGTCCTCTGAATTCTGTCCTCTCTGAATAATGTCCATTTAAGGAGATTTCCCCATCAGCAACATCCTATTGGAATAAGACAGGCTGTCTTGCTTCTGTTTTCCCATTCTGCTTGAATACCCACAACACTGTACCCTTAAGGCTAGGGGAATACAGCCGATAACTATTTCCAGTATATTGTATTGTTCTCCAGGCCCTAAGGACACAGTCAATTCTTTCCTTTTGGCTCTTTCACATAAGAAGGTTGTATGCAAGAGTTTCTGTCTTAACGTTTTGGTGTCATGTCCACAAACGCCCTCCTCTAGCATCTGACAACACTTATTATAGACTTTAGGCAGAATAATCATTGTATAATTATAGTTTCTGTGTGCCTCTCAGATTATGAATTCACATGCTCATGGGTCTCTGAAATAAAGAGGCACAAAGTATGGGAGAAGAGAAGAGCTTTATTTGAGGCCCCCAGGTAGCTGCAGTGGAAGGATCAACTGGCGAGGCACTCTCAAATGGAATCTACATGCACAAGGTTCTAAGGAGAACTGTGCATGTATTACCATAACATCTCCCCCACGTGAGGCAAAAGAAAAAGGAAAAACAGGTGGGGGAAAAGCGGGAGAGTGAAAGGGAAAAAAAGGGTGTCAAGTGGGAGAGGCAGAGGGAAGATGGGTAAACTGGGGTACATTAGTAATAAACATAGTCATTGTTGAAGTTTTGGATGATTTTGCGGTTCCTTCTGGACATTCTTCCAGTGGGGACTCCTTGATGCATGGAGTGAGGTCTGTCATTGTCCACATGTTCACAGAGGGATTCTCTTGGGGAATGTGAGGTGTGTTGTGATGGTTTGTCAGGACTGTTGTCCTTAGATATGCTGGTCTCTTGGATGTCTTTTGTTACTTTTATGAGATAATCTCCAGACCATCTCTTTCCATCATCGAGGATGACAGACTTCCCATGACAACTCACAACCCTCTGTGGAGGTCTGAAGATGGATTCACCCTTGAGAGTTTTCTTCGGTTCTTTGACACGTACCCAGTCTCCTTCACGAACCATCATCTCTTTTACTCCATGTCTGGAGTCGTATTGTCTTTTGTATTTTGCTTGTTTTTCTCTTACTGTCTTTTGAAGTAGATCCATGTTCACCCTTGCTTCTCCCGTGTATAAGAACATCCACGCCGGTCTAAATCGGTTAGTTGCAACCCTACCTCGCATGAGGGTGAAGGGCTCTATGTTCGTGGTGGTGTGTGGGGTAGTTCTATACGCATGCAAAGCTTCTTTGAGGGTTTCTCTCCACGGGAGGTTGTTGGCCGTGGCCAGTTGGACTACGCTCTTCACGAGCCTGTTCATGCGTTCCACAAGTCCGTTGGAAATTGGATGGTACAAAGATGTTGTTATGTGGCTGATGGACCTTTTCTTGAGGAAATCAGCAAATTCCATAGATATGAACTGAGACCCGTTGTCCGAAACCAATTCCTTGGGGTCTTCCTCCCTGCTGAAGATCTCTGTCAGGAAATCTATGACTTTCTTTGAGGTCACATTGTCCTCAGCTATTCCCCATTCTGTCCATTTAGAGGTGTAATCGACAAGTACTATGATATATACTTTGACTGTTTTGAGGTTCTCGAATGGACCCATGATGTCGATTGCCAGTTTAGACCACACATGTTTGGGAGGTTCAATAGGCTGTAAGGGGGTCTTTCTTAAGATCTTGGACTTGTCACTCATGGCACACGTGGAGCAATTTTTGACCAGTTCTTCTGCTTCTTTTCACATTCCTGGCCACCAATAGTTGTTTCTCAACTTGTTTTTCGTCAAGCTTCTTCCTAGGTGACCTTCGTGTGCCAGTTGGAGTACTTTTTTTCTGAGTTGGGTGGGTGGGATTACTCGATCGCCTCTGAAGATATGCTCATCGTCCATCGATAATTCTTCCTTGAAGGGAATGAAGGTTGTTAAAGCCTCTCCCGTTTCCACCCAGTCATTAGCTATCGCTTCCCTGATTTCTCGCTGTTCCGGATCAGTATTGGCATTAATTTTCCATTCATCTCTCGAGATGGCAGGGTTTACGACAGCTATGATGTCCTCATCTGGAGATGCAATCTCAGTGTCGATGTTGGTCGATAATCTGGAAAGACAATCTGCTACTTGGTTTTGTGGACCAGGAATATAGCATAGTTGGAGGTTGTATTGCATGATGTCGAGGAACCAACGTCTTATTCTCGGTGATATAAGGTGAGGAGTTTTGGACTGAAGGGCATTTACTAGAGGTTTATGGTCTGTTTTCAGTATGACGAGTAAGCCCCAAATTAGGTTCCTGAAATGCTGAAGAATCCACCTCAGACCCAGAGCTTCTCTCTCAATGGTGGAATAGTTTAGTTCGGCTCCCCTCAGTACTCTCGATGCGAATGCGATCGTCACGATGTCCTTATCTTGTTGCTGTTCTAGGACACCACCCAGTCCGGTTTTACTTGCATCTACGGATATGATGGTTTTAGCTTTACAATCGAACATTCCTAAGGCTGGGGCTTGGTTAATTTGAAATTTGATTTCTTCGAATTCGTTCTTGCATTCAGTGGACCATATGAATTTGGTTGCCTTCTTCAAGATGTTTCTCATGTTTTTGGTCTTATCAGCATAGTTGCTTATAAACTTGGAGTAGTATTCTGTCATCCCGAGGAAACTCCTTAATTGGTCTTAGTTTTGAGGCTCGGCGATATTCATTATGGTGTCCATGAGTTTCCTCTTGGGGCTGCTGCCGTTGGCGTCAATGGAATGGCCCAGGTATGAAACTCGGTCGCACTTTATGTTGCATTTCTCTAATTTGAGTGTGAGCCCACTTTTTTGTATGACCTGTAGGACACCCACAAGTTTTGCGTTGTGCTCTTCTTCTGTACTGGCTGATATGAGGATATCATCTTGGAAGCAGTGTATGCCATCAAGTCCTCCAAATAGATGTGACATGTAACAGTCTCTCACTTTGTACTCTGTAATTTTTGTTTCAAAACATCACTTAATGCCAGTAATCTTTATATGTATGGATATGATATGATATGGCATTTATAACGCTCCTGTACACAAGTGTTTCAAAGCGCAACGAGGCAAGGTAGGGGGAACAGAGGGAAGACAGACAACAATCCTACTAGGCCAGATGTCATTCAGATCACGGATGCAGCATAAACTCACAATGAGGCACCTATCTTTGTTTTTGAGGTAAGACACTGGGAAACTGAAACAAAACATTTTATGTGGTTTAAACCTTCTTGACAACACCATAGCTAAGATTTAGTTTATTTTCTTAACTCACTCTCAAGTTCCTGACTCTCATGTGTCTAGAAAAAGGGGATAGCTATTCCAGTAGGATTTGCTTTTAATCACCAGTTGCACTTGAGGAATGCTTGTCACTTTGGGGCCTGTTGTACGTAGTTACCTGGAGGATAACTGAAAACAATAGTTTGTGTTTAGCCAAGGAAGTAGATCTCAAGAGTTTAAGCTAATTTGTGCATTTCTAAGCCTAGGGCAAAAGACAAGATATTTACGAGCATATCTGTTTTGCCATTAGACAAAGAACATTCCAATTCCATGTTGACCAATGTGCCGTAGAAATCCGTCTACAGCAAATGAGGTTTAACAGATCAGTTTCAGACACCACTTAATGCATATGCAGAATAAATAGTGAAGAGATGTTACTTTGCTTGCATGTTTAAAAGTCAAATATTGGGTTAGTTACCTGGCAGCAGGCCTTGCTTATTACCAGCTGTGGTCACTTTACACAGCATGTTTTTCTTAGAGAAAAGTAACTGGTGAATATGTTTTGTCTGTTTAATGCTAATTACTTGCTATTTCCATATAAGGTATCCCTCTGACCTCTTATTATTTAATAGAAGGCATTGCATTCAATCAAATAATACACTGTATTATAAAATATACTTTGCATCCAGTCCTTTGTATTCAGGTATGATCTAGACCCCTCCTTCACGGGGAAAGTGTAAAAGGGTGGCAATGATCCAAGGAATCCGAGACTTATGGAGTAACAGGGTTGAGGTTTCTACTCGATAATATTTCTACCTCCAAAACCAAAAATATAATTCTGACTGGCAAAGCTGATTGTGCACATTCTGACACATTTCAAAATGGAAACTTTATAGAAGCTAATTTCTCTGATCAGGGATGCTGATTCTTTGGCATACCTGGATTTGCAGGATGCCTAATTTCATGTGCCTATCAGTTGGTTGCGCCAGAAATTGTGGTTATCAATTGCAGGAATGCATTTCCAATTCAAGGTGATGCCCTTTGGTCTAAAGACTACTCTCAATGTGTTCCCAAAGGTGTGGGGGCAGCCATTTCATTCCTAAACAAAGGGCAGTGCAGACTTTCCAGCATAAACGTAGATGACTGGTTAATCAGAGAATCATCACAAGTGCAACTGAAAATACACATGAGGTAGACATGCAAAATATTATTTTTGGGGAATTTCATTTGGACTGTGAGAAATCGTGGTTGATCCCCTCCCAGTTTCTCCATTTCATAAGGGCTCAATTGTTGACAGCCAAGGGATTGGTGATTGTGATGAATCCTGCAGAGTCCTTACAAAATCTCTACTTAAAGTCTCCTCTCAGGTGGCCAGGGGAAGGCAGCCGCTACCTGATCCTGACCCTGGGGGTTAGCTGGGAGGATCACCTGGGAGGAGCAGGTCCCCAAAGGAACGAGAGCACTCCATTGGGGGAGATGCTGTATTTTTCTTCTGAGGAGGAGGTAGAGTCAGTAATACCGGAATCTGTAATGGCCTGTACCAGAAGAAGCTTTTCTTCCCCAAAGCTAATCATCCTGATGGTGGTAAAAACGGTTGTAATGAATCCTGTATTGGAAGTAGGAACCTATTCTCCAGGGTTAAGCATAATTGTAGAGGTTAAACGGGAAAATGAAAGATAAATCTTTAAATATTACCATATTACATTCTGAAAGTCATAATTTCCTTAAAGAAAAAAAACATTCAGTTAACCTTATAATACTCTTTTTAAAAAGGGGCTTACGGATAGAAACAAAGCTTGCAACAATGATTCCCTTAAAAGGAATGAATTGAACATTGGGGATTTCAAGTCCCACAATGCCAAATGTACTTGGACAAAGAAGAGGGATGCAGAGGATCTGAACTACAGATTGCAGATCATTTAGGTTATTGACCCACACCTGAGGGAGACTGAGAGGCATAAAAGTGTCCCCCTCAGGTACACGCCATAGAGAGTAGTAACAGTAGTGGAAGGTGGAGTGCTTGCCAGACTCCATATCAAGGTTGCAGCTAAAGGAAAGCAGAGACGCTGGAACCACCAACAATTGCTGTACAGATGCCAGTTGTGCAAGGGTCTCTTCCTTCAGCGACTATTTGCAGAGGAACGCTGCCCCCAGGGCAAGAGAGGCTAGGGTGGCAGGTGAGCGCCGGAATGCCTGCAGAGCAAAAAACGCTCAAATTGTGTAAAGCGTGGATGGAAGAAAACCGAGGGAAGCGGTTTTCCAGTCTGCCTGGAGCAGAAGAAGCAGAGAACCTGACTGCAGTGGAGCGAGTGGGCGCGCAAACCAAACCCACCGAGTTCACTTGAATACTGAGACCCCACAGTGCTCCGTAACCCCTGCTAGCCGAACACAGTATTTTAAATACCAAACTAATGAGAGCGAGGCAACGTGGTAGAAAAGTTAATACTATGGGCTTCATTACGACTATGGAGGTAGCCATGCCGTTCTTACCGTCATGGCTACCCCCATACCGGATACCGGGTCCAGGTTCCAGGAATAGGGAATTACTGGGCCATTCTGACCTCGGAGGGCCCAGTAAGTCCCATTTCCGAGACCCGGTACATCCCCATGATGGGAATGGGGAGGATGCTAACAACGGGCCCGTTAATGACAAGCCCGTTGTTAGCATCCTGGTCTGCTTGCGGGTCCCGCTAAGGATGCCTGGTTTCACCAGACGTCCTTTGCAAGACCCGCTGCAGACCTCGCAATGAGGCGGTCCGTAATGAACGGTGCCAGTCCCTTACCGGCACTGTTCATTACGGGGCCGCCTTCGATATAATGTGGCCCTATGTGTATTGAACTGATGTAAAGCTGAATGATATTTATTTTGAATGTCACACTGGTACAGAGGGGAGGAAGGGGCAGTCATTGGGGGTCATTCTGAGTGAGGCGGTAAGGGGTTAATGGCGCCGGTAATGGTGCCAGAGCCGTCAACCCCTTACTGCCTCATTACAAGTCTGCTCGCGGGAACCCGCTAAGGATGCCTGGTTTAACCAGGCGCCCTTAGCGGGTCCTGCGAGCAGACCAGGGTGCTAACAACGGGCCCGTTATTAATGGGCCTGTTGTAAGCACCCTCCCCATTCCCATTGAGCCCTATGGGGGCTCAAATGGGAATGTGGATGTACCGGGTCCGGGTTCCTTGAATGGGGAATTACCGGGCCCTCCAAGGTTGGAATGGCCCAGTAATTCCTCATTCAAGGAACTCGGACCCGGTACCCGATAAGGGGGTAGACATGCCGCTATTAGCGGCATGGTTACCTCGTACCGTGTAATGACCCCCATTGTGTATGTAAAGGTCAGAATAATTGCAAACAACACTCAAAGGCACTATTGCTAAAAGCCAAAGCAAACAGCTATTGCCAAAGCCAAAAGATGGCAATAATAGATCTGGTTGAAGAGAACCAATATTGCCAAAGTCAAAAAGGAGCAAATAAGCAACCAGCTGCGTATGGACCCTATTGTGAAAGAGGAAAAGAGGCAATAGAAAGAACTGACCTGAAATAGAATTACCTAAGCCAAACAAGAGCATGAGTGGTAGAAACCCAGTATCAGCACTTAGTTAAAATAAGTGCATTGCTGATGAGAGTGCTTTGTGAACTGTTGCAGAATCATCTGGACAGAAGTAATAATTGTTGACATTGATAAACAGAGGAAGTACACATTTTTGTTGCTAAGAAGTAGTTGTGTGGAACTCCCTACCGCCAGTGGAGAGGCAAAGGGACTTGTTGATCATTTTGAACTGTTGGTTAATCCCAAGAGGGAGACTTATTGGTGGAAGAGGAACTTCATTTGAGCTCTGTTATACTACAGTGTTTACTTATTCTTTAGAACTGCTGATTGAAAGCCTGATTGAATCTGGGGAAGGGGAATTCATCCAGACAACAAGGAAGAACAGTTACCAGGTCTTGAAGACAACTGTTAATTTTGTCATGTTTGAACTTCTATTTCATCACCTTGTTAAGTTGGTTGTATGTACAAGTGTGAGGGACAGAATCCTTTTGTTAGAGCATTTTCTTTTGCTTATTTTATAGGTAGGGAAATCCTTGTAAGGTTAGGGATAGTGAGGCGTTTATCAAACACTTTTGAGTTTGAAAAAATGGCATCTTTTGAAAATCTTTCACAAAGTTGTCTCCCTCACATTTCTGACCCCTCACATGATTTTGCCGGAAGACCAAGCAGAGAGATCACAGGGCTATGAATTTTCTGGTATCAGAATGTGCCATAGCCAGGAAAATATTGTTAGTGTAGAGGCATACAGTAGCATGTGTCTTTGTGGTGCCTTAGGTGAGGCTGCACCTGCTCCTTCTGATCTCTCATCTTCACAGGCACTGGAAACTGAGTTTTCTGAATTTTAAAGCCAGAAATCTGATCTCACTGAACTTGTTCGCAAGATCCAGAACAGGACAGTCACAATAAGAACAGAGATGACCTCAGCAATGGCACATATAAACAGACTGGGGAAACATGGTCCAGATCTCTGGAATGATTGGTATTCAAGGTGGGCAGAACACAATGTCTTGGCTCTAAAAAAGATTCACATCAGATATGATATGATATGATATGATATGATAAAGCATTTATAACATGCCTATACACAAGTGTTTCAAGGCGCGACGAGGCAAGGGAGGGGAAACAGAGTGAAGACAGAGACAACGATCCTACTAGGCCAGGTGCATTAAGATCGCATAAGTGCAGGGGAGGGGGGAAGGGGAAGTGTGCAGTGGGAAGGGGAGGGGCAGTGCGGTACATAGGATAGCAGTAAAATAAATAAGACAGTAAATAGAAGTGCAGCCAGCTGGTGGCAAGTGCAAGGGTAAGTGCAGACATCAAGTGTCAAGTGCTAGTAGGGGCTGTAGGGATACAGAAACAGTCCCCAAGTGCAGTGTTGCCAGGGTGGCAGTGCAGGTGTGCAACTGGTGGGGGGACCTGGGTCTGAGATCAGAAGTTAGCCAGGTAACCAGTGCAGTTTCAGATATAGCCAGGAGATCAGTAGGGGAGAGGAGGAGAGAAAGCAGAAGCAAAGAGGAAGGTCTTGAGGTGCTTTCGGAACCGGAGATGGTTCTCTTCAAGTTTCAGAGTGGCAGGGAGGCTGTTTCAGAGAGAGGCCCCAGCAGAAGAGAGAGATCTACCACCAACTCGCTGCTTAGAGAAGCGACTAACCCTGAAGGAGTTGGAGGCGGATGAGTGAAGAGCTCGAGAGGGAAGGTTTTTAGGGAGGGAGAGTTGAAGGAATTGAGGTCCCAGGCCCCAGAAGGCATTGTGGACAATGCAGAGGGTTTTGAACTTAATCCTTACCGCCAATGGGAGCCAGTGCAGAGATTTCACTCCTGGAGAGAAACAATCCCTGGGCTTGAGGCCAAGGACAAGTCTTGCAGTCCTGTTTTGAATGAGTTGCAGAGGGCAGAGAGTAGAGGCAGGTAGATTTAGAAAGAGGTTGTTACAGTAGTCCATCCTAGAGAGAACCAGAGCTCTGGAGACAGTGAATTTCTGGGGGAAGGCAAGGAAAGGAAGAATACCTCTGAGGAGGTGCAGCTGGTAGTGAGATTTCTTAGAGACGTCAGAGATGTGAGGGGAGAAGGAAAGTGTTGAGTCGAAGATGACACCAAGGTTTTAGCCTCACAGGTGAGAACAGGAAGAGGGCCAAGGGATGCCGGCCAGAGAGAGACAGGAAAGGAGGGAGCAGGTGTACCAATGAGGAGAATCTCAGTTTAACCGGCATTAAGGCAGAGATCATTGGAGGCACACCACTCCTGGATGGCGGACAGACAGTCAGAGATGAGAGAGGTGGAAGAGGTGGCTGAAGGGAGCCTGAAAATGAGCTGAATGTCATCCGCATAGCACTGGAAGTTGGGGCAGAGAGGTGCAATGCGGTGGGCAAGAAGTGCCAGGTATTGGTTGAACAGCCAGGGAGAGAGGTTAGACCCCTGGGGAACAACACAGGTAGAGATAGGGATAGAGGAGAGAAGGACCCAAGTTGGACCTGGGAGGGTCGCTCGGAGAGGAAGGAGGTGAGCCAAGCCAGGGCCTAATCAGTGATACCCAGGTTATCACGGAGATGGTTGAGCAGGATAGCATGGTTGACCGTGTCAAAGGCAGAAGAGAGATCATTTAAGATGACGACACATGGGCTGTTGGAATCGAGGTTGGAGAGCAGGTCTTCACAGATGTTCAGGATAGCAGTTTCCATGCTTCTGGAAGCTCTTGAAGCCAGACTGATGGACCAACAGATTCATAGTGAAGATTAAGCTGGGAGATGGCCATCCTTTCCATGAGTTTGCCCAGGAAAGGAGTGATGGAGATTGGACGATAGTTAGCCGGGCAGGAAGGGTCAGCTGAGGGTTTATTAAGAAGGGGGTGCACGCAGGAGTGCTTCAGGGAGCAGGGGAAGACTCCAGTGGCGAAGGAATGGTTGCAGAAGTCAGCCAGAGCAGGTACCAGGGTGTCAAGGTGGTCCTTCATGGTTTTGGAGGAACAGGGGTGAAACTGTTTTGACAAGACTTTCATAGATCAAACTTGTCTAGAAACCTCATCTGTGGAGAACGGGAGAAAAGCAGAGAAGGAGGGAGGAGAGGTGGCCGAAGTAGGGCCAGAGGAAGAGCAGGGAGTAGAGGGAGGAGAAGGAGAGGAAGAGAGAGAGGACAGGATATCCTGAGTTTTAGAGATGAAATGAGAAGCCAGAGCTGTGCAGAGGGCCTGCGAGGGAACAAGAGCGGTAGAGACTGCAGCAGGATTGACCTGCTCGTTGCAGATTTTAAAGTGTTCGGCTGAGTTGTTAGATGCCGCGGTGACGCAGGATTGGATGTGGGCTCTCTTCTTGGTGCAGACAGAGAGCCGGTAGTGCCTTTGGAGCAGGTGGCAGGCCAGTTTGTCAGAGGATGTACAAGAAGCAGGCCATTTCCTCTCAGCCACCCTGCACTTTCGTTTAAGGGTGACAAGGTCTGAGTCATACCGAGAGTTGCACTTGGCTTTGGTCTTCAAGCAGATCCTCATGACAGGGGCAAGAGCATCAAGAGTATCAGATATAGCAGAGTGGAGCATGGAAAGGGCTGGGTCAGGGTGTGAGTCAGCCAGGCGGGTGTGGGGGGGGGGGGTGAGAAAGTGGCGTCAACTGACACACACTTCATGGGTCATATAACCGAGAAGGTAGGTGGTAGTGCGGGGGTTGGCTTGGCCTGAGGGGTAGAGAGGGTGAGATGGGAGGAAAGGAGAAAGTGGTCACTCCAGGAGAGAGTAGTGGTGAGAGGGGTCAAAAGGGAAAGGTCTAAAGAGACCAGAACACCCAGAGTGTGCCCTGCACACATCAGAGGGAATGACAATGAGCATCATTATGTATACGGTGGTAGAGGAAATAAATGACAGTAAAATGGCAGTAATGAAATTGCCAGTACTGGTCTCTCACTTTCCTCCACCAGCGTACTATGGGTTTTGAAGATGAAGTGGAAGATTTACCTCCAGCACTAAGATGAATTTACTATGGCAACATTACCTCTCCTGCTCCATCCAACGAAATTCCCCTGGAGTCTCTACGGTGCAGACTTCTAAATGGGAATCATGTATCTATGATTATCACATTAGTCTATTTTATATACAGATTATATGAGAGATTAGGGGAAAACATATAACAAATCTAGAGGTGAAGAGAGACCATTTGCATGATAGGGGGCCTCATTCGAGTATGGTGGTAGTCATGGCGCTATTTGCGCCATGACTACCTCCCATACCGGTACCGACTCCGACCTGGTTCAATGGGGACTTACCGGTGTAGTCTGACCTTTGCGGGACCGGTAAGTCCCCATTGAAAAATCCATTCCCCATTCCCATTTGAGCCTGTATAGCGCTCAATGGGAATGGGGAAGTAGCTAATAACGGTACCGCAATTTGCGGTACCATTATTAGCTCTGAAGTCCCTTAGTGGGCCCGTCCATAATGCCTGGTAAAACCAGGCGTTGAATGAGGGACCCACTAAGTGACCTCGTAGTATTGATATTTTATTTCTATCACGCTCATATACAAGTGTTTCAGAGCGCAACAAGGCAAGGGAAGTGGAACAGAGGAGAAACAAAAACAACGATCTTACTAGGCACAGTGACATTGAGAACGCGCAAGTGCATGGTAGAGGGGGAGAGGGAGAAGTGCATGGAAGGGGGAACAAAAGGAGAGTGCGAAGCAAGGAGGAAACCCCCCATAAATAATAATAAATAAAAAGTCAACAAACAGAGGGAGTGCAGCCAGCAAGTGGCAGTGCTGGGTTTAAGGCAGCAGGCTGGGTAGGTCTGATAAGTGCAGGAAGAACAAAACAAAGGGGAGGGAGCTGTATGGGTACAGATACAGACCCCAGTGCAAGGGGTGGCGCGGAGGCAGTGCATGCGGGTGGCAAGAGGAGCAGGTACCTGGGCCCGGAGGAAAGAGGGCGGCCAGGTGCATGGTGCAGAGGGAGAGTAGAGTCAGTAGGGGAGAGGGGGACAAAGGCAGAAGCAAAGAGGAAGGTCTTGAGGTGCTTCCGGAACCGGAGATGGTTCTCCTCAAGTTTTAGAGTGGCAGGGAGGCTGTTCCAGAGGGAGGCCCCAGCCAAAGACAGAGATCTACCCCTAGCTCGTTTCTTTGGGAAACGACTGACCCTGAGGGAGTTAGAGGTAGAGGAGCGGAGTCCTCGACATGGGAGGTATTTGCGGAGGGATAGCTGAAGGTATGTTGGACCCAGGCCCTAGAAAGCCTTGTGGACAATGCAGAGGGTTTTGAATTGAATCCTTGCATCCACTGGGAGCCAATGGAGAGATTTCAGAGCTGGAGAGATACGATCAAAGGGATTGAGGCCAAGGACAAGTCTCGCAGTCCTGTTCTGGATAAGTTGCAAAGGGCAGAGAGTAGAGGTCGGT
Organism: Ambystoma mexicanum; assembly: GCF_040938575.1. Classification (NCBI taxonomy): domain Eukaryota; kingdom Metazoa; phylum Chordata; class Amphibia; order Caudata; family Ambystomatidae; genus Ambystoma; species Ambystoma mexicanum. The sequence goes on along the minus strand of NC_090934.1, from coordinate 648,987,264 downwards.
AGATTAAGAAAGAGGCTGTTGCAATAGTCCAACTTAGAGAGAACCAGTGCTTGGGAGACAGTGAGCTTCTGGGGGAATGAGAGGAAAGGAAGAGTACCTCTGAGAAGGTGCAGTAGGAAGTTTGACTTTTTTGATACATCAGCGATGTGGGCAGAGAAGGAGAGTGTGGAATCAAAGGTGACACCAAGGTTCTTGGCCTCGCAGGTAGGGATAGGAGGAGGGTCAAGGGAGGCCGGCCAGAGAGTGAGGGGAAAGAAAGGTGATGGTGTGCCGATGAGGAGGATCTCAGTCTTGCTGGCATTCAGACAGAGATCGTTGGCAGCACACCAATCTTGAATGGTAGTTAGGCAATCATTGATGAGAGAGGTGGAGGAGGTGGCCGAGTGCAGCCTGAAAATGAGCTGAGTGTCATCTGCGTAGCACTGGAAGTTTGAGCAGAAATAGGCAATGCAGCGGGCAAGAGTTGCTAGGTATTGGTTGAAAAGCCACGGCGAGAGGTTAGACCCCTGGGGAACACCACAGGTGGAGAGGAAGATAGATGATAGGAAGGACCCAAGTTGGATCTGGGAGGGTCGATCAGAGAGGAAAGAGGTCAGCCAGGCCAGAGCCTGATCGGTGATGCCCAGGTTATCACAGAGACGGTTGAGCAGGATGGTATGGTTGACCGTGTCGAAGGCAGAGGAGAGATCGAGTAGGATGAGGACAGAGGGAATGCTAGAGTCAAGGTTGGAAAGCAGATCTTCACGGATTTTCAGGAGAGCAGTTTTCGTGCTTCTGCCAGATCTAAAGCCAGACTGATGATCATGGAGACAGCCAACAGAGTCAGAATGAAGGATTAGCTGAGAGATGGCCAGCTTTTCAAGGAGTTTTTCCAAGAAGGGGGTAATGGAAATTGGGGGTAGTAGGGCGGTAAGGGATTACCGGCACCGGTCTCCTTAAGGATCCCCGGTATCCCTTACCGCCCTACTTGGAATGAGGCCCAGGGGCTGAATGATTAACATTTGTTAATACATTTAGGTGAATGTGTGGTTTATAAGATAAATTGTTAAATGAATTGTGGTTGTGATAAAAAAGGTAAAGAATAATATGAATAAAATGTAATTGTTATTATGGTATTTAATGATGTCTAGTATAGAGGTTTGATAAAAACCAGAAATATTTAATAAAATAATAAAAAATAAAAATTGGGGTTTACACTGCTGTTCCCATTTCGCAATCCAGCAGTACATCTTTGGGAACTAGTGGTGATAACGGCCAGTGAGAATTGCAGTAATTCCAATTAAATTACCACCAAACTCGTAATGAGGCCCAATGTAACGGCAGACTGTCTGAGCAGGATGTTTCCTAATTTGTAGCACTGGTCCCATGCTTGGCGCCACATTTAACACATCCATATCAAGTTTCGTCAATCTACCTTGTATGTTTTACTTCTACTGCCGACCAACTTTGGAGCAGGGCATCAAGTGATTAACCAGACCTCTGACTGAACAAGTAACCTATGAGAGAAGAGATATCTCATGAATTCACAGGTCAGTGACTAATTGTAGTGGTCACTTTGGTTGGATAATTACTTAAATGGACAAACATATTGACAATACCATTTTATTTATTACAGAACATTAGACATGTTCAATACCTGATGAAGGGCATGAATGCCCGAAACGCGTCATATTGACATTGAAAGACGCACTGAGTGTCGACCACCTAACTTGAGTGCCCTCTTTCTGCTTGAAACAAAGAAGCAGACTATCTTTTATTATCAAAAATTGTAAACGTGTTACTTAGACCAATGTACTGTACTTACTATTAGTTTGTTTTGTCATTGTATTGTAACCCACATGCTCAAATGTGTAAAAAAAACATTTTTGTTTACTTGTTTACTAAACAGTCACTAAACATGATGTTTTATGAAATGTGTGAATGTATACATTAAATGTATATAACCCATTGGAATTGTATCAGACATTTATTTGCCATACAGTGTTCCTGGATTTTGTCCCACTAATATAGAGGGACCATTTATATCCAGTATGTTCATTTCTCCGTCATGGGAACTGAGGAGAGGTACTGTCTTATTTGTTGAAGATTCAGTGTGCAGATATTAGGCCTGATTTTCTCTCCTCAGAACTCCTAGCCCATGGGTTCTGCTCCAATTCCCATCCCAAGTGGCAAATCCTATTGCAATACAATGGCTAAAGGGGATACGCTATGCATGTCCACCCCTGCCAAGTATTGTTCAACTCCATTTCTTCAAGTTCAGACAGATGATTTGATTCTCAGATGTGACACGACTTTCTTACCAAAAGTGGTGTCAAAGTTTTATCAGGTACAAGACATTGGGCCTCATTACGAGTTGGCGTTAGCCGCGCCGGTAAAACTCATGAAATAACCGGCACCCGGCAATGGGGACGTACTGGGGCTTTCCGACCCTGGCTGACCCGGTCTGTCCCCATTGCAACTGGTATTCATTACACCCCATTCCCATTTGAGCCCTCTAGGGCTCAATGGGAATGGGGAGGTTGGATGCACTGGCACCATTCATGAATGGTGCCAGAGCATCCGACGAGTTGTGCTCGCAGGTGCTGCTCAGCCTGCCAACTCGTAGTTTGTCGGTCCGGTAGTAACGATGCCGGTAATGCACTCATTTATATGGATTATTAAAGCACAAACTAGACATTCAGATAGTTTTCTTGCAACATTTGAGTTAAAGGGCCAACAAGGAAGGTTTCTGTTTCCCCAATCATATCCCCATGCCAGAACATGTTTTGAGGAGGTTGGCTAGGTGAATGGCAGGATCTTGGACTGAGGCGTATGGTACGCTGAACCAGGAGTTTCATAGAGCAGCAACCTGAGCATATGAAATAGACAGTATCGCTGCAACAAGACATAAAACTCTTTCGGTTCAGCAGTGTGAGTGCTGGCGTTCTCTAGCAATGATTAGCTTTTTGAGTTCTGGAAATAAAATGGTGAAGAGGTGTACAAGCAACATGCTTGTGGTCTGTGCCCGCCTGTCTACGTTGGATTGCTATCTGGCATGAGTATAGACACCCAGGCTTTTTTATTATTAATAATAACTAGCAGAAGTACCCTAAAGGGTTCTGTAGACAGACATGATAACACTGATCCTGCAGGTCGCTGTTCCGATTTGCTTATCGCTTGATGTGCTTTGCACCCTGGAGTAAACTGCACTGAGAATGGGCGTGTGTAGCTGGTTACCATACCCCGGGGCAGACGTTGGGGGGAGGCGAGAGTTGGTGTGCTGCTGCATACTGGGACCTTCTGTGCTCTCTCCTCACCTGTTGGCTCTCCCTGGCGTGGTGTAGTTTGTTGCAGTGCATTGTAGTGCAATCATCTTGGAAACCGTGCATCCTAGGGCCTGGACCTCGAGTATTGTTCCTCATGTAAGGACCGGTCCTTCTACCACCACATTGATGTTTTGCTGATTTCAGGCAACCGTCTCATGTGTGAAGGTGCTTAAATCTGGGGAATGGGGTGGGGTGTCCAAATGTCATGTAGTCAGTAATGTCCAAAGGGTCTTAACAGCTAACTATGCAAAATTTGGTGCAGAATGGTGAAACAGTGTGGAATTGTTCGAAGAACAGACCTTCGCCAAGCCAAAAAACCACAAACAAATGTTGACTTTTGCTAAATTTGGGGGCAAGGGGTAGGGTGTCCAAATGTCATGTAGCCATGTCCGGAGGGTCCTTGCAGACAACTATGCAACATTTGGTGCAGATTGGTTAAATGTTCAACTCAATTTCTTCAAGTTCAGACAGATGATTTGATTCTCAGATGTGACACGACTTTCTTACCAAAAGTGGTGTCAAAGTTTTATCAGGTACAAGACATTGGGCCTCATTACGAGTTGGCGGTAGCCGCGCCGGTAAAACTCATGAAATAACCGGCACCCGGCAATGGGGACGTACGGGGGCTTTCCGACCCTGGCTGACTCGGTCTGTCCCCATTGCAACTGTTATTCATTAGTCCCCATTCCCATTTGAGCCCTATAGGGCTCAATGGGAATGGGGAGGTTGGATGCACTGGCACCATTCATGAATGGTGCCAGAGCATCCGACGAGTTGTGCTCGCAGGTGCTGCTCAGCCTGCCAATTCGTAGTTTGTCGGTCCGGTAGTAACGATGCCGGTAATGCACTCATTTATATGGATTATTAAAGCACAAACTAGACATTCAGACAGTTTTCTTGCAACATTTGAGTTAAAGGGCCAACAAGGAAGGTTTCTGTTTCCCCAATCATATCCCCATGCCAGAACATGTTTTGAGGAGGTTGGCTAGGTGAATGGCAGGATATTGGACTGAGGCGTATCGTACGCTGAACCAGGAGTTTCATAGAGCAGCAACCTGAGCATATGAAATAGACAGTATCGCTGCAACCAGACATAAAACTCTTTCGGGTTAGCAGTGTGAGTGCTGGTGTTCTCTAGCAATGATTAGCTTTGTGAGTTCTGGAAATAAAATGGTGAAGAGGTGTACAAGCAACATGCTTGTGGTCTGTGTCCGCCTGTCTATGTTGGATTGCTATCTGGCATGAGTATAGACACCCTGGCTTTTTTATTATTAATAATAACTAGCAGAAGTACCCTAAAGGGTTCTGTAGACAGACATGATAACACTGATCCTGCAGGTCGCTGTTCCGATGTGCTTATCGCTTGACGTGCTTTGCACCCTGGAGTAAACTGCACTGAGAATGGGTGTGTGTAGCTGGCTACCATACCACGGGGCAGACGTTGGGGGGAGGCGAGAGTTGGTGTGCTGCTGCATACTGGGACCTTCTGTGCTCTCTCCTCACCTGTTGGCTCTCCCTGGAGTGGTGTAGTTTGTTGCAGTGCATTGTAGTGCAATCATCTTGGAAACCGTGCATCCTAGGGCCTGGACCTCGAGTATTGTTCCTCATGTAAGGACCGGTCCTTCTACCATCACATTGATGTTTTGCTGATTTCAGGCAACCCTCTCATGTGTGAAGGTGCTTAATACTGGGGAATGGGGTGGGGTGTTCAAATGTCAGGTAGTCAGTAATGTCCAAAGGGTCTTAACAGGTAACTATGCAAAATTTGGTGCAGAATGGTGAAACAGTGTGGAATTGTTCGAAGAACAGACCTTCGCCAAGCCAAAAAACCACAAACAAATGTTGACTTTTGCTAAATTTGGGGGCAAGGGGTAGGGTGTCCAAATGTCATGTAGCCATGTCCGGAGGGTCCTTGCAGACAACTATGCAACATTTGGTGCAGATTGGTTAAATGTTCAACTCCATTTCTTCAAGTTCAGACAGATGATTTGATTCTCAGATGTGACACGACTTTCTTACCAAAAGTGGTGTCAAAGTTTTATCAGGTACAAGACATTGGGCCTCATTACGTGTTGGCGTTAGCCACGCCGGTTAAACTCATGAAATAACCGGCACCCGGCAATAGGGACGTACGGGGGCTTTCCGACCCTGGCTGAACCGGTCTGTCCCCATTGCAACTGGTATTCATTACACCCCATTCCCATTTGAGCCCTCTAGGGCTCAATGGGAATGGGGAGGTTGGATGCACTGGCACCATTCATGAATGGTGCCAGAGCATCCGACGAGTTGTGCTCGCAGGTGCTGCTCAGCCTGCCAACTCGTAGTTTGTCGGTCCGGTAGTAACGATGCCGGTAATGCACTCATTTATATGGATTATTAAAGCACAAACTAGACATTCAGACAGTTTTCTTGCAACATTTGAGTTAAAGGGCCAACAAGGAAGGTTTCTGTTTCCCCAATCATATCCCCATGCCAGAACATGTTTTGAGGAGGTTGGCTAGGTGAATGGCAGGATCTTGGACTGAGGCGTATGGTACGCTGAACCAGGAGTTTCATAGAGCAGCAACCTGAGCATATGAAATAGACAGTATCGCTGCAACAAGACATAAAACTCTTTCGGTTCAGCAGTGTGAGTGCTGGTGTTCTCTAGCAATGATTAGCTTTTTGAGTTCTGGAAATAAAATGGTGAAGAGGTGTACAAGCAACATGCTTGTGGTCTGTGCCCGCCTGTCTACGTTGGATTGCTATCTGGCATGAGTATAGACACCCAGGCTTTTCTATTATTAATAATAACTAGCAGAAGTACCCTAAAGGGTTCTGTAGACAGACATGATAACACTGATCCTGCAGGTCGCTGTTCCGATTTGCTTATCGCTTGATGTGCTTTGCACCCTGGAGTAAACTGCACTGAGAATGGGCGTGTGTAGCTGGTTACCATACCCCGGGGCAGACGTTGGGGGGAGGCGAGAGTTGGTGTGCTGCTGCATACTGGGACCTTCTGTGCTCTCTCCTCACCTGTTGGCTCTCCCTGGCGTGGTGTAGTTTGTTGCAGTGCATTGTAGTGCAATCATCTTGGAAACCGTGCATCCTAGGGCCTGGACCTCGAGTATTGTTCCTCATGTAAGGACCGGTCCTTCTACCATCACATTGATGTTTTGCTGATTTCAGGCAACCGTCTCATGTGTGAAGGTGCTTAAATCTGGGGAATGGGGTGGGGTGTTCAAATGTCAGGTAGTCAGTAATGTCCAAAGGGTCTTAACAGGTAACTATGCAAAATTTGGTGCAGAATGGTGAAACAGTGTGGAATTGTTCGAAGAACAGACCTTCGCCAAGCCAAAAAACCACAAACAAATGTTGACTTTTGCTAAATTTGGGGGCAAGGGGTAGGGTGTCCAAATGTCATGTAGCCATGTCCGGAGGGTCCTTGCAGACAACTATGCAACATTTGGTGCAGATTGGTTAAATGTTCAACTCAATTTCTTCAAGTTCAGACAGATGATTTGATTCTCAGATGTGACACGACTTTCTTACCAAAAGTGGTGTCAAAGTTTTATCAGGTACAAGACATTGGGCCTCATTACGAGTTGGCGGTAGCCGCGCCGGTAAAACTCATGAAATAACCGGCACCCGGCAATGGGGACGTACGGGGGCTTTCCGACCCTGGCTGACTCGGTCTGTCCCCATTGCAACTGGTATTCATTACTCCCCATTCCCATTTGAGCCCTATAGGGCTCAATGGGAATGGGGAGGTTGGATGCACTGGCACCATTCATGAAAGGTGCCAGAGCATCCGACGAGTTGTGCTCGCAGGTGCTGCTCAGCCTGCCAACTCGTAGTTTGTCGGTCCGGTAGTAACGATGCCGGTAATGCACTCATTTATATGGATTATTAAAGCACAAACTAGACATTCAGACAGTTTTCTTGCAACATTTGAGTTAAAGGGCCAACAAGGAAGGTTTCTGTTTCCCCAATCATATCCCCATGCCAGAACATGTTTTGAGGAGGTTGGCTAGGTGAATGGCAGGATCTTGGACTGAGGCGTATGGTACGCTGAACCAGGAGTTTCATAGAGCAGCAACCTGAGCATATGAAATAGACAGTATCGCTGCAACCAGACATAAAACTCTTTCGGTTCAGCAGTGTGAGTGCTGGTGTTCTCTAGCAATGATTAGCTTTGTGAGTTCTGGAAATAAAATGGTGAAGAGGTGTACAAGCAACATGCTTGTGGTCTGTGTCCGCCTGTCTATGTTGGATTGCTATCTGGCATGAGTATAGACACCCTGGCTTTTTTATTATTAATAATAACTAGCAGAAGTACCCTAAAGGGTTCTGTAGACAGACATGATAACACTGATCCTGCAGGTCGCTGTTCCGATGTGCTTATCGCTTGACGTGCTTTGCACCCTGGAGTAAACTGCACTGAGAATGGGTGTGTGTAGCTGGCTACCATATCCCGGGGCAGACATTGGGGGGAGGCGAGAGTTGGTGTGCTGCTGCTACTGGGACCTTCTGTGCTCTCTCCTCACCTGTTGGCTCTCCCTGGCGTGGTGTAGTTTGTTGCAGTGCATTGTAGTGCAATCATCTTGGAAACCGTGTATCCTAGGGCCTGGACCTCGTGTATTGTTCCTCATGTAAGGACCGGTCCTTCTACCATCACATTGATGTTTTGCTGATTTCAGGCAACCGTCTCATGTGTGAAGGTGCTTAAATCTGGGGAATGGGGTGGGGTGTTCAAATGTCATGTAGTCAGTAATGTCCAAAGGGTCTTAACAGGTAACTATGCAAAATTTGGTGCAGAATGGTGAAACAGTGTGGAATTGTTCAAAGAACAGACCGCCAAGCCAAAAAACCACAAACAAATGTTGACTTTTGCTAAATTTGGGGGCAAGGGGTAGGGTGTCCAAATGTCATGTAGCCATGTCCGGAGGGTCCTTGCAGACAACTATGCAACATTTGGTGCAGATTGGTTAAACAGTGTGAAATTATATAAGGAACAATGCCTAGCCACAAATCCCGTCACAAACAAACACATTTGGGCCTCATCATGAGTTGGGCGGTAGCCCTTAAATGCGGTGGTAATGGTATTACTGCCACATTTAAGAGCTGGCCCTATCACGAGTGTGGCTTATTTATCCACAGCTCTGAGCTGGGGGCACATTTCCTGAAAAAATGCCACATTTTCGGCACAATAACTGTTGGCGGTATTACAGCCTGGTGATTGCACCAATAATGGACCCAATGGGAAGTGGGGATCAACAGCTAGTACCCAACCCATGATCCGGCGGTAATACCGCCTGACCAGTGGGTGCTAACTCTAATATAGTTGGGCGGTATCCCAGCCAGGATACCGCACAACTCGTGATCAGGTGCTTTGTCATATATATATGTAAATATATATATATATATATATATATATATATATATATATATATATATATATATATATATATACATATATATATATATATATATATATATATATATATAATGTTGCAGACCCCCCTTTCAGCAAACTCCATGCCAAAATCATAGTGCACACCAGTTCCCTGCTATCCTGATCTGCAGCAGCTATTCTTCTGTGGTACCTAGCAGGACCAGTGGTCCCAGGAGCCCTCTTGACAGCTGCAGTGCCAGCCGAGTCAATTCAGCATAGGGGCTGCATTTCTGCATTTAGAATATGCACCTCTGTTACCAAAGTACATACTTTTAAGAAATCACCATCCTGGTGACAGTTATAATCTTTAAAAAATAAGCCATAGCTGAGTTAGGGGTATGGCATCTGGTATTTCATATAATTCAAAGGACACACTTGAATATGTAACATACAAATGTCAACATTGTGAGCCAGGCCAAACATGGACATGCTGTCTATATTCTTCCTAGATTCAGCTGTCTATGCTGGAGCCAGCAGTGCAGGAACCTGTGGGAATATCCTCTCTTTGTGATCATTGGTGAGATCATGTAACATCTCTCTCTGGGAAGACAGCCCCTCAGCAGGAGCTGTCTTGGAAATCAGGAATCAAAAGACACACACTGCACAAAAAAAGAACTAGCCTCACAGCAGGGTGTTTCAAGCCATAGTGCCTTTGAAGAAATGGGTTTCAGGAAGGGGCAGGGTTAGTGTAGCCAAAGGAGTGGTGTACAAGTGTGGAAGGGTTGCACTATCTTGTTTCTCTCTGTACTGTTTGCTTACTGCCTCCTTTCAAGTCCTTTGACATAAAGCCCTTTGGGAATGATGCAAGTAGACAAAGCCCATTTGTCACAAGAGCAGGGATTGGACCCCTTAAATCAGGAATGATGTCCAATCACCTGTGGACTTTTCACTACAAAAGAGGGTGTCTGCTTCCCCTTCTTTGATTCACTTTTGGACCATCCAGGACATAAGGAAGAATTTGTTTGGACCTCTTTTGGGAGAGTCAACCTTCCCAAAGCTCTCAGCCGTTGAGGTGAATGAGGCAGATTCCAAGGCAGAAGCAAACTCTGCTTCCTACCCACTCCTGGGCATAACTGAACCAGTTTGCCCCTGTACCGTGCCAAGTGCAAAACGTAATTTGTTTGGCTCGAGCAATCTGCTCGCCTCTGTGGAACAGCTGAAACCACTGCCTCTTCAAACCCTGCATCGATTCACGAGGTCACCACATCAAATCAACAGACCTCGACTCAAACCACTGGTGAATTGTTTCACTCGTTGACCTGAACCAGTGATCACCAATGTCTCAAACTGACTGAACCCTCGATCTGACCCTGGTGAGCCATTTGAACCGCGTGACCTGAATTCCACACTTGAGCCAACCGAGCATCTGATCAAACTGACTAGATGCCAGCTCACTGCTTGACCTACCATGACTCGCCTCACCCGAACCTGGTTCGACCTGCGCACTTCAGTACAGCTCTATGCCTGGTTCAATGCTGTCAAACAGCCGAACCTTGGATTAAGGTACTTTGAACTAACCCTGTCCCCCGGCCCAACTTTTTTCAGCCCTGGCGGCTGCCTTAGTCCCTTTTGCACCTTAGCCACTGAAATACATCACCTTTTGAATTCCCATTGCATTTGTTGCTCGTTCTTCTCCCTGCTGAAAACCCAAAGTGCTGCACCATTACATTTTGCATTTCTCTGTCTTTCCTTACAGGGGTTGGGTTTTAGAGGTATGTGTAAATTGGTGTGTTAATGTACAGTATATTTATTTTTCTAGAACCTTGATTGGACATTCCTTTGATTTTGGACCTTTGTACTTTGCTATTTGTGTTGCTGCTGGATCACATTCAAACCCCTTCTGAAAGTATAGCCGTTCCACTGCCCACGCTACCACAAAAGTCGAAGGAGGTATCTCTCTTGGCTGTGCTTATTTTACCTTTATGATTGGGACCACTGTTGGTTTCTAGAAGTTTGGGGTCTGAGTAGACAGTTTAGCAACTACACATCCTTCTACTTCTGCACGGCAGAAGCCATTTAGTCACAGTGTCATAGGCCCTTTCATCACTGACTTTTCTATCCCTCAGAAGATGGGATGAAGAAGATGTACATGGTGGTAATGGCTCAATACCTTACTGGTAATCTTCAATATACCTAGTCCTACTCTTCCGCATCACATTATTTTACAACTTGTCTCTCCCACCCATGTGAAGGTTGAAAGGGCTCATGGTGTGATAAAGCATTGTGGGGTAACATGGTATTGTACTCTCAGGGGAAAGGGTTGTGACAGAATAAAAAGAAAAGTGTTGGGTTGGTGTCATGGAGGATGACACTTCATAAGTAAGTACTGGTACGAGGAAGAGAAGGACTAGTATTAATGAAGATTACCAGTAAATAAACAGGCTATTAGTCCCTATCTACTTTTGCTTAAAGCCAGAAACTGATTTAACACCTGTCGCTTCAGTGACCTTTCATTCTCTGTGCCCGGGGCAGCAGCCGGCTTCGCCTGCCCCTAGGAATGGTCCTGGCTTCATCACAGGGACAAGAGGTGTGGGTATGTGGTTGGGTACATTTGTCTAGAACCAAAGGCAAAGAGTAATGGTTGAAGAAACGTACACTAGCTGGCTCAATCACTCTGTAAACCATACAATGATCCATTCTGTCAATGTGTAAACCGGATGCACTCCCAAGGGACATATTGCAGTAAAATCTTGTGAAATATCTTCATAAATTACCAAAAGAATTACCAAAAATTAGACAATATTTTAATTAGGGCAAATTACAAAAAGAAAATCACGAATATGAATTCAACTACCTAGCCATGGTCAATATAAGCACGTTTACACCTTCTCATTAGCAAAACAACTGCTCATAGCAAATACAGGGGAACAGATTTCAACAATCCATTTTTTCAATTTTCCAATGCGCTTCAGATTGATTAACAGTCCTTCTTCAGGGACTATTGCGCTGTCTCCCTGTAAAACAATTAATATAGGCATTACCCTCCTGTATATTGTGTATTACATACATCTTATTCTGTCACCCAGAGCTCTATTGGAATCGTTTGGGTTAATCACTGTTCTTTTACAAACAAAAAGATCACAACTGAATTGTTATACAATAGATATGCTACTCGTCCTATGATCTCAATCCGGTGCCATTGAGCATTACATGTATTTAATAAATCATTAAAAAGAATATGATATACTATGAGGGAATAACAAGGATTATAGTTTGACATTGGGCCTCATTACACGGTAGGCGGTAAGGGTTTACTGGTACCGGTAAGGGCACCGGTACCGGTAAACCCTTACCGCCTTACTACAAGGTCCCTTTGTGGGACCTGACCTTAACGGCTGGGGTAGACCAGACGTTAAAGTTGGGAGCCGCAAAGGGACCTTGGCCTCATTACGAGGTGGCCGGTAAGGGTTAACGGGCACCGGTAAGGAGACTGGTGCCGGTAAATCCTTACCACCCTATTCTGAGGTCCCTTAGCGGGTCCCGCTATGAGCGCCTGGTTTTACCAGGCGCCCTTAGCGGGAGCCGCTAAGGGACCAGGGAGCTAATAACGGGCCCGGAATTCGAGGGCCCGTTATTATCCCCATCCCCATTCCCATTGAGCCCTATGGAGGCTCGAATGGGAATGGGGAATGGTCCTCGGAATGGGGATTTACTGGGTCCTCCAAGGTTGGAATGATTCGGTAAGTCCCCATTTCGAGAACCCGGACCCAGAATGCGGTAAGGGGGTAGCCATGGTGCTAACAGCACCATGGCTACCTCCTACTTCGTAATGAGGCCCAATATGTTCTTTTTCTTATATTCTTACTAACAATCATTTTAATATACATTAAAACCACACCAAGTGCATATCCTGATGACTATTATTTCTCTTGTCCATTGGATACTCTATTACATAGAACATACCTTTATCCAATCGTGATTAGGGATCCCTCTGCATCCCTAATTTTCTCTTCCATCCTATGGGCCTCATTCCGAGTTGGGTGGTAAGGGATACGGGCACCGAATTACGCCCTATGGGGGCTCAAATGGGAATGGGGAATGGCTGGTTGAATGGGGACTTACCGTGTCTTCCAGGGTCGGAATGACCCGGTAAATCCCCATCCAACCAGACCGGACCCGTACTGGTATTGGAGGCAGCCATGGCGCTAAAAGCGCAATGGCTACCTCCAATCTCGGAATGAGGCCCATAGTCACAATTGCTAACCTTTAGTTTATTTAACACACCACAAACGCATTCACTAGGCAAAATACAGAGCCAGGTACTGCACAACAACATTTCATGGAGGCCTAAGATCAGCCGACATCAGCATGGTATCTACCAAGTTATCCCAGATGCAGTATATCATATCATCTTCATTATAGTTCTGCCTTTAAACTCTACCTTCCCTTTCTGCTGCTGCCCACTTGACCATACTCCTAGACCGCATTAACATTGACAATGGGGTAGTGTTTTTCCATTCGATCGAAATGTGACTTTTAGCTAAGGTGATACCTAACAACATAAATGTATTTATGAGAATACCCTTTCTCTTTATCAGAACCAAACTCAAGCAACATAACTTAATATTCTGGGACATTATCCAGCCAACTAACGTATCTAGCTCCTCTGTCTCTGCTTCCCAAAACTCCTGCACTTGCGGGCATTACCAGCACATGTCTAAGAAACTTGCTCCCATAGTAACATATGTGGGCATTTCGCCTCCAAGTTTCCATATGTCTTGCCCATTAAGTGTGGGAATTAATATGACCCCGGAACATTAATTTAAACCGCATGTTACGAGATACTTTTTTGGGTATTACCTCGGGCACAATTGTATTCTGCGTCCTCTAGTGGTGTGCCCAAATGTGACTCTGATTGGGCTCTCACCTTGAGTGCGGCTTTATTACGCTTATTCTTACACACTTCATACACTTCAGTTATAGCTCTTCCTCCATTGCCCATTCTCAGTATCATGTTGTTAATAGCATGAATCGGTGACTCCTCCGGAAACGTAGGCCAGGATTTCCTGCATTTAGCTGCTAATTCTGCATAAAATAGCAAACATGTATTGCCCATGTGTAACGTATTGCCCAGTTTCTCCATGCTTCTACATCTGTTATCCTCATATAGCTGCCCTGATCTAGTAACATTTACCAGGTAAGCCTTACCTCCCTTCTGCTCTCTCAACCAACCTAGAAGGAACGCCTGGAACATAGCTTGTTGCCCCATAACAGGAGTTGGGGGAAGTACATATTTTTATACACTTCCATTTTAGTATACCTCGTCTGTCCCAATAGTATTATCCTCAAATGCACATGTCACATCAAAACCTGATATCTAGTGAGCAGTGGAATTGATATTGATATTTTATTTCTATTGCGCTCATACACAAGTGTTTCAGAGCACTATGTCAATAGGTCTATGGGGTCAGCTAGCGCCTTCAATAGTTTAGTAACTTTTTCTTGCTTGTCATTGGTAAACCAGGGTATCAAGTAATGCAGTACTGCCACTGCATAATAAGCTAACGCTTCAAAGGGCCTCATCACGAGTTATGCGGTAGCCCTTAAATGCGGCAGTAACAGTGTTACCACCTTAAATGCGGTGGTAACAATGTTACCACCGCATTTACCGCTCCGCCCAATCTCGAGTCTGCCATGTTTACCCCCAGCTAATAGCTGGGGGTAAACACGCCAAATAAATGCCAATTTTTAATGCAATTACTGTTGACTGTATTAACGCGTGGTAGTTGTGCCGAACATTCCCCATTCAATGGACTCAATGGGGAATGGGGAGTAACGGTTAGCCGCCAGACTGGTGGGCGCTAACGCAAATTAAGTTGGGCGGTATCCCAGCCTGGATCGTGTTGAGGCCCAAAGTCTGAGCTCCGATCGCACTCGGCTCATGCAGCAACTTTAGTGTTTTCAATCCTATCTGGGGGTTTTATTACCGCAATAAAGTTGTAGTAATAACTCCGGAATATATCAGTGGGGACGAGCACAGGCATAAGACATATACACTCCTACCATGTTGAAAGGGCTCAACTTTTAAAGAGTGTGAGGATAGACACTCTGGGAGGACTGTGGGCTCTGCTTCTGGTAAATGTAAGAACATACAGATACTTGAACAACTAGAGGATATTGAGAGCTCATACTTGGACGGGTGTGTGAGAGCCTAAACATGTAAGTCCTAACCAAAACTGCACAAAAAATTAAAACAATGCTATCATAAAATCCAGAGAGAGAATAAACGCACTGAAACATTTGACGTTCCTCGTCATCGTCAAAAAACTGAAACATTTCAATATTTTATACAATTTTATTTAAATGTGAAGGATTATTGAAAAATTGAACCATTATAGAACATGGCTCCATAAAAACAGAAACATCATGTTTCTTTAACATAGGATGCAGCAAAGGAAATTAACTGGTCTGTCCACATGCTTCCCTGTAAAGCCCACGAGCCAATTTTGCTACAAGCCGAATTACTCATAACTTGGAATGTGGCCTCTGGACAACAGTGAGGTGTTGGAATGTTGAGCTATCTGGGCGTACAGATAGGAAGGTGGCTGGTAAACGATACATTGCACTGCGTCTGCCCTCTGCTAAAAAAGAAAAGCCACGCCTGTGTGGGTTGAGTGTGTGCATGTTTGCGTTCTTGTGAAAAACCTACTGGGGCCTTGAGGGATATAAGTCAATATTCAGAAATCTATATGCTTCTCAGTGTTGCTAGCTGTGTCTGCTGTATCATATGCCAAACCCGAGCTCTATCACACTCTCACTCTCACTTTCTGCTCTCACTCCCACTCTCTGTCTTCCTCGCTCTGACTCAACCTATGTCTCTCCCTGTCTCTCTCGTTCCAGGTGACAGCCCCATAGATTGGCCCATGTTTGCAGGAAACACTACAGCTACTTCTGATATCTGTGCAAGTGGAGAAAAACCACAGATATCGAGAAGGGGAGGCTGGTTTTTAGTTTTTATGATTCAAATTAGAATGAAAGACATGAAAGCATCTACGAGGTTGTGTCCGGTTTGGCATTTGCAGACCAGACCGTACATTGGGCTTCATTACAAGTTCGGCGTGTGGGTTAAATGCAACGCTATTCCGTATACCACCACATCACCATGCCACCCAACTATAGGTGTGGCAGAAAGTTGGACTATTCACCCCCACCCATGAGCTGGGGGTAGATATGGCAGTTTTCTGCCACATTTCAATGTAATTACTGCGGTGGAATTACCTCTGCTTTCATTTTGCCAAAAATGCCCCTTTAAGTCCCAATGGACTAAAAGAAAATGAGGATTTACACCACCACTGCCACTTGCAATTCAGGGGTAATATGGACAGACAAAGTGGCGGTAACAGTAATGCAGTTTGGTGATATCTGGGCCAATTTACTGGCGAGCATGTAAACCGGGAATTGGTCTGGTGGAATGTCCACCAGATTCCAAGTTCCTCAGATGTGGTAAATCCCCATTCCATGGAGTCCCAATGGACTACATTGGGGGATTTGCTGGTATTACAGGCACTAGTATTACCAATGTCTGTAATATCATGATTTTTGCTACTGAAGGTGGTAAATCTCCATTCCATGGAGTCGTAATGGACTCCATGCGGGGATTTGTTGGTAATACAGGTGCCAGTATTACCAGCGCCTGTAATACCACTATTTGTGCCCGTAAGGTGGCAGAATGACCTCCAGTTTTGTGAACTGTGAGCTGCCCGTAAGGTGCAGGAATGACCTCCAGCTATTAGCTATTAGCTGGAGGTCAAACCATAGTAATTTGTTGCGAAAGGATTGCCATACCAGTGCATGAAATATGTTCCTAAGCTTTACATTGTCAAAGGCCTTTACAGCATCTTAGGACATGGCACGTGTGGGTGAGAATAAATTTCTTGCCATAACATAAAGAGTATTTCCATAACTTCATCCCAAGCCATATACAGGGACATACGCTATAAGAGACATATGAATAAGGCACGGGATTTATCTGCAACCTGGGGAAAATATTGCAAAAATATTGATATCTGTATTTGATAAGGTATGAGGCTGTAATTAACACAATTAAGGCTATTGAAGGCTCCATTGAATTCTTCTTGTAGGGTTTCACTATCCTTTGCTTGCTTTTTACTAGTAAAGGAGCCAGTTGGGATTGAGAAATCATATACAATTTCAGTGGAGACCCATTATCCCCTGAGCATTCGCCTGCTGCCGTGCCCCTGAAGTCTTGCATAACTTCAAACTCTGGTATTGTACAACTAAAGTGTTCCTGTCACTGTCATATAACCAGGGAAAGCTTGTTTGTCTGTATCATCACCCTCAGGTGTTGTTATGTTGGGTGTTTCTCAACAGCATAGTGATTTCTAGAATGCCCATCACACTTTTTTGCTGTGCATATATTGTCTATATTTACTGAAAAAAGTATGAATTCTACCTGCTTGGTGAATAGTGCATTGCACTCATATACATAGCGTGGAGGGGGTGACTTTTTATTATAGTGTGGTGGGAAACCTTCATACTTTCCAAACGTGTTTGTTCTAGGGCTGTGCCCTTCTAGACAGACAAAGCTGTTTAATCATGTTGCCCCTGATAAAGGCTAATAAATAAGGTCTGTACTTATATACTGTTTGGATAAGAAAAGTAATGTTTGTTAATGTCAGGGACGTCATTTCACCAAAATGTCAGGTGAAACGGAAATGACATGTCCCTTGACGTCTGATGACACAGGAAGTGATGTCATTTGACCCCACCCTAAAATTATTTCACGGGAAGTGAAGGCACACAGCCTTTCATCCCTTGACAAAACAGGAAGTGGCATCACATAGCAATGTTCCTCAGAACACTAAGAAAAATATGGTTGCGAAATCACTGTAATATGATATACATTTCATAGAAAGGATTACCATATGTATCGTTAATATTAGTGTGTATTGGCCCATATTACCAAATTACTGTGAATGTAATTAGACATGCAACACGACAGCCTGGAATATTGTACATCACTCGGGCTAAACTGTAAACGGACAGGGCATCTCGAAGAGGCCTAAACCCCAGTGCCTGCCAAGTTTCAGGCCACAGACTGAAAACAGCAACTGACCAACACAGGTCCAACCCGATGAATCTAAGGCTTCATGCTTCATGCTTTTACACTTGGACAATGCATAGGGATTTTCTTGTCAATAGTGCACTTTGAACCAGTGCACAGCAACCCACTGCTGCCAGTCACGCAAGCCTGTATATTCACCAACCATTTTCACCACGGGCACCCCACCATCTACTGCGAGTCGCTATGGGCCCTCTGTCAACAGCTTTAAATGTCTGGCACCCACTCCCATCCTCCAACCCTGTATACCTCCAATACCTTTCTCCAACACCTTAATGTTTACACCGTGCTACTGTCCAGAAACTTAAGTCTCCAGCACTCTCCAACACCATCAACCTCAAGCAAACTAGCAACTTAAGTCTCCAGTACCTTCCTTTAACACCCCAACAGTGTGAGTCTCTATTACCCTCCTCAAAAATCTTATATCTGCATTCAGTGCACTTCAACTCTCTTACAACACATTACATCTCAAACACTCTCGTCCCAACATCTGTAAGTCACCAGTACAACATCTTTTTTTGTGTATAATTTTTATTAGAATTATATCAAAGGTGCAATTAATAGCAATGCAGAAATCTGTTAGAACAAGGAAATACAAAGGTTATGCAGAAAATAAAAACAACCACTCATAATAGTGCGTATATGAATGAACATAAGAAGAGATGTATAATCATCCAGAAATCTGCAAAATGATTCTCAATGATAATATACAAACGACGAACAGGGGAACACAGACGGTACAAACAAGAGAACAGAAGGGTTGAAAGGGAATGGGTGGGAATATATGAAACCATATGCTGTAATAAATACCATATTGACACAATAAAGAGTAGCGTTAAATGAAAAATATATATGACGTATTAGAAGATTAGTTCATGTACCATGTGTGGAAGCATTGAAACAACAATAGCGAATATAGAAGGACCATTTAGCATTATATTTGGGAATAGAGTCTTGATAATTAGCCATGCATAACTCCAATTTTTGTATATGGGAGATGTTATTGCTCAAACCTCAAATAGAGAGGGAGCGTGAATTTTTCCAGTTGGCAGTAATGCATTTTAACGCGATAATAATAAATAAATCATACAGTTTTGTTGAGGCATGCAAATCATGTGAAGTCGCAGCCAAGCTACCCAGAACAATATTCAAAAAGGATAGCGGGACATCAACCATAAATATGCTTTTAAGATGTTTCCACACATCTTGCCAAAATGAGAAAACAAAAGGGCAATTAAAGAACATGTGATGAAATGAGGCAGGAGAGTGACCACACGTCCAGCATTTATCATCATTAACATCTTTTTTTTTAGAGCTAAACAGGTGTACCAAATGCTCTATGGATAAAAAATAGGAAGTGTTGCATTTTATTGGCAGATACTGAGACGCATCCTGTTCTGGAGAATTTAGAGGACCATATTTGATCATCCGAAGGGTAACCAAACTCATCCTCCCATAGCTGGCACACAAATAGAACCTCCTGTTTTAAGGATATTGTTTCATAGAATTTAGAGGCCTTGATGTCAGCGACCATGGTGAGCTGCATTAGCCTGCATACATCAGGTGATAGGATATTGTTTGAGAAAAGGTGGAGCGCATCTAGGAAGGAGTTCACTAATGTATTGAAATAATTTAAATCATAATTAGGTATGGATAATAAAGGCTTCGGACTTTGAAAGGAAAGAATGGAAGGGCCGTTAATAATTTGTTGAATACATCTGATACCATGATCTATGACTCAAAGCCCTATTATTAATAACAATATTTTCATTATGCCACAGTAATGGGGAGATGTGTTTATTAGAAGGTTTGGTGTGGGGGAAAAGGAAGATCCTTAGTGCAGAGAAAGAAGCTTTAATGGGGTCCGAAACAGCAACAGAGGTATGGCTGAATAAATAGATGCGGTCGGCTAGTTAGTAAGGGTAAACCAGATTTTTCTCGACAACATACCAAGAAGGGAAATCCAAAGTAAGAGATGAGGTAAACCAGCAACGGGATTGCTTAAGAAGGAATGCAGAACTATATCATTTATAGTCAGGAAACTTAACTCCTCCCTTATCGTATGGAGCCTTTAATTTGGCTACCGCTATTCTCTTAAACCTACTGTGACCCTATAGGAAATTAAGGAGGACAGAATATATGGATTTAAAAAGAGAAAGAGGGAGTTGAACTGGAAGGAGTTGCAGGTAATATAGAATGATGGGGGAAAGCATCATCTTAATTGTTTCTAGTCTGCCCCACCACGAGAGAAACAGGGGAGACCACTTGGAAGTTAAGTCTTTAAGTTTCTCCAACAGTATTTGCAAATTAAGTTTGATAGTGTCATGTATAGTGGGAGCGAAGCGAATGCCGTGATAATTAATAGTGTCACTACACCATTTAAAACCAAAGACATCCAAATTGTGCTTAAAACAGAAGGAATTGAGGGAAAGGATTTCAGATTTGTCTTTATTAAGTTTGTATCCTGACACTAAACTAAATTGGTGCAGGGTGTTGAGTAAGTGAGGAATATGGAGTTTGGGGTTTTTGATGAGGATGAGGACATCATCAGCATAGGACGTGAGTTTAATATGCTACGAGTTCACTGGAATCCCGGGTATATTTCTATCAGACCTGATGCGCTCAAGCAGGGGTTCTAAAGAAAGGATGTATAAAATGTCAGAGAAAGGACAGCCCTGTCGCGTACCTCTGAATAAAGGAAAAAAGGTTGAGGATTGACCATTAATATTTACAGAAGACTTGGGGCATGAATAGAGGAGTTTGACCAGTGAAATACATTTTTCACCACACCCGTGCCATTGGAGTGATTGAAACATAAAGTCCTAATTGACATGGTTGAAGGTTTTTTCTGTGTCCGAAGCAATGGCCGCATAACCCTGTCTGTCCTTTTTGTCTTTAGAAACTATGTGGAGAGCGTTAAGTAACAATCTTGCGTTAGAGAAGATATTGCGACCCTTAACGTAGCCAACTTGGTCATTTTTTATCAAATTAGGGAGAGAGGACTCTATTCTATTGGTGAGGATTTTAGCAACAATCTTCCTCTCCACGTTTATGAGAGAGATGGGGCGATAGTTACCAGGTAATGTTGGGTCCTTATCAGGTTTAGGATATAAAATGAGTAGAGCTTCAGAAAAGGAGCCAGGGGATGATTTATGAGAGATAAAGAAGGAGAATAAAGACCTAAGTTTAGGAGTAAGGGAGTGAGCAAGAGCATTATAAAATTCAACAGAGGCCATCCAGTCCTGGGACTTTACACCTACTCAAACCCTTAATAGCATGTGTAATTTCAGAAGGATCAATGGGCCTCATTACAAGTTTGGAGGCAGCCATGCCCTTAATAAGAGCATGGCTGCCTCCAAATTCGGGTCTGGGTCCGTGGTCCCTGAATGGGGAGATACCGAGCCATTACGACTTTGGAGGGCCCACTTTTTCCCCATTCAGGGAAACCGGACCTTCCCCATTCCCATTCGAGCACCTATAGGGCTCAATGGGAATGGGGAGGGAGCTAACAACGGGCCCGTTGTTAGCTCCCTGTTTTTCTCGCGGGACCCACAAAGGACGTCTGGTCTGACCAGACATCCAGAGCGGGTCCTGCAAGGGAACCTCATAATAGGGCGGAATGGGTTTAACGGCGCCAGCATCTTTACCAGTGCTGTTAAACCCATTCCGTCTGCCTCGTAATGAGGCCCAATATCTTTGTCTAAATGAGAGAGATTATTTTGGGAATAGGAGGATCTGTTTTTGTTATTAAGAAATGACTCAATGTTCTCTAAAGGGACCGAACATTCAGGAGTATATAAGTTTTCATAAAATGTTTTGAAACAATTCAGTATGTCTTTTGGATGTTTATATAAGGTACCAGTGGTGTCTTTTATCTGTGATATGTAAAACATTTCCTTCATAGTCTTTAAGTATGAGGCAAGCGACCTGCTGGCCTTATTTGATATTTGGTAGATTTTAGTTTTGTATTTTAGGATGGTTCCAGCAGCCATGTCCATGAGGCCTTGATTGATTTGAGAACGAAGAGCCATGACACAACAGAAATTCATTGGGTTGGAGTTCTTATAATATTGCTCCTCTAAGGATGTCAGCTGAGTATAGACGTTGTCAAGATGTTGTTTATGTAGTCTCTTCATCCTCCCCGAATATGCCATAATGTGGTCTCTAAGGGCAGCCTTGAATGCATCCCAGTTGTTTACCGTAGAGGTATTGCTGTCCTGATGTTCACCATATTATTGTTGTAGGAATGATTGAACAGAATTAATAAATTGTTTATCTTATAATAGGTGGTTATTGAGTCTCCAGCGGGAGGAAGGCTTGCTAATCTCTTCAAACTTAAAAGAGGTTCTCATGGGGGCATGGTTAGAGATAATAATGTTGAAAATTGTGGAATTGACAATGGTACCCGAAAGAGGTTTGGTGGAGAATATATAGTCCAAGCGAGAAAGTGTATTATGTGGTGAGGAGTGAAAAGTATAATCCAATTGTGTAGGATTGGAGAGCCGCCATGAGTCAACGAATCCAGTCTCAGTCAGACAACCTAGGAAGGACTTGTGAGACTTGGTGCTCTTAAATACACAACTGGATTTGCAATCCATGAATGGATCTAGGACCTGGTTAACATCCCTGCATACAATAAGATTAGTGAAGCCATTCTTAAGGATCATCTCCTTGATTCACCTTCAAAAACCAGGGTTGGGTGGGGTGGGACCATATATGTTAAGAATGGATATATGCACGGAGTCAGCCAGGAGCCTGATCCACACCAAGCGCCGCTCAGTATCAGCATCTTGATCTACTATTTTAAATGCAAGTTTTGTGGTAAGTAATATGGCAACTCCATTCTTCTTGGCATTTGAAGGGCTAGTGATAACTTCTTTAACCCATAGGGATTTGAGTTTCATGGTCTCTTTACAAGATAGATGTGTCTCCTGAATGCAAGCTACAGATGGTTTCAATTTGTTAAGATGAGATAAGATCTTACATCCTTTAATAGGGATGTTAAATCCTTTAATATTCCATGTTATAAATTTAAATAGCATAGTCTAAATTGATTGGTGTTAAAGATATCATATAAAACCATAATGAACACAACACATAAAAAGACCCCAAAAAGCAAGTTGTTTCATCAGAGCAATATGTTCCATTAGCATCAACGTAAAAAGATAATCCCATGGGTCGGGACACAAAAGGGAAGCACATGAGGAAACGGCAGGAGGGAAGAGGGGTTTGATGAGGAGTAATGAAAACGGTGTTATAGATTGTAGAAGAAAATCTTAGAATGAGAACGGAGTGGAACTTTAACAATGTGGAGGAGGAGATCAGACCAGGGAAAGGGGAAAAAAGGAAGAAGAGTATAATAGAGGCAGGTGACACCTGCAGAGCCGTCAAAAGAAAAAAGACGGCATGCAACGGAAGAAGAATGCCGTCACAGCGCCCATCCCACCAAGTTATAATAAGGGGATAATTATTGCATTAAGTGAAGAGCAGACTAACAAGTAAAATGGAGAAGACCCTTCATGTCCAGAGGATGTTGAAGGATTCGCAGGAGGATAGGTATCCATAGTATCCATCTTTATCGTGCGAATAAAGGCTCTTAGATCCGCTGGATCACCAAACATGACAGAACGACCATCATGAGTGACCTTGAAGGAACAAGGGTGGGGGTACAGAATGTACCGTATCTTGAGCTGTTACAGCGCAGGGCGAAGGGATAAGAAATCTTTCTTACGCAAGGCAGTGCTTCTCGCTACGTCCTGGGATAGATAAAGTTTGTTTCCTTGCCACACCAGAGACTTTTTTCCTTAGATGCAGTTAGGATGAGTTGGAGCGGGTATACTCAAGAAGGTAAAATATATGTTCTGGGGGGAGAGTGGGATGAGACAGAAGATTTTAGTTGCCCAATGCAATGAGCCCGTTGTATGTTGAGTTGAGACACCATAGGTAAGTGCAGAATGTTTGGCAGTAATTTTTGTAGAACCGCAATGGGGTCTGATCCTTCACATCCTTCAGGCAAACCAGATAACCGAAGGCTGTTGCGTCTATTCCTGTTTTCTAAATCCTCATTCTGTCTTTGGAGCTCTTTGATGGACTTCTCCAGCAGCGCAACTCTGGGGGATACATCTTCCACTTCACCCACTCTTTTCTCCACCTCCTCCATTCTATTTTTCAAAAACCCTCCATCTATCATCTAATTGTTATAGTTTTTGATTTGTCGTCTCCATTAAGTGTTTAAGAGCTCTTATTTCAAGTAAGATGGGCGTCAATGGATTGATTGGAGACGCTGAGCAGAGGTGGTGAGTCACTTTTAGGTCTTTTAAGGTTGGTTGAAGACGTGTTTGAATCTTTTGTGACCGAAGCATTTTTTTGATTATTTTTGTAGGCAGCCATTCTGGTAGCAACTAGTAGTAGGCTGATAAATGAAATAGTTGAAGGGACACTGAGGTACAAGGGCTTAGTAGGCCAGACAAAACAAACAATGAGGAGCTTCCAAAGGCTAGTTTGAGTTCAGAAGAATACAACTCTGTCAAGGTTAAGGAAGGTAGTGGGTACTCAGCCACCATTGCCGGCACCTCAATGGAATCATACTTTAACTGCCACAGAACTTGCTGTGAATATCACTGTCCAATGGAAGCAGTCTTTTCAGTTCATGCCATTCTGAATATGCAGGAGCAGGAACGAGGAATGGTGTCCAACTTTGTGGCACTTGACACAGCATGAACGAAGTACCCCACTACGCACTTGTGCACTAGTAAAACGGAGTCTCTCAGAAAATAAAAGCATTTTCTCGCAACCTAAATCATCGGTGGATAGCAGAGCAGCCAGTAGCCTAGTACCGAATTGTGTACTAACGCTCCCACTGGCACAACATGTCCTGTCACACTACCCACAAATTTACCTTCCGTCGGCAACTATATCCTTGTTGGCGGTTGCAGTGGCGGGTATACGGTCCTAAGAAGGATGGTCAGTGGGCTATTCCTGACAATGGCAGGGTTTCTGATGGCAGACCGGACACAGGGATCGGAAAGCAGAAAAATGAGGCAAAAGGATAATGCAGAAAGGATACTACTGCTTTAGCATTGAGACACAACTGGAGGCCCAAGTAGCAGGGTTCAAATAACCACCATGGTGGAAACAGGAGGACCACTTCCCATGTTTCCTGTTGCAAAGGGGAGCATTAACGCGTTGAGGGCCATGCCTGCACAGAAGGCCACTTGCGAGACATTGCACTGTTGCTTCTGTGAATGGCAGTGGCCTGTTGTTTACCTGAAAACAACAGGCCACTCAGAGCAGTGGTCCTCCTGTTTCCGCCATGGCAGTTATTTGTACCTTGCTACTTGGGACTCCAGTTGCGTCTCAACCGTAAAGCAGCAGTATCCTTTCTGCATTCTCCTTTTGCCTTATTTTTCTGCTACCCTATCCCTTGGTCCTGTCTCCCCGGTTTTCCTGCTCCTCTCTTGTTACTTACCCTGTCATCTGGTCCTTCTACTCCCAGCTGCCTGAACCACTGTCTGGAGCTTGCCTTTCCTGATTCCCTGGTTGTCTGCCTTCACCTTGCCAGCCTTCTACCATCTGGACACCTCTCTTCAGTGCTTGCACTGTCTCTGTACTATGCAAACAGGCAGGTGGTGGTCCATAGCGCAGGGAGCCTGCTACTTGCTGGGCCTAGTGGTGTGTTCCTAGGACCTGTGGGATATTTTTACCCAGGCCAATGCGCCCCCCTACACCCCTTTGCCAATGGGGGAAAGAAAACAGACAAAAATGGATGCGCTAACCCCTGTGCAGTTCAAATCTAAAAAAACTGTGCATGGTTCATAAATCACAAAAGCCTGCACCACCTTGCCACATACAAAGTTGATGTCAAAACAGAACTCCCTGCAGGAGAATGCCAATGGGTGCTGTACATGTAACATGAAGCAAGGCCACAGAAGTGGGCTAAAATCCCAAAATGCCCTTAAAATGCAGCTTGCCCAATCAATTGCAACCTTCAAAGTGCTGTTCTGGCACTAAATTCAGTCATTTTCCAAGTGAACTATTGAAATGAATAGTGTGCTGAAACCACAGATCATCCAGTGCAGTCAGAAGAAACCGGGCCTCATTGACTGACAGCAGCTAAGACATGTATTTTATGAAACACAGTCCAGCGACAGTTTGTTTTCAGTTACAATGGGGAAAAATGCAGATAAAAAGGGCAACATATCAATTTCAGCTGTGCAGAGAAGACTCCAAGCATAAGCTGAATTCTTACTTCCAGATTGCAGACAATTTCCAGTACTCAAAGACAGAATAATGCTGAGTTGAATGTGTGTGTGCTGCATAAGAAAATTAGATGTAAAAACCCAGTTTAAATGTGTTTCTTTTCACTGAAGAAATTGCAAAATTCGCCTATTTAAAGCATGTTTGTGACGGGCTTAATTCTTTTAAATGTTCAAATCCCTTGTAAACTGTGCTTATTTTTATATGTGTTAAATGAAAGACCTTAAAGTGAATTTTAAAGCAACCCAGAATTGGAGTTAAATAAATACTTAATTCTGGCCTGACAGTGCCCAACCTGGGAAAGATGACATTTCAATTGGCACTCCCTTGCTGCAGGAAGCCTTAATGGATGCTTGAGGTTCCCGCATATTGGCAACAAAGAGCACATCAGACTTTCATCTCTGGCTGAGCCAAGAACAATGGCAGGCTGCCTACTGATCTCTACAGGGGATCTTCCCTCTCAAGGAAGAGGACACACCTCCCTGATCAAAGGAATGTGACAGCTGTTGCCTTTGAAATGGAAGTTACAAAGGAAAAAAAAAACTGCCCTGAACTTTTGCTGTTTAAATCTTTGTTTGTGATTAAGTTTGAAACTCTTTAACTGTGCAATCTGAAGGAGGATAAATAAAAAAATGACTAGCTGTTAACCTAATTTTAGGCCCTTGCTTTGAAGACATTAATGTGCCCTGTACCACTTAAGGAACCAAAGTTACAGGAAAACCCTAATTCTAGCAAAACTATTAATGCTGCAAATCTAAGATTGTATATTCATGCTCTGGTGATCATCGCCCAGATATGTACTGAATTAGAAATTATTAGTCCAAACTGTTATGATTAAAATTGATAAAATTCTATAGAATGACACATACAGCTCTCACAGAGATGGGGATTGAATATGAAAACAACCCATCAAAGATATAATGTATATGTCTGATTTTACTAGGGGACATAATTTTCGAAATGTACATTTGTGCAAAAGTTAAGTTTTGGTCAAAATCAATGTTGGAGTTCCTAAATCACATCATACAGATGACAGCTCTGTTCTGACTGTCAACCAGAACAAGGCAAATGCCTGTGGCCACTCACAGCCGTGGGGGTGTGTTTTGAAATTCTGCCTAAACCATAAACTTTGTGATGTCACTTGGTAGGATAAATATAGGAACTTCACCACATATAGACACACACTGCTTCCTGAACACATCCAGATTTCCGCGCAGTGATTTGTTCCAGAACTCTTCGTCTTACAGCTGACTCCAAACTTCTTTGCAGAATCCAGGCCTTAGCATTGCTGAACTCTTTTTAGCTAAACCCAATTTCAACCATCCCAAACTTAAGAGAATTTAATTCCAAATCCAGTCTGGCTTGCTACCATTAAGGCTTGCCTGCTGAAACTCGCATCCTGTTAATCTGCCGTGTCCAGTGACCAGAGGGGCCAATCCATTCCAAATCCAGTTGAGGTGCTGTCCAAATTGACCAGAACTGCCCAGTTGACTGATCCCTCCAGAAGTTCCCTGCTGCCGGTAGACCTGACCCAATCCAATGACCAGAACCCTGATGGTCCAATTTTAATTACAAGGGACTGTAAGTATCAACAGGAATAACAGTGACCCATAGTATATTTGCCTTGTCTTATCCCAATCTCAACCCATCCCATCTTTAACTTCAGAACCCTAGTATTGTCTGAACCATTCTTGCACTGATTTTTCTCTCATCTGTTTCATTAAACCATAACCCATTAGGGATTTGGATTAAATAAAGTAATTACCATACAAAATGGAAATTAGAGTATCACACGTGAAGAGTTACGAGCGACCATGAGTAACTGTGGAGATTCATGGGTGGCATTCTCTTTTTCATAGTCATTAATATAGTGTAATAAAACCAATCTGTCATTTTTAAAACCAAATTTCTGCTTTTCTTTGCGACTATTTTTTCAAAAACGCCTCTTAGTAAAACTTCCATAACTTCTTCAATTTTAAAGATAGAAAACTAATTTCAACTCTCATTGGTACCTAAGACCTTTAGCTATCTCATAACGACCCCCCATTGTCTTTCATTTCTGAATACCTGCTGCTTATTTACATCTGTGTAGGATTGCTCATTTGTGCCTTGAGAACTTTGCAGGGGGAAATATTAACCTAAATGCTATCTGTTCACAACCCAAAACTGTTCTTTTTCCTGTGTTTTTCTATTCTGCATTTTTATAAGTGAATTCAATTGCTTTACTTATTTTTTAATTGTATTGTCACCGCTATATATCTTCAAAGAAAAAACTTTGTTAAAGGGACGTTATGGTTAAGTTGCACTAATAAAAACCTTTGAAATTCACTGAAAAACTTGGTTAAAGGGACATTATGGTTAAGTTGGACTAATAAAAACCTATGAAATTCAAAGGAAAAACATTGTTAAAGGGATGTTATGGTTAAGTTGCACTAATAAAAACCTATGAAATTCAATGAAAAAACGTTGTTAAAGGGACGTTATGGTTAAGTTGGACTAATAAAAACTTATGAAATTGAAAGAAAAAACTTTGTTAAAAAAAGACTTCTATGGGAAAAAAAGACATTTTGGGACCCCCCCTATAACTTTGTCCCACCCTGGACCAAACCTCACCAAACTTTCCAAAGAAATTCAGAGTAGGCCATATACTTTTTTTGCAAAGTTTGGTGAGGATTCGTCCAGGGAGAGCGAAGTTATAAGTCGCCCAAAAATTGCTCTTACAATGGAAATGGCAACTTAACCCTAACTACACAGCCACTACTGTGGCCGTGTAATATATATATATATATATATATATATATATATATATATATATATATATATATATATATATATATATATATATATATATTAAAACGTATGTGTGATTTGAATATTAACTAAATAAATAAATATTTACCTTTACAAACTAGCCTGATTCCTGGTACAGTGTGACCTGGGGGGTATTTTGAGATGGGTGCGATATGAGTGGTATATCATTCAGAGTATTGAACTTATAGACAGAAAAAGATAAGTATTTCATTTGCACACTACATGCTAGGCGAGACCCGGGTGTGTGCCTGATTGAAATCCTTAACAGATTTTGGGGGCTTGTGCCGTAATTCTGAGTTCGAGATACTGTAATGATGCCTACCCCCAAGGATCCAGACCGGGCCCAGCAACCCCAGAGGCAGACATCATGTTCCCGAGGGAAGTCCCAGCGGCCCCAGGTAGGGGCCCTTTGGACTCAGTCCTGGCGCTTTTGGCGCCAGGCTCATGTTGGACAACAGTCCAGGCGCCATAGGCGCCAGGCTCATAAAGGATGACTTTGTGTTAAGAAGTGCTTGGTGTGAATTTACCTGATGCAGACCATGCTGCAACATCCAGGCCACCTAGAGGCCTGAATGGGACTATTTTACCTATGGGACTACTTTACCACACGGGTGTGGCCGGAGGAAGAATACATACCTTAGAGGAAGATTACATACCTGGAACTACTTTGAAGGCTATTTAAGCCACGCCCAAGCAGCAACTCACGCTTCGCGTTGTTCTGCACTTAGCAGCTGGACGCTCACCGTGTCTGCTCCTGCATCTGGACTCCAGCTACGCCCGACAGCATCCTGGAACACCTGTAAAGGGAGAAGAGAGGAGAACAGGAGAAAGAAGAGACATTACCTGCTAAATCTGCATTCCAGAGTCATCTCGCCGTCGATCCTAAAGGGAAGACATTAATTTTTAAAAGCACATCGCATAGCTCGCTGCAGCGCAGCATTCCACTCATCTTTACTAGGCGCCTTCTTGCCCATCAGCGACCATCTGGATCTTCCGCCGCATTTCAGCGCCTAAAGGAGAAAAAGACCAGAACAAAGGTGAGCTAGGGAAGAGAATAAGAAAGGCTTAATTCCCACCATAAGACTTACCTGTTGGGTCAATCCCTCTTCACTTCGGGTCGGCGCCGTTTCTTCTGCATTTCTGAACCCCAGCCCCTAAGGGGAAAAAGACATTCGCATTAGTGAGCGAATGCAAGGACATTAGCGGAACGCTCATCAAAGACTTACCTGATATTTCCTGGGACATCTCTTCTCACTTCGGGTCGGCGCCGTATCTTCGGCATTTCCGAACCCCGGCCCCTAAGGGGAAAAAGACACAAGCATTAATGCATTAATGCAAGAACACTAGAGGAACCACTCATCAAAAACTCACCAGAAGTTTCCTTCGACGGTTCCATTCCCTAACTCGGAATCTTCATTCAGCACCTGAAATAGAGAAAACAGACAATGGTTATTTAAAGCTTGAACTTGCAACAGAATTCTTACGATACCTTACCTGAAAAGTCAAGCGAACTTGAACTCTCACCAATCCGAGATCCAGTGAAGTAACTGGATAACAATGCGCCCCTGCATCAGAAGCAGGATGGAGAGCTCGTCCTTTCAGACCCTAAGGTGAGACTTCACGGGGAATCGCAGAAGGGTTTCGTGGAGGGTGAGAAGGGGAGTGGGAGGCCTACGCATTATCCCGCAGATTGTTAATACTCCATTTTCACACACAGAAGGATATTTCTACGAGCCAGACAAGCCAGATTTGGGGGTACGGTCCATTCCATCTTCCGAGTCCTGCCCATCACCCTAGAAGAGGCGACAGCAATCCAAACCAGGCCAGCGCCTCCGTGGGAGTCAGGTGAGCGTTACAGAACGCGAAGTCTATCTACAATTTCCTATCCGGGCGCTATGGATACTTCCGAGACAGACCAGCTGGCCCAACTTTTGGGGGAATTACGGGCAGAAGTACATTCCGCCCGCCAGGAGACTAACGCTCTCAGGAGAGAACTGATCCTATCCAAGGAATGAACTGATGACCTGGCCAAACAGCTGTTGCAAGGTCAGGCAGGACAAACTCCGTTACCTGGTTCCGGGGGTAATCCCACTCCTGTGGTTTCGAATAAACTGGTACAAATCAATCTACCTGGAAATATGCCACTGGCCCCGCCTGAACGTTTTGCTGGGGACCCCAAGAAATATGCCGTTTTCATGAACCAATGTCACTTACACTTTCTATGCAGACCTGGGGCCTTCCCTAATGACCAAACCAAGGTAGCTTTTGTATTATCTTATCTCAGCGGTTGTGCTGCCGATTTGTCAGTTCCTTTGGTAAGTCAAGATGACCCAATTTTCCAAGATTTTCAAGGCTTCCAGGCAAGCATGGAAAGATTATTTGCTCGACACTCCCAGGGACAGGCCCTGGACAACGAACTGCTATCCTTACGACAAGGTAACCAGGATCTCTTATCCTACATTGCCACCTTTAATAGGTTGATTGTGGAAACAGGGTGGCCAGAAAATAAAAGGATCACATTATTTCATCGAGGCCTGCGCGGAGAACTTAAAGACGTTCTAGCTCAAATTGTAAATCCGCCCCAAGCCTGCGCGGAATACATAGACTTAGTGGTCCAACTTGATCACAGACTTCAGAATAGAAAAGCAGATCGGTCTAAGTTTGAAACCCGAGTGTTGATCAAAACTCACGCTAACCCCAAGGGTACCGACGTTTCAGAACCTATGCAAATCGGTGGAGTTAAAGGACCGTTAACTCAGAAAGAACGAGAAAGAAGGCGGCAGAAGCAATTATGTCTTTATTGCGGGGCGGGGCTTCTGGCCACTTTTTACGAGATTGTCCGGTAAAACCACCCAAGAAGGTGGTTGGAGCCACTGACAACAATCTAACGGAACCTGATTCGGGAAACGACCAAGCCCGACAAGCGTAGAGGTTCACTTGCCGAGCTTGAAAACAAACTCTTTGACCTCGCATTTCATCATGCCAATGGTCCTCGTGGATCTGAGACAACCTCAGCGGTTGCATGCTATAAAGGCATACATCGACAGTGGAGCTATCGGAAACTATGTTGATCGTGAATTGGCCTCCAGGATTAATCTCCCTCTCCGTCCGAAAACCAACAAGGATGTCATTACCACAGTCATGGAACCGAAATTGCCTCAGGGCCGGTAACACATTCTACTACAGAAATGACACTAGTGGGTCAGGATGGACATCGGGAAGCTATTGTGTTTGACGTAATCAAGGCCCCACAGTTTCAAGTAATTCTAGGAATTCCTTGGTTAGAAAC
The DNA here is from genome assembly GCF_040938575.1 of Ambystoma mexicanum. Classification (NCBI taxonomy): domain Eukaryota; kingdom Metazoa; phylum Chordata; class Amphibia; order Caudata; family Ambystomatidae; genus Ambystoma; species Ambystoma mexicanum. The sequence goes on along the minus strand of NC_090934.1, from coordinate 648,955,087 downwards.
ACCTAATCCTCGAATTGACTGGCGAGCAAAGAGAATAACCTTTCCTGATTGTACACAAACTTGCTATCCAAGAAATCCAAACATGGGCCTGGCCACAGTAACCTCCGCCACAATACAACTACCGCCTGAGTACCAAGAATTCCAAGACGTTTTCCAAAAAGAACAGGCCAACACGTTACCTCCCCATCGGTCGTACGATTGTCAAATTGATCTGGTACCCAATGCTCAAGTGCCTTGTAGTAGGATCTATGCCCTTACTGAACCTGAGAATCTTCATTTGCGACCGTATTTAGATCAGTACCTTGCCAATGGTTTTATTCGCCCGTCAAAGTCTCCTGTTTCCTCAGCTCTGTTCTTCGTGCCGAAAAAAGAAGGCGACCTTAGAGCTTGTATTGACTACCGCGCCCTAAATCAAATAACGATTAAGAATCGCTATCCTCTGCCCCTGATCCCTGAACTTCTCGACCAGGTTAAAGATGCTTGTATATACACCATGGTAGATCTTTGGGGAGCTTATCACCTGGTGCGTGTAAAAGAAGGCGACGAATGGAAGACTGCTTTCCGCACCAAATATGGACTCTTCGAATACCAGGTGATGCCTTTCGGATTGTGCAACGCACCTGCTGCCTTTCAATACTTTATGAATGATGTTCTTTGGGAACTTATCGATGTTTGTGTCATCGTATATATCAACGACATTCTGGTGCGCTCCTCTTTGGAATCCGATCACAGAAAACATGTCAAGGCAGTTCTTGAGAAATTGTGCCAGCACAAACTGTTTGCAAAACTCGAAAAATGTGTTTTTCATGCCACAGAAGTCGAGTTTCTTGGATTCAGCCTGACACCAAAGGGAGTCCGAATGGACTCACGCAAAGTGGACGCCATCCTCAAATGGCCATCTCCTAGCTCTGTGAGGGGTGTTCAGAGCATGCTTGGTTTTGCCAATTTTTATCGAAGATTTATCCCACAATTTTCTCGGGTGGTTCAACCCATCACTGCACTCTTACGGAAAAATAAACGCTTTGAATGGACTAATGAGGCAGAACAGGCCTTTCAAGAACTAAAAACTAAATTCACCTCCGCACCTGTACTGAAACATCCGCGCCCAGATCTCCCTTACATTGTTGAAACCGACGCATCCAGCTTAGCCATGGGAGCTGTCCTGTCTCAAAGGGATCCTGTAACTAACCAATTGCACCCTGTAGCCTTTTGGTCCAGAAAATTCTCGGCTCCTGAAGTTAAATATGCAATCTCAGACAAGGAGTTATTAGCTATTAAGTCCGCCTTCAAGGCTTGGCGTCATTACCTTCTCGGCGCAAGACACACCATCACAGTGATTACAGATCACAGAAGTTTGCAATATTTAAAAAATGGCAAAAGCTCAATCATCACATCAACTCCGATGGGCTTTATTCTTTGCGGAGTTTGATTTTGTAATCACATACTGCCCTGGCTGCAAGAATGGCAAAGCGGATGCTTTATCCCGGATTGGGATGGGAGAAACAAATTCAAGCTTAGAACCAGTACCGATTATACCTGAACAGTGAATTTTGGGGTTGACCTCTTTACAAACTATTGAGGACATTCAAACTAGAGTTAAACAACTTCTAGACCCTGCAACCTTGCAAGAATGGAGTCAAAAGGGTTCACACTTTTCCGTCAATAATGATCTACCCTACTTCCAGGGGCGATTATTTCTGCCTCATAAGGAAATGCAAGAACTCGTTATTGCCCATTATCATGATACATTAATGGAAGGACATCCTGGTATTGCTAAAACTGAAGAAAAGATCAAAAGGCAATTCTGGTGGCCCTCCTGGCGAAAGGATATAAAATCCTTTGTGATGTCCTCCGGAGTTTGCGCCCAAAATAAAGGTCAAAAGAAAAGACCAGCCGGCCTTTTACAACCCTTGGACATCCCACCGGCACCTTGGCACACCTTGTCGCTGGACTTAATTACAGACCTTCCTCCTTGCTATGGATACAGCACTATCCTGGTGATTGTGGACCTCTTCTCCAAAATGGCCCATTTTATCCCATTAAAGGGGTTACCTTCAGCCTCCATCCTGGCCAAGGAATTTCTTGAGAATGTCGTTCGTTTACATGGTTTTCCATCCATACTGGTCTCTGATCGAGGAAGCCAATTTATTTCCCATTTTTGGAGAAAGTGTTGTCCACTGGCACAAATCGATGTACGATTATCCACTAGTCACCACCCCCAGACCGATGGTGAAACCGAGAGAGCAAACCAGACCCTTGAACAGTATCTTCGGTGTATGTTGCACCAATCTGAATGTAATTGGAAAGACATTCTTTGGATCGCAGAATATGCATATAACAATTCTGTACATTCTGGAACGGGACAAACCCCTTTTTATACCTTATATGGCCATCACCCCCGAACCTCTGACCTTGACTCCCCTCAAAGCCTTGAAATGCCCGCTGTAGATCATTTGCATTCCACGATAACTCGAGCCTTCAAAGAAGCAACGACTCATTTACCGCAAGCCAAGAAAAAGTACAAGGAAAATGCTGATTTACATCGTAGTGAAGCACCTCCGTACCAAATAGGGGACCAAGGGTGGCTAGCGACTAGACATTTACCACTCAAAGGACCGCAAACTTTCAATCCAATATATGTAGGGCCCACCCAATCAAAGCTATAATCAACCCGGTGGCCTTCAAACTCGATCTACCAGCTAACATGCGAATCCATCCCGTTTTTCACGTATCACTGTTGAAACCAGTACAACCTGGAACCAGACTAATTAAACCACCAGAACCAATTCAAGTAGATGGGGAGCTGGAATTCGAAGTTAAAGACATATTAGATTCCAAGGTGTCAAAGTCAAAACTCTTCTATATAATTGATTGGAAAGGATATGGGCCTCAGGAAAGGTCTTGTGAACCAAGCGATCAGGTACATGCACCTCGGTTAATACAGAAATTCCACCGGAAATTCCCAAACAAGCCGAAACCTCTGGAGAGAACAACCTTGGGAGGGGCCTTGGGAGGGAGTACTGTCATGATGCCTACCCCCAAGGATCCAGACCGGGCCCAGCAACCCCAGAGGCAGACATCATGTTCCCGAGGGAAGTCCCAGCGGCCCCAGGTAGGGGCCCTTTGGACTCAGTCCTGGTGCTTTTGGCGCCAGGCTCATGTTGGACAACAGTCCAGGCGCCATAGGCGCCGCCAGGCTCATGAAGGATGACTTTGTGTTAAGAAGTGCTTGGTGTGAACTTACCTGATGCAGACCGTGCTGCAACATCCAGGCCACCTAGAGGTCTGAATGGGACTATTTTACCTATGGGACTACTTTACCACACGGGTGTGGCCGGAGGAAGAATACATACCTTAGAGGAAGAATACATACCTGGAACTACTTTGAAGGCTATTTAAGCCACGCCCAAGCAGCAACTCACGCTTCGCGTTGTTCTGCTCTTAGCAGCTGGACGCTCACCGTGTCTGCTCCTGCATCCGGACTCCAGCCACGCCCGACAACATCCTGGAACACCTGCAAAGGGAGAAGAGGGGAGAACAGGAGAAAGAAGAGACATTACCTGCTTAATCTGCATTCCAGAGTCATCTCGCCGACGATCCTAAAGGGAAGACATTAATTTTTAAAAGCACATCGCATAGCTCGCTGCAGCGCAGCATTCCACTCATCTTTACTAGGCGCCTTCTTGCCCATCAGCGACCATCTGGATCTTCCGCCGCATTTCAGCGCCTAAAGGAGAAAAAGACCAGAACAAAGGTGAGCTAGGGAAGAGAATAAGAAAGGCTTAATTCCCACCATAAGACTTACCTGTTGGGTCAATCCCTCTTCACTTCGGGTCGGCGCCGTTTCTTCTGCATTTCCGAACCCCAGCCCCTAAGGGGAAAAAGACATTCGCATTAGTGAGCGAATGCAAGGACATTAGCGGAACGCTCATCAAAGACTTACCTGATATTTCCTGGGACATCTCTTCTCACTTCGGGTCGGCGCCGTATCTTCGGCATTTCCGAACCCCGGCCCCTAAGGGGAAAAAGACACAAGCATTAATGCATTAATGCAAGAACACTAGAGGAACCACTCATCAAAAACTCACCAGAAGTTTCCTTCGACGGTTCCATTCCCTAACTCGGAATCTTCATTCAGCACCTGAAATAGAGAAAACAGACAATGGTTATTTAAAGCTTGAACTTGCAACAGAATTCTTACGATACCTTACCGGAAAAGTCAAGCGAACTTGAACTCTCACCAATCCGAGATCCAGTGAATAAACTGGATAACAACGCGCCCCTGCATCAGAAGCAGGATGGAGAGCTCGTCCTTTCAGACCCTAAGGTGAGACTTCACGGGGAATCGCAGAAGGGTTTTGTGGAGGGTGAGAAGGGGAGTGGGAGGCCCACACATTATCCCGCAGATTGTTAATACTCCCTTTTCACACACAGAAGGATATTTCTACAGGCCAGACAAGCCAGATTTGGGGGTCCGGTCCATTCCATCTTCCGAGTCCTGCGCATCACCCTAGAAGAGGCCACAGCAATCCAAACCAGGCCAGCGCCTCCGTGGGAGTCATGTGAGCGTTACAGATACCACCCGTGACAGTCTAACACAGCATAACTAGCCTGCATGGTACAGACACCTTGTTGGGTTGGTGTAATGTGCTACACTGTACAAGCACCTCTCAAAATAAATACTCCAAAAATCGGGCCTGTTTGTAAAAGTAAATTAACCCTGAAATAAGTGATAAGGAAATTGATATTTCCAAAATGGCGAACCCAGTAGAGATCAATATGGCTAGGGAACACCTTCTGCACACGTTTGTCAGGGGTGAGTAGCCAGAACAGAAAGAGCTGATCTGGCTACAAGAAATCAAAGAATAGGTCACTGCCATAGACCTAGGTACATGGCAGGACAAGGGTCCATTACACCAAGCGCTTAGTGAACTGTACATGGCACCAAAAGTAAAAGAGGAGCAGTGTAAAATTACCAAAATTGCGGCCTACCGGTACCTCCACATAGGAATAATACAGGAAAAGCATGCAGAAAACATAGTTCTGGCAAAGAAGCAAGGGGAAACACTAGAGATAATCCAAACTAATCTAGACTCTGCAGAGCAAAGGCTACTAAAGAGCCAAGAATCAGAGACAGAAGCTAGGCAGTACTTGACAAAACTAAAGGAAGATCTGGCTCTCTTACAGGACGAGAAGGCAGAGCAAGATACCAAATTACAGACACTGCAAGATGAGTGTCAGGAAATGGTTGACTCTTTACAACAGGGTCAGCAGAAGCTGGCACAACAGTTAAATTACAACAGAGCATGCGCAAAACAGTTAGTCACATTACAGAACCACATAGAATCCTTGAAAGAGGAAAATAATAAATTAATTATTAAAGACCTAGAATCTCAAGCAGAATTTGATGAGGAGTGCCAGAAGTCCAGCGCATTAAAAAAACAGAGGGACGACCTGGCTGAATAGAGGGACACTCTAAGTCAGGAGAGGGATGCCTTAGGCCAGGAAGTCAGCCAATTAAAAACTAAGTTAGTGGAAAGAAAGCAGGCCCTCCAGGAGCCTAGTGAAGTTAAAACCGAACATGAGAAGCTACTAGAGCACACCAGGCAGGTGCAGGATTCTCTGGAAAAGAACACTCAGACCAATAAGGACAAAACTCAGGAGGTGAGTCTCATGTAGCAAAAATTGGCCCAGTATTTCCAAACCAGGCAGGAAGCACAGAGAGACAATGAGGCTCTCTGTGAAAAGAATGATAGGCTCCACAAACAGATAGCCATGCAAGAGCAGATCATTGAGACCAGTAAGGCCTTAGTAGAGGAGCAAAAGAGTCAGATTTTGGCATGTAACCAGGGAATAGGAGCTGAAAGAGAAGAGGTAGGAAGGGACAGAGAAACGCCTGAACCTAACATCAGGACCCGTGTAATCAGGGACTCTAACCCCTTCAGTATCATGGACCCTGCCGGCTTCATGTTCACTGGCTTATATGAACCAAGGGTCTGGGGGATGGTAGACTTCAACAGAATGGGCAATATGGGACTGACAAATCAGTGCCTCCCAGAAATGGAAGGCCGGCCGTCTCTGTACAGATTCCCAAATGTTAGGGCTAGCCTCTCTGATCAGGAAGACTCCTGTGAGGGGAGAATCAGGGAATTGGATGCTCAAAAATATCGCCTACCAAAATATCAGTCTGTCAAATTTGGTGGGGAACTCCAGGAAAGCAGGCCCACAAAGAGTGTCTAAAAGACCTCTTCCAAGCTAGGGCAGTGGGTCGGGGGTACCCTGCCAATCCTGGGAGCAAGGGAAAGTCAGAAGACTCTTTTGAGCACCACAGGCATCAAGAAACTAGGCCCCCACATTCTGCAAGCCATTATCAAGCTCGCAGAATCAGGGAGAGCCTTGATGATCAGTTAGCCACCTCCTGTAGCAGTGCCTCTGACTCAGAGGGTGAGTGGACACGGGTGACTAAGACCAAAAAGGCCAACAAAATTAAGTGGGCTCTACTAAAAGATCCCCTGAAAAGATCAAGGCCATTAGGAGCGTCATAACTCCCTATCACAAAAATGCCAAGTATTCAGTCTGGGAGCAGCTTGAGTTATACAAGCAAATGATAGATACTTTCCATCTGAAAGATAGTCAGAGTTGCATCCAATATGTAAAGTGAACATTTTCCCCTGAATACTTCAGCTTCTTTACGAGGCTTGAGGATCAGAACCACTCGAGATGGTCCACCTACAGGGCGGCCATCTTAAAACATCTTTCTGTACATAGGAACCCCCAAGAGGCCTGCAAGGTGGCCTACAATCTTCAGTGTGGGGAAGGCCAGACCCCACAAGAATTTGTGCAAGAACTAAAACGTGCCTTTGCACAGACCACCAGGATGGTGCACACAGACAGTAGGGAGTTCATTTATACCTTCTTTCATGCACTCCCTAAATACATCATGACCCAGCTGGTGAGGGACTTTCACGAGAAGAGATCACAAGACTGGGTCATTGAACAGGCGACCCGTATTTATGAAGTGCAGAAACCGGTAGAGAATAAAAATACAAATGAAAACCGCAAACCAGCCAACACCCCTGCTGCTGCTAAGGTGGCGGAGGTGAAGGTTGCCCCCATTTTAGATCTGGAGATGGGAGCCTAAAAATATTCCTGTACAGAATTCATCTTCTAACCAAAGAACCAGAATGCCCTCGTGCCAATCCCAAACAGGTAGTCAGGGAGATAACCCCACAAATGGGGCCCCTAAGTCCCCTGATTATACTAGCCCCCGTTACAAGGGCAACAAACCCATCCTGGGGTATATGTGGACTCCCCCAGCCCCAGGGCGGGGATCCAACCAGGTAGCTACCAACCCAGGAAACTTCCCTCCTAACTTTCCTCAGGCGGGCAGTAATCCCCCAAATGCTGGGTTGAGCTTCTTTCCCCGGTACCCGCCAAACTTCAACCCACAAAACAACCATCCTTTCTTTCCCCACTTTCCTCAGCCCAATCCGGGAGAGGGGAGGCCAAGGGTGGAGGGTTACCAGAAATATCCCAACCAAGAGTATTTTGTGAGAAGGGACAGTTACCCTTCCCGTGATCTGCCCAGGATGGACCAGGGACCCCCCGTACCAGCCAGAGCGGGTGTCCCAACTGGAGCGCCAGGTCCAGAACTTGTCACAGGATCTGGGTCGCATGTTGAAGGCTCAGCAGAACCATCAGATGAGCATGCCAGCTCAGAACTCCACAAATCAAGGGACTGGTGCTCCAGAGCAATGACGGGGAGAGAACCCTGATAATCCACCAGTTCCAAGGGAGGAGGCACAGGGGGAAAGGGGGTGTGAAGCCTTAGAGGGAGCTTCCTTCCCCACTAACGAAAATCCAGGAACCAGAACCAGAATTTCCTGCCCCGAAAGTCTGCAATCTAAGGAACAGAGAGCGGGTAGGAGAAATAAAGGGCCTGAAAAGACCCATTTTGTGGAGGAGGTTAGTGTCCTCCAGTTTGAAGGAGAGGGGTCCTCAGAGGTCTCTGGGAAAAGGATCTTCTCCTTCAGGGATGAGGGAACTCCTCCCAAAGAAAAATGGGTCCCAGAGATCCTAAACAAGACTGGGTAAATGTGGGGACTGAGTTAGAACTGCCCATCATTGAATCCCAGAATGATCAGCCAGAAAGCCACCTTGCCCAAACATATTCTGGTGACTGCCTCCAAAAAAGGGGAGGGGGGCGGCCCAGAATCAGATCCAGGGGAGCCCAAAACTCCCCCAATATCTAACTGCCATATTTTTCTTACAGATTCCCAAGCTCCCACACTGAATCCTGCCAAACTACCCCAGTGTCAGAATAAAGAGTCAAGAAATTAACCCACCAACTGGCCCAAAATGCACATTATCTTTGCCCGCTTGAGGAGAAGAAGGGAATATTTTATGCCCTGTTCCAAGTACAAGGGCAATGTACATTTTTGGCACTGGTGGACACTGGATCCCAAGCCTCCCTTCTGTCAAAGAGGGACTTTGATCAGCTGAATTCAGGAAGGGGGGAGAGATACCACATCCCTCTCACCCCACTTCATGGACAACTTCAGAACTTCGATGGGAATGAAATTCCTGTCGAGGGGACTGTGGATTTAGAAATTAAAATTGGGCGACACAAGGTGAAACACCCAGTCATAGTTGTGACTCCAGAGGGCACACCATGTTTACTGGGGAATGACATCCTGCGTAGATTGTCTTCCCTAATAGATTGTGTAAACAAGGTGTGTAAACAAGGTCCTCTGGACCCAGACTAACCGACCAATAAAATTAAAACATAGTGTCAACCATGTTAGTTTAAATGGCACATGCCACATGGTTGAAGAAAAACCTGACCAAATTAAGTTCTAGTTTCAAACAACAAAACCCTGACGTGACAGTAATTGCAGTAGGACAACAAACTGGTGATGGGTATTCCTCTCTATTTCTGAAAATCACCCTTCCTTCCAGCCTCAAGTGGCATTCCACACTGGAAGGAAATACTCTGAAATTCTATACCGATTCACAATCAGAAAATCCCACTTCCATAATCCAAAATGATGAGAAACCAGCTCAAAGCTTGGCTGCAATTCAGAAAACTGGAGAACAGTTGTTCATCCCTATTCAGTTAAATGAGGGGAAGGACTCTGTTCTCGCTCGAGTGTGCGTGAACAACGGTAAGAGCTCCATCAGTGAAGCCATGTTCCGAAAACTCCTAAATGGTCCAGCCATTCCCACATTTAAATTGATAGACAAATGGGAAATGGACCTGGAAACTCCCAATTCAAAACATCTCCTGCCTAGCAGGTGTATGCTCGAAATTTCCATAGGCAACAAGAGCATTGTCCATAATTTTTGGGTTGTGCGAGATATCACTGCTGCATTTTATTTAGGCAGTGACATTCTCAATCGCTTTGCCATTTGTTTGGTCCTGATAAACTTCAAAGCCTAGTCCCAATTAGCGGGTAATCCCATGGACTTTGATGATCCAGAGAAAGCATTTCGGTCAGCTCAACTGCTGCCATATGCAGTTGAAGTTCAGATTGGAGGGGAAATCACCATCCCAGAATGGACCCGACCATTCCCACTTAAAGTAAAAATGAAAAGAGGACAGAAACTGCAAAATCCTGACATATATGATCACCTGTAACGCTCACCTGGCTCCCACGGAGGCGCTGGTCTGGTCTGGGTTGCTGTGGCCTCTTCAAGCGTGATGCACAGAATTCGGACCACTGATTGAACAGGACCCCCAAATCTTGCTTGTCTGGCCCATAGGAATATCCTTCTGCAGATGAGAAAGGGGATTAACTGTCTGTTGAATAATGTGCTTGCTCCCCCCTTTCCCCCTTTCGTTCTTCTCTGACTTCCTCCAAAACCCCCGGTTTAAGCTCACCTTATGGTTTGGAAGGATGAACTCTCCATCCTGCTTCTGGTGCAGGGGCGCGCGTTCGTCCAGTTACTTCACTGGTTTTCAGAATGGCGCTGGCAAATCCACTTGACTTTACTGAGCGATACGCCGTAAGTATGAAGATGCAAGAGTTCAAGTGTGAGCCTCCTTTTATGTTGTTTTTTCTGTCCTTAATTTCTGGTGCAGAACAAAGGCGACGCGTTGAGGGGTTAAATTGCCGGGGTAAAATCAGGTGAGTTAGTGATGAGGGCGACCTCTATAAATGTCTTTATAATTCCCCAGTAATGTCTTTTGTCCTTTCCCCATAGGGGCCGGGGTGCGGTACCTGCCAGAGATGCGGCGCCGACCCGAGATGTGGAATGGTTCACCAAGAATAGCCGGTAAGTAATATGGCTGAAAATTCGGCTTTCCTCTTGTGTTCCCTTGCTCACCTTTTGTCTCTTCTTCTCTCCCTTAGGTGCAGTGCAGAGATGTGGCGACCGACACTGAGAGCCGCGATGGAGCCGGGCGGCGTCTCGGGAAAAGGTGAGTGAAGCGCGGTGCTGCAGCGAGCAACGCAGAATTTTTTAAATGGAAGTCTTCCTTCAGGAATGCTGGCGTGAAGATTCCGGATGCAGGTAAGAAGGTTGAATAAGTTCTTGGTTTTCACCTTTCTCTTCTCTTATTCTCTTACAGGTGTTCCAGGTTCGAGGCAGGCGTGGCTGGAGTCCAGGTGAAGGAGCAGACACGGTGAGCGTTCAGCTGCTGGGATGCAGAACAACGCAAAGCACGTGTGGCTGTCCGGGCGTGGCTTAAATAGTATGGAAGAAGTTCCAGGTGAGTATTCTTCCACAGCCCCACCCAAGTAACAAAATAGTTCCTTCAGAAAAATAGTCCCTCCTAAGCCTCATTTGGCTTGGTTCTTCATGCAGCATGGTCTGCATCAGGTGAGTGTGCAGCATGGTCTGCTTCAGGTAAGTGCACCAAACACTTCCCCTTATGAGCCTGGTGCCTATGGCGCCAGGACTGATGTCCAACATGAGCCTGGCGCCAACGGCGCCAGGACAGAGTCCAAAGAGCCCCTATAAAGGTCGGCTGGGCTTTTACCCGGGGGCGTGATGCCTGCTCCCGGGGGTGCTGGGCCTGGCCTGGTGCTCCGGGGTAGGCATCATGACAGCACTCCCCCCCAAAGCCCCTCCCAAGATCGTTTTCCCAGGAGGTTTCGGTTTGTTCGGGAAATTCCGATGGAACCTTTTTACTAGCCGAGGTGCATGTACGTGGTCGCTGGGTTCCCAAGATCTTTCCTGAGGCCCGTACCCCTTCTAATCAATTAGATAGAAAAGTTTTGATTTTGAGATCTTAGAGTCCAAAATGTTCTTCATCTCGAATTCAGGCTCCCCATCTATCTGGATTGGTTCTGGTGGCTTTATTAATCTGGTTCCTGGTTGCACTGGTTTCAAAAGCGACACATGAAAGACGGGGTGAATCCGCATGTTAGCTGGTAGATCTAGCTTGACTGCCACTCGGCTAATTATCGCTTTGATCGAGTAAGGGCCTAAATACCTTGGATTAAAAGTCTGAGGTCCCTTGAGCGATAAGTGTTTGGTAGCCAACCATACTTGATCCCCTATTTGGCATGGAGGCGCCTCCTTTCGATGCAGATCCGCATTCTTTTTGTATATACCTTTCGCATGTTGTAAGTGTGCAGTAGCATTCTTGAAGGCTTGAGTAATCGTAGAATGCAAATGGTCCACTGCGGGCATTTCGAGGCTCAAAGGTGAGTCCAGGTCTGAAGTACGAGGGTGATGTCCATATAGGGTATAAAAGGGGCTCTGACCAGTTCCAGAGTGTATCGAGTTATTGTATGCATACTCAGCCACCCATAAAATGTCCTTCCAATTACCCTCCGATTGGTGCAACATACATCGTAGATATTGTTCAAGGGTCTGATTCGTTCTCTCCGTCTGACCATCGGTCTGTGGGTGGTGGCTGGTTGAGAGTCTTACGTCGATTTGTGCCAGTTGACAACACTTTTTCCAAAAATGAGAAATGAACTGGCTTCCCCGATCGGAGATTAGTATGGACGGGAATCCATGCAGACGGATGACATTTTCGAGGAATTCCTTGGCAAGAACAAAAGTTGAAGGTAATCCTTTCAACGGAATAAAATGGGCCATCTTGGAAAATAAATCCACCACAACCAGAATAGTATTGTATCCATTACAAGAGGGCAGGTCCGTGATAAAATCTAGTGACAAGGTGTGCCAAGGTGCTGGTGGAATGTCTAAGGGTTGAAGAAGACCGGCGGGTTTTGTTTTTTGACCTTTGCTTTGGGCGCAAACTCCACAGGACATCACGAAAGATTGAATATCCTTTCGCCAGGACGGCCACCAGAATTGTCGTTTAATTTTTTCCTCTGTTTTGGCAATGCCAGGATGTCCTTCCATCAGAGTATCGTGATGACGGAAAATAACCAGTTCTTGCAATTCCTTTTCTGGCAAAAATAAACGTCCTTGGAAGTAAGGTAAGCCATCGTTGATTGAAAAGGCAGACCCCCTTTTGATCCAATCCTGCAAGGCTGAAGAGTCCAGGAATAGTTTTACCCGTGCTTGAATGTCTTCAAGGGTTTGTAAAGTGGTTATCCCCAAGATTCTTTGTTCGGGAATTATCGGCACAGGTTCTGAGTTTGTGTCCATTTCTCCCATTCCAATTCGAGATAGCGCGTCCGCTTTGCCAGTCTTACAGCCGGGACGGTAGGTGATTACAAAATCGAACTCAGCAAAGAATAAAGCCCATTGGAGCTGTCGTGAATACTGAGCCTTGGCAGTTTTTAAATATTGTAAATTTCGGTGATCAGTGATCACGGTGATGGTATGCCTGGCGCCAATAAGATAATGCCGCCAAGCCTTAAAGGCGGACTTAATGGCTAATAATTCCTTATCGGTGATTGCATAATTTATCTCCGGCTGCGAGAACTTTCTGGACCAAAATGCTACGGGGTGCCGTTGGTTGGTTTCGGGGTCTCTCTGAGACAGGACAGCTCCCATGGCTAAGCTGGATGCATCGGTTTCGACTATATATGGGAGATCAGGACGCGGATGTTTCAAAATAGGTGCGGACGTAAATTTAGCTTTTAATTCCTGAAAGGCCTGTTCAGCTTCCTTGGTCCATTCAAAACGTTTATTCTTCCGCAAGAGTGCAGTGATGGGTTGCACCACCCGTGAAAATTCTGGGATAAACCTGCGATAAAAATTGGCAAAACCAAGCATGCTTTGGACACCTTTCACCGAACTAGGTGATGGCCATTTGAGGATGGCATCCACTTTCCGTGAGTCCATTCGGACCCCTTTAGGTGTCAGGATGAATCCAAGAAACTCAACCTCGGTGGTATGGAAAACACATTTTTCCAGCTTTGCAAACAGTTTGTGCTGGCGCAATTTCTCAAGGACGGCCCTGACATGTTTTCTGTGATCAGATTCCGAAGAGGAGTACACCATAATGTCATCAATATACACGACAACACAGACATCGATGAGTTCCCGAAGGACATCGTTCATGAAGAATTGGAAGGCAGCAGGCGCGTTGCACAACCCGAAAGGCATCACTTGGTATTCGAATAGTCCATATTTTGTACGGAAGGCCGTTTTCCATTCGCCGCCTTCTTTTACTCGTACCAGATGATAAGCCCCCCGGAGATCTAACTTGCTGTATATGCAAGCGTCCTTCACCTGGTCAAGGAGTTCAGGGATCAAAGGCAGAGGGTAACGATTTTTAACAGTTATCTGGTTCAATGCGCGGTAATCGATACAAGTTCTAAGGTCGCCTTCTTTTTTTGGCACGAAGAACAAAGCCGAGGATGCCGGAGACTTTGACGGGCGAATGAAACCATTGGCTAGGTATTGATCTAAATATTGTCTCAAATTCAGATTCTCCGGCTCAGTAAGGGCATAAATCCTGCTACAAGGGGGTTGTGCACCGGGCACCAGATCGATTTGGCAATCGTACGATCTGTGAGGAGGTAACGTGTTGGCCTGTTCCTTTTGGAAGACGTCCTGAAAGTCTTGGTATTCCGGAGGTAGTTGCATGGAGACAGAGGTTACTGATGCTAGACTGATCTTCAGATTTTCTGGGTAGCAGGTTCGTGCACACTCCGGAAAGGTTATTCTCTTCGCTCGCCAATCAATTCGAGGATTATGTGTCTCTAACCAAGGGATTCCGAGAATAACCTGAAACTGTGGAGCCTTGATTACATCAAACACAACTGCCTCCCGATGGCCGTCCGGACCTACAAGTGTTACCTCAGCTGTGGAATGTGTTACCGGTCCTGAGGCAATTTCGGTTCCATCGACTGTGGTGATGACATCTTTGCTGGTTTTAGGACGCAGGGGGAGGTTAATCCTGGAGACCAATTCACGATCCACGTAGTTTCCTATAGCCCCACTGTCGATGTATGCCTTTATTGCATGCAACCGCTTAGGCTGTTCCGGATCTACGAGGACCATTGGCACAGTGAAATGCGAGGTCTGAGAGTTCGTTTTCAAGCTCGGCAAGCGGACCCCTACGCTTGTCGGGCGGGGTCGTTTCCCGATACAGAGGTTTCATGGATTTTTTCAGCGGCTCCTACCACCTTCCTGGGCGGCCTTGCCAGGCAATCTCGTAGAAAGTGTCCAGAGGATCCACAATAAAGACATAAGTGCATCTGCCGTCTTCTTTCACGTTCCTTTTGCGTTAAAGGTCCTTTAACTCCTCCGATTTGCCTTGGCTCAGAGGCTTCAGCCCCCTTGAGGTTAGCATGGGTCTTGACTAACAACCGGGTCTCAAACTTGGACCGATCTGCTTTGCAGTCTGTGATCCAATTGGACCACTAAGTCTATATATTCTGAGCACTCTTGGGGCGAATTTACAACTTGGGCCAGGACATCTTTAAGTTCTCCGCGTAGACCTCGATAAAATAACGTGATTCTTTTATCCTCTGGCCACCCAGTTTCCACAATTAGTCTATTAAAGGTTGCAATGTAGGAAAGGAGATCTTCATTGCCCTGTCGCAGAGATAGAAGTTCGTCATCTAGAGCCTGCCCCTGGGAGTGACGAGCAAATAACCTTTCCATGCTTGCTTGAAATCTTTGAAAATCACGAAGAATCGGGTCATCTTGAGTTACCAGTGGAACTGACCAATCGGCAGCACTGCCACTGAGTTATGACAATACAAAGGCTACCTTGGTCTGGTCATTAGGGAAGGCCCCAGGTCTGCACAGGAAATGCAAACAACACTGATTCATGAATACGGCGAATCGTTTGGGGTCCCCAGCAAAGCGTTCGGGTGGGGCCAGTGGCATGTTTCCAGGTAGATTAATCTGCACCGGGTTGACGGAAAGCACAGGAGCGGAGTTCCCTCCGGAACCGGGTAAAGGAGTTTGTCCAGCTTGACCTTGCAAAAGCTGTCTAGCCAGGTCATCAGCTCTTCCCTTTGTTAGAATCACTTCCCTCCTGAGAGCATTAGTCTCTTGACGAGCGGCGTGAACTTCGGCCCGTAATTCCCCCAGTAGTTGGGCCAACTGGTCAGTCTCGGAAGTTTCCATAGCGCCTGGGTGGGAATTTGTAGGAAGGCTTTGCGTTCTGTAACGCGTTCTGGCTCCCGCGGAGGCGCTGGTCTGGTTTAGGTTGCTGTGGCCTCTTCAAGCGTGATGCGCAGAATTCGGACCACCGATTGAACAGGACCCCCAAATCTTGCTTGTCTGGCCCGTAGGAATATCCTTCTGCAGATGAGAAAGGGGATTAACTGTCTGTTGAATAATGTGCTTGCTCCCCCCTTTCCCTCCTTCGTTCTTCTCTGACTTCCTCCAAAACCCCCGGTTTAAGCTCACCTTATGGTTTGGAAGGATGAACTCTCCATCCTGCTTCTGGTGCAGGGGCGCACGTTCGTCCAGTTACTTTACTGGTTTTCAGAATGGCGCTGGCAAATCCACTTGACTTTACTGAGCGATCCGCCGTAAGTATGAAGATGCAAGAGTTCAAGTGTGAGCCTCCTTTTATGTTGTTTTTTCTGTCCTTAATTTCAGGTGCAGAACAAAGGCGATGCGTTGAGGGGTTAAATTGCCGGGGTAAAATCAGGTCAGTTAGTGATGAGGGCGACGCCTCTAAATGTCTTTATAATTCCCCAGTAATGTCTTTTGTCCTTTCCCCATAGGGGCCGGGGTGCGGTACCTGCCAGAGATGCGGCACCGACCCGAGATGTGGAATGGTTCACCAAGAATAGCCGGTAAGTAATATGGCTGAAAATTCGGCTTTCCTCTTGTGTTCCCTTGCTCACCTTTTGTCTCTTCTTCTCTCCCTTAGGTGCAGTGCAGAGATGTGGCGACCGGCACTGAGAGCCGCGATGGAGCCGGGCGGCGTCTCAGGAACAGGTGAGTGAAGCGCGGCGCTGCAGCGAGCAACGCAGTGTTTTTTAAATGGAAGTCTTCCTTCAGGAATGCTGGCGTGAAGATTCCGGATGCAGGTAAGAAGGTTGAATAAGTTCTTGGTTTTCACCTTTCTCTTCTCTTATTCTCTTACAGGTGTTCCAGGTTCGAGGCGGGCGTGGCTGGAGTCCCGTTGCAGGAGCAGACACGGTGAGCGTTCAGCTGCTGGGATGCAGAACAACGCAAAGCATGTGTGGCTGTCCGGGCGTGGCTTAAATAGCCTTGGAAGAAGTTCCAGGTGAGTATTCTTCCACAGCCCCACCCAAGTAACAAAATAGTTCCTTCAGAAAAATAGTCCCTCCTAAGCCTCATTTGGCTTGGTTCTTCATGCAGCATGGTCTGCATCAGGTGAGTGTGCAGCATGGTCTGCTTCAGGTAAGTGCACCAAACACTTCCCCTTATGAGCCTGGCGCCTATGGCACCAGGACTGATGTCCAACATGAGCCTGGCGCCAACGGCGCCAGGACAGAGTCCAAAGAGCCCCTATAAAGGGCCGCTGGGCTTTTACCCGGGGGCATGATGCCTGCTCCCGGGGGTGCTGGGCATGGCCTGGTGCTCCGGGACTAGGCATCATGACATCACCTCAACACCCATCTCCAACAGCAAGGATTGGGGTTAAACCCAACACCACTAGTCAACACAGAACACAACACAATTCCAATAGTGGTGGATAACAGTGACCTTAGGAGTATCACTCTGGGCACAGGCACCATTATTGGAATGGCGGTTGCTGACCGACATTTTTCCATAGATTTAGGTAATGAACTGATAGGACCAATCCCCAATGACTGTTTTGACAGTGATAGTGACAATGACACAACACCAGACAGTATCTTCACCCAGCATGGGGGCAATTTCCTGGTGTACTCTTCCTGCCCTTATGGTAAGGAAGAGGTGACCTGTGACTTCAGGATTGATGAGGTGATCTTTTGAGTTCACCAGGACTGCCTTCCCCACCTGAAGCCATCAGTCCAAGTCAGTATGTTAACAGGGACTTCTCCACCCAGCTGGAGGAGGCCGCTGAGATAGCTAAACCAGAAGTCTTTCCAGGCTTCAGGCAGATGGTTGAAGAGAGAGTCAACCTAGCTGATGCCTGTGAGACTCTGGAGCCAAAGCAAAAATGGAAACAAGTTTTCTTAGATTTTCAAGATCTCTTTGTGGTGGACTAATATGACTGTGGTCGCACCGAAATCCATACCACAACAATTTCCACCTATCCTGGTATGACTCCAGTGTTTGTGAAGCAATACCGCTTGCCTCTTGCATCCATGGAGTCCCTCACAGAAATAAATAAAAACATTGAGTCCCGTGGTCCAGTCCACAGCACCTTCAATAATCTGGTGCTGGGGGTTTTGAAACCAAACGGCCAGTGGAGACTCTGTGCTGACCTGAGGGAGCTGAACAAATGGGTCCACACTTCCCGATGGCCTCTTTCCTACATTGACCAAGGGCTGGTCCAGATCCAGGGGTCAAAGGTATACACTGCCATTGACCTGACCAATGGGTACTGGACCGTACCTGTCAGTAGGGAGGACCAATACAAGCTGGCCTTTACCTTCAGGGGGCAGCAGTACACTTGGACCCGAACTCCCTTCGGATACATTAACTCCGGCAATTAATTTAATATCTTCTTGCATAAGGCCATTCCCAACTTGAGTGGAAGGGGTAACCAGGCCTATGTAGATGATGTTCTGATCAAAAGCTTGACTGTAGAGGAACACATAGCGGAGATCCATTATGTTCTGACACAGTTGAGGGCTGCCGGAGAAAAACTATCTTTCCAAATGGCACAGTGGTGCAGGACCCATGTCAATTTCTTGGGGCATGATATAACTCCGGAGGATCTCTGTCCCCAGGAAAAGAAAGTAGAAGCACTCCTGAAACTAAAAGACCCCACAACTCTGCGTGAGCTAAGGAGCCTCCTTGGACTGACTAATTACAGTAGAATGTTCATTGAGGATTACGCAGACATCACAAGACCCCTGATCCATCTGTTCGTGGGGGGGTCAAGTGGGAGTGGGATCCAGAACAAGCCGAGGCAGTAAGACAACTCAAAAAAAGCCTCTCACAAGCGCCTTGCCTAGCTTACCCTGTCAAAAACAACAAGTTCTTCTTGGAATCAGGGTTCTCAAATACATGCTTGACTTCAGTATTATATCAAAAGCATGACAAGGTCAAAAAGTAATCTCCTATGCGAGTAAGACTTTATCCTCTGCAGAGGAAATATTCAATGATTGTGAGAAGGCACTGCTGGCAATGGTGTGGGCATTGAAGAATTACCGCCCATTCAACCATGGGGAACACATCATAGTGGAGACTCCACACCAGCCTCTGCTATCTTCAAAGTGACAGAATCCGGGAGAGAAATGTGAGTAATTCCCAAATTACTTCCTGGATTCTGTCAATGCAAGGCTTTCCTGTGGAGGTCAGATATGGCCAAAACAAGAAGAGTCACCTCGCGCAAGGTCTGGCTGACTTGCATGATTGTCCCAGAGAAAACTGTCTCGAGGACAAAAGTCTTAAAAACATGGACAACATTAAGGTGTACCTCAATTCTCCACACAAAGTCTATGAAGAAGACAAGTGGGAGGGAATGCCCACTGTCTATGTGGATGGATGATCCTGCCATGCTGACAACAACGGGGAAAAGGAACTTGTGGCCGGTGTGGGGAATGCCTGGGTGAATGATGCCCCAGAACCCCCCGCTGGGTACAAAATTGGTCCTCATAGTAGTCAAGTGGCAGAGCTGATGGCTGTCCATCAGGCCATCCTCACTACTGTCCAACACCAACTCCACAAACTGGTCATAATCACTGATTCAGATTATGTCTGGAATGGGTTCGTGGAGCACCTGGTTAATTGTAAAACCAGAGTCAGAAGCCACTAAAACATGGAAAACTAATACAGAATATTGATGATCTGGTCACCTCTAGTGGGATGACCATTACTGGAAAAATATCAAGGGTCATTCTAAAGTAGAGGGACCAGACAAAACTGGAAAGGATTTAGCTGATTCGCTGGCCAAAAGCGAGGCATCCAAGGGGATCTACTTGAGATCAAGTCCCTGTTGGGGGAAATCACTAGGTCCCAGACAAATGCTCACAGTGAACTCTCAACTGCCCATTGGAGTAAGGAGACCCTAGATGCTGATTCGATTACGGCTCAAAAAGGGGATCGAATAATTGGTAAGTTTTATCAACACATTGAGGACCCTGAGAACTTTCCCCTGACGGATACTGATTGCATTGGGAAAGAGGACCTCAGAGTGTTGATGAAATGTCCAAAAACGTTCCGAATCCAAGACGGTTTGTTGGTGAGGAGAGCCATATCTGGCTGTGACCAGTGGGTGGTCCCTACCTCATTCCGAAGCCTGGTGCTAAGTCACGCCCATGATGCGGCCACAGCCAGTCATCAGAGGTTTCATATGACATTAGAAATCTTGCGAGAAGTTGTATATTGACCAGCCATGGGGAGGACCTCAACCAATACTTGAAGGAGTGTCTTGTGTGTGCACAATTTTAGCCAACATCACTCACACACCGTGCTCCCCTCCAAAAGAGGGGGATGACACTGCCTTGGTTAGATTTGCAAGTCGATTTCATCGGGCCCGTGATTCGCTCATTTAGGGGGAACAAGTACATGTTAACCGTAACATGCTTGTTTACTAAGTGGGTGGAATGTCTCCCGGCCCCAAATTGCAAGGCAGAAACAGCAGCTCTGATGATCAATCACATCTTCTCTCATTTAGACTACCATAAAGGATTGAGTCAGACCGAGGTAGTCACTTCACCAGCAAAGTGATGACAAAGATGTGGGAGATACTTGGTGTGAAATGGAAATTACACATTGCATACCGGTGGTCCTCTAGCGGTGGAGCTAAGAGGTACAATAAATCCATTGTGAGCATATTAAAGATGTTTGTGGCAGACTCTGGGCCAAGTTGGGATATTCAATTAACCCTTGTCCTGATGGCCATTTGGATGGTGCTACCCCAGCATCTGCTCTACAGAACCCAAGAACAGACCTGGATAAATACCTCCACAACTCATGAGTATGTTGAGAATCTGAGAAAACACCTTCAACATGTTTTTGCGTATGCTCAGCAGAATCTAGAAAGATCTGCAGACAGTATGAAGACCCACTATGACCTTAAGACAACTAAAAAGGAATATCAAGTAGGAGACAGGATCTACTTGTACAATTTCCAAAAGAACCAAGCCAAAGTGCGCAAATTCCTGCCAAGCTGGCTGGGTCCTTTTGAAATTGTGGACAGAATCTCACCAGTCACCTACAGAATCCGCATCCCCAAGGGAAATTTGACAGAAGGGGAAGACAAGTAGGTCCACATAAACCAACTAAAGAGTTGCCATCCCAGGCATACTTTGTGGAAAATAGAAGAGCCTACCGGAAACCCAGAGGGGGAAAATCCATACATCTACAAAAATTATTAAATGTTCAGTATTTACATGCGAGGAAATTGTTAAGATTATCATTGAATATATGCGGGGAATATTGTCAATTGTTATTAAATCCATGCATCTGTCCCACTGCTGAAATCCCTCAGGGAACAGTAGTGGGAACATTTTCATAATTGTGCTATGTTCTCTTCTCAAGTACTGGAACTAATTCCACCTAATCACCAAGGAGGACCTCCTTGGGGACCGGGAGGAAAAACCCAAGAGATCCGGATTGTTGCTCCACACAGAACCGGCGAGGAGAGTGTGTTGCATCCATCGCTGATGGGAGAAGCAACCGGATTTCTTCACATAGACAGAAAAAAAATATCCCATGTGCCCGACTTCCCTACGACTGGAAGTCATGCTGAAGTCGGGAAGCGGGTTTGTGGGATGTTTTTACCCAGGCCAATGCACCCCACTACACCCCTTTGCCAATGGGTGAAAGAAAACAGCCAAAAATGGATGTGCTAACCCCTGTGCGTAGCAAACCTGCAAAACTGCATATGGTTCATAAATCACAAAAGGCTGCACCACCTTGCCACGCACAGTCAAAGTTGATGTCAAATCAGAACTCCCTGCAGGAGAATGCCAGTGGGTGCTGTACATGTAACATGAAGCAAGGCCACAGAAGTGGGCTAAAATCTGAAAATGCTCTTAAAATGCAGCTTTCCCAATCAATTGCAACCTTCAAAGTGCTGTTATAGCGCTAAATTCAGTCATTTTCCAAGTGAACTATTGAAATGAAAAGTGTGTTGAAACCACGGATGATCCAGTGCAGTCAGAAGAAACCGGGCCTCACTGACTGACAGCAGCTAAGAAATGTATTTTATGAAACACCAGTCCAGCAACAGTTTGTTTTCAGTTAAACAGGAAAAATGCAGATAAAAATGGCAACATATCAATTTCAGCTGTGCAGAGAAGACTCCAAGCACAAGCTGACTACTTACTTCCAGATTGCAGACAATTTCCAGCACTCAAAGACAGAATAATGCTCAGTTGAATGTGTGTGTGCTACATAAGAAAATTAGATGTAAAAACCCAGTTTCAATGTGTTTCTTTTTCATGAAGAAATTGCATAATTTGCCTATTTAAAGCAGGTTTGTGAATTGCTTACTTCTTTTAAATGTTCAAATCCCTTGTAAACTTTGCTTATTTTTATATGTGTTTAATGAAAGACCTTAAAGTGAATTTTACAGCAACCCAGTATTGGAGTTAAGTAAATACTTAAATCTGACCTGACAGTGCCCAGCCTGGGAAAGATGACATTTCAATTGACACTCCCTTACTACAGGAAGCCTTAATGGATGCTTGCGGTTCCTGCATATTGACAACAAAGAGCACAGCAGACTTTCGTCTCTGGCTGAGCCAAGAACAATGGCAGGCTGCCTACTGATCTCTACAAGGAGAGGACAAGGAAGAGGACACACCTCCATGATCAAAGGAATATGACAGCTGTTTCCTGTGAAAGGGAAGTTACAAAGGAAAAAAAACTGCCTGGAACTTTTGGTGGTTAAATCTGTATTTGTGATTAAGTTTGAAACTCTTTAACTGTGCAACCTGAAGGAGGATACATCTAAAAATTGATAGATGTTAACCTAATTTTAGGCCCTTGCTTTGAAGACATTAATGAACCCAGTACCACCTTAGGAACCAAAGTTCCACAAAACCCCTAATTGTAGCAAAACTATTAATGCTGCAAGTCTAAGATTGTATATTCATGCTCTGGTGATAATCACCCATATATGTACTGAATTAGAAATTATTAGTCCAAACTGTTTTGATTAAAATTGATTACATTCTATAGAATGACAAATACAGCTCTCACAGAGATGGGGATTGAATGTGAAAATAACCCATCAAAGATGTAATGTATATGTCTGAATTTACTAGGGGACATAATTATAGAAATGTACATTTGTGGAAAAGTTAAGTTTTGGTCAAAATCGATGTGGGAGTTCCTAAATCACATCATAAAGATGACAGCTCTGTTCTGACTGCCAACCAGAACAAGGCAAGTGCCTGTGGCCACTCACAGCCGTGGTGGTGTGTTTTGAAATTCTGCCCACACCCTAAACTTTGTGATGTCACTTGGTAGTATAAATATAGGAATTTCACCACACATAGACACACACTGCTTCCTGAGCACATCCAGATTTCCGTGCAGCGCTTTGTTCCAGAACTCTTCATCTTACAGCTGACTCCAAACTTCTTTGCAGAATCCAGGCCTTAGCATTGCAGAACTCTTTTTAGCTACACCCAAATCAACCATCCCAAACTTAAGAGAATTTTATTCCAAATCTAGTCTGGCTTGCTACCATTAAGGCTTGCCTGCTGAAACTCGCATCCTTCTAATCTGCTGTGTCCAGAAGGGCCAATCCATTCCAAATCCATTTGAGGTGCCATACAAATTGACCAGAACCGCCCAGCTGATTGATCCCTCCAGAAGTGCCCTGCTGCTGGTAGACCTGACCCGATCCAATGACCAGAACCCTAATGGTCTAATTTTAATTACAAGGGACTGTAAGTATCAACAGGGATAACAGTGACCCATAGTATATTTGCCTTGTCTTATCCCAATCTCAACTCATCCCATCTTTAACTTCAGAACCCTAGTATTGTCAGAACCGTTCTTGCGCTGATTTTTCTCTCATATGTTTCATTAAACCATAACCCATTAGTGATTTGGGTTAAATAAAGTAATTCCCATACAAAACAGAAACTAGAGTATCACACGTGAAGAGTTACGAGTGCCGTGAGTAACTGTGGAGATTCATGGGTGGCATTCTCTTTTTCATAGTCTTTAATATAGTGTAATAAAACCAATCTGTCATTTTAAAAACCAAATTTCTGCTTTTCTTTGCGACTATTTTTTCAAAAACGCCTCTTAGTAAAACTTCCATAACTTCTTCAATTTTAAAACTAATTTCAACTCTCATTGGTACCTAAGACCTTTAGCTACTTCGTAACAACCCCCCATTGTCTTTAATTTCTGAATACCTGCTGCTTATTTACATCTGTGTAGGATTGCTCATTTGTGCCTTGAGAACTTTGCAGGGGGAAATATTAACCTAAATGCTATCTGTTCACAACCCAAAACTGTTCTTTTTCCTGTGTTTTTTTATTCTGCATTTTTATAAGTGAATTCAATTGCTTTACTTATTTTTCAATTGTATTGTCACTGCTTGGTGATTGCTGCCCCATATATATATATATATATATATATATATATGTATATATATATATATATATATATATATATATATATATATATATATATATATATATATATATATATAAAAACTTTTGTGTGATTTGAATATTAACAAAATAAATACATTTTTACCTTTACAAACTAGCCTGATTCCTGGTCGGGTGTGACCTGCGGGGTATTTTGAGACGGGTGTGATATGAGTGGTATATCATTCAGAATATTGAACTTATAGACACAAAAAGATAAGTGTTTCATTTGCACACTACATGCTAGGCGAGACCTGGGTATGTGCCTGATTGAAATCCTTAACAGACCAGTGAGCTGTTGGCTCTAAACACTACCTCTTCTGCAAAGAGCAACCAACCAAGTCACCATGGATCATCAAAAAGAACATCACCAGTAAAACTAAGGTATGTGATTCAAATAGCAGCTCCATCAGGTAAAGCCTTGGTTGCTTCCCCTCAACCTACATCAGCCCCAAGTGCTTCCACAGAAGCTAGCCAATCCCAGCCCTTACCCATTAATGGCTCACAGGTGCAGATCCACAATGAAAGATTCACTCATATGGAGGAGGGTGAAAAGTATAAAAGCCAATCTGGCAGTGTGGGTTGTAGGAGTGGAAGGCAGTGGAAGACAAGGAAATGGCACGAGTGGAGGAAACTGCAGGGGTGGTGGCAAAGGAGAGCAAGAAGTGTTGCTGGTATTTGGAGAAAAGAGGTGATAACATCAGACAGAAAGCTATGAGAAGAGAAGTGAAAACAGCAAGAGTGGAACAGGATATTGTGGAGGGAGCTGAAGGGTGGAGGA
This sequence comes from Ambystoma mexicanum, assembly GCF_040938575.1. Lineage (NCBI taxonomy): Eukaryota > Metazoa > Chordata > Amphibia > Caudata > Ambystomatidae > Ambystoma > Ambystoma mexicanum. The sequence goes on along the minus strand of NC_090934.1, from coordinate 648,930,280 downwards.
TGAAGGTGATAACATTTGCAGTGGAGGATCCAGAACAGGTGGGAGCTGAAGTGTTGAGAAAAGCGGTGATACCATCAGAGGTGAAACAGAAGACGATGGTAGCAATTTGGAAAGGAAAGAGCTGTGGCAATAGAGGTTGGCAAGAATGCTAGAGAGTGAATGGAAGGAGAGGAATAGCAGTCAGGGAGTTGGGGAGATCTGGAATCAAGGATTGGCTGGTAGTCAGGAGGAGCGACCTTTAGTGAGGAAGTAAGAACAAGCGAGAAGGTGATAAGACCAGGCCAGACCTCATGGCCTACGAGTGATAAAGAAGCAATGGTAACATCACAGGAGGAAGCAGATAATGTCAGAGACTAAGCAAGAGAGCGAGGAATACCAGCGTCTAACCAGTCATGATAGGAAGTTTCCACTGGCCCAAGTCAGCCTTAGGCAGGCCCCAATCATGGGAGAAGGAATGAGACTGGGTCATAGAGAGAATGGACAATTTAGGGAGAGGAAGGTGGAGAAAATGTGGGGTCAGCAACCCTGCCCAGACAAACCCTTCTCTGACTACTATGCTGTAGCAAAGAAAGGGAACATTTTCCTAATACGCAGTTTACCCCTTGCCCAATTCCAACATTTGGGGCTATAATTGCAAATGAAATAGAAGAATGTAATACAGACTATGTGACGCAGGGACTCGACGGCTGTGAGGCCATCATGCAGCCAACTAACCAAAAGTGGATCTACCAGAACCACTGGATTTCAATTAAGAGGGTGCCTAGAGGGTGCAGAGACTCCTGAGTATCAACAGAACTCCAGGTATGCCTCAATCTCTTCTAGCCTGACGCGCCTGAGAAATGGAACTCACGATTCCTTGACTGTTGACATGGGGTGACGTCTGAGCAGCCTCGAAGAAATGGTTGTAGAACTCGAACAAAGTATTCTGGCATTGAGAAATTAACTTAAGGTGGACAAGCAAAGTCTAATGAAATCCCTGATGATAATACACAATCTAGTATCCATGGAGTACACATTAATAAGTGCCCTCAACTCAAGTAAATTTGCAGAGTGACCCTGACGGAGTTAGAGATAGAGGAGCGAAGAGCTCGAGAGGGAAGGTATTTGCGGAGGGATAGCTGAATGATGTCCCATTAGCAAAGACTACTAGAGGCAGCAGTCCATTAGATAGCCTAATGTTTGAATTTGCTCTGGTGGAAGTGAATGGAAGATGACAGAGGGGCAACCCCCGGAAATGTACTTTTAGATGAGGGCAATATTCATCTATAATGGACTATACAATGGTGGATTTCTGCCTTTTTGGTAGAATAAAAAAATGTTTAGTGACAGACGGTCTGCCCACCAACCGTTAGTGTTTACCATCGACCTGAGTAAATTGGGTTGGATTGTAGAGATCCAGGAGGCCCCGTTACAACACACACTCTATCTAAGAACGATGGAGATAGAAGGTTTAATCCACTCAGATGAATTTAGCGGAATGGGCCATCTGTTCCTAGAACCTAACAACAAGAGGTTGACCGTACAGCAAAGTTAGTAATAAACTTCCGTACACAAATGAATAAAATAAAGATGCTACAGTGCGGAGAATTCACAAATATGAAGAACCACGCACCATGGTTTGAATCAAAATGTAAATAAAGCAAATGGCATATGAGCAATGCTAGAAGGGACGAAGGTCTAACAGTAGGCGACATATTCTATCTTAAGAGAGGATATAAAAAACCTACTGAGAGACAAACGACCAGAACATTCCCTGAAGTTGTGGAAGGTTTCAAATGAAGCCGAATCCTCTAACGACGTAAAACGGTTCTGGAAACTAGTGCTACTAATAATGATGCACAAGAGGGTGCACTATCACAAGAGCAGTGGATGTCCCGTTGCAGGCCCTATGCCTTCAAACGCAGCGCCGGCCCAGCGCTGGACATAACGAGACATCAGGCTGGAGTCCCTTTTTATTCACATAGTTACTGACATGTGACATGAGCACGAGCCCTGGCAGTGCCTCACAATATCTTAAAGGGGTGGCACACCACACTCCTTTTTCATAACAAAACAAATTGAATACCAACATCAACGGACATCGCAATAAATCAACAGTCAGAAACTGCGCTGCTCGGTACATGCAGGAATCATTGGTTGGAACAAATACTCACAGACACTTAAATACAAGCAGTTACAGACATAAAACATATACGAAACATGTGTACATATTGAGGGTGACAGGGTTGGTTGATTGCTGGTGGCACGTTGGTCGTTTCACCACATTTCAAAAGGACCCTTTATTAACCTGGGTGAGTGGAGCTTAAACCACTGAATGGCACCATTGTCAGATCCTGGCCCTGTATAAAGCAGGCCGACAGACTGCAGGAGCACAGCTTTACATAAAAATTTTAACTGTGACCACTTCGAGCATTTACATGACATGTAGGCGCACAAAAAGGTATGCTACTGAGTCCACTTTAAGCACTTGCAGAGCTACAGGAAACCAGTTCATAGTTGCGCAAGTTTCAATTCAGGAAATTTACTGCAACAGTTCAGGGGCCAGCAAGGCCTCACTGGGAACACCAGGGGCCACGTCAGCCTGGTCCATTGATTGTGGGGGCGGTCCGCAGGACTTGGAGGTCTCCCAGAGGCAGAGGTATTATAACCTGCTATAGCGAAGGGTGCACACGCACTCACGTGGAGCTGCAACCCTCCAGTGTTATTCCCCTTCTCCCTTCCACATTTTTTCCATAACCTGTGTGGCAGGATGTCAGGCCACTCATTTCACACCTCCTTTTCCTCTGGGGCAGAGCACACCTCTTGTCCTTATTTCAAACTCTCCACCAGTTAGGGGCAATCTGCAGCAGCATGAGCTGTGGCATATGTTTTGGCGTACAAGGGTGCATATCTCCCTCTTTTTCAGTACCCACATGGAGCGCTTTATGAAGCATCTCCTTGGACTCTGAAACACCACTGGGCTTTTCCTGGCTGTTGCACACACACAAAGGCTCTGCCTCCACACGCAGCAGGGGCCACTGAGTGTCTTCCAATCGTCCTTCTCTCTGGCGGGTGTTGCTTCACGTCTCCTTTCCCCCAGCAGTCTTCAATTTTCTTTCGGAGCACAGTCCCTAATCATGACAGGTCAGAGCAGGGGTGCCTAAACAATTCTTTGTCGCCTTTGTTGTGACTGCACCCCAGGGCAAAGGGGTCCAGGCTTAGAATGGCTCGGGGTCACAAGCTGACAATCTTGGTTGCAGGGATCACCTTGCTGGACCGTGGGCACAGGGTCATTTCATGGCACAACACAGCCGCAGTTGCCCAACAGGGGCTCCGGCACACAACTGCAGAGTTGCCCTGCAGAGACTCTGCTAATCTTCGGTGCACATGGACAGCAGGGGCACTGTCATGGAAGAGGGCCTTTCTGGACAGGCCATCAGCCTGCAAACGCAGCACCAGCACAGTGCTGGAACTAACGAGATATCAGGCTATAGTCTGGTGGTGCTCACTGATGAGCGGGAAACTGCTGGTCCATGTAAGGCTCTTGTTGGGAGTGGTACTCTCTCACTCCAGCGCTAGAGGTGCCGGGAGCAATGCGTTCATCTTGGAAGCCGAGGTCTGTGCTTAGAAACCTATTCGGTATTAAGTGCATTATAAATAACCAATTACAATTACAATCCCATTTTATCCACATAGTCCAGTTTATAAAGAAGGGAAAGGGGGGATCCTCTTTGTATTTTATAGAGGGGCCTGAGTCTGGAGGACGAATTAATACTGCAAAGAGAGGGGGTTGGACTCTGGCTGCCTCTTCCTCTGAGACACTAACAGGTGTCGCGCTAGCATACATGAAACTCAGTCTACGCTAGTAAGACTTGTGTTTTTTGTAATAGAGCCCAACAACAATTTTTCACGGGTGCTTAAGAATTTTTATTTGGGACACACCCCAAAATTTTTTTTTTTTAAAACATAGACAAACTAAAAGTCCATTGTCACAAATTGTATTATTCATTATATTGTATCGGCATATAATGTCAACAACACTTAGTCGTTAATACAACAAAAATTATCAAATGCAATATTATTGTTCATGCACTGAGAAGGAGTCGACACTTAGATGTGTTTCCAGCTATATAACAACGCAGATGTAGATGGTGGGTTGTTCTATAGCTTTCCTCAGGACTGTGAAATCGGGTAGTCTTGTGTGTGTTTCTCTGACCAAGCTGTGGATGGGGAACAAGAAAAAAGGGGGGGACATGTGCTGTTTAAAAGGGTTCCATGGACTAAGGAACTACAAAAGTAAAAAAGCATGATGCTAGGCTCAGACATACCTGTCTTCAACAGTGTTTTGTCTCAGGGCAGGGTGGTACGTAGGGAATGGCGAATCCGAGTATGCCAGACCAAGTTTTGATTGTTCTCTGGAGTTGCAGGAGAGGTATCTGCTGCAATATATAGGACATAGCGTGAGTTAGATGCAAGTATCCTATTTGTGTCATGAAAATTGACACTGTGCACGTGAGAAATTAAGGTACTGTTTGCCTATTATTGGCTGGTGCACTATGTAGTTAGCTGTGCGTGGACACACGTCTCATGTTATAATATATAGACAATGTATCCTAGATGGGATATCGATAGACTGTAATAGTCACTATGGTATTAATACTTGTAACACCCCGGAAGAGAGGGCGGGATGCTTACCTTCTCGTACTGGGGAGAGCTCCTGAAGTGAGCTGTGTCGCTGACCGTGTTCCGCGCATGCGTGGTGTCGCGTCGGTGAGGCGGGCAACCAAAAAAAGAGAATCAAAATGGTTTGCCCATGCGTGAGTAAATAGTGGTGGAGTTACTGCGCATGTGTGGGGAAAGAAGGTGTACGTGCGTTCATGGCTGGGATACTGTTGCTATGTCACGTCAGAGATGGGCGTTGTCTGTCTACACAGTGGGTTAGTCTCGTGATTTGCATTGTATACAGGTGGGCTGTGTAGTCCATGTGTTTTCAACAGTACAGTACAGTCTACATTTCATACATTTTGAGATTGAATTTCAGTAATACAGCGCACGTACAAGTGTATTTTGATTAATACAAACATGCGGACATTAACATACATAGCAATTTGCCTCATTCTATCCTATGTCACATGATAATTGGTAGAAGAGGAGAGTAGGGAAGAATACTAATGGGAGGTAAATTAAGGTGTAATTAGAAAAAAAGGTTCCACTCTATGCAGATGTTTAATCCATTCTTCACCGTATCTAATCTGTGGATCCATTTCTGTTCCAATTTTCTCAGGGCTAGGTCTCTGTCCCCTCCTCGCTCCTTTTCATCTATGGTTTGGATGATCGCCCATTGAAAGTCTGTATATTTATGTTTAAGTTTGCTGAAGTGGGCCACTAAAGGTTTGTCCTCAACAGCGTTTTTTAAGCATGATCTGTGTTCGCAAATACGTTGCCTCACTTCTCTTTTACTTTTGCCGATGTATAATAGATCACAGGGGCACCGTATTACGTAAATACTCCACTTGGTACGGCAGTTGGTGAAGGTTTTGAGCTTCCATTCCAGGCCATTAAGCGAGATGGTTTTTTGATCCTTTGTCAAATTGCATACTGAGCAGTTGCCACATCTGTGATGTCCAATGACAGGGGGGAGATCCCATAGGATGGTCTGACTGGATTTTTTTGTGGAGTCTGGGTATGTGTGTACTAGGCGATCCTTTATGTTCTTACTTCTTTTAAATGCGAATCTAGGCTTTTCGGGGCTAAAATCTTCTGTTTGTAGAAGTTTCCAATTTGATAGCACCGATTTTCGAATGCAATTACTTATTGGGGTAAAAGTGGTGACACATGTCATTTTTTCAGCGTGTTCCACTCTCGGTCTCTTCGTAAGACATGTTTCCCTACTCATATGCCTTGCTGTCCTACGTGCTCTACGTATAATATTAGGTGGGTACCCTCTTGCTTTTAGACGAAATTCTAGGTCCTTTCCATTTTTGTCAAATTCTGGTAGGGTGGTACAGTTTCTCCGTATCCTGAGGAATTGACCGAAAGGGAGGTTTTCTCTGAGTGATTGTGGATGAAAGCTTTCAAAATTTAACAGTGTGTTTTTGTCTGTTGGTTTTCTGTAGAGGGTAGTGACGAGATTACCTTCTTCTGTAGTTTGAATGTTGAGATCCAGGAAGGGTATACTTTCGTGGTTTGACTTCATGGTGAATTTGATGCACGGGTCTACGGTGTTGAGCCAGGTGTGGAAAGTTTCTAATTCCGCACTGGTGCCTCTCCAGACGGTAAAAACATCGTCGATGTATCTGACCCAACCGATAAGGTTTTGTTTGTATACGTTGTCTACGTTGTAAATGTACTTGCTTTCCAAATTGTCCACGTATAGGTTTGCTATATCCGGAGCGAATGTTGAACCCATACTGGTTCCTCTTATTTGTTGAAAATATTTGCCTTGGCACATGAAGAAGTTTTCTGTGAGAGCTATCCGTATACATTCTAGAATGAAGGATGTCGGTGTTGATTGATCTCGTCTGTTGTCCAGGTAGGTCTTTAGTATTTCCAAGCATTCTCTTTGTGGAATGCTGGTATATAGGGCTTCTACGTCGAAAGTGACCAAGATGTCATTTTGTTCTGTTCTGATACTGGCGAGATGATGTATCATAGCTGTTGTATCTTGTATGTATGATTTCATTTTCTGGACAAAGGGTCGTAGGAAGACGTCTGTATATATTGATAAAGGTTCTAGAAGTGAGCCTATTCCAGACACTATCGGTCTCCCCGGTGGTACTGTGGTATTCTTGTGTATTTTGGGGATGCAGTAGAAGGCCGGGGTGATCGGGTGTTCTGTTGTGAGAAACATTTTTTCATCCTTGTCGATCCAGCCCTGGGATTCTGCAAAAAGCATAAGACTCTTGATTTCATCCATTAGACGTGTTGTTGGATTATGATCTAGTTTCTTGTAGAACCGTCCGTCTTGAAGGTGTTTCTGTAGTTCATTGTCGTAGAGATTGTTACCCCAGAGCACAATGCCTCCTCCTTTGTCTGCTGGTTTGATACAAAATGTTTTTTGGTTTTCTAGGTGTTGTAGTGCCAGTCTTTCCTGTTTTGTGAGATTGTCCCTTTTGTGATTTTTCGTTTTGAAAAAGGTGTCCATGTCTCTTAGGATTTTATTTTCAAATGCCAGTATTTCTGGGCAGATCATTGATGATACAGGGGTAAACGTGGATTTCGGTTTTAGGCCCGTTGTGGTCGTGTCTTTGGGTTCGTTTTGTTTGGAATTCCGGAAGAAGTATCTTAAGCGTATCGTTCTAAAGAACTTTCTTAATTCTACTTCTGTAGTGAATCGATCTGCTCTGTTTGTAGGTACAAAACTCAGTCCTTTGCTGAGAATGTTCACATCCTCAGGAGTGAGGGTGTAGTCGCTCAAATTAAAGATTGGTATTACCATTGTTGCTGTGGTGTTTGTTGTGGGGTCCATTGGCGTGTTCTCATCCCGTGGTACCCTTGTTGGCGTATTCTGCCTTGCTTCCCACGTCCTTGAAAAAACTGACCTCGTTGTTGTCCTGTGCCCGATGTTGACGGGCCGCTAGCGGAAGAGTCTGATTCACTGCTGTTGGAGGAATTCGAAAAAGATACGTATTTTTTGGGGAACCGTTGTTGAGTGCCTCCTCTGGTGTTGTTGCCTGTGTTTTGTTGTTGGTAGAATCCTGGAACAAGGTAAGGGTACGCTTTTTCCTCTTGGTAGTTCTGGATGTCTTTTTTCAGTTTCCAAATTTTCTTATCCAGAGTGAATTCTTTGAATTTCTTTATTTCTTCTTCTATCTTTTCCAATTGTGTTTTGATATCTGGTATGACTGAGTCTACAATGATTTTTTCTTCGAGATCCTTGAGTTCTTCTGTTTGTTTTTTCGCTTCCTCTTCAGCTGTTTCTATTATCAATATAATCCAATCTCTGGAGCATTTGTTTCCTACGCCGCTGAATTTTGCCTGAAACCTGGGGTTATCCAAAAATACCCTCGGTATGTTTTTAATTTGCAGGCCTTCTGGTATAACTCCGTTTTTTAGATACTCTAGCATGAGCAGTCCATGTGATTCTGTGCGGACCAGTTTTTTCTTTTTTTGCAACAGAGTGTCTAAGTCTGAGGTAGAGGTTGTTTTAGCTGCTGGTGTTGTTTGTGGTGTTTGTCCCAGCAGTGAAGGTTTTTCTAAAAGTTTCCGATATAGATCATCTGGGAATGACACAATATTTACATTCTCCATTGGTTATTTTGCTAGTCTTTTTTCCACCAACCGTTGGGTTGTCCGACTAAAGTTTATAAAGAAGGGAAAGGGGGGATCCTCTTTGTATTTTATAGAGAGGCCTGAGTCTGGAGGACGAATTAATACTGCAAAGAGAGGGGGTTGGACTCTGGCTGCCTCTTCCTCTGAGACACTAACAGGTGTCGCGCTAGCATACATGAAACTCAGTCTACGCTAGTAAGACTTGTGTTTTTTGTAATAGAGCCCAACAACAATTTTTCACGGGTGCTTAAGAATTTTTATTTGGGACACACCCCAAAAATTTTTTTTTTTTTTTTTAAAAACATAGACAAACTAAAAGTCCATTGTCACAAATTGTATTATTCATTATATTGTATCGGCATATAATGTCAACAACACTTAGTCGTTAATACAACAAAAATTATCAAATGCAATATTATTGTTCATGCACTGAGAAGGAGTCGACACTTAGATGTGTTTCCAGCTATATAACAACGCAGATGTAGATGGTGGGTTGTTCTATAGCTTTCCTCAGGACTGTGAAATCGGGTAGTCTTGTGTGTGTTTCTCTGACCAAGCTGTGGATGGGGAACAAGAAAAAAGGGGGGGACATGTGCTGTTTAAAAGGGTTCCATGGACTAAGGAACTACAAAAGTAAAAAAGCATGATGCTAGGCTCAGACATACCTGTCTTCAACAGTGTTTTGTCTCAGGGCAGGGTGGTGCGTAGGGAATGGCGAATCCGAGTATGCCAGACCAAGTTTTGATTGTTCTCTGGAGTTGCAGGAGAGGTATCTGCTGCAATATATAGGACATAGCGTGAGTTAGATGCAAGTATCCTATTTGTGTCATGAAAATTGACACTGTGCACGTGAGAAATTAAGGTACTGTTTGCCTATTATTGGCTGGTGCACTATGTAGTTAGCTGTGCGTGGACACACGTCTCATGTTATAATATATAGACAATGTATCCTAGATGGGATATCGATAGACTGTAATAGTCACTATGGTATTAATACTTGTAACACCCCGGAAGAGAGGGCGGGATGCTTACCTTCTCGTACTGGGGAGAGCTCCTGAAGTGAGCTGTGTCGCTGACCGTGTTCCGCGCATGCGTGGTGTCGTGTCGGTGAGGCGGGCAACCAAAAAAAGAGAATCAAAATGGTTTGCCCATGCGTGAGTAAATAGTGGTGGAGTTACCGCGCATGTGTGGGGAAAGAAGGTGTACGTGCGTTCATGGCTGGGATACTGTTGCTATGTCACGTCAGAGATGGGCGTTGTCTGTCTACACAGTGGGTTAGTCTCGTGATTTGCATTGTATACAGGTGGGCTGTGTAGTCCATGTGTTTTCAACAGTACAGTACAGTCTACATTTCATACATTTTGAGATTGAATTTCAGTAATACAGCGCACGTACAAGTGTATTTTGATTAATTCAAACATGCGGACATTAACATACATAGCAATTTGCCTCATTCTATCCTATGTCACATGATAATTGGTAGAAGAGGAGAGTAGGGAAGAATACTAATGGGAGGTAAATTAACGTGTAATTAGAAAAAAAGGTTCCACTCTATGCAGATGTTTAATCCATTCTTCACCGTATCTAATCTGTGGATCCATTTCTGTTCCAATTTTCTCAGGGCTAGGTCTCTGTCCCCTCCTCGCTCCTTTTCATCTATGGTTTGGATGATCGCCCATTGAAAGTCTGTATATTTATGTTTAAGTTTGCTGAAGTGGGCCACTAAAGGTTTGTCCTCAACAGCGTTTTTTAAGCATGATCTGTGTTCGCAAATACGTTGCCTCACTTCTCTTTTACTTTTGCCGATGTATAATAGATCACAGGGGCACCGTATTACGTAAATACTCCACTTGGTACGGCAGTTGGTGAAGGTTTTGAGCTTCCATTCCAGGCCATTAAGCGAGATGGTTTTTTGATCCTTTGTCAAATTGCATACTGAGCAGTTGCCACATCTGTGATGTCCAATGACAGGGGGGAGATCCCATAGGATGGTCTGACTGGATTTTTTTGTGGAGTCTGGGTATGTGTGTACTAGGCGATCCTTTATGTTCTTACTTCTTTTAAATGCGAATCTTGGCTTTTCGGGGCTAAAATCTTCTGTTTGTAGAAGTTTCCAATTTGATAGCACCGATTTTCGAATGCAATTACTTATTGGGGTAAAAGTGGTGACACATGTCATTTTTTCAGCGTGTTCCACTCTCGGTCTCTTCGTAAGACATGTTTCCCTACTCATATGCCTTGCTGTCCTACGTGCTCTACGTATAATATTAGGTGGGTACCCTCTTGCTTTTAGACGAAATTCTAGGTCCTTTCCATTTTTGTCAAATTCTGGTAGGGTGGTACAGTTTCTCCGTATCCTGAGGAATTGACCGAAAGGGAGGTTTTCTCTGAGTGATTGTGGATGAAAGCTTTCAAAATTTAACAGTGTGTTTTTGTCTGTTGGTTTTCTGTAGAGGGTAGTGACGAGATTACCTTCTTCTGTAGTTTGAATGTTGAGATCCAGGAAGGGTATACTTTCGTGGTTTGACTTCATGGTGAATTTGATGCACGGGTCTACGGTGTTGAGCCAGGTGTGGAAAGTTTCTAATTCCGCACTGGTGCCTCTCCAGACGGTAAAAACATTGTCGATGTATCTGACCCAACCGATAAGGTTTTGTTTGTATACGTTGTCTACGTTGTAAATGTACTTGCTTTCCAAATTGTCCATGTATAGGTTTGCTATATCCGGAGCGAATGTTGAACCCATACTGGTTCCTCATATTTGTTGAAAATATTTGCCTTGGCACATGAAGAAGTTTTCTGTGAGAGCTATCCGTATACATTCTAGAATGAAGGATGTCGGTGTTGATTGATCTCGTCTGTTGTCCAGGTAGGTCTTTAGTATTTCCAAGCATTCTCTTTGTGGAATGCTGGTATATAGGGCTTCTACGTCGAAAGTGACCAAGATGTCATTTTGTTCTGTTCTGATACTGGCGAGATGATGTATCATAGCTGTTGTATCTTGTATGTATGATTTCATTTTCTGGACAAAGGGTCGTAGGAAGACGTCTGTATATATTGATAAAGGTTCTAGAAGTGAGCCTATTCCAGACACTATCGGTCTCCCCGGTGGTACTGTGGTATTCTTGTGTATTTTGGGGATGCAGTAGAAGGCCGGGGTGATCGGGTGTTCTGTTGTGAGAAACATTTTTTCATCATTGTCGATCCAGCCCTGGGATTCTGCAAAAAGCATAAGACTCTTGATTTCATCCATTAGACGTGTTGTTGGATTATGATCTAGTTTCTTGTAGAACCGTCCGTCTTGAAGGTGTTTCTGTAGTTCATTGTCGTAGAGATTGTTACCCCAGAGCACAATGCCTCCTCCTTTGTCTGCTGGTTTGATACAAAATGTTTTTTGGTTTTCTAGGTGTTGTAGTGCCAGTCTTTCCTGTTTTGTGAGATTGTCCCTTTTGTGATTTTTCGTTTTGAAAAAGGTGTCCATGTCTCTTAGGATTTTATTTTCAAATGCCAGTATTTCTGGGCAGATCATTGATGATACAGGGGTAAACGTGGATTTCGGTTTTAGGCCCGTTGTGGTCGTGTCTTTGGGTTCGTTTTGTTTGGAATTCCGGAAGAAGTATCTTAAGCGTATCGTTCTAAAGAACTTTCTTAATTCTACTTCTGTAGTGAATCGATCTGCTCTGTTTGTAGGTACAAAACTCAGTCCTTTGCTGAGAATGTTCACATCCTCAGGAGTGAGGGTGTAGTCGCTCAAATTAAAGATTGGTATTACCATTGTTGCTGTGGTGTTTGTTGTGGGGTCCATTGGCGTGTTCTCATCCCGTGGTACCCTTGTTGGCGTATTCTGCCTTGCTTCCCACGTCCTTGAAAAAACTGACCTCGTTGTTGTCCTGTGCCCGATGTTGACGGGCCGCTAGCGGAAGAGTCTGATTCACTGCTGTTGGAGGAATTCGAAAAAGATACGTATTTTTTGGGGAACCGTTGTTGAGTGCCTCCTCTGGTGTTGTTGCCTGTGTTTTGTTGTTGGTAGAATCCTGGAACAAGGTAAGGGTACGTTTTTTCCTCTTGGTAGTTCTGGATGTCTTTTTTCAGTTTCCAAATTTTCTTATCCAGAGTGAATTCTTTGAATTTCTTTATTTCTTCTTCTATCTTTTCCAATTGTGTGCTCACTTCAGGAGCTCTCCCCAGTACGAGAAGGTAAGCATCCCGCCCTCTCTTCCGGGGTGTTACAAGTATTAATACCATAGTGACTATTACAGTCTATCGATATCCCATCTAGGATACATTGTCTATATATTATAACATGAGACGTGTGTCCACGCACAGCTAACTACATAGTGCACCAGCCAATAATAGGCAAACAGTACCTTAATTTCTCACGTGCACAGTGTCAATTTTCATGACACAAATAGGATACTTGCATCTAACTCACGCTATGTCCTATATATTGCAGCAGATAACTCTCCTGCAACTCCAGAGAACAATCAAAACTTGGACTGGCATACTCGGATTCGCCATTCCCTACGCACCACCCTGCCCTGAGACAAAACACTGTTGAAGACAGGTATGTCTGAGCCTAGCATCATGCTTTTTTACTTTTGTAGTTCCTTAGTCCATGGAACCCTTTTAAACAGCACATGTCCCCCCCTTTTTTCTTGTTCCCCATCCACAGCTTGGTCAGAGAAACACACACAAGACTACCCGATTTCACAGTCCTGAGGAAAGCTATAGAACAACCCACCATCTACATCTGCGTTGTTATATAGCTGGAAACACATCTAAGTGTCGACTCCTTCTCAGTGCATGAACAATAATATTGCATTTGATAATTTTTGTTGTATTAACGACTAAGTGTTGTTGACATTATATGCCGATACAATATAATGAATAATACAATTTGTGACAATGGACTTTTAGTTTGTCTATGTTTTTAAAAAAAAAAAAAAAAAAATTTTTGGGGTGTGTCCCAAATAAAAATTCTTAAGCACCCGTGAAAAATTGTTGTTGGGCTCTATTACAAAAAACACAAGTCTTACTAGCGTAGACTGAGTTTCATGTATGCTAGCGCGACACCTGTTAGTGTCTCAGAGGAAGAGGCAGCCAGAGTCCAACCCCCTCTCTTTGCAGTATTAATTCGTCCTCCAGACTCAGGCCCCTCTATAAAATACAAAGAGGATCCCCCCTTTCCCTTCTTTATAAACTTTAGTCGGACAACCCAACGGTTGGTGGAAAAAAGACTAGCAAAATAACCAATGGAGAATGTAAATATTGTGTCATTCCCAGATGATCTATATCGGAAACTTTTAGAAAAACCTTCACTGCTGGGACAAACACCACAAACAACACCAGCAGCTAAAACAACCTCTACCTCAGACTTAGACACTCTGTTGCAAAAAAAGGAAAAACTGGTCCGCACAGAATCACATGGACTGCTCATGCTAGAGTATCTAAAAAACGGAGTTATACCAGAAGGCCTGCAAATTAAAAACATACCGAGGGTATTTTTGGATAACCCCAGGTTTCAGGCAAAATTCAGCGGCGTAGGAAACAAATGCTCCAGAGATTGGATTATATTGATAATAGAAACAGCTGAAGAGGAAGCGAAAAAACAAACAGAAGAACTCAAGGATCTCGAAGAAAAAATCATTGTAGACTCAGTCATACCAGATATCAAAACACAATTGGAAAAGATAGAAGAAGAAATAAAGAAATTCAAAGAATTCACTCTGGATAAGAAAATTTGGAAACTGAAAAAAGACATCCAGAACTACCAAGAGGAAAAAACGTACCCTTACCTTGTTCCAGGATTCTACCAACAACAAAACGCAGGCAACAACACCAGAGGAGGCACTCAACAACGGTTCCCCAAAAAATACGTATCTTTTTCGAATTCCTCCAACAGCAGTGAATCAGACTCTTCCGCTAGCGGCCCGTCAACATCGGGCACAGGACAACAACGAGGTCAGTTTTTTCAAGGACGTGGGAAGCAAGGCAGAATACGCCAACAAGGGTACCACGGGATGAGAACACGCCAATGGACCCCACAACAAACACCACAGCAACAATGGTAATACCAATCTTTAATTTGAGCGACTACACCCTCACTCCTGAGGATGTGAACATTCTCAGCAAAGGACTGAGTTTTGTACCTACAAACAGAGCAGATCGATTCACTACAGAAGTAGAATTAAGAAAGTTCTTTAGAACGATACGCTTAAGATACTTCTTCCGGAATTCCAAACAAAACGAACCCAAAGACACGACCACAACGGGCCTAAAACCGAAATCCACGTTTACCCCTGTATCATCAATGATCTGCCCAGAAATACTGGCATTTGAAAATAAAATCCTAAGAGACATGGACACCTTTTTCAAAACGAAAAATCACAAAAGGGACAATCTCACAAAACAGGAAAGACTGGCACTACAACACCTAGAAAACCAAAAAACATTTTGTATCAAACCAGCAGACAAAGGAGGAGGCATTGTGCTCTGGGGTAACAATCTCTACGACAATGAACTACAGAAACACCTTCAAGACGGACGGTTCTACAAGAAACTAGATCATAATCCAACAACACGTCTAATGGATGAAATCAAGAGTCTTATGCTTTTTGCAGAATCCCAGGGCTGGATCGACAATGATGAAAAAATGTTTCTCACAACAGAACACCCGATCACCCCGGCCTTCTACTGCATCCCCAAAATACACAAGAATACCACAGTACCACCGGGGAGACCGATAGTGTCTGGAATAGGCTCACTTCTAGAACCTTTATCAATATATACAGACGTCTTCCTACGACCCTTTGTCCAGAAAATGAAATCATACATACAAGATACAACAGCTATGATACATCATCTCGCCAGTATCAGAACAGAACAAAATGACATCTTGGTCACTTTCGACGTAGAAGCCCTATATACCAGCATTCCACAAAGAGAATGCTTGGAAATACTAAAGACCTACCTGGACAACAGACGAGATCAATCAACACCGACATCCTTCATTCTAGAATGTATACGGATAGCTCTCACAGAAAACTTCTTCATGTGCCAAGGCAAATATTTTCAACAAATAAGAGGAACCAGTATGGGTTCAACATTCGCTCCGGATATAGCAAACCTATACATGGACAATTTGGAAAGCAAGTACATTTACAACGTAGACAACGTATACAAACAAAACCTTATCGGTTGGGTCAGATACATCGACGATGTTTTTACCGTCTGGAGAGGCACCAGTGCGGAATTAGAAACTTTCCACACCTGGCTCAACACCGTAGACCCGTGCATCAAATTCACCATGAAGTCAAACCACGAAAGTATACCCTTCCTGGATCTCAACATTCAAACTACAGAAGAAGGTAATCTCGTCACTACCCTCTACAGAAAACCAACAGACAAAAACACACTGTTAAATTTTGAAAGCTTTCATCCACAATCACTCAGAGAAAACCTCCCTTTCGGTCAATTCCTCAGGATACGGAGAAACTGTACCACCCTACCAGAATTTGACAAAAATGGAAAGGACCTAGAATTTCGTCTAAAAGCAAGAGGGTACCCACCTAATATTATACGTAGAGCACGTAGGACAGCAAGGCATATGAGTAGGGAAACATGTCTTACGAAGAGACCGAGAGTGGAACACGCTGAAAAAATGACATGTGTCACCACTTTTACCCCAATAAGTAATTGCATTCGAAAATCGGTGCTATCAAATTGGAAACTTCTACAAACAGAAGATTTTAGCCCCGAAAAGCCTAGATTCGCATTTAAAAGAAGTAAGAACATAAAGGATCGCCTAGTACACACATACCCAGACTCCACAAAAAAATCCAGTCAGACCATCCTATGGGATCTCCCCCCTGTCATTGGACATCACAGATGTGGCAACTGCTCAGTATGCAATTTGACAAAGGATCAAAAAACCATCTCGCTTAATGGCCTGGAATGGAAGCTCAAAACCTTCACCAACTGCCGTACCAAGTGGAGTATTTACGTAATACGGTGCCCCTGTGATCTATTATACATCGGCAAAAGTAAAAGAGAAGTGAGGCAACGTATTTGCGAACACAGATCATGCTTAAAAAACGCTGTTGAGGACAAACCTTTAGTGGCCCACTTCAGCAAACTTAAACATAAATATACAGACTTTCAATGGGCGATCATCCAAACCATAGATGAAAAGGAGCGAGGAGGGGACAGAGACCTAGCCCTGAGAAAATTGGAACAGAAATGGATCCACAGATTAGATACGGTGAAGAATGGATTAAACATCTGCATAGAGTGGAACCTTTTTTTCTAATTACACCTTAATTTACCTCCCATTAGTATTCTTCCCTACTCTCCTCTTCTACCAATTATCATGTGACATAGGATAGAATGAGGCAAATTGCTATGTATGTTAATGTCCGCATGTTTGTATTAATCAAAATACACTTGTACGTGCGCTGTATTACTGAAATTCAATCTCAAAATGTATGAAATGTAGACTGTACTGTACTGTTGAAAACACATGGACTACACAGCCCACCTGTATACAATGCAAATCACGAGACTAACCCACTGTGTAGACAGACAACGCCCATCTCTGACGTGACATAGCAACAGTATCCCAGCCATGAACGCACGTACACCTTCTTTCCCCACACATGCGCGGTAACTCCACCACTATTTACTCACGCATGGGCAAACCATTTTGATTCTCTTTTTTTGGTTGCCCGCCTCACCAACGCGACACCACGCATGCGCGGAACACGGTCAGCGACACAGCTCACTTCAGGAGCTCTCCCCAGTACGAGAAGGTAAGCATCCCGCCCTCTCTTCCGGGGTGTTACAAGTATTAATACCATAGTGACTATTACAGTCTATCGATATCCCATCTAGGATACATTGTCTATATATTATAACATGAGACGTGTGTCCACGCACAGCTAACTACATAGTGCACCAGCCAATAATAGGCAAACAGTACCTTAATTTCTCACGTGCACAGTGTCAATTTTCATGACACAAATAGGATACTTGCATCTAACTCACGCTATGTCCTATATATTGCAGCAGATACCTCTCCTGCAACTCCAGAGAACAATCAAAACTTGGTCTGGCATACTCGGATTCGCCATTCCCTACGTACCACCCTGCCCTGAGACAAAACACTGTTGAAGACAGGTATGTCTGAGCCTAGCATCATGCTTTTTTACTTTTGTAGTTCCTTAGTCCATGGAACCCTTTTAAACAGCACATGTCCCCCCCTTTTTTCTTGTTCCCCATCCACAGCTTGGTCAGAGAAACACACACAAGACTACCCGATTTCACAGTCCTGAGGAAAGCTATAGAACAACCCACCATCTACATCTGCGTTGTTATATAGCTGGAAACACATCTAAGTGTCGACTCCTTCTCAATGCATGAACAATAATATTGCATTTGATAATTTTTGTTGTATTAACGACTAAGTGTTGTTGACATTATATGCCGATACAATATAATGAATAATACAATTTGTGACAATGGACTTTTAGTTTGTCTATGTTTTAAAAAAAAAAAATTTTTGGGGTGTGTCCCAAATAAAAATTCTTAAGCACCCGTGAAAAATTGTTGTTGGGCTCTATTACAAAAAACACAAGTCTTACTAGCGTAGACTGAGTTTCATGTATGCTAGCGCGACACCTGTTAGTGTCTCAGAGGAAGAGGCAGCCAGAGTCCAACCCCCTCTCTTTGCAGTATCCACATAGTCCATACATGCTGTCATGTTGACGTTTCAGTGCTTCGGGGGCGGGCACACGGGATGAAGGGAAGTGACGCGGAGGGGGGAGGAAATGATGGGCGGGAGGCGGGGTTCAGGGAGTTGAAGTTGGGAAGTGAATAAAGAGGAACGTATGATAATCGCTCCGTCTCTGCTTGTTATTTTGCTGCGCCACGAGCGGGCCTGCTGGTCCAGCCCACACCCTGACACTGGAGACGTGGCGGGCGGCCCCTCCGTACCAGAAGAGGAGAGCCAATCGTGCAGCGTGTGCCTGCCTGGACACGTGCCGCAGGAGCGCCATGCACACGTGGAGATCCCCATGTGGAGAGGAGGCAAAAACGGGCCACGGCGAGTGAAGAAGCTGCAAGTTTAGCGATCCTGGGCTGCAAAGTGCAACAGGCCTAAAATACATGCAGCAGAACGGCTGAGGAGCCTGACACACATGTGGAGGTGAGCAAGGGAAGCACCCAGCAGCCCACAGATGCCCGTGGACATTAGAAGCCCAACGAATGGTGCTCCTATCTATCAGAGGCGGCCATCCCTATCCCCTGAGGGATAGTAACACACCCAAAAGGACACTGAAGGCCAGGAAGGCGGCCCTCACAGGGCAAATAACCACAGTAAGGGGCATATCAAGCACAGCCAGGAGGTGAAGGTAGACTATGTCGAGCCAATACAATGATCAAAGTGCGCAAGCACAGGTGCAAGGCTCGCAGGTGGGGGATCAAGTTCCATATAGGCTGCCAGATGCGCTGGCAGCACAGATGCCAGGGGCATTTGATGTCATGGACACCAGCAACATGGGTGTCAGATGGACCAAGTGGATCCGTGATTTTGATCTCTATATGGGGGCCACAGGGCCTGTAGAGGATGCCTGCCAAATATGTCTTTTGAAGCTGGCAGTGGGCTCTGCCACACGCAACATCATTGATGAGATGCCACCTGACTCCATTCACTTGATCCAAGACCTGAAGGATGCACTAGCTGCATACTTCACCCCCCAAACTAACGTGGACTATGAAAGGCACCGGTTCCACAGGACCAAGCAGGTCAAAGGCGAAACCATGGACGGTTATGTCATGCGACTCCGCACTAAGATGAAACTCTGCGACTTCGCCAGCTGCTCCAACACAGAGGCACTCAGGTCCCAGATCATAGCCGGGTGTGAGTCGCAGACATTCAGGAGGAAGCTACCGCAGAAGCAACGCATGCTAGACGAGATCCTGGCACTAGCGTGAGCTGAAAGGGCCATAGACTCCCAAGTGGAGAGTTTCAACAATCCCACGCCGAGTGAGAACGTTCACAGGTTACAGCAGGAGAGAAGATCTGAGGAACTCTTCTGCTACAAGTGTGGGTTTGAATACCCACATGAAGGGACTTGCCCAGCAATTGGTCAACGATGCGCCACTTGTTGTGAGGGAGGGCACTTCAAAGCAGTCTGCAGGCTGTTTTATGACAAATGTAGGGACCGGTTCAGGGAGCCATCGTCCCGACCCAGGTCCAGAGCCAGCCCCTTCTTGGGGAATAACCCCAGTCCATCCACGCCTGGGCAGACAAACCAAATGCCCCTTGACTCCAAGGAAAGAGAATCAGGAGATGACAGGCAAAGAAGGGAGAGGCGGGACAGAACGAGATTCGTAATGCGAGCAAGGCACGAGCGAAGGTCAAGGTGCCATGTACGCTATCTGGTGGAACAATCCCTATCGGACTCTGATCCCAGCTCATCGGGAAGCGACCAAAAGAAGAAGGCATACGTCTATGCCCTAGGAGACCCAACCGCCACAGCCGCACGCTGATCATTAAATTGAATGAGCAGCCCACAGAATTCCATCATAGACACTTGGGCCACAGTCAACGTCATCAGCAAAACCATCTTCACGGAACTGCCCACTCCGCCAAAACTGGACACCGCAGCGGTGGATATATATGCCTATGGCGCCAAGATGCCTCTCAAATGTCTAGGGCAGTTTGAGGGTGACGCGGAGGGGGGAGGAACTGACAGGCGGGAGGCGGGGTTCAGGGACTTGAAGTTGGGAAGTGAATAAAGAGGAACGTATGATAATCGCTCCATCTCTGCTCGTTATTTTGCTGCACCATGCACAGGCCTGCTGGTCCAGCCCACACCCTGACACATGCCAACATTCCACCCACCTGGGAGGGAGATTTCCTCTGAAAAATCGGGGGACATTTGTGCCATAGGAATGCATTGGGCAAAGATGTATTTTCGGCGGGAGAACTTTTCACTGAAAAATCGGGAGTCTCCCACCGAAATCGGCAGGATTGGCATGTTTGATAGTCACATGGTCCCAGGCATGTGACATGAGCATGTGCCCTGGTAGGGCTTCACTATATCTTAAAGGGGTGGCACACCACAGTGTCCTTAAAAGCACCACACTATGTCAGTCCCTGACTGTTTGGACAATTTTTTATATTTTAAATGCTGATTCTACATTTTAGAGATTACGCTTTTATTATTGTGTAATATTGTGACCTAACATTTTAATAACGTGTGCTTGCCTGCATTGCATTTTACGTCTCGTGGAACCCTGCTTTGGGGGTGTTTTGAAGGGCAGTCCTTTGCTTGCATGTTGTTGCTGATCGGCGTATTCACAACTACATTTCCCAGCTTTCTGCTGGTATTTCTTTTCCTGCTCAGGCACTTGTGTCCGGTCTGCGCCAGCCCGTGTAAGGCTTGTGTTGGGAGTGGTACTGTCTTGCTTCGGCGCTATTGAATACTGTGATTGTAATGAGGTGAGTGGAATATAACTCTTGCCCTTTCTCAGATAAATAATATTAACACTGTGGCTTTGGAGTTTTCTAGGAAAGTTGTGCTTCACCAAAAGGCTATTGCAGAACGAGTTGTACTGCTTGACAAATCTGCTGTTTTTTGTGATACTCCAGGAGACCCAGCATCTTAGTTACACTCTTTTGTTTTTAAAGAGATGTCTGAGAGGGATGTAGAGAGTATTATTCAAAGTATGAGACCTACTTCATGTCAAGGAAATGTTTTTCCTGCTTCCCTCTTTATGGACTTTCTTGCTCCACTATTACCATGGGTCACAAAAATAGTGAACACCTCGATTGCGGAAGCACAAGTTCCGGACTACCTGAAGGAGGCATGGCTCTCACCACTCTTAAAGAAGGATGGCTTAGACCCCATGATTCCTGCAAAATATAGACTGATAACACATTTTCGATTTCTTTTAAAGATTTTAGATAACATGGCTTACTATCAATACAATGTGCCTCATTACAAGTATGGCGGTAAGGCAACAACGGCGCTGGTATCACTACCGGCACCGTTGCTACCGTACTACCATACTACTAGTTCTGTTTGCGGGTGCCCCCCTGCCAGCCACCAGGTCTGACCTGGTGGCCGTGCCTGCACCCGTGAGCAGAACATGATGGTAGCACTGATACTGTTAAGGGTTGAAGAAACGCTATTGTTATTATGAATGAGTTTCGTTCCTCTCCTGTGCTGCTCAATTGTTGTGTGCGACAGGGATCCTGTCTTTCCCCCCTTTTATTTAATGTTTATATTAGGTCCCTGTGTGACCTTTTGGATGGCCTAGGTATCCAATTTGCCAATTACATGAATGATACCCATGTCCACCTCGAGCATTCGGGGGATTATTCCCAGAGTGCGGGTAAAGTGAACTAAGTGTATCAGGCTATCCAGTCTTGGATGGCCTTTAACTCTTGAGCCCCAAACGACAGAAAGACCAAATTGATCATCATTGGAACTGTGAAGAGGTTGAGGAACTTGGACCCTCAATATGATCAATTTATGATTGCAGGTGAAACTGTTCCAGTTGTTCAACATGTCAAGACGCTGGGTGTCTACTTGGACTTGCAACTAACCTCTAATAAACAAGTGGCACACCTCAGCTTGTCGTGTGATTAGACTTTTGTGGAAAATGTGGCCCTACCTTGCCGAGAAGAATAGGGCATTGGTGGCCTCTGCCACCATTAATATCAAACTTGATTATTGCAATAGCCTTTTAGTGAATACATCAAAGCTGAATCTAAAAAGATTGCAAGTTATTCAGAATGGGGCTGTACAAGTTGTCTGTGGACTAGGGAAGAGAGCTCATGTTTCTGAAGCTGCACTGGTTTACGGTGGAGCAGACAGTGCAATGTAAAGCTCTCATTCTCACTCACAAGTGCCTATTTGGTAATGCACCTTGTTACCTTGCTGCATAAATCAAGAAGGCACCCATTGGGCTCTCCGCTCTCCGCTCTCTCCTTCTGAATTGTCCCTGGGGCGCTTTGAACCTTAGCTGCTCCAGTTTTGAGGTCTGGCCACCTCTCTTTGGAATGATTTGCCATCTGCTCTGAATTAGACTACTGTTATTGGGCAGTTTATAAAAACCTATCTCTTTGATAAGGGTAAGTCTAGCTCTCCTGCTCCAATCTTTACTATCTTTTGGTGTTTCTTGTTTGTGAGTTTTGTAAGTACTCTGAAGCCTTTGGGAGTGTGGCGCTATAAAAATAACAAATAGAAATAAATATCAGTAGAGTAGGATCATTATATGGGCGATACAGAAGTGAATGGTTTCAGCACATATACATTTTTTAGGGGCTGTTAAATCAGTGGGTCAACTGAGCACATATAAAGTCAACAAAGAGTTTGTGTGCACTCTGGAGTTCAAATAACACAAGTCTCTAGGTCTAGTATTCTTCAATTCAGGTGTCCCTTTCTGGTATTTCCTCTTTTTTCAGTCGCTGGCAGTAATGAGGTTTTGAGTATCCCCACACTACTTTCTTGTTGTTTAGTTTATTTACTTTGCTTCTCGCCCTGGACTTCTGTAAGACCTATTCAGGTGGACCTCGGGACCATACGTGCACCTGCACATTAGGCATGAGTAACAGCAGAACCCAGAGTGATGCCAAAATGACCCCCAGAGCTACAATTTAAGAGTCTCGACATGTGTACTTGTTTACAGGATGTGGTTTGTTATGTTCTCCTTCTTCTTGTCGAAGGGTCCTGGCTCTGATCCCCAACATCCTCTTCTCATCTACCTCCTGGATAAGACACAACATTCTTGTTCCTAAGGGGACATCTCCTGCCCTTGACCCCTCCTCTACCCTTCAATCCTCGTTCACTCCCTTCTGTACCTCCCCAAGATTCCATCACATGTTCATACTTCCACCTCTTGTCAATGTCTTCCTGTCAGGCATGCAGGGTGTCGCCCCTTCATTTGAACTCCTACACCTTCCTCTTTGCTGACCCTCCTTTCTTCTTCTTTCTTTTCACATTCTTTACATTCAGCATCTTACCGAATGTCTCTCTCCTCCTTTCTGCTGACGGCACTGACAGCTACCTCCTTTGTGTTCTTCAGTTCCTTTCTTTCGATGTTGCTCCAAACTCCCCACCTTTCCACCACTGATATTTATCTCACACTCTGCCAAACTCCACTCCTCTTCACCTCTCTTGCTTTTAACCCCAAACGCCAACATCCTTTAAATGCTCTCCTCCTTCCTCTCTTCCCTTATCTCTTCCTCCAACCACTTCACTTCTAACGTTTCCCTCCTCTTCTTCTCACTCCTTTCCTCCTCGTTGCCCTTTATCACCTTCTCCCCTTGCTCCAAATTAGCTTCTATTTGTTTTTATAGACACTTCCATAGCACTGGTCCTTTACCTTTAAACCCCCACACTGCCACCTGAATACCATCTCCTGTAACCTCCCCTGCTTAAGCTTCTGTTGTCACTCATGCCTAATGTGCAGGTGCACGTATGGTGCCGAGGTCCAGCTGAACGGGTCTAACATGAGTCCAGGGTCAGAAGCTAAGTAAATGAACTAAGCCTATTTAGGTGAACTTGTTTATTAGTAGTGTAAATGAACTGGTAATTTTCAAACTGTGGGTGATTCTCTGACGAACTGCCTTCGCTCTTCACAAACTCACCTGATGTTTTGTGCCTGTGAATGCAGTTCTGAAAATTAAAGATTTGCTAATGAAAGATCACTGGCCCGAGTGCTTCTAAATGAATGATGTCTTTGTAGGCAGGATTTGGGAAATCACATATGTTCACTGTCCTTCTGAAACCAAGGCACGAGTTTTATATTCCTCAGGTAGTGGAGTCCTTTTAATCCCACATGGGGTACTTTATGGAGGCAATTGCGCCAAGTTCCCCTTAAAGGGAATGTTCTTTCTCCATGGGACAAACCTTTGTTAAATGATTGGCACTTGGCGGGGTGGGCCAGGGGATCCTTCCCATACTGCCTCTGTGCCAGAATATCGTAGGAGGTGGTGGCACCCTCCCCCTTTGGCCTCCACAATCTTTACCCCAACGGCAAGGAAAAGGACTTCAACACACTTCCCCAATCAATATCTTTTTGCAGGGGAAAGACCCTAATAGTGAACATTAAAGACACTACACATGTAAAGAATTATATTTGGTTAATCAACCAGAAACACAGAAACGTGGTTTTCTAATATTAGGAACACTGCACGCCAAACGCGATTGGACTCGTAGGCGGCCGAGGGGAAAGGGAGTAGATAGGCTTTATGGTTGGATAGGTAGGAGGTCAGAAGGTGGAGATAGGAGGCAACAAAAGAACGGGGCAGGGGTGGAAGAAGGAGGAAGAATTTAAATGCCACAGAAATGGGCTGCAAAGGAGGGAAATAAATCGATAATCCGAATTTACTGTGTCACCCCGTGTTAAAAAATAGGCAATGTTAACAGGGTTCAAACATACAACAGTGTTATCTATCGCACATAGGAAAAAGTATACACTGTGCTAAACAAGAATTGGCAAAGCCAACAGTTTTGGTTCGTGTATAAGTATTAGACATTGTCCAGACAATGCTATTATGTGCCCTAGTACTCGCACCATTTTGTAGCTGCTATCAGTGACCCAGTGCCTAGACAGTGGCTGGCAAGTGCCTTCAACATGACTACACAAAAGCCCAAACGGTTGCCATTGCCAATGCTTGTGCGTAGCCTGCATCCACCTTTACACAGCCAACTCATATTTTACTGCACCTTTGCCAGGTTGCCTGGAGCCCCCTAGGTTATCTTCAGTGTGCACCAAGAGGGAGGTGTAGACACGTTCTGGTGTAGAAGTCTCAACATTTCAAGGGGAAGCTTCATCAAAACTCGCATCCATCACATAACCATGCACTGACCAGTTCTAGCAGCACAACATCACTGTACTAGAAACTGCACTCACAGAAACTTTCGCAGCATCACTGGCGGGTTCTTTCTGATCAACATATATTTGATCCATTAATTCACATGCACCCATACTCCCACAAGCAAAGAACCCTCCCCTTCAGCACCCCTTTCTCTTTCCATTGGTTTGTTGGTCTCATTTCTATCTACCACAGTGTGGATGGGCGCAGTAACAAAGCTTTTTAACATAACATAACGTGTACAACTTATTTTTTTTAAAAAGCTCAATAACTTATTTTTTTTTTAAAAGGATTGTTGATGGATAGTTTTTGGCGATGAGCATCTCAGAGGCCGAGAGTAGAAACTAGTAAACCAGAACTACAATGAAAGAGGTGTGCAGTACAAAATAGCTCTTAAATGTACTTTGGTAGAGGTGCGTAAAAAAAGTTTGGCGGAGACCACCAGGGGGTGCAGTCGAAATGGCTGCATAAGCGTTCGCCACCCCGACAGCCCACAAAGAATGGCTGTGCTTTGAAGGTTTTCCAGCCCGCAATCCAAATAAAGCAGTCACACTTATGGGGGAAACGACCAGCGTCCTGCAGGTTCAAACCACAAAGAAAATCGATGCAGATTTCCTCCTAAACTCAGCCTGGAGAGGAGAGCCACCCGTCCGCCTGGCCCCGGCCTGAGTAGGAGCCGGATCTGGTCAGCAGATACGCCACACAAGCACTGTGTAACCTCGGCATTGATGGACAGGGTAGAGCCCGACACAAAGAGCCGCCAGAAGGGTAAGGAGCGGGGGCGGGTGAAGGAAAGCGTGCCCCAGGAGAGCCCGCAAGCAGAGCACAGAGCCGCCCCACCTGGCGGGAAGGAGAGAGCCAAGCAGGGTGTCCGACCAGCAGACGGCAGTCTTGCTTATGCATGCAAACCAGAGCGCGCCGCTCCAGGCACATCTAAAGCCTCAGTTGAATGGCAACCCCCTGTGCAGGCAAGTACAGTAGAAATCCAGAACCCCCCAATGAAGAACCTATCCATGAGGGCCCATTCGTATCATAGCACTTCCTCCCAGAAGCGGCGAGCCAACAGGAAGCCCTCTGCGGACTCCTCAAACTCAGGAGTTTGCAAAAGCACCCCCGGCAGCATCCACAACGGCTCTCCACACAAACACCGAGGTCACCAAAGGAATCAAAGGAACCAAAGGACCAGAAGGGGGCTGTTTGAAAGCATTGTGCACGTGGAGGTGGCATAGCGGAAGGGGAGACTCAGAGTAAGGAGACAGGCAGAGCATTTACCCAGCCTAGGCATTGGCGGGAAAGGAAGAGGAGCACACGCGAGTGCAGCACGCAGGAGGCCGGCACAACCAAGTGCAGGCGCTCCCCCTCAAGACGCAGTAGGCCTAGTTCACTAGTAAAGCACCAATACTGCAGCACACACACCCCCAACTCCGCCCCCCAGAAGGTGAGCACCCCACTAAGTCACATTAGTCAACAGTAAGGAGAACCCTGAGACAGTTTCCAGCACAAGCACAAAATATGCAGCAGCCTCCCCGGAGCGCGGTCACACCCAGGTGCATATGTGGAGTGGGGTAAATCTAGTAACGGCTCATAAGCTTTAGGAATTCCGCCGAACAGACCCAACCATGGCAACGCAACCCCCTCAGGAAGCTCCTCTCATACCCGGGGAGACTTCTACAAAAGCGGATGTACATCTCCTGCTAGAAGAAATAAGACCCCTAAGGAGCAGCATGACAACACAAGTAAACGCCCTTCCGGAGAGAGTCCACAAAATTGAAGACAAAGTAGAGGCACTCGAGAATTAACAGGAGTCCACAGACCTCATTGAAATGAGGCCAGACAGTAGCTTCCAAGACCTCGAGCAGAGAAACATGGACCTGGCAGCCAAAATTGATGATTTGGAGAACAGGGAAAGGAGGGCCAACATACGAATTCGGGGCTTCAAAGAAGCACCCAATTAAACACTGGAGAGCCTAGAGAGAAGAGTTAAAGCATTAGTGGGCTTGCTACTTCCGACCCCCCTGACTCTAGACCTAGAATTTGAGAGAGTCCACCGGGCTGGAGGCCCCAAAACGGACCAAAATCTGTGTAAGCCAAATGTCACCACTACAGACACAAGCTTGAGATAGTGAAAACATTGACTTTGAGGATTCAAGGATCAAAATTTATCAAGACCTGTCAACAACAACTCCCACCCAAAGGAGAGACTGTCGTCCTCTAACCGTCAAGCTACGAGAGCAGAATATCCACTACAGGTGGGGCTTCCCCTTTGCACTCTTGTTTGAGCACGGCAATGAAGAGTATAGAGTGGTCTCAGGTGTGGAGGCAAGCAGCCCCTGCGGGGACTAACAGCAGGCGTAGGAACTGCAGAAACAGAGGAACTCCCGCTGTCATTGGCGCCAACCAGGAAACTCATCGTACCCTGGCCTAAGAGAGGATGCTCCAAGAGCATGAGAAAATTCAAGAGACTCAATACCTCCTGACAACGGCAGGCTCACCATCGCTGAGAACTGATCACAGGGATCCGCGGGAGGGCGGAGAGAGGGCACTGCTAATTAACACAGACACTACACTAAGCAAGAATGGCAGGCGAAACGTCACTGTTCCAAGCAACAATAGCCAGCCTTCCAGCGGAACTTTAATCCTTCGTTGCAGCGCTGGATGATTATTACTGTGGTAATTGTGCAATCGTGCATACCAACCGCTATCAAGTTGAAGTTATAGGTTTTGGGCCTTCGGGGAGTCACCCGTCGTGTGGTCCTATGTTTTTTCCTAGGGAGACTCTAATTTCATGGGTAAGCCATCTTTCTTTTTTTTACTTTCATAAGGGCGAGGGGGGGATAGGAGGGAATCATGAGAAGCAGCTCTAAGGAGATGAATGGGGGGTCAAACCCGAGGCATTTTCAGCAGGCAGCATCGAGCAGCAAAGGGGTGCTCAGCGCACACGCCCAATCTACAAACCTACATAAAGGCTGCAATCAGCTGGAGCCTGCAACTATGGGCATAAATAGGAATGCGCTGGGGCAGCATACACAACCACTCACAGGGCATGAGGCTTCACAAGGACATAGCAAATGAAGTGCGAATGGGGTCATTAAATGTGAACGGTCTCAACTCCACCCAGAAAAGATCAATGTTAATGAAAGCTTTCCAGCAGGCTATCCTTGACATACCTTTTGTACAGGAGACCAATTTTAAGAATGTACAAGAAATCACTCCCAAGGGTAGACGTCTGGGGGGAGCTATATGGGCATTGGGCCAGTCAAAAGGGGAGGAGTAGGCATCCTTCATCGTGCAACCCTAGGACTGCAGATCACGCACATCCACAGGGACACAGGCAGGAGGTACTTAGCTATAAATGGCACTATTAGATCATGAGAAGTCAATCTGTGCTCAGCATATGCACCGAGCACTCAGCAGTTGGTGTTCAGTAGAGAGCTCTTTTAATTCCTGTAAAATTGGAGTACTGGGGCTTTGATCTGCAGAAGGAATTTCAACATGGTAATGAACTCAGCCTTAGACTGGGCATCATATAGAGAGGGAGCCATCCCACATCGGGAGAAAGGGTCTTTTTAAAGCTCAATACAGGAATGCTTCACGGTGGACACATGGAAAGCCCAACATCTGCAAAAAGGAGCATACACATTGTACTCTCCCCCATATAAAATATTCTCCCGTATCAATTAAATATGTTTAGAGGCGGCGCTCGAAGACGATATCAAATGCACATCCATTGAGCTAGTGGGCTGGCCAGACCATGACATAGCTGCCATCGAGCTAGACCTAGGTCCAAGTACAATCACGGACAAAAGGTGGACACAGGAGATCTCTCTCGAGCGATAGTGTGGGAAGCAGCGATAGACACAATAAGGGGAATGTTAAAAGCGCAGGGAACGTTTATGAAAAGAACAAGACTGTTATGATAAACCCAACTGAAAGAGGAAATAAGACAGAAAGAGGCCGCCTTAGAGGGATGGACGGGGGACGTAGGAAGGAAACTAGCAGAAGTCAAAGAGCTTAGACAAGGGCTGAAAGATGCGTGGTACGGAAAGGCGTTGTTCCACCTCCGGTATGTCAAGCAAAAAGTTTATGAAAAAGGCGCTAAACCATACACTTTACTCGCAGAGAGGGCAAAGGGCCGAAAGAGCAGTATATAAAATTAAATCCCAGACGTGCTTAACACTGGACAACCCGACTGACATAACCGCACATTTTGTCCAGTTTTATGAGGGACTGTACACCTCAGACTGCAACTCACCCGAAGAAAGCATAGCAAAGTTCCTAGAAAACTTGCCATTCCCCCCACTGCAAATCCCAGGCCGAGATAATCTGAGCACGCCCATAGCAGTGGAGGAAGTAGATTTCCAAATTAAAAGCGGGATCGGCACCAGGACAAGACGGCTTCACCCGGCCTATTACAAAACTTTAAAAGGGGCCTTGATGCCTTTTTTGACCCTCTTATTTAATGACATGATGAACACAGGGCATGCCCCACCTTCTTTCACAGAGGCTAGAATTATCGTGTTGCCAAAGAGGGAAGAGACATCCTCGAGTGCAGCTCGTACAGGTCAATCTCCTTGTTGTACATCGATGCCAAAGTCTAAGCCAGCATTCTTGCCAATAGGCTAAGCAAGGTCCTGCCTACATTGGCACATAATGATCAAGTGGGATATATAAGAAGGCAACAGGGCTCTGACAACATCCACAAAACATTAGACTTCATAAGCCCCACCCTGATCTAGGTTGACGCAGAAAAAGCCTTTGACAGAGTGGAGTGGCAGTTTATGCTCCAGGTCTTGAGGAAAGCTAACCCGGGGTCCCGTTGGATATTAGGGGCACAAGCATTATACCACAACACCAAGGCAAAGGTTGTGGTCAATGGCATGGCATCCCCTCTCTGCCCTGACCACGGGAACCAGGCAGGGGTACCCCTTGTCACTTCTGGTCTTCGCATTAGTGATCAAACCCTTGGCCCAGTCCGTACGAAAAGACACCTCGATCACAGGCATCAAAACATTTGGAAGAGAATATAAATTGGCATTGTTCATGGATGATGTTCTAGTCTATGTGACAGAACCGCCCCGAATGGTCCCAATGTTCCTGGCCAAGTTGGAGGAATACGGAGCTTACTCAGGCTTCAGCATCAATCAAAGCAAAACTGTAGCCCTATCGCTGAGAGAGGATGGTAACCATTCAGGCTCGAACCCAACAACATGCGGTTTAAAGGTAGCCAGAAACAGCATCTGATACCTAGGAATAACCATCACAAAACAATTAGCGGACCTATTCCAAGCAAATAACACGCCGACTCGGTCCGCAATCAAATGGGATACTCTGAAATGGGCACAATTAAACTTCTCGTGGACAGGGAGATTCATGGCAATAAAAATGAACGTACCACCACGGCTTCTCTTCCTGTTTCAATCACTCCCAGTCACTCTCCCCGACTCCTTCCATGCGGAGATCAAGCGTACCTTGTTGGCTTTCTTATGGGAACGGACTAGGCCTTGCATCACCTACAACACAATAATCCTCCCAAAAAATAAAGGGGGCATGGCATTCCCAGATTTTTTTACAAATACTATAGAGTGGTGCCTTTGCGAGTACTATTTGACCATGTCAGGGAATCAGACAGCAAACAATGGGTTCACTTGGAGAACGGCTACTTTGCCCCAGTCACACTGGAAGAATGGTGGTGGGCGCCTCCGAAATCCTACCCGCATAGGGTGCAATAGCACCCAATCCTAGGGGTGTTGTGGGCAATCTGGAAGAAGAAACCAGACATGAGCGGTGTCACAACCTGGCCATCCCTCCTTAGCTGTATCTGGGCCCCTCTGATCAGAGACCTCATAATAGACCGGATTCGCTTTCAGCCACAATGTGAGCCAGGGTTGGTTAGAGCGGGACAGATGTGGAAAGAGGGGGTCTTCCTGATGAGGGAGGAACTAGAGAGCGCACAAGAGGGCCTGTGGATTCAATAACTCCCGTAGCTACAACTAAAGGTGGTTCTCATGGACCCACGATGGAACGCACTGCTCCAGCTGCGCCTTACTTACTTTGAAATGATACTGAACACACAAGTGGGTTCAAAGGGGTTAATTGCAAAACTCTACGGCACATTATTTGAAAGGGGACACCTAACAACCCCCTGCACCCAAGTGAAGTGGGAGAAAGACATGGGATGGGAGGAAAACCAGGAGGGGCGGGCAGCAATATTTAGAGCGGTCTGGAATTCCACCATATCAGTTCAGTATAAGATGCATAACTGTAGACTGCTCATGCAATGGCATCTAACCTCCCCAGCGCGTGGAAAAAATGTGCTCAGGCATAAGCCCCTATTTTTGGCGGGGGTGCGCACAGATTAGCACTTACTGGCACCAGTGGTGGGATTGCCCCAGTGTTCGAGTCTATTGGAAGGAAATCCTGGGATGCATAAATGATGTGGAGGGAATAGAAAGGGCTTTATCTCCCCTACTGGTTTTGTTCGGAATTGAATTAGTAGAAGGACAGCATATAGATCTCCCCCATATGCCCAGGAACTTACTCCTAGCAGCGTGAGTCTGTTTGACCATAAGATGGAAGGGTAGTCCGCTGCCATCAAAAATGGAATGGCTGCACAAAGCCAAAGGAAGTTATGAAATGGAAAGCCTCATTGCGGTATTACTGGAATCCCACTCACATAGAGACACACAGTGGCTTCCTTTTCTTGAGTACTGGGAGCGGAACAAATCAACACCCCAAGGTCCAGGTTAACGGGCGCACTGTGCTGCAGCGATGAGTACTTTCCATCTCAGAATCTCTGGGTCCCTCTCGGATACTGTTGACTCCAATCATTGTTCAGAGCCATCTGCCAAGAGATGCAACAACGAGGCTGTAAGCGCAGGTGTCTGTATGTTATGGATTTTTGATGTGAGCTTTTTATTACTATTGGTGGCTTCTAACTTACACCCACTCCTGACATGGTTGTTAGAAGAGCTGGTGGAGTGGGAGGCAGGAGGGGGGGGAGAGGGAGAGAGGGAGGGAGGGTGTTATGGTAATACATGCACGAGTCTCTTTAGAACCTCGTGCATGTATATTCCATTTGAGAGTGCCTCGCCAGTTGGTGCCTCCACTGTGACTACCCCGGGGGCCTCGAATAAAGCTCTTACTCACCTCCATTTAAGTGTGCCTCTTTATTACAATGGCGACGAGGCACCGTACCCCGAGGCCCCCGGGAGCGTATCATGCCACCTGACTGCGAGCACAGCCCCCCCCTTCCGCTGCCGCCGACTTCTGCTGACAGCTGACAGGCAGGCCGCTGCGGGCGCTGCCAAGAGAGGCCTCGACATCCTTTCCCCCCACCTTCAGTTCTACACTGTAAAGGGTGCCGCTCCTCCCCGCTGGGAGTTCAGAGCTGCGCACATTGCACTCCTGCCCTACTCCAAAAGTGCTTCAGACAGCAGGAGCTGTCCATCTATCAGGTCAGAGGAGGGGGGAGGACGAAGTGAAACTTACTCCTTTCATTTGGCATTTTTTTGTGTAAAACGGACGAGGTGAAACGTGCGCTTTCCTTTTGGCTGGCATTTTTTTTGTTTTGTTTTGTGTAAAACCCTCACCGCTGCCCTGAGCAGAACCCTGCATCATTTTCAAAAGCTGCTAGCTGTTGCCCAGCAACGCACACACAGCATTAGCAGTCTTCATTCTCTCAATGGCTACCCTGACCTTCCGGGACTGATTACTCACTATCTTGGTCCATTGTGACATCACTACTGAACATTCCATCAGGCCTTCCCCTAACCAGCCAACCTGCGCTCCCAGCCCATTGTGAGGTCACAATCGGTACTAAGGACCATCCATCACTGAAGCCTAAAGACTCTGCAGTACAGATACACCTGGGCATTCTCTGAATGGGGTCCCACCCTGCCATTCAAGCAATTCTATAAAGACTGTATCCCAGCGCCTCCTTGCTAACTGCCAACAGTACTGCAAACCTCTGCCTATCACTACAGCAACGGGTGCTACCCAACGCCATTCCTCACCACTTACAACCTAGAATCAGGCACACCACCATGCAGGGCGTTCCGCCTCCCACCAAGTTTCTTCCATGCCCTGGGAGCCCAACCTGCCCATGGGAACAATGGATCGATGGATTCCACGTCTACCTCAGAGCCATTGGGGGCAGCAAATTCAATGATGACCTCAAGGAGGCGACCCTTTTGAACTGTATAGGGGCAGAAGCACTGAGACCTTTCAGGACCCTTCCCGAACCCGGCAACATGGGAGGAGATGGCAACCGCAAGTTTGACATAGCATTGGCCAAACTCACCAGTCATTTTGACAACAAGACCAACGTAGTACTGGAAAGATACAGGTTCTTTTCCAGAAAGCAGCTCAAAGGCGAGTCTATTGATTCATACATAGCGTCCCTCAGGGCGCTTATGTCAACCTGCAGTTTCACAGGTGTCTGTGATGAGTATTTGAGAGACCAATTGGTGCTGAATGTGGCTGATCCACGCATCCAACAAAAATTGTGGCAAACCAAAAATCCCACCCTGGACCAAGCCACGGAGATAGCAAGGAGCATGGAATTGGGAGATCGATGCATGAGGGAAAGACGTGACCACACGACCAGTGTGGAGATCAAATGTGTCAGCCCTGAGTCCGAGCCTTACGAGCCGCTAGTAGCAGCAGTAAGAAAGGCTCCGCCATCAAGGGGTTCGAAATTTGGCTCAAACAGAGCGAGGCCATACAACTCCCAGAATCCAACGCGCTGCCAGAGGTGCGGATGGTACAAGCATGCAAATCCTGACAAAGAATGCCCCGCCATCGCTATGGAGTGTTATAAGTGCAGCCAGATTGGACACTTTGCCAAAGTCTGCAAGAACACACGGGGAAAGACAACCAGATATGGCGATCTCACCAGGTGACCTTTCATCAGACCGTCCTCTGTGAGAGTCATTGAAAGCAACCAAGAGCACAATGACATGTTATCTATCAGTCCAATGCAACAAACGGTACAAATACTCACTGTAACATCCCAACAACAGAGCAACGGTCCCTGGGTCAAAATGCAAATCAACGGCATATCATTACCCGTAATGGTAGACACTGGCTCCCCCTACACCATTGTGGATATCAAGACCTTTTTGAGTGTACTCTCTGGCAAGATACATGACCTGCGAAGAACTTGTGTAAGAGCTACCGGTTATGGAAAAACACCCATCGAGATAATGGGATATCTGTGGGTGAACCTCAAGTTCCATGACAGAGAAACATATTGCAAACTCTTTGTAGCCAATGATGGCTCCTCCGTTGTGGGATGGGAAGAACAAGCCGCCCTTCGAGTAAGAATACACCCTGGAGAAGAAATCCCTGTGCTGAGTGTGCTCAATAATGATATGGACATCAAATCTAATCTAGCAAAACAATTCCCCAAGGTGTTCTGCGACAAGATTGGACTCCTAAAAGGTTTCCAACACAGAATAATCCTCAAAAGAGGTGCTGTCCCAGTGGCCCACCAAGTCTGCAGTATTCCCTTTGGAACAAAAGAGGCGTTGAAGAAAGAACTTAAGCGCCTCTGCGATGAAAATATCATACAGCCCATCGAGAGTTCAGAATGGCTTGCCCCTATTGTCTTAGTAAAAAAACCGGATGATTCCATAAGAATGTGCGTCGACTTGAGAGACCTAAACAAAAACATATGGGTTGACAGACACCCACTTCCCAATATATCTGAACTCCTATCGACCATGAAACCTGCAAAATACTTTACAACTCTGGACCTCTCCTCAGCCTATCACCAGATAGCTTTGGAAGAGAGCTCAAAGAACCTAACATCTTTTGTCACACCTCTCGGTGCATTCATGTTTAACAGAATGCCATTTGGACTCACTTCAGCCGCAGCAGTCTTTCAGAGACTCATGTTACATCTATTTGGAGGACTTGATGGCATACACTGCTTCCAAGATGATATCCTCATATCAGCCAGTACAGAAGAAGAGCACAACGCAAAACTTGTGGGTGTCCTACAGGTCATACAAAAAAGTGGGCTCACACTCAAATTAGAGAAATGCAACATAAAGTGCGACCGAGTTTCATACCTGGGCCATTCCATTGACGCCAACGGCATCAGCCCCAAGAGGAAACTCATGGACACCATAATGAATATCGCCGAGCCTCAAAGTAAAGACCAATTAAGGAGTTTCCTCGGGATGACAGAATACTACTCCAAGTTTATAAACAACTATGCTGATAAGACCAAAAACATGAGGAACATCTTGAAGAAGGCAGCCAAATTCATATGGTCCACTGAATGCAAGAACGAATTCGAAGAAATCAAATTCCAAATTAACCAAGCTCCAGCCTTAGGAATGTTCGATTGTAAAGCCAAAACCATCATATCCGTAGATGCAAGTAAAACCGGACTGGGTGGTATCCTGGAACAGCAACAAGATAAGAACATCGTGACGATCACATTCGCATCGAGAGTACTGAGGGGAGCCGAACTAAATTATTCCACCATTGAGAGAGAAGCTCTGGGTCTGAGGTGGATTCTTCAGCATTTCAGGAACCTAATTTGGGGCTTACCCGTCATACTGAAAACAGACCATAAACCTCTAGTAAATGTCCTTCAGTCCAAAACCCCTCACCTTATATCACCGAGAATAAGACGTTGGTTCCTCGACATCATGCAATACAACCTCCAACTATGCTATACTCCTGGTCCACAAAATCAAGTAGCAGATTGTCTTTCCAGATTATCGACCAACATTGACACTGAGATTGCATCTCCAGATGAAGACATCATAGCTGTCGTAAACCCTGCCATCTCGAGAGATGAATGGAAAATTAATGCCAAAACTGATCCAGAACAGCGAGAAATCAGGGAAGCGATAGCTAATGACTGGGTGGAAACGGGAGAGGCTTTAACTACCTTCATTCCCTTCAAGGAAGAATTATCAATGGACGATGAGCATATCTTCAGAGGCGATCGAGTAATCCCACCCACCCAACTCAGAAAAAAAGTACTCCAACTGGCACACGAAGGTCACCTAGGAAGGAGCTTGACGAAAAACAAGTTGAGAAACAACTATTGGTGGCCAGGAATGTGGAAAGAAGCAGAAGAACTGGTCAAAAATTGCTCCACGTGTGCCATGAGTGACAAGTCCAAGATCTTAAGAAAGACCCCCTTACAGCCTACTGAACCCCCCAAACATGTGTGGTCTAAAGTGGCAATGGACATCATGGGTCCATTCGAGAACCTCGAAACAGTCAAAGTATATATCATAGTACTTGTCGATTACACCTCTAAATGGACAGAATGGGGAATAGCTGAGGACAATGTGACCTCAAAGAAGGTCACAGATTTCCTGACAGAGATCTTCAACAGGGAGGGAGACCCCAAGGAAGTGGTTTCGGACAACGGGTCTCAGTTCATGTCTATGGAATTTGGGGAATTCCTCAAGAAAAGGTCCATCAGCCACATAACAACATCTTTGTACCATCCAATTTCCAACGGACTTGTGGAACGCATGAACAGGCTCGTGAAGAGCGTAGTTCAACTGGCCACGGCCAACAACCTCCCATGGAGAGAAACCCTCAAAGAAGCTTTACATGCGTATAGAACAACCCCAGATAGCACCACAAACATAGAGCCCTTCACCCTCATGCGAGGTAGGGTTGCAACCAACCGATTTAGACCGGCGTGGATGTTCTTATACACGGGAGAAGCAAGGGTGAACATGGATCTACTTCAAAAGACAGTAAGAGAAAAACAAGCAAAATACAAAAGACAATACGATTCCAGACATGGAGTAAAAGAGATGATGGTTCGTGAAGGAGACTGGGTATGTGTCAAAGAACCGAAGAAAACTCTCAAGGGTGAATCCATCTTCAGACCTCCACAGAGAGTTGTGAGTTGTCATGGGAAGTCTGTCATCCTTGATGATGGAAAGAGATGGTCTGGAGATGATCTCATAAAAGTAACAAAAGACATCCAAAAGACCAGCATATCTAAGGACAACAGTCCTGACAGACCATCACAACACACCTCACATTCCCTAAGAGAATCCCTCCGTGAACATGTGGACAATGATAGACCTCACTCCATGCATCAAGGAGTCCCCACTGGAAGAATGTCCAGAAGGAACCGCAAAATCATCCAAAACTTCAACAATGACTATGTCTATTACTAATGTACCCCAGTTTACCCCTCTTCCCTCTGCCTCTCCCACTTGACCCCCTTTTTTCCCCTCACTTTCCTGCTTCCCCCCCCCCTGTTTTTCTTTTTTCTTTTTGCCTCAGGTGGGGGAGATGTTATGGTAATACATGCACGAGTCTCTTTAGAACCTCGTGCATGTATATTCCATTTGAGAGTGCCTCGCCAGTTGGTGCCTCCACTGTGACTACCCCGGGGGCCTCGAATAAAGCTCTTACTCACCTCCATTTAAGTGTGCCTCTTTATTACAGAGGGGGGGAACAAACATTTAAGCTGAACATGTTAAAAATCAGATCACCCACTTGTACTGTCCAGAACCCGGAAGGCAATGTAACTTTTGTGCAACTGTTGATCTTATTAAAAACACTCGACAGTATGTCATTTCTACACAGATGGACACGCACTGTCTCCCTGTTAGAAGTGCACAGGCGGTTGCAAATATCTGGTTCACGCACAATACTCGGTGGCACAGCACCATAGCTTTCACCTCGCTTGGATATAATAAAGGTGAATTTTCGTCAGTATATCTGTGCAACCAAGAACTAGAAATATAACAATCATGTTTAAATCGTAACTTGTAAGCAGCATTCTTAGTTTTGGCAGTAATAACAATGTTCACGTAGACAGCAGCGCAGTAATGGTTTTGCGCTTTTCCCTTGCCATGTGATGGGTGCACCGGCTTTCACCCTACCGCAGCCTTTGTGCTTTTCAAAAAGTGTTTTGGGAATCTGCACATGTTTCCAGTCCACGGCTCTAAACCTTGCAAAGCTTCACCAGGGCCTCGTGACATTAAAACACTGGCCCCGCTTGTACTTTCCTAAAAAATGCATTGAGGTGGAGGAATAACGTGGAGGGGAACAGGAAGACCACTGGTGAGTTTAGACAGGCCATAGCTGACAAACACTATTCGCACACACCAACAAAAAATGGTCACTCGATAACAACCATGAATACTTAAATTGAATAAAGAAGGGCTACATGTGCTTATATTTCACTGGCATAACAGTGGTTTAAGATATTTTATTAAGATTTTGAGTGAGTGTGTATACAAGCCCATATGTATTATTCTGAGCGACTGATGGGTGCCCATTAGAATCTAACCACGGGCCACTGGCCATCACCCTGTCTGCCTGGACAAAGCACATCCATGGGCCGACGTTGGGACAGAGCCCCATCAGCTCCCACTGCACCCTTATATGGAGACACTGCCTAGCATTTTACTCCCATTTTAGACGATTTTACTGACATAGCCCTCCAAACTGACCTTCATTAAGATCACGCTGGAGCAGAATTTTAATATCAGTTGATACTTGTTGGAGGTCCTCATTGCAGACCACCGGCTGATGCAGTGGCAGGACCATGAGATGGTCTGGCATTAGGGCCATTCACCCTTTTCAATTGAGATTGGCCCCCCACAAAGCAAAGGGCCTTGGTGGCTCTGTTAACAGGATTTATAGAGCACACTATCACCCAGGGACATCATGGTGCTAGGATATAACATCGGTAAGACAAGAAGCAAAGATTAGAACCAAAGTGTGTTCAGAAGATGCCAGAACTCGAAATGATTAGACA
The DNA here is from genome assembly GCF_040938575.1 of Ambystoma mexicanum. Classification (NCBI taxonomy): domain Eukaryota; kingdom Metazoa; phylum Chordata; class Amphibia; order Caudata; family Ambystomatidae; genus Ambystoma; species Ambystoma mexicanum. The sequence continues at coordinate 648,891,380 of NC_090934.1, read as the reverse complement.
TTTTCCTAAGTGAAGGAGGCACAGCATTCCAAATTTTGTGGCTGCTGCCACAGAGAAGGCACGGTCACCCACCCTGGCTAACCGAGAGGAGGAGACAGATAGTAAACAAGCAGAGAAAGACCGAAGAGAGCGACTAGGCAAATAGTGCATGAATTTGTCCTGTAGATAACTGGCTCGAAGGCCAAATAAGGCCCGATACACCAGGCAGACCGATCTAAATTCAATTTGCTTTGCCACCGGAAGCCAGTGGAGGGTACAAAATACTGGATATGAGTTCCATATGGAACATTCCTAGCCACCTGAGCAACGAGATTCTGCAACAGTTGTAATCGATGGATCAGGCCCTTGGGCTGTGCGCAGTATAGAGCATTGCAATGGTCAATGTGGCTCAGCACGAGGGCTGTGACAACTGGAGGGCAGACATGAAAAGGAAGGATAGGAAGAACTTTCTTAAGAATCTTAAAATGGTGATGTCTGGCTATGCAGACAGCAGGCACCTGGGCATCCATGGAGAGTGTTGATGAAAAGATAACACCCAGATTTCTGGCAGCAGTGACCGGTGAAGAAAGAACACCCATTGACGAAGGCCTGAAAACAGGGGTCCAGAGTGAAGAAGAAAGGAGGGCATCAACCACCAGGACTTCCATCTTGTCACCATTAAGTTTCAGCCAATTCTGGCTCATCCAACTTCCAACGGCCACCAAGCATTGGCTAAGGCACAATGACACCTCAGCCTGGTCAAGATCAAGACGGATGAGGATCTGTGTGTCGGCATAAACGTAGCAGCGGACGCCGAAGGAGTGGACGAGTCTCACCAGAGGCTGCATATAGATTTTAAACTGCAATGGTGACAAGGCAGAGATCTGGGGACACCACAGAAAATAGAACAAAGTGCTGACAAAAAAGGAGGAAAAGAGAGTCTGGCTATGATCTGCCAGGAATGAGGGAAACCAGGTGAGAACTGGTCCTGTCATGCCAATCTTGGCCATAGGGGAGATAAGAGTAGGGTGGTCGATAGTATCAAAGGCTGCTCAGAGGTCTAATAAAATCAGAGATTTATCTACCTTTATCTACCAGCCTGGTCAGATCATCCTGGACCGACGCAAGGACACTCTCGGTATCTCACCCTGGGTGAAAACCAAACTGGAAATGGTCAAGAACATCAGAGGCCTCCAGATACGAGGGAGAAATCAAGGCCTCCAATAATTTCATGAAAAAAGCAAGAAGAGAAATGGTACAGTAGCTGGCGAGATGTGAGGGGTCCAAGGAAGACTTTTTCAATAAAGGGATAACATTAGCATGTTTCAATTTAGCAGATATATGCCCCGACTGACATGACACATTAATGGCTTGGGTGATCAAAGAGATAAGTCCAGGAGAAACATCTGGGCAATGGCCTTACTGACCGCCTCAGTAGTAAAGACAGGGAGAGAGGACCATTCCTGGCAGGATTCATCATTGACAGGGATGGTAGATGGACACATTGGACAAGCCGGACCGGCTGAGCTAATATTGTCATTGAAGATAGCTATCTTCGACTAGCCCTGACTCCCCCATTCAGGTGAGGCGAGGCAGCAAGTACTGCGCGTGAAGGGGTACCGGCACTTACCCAAGTTATGCAGGTCTCACACCATTGGTGGTTCTGGAAGGATGAGGCACCAACACAGAAGAAGAAAACCTAGAGACTTGTTAAACATCTTTTGACATTAATAATTCTACCGAGGACACCACATACACATCGCCTTTATAACGCTGTGACTTGAAAATAAATACTGCACACAAATATAGCCTAACAAACAAACTGATCACTATCATTTAATTGTAGACACAAAGCCAACCCAATTCGCTATACAAATGCCCATCTTACTCTAATTCTTTGACAGCTTCACAGTGTTTCAATTCTTTCAAGAGGACTTGTATTGAGTGAGCACCCGTGGTCCTTCCCCCTTACCAGTCAGTCTTACTCCAGCAGGAAAACACTGGCTGTCTTGTGGAAGGAACAGAGTGCACTTTGTAGGAATGTGCCAGAAACAGGCAGGTCTTGCAGATTCCCTGGAAGAACTCCTGCAACTCCTGTGTGTAATGGGAAGCCATGGTGAGATGGAGCTTCAGCACAATACTGCGCCTGTGCACAGTCACAGACTCATGCATCCAAGCATTGATGAAACATTGAAGCACGACTAATGCTCACATACATTAAAAGTTTGTATGTTTGAGGGAATTGTTGCTGCCATCTTGAAATCATGAATTTCCATTCAATAAGAACGAAATGTAGATTTAGAGCTACAATACACTTTTCCTTACTAATGTACTATTGAGATTGGCTCCAGACAAAGCAGGGGGCCTTTGTGACTCTGATGAAGATAGCTATCGTTGACTAGCCCTGACTCCGCCATTCAGGCGAGGCAGCATGCGAAGCGCGTGAAGGGGAACTGGCTCTTACCCAAGTTATGCAAGTCTCACACCCTCAGTGGTTATGTGGTGCACCTCACTCTGGGCAGGCTGTCGCTCTGAGACTCTCAACGGCAGTCCTGACCAGCCAGTGATGTAACCTGTAAACCTGCCTGGATGCAAGACCTGGACATGTGAGGGATTCAGGTGTCTCATCGGCTCCTCATCCTCTCTCAGGATCTTTTAGATCTCAGCAGGGGAGGAGGATCTAGACGTGGCTTCCTCCACTGCAGGCCATGTACCAGAGCCACCTCAGCAGCAAATGTGTTTCCAGTTGCAGATGCTGGGACAAACAAAACAGTAGTGTATATTTTCTCCAAGAAGTGTACCTTTGGGTGTGCTTGTACGCATCTAAATAATTGAAAAAATGTATTAAAAAAATTGATAAAGTTTTGCTTAAAAGATAGTGAAAGCCACTCAGCATTAACATTCATGGCAATAATGCCACCAAAACAATGTTGAGGACAGCTGGATAAAAGCTGGGAATATGACCACTTGCATGAGAGCGACAAGCACAGACTCCAGACTCAATCACATCATACTGACATCTCTAACATACTGCACATACAACCAGCTACTGCTTAAATCACAAAACACTACACCAACACCCACAAGTAAGTACATGGACATTTTCATAGACATTTTGGAGCAAACCATATCTATAAAAACAAAAAAATAAGCTGTTAGTTTTAATACAAAATAAATAAAAATATATTACATAACAAGAAAGCACTAGTATATATTGGGTAGGAATGGGTGGGATGGTAGGAATGGGTGGAAAATCATATAGATTTGACTTTGAAATGGGTGTTAAATGGGTGGACAAATAACAAAACAACTCCAAAAGCCTATGTACATCCTCATATGTCATCTCCATTCAAAAGCATTACAGACCCTCATTCACAGGTCCTTTTTGAAGCTCTTATTTTAATGACAATAGTTTTGGCTTAAAGGTATCTCTTTCAGTGCCACCTAAAACAAAACAAAAAAAAAATAGAAAGAACAGAAGAATCTCATGCTAACAGTCACAATGCTTAATTTGTACGAAATAAAGGTACGAGTAGCACTGTAACAATAAAAGAAAAACAACACAATGTGGTCGATGGCTGGCAAGTGGATACATGTATTGGGACACCTTGAACAAGTCTTTGCTTTTTTCTCAACAATGCTTTACAAGTTGGGGCTGGCACATACTTATTATGAGGATAAAGTTAACTACAAGTACCAGAATGCAATAGGTGTAGTCTGAAAAGCAAGGAATGGGTCTAGGATAGCTATTTTGGAGATCTGATTGTCACCTATCAAGTATTTCCTACAAAATTAGGTAGTTTGATGCTGTGGCATAGTGAGACTTAGATAAACATTTAAAAGGAACAGACAAATCTATATGTGTCCCACGGCTTACATCTATGTGCATATAGTTATCAGACAAAATTAGCCAGGAGCTAGAGGCACTAATAACTAGTGTGCATGTTGACTATTTCATGAGCTGTTAACAATGATGTTCTTAATTTGCTTAATCTTTCCTTGACTGAATTCTAAATATATTTTTTATAAAATGAACCTGTTAAGTACTGTATTTTGGTTCTGCATTACATAGGAAATGGTTGTAAACTCTGCCTACACCCACACTGAAGTAATTCTCAATCAATGAAAGCGGAAGGGATAAAGTCTATAGGCACATTACACTTTTACTAGGGCTAAAAAACTGAAAGTCATTCATTGAGCTGTGTTAAACAAATGCATAGAGAAAATAAATGTATTATGTTGAAGGCAAGCCCCACAAAATGCACACACCAGAGTAAATAAAACCTGCTTGGGAAATAAGCCAAGAGATAGCTTTGCAAGGATAACAAGGTTTACTCGTACAAAATACAAGTATCAGCAAAGAACTCTGCTGCTCGTGAGTGCTCTGGTCTTACATCAGAAAACAAGGGGTTATAAGCACAAACCGCATCATAGCTATATGAGACATTTTGGTGCTCCCGATTGGAGGCACACTACACATGGACTTGCTCCATAGGGGATGCCAAGCACTAATTGGCTGGTTCTTCTCTGTCAATCTGGCTCCACGTGGGTCAGCTGGGCTCATCCTCGCAGTGAAGGTCAGGTCACTTATGCTATACACTGTTTCCTATCTAAACTAAACAACTACGACATGCTATTCATTCATTATGGCAGGCAAGTGGGTGGCACAAGAAAGGGGTGCTCGGGAGAGGGGAGGATAAGATACAGTCATGCAGACCTGTTCATTCAGGGTTCCATTGATCCCACAGTCCCACACCTAAGGTCTCCCCACTGGTGATTGAACTTTGATTTACCCTTCTCTGCATCTCATGTTGCGTGGATGTGTGTTATTGCTAAAGAGAAATACAGTCCTCTGGGCTTTTGATCTTTGGTGGGCGCCTTATGGAGGTTAGGACCCGGGGGTCGGGTTCGTCTTAGAGAGCCAGAAAAGTGGTGGTAAGGTTAGTGATGTGTGGCCAGCACCGGGCTGGCTGGGTGGGGATCAGAGGCTCAATGGCAGTTTCGTGGAGATGAATAGACATATCCCGGGCCGCGGTACTGTCTCACACTCTGTGTCGGGCACATTCCTGAAGGCGATTATGATTATTCTCAACACTGCAGGGACAAGAGGCAAATGGACTTCAGTGGGAACAAGACTCAGGTGGAGCCAGCATGCTGTGTAGAAATTGAATTCTATGAACGGGGAACGTGAGCAGCATGGGTCTGGGGCCTGTCGACTTTAAGGCCTATTAGTAAATGGCGTTGTGAAGTGTGGGCATTTCTAGTGTTATCATTTACTTCTAAGCACTATGAGGTTTCTATATAGTCCCAGGGGACGTTGGCTGCTCCCCACTGGTATGTTAGATTGCTTCATATGGATTTCACTTTATATGGATATGCCTAAGGGGGTGGGATCAGCTCATTTCCTTCCCTTCAACATGGTTTCCACTGCATATGAATTTCAGAATTATAGAATCGTGGGGCAAGAATGCCTTTTGTCAGAAGACACTAACACATTCCCCTTTACCCTACCAACATCGTGAGCCATATGGGCTATCCATGACTGAAGTTCATTTGCTGTTTGGGGTAAAAGCATGTCATGAGCAACTTGCAGCCTCTGGCTCATTGCTTGACAGGCTTTCTGTATACAGGCAAGGGACCAGGAGAGATGGTTTCCGCTTAAACTTAATTCAGCCTGACCAGTGTCTCACGGCCTTTGAAACAAATGGTCTAATTGTAGACTAAGGATAGCGTGATCGCTAAATCTAGTCGGGCATACTTTAGAATCTTTCAGACTTTCCAGCAGTGTACCATTGCCACAAAGTAGTCCAGGATAGCCTGTTTGGTACCTAGGTTCCATATAGGTGTATCTGGTACATCGCTGGGGGTCCTTCCTTTTAAGGATACCGATTTCCACTCAGAGAGAAATTGCAACCATTTTTTAACCCTTAGATTTCATTTATTTTGCAGCAATATTCTGTCAGTTGCTAAATTCTGATATTTTGTTTTATTGGAAGATTTGCCACATCAGGCATTAAAGTGTCCCCCCACCAAGATGCCATCATGGTGGGGGTCACTGCCCCATGATGTTATGATGGTATTAAAATATTCAAATATATCACTCCTGCTCTGGCCAGCTGGCGGGTCATGAAGTAATAAACAGTTCACTCCAGACATTCCCTTAAGCAATATCTCAACTGCTAATATATTTCTGCTAGGATCAAGAGGTAGCACCTGAGTGTAGCTTACCTCCTGACTACCACCTATAACTAGACCACCAAAAGGTCGCCCTTTTTCCCCTTTTTTGGCCAATGCTTGGTAAATTACAAATCTATCAACATGAAGTTAGTCACCAGCCACATTTCCTGCAACATAAAGACATAGACCTTGAGTAACTTGTCCAAAGAGGGCCCCCTCCACAAAAAATGGGCGTTGCCCCTCGTATTCCAGGAAACCACTTCACATATTCATTTTTGTGTACCCTCAACACATGGTAATAGGCTCTTTAACCAGTTCCAGCCCTTTACATTATGATAACTGCTCATTTTGTATGGGCTTTTTACAGTGTTGGGAGTACAGTGTTCGCAGTAGGTAGACGTGACTCGAAGGAACCTCTTTGTCCAGCTCGTAGCCCAAATAACCAAGTGGTTGTTGTTGGGCTCTAATTAGCAAGGCTGTTACAGGCAGAAAACGATGGACACAAGACATACTATCAAAGCCCAACTTTAATGGTTCTATGAACTCAAAGTCAAAAAAATTCAGGATACACAGAGATGGAATTTTAGCAAATAATTTAAGTCTGTGTATTTGTAGTATAGTTGTCACTTATTATTAGGATACAGCGGTCCATGGGAGACAAGGCTGCTGTAACTTTTTTATTAGTCGGAATCATCCCCTCTGGTATCAAGTGGAGAGCCTTTGTCAATGGCAGATTTTTTGCACTAAAATCAGGATGGAGGTTTCCTGCAGTTTCCTGACTGCCTAAAGCACTCTGATTCAGAGCTGCTTGTGCCATTTCCATCGCACCGGTGTTATTGTCTTTTCTCCTGCAAGTTCCTCTTTCACTTGCTCTCTAGATCTCCAGTCTCTTTTCTTTGCTGTCTTGATCGTAGTTCTGTGTGATACTACTGAGACAATAGTAGAGTTCAAAGGCTAATTTGAAATATTACTGGCCGGCATTCGCTCTTCACTTGCCATTGCATGTGCACTCTTTAACTGCCGATTTTTTTAAACGTTTCTGTTTACGGGTCGAATAGCTCAGGGGGGGGAAGCAACAGCAAACCCTGGTTGCAGAGTTATACCGTCCTGTTCCTGGATTCCAATTATAATAGGCATGCTGTTATTTGCCAACACGGTTGTGCCTTAAGAGAGCTACCAAGTAATTCAATTGATGTCCCTTGTCTTTGCACCTCCTTGTGAATGCCACCACACAGTTTTAGGAGAATCTTCACCGCAAAAAAATGATTTGTGCTTTCCTTAAAGGATTTAGCCTGGCAAGCAACCCAATGTTCTGGTGTCCCTAAGTTCGTAAGTGAAGCAGCGTACAAAGTTGGTGAAACATAAAGCCGTTGCTGGTTTTTCAATCTGGGCATGGATGGTAAAAGCATGGTTACCGCACTCTCAGGTTCTAAAGGAATCAATTTTGAGATATTTTATAATTTTATGATAGGCGGGCAGTATTGCAGAGTGAATGACAGAGTTCAAAGAGCGAGTTATTGTCAATATCCCCAAAAGAGGCATTTCCTCCCCAGACATTTCAGTTTCTCTTGTGGCACCACCTACAGCAGTTCCACCTATGCCTGCAGCGGTAGAGTCCACTTTATAATAGTCTGTGATTTTCCCCACAGAGATATTAGGAGTGGTACCAACTATGGGGGCCCGTTTTGGGTGACAGAACCATCCTGGCAAGTTCTGGCTCGAGGCTCAAGAGCTTTATCTCTGCTGTAGCTGTTTACTTTCCCATAAGGTTTAGACTGTTTAGAATTGCACAGTTTATAGATGCTGGACTTACCCAGAACTTTACCAGACACGATCACACCCTAGGGCAGGCCCCCCAAAAAAACACAAATAGTATTTGGTGGACCCGAGGACTTATCCGCATCCTTCTCTGCCAACCTGCCTCCCGCTGCGGACCACTGCAAACTACTTAATATAGCCACTTGCAGCGCTATGCGCTACTACAGTCTCCTTATAGTCCATCATGGTGCTGGTGTTAAAGGGGCCTCATCCAAAGAGTAAAAAGCGTAAACATACTTCCACCTCGTTCCTTGCACAGCAGACCACTTAATAGCCACTTACAGCACACACATCACAGCACATATCCATGAATATAACTGTATCGTACTGCAAGCAGTGTGTCCCGCTAAATAAATATCGGAGATTCGTGAAGTTGAAACTAGTCGTTTTAAGTCAATGCTTAAAAATCAAGTGGTTCCTGGAGCACTTGGTTAAGACATTTTTATTACACCACCAGCTGTATTACTGATGCAATTAGACCGTTATATTTTTGAATAATACCTTAAACTAACAATGGCAGTCCTGCAACATAAAATAGTTTGATGGTTCTGCATGATCCAGCTAGCTATGAGAGATCGCAGTCAAGAGGGCTTTGAGCAGGGAGACAAAGGTAGAGGGGGGAAATGGATATAGTGTTACCAAAGATCCATGATGGTCTGTGGGTGGGTAAATGACCAAACAACACAAAAGGCTTCATGTCCCTCCTTTCATCCCATGTCATAGCAAAATCTAAAATCGTGTTAATACACCCTTCCACAATACATGTTTGTAATATTAGTACTAGTGATGAAAAGCAGCTGTAAATACCATATATTGCAATAACATAACGTGTTCATGAAAAGGCCTTAGCAGACAAAAGGAGGGAATCTCTCCTTACCTAAACGTGTAGATTCTAACTCAAGATTTCAATGTATGCTGTTTCTCTGGCTACAATGTCTCCTCAAGCACCCCCCCATACCTTGAACCAGGTAATGCAAACCCATATGTTTGTGCCACTGAATGTCTGCCAGCAATGAACTGTGCCATAAAATGCCTTTCTGGAGTAATGCCTTTCTGGAGGCATAACATGCCTACTCATCAATTTATGTGCCACAGAACACCGACCTTATGTCCACTGACTGCTTAATGATCAGTAAATGTTACAGAGAATGCAATCTCATAAGTTACTGTTCCATAAACAGCATGTCCATTAATCACTCTGTCCAAATTACAAAGCTCGTTCATCATTTGCACTGGCCTTCCTGTGTGGGCATCAGATTCTCCAAAACACTACATCTACTTGTAATGACACATTGAATTGAATGCATGTCAATCAGAGTTGTTCCTGCCTGGGGGAGTTGGCATGGGCATGGTAGAGATTGAGGTGATGATTCATAAGAAAGCTGCCAATTGCAGGACGTAAATGAGCTATCTTCCATGCCATTACCTGCCAGCAGAGAGCTGAACTGTATTGTGACCACCAGTAGAAACATTGATCAGAAAAAAGTGTTTCCAAAAGATAAAGGGTTCCTTGGAGAAAACATAGTTGTCACTCCTTTGCTTCACTTCTTGACTGCTAGCTCATTCTTTTCTTGCAGACAGCTGTGACGAATCCGGACAATTCATCCCTTCTCCCCAGAGGGGAGCCACCCCTTTTGAGCCTAGGGAGGTGAGCCCATTATGCAAGACCCTCCTTAGCGGTCTGGGCAAGTGGATCCTCACTGGGATTGACTCCGCTCTTGGGGACAAACACTCCAATTCCAGAATTGAACTCCCCGTTGAAACCACCTTGTCAGCATTTATTAAAAGGGAAAAGACTTCTATATCTCCTGCAACCGCAGCATTTTACAAAGATCCTTCTTTACATCCCTTGTCGGCCGGTAATGCTGAACACAACCTGAATGCAAAGGTCAGCAAAGAAGGACACAGTTCAAATTGTTTATGTGATGTGTATAAGAAGAGGACGGATTGTAAAGGAAAGGGAGACTCCTATGGAGGTAGTGGGAATGCTGTGCAAAGGCGAGCCTCTGCAGTATTGATATCCTGAATGGGTGCAACCACACTGGTCCACATAGACAGAGGAAACAAGGAGGGTGAGAGAAATGTTATCGAAATGCCTATGGGTTGGCATTCTATCCAACCTAGAAGCCCATGTCGGAACGGAAGCAGAGACGGAAACACACCCATCTATTCTGGTGGCACAACCACACAGGACTGGTGATGGCCTGGGAGGCCGGTAAGGTAAACCAAGATTAGACTGTATGAGTGAGCCCAGATCCGGGAGCTCTGTGCATGTCAGACCATAGCTACAGAGATACCTAGCCATGGGGAAAGTGGGTGAGGTTTCTGGAACTTGAGAAACCCGACAGAAGACATACCGCAATGTACAAACATTATGAATAATAACTGGGGAACACATCCATGTTATGTGAGCCTGAGAAAGCTCAGAAAGCTCATATGCAAATCTCTCTATGTATAAAACAAAGTTGTGTTTGTTTGTGGGTTTTTGGGTTTGTATATGGTGTTCTTGGGGACGTAACACCTCATAAACGGTGAGGTCTGGTGTCATGAATTTTGCATAGAATATTCTTTATTCCAGTGCTGAATTAATGCAACTATTTCTGCCTCGATAGGTCATCCCGTTCTCAAGAGAATCAATATTTTTCATTTTTAGGCTTAGTATTTCGGCATTACGTTTTGTGGTGTTACACCGCCATCTACACATCATTTATCGAAAGTGCTCCTCATTGCGCATCAAAGGTGAAACATGATCAACACCTGATTAATTTCTATTGCAAAATTTTGTAAGGGACAGTTACTTCACCCTCATGACATCAAATGGAATCGTGCTACAATTTGAAGATGACTTAGTTGAATCAATTGATTTGAATCAGGTTCCATGTTTAACAAAAAGACTTGTTTCTTCTGTTTGCTGTTCTTTCATTAATGTTTTAATCCCACAAATATATTTTTACAGAAATGCCACGAAAAAAGGGAGCAGTATTTAATCCCACCCGAATCAAAACAAAACATCGAAAGCTCAAACATGACCAACATTCTGAAGAAGGAAGATCTCAAGACCATGAAGCTCATAAAATTCATCTTACTTTCAAACAGAACAATGAAAGTGCTCAAGATCCTGAAGCAAGACTTAGGGCCTCATCACGAGTTGGGCGGTATCGCTGTCGCTATTAGTGCCGGCGTTAATAGCCCTACCGCCAAACCCCCGGCGCTAATAACGCCGGATCACGGGTTTGGCGGAACGGGTATTGCCCATTCCCCACTGAGCCCATTCGGGAATTCCCCATTCCCCATTGGGCTCAATGGGGAATTTTCACGCTCTTACCGCTGGCGGATTCCACGCCGGCAGTATGAGCGCGAGATTTCGGCGGATTTCCCCCCAGGTCAGAGCTGGGGGGAAATCTGCCAAACCCGTGATTTGGCGGACCCTTAAATGCGGCGGTAATATCTCTACCTTTAAGGGTTACCGCCAAACTCGTAATGAGGCCCTAAGTAATCAAAGAATGTCCCCTGCTAAAACACAAAGCAACAAAACTGCCGTAGGAACTGAAACACAACTTGCTGTTAAAAGAATTAGTGCTGCTGAACAACAAAGGAATGAAACCACTGAAGAACCTCAAGCGAGACTTACTGATCTGAACATTTGTGCTGCTAAAAACGAAGCAATAAAACTGCTAAAGAAACTGTAGTGAGACATACCGATCAGCGATTTAAAAATCAGAGAATGTACATCCCAGGTGAAGCCGGGTACTTAGGCTAGTGCCCTGTAAAGGGGGGAGTGAGAGTGATACAAATGTTGTGAAAATCGCTGGAAAAGCTATTCAGGTTACAGGAGCCTGAGAAACCAGAGCGTAAAAAACACCTTTGAAAAGGAGACTGAGAAAAGTACTAACACTGTGAATAATGGCTGGAAAAGGCTATTCAGGTCACGGGAGCCTGAGAAACTTGAGTATGCAACTAACATGTGAAAGGTGGAATGAAAGAGATATCAATTATTGAATTAACGCTTAGAAACCCAGAAAGATTGCAAAACTTTGAACATCCAGGATGAACCACCACCCTATCCACAATAACATGTGTGAAATAAAATAAGCTGTTTATCAACTACAGAAGGAGGAAAGAACAGACATTTTTTTGTGTGTATGTTCCCCAGCCATCCTGGAGGAATGGAATTATTAGCATCAAGAAACAGTTTTCTTTATTGAAAGGAGGGACTGAAAAACATACCTTTGGTATCAAAGCAGAACAGAATATCCTGCTAGGGGAAGGAACTTTGGAAGACTGAAAACAAGTCAATTATAAACTGGGCCAGGAAGACACCTTGCTGAGGCTAGTGTACAGAGCCTCCACTTTTCCTTATTTTTGTTAGGTGTTTTCTACTGCATAGGGCCAGTTAGCTGGATAGTATTTGAACTCAAGAGTCTTCATTTGGAATTTAGCATCCATCCTTACCTTTGTTTTGTTAGTTAGGGAACATCCTTCATAGAAATAGGGTAAGTTAGATGTTTTATCTAAGATGTTTTATTCTTCTTCTTTTTAATAAAAAGCCCTTTAAACATGACTCACAATCATCTGAGTCGTTCTTCTGGTTCACCACACAGCCAACTGCGGCCATGCTGGCATTCTCCTGGAGTTCAATCGATATGAATGGGAAATGCAGTTTAGTGGAACTCAATCAATATGAATGTGAGATGTGGTTTAGTAGGTAGGTTGGTGACTTTGTAAGTGGTAGAGGGTAAATAAAGGGGTAGACCTGCACTCAAGTCCCCGATCCTTCAGGTATATTATACAGATATCCAAAATTGGATCAGTAGAATGGGATGACACTAACTAAATTTCAATACATATCAATTTTTATTCAGTAAACTCATGACAAGGAAAATTCAACTTAATATCATAAAAATCGATAAAAGAGCAGTCAATTCATACCATCAATCATAACCACATACAGGACTCATTCAGACATTCAAATATAAAAACACCCAAGTGTTTAGTACATCAATAAGCATTGGAAATATTGTTACCCCAAATATTTTCAGTTATCACATCGAACAGTGAACCAGTCCATAATATCAGGTGTCGTTGTGTATCTGATGCCAAATTTGACCAGATATCTCTCACAGAAAAGTGTCGACACGTGTTTCGGTCGGAGACCTTCTGCAGGACATAGGGCTTGGAGTAAATGCTCCGCCCTATTCTCAACGTGTGTGGGCCAGTAGTAAATCTGTCATCCTTATTTCTTAGAGTCGGTGACTAATAATGTCACAATGTGTTCGAATTCAATAAACACATAGGCCCCTACTCACCACCAGATTCCAATTTAAGGGAAGGTGAACGGGACAGCGGAAATTAATCCTCCACTGGTATCAGTGTGTATGCTGTACCTGTGGAATCAACAGAAACACCACTCAGCATTCTTGGAAAAACCGAATACTCAGTGTGCATATCTATGGCCATACATAATATCCATTAAAAATAGGGCTTAGACCACTTACAAGCACCCAAGGTGCAACTTGGAAATCTTTCAAAGGATGCGACCACCAAGGGACCCCCCCAGGATCCGCGTAATATTAGCCGGATCTTCCCAATGTGTATTGGTCACTGGGCCATTCACGGGGCTATAAAAGAAACACACAATGACAACTGTGTAAAGATTTTTCACCTCATGTAACAATTACAGCATGTATGTGGCGATTGAAAAACACTCATGACCACTAAAGCCGTGTGTGCACATGCATACGTATTAGAAAATGTACACCTGTAAAACTAATCAGGCAATGCAAACTCTCGCCATAGCCAACTCCTCACCAAGTGAACACCCATAATGTGTAGACTATATGTATAACATATATAAAACCAGTAATACCGAAGGCGCCACTCACATGATGCCCACTACACCATATATGCAGGTAACGCAGGTATGCGCGTATAGCAAACGGCCTCTTTTTCCATATATCGTGACACATTAAAGAATATTGTAATAAGTGTAACAAAATAAATTAAAAACAAACGGAACACCGCTACATAATATGCGGCACTCCTCGGAGCAATCCTAATGCCACACTACAAAAACCTCTAGCGTGTCTCTGGGTCACGCTCTCCCAGGGGGACGCTTACCTTGAATGGAAAACGTGCAGCCCCCTTCGTGGGAAAATGTACACAGCCGGTACCGTGTTCACTCACTCGACACCAGCACAAACATAGAAAAACGTCAATGCGGGCTAAACATAGTCAAAGGACTATCTTTTAAAAGGTGCTGGAAACACCAAAAAAGGACTAACCACTAGAGCATAGGAATCAACAGAAAACACAGTGTCTTAAAGGCACACGGCAAGAAAAACACCCGTGCGTCGCTCATGTAGAATAAAATAACATTAAATAGCATGAGCCGGAGCTTGGGCCATGAATTAATGCGTGCCCATTATAAAAACATATACTGAGGGTGCCAAAGAGATGATGAATAAATGGAAGAAGGACCAAAAACACAGTCGCTTGTCAAAAAGCCCCGTATTAAGGGCCTTAAAATTAGACATGTTTAGCTATACTCCCTGGTTTCAGGAACTGGGTCCATGGGCCAGTATAACAATACAGACACACACAGCAATTTGCTTTAGACATCGCAATAGAATTAAATACTGTCTTGAAACTTGAGTCAACCAATGGTATGCATATAGATAGAAAACCAATTGTATAACAATCAAAATGGGCCTAGGTTGTCTATAACATAGTGGGTATGTAGCGATCACAGTAGTTCTTAACTGCACAGTATCCCCATTGTTGCGTGTCCATTTTGATCCATCGTCTCATGTTCTAGATCAGTTTTTTGTAACCAAGTTGTTCCATTCTACTGAAACATTCATTCCCTTCCGGACTGTATTAAGAGTGTGAATCCATTTCTGTTCAGTGCCATGTAATGTTGTGCCGATGTCGCTCCCTCTCATGTTGCTCTTAATGTGTTGCAGAACAAACCACCTCATGTCTGTGTCCTTATGCTGCATTCTAACAAAATGTTCAACTAGTGGCTTATCCGCCACTTGATTTCGTATACAGCTCCTATGCTCTGATATACGCTGTCTAACTTCACGTGTGATCTTACCCACATATAGAAGTTGACAGGGACAACTGATAATGTACACCACATTTTTGGTCAGACAATTGGTATGGCAGTTCATCTTCCAGATTCTTTGACCATATTTAAATTCTCGTTTAGTTTCAGTTAGGGGGCACGCAACACATTTGCCACATTTGAAGTGTCCAACAATGGGCGGCAGACCCCATTGGTCATTGATAGTAGGCTCCTTTGCTGGTATGGACCAATCTTTGTCTTAAATTTTGGTTACGTTTAAACGCAAACATGGGTTTTTTCATTAGTGATCCAGGTTGTTTGACTAAATTCCAATGCTTGTTAATGATTCTTTTTACATCCCTGCTGACTGGATTGAATGTAGTTATACATACAAGACGTTCATTCTTGTGTCTTTTTCGTGTGATCAAACAAGTCTCACGACTAGTGTTTTCGGCTCTTTTAATTTGATCTTTTACCAACCTTCTTGGATACCCCCTATTTACCAATCTCTCCTTAAGTTGTTCTGCGTGGACCTTAAACTCATCCTTCTCGGAACAATTTATCTTAATACGTAAGAACTGACCATACGGTAAGTTCTGGCGTAAGCTAGCAGGATGAAAGCTGTTAAAATGTAGTAGGGAGTTCTTATTGGTTGTTTTTTTGAAAAGAGTCGTTGTTAATTGATTCGCAGTCTTTTTAATCAAGAGATCAAGGAAGCTAACCTGATGGTGACTATATTCAATGGTGAATTTTATATTCGTATCACATTGATTTAGCCATTCATGGAATTCAGTGAGAGATGTAATAGATCCCCTCCAAATGAGGAAAACGTCATCGATCTACCGATGCCAAAGTTTCAAATGTGCCTTGAGAGTTGGATGGTTCATAAGCAGGTTTTGTTGTCCCAGGATAAAATTATCTAGTTAGTGTCATCCCATTCTACTGATCCAATTTTGGATATCTGTGCAAGTGGTAGATCTGTCTTCCAATACTGGTTTACACAGTTAACTGGATTTTGTGCTCTTACTCGCATTGGCAATTGCCTCACTTCCCTGCATAAGAGTTTTCTTATCTGCCCTACAACTATCGTACACTATAATTAGAGGGTCCCTCGCTTTTTAGGATGGAACCCCATTGGCTCGTCCCTCTTACCAGTTTTTCTTTAGCTACATCTATACAGATTCACAATGACCTTGTAATCAGTAGCTTTTTCAACAAATAAGCCTGATTACTTAATACAAAAAAATATTTCTTTATTCCATATAGAAAAGTACAAAAGTTATCACATTTATAATCTTCAAATATGTTTTAACAGAGAATATAACAACTCTTTTTCTTAACAATTCTCTGCATAACTCAATTAAAACATCAGCACAATCAATATTACAGTAAGTCTATAAAATCTGTTTCTTAGATCAATCTTTCAAGCCAGATTCATCTGATCTAATTGACTGTTCCTCCACCCTATCAGGTAAGACACAGAATAGTCCCAATGCACCATTCAAAATTCTTGAAAAACGCTCATTCATCCATTATTTCTACATACACCTCAGCACCCAACATGTTTCATTCCTCACACAGTCTTCAATCTACAGTATTCAGGAAATTCATCAGGGGTACAACTGACTAACTATTGATTGTACAATGTGTTCGAATAAACTGGTTTCCTAGGAAACTGGATAATGCTTGGTCCTGTTCCTCACTTCCTTTTCTTTAGCTTTGGAGCCAATATGGGTTTCTACCTGAAAAAAGCAAGTGAAAAAGGCTTGTTTTAATAACCAGCAAGCCTTGTTGTATTTAAATTACAACATGTTAGCCATATTTAATTTACGGCGCAAAGGAGGATAATGCCTCCTTTCTTTTCTGTTTTAACCCTCTCCTGGTTTTTGTCTGCATGACAACCTTCTCATTTCTTTGCATCTTTTACTTGCTGGATTATCATATTTTCTAAATATTTCTCCATCTCTCTTCCCAATGCATCTTCAACTCCATGCCAACTTTGATAGAGCCTGGGGACTATGGTTCCAATTAATTAAATAGCTCTCTTTTCAGGCTATTGTTCTTATTTGTTACAGTCTCAAAACACATCGCCATTAGCACTGATCTTACCTCTAATGGTCACCAGCTCGTTTGGAGGAGCAGTGAATGTGTCCCAATGTTCAAGACATGATGTCCACTAAATTAGTGGAATAAATTAGTGGAATAAGTGATCCAATGAACCAGCAAGTTTGAAGCGCCGGGCGAAAGTACCGGGAATAAGGAAAGACGGTGCAAGGCCCAGTAACCAAGGAAACAGGGAAGCGAATTGGAGAATTAGAATAAAGGACCTTCAAAAACATGGTAACAAATGTGTCGAAGAGTGACACGAGATGTAGGAGGTGGTGACGAAACAGAAAGCGGAAACAAAACAGTATAAAGGAAGTGACGTGCAGAATATGAGTAGTTCCTGTGTTCGGCCATGGGAAAAAACCTTGCGTTCCAGCTGTAGGAAGTACGGAGATTCGCGATAAGTCTATTTTATGACCTGTGACGAGACGGAAAGCAGCAAAATTAGGTAAGGTAGTCAAAATCGCTAGTTAGCTAACAAAATTCACGCAGGGAGTTTGCACTTATGAATAGCTAGATACATGGAAACAAGAAGGTCTGACACATTCCCTGGCTGTTGATTATGTTAGCCTGCAGTGCCACGCAAGGACCCGATTGTTGAAATAGGACTTCAGAGCGAAGCCACGTGATGCCCCGTAACTGACCAGACAGTCATGCTAGTATGGGACAGAAAACAGGAGAGGGATAAAACAGAAAGGAAAGAAAGGAGGCATTATCCTCCTTTGCGCTGTAAATTAAATATGGCTAATCCAGCAAGTAACATTACCTTACTCTGGCATGGCATTTTCTGTTACTGGATATCAAGGTTAAAGCAAATATGATTATTGTGACTATGTGTTTAGACTGGCCTGCATTGACGCAGCCAATCTGGTTCAATTTTCTGGCCCTGTAGTGCCATATTTTTTTACTGGGCATCAAGGTTAAAGCAAGCATGATATGTGTTGTTCTTAACAATTGTTCTTTTTATGATAAGTGTTGTTACATGGGTAGACTGGACTGCATTGCGGCAGCAAGTCTGATTAGGTTTTCTGTCTCTGGCATGGCATTTTGTACTGGGAATTATGGTTAAAGCAAACATCAAAAGAGTTGTTACATGGCTTGTTGGCTGAACATTTGCTTCAGCCAGTCTGGTTATATTTTTTTCTTACTGTGGCATGACATTTTTTACAGGGCTTCAAGGTTAAATAAAACAGGTTAAGTGCTGTTATGTGGCTTGACTGGCTTGTATAGCTACAGCCAGTCTGGTTATGTTACCTTACTCTGGTATGGCATTTGGTATTGGTCATCGAATTTAAAGAAAACATGATAAATGTGTTATGTGGCTACACTGGCCTGCATTGCTGCAGCCAGTCTGGTGATATTTTCTGACACTGGCATAGCTTTTGAACTGGCCATCAAAGTTAAAGCAAACATGATGTGTTGTTATGTGGCTATACTGGCCTGCATTGCTGTAGCCATTCTGGTTACCTTTTCTTACAGTGGCATGGCATTTTTACTGGGCATTAAGATTAAAGCAAACATGATTTAACAACGTGTTGTTATCTGGATATACTGTCTATGTTGCTGCAACCAGTCGGGTTACGTTTTCTGACTTAGGTATGGCATTTTGTACATGGTACCAACATTAAAGCAAACATGATAAGTATTGTTATGTTGCTAGACTGGATTGCATTGCTGAAACTGGCTGGGTAGGCTTTCTGCCTCTGGCTTGGCATTTTCTAGTGGGCATCATGGTTAAAAGAAACATTATAAGAGTTTTTATGTGGATGGATGGGCGAACATTGCTGCAGCCAGTCTGGTTACCTTTTCTTACTGTGGCATGGCATTTTTTTACAGAGCATTAAGGGTAAACTGAACATAATAGGCTTCATTACACGGACAGCGGTAACCATGGCGCTATTAGCGCCATGGTTGCCACCTGTATTTTACCGAGTCCACCTTGGTGAATGGGGGATTTACCGCCCCATTCCAAGGTTGGCGGAGCGGTAATTCCCCATTCACCCAGGCCCTTCCCCATTCCCATTTGAGCCCCCATAGGGCTCAATGGGAATGGGGAAGGAGCAAATAATGGTACCGCTATTAGCGGTACCGTTATTTGCCCTGAAGTCCCACAGCGGGTCCCTTCCTTAAGTGTGGTCTGGCCACACGTTAAGGACAGGACCCGCTGAGGGACCTCGCAGTATGGCGCTAAGGGATTACCGGCACCAGTGCCCTTACCGGTGCCGGTAATCCCTTAGCGCCATCCGTGTAATGAGGCCCAATGAGTGTTATTACATGTCTAGACTGGCCTACATTGGTGCAGCTAGTCTGGATATATTTTCTAAAATCGTCATACCATTTGTTTACTGAAAAAGCCAACAGGAACATGCTCTCATGTGGTAATTCTGATATGTAATGGTGCAGCCTGCAGGGACATGAATGGACATAGCCAGCAAGAATGTGTTTTTTAAACAGGCATATATTGAGATCAAAGTCATCATGAAAATTAGTTGGAAAATGCTCTGTGTGCTGTTGGTGACTTGCATCTATTGAAACTTATCATGTGTTACCCTACACAACTAAATTTCATTTGTAGGCTTTTGACCCAATTATTCCCAAAAGTATGTTAAAATATACCATTTGAACCACTTATTTTATTACTGGTAAATTACTGAACTCCCACCCGTGAATGCCCCTTGCATGGTTTGGGCTTCTTTGCTACGATTGGTCCATCACATATTTTTGTGGTAAAGATGTACACCTCTCAATTTACCCCTCCGTAATGCTTCCTCAGTAGTTTGGTCTCTTTTTATAGATGCAATGTTTGTATGTTAGCATTCAGCTCCCTACAACGAAAATTACTTCCATGCCTATTCACTTTCTGCAGACATCCCACTGATAGCCTGGTGTCACTAATATGATTTTGATCCATCTCTCTGCACTTGTCACCTTCCAGAGATATAGGTAATGCCCACCCGACCCAAAGTCACATGCTGACACTGCCCCTCTTATTGCTACCCTTTTTAGGCTGTCTTCAATAATTAATTAAATCTATTAACACATTCCCTTACTGTTAATTAATGCTGACCTAGGTTAGCTTTTCCAGTCCTGTTCCTTCAACATATGAGCAAGTCATTGAGGTTAATTTTCATTCTGAGGCGGATAAAAGAAAATGCTGGCAAATGTGATTACCTTCATTTTTTCCAATCCACCTCATTTTGGTGCATTTGCGTGGCGGGGCTGAGTAGTGTGGTGTGCATATAGTGTGTCCTGCTCCACCATTCAAATGTGCTATTTTTTCTCGCAGGCATGGATTGTCATGCAAGTGTTAATGCAATGGATTTCTTTGGAATCCACCTGAAATTACCACCTGTTAAAAGCAGGCAGATTCCATAGGATTTCATTGTATATTCCTGCTGGAATAGTTAATTACGCTTTTCTAACATGTAGTGAACATGTGCAGAGTAAAGTTGGAAATAACCTTTTTTTTTACTTTTTCACAGCATATGGTTAAAAAACAATCCTTTTTTTCGATTTAATACATTGAATAAGACAATAAAAAGAAAGCCCATTTTCTTAAAATATGACAACATGGGAGCAAGGTTAGCAACATACAATTAGGTACAAGACATTTAAAAGAATAAAACATTCAATATGATTTAACAATATTAAAATCTTTTTTATAATTCATTAAAACGCAATAAATAATTTACACATATAATAATAATATAAAATTTAGAGCTAACTTCCATATATAATAAGCTGCCGCTGTCATAACCGTGCTCTCTGCACTAAACAAAGTGCTCCAGAATTGTTCCCTCTCCAATGATATAATATTGTGTACAAAACAACTATAATAGGATGTAAGAGCCTGGCATTGGGTCAGAAGGTGAAGCACAGTCTCAATGTGCACGTTACAAGTCTGCCAGTTCTGTCTCTGGATGCTAGTTTGTACCATCTCCCTACATGTTCCCAAGTGGGAAGCATGTTAAAACAAAGGTATATTATGAACCTACGTATGTTAGCAGATAACAATTTTGTTAGGTAAGTCGGGAGCAAATCCCGGTGAAAACCTTGTGTGCTATATACCTGCTAAATGGTCTTTGTATTAACATACCCAATATTGGCTATGAAATCAAAACTGTTGTTCTTCTTTTTAAATATACACAGAGCATTGGGAAGCTCCATCAAATCAAACATATCAATGTCCAAGTTCTTAAAATGCTCCATTGTTGTCTCTTTGATCTCGACAAGGAATGTATTAGCTCTATGCCGCCTATACAGCCTAGCCACATAGCTATACACATTGTCTACTTCCATGGGGGAATGGAATATCACCAGAAACAATCTGCACTGCTGAAGGAGCCAAAGGGAGTGGATGGATTGGACTCCCAGTTCGCAGCATAAGGCCTGTACTGGGACAGAAGAAGGAACCCCCAATATAGATCTGAACAATTTAGCTTCGATTTTGTCCATCCATTTCACCATGGGGCCAGGATGGATGGCAGAACCGTAGAGAATCATTGGTACTATACTTTTACGATAAATGTTCACCATGGCCTCCACATTGTTAATTACAAGCCATTTCCTAATGGTTATGGTTAAAACATAATCACCATGCATATGGAAGGACAGATTATTTCAAATAACCTTTGTTTTACTACTCACTTTTCCACAACTTTGTGGAAATGGAAAAAAGATGGCACAGAGGGGTCCTTTTGCACCAAAGTGCAAATGGGCCTGTCCCCTCTGAGCAAAGTAAGAGATGAATGAACATGACCCACATTCTTCATTGCTTCTAGTCTGTATCACTCCCCTTAAACATTTACATTGACACCCAAATATGCTTTTCTTAAAATCCTCCACCCGTCCTTTTTTGTATAACACAAGTATGGTCTATGTAGCATTTTATGGACAATGTTGTCATGCCAACAACTTAGACAGCTGTATGGGCCTCATTACACGGAAGGCGGTAATGGTTAACGGCCACCGTTAATGGTAACGGTGACCGTTAACCATTACCGCCTTACTACGAGGTCCCTTAGCGGGTTGGTGCTTTAACGCCTGCTTTTTGCAGGCGTTAAAAACCAACCCGCTAAGGGACCTCGGAGCTAATTACGGCACCGCAAAATTGCGGTGCCGTAATTAGCGCCTTCCCCATTCCCATAGAGCCCTACGGGGCAGAAATGGGAATGGGGAAGGGCAATGGCGGTAGGGGGATTTACCGCCACACCAACCTTGGAATGGGGCGGTAAATCCCCTTTCCGCCAAGGCGGTGCCGGTATTTTACCGGCATGAGCCATGGCGCTAATAGTGCCATGGCTCACCGCCTTCCGTGTAATGAGGCCCTATGTGTCTTGGGTGCTTTTCTTATTCTCCTCCTCATATTTCCATTTAAGGAGCTAGCCACCTACAACACAGAATTCGGCCACACTGTACACTAGGCTGAAACATTTGAAAACTGTGTTTATATCTTATATCCATCTGCATCAGGGGCATAGGAGACACCCAAAATCTGGTATGGGACAGGGGACACCTTGGGGACTTTGCTACAGACGCAACCCAAAGTGCCATAGGGTTAAGTGCTGAAGCATTAAAACCCCTATAAACATATGTGCTGTAAGATTATTTTCAGAAAGTACACCAAATAATGGCAGTCTTTAAAACACAGATAAACCTCAAATAAGTTGTAGATTTCTCAACTATGGCACAACATGTAAAGATGATTGTAATTCTTATCAAAACAGAAATAAAGTATATGTGCACTGTGTGAGAAACCAAAGGGTGTATCACTTGCTTGTCCTCAGGGATCTCTCGGTATTTCCCCATTCCCATGCCCATACCCGTCCTATTTTTTAGGATTCACCAACTTCCCAACTCCCCCCCTTTCTACACAAACACTGGGCCGAGGAAGAGGACGACTGAGAGTACAGAGGCTAAACCTTACATATCTCATTGGACATGTCCCGTTAATCAGGTCTGGAACTTGATCTTAATCACATACATCTGATACCCATTAGCTCCCCCCACATGGATAAAAGGTAGAACCTAGAGACACACTCTGAGCAAGGGGAGACACAAGAAGGAGCAGATCTTTCGGGCGAAGGCGAACCCACTGGAGCTGGATGACCGATCGAGGTACTAGAGCGAGGGATAGAGAGATCCTGAAGATCCCTGCAGGAGGTTGTTGCCTCCGGGAGACCGTGAGGCGTACGTGGTGAAAGCCAAATCCCAGACAAGAAGAATGCTGCATTGTGTTTCAAGGAAGTCAGTGACCCTCCCTGGTGAACGGCAGAGTTGGGGAGGCTAGGCCAAGCATGTGATATCAACTTTGACTCGTGAATGGAACCCACAGAGACAAGAAAGGAATGCACACGACTGGTGAGTTAGTGAAAGACATGAGAGGCTGGTATGTGTCAAGGAAGGATTGAAGCTGCAACAGTGTATCTTACAATTGAAGGTTGCGCACATGCTAAGGAGACGTGAAAGAAAGCAAATCAGTAGTAAACTTTAAAGATCCCGATAACAGTGAATCCAGTGATACATAGTAGCTGAGTGGTCTTGCGAAAGGAAGTATGCTACTCGAAAGACTCAGTGGAATGTATAATTTCTTGTTCAAGTGACAAAGGGAATGAACTTTGAAATGCACAATGGTCAAGATTAACCCTATCAAAAGGGGAAGTTACTTTAACAGAAAAAATCTCTTTGAACTTTGCTGAGTGTGTTATGAAACTACCAAAACCAAGAGACACTAGGGCAAATACCAGAAGGGAGAGATAAAGTGAAAGTTGAAGTGGTCCTGCAGAGGTCTATGGAAAAAGCAATGCAGATTTGAAAGTCTTTGACATTGCAAAAGGTCAGAGCCCGACCGAGGGAGACCTGGAATATCAAATAAGATAGGGGAAGTGAACCCCTAATGAATGTGGATAAAGCTTGGGAAAGGGAACCCCTGCAACTGCTGTGATTGCGAGGTCAGAGCACAACTGAGAGAGACCTATGTGATGTTGAATCAGGTACTGTTTGTTTTGAAAGGTCTGAGGCTGACAGAGAGAGACCTATGTGAACTTTTTGATGCACTGTGAAAGAACTTATAGAAAACTGGAATAAGTGAATTTAACGTGGAAGGCCAAGTGGGCCTCGACCCACGTTTTAAACTGCCTTTTTTGATAACCTGAGGCAGAGTGTGTCATCCCACCTTACTCCAGGCTGTTCAACGTGGGAAGGAGAACTGACTCAGTCACCTTGATCTTTTATGTTATAACACTGACTTTCCTTTGCATACATATTCCCCCTTTACACCCTTTTGTTTACGAGATAGGGCAGGCATTAGGTTTGTTAGTATAGGCCATTTTGATTTGACATAGATTGACTAAGACTGTGTTTTGTTTAAATATTGATGGGAGAGATCGTAGCTCTAGGGTAAAGTAGGAGTTTTTCCAAACCACAAGAATTGAATAATGGTTTTGAAATGTGTAACTCTGGTGTCATTGTCATACTTGAGATACCATGCCTCCCATGCCTCCCTTGCAACTGCTAAAACAAATGTTCAAACATTTGAACTCTAACAACAGGGATTTGAAGATCTCAATGTAGTTGTAGTGAGGGGGATTTGATACTGTTCAACTGATGTGCTGGACTTGATGAATGATTTATAGAGGGTCACAATAACTGGTTGACTTTTATGGAAAAAGCTATACATCTATATTTGAATGAAGTTCCTCCAAATGAGGAAATAAAGTTCAGAGATATGTTTCTGCACTGCTGGACTCCTGTAACAGGAGGGAGAAGCTTCTGGTTGTCTCAAGATTTCTTTTTAGATTCTACAATCAAATAATCCAGATGTGTTTTCTTTTTTAAATGTACCTTTGGAGCTATTGCTATATGAACTAATTTGGAGCCTTCTATAGCTGACAATACATTGGTGGAGAAAGCCACACTGCTGGTGTCCGATATCAATAAGGTGGCATAGTTGGAAGGAACCCACATAGTGTGATTTCTGTTTCAAGGGGTGCCACCACTTCTTGTCAAAGTTCAGAGTCCTAGGGCCCCAGAACAGTAACAGGACATTACTGATGGAAGCGCTCTCAGAATGCTGGTGGAAACACATGGTGAGTGAGAGGAGATCAAGGCAGACCCATCCTCACACTATTTGCATGTATGCACCATTGACATTGTCACAGACATTCATAGGCAGCATTAAGAGTGTGGTGTGTGCTGACTTGCTTATTGATAAATCATCTCCCCTATCCATAAACAATAACCTGAACCACAATATAGGTTGCGTTACACAATATATATTTTGTATTCATACATATGTACGACATCACACACACCGGTTCATTTACAAGGGTATAAAGAAACATGCCAGGAATACACTTAAATAAAATACATTCAATATGACGAATAGGATAAACATGAAATTCGATCTAGACCGATGAGCCCCATCTCCTTGACTGCTGTTTGAGTTTTCCTTCACCATCTCTCTTTGGAAGAATAGCCACATAATAAAAAGGGCCAATTATTTCATAGTTAGTGAAGATCATGAACATTTGTTAACTCTTTTGTGGCATTCAGTATGCATGACACATTCTTTTGCTATTGCTTATATTTCTTCCAGATCCATGTTATCTGGATGTATATTGCACACAGCAACATGAGTCTGTCTTTTCTGAGACATTGTTGAATGTAGCAAGGGTTTTAGTTATTACAAAGCATTGAAGCTTCTATCAGCCTCGCAGGACAAAGCTGGAACCGTTAAGAGGATACACAATGGCGTCACATGTGTAAAGTATGCTCTTTCAATGAGAAGGGTCCCTCCAAAAAATGTCTACCAGTTCTGAGACTGAAGAATACTTGTTGATGCAGGATAAGGTTGTTAATTGTCCAGCAAGAAGGAAATATTTGATTTCTAGGTATTTAACAATCCTTTCAGACCCTCCCACTGATTGGTGGAAGAGCTGAATGGAAGAGAACAGAAGAGGGTTTGGGGGGAGTGAAAGAAGGGAGTAGACAGGAGGAGAGTTGTTAACAAATTAGAGTGTGAGTTGTGGTAAAAGAAGAGGATCTGGGTGGAGGAGCATTTGAGAGAGTGGGAGGAGTCACAGATACTGTAGTCGGGAAGATAGCCTCGGGAGCAGCGTGCTGTTTTGGAAGGAAGACAACGCCGAGCAGCACAGGTTCAAAACCCAGGCGCCATGTTTAGAGTATAAGTTTAGAATATAAGAACTCCATTGTGTATAATGAGCACAATAAAGGTTGTCAGATCCCAATACTAATTCACCTATGACCATACCTGCTGTAACACTTCAGACACCACTTAGAAAAAGTATTGATTAAGCCAACAGTTTTGGGTCATCTTTAAGCATTATATAGGCATTGTCATCATAGCTCTAGGCACTAATGCTAATTACCAGCTATTTACATTATGAGCCCAGAGAGTAACACAGCTTGTCAGGTATTATCATGACATGCTCTGGTACTCATACCATGTACCATATTTTGCTACCCTATACCAGGTAATGACATCAAAAGGTCTGGCAATCACCATTTCAGAGTTTTCTTAACAACATTCAACGTATGCATACCATTACAAGGTACTGCTTTCAATAAACCAGGTACTTGCACCTTTACCATTCAATACCCAGGTACCCGCACCATTGTCAAGGATATGCACAATTAGTATAACGGTGCTAATGTCCATGATTCCAATTAGGAAGCAGTGCCAGGTTCCCTGATGTCTAGATACCACAGCAGTGAAAGATGACATTACACCCAACTTGGGCATCAATGTCAGCTTCCATTGTGGCTACTTTCACAGAAAGGCCAGATACCAATATTTATCAAAAGCCATGGCAAATTTAAACGTACCAAGTTAGCACAGTGAGGCCAAATTCCATTATTTGAATGTATCACAATAAAGCAAGATACCATTATGACCACCAGCATAGTAAGCCCACACCTCAGTATGTCTGTTAGTCCTCAAAGACATATCCTGCAGAGGGGGGGGGGGGGAGGGTGTGTGTGTGTGTGTGTGTGTGTGTGTGTGTGCGTGCGTGCGTGCCTGCGTGCGTGTGTGTGTGTGTGTGTGTGTGTGTGTGGTGTGTAGTGGGATGAATCTGTGTTGTGCTGGGGCAGAGTGAGCTGCAGGGAGATATGTGTGGAGTGCACTGCTGGAATGTTGTGTGTGTGCACAGTGCAGTTATGACGGTGGTGTGCACACAGAGCATTACAGGGTGCGTGGTCTTAGTGCAGTACTCTGGCAGTGTGTGTGAGTGTGTGTATGCAGTGCTGGGCTGGTGCTGTGTGCTTGCCGGTTAGTGCAGAGGCCATGTTGACGTAGTACTTTGTGAGCAATCAATGCTGGGGCAGTTTGTGTGTGCAGTGTTGGGACAGTATGTGTGTGCAGTGCTGGGACAGTATGTGCACAGTGCTGGGGTTAATGTGTCTCTGTACACTACAATGAAGTGCTGGGGACAATGTGTGTGGTGGTGATGTTGATTTGGGTGTAAAGTACAATACTGTCAGCAGTGTGTGAGCATGTTTGCAGTGAAAGGCCCTGTATGTGAGTTCTGGAGGTAGTGTGTCAGTGTGTGCAGAGAGGTTTGGGGGCTGTAACACTGCATGCAGTTTGGGAATGGTGTGAGTATATGGTGGGAGGAAGTATGTGAAGGGCAGGGTTGGGGCAGTGTACATTCATTCATTGTGTGCATGATGCAAATGTAGAGCAGTTGTTGGGGCTGTTTGCATCTATGCAGTGCAGTGGATGGTGTGAGTGTAGAGCAGTGCGGGTGTGCAGTGCAGTGGGGTGGTGTGGTGTGTATGAACTGTGCTCGGTAGTGGAGTAGGCAGTGCAGTGGGGAGGTGTGTATGCACAGTGCTAGGTGGTGCAGGTGTGCCATGGAGTAGGGTGTATATACAGTGCAGCACGATCTGGGTTTGCAGTGGGTTGGTGTATACACATGTTTGTGTGTGTACATGGCTAGTGGCTTGTGTTAGCTGGTGTTGGTCTTTGCAAGTGTTTAGTGCTATTATCTCCCTGTGAAGTTCTAGCATGTTTATTGCTAAAGCACACTTGGGCAAATGTTGTACCTGCTTCATGCTTTATAATTAAAGGAGGTCCATAATGGTGAACACATCTCAGAACAAATTTCCTTACAATTCACCTAATAAATCTCACACTTTTTAAAGAAGTTTCGCTTTGCCAACTTTTTGCCAAAATTAAAATTAAAAGGATGCGTATTAAAAGAAAACATTGTTTTTATTACTTCCTGAGGCAATCATACAGCTTATTAGTACTCTTGTAATCCACAAATGTTTCTAAGACCCACTCAGTGGCACTCATTTGATCACTTTCAGTAGGATGAAAGCCTGAGTTCGTTCTGATAAAATGGGATGCAGCTGGTGCATCAACCCACTAAGCTATTTTACCACCTACAACATGTCCATGTACTAAATGTCCAGAAAAACTGCACAAACACAAGTCAAAATAATGCAGTGAGGTGGTTAAACACTGCATATTATCACGGGAAAGGCAGCCAGCAGGGGGCTGAAACACTAAATGTTTCCTGAAAAGCTATTAATTGCTCTTTGTTAGCAGGATGCTAATGATGGGAAATTCAGAATAAAAAGGCAATGAGGTGCTAAGAATATTCTTAGAGACTGCCAGAAGGAGGTGGCAGTCGACAATTTGTGCGCTGCACACATTTAATGTCCCAAATTAAAGGCTTTTGTTTCTGTTTCAGAAGACTTCCAAACCGGGGCACCTGCTCCAAGCCGGCCAAAGGTCCATGGCACATTTCAACTGAAAAAATGTAAAGGCTCAGATGCCATCCCTGCTCTGGCGTGAGTGGCAAAGTCAGCAGGCAGCAGCTCTCCGCCAGGGGCAAGCAAGTAGGTCCAGTAGGAAATGGGACAAAGAAGTAGCGTTTCCAGGGCTGGGGACGGAAAAGCCCCTTGAGGTCCAAGTTGGGAAACTGCAGCTCAGACAAGTCCTCCTCTTGTTCAGGTGGTAAATGATGTTTTACTCAAACATCTGTCTTTTATATGTTCTTTCGCTCTGTACCTGGGTTGTATTTGCAGAGAAAATTGTGCATTTCCAGCCAAAATGGTTAGGACAAGTTACCCATCTTGTAAAAAAAATTTGTCTTTCGGTAGTAATTGTCACATCTTCTCTCTGGCAAACTGTCAAATATCAGTTTTGCAACAGATTTCTGGTCAGTCGCTCAGCATGAACCACGAATAAAGCACCCTCATTCTTAACGTGTGACGTTTTTGTATTCTGCTGGTACAAAAGCACAGTCTCCTCTCCAACCCTGCACATACAAAAAATAACCAGCATGTGTTGAACAGGAGAGCAATTCTCACCTTGCAAAATCTAAATAAAGTAATTTAACGGTAAATGGGGGCAGGCCAAAGTGCAATCATTTGGCACTCCAAAGATGCCCCAGCCTGTGCTTTTATCACAGACCAGTGGATGAGGTAGGGGCGAGGAGGGGTTAAATGGCTTTTATTTCCTTTTAGTACATTACAAAATGACAGCCATTCTATTTGAATATTGATATCTTTTAAACTCTGAATCAAACAAAATAAATTACTTAGTGGCTTTGTGAGCTTAATATTAACATCTTTTAACCATCTTTGAAAAGGTGCTCGGACGAATGCCTTTGATTTCTTGGATTTGCCCTCCAGCCTCTGACAGGATGGCGGGAGAGGGTGCAGCAGCATCCAGCTATGCACCCACTCACCCACTACTACAGTGACCTTAGTGGGTATTTCAAAGGAAGGAAAACACGGTCTGTTTACATTTCTAGCACTTGGGAAAAGAAAGGCAGGTTTCTAAACAGAAGGCCATGTTTCCCAATTGGAAAAATAAACAGCCTTTCTTTTTGCTTGCTCCAGATTCTTGGGGGTGATAAATCATATTGTATCCTCCTACTTAAAATTGTGGGGGGAATGTATCCCACCTGTCCCCCTGTTTCCTACCCCCATGCATCCATGGTTCTACCTTGAGACAGCACTTTGAGGTGTGAAAAGTGATGATGGATCGACCTGCATGCTCGGTAAAGGTATGTTGCTATAGGATTTATATCACTCTATGCTGCTGCAGTTTGCATGATATTTAGGTGCTCTGGCATAGCTGAAAGAGAGGGGATGGATTAAGTTACTGGTGTGAGAGGTAAAGTTCAAGATAACTTTGCTGTTTTCTTGATGCATCCAACCTTAAGTGCTCCAAGGGCTGCTTGTGGGTCATGTTCTTGGTGTTTTATGTGTAGTGCATAGACATTTCAGTCTGATTTCTGGCTTCATGTGCCTGCGATGCTAGGATGCATCGGATGCTGCTGTTCTATTTAGGTTTGTTGTGGAGGTGTAATATTCCAGTGTTCGATGCCTGTTGGGAGCAGTTTTTAATTGCAATGCATGGGTGGCTTACTTGGTATGTGCATTTATTTTTATTTTATTTATTCATTTCATTTGTAAACCGCTCTAGCAGCCCGGAAGCATCGAGGCGCTGTTGCAATAGAGTGTCTTAGTTAAAGGAAGATTCTTTGCTCGAGGTTACAATGAGCGTTGAAGCAAGTATGAGGGAAAAATAGTTACATACAGTTACATGTTAAATTTTAGCAAGATAACCGGGTACATATCTGCGTTCATTTAATTTACAGTGCATGGTGATTGGAAGCAAACAGTAAGGGCACTGTTAAGAGAATGGCTTTCCTGAAGGCAATGTGGGACTCTATAGTTCTGAGATGGGCAGGTAGGGAGTTCCAGTGTGTGGCTGCCATGACCGGGAAACTGGAGCCTCCTGCGCAAGTTCTTAGTGTCCTGGGAATGGTGATGCAGTTAGTGTAAGCGGCCCCAGTGGGCCTGCCTCCGACCGGTTTAATGATTCTTTGTGATAAGTACCGGGGAGCGGTGTCGTGGATGCACTTAAGTGTGAGAGCGAGAGTTTTAAAGATGATAAGCTCTTTGATAGGTAACCAATGCACCTGTTTTCTGATAGCAGAACTGTGTTCCCTCTTAGAAATCCCAGTGGCAGCCCAGATTGCGTTGTTCTGGACAGTCTGTAGTTTACAAATATTCTTGGAGGAGGTGCCTAATAGGAAGGCATTGCAATAATCGAGTCAAGACCCAATTATTGCTCTCCATTTAGTGAGGCAGTTCTGCTCAGAGAGGAAAGTTCTTGCTGCATTGAGCAGTTTGGAATGGTAGGCTCCGGCAGACGTTATGGCACTGACCTGTCTAACCATTGAAAGGTTAGAGTCTAAGTAGACCCCCAGGGTTTTGACCACTTGGCAGATGGTAATAGGTGAGTTGTCGAACAAGAAGGAGCAGTACTGTTTTTCAATTTTGCTTATAGTTGCAGGTGATCCAATAAGTAGCAGCTCTGTTTGGCATAGCCAGTTCTCTGCCATCCATCTTTGGTTTGTGGAGTAGACAGTGTTGAGGGTTTCAGAGTCAGTTTCATAGTCGCCCGAGAGGGAGATGAGGATCTGCGTATCATCAACATCATTGGTATAGGTAATGCCTAACGCTTCCAGGATGTTGAAATGTGGCCTTGTGAATAGGTTGAAGAGGGTGAGTGAGAAGCAGGAGCCTTGTGGGACTCCACATTTGATAATGCTCAGGTGAACATGGCTTGGTTAGAAAAGACTTTCATGACTCTATCCTTGAGAAAGGAGGTAATCCATGCTGTGGACAATGGGGAGAAATTTGCAGTGGAGGAGAGATGGTGACAAAGGGTGGTGTGGTAAACCAAGTCAAAAGCTGCCAATAGGTCAAGGAGCAGAGAAATCATCAATTTGATTTTTTAGGTCCAGAAGGGTAGTCTCCGTACCGTGGCCAGGAAGGAAACCTGATTGCCCAAGACCCAGTGAGTTATTGGCCTCAAGACATTTTTGGATTTGCAGGTTGGCTGCTTTGTGGAGGACCTTCAGTAGAAATGGTACCGTGGTAATGGGCCTGTAGTTCTCTGGTAGGTTGGGGTCTAGTGAGGGTTTCTTCAAAAGATGGCATATCCATGCTTCCTTGAGGCAGGATGAGACATAGCCTGTTTTGAAGGAGGCATTGATAAATACTGTTAGGAACTGTGCAAGTGTATTGGCGCAGTCTTTGATAAGCTGAGCTGGGCATTGTGTGTTGGAATGTGCAATGTGGAATACAACACCAAGTTGCTCTCTCTGGTATTCATTTCTGATAGCTTTTTCAAACACATTCAAGAATTCAAATGTAAGTCCCAACTCATCTTTGGTATTTATCAAACAATAAATCAGTTAAACGGTGAAAAAGAACCTGCTTGAAATGTATTTAATATTCTGTTTTTATTATTGGGTGTAATAGAGTTTCTTTCCAATAATCATAGTTCCTTTGTTGATAGAATGTACATATGCATAGTCTTTCTTATTACGTTGTTATTTACGTTAAATTAATGTATGATTTGTTGTACATCATTGAGTAATATATTTAATTAATTGAATTGATTTACGGAACGTGTGGAATATCACTTATTGCAGTCATTTATTGACCTTCATGAATGTTGTTACTACAAGTTTGTTCATTTTCTCTCAGAACGTTGCGCCCAGCAGCTGCGTTCAAGAATGCTATGTGACCTTTGAACCTTCTCTGTTTCCACTACACAGCAGATTTTTGGGTATGTTAGCAGGTTGTCACAGCAGACGTACGTGTGCACACTAGATGTTTTGTCATGGAGTAATATCCGTGTAAGCTTGAGTAGCAGAACTCACACTCAGAGGCAGAATTACCCGCATGATTGTATCACTAAAAAATATATGTGGCTATGGCGCCCTCACAGGTGGCATTCTCTCACAGCCAGTCAGATAGCATCTAAATCACCAAGAGGACATTCAGGCCCAATATCGATGCATGCTATACCCATTTGTTTCTTTTTACCATTCATTCTTTTTTTTGGTTGTTACAGTAAATCTTTTGTTATCTGGCACTCCATTAACCAGAACTCTGTATTAACTGGCACCTTATTTACTGGTATAAGTAACCATTCCGGTTATGAAAAAGAAGGAGAACTAAGTTTCAGAGCTGTACAACAGATCCAATAGCCCAGGTAGCGTTGTTATCTAGCCTGTTTGCTTTGTTATCCGGCTCGGACAACTGACATTGGGTTTACCTGACTTTTTGTTTTTCCAATGCCTTTGAGTTGGTGCTGTATGACAGAACTGTTACTGTACTTTGTTATGTAATGAAAGCCATATGTTAAATGTTAAAACTGTTTTATTTCTCTGAAATGCTTGTCCTGCTTCCACATGTTTTCAACACAACAACAGAGGTTACATGCATGTTAACTGATTCTTACCAGTTCGTCATTGTCAAGAGCGGTTTGCAAAAGTACTTTGAATGTGATTCCTATGATTGCTATTGCGGCCTACTTTTTGGAGGTATTCCTCCACAGAAAACATGAGCGCCTATCGGTTATTTGAGGTTTTATAAAAGTCCATTTTTCTAGTGACATGCATCACTTTTGAGAGCAGTGTTCTATCACCAGGAACATTTTAATCCATGTATAGTTACTGTTTCTGAGCGTCTCTGTAAGTCAAAGAACGGTACAGGTCACTTAAATTAATTTGTTGCTGCATGCACTGATTGTTTGAAAGTGGAGGAATACATCAGCATTTTTATTAAAAACTGCATGTTTTAGAATGAGAACACTTAGGTGCATCAATAGTATACAAATTTCCAACAACAAAAAAACAGCACACCATATCACCATAAATAAAATACAGATGATGTAACACCATTGAAATAGATCAGAGAACTTCACTGCCCGGGCTTGGTTACCTATCCAACCCAATCTGCCTTCCTCAAACAAGGCCAATCAGCCCTCCAGTAAAAGTCACTCAGAGACAGTGAGTCCCCCCTCATGATTGAGCAGGATCAATAACATGTTTCAATGGGTCTACTTTCCATTAAACATGACCCCACTGCCAATCTTCCTGCTCCCCTCACATCTCCCTCCTTGCGGGTAGAGTTGCTGCTCCAATTCTGACCTTCTCCTCTTTCACTTTTTTCTGACCCAGGTTTCCTCAGCCCCTGTTTTTGGGCTTCCTGAGCAATCTTGTGCTTTTGTGTTCCTGGGTGCCACCACTCTCCCGCTTCATGGAGGGGTCTGCCATAATTCACACCTGTGGGTGGGCCACTGCACGGAGACTCACTATGCACCAATTGTCTTTTTATTTTCTTTCACCCACATGGTCCACCCCCATGATCTCTGTACCTTCTTCAATTTCCACTTTCTTTCTTTTTTGTTGCCTGCCCCACCTCTCGCCTGCCCGATCATGAACCCTCCATGTTTCCACATACAGATGTTGTTTCTGCACAAAATTGTTCAGTGGAATTGTGGCCTCTAAAAGATGACTCATTTCCAATTAGGCCAAGGCTCCAAGAAATTGGAGTCTAATTCCAAAATCTACTTTCAGCAGTAAACCTGAATGTTCAATTGACTCTCAGGGTTGTGAAAAGGTGCATAGTTTTCTGCCTGGGCCATGTTATCTCTATAACTCTCTGTGCATTGCACAATCAAGCCCCATCAGTGCCAACATCAAGGACCTAACCACAGTTAGGGAGCCACACTCAGGATCAGCAAAGGTAAAATCAGACAGACTCAAGCATTCAGTTTGTAGGGTGACCAGGTAAAGGGCTGTTAGGCAATGGATCTCATCTGTTTTCCTCTTTATCTGGCTCATCCTCTGACAAGATGGCTGATTTCACCCACTCCCAGGTACACTGCCACTAAACCTTGTGACTTCCTCAGATACATTTCAGTCCATGCACTTTTGTGCTCACTACCACCCTTGGTAATTGTATTCTGTGTCACTGCCAGACTCCCTCTGCTGCAAGGACCCTGCCTTTATCATGGGTGACTTTAACTTTCTGAGCAATACCAAGACATGATGAGACCAGAATATGGGTAACCCACTTGATCTTATTTTCATCTCCTGAAAATGATGCATGAACATATAGGACATTCATTGATGAATGACCACTATCCCTTTGCTCCATGGGCTGATGAGAACAAGACTGTTTTCATTCCCTTGTCAACCTAACGAGAAAAGACTGAAAGGGAGTTAATTCCAGGGGCAGGGTGTGATAAAATGACTACTGCTCTGCAAGAGTGCAGGGGTGAGTAGTGGTTTTTACTCAGCCCCACACAAGTACTAAACCAGCAGTAAGCTCAATCATAAATGTGAAACAGGGACAACATGAATGGTGTGCCTCTCTCACTTCTTAGGGTAACATGGACTGAGGGCAGGCCATAATCTTCAAGAGGGGAGTGATCCTTCAAGCAAGCATCGAAAACAACCGTAGTTCTGAGGTACTAAAATGAAATACATTTCCACTCAAGATTGTATAGAAAATAAGAGACTTTAATTAACCAAAAAGTAAATACTAATAAAAACACTAATAACCCACCCCTGTAAAGGGACGCAGAATATGTACATGTTTTGATTAAAGTGGCACTCTGAGTCTAAAGACAAGGGCAGAGACACAATAGTCTCTGTAGCAAAGTTCAAGATCTAGAGATTTGTCTTAAAAAGGTAAAGAATGGGATCTTGACTATCTTGAGGGCCCTTAAAACCAGGCCACAGAGACATACACAGTATGAATTCCCTTTTAGTCTTGTACTAGGGACTCAGCATTGTCAAGCTGGGATTTTATGCTCTTTCAAGCAGTTTGAGTTGTCTGAGCCGAGTTCATTTAATGGGTTGAGTTTACATTGAGATGGTTTAAGTCGGATGCTATTTGCAGGTTAAGTCACCATCAAAATTGATGAAGTCGGATGCTCCCAATGGGCCGTCTCTGTGTCAATGTGGTTTGAGTCAGATGCTCCAAATGGGATGGTTCAGTTCGGATGCTCTCAGCCAGTAGATTCAGCATTTAGACATGTTGAGTTGGATGTTCCCAATAGGTCAGGTTGGCTTGAAAATGGATCCAAGAGATGTGAAAGACGTAGATGTTCAAAGGCAGAATGTTTGTAAGAGGGCACTTGCAGGGCTACCACCTACAGTAAGCAGGATCCTTGGTACTAGTACTAGTGCCTACATATTAGCATGCATTGTGAAAAATCAGGTCACTTCAAATGGTCCTCTGAAGTGGGTGTAGGCAGGGTCTTGCTTTGCTCTGCCACTTCAGAAGACCAATTCTGAAGAAAAGAGGAATTATTTATCTTCTTCTATATGGCAGTGGATATTGTACAGACTTGAGATTCAAAGATGATTCCAATCAAGGGGGTCTCATCACCTTATATGGGCATAGTGCCACAGTGGATAGGTCCATTTCATGCATTAAGTACGGTGCAAACTCAGGCTGCTGTGACACAAGTATTTTCCTCTGGATGTCACACCCAGAGTGCTTTGACTGCAGATAGTAGGGTGGGCCACAGGAAGCATGGATGGCCTAAGAAGGCAGCCCTCTCCTAGTTGTAACTTCTCTCCTGGATGGATATCCTTCCCCCTATCTCCTTGTCTGCATTATATCAAAGTGACTCCAGTAATTACCTCCCTGGTGTGACGTCACTATCATACAGGCAAGATTTCCTTTGAAGAACTGCAACCCCTTACTCCATTCAGGTGTATCCTGTCCTCCTGGAAAGTCTCATGCTTTCCAAGAAAAGCACAAAGAGAGCTTCCAGGAAAAAAAACATCAACATGTTTTGGGTACAAACCCATCCCCAAAGAGTGCTACATAACATTTTGACGGTTGTATGAGTCACTAGAAACCAGTTTTACAATAAAATGACCTCAGTTGGGTTTTGACCATTTATAACTGTAGCTTCTGAAAGACCATTTTATCAACAATAGCTTCCCAAAGGCCATGATATCAAGCCAGATATAACTGTACGTATTTATAAGTGCAACTGCCAGAAGGTATTTGGGATACACAGTTAACAATTGAAAACCGATAGTTTTGTTTTAAAGGGATTCCTATTTTTACTCCAGAAAAGAACAATGCAAAATTAAGAATACCTTTGATTTTAGATACGCTGGCAAGATATTGTTTGGATGGCACCTTCCTGAAGTTGTCTTGAATTTTCCCTTGTATGTTACTAGCACATTTGTAGCTGGATTGCCAACCAAAAACAGGTTTTTGGTTTAGCGAACAAATTGGGTGGGGCAGAGTCAAAAGCGTCATCCCAGTACTTCTAAAGATGATTTTAACTTACTTTAGAAAACTACTTATAGTCCACAACATTCTATCCACAACTTTCTTTCTGTCACCCTAAAATACAAGATTAATAACATCAGATGTTTCAGTAGAAAGTTGTATCATGTGAGTTTCCTTAGTGCTAATTTTGCCTTTAAAAAGAAACCTACATGTAATTGCACGTGCCCATTTCTGGCTTTGCATACTTTTATGTTAGTTGCTCTGCGACCTAAACACTGCTGGCATGTCAATTACTGATGCCCAGCAGAAGGTATGTTATACATGTGGTGTCTTATATATGGATGTTGGAAAGTTCAATTAAGTACCCAATGAATGGTAGGCCCATCTGGGTACAATCCCACCAAAATCAGTGTTTAAATAGAGAGCACTGCCTGTAAGTGAGCCTGCTTAGCATGGCAGAATCCATTTACTGGAGATCCTGAAATGTCAAAGAAATGTTTGCAAGTCCCCCAAGCAGATGGAAATGCATCACACAGGGGCATCAATATACAAGCGATCTGTAAACAGTATGAATATATCTGTGTCTGTGACATAGAAGTCTTGATGCGTGAGGCAGAAAATCTTCAGGACAGTGTAAACTTCATGGCAACCAATGGAGGGACTTCATTGCATGAGCAATATGGGTTCTGGTACATAACTAGGGCTCCCCTTTGTCAGGAGGGTAACATAGATCCTTTTGCAATAGTTTGAAAGAAGGAGGTAATCCCTGGAAGGAGTATCAGATTGTGGAAATCTAGTTTTGGTCCCACAGCAGTTTGCAATATAAATTAATTATCCGTCAACACCCTGATTTTGGGTTTTGTTTGGCTCCTGGACAAAATTGAAGTGACCGGTCAAATCGTTACCTTATTAGAATAGGTTTGCCCATACCTAGAATTGTACCCTTTGGCCTTTTAAGTGTAACGAATCCTGTGGAGTCATCACTGAACCCCAGCTAGAGATCTCCTCCCATGTGTCCAGGGTACTGCAGTCACCACCTGATCGTGACCCTATGGGTGGTATTATGATGGAGAATCACATGGGAGGATATGACTGTCAGGGAGATATGGTGACCCCTTCAGGAGGTTTGTGGTATTCTTCCCTTCCAAATGAAGAAGACCCTATAATGCCTAAATTGCTGATGGCCTGTTGTCACTACACAAACCCCTAAAACTGCAAAACCCTACAACCCCTTCCTACCAGACATTCTAGACAGAATACCATGTACACCCCATATGTATGTAACACACAAATAACACCTCCTGTCTCTGATGCTTTTGTGCTAACCAAAAATCCCAAATAAAATCACCCTAGAAGTCCTATAAATCCTATGGTCTCCCAACTCCTATAAAACCTCAGGTACTGAGATGAAGGAGAGGAAGGAGTTAGTATGTATCAAAAGAAACACTAAGCTGAACATGCAGGCTAGTTATTGCAATGTGAATCATCTGTGTGGGACATTTAAAAATGGTGCCTGCATTTTCAAGAGAGAGAGAAGCCGAACGGAAGAAAAAGGAAACAGAATCACAGGAGATGGCAGATGCACGGCAAGCGACTATGCTAATGAGAGCAGGTTTCTCGGACTGCTGCTTGCAGGCATTGCTTGCTGGAGTAATGCCAGGACACAGAAGGCACCACAGGCACTGTAAGAGGACCGCTGGGGTTCTGGCACCATCAGCCAAGCCACCAGCAGCATGCTCGAGTCCAGAAGCAGCACACTTAAAGGCTGTTGCACGCAAAGCCAACAGAAGAGCTGAGAGAATGTCTTCAGAGTGTAAAGCACTATCCCAAGGTGAAAGCTTCACTGCAGCAACATGCCATGGTTCGGAGGTACTACCAGACACCGGTGATTCTGCCCAGAGATGTTGGGCATCCGACAGGCATGTGAGCCATTAAGAACCTATTTTGAATACTAGAAACAAAGACAGAATTTGCCCAAATCCTCAACTATGAGATTTCAATATGAGGAAGGTTGGAGCAAGTATTGCCACAAAATATGGCGCTTTACAAAGAGTACATATTAATAATAATAATAACAATAATAATAATAATAATAATAATAATGACAGAGACCCTTTCACCATCCCTAAGGAACTATTTTTGAAAAAAAACTTTTTTTCAATTCTTATGAAGTGGCTGCTTGAAAGAGACACCTTTTGCCATCCTTGAAAAGTGGTTGTTTGAAAGAAACACTTTTGCCATCTTTAAGGAGTCATTATTTGAAAGAGACACTTTTGCCATCCTGAGACATCCAAGGGAAGGGAACCACCCTCTGGATCCAGAGAATAATTTGTTGGATTCATTTACTTGCTTTTTAAACACTTTTTGGCAAGCCTGAATCAGAGATGTTTTCCTTACACTCTTAGTGTGAGGGTCAGATTAATGTTTTGGACATGTGAATAGTGTATACATACATAATTTTG
Source organism: Ambystoma mexicanum (assembly GCF_040938575.1). Taxonomy (NCBI): domain Eukaryota; kingdom Metazoa; phylum Chordata; class Amphibia; order Caudata; family Ambystomatidae; genus Ambystoma; species Ambystoma mexicanum. The sequence goes on along the minus strand of NC_090934.1, from coordinate 648,851,663 downwards.
ACAAGGCACAGACTGATCTTTAGTTTTAGTTTCCTAGATAGGGAAACTCTCTTTAGGATAGGGACCGAGTGGCCTTTATCTAACTGTTTTACTTTAATAAAGTTGTCTGAAGTTGAAAACACTACCACTCAAATACATGCAATCAATTGGGTTGAATATGTATACCTATAACATGCAGCTTTGCATAAATCTGAAAAAAAAACAGTCTGAATATAGTCATGAGATAGTAGTTTGTGGGACCATGCAGATATTGAACAGAATTGGGGGACAAATAAGAGCCTTTGAGGGATGCCACATGAGATATGAAAGGTGCAAGGGGATTATGCCAGGCAAAACGTATTCAAGCCAATTTAGAGCAGGACCTGAGCTACCCGCAGGATCTTAGAGATGGCTAATGAGACTGCCATGGTTCAAAAGAAGTTCCATGGTGTATTCCGTAGCCTGGTTTTGCAGAAGCCTGGTTTCTGAGACAGGTTTTGATGCTGCACGCAGGCACCATTGATGTGCCCACTGTCCCTCTGGCCCCTGTTCCTAATGCAGGGCACACCACTGCATCTGACCTACCTTCATCTTGGATTTTGCTTTGTAATGTGTTTGGAATTAATGTTCAGTGTTTGTGGGTGTGCATTTACTTTCCATTTTCAATTCAAATTTGCGTGACCTGTGTCCTGAAGTCAGCACTTCAGTGGTTCACCTTTGTATTTGTCATTGGGCAACTATGAGGCAGCTAGACAGCTCAGTGAGTTATGCTCCTGTGGCAGAACTGTACATTGAACCTCCAAGTTACAGGTTTAAATAATGGTGGGCCCACCCCAGCATTTCATCTGAGATTGATGCACTGAGTACCAATGAGTTGGTACATAGCAACAGTAGTTATTTATAGCAGTGCAAAACAGTAAGAACTGCAGCAACAAATATTTTTTAAAAAATTAGGTTTTACTACTATTAGCAATATTATTGTACTTTTATATCTATTGTATCGCCTAGTTTACACAAACATGAGCTCCGATCGACTGGAATGCCTGTCAGCCTCAGCAGTATTTGATATTAGGATCTATGTTAGACCTGTGTTATCTATGTGGGCCAGCTGCAATTGAGTGGTTGATCAAACAACTTTGGAGCAGTTGTTACTTTAACCAGACAACATTTTGAATGAAGGCTAAAATCACTGTGCGGAAGGTGATAGCCAGTTAGTAAGATAATGAGTGGCAATGAATCAAATATGCTTCCAGTCTTCATTTTCTTGTATTTCACTCCTGTGCTTTGATAGTGGGGGAGTTATGTTTTTCCTCTGATATTTCCTATTTGACACTTCTAACTTTGAGATGTCCTTTGGTCCATAGACTAATTGGATCATAGAAACACAGTACGAGGTACGTTAATGAACTGTTTTAAGGAATATTATACATGTTTCTCTTATTGTACAACACTTGGCCTATTCATTGCCAATTGGCATGCATAACAATTATTACACAGTAGACGACCTTTGGCCTTGTGGCTGGCTGTGTCTTCTTTTTATATATTACTAAATGACTGTGGCTTACAAACTGTGTAATAGCCTGAGCTTTAGTAAATACAATTTTTGGATTGTCTTATAGATAGTTACCGATCCTTGTGTGGTGCTACTGCTTTGGGGTATAATCATTCTTCATTGGTTACAGCTGTCTTCAATATTTTTATTGGATAGCCTCTATGTACAATCTTCAAGATCATTTCATTGGCTTCTAATTTGAAATCTGAAGTTTTACTGCAATTTCATTTTTCTCTCAAAAACTCACCTTTTGGTGTACTATTGATAACGTTAGCCAAATGCCCTTTTTTGTATGCAGTATTGAGTTGGTGGCTGTTGGCTGAGAGTACATCTTGCTATTAATCTGATTCTCTTCAACATCTATTTGACCGTGGTGAGTAGGATTCTATCTCACCATAATAGTAGAAGGTGATTACCTTATCTATACTGTTCCTGATTGGTTCACTGAGATACCACAATGATGTAGAACATGTAGTGTTTATAGGCAAAAATTCAGACCTGCTGTATAATTATAACATGTTTAGATTATATTGTCTAAATAATGTCTCAAACATCCATGAATATAGTTTTGGTCATACATGCACTCATGAATTTATATGGCTTAATTTTCTTAATTTAGATAATGAAAATGATTTTGCTCTCATGAGCATATATTTTTCAGAGAACTGTCTAATGAATTCTTTTTTCTTTCTGGCTCTTTGTTTTTCTCCATTCTCTACCACCAAAATTCCTTTCGGTCATTATGCTATGCTTGCTTTTTTAAAAATATGAATTCTATACAATACAAAGCCGTCGGAAAAATGCCTTAGCGTGTAACATGGGCCACGTTTGCTTACCATTTGTGAAAACATTTCTTTTCTCTTGAATTGTTTCCACATGAATTGTAACCTTATGTTCAACATTATTGGATTTTATTTGCACTACATTTGTATATCAAACTCTCTTTACATTGATAATATTTCAAGTTATCCACTGCCTTTAGAATCATGTTTTCTTCTTTCTTTGGCAATTATATATTGTTTTGATTAAACACCCAATTGCAACTTGCGCACAGAAATGACACAGGTTTAGCATAGCTCCTTATATCATTTATCACAGAGGGTTGGCAGGTTGTTTTTCCCCCAACAGTTAAAATCTGGTGTATCGCCAACATTACATTGTTCATTGTTCTCTCTAGAAGATAAAGTATTCAAATATTTTACTTTTATTAACACAAAATGTTGGTTCCACACAGAATGATAGACATATCAACTTGTCATTTTTCGTATTTAATCTGAGCAGTATTGGGATTCTCTTTCCCAGTTTCAGAGCATTAACACACTACAAAAACATTCATCTGTTCCATGGGATTCATTTTTTTTTGCAATACATTTTCTTATTAATGAATGTTCAACAAATAGGCATGCATCATGTTGAAGTTTCAAAAATGAATTATTTGCCTTAAGGAAAACCATCAATGGAATAATTTATTTTTCAAGTCAGAGTGACTTAAAAAAGAAATATTTTCTTTTTGAAATTTCAGACCTCCACTGCCCTAGGACATGGAGGAATCTGACTCCTCTGCTGTACGCATGCATGTGTGGAACAAGGGAGTCAGAGGCCTGCCTGATGAGGAGTTCTTCGGAGGTAAAAGTAATGACATGTGATATTTAAGTGTGTGTGTGTGTTTGTGTGTGTATATTACACAGCCACGCTAGTGGCTGTGTAGTTATGGTTAAGTTGCTGTTTCCATAAGAAGAGCACTTTTTGGGCGGCTTATAACTCCGCTCGCCCTGGACGAATCCTCACCAAACTATGGCCCACTCTGAATTTTTTTGCAAAGTTTGGTGAGATTTGGTCCATGGGGGGGCAAAGTTATAGGGGGGGTCCCAAAACGTATTTTTTTCCCATAGACTGAATGGGGGAAAGAATTTGCGCATGCCTACAGCCCAAACCGCTGGATGGATTTTCACCAAATTTGCGGCAGGAGCAGGGGCTTGGTCCCGAAAGCGTGCTTTTGTAAATTTGGTGAAAATCTGTCCAGTAGTTTTCTTTAAAACGACCAAAAAGTAGGTCTAAAAAAATTAGTGATATCTATGTCCGCTCCGCGGAGACACTTCCCTGTTCGCTCCGCGGGCAGGACACCGATTGGCTAATGGCCTTGTGTCATGTCCACGGACACGCAACGTGTCCGCCGATTGGCTGAAGTGAGGCGTGATGTGCGTCAGATTGTTCCGATGCGCCCGCCATCTTGGATCTGCCAACAGCGCAGCGTCGAATAGAAGTGAAATGCAGTTTTGGGGAGTGTTTTGGTGTGCAAGAGTGCTTGGGGAGGTTTAGGGAGGAAGAGATGGGTGAAATACTGTATTTGTTTAGGTGGCACGTGCTACTGATGTATTAGCCATGGCCGCACTGTCCGGCATGTTCTTAATTACTGAAAATGAGGGGTGTCCTAAGGATAGTATTACCGTCCGTGCTGTGCGCAGGCAAGTTCAAACTGTTCTAAGGATACGCGTGGTGTCAAGCGGACTTTAAAATTGAGTATATGTCGCAGTTAAAATGTTTGATTCTATGGGTGTGATAATGAGTTATAAGCCACCATGGTTGTGATATGCTGCGGTGGTTGTGGCCAGGGCCTAGAGTCTTGGGTGCATGAAAGATTTCATTTATAGGTATGTTTTTGTTTTCCAGAAGTTGTAGTAAGTACATTAGAAATTTTTGTGGATCTTCTTGTGAGTTTATAGTGAATTTCACCATTCTAGCACAGTAGTCCAATTCTTCTTTCAGTCCGTGAACACTTTACGTGTTGTCAGGATTGTTTGTTGTGTTTCTATGGAGGACTAACTTTTGAAAACACAATTGGTCTGTACTGTGTAAGTAAATGTTGTCAACAATTGGTGGCAATTGAAATAGAATATTCATTGCTACATTTGTGTAGCAACTTACACCAGTTAAATTTGAAAATTTGGATGGACCAGATAGGTCTGTGTCCAAGTCATTTATTTCGGAGTGTGTGTTGCTTCTTTGAAGAAGTACCTGAGTTACTTTGACTAATAGGTTCTTCTTTGGTTGTGGTAATTGATGAAGTATTAGCTTCTTTTGATCTCTTTGCAGGATTTGTAGTTAGATCCTGTTGCATTTCAGTTTGAATTAGTTTTATTTTACAACGTTTTACTTTTTGTGCAACAGGATATGATTTTAGGTGGGGGGTGTATAGTGAATGTAGTCTATTGTATTCTAAAATGCAAGGAATATCAGCGTTTACTTTACTTGCATCAAAGTTGATTAGAAATAGACCGTCAAGTATACGTAAGCGTGATAGTGCTACATAGCTCATGCCTTCTTTAAAGACTGTGTTACCAATATTTATCAATGCTTTGTCTAGGGTAAGACCTTGGGATTTATGAATGGTGACTGCATATGCAAGAGTTAGAGAAAATTGTTCTCTGCGTACATACATGTCTTTGAAGAGAAGGAATCGAGCTGTTAAGCGCCCTATCCTTTTTACTTCTGAAAGTTTGTCGAAGAGAATATTGACAAACTGAATGTTGTTACGTGGGTATGTTTAAAAGCCAACAACTGTACCCAGTGCTCCATTAACTAGTCCTTGATCCACGTCAAGGTTACGTTTAAGCATTACTCTACAGTTCAAGGATAATTTTAATATTTTCTCCAACCCAGCTGTGTTGGAGATAGAATTTTCTAAGGTATTTAGTCTTGTTATGGCTTGTTGACACATGGGTAGTGTCATACCATGTACGTCCAGTTTGTCTGTGGAGCAAATTTCAATTATTGGTTGTATTTCTTTTCAGCATTGTTTCATTGACTTTGGAACAGCTTGCAAGAGTTGGCATTAAGGCCATACAATTGACATTTTTGTTTGCTAATTGTTCCATAACATCAGTAGCACAGTAGCACATAAGTTATCGCCATAAAGTGCATGGATGTGCCGGGTTTTTAACATTGCTTGTGCTTCTTGTGATAGTACACCAACTCTAATACTTTTTAAAATGTTGGCGTAGGTGAGGTCTGCATGTTTTCTGTTAATTCTCTGTACTGGAAATGTTGCCAAAGCTTGACATTTCCTATGCTGCCAACAGTTTTACGGCAGAGTTTGTGTCCTAAGGTCACCTTTCACTGGTGTCAATTGAAGAAGATCTCCAAAAACAATAATGTGTTTTCCTCCAAAGAGTTCTTCGTAGTTTGTTTGAAGTACTTCTTGCAATCTGAGGTGAATCAAAGCCAACATTAGGTTGGAGACCATGCTCACTTCATCTATTATTAGCATTTTCATTTGTTTTAACACTCTGCGTAGTTCCATTGCAGCTTGTGTAGAAAGTGTGTAATAGTCTAATTTGTTTTGGTGTTCTACTGGAAGGAATAGTAATCGGTGTAAAGTGACACCGCCTATTTTATAGGCAGCTAAACCTGTGGGGGCAGTTACAACAGCTGACAGTTTGTTTTTTGTCAATTGTTGAAGGAACTTGCTGATGATTTTGATTAAGAATGTTTTGCCTGAACCAGCTTCACCACTGATGTATAGCAGTATAGGTTTGTAATTTTGGCAGGTACATTCTTTATTTTCGTGTTGTACACCATGTGCAATTTCTTTTGTTACTTCTCCAAAAATGGTGTACTGGTCTTTGTTAAGTTCTGATTGTAGTACAGTTAAGTCTTCTGTACCTTCTTCATAGTGACACATGGGGCCTCATTATAACTCAGGCGGTCCGGAAATAACGGTGGCAGTAAACCCGCCGCCACCGTTGTTTCCGGACCGCTTGACCCCGACTCCTGCAGGCGGGAGGTGATGTTCCCGCCAGGTCTGACCTGGCGGGTTTAACACCGCCCGCCTGCAGGCGGCCGAGGAAATACCGGCAGCATTACGAGATGCTGCCGGTGTTTCCATGATCCCCATTCCCATCGAGTCCCATAGGACTCGATGGGAATGGGGATTAACACCATTCCGCCTCTGTGATTCCCAGAAAACCGGGGTTGTAATGTCCCGGTAATTCCGGGAATCACGGATGCGGAATGGTAATATGAGTCCGGCGGTAACCAGGCGGTTTTACCACCGCGTTTACCGCCGGAATCGTAATGAGGCCCATGGTGTTTTCTACTTCTGTCATAGCTAATTCTGCCTCATTTGCTATTAGTAGCTGTCCCAGTGGTTCTTGGCTTCCTGTTACAGAAGGTTGACTACTGTCGGAAGTGTCTTTATCTAGTTGGGCCTGGAGTTCTTCTTTGTGCTGCTGTTCATTGTGCAACATTGTTTTGTACTGCGTAAAGTTCATATCAGTGATAGTGCTTTAATTTGCTTTGAAAGTGTCTTCATAGCAGTTATAGTTATCTAGTATCTCTTCTTCTTTTCCCCATGGTTTAAAAAGTTGTAGCAGGGACATGTAATATAGTTCTTTCTGTTGAGGAGTTTTTGGTGACAAATTGATATGATTGATTAATCTTCATTTGGTAAGTTTCACTAAGCTGCCTTCACAATCTGTCACTCTATATCTACCTTTGTTTTCATCGGGTTTTATATTGTTTTTGTATGCAAAGTTTTGAGCTATGTGGTATAGACACATGGTTTCCAAAGTGGTACTCCTGTTCGGGCAGTATGTGTCTAGTAAATTGTTTTTTATCTCAGAAAATCAAAAAATCTCTTGGTTGTTGGGATCATTTTTGGCTATTGTTTCTATGTCCTCATATGATTTGAAAACACTTGTTCTAGATTTAGCAGGACCAAGACTTAGCCATACTATATTTTCAGATTTTCCATACAAAGCAGTACCGGTTAAACGATCTGCAGCTTCGTAGGTACCACATTCTCTATGAGAGAGCATTTTTATGCCTAAGCTGTACAATTTCTGAGATAGTGTTTTGTCTGATGATAGGTCATTCCAGAGGTCTAGAAGCTCTGTTTTTTCTGCTTTTGTTAAGTAGGCTGTAATATATCATGCAACTGCAGTGAAATTGTCTGCAATGTACTGCGCATCTATGTTTGCATTCCATAAGAGGGCAATGATTGCATTGTAATCATTGATATATTTTGATTCTTCTGTTCTTTTTATATAATACGTGTTCTTAGGTGATTTACCTTTAGCACTATGTCTAACTGAAGACATGAAGTTGTTCACTTCACCTGTTTCTGTAACTGGTCTAGGGAAACCAAAGCAGCATTTGGTGTAGTATTTCCCTTTGTTTTTGTATTTGCAACGACAATATTTGCCACATTTGTGTCTTTAAAATTGTACAATTTGTGCATGAAGGTTTGTGAAGGGATTTCACAAGTGACATATTTTTGGATGAACCGCAAAACAGTGGCATCACTGTCCTGACCAAATTTAGGAGTATCTTTAATCCATAAAAGCATGTGGATATGTGGTGCTCCTCTGGCTTGGTATTCCTTTCTCCAAAAGAAGTGTTGCACTTCTCCAAGGGGAGGAACAGTTTTATTACAAATAAAGTGTAGCATAGCAATGAAACAATGGTGGAAATATCTTGAAACATTAACAGGATCTAGAGACCAAAGTTCTCCAGGTTTTAGTATATCTATGTTTGTTTTGTTTTTGTTTGATATGCGTAGAAAATCATGTACATCTTCCCATGCATATTCTGCACAACTTAATGTAACAAACCAAGTGGGTGGGCCAAGGTTTCTGATCATACAACGTACATCTCCGTGACGTCGGAACCAGTATTCTTTTGTACCACGCATGCTTGCAAACAGATTTATAATGCTTGTTTGTAAAACCTCATCTTTTTCTTGCACTTTTTGTATTAATAGCGTAGCTGACATATTTTGAAAGTGGGTTCCCGATTTCAATATGTGTGTAACTCCGCAACATAGAGTTGCTAGTTCACATTTTGTCTAAATCTGGGATCTTCAGAATACATTCATAATGAGCGGTATTCTGATGCTGTTATCTGAGTGGGTCTATCATCGTACCTTCCTCCTTTGCCAGTAGGAAATAGTACAGCAAAAGCATGTGCTTCTATACTTTTTTCCCATATGCTCATTGGTGAACCTTTGGTTTGTCGCATTTGATACGTTTCTAGTGCATTATCTATTGTGTCATTAGAGTGCAATGGATGAATTGTATAATGGTCTAAAATATTGGATACTGCAGCAGGATCCAGAAGTTCAAATTGGCCAGTTTTTGGTGGGTCTTGAACTATTTCAGTTGTTTCCCTTACGTTTTCTTCAATATTTATTTCGTTGTAATATTCATTATTGTCTTTTAGATATTTCAAGGCTTGTCTAACTTTATGTAAATCCACGAGTTGTTGCCAATTATTTTTGTCTTTTGTTGGTACACCATTTATTAAGACAATTAAAGATTGCTCTATTGGACGTTGCACTCCTAGAGTGTGCACATTTTCTGTCAGATCTAATGGTAAATAAACTACTTTGCCACGAATGCCTTTCACCAATTCAAAGCGAGGTAATTTTGCTGTTTTTGGGTGAAGGCGTATTATTGCTTGAAATGGGTGCACTGTTTCAATTATGATGCTCTCATACAAATTGAGTTGTTGCAGGGGTTTTGGTAGTGGAAATAATTCCAAGTTATTTATGATAGCACGTGAAGGAGTTTGGTTGTTGTCAAGTTTTGTAGTGCAGTAACTGCAAAGTATTAAGGGGTCACTTATTTCATATTTGTTCTCTGCTACAAGGTAGAGAGCTAATTCAAACCATTTGGAATATTCATTATCTTCTATTTTGTATGTTACATCTATAGTTTTTGTGTTACTTTGTAAAATTTTCTGCAGCAACACACACACACATGGTTTGGTACTTCAGCGGATGTACTTTTAAATTTTAGTATTTCTTTTTTGTATGTGTGTAGTAGAAGGTTGCCATGTGCAGAATTGTTGCTAGTCTGTTCTAAAGCTATTGCATTTTGTAAGTGGCTTTCACTTCCAAAATATTTTCTCTGGATACGGTCGATTTTTTCTTGTAGGTCTTTGGGTGTACCATGTAGAAGAGTGTTATTTAAATTGGCTAGTTCTAAAGCATGACTTTTAGCATAGTACAGTTTATAGACTAAATTTCTTACAGTTGAAGGATGTGTTGATATCATTTTGATATCATGGAAGGTGCTTTTGCAAATAGGTCCTGAAATGCAGGCTAATGAATGTCCTTGTAGTCCTGTGCATTTGCGCACTGGACAGGTATCCATGTTTTGCAGCACTTTCATTTTCATTTTGTCTTTACCTTTCACATACTGATTGAGGAACTGGCGTAAAGATTTGAAAGATTTGTTGGGAATGTTACACATTGACGTGCACAGCCATTTGTATACTGGACGTTCTGGTTCAGTCGAATGGAGAGGTTATTCTGAGTTTTCTGGGGATATTTTTGTAAGCAGTGTTTCTTGTTCCATGATGGTATTATTAATTGTTTCATAACCTTGTCCACTGCTATGGATGGCAATTGTGTTTGTTTGGTTTTGTTTGTATGCTTCTTCAAAATATGGTTCTGTGGTCGTGATGTGACTCCATTCACTCCACAGATATTTAAGAAGTTATTTTTGTTGACATTGCGTTTATTGAGAATTTTTTATGTAGTTTAGTACTTATTTTTGTTAGTGGTTTCATCCTATTTAAAACTAAAATAAATAACTTCCTTTTGAGAAGGATTGCACTGTCTACGAGAGCTTCTAGGATTAATTTTCTACAGTAGGTTTTAAGGGTTGTGCATGATTTCGCTCCTGTTTTTATAAGATTCTGAAGGACTCGGTGGTGGCACATTTTTGTTAAAATACATTTTTTGGTATGCTTACTTGCCACTACATCAAGATTTATAGGAGCAGTGTTAGAAGTAGTGGTAGATGATTTCTTGCTAATAACTTTTTGTTTCGTTTTACATTTTGACAGAGGAGGCAAAGTTTCTGTACTAGAAGCTTCTTTTGTTTTGCTAAATGACTGCATTAGCTGTTTTGTTTGAGCGTTTTGTAAAAACTCTGGTACAGATGGATGCTTATCTTGGAGACTTTTATTTTCATTTGCTCTATTTCTACGTTGCTTTCTACGGACTTGCTTTTTGGTAGGCATTCTTTGGAGCCTATGAAAAATGGGTTGGTCAGTTTTGCAATGTATGTGTGCTGTGTGCATGCGTGTATGAATTTGATGGGGAAGATGCATGTGGTGGTGTGTGAATGTGCATTGGGCAATTACAATGAGTTTTGAAGGCTATTCTACTGTTTGTATGTCACTAAACTGCGGTTCAGATGAGAGTAGAAAGTGAGCTAGTGGTGGGGAGAAGCATTAATAGTAAACGTAATGGTGCAAAATTTGTAGTACTAACATTCTAAGGGTTGAGTACGTTATTTGTGTTCCAAAAAATGGGGATTTGTGTGCCATTCTGCCTGCTAATCTCTGTTTAATAAATGGGGATTTGTGGACAGAATGGTTCAGAAATCAATGTTTTTTTGGTGCGCAAATGACACGAATGAACCACACAGTGGGCCTCATTCCGAGACTGCCGCAAAGGGATTACTGGCACCGGTAAGGACACCGGTGCGGTAATCCCTTTGCACCCTATTCTGAGGTCCCTTTGCGGGTCCCGCTAAGGCCTCCTGGTTTTACCAGGCGGCCTTAGCGGGAGGCGCAAAGGGTCAAGGGAGCAAATAACGGTACTGCAAATTGCAGTACCGTTATTTGCATCTTTCCCATTCCCCTTGAGCCCTGTGGGGGCTCAAATGGGAATGGGGAATGGTATTTTCAGTGGGGACTTACCGGTCCCGCAAAGGTCTGACTAGACCGGTAAGTCCCCATTGAATGAGGGTGGACTCGGTACCGTTATTGGAGGCAGCGATGGTACTATTAGCGCCATGGCTACCTCCAATCTCGGAATGAGGCCCCGTGTCTTTGTGGAACCGGAAGAATATAAAGGTAGTATTGTACTTACTTTTTTTTGTTGAATGTGCAGGTTTCTTCGGATATGTTGTCTGTAGTTTAGATGCTGGTGATTTTCAGGAGAGTGGTCTTCACTGCAATTCTAAAAGGAAGAAGTTAGTAATTTTGTTTGTTTATAGCACTGATATTAATGTACATGTTGATTTTTATGTTTTTGTGGTAGTATTCTTGTTTGATATCTGAACATAGTGTATTCATGCATTTGATTTCACTATGTGCAGCCTTTATATGTTATTTACAGTATGTTAGTTCAACATGCTTCGCAAATGAGTAGAATTTTAAGTTCATGAAATTCACTTGTTTTTTTACAGCTGTGTTGGAGATAGCAGAGAATTTGGAAGTGATAGTTCATTATAGTAGATGGGAAAAATTTGAATAATTTCATATTATAACTAGACATGCGAACAATCGGGAGAACCTGAGAGGGAGATTTCAGCACAGCAATCGGGAACATTTATTTTTTTCATATGATTGCATTGGGATTAGCATTAATTGAGGCGGAAGACAGTAAAAATGGTGACATTTTTCAATGAAAAATCGAGTCTCACACGCAAATCGGGAGGGTTGGAATGTATGTATAGGTTATGCGAAAGACAGTAAAAATAGTGTGATTTTTCAATGAAAAATTGGGAGTCTCGCGCTTAAATCGGGAGCGTTGGCATGTATATATTGGCTATGCAGATTTAGTGGCATTACTTTGTTTATATGGAATCATAAGAGTTGTACATATACTCTGAATAAAATATGCATACCTGTACTTTGTAATCATGCATGTGGATATGCATGGAGCTGTAAGTAGAAATCTTCGACACTTGTACAGTAGTTTTTGTAGTAGGTGCTTTCCAATGATATGAGACTTGTATTCAGAGTGATCAATAGTACATTTGAAGTGCGGAACTCTGATGATGGAGTTATATGTAGAGGTCTTGGATGTGATTGGTGGATGGTTGTGTGACTGCTTATCTGTATCCAATGAGGGAATGGAACCGAGAGTGATGTGGAAAGGGAAGAAGGGCTGGCTAAGAGTTACGTGCCACGCGGACACCGCGTCTGTCCGTGGGTAGGGCGTGCCACATACAGGGTTTTCCAGCAAATCCAGCATGTAAAGGGGACTGTAGGGATCAGCCAATCAGATGTTGACATTATTGATTTGTGTAGAAAGAGAGTGTGTGTAGTGAAGATAGCAGAGGTGCAGAGCGTTAGGGTGTTGGTGCTCGGAGATATGTTTGTCCATGGTTTACAGCAGTATTCTCAATGCAGGCATGTGGCAAACAATTTTGATGTTAGAGGAGTGGAGGTGGTGTGGAGCGCTGTGACTAACTGCAATGCAGAGGCAATTCTCCAAGTTTGTAGAGATATGCGTAGGATGAACAGTCTCCATGTGGTAGTTTTGCACTATGGTGCTTTCCATTTGGGTTACGTGAGTTCCCCTACTTTGTTGGCAGATTTGGAACAGTTGGTTCAAGCAGTAATCAACATTTTTCCAAATGCGAAAATATTTTTTTCTGGATTACTACCTAGAGCAATATGGGACAACAGTTCTGTGTTTTGTCCTCAGCAAAACATTGCTAGGTGTGCAATCAATCATGGCATGCGTGCTTTCATGCTAAGAGCTGGTATGTTTTTCTGTAACAACAAGAATATTGTTTCGAGTAATGCTGCTTATTTTGAAGCAGATGGTGTTTCTTTATCTTTTTTGGGAAATGCCATGTTCTTTTGGAATGTAAGGGTTGCTTTGGAACAGGTTATGTGAAGATTTTAGTTGTAAAATAAGAAGAAAAAAACCCAAAAAAATACAAAATGACAGGTGTCTGTCAGGCATCTGCAAGAAAAACAAAAAACCAGCTCTTTTCAGAGCCAACCTTAAAGGGGAAATGGGGAATACTATTTAAATGTACTTTCACCACGCTCAGATCTTCTACATCTCAGCGGACATGGCGGTAGTCTGCGGACAGCGTGTATTACATGCGGGCATTCTGGGATGGAGAGGCATTCAAATGAGAATGAGCGGAGCTGGGGATTGGTCAGTAAAGTTTAGTGGGTGTGTTGTATAAGGAAAGATTTAGTGAGGACGTCTTTTTCCTGAGAGAAGAACAGATAGCTATGGCTGTGTGTTTTCGAAAACAGATTATCTGGATTTTGGGAGACTCATGGATACATTGGTTGGAAGTGCATGCAGAACGTTGTGGTGTATCTGCAGATCTTGGATTCCCTCATGTGGAAGTGTACTGGCATTGAGTGCGTGGAATGAAGTGACTAGACTTGGTACCGCTCTGTGCTACTTTACAGACAGAGCGTCATCCTGACATAATTATAATTCATTGTGGAGGGAACAGTTTAGGACGTGTGTCTGGAATTTCTTTGCAATTTGCAATGAAAGAAGGACTTGAGAAGGTCATGGACATGTTTCCAAATTCCCAAGTAATTTTTTCTCGTATTGTGCAACTACATATATTGCTGCGTTCTTCTTCATTTGGTCCACAAATGGAGAAAGCGAGGCACAATGTCAATAAGGCTGTTTGTGCCTTTCTAAGAGATGTTGGCATGTCCTCTTTTCACATTGAAAATATTATTATGTAGCACATTCATTTTTCGCAGAGATGGAGTCCATCTTACATATGCTGGCAATCAGATTTTTCTTAGAAATGTACAAAATGCATTGCAACCTTTTTTGGAATTATAGTAATCTATTTTGCTTAGATGGTGACAAATCCAAGTTTTTCAAACACACAAAACACCACCAAAAGGCTCTTTTCAGAGCCACCACTTACTCCCAGAGAAAAGTGCATTGGCTTTGCTAGTGCAGCACCCCAAACTTTTATCTGTCCTAAGACTGTCGGTGGACTTTTAAAAAATGCACAAGGACCTGCATTGTTTATTTGATAGTTCTTTTCTCAAACTGATAAAGGCGGCTCTAAAAAGAGCCTTTTTTTTGGATTTTTGTTGTTTTACATTTTTTTGGCTTTTTTACACACAACACTCTAGGAGAGTAGGGGAAAGGAGGGTAAGGAAGGGACACCAACCACAGGGAATAGAAAGGGCAGGTGGAGAGAGGAAGATGTAGGGTAGGCCTTACTTAGGTAGGTAGCAGGTCTTCTGGTGGTCCGTGACCGTAGTCTCGAAAGCACTTCGAAGACTCTCCCCCCTGCAGAGTACTGCGTCACAGTACATACACAATATTGTGACCCTCGAAAAGTAAGGGTCAACAGCATTGCGAATGGCCTGTGAAGCAGCTGGGATGCGCTCTCCCACAGGAGTGTCTCTTGTGGTGAGAGGAGTGGAAACAGAGGATGCTGTGGAGGAACTCAACCTACTACGTCATCACAAGGTACAACCTTGCGAATGTCCGCACTGTGGAAGGAAGTTAGGTGTTGCTTCATGGATGTCATACCAAAGCTGCATGCATCACGTCTCCCATGACTCAGCACTAATTTGCACTGGTTACAGGTGACCTTGTCTGCACGTGCTTTTGGTACGTTACCATAAATGGTAAACAACCGCCACACCCAAGACTCCCAGTGGTAGTAGGGCATTCCTCCACCTCATTCTCTTCATCCTCTTCATCCTCATTCTCTACATCCTCACGGGTGTTCCCCTCAGCAGTCCCTTGGGGAGGTGGTGGTGGTGGGGGGTTTGGGGGTGGTGCTGAGGCTGACGTAGCAATAGCAGCCCTGGATGCCATTAGGGTTGATGAGGTAATCTCAGCTAGAGCACTAAAAGCAGCAAAAGTCAATCTGCAATAGCCAAAAGTACAATGAAGATCAGCTCTGGGGTGTGGCTTTTTATAGGGGTGGAGGGGTGCGCCTCGAGAACATATCGAACACTCAAAAGCATTCAAAAAGTTACAAAAACTATGTGGAAAGCCAGGGCCATTGTCTGGGACATGTGAGATGGTGATTTTTTACTGTAAAATAATTTGGATTGTCTGAATAAGTTCTTTTAAAATGTTACACACGCTCAGCGTGGGTGCGGTCACATGATGACGTCGGGAACACGTCCATGAAGGGAACGGGTGTCCGCAGGACAGCAAATGCGCAGGAGCGGTCATGCGCATGCGCGTGGGTGTTCTACAGAGAGTGTTTGGGTCCTGAAACGAATTGAAAGTGCGACACAAGTGAGACGGACAGTTACGGACAGGCGCTATGTTCGCAGGACTTATGGGTATGGTGCGCATGTGCGTAGATGTTCTGCAGACTGCACAGCCAGGTATAGTGTCCTTAGGACACCTCCATTTTGTTTGACTATGGACATCCCGGACACCGCGCCTGTTCTACGGACAGTCCCATCTTGGTTGTGAATGGAACGGACAGGTATAGTGTTAGGAGTTGATTTACGAACACCGCGGACAACTGTTGTGTTCTAAGAACAGTTACATCTTGGTTGCGAACGGTGCAGAGAGGTATAGTGTGCTTAGGACACTTCCATTTTGTTGATTTACGGACATCACGGACAGCTGTTGTGTTCTAAGAACAGCTCCATCTTGGTTGCGAATGGTACGGAGAGGTATAGTGTCCTTAGGACATCCACATTTTCTTAATTACAGACAGACCGGACAGGCACGCTGTCCACTGACATTTTAACTGCTTTAAAAAAAAAGATACAAAGAATTTCATTGCAAGAAACATAACATTTTTAATTTAAAAACATATACACAAATTATGAAAGAGAGGGGGAAGCAGAAACTGATACAAAAATGGGGGAATTAGGGGTTTTAAGAGGATGGATGGGAGGGGATGAAGGTATGGAAATCTCATCAAAACGTTTATTTTGTTGTTCACGGTTTGGGGATAGTTCACTAGGACATGGAGAGGGGGCAGAGGTACAGGTAGGGCAATGGTACTTAATTTTTTCTTAGATGTGGTCCTCTACTAACTGTTTCAAACTATTGACATTTTCCTTCAGCATGTCTAGTTTATGTTCAATGCGTTCAAGTGTCTTTTCCATTGTGTCTTTTGGAGTCACATTTTCAATCTTTGTATGGTCTGTAAAAAATAAACATATATATATTAAGTACACATTAGGTAATGAGTATTCATTTCCTTGTATAGACAAGTGTCTACCATTATTATCACTGTCTTCAGATATTTCCTCATGTGTAAAATGTTCTTCCAGCCACTCCAAAGTACTGCACATTTCTGTGTGAAAAACAAAAATATATTAATTATACTATACCTCACCCAAAAAGTAGAGTAATATATACAAAAAATGAAGTTTACTTACTAGTTGCTGGTAAGTTGTATTCATTGTGTTGTGTAGGTCTACTGTTGCTTCTAGCTCTGCAGTTTCTGTGAGGTAATTATGTTGGAGGTATATCTTTTTTGTTATGGTATAATCCATTTTATTACATATCGTATTTCAATGCTGGCTGATGTGTTAAATATGTAGGTTCCACGGCTTATGTATTAATATATATAATGTGTATATGTGCTGCTTTTTCAACTTGTGTGCTGTTTATATGGTACGATAGAACAATTTCAGATACCCCCTACATGTTTGGGTAGTGTTGATGTCGTCCGTGACTGTCCACGGACATCAAAATCATTAGCGGGGTGTTCGGTATGTTCTAAGTTAATTGTATATAAAGTAAGGGAACCCTAGTACACATCTATCAAATGTACACTATGAAAATGTATATTCTGTAAAAAAAACGTTGTTAAAAGGACGTTATGGTTAAGTTGCGCTACTAAAAACCTATGAAATTCAGTAAAAAACTCTGTTAAAGGACGTCATGGTTCCAAGTAAAACCGAAAAACCGTTGAAATTCGCCAGTTATGGTAAGCTAAGTACGTCCTGAGGAAAGTCCATGGACCGAAATGCATTGGTGACTAAGGTCTCTGCAAGACTAATATGGAGAATAAACTAAAATAACATTGAAAGACTTTATTTCATGCACATCAAACATCATTACTGGTGTTAATGAATTAATGACTATTAAATGATTGAATATAAATTTGAAATATGCAGTGGTATTTACTACATTCATTGGCGACCTCAGGTCTGGTGAAGGTTTCACCAGACAATCCTTTTGGACAGATCACTTCCTGTGGTATCATCAGGTGTGTGATGTCACTTCCACTACCCCAGGCATTTTGGTGAAATGATGTTCCTGTGTTGCACCTGCCCTGGGTGCCAACATTCTTTCATACTGTTCACAACCCCACAGTAGTGGTCTTAAAGCTTAAAGTGCAAAGACTTGTTTGTGAGAGGCAATTGTTACCCCACGCAGGGTTGCAGTCAGACCATTGTCTATGTGGTGTAAAGAAACCAGGCTAAGGAGATTGGGAAAAGCAAGGTAGATGACAACATATAGACTTACCTCACAACATGTAGGGACATTAGAACATAAGGATAAGTGATAGTGGACATCAGAATGAATCTATAGAGTTTTGATCAGAAAAACATTATTCACGAGAAGGGAGAAGTGTCCCTTTTTGGCCAGCAGACTTTTCATGGAGAAAATTACTGGTGTGCTGGTGATATGCTGGCATGCTGTGGCATGCTGTGGATGTGTAATTGTCTTGGGATTTGCTCATTAATGCCTAGGAGTTCTGGGGGCTACTAACAATATAAACATATTGAATATGTTAGTAAAGCCGTGTCTGGTGACCTAGATGGAATTGACTGTGTGCAGAATTAGTGTTATGCTACACAAAAGAAAAGTTTGAAAAATAATCTCCTCCATCCTGAGTCATACTAAATTGGCCTCAGTTGGAGAAGAGAGAATGGCATTTGCCCAATTATGTATCGAATTGATAAATAAGCAATTAGAGGTAAGCTTGTAAAATAATGCTTGGCAGGATGGCTAGGCCAAAGGTGACATTCACATTATGGACAACACCCTATGTGGGCAACTGTATATTATAAGGCATGTCTGATGAGGCTGTCTGCCACCTTAGGCACATACATGGAGGCCTCACTGCACTGCTTAGGTGTGATCAAATGGCGTGTAAGGGAACATGAGAGAATACTCTTTCCTACTTTCTCCTTAGTCCATGAACACCACAAACAGACACATTCCAAACACAGGAAAGCTAGGAGGAAGAGAGGGCACTCCTAAATAGGGTATGGTTTGATCTGTGGCTCTTTTGGGAGCAATGAACTGGACTGGGGTTCTTGTAAATCCTTGACGCCTGTTGGAGGATTATGTGGATAATAATAGCGGTGTGTTATGTTTGTTTCTTCTTGAGTTGTGGCTTGGTTTTCTGGGAGCTAATCAGCATAATACAACCCTGTCCATCCCTCTTAACCTAGCCTGCAATTACCTAGTACTGTCAACAGATGGACGCTGGGTAATCTTAAATTCAGAAGGATCTAAAGTCTATTTGAATGCTTATATGTGCAGGTATACTTTGGGAGTTGTGGCCCTTTAGCTGTACAGAGTGACAGTAAGCTGTGTTCATAATTTATTTGGATGCTTATAGAGTGCTACATGTCACCTTGCAGATCCTTCACCTTCCACAAAAGCACCAGATCACAGAAAGTTATGAGTATATTACATATATCTTAAGACATCGATCAACCATCCAT
The DNA here is from genome assembly GCF_040938575.1 of Ambystoma mexicanum. NCBI lineage: Eukaryota > Metazoa > Chordata > Amphibia > Caudata > Ambystomatidae > Ambystoma > Ambystoma mexicanum. The sequence continues at coordinate 648,832,714 of NC_090934.1, read as the reverse complement.
CACCCACCACCCAATCTCCATAGCTAGACCATTTGTTGATAAGCATTTGCTCCCAGCCATTCTGCTGGCAAATCACCTTCTTCATTGTAAAGCTATAAGCATTGTTTGAAATCCATTCCCACTGGACTGGAGTTTCTTTGCCCTTTCAGCTCTTCAATAGCAGCGTATCACTTTTCTGAATCAGATCACCTCTGTGAGGAATTGCCATCTGACAAAGGTGTAGAAGCCCTGCCTTTGTTAATTTGTATTAAATAATACAATGGGTAATCCCATGCCAGAAAGGGTGGTCTGCTAAACAGACACCCCTATTTCAGAAACTCCATGGCAAAATCATAGTGACACCTGTGCTCTTCTGCATCATTTACTGATATTCAGCACCTAATCTCTAGTGTCATGGAGCCGGTTAATTCGTTGTAGTGTGACTAATGACTGAAGGAAATCGCTGTCACATACAGTTGGAACTCAACTGCATTCGGAGATCAAATGTTGTTTGTTAGATTTGTTCAGGTGATGGCTTGTACCTGCCGCAGGGGTTCACCGACTCTAATGTTGTGTTGCAATAAAGGGTACTGATCACGGCATAAATAAGCCAGGGTCCACCAGTATCACTGCATGTAAAATGTATTCATAGGTGTGCAAGAAAAGGTAATGTGTGCACATCATGTAAACTAATGGGCTCAGGACCACCGGCCACCCTCGGCCAAGGCAACTGACATCATCTCATACAGACTCAAGTGTCCCCTAGTAGGCTAGCAGCATCGCATACAACCACAGCAAAGTTCCACACCATGAGAGGCGAGACAGTAGACAAAGCCAAGCAAGGCAGATTACAAAACAGTGGTATTGTCTAGGGCTTCGGATTAAACCCTGTGGAGGTCCCTAGGAAGATGAAATTTCGGGGACCCACCCATGCAAATTATCTCCTAATAAATGTTTAATTTTGATCCGTTGTTGCAGGCCCCCTACAAGGAGCTGGGCCCATAGGCCGGTGCCTACTTGGCCTACTAGTTAATCAGGCACTGCCAGCAGTACTGAGGTATCGCCCTTGCTGTTTCAAGTTTGCCATGTGTTATAGTTGGACCCAATTGCACGGCATTTTGTTTCACTTATTTTGGCTCGAGTTTTGCTTTAATGGCCTAAAATAAACCTTTTCTGAAATATCCAGCACGTTGAAACGTTGCCTTATGGGATAGATGGATGATTTCGAGCCTTCACAGTTTAGAGAGTTAAGCTGTATTTTTATTTCAGCGTTGTGGCTACAGCACCACTAAGTTTAGGCATAAATATAAGTGTGTCCTCGCCAGGGTGATAAAAATAGAACACAAACAGAACTAAACTTGTGTTCGCCTATCGAGGCAGATTGGGAAGCACTCCATAATTTGGAATTGTAGTATGTTTCTGTAGAGAGTACATTTAAAGAATAATTCACATGCATTTTGCAAAAAAAGAAACATTCCGTTGATATGCCCACATACTGTACTCACAATTCGATACTAGCTGTGATTAACTTTAAATATAACTTTAAATATAGTCGTTTTTTATTGCACCATTGTACTCATATGACGGTACAGCTATTAGATCTATGTTCTGAAAGTTGAATTGGTGGCCACGTTGCACTTTACAGTTGCCTGCCTTCTACACCCACTTTCTTAAAATGGCATTACCAGTTGCTGCTTTATTGATATACATGAGCACATTTGGCGTTGTCTGAGTAACAGGGAACAATATAACACAGGGTCAGGAGTGGGTTTCTGGGTGGCATCACATACATATTGGCAACCATTGGCAGCGGGAAGATAACACAATGGGGTGCTGTGAAAGCAGTAGAGCTGGATCTCAAAGTCACCCTCTGCTGAGAATCTGAATGAAAAGAGATTCTTGATTTAACGGGTTATCACTTTATCCAAGCTATACAAAGGAAACTCGGTGGAAGGTGCCGAGAGCCACCTAATCCTACTAGCAGTAACAGCAAACTATTAATGTTGACACCGAGCTCAGCCATATGGCACAGCAATAGTTTTGTGCCTGAATCCTGGCATTAACATGAGCTCAGACGGAAAGACTCCAGACTGCCACAAGTCGTTTAACTATTTAAGAAAAGTAGAAACATGTTGAAATGGGATTAACATGGACATAGTCGATTGAAACAGAAATGACATACTATGGAAAATTATGGGGTTAGAAAATCCCGGCATTGGATGCTTCTCAACACATCCAATATTTGACTCCTTGCTTTAGGCGCACCAGACCCGGGCGACCCAGCAAAGGGTAAACAGCTAAGGGCCAACCTTTAGCCTTCCATCCAGCCTCTTTGCCTATACGCTGTTGCCTTACTCTGTCCTGCTGGTGAGTGCCAATGACATCTTTGCTTAGCAATGCCCTCACCATGCACAGCTCTTACTATCTATTCCTTTCCCTTCTAATTCTCCCTTAATTCTCCTCTGCTCAAAACCATTTCACTTCTCTTCCAATCCCTATCATCTCTTTTCCTTGATGCCAACCCTCTTCTTGCTCACCTTCTCTCTCTCTTCACGCATCTATCCACAGCACCTCCATACTTCGCAGACTCAACATCAGTGTGCTTCTACATCTCACTCTCTTTATATTGCTTTTTTGGAATGCACAACCTGCCTGTTAAAAACTTCCTTTACCTCCAACTTCTTTCGTTCCCATTCCACGGCTCCACCACTCTTTCTCCTCCAATGCAAAATTCACTGTTCCATCCACTGATAAAGCCTCCACTAAGTTTAATGCTGCTCTTAAGGCTCCCTTCTCCTCTCACTTCCTCAAACCCTTCCGTCCACACCTTTGATTACACCTATAATCTGCACCCTGAAAACAACAAGGGAAAACCTTTGCACTTGGCTAAGATCTAGACAATTCTCAGATCTTCAGCTCTACCTGACTGCTCTTCAAAACTACTGCTCTCGACTCAAATGTGTCTTCTATCTCTCATTTTATCTCAATCCTCTCAACCTAGGCACCTCCAAACATCTCGTAACTCAATTCGCTCACCTCTTAAACCCTCCTCCACATCCTCTACTCTTTCTGCGAATGAGCTTGCTCTCTACTTTACTTAGAACGATTCCCAACATTCAAAATACCCTATTAAATAACCTTCAATCCCCCAACTGCTCACCTTTCTCTACAACCTTCAACCTGCTCTCCTCCAACAATGTCTGCCTTTGCCCTCACTAACCCTGATTAGATGCTTAACCTCCTCCTCAGGGCTAACCCTTCATGTGCCCCAATCAACCCTCTATCCCCACTCATAGTGAAACTCATAGCTCCCAGTGTTGCTCCATATCTTACTTCCCTCTTCAACTCCCCTCCTGACACTTTTGCATCATCCTACAAGTCGGCGACTGTCATCCCTATCCTTAAGAAATCTGGCCTAGATCCTAACTGTCCTGTCAACTTTCATGCTGTATCTGTTCTACCCCATTTCCCCCCCACTATTCCAAAATCCTACAGCATGTAGTTTTCAACCAACTCACTGAGTTCCTTGATGCAAACAACCTCCGGGATCCTCTTCAACATGGCTTCCGACCTCTGCATTCTACTGAGTCAGCACTCCTTAATGTCAGCAACTACATATCTTCTGCTCGTTATGCTATCTGTTCACTGATTCATATTCTTCTCAACCTCTCTGCTGCCTTCGATATGGTCAACCATTCTGACCTTCTCTCAACACTATATCTCCTAGGCATCTGGCCCAATGCCCTTGCTTGGTTTGCTTTGTATCTCACTCCAGACACTTCCAGGTGTCCTGGAGCAGCCTTACCTTCCCACTCACCCCAGGTCAGTCCTGGGTCCACTTCTCTGCACTGTCTATACCTCTGCTCTTTGCACCTTGGTCTTCTCATATGGATTCTCCTATCAACTCTTTGCTGATGACACTCAGATCTTTTACTTTCCCTCCATATCTGATTAGCTATGGCCAAACATGTCTAAATGTCTCTCCGCCATCAAATACTGGATGGCATTTCACTTGCTCATCTCCACTAAAACTGAAGTTCTCTACTTCCCATCCAAACAGGCTATCTTTTCCTCTCCCCCTTTTCTATTCTTCTCCCCTGACTACCTTCCCCACTCTGCTTCTTCGCGCAATCTTTGTGTTGACTTTGTTATATATATATATATATTTTTATTGTATTTGGTTTCAATTAAACCTTTACAAAACAGATAATCAATTAAACATACATAAAAGCACATAAAAATCAGTTTACAAATCAAGAGGCTTATTTACAAGTTAACAAAGAAACAGAGGCATATCCATTAAATGGAAAAGCAGAGAGGAAGAGAAAAAAACATTAGAATAATTCATTTCAGATTGCAAGTATTCAAAAACAGAAATAAAAATCAACAAACATAATGCCCTAACAGAATCAGACCAAAATGATTAGCCCATAATATAAACACACAATTCTTATGACTGATTAAGGCTTTTACTGACGCCCGAAACAGGCCTTCATGAGAATTATGAATATTTAAACATCCTTTCCATACATTGTCATCAATACAACCCAATCAGTACTACAACAGAGAAGCCATGTATTTGTTCCTGTGTGTAGTCAATGCATTACAATCAAAAGCCAATGCTTTATCGTTTCCAGACCGGTTTAACAGAATCCACATGCGGTATGAGTTACATCGATTAAGCCTCTCCTAAGCTGTATCTCTGTAATTAGGAGCAAATTCCAAGGTAACATAAGGAGAAGGTCCCTATGATGACGATTAGGGAATTGCTACAGCAAACGTGATAACTTCCCAGGCATTTATGCTCATGAGATAGATGTTTCATAGATGAGTATGAGTGGAATACATCAGTAGTAACAGCCCAATCAAGTTAAAACCGAGCCCTTTTTGCCTTATTTTGCCTTATTTGTCCAATTCCAGGCCAATTCTTACAAGGATAACTCGGCATTGCATCCCAGATTCAACCAAATATTTAGAATTCATGTGAGGGGGCTGTTTACACTTGAGAGAATCCCCTAAATTCTCATGAAGGGAATCAGCAATTGGGGAGACCAATTTATACTATAGCGTCAACAACCACCACTCAACACGGGCCAATAGAGATGCCACCCCTAATTCAAACCTGTATGTTCATGTTTAAATGATTGGTTCCTGTTAGTGCAACATTCCAATATAATATCCGCAGCTTATACAATCCCGCAGTTTTTTAATTAGAAATGCATTTAAATGAATGACTCACATTCAAAAAGAAGTGGTCGCCACCTTTACCCTCGAACTCACCACAATGTTGTTGATACAAAAACAAATAGCAAAACGAGGTTACCTGCCTACATGAATCTGCTATTGATACACACATAAGCATTCACTTCTGAGAAAATGTACATATATTATAGGTCAGCAGTTGCCGCCCTATAGTTAAGGTAATGCACAGTTACACAGGAAATCAATAAAATTAATTGCTGATAACTTTTGACTCATGCAGTGGATTTGGCTGATTAAATTTGGACTTGGCGGGGGGCCATGACAAAAAAGGTTTGTCACGGGCCATTGTCACTCATTACATCTCTTACACTGCCACCATTCTCCACCTGCTCACATATATGTGCATACCACCAAAGTAGCTATATACACTTCACCTTCCTTCCAAACCTCTACAATAGCATACCAAACACTGCTGTAACAACAATCCGCCATTGCATTACCACTAGGTCACAATTTCATATTTTTTAAAAAAATACTGCAACATGTTACAAATAGATTACACCACAAACACAGCGCTTCTTCTAGTAAAATCAGAAGCACAGAAATAACCTAGATATGCATCTTGTTTTCACCCATTTATACCTGTTCCTTCTAATGTGACAAACAGCACTACTCATACTCCAATTGTTTTAACAACATAGTTAACACACTTTTGTACACCACCCACAACACAACATTATTTTCCCCAAAAACTCCTCCTACCTTCATAAATAACAACCCTGCTTCCTAAAAGTACTACACCATTACCACATATACCCACTAACTTTCTTTTACAATTACAGGAATGAAGAAGATTGCCAAAGACAGCTACTAAAAAAAGAACTCTTCACATTCTACAAAGTAAGTACCTATATATATATTAGCCTAGCATATTCTTTTTTCGAATCAACATTTATTTCACTGGTACTCATTATTTTGCAACATTCACACTCTTTCTATTCCCATCTAAACACCACCATTACAACAATCAATGTTTTCCTCAAAATATTATATTGTCCCTACTTTTCAATCATACCACCACTCCATTACTGACTAAACCAGGCCTATCACACCTGTACAGACTCTTACAATATTCCCAAATACACCTATTATACCACTACACAATAACACAGAACTCTCTTCATCTGTACAATCACACCCACACACCCATCCACAATACATGCACATACATTCCAAACTTTCTTTTTTCTCAAAAGACAGAACAGAATGCATACTAAAAAGCAACCCAATAGAAAACAAAGAATAAATAGATCAGATAAGAATAAAAGCAAGCCATATAGTCATGCAACTCTAAAACAATGTATAGAAAACATTTAAACAAAATTGTTAGTAACGTCACTCAAAAAAAACGAAACCAGCGACCAATAAATACAACCCTTCTTCCAAAAACTAACAGTAAAAAAAGATGTGCAAACAAAAGCAGACTTACTAATGAACCTAACACTTTATCTACCAATGTTAAATAAGCCACAGTAAAGAATTCCCCAAAAATGATTTTACATATAAATTTCCACCGTAGAGTTCTTCACAATCTTATAAACTACTGCAGAAGACTAATCCTCAAAGCTCCAATTGACAGCGCATTTCTACTAAAAGAGAAGTTGTTTAAATTGATTTTAAACAGAATGAAACCACTAACTAAATTAATCAATAAATTACAAAAAGTACTTCTAAACATGCGCAATGTCATTATAGATACCTTTTCAAACTTCTGTGAAGGTGAATGGGTTCACACAACTAGCACAGAACCATATTTCAATGAAGAGGCTAATCAACAAGAACAAAACAACCCAATTGACATAGACAGTAAAGGGCAGTGGGTATGAAATGGTATAAGAGAGCACTGTAGCAAAAAAAACCCTAATAGAAAAAATGTCCCCAACAAACTTTCAACCAAATATTCCTTTTGCCCAAACAAACCAACCATCCAGTGTATAAATGGACATGCAGCTCAATGTATAATATATGCCAGCAATCCTTTAAATGTTTATGACAATTCCTAAATCACTATGTGAAACTAAAAGACAAAACTAAAATGAAAACTTTACAAACCATGGACTCTTGTCCAGTGCACAGCCAAACTGGACTTCAAGGACATTCATTAGCCTGCATTTCAGGAACTTTAAAATGTTAGCAACACACCATCCCGCTATGCAGAATCTTGTGCATAGACTATACTATGCAAAAAAGTTCTGCTCTAAAACTGCAATATTTAAATAACATGCTCAGACATGGAACAGCCAAAGAACTCCTTTGATAAAAAGAGCACATCCAAAGAAAATACTTTGCAACTGAAGTTGAATTAGAATATTCTGTAACTTTAGAAAACATTAGCAGAAACCTCACAAACACCAACCTCCTAACAAACACATAAAAAAATAGCTATGTTTCAAAACACATCTGTTGAAATACCAGACAAAGGGCCTGATCACGACTTGGCCGTTACCGCTGGTGGTATTACCGCCGGCGGTAATAGCCCTACCGCCAAACTCCCCGGTGCTAATAGCGCCAGATCACGAGTTCGGCGGTAAAGTAATTCCCCATTCCCCATTGAGCCCATTCGGGAATGCCCCATTCCCCATTGGGCTCAATGGGGAATTTTCGTGCTCTTACCGCCGGCAAATTTCCTGCCGCCGGTAATAGCGCAAATATTCGGTGGATTTCCCCCCAGCTCAGAGCTGGGGCGAAATCAGCCGAAGCCCTGATTCAGCGGACCTTTAAATCTGGCGGTATTTGCGCTACCGTCGGATTTAAGGGTTACCGCCGAAGTCATGATCAGGCCCAAAGTATGTGTCTGTTGTCACAGAGCCTTTTATAAAAAGCGCACAAAAATAGTAGATATGTCCAACAAAATAGAGGAAAAAAGAAGAATCCCAATGGTTCCAATTACCTTTATATCTAACAGCAGAAAATAAATAAAAGATAACTGACCCCTCAACAGTTTGCACATACTGCAGTACAAAGCTTGACAATAACCAGTTGCCATTGTCTGCTATTACTAATAACTTAGAAATCTTCACACGTACAGAAGCTCTCCAACAACCTAACTAGTAAATTAGCATTATAAACCAAACAAAACACCCATTTCAAGCTATAATACCACTTTATCTGAAAACAACCAAATTGCCCCAATCTGACTTACAAAAAGGCATCTGTGGCAAAGTAGTATATTTGCCATTAGAACTTGAAATAAATGTAGAAACTCTAAGAGTACAACACCCAAAAGATCAATCTTTGATTGTACTAGTTAATGGTGTGCCAACAAAAGAATTTGGCAACAACTAATCGACTTAAACAAAGTTAGACAAGCCCTACAGTATCTGAAAGAAAACAATGAATACTACAAAGATATAAACATAGAGGAAAACTTAAGAGAAACCACCCAAATAATTTAAGATTCACCAGCAACTAGCCAATTTGAATGTGTAGATTTTGTTTCTGCAGCAATATTTTAGACCAGTATACAATTTACCCACTACACTCCAAAGACACTACTGAAGATGGATTACAAACAAATCAAATGTGTCAAGCCAAAGGATCCGCAATGCACATTTGGGAAAAAGTGTAGCAGCATGTTCTTTTCCTCTACTCTTTCCTACAGGAAAAGGAGGAAGATACGATGAAAGGTCCACCCAAATTAGTGCATCAGATTATCACTCTTTACAAATGTATTCTGAAGACCCCAGATTCAGACAAAGGGCAGCATCAGGAGTTGGGCAGCAGGCCAGTGCTAATAGCGTTACTGCAACTTGGTCCGGTGCAATTTGCACCAGATCCTGAGTTGCGTTGGCACTGTTAGTCCCCATTGATTTTGAGTCCATAGGACTTTATGGGGCTTTCCGTGCTATTACCGTCAGCGCTATTACCGCCAGCAGTAATAGTGCAGAAAATAGGTGAAAGTAGGCGCATTCACCTCCATCTCAGAGCTGGAAGTGAATGCGTTGAGTTAGGGCCAAACTCAGGATTGGGCTTAGCAGTAAATTCAGCAGTAATAGTGTTACTGCCATATTTTCCCACTCCACCCAACTCCTGATGAGGCCCAAAATGTAGAATACATTTTCCACCTCCTGTTCGAAAGTGAACTAGAAACTATATGTTATGGAGTTGCACACACATTAAAGACAGGCTCTAATTTTTTAAACATGTCCGCTACCCAACTGCTTCAAAAGCTAGAAAAGATAAAGATTAAGTTTTGCAGTCAAGTATAACAAATCTCATGGCAAACATGCATGGTACAAAAGAATGCTGGTTCCAACTTCACGCTGAACTACGTTGTATGCCAGGGAACCTAGGCCCACCCACATGGATTGTTACTTTAAGTTGTGCAGAGTACGCATCAGATGACTTGCACGACTTCTTACACACTGCATACAAAAATAAAGATGGAATAGATATAAAAACACCAGGAGATGTAGCAGTAGCTGGGGGCTCTGAATTGTAGGGGCTCTGAGTGGTCAGGGCTTATCTTTATAGTATGGTAGTGCACATGTAGCGTATCTAGCTGTAGTGTGATTCTCAGACAGAATCGCAGAAATGTGAAAGGCACGTGGTTGCCAATGCATAAGGTGCTAGATGGAAAATGCACTGAGTTCAGAAATGCAGAGCGCATGCTTACAAGTGCATAATATTTCAGGGTGATATTTCAATTGACTGATTTGCAGTAAAAAACTAATACTAATATATTAACATAATTATAATTACTCCAACCCCAGTAACATTCCCCCTTAATAACATATAGTGCAAATTAGTCTATCTGGAATGTTTTGGAAAATGCAGTTTTGTGCAGACTGAGTTGGGTGCAGTAAGTTAAACCAATATGAAGCATTGTAGAATCAGAAAGTGGAGAAATTAATCTAACAGGTTTTTTTTCCTGAAATTCAGTGGTACAATGAGGAAAAACACAGAGCAGATTGGGTTATGTGGGTGAATGTAGATGGGGAGGTATTGCATTTAGTGACAGTGGGAGCTATTAAAAAGGCTGTGAGTGGGTGTAGTCAAGTCAGACATCCCTGGACACTGGACAGAGAAGATACAGTGGAACAGAGGACTGACTGGGAAACAGAGTTCAGTCCTGGCAAGCTGCCTGGTGCCGTAGCTGTCCTGTCTGAGTGGCCGACCCTGAGTGAGACAGGCAAAAAAGACTGATGGGGATTCCCATGTTCAGATGAGCCAGAAATATTTCTAGCATATCTGGGTAAATAAAAGTCTAAAGTGAGGGGTTGTTGGATTGTCTGTCAGTCAGTCAGTTAGTCAGGGAGATATGGTTTTAAACATGAAACTAAAATTTGTAGCTGTAACAATTATAAACCTCTGTTCCTGTGTATGAGTGGTGAAGCTGGTTCGGGTAAACCATTCTTAATTAAAATAATCAGCACATGTCTATAAAATGTACAAACAACAACCTTTCAGCTGTTGAAGTAAGCATGGTTTCCAACCCCTAGTTGGCTTTACTTCTCATCAGAATGCAAGAAGTCCTAGAAATGGACTACGAAGAACTGTTTGGCGGAAAACACTACATTGGTTTTGGAGACCTCTTACAGTTAACACTAGAAAAAGGTCAAACTGTTTTCAAAACATTAGAATACAAACAATGCCACAACACACTCAGCAGCATTGGAAATGTAAAACTCTGGCAACATTTTCACTACAGAGAACTAACTCAAAAAATGTGTCAATCTGCAGCCCTCACTTATGCTCACATTTAAACAGGAATTATAACTGGTCTTCTTACTAAAGATGCAAAATCCATCTTAAATAGTAGACTAATCCATGAGCTAGATGGGTGAAACACATCTGCTCTTGATGTCATGGAACAATTAACTCAACAAAATATAAAATGCACGTCCTTAAAGCCAACCCATGCAAGCTGAAATGCAACCCATACTGCATATCAGCCCCACAGACAAACTAGAAGTGCACGGCATGACATTCCCTATGTGTCAACAAGCAACAGCACGACTAACAGCATGACTACATAGCTTAGAAAAATGTACTCCAAAACAGCTGGATTGAACAAAAATATTAACTCTGTGGCTACATTGGAGAGACATTCTAAAATGTGACATTGACATAGAGCAAGGGTTAGTCAATCGAGTGATTTGTACAGTTGTTGGCTTTCAAACATATTCACATGACAAAAACATTCAGTTTGGTGACAAACTTGCAGAAGTTAAATAAATTGGCCACACAATAGCACGTTTCCTTCTTTTGAAAGACATGTACATTTGCAGAAAACACATTTCTGTCTCTTGCATATGCTGTCACTATTCACACATTGCAGGGTCTAACCCTAGACCATGCCTTGATTGACATTGGCAGCACAGTCTTTAAAGAAGGTATGAGTTATGTAGCACTTTCTCGTCTCTGTATACTCAATGGTCTATTCCTAGTAACTTTGATGCAAACAAAGTCAACGCTGACATTCCTTGCATCCTAGAACACAACAGGCTATGTGAACTGCTCACCCCATTAGATATGTACTCTGTACCTCAAAAAAGAAAACCTTTCAAATCAAAACAAATACAAACAGAACCTATAACAGATCTCCCAACAATACTGCTAAAGAAACAATGACCAACTGCTTCACCATCGAATAATACAACCACAAAACTATCTAGTACAAACTCAACTGCATGTCCATAAGAAGACAAAAAGACAAATATGTCTTCTCAAAAAACTACTGCAGGCCATGCAAATTCAGCAACACAACTGGAGTAAATTGCTATGCAAATGTAACAATCAATCTTCTCTTCCAATTGCTACCAATTGTTCTCACCATTTATTTGTATTTGTATGTTATTGATTTATAAAGCGCCTTACGCCAAAGCACTATACAAAGAACAACATGATACATAAAACATGAACGATAAACTTTTGAAGCATAACAATATGAATCAATCAAACAACAAAACAATGGAAAGAGCAATTAACTGAAAGGGGGGGAAGGGAGAAGGGACAGGTTGGGGGTGGAGTGAAGGAGGAGGGGGGCAAGAGGGGGAAAGGGAGGGTTGAAAAGGGGGGTAGAGGAGGGGAGGGAGAGAGTCAGAGAAAGAGAGAAGAAGGGGGAAGTAGAAGGGGGTAGGGGATTCAAGGAGGAGGATGGAGAAGAAGAGATTTCAGGGAAGTGCGGAATGAAGGGAAGGTGGGGAAAGAACGGATGGCAAGAGGAAGGGAGTTCCAGTGTAAAGGAGCTAAGAGCTGGAAGGAGTGAAAACGGGAGGAGGCACAGGGAGGAGGAGGTGAAGTGAGAAGGAAATGGTCAGCTGATCAGAGGGAACGGGAGGGAGAGTAGAAGGAGAGAAGGGGGGATAGATACGGGGGGCAAGACCATGAAGAGATTTGAAGACAAGACAGAGAAATTGAAATTTAAGTTGTGAGTGAAAAGGAAGCCAGCCAATGTAGGAGAGAGAGGAAGAGATGGAATCACGGGAGGTAAGGAGACAAAGGGTGCGTACAGCAGAGAGGTAGATAGATTTAAGAGGGGCAAGGTGAGAATTAGGGAGTCCAAAGAGTAAGGAAGACCAGTAGAAGAGGCGGGAGAAGATAAGGGAGGAGATTAAGAGTTTAGTAGCGTGAAAAGTGAGAGAGGGGCGGATTTTGCGAATATTGAAGAGGTGGAAGCGGCAGGAGCGAGAAATGAGGGAGATGTGTTGGGAGAAGGAGAGAGAGGAGTCGAAGAGAACGCCTAGGTTGCGAGCCTGAGAAGAGATAGGGAGATTGGAGGGAGGGAAGTGAATGAAAGGGGGAGGAGAGGGAGGGGGAAGAGAGTTAGAGGGAAAAAATAAGACTTCTGTTTTGTCGGTGTTAAGAGAGAGAAATCGGGAAGACATCCAGTTCTTGATGGCAGTGAGGCAGGAAGAGAGCTGTAGGTGGAGGTCAGTTGAGAAGGAGTAGAAGGAGAGGAAGAGTTGAGTGTCATCGGCATAGAAGTGGTGAGAGATGCCAAACAAGGAGATAACAGGGGCAATGAGGGAGGTGTATAGAGAGAAGAGAAAAAGGCCAAGAACAGAGCCTTGGGGTACGCCATAATCAAGAGGATAGTTAGGAGAGGACCGACCACCCCAGGAGACTGTAAAGGAGCGGGAGGAGAGGTAAGAGGATAACCAGTTGAGCACGGAGCCTTTGAAGCCAAAGGAGGAGAGAGTGCAAAGTAGGAGGGGGTGATCAACAGTGTCAAAGGCTGCAGAGAGATCAAGGAGAATAAGGATAGAGGATTGTTTAGCATGACAGGCAGTAAGAAAGGAGTTCAGAATAGAGGTGAGAGCAGTTTCAGTGGAGTGTTTAGGACGAAAGCCTGATTGGGAGGGTGGTAGGATAGAGAAATTAGTGGTGAAGGATGAAAGTTGAGAGTATGCAAGGCGTTCGAGAAGCTTGGAAAGGAAAGGGAGAAGAGAGATAGGTCTGAAATTCGAGGTGAGGCATGGGTCAGCAGAAGGTTTCTTTAGTATGGGGATGACCGTGGCATGTTTAAAGGCTGAGGGAAAGGTAGCGGAGGAGAGACAAATGTTGAAGAAGGAAGTGAGGTAGGGGATAAGAAGAGGGTAAATCTTAGGGATGAGAAGGGAAGGGAGAGGGTCAGTAGGGGCAGACGTGGGATGGGCTTTGGATTGGAGGGTGGAGACTTCAGAGGGGGAGACAGGTGAGAAGGAGGACATACAGGAAGGGGGAGGGGGCGAAGAAGAAGGGAAGTCAGAGGTGGAGGTGAGAATTTTTTGCAGAAGGGAGACAATCTTAGAAGAGAAGAAGTTAGCAAAGTCAGAAGGAGAGAGTGAGGGATTAGAGGAGGGATCAGGAGTGGGGGGAGAGAGGAGTCGAGAGAGAGTTTGGAAGATGCGGCGAGGGTGAGTGCTTGAGATTGGAGTAGGTTAGAGAAATTAGAGGATTTAGCAGAGGCCAGACAGGAGTCGTAGATGGAGTGATAAGAGAAGTAAGAGGTTTGGTTAGATAGCGAGGGGGTTTTGAGCCAGAGTCTCTCGAGATGTCTGAGAAGGCGTCTCATAGAGAGGAGGTGAGGGGTGAGCCAAGGTTGAGAGGGATTCCGGGTTGGGCGGAAGGACGAAAAAGGATAGAAATAATCAAGGGAGGATGAAATAGCAGATGAAAGGGAGGAAAGAGCATCATTCGCTGATAATAAGGAGTACTTATGGATAGATGGGAGAAGAGAAGTGCAGGTGTTGGCGAAGAGAGATGGGTCAAAGTTGCGGAGCTTGCGTCGTGAGTAGACTGGAGCGGAAGGGTAAGGTGAGGAGGAGTGAGGGAGAGGAGAAAGGGAAAATGAGAGTAGTGCATGGTCAGAGAGATAGACAGGAAGGGTAGAGACAGGTGAAGAAGGGTAGGAAGAATTAAAGATGAGGTCAAGGGTGGAGCAGGAGGAGTGTGTGGGGGAGGAGGGGAGAGGGGAAAGGAGGTAGGAATCAAGGATAGAGAGGAGGGGAGAGGATTGAGGGGGGTAGGGCGATGAAGATTAAAGTCGCCAAGTACTGACAGAGGAGAGGAGGAGGGAGAAATTAGCGAGAGGAGGTGATCCAGGTCTTCATAGAAGGAAGAAAGTGGGCCTGGGAGTCGATAGATGATCAGGAGAGAAATATGGTGGGGAGAGGAAAAGGATTTGTAAAGGAATTCAAAGGAAGGGAAGGAAGGGAGGGCCGGAGAGTTGGGGGAGGAGATAAACTTAGGGTGGTAGAGGAGGCCAACACCTCCACCACAGCCGGTAGCACGAGAGGTATGAGAGAAGGAGGAGGAGGAGGTGGTTAAGGAAGCTGGGACAGAAGTGTTATGGGGGGATCCAAGTTTCAGTTAAGCATAGAAAGTGGAGGTTGAGGCGAAATAATAAGTCAAGAGTTGCTGCGGTTTTATTGCAGATGGATCTGGCGTTCCAGAGTGCTAGGTTCATGTGACTGGAATGGTGGGCGGGAGGGGGGGTAAAGAAGATTAGGGCGGTGAGTGAGAGAAGGTGAGGTTCGGGAGGGGTAATGGGGGGATAGGGGAGAGGACGGGGCATAAGGAGGAGGGAAAAGGAGAAAAGGAGGGAGAAGAGAAAGTGAGAGTGGAGGAAGTAGGGGGGAGGGGAGAAAGGAGGGCGAGGAGAAGATTTGGAGTATTGCATAACAGGGGCTCAAAAATAAGGCAAGTCAGGAGGGCCGTAGCAGTAGGTACTAGTGAAGGCGAGGATAGGAAGCAGTGTGGAAGTATCGAGATGGACCAGAACCGGGGACTGGGTAGAGGAATCAGGGGCAGTGTAGGGGCCACAGAGGAGGGACTAGGGTAGTAAATGGGGGGAGTGGACAGGATTTACTTAGACGGCTCAGACCAGTTGTGTTTGAAAATGTTTGTCCAAATAATCCTGACAGCACTTACAGTGTCTCAGGTATAAGGCAAGAATTGGACTACTGTGCAGGAATGGTAACATTTACCATAAACACACAAGAAGATCATCAAGAATTCCTAATGTACTTACTACAAGTACTGGAACCAGAAATATCTCTATACATGAAATCTTCCAGATTTAATACACTTGGAGACATATGCATCCATACCAAATTGTGAATCCATTCCATTTCACCAGCTTCCGCAGAATGCAAATCAAGGCATATTATGCCTTTTTTGTAATTTAGACAATCGTTCCAGCATACAAATAAACTCACTTAGCCAATATGTCGTACTAATGCTTTAAGGTACAATACAGATGATACCAACAATAACTGTAAGTTCACTAGTTTTACTCACAGCAGAGTATCTCTTGGCAAGAAAATCTTCACAATAGGAATAATATACCACACTGGTGCCACAACTACTTCAGGCCACTATACTGCATATGTCAACAAAAGAAGTGGTTGGTTTGAATTTAACAATGCCTCCATTACTCCAAAACATAAGCTACAAGCAAATCCAACAAATGCCTACTTAATATTCCTTCAACACAAATGTACTCACTAAACTGTAGCACAATAAACAGTTAGGATAGGATACACCAACAGGTATCTATCAACCTCCATAATACAACAATAGTCCTTTTAATAGTCAGGATAGTTAAAATACACCAACAGAGATCTTACTTCAAAAATACCCTTCATTGCAATACACTTCAAATACGCCATCCCAGATCTTGTTACTACAAAACCTCTTTTAAAGTCTAATAATGTTAGAATATGCCAACAGGTATTTAACTACGTTAAGCCTTCCCTTCATTACAACACATTTCAAACAAACATACTATCCCACTTACACTCACATTATTGTAATAGTTTTTTATTATCCTGTATGGATTTTATTTTCCCAATGACCCAATGATTATTTGATGTCAGTACAACAACAGTTTAGCACACACTGATGTTGCTCCAAACATAGTACAGAGAATGTACTGTTTATGAGGGTCAAAGAAAGTAAATGTATATGTAAAAGTGTATGCAATTAACGCTTTTAAATTATCCTGCTTAACATATTATACTGTTTCTTTCACAGAAAAAGAACCAGAGATTCCAGGTTTATTACTGTATGCAACTAAGTAACCATACCAAGTATAAACAAATACATATTCCATAAACACTATCCTCAATTGTACTACAATGATAAATGCCATACACACTATAATTATATCATCCTACCATGTTACAAATACTGTATATTCCCACAACATCACTTATAATTACTTATACACATTGTTGGGTGTCCTGACCCATGTTTGACCTATCATGCTGCAACATTTGGTGCTGTGGGCTTAGAAAATCCAAGATGGCCAAAAAGCCCACATGTGCGCCAGAATCCAGGAGAACCACGCAGTTTGTGCGTACACCAAAATGGCTGCCTAACTTTCCACCCACCAGTGCGAGCATGATGGGCCAGGGTGCCATGAGTGGAATGGGTGCCAAAGGTAAAACAGCAGCGCCTGTTAGCTCAAAAACGCTTTAAAATTACCTTTGGTTTCTCTGAATGCTAGCTCAAAATGCCTATTTTCAAACATTGCAACACATCCAAAAATCTCACTGAACACCAGCGGACATCTGGCAGAATGGAGTATGTGTGCATACAAAATCTGGGAAGATGAAGAGCCCAAAACAATGTTCATAACAAAACTGGCTGAGCTATGCATGTCAGCAGCCTAACTGAAACTGGATTAAAACCACCAAAATCGAAATGTTTAAATTAACTGAGTGACCTACTTTTGAGTGTCACATAGTTTGTAACTGTTAAAATGTCATAGTTTTGAACTTAGAATCAGCATTCTAGCTGCATATGTAAACATTGTATTGACTTAAACTGGGGAACAAAAAGTGACATTTTAGCTGAAACCTGGCTTAAGGAAACTGGAATTCTGCCAGACAGCTACCCCCGACAGGAGTGGGGGCTTGCCCAACAAATGCATTCCCAGGCCTGGCTGCATTCTGTTGCCCCTGCCAAAAGGAGGTCACACACTCTCTGATTGAATTACCAGGGGACTGCAAGAAACTAAACAAAGGGCCCAGGCAGATGGTTTATTGGGGGGGTCGTAAATGGCTTCCTTTTGAACAAAGCCCTTCCTTGACTCAGGCAGATGTTATATTGGGGGCGTCGTAAAAGTGGCTTCCTCTTGGCAGAAACGGGGAGGGGCAGCCCCCTCTGAGGACAGGCTGAGCTTAAAGAAAGTGGGCAAACTGGTTTCTCAACCATGTGACCTGGGAAGACACACCCCTGTTGGCCAGAATATGATTTTAAGAAAGATGTATAACTCATGGTGCGGACTTGTCAAAATTATCTAAATGATACCATAATTCTTGTGATTTTTCTGCCCACATTTTAAGAGGTTTTAGGACCCGGTGGTATGATCTGGGGGTTTACGAGCGGAAAAGAGGTTGTTACTCTAAACGTATGCAGGTTAAAAATCTGACACTTCCTTATCTAAATGCCCACATGCCTTGCGCACAATTGTATAAATTTGGAGAAAAATCTGATATGGGGAAAGCTACTAAAAAGCGCAAAATGTTGCCATTTCTGAATGCAAGCTCCCAGGAAGATCAGAGGCGGACAAGCATGGACCATAAGGAATATATAATGTGCACATGTAATTTCAACAAATTGTATATCTGGGAAGGATGTATTTGAATCAAATATAGATTTGTGGGCAAACTGACCAGGGGAGGATCCTCTGACCCATAAAACCTACAGCATCACTCTGACTCACATTTCCTTCCCCCAATCAAGGAAGAGAGAAAAGCTTGACCAATGATCAGTTGAGAGAGGGGCTGGCTTAGTGATGCTGCACACACACCCACTTTCAAAAGACATAAAAAGAGCCACTGGAAGCTAGAGAGGACATTCAAATCCAGTTGCTGCTGAGCGTTTTGCCAGACCACACAACATCCAGAAGATACCAGTTCCAGACTGACTCCAGCTACATATTCCAGAACCTAGAACTTATACTTTAGAACCTAAATCAGAGGCCTAAAACCACAAGCTGAGTTTTCTCTGCAGCAGGCTTCAAATCATTGCAAGCTACTCACAGCCGGGCGAGCTGCTTGAATCCCTTGCCAAGAACTTTTGCCAGGACCAGTGCAGAGATCCAGGAGCCGTGCAGAGACCGCTGTATCCGGACAGACCAGACCAGAGATCCAGAGTGACCCAGACCGCTGTGAGCAGAACCAGAGAGCTGACCCAGATCACTGTGAAGTGCCGAGACCAGAACCGGAGTCCAGTCCAAAACCTGACCAGATCTGTGGCGAGGCCTATTACAAATTTATATTGTGAGTACCTAGCAGAACTGTGCAGAACCAATCTCTTAGTTAAAATAATCTAATCCAAACTATTTTAACCTAAGTAGAACAGCCTCCTAGAAATCGTGTCATCTGTCATTTGTAACGCTGCACAACTGTCACCTGTCAATTCCGAAGCTGCAACCTGTCACCTGTCATTTTGAGTTTACTTTAAATCTGAAAAACGACCTTTATTTAATCGTCCGTATCTCTGGAACCGTTTGGGATAGGAACGAAATTTAACTTTCCTCTGAAAGCTTAGAACCTCAGCTTTCCAACGAACCTAGAACCGACTTGCTTATACTTTTGCCATAATCACAATTCACGCACTCGCGAATTTTACCGCGATTTGCGATTTGGTTAAAAATCCAGCCACGTGTAACCTTCAGCAGTCATTTCTTTCCTTGCTAAAAATTCGTTTGCCTCTTAATCACCATCTCTGAATCATTGCTAAAGTGAGCCTGAACTCATCCCAAGTATCTCTCACTCACCCTGAACCTCCAAAAGGGAATTAAAAGCATTTTCAGCATATTTCTCACTTCATTGCCACCACATTCAAAGCACTTAGGCCTGTGTTTTAAAACTCATACCGGTTTTCTCTAAGCTTGCTGGGGGGAACTGAATTTCGTATTGTATTTGATTGCATTCCTGAAAACTGTGTGCTCCTCTTTCCATCTACTTCCATGTCTTACATTGCATAGGGGAGGGGGGTGAATTGCCAGAGAAAAAGTCATTATATTATCTTTTGCTAAAATCATCTCAAGTATTTCTGTACTGCATTTATTCCTCATTGCTTTTCCCTTGAAATCATAAAAGTATTTTTGCTACTTGATCCATCCTATACTAACTCCTCATTGATTATAAAGAAGTGTGCTAGTGTCAGATTACCCATTGTTGATTAACATTATATTTATAAGGGCGATATCGATTATTAATTTATTATAAAAGCGTGGTATCTATATTTTGTTTTATTTCTCAAATAAACCTTTCAAACTTGCAAAACAGAACTACTTCTTGGCTCAGTGGGGTCAGGGGGATTCTAAGAGAGGGGTGTTATATAGGGGTAGTCATCCAGAACTCATGAACTGGACATAAAGATATATCAATAAGGGTTTCCATTCAGTATCCCAGACTAGGCATTGACTTAGCTGTAGTGTTGAATTGAATCTTCTTATAAATTGGGGGCTCGTAGCCGGGGATTCCGGATTAGAGCTATCACTTGTGCAGATTAATACAGTGTGCTAACTGACAAGATACATACATCCGGTCGGATCACCACGCTGTGTTACGCTGTAAAGCACTCCTCAAAGGAACGCTCTAAGGAAACGGTCTGTTTTGCAAAAATAAAATACAAACTTCTGTAAGTCAGGAAGGAACTCAAATTCCAGAATGACGACCTTGGTAGACATCAAAATAGCCAGAAAGCACTTCTTACATAAGCTATTTGTGAGAGGTCAGTGGACTCATCAGGACCAAACGGTCTGGTTTCAGGCAATCGCGCAACAGGTCACTGAAACAGGGTCAGATATATGGGGAGATCAGGGTCTCCTACATGTGGCCCTGAGTGAACTATATATGGCCCCTAAAGCCAAAGATGAACATAATAAGATTTCCAGGGTAGCGGCATATTTATATTTACATGTGGGAGCCATGCAGGACAAATGTGCTGAAGGCCAAGATCTGGCGAGTAGGCAACTGCTGGCATTACAGAAGGCCCAATCTGATCTGGACTCTTCTGAGCAGAGGCTGCACAGAAGCCAGGAGTCCGAAAATGAGAGTAGACAGTACATCATTAAAATAAAGAAGGATATGGATATCCTGCAACAGGAAAAGGCTGACCAGGATACCAGAATTCTGGCTTTACAGAAGGAGCACCAAGACAGTTTGGACTCCTTACTGCAGTGCCAGAAAAAGCTGGAGCAACAGATCAATTTCAACAGGGCATGCACAGAGCAGGTAGCCATCCTGCAAATCCAACTAGACAGAGAAAAAGAGGAGAGCAATACATTGATTCTGAAAGACCTGGATACCTAGGCAGAGTTTGATGAAGAACACCAGAAAGCTGGTGCCTTCCAAAGGCAAAGGGACGACCTGGCGGCACAGATGCAGACTCTTAGTCAGGAAAGGGTTACCTTAGGCCAGGAAGTCTGCCACTTAAAAAGGAAAATGGAAGAAAATCACCTGGCCCTCCAGGGACTGGGTGACCTCCAAAAAGAACACCAGAACTTGTTAGACCACACCAGGAGGGTGGAGGATGCTCTGGCAAGAAAGGAGTAGGCCAATAGGGACACAGCTCAGGAGGTAACCCTTCTGCAGCAGAGACTGGCCCAGTACTTCAGGACCAATCAGGAGGCACAGAGAGAAAATGAGGCTCTCTGACAGCACAATGATAGGCTCCAGCAACAGGTAGCGATGCAGGAGAGACTGATAGAGTCTAGTAAGGCCTTAACTGAGGAACTGAAAGCGCAGGCTCTTGCATTGCAACAGGGAGCAGGGGCGGATAGAGACCAGGTTCGCTGGGAGAGGGAGACTCCTGAGCATAACCTCAGGAGCCCTAGTACCAGAGGCCTTCATATCTCTCAGTCCCTGGACTCTGCCAACCCCATGTCCCCTGGCGCACATGAGCACCGGGCCACAGGGATGGCAGATTACTATCCAACCAGAAGTATGGGGCTCATAGGCCAGTACCTCCCAGGAATGGAGGGGCGGGCATCCGGGTATGGGCACCCAAGCACAGTGCAATTTAGTGGGGAACCCCAGGAGAGTAGGCCCATTAAGGGCATCCTGAAAACTTCTGCCCAGTTAGGTCAGTGGGGGGGGTACCCATCAAATCCTGGCAGCAAGGAGGAATCTGAAGACTCCTCTGAACGGCGCAGGACACAGGAGACCAGGTCCCCACATTCTGCCAGCCATTCCCAGGCTCGCAGAATCCGGGAAAACCTGGAAGATCAGACAGGAACCTCTGGGAGCGGTGCCTCTGAGTCAGAGGATGAATGGACCAGGGTTACCCGGACCAAAAAGGCCAATAAGGCAAAAAGGGCCTTGCTTAAGGACCCATTGAAGCAAATAAAGGCAATAAGGAGTGTTATCACGCCTTATCATAAGAACGCCAAGCATTCTGTTTGGGAGCACTTAGAGCTGTTTGAGCAAATGATGGAGACTTTTCATTTGAAGGACAGCCAAAGCTGTATTCAATATGTAAAGTGGACCTTCTCACCAGAGTACTCCAGTTTCTTTGCGGGGCTGGAGGACCAAAATCATTCAAGGTGCACAGAAATGCACAGAAATCCCCAAGAGGCTCGCAAGGCAGCCTACAATTTGCAATGTGGGGAGGATCAGGCCCCACAAGAGTTTGTGCAAGAATTAAAGCGTGCTTTTGCGCAGACCACCAGAAGGGTGCGCACAGACATCAAAGAGTTTGGCAATACATTTTTCCATGCTCTCCCTAAATATATAATGACCCAGCTCGTGAGAGATTTTCATGAGAAAAGATCTTTACACTGGGTCATTGAACAGGCTACCCAGGTCTATGAGGTGCAGAAGCCTATCGAAAATAAAAATAACGCGCCGTAAAACCCCAAAACCAACAGCACCCCTGCTGCTGCCAAGGTGGCAGAGGTAAAGGTTGCCCCCGTTTTAGATTTGGAGATGGGGGGCCTAAAAACCTGCCTGCACCAAATAATTCACAGCCCAGAAGGCCCTCGGGCCAGTCAAAGACAGGGAGTCGAGGAGGTAGTCCCACAAATGGGGTCCCCAGCTCCCCTGACTATGTAAGTCCCCGCTATAAGGGAAACTGACCAATCCTGGGTTATGTGTGGACTCCTCCAGCCCAAGGGGGGGATCCGGCCAAGCACCTAACACAGGGAACTTCCCTCCCAACTTCCCACAGGAGGGCAGAAATTCACCAAATCCTGGGCAGAACTTTTTCCCCAGGTATCCACCCAATTTCCAGCCCCAACATCATCCATCCTTCTTTCCCCAATTCCCTGAGCCCAGACAACCTAATCCGGGAGAGTGGAGGCCAAGGGTGGAGGGGTACCAAAATCTTCCAAACCAGGGGTACTACCAGAGAAGGGATATCTACCCTTCCCGGGATCAGCCCAGGGGAGAAAATAGAGCCCCGTATCAGCCTGAGCGGGTTTCACAACTTGAGCGCCAGGTCCAAAATATGGTACGAGATCTGGGTCACATACATAGGGCTCAACAGAACCCTCAGATGAGCATGCCACTGCAGAATGCCCCAAACTCGGGACCTGGTGCTCCAGATCAATAACGGGGGCAGCACCCCGATAACCCACCGGTTCCCAGGGAGGAGGCACAAGGGGAAGGGGGGTGTAAAGCCTTGGAGGAAGCTTCCTTCCCAACTTGTAAACAGCCCCTGGAAAACCAGGAACCGGAAACAAAATCTCCTGCCCCTGAAAGCCTGCCTACCAAGGAGCAGAGGGGGGGTAGGATAAACAAAGGACCCAAAGAGACCCACTTTGTGGAGGAGGAGGTACAGGTCTTCCAATTTGAGGGAGAGGGATTCTCAGAAGATCCTGGGAAAAGGATCTTCTCCTTCAGAGATGGGGGAACTCCTCCCAAAGAAAAATGGGTCCCAAGGGATTCCAATCCAGACTGGGGAGATATGGAGACTGAGCTACCGCCGCACATCATCTCATCCCAGAACCCACAATACCGAAATCCCCTGGTTCAAACCCATCCTGGTGACTGCCTCCAAAAAGGGGGGGGCGGCCCAGAACCGGAACCAGGGGAACCCACAATGGCTCTGATCTCCAGTTGCCAACTTTTTCTTTCAGATTCCCAAGACTCTCCACAGAATTCTGCCCAAATCTCTTTGCTAGCAATGTCCAAAACCAGAAAGTTAGCCCACCAGTTGTCCAAAAATGTGCATTATCTGTGCCCCCTTGAGGAGAAGGAGGGAAGATATTATGCCCCGGTACAAGTACAGGGGCAGGGTACAATTTCGGCACTGGTGGACACTGGATCCCAAGCTACCCTTCTGTCCAAAAGGGCCTTTGATGAACTAAATGCAGGAAGGGGGGAGAATTACCAAATTCCTCTCACCTCTCTTCCTGGACAACTGCAGAACTTTGACGGGAAGGAAATTCCTGTCGAGGGGACTGCAGATTTGGACATCAAAATTGGGCGACACAAGGTGAAACACCCGGTCATAGTAGTGACTCCAGAGGACACCCCTTGTTTAATAGGGAATGACCTCCTGAGAAGGTTGTCACCCTAATAGATTGTGTAAACAAGGTCCTCTGGACCCAGACTAGCCGACCAATAAAATTAAAACAGAGTGTCAACCATGTTAGTTTAAACGGCACCTGCCACATGGTTGAACAAAAATCTGACCAAGTAGAATTTCAGTTCCAGAACAACCAAACTCCAGACGTGACGGTAATAGCAGTAGGACAACAGACTGGTGATGGGGGGTCCTCTCTATTTCTGAAAATCAACCTTCCTTCCAGTTTAAGGTGGTATTCCACACTGGAAGGAAACACCCTGAAATTCTTTACTAATCCACAATCAGAAACTCCCACTCCTATAGTCCAGAAAGATGTGAAATCAGCTCAGAGCCTGGCTGATATTCAGCAAATTGGAGAGCAGTTGTTCATCCCTGTTCAGTTAAATGATGGGAAGGACTCTGTTCTCGCTCGAGTGTGTGTGAACAACGGTAAGAGCTTCATCAGCGAAGCCATGTTCCGCCAACTCCCAAAAGATCCAGCCATTCCCACATTCAAACTGATAGACAAATGGGAAATGGACCTGGAAGCACCTAATTCCAAACATTTCCTGCCAAGCAGGTGTATGCTCAAAATCTCCATTGGCAACAAGAGCATAGTCCATAATTTTTGGGTCGTGCGAGACGTCACTGCCGTCTTTAACTTAGGCAGTGACATTCTCAATCGCTTTGCCATTAGTTTGGACCTAATAAACTTCAAAGCTTGGTCTCGATTAGCGGATAATCCCATGGGCTTTGATGATTCAGAAAAAGCATTTAGGTCAGCTCAATTGCTACCTTACGCAGTTGAAATTCAGATTAAAGAGGAAGTCACCATCCCAGAAAGGACCCGACAATTCTCCCTGGAAGTGAAAGTTAAAAGAGGACAAAAATTGAAAAACCCTGATGCTTACATACATCTAAATGCTTCTCTCCAACAGCAAGGGTTAGGGGTAAACCCAACACCATTAGTCAACATAGAACATGGCACCATTCCAATAGAGGTGGATAACAGCGATTTAAAGAGTATTACCCTAGCCGCAGGCACCATTATTGGAATGGCGATTGATGACCGACATTTCTCCATTGATTTAGGAAATGAACTGTTAGGACCAATCCCCAAGGACTGTTTTGACAGTGACAGTGAGGACAATACAACACCAGACAGGATTTTCACCCGGCATGGGGGGAACTTCCTGGTGTACACTTCTTGCCCTTATTGGTAAGGAAGATGTGACTTGTGACTTCAGGAGGGATGAGGTGATTTTCCAGGTCCATGAGGGCTGCCTTCCCCACCTGAAGCCTCCAGTCCAAATCAGCACTCTGACCAGGGACTTCTACACCCAGCTGGAGGAGGCCGCTGAGATAGCCAAACCGGAAGTCTTTCCAGGCTTCAGGCAGATGGTGGAAGAGAGAGTCAACCTAGCTGATGCCTGTGTGACTCTGGAACAGAAGCAAAAGTTGAAACAAGTTTTCTTGGATTTCCAAGATCTCTTTGCGGTAGACTCATATGACTGTGGTCGCACCGACATCCACACAACAACAATTCCCACGGACCCTGGAATGACTCCAGTGTTTGTGAAGCAATATCGCTTGCCTCTCGCATCCATGGATTCCCTTACTGAAATAATTAAGAACCTTGAGTCCCGGGGAATAATACGTCCAGTACACAGCACCTTCAATAATCCGGTGCTGGGAATATTGAAGCCAAATGGCCAGTGGAGACTCTGCGCCGACCTTAGGAAGCTCAACAAACGGGTCCATACTTCTCGATGGCCTCTGCCCTACATTGACCAAGGGCTGGCCCAGATTCAGGGGTCACAGGTATTCACAGCAATAGACCTGACCAATGGATACTGGACCGTGCCTGTCAGTAGGGAGGACCAATACAAACTGGCTTTTACCTTTGGGGGCCAGCAGTACACATGGACCCGGACTCCCTTCGGATACCTCAACTCCGGCAATGAATTCAACATTTTCCTACATAAGGCCATGCCCGACCTGGGTGCGAGGGGTAACCTGGCTTATGTAGATGATGTCCTCATCAAAAGTTCATCTGTGGAGGAACACATAGCGGAGATCCGTTATGTTCTGACACAGTTGAAGGCCGCCGGAGCAAAACTTTCCTTTCAGAAAGCACAGTGGTGTAGAACCCGTGTTAATTTCTTGGGGCATGAGATTACTCCTCAGGGTCTCTGTCCCCAAGAAAAGAAAGTGGAAGCACTCCAGAAACTGAAAGACCCCACAACTCTGCGGGAACTAAGGAGCCTCCTTGGACTGACTAATTACAGCAGAAAGTTCATTGAAGGCTACGCAGAGATCACTAGACCCCTGATTCATCTCTTGAAGGGGGGGTCAAGTGGGAATGGGGTCCAGAACAATCCGAGGCAGTAAGACAACTCAAAAGAAGCCTCTCACAAGCGCCCTGCCTAGCTTACCCTGTCAGAAACAAGGAGTTCTTACTGGAGACAGGGTTCTCTAATACGTGCTTGACGGCAGTATTATACCAAAAGCATGACAAGGTAAATAAAGTAATCTCCTATGCAAGTAAAACTTTATCCTCTGTGGAGGAAACATTCAACGATTGTGAGAAGGCACTCCTGGCAACGGTGTGGGCATTGAAGAATTACCGCCCGTTTATCCATGGAGAACACATCATAGTGGAGACTCCACACCAGCCTCTGCAATATCTCCAAAGTGACAGAATCCGGCCCGGAAATGTGAGTAATTCCCGAATTACTTCCTGGATTCTGTCAATGCAAGGCTTTCCTGTGGAGGTCAGATATGGCCAAAACAAGAAGAGTCCCCTCGCGCAAGGTCTGGCTGTGCCGGAGAAAGCTGTCTCGAGGACGAAAGTCTAAAAAACAAGGACAACATGGAGGCATACCTTAATTCCCCACACAAAGTCTTTGAAGAAGACAAGTGTGATGGAATGCACACTGTCTATGTGGATGGATGCTCTTACCATGTTGACAACGACGGGGAGAAAGAACTGGTGGCTGGCGTAGGGAATGAATGGGTGAAGGAGTTCCCAGAACCCTCCGCTGGAAACAAAATTGGTCCCCGAAGTAGTCAGGTGGCAGAATTGATGGCTGTGCATCAGGCCATCCTCACTGCTGTCCAGCATCAACTCCACGAACTGGTCATAATCACAGATTCGGATTATGTACGGAACGGGTTCGTGGAGCACCTGGTCAACTGTAAAACCAGAGGCATGTTATGCGCTAATAACAAACCCCTGAAACATGGGAAGTTAATCCAAAACATTGATGATCTGGTCACCTCGAATGGGATGACCATCTACTGGAAGAAGATCAAGGGTCATTCCAAAGTAGAGGGACCAGACAAAACTGGAAATGACTTAGCTGATCAGCTGGCCAAAACCGGGGCCATCCAAGGGGATCTAATCGAAATAGAGTCCCTTTTGGGGGAAATCCAGGTCACCGCTATCACTAGGTCCCAGACAAGTGCTCACAATGATCTTTCAACTGCCCAATGGAGCAAGGAGACCCCTGATGCTGATTTGATTACAGCTCAGAAGGGGGATCCAATTATTGGTAAGTTTTACCAACACCTTGAGGACCCTGAGAACTTTCCCCTGACGGATACCGATTACATTGGGAAAGAGGACCTATGAGTGTTGATGAAATGTCCAAAAAATGTTCCAAATCCAAGACGGTTTGTTGGTAAGGAAGTCCCAAGCTGGCAATGATCAGTGGGTGGTTCCTACCTCATTCCGAAGCCTGATGCTAAGTCACGCCCATGATGCGGCCACCGCCGGTCATAGGGGGTTTCACACAACACTGGAAATCTTAAGAGAGGTTGCATACTGGCCACACATGGGCCAGGACCTCAACCAATATTTGAAGGGTTGTCTTGTGTGTGCACAATTTCAGCCAACATCCCTCACACACCGGGCACCTCTCCAAAAGAGGGGAATGACACTCCCATGTTCAGATTTGCAAATTGACTTTGTAGGCCCCGTGATTCGCTCTGCTAGGGGGAATAAGTACATGTTGACAGTGACATGCTTGTTTACCAAGTGGGTGGAATGTCTCCCAGCCCCAAATTGCAAGGCAGAAACTGCAGATGCCCTGATGATTAACCACATCTTTTCCCGTTTTGGTCTACGTCAAAGGATTGAGTCAGACAGAGGTAGCCACTTCACCAGTGAAGTAATGACGAAGATGTGGGAGATACTGGGGGTCAAAAGAAAGCTACATATTGCTTACCGGCCAGCTTCTTCTGGAGCAGTGGAGAGATATAACCGAACCATTGTGAACATCTTAAAAAAGTTTGTGGCAGATTCTGGGCCAAGTTGGGATATCTGATTACTTCTGGTCCTAATGGCCATCAGATCTACCCCTTCATCTGCAAACAAAATGTCGCCATTTGAGTTGATGACTGGACGCAAGATGGTGCTTCCCCAGCATTTACTCTACAGGACCCAAGAGCAAACGTTGATAAATGCCTCCACAACTCATGAGTATGTGGAGAATTTAAGGAAACACCTTCAGCATGCTTTTGCCTATGCTCAGCGGAATCTAGAAAGATTAGCCGAGTGCATGAAGACCCACTATGATTTAAAAACTACCCGAAAGGAATATAAGGTGGGTGATCGGGTCTATCTATACAATTTCCAAAGGAACCAGGCCAAACAGCGAAAATTCTTGCCTACATGGAATGGACCGTTTGAAATTATAGACAAGATCTCCCCTGTTGCCTATAAGATCTGCATCCCCAAAGGCGGTTTGGCAGAGGGGGACGACAAATGGGTACATATAAATCAGCTAAAGTGTTGCCATCCCAGGCACACTCTGCAGCAACTGGAGGAGTCCTCTGCAATACCAGAGGGGACCGCTCCGGATTAATTCAGTTCCAACCCTAAAATATCCTACATATAGCCTATCAAATTCTGTGTTTCTCAAGTTTATGTGTTCCTGTCGCTTAATTTAAAAAAATGTGCATGTTCATATCTGTTGAGTTCTAAAATATATATGCCACCCCACTATATCAATGGTGGGGGAGAAATGTCCATGAATAGGTATTGCCGCTTTTCCTTTGTCGTCCTAGGAGAAAGAAAACTTAGAGACTGGCCAAGGAGGACGATCCGGAGACCGGGAGCAGAGACCCAAGGGGCCCGGGGTACCGCCCAATATTCCCATCAGGACCGGCGAGGAGAACCGATCGATCAGTACCGGATGGAGGTAAAGATGCTGAACTGTGCCATTTGCAGAATTGGAAGAAGATTATGCAGACATACCAGTGCGTGGGTCAAAACCTTCTGTGCACCCGACTCCCCATCGACTCAAATTCAAAGTGCAGTCGCGTGGGGGGCCTTGTTGGGTGTCCTGACCCACGTTTGAGCTATCATGCTGCAACATTTGGTGCTGTGGGCTTAGAAAATCCAAGATGGCCAAAAAGCCCACATGTGCGCCAGAATCCAGGAGAACCACGCAGTTTGTGCGTACACCAAAATGGCTGCCTAACTTGCCACCCACCAGTGCGAGCATGATGGGCCAGGGTGCCATGAGTGGAATGGGTGCCAAAGGTAAAACAGCAGCGCCTGTTAGCTCAAACACGCTTGAAAAATTACCTTTGGTTTCTCTGAATGCTAGCTCAAAATGCCTATTTTCAAACATTGCAACACATCCAAAAATCTCACTGAACACCAGCGGATATCTGGCAGAATGAAGTATGTGTGCATACAAAATCTGGGAAGATGAAGAGCCCAAAACAATGTTCATAACAAAACTGGCTGAGCTATGCATTTCATCAGCCTAACTGAAACTGGATTAAAACCACCAAAATCGAAATGTTTAAATTAACTGAGTGACCTACTTTTGAGTGTCACATAGTTTGTAACTGTTAAAATGTCATAGTTTTGAACTTAGAATCAGCATTCTAGCTGCATATGTAAAAATTGTATTGACTTAAACTGGGGAACAAAAAGTGACATTTTAGCTGAAACCTGGCTTAAGGAAACTGGAATTCTGCCAGACAGCTACCCCCGACAGGAGTGGGGGCTTGCCCAACAAATGCATTCCCAGGCCTGGCTGCATTCTGTTGCCCCTGCCAAAAGGAGGTCACACACTCTCTGATTGAATTACCAGGGGACTGCAAGAAACTAAACAAAGGGCCCAGGCAGATGGTTTATTGGGGGGGTCGTAAATGGCTTCCTTTTGAACAAAGCCCTTCCTTGACTCAGGAAGATGTTATATTGGGGGCGTCGTAAAAGTGGCTTCCTCTTGGCAGAAACGGGGAGGGGCATCCCCCTCTGAGGACAGGCTGAGCTTAAAGAAAGTGGGCAAACTGGTTTCTCAACCATGTGACCTGGGAAGACACACCCCTGTTGGCCAGAATATGATTTTAAGAAAGATGTATAACTCATGGTGCGGACTTGTCAAAATTATCTAAATGATACCATAATTCTTGTAATTTTTCTGCCCACATTTTAAGAGGTTTTAGGACCTTGTGGTATGATCTGGGGGTTTACGAGCGGAAAAGAGGTTGTTACTCTAAAAGTATGCAGGTTAAAAATCTGACATTTCCTTATCTGAATGCCCACATGCCTTGCATACAATTGTATAAATTTGGAGAAAAATCCGATATGGGGAAAGCTACTAAAAAGCGCAAAATGTTGCCATTTCTGAATGCAAGCTCCCAGGACGATCAGAGGCGGGCAAGCATGGACCATAAGGAATATATAATGTGCACATGTAATTTCAACAAATTGTATATCTGGGAAGGATGTATTTGAATCAAATATAGATTTGTGGGCAAACTGACCAGGGGAGGATCCTCTGACCCATAAAACCTACAGCATCACTCTGACTCACATTTCCTTCCCCCAATCAAGGAAGAGAGAAAAGCTTGACCAATGATCAGTTGAGAGAGGGGCTGGCTTAGTGATGCTGCGCACACACCCACTTTCAAAAGACATAAAAAGAGCCACTGGAAGCTAGAGAGGACATTCAAATCCAGTTGCTGCGGAGCGTTTTGCCAGACCACACATCATCCAGAAGATACCAGTTCCAGACTGACTCCAGCTACATACTCCAGAACCTAGAACTTATACTTTAGAACCTAAATCAGAGCCCTAAAACCACAAGCTGAGTTCTCTGCAGCAGGCCTCAAATCATTGCAAGCTACTCACAGCCGGGCGAGCTGCTTGAATCCCTTGCCAAGAACTTTTGCCAGGACCAGTGCAGACATCCAGGAGCCGTGCAGAGACCGCTGTATCCGGACAGACCAGACCAGAGATCCAGAGTGACCCAGACCGCTGTGAGCAGAACCAGAGAGCTGACCCAGATCACTGTGAAGTGCCGAGACCAGAACCGGAGTCCAGTCCAAAACCTGACCAGATCCGTGGCAAGGCCTATTTCAAATTTATATTGTGAGTACCTAGCAGAACTGTGTAGAACCAATCTCTTAGTTAAAATAATCTAATCCAAACTATTTTAACCTAAGTAGAACAGCCTCCTAGAAATCGTGTCATCTGTCATTTGTAACGCTGCACAACTGTCACCTGTCAATTCCGAAGCTGCAAGCTGTCACCTGTCATTTTGAGTTTACTTTAAATCCGAAAAAACTACCTTTATTTAATCGTCCGTATCTCTGGAACCGTTTGGGATAGGAACGAATTTTACCGCGATTTGTGATTTGGTTAAAAATCCAGCCACGTGTAACCATCAGCAGTCATTTCTTTCCTTGCTAAAAATGTGTTTGCCTCTTAATCACCATCTCTGAATCATTGCTAAAGTGAGCCTGAACTCATCCCAAGTATCTCTCACTCACCCTGAACCTCCTGAAGGGAATTAAAAGCATTTTCAGCATATTTCTCACTTCATTGCCACCACATTCAAAGCACTTGGGCCTGTGTTTTAAAACTCATACTGGTTTTCTCTAAGCTTGCTGGAGGGGGAACTGAATTTCGTATTGTATTTGATTGCATTCCTGAGAACTGTGTGCTCCTCTTTCCATCTACTTCCATGTCTTACATTGCATAGGGGAGGGGGATGAATTGCCAGAGAAAAAGTGATTATATTATCTTTTGCTAAAATCATCTCAAGTATTTCTGTACTGCATTTATTCCTCATTGCTTTTCCCTTGAAATCATAAAAGTATTTTTGCTACTTGATCCATCCTATACAAACTCCTCATTGATTATAAAGAAGTGTGCTAGTGTCAGATTACCCATTGTTGATTAACATTATATTTAAAAGGGCGATATCGTTTATTAATTTATTGTAAAAGCGTGGTATCTATATTTTTTTTATTTCTCAAATAAACCTTTTAAACTTCTAAACAGAACTACTTCTTGGCTCAGTGGGGTTAGGGGGATTCTAAGAGAGGGGTGTTATATAGGGGTAGTCATCCAGAACTCATGAACTGGACATAAAGATATATCAATAAGGGTTTCCATTCAGTATCCCAGACTAGGCATTGACTTAGCTGTAGTGTTGAATTGAATCTTCTTACAACATATTACTATAGTGTGTGCCCCCAATAATCCGGCCACTGGCCACAACCACCGCAATAGAATTAAACCATATAACAAGTCTGTCCAATACACCTTCACATAACAAAACTCGCCCTGAATCCCGTACCATCCAAATGATGTCCACGGACACCAAAATTCGACGCGGATTCGGCAGCATGCGCCCACCCTTTTTTTATCTATAAAACATCTCCATTTCATCTTTATTCCACTCCCCCAAACTTTCCAGGCTCTCTTTCAGCCTTTAATTAAGAATCAATAGTGGCTTTGAGCACCAAAGTTATAATACCAGTGTGGTTGACGACCCCCGCTGGCAGCCCTTTCACCATGTGGCTCCTGGAATGAAAGGGCTGTCTGATAGGTGTTATCTCCCCTCCCTTAATGGCTAAAGGAGAGCTGGGGCATCCAGCCTCTCCTTTCATTCTTTAATGAGAGGAGCCAGCCCCCAGCAGGTAGAACTTTTAGTCAGAGAGCTGCACATTGTTAAAGGACTGCCTGCAGTTGTCTGCAATTCTAATTAGGAAACAGGAGTGACATTTCTCCTTTTCCTAATGCGCAACACCTCTTTGGCTAACGGCTGCCTGCTAGGGGTCGGTGTATCTGGGGCTAGTTGTGGGAGAGCCCTAGCCCACTTAAAGCCCTGGGGTGATTTAAAACGTAAGGAACATCTATGATAAAGCAGGCATGATGTGTGTTATTATTGGCTAGACTGACATTTTGGTACAGCCAGTCTAGCCATTTCTTACTTTGGCATGAAATCATTTTTACAGGGCATGTATGGTAAAGTAAGCATGGTATGTGTTATTAGGTGGTTTGATTGACATGTCTGGTCTACATTGTACAGCCAGTTTTTACGTGTTTCCTCATTGTGGCATTGCATTTTTAAAAGCAAAGCAGTAAGATAGCTCAGCAGGTTGAGTGCTCGCTGCTGCGATCTGTGTGATCTGCAGGTCGTCTAATCTTGGATTTAGCATGTAGCATGAAATATCATCGTGTTTCCCATATCTGGAGAATATCTTTCAAATTGTCTTAGGATACTGTGGGTCGTAGTCTCCTAATATTGTATTCCGATCTCCACACCTTATATCATGTTTGCATTTTATACTTATCAGGATGGTCTGTAAGCCAACATCCTTTTTTATTGGAATCCCGCATACATGTGGGACGCCAATAAATAAGGATGATGTCATAATGAAACATTATGAGATTTCACGCTACATGCTAAATCCAAGATTTGATGACTGGAATATATTAACAGCAACAGTGGGAACTATTGGATACTTAATACTATAACAACAGCTAAAGTGTCAGCCTTGAGAAAGACCACATTTCAAAACACGTGTTGGCTTCTGGTAGGTTTCTAAAAAGACAACATATCTATGTGCATTGAGGCTTTGTAGAAGTATGATGTTAGGCTGTTCAATACACAGGGAATTATTTTTCGTTTTATGTGTGTAAATGGATAAAAATGGTTGCTGATGTTGTATGAAGTTGTACAAGTGAAAGTACAATCTTGAGAGTTGAAGCCAACAAGCTGGGAGTTGTTAGCTGTTGTAAAACAATTATTTTTATGATACATGGTATTATTTGCGTAAAGGTGTAGATTGCCAGATTGCAGTTTAAGTTATTGCAATACATTTACAAGTGGGGTATAAGACTGTGTCATTTATTTTTGTCTCAACATAATTGACGTATGGTTAGCACAAAGTGCTAGTTGAAAAACACATACATATCCTTTAAGCCAATTGCTTCACTGGCTAAAGGAGGTGCATGGTAAATGTATAGGCTTGTACCAGCACTGAGAGGTTATCAGGGAGATTTAAATAAACAGTGGAAAATGAAAGAAACAAGAAAGAACAAAAAGTCGAATTACTTAAAGTCTGGAGTCAGGCATGGGTGGAAGCAATTCCTAACACAGGACTACGAGAATAAGAACTGCTTTGAAAATGCTGAAGTTCAATTAGAGGAAAGGACCTCCAAGCAAAGCACCATTCATATTCATGCTTGTGGTGCGCACTTGTGTTGCACACCTAGTCTTCGTAATGGAAGAGGTTTCCTCGCTACCTGCCCCAGGCTCCATGGTAGACGGTGCACTTATGTGTAATATACACTGTGAAGCCTGGGGATAGACACTCAGATTTCTTGCTCTCCCTTAGGCTATGGCATGGTGTTCCACAGGAGACTTCCTGCCATCTCCACATGTGTGTCAACTGGTTTCAGTGGTCGGTTTAGTGGTTGGTTTAGTTAGTGCCACCTTCTTCAGGACTGTCTTTGTGGTTATTTGCCAGGCATATCTGCTTATCTGCATATCTGCTTCTCAGATGTGGCTACAATTTCATTGGCCACTCATGCTGCGTATACAATATTAAATTATAACAGTGGAAAACTCTCACCTGGAACTGGTTTAAGGAGACATACCAGGTCACAGTTGTGACAAAGGTGCAAGATAACAGTTTTGGTGAAATGGCCGAATCGCACAGGTTGCTGCATTGTGGCCCACCTGCATTTGGCAGATTTCTGGTTTGTGTTGTAAATGAAACACAGATGGACGTAAGTCCATCTGTGTTTCGTTTGCAAGACAAACCAGAAATCTGCCAAATACGGGTGGTCCACATTACAGCAACCAAAACCGGTTTACACACATGTGGAGACAGCAGGAAGTCTCCTGCCCCATGGCACGTTATAGCCACAAGGAGACCAAGACATCTGAGTGTCTACCCCCTTGGCTTAGCCTTCGTAGCATGTTGCTTTTAGTATTTAAAGGTTCATTCACCCTCAGTAGTGGCCAATAAAGTGCATGTTCGCCTTAATACTGTTCAGGAATTCATTTCACCCCGTATTTTAACACTTCAAAGAAGCAAGGACTTATTTTTGCTTCACGCTGATTACCCTGCCCATACCACGAGTATTTACCAACACTATAGAGAATGGGCCATCTGTCAATTCAGCATCATCAAATGAGAGAAAAAAGAGTTGCAATACCAGTAATGTGTTTCCTTTTTATTCTCTCCACTATTAGACAGGCGGCACACCAGTGCGGGCTGGCCATAGGGTCCTAGATAGGCAGGGACAGATAGAACCTTCTCTGTCCTTCAATGATCTTGCCGCTCCTCTGTTTCATGACAGGCCCAGGCAACCAGTCCAATTGATAGACAATCTAGAAACAGTATTGCTTTCCACAAGTGGGACAGGAGATAATCAGCGATTTCCTTTCTTTTCTACCTCTTGAGACATCATAGATCACATGATCGCTCACAGGCATTATATATGCTTGGCTAAGGAAATAACATTTGGGTTCGCCTGCCCCCCCAACACCCCATTTTGTGTGTTACCAATTAGTGCTTGGGCATAACCCTTATTAATTCTTCCTAGGCAACCCACACCCCTCGGTTTTTTTCAGTTGTGACTGGGTGCTCTCCACACAAAGGTGTTTCGTAGAGAAGCGCTCAGCATTTGGTCCTGGGATCACAGATTTGAGCAGAAATTCCACGGGAGCTATCTGTTTAGTGAAAGCAACTCAATGTCAAGTTTATTCTTAAAGTGACTCCATGACAGTAAGAACAGCTTGGCCCAGTACTGGGCGTTCTCTTCTCCATGAGTTGCCTGCTGGTAGTTGTAGTGCAGAGTCACTTAAATTGGACGGAAGTACAACTATTGCAAAAAGAAAGCTAGGAGTTGAGTAGGATGTCCCTCATACCACGGAGTCACTTGACAACACTAGTTCCTCTAAAGGGGAGTTTTAACCCACACCACAAAATGTAATTCCCAAGAAAATGAAGTGTAACTGACTATTGTTGGAAAATCTACGTATGCTGAAACTGATTCACAAAAAAGGCCCACTTAAACCTAAACCTGTTGGAACCTATATTGAGTACCGTTCGCTGGAGCAATTTAGTATGTGTCAAATAGGAAAGACATTAATATTTTACAAAAAAAGTCCATACACGTATTTCCTCTCACTGAAAAATATTTTTACAACACACATTTCTCATAAGTTGACACATTTAGACACACTTTCTTTTACATTCGCCAGTCACATCCAACACTTACACCAGGTGCACACATAACATAGGTATTGTCACAAAGTTTCTAAGGCCACTTTGACATTTGTGAATTCATAAAAAGTTGCCCTTCTTTGGACGTGTGAAACTTCCTAATTCAGACACCGCCTTGACACTCCACTGCTGGCAACCACTTTTGCTGGTCTTGAAGCAAGCCAGTAAAAAAGACGAACATCTTTATTTTAATTCACTTGTAAGTATTCTTTGTAAATTCAGAGTTAGTTACTAATAAGTAAGTTGCTGTTTTTTCCAGGAAATCTTATTCTTAGTTCTGGAAAACGCTTCGTGAATCTGCCCCGTACGATGGTAGCCATGTACCTGAGAACCATACAAGCGGATTCCTCTGGCTTCCTGAATCAAGCGTTCTGTATCCGATCGTAGATTTTGCCGAACGTTTCTGTCTACGACAGGAGTGCAATTAATTGCCAGGTCTTTGGGAATCGAGCGCCGATTATTTTACTTTATTTTTTCTTTTTAAAGGTGGGTGCTGAAGTCCTCAAAGTTAACTTCCAGAAATTGAAATACATGTGTAAATTCCACTTCTGCTGCTTCGTAAGGAGTGCACTTTTAAAAATGATTGTAAGGGTACAAACGTGCATCTTTTAAATGAATAATGAAAAGAAAAATGTGCTTTCGAATGACTTCTGCCCATGTTTTTGTTTTTGCTGTTTTTTTTTTAAATTTTGAAATCTGTTAACAAAAGTAAAGAAAATCCTTCTTAAAGGACAATCTGGTTATCACTGACATGTTACCTCCTTGTCCTGACCCACCATAAGTTTTTATGGATAACTTGATTAAAGGCGAAATGATCATTCCCATGAAAAGTGAGACCTGAATCCTCGGAACCCAGCTCCCCCAGCAGAGGTGTTGCTAGGGGGGAGCGGGTGGGGAGGGATGACGGGGGGAGGTATAGCCCCTGACCTTTTGGCTGTAGCCCCAGATAGAAGCTCAGGGGCTACAGCCAAAAGGCTATCTAGCCCCGAGTGCTGACAGTCCAGGGATTAGAGTAGCGCCAGATCTTTTCCAGACCTAGCAACACCTCTGCCCCCCCCCCACCTCCCTATTGCCCTTTCCCCAGCTGAGAGGCAATGCAAACGATTCAATATTCTTGAGGGCGGATGTGCTCCCCCCCCCTCGTTCTCTGCTTTCAGATCACTCCGCAACGCGCATACATGCTCATTTCCTGATTTTCCTTTGGGCTCTAATCGTGGTTGCGCCCCCCTTTTGTGTGATCACATATACGCAGCGTTTGCCCGTTGGACCTTGGAGATATCGCCTGTTAACACGAGGTTGCTGGTGGTGGTTGCACTAACACCGAGTCCACCCAGCTTGATCTGAAAGCCTCTCCTTCATTTCTCATCCCCGCATCTGCTCGCCAGCTGCTGGCTGACAGGTCCCAAGGGCTTGCCCTCATTTGTCGAATTACAGGGCTTGTGTCTGCCAGCGTGAACGGTCTATTAGTCCTGCTCAAGTTGAGAATTGTCAGCTCGATGTCTTCCACATGCTTCTGTTTCATTTTGTCAGCGTTTTGCGAGGTCCACAAGGAACCGCTATGAAGAGCTCCTTCCGCTGTTTTCACAATGTTTCATTATTGGTATTCGAGACGATGTAATTTTTAAATGGAAGTGGCTAGCTTTCTGTTTTGAGAATCTTTCTATGGGCAATCAGCTCTATTACCCTGCGGGTCCATTGAGCATTTAATGAGCTCAGTCTTCACATATTACCATGGTGCCAATGATATGTTAGTCATGCAATAATTGGTCCCTTGTATTTATTGTCCAAAGCTGGTCATATTTCCCTATTGTTTGTAAAATTCATGGGCTGTCTAGCATTGCATTATGGGTAATAGTTGTTAATGTGTGCACTGCCCGTGGTTATATCAGTGAAGAATGTGGTGTTACTGAGGCCCAGACGGTTGGTAATCATCACTCAATTAGTCTTCGTGTGTGGTTTTCAGCATACATGAGTGCAATGGATGCAGAGCGCGTAGTGGTGTAAAGGCAATGCTGCAGACACGTGCCAGATCATCCGCTTGAAGAAGCAGGTGCTGTATGTTGCAAGCACAAGCTTCTCGTTGTGCTTGGTATCCAAGGAAGAGGTACATGGGTAGGGCTTTCCCATAAGAACACCACTGCCTTGCTTTGCAGCGGAAAGTGAAGGGAACTTGAGCACGAGCCTCTCGTGAGTTTGCTAAACTCACGTTTCATCCCACATCTGCTATCACTGAAGTGGTTTCTGCCACAGCATTTGGCATGCTAGACTTAAGTACATTGCTCCTTTCCCTTGATTTGGGCCCTTCGTGGTGTTTTTGGGAAAGCACTGCTGTAACTCCAGAAAAGGTTTGGATAAATGCAAGATTTAGTAAGAACATGTTACTACATATCCCAGGGCCTTGTGCTAAAATGTATGGTACAGCGTAGAAAGTGTACGTTGCAGAAACGGTGACAGATCTTTCCCGTTTGAGAATTGGGTAACAGAGACCAGTCTGTATGTACAGAAAGACAAATGTGCTACTTCTCACTACAAGGGGAAGTATGTATCCCCACCTCAAACCGATATGTAGGACTGGTGTGACCTGAAGTGCTTGTGAGACATGCACACTTCTTGTCTGTCCCACTCTTGCTCTCCTGTGGAGACCATGCGGCAGAAGCACACTCACAGCACTGAGGTCTGAACACTGGTCAATATAATCAAAGAGCTTGAGGAGCTGGGAAAGTATCACACTACCCGGGAACTCAGAAGGTTTAGCTGTTTGTGTACTTGTGTGCTGTCACCCCTTAGTTCAAGGCCAGGGCGGGGTCCCTATAGTGCACCAACATTATCCCTGGGCATGTCGGGAGTGGAGGAACAGGGGAAATACTTTGGGGTCCCAGCCCCTACTAAGCTGGACCCATTAAATACCCAAACTACAGTTGCGTGCCTAAGGCCTAAGGAATGCAGGGTAATTTAGGAAAGGAAACATAAGCTGTCTGCTTCTCCACCCCCTAAACAGCCAAATATCCCATGCCAGGGTGGATTCTGTGTCCGAAACGTAATTTCACCAAAAGGCCAGGTGTAGTGGAAGTAACATCATGTGATACTTGACCTCTGATGACATCACAGAAAGTGATGTCATTTGACCTACCCCCTAAGTGACATCACAGGAAGTGATGGCACACAATCTTTCACCCCTTGACAAAACATGAAGTGGCATCACATAGCATTGTTCCTCAGTAGACAAAAAAAATATGGTTACCACATCACCATAACATGATATACATTTCATACAAGAATGGATCACCACATCAGTGTTAATATCAGTGTGTATAGGCCCATATTACCAAATCACTGTGAATGTAAGTAGACGTCCAACACAATAACCTGGACTATTGTACATCACTCGGGCTAAACTGTAAACCGACAGAGCATTTAGAAAAGCACCGACATCCAGTGCCTGGCAAGTGTCTGCCCACAGACTGGAAACGGTAACTGACCAACACAAATCCAGCCAGAAGGCAATTAGAGGCTGTACCACTTCATGTTTTTACACTTGGACAATATGCGCAGGGATTTTCTTGTCAATAGTGCACTTTGAACCTCTGCACAGCAACCCACTCCCGCCAGTCCTCCAGACTCTGAATATCCCTGAGCCATTTTCACTACAGGCACACCCACCATCCAATACACGTCACTAAGGGCCCTCCGTCAACAGATTTAAATGTCTGTCCCCCACTCCCACCCTCCAACACCTTAGACCTTCAATGCCCTGCTCCAACACCTTTATCTTTACACAGTTCCACACTCCAGCAACTTAAGTCTCCAGCATTCTCCAACACCATCAACCTCAAGCAAACTGGCAACCTAAGTCTGCAGTACCCTCCTTCAACACCCCAACAGCGTGAGTCTCAATTACCCTCCTCAAACATCTTATATCTGTATTCAGTGCATTTAAACTCTCTTACAACACATTTTGTCTCAAACACTCTCTCACAACAGCTGTAAGTCACTAGTACAACATCCCAAGTTCCAGTACCAGCCTCCATAACATTGAGCCTCAAGCACACACCTCAAATCCAGAGCTTTGCTAGTGGTTATGAATGATTTTAATTGCATTTTGGTTCATAACAATCCTTTAGCAAACTCCATCCTTTAATATTTTCTTCTTAAAACTTCATATAACAAACCTTTAACAATTTCATCCTTAACATTTCCATCTTACAATTTTGTGTGTACGAACAATAAAAAAATCAATCTTTCCTTAAAACCTTAGTCCTTTACTCTTCCTAAAATACCATTTAAACATTTTACAGTAGCTAAACCAAACCTACATTTTCCTCACTTTATAAACCCATCCACCACTCTTCTGGTGGTAAAGTGCTAGTAGTTTCAAAATACGTTTTAAATTGCAGCAACCTTCCGTTAGTTAAACCAGTGCAATATAATAGTAAATGGTGTAAGCTGTCTGCTGCATCCTCCTTACAATAGTGGCATTGAAAATCCATCAATCCTGTTTGTTGTCTTACTGAGATGATCTCTTTTGTGGGAAGGAGATTCAAACAGGCTCTCATAAACTGCCTTCTGTAGTAGCTATTCAGGAACTTGGTCAGGTATTTTGTGACGAAAGTGATAAAACAGTTTATAATTATTTATGTCCGCGACAGTTGTAATCCAGTCGAGTTTCCATAATTGTTTTTTAACCCTATTTGGGTTTGTCTTCAGGTCCTCTTCCGAGACTTCTAATTCTCCCAATAGCTCACGACAAGAAAAAAAACAACTCCTCAAGGCACTCTCACAACCTTTCTCCACCTCTACTTTCAGTATCTCAAAGAGCAATGGAGTGGCTTTCCGAATACTTATTCTGAACGGTGATAATGTCTTCCATTTTACAAGAGCCTTTAAAGAAACGAGTCCCAACTCTTGTCTTCAAACCTGAATGGGTGTTGATCTCAGGACGCACAAAACCCATTTCCAGAACAGTCCTTCTAGGAATAACCACAGGTTCTGGGGTAGAAAAAGTTAAGATTAATATTGCGGTTTCCTTCAATTTGTAAAAGTCAAGAACTGGCAGCAGGAAAAACCGGCCAAATTTCCTGTTGATTATCTTCGCCTGATTAGCTAACATTAATGCTTTGCTTCGGATAGTTCTTTCGGTCGAGGCCTCTACTGCACTCGTATTTACAGAGACACCAAGGTATTTAAAGGATCTAACTTGGTCCACACTTGCAGACCCTAGTCGCCATACAAATCTGGATGTGGGTCTTTTCTTTGCTTTATCTAAGATCTTAGTCTTTTGGGTTATGTTATATTATTAGTTCTTGTAAAGCGCACAGTCACCCAAAAGGCATCATGGCGCTGGGAGAGAGGGAGGCAGCCTCATAATAATTAAAATATTAACGTTTTGACCTGTCTTCTGAACTCCAAATAATTAGGAGTTTTCTTTATGATAAGTGGAAGATTATTCCACAGAACTGCTGCAGCAATAGAGAAGGGCCGGCTGCCAACCCGGTCTCTGTTGTGCTTTTGAACAACCAATTGTTCGGAGGTGGCTGAGCGCAGATGACGAGTGGGGCAATAACGCATGAACTTAGCTTGAAGGTATTCTGCACCCTGACCATGAATGGCCGTTGTACAATGCACAAGGTCTTAAATTCAACCCTCTGAGCCACAGAGAGCCAATGCAGGTTCCGTAATGCGGGGGAGATGTGTGCTCCAAAAGGGGAGCCAGTGGCGATACTAGCACCATATTTTTCAACCGCTGCAACCATTTAATCAGGCCCTTAGGTTGGGCCAGGTACAGCGAGTTGCAATAATCTATATGTGATAAAACCATAGCGGCAACCATGGGAGGGTGTAGCGAGGCCGGGATCAGAGGTAATACTCTTCTCAAAATCTTCAACTGAAAATGACCAGCCTGACAGACCGCAGAGACTTATTGGTCCATAGACAAGGATGTGGATAAAACCACACCCAAGTTTTTCACTTTCTTAACTGGAGTCGGTAAGGGGCCCAGGGAGGAAGGCCAGAAAGAGGACACCCAGAGTGTAGGTTCAGGAGGATAGCCCACCACCATCACCTCAGTCTTGTCCCCATTCAGTTTGAGCCCATTGTGGTTCATCCAATCTTCAACCGCAGTCAGGCAGCCCCGCAGGCATGACGACACCTCAGCCTGATCCAGGTCTAATCTGATCAGTATCTGGGTGTCATCGGCATAGGAGTAACCTCTGACGTCGAAGGAGTGGATAAGACACACCGGGGCCCATATATAGATATTAAACAGAATAGGCGACATGGAGGAGCCTTGGTGCACTCCAAAACTGAGGTGACAAGGAGCAGAAAGAAAAGGAGGCATCAAGAGGGTCTGAGTACGATCCGCAAGGAACGAACTGAACCAGGCAAGTACCTGTCCAGATATGCTAAACTGGGAGAGAAAAGACAGCAAGATGGAGTGGTCGACATTGTCGAATGCCGCTGACAGATCTAACAAAATCAGGGCACCCACTCCACCTGCATCCACTAGTCTGGTCATATCATCCAGAAAGGCGAACAAGACATCCTCCATGCCACGACCAGGACGGAACCCGGACTGGACAGGGTCTCGGAAATTAGAAGATTCTAGAAAGGTAGATAGAAGGGGGGTCACCAGTGATTCCAAAAGTTTAGCCAAGTTTGGGTGTTTGTAATTAGGTCACCCTGACATACTCTTCCAGCTTGATTAGCTGGTGCTGAACCTCAACCTTAGTTTGGTCCATTAAAACAAGGTCGTCTGTGTACATAAACCAGCTGAGTGGTTTAACTCCAGGTTTTGGAGGGAAATGTTAGCCTTGCTTACTGTATTACCCATATCAGACAGGAAAAGGTTAAAAAGCGCTGGTGCCAGTGGGCATCCCTGCTTTAGGCCCCCAGAGGTGTGTATGACTCATGACAAAAGCCCCCCAATATTCAATCTTACTTTGAAGCTTGTATCGATATGGAGGGCTTTCAATAGCTCAAGTAAGGACCCTGGACATTTCCATTAAAACAACTTTTCCCACAACTGGAGTCTGCCCACCCGGTGAAATGCCTCCACTAGGTCCAAAAAGGCAATATAAGTCTTCGATTTGCCTTCCAAGGCCCTGCCTTTAAGTATGTTTACAGACATGATGTTCAACCTGGTTCCCACACCCTTCATGAACACCATTTGGAATACATTATTATGACCTTCCTTTGCGGACCATTCATTGAACTGGGTCAGAAGCAATGAACCAAAGACTTTGCCAATCACACCCAGCAGGGCAATAGGGTGATAGTTTTTTGGGTCGTCCCTATTGCCCCTTTTAAATATTGGCACTATGGTAGCCTGTTGCTATAAGTCAGGATTAGTTTTTGATTTCTCAATTTGGTCAAAGAGGATGTGAAGAAAACTGCCCGAAACCTCTGGTTCCTGTTTCAACATGGCGTTAGTTATTTTGTCTGGCCCTGGCACTCTGGAACTGCTAACCTTGTTCAGCTTCAACCTCTTTTCTTCTATAGTATGGGGGATCTGTCACTTCAGCAGTGGTCCCACTGTAGTTGTATTTTCCAGGCCGCTATTGTCTGAATACAAGTTTTGAAAGTGGTTTACCCAAACATGTTTGGGCACAGTGGGCCTCATTACGACCCAGGCGGTAAGTTACCGCCTGGGCCGTGACTTTACCACCATGGCGCAAACTATGTTTACGCCATGGTGGTTGGCGGATTTACCGCCCCATTCCAACCTTGGCGGGGCGGTAAATACCCATTTTCCCATTTTCCCTTCCCCATTCCCATTTTGCCCCATAGGGCATAATGGGAGTGGGGAAGGCGTTAATTACGCCACCGTAAATTACGGTGGCGT
The DNA here is from genome assembly GCF_040938575.1 of Ambystoma mexicanum. NCBI lineage: Eukaryota > Metazoa > Chordata > Amphibia > Caudata > Ambystomatidae > Ambystoma > Ambystoma mexicanum. The sequence goes on along the minus strand of NC_090934.1, from coordinate 648,788,130 downwards.
AATTAACATCAAGGTCCCTTAGCGCCATGGATTTTAACAAAAACCTCCATGGCGCTAAGGGACCTCGGAATCAGGCGGTAAGGGTCGGCGCTGTTTACGCCGCCGTAAAACCCTTACCGCCTGAGTTGTAATGAGGCCCAGTGTTTAGCTGTACCATGGAATGTGAAGTATTCAGGCTCTTTATTAACTTCCAAATTTCTCCTGTGTTTTTTTGGTCACTCGCTTTCAACATACTTTCTGCATTTATTTGAAGCATTGTGGCCTTTTGCCAATGCAGCCATGATTTATTTTTTTTATGATTGTGTTGGCGGCTATTTTTACATCACAGGATTTTGAGGTTTCTTTTGTGAGATGTGAGATAGAGGGGAAGCATATGTTGCAGGTCACAGTAATTGCAGGTTTTTTAAATTTTAAAATGTAAACAGCAGCAGCAGATTCATGACATCACCCTAGAAAAGGCCTATTTTATTATTTTCTTTTGTCCTTAATGTGTTGGTTGAGGCCAGTCTCCTCCAGCTTCAAACAGGAACTGAACCCATGTTGCACTGCATCCTCTTGTTCCCAAAGCAAGTGCGTTTCCCCTGAGCTAGCTCTCCAAATATATATTGTTTTGCTTGAGGAAGCAACAGATGGTTTAGTTCAAAGGCAGAGGGCAACTCTATGTAAACTAATGATCTCACTATATGTCTATCTACAGTGTGCCTGTGATGCAGGTCTGGCAGATCTGGGTTAGGTCCCACAGTGCCCAGGTAGGATTGGTGGCAGAAGCCACTGGGCCATACCCCTCTTATCACAGGCACAGTGGCTCGCACAATGTGCAAAGCAGACAATTAGAAACACTGATGAGATTTACGTTCATGCTGTGCTGTCACTGAGTACTGCAGGCTGCTCTTACACATTACCAGCCAGCTAGACCTAGCCCCCACACCCTGCCTGTTGCTACAGTACTGGGTATGAGCAGCACAGACAGCCCGCCTCTGAAGCCAACCATTCAGGCTTTCTTCACTAATGGACCGCCAACCTGTTAGTGATGTTGGCTTAATGGTTTTTCCTGCATCCCAGTTATTTCTCCAGATAACGTGTCTCTTTATCCAGTGGCCCCAGGGTCACAAGGACACGTTTAAGGGTAGCAGAGCGTGAGCCAGGGGTAGCATCTGCTACCCCAGGCAAACCCCAAATGACATCCCTGCTCTGCGTGGCTTATGGTATTGTTTAGTTCTTAGTCTGTTTAGTTCTTAGTCAAGGTCTATTACTTCCGTATTAGTAGAAATGAAGGACTGTGGAAGGGAGTGTAATGATCATGGTAATTGGACAGTGATGCTGATGAACCATCAGCCATGTCAGGTTCTCTGAAGTTATCTAGGAGTTAATAGAATGTTTTTCCATTCCGTACTTCTGATTGCTTTTGAGCACTGTAATAAAGGCAGGGAAGTACAAAGTCATAGAGACCATTCTAGGAATTCTATAAGGATCCTAAAAAGGAGAACACCTTGAAGCAGGGTTATTTATATAGGCCTCAAGACCAGCACAGATCTAGATGAGCGTTTGAGGGGTAGAAACTGTTGCCTCTCTCCAAGAAGAGTACGTAGGCACTCTAAGCCTGCCAAAGGAAGCAAACTGGCATTGTGCTTCTGCCACACCACAAGGCACATAGGCTGGGTTTCTAGTACAAATTGCCTGCTTATACCCACCTTCAACAAGAGATAGAAATACTGTTCTTTTTGGGGTTTGACCCTGCCAAGATTCTATTTTACTACACATCTGAGGGGGCAAGCAAAAACTGTAATTTAGAAATTCCATGGGCCTTTTGCACTCAGAGATTTCCTGTTTGGGGAAAAATAGAGATGCAACATGGGTTCTCTCTCCTCTGTAAACATATTTTTCCAGCAAAGTAAACTTATATTTGCTTGCCCAAGTCCTGTTGGAACTGTTGCTGGCATGTTCCAATGTTTTTCACGACTGATCAGGAAGCTTAACGAGATATAAGAACATGTCTTTCATTCCTGTGATTTTGGGAAGCACACAAAAACAAGTAGTTGTTTTTCCAAGCATGGCAAAAGACCTCTCAAACAAACTAGTTAGTTGTTCTCACTTTTTTTCCACAAATGGAACAATGTCAAAGGTATTTATAAAGGCAGATTTGTCTGTTTCTCTTCTAAAATTTGGAGGCACGTGACTAATTTTTAGGCAAATGTTTATGCATTGTTGTATATCTGCAGGAGACAGGAAAGAGATTGTTGGGACGATGTAGCCTTTTAACAGGTACTTGTCTATGGAAATGCAATGAAGATTCTGCCAATCCTATTCCATCAGGTAATTGGTAAATTTGGAGGCAATACAATTTTCAACATAATTTGCTACAGAATGTTGTGATGGAGCTGCGATACATATCAGAGCATACTACCACTCCAGCAGGGAACTAACAGGAAAAGAGCAGGCATATGTTAGTCCCCATTCCTGGAGAGATGCCAGCTTGCATCAATTATAAGTAGTGTGCATGAACCACATACAAAGTGTGCAATCCTTTCCACAGGGAATCCTTGCTTGTGTGCTTTTCAATCACAACTCAAGTAGTTTGCCAATCCCTGGCACAGGACACAAATCAAATACACAGCAGCCCAACACTGGTAGAATTCTCCTTGTATGTGAAGTCTGGGTGCGTAAAGCAGGGGGAGGTCTTCCTACGTACAGAGAACCAGCAATAAAAAAACTTCCTTGGACCAATTATACATACCACAGTCGACTTAAACTAGAGCAAGGGTGGGAGGTGGGGTCAGGCACATATTAAAGGGAGGGGCTTTGGCAGAAGGGATTGGGAATTTGCAAAAGGAGATACTTTGTTGATAGCTAGAGAGGGTGTCAGAGAGAGCTAGAAGATGGGGCACAAGGCCAGAGAAGGGACAACAGAGTCTGGCTTAAGAAACAGAGATGAGGCTGGAGGGGCGACTCAGAGTCTGGGAAGAAAAAGACCTAGGTTGTTGGGGAGACAAAGGCACAGGTTGCTGAGGAAGGAAGGAAAGGTACAGAGAATGGGGAGGAAGAGATTCAGGTTGTTGGAAAGAGGAAGACCCTGGTTATTTGCTAAACAAAGACCACAGAGGTTGGGGACAGAGAGACCCTGGTTGCTGGAGAGAGATAGAACCAAATTGTTGAACAGAGACCCATAGTGCTGGGAAGATGAAGACACAGGAGGCTGGGGAAAGAGGGACCCCAGAGACTCATACCTATTCCACTTAGAGGAGTGAAACACTCTATCCAGGATGTTTCTTTTATGTACACTATGTTTTTATCGAGTTCAAGAAGTGTATCAGTCCCTGAAAATCTGAGAGTCAAGTTGTAGACCATGCTCACAAACCCAGATATAATTTACTCGTGTGCCTGTGAAAACTGAAGGAGTTATTGCTGCCAGACTAATATACACTGCACAATTATACATTCTAGGGCATTCCATTTTAAATATACTTCCACAGAGTATTTTTGTGCATGTCCAACACCCATTTATTGTCATATCTTTTTAACAGAGTCCCCCCAAAATACTTTAAATTGCTGTCTGGGATTTAATAGTTTATTGGTACATTTATCTAAATGCAATGGGGTTATTATTCTCATTTTGGGGGTGTCTTTTAAAAACCCATTGCAAGTAGGTACATCAACAACGCAAGGCAACACCACTAGGAAATGCTTTCCTTTCAGGCTGTCCCCAGCTCTCAAAAACCTCTCAGACAATCTGGTTCTGTATTGTGAAAGGCTTCTGCATTCAGCTCCCTCTTGAAAAGGTATTATCAAAAAGGCTTCCATCAGCTATACCCAGTTGGATCCCCAATCTGATTTTCTCCTGTCAGACAGGCTCTCTTCATTTTCTGCTTTACCAACAACTCCTTTCACCTCCAATGTGTTTCATTTTTAATGCCCATTAAATGGCACTCATGCAGTATCATTTGACATAGCCATTTTGGGTTGGTCAGAGCCTGTGATTAGTTGCATTCACTTACTCACAACCACTAGAATCTTTGTTTGGCTCAATGTATTTAACATGTCATAAGGGCATGTATTTAGTTGAGGGTTAGCTATCTCCTCATGAATGATGATCAAATTGGACTTAAATGTCTTTCGCTTATAATTCCCTGTATAGACCTGTGCCATTAATGTGACTTATATATCCAGAATTGCAAGAACATTGTCAATTTAGAGACCTCTGTCATGTTTCTGTACCCACATTCATGGCAGTGTTATTAGAACATGCACAATTATTAATAATTCATACATTTAAATACACCCTTCTTTTATGCATGCGACTGGGGCCACTGTGCTGAATTATAAACTAGTCTCTGTTTTTCAATTTAATAAAGCATTACAAAATTAGTGCTGATCGTGTATTACATTATTTTTCACTTAAAATGCATTTCTTTTACAATTCTGCACATCACACGTTTTGCTGGTGTCTTCAAATGAATAGAAACATCTGATGAAACAGATATATTGTGGACAAAGCAATCACTTTACTAGGCTCCTTAATCGACAAAAACACATTTTACAAGAGGGCTTACGACTCTGCCAGGTCAAGGATCAGCATTTGTGCAGAGGGATGTTCCTCTGTAGTTGTCATTACTGGCTTAATAAGCATCAGAACATTTTGACCTTGCTCGCCTCTTAAAAATATGTGTCCTCCAAATTGAACTGAATCCAATATTTAGCCCTATTTTCTCAGTATTTTAAAACAAGTCCTTTGTCCTGGGTACACAAAGTTCAGCCTTTCATCTATTTTAATTGCTTAATCAATGATTAACAATGAGGTCTTTTTTACAGAAAGGTGACACTTGCATTCCTTGTCTCAAGGGGTCGAACTTTGCATACACACATGGTTTAGGTTTAACAGGAATTCAGAGTAAATTGATCATTTAGAGGTTACATGTAAAAAGGAAAAATACTCTTTATGTTATTTTTACTAGTAATGACAATGTAATAAAATATAGGACAGTAACACGTGTACTCAATCAATAAAACTTAGGATACACAGCCTGTGTATCATCTTGTTGCAGAATACTAAAATATAATGCACATCTACAGAAACTCTTTTGCATTAGTTTATTTAGTTTTTGAAAGGCACACTTCTGCCTGTTGTGTTCAACTTTAGCTAACATGATGTAAATATATAAAGTAAATTAAAATGCACCTTATTTAATTAAGCATATTGCATTTGTTTGAATAGTTTTCACACATTACATCAATATTTCCAAAGTTGATAGACCTGGAAGAACTTGGTAGGATATTTTGCTCTTCTATTGCTAGGATCACTGCATCTTCATTCAGTCAGAGGATGTTCTAGTCTTGTTATGTCATGTTATGGCACTATGATTAATACCACACACCACTGTTATTTGCATGGTCTCCATCCATCCAGGCAGCTTTCAAAGAGAGATGGGTTAGATAATTTAATGGAGAGAGAAGGAAAAAATAAGCTCGCTTTGCTGTTTTGTTGATGGGTGCAGATGGGAAGACTTTGGAGCTGTACTTGCAGTCCTGTTTCTACGGTGCCCGTGTTGAGAGCTTAAAGGCATTCATATCTAGTAGGGTGTCTTGTGTGCTTGTGGTTCTAAAATTCGTTGGTGTTCACTTTGGTGTATAAGTTGACTATGTATAGTTTGAGCATAGAAAGTGAGAATGTAATGCAGGAAAGTTAGTGGAGGATATGTTTGGCAATTTGGAGAATTAATTTGGTGTGGCCATGTTGATGTCTCAGAGGGGTTTCAGTTCTAGTCCCCTTCAGGTAAGGTGCTTTGGAGCTGATGTCCTGAGGGACTCTGGTGTGGGCAGAAATTTCTAGCAGTGGCTAGTATGTAGTGCCTCCCTCTGGATGAGAGTGGGGAGCAAAGAGAGCAGATGAAAACATAAGCAGCATGCAGCAGTGGATACATTTGGCTCTGTTGCCCGGAAGGGACTTGTGGGCGATTCACAGTGCTTTGAAAGGGATTCTTTTCTTGACTAGATACCAGTGGGGAGATAGTAGAGCTAATGTAATCCATTCTTTCCTGTTCAGACTAAGTAATATTCTTTGAAGCATTGAAGTTTCTTGGTAACATAATCCAGCATGTTGCGCTATTTGGTCTTGATAGACCAGCACTGTGACAGTGAGGGTCTTGAGTGGGAAGGTAAGAGCATTTCCTCCTTGATTGAGCATTGGTGGTAGAAGTACCATTCTAGTCTTCTATTTGTCAACATTCCTATATTATTGAAGACCTTTGAAGATTTCAGACAGGGAACCATCTGTGTAGGTAAAGGGATTGGTGCCTGTGTTGTGGCATTGGCTAAATAGACTAATGATTGCCAGCTTGTGTCAGTTTAGCTTTTGGTTGCTATTAATCATCCGTGTGTTTACCTGATGTGGGAAGTTGGTGGGGCGGTGTCTATTTCTTTTCTGGTTGCTGCGGTATAGCCATAATTCCTCCATTGGGAAGGAAATACTATATTTATGAGGGCTTAGGACAGGTATGGGCAACTTCAACAAGACCTATTTATTGACTTTGAGTGTTTTATTTATACGTTCCCGAGACTAGACCTAAGTTTAAGCTTTTACGGGTAATGTTTATTGCATTTTAAATTATAGATGTTATTATTATCCAAATAAAGTTCATTCATTTAATCGACTGCATAAGGATTAGAGTCAGAAAGGATCCTGAAAGAATTTAAAACTATGCATAGGGGTGCGACAATGATCGTTGTAGAGCTATATATATGTAAACCAGGTCCCTTGGGGGTGAACTCTCCAAATGTACCTTCCCTTCCCCACTTATCTCCATTGTTCTCTCTCTGTGTTTCTTTTTTGTACAGCACTCTCCCACTTGTGAGCTGGATTTGCTTTGTACATTCCATTCATTTCTGCAGAGGTAAATGCTTTCTTTTCAACTTCACAAAATAATCTTCATGCAAAATTACTGCTGAGTTTGAAGATTCTAAGGCTAGTTATCCAGACAAACCGCTGCCCTTTTTCATCCTCCAACTTCATCATTTGCAGTCTTGTTTCATGAAACAGAGCTCTCAGTTTGTGTTCTCTAAGTCCTGATGTTGTTAGCAAGTCATTTTGCGTGTGCAGTTTATAAATACAGAACGACTAGTGCAAGAATGCACTATGATGAGTGCCTAAAAACGAAGACTGGCCAATTAATTACGACCTTGTATATGGCATATTTAGACCCTGTCCAATGTGTTGTACTACATGCAATACAAAGGGCCTCATTACATGTTTGGAGGTGGGGTGGCCGGATTTACCTGCAGCTCACAACTGCTGGTAATTCCGGCACCGCACCACCAAAAATTCCATTAATACCGGCAATTGCCCCCATGGAGTCCTAAGAAATGGGGAATTACAGTACTTACCGGCACTTGGAATCTGCCGGTAATTCCGGCAGACCTAGTCCGAGTAACGGTAATACCGTCTGGTGGTATCCCGACGGATTTACCAGCAGGATACCACCAGACTTCTAAAGAGGCCCAAAGACTCACCTCATTAATGTCTTTGCCAAAGCCACATGCTATTAATGATTATTTGACAGTAATGCAGCTTGAGTTATACATAACTAGCATAACATTTGCAGCACCACAAAATAACTTTAACACTTGTTTGAGCATCAAACAAGCAAATATGAACCTGAATCAGTGGTTAGGAACAGGTCAGTACACAGCTTAACAAAGTCCAGAATGCAGGGTGGGCCCTGGGGCAACTATGGTGTGTATTGACCCCCATGCAACTCACTACCTATGCCACTGGCTGATCTGTGTGCCATTTGCATAGTATCAATTATCAATTGATGCCGTGCCTTTTGATGACTCTCATGTGTCGGACCATGGATATGTTGAAGTGCTGAGGTGCTAAGCTCGATCCTTGCAGTACTCCTCAGGCTATCGTGCTTGAGTTTTGTCTGTAGGGCGATAGCTAGGTTGTTTCTGTCCTGTCTGTAAGAAATGACCTAATTCGCTCTAGTGCAGTGTTGCACAGTCCTGCTACTTCCAAGGTTTTTATTAGGAATGTGTGGTTTCACAGAGAACACTGTGAGGAACACAGGACAATCTAGGCCGGTGTCAACTTAAATGTTCTATTTAGATACACAAGGAATAAAGTGAGTTTCGGAAAAGGTAAGCATAAGAGAAGATTCAGGACTGCCGGGGGTGACGAACAAGAACATTCAGTTCACCTTGCTTCAGTGGGAACACCTTTCTCAGACCTCCTGTCAGTTTGTAACAGTTTCAGGAAAATCCAAAACATGAATTCTTACAAAGTACCACTCAGTTGTCTTTTTCCAGTCCTGCTTGATTCTCCAGTCTACTACCCTGTTCTTTGTCTTCTCATCCTGAGTTTGGGGAAAAGCCATACGGATTCCTTGGAAAGGTCCAGGTGGCGGATGTAATGCTTTTGCTAAGGGCATGTGGTTACTGGTCTCTGAGGCAGTCTCAGGGAGCTCCCTACCTTCTGGATCACCCCCTGTTCTGAGATTGCGGATCTTAGGCACCCCTACCCAACCACACCTCAGATACAATCTTTAAACCCAGTGAGATTACACCATCTTGTAACTCCTCCCACCGGGTTTAGATGCAGCCCTGGATGGATCTGGTTCAGTGAAAACACATGATTGTCTCTTTCTTGAAGAGGTTCCGACCTCCTCAGGTATATTTCTCTCTCCTCTTCTGAAACTGATGTTGCATGCTTTTAGCGACTGCGTCCTTATTTCAGTATTCCCTCCTCTTCTTATGTGACTTGAGTTGACTTGACTTGACTTTACTTTTTGTAATGCACTGCATGCCCATCGGCCTCAGAGCACACAATGGGCCTCATTACAACTCAGGCGGAATGGGTTAACAGGGTCCGCTAATGGGTGCGGACCCGTTATTCCCATTCCACCTGATTACGAGGTTCCCCTAGCGGGACTCAGTAAGGACGCCTGGTAAAACCAGGTGTCCTTACCGGGTCCCACGAGGGGAAGATGGAGCTAACAACGGGCAGGTCGTAATCGGCCCATTGTTAGCTCCCTCTCCCATTCCCATTGAGCCCTATGGGGGATGGTGGGATAAGGGGAGGACTATCGTGTTTGAGGCGGTGAGAGAGACGTGGAGTAAGTATGTTGGTGGTAGGGAGTGTGGGGGGCGTTATGAGGGCAATCTTCCATGGGGTGCTGATCAATAGCTCTGTCAGGCGATTGGAGGGTAGGAATGCAGAGGCTTCGGGAGAAGGGATGTGAGACGGTGGGGGATCTCTCTGAAGGTGGGAAGCTACTTACCTGTAAGAAATGGTGCTTGAAGTTTGGCCTACCGCAGGGGCTTTTCCTAGCATATGGAGCAGTGGTCCCTAGGTTAGTGGAGATATGGGAGGGAATTCCAGAGGAACCGTAGCCGTGTCCGGTGCTCCGAGTTTTGCTAGACCAGATGGGTGTAGGGCGCATATTTCACGGATCTACAAAGCCCTGCGGGAGGGGGACAATGAGGGGGAGCTGAAGGTTAAGGAGAAGTGGGAGGCGGACATGGGACACCAAATATCGGGAAAGGAATGGGCATAGGTCTGTGGATTGGTCTGGAAGACATCAAGGAATGCCTGCTTTCAGCTGGTCCAATTTAATATTTTACATAGGACACACATGACCCTGGTGGTACTTCGGGCAATGAACAGGGAACTGTCCGATGAATGCCCTAGGTGTGGCATGGCACAGGCTGGGTTCTGGCATATGATATGGGAGTGTGGGATAATAGCTGAGTATTGGGACGAGGTTATTAAAGGTGTGAATGGGTTGCTGGGGACCAGGTGGGCATGGAGTCCGGAAATATGTATATGGGGTGAGCTCCCAGGGGGTAGAAGGCACAAAATACAGAACAAGATGGGCTGGTTCCTGTTGATACTGGCTAAACGCAGCATGGAAACAGCATGGAAATGCCCACGAGGTCCGGCGATAAATATGTGGCGGAGGGATGTCCGGAGATGGGGTATGGGGAAACTAATGATTTTACAGCAGGCAGACACTGAGATGGAACGGGAGGGTGTGTCGATTAATTGGACTCAACTGTTGAATGACCTGTCAAAGGCTAATGATTTACGGCCACCATGAAAAGTGCCTAAGTGGGGGTATGGGGTGGGGGGTACATGAACCAACGGATTGGCGGTGGACCCGCCCGATTCGCAGGGATAACATAGACGATGGAGGATTGCTTGCCGTGACCTATGGAAGGAATGGATGCCTGAAGGGCTAATCTGGACACTGAGGGGGAGGAGACTAGAGGGGGCTCGGTGGGGTTGTGAACTCGATGATATTATTAAAAGTTACTAAAAGTGTTGGGGGTCAGGGGAGTTGGGGAGAGGAGGGTGGAGGGGAGTGTGGGGGGGCTGTTGCTGGTTATTGGTTTGTTATTACAAAATACCAATAAAGAGTGTTTTAAAAAAAAAACAGACTCACATGGACCTTGGCTGCAGAGACTAACAAAGGAGACAGGACATCTCCAATAACCTTTCATATGTAACTGTGTCAACCTTCAGTTCCGACCCTCAATATCATTGACAGTGAGCTGTCATGTCTGGGACTACATATTTACAGTAGACTACCCTGGTAGGGGGACCCCATTTGTAATGTACGCAAATGTGGTTTGCAGGAGCTAGAGAATCTGGTCTTGCCGCAGCTTCAAGGGAGAACCATTAACCAGAGAGATTCTTTGATCAACAAGAGACAGAAAGATGGATGGGATTTAGCATCACAAGTGTTCACCTCTTTACCTTTTCTGTTGCAAAGCACTGTGGGTATGACCTCATGCTTACAGGAGATTGTTGATAGGGACCCCATGATTGGTTCATTAAGGTAGGCTTAGCCTACACCAATCACTGTGGCCCACTTGCCTTTAAAAGAGGTCTAAGCTCCTCTTTTGGCAGATCATCCGAAGACTTCACAAGCAGTAGCAAGAAGAACTCATCATTGGACCCTGGCTGAAGATACAGTCTGCTTTACATCTTCCACCAGTGAAGGAAGGCCAAGACCTCCAAAGAGGGAAACAAGATCCCTCCCCTAAACATCTCTCAGGGAACAGATGGAGATAAAGATCTCAGAGAACCCTCCGGCCACTCCAGAACTGGTACCCAGCTAGCACATAGCATGCCCTGCTAGGCTCTGCAGGTATCTTCCTAGGCATGAAGTGCAAGAAGGTCTCTGAACCTACAACCATGGACAAGGCTGCTGCTTGCAACAAACTCCTCAGCTTTGGGCCATCCGCCTTAAAGGACAACATAAGCCCATTCTGCCTCAACACATGTAAAACTGAGATCCTTCCCACTGGGACCCCTGCTCCCTCCTTCTTCCCTTCATTCTGGTCTTCCTCCTTGGGCTATCACCCTGCACCTTCAGAAGCCAGAAACCTTGGAGTCATTTTGACTCATATCTTTCCTTCCTCCCTCACACTAAGGACATTGCTAAGAAGATCAACTATCAGCTCTTCCTTCTCAAAATAATTCTATGTTTTCTCACTTTCCCTCAGAGGCTCAATGTGACTCAAGCCCTTGTTCTTTCTCGACTTGACTACTGTAACAGCCTCCTCCTGAATCTTCCTTCTTCCACTCTGCAACCCCTCCAGCTTATCCAGAATAGGGCAGAAAGACTTATCCTTGGCCTTAAGCCCAGGGACCGCATTTCTACTGCACTAAAAAGCCTTCACTACTGGCTCCTGGTTACTGCACGGATTAAATTCAAATCCCTCTGCATCATCCACAAGGATGTCTGGGCCTGAGGACCACACTATCTTCAACTTTATCTCACTACATACTCTCCCTCTAGACCACTTTGCTTCTCTGGCAGCAACTCTTTGTGTGTAAAGCGTTTTGCTAAACAGAGGCCAGGGGGTCACTCACTTTCCTCTGCGGGCTCCCTCCTTTCGAATAGTCTCCCCCTTCTCCCCTTCCTCCTGCACCTTGAGCAGGATCTTCTCGAATTCCAGATGCTCCTTGCTAATCCCATAGTTTCTGAATTGGTGTCCTTGGCCCTTATGCATCTTCAAGGCCTTGACTTCCCACAATAATTCTTCCCAGCTCCTGTCTTTACACAGCACTTTACATCTGCACACCCCCTGCTCTGGAGACCTGCACTTACACTCCCTTGGCTCAGGCTGTGTAGCACTCAACATTCTAGCACTTCGTCCATGGCTCACCCACTGGCTCAGACTCCCTAGCATGTACTCCCTCTTCTCTCCGCCTTTCTGCACTTGCATGCTCTGAATACTCACAAGGCATAGTAGGTTCACCACCTCCCTTTTCCCCTTCTGCTCTTAAATATTGTGTTGTAATGTTATAATGTATTTCCCACTCTCCCTCCCTCCCTGCCCTGTGGGTGCTTTGAAACAGTATATTCTTACTGTATAAGCGCCTAACAAGCTAACAATAAATAAATAAATAAATAAATAAATAAATTGAAGAAGCTGGGAGAAGTGCCTCAATGAGCATCTACCAAAGTCTGCCTTAAAAGACATTTTTCGAGTCAGTTGAGTTCCTCGAGCTGCAACCGATTGCAATAATGACCATTGTCAAGCTGCCGTCGCTTAAACACATCCGAGACATCTCGACCAGTGCTTCAGAACCGCCGACCAGCACTGAGACAATGATTCCTGACCCTGAGCAGCCATGTAGGCTAGCCTGCAGCTGTTTGTCCAGCTTTGCTTGCCGCCTATTACTCGCAGCTGACTCCCGCCTTGAACTCTGTCAAAGAAGCCTGTAAAGCGCCCTGAAGCTTACTCAACTTTGTTGAGCATCAACGACACCTACAGCGCTAGGTACATTGTGATTAAGTCACCCTGATCCTTACCAGAAAGCCCCTATACACAAATTAAGACCCATTGCTCCATTTGTGCTGAAGCCAAGTGACTTTAATCTGGTGTGGTTACTAACCATACTGACTACCCTCCTGTCAGTATTCCGAGTGCATCACTTTTCCTTCTTTGAAACTGTCTGTCCTATGCATTCCCTTACATGGTGGGTTGTATTTCGTAGTGTTGCTAGAACTGTCTGTTGTGATGTAAATAAAGTAGATATTTATGATACAACCTTGACTGGACAGTCCCTTTTATCATTGGGTAATAATTGTATTTTCTCTGTGTTGCAACTAACCAACGATCCATGACCTTTTGGAGATAAGCCTGCCATTCCATCCACGTTACCAAAATTGAACAAGGACGTTTCCAATTTGCTTGTTATTCCAACCTGTTCAGATCCCTTCTGGTGTATTAGAGGTGTGGGGCTGATTGAAGGTTTAGAAACCGATGTTCACCCCTGTATCACTGGTAACCCGGCAGTTGATTCGGCATACTATCCTTCCTGATAACTCCCCTTCTTGATGCAGTCTTCTCTCTCCAACCATCTTTGAGCACTTTCTAGAACCTCCTTCCACATACCATTTTCCTCTGATGATCTGACTCACCCATTCCCCAACAACTCTCCATACTCTGATGGTAATTATCTCTTGATCACACCTCCTCCCAAAACTCTCCTTCTATCTGATGATTTGCTTACTTCACTCCCCAACATCTCTCCTTCTGATGATAAAATGGTCTTTCTGTGGTGTGCTTCATACTCTTCCTCCAACCTTCAGCTTTATATCTCTGCCCTCCTATCAGTACAACTCTCTCTTGCTACTCTCCGCCAAACTCCTTCCTCCAACTTCTACTCAAACAACCCACACTTCCAAACTGACTTGGCTGCTTTTTATAGGCAGCCACCTCCCCACCTAGGTGGTGCCTAGGAGTATTCAGGACATTTCTGTATGAAGAGATTTGCCATTGTTTTCCGATTTAATTCGGTGTGCATGGACATGTGTTTTTTAAGGGGGCTGGCCTGACATTACACAAAAAGGCAATTGCATATCTAATTTCAGTGGGGCCCTTGTTCTTCCTCACTCTGGAAGCCTTGCTGCAATAGTCTGCGTGAGTCTGGATCTCACTGTTGTGTGGCTCAGAAATCTGCAATATCATCTGGTAAGTAGGGACAGTGCTTGCAGTATTCTAGTCCCTTCATTGTGGGGAATCTGTAAATTGGTAATCCCCACAACATGGGAAGACAGGGATTATTTTTGTCCGCCTTCAGGTATTCAGTGAGGATTACCTCTTAGAGGCTAACATGTGGGTTTGTAGCCGCAAGCTCCATGGGTAACACATGTGTGAATCAAAGTTGAGAGAGCAGCGCCAGTGACGAAGAACAAAGGGCATTTCCCCTCTTAATTGTGTCCCAGAGAGTTCAAGGAATACTCTGAGTCTCCGAGATGGCTGAAGAGTTTTATTTGAAGATTGTTCAATGCGCTAGCGATATCCCACTCTCTGTCATCTAGAAAGCCCCAATCCTCCCTAGCCCTGGTATCCCTAACCCCAAGGCTATTATATACAGAATATTGACCCCCCTACTCTCTGTGTTCTGATTTATAGTTATGGTGACGTCCTAAAGGCAGAATGCTGTATCTATCTATCCTTACTCAGGGACTCCCTAGACTGACCCTACACTACCTAGGGGTTAGTTACCTAAAAAGGGTTTGGGGACTGTGACTTTCAGAAACTTTTCCCAATTTGGTCGCTTTCATATCACAACAACATACTCCTTACCCTCTCACTTCCTGATGTCCTCCTCTTACTATTATCCTCCTTTCAACTCCACCCACCTACTCTTATTCTGCTTCCTATCTCTTCCTCTGTACCTCTGATGTCTTTAACTCCTTGTAAGTCTCACCTTAACCCTTCAATGTTACTACTGTCTCCTCAGCACTATTACAATCCCCTCCACACTGTTACTCCTTACTCAACAATACAGCTTCTGCCTCCAATTGACTATTCCATCCTCCACACTACTCCTCCCTCCTCCAAACTATTCCTTCCTCCTCCACATTTCTAACCCCTACTCCACACTACTACTCCTTCCTCTAAACTGCTACTCCCTCCTCCACACTACTAGTCTATCCTCCACACTATTCCTCCCACCACCACACTAATACTACTCCTCCACCCCACCTTCTAATCAAACACCCACTTTTCACTTACAAACACATTTCCCATTCACTCGCTACATTCCCTCTCCTAAACACACTTTCACATGCACACACACGATAAAGTACCTCTTGAACTCACTAAACAATGCCTTACCTGCTCCAAAAACATCTCCACACTCCACTCCACGTTCCTTCCCCCTGCTGATCTCATCAGAACAACCCACATCTTTCTGTATCCTGGGGTCTTGTTTAAAACCATCCCTGTCTTCTGGTTGGTCTGTTATCCCTGGCCAATCTGGTCCTGTCTTTCCCACCCCAGAGGTGTTCCATACAATAAAGCTTTCATATAGTGTTTTGATCCTTGTACCTTTTCACCGTGTAGGGCAGCCCAGGAGCAACAATGGTGGAGCAATGCTCAAGTTTGTGTTAGGGTACTTTGGCCTGGCTGCCCCTAAGGTAAGCTCAGTCCTGTTTATGTGGAATATGCTCCTTTGCCCCCCCTGCTGGTATAGGGGAGCTGCAAAACCTTCATGACTGTGCGGTCAGAGGCTGGCTTGCTCTCCCTCTCTGATAGTTTTATGCCTCTTTGGAGTGCTTCTCCAGGACCTGTTGTCCAAGGAATCTTGGCCAGCACTGTTTTGCCAGGCATGGGGTGATGCAAATCACATAAACAAATGGGCCGATGGAGGGGGATGGAAGTTGAGCTCTCTTAACTGCCACCATCCTCTCTGGGGTAAGACTAGCTCTGGATTCCCACCCCAAACTGAGAGAGTTTGCCATCACCTCTTGACAAGGTCAGAGCACAGACCTTTACACATTGTGCACTCTAAACTTAAGAAACGTTGAGAAAAGGGCGAGATATCTGCTATAATGCTGAGCGTTTTGGTATGGCTAAAATCATGCAAGAGCTCTCAGAGTTTAGTCCCCTGAAATTATTCCTTAGGGATTAGGCTTATCCTACTCTCCCAGTTGTGGTCCTTGGCACTTGAAGGGCTGGCATGGGGACTTCTATAACTTGCCCCAGTATTGGCCCCTTGAGTATGGAAGGTTGGTGGGTAAACATATATGTGACTATCCCTCTGGGGCAGCTGCCTATCTGCAGGAGCAGTGAGGTGGTGACTATCCCAGTAACTAATCATTGAGGGTCTCAGTACTTCTGTAGGAGTAGTCAAGGGGTAAATGCTATTGGGACCCTTCCCTGGGTGGTCATGGGTGTTTTCAGGGATGGGAATTGTGCATATTCCCACTGCCTTAGTGTGACGACCCAGCTAAGGTGAACTAGTGTTCCTACTTAAACCTCTCCAGAGCCAGTACCCAGCTTCAGGCAGCCTTTGGTCCCTTTGATCTCCCCACTGTCAGTCCTCATGATCAGGCAGAGGATTACATCACAGTGGTAGACTGTGCTAAATACTGCTGAACTGCCTTACGAGGGGAAAAGTGATGTTGGCATCTACTTGAATGTTAAGGTCATACCACATATATGAAAGTGCTGATTACATTCTTCTTCTAGACTGAATAATTATTGGGCCTGTTCCAGGATATTGCTCGACTCACTGTATTCCATCATTTGAGTATAAACTTAGCTTTCCAGAATTTTAGCTGCGAATGGTACATTGGTGAGAGGCTCTTAGTTTGTGGGGTGTTCTGAGTTTCCAGTAGTATTTTTGAGGAGTGGTTTAATTTAGGCCATCTTGTGATATCATAGTGCAATTCCCGTAGCCAGTGAAGAGTTCATGGTATTATGATAGAAAAGGTTACGTGCCATGCATCATTTCTCCCTGTTGCACTGTGGGCTTTTTGATCTTGCCGCAGTATCCACGTCCCTGCCCTTCCCAAGATGGTGGCACTCTGGTTCCTTGATGGCCCACCTCAAGATGGTGGGTAGACATCCTGTTCTGGTTCACTGCGCTTCCCATTTGTTGGCAGGCATTTCACAGCGGCTTCCCAGAGAGATGGTGCGCCTAATTGCCCAAGTGATTTTATTGTTAAGTGTTAACAATCAGTTTACCAAGATATTATTTGCAAGTTGTTCTAAAATTTTGTAAACTGCACAAGGAGGTCACTTTGCGTTTATCTCGTTTGGCCCACCTATTTAGCAAGATTAAAATGTTTTATAAGGAAATGCTTTATGAATATGACCTGGAACAATTACTTGTTAACCTAGCATCTAAGTCTGCAGGCTATGAGTATGTTGCACAATAATTGAATTATAGTGGTACTCGTAATTAATTCGAGTGTTAGCAAATACATTTGTATTAAAGGGAAAGTGCGCTAAAATATGTTATTGTCTTAAAAGGTGGGCAATAATAAAAACATATATTAAACATCTTTTAAAGAAAGTTCCTATGTATACTTTTGCAGAAATACTGTTTAAACCCCTTTAATTTCAAGCACTAGGAGGCATCCATTTTGTGACATGTATGAGCCTCCTGTGCTTGTGTTAATCTCTGCCCTCGTGGCACTAATGAAGCAAAAGCCACTTGCTGGTAGCTTTTATTACAACAGCTTTTGCACCCTTTCCCTTTAAATTCAATTTGGTTGGTACCCTTGAGGAGGTCGGCGGTCAGTGGGGATTGGCTAGAAATTAACGATGCTGTAGACTGTGTGGAGGAAGTGAACTGGACACTGTAAAGCACTTAATTATGGCGCGTGGGCCCTCTTTGAAGTCAGAAGGGCTGCCTTGCTAGCAAGTGGAGTTGACACTTGCCACTCCAATTTCACTAAGATATGGTCTCTTTATTTTGAAGGAAATGATGTTGGTCTGATCTATAATCTGACGAAGCTTTCAGGTAGCATTAACCAAATTGTAAACATGTTCTTGTAATGTGTGGATGGATTCTAATTCTTTGACTACTATTTATTTGTGATGTATATTGCATGGGTACAGAACGCCTTTATTAGGCTATATTGTACTACTTTTAAATACATACAAGTAAGTGATTTCTGTGTGTTCGTTGGACTCTTTTTCTGAAGCTCTGATTTTTCCTTCTTCTCCTGCTCGTCTTTCCGCATTTTCTAGTTCCGTACCTCACGCCTGCTGCTTCTTTCTCCCATCTTCTCTTCAACTCCAGTCTCTCCTCCTTCCACTCTTTGTTGTTCCTAGAAGACTATGGGCCTCATTAGGAGTTTGGAGGTAGCCATGCCGTTCTTACCGGCATGGCTACCCCCAAACCGGGTACCGGGTCTGGGTCACAAAAAAAGGGAATTACCGGGCCATGCAAACTAATGCGGGCCCAGTAATTCCCTTTTCTCGGGACCCAGACCCGGTAGATCCCCATTCCCATTCGAGCCCCCATAGGGCTCAATGGGAATGGGGAGGATGCTAACAACGGACCTGTTAATGACGGGTCCGTTGTTAGCATCCTGATCTGCCCGCGGATGCCGGTATGCACGTCTGGCCAGACCACACGTGCAGACAAGCACCCGCGAGCAGACCTCGTAATGAGGCGGTAAAGTGATAACAGCGCCGGCAGCTCTACCGGCGCCGTTATCACTCTACTGCCTGGGTCGTAATGAGGCCCTATGTCTCCTCCCAGGTTTCTGAACTCCTACTGCTTGCCTGCTCCTGCTTGCAAACCTGTGGATACCATTAAGGCTACACAGAGGAAACATGACTGCTGGGATTTCCCTCTCCTGGAGTAGACCTTTGTTTCCACTTCTTTAGACCTTTTTTTAGGGGTACCCCACGTTGGTTGGAATTGGCAGACCAACAAAGTGGCTTCCTCAGAAGGTAGGCCCTATTTTGCCCAAAATAATGCACCAAGGCCATGCTAAGAACAGCCCTTGACACTAAGTATGTGTTTATAGATGATGGGGCTAACAGGTTGTATTGAAAACATGCGTTGTTGTTTTCCTTTACCCGTTTGGAGAATACCATTTCACGGATCACCTTGAATATGTTAAGCAATGTAGATGAAGGTTCACTGTGAAGAATTTCCTTTTTCCTATGGATTTGTGCTGTGTCTATGGCTTAATTTCATCCCTTTGTTTCCTGAAAGATATTGGGGCTTTGTTGCATGAATTAGATTCTCTCAGCTGATGCATCCTTTTGAACATCTCTTTTTGCCAGTGTGTTCCCGCTATTATGTGCTCTGCATAGTGGAGTTTCTTTGCCTTTACTATTGATATTCTGTAGTGTTGGATTTGCCACTGATGTACTGCATTGTCTTGCTGATTGTTATGTTTACTCCATGCTTGTTCTAGTTTCTAGCTTGTTTCATTCAGGGTTCATAATTCAGGGTTATCCACCTTGCTGCTGGTTTTTTCTCTAATACAGTGAATGGTTTCATAGGTGTTAGGATGTCCAGGGGTTCTGTAATTCGGTTGTCGAGCATCTCTCTTCCCATCCCTCTGGGATCCTGTTTTGTATTGTTTGCATGCTTCACACTTCCAATGTATTTTCTTGTTTCCTCTAGGTCGAGGAATTTCCACGTTCTCCTGGTGCTGGTCGCTTGTCCTTTTGAATAGACAGCTTGCACATTGGTGTGTTGATCACAAAAGGCTCCTGACTTTACAGAACGTGAATAGGTGGGGCTGTAGTCATCAGGGCTTCATTGCAGAGAATTGCATACTGGGTGTTCCCAGCTGAATGTGTCGGTCATTTGATACTTTGTTTAGGGTGCAGCATAGACATTTAGGAACTCAATAACTTTGGTTGAAGATGAATTTCTTCTTCGAAACAAATATTGGATTGGAAGTGCATTTGGGTCTTTCCGTGAAGGTGTGTTTGTATGAAGGTCTGCATTTGAACAGAAAGGCTACGTGTGTTTGGTGGTTACGTTTTCGGTGTACGAGGAACCTTTTGTAATCATGGATGTCGGTACGTTCTGCACACACCTGGAAATGCTCCTCATGCCCCACAGCAATTCATCCACCTCTCTTACTTCAGGACTGGCATGGAGGAGTTTGAACTTGGTAAGGGTGGCTATGTGCGCTACCACATTGCAAACACCAATAGCCATGCTTCCGTGATGACTAATATTTCGGGGCCTTCTTTGGAACTGATCTTGTGTATTTCAGTTCTATGCATAGATATAGAGGGCGCAATGAGGAGGTTGATCTGTATTTTATTTTCCAACAGTATGTCCTTTTTCATCCAGCTAGTGGCTCTGTATTTTTCTTGTAATTTTCTTACTGAGTGCATCTTGTACTCTGTGTTCATGTTCTTTCCTGGGCATGGGTTGGTGAGTATGGTGAATATGTTCCCCACTGTTTTCCTCATTTAACTATTCGAGTAGGTTACATATCTGGTTGATGTGTACTTGTACCAGGTGGTCGCTGAAGGTTCTTGTGTTGTTGACACTTGAACATACTAGTCCGCTGTGATGAAGGGTTTATTGACCTGTTTCTAATTGAGAACTTTAATGCCTATTGGTTGTAGAAGGAAATCTATTCCCTTCCGACCCAGTTAGGGTGGACAATTCTGGTGTTGTGCTTGCATACACAAATAGAGATCTGGCTTTTGTTGGTCTTTCATTTCTTCCGGTTGCTTGCAGTTATGCTTTCATTTCCTCGGCAATTCTATCTGGGTCCTCATTGGACTGTGTGTGTTAAGTTAAAAGATAGCACCTTATTTAAAGAGTCCTCAGTTTCAGTGTTGATGAGGTCTGCGCTCCCTGTCTATTCCTTGGGCACTGTTAAGTGATGAGTATGTTTGAATACCTGTACTTCTTTTAATAGTGATGTAGTTAATTTCTGATGTTTCCCTTCTCGTACAACTTCTATCCTTGAGTGGGTCACTGAAACTGACCACATGTCTTGTACTTCGTTGGTGTAGACTGTCAGAGGGCCCATAGTCATGCTGTTACACCAAGGGTCCTGGGAACAGTTTACTGCAAGGGAGGGTCATGTGGGATTCCTGGGGGATGGCAGGTGGTCAGACACGTGGGCAAAGGGATTGACACTGTTGGATATCTCAAATGTTCAAATCACAGCAAGACATCCAGGGGACATTCACAAGAGGACTCTTTGGAGATGATTGACCACTCCCAGGAGCATGCTTACTGTGTGAGATCTGGGAGGGGGGGTTAAAGTATGACAACTGGGAGCAAGATTACATTGGCAGCTGGATCTAATGACCTGGGCATCTGGATGTGACATTGGAAGACCTGAGAGTAAGCTTGCCTTGGCTCAGTGGGCTTGACTAGAACTCCTAGGGAAAAAAAAATGCAACACCAAGGTGTGAGATTACATTAGAGCACAGGATGTGATAGGACAACAGGGAGGAAATTACTGTTTGATACCAGGAAGCAGACAACAGTAGGGTGTGAATTACTGTGAGGTACCAGGGGACAAAGTCACAGTATAACACACATTTCAGAGGGACCTCAGTGGGAAAAAATCAGTTATTATGGTGAGACATCAGGGGTAGAATTAGGGCATAGCACAAATTATCACAAAACGTAGAGTGGGGTTCTAATTACTGTACCACACAAATTACAGCGGCACATCAAGGAGCAGAAATACTGTGGGTCACCAGTTAGCAAATTCAAATTAGGGCACACATTACAGTGAAATGGTAGGTGCTCAAATCATGGGATGGCAGAAATTATACTGGCATACCAGGGAGGACAATCTCTGTATAGCGTAAAATATTGAGAGACATCATGGGGCAGAATTACTATAGGGCAACAATAAGCAAAATCACAACAGGGAACACAATTCAGTATGACACCAGGAGTCAAAACTACAGTATAGCAGAAATTAGGGTGGGACATGTTACAAATCTAGGGTATTTGTCTCTTCTCCCCAAGGGGATCCACCCCCTTTGAGGCTAGGGAGGTGAGCCCACTATGTTAGGGGTCTGGGTAAGTGGGACCTCACTGGGAGTGACACTCCTCTTGGCAACAAAGACTCACATTCCCATGAGGAACTCCCTATGAGAGAAACAGTATCCGCTTATATGGTAATTAATATGATGGTATGTTAAGTGTAGAACACCAGAGAGGAAAATCACAGTATATAAGAAATTGGCCTGGGAAGCCAAGGGTCAATATCTAGTATAGCACACATTACAGTGGGACTTCAGGGTGCCAAATCACAGTATAACACTAATTGGAGTGGATCACCCAGAGTAGCATTACTGTATAGTACACATTGTGGTGTGATACTATTGAGTAAATCAATATTAAAAGGCAGAGCACAAAATGGGACACAAGCTGCAGAATTATTGTGGGACACCGGTGATTAAATCACACGTTACAGTGGGGCACCTGTGGACAAAATCACAGTATAGCGGAAATAATGGTGGGCAACAGAAGCACAATTATGATATAGCACAATTTATGGAGGGATGACAAGGAGTAACCCATTATAGTGGGTCTCCAGGGCACAAAGTCACAATACAGCGCAAATTACAGTGTATCACTGGGAAGTAAATAATGGAATGGCACAAATTAAGGTGGGACACCAGGGGTAAAGTCACTATATGACACACTTTACAATTAGGCACCATTGGGAAGATTTAATTTAAGTCCTCAGCTTGGGGCCAATGAGTGTGGCAGAACATGAAGGGGCCACACAATGAACAAGCTGACAGCCCAGGCCTTTATCGTTTGCCCTTTCCCAGCTGCCAGGGTAATACTTCCCGATGCAAGCTTTAGGTTAGTGTGAGGAGTTCTGGTCATGTGATTTGTGGGCAAACACGTAGAGTGAAGATTGCTGAGGGTTGTTGAAGTGTGATGGGAGGTTGAGACTCTGGGAGAAAAGCATGCTGCTATTGCCTGCAACTAAGTGACAAACACCTGCAGGAAATGTACTGTGATTAAGTCCCTGCCTGGCTCTTAGGGTGAAGTTTGGGATAACCATAGGGCCTAAGTACCGCCACCAACTAAGTGATACAGTGCCTGGGGGCAGTATGGTGAAGATGCCTTCAAACACCACACCACATGACAGGGGTTTGCTACAAAAGGCGAAACTATATTACCATTCCTGTGAAAGACCAAGATGTCCTGGAAGTGCTGGATATTCATACCACCCTCCTGTAGATAGGAAGTCCCAAAAATCACTTGGGTAACATGAAAATATCAGATAATATTACATATACTTAGCATTAATTCTCTGTCAGAGAAAATGGTGAGCTTGATGTCAAACTCAGAAGTGTGAACTTCCATAAACAGGGACTCTCTCGCCTATTGATAAATATATCTGAATATAGAGAACCAGAGAAGGTTGTGTGGTGGTCTTCTACTGCATATGCACATTGTTTTAATTAAAGTTAGCAGATTCATTCTATGAAGACCCTATCCGCAGGACAACAGCGTTTTCCTCTTCCTCTTGCATCCCTATGTACGCTGCTTGTACTCCTGTTAAAACTCACATTCAGGTGGCTGGACTTTTTTTACATCTTGCATCCTCATTGTGCTGCACTAATTTCTATTCCTGTTTTACAAAAACCGAATCTAGGTGTGTGTGCTTTTTAACATCTTGCAGCCATTTTGTGTCCAGGGTTGGACTGGGACAAGAAATAGGCCCGGACAACCAAAATAAAGTGGTCCACCCCTCGCCTCCAAAAATGTGCCCCACCCTCACCTCAAAAAAAGTGACCATCAAACCATCATCTGTGAATCACATCAATTCACAACTTTACAGAAAATGCTACTTGTTTAGGGTTGTGTCTGTTTTTTTGTGCAAACGCATGAGGAAGTGATAACATTCCTTTTGTTCTTTTTTTTTTTTAGAAAACAGCATCATCACATGGCTTAATACTTATTTTGCAGAACCAGACTCAAGGCATGTCTACTCGTTGTCACCGGCAATGAAAATAGAGTTGTATTTAATAAGCAGTACAGCCAAATGATGACACCGGAAAGTACCTTGCCCGTTGTATTTATGCTCAAATCTTACATTACAACACAACTCATAAAATAACATAACTTTGCATATATTTCTGTGACAGAGTCCACAGCTCCGAGGCACAGAAGTGGCATGAACCAACCACGCCCACTGCGGTTTTGGGACTTGCTGCAAGTCGAGGCTTATACAGGGCTCTGCAACCGCAGCAGGGAAGGAAGGTTAGGGTGATGATGGTTGGATAGGAAGTGCGGAAGTAGGGAAACCGGAATGAGGTTTAGGGAGAGGTTATGGATAGGTTGGGGATGTTAGGGTAAGGTTTTGACCACTACACACGCTCCCAGTGAGCTGTTACACAGC
The DNA here is from genome assembly GCF_040938575.1 of Ambystoma mexicanum. Taxonomy (NCBI): domain Eukaryota; kingdom Metazoa; phylum Chordata; class Amphibia; order Caudata; family Ambystomatidae; genus Ambystoma; species Ambystoma mexicanum. The sequence goes on along the minus strand of NC_090934.1, from coordinate 648,764,002 downwards.
ACTCATACAAACATAAGTCCCTGCTTCTGACTCTACACACACATACAATATCACTATTGCAGTATATTAAGGCACAGCAGCATAATAAACACACATGAGGTAGTGCAGCACTTAGCTTATGTTAGTTGTTGCCCAGGGTGTCCCTTGATGTTTTCTCCTGCGATTTCATTGTGCCAGAATGTGTCATAGTAGCTGTTCAAATGATGCAAGAGAGAGAGTGCTACAATAAGTGCACATATCAAACACTGCCGTAAGTGGGCTGCTGAAAACGCGCATATACACATGCAGGAGATTTAGTGAGGCCGCACATATCTACTAAACATGCACAGTAGGGGCTGCATCTGGCTCTGGTAAGTGGGAATGTGCTAGTTAGGGCAGCATCTGTAAGAGCACACCCATTTTGGCTTTGCCCAAGAAACACAAAGTCAGCATTTTAATTGTACATACACACCCAATCTATTTTGTCCAATGAGGCCAAGGCTAGTCATGCCAGCTCGGCAGTAACAGCTGTAGGAACACACTTGTGCTGGCTTTGCCCAGTAATGCCAGTGATCTGTAAGAATACACACATTATGACTTTGCACAATAAACGCAAGGTAGGTACTCCCTGTCTTACAGAGTTACCCATTGGAAGCACATACTTGAATTAGCTCTGCCCAAAGAATGCTGTATTCCCTGTAAAACACGTTTCCCTGACCATGTCTCAAGACATAGTTCCATCCCCTACATTGCACATGTCAAAACTGGGCTATTTTGCAGCATGACACACTCACGACACACACGTCTGCTCATTTACACAGAAACAGTCATTCACACAATTGCACCCTGTTAAAATAAACTCTCTCTCACACACATTCACACAAACAAGCGTGCACAAATCCATGCAGTCCTATTTTCCAATCGAATATTAATAAAATAAAATGGAAAGAGTTCAGGTTTAGCAAAATGCTCATATTCAGAAGCTGGGTAACACTTGTATCACAGAGGAAATAAATTGTTTTCAAACAAGGTCAATTCCGAGCTGAGTTTCAAGCAATCTTTACTCGTGTCCATTACCCTCCTGCCCTTCCCATGATTTCATGTAAGAATTGTAATAGTTATCTCACCTCCACCTGCACCGTTTTTGATTGGCATTTTCTTCTTCCTTTCACAACGTCCCCCGGGCTTCAGCAGTGAGACAGCATCACTTTAAAACAGTGATGGATTTGATAAATACATGGTGCCCACTACCATACTGTGTGACTTCATCTGTCAGCTTTGCAGTGAGAAAACGTATGAAAGTATGTGACGCACGTTTTCACTGCAAACTGATTGATGCAGTCACTGAGCTGCTACTTTGAAATCTTGAAACCTCGTTCACAGGTACTATATTATTTCACACAGTGAAATGTAAGCACGTACGGACACAACCGTTTATCCTTGTAGCATGCACACACGAGCGCACTGATGCCAGGTTAACGCACAAACACATGCACCCTAGCCACGTGCTGAGATGTATACAAGCACACACACGCACCACAGTCATATGCTGTCTGCTATCCAAGTGCAAGCTGCAATGCACGCTACACAGACTTTAACATCCACCACAGGCTGATAGATCTCCAATCACACCCTGGCACACACACGCCCCAAACATGTTCCTATTTCAACAAGCTCGCACAAAACCACAGTTAGGTGTCAACATATGAAACTGAACATCACACCTATATCCATATGTAACAAGTACGTATATGCGCACCCATCAAAAGGTAACATGCTAACACAGATGCATATGATACTCTGGTTTCACCATCTCCGTCTTGAGGCCAATGCTGGATTTGACTTTTATGGACTTCATTGATTCACGGTGCGCCACCCTTTCTCAACTCTCATGCAGGACTTCCTTTGCATCTTTTACTCACGGTGCCCCTGAATCATGCAGTTCACATCTTCATCTTGTATCCTGGCTTGCAACATTATGTGTTACTACTGACTTCAGCAATTGTATTCGCTCTCCCCTCTTGCTTCTCCACTCTTGTTGACTACTTAATCTCTGTTCTCACCTCCACTTCCTTTCTCCCTTTTCCTATCTCCTGCCCTTACTTCTTCTATGCACTTACTCTATCAGAATTGTCCCGGGACCTAATATGATAGCAACCTCGTCTGTCTCCTCCTCCCTCACCTTACTTGTTCCCCCCACCCCCATCCAGCACTATCTGAAATGTCAGCAGGCCTAGTATGATAGTCGCTTGTTTTGTTCCTTGCCTCCCTTTCTGCACCCCTCTCCCTCACCTTTTGTTTTTCTCTGGCTCTACCAGAAATGTCGTCAGGCCTAGTATTGTAGTCGCCTGTCTGTTTCAATTTCCTCCCCACTCTCCCCCTCTCTTCCTTATTTATGTCTTAGCTCTTGCACTATGTGAAATGTCGTCAGGCTGAGTACTATAGTTAATTTCACATCCTTACTGTTCATGGCCTGTAAGAATGTCATTGTATTTTCCCTTGTTTCCTCCCTTGTCTGTCTTGAAGCACTTTGAAACACATTGTGTATAGGCGCTATATAAATAAACTATCATATCATATCATATCGGTGTGCAGTTATAATGTCGACTGCAAAAAGTCGAATGACAAAAATGACCCCAAAAAATGGCCGAATTTATTTTCCCGAATATGTCATTTTGTATTTTACATGTTTTTTTGTTGCTTTGTGCGTTTAAAAAAAGGGTTTAAAAAAAAGGGGGAGTTGGGGGGAACCCCCCATTTCGAACAGAAAATAAAAAAAAGGACATTCACTTTTTTTTCCACATTTTGACTTTTGACATTTTGTAATTCGACATTATCACTATAAATCTATCATATCACCATCTAGTTGCATCTCAAGAAGTAAATAGACACACAGGTACTATTCAACGGCTAAGACCTTAACACACGCACAAATGCACGCCAAGCATGCATTAACATGCACACCAATTACACATTCACATGTAAATACTGCACATGTGTGTCTCAAACAGATATCCGTAATTAAATAAGTGCACATATGCGTCAAAACAAAATATGAAACTGTTAACACCCCATTACCCCAAATCAAAACCCAACGAGTAAACACGGGTTCTCATGTACAGCGTTCAATGGTTCAGGTGTAAAGTAGCACACAGACAGACAGACAACTCTTTGCCACAATCAGTGTGTACTACTGCTCACACTGACAACTCGTTTAGCACAGCCAATTCAAAATGTACAAAGTTTATCTGTCTGTATCTCAGTTAAATACATCGTAGTGGGACAATAGTTTTATATCTAGTGTTTGGTATTTCATTTTCGTTTCTTCTGTTATCCCATCCTCATATCCTGCTCATGGGCTCCTTTTGCTGACCCAGACCTAGCAGCATTAAAATAGTGAATGGTATCCCGTTGGATGCAAAAGCATGTGTAATAAAAAATCTCAATCTTAACCTGGGTTGAATTGCCAGGCATTAGTGACTAAGCATGCCCATACAGTAACTTCACCCTTTGGGAAGGGCTCACAACACAAGTGGCATGGGCGAAAAAATGATGCTGCGTGGGTTCTCTGCAACTTGCCAGAGCTACAAAAGTGTGAATTGAAATATGTCTGTGCAGGGGTGGTTATTTTAAATGCGAACATTAGGCCCATGGACGTTCATGGACAGGAGCTCTTTAGTTCTGCTCAGTGCTCTAAACACCATTTTCATGCTCATTAAAAACAAATAGTTGAAAGCGTGTCTTTAAGAAAGAAAAAAAATGCAGAGAAGAAAAACAGCAGGTATTTAAATATATTCAACTTACTTGCTCAACTTCGTTATTCTTGAGGCTGCTCCGCCCGTATGTGCTCCTGTCGCACATGCGGATGGCTCAGCGTGGCTCGGCTCCTCCCATTCATGAGTCACTGACTGACTGACCCCCACGCCCTGTCTCCGGTTCAGCTGCATGCATTCAGACACCGTTCACAGGCCCGTGCCCCACCCTTTGCCTAATGTAAAAATCAAATTTCAATGGCTATTCACAGCCAATGAAATTGTATGGTGTCTGTGACTGACAGACAGTCACAGTGAGAAAAGGAAAGCAACTGTGCTGTTTGCAGAAAGATTCTTCTGGTAGTGCTAGTCTGTCTGGCGCCCAGGGCTGCCATCCCTCAAAACAAATGCCTAAGCTATCTACGCAAAGGCCACAGCTCTGTGCAGAGAGTAACAAAGACATTTTTGCTCGATGGGACTTGCCCCTGCACCTGTGCATTGCAGCATGCCATAATGAAACACTCCATCACGGTTTGTGGAAATAAAAAAATATACAATTTGGTGCTGAGTCTTTAGGAAGCTGCTAATTCCCTGTATGATTGACTGCCTGCATGTCAGATGGGGGCAAGCAGCCGCGACTGTAGAAATAGCCAGGCGTGGTACCGGCCTCGCCCTCCCTCCAATTGATTTCGACCCAGCCATGGGCTGAATGGCCGATGGGCTAGTCCGACCCTGTTTGTGCTGCACTGCTTTGTATTCCTGTTGCCCAAAAACAGAATCTAGGTGAATGTGCTTTTTAACATCTTGCATCCACGTTGTGCTGCACTGCTTTGTATTCCTGTTTTACAAAAACTGAATCTAGTTGGGTGTGCTTTTTAAAATGTTGCATCCATTTTGTGCTGCACTGCATTGTATTCCTGTTTTCTTTTTTAAATGAACCTAGATGGGTGTGCTTTTTAACATCTTGCATCCACGCTGTGCTGCACTGCTTTGTAATCCTCTTTTACAAAAAAATAATATTGTATTCCTGTTTTACAAAAAACAAATCTAGGTGGGTGTGCTTTGTAACATCTTGCATCTCTGTATACGCTGCATTATATTCCTTTCTAACAAAAGTTTATTCCTTCACCCCACCTATTGATCTGTATTTGTATTGTGCCCCCCTTAACTACTGGGCCACCTGTGAGGACTGTGCATTGCACCCCCCGCTTTCTTTCCCTTTTTCACATCTCTCCTCTGCCACTGAGATGGCACTCTCCATCTCTCAAATCTTTTCTAACTGCTAAACTATCACCTCCCTTTCCTCTCTCAAAAAATCTGGACAACTAAAAAAGCACAAAAAAAGACATCCTGTGTGCAAATCCTGGCCTTCCCATTTCAGACACCGATGTAAGTGCATCCTCCAGAGAAGTCTTCACTGATATCCTCTTCATTGTCCCCTCTACAGACATATGGGCTTCTCATGTCATCTCAACTCTCTCTCCTTTCTCATCCTCTCCCATTAATGGTGGCACCAAGTGGGAAGTCCTCTTGGCAGGCTTCTTCTCGTCATGCTGCATCATTAATGTCTACCACACTGGCACTATTAGGGTCCTCAGGCCAACCTCCTTCTCTTCGACCGGATCCTGCCAGCCGCCATTAATTTCCTTCTCCTGTCTCTCTCCCTACTTCTCCTCTATCCCCCACCTCTGACTGAAGTACCACAGCTCTGTACTCCACCTCAGAAAACCTTCAAAAGGCAGAAATCATCGCCATCTGGCAACTCTTAACACCTGCTCAGCCAACACACACTCTGCTGACATCGGCCTCCTTCTTGAAGACCTTGACATTCTCGCTCTTACTGAGACCTGGTTAAATGCCAGCTCAGCCACTGCTTTTGACTCCCTCCTACCTGACTACTTTAAGGTTATTTCCAAGCCTCAACCTCATCGTGCTGGCAGTGGGGTTGCCTTAATCTTACCTGAGTGGGTTCCTTCTTCCATCTTACCCACTCAGCTCTACTCCTCCTTTGAGAGTTTGGTATGCAAATTGGTTACCTCTTCCTCCTACACCCTGACCATTGCTACCATTTACCGGCCTCCAGGCGCTACCTCCTTGTTCCTTTTTGAATGGGCTGATTTGTGCTCCTCTTTACTCTCAACCTCCTTCAACCTACTGCTCCTCAGTGACTTTAACATCCATTTGGACTCCCCTGGCACAACATCTACTCTTTTCATTGACCTTTGCATCTCTCTATCCCTCTCCATTCTCCCTTCTGGTCCAACCCACTCTGCTGGACACACTCTGTGTCAGTGTCTGAAAACTTTACTATTGTAGGTCTTCCTATTTCCTAATCGCTGCCTCTACCTCCGCTGCCTAGCGCTAAGATGCCCTCAGGCAAATGTGCGCTTTATATGTTCATATACCATAACATAACTCTGGACACCATCATCCACTCTGACCTTCCTCTCTCATCTCCCCTTGTCACCCTTCTCGCTTGGTCTGGGCACTATCTTCTCTCCTCCCTCCTGGGTCCCTATGGCTCTGTGACCACTACTCAAAAAGCCCTGCCAACCTCGTTCACGAACATCCGGCCGATGAAACGAGTGTCATCTGCTGCCTTCACTTCAACACTTATCCACCCTTGCCCTCCCAAATCAGACTCTACTACTGACACTGCTCTCAGCAACTTTCACCTGTCCATCACCAACATCCTTGATATTCTTGCCCCAGTCATGAGGATCCGCTTGAAACCTGCCTCTAAGTGCAACACTACGACTCCGACCTTGCAGACCTGAAACAAAAGTGCAGAGCTGTAGAATGGAAGTGGCAAACCTCAGGCTCATCCTCTGACAAACTGGCGTGCCGCATGATCCAAATGCAATACAGACTCTCTATCCGTGCCAAGAAAAGGGCTCACATTCAGACACGGGTATCTGGTGCTGTCAATAACATGGCTGAAAATCTGCAGAGAACTTGCCAACCCTTCTGCAGTATCCTTCTCCCCTATTCCTTCTGAGGCTCTCTGCAACCCACTGACCACTTGCTTCACCACTAAAACTCAGCACATCCTGAACAGCTTTGTCACTCACTCTCCCATCCCATCCCTAACCCCTTTGCCTCCCTTGGCCACTCCCCCTGCCTCCTTCTCCTTCTTTGTCCTTGTCTCACAGGAAGAAGTCTCCAGCGTTGTCCGTTCCATAACAGGTTTCCCCTTGCTCATCCAGAACCATCAAGGACAACATTTGCTCTCTCACCCCTTCACTCCCTGAACTCTGTAACCACTCCTTTGCTACTAGTTCTTTTTCATCCTCTCTCAAGCACTCCTTTGTGTGCCCGCCTCCTTAAAAAAACATCAGCAGACCCTTCCTGTCCAGTCAACTACCGGCCCCATCTCTATCACCCCCTTCCTGGGACAAACTGTTGGGGAAGTTGGCCCTGTCCCAACTCAACTCTCACATTGAACTTGTTGGCGGTCTCCAAGCTCATCAAATTGGATTCAGAGCATCCAGAGGCATGGAAACTGTTCTTCTGAACACCTGTGAAGAGCAACTTGCATCCCTGAATTTCAACTCTCATGCTGTCCTCATCCTTCTTGAACTCTCCTCTGTATTTGACACGGTCAACCACTCCATCCTCATACAAAGGCTCCAAGACACCCTTGGTATCTCGGAGTAGGCACTGAACTGGCTGACCTCCACCCTAACTAACCACTCCTCCCAAGTCATCCTGGGCTGTTTCTCCTCTCCTACTTCCTTCACCACCTGTGGTGTCCCCCAGGGCTCTATTCTCTCGCCCTGGCTCTTTAACTGGCTCTTTAATATCTACCTTACTCAGCTGGCACTCCTTCTCTCCAGCTTCCGGTTTTATGCTGATGACACACAACTCTTCTTTAAACTTCCGGCTGACCCTCTTACACCTTCCTGACTTTCCTTTCTGTCATTCAGGCCTGGCGCACGTCCAATTATCTCTGCCACAATGGCAGCAAAATGGAGATCCTTTCCATTGGGACCCCTGCACCTGACCTCTTCTTTTCACTCTGACCTTTTTCCATGGGCTCTTCCCCTGTTCCATCTTCTGAATCCAGAAACCTCAGAGTCATATTCGATTCCACTCTCTTTTCCCTCCCTCACACTCAGGTCATTGCCAAGAAGTCCCACTTTCAGCTCTTCCTTCTCAAAGGAATTCTACCTTTTCTGACCTTCCCCCAGAAGCTCAATGTTACCCGAGCCCTGGTTCTCTCTAGGCTTGACTATTGCAAGAGCCTCCCCCTGAATCTACCTTCATCCACTATGCAACCCCTCCAGCTAATCCTGACTAGGGCAGCAAAATCCCTCTGTGCCATCCAGGCTGTCTGGGACCAGGGAATACACTATCTGCAACTCTTTCTTACTAAATATTTCCCCTCTGCACTTCTCTGGCACCAACTCTTTGTGTGTAAAGCATTTCACTAAACAGGGGGCAGGAGGTTGATCGCTTTCCTCTGCTGGATCCCTTCATTTGAACAGCTTCCCACTCCCTCTTTGTCTTGAGCAGGACTCAGAAGATTCTCAAGACATTCCTCCTTCCCTCCCTCTCTCCTCTGCTAATCTCACAGTTGCTTGTTTGGTGTACAGGGCCCTTATGCATCCTCAGGGCCCTGACTTCCCACACCAAATTGTCCCAGCTTCTATCTCTCCTCAACAGTTGCCTCGGCTCACCCTCCATCCCTGAGGGATCACACTTACCTTACATAGCACTTCACCTGCTGTTCACCCAAGAGCATTCCAGCGCATGTCCCATTCCCTCTCCCTTCTGCACTTGCACATTCTGAATACTCACAAGGCGTAGTAGGTTCGCCCTTCCCCTGCCCCACTGTATTTAATATTGTTTATATATTTTAATAGTTTCTCATCCCTTATCCCCTCACTGTTGCCCTGTGGGCACTTTGAAAAAGTATTTACTTCCTGTATAAGCACCTAACAAGCGAACAATAAATAAAAGAAATAGGAAGCAGGGGTTACATCTCCTGTGCTGTAGATAATCCAGACTGTGCTAGAAAGAGAGCAATCTCATTACCAAACATGAATAGAAATGAACTAAGATAATCTAGGTGGTGGGGCTAGAAGACATAGCCAGAGTGGTGCAGGAGTCTGTAGAAAGTGGAGGTGTGAAGAAGGAGCTGGTGCTCACTGAGGCCCCCGCTTCAGTCGGGCCTACCTACGCTCAGGCTGGTGGCCCGTTACCGACCATGTCCGTCTCTACAGCCGAGGTGAAAGACATGATGGGGTTATTAAAATATGCAGATCGTTAATAGACCATACATTTTAAAATATCCTTTTTACATATATATGATTTATGTCTGTTCTGCCAAATCCAGGTCTATACCCATTTTCCTATCAGACAAAGGGTTGTAACTAAACATGTATTTCCAGTGGTCATTTAGAAAGCAACCTTTCAAAGCTGATATGTTGCCATACATTCTAGCTTAATTGCATTTGTGAGTGGGCTAAATGAATGGCTGTTAGGTAATATTTTCATTTTAGTGATAAATCTTCCTGATGTGTGTCAACACCAGGACTTCATAATCATTTTTCCCTGATTTCTAGATGAGTGGAAAACGTTTTCCCCTCTCAGTTAGTATTTTACTCTTTTTATGGGAGACCTTGTTATGTCTCTACATAGTGTGTGATTGGAGTTATAGTTTCCCATAACTTTTGGGCTTAGGCTGGGTTGCTCCTTTTGTAATTTCTCTTATTATATCTTGGGTGAACTACTGTTCCCAAGAAATAAAGTAGGATTCCAATCCCCTTTACATTTATTTCTATTGAGCCAGCACACCCCACCTTTTGGGGAGTGCTGGGGGGATACAATGTATCCTCTTTCTTACTTACCTGGTAACATTTGCGTTACAATTGCAAGTTTACTTGAATGGCTGGTGGCAGTGAGACTGCTTGTTTGACTTAGTCATTATTACTTGCAGGCTGTCAAATCAGCCTCGGTAATGCTTGGGAGGGCCACCATTCTGCTAAACTGGTGGGCTCCTTCTTTCTCATTTGTTTGGTATTTCTGAGGTCTTCTTCTGCCATTCTAGGTGGGAACGACTTTGGTTGAAATGTTGTCTTCATCTGGAATGCTTTGTATTCTCTGCCAAGGTCCCAGAGTGTCTGATAAGGCAGGAAGCGAGGGGGGAGTGCAAATCTCCACAAGCCTTTGTCTTTCACCTTGTTTGAAAGGAATCAGTCCCCACTGAAGTGCTGGCTGTCCTGATTGCACAGCCAGACCACCCCTTTCTGTAAACCGCAGTGAGAGTTTGCAGAAGTTGTGCTGTAGTTCCTGATAAATACTCTGAACCTGAAAGCTGCTGGCAAGTCCACCACTGGTACCAAATCTGAAGAGGAAGATGAAGAAAAGACGGCTGTAACAATTTCTAGTGACCAGAGAGCCTGCTGTGCAACTGGAGCCTGATTTAATCCTTCATTTCAAGGGACCTGAGGGTACAAAATGCAATGACTCCTTCCCAGAGGCTCATGCAATTCACTAGTCTTGTGAAGACTTGCAAAACAAGCCATCCCTCGACATGCTGTGGCCTTGCTGGCTGCAAAAGGTCAATACTCAGGGACCTCGAGCCAGTGTGCGGTGCATGGTCTTCTAAAGTCCGAAACCTGCTGAAGCTTTGATGTACTCCTGCTGAACCTCCAGAGACATAATTTGAATCCCTCAGTCCCCTCACCAGACTGCAGGACCGAGAGAGTGAAGAGAATTTGACCAGAAATATTCGTTCTTCATCTGGCTCCTGTAAAAAGGTGCCAAATCTAGGAGCCTTATGAATCTGAGGAGAATCATCTGCTAAGTGCATTTCTAAAATAGTCTTGGACTTAATACTTGTCTTGGAGTTGCTTGTTGCCCCTCTGAAAAGTATATTGGTCCTTATATCTTGAACTGCTGATTGCCTTTCTTAAAAGTGTGCTAGAGTTCTTTTTTAACTCTATAATATACTTCTGGAAGGTATCAATGGTCTAACTTTCTATTCCTGGATTAGTAATAGTGTAAAGGTTCTGTACCAATTGGTTATACTGACCCTGAATAGTTGCTCCTCTTCTAAACTTATAATACTGGGCTGTGCTTTCCCTGAATTGCTCTAGAGCACTTCTAAAATAATTTCACAGTGTGTATACGTATCCTTAAGTAGCTTTAGGCCTCTAGGTAATGTACAAGTTAAGTTGCTTCATATGAACTGTGTTCTAAAAAGTAACCTGGCTGTGTAACTGTATCAATTTTTGAAAGAAGAAAGTTACATATGTTGCAAGATAAACTTGTAACAGGGTTGGTCTAATTACGTGATTCTGTAACTGAATAACACTGTATATTGTAACCATTAGAGTCTGCTGCCCTTGAATGAGTTATGGTATTCTAAAAGTCTAACTACTGTGATTTTACTCCCCAAGAATATCTTAATGCCATTCTGAATGTGTTTTAGTTTGGACTCACCTTGACTGCTTATTATATTCTAAATACGATTATACTTTGGTTTGTATACCGTAAATATTGAGTTGGTTTTTATAATTGTGTTTATATGATACGTGATAGTACTTACCTTTCCCAAGATTTATCTTGCCCTACTTGTATGTAAATAATAATTAATTAAATAATTTTTACAATACATAGTGTTTCATTGTTGCTCTCGACCATATGTATGCTACAATTTCTATGCACCAAGCTACAGCCTCTCTCCCTCCTACAATAAGCCTGGCTGCTCTGTCTTTGCTACCAAATGTTCTCAGGTGGTACAGCCTTATACTAATAATGTCAACCAACAATCTGATGTTATGAACTTTGCCAGTTAGCTTATGAAATGCATGAATTGGCTAACTATTCATTATGGCTGAAACCTAATGAAAAAGAACCATTCTTCATGGGGCCTAAGGCTCTGCCACGGTTAAATGTCGATTCACCTGCCCTAAGTATCTGCTTATTTGAAGTTGCAAGTAATGATCAACGAGACACAGAACTTGTTGACATTCAAATGAGTTTGAAAGTCCCAAAGATTTGAGCCATTCTATGCAAAATACTGACATTTGCATGTATTTTCTGGAGTTTGTACACAGTGCGTTTGCCTTTGGTAAACGCAGATTGATCCATTAACTCTTTTAAGCATTTATCAAAGCAATGGATAATGGATTTGCTTTACAAAGGAGTCAATATCTGCACAAACAAACCTCTTTAGTTCAAATAAAGGTGGCAATTGTGATTGTACATGTAAAGGAAAATATTTTCTTTGTGTCATTAATATTTTGTAATGGCAATCTGATAAAGTATAGACCTATTAACAGATATGGTGTGGTCTATTATCCACATTTTAACATGGTAAATGACTTACCATTCCGTCATTTTCCTTAGGTAACATGGCAGTATAAATACATAAGCTCTTTTATATGACATTATTTAATTTCCATAAAAGACTGCAATATAGCATATTTTTCTGCTTATTTTTTGTGTGTGTTAAACTTAATTACTTGATAGTTCAGTGTAAGCATTACATTTAATCAAATTATCTACAACAGGAACTTGTGTCCCAGTGAGTCAAGGAGGTAGAGAAAGCTGGGGTATTGGGGAGCCGGAGTAAGTAGGAAATCTAGGATCTGACCTGGAAGTGGGCTTTCATACTTCCTGCTACTCCCCAATCGAGGTGCAGGTTCACATGGACTTTGAGACCAGGCCAAACAGGTCTGAGAAAAGAGAAAGGCAAACGCACGAGTTAGAAGCCAAGTGGAAACTCCAAAAGAACACAAAAAAACAGGATCCAGATCAAAAATCAAGGAAAGAGGTGCAAGGGTCACTTAATAAAAACAAGGACTGCAAGTGACTCAAACGCTCCTAGGATAAAATTGGGGAGGTTGTATGCTCTTTAAGATTGTGGTGAAGATATTCTAAAAGTTGTATTGGATCTTGCTTTATTTTATTTGCAGGAATTGCCAACCATCAAAATTGCCAGAGACCTCATAGAATGACCCACCAGCTGAGCCTTAGCACATGCAGTGACGTACTGGGAGATTCCAGGGTATAGGGAGAGGGGGAGAGGGGTGAAGAGGCTTGAAAGCTCAGTTGAGGACCAAACATTAATCATATCCATTGTCCAACCTGAGTTGGCCAGTGAACCACCACACTTGTTCAATAGTCTGGTTTGGCGGATTCCTCTGAGGCTATGCATCAGATCAGTGGCCTGCTCACATGGGTTTCGACACATCCAATTACAGAAGATGGCACTAAGTGTTGGGGAGCATGACATGAGGTGGGGGTCAGAAAGAGAAGCATGCTACTGATCCCTACGTCACTGATGAAGGTAGTGGCAGGCTGGGTTATTTGAGGCGTTAATTTGACTGTATGCTGAGGACATAGTTATTTTTTCAGAATGTGGAGGAGGTGGAGTTTGCCCAAATAAGATATATATCCATCATGGCGTAACACATTGCTTCTATTCATGTACATTTGGATATCATACCTGGACGTTCAAAGTTTGAATGCTTTTATGAATGATTTTCCAGGGATATACCTTTTTTACTTCTTTCCTTGATGAATCCCCCATTTGTTGTGCAAATCAAGGCTTTCAAAGAGCACCACAGCAATTACTGTAAATGTGCATGGACTGCCCATTGCGGATTCCAGTTTTTCAGGATTGTTGGCATCAGGGAGTTTGCTGACCCCATTATAAAAGGTCATCTTTCTTTAGTAGCATGTATAATTGTGGGTGGTTCTGGGTAGTTCCAGGACTTCTCGGACCATGCCCAGGTTCACATTTTTGATATGGTTAAACAAGTGCCTTCTATTCTCTTTTTATTTGGATGCTGCACTGGGAAATTTGAAGTTTGTATGTTTTCCTGAGCGATTGGAATGGTGTTTACACTTGCATTTTTGGTTTGTCCAATGCTTCTTGAAAATAAATTGCAAAACAGACCATTCACAGAGGTATTGGAGCCACGATTTGAAGTTTAAATGTGTGGCATCCGAGTTCACTGGAAATGTGAACAGACTTGTCTCAGTGTGGAGTTAAAACATTTGCTATAAGGGGCCATCTTGCTCTAGAAGCAGGAGGAATTTTAGAGATTCCTGTGTAGTTCTTCCATTTTTCAGACCAGAGTGAGGTTCATACTTTCACCACGGTGAAACACCAAGAATTCATATTTGTTCATTTGGCAGCAATGTTTGAAATGTGTAAACTTTTGTGAATGATTGAGCATGTTTTTAGTTTTATGGGGTTTTCTTTTCTCAATGATTCCTCAATTTTCAATATAAAACAGACCTATCAAAAATCTATAGGTGTCATAATGTTGAGTTGCTTGGTCTGACACACAATATAATTGGAAATATCAATAGGCTGTCAAATGCTCCTTAATCTCTGTCCAGGATTCGTTATGGGTTCCATTAGGAAATGTAATGAACACATTATAGAATGCCATATCTCTTTAGTACCAGGGAGAGATTTGAGGGTTCCCGGGTATTCACTGCACTTTTTAGACCAAGCTTAGGTTCATATATCCTTCAATATTGAACACCAAGTTTGTCTCCTTTTTCATTTGGTGGCTAGCACTGCAGGTTGCAGTTTGTATGTATGTTTTCCAAAAGGTAACAGGCGCCCCTCTCCAGAAAGAACATGGCAAGATAACCTGTTTTTTTCCCACTTGGAGAGTTCGCAGCCATCGCTTTTTGCTCACTGTACCATTCACAGATGGGAAATATCAATTGCATATGAATTGTCATGGTTTTCCCCCTTATGGTTCTTTCTTTTCTTACGTATTTCTCAATTTGTAATGCAAACAGAGCTGTCAAAGATATATTGGTCCCATGAAACTGAGATTACAAGTCAGCTGCACAGCATTCCTGGGAATGCTGATAAGCTTCCCAATACATCTTCATCGTTTTACAGGATTGTTGATAGGTCCCAGCAGGGAATTTAATAAACAGATTATAGAACAGCATATCTCTTTAGAACTAGGGAAAATGTTTGGGATTCCAGGGCAGTTTCATGGCTTTTCAGGCAAGGCAACGCAAAATGGGGTAAAGGTCAGCTTTGATTCCATGGGTTCTATTGAGTGTAAAGAACCATTTTACATGTGTAATGCCACCATAAGTAAAGATTGTTACATTTTGTATTCGATATTTGTGACTTATGGAATTCTTCAGAATGTTGAAACCACATGGACACATGTCATGACTACCAAATATACATTTGCCTCACTGGAAAGGATACCAGAAGCAGACCACTACAATAGTTAAACTATCAATATGCAGTATGATGCAAACATGTGGTCTTGTGATGAGACACAAAGCTCGAAAGTTTATTACGAGGTTAGTCTGTCAGGACAAAGAAGGATTTTAGGACGGGATCAATTGTACTGGTTTTACTGACATCCCCTTTGATAAATCTGAACTCGTCACAGGCACTCACCCTTGTCTCAAGTGATTGTACTTTGACTTATTAAACATATACGTTAACGTGTTTTATTTTATTTACTTAATTCAGAAATCTTACATTTCTGTTAAAATGCATAAAACATAATTAATACATAATATACCTATCATTAAATGACTAATAAAACATGGGAACCAATTTCAATAATGCTCTAAACACACCTACAATTAAATATGCAACAGACAAATAAATAACGTTAGCACCCTGGCGGGGGGACCCAGCCAATCAGAAGGCTAGGAACGTGGGTTTAAACTACTGTTGCAAGCCCAAGTTTCGTGCCGCCTTATGGCCGGCTCCCGTTGCCTCCCCTTATTTATTTATTTTTTCTACCTTCCAACACCCTAGTTACCTTATTTCGGTGGATGCGGATTCTGCTGCCGCATCCCCTCCTTCCCCTTGTCTTCTGTAGGCCACCATGGAAAGGGAAGAGGGGCTCCCTTCGGAGCCATGCCTTCCCTTTTCATGGCGGCCATCTTTGAAAAGGATTTTCCTCCGGGCACCCCGGAGTACCCCTTTGGTAGCCCAGGGTGCTAATGGCCTTAATCCGCCGTTCCAACGGCTGGTATATGGGGTAACAGGCCAGAGCCCTCGTTAATGGGCTTCTGGCCGTTACCCTCAGTTCCAGCCCTTGAAACGGGGGCCTAATGCCACATTCATGGCACATACAAATCTAAAAGATATATTTCAAGGCATAAAATTCATATATTTGGTTCGAATGAATCAAGCATAATATATGAAATGATCAATGGCTAGTATAACAAAGGGCATAGCAACATTAAAATACTTCACATCCTCCAATGGGCCTTGATTCCCATTTGAAATCATACAACGAAAAATCTATTTATTTGCTTCATATACAACGGACAAACAAGCATAACATTTGTTCCACTATGCCATGTGGGGACATAGCAGCCCTACGAAAGAATCACTAGCACATGCCCACAACATCCTCCAATGTTGCAAACTTCAGGTGGATAAAAGAGAATTCAGATTTGTTCACCTGTCATCTTTGCCCCCTCCACTAAAAATTCCCAAAAGCACTATAGCTACTCTTCATATTAGTAGTCACTTTTCTGCTTACAATTTATCATGTGCTTGTGTTTCATTTCAGAATGAACCAATTCTTTGTAGCTAATCTTTTGAAATAGCTTCTTTTTCATGTTTCACATATTGTATTTGATCATTAAAGCATTCCTTTTGTTTGCTTTACTTCATTATTTACTGTATGTTTATTTTCTCTGCCTTGTGTGTTTCTTGCTTCCACGTTCACATATTTCATAAAGTAGCAATACACTTCGTTAAGGAGTAACTCATAATTCCCATAATTCCATATGCATAGCTTTTTTCAATGATCAGTGCCTTTTTACAAAGTGTGTACTTACTTTTTAAGTCTACAAGTATGCACATGCCAATAATACATTTCTTCTGTACATTTTTGCTCGTGAGCGCCCTTAATGCCAAAAACATAGGGGGTATCACAAAAAAACCTGGAGTGGACTAATTGATTAAAAAAGAGGTTGTTGTGATTAACTCTGACTTTCAGTCAAGCATAAGTCAGAGTTACTTATAATAACTTCTTGTGAACCGCACTCATAGTCTTTGTAATGCGATTCAACAGAAATGTTTATTTCATTGTAAAATCAAATTAAAAGTCCACTGAGCAGATGCTTGCTGCAGAGGCCCGCTCTCCATTCTCCTTCAAGACCTTGGCAGGGAACCTAACAATGCTACTTTGACTGTATTACCTCCATTGTGGCTATACAAACGAATGTGGAGATTGAAACAAATATGAAAGTCCATACTATGAAACCATTTTACCAATTAATAGTGCCTTTTTGTGCAACACAAACCTCAACTCTTGCCATCAGCTCCAGACAGGGACCAGTGCCATGGTCTGCAATGCTAATACAACAAAGGCAAGCATTGGCAAATCTAACTGTTTTCGATTTATTAAGGGGAATTACTTCAGTGTCACAGGCTTCTTTCCAGGTCGCAGGAAGAGAGACCTCAGGAAGAGGCCTGTGTGACAATGGTTGGCCATGGCCTGGTTCTTGTCAAACATGGTTTGTGGATTTTGTTGTTAGGCCATTTATTGGCTTGCTCTAGTAATGGCCCATCATGATCCGACAATGGTCAGCCAGGACCTATCCACGCTCTGGCCATGGTGAACTGTGGTTTGGTGATTGTTGATCATGTTTGGAAATAATCTGTCATGGTCTGGTAATAGCCAACCATGGTCGGTTGATGAAAAACCATGTTCTGGCAATAATGAGATGTGGAACTGTGTTGGCCACTCATGGAGTATGATTGGAGATAGAGCCACTAAGAGTGCATGCCCACTGACTGACCCTAAACATCCTATGCTAATGTGAATAGTACCAAATGCGTAAACTGGTTGAATCCTGAGACAGGAGATAGTGCATCCGTGCAGCCAAACAACTCCCATGATCGGTATCCGCCTCCGACCAAGTCAACCCTGATCTCTATACCTCCATAGCATTAATTGTCTCAGATATCAGTCAAAACTAAAGATGGAGCAGCCAACAGCGCAGTGTAGCCCAAGCTGACAGCATTCAACTCTTTCTGGAAATTAAGGGTGGTCTGCTACCCCTGCAACACCCTTACATTGAACTTCACTGACTAGAAAGGTACCAATGCAACTTCCTCCATCCTCATATGAACATACAAATACTGACCTCTCAATAGCCTAATATTACTACTGGCATGGATTGACTGACAGGTAGTGGTGCCTAGAGAGTACCCAGTTGAATGTCCCGAGAAGCCACCAAAGAAGCTGTTTTTTAAAAACAATTATTTGTATTTGGTTGATACAAACCTTTACAAAATGCAACACAATTCCATTGCTTCCTTAAAATACACTTAAATCAAACCTCCAAATTTACAATATTTCCCATAAAAATACATAATTTCCTAAAAACATTTCATTTAATTCAAAACATTATGGTTACAATTCAAATATTTTCAATATAACGCTTAAAAGAAAGAAAAACGAATCTAAGAAACTCATTTAGATCAACCAACCAAACATCACTTAAATGGGTTCATACCGAACAGTTAAAGCTGATACCTCCAAACATATAGCACAGTACATTCAATTAAAGTGCGACAATTCAAAAACGTATAAAATCCCACCCGTTCATATTCCAAAATGGAGGTAAAACCCACTTAAGAACGTGTTCCTACTGATGACACCCTATTCTTCAATTTATTTAGTTCGTCATTTTTCACGAAACCTTTAACAGCAAGACCAGTAGAGGTGGAATTGACACTAAGCACTGTCTCCAAATAAAATCACTGTCCACACATGCCAAATCCATGCCCAATGCCTTAATATAAATCATTCTCAATATCGACAGTGCAGGACACTCCATTAACATGTGTTTCGATGTTTCAACTTCATCTTCAACTCAACAGAATCGACAATACTCATCTTTAGCTTCTATGAACCTGCGCCTCAGTAGGACCTCCTTGGTATATAAGATGTTCCACCTGAAGCGCATTATGAAGTTATTGCTTACTGCACCTTCTTTGCTCTTGGAAACAAGTGATGTATGTCCTTAGGTACCACTATAATGACAGGTCAGCACAGGAGTAACCTAGCAACTATATAATGATGACCAATTGCAGGTGTTTAGGCAGTGCCAATTCTTTGCCGGTGTAGGGCACCATTGCAGTGACATAGAAAGGTTTTAGAGTTCAGTGTAATATTGCTTCTGTCTTAAATCCTTATTTATAGTGGGTTATAGTGCTTGTATTTTACCATCAGGTGTATTTTATGCTTTCTGTAACAAGCAGTTCACATGAACTGAAAATCATTAGCGTTTTAGTGGGACTGCCCTGCTTTGTTTTTTAATGTGAATGACAATCAGTTAATCTATAATTAAGGATGGTAGATCTTTGTTCCCCCCCAAAGTTTACAAAACATTTACTTCTGTTGGAGAATAGCAGATTTGTCCATGTTGCCGGCAAATGATTTTTTATTTTAGACAAATGGCATAATGAAGTAGGTAGCCAAAGTCCAGTGGAGAAAAGAAAGATAAGACACTCATTCATCTTACTTTTTACAAAGCATTCTCCTTCCAAGAGCCCTCTTTGGAAGTAGGAACCTCTGCATAAGAATGTAAAATGCACGCGCTGGTATACATGTGCTTTGCCTGCACAGCATATCTCACGTAGACCTGGGTCTGTGGCTCAGAGGACTAATGCATCCACTACAGGGCCTGTGTTTGACTTCATGGTCACAGGTTCCAAGTCCACTCAGCACTTCATCCTTTCGAGGTTAATAAAATAAGTACCATTAAATGGGTTAACAATAAACATCCCTTCTTAGCGCCAAGACTCCCCTTCAGGGGTGAACATGCACTTTACAAATACACCTGTTATGCAGATCAGGTGCAATCATGAAAAACAAAACACAAAAAGGTCTGGGAGCACCTTTACCAAGAACAAACATGGCCAAGGGCAAGTGCCCACTCCTGAGGGTCTACAACCACATTTTAGCTCACTGTACCTTTCACAGAGTAGAGGTATCCATTTGCATATCAGTCTTTGTCCCACCCACCAGGGCAGTTCAGCACCAAAATGCTAGGCAATTCTCCTCTGAACAAGAGTACCAACACCAACACCAGACACGTGTTTCAGCCTAGTCGGGCCTCATCAGTGAGGCGAAGCAGTGCCTCTCTAAGCAAAATACAAATCTAATACAAAAGCGTGAAAATCAAATACACAACACGTTTGCCCTCATTCTTCAAGTACTCTCCCTCGATCTCCCTTTTCCAGTCCATCAAAATCTGAGGCAGTTTTCATTTGCTGGCCAGAAGGTGCAAATGAGGTGGGAGAAAAAACAGATGAAAAATAAATCCTTCATCAGAATATGAATCTGGGTTAGAAGAAAGGAGCAACATACAGAGAACTTAGATGTGTTACGCAGGGGCATGACAAAAGAGATGTGTGTGCAAAGACAGGGTGTCTTTCAGAGGCATTTTCGAGTTGACCCCATGATGCTCTATATTTGCAAATGTGGTAAATACACGTATACGCTCATTACAAGAAGCAGGACTAAAGACTGGTTAAGTATCCTGCAGCTCCCTTAACAGTCAGACGTTTGTACGCCCAGAAATTGACATCAATCCTCATGTGAGATTTGGCTGAAATCACATTCCTCCACCAGTGGAATAGTCTGCATGAGGCATCAGCTGCAGCTGGTGCTCACTACCTCTCTCAGCTTTTCTGAGGCATCAGTGAGGACACAGATTTGGTAATGGGCAGACCATTATGCTGCATGTGTGGTCAAGTGAATGTGAACATGCCTGTGTCATTCCAGGGTCTCTAAGCTTGATGCTGAGCTGTGGGCTACGGTAAGTAACTCCTTCAGCAGTTATGGACCTCTATGGGGGAATGGAAGCGAGCTCCAATATTAAATAAAGGCCTGTTTGGCAGTGGCCCTCCTCACATGCGTTCTGCGGGGCACAGACAGAGATTTATTTCAGGGATGCACAGTACAGTAGGTTATGAGCCTAAAAACAAGGCAAGAGTCTGGACAAACACATTATAATGTATAATCATGTTTGCCCAAGTAGCACTGAAGGTGTAATGGGGGAATGTGAGGGGGGTGCTGCAGGACCGAAGGTATGGATGTGGGTCAGTTAGTGGGTACAGGGAGAATGCACTCTGGTGTATTCAGAAATAATACAGATTCCTGAAATCATATCACTCCTAAGATTGCAGCTTTTCTAGTAATCTCATCACAGCTCAATTCGTTTTCTGTGAATGCTCTATTATTTTTAAGATGATAACTTACCATTTTTCTTCAGGATCCTGGGATTTCACGGCATTCAGTTTCAATGAATCCTCTGTCAATGGAATGCTGGTCCTACTTGTACCTTTCATTGATATTTGATGACATAATATACAATAATGCTTTACTGGCCTGGCTGTAAATAAGTGTGTTTTCTTGAGTGTCTAATGGCATTGCAGGTTGCTAATCATTCTGCTGTGTTTTTAGCTGTTCTGGGTGTCCCTGGCAAGGTGTGCATTTTCTGTCCACCAACAAGCTTTGCGAACTGTTGATTTTGCTTGGAAATATTGTAAGACAGAATTGTCTTGCTATAAATCATTAGGTAATTGTGCTTGGGAATCTTCACTGTGCTCATATATTCCCGTAGGGTGTAGCTCCTGTCCAGCAGTCTGTTGGCATTTCATTTTGGTTTGTGGCTGTGCTATTAAGAGTTTACCAGTGCAGTTTATGTATTTGCTTTGCCTCTACCACAAGAAGATGAAGATGGTGTGTTTGCAAATTACCTTTGCTTCTCTTGGAGTTATGAGTATCTGGTTCTTAATTATTCCCAGCCACTGATTATTTGCTACCATTTGGTTTTTCTAAGGTTTGCCATCTGAGCTTGGCTGGGAGATAACACAGGTTTCTTCCTTATTTTGGGCTCAGTCTTTCATCTTGAAGATTTAAACACGCATAGAATGGTTTGCTTGTGGTCAGTGAATTTGGTCTGTGAACTGGTGGACTGACAGACAATGCTGTGATGTTCTTTGGAAATCTATCATGCTGTTGCCTAGATGGGAGCTGTACATGAATTGTGAGCCTCCTTCTGGTTGATCACCATTTTCACTCTGGTTTAGAAGTGCATGAACTCTGCCTCTTTTGTGGCAAGCATGTCGGTTGCAGCAAGGTGATAAACTGGGTTGTGTTTAGAGCACATGCAGGTACATGGCTGTTTCCTGTTGGATAAGTACTTCAGGTATTCTAATTCATATGTGACTTGGGCCTCTTATAATTGATTCAAACATTTACCTTCATTACAATTATTCCACATGTATTTGTTACGCTCTCAATTGTATTATGTACTTGGTGGGTCTGTCTGTGGTGTACTCCTCTTTCCACACAGTCAGACCCACCTCTTTCCCCCTTTGTCCTGTTTTCGGTGCTGCTGTTTTGGTTGTGCAGTTCATAGTGTGGTTTCTGTAGTGTTTTTGTAGTTTTCATTGCTGGTCTCTGATGGCCTAGATACCTTCTCCTTCCTGCACCTGAAATATCAATTAAACTTAGAACAAATAAGGACTAATACTTGTGAAAGGTTTATGTAAGAAACTTAGGAATATGCTATTATTTAGGCAGTGCCCCTCTGCCCCCTCTCTTTTATAGTGTGGTTGTATCATGCTCCTGAGTATAAGGCAGAGGGGTTTTAATTATTTCTCCTTGTATGCTCCTGTTTTTGTTGGGGCTGTCACTTCTCCAAATGTAAATGTTGCCTACCTGGTAGAAGATGACAATTTCTTTCCTTGGTCAGGTTCTGGTTGATGTTTGAGTGTGGAGCTGCATTTTATGTACCTTTCATATATTAGGCCAGAATCTTAGAACTTATTTTTCGCCCAAGTGAGATGTGCTAGCTCAGCTCCTCACTTTCGCCAAAAAAGTGGCAGCCCAATTCACAAAGTGCATGTGAATGAGAGCATCCTAGATCTGCTCATTCAGGTGCACCTCTTCCCCATTTGCGCACAATAAGAGGGTGTTTCTGGGCATTTTAGAGCGCATCTTGAACTCACAAATGGCGTGCGCTTTAAAAATGCCCAGCAATTAGGGTAATCCCTCTACACCATTAAAAACAGGTGCAAGGTGTGGCACAAATCATGACAGGATCATTTCTGGCCCTGCCACGGTTTTCTTTTGAAGTGTGCCAGCTGTGGTTACCATATTAGCATTTCCATCTCTCAAATGGGGATGGAAATGTTTTTTTATTTTAGTCATTTCAACGAGAACGGGCCTTTTAGTGGCTTGTATCGGTGAAATGCACCTGACATACATGAGTGTCAGGTGCGCGCTCACAATACTAATGCTTGCAAGGGGGCTGGACAGCACATCTTTGTGCTATTGTTCAGCCCCTCCAGAAATGCCTCAGGTCACCCTCGTGAATAAGGTGACCTAAGCATAGCGCAAATGCAACGAGCACATTCTATGCGCTCCTTTGATTTGCGCCATTGAGAATCTCGCCCCATTGTGTCCATACTGATTCCTGCTATTCTTATTATGGGGTCGATTCATGGAATTAATGTGCGCCGAAAATTCCCGCGCAGAGGTGCCAAAACGTGCGAATCGCAGTGCAAGTGTGAAAATCGCAGTGCAAGTGCGAAAATCGCAGGGAAACCAGCGCACATCGATTCATGGAAGTCCGTGCGCGAGAAAAACATTGGATGTGCGCTGGAAATGTGCGCCGCGCACGCCGGCGCACAGGTCATCCAACAGCGTGCACCACGGCCACTGCAAAATCGCACATAGCGTGGCGCACATCACAAAAGTAGGCGGAACACGGGGCGTAACACTCGGAATGGGGAACAACGCGTGAAAATATGGGCGTCAATGGGGAAGTACAGGAGGCAAGTGCGCGGAACGCCCACACGCTCGCCTACAACACGTATTCATGGAATCGAATAGGGCAAACCAGCGCACGGTCAAAGACGCGCACAGGGCCAAACAAGTACGCCACAAGAAAGCAGGCGGTAGCGTCCCTGCGCATGAAGAAAATGTGCGTCAAAATGTGCGATAACAAAAAGCACCCATGTACAGCCATGATGAATGGTACATACATTGGCCCTCTAGGACAAATGAGGTGCAAAGGGGTACCGACAAACACGGACACCCGCTGTGTGAAAAATAGCGTGTGCGTGTGTCCCTGGGTGCGTGTGTCCCTGGAAGTTCCACACGCGACTGGCCTGGGTACGTGTACTACGGAGTGCGCGGGAAGTTCCACATGCGATTAGCCTGGGTACGTGTGTTTCGGGGTGCGTGGGAAGTTCCACACGCGATTGGCCTGGGTATGTGTGTTTCGGGGTGCGCGGGAAGTTCCACACGCGATTGGCCTGGGTACGTGTACTTTGGGATGCGCGGGAAGTACCACACGCGATTGGCCTGGGTACCTGTACTTCGGGATGCGCTGGAAGTACCACACGCGATTGGCCTGGGTACGTGTACTTCGGGTGCGCGGGAAGTACCACACGCGATTGGCCTGGGTACGTGTACTTCGGGTGCGCGGGAAGTTCCACACGCGATTGGCCTGGGTACGTGTATTCCGAGGTGCGCGGGAAGATTCACACACAATTTCAGCAGGGTACGTGTATTTCGGTGGTTTTGGTGAATGCTACACGTGATTTGGCCGTGTGGGTCCTCCCAGGTGTTCCCACTACACCCTCCATGGCCCTTCAGGCAGCCCACACCAGAGGGGACTACTCTGCACCCCTGCTCATGTCCCACAGGCAACCCATCCACCATGGCCATGACCCCCAGCCAACCCACATGTCACCTTGCATTACTGATCACAAACAGATGTCTCCCAGCACCCCCACCCCCCAGCAGTGCAGGGGCAGCCTCCACCAGGCCCCCACTCATGTCTCCCATCACCACCACCCCCCAGCAGTGCAGGGGCAGCCTCCACCAGGCCCCCACTCATGTCTCCCTGCACCCCCACGCCCCAGCCATTAGGGGCACCCTCCACCAGGCCCCCACTCATGTCTCCCACCACCCCCACCCCCCAGCCACCAGGGGCAGCCTCCACCAGGCCCCCACTCATGTCCCCCTGCACCCCCACCCCCCAGCAGTGCAGGGGCAGCCTCCACCAGGCCCCCACTCATGTCTCCCACCACCCCCGCCCCCCAGCGTCCAGGGGCACCCTCCACCGGGCCCCCACCCATGTCTCCCTGCACCCCCACCCCCCAGCAGTGCAGGGGCAGCCTCCACCAGGCCCCCATCCATGTCTCCCACCACCCCCACCCCCCAGCAGTGCAGGGGCAGCCTCCACCAGGCCCCCACTCATGTCTCCCACCACTCCCACCCCCCAGCCACCAGGGGCACCCTCCACCAGGCCCCCACTCATGTCTCCCACCAACCCCACCCCCCAGCCACCAGCGGCAGGCTCCACCAGGCCCCCACTCATGTCTCCCACCACCCCCACCCTCCAGCAGTGCAGGGGCAGCCTCCACCAGGCCCCCACTCAAGTCCCCTATCACCCCCACCCCCCAGCAGTGCAGGGGCAGCCTCCACCAGGCCCCCACTCATGTCTCCCACCACCCCCACCCCCCAGCAGTGCAGGGGCAGCCTCCACCAGGCCCCCACCCATGTCTCCCCCCACCCCCACCCCCCAGCAGTGCAGGGGCAGCCTCCACCAGGCCCCCACTCATGTCTCCCACCACCCCCACCCCCCAGCAGTGCAGGGGCAGCCTCCACCAGGCCCCCACTCATGTCTCCCACCACCCCCACACCCCAGCCACCAGGGGCAGCCTCCACCAGGCCCCCACTCATGTCTCCCACCACCCCCACCCCCAGCAGTTCAGGGGCAGCCTCCACCCGGCCCCCACTCATGTCTCACACCACCCCACCCCCCAGCAGTGCAGGGGCAGCCTCCACCAGACCCCCACTCATGTCCCCCTGCACCCACACCCCCCAGCCACCAGGGGAAGCCTCCACCATGCCCCCACTCATGTCTCCCTGCACCCTCACCCCCCAGCCACCAGGGACAGCCTCCACCAGGCCCCCACTCATGTCTCCCACCACCCCCACCCCCCAGCCACCAGGGGCACCCTCCACCAGGCCCCCACTGATGTCTCCCACCACCCCTATCCCCCAGCCACCAGGGGCAGCCTCCACCAGGCCCCCACTCATGTCCCCCTGCACCCCCACCCCCCAGCAGTGCAGGGGCAGCCTCCACCAGGCCCCCACTCATGTCTCCCACCCCCCCCAGCAGTGCAGGGGCAGCCTCCACCAGGCCCCCACCCATGTCTCCCACCACCCCCGCCCCCCAGCGTCCAGGGGCACCCTCCACCGGGCCCCCACCCATGTCTCCCTGCACCCCCACCCCCCAGCAGTGCAGGGGCAGCCTCCACCAGGCCCCCATCCATGTCTCCCACCACCCCCACCCCCCAGCAGTGCAGGGGCAGCCTCCACCAGGCCCCCACTCATGTCTCCCACCACTCCCACCCCCCAGCCACCAGGGGCACCCTCCACCAGGCCCCCACTCATGTCTCCCACCAACCCCATCCCCCAGCCACCAGCGGCAGGCTCCACCAGGCCCCCACTCATGTCTCCCACCACCCCCACCCTCCAGCAGTGCAGGGGCAGCCTCCACCAGGCCCCCACTTAAGTCCCCTATAACCCCCACCCCCCAGCAGTGCAGGGGCAGCCTCCACCAGGCCCCCACTCATGTCTCCCACCACCCCCACCCCCCAGCAGTGCAGGGGCAGCCTCCACCAGGCCCCCACCCATGTCTCCCCCCACCCCCACCCCCCAGCAGTGCAGGGGCAGCCTCCAACAGGCCCCCACTCATGTCTCCCACCACCCCCACCACCCAGCAGTGCAGGGGCAGCCTCCACCAGGCCCCCACTCATGTCTCCCACCACCCCCACACCCCAGCCACCAGGGGCAGCCTCCACCAGGCCCCCACTCATGTCTCCCACCACCCCCACCCCCAGCAGTTCAGGGGCAGCCTCCACCCGGCCCCCACTCATGTCTCACACCACCCCCACCCCCCAGCAGTGCAGGGGCAGCCTCCACCAGGCCCCCACTCATGTCCCCCCTGCACCCACACCCCCCAGCCACCAGGGGAAGCCTCCACCATGCCCCCACTCATGTCTCCCTGCACCCTCACCCCCCAGCCACCAGGGACAGCCTCCACCAGGCCCCCACTCATGTCTCCCACCACCCCCACCCCCCAGCCACCAGGGGCAACCTCCACCAGGCCCCCACTCATGTCCCCCTGCACCCCCACCCCCCAGCAGTGCAGGGGCAGCCTCCACCAGGCCCCCACTCATGTCTCCCACCCCCCCAGCAGTGCAGGGGCAGCCTCCACCAGGCCCCCACCCATGTCTCCCACCACCCCCACCCCCCAGCCACCAGGGGCAGCCTCCACCAGGCCCCCACTCATGTCTCCCACCACCCCCACCCCCCAGCAGTGCAGGGGCAGCCTCCACCAGGCCCCCACCCATGTCTCCCACCACCCCCACCCCCCAGCAGTGCAGGGGCAGCCTCCACCAGGCCCCCACTCATGTCTCCCACCACCCCCACCCCCCAGCCACCAGGGGCACCCTCCACCAGGCCCCCACTCATGTCTCCCACCACCCCCCAGCCACCAGGGGCAGCCTCCACCAGGTCCCCACTCATGTCTCCCTGCACCCCCAAACCCCAGCAGTGCAGGGGCAGCCTCCACCAGGCCCCCACTCATGTCTCCCACACCCCCACCCCCCAGCAGTGCAGGGGCAGCTTCCACCAGGCCCCCACCCATGTCTCCCACCACCCCCACCCCCCAGCCACCAGGGGCAGCCTCCACCAGGCCCCCACTCATGTCTCCCACCACCCCAACCCCCCAGCAGTGCAGGGGCAGCCTCCACCAGGCCCCCACCCATGTCTCCCACCACCCCCACCCCCCAGCAATGCAGGGGCAGCCTCCACCAGGCCCCCACTCATGTCTCCCACCACCCCACCCCCCAGCCACCAGGGGCACCCTCCGCCAGGCCCCCACTCATGTCTCCCACCACCCCCACCCCCCAGCCACCAGGGGCAGCCTCCACCAGGCCCCTGCTCATGTCCCCCTGCACCCCCACCCCCCAGCAGTGCAGGGGCAGCCTCCACCAGGCCCCCACCCATGTCTCCCACCACCCCCACCCCCCAGCAGTGCAGGGGCAGCCTCCACCAGGCCCCCACTCATGTCTCCCACCACCCCCACCCCCCAGCCACCAGGGGCACCCTCCACCAGGCCCCCACTCATGTCTCCCACCACCCCCCAGCCACCAGGGGCAGCCTCCACCAGGTCCCCACTCATGTCTCCCTGCACCCCCACCCCCCAGCAGTGCAGGGGCAGCCTCCACCAGGCCCCCACTCATGTCTCCCACACCCCCACCCCCCAGCAGTGCAGGGGCAGCTTCCACCAGCCCCCCACCCATGTCTCCCACCACCCCCACCCCCCAGCCACCAGGGGCAGCCTCCACCAGGCCCCCACTCATGTCTCCCACCACCCCCACCCCCCAGCAGTGCAGGGGCAGCCTCCACCAGGCCCCCACCCATGTCTCCCACCACCCCCACCCCACAGCAATGCAGGGGCAGCCTCCACCAGGCCCCCACTCATGTCTCCCACCACCCCCACCCCCCAGCCACCAGGGGCACCCTCCGCCAGGGGCCCACTCATGTCTCCCACCACCCCCACCCCCCAGCCACCAGGGGCAGCCTCCACCAGGCCCCTGCTCATGTCCCCCTGCACCCCCACCCCCCAGCAGTGCAGGGGCAGCCTCCACCAGGCCCCCACTCATGTCTGTCACCCCCCACCCCCCAGCAGTGCAGGGGCAGCCTCCACCAGGCCCCCACCCATGTCTTCCACCACCCCCACCCACCAGCCACCAGGGGCAGCCTCCACCAGGCCCCCACTCATGTCTCCCACCGCCCCCACCCCCCAGCAGTGCAGGGGCAGCCTCCACCAGGCCCCCACCCATGTCTCCCACCACCCCCACCCCCCAGCAGTGCAGGGGCACCCTCCACCAGGCCCCCAATCATGTCTCCCACCACCCCCACCCCCAGCCACCAGGGGCAGCCTCCACCAGGCCCCCACTCATGTCTCCCACCACCCCCACCCCCCAGCCACCAGGGGCAGCCTCCACCAGGCCCCCACTCCTGTCTCCCACCACCCCCACCCCCCAGCAGTGCAGGGGCAGCCTCCACCAGGCCCCCACCCATGTCTCCCACCACCCCCACCCCCCAGAAGTGCAGGGGCAGCCTCCACCAGGCCCCCACTCATGTCCCCCTGCACCACCCCCCCAGCCACCAGGGGCAGCCTCCACCAGGCCCCCACTCATGTCTCCCTGCACCCCCACCCCCCAGCCACCAGGGGCAGCCTCCACCAGGCCCCCACTCATGTCTCCCACCACCCCCCAGCAGTGCAGGGGCAGCCTCCACCAGGCCCCCACTCATGTCTCCCACCCCCCCACCCCCCAGCAGTGCAGGGGCAGCCTCCACCAGGCAGCCACTCATGTCTCCCACCACCCCCACCCCCCCAGCAGTGCAGGGGCAGCCTCCACCAGGCCCCCACTCATGTCTCCCACCACCCCCACCCCCCAGCCACCAGGGGCAGCCTCCACCAGGCCCCCACTCATGTCCCCCTGCACCCTCACCCCCCAGCAGTGCAGGGGCAGCCTCCACCAGGCCCCCACTCATGTCTCCCACCCCCCACCCCCCAGCAGTGCAGGGGCAGCCTCCACCAGGCCCCCACCCATGTCTCCCACCACCCCCACCCCCCAGCCACCAGGGGCAGCCTCCACCAGGCCCCCACTCATGTCTCCCACCACCCCCACCCCCCAGCAGTGCAGGGGCAGCCTCCACCAGGCCCCCACCCATGTCTCCCACCACCCCCACCCCCCAGCAGTGCAGGGGCAGCCTCCACCAGGCCCCCACTCATGTCTCCCACCACCCCCACCCCCAGCCACCAGGGGCATCCTCCACCAGGCCCCCACTCATGTCTCCCACCACCCCCACCCCTCAGCCACCAGGGGCAGCCTCCACCAGGCCCCCACTCATGTCCCCCTGCACCTCCACCCCCCCAGCAGTGCAGGGGCAGCCTCCACCAGGCCCCCACTCATGTTCCCCTGCACCCCCACCCCCCAGCAGTGCAGGGGCAGCCTCCACCAGGCCCCCACTCATGTCTCCCACCACCCCCACCCCCCAGCAGTACGATTTGCCTGGGTACGTGTGTTTCGGGGTGCGCGGGAAGTTCCACACGCGATTGGCCTTGGTACGTGTACTCCGGGGTGCGCGGGAAGTTCCACACGCGATTGGCCTGGGTACGTGTACTCCGGGGTGCGCGGGAAGTTCCACACGTGTTTGCCCTGGGTACGTGTATTTCGGTGTGCGCGTGAACTTCCACACGCGACTGGGCCTGTGAGAGTGGGGTACGTGTATGACAGGGCTGCGCGGGAATATTCACTCGCGAATGGGCCTGGGAGAGCGTGTTACGTATATTCCTGGGGTGGGCGGGAAGATTCACACGTTCGCCTACGACGCGCCGAAAAATAAGTGCTCCAATCCTGAAACACGTACGCCTGCTGGCGTACGTCGACCTGCGCAGCATAAAAGTGCGCGCAAACAACAAACAAGCTCAGACGCCAGGATGAATATACCGTTCCTAGCAGCAGTGGCCGTGGGCTACCAAAGGAGGAGGAGGAGGATAGTGAGGGCTCGAATTTTCACTCCCAGAACCAGCCTTTTTGGGATGCCTGATGACCATGTGTATGGGAGGTACAGGTTTCCACCACACATAATACTGGACCTGGTCAGTGAGTGGGAGGATGACCTCACATCACCCACCCTGTGCTCCCAAGCACTCAGCCCCCTGGAGAAGGTCCTCAATGTACTGCACTTCCTGGCCACAGGATCATTTCAGCAGACAAGTGCCATAGTGGGTGGGGTGTCACAGGCCACGCAGTCACGCTGCCTACACCAGGTCTTGTACATCATCACTGCACGCCCATCAGTCCGCAGGCACATATACCTGCCCAGAACACCTGCAGAAAGGCAGGCTGCCGCCCTCGATTTCTACAGTGTGGCACAATTCCCCAAAGTGCTAGGTGCCAGTGACTGCACCCATGTGGCACTACGTCCCCCCAGGGCATCTGAGCACATCTATAGGAACCGCAAGCACTGGCATTCCATCAACGTGCAGGTAGTATGTAATGCCAAGGGAATCATCACCTCAGTATATGCCAACTATCCAGGGTCCACCCACGACAGCTTCATTTACCGAATGTCTACCCTAAGCCAGGACCTAGAAGCTGGGCGGCATGGCGATACATGGCTGCTTGGTGAGTATGAATGCCACTGCACATGCATGCATGTCAGATGCAGAGTTATGTCACTAACCCTCTAATGATACCCATCACCTCCTCACCAGGGGACAGTGCCTACCCTCTGAGCACCCACATGATGACGCCAATTCGGAACCCCATCACGCCTCCAGAGGTAAGATACAACACAACCCATATTGCAACCCGGGGCATAGTGGAGCGCACATTCAGAGTGCTCAAGTCACGCTTTCGCTCCCTTGACCGTTCTGGCGGGCAGCTGTTATATGCGCCCCCAGTAGTGTGCAGGATCATAGTGGCAGCATGTGTCCTGCACAATGTTGCAACACGCCAGGGCCTGGCTGTGGACATGGTGGTGCCCCCACATCCCCAACCACATGCACGCCCGCTGCGCATGGGAGGGGAGAGGGCACGGGGTGAGGCAGCCCGTATGCAGCTGGTGGCTAATTACTTCACATAGAAATCACACCCCTGTGGAGTGCACACAGCCCTGGCACATACCATCTGATAAGCAATGATGACTCGACCTGACAATCATGTCCAACAAAGGGACAGTCAACTGTCAGAACCATAGCAGCCTGAGATTGTTCATGTGGAAGTGTCACAATGTGTGCATCCCTACCTACACAAACAACACCAATGCAGTGTCATCAAAAGATACAATTCCATGCTGCAGAAATGAATACCCACTTCCAAAATACTACATGAAAACAGTGCATTGTCACCCAACCCCTCCCCGGCACGGCCACACAACACACCATGGCATGATATGCAATGTGAGAGCAAACAAATTAATCCACACAACATGCCCTAAGTGTCACCAGCTACAGTGTGCCTAATGGAAACATGGCCACACATGAAATGCTCACAGTAATGCAGGACCTACAACACACATTACCAAATACTTACCAAGAATACCAATCACCTACACAACCTCCAACCTACCTTAATCATGACATAACAGACTTAAAAATTTGATAACCTCACTACCTGATGATGCCAGCACTTCAAACACTTCCAAGTATACAGTGTTAGCGCCACACAAGAGTGTAGGTGCACTGCTTACAACAGGGACTCCAGTTCCAAGGTGGACAGCCTTGTGGAGACATGAGAAATGGACCTGCAAATTTGGAGGATGGGATGGATGCAGAGGCACATATCAATACACCATGCAGTGTACAATACAACAACAATATGCACTATGAATGTATACACAGTATTGACTACAGACTGTCCACACATGTAATGGGAGTCCAATGTCACCATGTACGTCAATTTCACTTGGGCACACCCTTTGCATGCCCATGGAAACAGGAAGCAGGAGGGGTGTGTGTCACAAAAACCCAAGCATCTGAACCAAAATCATGACAAGCCTGCATGTGCCCAGCCACAATGCAGCGTATGCCCACGGGAGCCACACAAGGCAACACACTGTCCCAAAAAAAAAAAAAAAAAAAAAGAAAATCAAAAATGGCCATTAATGGGCCCGGGGGGTGTGGGGGAGGCCTCCCAGGGTGCACACCAAAACCCACCTGTGTGGATCTTGTGAGAAAAAAAACACCTCCATGGGCTCATGGCCTACACGGCTACCCTATTGTGGGAGAATCACTGCTGTCGCTCTCCTCACCCTCTGCAGCTGCATCAGGAGGTGGTGGCACTATGGGAGGCAGCCCACGCAAAGCCCTAGTCTGTTCCTCCATGGCTGCAAGCATGCGGGTGTGGTAGGTCTCGTTCTGGAGGATAATTGTGCGGAGGTCCCCATGCAACAACTCACAGGATGCCCGGACCTCCGCCCTAGTTGCCTGCATCTCAGCTGAGAGCGTACGTGTGAGACGCTCCAGCTGCTGTTCTGTCCTTCTGTTTGTTGACGCCTCAAGCTCAACAAGAGTCGTCCTGAGGTGAAGGAGTTCTACCCTCAGGGCTTCCCTGTGGCCCTGGGACTCTATGGAAATGGCTTCCTGCAGAGTCGCCAGTGCCGCCCGCCTGTCCCTGTCGGACGCCAACATGTCATCCCTGTGTGACTGGCAGATGGAGTCTGTTGCCTGCTGTAGTCGCTCCATCAGCCTTTCGGGGGGGACAATGGAAGTGGCCACCCTATCCATGGCCTGAGCCATCATCTCTGATGATGCTGCCTGTTGGGTTGCCATACCGTATATGGATTTCTCCCATGCGGTATTGCCAGGTGGCTGACGGCCACCACGTCGGCGGGCACCACACCTGTCTGGGGCAAGGCGAACTGCGCCTTGCTGTGCCGGCACTGCCTGAGGCTGCAGGACTGCATTCCCCCTCTGATCTGCTGGCCCAGGAACAGGATCAGATGTCGCGGAGTGTGACCCTGCATCCGTAACCACCAAAGGCGTACCTGCCAACACTGACATCCCCATTGAGGGTTCTAACCCTGGTGCAGGTGGGTCGGACAGAACAGAATCCCTCCCAGGAACACTCACCTGCGACGGCACATAGGTCTCATCATCCGAATCGACACCTGAATACAGCTTGGGGCAGGTGCAGCCAGAGACACCCCTTGAGAGCATGACCTGCAGCAGTTGTGGGTTCTCACCCACCACCACACCACGTCCCTCACTGGTGGTCGGTCGGCCCTCAGACCCCTCCTGGGTCTGCACCATCTCCACAACCCCAGCAGTATCAAGTGCGTCATCCCCTGCAAAGACATAAAAGAAAACAAATGGAAACAGGCATTAGCACTATGGCACACAATTAGGGTTGAGAGGCTACAGAAACAGTATTTGATTGACACATGTCCCACATGACTAAAACCCTCCCATGCATGCACCGTCACTGCGTGTGACGGGTAGGCAGATGGCACACATTGATGACACCAAGATGGAAGATGAACACATTTGATACATGCTGCCTAGCACTGGCATCACACATTGGCCAGTGATTGGCAGGTCAAATACACATGCCATCACACAGATGGCATGTACCCTAGCCATGAAGTGAAGAGTGAGAGGTGGTCACCAATTGTTCATTCAGTCCAGTTTGCTATTGAAATTGATTATTCCATTTAAATGGTTCAAATGTTTAACCTGGAGCTGCCAGTCCAAAATGGCCCTATAGCACAGGGACATGTCTAAACAAATCATGTGAAGGAAACAAAGCCAGTCCACTGTACCATAGCCATGTCAGACATGTGACAATAGGACTGAGAAATCCAGAGTAAAAGTGGTGGTATGCAAACAATCTGCCTGAATAAAGAGAGGTAAATGAGCAACAATGTTGTGGCAAGATGACACTCCAAGGGCAACTGGCGTGGTGTTGGGCTGGATGTCTAATGTTGGCAGAAGGGATGCTGCTATACCCAAATGCTGGTGCGCAGAATGTATAGGAAGAGGCACATGGGTGACCCAAACCACTCAGGCACACACACCCTCCCCTGGCACCCAAACAGAAGCCCTCCCACACACACCATGCACATGGTTGACACACACATGCCTGTGCACTCACTGGACAATGCCTCGTAATCTGCCAGTTCTCCCACGCCTTGGATCTGTTCCTCCGTGACGTAGGTCCCAGCAACCTGCTCATGTGGAGTGAGTTCCATGTCGTCTGCTGGAGACCCACCTCCAGTCACTAGAGTTGCGGCATGACTTGAGGCCAGCTTATTCTTTGCCCTGCGCTTAAGGTCATTCCAGCGCTTGTAGCATTCAGTAGCTGTGCGCCTCACGATTCCAAGGGCACGTATGATGTCCGCAATGGTCTGCCAGTGTGCCTGACGTTGTGCAGGTGTGGTCTTGGATCCTGCAACAATCACCATTTCCCGGTCATGTGCGGACACATACTCTACAAGTGCATTCAGTTCGGCCTCATTGAAGCTGGGCTTCCTTGACGGGCCGGACTGTGTAGCCGTGTCTAGGGCATCAGCCTCTACTGGACGAGCACTCTTCCTCTTCCGCTTGGAAGGGGTGGGGATCCTGAGTGTCCTACGCTGCTCTTGACACTAGGGGCAGGAGCCCCGGTGGACTCAGTACTAGGAGTGTGGGATTGCACACTCAGCATGGGAGTTGGTGCAGGCATTAGCTCAAGTGTGATGGTGTCAGGGGGAATGTCAGCATGATGGACTTGGACCGACACTGTCCTGGCTGGGTGTGTGAGAGGTGGGGTGGATGGAGCCGCAGCTGCCCCTGCAGCCTCCCCAGCCTGCCTACGCGGGGCAGCAGATGACCTAGCTGCCCCTGATCCACGTGGCCTGATGACACCAACGTTCACCGGCACACGTGGCCTAGACCTGCTGACCTGGAAGTCAGCCATGGAGTCACCCTGTGCCAGGTCTAGTTCCACAGTGGGCTGGTATAACAATGGCTGAGCATGAATGGTGTCAGCCACGTTAATCTCAACGAGGGGGGGCATGGTGTCCCTGACTGTTCCTCCACACATGGGGGGCTAGCGGGCACCCTGCAAGTCACGTTAAGGTGCACGCAACCCCTCCTAGACCACGTGCGTGGAAAAATAAACCTGCACTATGCTGTGGCACAAAGAAACACAAGAATGAACGTATGCGTGTCACACACAGCCTAGAATGACCTCTGAAGGGGTACGCGACACACGGGGCAAGCACAGATGTTAAATACGTGCGCGACTCACCGTCTGCCAGGAACAAAAGCGTGAAAAATATGCGCGTGTGCGCGTTGGCAACACACCCGCCAAAAGAAGAATTGTACGCTGTCTGAGGAGACAGGACAACAGTAGAAGGGAACGCTGTTTCAGGAAACAGGCCCAGGAAAAAGAGGAAAAGAGAAAAAGCTGTCAGAGGTAACAGGGAGTACGAACTGGAAATGCTGTGAAGTAAATCGCGTGTGAACCGACAAGAAGTACAGATTTCACCCACTCGCTCTCCACGAAAAGCACGTACAAGGAAATGGCGTTCTACACGTACCTTTTATACACACGTCACAGACGCGCATACGCGATGGGGCCATTTCCACCAATTACACGCTTTGAAACTCGGACGTGTATCTCTTTATTTTTACACCCCCAGGCCCAGGAAAAAGAGGAAAAGAGAAAAAGCTGTCAGAGGTAACAGGGAGTACGAACTGGAAACGCTGTGAAGTAAATCGCGTGTGAACCGACAAGAAGTACAGATTTCACCCACTCGCTCTCCACGAAAAGCACGTACAAGGAAATGGCGTTCTACACGTACCTTTTATACACACGTCACAGACGCGCATACGCGATGGGGCCATTTCCACCAATTACACGCTTTGAAACTCGGACGTGTATCTCTTTATTTTTACATGCGCCATTCTCAACGGCCATGCGTGTGACGTCACAGCTACGCGCATGGGGCCCTTTGGGTCAATGATATCGCGTATGCGTGCAGACACGCTTACGCGCTAGGGGCCTTTCCTCGAATTACACGCAGACGTGCAGGATTTTCACGTGCCAAATCACTCCGTATCAAGCTGGCAATGCGTAAGCACACGGAAGACCACGCTCCTGCCCAGAAAGCCGATTTACTGCCCCCCAGAGCCCCGAGCACGCTCCAACCTGCCATCTGCTGCTGTCTGACTGCCTGCTGCCCACGTGCCCTGCCATTTGCTGCCTGCACATCAGCCAGGGGTGCTGTTGCTGTGACCACCCCTGCTGGAACCGAAGACTCCCGACTGGGACTCCATCGCTCCACAGCCCAGCCCCAGGACCCAGTTGCCCACCCACTCCTGCCTCTGGGGTTGTCATGTCAGGCACTGCAACATCTGGCACCACTGACAACCCCCGGCCAGAGAGGCAGAGGGGCACCAGCTTCAGTGCCAGGGAAGTTGGTGTCCTGGTGGAGCAAGTCCTGGGGCAGTATGATGCCCTATTCGGAAGTTCCTGCGCCAACAAGGAAGGACGGACTCGGATCTGGACGGACATCGTGACTGCCATCAACGCAGAGGGGGTGGCAGTCCGCGACTTCCAACATGTCAAGAAGCGCTGGGAGGACTTCAGGTCCAGGACCCTGAACAAGGCCCGGCGCCTCTTGAAGGCAGCGGATGCTAAGGGGCGCCGGGGCCACTTGTCGGAAGATCAGATGAGGGTCCTGGAATGCATATCCCCGGCGCTCTACGTCCAGGTCCTTGAGAGGCAGACCCGTCTGGAGTCGAGCGGTAAGTGTACATGCATCCTGATTGTAAGCTGTGCGTGTGGTGATGTTTCAGTAGTGTGCAGGTTGCACATCTGTTTGTATGGGGTCGAGCATTGGTGGGGGTGTACAGGGCCGTGAGGCTAACACATGCGAGGGCTGTCATGTGTGAGACATGGATGGTGCTTGTGTGTGTAGGCTTGCATGCCAAATGCAGTTGTGTGGGCACACATGTTTGGATGAATGTGTATGTAAGTAGGCATGTCCGTGATGTCACGCATGTATGTTGTCTTCAGCTGCATGTATCAGCACTGTGTACATGTGCGTGTGTGTGTATTTGACAAGGGTGCAACAGTGATGCAACATGGATGCATGTGACAGCGGGATGTGTAAGCCTGATTGGCAGATGTGACATGGATGCCCATCTGAACACTGCGACACTTGGCAGAGGTGTACACATGCATGCAAGTGTGGTGGTGTGTGTACATGTGTAGTGCACTCCCTGTGTTGCATGTGATGTCTGGCTCACCATTGCCTGCTCATGCTGTTGTGTGTGTATGGATGGTGCTGGCAGTTGCGATATGGCTGTGGTATGGCTCATGTGTGCAAGTTGAAATGACATGTTTGTTGGGGATTGTGATGGCATGTCTGAGATTTGCCAATGCCACTCATGTACAACTGTCATGTGTGTATGTGTCCATTGTACAGTGCCCTGATGCCTGTGTTTTATTTCTCCCTGTCTGCAGCGTCAACTGATGAAGAGGGCGGAGAAGGTGCTGTGGAGCACAGCGGCGGAGATCCTACCGCCAGCCGGAGACGCAAGGCCCGGCTCCCCTCCCAGGTTGTGATCTCGTCGGGGAGTGAGGAGTCCGGTGCCGCGTCCCAGGCCGCAGCTGCCGGGGGGAGGTCCAAGAGGCGGAGGTCGGAGTTGGACTCCTCGGCAGCAGAAGGGGCAGCTGGGACCCCACAGGGCCCAACGGGGGAAGATGGCACGGAGTCATCCAGGTTGGTGGGGGGTTTGGTGGAGGAGGAGGCCGTGCAAGCAACAGAGACGGGGTCTGGAGGTGGGGATTCCACTGGTGCTAGTGGTGCAGTGCAGGACCAGGGACAGGAGGCGGCACAGGCCGCCGCGGAGGTGCCTGTGTGCAATCCTGTCCCTGATCCTGTCCCTGCATCATCTTGCACCAGCAGGGATGCCTACGTCCAGACCCGTTTTCAGGCAGGGGATGAGCTCACGATAACTGGCCTTCCTCTGCCTGCGGACGTGGCTATCCGGGTCCGGGTTGAGCCTGTCCTGACTGGTGTGACGTTGCGTCAACGGGCCATGCGAGGTGACCTGCAGTCTTTTCATGAGGAGACTGCACGTCATCTCGAATGGCTCGTTGACCGCGTCGGCCTACTGGGACAGGTCACCCAGGCCGGATTCCTCCGTTTGATGGGGCTTGCTGCGACCCCCTCCTCAACTGAACCCCCTATGCGCCAGTCGTCCTCCGTGCCATCTTCCCACCCATCAGTCACCTGGGTGCCCTGTGGAGCTGCCTCTGACGGTGCGGCCAGGCTGGTGGAGGAGGCATCCCTGCCACAGTCGGGAGTCAGACGTCCAGCAGGGGTGGCCACATCAACGACTGCACCGCAGCCACCAGCGGAGGACGTGGAGGCAGCAGGAGGCAGTGCACGGGCAGAGGCACAGCAGCAGCAGCAACATGGTGGGAGCCATGATGGCTCGGGGCCTTCGACATCGGAGGGGCAGGCATCGGCCGGAGGGCAGGAGGACCCAGGACAGAAAGTGTCTTCCGTGTGGTAGCGGTTGGGCCACGCCATAGATGCGGAGTGGCAGCGGCCGGAAGAGGCACGGCTCACGATGGTCAGGGCGGAGAACTCCATGCGGAGGGCCCTGAGGCGGGCCGAGTGCCTCGAGGCAATCTGCAGGGGGTTGGAGGTGGACACGGCGACGGCCCTGCGGACCCTCGGGGCCATGGAGGAGGACCGCCTCTGGGACATTGAGCAGGAGTTCGATGATGCCCTGGCCCGGGACATCCAAAAGGGAGCCGTCGGACTAGCCCGCTGCACTTGTAAATAGTTCTGTAGTTAGTGTTAGGTTTCCTTTGGTTTTGCTTTTTTTTTGGACCGTTTGGACAATGGGCCACATTTTTGTATATAGTTTTTCTTATTAGGTAGTGTTATTAGATAGCTTTCATTTCTTCTGTTTGGATAATGGACCCTGGTTTGTTTATCTGTATATAGTTGACTGTTGGATTTTCACTTTTTTTTTACAATTTACCCATGGAGCAATGGCTTTCAATTATAATTTTCCATTGGATTTTCTTTTGTGGACTGTGACTTTGGACACCATTCCTTTGGATTATCATTTTTGGTTCTGCATTATTTCACGGACATGCTGCTTTTTATTTTTTTGAATTCCCATTTCTGTTTCTTTATTTTTGATTCAATTTATGTTTCTTTTAATACATATTTTTTGTTCAAACTTCAATGTGTAGTATCATCTCATTGGTTTCATGCATATCATGATATGGGTTTTGAGATTCACTGACACCCATTGGGTGTATGTGAGGGACATGTGTTCATTTCCAAATTTGCAACTGGGGTTCTATCATGTTATTGCCATTTCTCAGTGGGTGGATGCAATACTCGGGTGGGTGTTTGGCATTTGGAGGCTGACCATAGGGGCCAGGGATCTAGATTGTGATGACATGTTGGCTGGGGGACATGAGTGGGGGCATGGTGGAGGCTGCCCCTGCACTGCTGGGGGGGCGGGGGTGACAGGGGACTTGAGTGGGGGCCTGGTGGAGGCTGCCCCTACACTGCTGGGGGGTGGGGGTGGTGGGAGACATGAGTGGGGGCCTGGTGGAGGCTGCCCCTGCACTGCTGGGGGGTGGTGGGAGACAAGAGTGGAGGCCTGGTGGAGGCTGCCCCTGCACTGTTTGGGGGTGGGGGTGGTGGGAGACATGAGTGGGGGCCTGGCGGAGGCTGCCCCTACTCTGCTGGGGGGTGGGGGTGGTGGGAGACATGAGTGGGGGCCTGGTGGAGGCTGCCACTGCACTGCTGGGGGGTGGGGGGGGTGGGAGACATGAGTGGGGGCCTGGTGGAGGCTGCCCCTGGATGCTGGGGGGTGGGGGTGGTGGGAGACATGAGTGGGGGCCCGGTGGAGGCTGCCCCTGCACTGCTGGGGGATGGGGGTGGTGGGAGACATGAGTGGGGGCCTTTTGGAGGCTGCCCCTGCACTGCTGGGGGGTGGGGGTGATAAGGGACTTGAGTGGGGGCCTGGTGGAGGATGCCCCTGGTGGCTGGGGGTTGGGGGTGGTGGGAGACATGAGTGGGGGCCTGGTGGAGGCTGCCCCTGGTGGCTGGGGGGTGGGTGTGGTGGGAGACATGAGTGGGGGCCTGATGGAGGCTGCCCCTGCCCTGCTGGGGGGTGGGGGTGGTGGGAGACATGAGTGGGGGCCTGGTGGAGGCTGCCCCTGAATGTTGGGGGGTGGGGGTGGTGGGAGACATGAGTGGGGGCCTGGTGGAGGCTGCCCCTGGTGGCTGGGGGGTGGGGGTGGTGGGAGACATGAGTGGGGGCCTGGTGGAGGCTGCCCCTGGTGGCTGGGGGGTGGGGGTGGTGGGAGACATGAGTGGGGGCCTGGTGGAGGCTGCCCCTGCACTGCTGGGGGGTGGGGGTGATAGGGGACTTGAGTGGGGGCCTGGTGGAGGATGCCCCTGCACTGCTGGGGGGTGGGGGTGGTGGGGGACATGAGTGGGGGCCTGGTGGAGGCTGCCCCTGCACTGCTGAGGGGTGGGGGTGGTGGGAGACATGAGTGGGGGCCTGGTGGAGGCTGCCCCTGAATGTTGGGGGGTGGGGGTGGTGGGAGACATGAGTGGGGGCCTGGTGGAGGCTGCCCCTGGTGGCTGGGGGGTGGGGGTGGTGGGAGACATGAGTGGGGGCCTGGTGGAGGCTGCCCCTGGTGGCTGGGGGGTGGGGGTGGTGGGAGACATGAGTGGGGGCCTGGTGGAGGCTGCCCCTGCACTGCTGGGGGGTGGGGGTGATAGGGGACTTGAGTGGGGGCCTGGTGGAGGATGCCCCTGCACTGCTGGGGGGTGGGGGTGGTGGGGGACATGAGTGGGGGCCTGGTGGAGGCTGCCCCTGCACTGCTGAGGGGTGGGGGTGGTGGGAGACATGAGTGGGGGCCTGGTGGAGGCTGCCCCTGCACTGCTGGGGGGTGGGGGTGGTGGGAGACATGAGTGCGGGCCTGGTGGAGGCTGCCCCTACACTGCTGGGGGGTGGGGGTGGTGGGAGACATGAGTGGGGGCCTGGTGGAGGCTGCCCCTGCACTGCTAGGGGGTGGGGGTGATAGGGAACTTGAGTGTGGGCCTGGTGGAGGCTGTCCCTGCACTGCTGGGGGGTGGGGGTGGTGGGAGACATGAGTGGGGGCCTGGTGGAGGCTGCCCCTGGATGCTGGGGGTTGGGGTGGTGGAAGACATGAGTGGGGGCCTGGTGGAGGCTGCCCCTGGTGGCTGGGGGGTGGGGGTGGTGGGAGACATGAGTGGGGGCCTGGTGGAGGCTGCCCCTGCACTGCTGGGGGGTGGGGGTGGTGGGAGACATGAGTGGGGGCCTGGTGGAGGATGCCCCTAGTGGCTGGGGGTGGGTGTGGTGGGAGACATGGGTGGGGGCCTGGTGGAGGCTGCCCCTGGTGGCTGGGGGGTGGGGGTGGTGGGAGACATGAGTGGGGGCCTGGTGGAGGCTGCCCCTGCACTGCTGGAGTGTGGGGGTGGTGGGAGACATGAGTAGGGGCCTGGTGGAGGCTGCCCCTACACTGCTGGGGGGTGGGAGTGGTGGGAGACATGAGTGGGGGCCTGGTGGAGGCTGCCCCTACACTGCTGGGGGTGGGGGTGGTGGGAGACATGAGTGGGGACCTGGTGGAGGCTGCCCCTGCACTGCTGGGGGGTGGGGGTGGTAGGAGACATGAGTGGAGGCCTGGTGGAGGCTGCCCCTGCACTGCTGGGGGGTGGGGGTGGTGGGAGACATGAGTGGGGGCCTGGTGGAGGCTGCCCCTACACTGCTGGGGGTGGGGGTGGTGGGAGACATGAGTGGGGGCCTGGTGGAGGCTGCCCCTGCACTGCTGGGGGGTGGGGGTGATAGGGGACTTGAGTGGGGGGTTGGTGGAGGCTGCCCCTGCACTGCTGGGGGGTGGGTGTGGTGGGAGACATGGTGGGGGCCTGGTGGAGGCTGCCCCTGGTGGCTGGGGGGTGGGGGCGGTGGGAGACATGAGTGGGGGCCTGGTGGATGCTGCCCCTACACTGCTGGGGGGTGGGGTGGTGTGAGACATGAGTTGGGGCCTGATGGAGGCTGCCCCTGCACTGCTGGGGGGTGGGGGGGGGGTGGGAGACATGAGTGGGGGCCTGGTGGAGGCTGCCCCTACACTGCTGGGGGGTGGGGGTGGTGGGGGACATGAGTGGGGGCCTGGTGGAGGCTGCCCCTGCACTGCTGAGGGGTGGGGGTGATAGGGGACTTGAGTGGGGGCCTGGTGGAGGCTGCCCCTGGATTCTGGGGGGTGGGGGTGTTGGGAGACATGAGTGGGGGCCTGGTGGAGGCTGCCCCTGCACTGCTGGGGGGTGGGGGTGGTGGGAGACATGAGTGGGGGCCTGGTGGAGGCTGCCCCTGCACTGCTGTGGGGTGGGGGTGATAGGTGACTTGAGTGGGGGCCTGGTGGAGGATGCCCCTGGTGGCTGGGGGGTAGAGTGGTGGGAGAAATGAGTGAGGGCCTGGTGGAGGCTGCCCCTGCACTGCTGGGGGGGTGGGGGTGGTGGGAGACATGAGTGGGGGCCTGGTGGAGGCTGCCCCTGCACTGCTGGGTGTGGGGGTGATAGGGGACTTGAGTGGGGGCCTGGTGGAGCCTGCCCCTGGTGGCTGGGGGGTGGGGGTGGTGGGAGACATGAGTGGGGGCCTGGTGGAGGCTGCCCCTGCACTGCTGGGGGGTGGGGGTGGTGGGAGACATGAGTGGGGGCCTGGTGGAGGCTGCCCCTGCACTGCTGAGGGGTGGGGGTGATAGGGGACTTGAGTGGGGGC
Organism: Ambystoma mexicanum; assembly: GCF_040938575.1. Classification (NCBI taxonomy): domain Eukaryota; kingdom Metazoa; phylum Chordata; class Amphibia; order Caudata; family Ambystomatidae; genus Ambystoma; species Ambystoma mexicanum. The sequence goes on along the minus strand of NC_090934.1, from coordinate 648,720,836 downwards.
CTGGTGGAGGCTGCCCCTGCACTGCTGGGGGGTGGGGGTGGTGGGAGACATGAGTGGGGGCCTGGTGGAGGCTGCCCCTGCACTGCTGGGGGGTGGGGGTGATAGGGGACTTGAGTGGGGGCCTGGTGGAGGCTGCCTCTGCACTGCTGGGGGGTGGGGGCGATAGGGGACTTGAGTGGGGGTCTGGTGGAGGCTGCCCCTACACTGCTGGGGGGTGGGGGTAGTGGGAGACATGAGTGGGGGCCTGGAGGAGGCTGCCCCTGCACTGCTGGGGGGTGGGGGTGATAGGGGACTTGAGTGGGGGCCTGGTGGAGGATGCCCCTGGTGGCTGGGGGGTGGGGGTGGTGGGAGACATGAGTGGGGGCCTGGTGGAGGCTGCCCCTGGATGCTGGGGGGTGGGGGTGGTGGGAGACATGAGTGGGGCCCTGGTGGAGGCTGCCCCTGCACTGCTGGGGGGTGGGGGTGATAGAGGAGTTGAGTGGGGGCCTGGTGGAGGCTGCCCCTGCACTGCTGGGGGGTGGGGGTGACAGGGGACTTGAGTGGAGGCCTGGTGGAGGCTGCCCCTGCACTGCTGGGGGGTGGGGGTGGTGGGAGACATGAGTGGGGGCCTCGTGGAGGCTGCCCCTGCACTGCTGGGGGGTGGGGGTGATAGGGGACTTGAGTGCGGGCCTGGTGGAGGCTGCCCCTGGTGGCTGGGGGTGCAGGGGGACATGCGTTGGTGGGCAGTAGTGCAAGGTGACATGTGGGTTTGCTGGGGGGCATGGCCCTGGTGGATGGGGTGCCTGCGGGACATGTGCAGGGTAGGCCCCTGTGGTGTGGGCCACCTGCATGGGCCGTGGAGGGTGTAGAGGGAACACCTGGGAGGACCCACACGTGCAATTCACGTGTGGTGCTCCCCGCGCACCCCTGGAATACTCGTACCCTGATGGAATCGCGTGTGATACTTCCTGCGCACCCCTGAAATACACATACCATGCTGCTTTTGCGTGTGATACTTCCCACGCACCCCTGGAATACACGTACCCTGATGGAATCTCGTGTGATACTTCCCGTGCACCCCTGAAATACACGTACAATGCTGCTTTTGCGTGTGATACTTCCCACGCACCCCTGGAATACACGTACCCTGATGGAATCGCGCGTGATACTTCCAGCGCAACACTGAAATACACGTACCATGCTGCTTTTGCGTGTGATACTTCCCACGCACCCCTGGAATACACGTACCCTGATGGAATTGCGTGTGATACTTCCCGCGCACCCCTGAAATACACGTACCCTGCTGCTTTTGCGTGTGATACTTCCTGCGCACCCCTGGAATACACGTGCCCTGATGGAATAGCGTGTGTTACTTCCTACACACCCCTGATGTACACGTACCCAGGACAATCGCGTGTGGGACTTCCCGCGAACCACTGAAATACACGTTCCCCGCTTGGCGTTTGTTGTTTGCCTGCCCTGTGAACTGGTCCAGGGTTAGCGCAGCCCTTTGCGATGATTTGGGGATTGTGAAGGCTTTCCCTTGCGCGAGGGTGTTCTTGGGGGCGTAACTGGCGCTGCTGCAGGGTCGCTGCGCCACTCTGCGCCACGGCTGGTTTCGGAGGCTAAAATCCATGAATACGCTGTGCGATGAAAATGATTTTTTTGCACGCGGTTGGCGCAGTGTATCGCACGGGGACACTGTGCGCCAGCCGCGTGCGCCATTTTTGTGCGAATTTCTATGAATTACCCTCTAAGTGTTTCCTGGCTCCTGTTTGGTCACGGTTCAGTGCTATGTCAAATGCTATACTCTGAATTTGAAAATCTTAGAGAGTCACACAGCTAGCTGTGCCGCCAGCCGGCACTAACAAATGTCTAATGTCGGTTTTTCTTAATCTATGTATGTCCACCCATGTATTGTCCACAGTGACTATTCCATTTAGTCTTCTCCACAATTTGGTCAGAAAGTCACTCAAACTTACCCATTTGTAAGGAACTCACTGCTTCCCCAAAAATCTGATTTCTTATCTAGTGTACATTCTTTTGTGATCAAAATAGCATTATTTATCCCTGTATGTTAATAAATACATATAGAAATAAATAGAGCCACAGGAAACAACAGCCCATTTCATTTGCTATAACGTATACCTTAATATGAGGGCCAGTCAGCCCATTCAGAAAAAGATTAGCACAAGTAATTTAAATCATATGAAAATATGTGGAACCATATGTGTTTCTTATAGTGAACCCAAAGTCCAAAGAATACTTTTATGTTGAGTATAACCACAGTTTCAGGGCAATGAAGATCCCCCGTCTTACAGCTCAGGGAGATGTGATTCTATTAATGACACAGAGGTGAACATAATGCTTAAACTCCTTCATTGCCACTCTTCAGCAGCCTTTAAACTCTGTTTTCATTTTATCTTATTTTTCTACAACTTAAAAAAGCCTAACTGAACTAGCTCAAGAGAGATCGAACTACAAAAACCGAAAGGTATTTTCTCTTCAGTAGTTTCCTTATCCAAAATTCCATCACCCTTCCATGTCATGTCCTATTTAGGTAAAACAGAAAGGTGATGGCTGGAAGGTTTTGAATTAATCATCACCAAGGGCAGAGCTCTGGGCAACCCTCCAGACCATTGTTTTTCAGCCTGCCAAGCCATTACAGAAGGGGAAAAACCATATGCAAATCAGGCTTGGTCCTACCCCAAAAGAGGCAGTCCCGCCCGAATTGCTAGGTCACATCCTTTCTGCACGAGACCACAAGCATCCCCAGACATGTTTCAGCCTTGTTGGGCGTCATCAGTGAGGAGTAGATTGGGTCTCTAGGCCAGGCAGACTCGGGACCCACATCTGGGCATACCCGTCCCACTCGGGGTGACTTTAGCAAAACAGAAAAGTGATGGCTGGAAGGTTTTGAATTAATCATAAACACAGGCAGAGCTCTGGGCAACCCTCCAGACCATCGTTTTTCAGCCTGCCAAGCCATTACAGAAAGGGAAAAACCATATGCAAATCAGGCTTGGTCCTACCCCGAAAGAGGCAGTCGAGCCCGAACTGCTAGGTCACATCCCTTCTGCACGAGACCACAAGCATCCTCAGACATGTTTCAGCCTTGTTGGGCGTCATCAGTGAGGAGTAGCTTGGGTCTCTAGGCCCGGCAGACTCGGGACCCATGTCTGGGCATACCCGTCCCACTCGGGGTGACTTTAGCAAAACAGAAAGCTGATGGCTGGAAGGTTTTCAATTAATCATAACCAGTGGCAGAGCTCTGGGCAACCCTCCAGACCATCGTTTTCAGCCTGCCAAGCCAATACAGAAGGGGGAAAACCATGAATACGCAAATCAAGCTTGGTCCTACCCCAAAAGAGGCAGTCCAGCCGAACTGTTAGGTCACATCCCTTCTGCACGAGACCACAAGCATCCCCAGACATGTTTCAGCCTTGTTGGGCGTCATCAGTGAGGAGTAGCTTGGGTCTCTAGGCCCGGCAGACTCAGGACCTACGTCTGGGCATACCCGTCCCACTCGAGGTGACTTTAGCAAAACAGAAAGGTGATGGTTGGAAGGTTTTGAATTAATCATAACCACGGGCAGATCTCTGGGCAACCCTCCAGACCATCGCTTTTTAGCCTGCCAAGCCACTACAGAAGGGGAAAAACCATATGCAAATCAGGCTTGGTCCTACCCAAAAGAGGCAGTCCAGCCCGAACTGCTAGGTCACATCCCTTCTGCACAAGATCACAAGCATCCCCAGACATGTTTCAGCCTTGTTGGGTGTCATCAGTGAGGAGTAGCTTGGGTCCCTGGGCCCGGCAGACTCGGGAGCCATGTCTGGGCATACCCGTCCCACTTGGGGTGACTTTAGCAAAACAGAAAGGTGATGGCTGGAAGGTTTTGAATTTAATCATAACCACGGGCAGAGCTCTGGGCAACCCTCCAGACCATCGTTTCCAGCCTGCCAAGCCAATACAGAAGGGGAAAAACCATATGCAAATGAAGCTTGGTCCTACCCCAAAAAAGGCAGTCCAGCCCGAACAGCTAGGTCACATCCCTTCTGCACGAGACCACAAGCATCCCCAGACATGTTTCAGCCTTGTTGGGCGTCATCAGTGAGGAGTAGCTTGGGTTTCTAGGCCCGGCAGACTAGGGACCGACGTCTGGGCATACCCGTCCCACTCAGGGTGACTTTAGCAAAACAGAAAGCTGATGGCTTGAAGGTTTTGAATTAATCATAACCACGGGCAGAGCTCTGGGCAACCCTCCAGACCATTGTTTTTCAGCCTGTCAAGCCATTACAGAAGGGGAAAAACCATATGCAAATCAGGCTTGGTCCAACCCCAAAAGAGGCAGTCCAACCCGAACTGCTAGGTCACATCCCTTCTGCACGAGACCACAAGCATCCGCAGACATGTTTCAGCCTTGATGGGTGTCATCAGTGAGGAGTAGCTTGGGTGTCTAGGCCCGGCAGACTCAGGACCCACGTCTGGGCATACCCGTCCCACTCGGGTGACTTTAGCAAAACAGAAAGGTGATGGCTGGAAGGTTTTGAATTAATCATAACCACGGGCAGAGCTCTGGGCAACCCTCCAGACCATCGTTTTTCAGCCAGCCAAGCCATTACAGAAGGGGAAAAACCATATGCAAATCAGGCTTGGTCCTACCCCAAAAGAGAAAGTCCAACCGGAACTGCTAGGTCACATCCCTTCTGCACAAGACCACAAGCATCCCCAGACATGTGTCAGACTTGTCGGGCGTCATCCGTGAGTAGTAGCTTGGGTCTCTAGGCCTGGCAGACTCGGGACCCACGTCTGGGCATACCCGTCCCACTCGGGGTGACTTTAGCAAAACAGAAAGGTGATGGCTGGAAGGTTTTGAATTAATCATAACCACGGGCAGAGCTCTGGGCAACCCACCAGACCATCGTTTTTCAGCCTGCCAAGCCATTACAGAAACGGAAAAACCATATGCAAATCAGGCTTGGTCCTACCCCAAAAGAGGCAGTCCAGCCCAAACTGCTAGGTCACATCCCTTCTGCACGAGACCACAAGCATCCCCAGACATGTTTCAGCCTTGTTGGGCATCATCAGTGAGGAGTAGCTTGGGTCTCTAGGCTCGGCAGACTCGGGACCCACGTCTAGGCATACCCGTCCCACTCGGGGTGACTTTAGCAAAACAGAAAGCTGATGGCTGGAAGGTTTTGAATTAATCATAACCACGGGCAGAGCTCTGGGAAACCCTCCAGACCATCGTTTTTCAGCCTGCCAAGCCATTACAGAAGGGGAAAAACCATATGCAAATAAGGCTTGGTCCTACCCCAAAATAGGCAGTCCAGCCCGAACTGCTAGGTCACATCCCTTCTGCACGAGACCACAAGCATCCCCAGACATGTTTCAGCCTTGTTGGGCGTCATCAGTGAGGAGTAGCTTGGGTCTCTAGGCCCGACAGACTTGGGACCCACGTCTGGGCATACCCGTCACACTCGGGGTGACTTTAGCAAAACAGAAAGGTGATGGCTGGAAGGTTTTGAATTAATCATAACCACGGGCAGAGCTCTGGGAAACCCTCCAGACCATCGTTTTTCAGCCTGCCAAGCCATTACAGAAGGGGAAAAATCATATGCAAATCAGGCTTTGTCCTACCCCAAAAGAGGCAGTCCCGCCCGAACTGCTAGGTCACATCTCTTCTGCACGAGACCATAAGCATCCCCAGACATGTTTCAGCCTTGTTGGGCATCATCAGTGAGGAGTAGCTTGGGTCTCTAGGCCCGGCAGACTCGGGACCCACGTCTGAGCATACCCGTCCCACTCGGGGTGACTTTAGCAAAACAGAAAGGTGATGGCTGGAAGGTTTTGAATTAATGATAACCACGGGCAGAGCTCTGGGCAACCCTCCGGACCATCGTTTTTCAGCCTGCCAAGCCATTACAGAAAGGGAAAAACCATATGCAAATCAGGCTTGGTCCTACCCCAAAAGAGGCAGTCCAGCCCGAACTGTTAGGTCACATCCCTTCTGCACGAGGCCACAAGCATCCCCAGACATGTTTCAGCCTTGTTGGGCGTCATCAGTGAGGAGTAGCTTGGGTCTCTAGGCCCGGCAGACTCGGCGCCCACGTCTGGGCATACTCGTCCCACTCGGGGTGACTTTAGCAAAACAGAAAGGTGATGGCTGGAACCTTTTGAATTAATCATAACCATGGGCAGAGCTCTGGGCAACCCTCCAGACCATCGTTTTCAGCCTGCCAAGCCATTACAGAAGGGGAAAAACCATATGCAAATCAGGCTTGGTCCTACCCCAAAAGAGGCAGACCAGCCTGAAATGCTAGGGCAAATCCCTTCTGCACGAGACCACAAGCATCCCCAGACATGTGTCAGCCTTGTTGGGCGTCATCAGTGAGGAGTAGCTTGGGTCTCTAGGCCCGGCAGACTCGGGACCCACGTCTGGGCATACCCGTCCTACTCGGGGTGACTTTAGCAAAAGAGAAAGGTGATGGCTGGAAGGTTTTGAATTAATCATAACCACGGGCAGAGCTCTGGGCAACCCTCCAGACCATCGTTTTTCAGCCTGCCAAGGCATTACAGTAGGGGAAAAAAACATATGCAAATCAGGCTTGGTCCTACCCCAAAGAGGCAGTCCCCCCCGAACTGCTAGGTCGCATCCTTTATGCACGAGACCACAAGCATCCCCAGACATGTTTCAGCCTTGTTGGGTGTCATCGGTGAGGAGTAGCTTGGGTCTCTAGGCCTGGCATACTAGGGACCCACGTCTGGGCATACCCGTCCTTACAGCCTTGGACGCTATGGCTCCCCTAACTGAATGAGCCCCAAACAAGGTCACAAATGGCCGCTAGCACCATTGTTTCTCTCACCGACCTGGCTATAGTTACTGTAGAAATCACATGGACACGCCTCCTGCGCGCAATCTGTAACTGCGTCGCCCTTTGTGGACTAACTTCCTGAGTCTTTATCTTGTACACCTTTACACATTCTGGTACACAGAACATCGGATTACCTGGCATGTATGGCTAAAAAATGACGGTTGACTGTGATTTGATATGCTTAGCAATGTTAAACGCCATGCCCTCTAGGTAGAATACCTTCTTAGCAATCTCCAAAGCCATCATATCAGATACTTGTCTACAAGACACTAGATAGAGTAGCTTTCCTGCCAACTGTTGTGGCGATAAATCTCTATACCTCGGCCATGACGTCAGTAGTTCCTAAACTACATTCACATCCCACAGTGTTGTATACTTCAGCACCAGTGTTTTACAGAACTTAATATCTTTGATCAAATGGACTACTGCTGGATACTTCCCTAATGGAGGTCATGTCCCACTGATATAGCCCCCCTGTACACTCCAATTGCTCTGAACACCCTACTGTCCTCACAGTGGCCCACCACAAAATTAAGAACATACAGTACAGTGGCAGAAATGGGATGACTATTTCCTTGTTCGCACCAGATTTCCCACTTGTGCCATGCTGCGTGATAGTTTCTGAGTGTAGAGGGGACCCATGTGTCCCTAATAAACTTTGCAGCCTGTCCCGAAAGTCCCTGCATTTATTTATTTATTATTTATTTATTTATTCGCATTTGTTAAGCGCACAGAATCAGCCCTGAGGCATCGTGGCGCTGGTTACAGAATAGCGCTGGTTACAGGGAAAGCGCGTCTTAGTTACAGCATACAGAGGCATACATGCATACAGTTTGGGCAGTAGCAATAGTTAGCAGTGTGTGCCTGAATGGCAGTAGGTAGAGGAATTTTAGTTAAAGAGAGAGGTTTTGAGTTTTTTTCTAAACGCTGTGAGGGAGCCTTCTGCTCTTAGAGCGTGGGGGAGATTATTCCAAAGTTTTGGTGCTATGTAGGGGAAACCCAGCCCCCCGGCTGTAATCTTGTGGATGCGTGGTACAGTGAGTTGGTTAGTGTAGCAGAGTCTGGTAGGTCTGGATGAGGTCTGTCTGAGAATGGTGTCTGAGAGATATGATGGTGCAGTGTGGTGGATACATTTGTGGGTAGTAGTCAGTACCTTGAAGGTGATGCGTTCTTTGACAGGGAGCCAGTGAACTGATTGCCTTGCCAGTGAGATGTGGTCCCTTTTGGAGATGTTTAATGCTGCTCTTAGAGCGTTATTTTGGGTGACCTGGAGTTTGTTTAGGTTTTTTTCAGAGGTGCCGGCTAGAAGTGCATTGCAATAGTCAAGTTTAGCGCCTATGGTAGCTCTTGCTATTGAAAGGCAGTTTTCTTTGGAAAGGAATGGTTTAATGGCGTTGATGAGTTTAGTGCTTAGTGCAGATGCGGAGACAATGGCACTAACTTGTTTGTCCATGGACAGGGTTGCATCAATGTAGACCCCTAGCGTTTTCACAGAGGATAGGACTGGGATAGTGCAGTTGTCGATGTTGAAATTGGCATAGCAGCTGTCTAGCCTGGCCAGTGTGGATTTTTGGCCGAGGATAAGGATTTCAGTCTTATCCCCGTTAAGACATAGGCCGTTAGTGGCCATCCAGGCTTGAATGGTGGCATATATGAGTTTTAGAGCTAGGGCGTCTTTGTGGTATGAGCCTGATAGAGGGAGGAGCACTTGGGTGTCGTCGGCGTAGTTGGTGTAGGCAATCCCAAGTGCATCAAGTTTCTCGAATAGGGGCTTAGTGAATAGATTGTAAAGCGTAGGTGCTGTACAGGAGCCTTGAGGGACACCGCAGTGTATTATGGATGGTGTTGCGCTCGAAATGTTTGAAAAGACTTTCATGGCCCTCCCTTCAAGAAATGAGGTTATCCAGGAGGTGGCTTGGTCAGAGAAATGTGCGGAGTGGGAGAGGTGTGAGGTGAGGGTCTTGTGGTCCACTAGGTCGAATGCCGCAGAGAGGTCGAGGAGAAGTAAAAGGGCGGGTTTACCTTTGTCCAATATCTTGGTTATTTGGTTTTTTAGGTCCAGCAAAGCAGTCTCTGTTCCATGACCTTTGCGGAAGCCTGACTGTCTGGTGCCTAGGATGGAGTTAGATTCGAGGTATAGTTGGATTTGGCTGTGTGCCACTTTATCTAGAATCTTGAGAAGGAAGGGGACAGTTGTTATAGGTCTGTAATTGTTAGGCATCGTGGGGTCGAGAGTGGGCTTTTTTAGAAGTGGGCGCACCCAGGCTTCTTTAAGACTGTCTGGGACAGAGCAGGACTTGAATGAGGCATTAATGAATGCGGTAATGATTGGGGCAAGTGGTTCAGCGCAGTCCTTGATTAATTTAGGGGGGCATGTATCGGCTTTGCAAGTCGATGGTTTCAGATGTTTCAGTATGTCCAGGACTTCTAGTTCTGAAACTTCTTTAAAGGCAAATTTGGGAATGTTAGTGGTTTTGCTACGGGATTGGGAATCTAAGTGTCGACTCTGTTTTGGCAAGGTATTGTAGTGGTCGCGGATTTTGTTTTGTAAGAGGTCTATTTTGTTGAGCATGGCGGCTTGGATACTGTTGCACCAGCCTTCATCCTTGATGATCTCGTCAGAGGAAGTGGGAGGCACTGTGAGCTCTTTAAAGATAGAGAAGAGTTCTCTTGAGTGGCACTTTGAGTCTAGTATTCGACGGTTGTATGATTCAGATGTTAGCAGCAGCAGGTTCCCTGACACTATTAGGGGGTGACACATCCCACTGGGTCTGTCGGCAGCCCCAGGCTCCTCAAAATCACTCGCTGAACATCGGAAGAAAGTTCCATCAGAACTGGAAACCATGCCTGCAAATTCTACTCCCGCGCTATGATTACTACTTAAGCCACTTTCCTGCAAATCTTCCCTAGGTCATCATTATGAAAGGAGAGAAGGCATAATGCACTGCTCCTTGCAATTCTGCAGAAAAGCATTCGTCCCCAACACCCCGGCTCTAGCCTCCAGCTGAAATATCTGTGTGTCTGCATGTTCAACCTGGATGCAAAAAGATCTATATCTAAAGGACCCAATATCTGCTCTACTCTCGCAAAAATCTCTCTGCTCAACTTCCAATCACTGGAATCGTTTAGGAACTGCGAGTTCCAATCTGCTATGACATTCTCCTCTCCTGGCAGATACTCTGCTGTAACGGATATCCTCCTGTTTAGGAAGTAGTGCCAGAAGTCCTTCATTAGCTCTACCAGCATCCTGGAACATGTTCCTCCTAAACGTTTAACATATTGCACTGCCGATATGTTAACTATCTTGAGAAGGATACAGCAACTCACTCGGTCTCTTGTGTCTCTCGTAAACGTTTTCACCATGAACAACCCTGCCAATAGCTCTAAGCAGTTTATGTGAAGCTGTACCCCCTCTAGCGACCACTTTCTACCTGTCTACCTGGCTGCATCTGGTTCCCCATCCTGATCTGCTTGCATCTGACTCTATTACTAGCTCCGGATCATCCCCGAAAATTGATCGACCGTTACATGCTTCTATATTATGCAGCCACCACTGCAACTCAGTCCTGCCTTCCTTGTCTAGAGGTACCACCTGATGAAATTGCAAACCTTCCTGTAGGTGCTTGTTCTTTAGCCTTTGTATTACTCAGTGGTGGAGCCGACCCGGGAAGATGGCCTGTATTGAAAATGCTGGAGCCCTACTGTCCTGTCTAGATTGCAAAGCACAATAGTCATCCTCCTCAGGTCCTGAGTTCCTTCTTTATTGCTTTTATGTTCCGAAGAAGATGATTTAGGGTTGCTTTCCTAGTATCTACCACAAAGTCATCTGTCCGCCTGCACATGGACAATTCTGAATTCTCTAGATTGATCAGGAAGCCCAGAGACGTTAGCAGGTCCCTCACCCATCCCGCCAGCTCCTGAAGCACACCTTTGTCTTGGGCTAGAAAGAGGAAATCGTCTAGGTACATAATCATCCTTATGCCCCTCTCTCTGATGGCTACTGGCTTCAACAGTTTGGTAAATACCCAGGGAGCTGAGGATATCGCAAATTGTAGGCTCTTGAATTGTCAGCACTGTCCATTCCAACAGAACTGTAAGTAACGCCCGTGTACGGGCGCTTTTGGGACTATGAGGTACACGTCCTTTAAGTCTATCCTCGCTAACTGGTCCCCTTTCCTGAGGAGGTCCCTCTGGAGGTGTATGACATCTAGCATGAAGGGCCTGTACTCTACCCAGCTGTTGAGCTCTTTCAAATCATCACCAGTCTGACCTTCCCATTAATGTGAACCAGGAAAATATTCCTGCAGAACCCCTACGGGAGTAGATCTGCTCTCTCTATCACACCCTTCTCTAGCAACTTGTGAATCTCTATTTCCAAAAACCCATCGTCATCCTGAGTTAATGCTAAGCACGCAGGTAATCTGTCTTGTAATGGGTTGTCTATTTTGTTTATTTATGGATTTATTTCAGCATACTCATATTGGTTACAGACAGGATATGTATAGTGTACATACTAGCAAACGTGTCAGCTCGTGGTGCTGGGGGTTACATCAGATGCACACATATGAATAGGTAAGATGCAACATGGTATAGATGCACAGATTGGGAAAGCCTTGCCTCATGTTGTGGGGGTCTACATCAAATGAGAAAGTACAAATAGGTAAGATGCGACATGGCATAGATGCACAGATTGGGAAAGCCTTACCTCAAGGTGTAGGGGGGCTACATCACATGTACAGATACAAATAGGTGAGATGCATACAGATACAACAAGGTAGGGTGCTTGCATAGTCTGCTAGGTGTGGGATATTTTGACCCATTCAGATGTGCCTCACTACATCACTTTACTGCAATGGTGAAAGAAACAGCCCAAAATGACTGTGCTGACTCCTGTCTGCACCAAGAACTTTAAAATTGTGTTTTTATCACAACCAGAAAAAGGCTGCACACCACTGCCACACACATTTCAGGTGGGGTGAAAACAGAGTACTCACTGCAGGAATGTGCCAGTGTGTTCTGCAACATTTTACATGGGGCAAAATGAAAGAGGCTGCTTCATTGTGTTGAAAACCCCATAATGCCTCTTTTAAATGTTATCTTTTCAACTTCAAAGTGGTGTTTGGTGCCACCTCCATTAATTTCTCATAAACCACTATGATCAAAAAGGCCCTGAAATGATCAGGATCATCCATTGTGGCTTAGAGGAACCGGACCTCATTGAATGACAGCTCCTGGCAACCGTATCTTTGTGAAAGCAAACCAGGGACTGTGTTTTCATTTTTCCACGGGAAACGCGGCTAAAACTTTGCAACAAGTATAAAGAATAAGCTGTGCAGGGAAAGACTCTAAACAAATGCTTGATACATTTATCCATGCTGCAAACCATCCCAGCACTCAAGGGAAGGACTCGAGCTGACTAAAATGGGTATTTGCTACAGAGGAAAACCAAATTTAAAAGAAATAAGTTAAATGGGCTTTTTCCTGAATGAAGGGCAAAATCGCCTGTTTTAAAAGTACATTGTTGTGTCAAGGCTTAATTACTTAAAAAATGTAAAAGGATTTGTAATGGTAAAAACACACTTATGATCTGTTTTCATTCTATATGTTTAAAATTAAGATTTAAAAGTATACATCAAAGCAAAAATCCAGGCTGAATGGCAAACTATGTCAAAGAAAAAAAACCTGCTATCCCAGAGTGCCAGGCCTGACAACGAGTGACACCTCATAAACCTCTGGAGCAGGAAATGCTAATTGCGAGCATGGGGGCTTTGAATCCCAGGACAATGGGGGGTTGCCCAGCACATCAGACATGCGTCTTTGACTAAGGCTGAGACAATAGCAGGCTAAGACTCTCACCTGTCAAGTGTGAAAGGCAGGAAACTTCAGTCAAAGGAAAAGATGCCCCTCATCCTGTTTCAAAGGAATTTGACAGCTGCTGCCAGTTGAAAGAAAATAAAATAAAAACTGATTAGGACATTTGGTGTTTAAATGCCTAGTTGTAACTGAACTTTAAAGACATTTAACTTTGCCACAAGAATGAGGAAATATCTGAAGGTTGGCAGTTGTACATCAAATGTTATGCTCGTTCTTTGAAGACATGATTGAACCCAGTACTGCACAAGTAACAGAAGTCGTGAAGAATAACTGTTTGTGGGGAAAGTATGGAAATTGCGCACATGACATTTTGTACACATATCCCAGGGGTAAATGCCCATCTATGTACAAAATTGGGAAATTTTAGGCCAAATCTTTCATGGTTAAAATTGCCAAAATGTCACTGAAAGCCTAAACCAGGTCGCACAGACTGGGGATTTGGATTGAAATGTGACCCATGAAATATGTAACCTGTGCATCTGATTTTCTCAGAGGTCATCACTGTATAAATATGTATTTGTGGCAAAATTTGATTTTGGTCCTAGGAGCTAGGGGAGGTTCCTATAAATGGTAAAAGTAATACCATAAAACATGACAGCCTTTTCTGTTATCCAACCAGCAAAGAGCAAGGCGGAAACTATGCTCTTGCCCAATCATAGCATCATGGGTGTGGGTTGTAAGCCTGCCCCTGCCATATAATTTAGTAGTGTCATTTGGCATGATAAATAAGGGAACCTCACAGCACACAAGAGACTGATTCCTGACTTCATCCTGATTTTCTGCGTGGCACCCTGTTCCTGAATTCTCCATCCTTGTTCCTGATTCCTGATTTTAATTACCAAGCTAAGGCCTCAGCATTGCTGAACTCCTTTTCAGCTAGGCCTCAAAATTCTGAAGCCATCCCAAAAATCCAAGGGAAGCATTTTGATCCAGTCTGGCTTGCTACTACTAAAGGCTTGCTTGCAGCAAACTTGCCATCCCACTCATCTCCCATCTCCAGTAACCAGCGCAGTCCAGTGTGCAGTCCGCTAACCACAACTGCCCAGCTGACCCTGTTCCACCAGATGTGCCCTGCTGTCCTTGGTTAGACTGGTCCGTGTGATGACCAGAACCCTTGACGGTCCAAAATCTTAAATTAAAGTGGACTGTAAGTATTAATAGGAAGCATAGATAATCATAGCATACCTTATTTTGTTCCATCCCAATCTCTAAACCATCCAATCCTTACCTTAATAACTTGTCACATTGTCAGAATAATTATTGCAATCCTGTCTTTGATCTATCTTGCTAAGCACCATTTCTTTAGTCATTTTCATCTTGTGTAAATTTTAACCCATCCATCCTACTTCGAGTGATCTGACTGTTTCCGCCAGGAGAGGACACTGGGGATTTGGTGTTGAAGTTATGATTCAACTCCAGGGCATACTTTGTCCCTCCTTGGTATTCTAGCCGGAATGCTCTAGTCATGGAGTAAAACTATAGTAAATAATTTTGTCCAAACTGAGTTATTTTCTGTTTTCGCTGCCTGATTTTTCCCAAAAATGCCTCTCATTCAACCTTGCATATCTTCCTCAATTTAATAGCTAGAGACTTCATTTCAACTCTGACTTATACATAAGACCTCTAGCTACATCCCAACACTGCACGCCAAAACAGTGTATTTGACCCATTTTTCTTAAAAACCGTTTAGTCAATTTCAGGCAGGAATCCGCATTTCTGAAAAGTTTTACACGTGTGATTTTTGTTTTAATTTTTTTTCAAACTTCCATTAAGATTCAAAGTGTTTACTTTTGCTTAAACTATATCCCATGATTGGTAGCATCTTTCCAGTGTTGCTCCTATAGACATTTGTATTGATTAAGGAAATTTTGCACACATTCATTGTTTTAGACAGCCAATTTCGAAAATCATTTTAAAAGTTTAAGATTTCCAACCCGTTTTTCTCTCTTATTTGGAGAGGGATGGTGGTATTTAAATTCTGTTACTGTTCTTTATTCCTGAATACCTGCTGCTTACTTATATCTGTTTAAAATTGCTTATTTGTGGGTTGAGGAATATTGCAGGGGGAAATCCTAACTCAAGTGCTATCTTTCAAACAAGCCAGAACTGTTCTTTTCTCTGTGTTTTATATTTTGTGTTGCTACAAGTGAATTTAACCGACTTACATACCTTTTTATCTGTTATTGTCACCACATTTGTGATTCCTGCTCCCTGTTCACAAGTATATGTTTGATTTGAATTTTAAATAAATAAATAAATAAATAAATAAATAAATAAATAAATAAATATTACCTTTACCAACCAGCCTGATTCCTGGTCCATTGTGACCTAGGGGTATTTTGAGAAGGGGTGTGATATGCATGGCATATCACTCACAATATTGAACCTATAGACATAATAAATAAGTATTTCATGTGTGCGCTGCATACTAGGCTGAGACCAGGGTGGATCTCCAGATTGAAATGCTTAACATAGGCAGCAGTGCAAGTGGAAGGTAGGAGGGAGAGTGCAAAGAAGGGTAAAAACAAACAAGTGGCCGTGAGGTCCTAGACATTTGTGAGCGTGCGGGATCTGAGCCAGAGAAGACTGTTAAGTGTAAACGCTTGTCCTGGCAACCTCTGCAGACCCTATGCATGCACTTCTTCACTGCCTTGGAGGATTGAGTGACGAACGTAAGCATTTTGGGATCTAACCTCAGAGGGGTCTCTGCCTTTACTGGGTAGCTCTGGTCTAGGACATTCTGCATTCATTCATATTCTGGCTTTCATCTCCAGTGGTTGCGCAGTCTCTGTGCCATATAAAGCATTACCATGGGTGAGGGCAGCCACTCAGTGGATCAAGAGTTACGTATGATTTCAGGTTTGAACATCTCTGATATCCCCTCTTTATCATGGCCAGCGAGTCTTTGCTCGCCACTGTTTTCCCGCTCAAGTCGTCTGCTCCTTGTACAGAGGGTCTTGACAATTGGTCATCATCATCTGACAAAATATCTGTATTCCCCAGATTATGCACCTGGGGAAAGGGGGAAGAGGCTGGGCACAGGCAAGCTTTGCAAGAAATATTTTTTAAGGTTTTCAAAGGCCATGGCAGCCTCAAGGTGTTGCATCTTCCCTTCTAATCTGTGACCCGGGATACTAGTAGAGGTGTGTCTCAGACGTGTCTTATCACTCCGCTTGTGTTCCTTACTGAGAGGTTGCAGTCTGGAGGATGTCCCTTTGCCAGGACTCTCGTCTCTCTGGCATCTATCTCCCTATGTGTCAATCTGTTGTTCCTTTCGGCTCGTCTGGACTTCTAAAGCCTCTAGTGTGTCTGCAATGGCATTACCCCCTTTGAGACTGCATCAACAAGAGAGTTACCTAGCACCTTTTAATGCTCATGGTGAGGTCCATGTCTTCCTCAGCCACGTAGTCCTGGTGGATGCCCTCAACGTCATAACCATGCATCTGTTCTGATTAAACAGCTGTTATTAAACTGTGAATTGGTCGAAGCAATCTACATTTTATAATATTATTTGCAGAGGTGGATGATCAATCCAGTTTAGCTGCTGCTACCATAATATGTCCTATATTGAGCTTGCAGTCACTATTATTCCTCTCACTGCGGCTGATAAGCCCTGCGGTGCATCGCAGCTCCTGTAGAAGACACTATCTGATTGGCTGTATGTCCACTAATGGTTTCAGCTCTTCTCCCTTAAGGCTTAAGTCGCCCTGCAGACTGTACGATTGCCCTTGAAAGCAAAATTGGCATGAGGTGGCGTGTGAGCCGGTGTCCCGGAGTGAGCTGAATTCGCTCATGGACCAGGTTTGCGCCGCATAAATCACACTATGTTAATGCATATGCTGGCACTCACGGCAGCCCCTGCATTACCCAGTGAACGTGTATGGCTCCACTAAGGGGTTTCCCAATGTGGCTCTATCCTGTAAGCTGCTCTAGTGGGTGTATAGCAATTACTCTACCCAGAAAGCCCTACCACATTGCAGACTATCCAACCACTGTAAATATTAGCCTACATCACACCTTAGGTAACTGTTCAGGCTGACTTCTATCAAATATGCTCTTGCGGTATTGATTCGCATCTAGAAAGTACACCCCGAGATATATCTGTGATTTATTCTGCTTGTCCCTCAAACCTAGAAATTGCTTCTGTTAGCCTGTTTTGCATCTAGAAAGTACCCCACGAGATATTTGTGTGATTTATTCTGCCTTAGAAACTGCTCCTGTTAGCCTGTTTCGCCTCTAGAAAGTACGCCTGAGAAATTTCTGTGATTTATTTTGCCTGTCCCTTAAACTTAGCAATTGCTCCTGTTAGCCTGTTTTGCATCTAGAAAGTACCCCACGAGATATTTGTGTGATTTATTCTGCCTGTCCCTCAAACATAGAAATTGCTCCTGGTAGCCTATTTCACATCTAGAAAGTACCCCAGAGATGTTTCTGTGATTTATTCTGCATTAGAAATCGCTCCTGTTACACTCACCTGGTATCCACGGGGGCGCCACACGATACTGGATGGAGGTCTAAGTGCTATCCCAGACCCCTCTCTGCTTGGTTATGTGCCAAACGTTGGGTAGCGCCTTAGGTTTTTGTGCGCTGAACTCTCCATCCTGGGTCTCTGTTCAGAAGCGTGTGGTTGGTGTGGGCGTTCCGTGGACCTAGTTGCTTCACTGGTCCGTGTGCCCTTATGTCGGATCCAGACCGGCTGTGACTCTGACTCTGCTTGCTTTCTTCCAGGTGAATTATAATGTATTTTCCATCTTTATTTTGTCCCTTTCTTTCCCTCCGTTTTCTCTGTCTTCTCGGCATCTTGCTCCACTACGTTGTTCCCTAACAATGTCTCTTTTTGTTTTCACCGGGATGGTTGCAATCTCAGAGTTGCCGCGCCGATGGTGAAGACCACGGTGAGTTATTGATGCACGGAGTGCTGCGCTGGTTATTGGTGTTAATTGCTAACCTGTGTTCTGTTCTCTTCTTTGTACAGGTTGCAGTGATGTTCCGGAGTCATGAGTGATCGAAGCGCTGCTTGCCCAGGTAAGTGCTTTGTTAATGCTGACCTTGTTCCTTCTCCCTTGCAGGTTGCGGTGAAACCCGGAGATGGGCGAGGTAAGAGAAGAGCAGGGTGCTGCCAGTACTCGCTGCTTGCCCAGGTAAGATTTGTGATTAATGCTGCCCTTGTTTATTTACCTTTGCAGGTTGCGGTGAATTCCGGAGATGGGCGAGGTAAGCGAAGCGCAGGTTCGATTCAAGGCCGGTTACTTCACAGGTAAGTGTTCTTGCTCGCTAATGCTGTTCTTGTTCCTCCAGGTTATTAATGGAATCCGGATCTAGGTCTTCAGGATTGGGCCGCCGGAGAAGCAGATGAGCAGGAGCTGGACATGGTGAGCGTTACGCTGCAGGAGCGCAGAATAACGCAAAGCATGTTCTGCTGTGTGGTTTAAATAGCCCAGGTAAAGTAGTTCCAGGACAAGTAGTTTCAGGCCCAGCCACACCCAAAACACTAGACCGCTTGGCTTAGTTCTAAAGAACTGATCTTTGTAATAGGCCTCCATGTTGGATTAAGGTCCAAAACTGGTATTGCTTTATTCCTGATAAATGTTAAATAAATAAATTCCTGATGGAGTTTTAAGGCTCTTGGGGCCAGTATGAAGGGCTTTAGCCCCACTGCTGCCAGGGGGCTGTTATACCTGAGGGGGTCAGGGGCATGGATCGTGACAGCACTCTCCCCTAAGGCCCCTCTCAAGGTATTTCTTCCGTCTGGCCCTGGTTTGGTCGGATGGTTCCAATGAGATCGCCTTACCAGGCGTGGCGCATGGACGTGCTCGCTAGGCTCCCATGTCCGGAGGGACGTATCCCTTCCAATCCACTAAGTAAGATTACTTGGACCTGGTGAGTTTAGAATCTAGGATGTCCTTGACTTCAAATTCTGGTTCTCCATTAATCAGTACCGGATTTGGTGGTGTTTTGACCCGAGTTCCAGGCTGAACAGGTTTTAAGAGTGACACGTGGAATACACAATGGATCTGCATATTTATTGGTAAAGCTAGTTTTACTGCCACAGGATTTATAATAGCCTTGATGGTATAGGGCCCTATATATCTGGGACGAAATGTTCGAGTTCCTCTTATGGGCACATGCCGAGACGCCAACCAGACTTCATCTCCGACTTGGTAGTCTGGGGCTTTTCTTCGGTGTTGATCAGAGAATCTTTTCTGTCTTTCTTTGGTTTGGTTCAAGTGTTCTGCTGCCTTTTTGAAGGCTTGATTGATGGTCGTATGTAAAGTCTTCACCGCGTGCATTTCCAAGGCCATGGGGGTATCTAATTCGAAAGTATGTGGGTGCCTTCCATATACGGTATAGAATGGAGTCTGTCCGGTACTGGTGTGTAGCGCGTTGTTGTATGCATATTCGGCTATCCACAGCGCATCCTTCCAGCTTTCTTCTACTTGATGTAACATGCACTGTAGGTATTGCTCTAGTGTCTGATTCGTCCGCTCCATTTGGGCATCAGTTTGGGGATGGTGACTAGTGGACAGATGAATATCGATTTGGACAATTGCACAACTCTTCCTGCAGAAGTTAGACACAAACTGACTCCCTCGGTCAAAAATCAGGACAGAGGGGAAACCATGTAATCATACGAATTTGCTCTAAAACACCTTTGCCAGACTGGATGCGTTTGTTAGACCCTTAAGCGGAAAGAAATGGGCCATTTTAGAGAATAGGTCAACAACCACTAGTATAGTGTTGAACTCTTGACAGGGAGGCAGATCTGTGATGAAATCGAGGCAGAGTGTGTGCCAAGGTGCAGGTGGAATTTCCAGGGGTTGAAGAAGGCCTGCAGGTCTTTGTTTCTGGGATTTATTCTGTGCACAAATGCCACATGACAGAATAAACTGCGTAATGTCCTTTCTCCAGGTCGGCCACCAAAAATTTCTTTTCACCTTGGCTAGGGTCTTGGCAATTCCTGGATGTCCTTCTATCAGGGGGTCATGATAACCAGAAATGACTTGTTCTTGTAGTGCCTTATTCGGTAGATATAAAAACTCTCTGAAATACGGGAGTTGATTCTTTGTTGTGTAATGTTCACCTTGAGTGGTCCAGTCTTGTAGAGCCTCAGTATTCATTAGTAGCCGAATTTCCTTTTGGAGTTCGTCCAGAGATAACGTTGTTGTAAGTCCTAGTAGTTTGTAACCTGGAATAATGGCAACCGGGTCTGGGGTTGAATATGCATTCTCATCAATACCTATGTGGGATAGGGCATTGGCTTTTCTGTTCTGGACTCCAGGTCGGTATGTGATTATGTAATCATATTCTGCGAAGAATAAAGCCCATCGGAGTTGACGGGATGATTGAGCCTTTGCTGTCTTGAGGTATTGAGGTTGCGATGGTCGGTGATTACTGTGATGGTATGTCTGGCGCCTAGGAGGTAATCCTGCCAAGCCTTAAAGGCTGCCTTGATCGCTAGGAGTTCCTTGTCTGTTATTGCATAGTTAAGTTCAAGAGTAGGAATTTTTTGCGACCAAAAGGCCACGGGATGTAACTGGCCTGTTTCGGGATCCCTTTGGGAAAGATCAGCCCCCATTGCCATGCTGGAGGCATCCACTACATATGGGAGATCTGGGCGGGGGTGTCGTAGCACCGGGGCTAAGGTAAATCTTTTCTTGAGTTCCTGAAAGGCCTCTCCGCCTCTTCTGTCCATTGGAACAATTTGTTGTTTTTTCGTAATAAAGAAGTGATCGGGTGCACAATCTGGGAGAAACATGGGATGAATCAGCGATAAAAGTTCGCAAAGCTGAGCATACTTTGAACACCTTTGACTGAAGACGGTGATGGCCAGCTAAGGATGGCGTCTACTTTGTGCATATCCATCCGGACGCCTCTGGTAGTGAGGACAAAAGCAAGGAACCCATCTTCGGTGACATGGAAGGAGCATTTTTCAAGTTTGGCGTATAGCTGGTGCTGTCGGAGTTTTGCAAGGACAGAGCAAACGTGCCTGACATGGTCCTGTTTGGAAGAGGAGTACACCAAGATGTCGTTGACGTAAACTAGGGCACACACGTCGATCAATTCCCATAGTACATCGTTCACGAAGTACTGGAATGCAGCGGGAGCTTTGCAAAGCCCACCTGATATTCGTGCAGCCCATACTTAGTACGAAAGGCGGTCTTCCATTCGTCTCCTTTCTTTACACGCACGAGATGGTATGACCCCTTGAGGTCCAATTTGGTGTAAATTTGGGCATCTTTAACTTGGTCCAGCAGTTCTGGGATAAGGGGTAGAGGATAATGCTTTTTAACTGTTACCTGGTTTAGTGCACGGTAGTCGATGCACATTCTCAAGTCCCCCTGCTTCTTGGGTACGAAGAATAGGGGCGAGGCTGCCTGGCATTTGGACGGGCGGATAAAACCATTTGACAGGTATTGGTCCAGATATGATTTGAAGTGGAGATTTTCAGGTTCGGTGAATGCATAAATTCGACTACATGGGATTTGTGACCCAGGTAAAGGGTCGATCTGACAGTCATATGGCCTGTAAGGGGGTATGGTATTAGCTTGTTCTTTTTGAAAATGTCTTGGAAATCATGGTATTCGCTTGGTAGTGTACTTGTTACACCTAGTACCAACGCCTCTTTATCTTGGACAGGTGTCTGTGGGTCAGACGATGGCATTTCCACTTGGTAGCACGTATGTGCACACTCATTGGAGAAGGCTAATTTCTTGGCTTGCCAGTCGATGTTAGGATTGTGAGCCACCAACTACGGCACACCTAGAATCGCCAGGAACTAAGGGGCCTTGATAAGGTCGAAGGCAATGGCTTCCTGATGTCCGTCTTTGCACAGAAGGGGCAATTCTGCTGTGCGTTGAGTTACAGGACCAGAAGCTATCTCTGTGCCGTTGATAGTGGTGACTTTCTCAGTTGTCGTTTTCTGACAGAGGGGAAGCCCCATCCTTGTTGCCAAGCCTTGGTCTATGTAGTTACCAATGGCTCTGCTGTCTATGTATGCCTCCACAGCATGCATCCGAGACAGTTCTTGGTGACTAATCAAAATCACAGGCAGGGCAAGGTGTGAGGTCTGTGGCTCTTTTCCTTCGCTCAACAAACGGACCTCTATGCTTGCCGGGCCTGGAAGTTTTCTGACTCTTGTTCTCCTCCTTCTTTCTCTGTAGCTCAAACTGTTCTCCTAGGGGGTTTTACGGGATATTCTCTGAGGAAGTGACCTGATTTCCCGCAGTACAGGCATAATTGCTGTTGTCTCCTTTTGTGTCTTTCGGCCTTGGTTAATGGGCTCCGTACCCCCCAATTTGCATGGGTTACGAAGTGTTTTCTGAAGAACGCGGACTGTTCTCCTTTGAGCATGCATACACAGTCCGATTCTCCATTCTGGGTCGATCTGTCCTTCAATCTTGCAGCCTGTGGTCTAGCTACACCACTAGGTTGATGAACTCTGCACAGTCTTTGGCGAGTTTACCACCTGAGCTAGGACATCTTTCAATTCCCCCCGTAATCCTCGATGAAATAACGTTGTTCGTTTCTCCTCAGGCCACCCAGTTTAAACGATAAATTTGTTAAAAGTGGCGATATATGTTAACAAATCTTGGCTGCCTTGGCGGAGGGACAGAAGTTCATTATCCAGAGCTTGTCCCTGGGTATTTCTGGCGAACAGCTTCTCCATCTCCTGTTGAAACCCCCTGAAATCCCACAGGAGTGGGTCATCCTGGCTTACTAACGGTATGGACCAATCCGCAGCACTGCCACTCAGATATGACAGAATGAAGGCAACCCACGACTGATCGTTAGGAAAGGCTCCCGGTCTACAAAGAAAATGGAGGCGGCACTGGTTCATGAATACTGCATATTTTCTTGGGTCCCCCGTAAAACGTTCCAGTGGGGCCAAAGGAACTGCCCTAGGGAGGACCACCTGCACTGAATTGACAGATGTGGCTGGAACCAACCAAATACTTCCTGGCAATGGAGCCTGTCCAGCCTGTGTTTGGAGCAATTGTCTGGCTAATTCATCAGTGCGGTCCTTGGTGACAATTATCTCCTTCCTAAGGGCGTTGGTTTTTTGCCGGGCGTGGTGCACCTCGGCCCATAATTCTTCCAGAAACTGGGCTAGTTGGTCAGTCTCTGATGTTTCCATGACGCCCAGGTGGATGTTTTAATTGAGGCTTTGTGTTCTGTTACGCTCACCTGGTATCCACGGGGGTGCCACACGATACTGGATGGAGGTCTAAGCGCTATCCCAGACCCCTCTCTGCTTGGTTATGTGCAAGACGTTGGGTAGTGCCTTAGGTTTTTTTGGGTTGAACTCTCCGTCCTGCGTCTCTGTGCAGGGGCACGTGGTTGGTCCGGGCGTTCCGGGGACTTAGTTGCTTCACTGGTCCGTGTGCCCTTATGTCGGGTCCAGACCTGCTGTGACTCCGACTCTGCTTGCTGTCTTCTAGATGAGTTATAATGCCTTTTCTGTCTTTATTCTGTCTCTTTCTTTCCCTCCGTTTTCTCTGTCTTCTCAGCGTCTTGCTCCACTATGCGGTTCCTAACAATGTCTCTTTTTGTTTTCACAGGAATGGTTGTGATCTCAGAGTTGCCGCGCCGATGGTGAAGACGACAGTGAGTTATTAATGCGCAGAGCACTGCACTGTTTATTGGTGTTAATTGCTAACCTGGGTTCTCTTCTCTTCTTTGTATAGGTTGCAGTGATCCAGAGGGATGAGCGATCAAAACGCTACTTGCTCAGGTAAGTGCTTTGTTAATGTTGACCTTGTTCCTTCTCCCTTGCAGGTTAAGGTGAAACCCGGAGATGGGCAAGGTAGGAGAAGCGCATGGTGCTGCCAGTACTCGCTGCTTGCCCAGGTAAGAATTGTTATTAATGCTGTCCTTGTTTCTTTACCTTTGCAGGTTGCGGCGAACTCCGGAGGTGGGCGAAGTAAGCGAAGCGCAGGATGGATTCAAGGCTGGTTACTTCACAGTTAAGTGTTCTTGCTCGCTAATGCTGTTCTTGTTCTTCCAGGTTATTAATGGAATCCGGATCTAGGGCTTTAGGATCGGGCCGCCAGACAAGCAAATGAGCAGGAGCTGGTGAGCGTTACGCTGCAGGAGTGCAGAATAACGCAAAGCATGTTCTGCTGTTTGGGTGTGGTTTAAATAGCCCAGGTAAAGTAGTTCCAGGCCCAGCCACACCCAAAACACTAGACCGCATGGCTTGGTTCTAAAGAACTGAGCTGTGTAATAGGCCTTGATGTTGGATTAAGGTCCAAAACTTGTATTGCTTTATTCCTGATAATGAGTCTAGCACAAAGGCACCAGGACTGACTCCATGTATGTTTCTGATGGAGTTTTAAGGCCCTTGGGGCCAGTGTGAAGGGCTTCAGCCCCACTGCTGCCAGGGGGCTGTTAGACCTCAGGGTGTCAGGGGCATGGATCATGACAACCCCCACGATATTTCTGTGATTTATTCTGCCTGTCCCTCAAACTTTGAAGTTACTCCTGATAGCCTGTTTTGCATCTAGAAAGTACCCCCAAGATATTTCTTGTCTTATTCTGCTTGTTACTCAAACTTAGTAATTGCTCCTGATAGCCTGTTTCGCATCTAGAACGTATCCCCTGAGATATTTCTGTGATTCATTCTGCATTCGAAATTGGTCCTGTTAGCCTAATTCGCATCTAGAAAGCACCCCCTGAGACATTTCTGTGATTTATTCTTCCTATCCCTCAAACTTCTAGAAGGATCCTTAATGTCTTAGAATAGTTACTGCTGACCTGATTCGCATCTAGAAAGTGCCACCTAAAATATTACTGTGTTCAATCTGCCTGTCCCACAGACTTAGAATTTGTTTCTGCTAAACTTATTGGTATCAAAAGCCTCCCTGAGAAATGACTGTGTTTATACCTACCTGTTGCACCCACCTAGAACGTCTCCCTGTTAGCCTGATTCATTACTAGAAGTGGCCTCCATGATATTACTGTGATGTATTTGTTCCACACACTTAGAATTGTTCCTGATGCATTGATCCACACCTAGAAAGTACCCTCTATGATTTAGAAACTGCTCCTGGTTACTTGATTCACATCTAGAGGGAGCTCCCCCTAAATAATACCTTAATCTATTTGCCTGCGCCACTCACTTAGAATTGCTCTGTTAACTTAAACCACACCTAGAAACTGCCACTGTGGTTGATGCACTCCTAGACAACTACACTCAGTGATATTTCTGTGAGTTAGCTGCCTCCTCCGCTCATTTGAACTCCCTACCACTACCCTCCTTAGACCCCACTGCCCGGTGATGAGAATCTAGACGCAGATTGTACATCTTGGACCAATACATTGACTATTATTAGTTCATCAACCTCTAGGCACCTTGTTGACCTCCCCCATGATGGAGATCCCAACCCTCTGTATTCTCCCTCTCTGACCCATCCATAACTATTGCCTTCCCACACCATCCCCACCCCCATCCATCCACCCTCGGGGCGCATGACCCACACTCTAGCTTCCAACTTCACAATCCCCCCTCTATTCCCCACCCGAACGCAAACCACCCCCACTCCCCCATACATCAATACACCCAGACCCAGGCCGTCCACTCTCCTACATCATCCCACGTCCAACTCTAAGATCAGAGGAGCACTCTGGTGCGCCAAACTACTACCCCTCAAGCGCCTAACCCCCCTCCCCTCCCACCCTTCCACATCGACTCCCACTCTCCCTCTGACATCGATTGAGAACACCCTAATACCCCCGCCCATACACCACGCCCTCTATCGAACTCCCAAGCCAGGGAGCCTCCTGGCGCTCCAAACAGTGCAAACTCACCTCCACTTCCACTCCACTCTCGTGGGTTCCAAAAACCTCCCCTCCCTCTCTACCATCCTCCCATGCAGCACGCGCCCTCCCCCTCAGCCCACTGGGTAACATATCACCCCTTTGACCAACCCCCCACACCATCCCCTCCAACTCCCATAACCCCTTCTCAACCCCTGCCAACAAACCAGTCCTTTCATATGCCTTCCCCTCTCTGAATGTAGCACGTCTCTCTCTTGCTAGATCGATAGCCTCATCTTCCTCCCCCTACGACCTGCCCAGCCTCTCTCACACCCTATGTCACCAAACCCCACGAAATGCAGAAAATGTAACTGGTTCTCTCCCTCGATCCTGTACTCCTCCCCACTTCTACCTCAGCCCACCCTACAAGCCTCTCCCCCTACCCCTATTCTCTCCCATCTCCCCTCCCCCAATTTCCACCCCCTTTCTCTTAAGTTCTCCCCCTGCACACCTAAACCCACTTCACCCCAGACCCATTCCAAATTCTCCCAACCACAAACCCCTCATACCATCCGACCCTCTCAGAACCCTCCCAACCACCCTTAACCCACCCGTTGTCTCTCAGATTCCTACCTCCGCCCGCCTACTCTTCCCACCCCGCATCGACGTAACCCTCTCAGCAGACACTCAGACCCCACAGGCACCCAGCCCTCCATCCTGTACCCCTCCGCAACCTAGGAAAGTCCCTACCACACACTCCACCCTACTGGGTGGCCATGCCCCTATAGCTCACACTCCGATGAGCTCAACAAAATCCTCATCCCGTCTTGCCACTCTGTTGAGCTTGAAAAATCCGTCATCCCCTCATGAAGTCTCTTACATCCTCTTTAACACCCGCTCGATAGCAAGATACAGACACAGCATTTATGATTTCCTATCCTCTGACAAGCCAGACCTCATTTTTATCCCCGGAACCTGGTTCTCTGACGACTTTGCTCCCACAGCAAACAAAGCCTTCCCCCCAGGCTACTCGCTCATTGCCCACAATAGATCCTCCAGAGGTGGCAGAGTGGCAGTCCTCTTCAATAGTCATTTCTCTTTCTCACTCGTCGAATCCCAGACATGCATTGCCTCCTGTGAATCCCTACTACTAAAACTATCTATCCCACCGACCTTCACCCACAGCTTCCTCCTCATACATAGACCACGTGGGTACGACAGACATTTCGCCAACAACCTCTGTGATTCGATAGCTACCACTCAAGTAAATCACCCATCTCTTACACGTCTAGGAGACTTTAATATCTGGTTCGATATCCCCACTATCCCCATGACTCATCCGCTCAACCTCTCACTTCATACAACTGGTCCAACCCACTCAGGTGGGCACACTATTGACACAATTGTCAGCTCCCTCCCATGACCTGGTTTACTTATCCCATCCCAAAACACTCATCTGGACCAAACACTACGCCACCCCTTTCTCTATCCACTCCCCCGCCCCTCCTCCCACTCCTCCCCCGGAATCCCCAGGGATCTCACATGCTGGCAAAAAGTCAAGATCCTCCCCGACCGAGCTGATGCCCTGCTTCTTCGCCCCACTTGAACTTTCTCCCCTGACAGAACATTAACCATCGACTGCTTCGACTCCTGGCGTAATGACTTTTGAATTCCTCTCACCCCCTGACACCCAGCTTCCTCACGCAATGGGTTGTCCCCAATATCACTCCCCTCCTGAGGAGTGCCAAAATTCTAAACTCCCTCGAATGCAAATGGCAAGCATCCAAAACTGATCTCAGTAGATCCATGTTCGCCATTCACCACCATATCTACAAAGCCGAATTCCAAAAAGCCAAAAAAACCTATTACAATAAACAAATTCTCAACTGTGGCAACCGCAGCAAAGAACTCCACATGATCATATCTGAATTTGTCAAACCCACTTGCTCCTCTACCCAATCCACTGCCACACAATCACTCTGCGACTCCCTCTCCCTACACTTCTACAACACCGCTCGTGACAGGACGACATTCCTTAACACCAAACTGTCTCTCCTCCCGCCACCCCATCACCAACCCCTCCTGAACCCACTAGCCCTATGCCTGACTTCCCTACCTTAGACTGCTTCAAACCCATCTCCAGAGATGAGTTCCTTGACCTACTATCAGCCAGTAAACCCTCCGGTCGCCCCTCGACTCCTGCCCAGCCTTTGTCCTGAAAGAAATATTCTCGTCTACCTGTGCTGGTGAACATGCAAGAGCCATTTTAAATGAATCCCTCACCTCTGGCATCTTCGCTGATGCCTTCAAAATTGCACATGTCAAGCCTCTTCTAAAAAAGCCATCCCTTGACCCGCTTAACCCCAAGGATTACAGACTGATCTCTAACACCAGATTTCTTGCAAAACTCATTGGCTGGACTGCATACTCCCAGCTCAACTTGCTTGTAGAATCCAACTGCCTCTTCGACCCCGCACAATCAGGCTTCAGACCGCGATATGGAACTGAAACCACTCTGATATCGATCTGGGATGATCTCAAGGTCACTGCAGACTCTGAAGGCTGCACAGCATTGATTCTCCTCGATCTCTCTGCAGCCTTTGACACGGTTAACCACTCAATCCTCCTTGACCGCCTTCATTCCCTAGGAATCAGTGGCACTGCTTTAAAATGGATCACCTCCTTCCTCAGCAACAAGAAATAAATAACCCTCCTCGCCCATCATCTCTCAACTGCTTGCTCTGTGAACACTGGAGTACCCAAAGGAGCGTGCCCGTCTGCTCTCCTGTTCAAACTCTATATGACCACTCTACCTGGAATCATCCGCATGCACAAAATCTCCTTTTACAACTACACTGACAATACCCAAATTATCCTAAGAACTCCCAAGTCAGGCACTGACCACCTCCCCGACCTTTAAACCTGTCTCTGCGATATCGATGGATGGATGACAATAAACCACCTCCTTTTGAAACCTGCTAAAACAGAAAACGTGGCTCTTTTCATAATACCAACCACGTCCTTCTATAGCAATTGAACCATAGCAACCCGATGACTAATGCTCAATGAGATCCCAAAGAATGTCATCCTTGAATACGCTTATCAATTCACTAAGAAGCAACTGTATACCTGAAATGCAGATTATCGATCTCCTTAGATCATAACTCCACGCAAACACTTTCCTCCCATATCACTATGCATACTCTATTCTCTACACCACCACTCACATAGAGTGCAGCTATACCCCTCGATCAATTCGGCCTAGCTGCTCACATACGAACCTTACCTCATGAACACCTCATCACTCTAATAAGGTGCAGCTATATCCCATGACGAACCGGCCTGACTGCGCACATAAGTGTCAGACAGACCTAACGCAGCCAGAACCCAATCTCGGTGTTCACCCGCCTGACTACACACATTCAAGCCATATCAATACACCACACCTAGTGCTTGGATGCAGCTTCCACCAGGCAATTACATCAGCTGCACAAATAACTGGTGCACCCAAGCACCCTACGACACCCTACTCTCTCTACTGACCTGGACTATGGTCCCCAAGGGCGTTCAACCTACAAGTGCTTTGAGATCATACCAATGATATATAGAGCGGTATATAATTGCCAAATAACAACATAAAATAGCTGTTACCCCAAACACAGTTAATACACAATAACTCAATGATCTATGCTAAAATTAAACATTTTCACAGTACCACATGTACACATGACTTATCTGCTTGAAGCGCAGCAAAGAAAGAGGAAGGGACCTAGGCAGGATATGACATGGAAGGGCGAAGGAGCCCTGATTGTTGGACCTTTGGATAAGGAAACTACTCAAGAGAAAAGACTTATGGGGTTTGGTAGTTCGATCACTTGAGTTAGTTCAGTTATGTTTTTTTAAATTGTTGAAAAAAAGAAAATGAAAACAGCGTTTAAAGGCTGCTGAAGAGTGGCAATAAAGGAGTGTAAGCATAATGCTCGCCTTTAGTCTTGACATAGAATTAAAGATACGTTTTATGCATTCAATTCCACACATTTATGATTGACAAGCATCTCAGAATTTGTTCATGTGAGCCATTCTGGAAGGTAACGCTAGTCTCCCTATTCCTCAGCGTAGCAACTAGACTGAATATGGATTTAGGATTTAAGCCACAAAGCACTTAACAAACACCTAATACTTAAAAGAAAGGGAAATAGCAAATGTATAGGACGGTGGGGCTGCAGTAGTGTGATGGTAGCCACTGCCATAGGGATCAGCAACCTCAAGTGAAATCAAATCTTGAATTTGGCATCTACGGAAAAACATAATCAAACAAGACATATCACCAATCCGAGCGGATCTTGGGTGATATTAAGATCTAAACAGGCTGGAATACTGCGCTCCAGCCTCCATCTGCTCAGTGAGAAGAGAACATCCTCCTAATTGGCTGGCCATAGCATCAGACAGAAAAGATATGTAAAAAAGGAAAACCAATAAAAGCAAGTCAAACTTAGTTCCACATGTGTGGATTGATATTATTAGCAGGGATTCGACATTTGCAAATTCAAAACACTGTCAAAGAGAATGCATGCATCAGACTCTCATTAAAGCAGCAGTGCTAGCCCGACCCAAATGTCAAAATGGAAAAAGAGTACACACAGCCTCGACAGTCGGACATTATCTTTTTCTAGCCTAGGTTGACCAGTTGACTCCATACCACCATGATTAAGGCCTTTCATTTAATATAATAAGGCATTCTGGGAGTTATCGACCTGGTTAACATCAGTTGTGCATGAGACCAATGAATCATAATTGATGGGAAATGTGTTGTCTTGGTGAGATGGATAACCTATCCTGCCCTTCAGTGATAATGAAACACACTCTTGAAAGAGAGAATTCCACCCAAGGAAAGTGCCAAAGGACTAAAACCAGTGGTCAAAGTGTACGAAAATACACCTGCACCCACTCCCCACAAACCCCATCACCACACCCCTCCCACACACAATACAAACCCCCAAGCTCTTGCACCCGCTGTTTAAGGGAACGTTCAGTGTAGTGCACTGAAAGTGCAAGTTTCAACTTCTTCCTACACTTTTATTTTAAAACAAAACCATTCTGGTTTAAAATAAAAGTATAGGAACAGTAATACTTAATTTTAAAAAGTAGAAGAGCACCGCTCCTGACCGCTCCCGCTCACTTCGACCACTGACTAAAACCTAAGCTGTATTCATCCTTAAAGGAAAACCCTCCATCAAAACCCAAAGCCACAGAAAGACAGATCCCAGGGGCTATAAGCAAATGATCAATCTGCTTTCTCCTAAAATAGCCCCGAAGAACCACTAATGGAAATGCTAGCCAAGCATAAAGACGGTCTTAAAGATGGTCTAACTCAAACCAGAAATGCAACAATAAGGGAGAGCAATGTTGTGTACAGAGAAAAAGATATCCCCATAGGTCATGGTCCCGAACACATGCTTAAGCGGGAGTACAGTATTTAAAAGGAGCAGAGGAACTTTGGGCACAGAACAATGGAGTCATTATTTTGTTACCAACCTTTATACGAGGCACATTAAAACGATGCAAATAGAAGAAACAATTGTTACATTTCCCAATGCATGAGGTCAAAGTAGTCTTAAAAGCAAACATATTGGCTTTTAAGAACCACAAAGAATCTGAAGCAGAAGGAGGACAGGGGTGTATTTCCAAGGGCAGGGAGATGCAGGGAATGAAGAGGTGGCCTACACTGCAGAAACGATGGCAATAAGGAGCAAGTATATGAACATTTTTTAACATGTACAAGTAACAAGTGGAACTGTAAGACAGAAAGTGGAAGCTGAAGTGTGTGTTGAGGAAAAGCATGAAAACGATGAATTATTCAAAAATACCTTCATTAAAAACACCAATAGACACACTGAATTACATCCACATTGATAAGAACGTAGTACACATAATTACATTGGTGGAAGGCTTAGAACAAGACAGTTAACCTTTAAGCCTTGCTGGAGGGTTCACTTCTTTTTTTATTTAAATGGAGCCTATTGATAAACGATTACTTAGTCCCCATAGCAGCAGCAGCAGCAGCAGCAGCATTTCTCCCCATTAGGGGCTCAGTGCCTGAAAGGTTTGATGTGGCGAAAGACATAACACCTGCCCACCGAGCACTGCTGGGATGCACCTGCCATAGATACAAGATTTTGAAAAAAACAAATTTACTGGTGACCCAAAATGTTAAGTGTCTCTACGAGGAATGCAGAGCATGCTAGCTTAGTGTCTATAGAATGGTTTTCCGCATTCATTAAGGAAATGTAAGCAACACATTTTGGAGCCTGAATGAGTGAATTATTTGCGGATTTGCTCATGATTTTTTGGTTTGCTCATGATGTGTGGATTTGCTCATGATTTGTGAGGTGAGTGATTTTAGTGCTTCATAGCAGTTCTCTGTTACTGCGTATTAAGGGGTTGACTGCCTGTGCTTCTTAGTGTTCACTTTGGTACCAATGCTGGGGGAGTGGGCTTGCGCAGGTTTTCAGTATTATGTTATCTAATACGTTGGAGTGTTTGTTGCATAAGCTTCCTTATATGGGATAGCTCAATGCACGCCGTAGAGTACTTATTTTCATACAATTGCCACTGTTGCGCCCCTCCCACACACAATCCAAACAAACACACCTGCTATTTATGGGAATGTTCAGTGCAGTGCCCTGAAGTGCAAGCTTCAACTTCTTCCTACACTTTTATTTTTAAACTAAACCATTCCGGAACAGTTTATTTTCAAAATAAAAGTATAGGAACAGTGACACTTAAAAATAAAAAGTATAAGAGCACCACTGCCGCCCACTTCGACCTCTGCATTTGCCGGAAGGTTTTTCAATTGTGTAGGCCTCTCTGGGTCTTCTCGTAGATAATGTTTTCTTTTTTTAATTACACCACTAAAACTTTGGAAGTTCCTTGTATTGCAATTTCGATTTAACTACAAGCATGTGCTGGTTATGCACGCTTGGAATTACCCCAATATATTATGCCAGCTTCATAACAGAAGGTGAGCCGTAACCCATCGTGCGGTGTATAAATATGATGTATTTGGGGTAATTTGGTAAAAGTGGGAGATGCTATTAGCAATGTCTACCGATGTGAATAATGTATCCTTTAGGATGCTTAACACTTAGCTGACATCCACAAAGATATCCTCTGTGTTGTGAGATAGGATAGCCTTAGTGACAGGGGACACCCTATGTCAGCATTGAAACTTAAAGGAAAACACATCCAGGCATTGGCGCGAGTCCTACTAGCAAAAAACACCAGTGTTAGTGTGGTTTATTTAGAGTCTCTGGGTCCACCGAAAACCTGCATAACAACTGGCGATGAAGGTGGGCTGCTTGCCCACCCCACCCTTTTCACATGTTTCCTCGCTTGGAGTTCTCTTCTGTGATGCTGCAGAGCTATCGTGCCACAGTACTTGTCTCCTGCTGTCGGCAAGTACAGCCGGTGTTGGTGCTCTAGCGACATACTGAGGGCGGCTGGTGGTGGCAGTGTCGGGGCTTGCAGCGCTTTGTCGCAGAGAGGTAGAGCCTGAGGTCGGCAAGATCATCTGGATCAGAGGTGCACCAGTCGCCAGTGATAGGCACCCTGTGTTTCCTGCATGTACGACCACACCACAAAAGTGGTGGATGGCCTTCTGAACATCAAGGTAGTTGATCTTGGTGCTGCCCCTCTGCCCCCCTCCCTGACTTTAGTGGTGGCAGGTGAGGGGATAGGATTGTTGTTTCTACCGTGCGGTCTCCCTATGACTGTGGGGCGGCATTGCCTATGATAAAGCCCTGTCTTGCCAAAACCTGGCCCTCCCTGTTTGATCTGTGCAGCTACACCCGCTGAATCAAGATTCTTTGTTGCGGGTGCACAGCTCTCATTTCAATCTGGATGTGGAGTTTTCCCTGTGCACAAGCGGTTTCAGCTTGTGGTCCAGTCAAGAGTGATCATGCCTTTGCACCCCTGTGTGCCACTACTGCTCTTTTTAGTTGTGTGGCCAGCCATGGACATGGGGTATGAGGAGGATGAAGTGTCTTTATCATCCAGAACCCCTACTCCTGGCTCACTCTGCACACCAGCCATCATGACACCTCTCCAGTGGGACACCATCGAGTTTTTGCTGGGAACCTTGTGTCAGAATCTGATATTACTGGTGCCCCTGCAACACTGGACCCTAAGTGGAACATGTGGGTGGAGCAGCTGGAGATGTTCTTCAGGACAACTTGAGAGACTGATGACGGGCAATGAAGGCTATGCTGTTCTATGCTGGGAGTGAAGTACAAAAAATGACACGTATGAAGAAGGGAAGGAGGCTCTAGTAGCCTACTTTCACCCTATGTTTAACAGAGACTATGAGAGATTTTGGCTATCAGTACCTTTTAGAGTTCCTTGCTGCTTATCATGGCCCCCTCTGATGACTGCCGGTGTCCTGTCGGCTGAATGAAGGGACTGATGAAATAAGGGCGCAGATCATACAGCACTGTGCAACCTTGATGCTACAATGCCAAATTCTCAAAGAGCCAGAAAATCCACTTGAGCGGATTCGTGAGCTCAGCAGAGCCCATGAGCTGGTGGCCATGAGAGTGGCTCACATGGAGGAGTCCAAGCCTGTGCATACAAAGGCGGCTCATGTTGTTACTTCTAAATGGCCACTGAGACCCCGAAGCAGGAACTAAAAGAGGACGCTACAGGTGGCGCCCAAGCCATCGGAAGGACAACACAATTCCTGGGAGGTATGTGGGGACATGCTACCACTTCATCAGGCATGTCCGTAACTGGCCAAATTTGCAGCCGCAATGGCAAGCCAAACCATCTGTCTAGGCTGTGCCGTGCACTGTGGCCATTTTCACTGCCTCGCCACCTGCCCACCACCAACGACATCACGTCCATGCCAATGAAGGGCGGTAGCCCTATATGATAACTGTGGGCCAGTTCTGTCAAGGCTGGAAGGGGCTGCCAATGTGGAAGATATTTATTTCATCTCAGCAATTTGCCTTTGTGTCCATGGCAAGCTCCAACAGCACCGCTGTTACACATCTATTCTATCAACAATGCTGTTGACCCTCATTGACACAGGAGCCACAGTGAATTTCATGCCCTTCTAACAGTTTCACAAGTTGAGCTCTTACCCCAAAGCTGGCCACACCTCACACATGTATCCTCACCTATGGTGGCTCCTCAGAATTGCCGCTGGAGAGTGTATTCCATATTAGGGTGGTACATGACTAAGCATCTGTTCCTGCTATGTTCTATGTGATACTGGCAGATAGGGACACTCTTTTTAGCAGCTCCATGGCAGAATACCTGGGTCTCATCCATTCTGCAATTAAAGTGTACCAGATGGACATTGACTGGCTACAGAATTAATTCCAGTCCCTCTTTGAAGAGGTAGGCTGCCTCAAAGGAAAGGCTGCATGTGAACACATTGGTCAAACCAGTGGTGCTGCTTCACCACAGGATCCCATTCCATCTGAGCAAGAAGGTTGAGGGGGGCCTAAACAAACTGGAGCAGGCAGACATAATAGAGTGTGTGGATGGGCCCAAGTCATGAGTGTACCCAATCTTAGTTGCCAACAAACCGAAGTGTCCTGAAGCAGTACGAATCTGTGTGGACATGAGGCTCCACAACAGAGCCATTCACAGGAAGTGGCATCCCACACCCCCACACAATGACGTCCTTACCACCAGGTGTTACTGCATATGGACTCACGTCCCATCATAATATTTTTATCTCATGTCCGGCTCAGCTTCGGCGTGGGTTCTGCAGCTGAGGTGTTCCAACACATGATCAGGGTTGTGTTGCTGGGGCTTGCTGGAGTCCTGAACATGAGCAATGATGTCCTACTATTCGTAGCCTTGCAAAAGAAACCAGTGGTGTAGGTGGTTGCAGTGATTTAGAGGATCACACAGCATGGGTTGACAGTTAACTGGAGACAATGACATTTTCTTCAGTCCAGTGTGGACTTTTTCAGCTTTGTGTTTTATGAGTGGGACCTTAGGATCCCCCTAAGGTCTGTGACATCAAAGAGATGTTGGCCCCCGCTTTCTCATCGGAAGTGCATAGCTTCTTGGGGATGTTGAACATCTGCAGACGTTTCAGCCCCAATCCGGCTACGCTGACAGAGCCCCTCAGGATCCTCATCAAGAAGGCCCATAACTGGTGATGGGGCCAGACAGAGTACACAGAATGTGTCAACCCCAAAGAAGCTCTGTGGCAGACATGTCTATGGCCTCTTTTAACCAATCCAATGCAACAGAACTGGTCGTGGATACCAGCCTCGTGGGCCTTGGGGCAGACCCTCACAGCCACGGGACAGAGGTACTCACAGACCAAGAGGGAGGCGCTCACCTTTCTGTGATGTTGCAGACATTTCTATCTCTACATTTATGGCCATCTGGTGTATGTGTTTCCGGATCACAAGCTGCTGGCCGCCATCGTGCTTGGGTCTGCGCCTTGCCCTCCCATCAGGCTTGAGTGATGGCTATTGTAGCTTGAGGAGTATGGTGTGACGCTCCTATTAAGGGCCAGAGCCAACAACCCAACCAATTATCTGTCACGGCACCCTCTACAGCATACTGTTGACAGCAGTGAGGCTGACATGGACGTGTAAGGGTTCACAGGCATGATTATCAGGGAGGTTGTCCTAAAGTCCATGTCCCTGACAGACTTTGCTGAAGCCATATGCTGAGATGATGGCCTCCAGGACCTCTTGGTAAAACTTCAGTCGGGCCAGTCGAAGACTTTTCTGACCACAGTGCAACACAGAACGCCAGAGGCTATATCTTTCCTTCAGGGCCTGTGATAGCTGACGGGAGAACTGTTGATCAGCCTTGAAGGGTTGCTCCTACGTGGCTCCAAACTGAACATTTCTCTCGAACTTCAGGGCAGGGGTTGGACCCAGCCCATGTGGTCACCAAGATGTAAGCAAGACAAAGGCGTGCCTCTGGGAGAAGGTGTGGTTCCCGGATATGGAAGCCAAGGTGGACAGTGCCTTTAGCCATGTGGCCAAAGAACCCCCCATTGTGTCTCACTCTCTCTAATGGAAAAACATTTTCACTAAGAACACCACTTTAATTTAGTCCAGAACCTAAGGACTTTTTCTTTTTAGGAGGCCAATCCAATGGCTTTATCAAGACTATCGTAATATTCTAGATCACAAAGCATAGACACAATAGGAGGCCAAGCCATTGGTCATATTGGGACGAGGTCATAGCCATAGATCCCACAGAAACATGTATTAGAAGGTGACATCCAACAGCAAACCTGTATATATGGGAACATGTTCAATTGGAATTACTTGTCAGTAAAAATAGACAAGAGTATGAGACTGTGATTAGGCAATTAAGTATATGATGACAATTAATATTTTGAGGATTAAGTAGGATACTGAAGATAGAGGAAATAAGTTTTACTCCATTTGGACCATCATAATGCCGCAAAGGCGACCTGCCTGTATAGCTCGAAACACTTGTTGGCAGGAACCTAGTAAAGAAAAATATGTACTACAAAAGTGTTGAACATTGACTCTGTGTCTAATGATGTTTGATAAGTATTAGAGTGTAGCACAAATGGTCAATACTTGTTCCTGTGTAAGTAGAAATTTAATAATAATTAAGATAATAGCATTGAGAAGCACGGAAGATTTATGTGTATGTAGACCTACAGGGGATACAAGAGGCCTATGATATGGTATGCTGTTTCCTTGTAGTTTCCAATGCGTTCTTTGCAGTTTAGACTGTGAATGTGAAGTTTAACCCACACATTCACTTTTGAGGGCACATATCCAGTATCCTGAATTGACCATGTTTATTGTCCTTTGTCCCTTAGGTAAGTGGTTAGCCAGAAACTATGACAGACTTAAAGATTGTGCTGTGGTAGGACGTCCGTAATGTCTTGAAGGGTGGGAGGTGGGACTTACTTTTGTCAGTTCGGCACTACTTTATAAATGTATCAAAGAAATACATAAATAGTGAGCATGCCCATCACTTGAATTTTCCAACAGTTTGATTGCTCTTAAAGTGAAACATATGATCATTACAACTGCATGACACCTATAATGCAGAAAGACGACCACATAAGCATCTATGGCTCATTCTGGTGTCATGACCTGCTGGAAAGGGGACGTTTAAGGAAACTGTGATGTAATGTGTAATTTACAAAATAAAGACTGCTTTACTCTTAACATGCAATATATCTGAATGGCAGGCTGGCCCTGCGGGCCTGCACTATAGCCAAAAGGGACACTGCAGGGTGAAGGCAGAGGTATCACCAGGAGAAAATGAAAGGTGTGAAAGATTGTGAATAGTTTTTAAATAGTCATAGATACGCGAATACACACACTAAGAAGACTCAAGCCATTTATCTTTGTAGAAGGATGCCTAGACATGCTCTCTTCTTTTTAGATTAAATGCAAATTACACACATGATAAAGATTACACTTTCACTCCCAGCATAGTAAGAAATGTAAATGTATGGTTCATGCAGCTCTTGGAAACAAGTTTATTTTTTCTTTATTGTGCATTTGGTTAGTTTTTACAAACCTTAAGCACGAAGATAATTACAAAACATTCAAAAAGAATTAAAAAGGAAGAGAAGAAAAATTAGTATATTAAAATTCACCACAACATGTGGTCAACAATAAAATCTTAATCAGTTAGAAGCATAAAACCCAATCTATCAAACATTCTGTTGCCTCTTTTCCAGTAATGTCAATGCCACCTTCCAAATATTGTCTGCTGCAGCAGTTATGATCACGGAGTTTGCTCCAAATAAAGTTGCCCAGAATTTTTCCAATTCAATGTTCTCTAACTATTTACTAATGAACTGTAGCATCTTATGAGTTGTGGTTTTAAGGCTGGGCACCCAGTCAACACATGCCGTCAAGTCTCAATTTCAGATTTACACCATCTGCATAATCGGTCTGCCAGTGGAATGCCTTGCCAGGAGCCATGATATTCTTTGGTTGGCAAGATATTTATCCTGAGATACGATATGAAGCGTCTCAGATCTTCAGAGAATGTTTTTTGGTACCACTACATATTATCCCCACCAAAAATATCGCAGTATATATGGTCGTTTGGAAGGGCCAAAGGCGATATTTTTGGGGGGATAATTTGGGTTTTTTTGGGAGCGGGGGTTGCAGGGGTGTCCCCCGCTCCTTTAAAAATAATGCAGAGGTTGCGGGGATGTCCCCCGCAGGTTCCATGCCTTAATAATGCTGAATAAATATGGCAATATTTTTGTATGGCGTATTTTTCCGGCGATATTAACACAGGGAACCTGTTTTTTTTCTTTCAGATACACGTTAGAGTTAAGCGTTTAGTGTGAATACTCATTGTATCTTCGTTTCCTGCAAGATAGCCAATACCCTGCATCCTGTACCATATCTTGTTCTTTTTCTTTAGTATGTTCTCTATATCGAGAGCATCGGAGAATTGTGATAATGATATATTCAGATCGTTAGCGTTGGCTACCAAGGATTGCTGCAATTCATCTATGAACTTATCATTTTTTCCTTTTATCTCCACGGAATGTTTTCATAGCAGTTGCATTACAGGGTTGGAGTTTACATTAGGTGATGTTAATTTGCAATACAATAGCAACCTTTGCAAAAGCCATGTGGCCTTGAGAGAGGTAAGCCCGTATTCGTGTCTGAGAGCTGCGACTGGGGCAGATGATGGTACATTGATAATACTGCAGACTATTCTGCCCTCGATCCTGTCAAGCTATAGACAGATTTCAAGGGGAGAACTACCAGACCATACCTCTATACCCCAGCTCCTTAGCTTTGCCCACAGAAGATCACGCTTGCCCCGATCAAAAGCTTTGCTAAGGTCTACAAATCAGCAATACAAGGCTTATATCTGCAGCATATGAGTTTCTATTTTTTCTCCCCAAAAACAATCTGTGTGCCTCCCATCACAGCTACTGAAGTATAAGTGCAATTCAAAATGAAATGTATACTTTTTTTTAAAACAGCGAGACAGAAAATAATAATGCTCAATGACGATCAGGCATGTAATGTTAGAGGTTATGTACGATTCATAAAGTGCAACTCTGCCATTTACACAACCTTGTTTTGCCGAATGCTTAAGCTCCATCTCAAATCTCCCCATTCCCTTGCTACACCTTGATGTCAATGGTAAAATGCAGATATTTGCATTTAATAGTGCTGAGTATTTCCTTTCCCTAGTACTCATGTCCACAGGTTGAAACTAGCCATGGCTCTTATTTGTGGGTGATCTTCTAGGGAATAAATGTGACATGTGTTCTGCGGCTGCTGTCTCAGTTTAGAGAGCCCTGGAGGCCATATGTCAGCTGTGGTCTAGCGGCTGAGTTGATGACGCTGGAACTAGAAACCTTTGAACAACCCAATGACACTTCCTTGCAGGAGCTGAGAGATGGGCATTGTACTTACATCCACCCAGGATGTTCCGAGTAGAGACTCAACATCAATCAAAGATTGAGAAGGACTCAAGCAGGTAAGGGAGGTTATCCCAGCACCTTAACATGGCTTCTATCGAACTCTTACATATTCTAACATTCTCCAAACAGCCCTTTCTCACTTTACGATAGGACTGGCTATCACGACCTCGATCAGGACCTTTTCATGAAAATGTTTCCCAATGTGTATTCATTTGCTTAGGAGGTTAGAGGGGCTGAACGAGTCTGCACACTTGGGTCAATTGAAAGCTTTTGCAGTAACAGACTTTTATCCTGAGCCATTTTTTCTTGTCCTCCTGTATACGGCCAGTTTTCTTTGCCGCAATTGCGAAGCTTTAGAGTACATTGGCAATTTATGCCTCTACTTTTGGACCCATCCTCCTTCAATACGCCTCAGATGAAGAGCCGGGTTTGGCTCGAAACACGTGTCAGGCTGACCATTCTACATCAATAAATACACTTTTGTATTCTTACATTTTTTTGCATCTTTGGCGCAGTGTGTCTTGGCATTTCTTTGACTTTTATCGCAGCTAATGCTACTCCCTCTACTCATCAGCAAATTCATGCAATTAATATTGAAGCCCGCCTGCTTTGTCTGACTCAGCAGTCTGTTTACATGGTTTTTACTGCTTTTGTCATAGTATCCATTGAACATTGCTAGTATTTTTTTGGTACTAATAGGGATTTGGATCAAAGGGAAAAACAGCGTAAGAGCGGGCCTGCGTTGTGATGTGGAGAACAGGCTAGCTAGAATAGCTAATAGGCAGGTATTTGAAAATGAAGACCAGTAGGTCAAGAAGATGGGGCTGTTTGGTGTAAAATATGGATATATATGCCCAGCAGAATGATGGCTTCGCTAAGATAACTGTTAGTCTGTTAGCAGGAATAGATGGAGAGGGCTTTGGATCCAGATGAAGATGGCTGCCACTCTAGGAGTGTTGCAATTAGGCCATGTGTCTGGGCTTTTAGGCTAATGCTTCAGGCTTTGGACTGTAGGAGGGGGAAGCTGTTATTTTCTGAGCGTTTTTCCATTGTTAAACTAGCTTGTACGGCA
This sequence comes from Ambystoma mexicanum, assembly GCF_040938575.1. Classification (NCBI taxonomy): domain Eukaryota; kingdom Metazoa; phylum Chordata; class Amphibia; order Caudata; family Ambystomatidae; genus Ambystoma; species Ambystoma mexicanum. Next base: position 648,679,846 of record NC_090934.1, on the reverse strand, counting down.
ATCATTTCAGAATTCATCCACTATAAGTTCAGACACTGCAATATTGCATATTCTGGTAAAGCAAGCATGTGCATTGACAATGTCAAGGAAGGCAGGTGTCCCAACTGCTCCCCTGCCCCCTCACAGCACAGATGTGCTTCAAATGTATGTGTTGCCCTCCCTCCCTCTCCTGCTCTTTTGTCCTGCATGCACACACCGCTGAAATGCTGAGAAATAAACATTTTTAATGAGGATTAATTCAATTATGCACGAGGCAATACATTGATTCTTTTAAAAAACAGAGGCACATATTTTGTCTAGAAAATGTATTGGGAAAAGGAAATGATGTCTGCTTAATGCTCAATTTTACAAGTCTGTCGATCCGTGTTGACGTATCTTGTCAGTGTACACAGGTGTATGTCACTAATTTCCATTGACATTTCCGATTTTCTGAATGTTTTGCTTAAGCCACGATTGTGTTTCTATGCTATGTCTTGGAGGAAGCCAAATTAATCTTGTTTATAAAGATATATGTCCTTGTTCGCAGATACCATCAAATTCCCCACGAAACCAAGAAGTTCCTACAATACGTTCCATTCATATCCGATTCAAGTTCTATTCATGAGAATTTCATGGACACACTTTAGTTTGAACAACTCAAACCTAATCCTGGGCTACAACCCAATAATGTGAAGAAAATGACCTAATATATAGAGTCATTTTATCTGTGTCTGCTTTGTCATAATGCCAGAAACAGCATGCTTGGAATTGTGATTCTTGGATGCTGAATCAAAAATACACAATGCATTCTGTAATTGGGATTGCCATGCATGGGTTTGGGTTTGGAAACATCAGCGGCCATGTTAAGCTTGGTGTTGGTGTAAAAAGTGAAACAAATTCATTTTGCAAATTTATTTTGCTCGCTTGCATGGGATGCAATGGAGAAAGCAGGCCTTGTTGCAAAATAGACACGCAGCATTTCTTTTTCCAGAAGCAGCATTTGGATTGGTCCATTTTGCGTCAGTGCAAGTCTTACGAAACATAGATTGATGCATGATGCATACTTGTAATTCCCTAGCTGAAAATGTTACGTTATTAGATTTGTACTGCCTACCACTGCCATTTGCATAGTCACCAGCAGGGCCGGTGCAAGGAATTTTGCCACTCTGGGCAAACTGTCAGATTGGCGCCCCACCGCCCCCACTCCACTCCAGATCCTAACCGTTCTCAACCAACCGTCCTCATTATTTCATATTTTAGACTAGCTCACAGCTGCTCTAAATGTTGGTGGATTTCCTACACGCACTTTCAAACTAGTTTTCCATTTGAAGCTATGTGCTCCAGGGCACTGGGCATTATACACATGGGCCATGCCCCATCCTCACGTGCCCTGAACTGCCATGCCTCTTCTTGGAGGAAGTGCCTCGGCAGTGACGCTGACTTGAATGACGAGCTTTGGGAGGAGTTGGTAGTGGTGCTCGTGGGCCGGAAGTGACTTTCAGGTGCGGAGGGTAGTTGTGCCTCTTGGAGCTTTACCACAATTTTGGAAGGCAATCAGAGATTCAAAGGGGGAAAGGAGTGACTCCGGGGTTGTTGTTGGCAGGTGGTGGTTTTGGGCTGGTAGGTGGTGGACTGTATGTTGGTTGTAGCTGGGAAGAGCACGGAAATTGTCAAGTGTAACTTGAGAAGCGAGGGGCTATGGTTTCTCTGGGGGCAGGAGGCTTCCGAGGGTCAGGTGGTGGCTTGGATGGTTGATGAAGGCCTTGGAGGTATAGGTAAATTGGTGGTGCAGAGAGTCCAACTATTCTCTAGGAAGGTCATTAGTAGCTGCTACAGGTGGCAAGTTTGGGGGTAGGTGGCACACAGCTGCAGGATCTGCAGCATAAAACTGGCCCAGGCACCAATGAAAATGTGGGCCACAGTTGCAAATAGCACTGCATTCCTTTTGTGAGGCACTGTTTGAGGGTGTCCAGTCATTTGGTCGACTACAAACTGGTCGACTGCAATTTGGTCGACGTCATTTGGTCGAAAACCAAATGGTCGATTTTTTTATTTTTTATTTATATATGTGTTTTGTGGGTTTTCGTGTAGAAAAAAAAAAAAAAGAAAGAAAAAAAGGGGGTTGGGGGAAAAGGGGTAAAAATAAAAAAATTAAAAAATTCGACCATTTGGTTTTCGACCAAATTAATTCGACCAGTTGTCCAGTCGACCAATTGTTTTCGACCAAATGACTGGCAACCCTGTTTGAGCAATACCTAATTTTTTTATAAAATGTGTTGCAAATTCTGCATTTTAAAGGATATGCTTTCTGTAACACTATTCAAAACTACTAGCCGCACACTGAACTAACTAATGAAAGTGGCCCACTCTGGCTAAAATACTGTCCCATTTTGACAAATAGTATGTTGGACCTGCAATTCGGGCATTCCCATATAGGCAAGTCCGTGCCTGGAAAGCAGCTCTGAGGGCAGATGATGTTTCTGAGGGGTATTTTGTGAATAGGTGGTACATCTAGCTATGGACGGGGCAAGTGGAAGCTCTGTTTGAAAGGTAGTAGCCCTGGGGGACAGGTGGTGGCTTTGGGTGCAAGTGGTGACTTTGTCATGGAGAAGGTGGTGATTTCTGGGGTGTAGGGCAGCTAGAAGCTCTCATAGGGGGCATGTCTTTTTTTCCTCCTCCTCTTGCATTCCTCGGCGCATGGTAGGGGTGCTAGCAGTCTGTGAGGGGTATCCGATGACAGCGTCTGCATTAAGTGATCTGTAGACTGCAGGTTAATATTAAACCTCGCCCTTGACAAACCCAGCGCCATGCCTTTCTTCAACCACATACAAATGTAAGTACCGATGGGTCGTCCTGGGATTTTAAAAACAGAACTGGGGCTCCCTCTATCTGAAGCATTTCATTGAGGGTTGGGGTGCTAGTCACATGTGTGGGCAGGTGAGTGGCAGTGACCCCGGGGTCACATTTTTCAGTGGTGTTCAGTGGTCAAACACTCCGGAATACTGAGACACTGGCAACTGGCTCTTTACTTATATCACATTTTATAGCGGCTTTAGCTGTCCCCTCCAGTTTATCCGCCGGCAATGATGCATTCTGCATTCAAGTGCACTGTTACCTACTTCTACTTCTAAAAAGTAAACGTTTAATGAGGAATAAAACGTATCATTGTTGCCCTCTTGTTTTTTGGGGCATATCATATGCTGCTGTGTAGTCTGGGTACAGTCACCATCACTGGCACAGTCCCACGTATGTCTCAGGCAAACCCTACTGGGTGTCACAGGCACTGCCACGTAGGTGCCATAGGGCGCATTCTAGGAGCCGCCCACTCCCCTCCTCCATACCCGGCCCCACCTACCCCACACCGGGTGTCTCAAGCACAGTTCCTAGGGGTGCTTAGTTTCTCAGGTGTGGTCAAATCGGTGCTTTGGGTACGTTTCTTTTTGTGTATCTCAGGCATAGTCTGCTGGGTGACTCTGGAACAGCCTGGATACATTAATTTTCAGTGACCATGTGGAAAGTTCTAAATCGCCACAACAGTAATTGACAAAGTTACTAACTGTGTTGGACTATATGCATTTTGAAGTAAGGTTCCCACTTGGCAGTAGCCTGCGAGACCACAGACCCAAAAAAAACACAGAGGTAAGGAGGATGGCTGCCAGCCCGTGCCGCAGAATGGCGGAGGCAGAGCCTCGGAGGTGAGATCGCCGCCCCCTCACCTTTTGCCCTGGCTGGCTGGCCATGAGCTTGGCAGCAGCCAGAGCCAAAGAGAGAACGAACATTGCATTTCATTAAATGACTAGTAGTCTGTACAGCAACAATTTAGGTCCTCCTCACTCACCTGCATCGGTGTCTCGACTCAAGAACCGACCAAGGTCAGGACAGGGCGTGCCCCGGCCTTCTTGCTTTGCACCACGCACGGAAGTAATAATGACGAGTGGTGTAATACATAGTGCTCCAAAGCAGACTACCCACGCACGCCTCCCACCTCCCCCGCAAACACGATCACCTAACACCCTACTCCCTCCCCCAACTCCCTTCCCGCATGACCCACCTTATGAAAACACATCTCGCCATGAGAGCCACAACCACAGGCAGAGCAAAATGCCACAGAGCCAGAGCCCGGTGCAGTAGGAAACAGCTTAGGCAAACACAGCGTACCGCACAGAGCACCATTCACTTTATGGGAACACCAACATCCAATATTCCCTCTTTATACTGCATGGCCCCTTTCACAAACATAAGTAGACCCTCCCGCATCAGAGAGGTCCTCATCCAAAAAAGACGGCTGCAGCCCTCTCTTGAAAAACACGCCCCATCGAAACAGTCCCCATTAAAAAAAACATGCCAAAGTCACAGGATTAAAACAACACCTCACATGTATGTGCCTTCTTTAATGTGGACCACATCACTACCATACCCTGCTCCTCCCCGAACTCCATAACAGCCCCTCCACCATCCCACCGCAAAAGAGGAGCAACACGGCAGAAAAAAACACCTGCTAAAGTACACCATCTACTTCCACTAGACTGTAAAATGTTCGACTGTTGTGCAACCCTACCTCCATTAGCCATATACATAACTATCCCCCTGCCCTTCCTGCAGAAATGCACCTATGTAATTCACAATTTGAGGTGAGGCCTTCCTCATCGCTTTCCGTAAAGCAATGAAAACCATCCTATTCTCATAAGGTCTAAAGGTAACAGCTTGACTTCTAAACATATGACCCACTGCATAAGGCTCTTTCACCCCCATCTCCGTGCCAGCCCCATCCTCTTTGGCTGGGCATCCACCAACAGCAGCTTGGATTTTTTCCTCGTCCTCTGCCTTCCAAAAGGAAATGCCGCCCCTAACATTTCCGCATATAGGAAAGTGCATAAACTTGCCTAATGGATGCACCGCCCCTGGTCACCAGGCACTCTGGCAGATTCCAGGGAGAGCCAGTGTTTTTTCTTAGAAGCAGTGCGGAAGGTAAGATTGCATTTCTTTGTGCTGAGGTTGCAGTTTGCAAGTGCTTTAATCTTTGCATGTGTGAAAGCTTACTAGGTGTGAAGTGTAGCCAGCATCGAGGGCTTTATGTGTAGAGAAGCAGCCTTGTTCAGTTGTGTAACACAAACTGTGGGGCCCCCCTCTGTGCCATGCTGATGCCCCCCCCCAACTCGGCAACAAACCATGGGTCACGCCACACTCTGGGCTGGTTTAGATTACCACGCTTGTTGTATACGCACAAACGTTCTACTGCAGGGGTATGCCATAAACTGCACTAGGAGAAAGATATACAACTGTGTTTTAATGTATTATACAGCACACTTTCTGAGGAAAATTGGCTAAAAGGCCAGAGCGTTTGCAATTGGTTTGTAGGGTAACACCAATCCAAAGATTCAATACATGCAAGTCACCAACAGTGCACAGGAACATTCATTATTTAATTAATTAATATAATGCTTTGCTATTAAAAATGCCATGCCACAATGAAAACATGTCCAACTGGCTGCACAATGTAGACCAGTGTAGACACGTAATAACATATTACAGTAAAGCATGCCAGGCCACATTTAGAAATACCTAGACTAGTTGCACCAAAATGCTAGTGGAAGCAATAACTCTTATAACGGTTATTTTATCACAGATGCCCAGCAAAATATACAATGCTGCAGTAAGAAATGGCTAGACTGGTAGCACCCAAATGCCAGTCTAGCCAGGTAACTACACTTAGCAGGACTGCTTTATGAGAGATGTCCAGTTAAAAAAAAAGTCAAGCCAAACTAAGAAATGACTAGACTGGCTGCACCAAAATGCCTCTCTAACCACTAATATCATATACCATGCCTGCTTAGTGTGTACATGGATGCCCATTATGATTTATTGCTCAATCCCCATTCCACACCACCCCCACAAACATCCCCTCTCCCTCCTACCCCCTGCTCCAACCCCCAAAATCAGCTTCTCTGCCCAGAATTACCCCCACATCCTTTTTCCTTGTATCAGTGCTTACGTATGAGGTTCTTTGCCTCATAGGTAAGTACTGGAATGAGAAAGAGTGGGACTAGAAGAAATTAAGATTCCAGGTAACTAAGCCAGACATTACCTCCATGTACCTCTACCTCATCCCAGTACTTGTGTATAAGTAAAAGTGCCTCATACACAAGTACTGGGACGAGGAAGAATAGGGCTTTGAGTAATGAAGATTCATAAAAAGGTACTTTTCAGAGTTGGTCACCATAGTGGAAACAAGCCTTTGTTTCTTTCTCTTCAGAGTCTTGGGTTTTCAAATAGTATGCCTTTCCTTGATCGTAAGTCTCTGGTTGGTTGGTAGAGTGAGATCTTATTTTAAAGAAATGCAGCTCCTTGACCTTAAGAACTCAGTTGGTGATGCAGATCACCTTGAAGTAGATCCTTCTTTTTATTGGTAGCCAGTGGAATGCTCTAAGTGCCAGTATTATGTGTTTTCCGCCTGTTAGGTCTGAGTCTAGCTGAAGCATTTTGGTTCTTTTGAAGTTTTTTGTGTTGTGTGGTAGTCTGGCATACCTAGGTAAATGTTGTTTGTGTAGTTGATTCTCGAAAAGAAATGGAGAAATGACAGGTATTTATTTCATGGCCATTAGACACAATCCACAAAAATAAAATGTATTACTTAAATGCTCATTCCCTATCTTCTTCCGTCATGGCATTGGATCGAGATTGCATGCTGCAAAGAGAGTGAATTTACTAAAAGGTGTAACAGAAAATAATCTTTAATGAACTTTTTGTTCACGATTGTGAAATTACAAACATAATTGTTTGTTCACAAACATAATTGTTTACAATTACGAGGAAGAAGGACGCAGAGACTGTCCAGTAGACAGATAAAGAGTACATTGGACTGTGACTCCTTCGAGACACTCTTTGTAGCTGCTAAGCAAGGAGTGAAAAAGCTATTTGTTCTTGAGCCACAGGGCCTTTGTTGACATTGGACTGTGGAGTGCGGAAGCAGGCGAAACATGCCAGATCTTGACTTTCAGTTCAACGACTGGAACAGGGAGCAGTTCCCGGATTCATTCCTCACTGAGGTTCTCTTTCGAGGCACCTATGGTCCTTACTGATGCTGATATACACAGACTACTTCTTGTTGTCTTCATATTTATACTCAGAAGTTACCCTGCTCTTGTTGGGAGGAGCACTAACATATGTGTGTTTCCCCATGAGCCTAAGAATGGCCCTGCTATTAGACGCCTACTGGCAGCAATAATGGAGCAAATTAGACTTTTGCCTGAACATCTTAGTTGAGGAACAGATGGTCCTGTCTAACGATGATGCGCAAAAAGTACTTGCTTTGATCTTTTACTATTTGCTTCAAGTTCATCCTTACCTTGTTTGGCGAGACACCAACACTTTTGTGTTCATGTGAGATCCCTTAAACTGTCCAGCAATTAACCAGTTACTTGTGGAAATCATTGAACAGATTCAACAGCTACCAGGGCACCTGACGAGTTTGCCTGAAAAAAAGAGTTTTTCTTGCCTTAAAAAGTAATTACAGGCAAACATGTTTTCCATAGAGCATATAGCAGGTCCAGGCAGTGAGCAGAATCAACGACGAGTGGAGAGACGTTGATGGTGAATCCTCATGTATTGGTGTATGATATATGCTTGCTCTACATTTATCATTGTTTTTCTGATTCTGCTAATCCACACTGTGTATTTCATTGATCTAAAGAGAGCAGTGGTTCCTTTGATTCTTCCCACTCCATTTACCTTGTCAGAGCTAGACATTGTGAGACAGCCAAGGCCTTATGTTATTGTCCCTGCTCCAGTGGCTCATGGGAAGGTACCCATTTCATTGACAAGTGTTCCTATGGTTCCTCCTGTCAGAAGGAACTATGCTGATGTGTTTCATGAACTGCTTATATGAGCTCATTTGGCAAGTGTGAAACAGTGACTTAAGAGAAGTGCAAGGGAGGATGATTATGAATTTAATTATTATTTGGGCAGTACAGCGCATTGGGGGAACAACATTTGGTATCAGCACATGAAAGAAGTAGGAAAGAGAAGAGAACCTCTGAGGAGGATTGCTATGGTTGTTCACTGCTGGTTTATGCTATGGGAAGTCTAAGATATTCATAACTATTGAAATAGATGTCCAAACAGCTCACTGCCATACTCACCTTGCACTCTGCCTCACAAAAGGTACATTCCTTGGTCAAAAAGCGTCTTTGATATGGGTCACAGAATGGACAGCAGCTGATGCAAGACACAAAGACAAGAGCAAGAGCGCACACCAGAAATCATGTGATTAAATATGAACAGCCTGGTATGAAGGGAGGAGGAATCAAGTGGGAAATCAACAGAAGACTTAACTGTCAAGGGAAAACGAACGAAGAGGTTCAAAGATGCAAGGAAATAGGCCAGATGCATCTGGGGAACAGTACTTTCTCCAGATGGATGGGAGGAAGGTGTGGTTATGTGTAAAACACATGTGGTGGAGGGAACGTACAAATCAGCTGTAGAAAACGTGGAACAATGCTGCAAACCTCTATGGCCAAAGATTGCAAAACTTCTGACATGGGTCGAAGACAGAGGAGGTCCATTGCAGATAGTGCCTTTGGCAAGTGCAGAACTATGCTTCAGAAACAATGGCATGAGAAAAGTTGGAGAAAATCAGCAATGTGGACGAATCTTTGATATACCAAGAATGAAGGACGGGACAGCAGTGATAATGGATCACTACTGAGCCTGTGGATCTTGAGCCTACATGAAGCTTCCTGGAGAATGGGGAGGACTATGTTGTATAGTGATTGTTCATGTTCCAGCACTAGTTATCCCAAAGAGTGACTTGAACATTGGTGAATTTCCTGAAGCAGATGCTCACCTGAGGAAGAAGAGATCTGTTGAGTTCCTGAATCGGATGAAGAGGGAGAATTATTTCTCAGCCAAGTCAATGGAAGCCTTGGATTCCATCCCCTATGAACATAGACTGTTCAGTAAGACTTCATCAATATTCACAATAATCTTCATGCCTAGGATCCAGACAGAAGCAAATACTAAATGGTTACAAATAACCAAATGGCAGCTTTTGCAGACGATCATCACCACTATAAAAGGATTCAATGCCATAAAGCAGGAGCTGAGAGCCTTAAGACTGATGACTCTACAGAACAGATATGTCCCGTACATGATTACAGCTGTGGATGGAGGTGTTTGTGCCAAAATCGGAGAATCATGTTGCACATTCATACTGTCACGCTTACCTCCCTCCCACGGAGGCGCAGGTCTGGCTTCGAGTGCTGATGCTTCTTCTATGGTGAAGCGCAGGACTCTGAAGATGGACTCACTGGCTCGCAGGAATATTCCCCTTAGGGTTTGGAAGGACGAGTTCTCCATCCTGCTTCTGATGCAGGGGCGCGTTGAAACCCAGTTACTTCACTGGATTGAGGTTTGATGGGAGTTCAAATAAGCTTGACTATTCAGGTAAGGCGCTGTAAGAGTTCTGTAGCAAGTTCAAAAGTTCAAGCTTAATAATAATGTTCATTGTCTTATTGCAGCAAGCGCTAACGCTTATGTCTTTTTCCCCTTAGGGGCTGGGGTTAGGAATGCCGGAGATATGGCGCCGACCCGAAGTGAAACGTGCAGTTCCAGTAAATGACAGGTAAGTTCTGGATGAGCGTTCGGCTAATGTCTTTGTATTCGCTCATTCAATGTCTTTGTCTTTTTTCCCCATAGGGGCCGGGGTCCGGAATGCCAGAAAGCGGCAGGACCCGAAATGAAATGGGAATGACCCAACAGGTAAGTCTTAGAAGGAAACTGAGCTTTTCCTATTCCCTTCCTTCTCTCACCTTGTGTTCTTGTCTTTTTCTCTCTAGGCTCTGGGAAGTGGCTGTGGATCCGGGTGATTGCTGCTGAAGATGGAGGTGCCCAGGAAATGTGAGTGAAATGCAGCGCTGCAGCGATCGAAGCGAAATGCTTTTAAAATGATGTCTTCCCTTTCAGGATCGTCGGTGTGAAGTCTCCGTGATGCAGCTTTAGCAGGTAAGGTCTTCTTTCTCCCCAATTCTCTCTTAGCAGGTGACCCAGGATGCTGTCAGGCGTGGCTGAAGTCCAGATGCAGGAGCTGACACGGTGAGCGTCCAGCTGCGAGGAGCAGAACAACGCGAAGCGTGAGTTGCTGATCGGTCAGGGTTTAAATAGCTTTGGAGGAAGTTCCAGGTATGTATCCTTCCACTGATCAGGTACGTATCCTTCCCCGACCACACCCACAGGAAAGTAGTTCCACAGGTAAAGTAGTTCCATTCAGGCCTCAAGAGGGCCTGGATGTAGCAGCATGGTCTGCATCAGGTAAGTGCACCTTAAAACACTTGAACACATGTCTAGCTTTATGAGCCTGGCGCCTAAGGCGCCAGGACAGGGGTCCAACATGAGCCTGGCACCTAAGGCGCCAGGACTGTGTCCAAGGGCCCCAGCTTGGGCCCGCTGGCACTTCCCTGAGGGAAATGATGCCTGCCTCTGGGGTTGCTGGGTCGGACCTGGCTCTTTGGAGGTAGGCATCATGACAGTACCCCCCCTCAAGGCCCCTCCCAAGGTTGTTCCCTCCGGGGGTTTTGGCTTGTTCGGAAATCTCCGGTGGAACCTTTGTATTAATCGAGGTGCGTGAACATGGTTACTAGGCTCCCACGATCTCTCCTGAGGTCCATATCCCTTCCAGTCAACCAGATAGAAGAGTTTGGACTTTAACACCTTGGAGTCTAAAATGTCTTTAACTTCGAATTCTAATTCCCCTTCAATTTGAACTGGGTCTGGAGGCTTGGACAGTCGGGTCCCTGGTTGTACTGGCTTCAAAAGTGATGCATGAAAAACTGGATGAATACGCATGTTAGACGGTAAATCCAGTTTAAAGGCCACGGGATTGATTATAGCCTTGATGGGATAAGGTCCTATGAATCTGGGATTGAAGGTTTGCGGGCCCTAGAGGGGTAAATGTTTTGTTGCTAGCCATACCTGATCTCCTACTTGGTAAGGAGGAGTTTTACTTCGGTGCAAATCAGCGTTTTCTTTATACTTTTTCTTGGCTTGCTGTAAATGAGTTGCAGCTTCTTTGAAGGCTTGGGTTATTGTGGAATGCAGATGATTTACTGCGGGCATTTCCAGGGTCAGAGGTGGATCTAGATCAGAGGTCCGAGGATGGTGACCATACAAAGTATAAAAAGGAGTTTGTCCGGTTGCAGAATGCACTGAATTGTTGTATGCATATTCTGTGATCCAAAGGATGTCTTTCCAATTTAACTCGGATTGGTGTAACATGCGCCGAAGATATTGCTCGAGAGTCTGATTGGTTCTCTCGGTTTGTCCGTCGGTCTGGGGGTGGTGGCTGGTGGATAGCCGCACATCTATTTGTGCTAGTTGGCAACACTTCTTCCAAAAATGGGAGATAAATTGACTTCCACGATCTGAGACTAATATGGAAGGGAAACCATGTATGCAAACTATATTCTCCAGAAATTCCTTGGCCAAGGTGGAAGCTGAAGGCAAACCTTTTAAAGGGATAAAGTGGGCCATTTTGGAGAATAGATCCACAATTACAAGGATAGTGTTGTAACCAGCACAAGGAGGCAGGTCAGTTATAAAGTCCATTGACAAGGTGTGCCATGGTGCCGGTGGAATATCCAAGGGTTGAAGTAGGCCGGCTGGCCTTTTCTTTTGACCCTTGTTTTGGGCGCAAATTCCGCAAGACAATACAAAAGACTTTATGTCTTTTCTCCAAGAAGGCCACCAGAAGTGGCGTTTGATTTTTTCCTCCGTTTTAGCGATACCAGGGTGTCCTTCCATTAATGATTCATGATGATGGGCAATAACAAGTTCTTGCAATTCTTTACTAGGCAGAAACAACCGCTCCTGGAAGTAGGGTAAGTCATCCTTAACGGTGTAATGAGGACCCTTTTGACGCCATTCCAGTAAGGCTGAAGAGTCTAGAAGTTGTTTTACTTGCGTTTGGATGTCCTCAATAGTTTGCAATGAAGTTAGGCCTAAGATTCTTTGTTCTGGCACAGGTTCTAAACTTGAATTGGGTTCTTCCATGCCAATCCGGGATAAGGCGTCCGCTTTACCATTCTTGCAGACAGGGCGATAGGTAATTACAAAATCAAATTCCACAAAGAATAGAGCCCATCGGAGTTGTCGTGAAGATTGAGCCTTGGCCGTCTTTAAATACTGTAAATTTCTGTGGTCCGTAATTACGGTGATGGTGTGTCTTGCCCCGAGAAGGTAGTGACGCCAAGCCTTGAAAGCAGATTTAATAGCCAGTAACTCTTTGTCGGTAATTGCGTAGTTGATTTCAGGAGGAGAAAATTTCCTGGACCAAAAGGCCACAGGGTGTAGTTGGTTAGTTTCTGGGTCTCTTTGCGACAGGACAGCTCCCATGGCCGAACTGGATGCGTTGGTTTCCACAACGTAAGGGAGATCTGGGTGCGGGTGCTTCAATATAGGTGCAGAGGTGAATTTGGTTTTCAGGTCCTGAAAGACTTGTTCGGCCTCAAGAGTCCATTCAAAGCGTTTGTTTTTCTTTAGGAGAGCTGTGATGGGTTGGACTGTTCGGGAAAAATCCGGGATGAATCTTCGATAGAAATTGGCGAAGCCGAGCATGCTCTGAACTCCCTTCACCGAGCTAGGAGATGGCCATTTGAGGATGGCGTCCACCTTTCGCGAGTCCATTCGGACTCCTTGAGGTGTCAGGATGAATCTGAGAAACTCCACTTCTGTGGTATGAAAAATGCATTTTTCGAGCTTTGCAAATAGTCTGTGCTGGCGCAATTTCTCAAGAACTGCCCTAACCTGTTTTCTGTGATCGGATTCTGAAGAGGAGTACACCAGGATGTCGTCAATATAAACAATGACACAGACGTCGATAAGTTCCCGAAGAACATCATTCATAAAGTACTGAAAGGCGGCAGGTGCATTGCACAAACCGAAGGGCATCACCTGATATTCGAAGAGCCCAAATTTGGTGCGGAATGCAGTCTTCCATTCGTCGCCTTCTTTTATACGCACCAGGTGATAAGCTCCTCGGAGATCTAACTTGGTGTACACACAAGCATCTTTCACCTGGTCGATAAGCTCAGGGATCAGGGGCAGAGGATAACGATTCTTAATCGTTATTTAATTTAGGGCGCAATAGTCTATACATGTTCTAAGGTCGCCCTCTTTTTTTGGCACGAAGAACAGAGCTGAGGAGACAGGAGACTTGGACGGGCGAATAAAACCATTGGCTAGGTACTGATCTAAATACTGACGCAAATGTAGGTTCTCAGGTTCCGTAAGAGCATAAATCCTACTACAAGGTAGTTGAGCATTGGGTACCAGATCGATTTGGCAATCATAAGACCGATGGGGAGGTAACGTGTTAGCCTGTTCCTTCTGAAAAACGTCTTGGAATTCTTGGTATTCTGACGGTAGCTGTACAGGGGTGGAAGTCGCTGAGGCTAGACCCATAACTGGATTTCTTGGGTAACAAGTTGGTTCACAATCAGGAAAACTTATCTTCTTTGCTCGCCAGTCAATTCTGGGATTATGTGTTTCTAACCAAGGAATTCCAAGAATGACTTGAAATTGTAGGGCCTTGATCACATCAAACACGATTGCTTCCCGATGTCCATCCTGACCCACCAGTGTCATTTCAACATTGGAATGCGTTACAGGCCCTGAGGCTATTTCGGTTCCATCTACTGTAGTAATGACATCTTGGGTTACTTTCGGGCGGAGAGGGAGCTTAATCCTGGAAGCCAATTCACGGTCTATGTAATTTCCAATAGCTCCACTGTCGATGTATGCTTTTATTGCATGCAACAGCTGAGGCTGTTTTGGATCCACGAGCACCATTGGCATGACAAAATGCGAGGTCAAAGAGTTTGTTTTCAAGATCGGCAAGCGGACCCCTACGCTTGTCGGGCTAGGTCGTTTCCCGAATCAGGTGTCAATAAATCGTTATCAGTGGCTCCAACCACCTTCTTAGGTGGTTTAACCGGACAATTTCGAAGAAAGTGACCGGAAGTCCCGCAATACAGGCAAAGTTGCATTTGCCGCCTTCTCTCTCGTTCCTTCTGTGTTAATGGTCCTTTAACACCGCCGATTTGCATAGGTTCGGATACGTCGGTACTCTTGGAGTTAGCGTGGGTTTTGATCGGTACTCGGGTTTCGTACTTGAACCGATCTGCTTTTCTATTTTGAAGTCTGTGATCAAGTTGAACCACCAAGTCTATGTAGTCTGCTCAGACCTGGGGTGGATCTACTATCTGAGCTAGAACATCATTAAGCTCTCCGCGCAGGCCTCGATGAAACAATGTGATTCTTTTCTTTTCTGGCCATCCAGTTTCCACAACCAGTCTATTAAAGGTGGCAACGTAGGACAGAAGATCCTGATTACCTTGTCGTAAGGATAGCAGTTTGTTATCAAGGGCCTGTACTTGAGAGTGTCGAGCAAACAATCTTTCCATGCTGGCCTGGAAACCCTGAAAATTCTGGAGAATGGGATCATCCTGATTTACCAATGGAATAGACCAATCGGCAGCACTGCCACTGAGGTAAGATAGTATAACGGCTACCTTGGTCTGGTCATTAGGGAAGGCCCCGGGTCTGCATAGAAAGTGTAAACGACATTGGTTCATGAAGACGGCATATTTCTTGGGATCCCCCGCAAAACGTTCAGGCGGGGCCAAAGGCATGTGTCCAGGTAGATTGATTTGTACCGGGTTATTCAAACCCATTGATGTGGAAGTATCTCTGGAATTAGGTAAAGGAGTGTGCCCTGCCTGGGCCTGCAATAACCTTTTGGCCAGGTCATCTGTTCTTTCCTTGGATAGGATCAGTTCTCTTTTGAGAGCGTTAGTCTCCTGGCGGGCTGAGTGCACTTCTGCCCGTAATTCCCCCAAAAGCTGGGCCAGCTGATCTGTCTCGGAAGTCTCCATAGCGCCCGGGTGGGAAATTGTGGGTAGTCTTCGCGTTCTGTCACGCTCACCTGATTCCCACGGAGGCGCAGGTCTGGCTTGGAGTGCTGATGCTTCTTCTATGGTGAAGCGCAGGACTCTGAAGATGGACTCACTGGCTCGCAGGAATATTCCCCTTAGGGTTTGGAAGGACGAGTTCTCCATCCTGCTTCTGATGCAGGGGCGCGTTGAAACCCAGTTACTTCACTGGATTGAGGTTTGATGGGAGTTCAAATAAGCTTGACTATTCAGGTAAGGCGCTGTAAGAGTTCTGTAGCAAGTTCAAAAGTTCAAGCTTAATAATAATGTTCATTGTCTTATTGCAGCAAGCGCTAACGCTTATGTCTTTTTCCCCTTAGGGGCTGGGGTTCGGAATGCCGGAGATATGGCGCCGACCCGAAGTGAAACGTGCAGTTCCAGTAAATGACAGGTAAGTTCTGGATGAGCGTTCGGGTAATGTCTTTGCATTCGTTCATTCAATGTCTTTGTCTTTTTTCCCCATAGGGGCCGGGGTCCGGAATGCCAGAAAGCGGCAGGACCCGAAATGAAATGGGAATGACCCAACAGGTAAGTCTTAGAAGGAAACTGAGCTTTTCCTATTCCCTTCCTTCTCTCACCTTGTGTTCTTGTCTTTTTCTCTCTAGGCTCTGGGAAGTGGCTGCGGATCCGGATGATCGCTGCTGAAGATGGAGGTGCCCAGGAAATGTGAGTGAAATGCAGCGCTGCAGCGATCGAAGCGAAATGCTTTTAAAATGATGTCTTCCCTTTCAGGATCGTCGGTGTGAAGTCTCCGTGATGCAGCTTTAGCAGGTAAGGTCTTCTTTCTCCCCAATTCTCTCTTAGCAGGTGACCCAGGATGCTGTCAGGCGTGGCTGAAGTCCAGATGCAGGAGCTGACACGGTGAGCGTCCAGCTGCGAGGAGCAGACAACGCGAAGCGTGAGTTGCTGATCGGGCGGGGTTTAAATAGCTTTGGAGGAAGTTCCAGGTATGTATCCTTCCACCGATCAGGTATGTATCCTTCCCCGACCACACCCAGGGGAAAGTAGTTCCACAGGTAAAGTAGTTCCATTCAGGCCTCAAGAGGGCCTGGATGTAGCAGCATGGTCTGCATCAGGTAAGTGCACCTTAAAACACTTGAACACATGTCTAGCTTTATGAGCCTGGCGCCTTGGCACTTCCCTGGGGGAAATGATGCCTGCCTCTGGGGTTGCTGGGTCGGACCTGGCTCCTTGGAGGTAGGCATCATGACACATACCTTCTCACGACAACGAGAATGGCACCTTGTCAGAGGCCATAACAAGCCTGCACATCAAGATGACAGATGAAGTTTAAGACATTGGTGATGACAGCTGGTTTGGGTCAATCTTTGTGTGGGTTCCCCAATGGATGGCAAACATTTTCAAGTTGCTTGGAGCCCTATTGGTGATGATCATGTGTGGCTTCTGTGTGATCAGGATAAGAATCGCACAGTGCAAGAAAACTGCAAAGAAAGCAGTAGGAATGAAGATTGTGATTGATGTAAAATCAGGAATGGAACCTAAGGAGCTGACAAATGAAGAAATTAGAGACTATGTGAAGGCCAGATCCATGCACCTGAGGGAACGAAGTTCCTGTACCCAAGGAACCACAAGAAGAATGTGGGAAGATGGATCTACTGCAGCTCAAATGGACAATGCATCCTTATGACCTGGAGTGTTGATGAGCATGTGAAATCAGCAGGAGGCATGAAAGGAGTTATGAAGATATGGGTACCTTAGAAGCATTTCTTCATACGAGGATGTCTTGATGTGAAGAATGATGAGAGAGTGGTCAATGAATCGCCCAGAGGGGGGAGTGTGGAGGAGAAGTCAAGTACCCCCACCAGAAACTCTGCCCGCATGCTGCCTATATGTTCGGAGCCGGAAATTGCAATATGTACAGTGGCAGTAAGGATGGCTGTACTGCAGAGAATCATAGAAACAAGGTATTCATTGAGAAAACCCTGTATACATGCACAAAGACATAGTGCTATTTTGGATGAAGTTCCAGAGGAAGTGTGCATTTGAACAAGAAAAAAGAGTGGTGGCGTCATGCGGATAGAAAATGACGCACCTGGAAAAGATGCACGAGGCAGAAGAATATAGACATTCTATAAACTATGAAGAGAAGATGGTAAAGATGAGCAACATTTCGGGCTCGAGATGAAGATGCTCATTCTACAGTAACGTTGAAGAATGTGTAAATCAGTTTACGCTTGTACAGACGCAGTAACGCAAGTAGACAAAGTGATCGTAAGGCTGGCTACGTAGTGAATAGTTTTATTGTGATGTGCCAATGTATAGTACATAGGAATGTATAAAACCTGGATATTCCACAATGCACTTTAAAGCAAGGCTGAAAACCGTGATTGGAAAGAGTTTTAAGTGTGGTGTAGTTGGAAAATGACTGATGGCAAGAGCGAAATTCAAGAAAGGCTTGGCTGGCCCAGCACCAAGAAGACAAGGCCACATTGAGCCTGGGTGTCCTGCCAGTAGTTACAACAAACATGAGAAATAAACAACTCCTGTTTGAAGTGGAATGGAAAAACACTGAAGGCGTCAAGAGTTCATCATTTAATAGAATTAAATGCCGCAAAAGGCTTGAAAATGTGGTCTCGGAGTCACATGGTCAGATCAAAATAGACATTGGGTCGAGCTACACCGAAACCAAGCATATACTCACTTTATATCTCAGGCAAATAGAGCCTCTACAAGGCCAAGTTCAAAGCTTAATTTACTACTACGTTGATCGTCCATGCACCTGGAATGGTAGCCTTTGGGCTGCTAGTGTGTTTAATATTCCAGAGGGGTACAAAGGTGCCAAACCAATGATAGGGGGACATGTATTAGAGAGCCCTATAGTTTGTATAGCCAATGAAGTGTCGAGTATTAGAGTGTGGTATTTGACATAAAAGTCTTGTTTTTAATTAAATTCTTTGAGAGAAATCGAGCGAACGTTCATTGATGACCATTGTAACTCCCTGTTTTAGACAATTGCAAATAAAACAGCACCATTTTGCCAACTTCGTGAGGCGGTTTGATTATTGATGTTTGAGTAACTTCTGCATCCCCATCCATTTCAAAGTATTGCTACCTCCTCTTAAAGGGCCTGAGGTCACCGGGTTCACGTGGGCTTTGCATTATGTAACGCTTACCTTGTACCTTGCAGGGTTGTTAGAACCCTCTGGTTTCTCCCCTGGTCCTGCTAAGGTGGAATAACCTCCACTCTGCATGCTGTAGTGTGATGCGGTCTCACTTGGTTGTTTCAAAACAAGAACAAGAGTGAGTGTATGAAGGATGTATGAGACCTGTGTGGACCCTTCCCTCTTAACACCCTTTTATTCCAAGACAAGCAGCTCACCTGCTGTATAAAGATAGGAGGCTCTCCATCCTGCTGTCTGTTGCAGGGGCGCTTAATGTCTTTATCCTCAGTTCCAGTTGCCTCACTAGAGAAGCCCAGGCCAGCTGTGGCTTCTTGAGGGAAAATGTCTTAGGTCCATTGTTTTTGTTAGTTCCTGAATTTCCACGTTTCTTTGTATGTCTGTACTAGTTTTCCGAATGTTCAATGTTCTCAAATGACTGTGCGTCGTGCTTCCTTTAGTCTGTACTGTTGAATTCACAATTACAAATCACTATGTTCATAACCATGCTGTCCGGTGCTTTCTGCTGTGCTTCGCGTGATCTAATGTCTTTGATTCTTTTTTTCTGCAGGTGCGGGCCGGACCTAGGGGAGAACGATGAGCTGGCGGATGGAGGAAAGGCTGCAGGGTTGGACCAGAGGGAGAGCTGCGTTGCTGGCTGACCTGGAAGAAATTGCAGGGCTGGACCGGAGGGGAAGCTGCAGCGTGGTCGGATTAGCAGAGGAGGGCTGGAACTTCGGATGCTGCTCCAGAAGAGGAAGGCTGCATGCGAGAGGAGCAGAGCAGCTGGTAAGTGGCTCTGGTCATACGGAGGGATTACGGAGCCTTCCAGTACTAACCTTATGTTTCTTTTTGCAGGTACTGGGCCGGAGGAACTCGGTAAGCGTTATGCTGCTTAGGGCTATAATAACGTGAAGAACTGAAGCATGTGGGAGTGTGGCTTAAATAGCGGCCCACCCACACGTGCTAGACTGCATCCTATGGAATGTACTGACATACTGTCAGCCATTTTGGGGGGAACTTAAACTTAGATTAAGCAGTTAACAGCCAACTGGGCAGACCGTTGGATGCCAGGGTCACCATAAGGCGGTCCAACTTCATTTTTCCCTCAATCTGTTGATTCCCAGAGTGGAGTGAGAGTGTGTGGTGTAAGACTGAATCCCAGACTGAATCCCAGTGGTCATGACAACAGGAAGGAGAGACAGTCCCATAGAAATGCAAGATGGTTAAACACTACTCAATTCCCCTATGTCCTTCCTTTAAACACTAATTATGTCCCCTTTCTAAGCCTGTAGCTTCAAAGGCCCTTTGTTATGCAAAAACCTGGTATGAGGCTGGCCTTTGGTATACATGTGCCTTTTTGAAGCATGTTTCCCAGGAGATCTCCCGGTGCGAGCTTGAGCGGAGGTACTACCTTCCTCCCAGAGATGAATCCACAAAGCCTTCATATAGCTAAACTAGGCTCACAGGGTTAACACTTGTATTATATCAATGTGCTGCATTTGTAGTAATTGTAGGCTCTCATCATCACCATAACAAAACCAGGAATGGTGTATTCTTAGAGTTTACCTTGCCACCAGATATTTTGGATCAGAGGTGCACAGTTTGAATGTAGTCTCTGTCTCCAAGGAAATGGGGTCCAGCAGCAGTTGGGAAGGCATTGGTACCCTTAGAATCCGCCCTGTGCCACGGGAGGGCATGTGCTTCAGATGACAGGCGACTGGTGTAGCAAGGACACATGTATGGCATGGAACTTTATGAAAGGCGGTCTGGTTAGCAGACTTGATAAGTCTAGCTCAACAAGATCCCAGAACAATGTGGTTTGAGTGGGGCGGGACAGGAAGTGGGTGGAAATGACCTTCAGGATTAGCTTGGCTATGGGCTGTAAATGGGTGGGCAAAAAACCAATAACCTCTGTAGAGGGTAGTTTATAGATAAGTCAGATATGTGTGTTCATTAGTTAGGGACACTTACATCTCTTGGCTTGAATTAAGGGCACATTCTTCACTGTTTAGTGTAAATATCCGCCTTGCCCCAGATTGGCCTAATTTCAGTTCTCGATTACAGACATGGTGGGTTACAGGGATATGATGGGTGACAGACAATTTAGGTTTACTCAGATTACTGGAATGATTGGTCGAGAAATGTACTGCAAGAGGAGAGTGAATATCTTGTTTTCTGCTGGCCTTATTGTGCTCTGGTATACATGCTTTAGGTGGTCATACTTACATACATAGCTACATAGATCTTGAAAAATGTACATTGTATTAGGCAAACCACAAATGCTCTTTGGCAGATAATGAAAGGATAATGAAAGGCTTGATGTAATGTATCTTATTCATCTTCTGTTTCAAGTAAAACATCCTATTGCAGCTCTAGCTGTGCAATTTGTGCAGGTATGTAATCCATTAACAATTGGAGGACGCCAAGTGTGTGGATTAAATGGTAGTCTTCTTGATCTCTGAGGCCAGAGGGTATTAGGTAGGGTGTTGACTTTGTCATATGTCACATTCAGGTGGAATTTAATCTGGCTTCTGAGACCTTTGTAAATAGTCAATAGGTGTTGTTGCTTGCTGAGTATTGTATTCAGCTTGCTCCTTTGCCCAAAGAAGTTGATAATGAACCTTATCGTATCTGCTGGATTTTCCAAGAAGCTCCTGGTCATGATGCCTTTTAATATTATGGGGTTAATAACATTTTACGTTTAGTGCTGGAGGCTTTTTGTGGGATCATTTAAACCGTAGTTTCTTTGTAACCTCAGTGTTTGAAACGTTCCAGTGTTTTATGGGCTTGTCTTTCAAAGTCACACTCTAACTACAGATAACATTTTGAAAGCTCCCAATGGGGTATGCTATTGAGTAAACTGAAAGAATGTACACAAGGAAAAGACATGCTATAGGTTTCCTGAGTATTCTATTTTCCCATGTTTGTTCAGTGTGGAAATCTCTAAAACCAGTAAGATCTCACTTTCTGTTTTCATATAAGTCATGTACACTACGTTGTATTGATTAATATTAAAGCATTTCAAGAAAAGCTTAAAGGTCTAAAATTGGGCCATCCAACTCAAGAAAATGTTATTGATATAGTTCACACAATATTGAATGGTCTCGGTAAAGTCTATTCAGGAATGGAGATTGCATGATCTTGTTAAGAGAAGTCAATAAAAAATGTTGGCAAACAAAGGGCGATCTAGCCATTAAGCCAGTTCCATATTTTTGGCAATAGTAGTCACTTTTGAATAAGACGTGCACCTTTAACCATGGCATGTCATTATGTGTAGGAAAGATGCATTAAGGTCCCAAAATAAAGATTTTACTGCTGAAATAAGTTGATCATGTCTAATGGCTTTATGAAGGGACTCATTGACTAAGGTAATCCAAGTTGACGTCAATCTATACAGGATGTCCATGTTCCTTCTGATGGATGTCAGTAACAAAGCTCTCCAAGAATGAGTCAATGGCCCTCACTATAACTCTGGAGGTAGCCGTGCCCTTATTAAGGGCACGGCTGCTGCCGGAGTTGTTTTTTTTCCGGCACCCACGAATAGGCAGTAACTGGGTCATGCCGAGTTTGGCGGCCCCGGTAATTGCCCATTCGCGGGTGCCATTATGGCCGGACTCCTGATCCCCATTCTGCCCCATGGGGCAGAATGGGGGTCGGGAGCATGGTTGCACTGGCACCGTTGATAACGGGGCTGGTGCAATCATGAGTTCTGCTCGCGGGTGCCGGTATGCACGACTGGTCACACCAGGCATGCAGTCCGGCACCGGCGATCAGAACTCGTAGTGTGGTGGAGAGGTAACAATGGCACCGGTAGCGCTACCGGCGCCGTTGTTGCCTTTCTGCCACACTCATAATGAGGCCCAATGTACTCTGAATTACCTTCTATAAAAGATCCTAATTCTGAGATGATAGGTCTAGACAGGAGACATTTCCCTGGTTTGTACATCTTGGGAAATAAACACAGAACTGGAGTAGTGGGTGAGTAGACCCAAAAAATTCCCAGTTATTTAGTAGTTATATTAATGCATTGGCTAATTAAGTAATAGGGCATAAGTATCTTATGTTTCCTAAATGTCACAATGGGCCTCATTCCGAGTCGGGCGGTAAGGGTTAATGGTCACCGGTAACGAGATCGGTGCCATTAAACCCTTACCGCCCTATTCCGAGTTCCCTTTGCGGGTTGGAACTTAACACCTGCTTTTTGCAGGCGTTAAAAAACCAACCCGCAAAGGGACCATGGAGCTAATTACAGCACCGTAATTTACGGTGCCGTAATTAGCACCTTCCCCATTCCCATTGAGCCCTATGGGGCAAAAATGGGAATGGGGAAGGGCCCATGGTGAATGGGGAATTACCGACCCCGCCAACCTTGGAATGGGGTGGTAATTCCGCCATTCACCATGGCGGAGTCGGAATGATAACGGCGTCAACCAAGGCGCTAATAGCGCCTTGGTTAACGCCAGGGTCGGAATGAGGCCCAATGTATGTCGTATGCATGTTATTTGTTTGGAAGTTTCATTGTATGATATTTAGGTCATATTCCACCATTTTACACACGGTACCGGTATGTGCAGTGTTGCCAAAGGAATGGATAGGTGTAAATATATATCTAGGTTTAATAGAAATTAATCAGGCTTTCATCTATATATATATATCTAATATATGCCCTAGGGTGATGATGGCTGACACATTTCCTTCACTAGTCATTTCTGAGGACTCCAGACTGGTAACACATATTATGCATGTCACGTATGGTGGTATCTGCATTGATAAGGCTATAGAGCTATGTCCTTAAAGGTTTAGGGGGTTTGAGTACAACACCTTTTAAAAATGTTATCTTATGTTCAAATCGATGCATGTCAATATAAGTGTTGACAATCTCAATCAGGGCAGTGATGAGCTCAGTCATAGTCAAGGGAATAGGGAGAGCCCTTCAATCAGAATGACTCTTCAGCCCAACACCCACCCAATACATTTCTGAGTACACTAAATTCACCCATCCCTGTTTGCTTCAATTTTCCCAGATTCCAAGCTGCCACTGGTCAAAGCAGGTGAAGCATCAAGTGTACCGTCCAATTTGATACCGGACAACTTTTCCTAGGTGTTTTGTCTTGGGGGAAAGGAGATGGAGCAGAGGTGGAGCCAACCACATCTGTTGGGGGTGAGAGGGAATAGGTTGGATAACATATTTGAAAGCTACCCATGAGTGCAACCATTAACCCATTGGGCTATCAACCATCTCCTTCCTCTTAGCCTGTGAGGCTGAATAGATATTAAGCCTTCCTTTGGCTCATTATGTGCATCTTCCTTCCCAATTCAGAAGATATTTAGTTTCACAGTGAAATTCTCATCATTGGAGGTGTGCACCATTTAAAAACTGAGCACAACAGGTAAGGCTTTGGCATCATCATAAGGGGTATATTGATAATTTCCGGCATCTATTTATCATTTTATAAAAATCAAAAGAGGCAGGTGTTATCACCCCCTTACCAGATTGATATCCGTCACAGGCATACACACATTTTATGCAGGAATGGGGATATTTTAAGTTCAATGGCAAGGTTATTTTTAGATGAGTAAAGAAGCTGCAGAGGAGACCTCATGAACAGTCCTTAATGAGATCAGGCAGGGAAAGAGGATCTCATTTGTAAAGGCTTGTATCCGATAACAAGAACACAAACAACAGAGAATGTGAGAAGGTGTATGGGTGAGTAACTGGTGGGCGAATGGGTATGAATGTGATTGTGTGTATGTGTGTGTGTGTGTCAATGTTCTGTTCTGAGTTGGTGCTCATGTGGAGATTGAAGTGTGAGTTAATGTGGGAGATGCTCTATGGGTGAGTGACTGGTGGGTGAATGGGTATGGATGTAATTATGTACGTCTGTGAATGTTCTGTATGGCTGCCCATATGGGGAGTGCAGTGTGAGCGGATGTGAGAGCAGGCAAATGGGTGGGTGAATGGGTATGAATGTGATTTTGTGAATATTCTGGGTGGGTGTTCATTTGGCAAATCTAGTGTGACGGGATGTGGGAGGAGGTTATGGGGAGTGAATGGGTATGAATGTGATCATGTGATTGTGTGTGTATGTGTGTGTGAATGTTCTGGTTGCATGCCCATGTATAGAATGCAGTGTGAGTGTATGTAAAAGGTGTATGGACAGGTGACAGGTGAGTGAATGGGTACACATGTGACTGTGGATGTTCGGTGTGATGGGGTGCCCATGTGGAGAATGCAGTGTGAGTGAATATGAGAGAAGGTGTATAGGTGAGTGACAGGTGGTCAAAAGGAGTATGCTCTTACATAGGGAAACTGACATATATTAGCAGAGGCTGCATGGACATGTTTTCTTAGAGTATCAGTTTTCTTATAGTATCTTACTGGAATTACACACAAAGCAATATGGGAAAACTATATTAGTGCAGCCTGTCTTGGGTGGAGAACTCCCAAGCCCCCCCCCCCTCTTAATTGGTTCCTGCTCCCTTGCTACGTTCTGTCACGCTTGTATATATTTATGCCCCTTCAATTAAAAAATTCACCAGCCACCATGAATGGCTGGTACATTGTGGTGTCAGGGGACAGGCATCACCCCATTCTTTCTACGCTAGGTGAAAAACATACATCTTTTACCTACCTCAGTGTGTGCGTGCCCCTGCAGAAGCATGATCATCATGAGTATACACTGAGTATACATGGAGGTCCGGGGCAGTTCGCAGTTTGGCGCATCCCACGCTTTGTTGCGGATCTTTGGGTTGGGGTCCCTCAGCATAGCTTGCAGGGGATCCCTAAATGTTGTGTTACACCACTGGGTCTAGCAACTACTCCCCTTGTACTCCTGCAGAGAAGAAGTCACTTTGTCACACTGCCACTGTACACTTGCAGCTGCTGCCATGCTAAAGATTGTTTATTCACAACACTGGGCTCTTAACAGCTGAGACGTTTGACAGACGTTTGTTGCAGCCCCCTATCCAACCGGTGCCAGGCTGAGAGCACAGCACAATGCTGTCTTCTGCCTGCAACCACCTGAATGTGGGAGGGCCTAAGAACTCCCAGGACAGGCGCTAGAGCTCACCTGGGATAGAGGGCCTCTTGCTGATCATGCCAAAAAAGCGAGAATGATGGGAATATAATGTAGCAATACACGTGTTCCTGCATTGAAAAGGTCTTGACTGCCATGTGGAAACCATGTCTATGTGCAGACTGTCTTTTAATGGCCTCTTGCCTATGAAGAGGATTTTCAAAAGGTTGCTGATACAGCTATGCTCTAAATGTATATTTTTGCAAAATCACCCACGTTTGCATGTTCATCTAGCAGAATACGGTTTTTGTAATGGATGTGTACACATTTTGTTCACTTTCCTTGAAGTGCTGGAGTTCATGTATAAAAAAGGGCATCAGGTAATAATTTACCCATATACATAATGTCACAGGGAAAAGGTTGTGGCGACATTATATATGGTGACCATATATATGGGGTTATGGGGAGCAGGGATTGCGGGGTGTCCCCCGCTCCCCTTGAAAAATAAAAGTGTTCGAGGGTTGCAGGGGTGTCCCCCGCACGATCAGTGGAATAATGTCCCCCCAAAATGGTCGCCAGGCGACATTTTTGCACGGACATCATTACATGGAAAAAAAAGGAAATCAGTTGACTCGTATTTTTTTTTCAAGAATGTACTATTTTCATAAGACGTCACAGTTGCTCATCTAAACTCCCCGCAACACGGTGTTCTTGTTACATGTTTGTTTGCAAAGCATAATTATTTTTTATAGGCGTCCCTTTTTAATGCCTCTTAAATTGTTATTTTCGTTCTGCTGTCTGCCAGGATGTGAGTCTAACACGGGAATACAGGAAGAGCCTGCAGCGTTTGAATGATTCTGTTTATGGGAATCTAGCCCCCAGACCCAAGCGCCCCCTCTCCCTAATCCCCCGCCGGCATTTGGCGGATTCTTAAACCATGGCAGGGTTTGTACACAAAAATATCACACACTGTGGGAGGACGATTTCCGAGTGTTTCTGCTTTAAAAGGATCATGTTCTGCTAATGGAACATTCATTGCTACTGTGCAATATAGACATTTTTACAAACAGAAAAGAACAGCAATAGGGCCAGGAAGATGTTTTTTGTTTTTCTTTTCATGGGATAAAATGGCCTATAGTGCCATAAACATTTCTCCCGTTCCTCATGCTCATCTTTGAGCACAATAGTTTATGCAATGGAAAATACACAAGTAAATTGATTACAAAGAGAGCAAGATAAGGAACTATATTAAAAAGGTTAAGCAGGGCAACCTCAGCCACAAGAAAAGTTGCTTCATTGAAGGGTTTGCTGCAAAGCAATGCTTGGCTTATTCGGATTAAGAAAAGCTCTCATGTGAATGTAGCAGGTTTTTGGCTTGTGCTACTGATGACGTTCTCTGACCCCAGCCACGACCTGTGTAACATCTACCTGGTTCAGTAGCTTCCAGGGACGTCACAGAACCTGTATGTCTAAGCCCAGAGACTCCCTGTCAGCTGGAATGCTAACATCCAAGGATGTACCTGCCAGAAAGAGGAACCATGTATATACCAGAGGGCTTGCTCAGGTGTTTTGTTGTTGCGGCGAGTGCCCAGATCGTACTGTAAGACACGAGAGGAGGTTGGGACCCGAGTCTATGGTCCTTCCCTTTCCCACCTGTACCTATCTGCGTATGTATGTGGTACCTGAGTGCACAGTGTGAGGCTCCCATATATCGCCTGCATTCCAGCTGTGACCAGTACCAGCCTGGATCTTCCCTACGATGTTTCAAGAAGCTGACCTTGACTTGTGGCAAGCTTCTTAGTTTGTGCTTTCAGATCATGTTAGTTGAAATCACTCCACTTATCTTGATTGCGGCTGTGCAAGTAGTTCGGCAAGTCTCTCTAGAGA
Source organism: Ambystoma mexicanum (assembly GCF_040938575.1). Classification (NCBI taxonomy): domain Eukaryota; kingdom Metazoa; phylum Chordata; class Amphibia; order Caudata; family Ambystomatidae; genus Ambystoma; species Ambystoma mexicanum. The sequence goes on along the minus strand of NC_090934.1, from coordinate 648,652,861 downwards.
TTAGCCTCCCTCCACCCTGACTTGAAATCAAAAGAAGTCTATCCTCGCTCAAGGTAGTACTTAGCCTCACTCCACCTTAACTCATCTTCTAGCATAAATGGGTTTGAGCTTTAGTTCCAACCAAGATACGCTGGCTTGCAAAGACCAACCTTTTCTCACGGTAGCAGCGGAGCATCCAGAGACCAATAAGATATGATATGATAGGTTATTTATAGCACGCTTAATCCCCAGAGATTTCTAAGCGCAGACCCGGGTCCAAACCTGGGTTGCTCTGTGTCGCCTTGCTTCCAAGACAAGCTCATTGCCCCTGAGCTATCCTCCCGAGCCGAGATCCACGGACATGATCGAGGTGAACCTGCAATACCTACAGGTAAGGAGTGTTGATCTTCACAAAGGTCCTCAGGGTTCTGGCCCACGTTATCGCCTTTACTTCTGTTTCTTTCTTCGTTACCAGCTGCAGACGAAATATCGATATGGTCGTAACACGGTGCATTCCTTTAAGGGCTAGCACATGTCTTACCAGGGCGGGGTCTTAAATTGGCTGGCTCCACCATGCACAGCAGCATATATCGTGAGGTAGCATAGTCTATTGGCATTTTGTGGGCAAAGACGCCTTGCCTGCCTTGTCTTGTGTGGGGGGAAGAGACAAAGCCTTCTTTACATGTTTGTGGTCCCATGACCCCCCATTCTGCTGCTACTGGGTCTATTGGTCAGCCTGTTCCTCTCCTCCCCCAGTGTTTGCCCCTAGCCCATGACCGATGATCCTGACAACCTGCTGTGCCACCCCCACTGCATTGATCAGTAAAGATATGATTTTGCCCAATAGGCTTTCCCCTTGCAGATGGGCATATCTGCCCCTAGAGGTGGATCACTATCATCTCATCTAGCTTAACTATTCTGTCTGGCTTTCTTCATTGTATCTGTCAGTCATTTGCGAACATATGTTATTTAATTATTCTAGTTTTAATGTATTCTTTTAAATTATATCATTTACAAAACCACTCTTGCTATTACTTTGCTACTATTATCCCTTCGATCACATATTTCTTTATGTTCCATCAATTTCACAATAATGGGCTCAGGTCAAGGTACTGGAAGCCAAAGGTGAATGTGTCTGATGATGCCTGGACTGGGCTTGAAAGGCGATTTGAGGTAAGAGCAGTAGCAGATATAGGGATGACATGTTTGTGGAAACAACACACGGGTTGGTACCTTGTATATGGCCTATGTATGAAGTCTATACCAGTCATATGAACAAATAATTAGCATTTGATGGAAGTACTGAGCACTTGAAGCTGAGCTAGGCAAATGATGGAAGCACCTAGACATGTAAGTGTTTTCCTTACATGGTCACTATATCAGTTATATGATACATTGCCTGGGACAAGAACCCAGTACTTGTGTTTTTGATGCTTTTCCAGATCTATGATGGCAACAACTGTACTTAATCTATGAGTAAATGCAATGTTTATTATTACAATACTTTTACAGCGTGACATTCACAACTAATATGGACTGTTAGAACTGGGTTAGATTGAGAGGTGGGTCAAAGATGTTTACTGATAGAAGTGCCAGGTACTTAGGGCTTTGAGGAAGGCCAAGTGGTCCAGGATGCAGGAGGCAGTGTCAAAGTTTGGAGGCAACAGTTGAGAAGGCGCACCCAGCAAAGTAGGATTTGTTGATACAAGGAATGGAGACAAGAAGGCAGGATGGAAGTTTGCCGGTGAGGAGAAATGGTCACAGGTGACAGAAGGCATAAGCAGTTGAATTTGATGCACTTTACATGTAAAAGCCAGTGAAGGGGACAAGAGTGGCAGATTCAGTTGTTCTGAGTCCAAGAGGATGGCAGCCTTCATGATGCGTTGCAGAATAAGGACGGAAGAGAGGCTGCGGTATCAGGGTATTGCTGATAGTTTGTTGTTTGTTTGGAATGAGAGGTAGTAAAGGAGCTTCTTGTGGGGACCTCTCACTGCTAGGAATCGTGTTCAGAAGCGGAAGTCCACTACGACGAGTAACTGGAGTAACTGAAGCTTGACCTTGAAGCCCTGCTAGACGAGAAGAATTGCTGTTGCTTTCCTTCACAATCTGAAAGCTGCTGTGTCTCCAAGGACTGACCCAGAGAGGATCTGGTAAGGCACCCTCTTCCTGAGCTATGAGGGACCCTCTTGCACTAGCAGATCTTTGCCAAAGCTGCCTGGTAGACAGACCTTCGACAGGCTGCCGACCCGAGACAGGGACTGCTGTGGAATCCCAAATAGAAGCTTCTTGAGGTTTCGAGAAGGATGAACCATAAGATTACCACAGCATTAATTTTGAGCACAATGGGGAAGTCAGTGCTGAGGACTAGCCCCAGGCATTGTATATAGTGTGCAAATGAGAGTGGGACGATCCAAGAGAAGAGGGCCTAATGCAGGAGGGCTAGAGTCCTGGGAAGTTTTTGGAGTTAAGGAATTCTGTTTTGTCACTAGCACTGTTGGGTTTGATTCAATTGTCGTGCATCCAATTTCATATAACAGACATGCATCAAGCATGCATTGGGCGTCAGGCATGCATTGGTGGAAGACATTCAGTGTGGAATCGAAGTTGAGTTCAAAGAAGGAAATTAAAAAGGTCAGGGGTGAACATCACTGTGTAAGATATGTACAAAGTGAGGCCAAAGGATCAAATGAAATATACATTTTTAGGAGTAGATCGGGAAAGGTAGATGCATAAGGAACTCCACATGTGAGGGCTGGAGGTGTAAACCCCAAAAAAGGGTGAGTGAGATGAAATGGGTAATGGCGCTGAATAAATTGTCGACCCAAGAACTTTCTGATCCTTGAAACCCTGATGTATGGAGACTAGTGACTAGGAATTGGTGGTCATCAGAGTCAAAAGCCACTGATAGTTTAAGCATTGGGAGGGCGTTGACCCATTGTCCTCTACAATATGGTGAATTGACCACTGATTCATTTCCTCTGAGGAGGAATCAACCAGCCTGTTTATCATCGAGGAGTGGCTCACTATTTTTTCCAGAGTTCGGGTCTAGTAGAGGTCAAGAGTGAGCAGAGGTTGTGAGAGGTCATGGTATCAAGGTAACATTTTTGTAGGAGGCAGTGCCAATGTTCTGTTTAAGGAAGGGGAGGACAATGACTTTAGTAAGAGAGGAGTTGATTTGGAAGTGTATCTAGTTAGGGCAAAGTAATGCTATAATTTCGAATATGGTTGTGAAGATGTGAGCCAGTGATGGAAGCAGAAAAAAAAGTTTAATCAGTGAGCTTCATCGATAAGCGAGAAAGACAGAACTATATGGCGGTAGATTGGAAATAAATGAAGGGGAGTTCTGGTAGGGGACTGGGGGGAGCTGGTTTTATAGTATAGATGTTGGGTAGTTGAAATTGGTGTTACTTTGAAATAAAAATGCAAATGGGGGCAGAGAGGGAAAGAGTGCAGTTTGACTGTGTTAGCTCAAAAAAACCTTGGAAGAGATGCTTGCTGATTTGGGGTCAGATGCAGATCCTGGATTTGAACATGTTTGCAAGGTTCCATAGTTTAGCTAGGGGTTTGGTAGGAGCAATGCCATGAGCATTTTACAGACTGTTAATGTTTCTTGGATCAAAGCATGTCATTAGTTAGCCATTTTGCTAGATGCTTCCTGGAGGGGGTTCAGATTCCTTTACAGTTGACCAGGTAGAATGTAGAGTGTTAAGAGAGCCTAGATGGCTGTTCAGGTGTTTTCAAGGTATACATTTTACAAGCAGAGGGATATGAAGATAGCAGAGATATCTTTTCAGTTCTGTAAAGTAGAAAACCTGCAGAGGTGGGACAGAGAAGAGTGACCGAGGGAAGGGCCTCTCGAAAATAAATGCTGAAGTGATCATAACAGGGAATGGCTTAGGGACCTGTAATAACACTGCTGGTAAGGGAGAAAACAAAGCTTGGGGTGTGCCATCAATATAATGGGTCAAAGAAAACATCAATGTCCATGTGACTAACCATGCTAAATGAATAAATCAGAAAAGAAACTATGTACACCCTAACAGTTGTTATAGACAGGCACATGACACTTAATACAAGGATACGGATGCGTGAGGGCCTATACCTAGAGAATAACTCATCAAAAGAGAAACATTCTACATGAAGACATATAAACCTAAAACAACGAATCTACTACTAGGGAATACACAAACAACATTCAACATTAATGAATTAAAAACACATGTATTGATTTTATTCAGAGGGAAACAACAATACATATTATTATAATACCATCTATGTGTAAAAAATGTAAAAAAGTGAAGAATGCTCTCATATCTCCAGCCTTACATGAACAAACATTTACATAAGTAAAATATTTTTATGCAACATTCTCAATAGAATGGGTGGCACAAAAGAAGTGTTGTTTGAGCCCAAGGGAATCCATATTTTGGAAGAAGATATTATACAAACGTAGGATGTTGTAGTTAATCTAGTTGTACAAATCTCCAAAGAAGAGCAGGTTTGAGTATGAGACAAGAAGTCGGGTAATTGCATCATCCAGTACACAATTGAAGGTGGAATTGGAGCTGGGGTGGTGGGTGTCAGCAGATAATGAGGATGTGGAACAGGTAGGAATTCAAATGGCAGCATTGGATGAACAGGCAATCACAGAGAGTAGGATGTGGGACATTGATGGTCATGCAGAATGGAGGGCCTCTGAATGAAGCTGATGGTATTGTCTCTGACTGCTCGATGGTTCTTGAAGCAAATGCTGGATTCTGGAGGCAGCATTTTCTTGGTTAGTGGGAATGCTGGTTACCATGAACCAAGTTTCATTAAGTCTGTGTAAAATGTAGGAATAAAAATATGTGTGATAATAAACCAAAATGAGCTAGGATATAACATGCAGAATGTTGTTTCAAATGGCGTCGGGAGATACTTGAAGAGATTATAAAGTTTCCAAAAAGTATGGAGAAGGTGAAACTTCTGTGCACACACAGGGGTCTGTAGTGCCAGGTTTTAGCGTTTACCATGCGACACGAGGGGATTGTATGACCACTGCATGGGACTAAAGTACAGAGATGATCTTCTTTGAGGGTGGAGGCAGGGCCTGTCTTTAACTGCAACAAATATGATAGGTATTGGGCCTAATGAAAGAAGCAAGACGAATAATGGAACCTGAAAGATGTCATCAGACACAGTGCAAGGATATTCTGCATTTCCAGGAAGGTGGCAGAGCAGAGAACGGTGAAGATGTGATGATTATGAAGAAGGGGTGTGTCGGCTAACATGTTAGTGAAAGCAGGTGTCTATTGTCAGAATACGGGTATACTAAGAAATTTGAGTCAATGTGATGCTGGAAGTGCATCGGAAGGACAGGGCCTCTGTATCCTTGTCCTTTACTGCTTTTTATCATGTGTTCTGTCGTGTTTTCCGCACAGGAGTTCATGTGGGACTCGTGGTGGTGCAGCTCTCTCCTTTGGTTTTGGTGAATGGACCCATGGGATAACCTTATGGCACCCATGGGTAGGGGTACAACCCTGTGCCCCTAGTGTATGATTTTGGGCACCTGTGGGTGGCCCACAGAGCAGGGTACAGGCTGGTGGCAGCTCCATGCTGAATTGACTGGTGCCCTGAGCGCCCTCCATTTTGGGATGCCCAGGCCCTGTCATTGGAGTCGGTAGATTCCTGATGGAGACAAGATGGCCCCCGTGGCCTCTTGCCTTCCATCACCTGCTACCTTGATCTTCCCGAAGTCCCAGGAAGCCCTGACTCTGTCTCTTCCCCTTGACTGGCTGTTGGGTGGAAGTTCCATATATGGTAGTGTGCTGACCAGACTGGCTGGAGCCTTCCCAATGACTGTATGTTGTGGGTACGCCTTTGGGTGGGACCTGGGTGAATGGACTGTGTGACGAAAACGCATTCTATGTTGTGGATGTCTAGTATCTGGTGTTTGACACAATGACTGTGACAGCCCTGCCCGAAACCTTTATGAATGCAGTGTGGAGTGTTGAATGGCTGGGTACTTGTCGCAATACACATAACTTGTTGTGAGTGTCTGGAGAGAAGTGAATGGCCTGAATGCACTGTATGCCTGATTGGCTGCCTGCCTGCATGAATGCCCTTTGCCATGATTAGATGCTTGAATATGATCCAGCAGAATGAATGGGAGATCAACAGTATATCTGGGGACCTCTCACTGCTAGGAATCGTGTTCAGAAGCTGAAGTCCACTACGATGAGTAACTGGAATAACTGAAGCTTTATCTTGAAGCCCTGCTGGACGAGAAGAATTGCTGTTGCTCTCATTCACAATCTGAAAGCTGCTGTGTCTCCAAGGACTGACCACAGAGGATCTGGTAAGGCGCCCTCTTCCCAAGCTATGAGGGACCATCGTGCACCAGCAGATCTTTGCCAGACCTTTGACAGGCTACCGACCCGAGACGGGGACTGCTGCGGAATCCCAAATAGAAGCACCCGGACTGTTTTCGTCAACCAGAGCCACGGTGCTCCCGTTTGCCTAAGAACTTTCAAATCCAAGGAAGCACTTGTCTGCATCGTTGCCGCTGTATCGTGCTGGAGAAGGCCTGACCGTTGACACGCTGAGGAGCATCCACCAGTGGGTTTCCTGCCACCCTAAAATCACAGAGACACCGACGACTCGACGCCCTTGCTGGGCCACAGTTCTTCAAACCCTTTGCGGTCCAGAATTATCGACACCGAGGTGCCCCGCACGCCTCTTCCTTGCAGGACGTTTACGCTTCCCCATCAATGAGCACCGCAAGGAACGAAGCTGCCACTTCACCGTCGTAGCTCACTCTGTTCTCCGTCGGACGTTCGACGACCCGTGACTCCTGCCTTAAAGGGAGGACACTCAAGAAGGGCTGTCGATTCCCTGACGAGGAACGCTGCAACGCCAGGTACTTTGGGGTTGCATAACTATTGGGAAGTCTCTTGTGAACAATATATGGACTGGGCTTGTATCTTTAGTCTACAGTTTGCCCAGGTGGGGGGATCTCCACACAGAGCTGTGTTTAATGGTAGTAACCAGTATTTCTGCCAAATGTTCTTATCAACTGCTTTCCTCTTCTCTCTACTGTTGGTTTCCTTTACGACTTGATTTGTGTGCCATTTAACCGTACAGTTGATGCACTTTAAAGTGATCTAATAGTAAATGTGGTGCCACGTAGAACTGTATATATTTGTCATTATAGATAACCGAGTACAAAGTGTGTTATCGTGAAATTGTATATAACCTTGAATATTAATAATATAAAGACTGTGTTTTAACTGATACAGTGTGCGGACATTCCTTTGTGGGTGCTTGGGGACTACACTGTACTTAAGAATCAGCCCACATCACTTTCCCGAGAAGCTAGGCCTTGATTGCTCGACCACGTACCAATATTGAGAATCTTGGCAGGGGTCCTCTGTGCCTCTCCTTTACCAAATAGAGAGCGGAAGTACAGACCCCCCTTTCCGGTCCCTCACAGGCAGCACTTGGCATACTGTGTGATGATAGCACTAGGGCATGCAAGGATGAACTTTATGAATGGAAGCTATACCCAGTAGATGAGGTATTAGCTGGCATTAGGTGAAGCAGGCCCTTGGCATATTATGGCAGCAGCTACTCACATGATGCTCCAATTTACTTATAGTGACTACACTAAGCATTTGAGGCATGACTCACAAACTATGGCAAATATTTGGTATCTAAGGCTGGACTTGGCACCTGCCAACACCTGTACTTGTGAGGCTGTACCTTTCGTATGAGGCATTGACAGGGTTAAGTTGGCAGGACTAGGCCATTTTATTATTTATTTATTCCCATTTGTTGAGCGCACAGGCAGCCCGGAGGGCATCGTGGCGCTTGTTACAGATATGAAAATGACGTGTTGTACATACAGTGAAGTCATTACTTAGTTGCAAGAGAAGAGTAGTAGCTACAGGAGAGGAGGAGAAAAGAGTAACCGACACAAAGGAAGAGGAATTAGTTAAACAAGGTGGTTTTCAATTTTTTTCGGAAGGCAGTGAGAGAGGTTTCTGCTCTGAGCGTGCTAGGTAGTGCGTTCCATAGCTTAGGGGCAATGTAGGGGAAACTTATTCCACCTGCTCTAGCTCGTTTGATGTGTGGGACCCTAAGTTGGTTGGTGTGGCATTGCCTAGTTGGTCTGGTGGAGTGAGATCTGGCTAGCGTATCAGGCAGGTATGAGTATTTATTTATTTAAATACTCCATTCAGCCATTCAATGCTGCACTCGGAATTGGAAGGCTCTCCTTTACATTTGATAATTATACATAATATAGAAGGTTTGGTCTGTCAGTGGGCATTGATCGAGGGGTTTAGCTGTTCTCTATTGTATGTTGGTGTAAAGAGGGGAGTGAGCGTAGTGGTAGGAGAGGCGAGTGTCTGAGTGGATGATTTACTCTTAGGAGCCTACTGTTGCTGGTTACTTTTTGTGTCTGGATGAGCTGGTCGTGATCGTCTTCGTGTTTTGCGGTAGAGGTACTCTGAGGTAGATTTACAGTTTGGACCTGGTAAGTTAAGATTTGCATGATCAGAGTGTCATTATTCTTGGGCTCAGTACTATGTGTCAGGGAGCTCATTTTCTGGGTCCCTGGTTGTGGTTTATGAACGGATATAGGGTAGGTATTCAAAGGATACTGGTTATAGGTCAGGATATATCTTGCTATGACGCGGGCCTACTGAGGCAGAGGTGCTAAAGGACAGGCTGGCCAGTGGCATTGTAGAATCCAGTTGTTCTAGTTCCGTGGGATGGTTCGTATATTAGGTATGTAGTCGGGCAAGTTATGGAGTGAGTGGGTTTTGATCAACATGATTGCAGGGGGCTGTTAGGCCTGTGTAGTTGAAACGGGAAGCACAGAGTCATCAGCTGCATATCCTAGAGCTTGCAGGACACTGAGGCTGCCAACTGTGGCCTCACAGTTACTAATTCCGCCTAGATGTGTTATTGGTCGGTTACTGAGGTATCTTCCCTCGGTATCCCTAGAAACACTTGTTAGCCGGCTGTTAGGCTAAAATTGATGTAGTAACCCTGTGGGAGACTAGACAACACTTGTCCCCTTGGTATTAGGTAACCCACCTTTTGGTATAGGCATGTACTACACAATATGGTAGTGTGACTGAGCAGCCAGACTTATCAAAAGAGGGGTAAATGTGAGCTGTAGAACTGTAGCAATGAAATTCACAAATACAAGTAGCCAAGTAACACTTCCACTCAAGGTTTTAGTTATAAATAGTTATTTAGTTAACATCAGTTTTTAAATAAGCATTATTTAAAAAGGGCAATTTATGTTACAGCCAAATGTACTTTCAAAATACTATTCCAGAATCAGCACAAAGCCAGTAGATACTCTTTAGAGTTGCTTTTTTGCGCACCTTCTACACCCGGAGGTGACTTCATTCACAAAGACAGTAATTGCATTTATATATCACTAGTGCACATTGCAGATTCTGAGGTTTGCAGAAAGGAAAGGTTAAATGAAGGAAAACGGTTAAAAAGTTTCTCAGGGCATGTGAGTATACTTAAATCTTCCAATGAAATCTAGACAAAACCTTTCCCAGCAATAATAGTTTAAAACCAAGTTATCACCTCTGAAGGACAGAAAATATCACAATCAATGGACTAGAAGAGTCTGCAGGGAGCCAGAACGGCCAAAGTCAATTGGAGCACATTTTATGGAGCTGAGGCACTTCTTAGTTAATAAATATCTTGCACAAAGTTAGAGTTTTTGTAGAAAATAAATCACTGTAGGGTCACAAGCTGGTTCACTTGTGGAGGGTAGAGCTGAAATCAACTCTTGCAAAAGAATAGCTACTGCAAGTTTCAAATGAGAAGAGCAAAGCTAAAGACCCGAGGTAAGTACCCCAAGTCTGAACAGTATCTCTGGTTAGAGGAAGAGTGATCCAGCTGGCTTCTGTCATGCTGCAGCGAAGCAGATCCTGAGTTCCTGGGCCTCAGTCGTGGGGACAAGAGCGAGGATGTCTGGAGGACTCCTGCGGCAGCAATTTGGAGGTCGGCAGCAGCTACGGCTCTTTTCGGATCAGCTGCTCTTTGTGGTTTTAACGCATAGTAATCAGCACTGCCGCAGATCTTCGATACCAGTTGGGCTTCCTTCACTTCTTGAGTCCTGCACTCTGGTGAGGGGACTTGAGCTCTAGTCATCCTGCTTCTGGAGGGTCCTGCGGAAACCCCTGGAGCTTCTGGCCGGATCACAGATCTTGCACTCGACTATGGATTTCTCTAACCCTGTCACTCGGTTGCTGCAGCAGCAAAGAAGTACAGCCAGTCAAGGAAGATGGTCCAGTGGAGTTCGTCTCATATGATGACTATACCTGAAATCAGAGATTTTATTTGGAATATAATAGCAGTGCGTTTGCATCTTAGACTGCAATTGGCATTATGGCGGAACTTGGTCATATAAGTGTGTACCTTACATTTGATGAATACCTACTATAATATGCTAGTACTTGGGCATTCAATGCTGCCATTGGAATATTATGGCAGCACCTGCTCATGTAAGGCTTAACCTTGCATAAGATTGATATATTTATGTATTTATGTGTTGAATTGAGCCAAATGCTGAACATACTTCCTCAGAGCAGACGGGGAGAAGGGGTTGTAGTTAGTGTGTGGTGGAGGAAGAGGTGACAGAACATGAAGAGGGGAAGCAAAAGAGGGTGAGTTGGACTTCCTTCTCAGCATGACAATGTTCACTTTCCAGTTGACAAAACAAAAACAATTGAACAATGCTTAGTAATGGAAAGCACACAGAAAGAGTCATCTTGAGGGAGGAGTATGAACCAAACAACATGGCACTGTGGGGGAGTCTAAGGGCAGAGACCAAAGATCAGTGATTGGGTACACACAAAGGTACAACGTTGGAACCTGTGGCTGAGTCTCCCATCTAAGATGCAAAGGCTTGTAATAGAAGGGAAGATTTTTTGGGTCTTTCTGTATTGTCAGTGGTCTTTCCTCAACCTTAGGCTTTCTATGAATGCATTCCACATCTTTGAGCTTAGGTTGGCAATCAGTCTAGCTCCGCTGTGCATAGTATTTTGTTTGGAGTTGCCGAGTAGAACCATTCCAGAACTGTGATTCCTGGTGGCAATTTAACGCTGGATGAGGTTTAGTGTACAGACACTTAAGACGCCTCTGTCTGATAGGCAAGCATTGTTCTCTATTTAGAGCTGGAGCAATGTGATCGTGTTTTTTTAGAATGCCTTTTTTTTAGATTTGCTGCAACTATGCAATTGTTGTTTGAGGCAAACCCACATACAGGCTGCTGTAATGATCAAGAAGATGAAGTAATTACTTAAACCTCATGCAGAAGTCTACGAAATGTAATCATGTTCATGAGGAAGTGGAGTTGGTGGTGGGCAGATGTGTTTGAAAGATAGCTATGCATCCAGGCAACATCAGTGGGCATTTTGGGTTGATCCTCAACTCTACCCAGTGGAATGGCATGGAGTAAGAGCTAGCCTTCCCACACAGCTCACTTTCTTTGTTGACCCTATTGAAGCACAGTTGGCTACCTAGCACCCAGTCCTGAATACCCTTTAATTATTTCATTAGGCTAGATAAGCTGTTTCCACCATTGGTCAGGCCCAGTAGGACCCAGGTATCATCGGTGAACAGTTGAAAGTGTGTGCTGAGGAATTCTATACGTTATATGAGGGCTTTTATATAGGCATTGGAAATTCAAATGTAAAGGGTGGAGGCGTGAGGAACCCAACCTCGTAGTGCAGCCTTTGAACAGGAGCCGCCCGTCCAGACTTGTGTAGACCAGCCATAAATATGGGGGGTTATCCATTCAAATTCGTTCATAGATATGAACAAGGACTAGTGGTGGCAATGGAGAACGATAATGTAGTCGATGGTATCATAAGGCGTAGAGAGGTTGATGAGATTGAGGGTGACTGTTTTTTTGTCATCTTGAGGTATCAGGAGTACATGCCTGATGTTTGGAAGGGTCAACCATCAACGGAGAATGATAATGTAGTCAATGGTATCGAAAGATGTAGAGAGGTTGATGAGATTGTGGCTACTGTTTTTTCGTCATCTTGGGTTTTAAAGAGTGCATTCCTGATATTTGGAATGGTGTTTCAACCCCTGTGGTGGTTTGAAGCATAACAGATGATTGTGAAGTAGAATGTTGCTATACACTGTTCTTGGAGGTGGGCCAGGACTAATCATAACAACATTTGCCTCGAGTGGGTGATTTGAGATTTGAGATTCGGTGGATTCTATTTCAGTTCTGTCTTTTCAGGAGACCTGTGATGATTGCCTTCATTAGTAGCTTAGGCACCGACTTGCTGTCAAGGATGTGCTGAAGAATGAGGGCAGTGGGGGTGGCTGTTCAGATATACACTATTTCATGAGACTGGCTGGGCTGTTTGGAGCAAATGTAACCATTTTAGAGTCTTAACTTGTTAAGCCAATGTGGCAGGGTTTGCTGGTGTTCATTATTAATTTTGAGCAAGCAATAGACATAAGCTACTCATTTTGATATGGCTGTTACCATATCCGTCATTTGTCAGGTTGACATAGTTAACTGAAGGTTCTGAAGAACCACGTGGTTTTCTTGTTCACCTCCATGATTTAGATTTAGTCTTTTTCCTATTTCCTATGTTCTATTTAAGTTGTGTTTCAGCAATATGAATTTGAGTTTTGAAGAGCTGACAAGCGAGACAACAACTGGCCATATTAGTCTGTACTGGCATAGTAAATTACTGTAATGCTCCTGGCTTATGATAGCCCTTCTTCTAGGTGTGCACTCATGGCATATCATGTCTGCCGCTGATGAAAATAAAGCGACCACCCTAGTACGTATGCAGTTAGTCTGCTCTGGCAACTAGTAGTTGTTATTGTCCATCTCTTACAGCACTGATGTCACTTCCTGCCCATAATAGAAGCCACATGCCATGTAGTGCCCCTTCATGCGATGCCATCGGGTTCATGTGTTTACTTCCCCCACCGTTGAATTTGGTGAATTCACATTGATGAGCAGGCGGATGACAACAATATGAAGGACACACTTTGAATAAGAAACAACAATGTTTCCTCCACGAAAGCTATACACGTATGAATGAAATATACAGAACCTTTGGTTCCATTAAATAAGATATCACAGGAGCAAATATTAAAACTCTCATACTTAGGCCAAACAATGTTAAAGTACAATCAATATTAAAGAATTAATAGAAACTGCCCTCTTTGCAACGTTCCAGTGATTTTGTCAGAGTTACACTTGTGTGCTCGTTGCAGAACATGATCGCGATGGCTCTTATTTTTTTTCCAATTAATCTATTCCAAAGTGTTAAAAACATTTCTTGATGTATTCACTCTGTGTAATTATAATTGGTTATTTATAACGCACTCAATACACAGAGGTTTCTAAGCGTGGACCTGGGGATCGAATCTGTGTTGCTCTGCGTCGATCGCGTTGCCCCTGAGCTATCCTTCGGCCTAATGAAGGCATATGAATAAACACATAAAAGTTTCTATAAGGCTGGAGGACTTGGAGAGTGGAACAGCTCAGGGTTACCACATTGCAGCCTTCATGATGCGTTGCAGAATAAGGACGGAAGAGAGGCTGCAGTATCAGGGTATTGCTGATAGTTTGTTGTTTGTTTGGAATGAGAGGTAGTAAAGGAGCTTCTTGTGGGGACCTCTCGCTGCTATGAATCGTGTTCAGAAGCTGAAGTCCACTACGACGAGTAACTGGAGTAACTGAAGCTTGACCTTGAAGCCCTGCTAGACGAGAAGAATTGCTGTTGCTCTCCTTCACAATCTGAAAGCTGCTGTGTCTCCAAGGACTGACCCAGAGAGGATCTGGTAAGGCACCCTCTTTCTGAGCTATGAGGGACCGTCGTGCACTAGCAGATCTTTGCCAAAGCTGCCTGGTAGACAGACCTTCGACAGGCTGCCGACCCGAGACGGGGACTGCTGCGGAATCCCAAATAGAAGCTTCTTGAGGTTTGGAGAAGGATGAACCATAAGATTACCACAGCATTAATTTTGAGCACAATGGGGAAGTCAGTGCTGAGGACTAGCCCCAGGCATTGTATATAGTGTGCAAATGAGAGTGGGATGATCCAAGAGAAGAGGGCCTAATGCAGGAGGGCTAGAGTCCTGGGAAGTTTTTGGAGGTAAGGAATTCTGTTTTGTCACTAGCACTGTTGGGTTTGATTCAATTATCGTGGATCCAATTTCATATAACAGACATGCATCAGGCATGCATTGGGCATCAGGCATGCATTGGTGGAAGACATTCAGGGTGGAATCGAAGTTGAGTTCAAAGAAGAAAATTAAAAAGGTCAGGGGTGAACATCACTGTGTAAGATATGTACAAAGTGAGGCCAAAGGATCAAATGAAATATACATTTTTAGTAGTAGATGTGGAAAGGTAGATGCATAAGGAACTCCACATGTGAGGGCTGGAGGTGTAAACCCCAAAAAAGGGTGAGTGAGATGAAATGGGTAATGGCTCTGAATAAATTGTCGACCCAAGAACTTTCTGATCCTTGAAACCCTGATGTATGGAGACTAGTGACTAGGAATTGGTGGTCATCAGAGTCAAAAGCCACTGATAGTTTAAGCATTGGGAGGGCGTTGACCCATTGTCCTCTACAATATGGTGAATTGACCACTGATTAATTTCCTCTGAGGAGGAATCAACCAGCCTGTTTATCATCGAGGAATGGCTCACTATATAGAAGGTTGCTGAGTCATTTTTTTCCAGAGTTCTGGTCTAGTAGAGGTCAAGAGTGAGCAGAGGTTTTGAGAGGTCATGGTATAAAGGTAACATTTTTGTAGGAGGCAGTGCCAATGTTCAGTTTAAGGAAGGGGAGGACAATGACTTTAGTAAGAGAGGAGTTGATTTGGAAGTGTATCTAGTTAGAGCAAAGTAATGCTATAATTTCGAATATGGTCGTCAAGATGTGAGCCAGTGATGGAAGCAGAAAAAAAGGTTTAATCAGTGAGCTTCATAGATAAGAGAGAAAGACAGAACTACATGGCGGTAGATGGGAAATAAATGAAGGGGAGTTCTGGTAGGGGACTAGGGGGAGCTGGTTTTATAGTATAGATGTTGGGTAGTTGAATTGTGTTACTTTGAAATAAAAATGCAAATGAGGGCAGAGAGGGAAAGAGTGCAGTTTGACTGTGTTAGCTCAAAAAAACCTTGGAAGAGATGCTTGCTGATTTGGGGTCAGATGCAGATCCTGGATTTGAACATGTTTGCAAGGTTCCATAGTTTAGCTAGGGGTTTGGTAGGAGCAATGCCATGAGCATTTTACAGACTGTTAATGTTTCTTGGATCAAAGCATGTCTTTAGTTAGCCATTTTGCTAGATGCTTCCTGGAGGGGGTTCAGATTCCTTTACAGTTGACCAGGTAGAATGTAGAGTGTTAAGAGAGCCTAGATGGCTGTTCAGGTGTTTTCAAGGTATACATTTTACACGTAGAGGGATATGAAGATGGCAGAGATATGTTTTCAGTTGTGTAAAGTAGAAAACCTGCAGAGGTGGGACAGAGAAGAGTGACTGAGGGAAGGGCCTCTCGAAAATAAATGCTGAAGTGATCATAACAGGGAATGGCTTAGGGACCTGTAATAACACTGCTGTTAAGGGAGAAAACAAAGCTTGGGGTGTGCCATCAATATAATGGGTCAAAGAAAACATCAATGTCCATGTGACTAACCATGCTAAATGAATAAATCAGAAAAGAAACTATGTACACCCTAACAGTTGTTATAGACAGGCACATTACACTTAATACAAGGATACGGATGCGTGAGGGCCTATACCTAGAGAATAACTCATCAAAAGAGACACATTCTACATGAAGACATATAAACCTAAAACAACGAATCTACTACTAGGGAATACACAAACAACATTCAAAATTAATGAATTAAAAACACATGTATTGATTTTATTCAGAGAGAAACAACAATACATATTATTATAATACTATCTATGTGTAAAAAATGTAAAAAAGTGAAGAATGCTCTCATATCTCCAGCCTTACATGAACAAACATTTACATAAGTAAACGGTTTTTATGCAACATTCTCAATAGAATGGGTGGCACAAAAGAAGTGTTGTTTGAGCCCAAGAGAATCCATATTTTGGAAGAAGATATTATTCAAACGTAGGATGTTGTAGTTAATCTAGTTGTACAAATCTCCAAAGAAGAGCAGGTTTGAGTAGGAGACAAGAAGTCGGGTAATTGCATCATCCAGTACACAATTGAAGGTGGAATTGGAGCTGGGGTGGTGGGTGTCAGCAGATAATGAGGATGTGGAACAGGTAGGAATTCAAATGGCAGCATTGGATGAACAGGCAATCACAGAGAGTAGGATGTGGGACATTGATGGTCATGCAGAATGGAGGGCCTCTGAATGAAGCTGATGGTATTGTCTCTGACTGTTCGATGGTTCTTGAAGCAAATGCTGGATTCTGGAGGCAGCATCTTCTTGGTTTGTGGGAATGCTGGTTACCATGAACCAAGTTTCATTAAGTCTGTGTAAAATGTAGGAATAAAAAATATGTGTGATAATAAACCAAAATGAGCTAAGATATAACATGCAGAATATTGTTTCAAATGGCGTCGGGAGATACTTGAAGAGATTATAAAGTTTCCAAAAAGTATGGAGAAGGTGAAACTTCTGTGCACACACAGGGGTCTGTAGTGCCAGGTTTTAGCGTTTACCATGCGACACGAGGGGATTGTATGACCACTGCATGGGACTAAAGTACAGAGATGATCTTCTTTGAGGGTGGAGGCAGGGCCTGTCTTTAACTGCAACAAATATGATAGGTATTGGGCCTAATGAAAGAAGCAAGACGAATAATGGAACCTGAAAGATGTCATCAGACACAGTGCAAGGATATTCTGCATTTCCAGGAAGGTGGCAGAGCAGAGAACGGTGAAGATGTGATGATTATGAAGAAGGGGTGTGTCGGCTAACATGTTAGTGAAAGCAGGTGTCTATTGTCAGAATACGGGTATACTAAGAAATTTGAGGCAATGTGATGCTAGAAATGCATCGGAAGGACAGGGCCTCTGTATCCTTGTCCTTTACTGCTTTGTATCATGTGTTCTGTCGTGTTTTCCGCACAGGAGTTCATGTGGGACTCCTGGTGGTGCAGCTCTCTCCTTTGGTTTTGGTGAATGGACCCATGGGATACCCTTATGGCACCCATGGGTAGGGGTACAACCCTGTGCCCCTAGTGTATGATTTTGGGCACCTGTGGGTGGCCCACAGAGCAGGGTACAGGCTGGTGGCAGCTCCATGCTGAATTGACTGGTGCCCTGAGCATCCTCCATTTTGGAATGCCCAGGCCCTGTCATTGGAGTCGGTAGATTCCTGATGGAGACAAGATGGCCCCCGTGGCCTCTTGCCTTCCATCACCTGCTACCTTGATCTTCTTGAAGTCCCAGGAAGCCCTGACTCTGTCCCTTCCCCTTGACTGGCTGTTGGGTGGAAGTTCCATATATGGTAGTGTGCTGACCAGACTGGCTGGAGCCTTCCCAATGACTGTATGTTGTGGGTATGCCTTTGGGTGGGACCTGGGTGAATGGACTGTGTGACGAAAACGCATTCTATGTTGTGGGTGTCTGGTATCTGGTGTTTGACACAATGACTGTGACAGCCCTGCCCGAAACCTTTATGAATGCAGTGTGGAGTGTTGAATGGCTGGGTACTTGTCGCAATACACATAACTTGTTGTGAGTGTCTGGAGAGAAGTGAATGGCCTGAATGCACTGTGTGCCTGATTGGCTGCCTGCCTGCATGAATGCCCTTTGCCATGATTAGATGCTTGAATATGACCCAGCAGAATGAATGGGCGATCAACAGTATATCTGGGGACCTCTCACTGCTAGGAATCATGTTCAGAAGCTGAAGTCCACTACGATGAGTAACTGGAGTAACTGAAGCTTTACCTTGAAGCCCTGCTGGACGAGAAGAATTGCTGTTGCTCTCATTCACAATCTGAAAGATGCTGTGTCTCCAAGGACTGACCAGAGAGGATCTGGTAAGGCGCCCTCTTCCCAAGCTATGAGGGACCATCGTGCACCAGCAGATATTTGCCAAAGCTGCCTGGTAGACAGACCTTTGACAGGCTGCCGACCCGAGACGGGGACTGCCGCGGAATCCCAAAAGCCTGTATGTGGGTTTGCCTCAAATCCAAGGAAGCACCTGTCTGCATCGTTGCCGCTGTATCCTACTGGAGAAGGCCTGACCGTCGACACGCTGAGGAGCATCCACCGGTGGGTTTCCTGCCACCCTAAAACCACAGAGACACCGACGACTCGACGCCCTTGCTGGGCTACAGTTCTTCAAACTCTTTGCGGTCCAGAACTATCGACACCGAGGTGCCCCGCACGCCTCTTCCTTGCAGGACGTTTACGCTTCCCCATCAACGAGCACCGCAAGGAACGAAGCTGCCACTTCACCGTCGTAGCTCACTCTGTTCTCCGTCGGACGTTCAACGACCCGTGACTCCTGCCTTAAAGGGAGGACACTCAAGAAGGGCTGTCGATTCCCTGACGAGGAACGCTGCAACGCCAGGTACTTTGGGGTTGCATAACTATTGGGAAGTCTCTTGTGAACAATATATGGACTGGGCTTGTATCTTTAGTCTACAGTTTGCCCAGGTGGGGGGATCTCCACACAGAGCTGTGTTTAATGGTAGTGACCAGTATTTCTGCCAAATGTTCTTATCAACTGCTTTCCTCTTCTCTCTACTGTTGGTTTCCTTTACGACTTGATTTGTGTGCCATTTAATCGTACAGTTGATGCACTTTAAAGTGATCTAATAGTAAATGTGGTGCCACGTAGAACTGTATATATTTGTCATTATAGATAACCGAGTACAAAGTGTGTTATCGTGATATTGTATATAACCTTGAATATTAATAATATAAAGACTGTGTTTTAACTGATACAGTGTGCAGACATTCCTTTGTGGGTGCTTGAGGACTACACTGTACTTAAGAATCAGCCCACATCACTTTCCCGAGAAGCTAGGCCTTGATTCCTCGACCACGTACAAATATTGAGAATCTTGGCAGGGGTCCTCTGTGCCTCTCCTCTACCAAATAGAGAGCGGAAGTACAGACCCCCCTTTCCGGTCTCTCACAGGCAGCACTTGGCATACTGTGTGATGGTAGCACTAGGGCATGCAAGGATGAACTTTATGAATGGAAGCTATACCCAGTAGATGAGGTATTAGCTGGCATTAGGTGAAGCAGGCCCTTGGCATATTATGGCAGCAGCTACTCGCATGATGCTCCAATTTACATATAGTGACTACACTAAGCATTTGAGGCATGACTCACAAACTATGGCAAATATTTGGTATCTAAGGCTGGACTTGGCACCTGCCAACACCTGTACTTGTAAGGCTGTACCTTTCGTATGAGGCATTGACAGGGTTAAGTTGGCAGGACTAGGCCATTTTATTATTTATTTATTCCCATTTGTTGAGCGCACAGGCAGCCCAGAGGGCATCGTGGCGCTTGTTACAGATATGAAAATGACGTGTTGTACATACAGTGAAGTCATTACTTTGTTGCAAGAGAAGAGTAGTAGCTACAGGAGAGGAGGAGAAAAGAGTAAACGACACAAAGGAAGAGGAATTAGTTAAACAAGGTGGTTTTCAATTTTTTTCGGAAGGCAGTGAGAGAGGTTTCTGCTCTGAGCGTGCTAGGTAGTGCGTTCCATAGCTTAGGGGCAATGTAGGGGAAACTTATTCCACCTGCTCTAGCTCGTTTGATGTGTGGGACCCTAAGTTGGTTGGTGTGGCATTGCCTAGTTGGTCTGGTGGAGTGAGATCTGGCTAGCGTATCAGACAGGTATGAGTATTTATTTATTTAAATACTCCATTCAACCATTCAATGCTGCACTCAGAATTGGAAGGCTCTCCGTTACATTTGATAATTATACATAATATAGAAGGTTTGGTCTGTCAGTGGGCATTGATCGAGGGGTTTAGCTGTGCTCTATTGTATGTTGGTGTAAAGAGGGGAGTGAGCGTAGTGGTAGGAGAGGCGAGTGGATGATTTACTCTTAGGAGCCTACTGTTGCTGGTTACTTTTTGTGTCTGGATGAGCTGGTCGTGATCGTCCTCGTGTTTTGAGGTAGAGGTACTCTGAGGTAGATTTACATTTTGGACCTGGTAAGTTAAGATTTGCATGATCAGAGTGTCATTATTCTTGGGCTCAGTACTATGTGTCAGGGAGCTCATTTTCTGGGTCCCTGGTTGCTGTTTATGAACGGATATAGGGTAGGTATTCAAAGGATACTGGTTATAGGTCAGGATATATCTTGCTATAACGCGGGCCTACTGAGGCAGAGGTGCTAAAGGACAGGCTGGCCAGTGGCATTGTAGAATCCAGTTGTTCTAGTTCCGTGGGATTGTTCGTATATTAGGTATGTAGTCGGGCAAGTTATGGAGTGAGTGGGTTTTGATCAACATGATTGCAGGGGGCTGTTAGGCCTGTGTAGTTGAAACGGGAAGCGCAGAGTCATCAGCTGCATATCCTAGAGCTTGCAGGACACTGAGGCTGCCAACTGTGGCCTCACAGTTACTAATTCCGCCTAGATGTGTTATTGGTCGGTTACTGAGGTATCTTCCCTCGGTATCCCTAGAAACACTTGTTGGCCAGCTGTTAGGCAAGAATTGATGTAGTAACCCTGTGGGAGACTAGACAACACTTGTCCTCTTGGTATTAGGTAACCCACCTTTTGGTATAGGCATGTACTACACAATATGGTAGTGTGACTGAGCAGCCAGGCTTATCTCAAGAGGGGTAAATGTGAGCTGTGGAACTGTAGCAATGAAATTCACAAATACAAGTAGCCAAGTAACACTTCCACTCAAGGTTTTAGTTATAAATAGTTATTTAGTTAACATCAGTTTTTAAATAAGCATTATTTAAAAAGGGCAATTTATGTTACAGCCAAATATACTTTCAAAATACTATTCCAGAATCAGCACAAAGCCAGTAGATACTCTTTAGAGTTGCTTTTTTGCGCACCTCCTACACCCGGAGGTGACTTCATTCACAAAGACAATAATTGCATTTATATATCACTAGTGCACATTGCAGATTCTGAGGTTTGCAGAAAGGAAAGGTTAAATGAAGGAAAACGGTTAAAAAGGTTCTCAGGGCATGTGAGTATACTTAAATCTTCCAATGAAATCTAGACAAAACTTTTCCCAGCAATAATAGTTTAAAACCAAGTTATCACCTCTGAAGGACAGAAAATATCACAATCAATGGACTAGAAGAGTCTGCAGGGAGCCAGAACAGCCAAAGTCAATTGGAGCACATTTTATGGAGCTGAGGCATTTCTTAGTTAATAAATGTCTTGCACAAAGTTAGAGTTTTTGTAGAAAATAAATCACTATAGGGTCACAAGCTGGTTCACTTGTGGATGGTAGAGCTGATCAACTCTTGCAAAAAAATAGCTACTGCAAGTTTCAAATGAGAAGAGCAAAGCTAAAGACCCGAGGTAAGTACCCCAAGTCTGAACAGTATCTCTGGTTAGAGGAAGAGTGATCCAGCTGGCTTCTGTCGTGCTGCAGCGAAGCAGATCCTGAGTTCCTGGGCCTCAGTCGTGGGGACAAGAGGGAGGATGTCTGGAGGACTCCTGCGGCAGCAATTTGGAGGTCGGCAGCAGCTACGGCTCTTTTCGGATCAGCTGCTCTTTGTGGTTTTAACGCGTGGTAATCAGCACCGCCGCAGATCTTCGATACCAGTTGGGCTTCCTTCACTTCTTGAGTCCTGCACTCTGGTGAGGGGACTTGAGCTCTGGTCATCCTGCTTCTGGAGGGTCCTGCGGAAACCCCTGGAGCTTCTGGCCGGATCACAGATGTTGCACTCGACTATGGATTTCTCGAACCCTGTCACTCGGTTGCTGCAGCAGCAAAGAAGTACAGCCAGTCAAGGAAGATGGTCCAGTGGAGTTCGTCTCATATGATGACTATACCTGAAACCAGAGATTTTATTTGGAATATAATAGCAGTGCGTTTGCATTTTAGACTGCAATTGGCATTATGGCGGAAGTTGGTCATATAAGTGTGTACCTTACATTTGATGAATACCTACTATAATATGCTAGTACTTGGGCATTCAATGCTGCCATTGGAATATTATGGCAGCACCTGCTCATGTAAGGCTGAACCTTGCATAAGATTGATATATTTATGTATTTATGTGTTGAATTGAGCCAAATGCTGAACATACTTCCTCAGAGCAGACGGGGAGAAGGGGTTGTAGGTAGTGTGTGGTGGAGGAAGAGGTGACAGAACATGAAGAGGGGAAGCAAAAGAGGGTGAGTTGGACTTCCTTCTCAGCATGACAATGTTCACTTTCCAGTTGACAAAACAAAAACAATTGAACAATGCTTGGTAATGGAAAGCACACAGAAAGAGTCATCTTGAGGGAGGAGTATGAACCAAACAACATGGCACTGTGGGGGAGTCTAAGGGCAGAGACCAAAGATCAGTGATTGGGTACACACAAAGGTACAACGTTGGAACCTGTGGCTGAGTCTCCCATCTAAGATGCAAAGGCTTGTAATAGAAGGGAAGATTTTTTGGGTCTTTCTGTATTGTCAGTGGTCTTTCCTCAACCTTAGGCTTTCTATGAATGCATTCCACATCTTTGAGCTTAGGTTGGCAATCAGTCTAGCTCCGCTGTGCATATTATTTTGTTTGGAGTTGCCGAGTAGAACCATTCCAGAACTGTGATTCCTGGTGGCAATTTAACGCTGGATGAGGTTTAGTGTACAGACACTTAAGAAGCCTCTATCTGATAGGCAAGCATTGTTCTCTATTTAGAGCTGGAGCAATGTGATCGTGTTTTTTTAGAATGCCTTTTTTTTAGATGTGCTGCAACTATGCAATTGTTGTTTGAGGCAAACCCACATACAGGCTGCTGTAATGATCAAGAAGATGAAGTAATTACTTAAACCTCATGCAGAAGTCTACGAAATGTAATAATGTTCATGAGGAAGTGGAGTTGGTGGTGGACAGATGTGTTTGAAAGATAGCTATGCATCCAGGCAACATCAGTGGGCATTTTGGGTTGATCCTCAACTCTACCCAGTGGAATGGCATGGAGTAAGAGCTAGCCTTCCCACACAGCTCACTTTCTTTGTTGACCCTATTGAAGCACAGTTGGCTACCTAACACCCAGTCCTGAATACCCCTTAATTATTTCATTAGGCTAGATAAGCTGTTTCCACCATTGGTCAGGCCCAGTAGGACCCAGGTATCATCTGTGAACAGTTGAAAGTGTGTGGTGAGGAATTCTATACGTTATATGAGGGCTTTTATATAGGCATTGGAAATTCAAAGGTAAAGGGTGGAGGCGTGAGGAACCCAACCTCGTAGTGCAGCCTTTGACCAGGAGTCGCCCGTCCAGACTTGTGTAGACCAGCCATAAATATGGGGGGTTATCCATTCAAATTCGTTCATAGATATGCACAAGGACTAGTGGTGGCAATGGAGAACGATAATGTAGTCGATGGTATCATAAGGCGTAGAGAGGTTGATGAGATTGAGGGTGACTGTTTTTTTGTCATCTTGAGGTATCAGGAGTACATGCCTGATTTTTGGAAGGGTCAACCATCAACGGAGAATGATAATGTAGTCAATGGTATCGAAAGATGTAGAGAGGTTGATGAGATTGTGGCTACTGTTTTTTCGTCATCTTGGGTTTTAAAGAGTGCATTCCTGATATTTGGAAGGGTGTTTCAACCCCTGTGGTGGTTTGAAGCATGACAGATGATTGTGAAGTAGAATGTTGCTATACACTGTTCTTGGAGGTGGGCCAGGACTAATCATAACAAAATTTGCCTCGAGTGGGTGATTTGAGATTTGAGATTCAGTGGATTCTATTTCAATTCTGTCTTTTCAGGAGACCTGTGATGATTGCCTTCATTAGTAGCTTAGGTACCGACTTGCTGTCAAGGATGTGCTGAAGAATGAGGGCAGTGGGGGTGGTTGTTCAGATATACACTATTTCATGAGACTGGCTGGGCTGTTTGGAGCAAATGTAACCATTTTAGAGTCTTAACTTGTTAAGCCAATGTGGCAGGGTTTGCTGGTGTTCATTATTAATTTTGAGCAAGCAATAGACATAAGCTACTCATTTTGATATGGCTGTTACCATATGCGTCTTTTGTCAGGTTGACATAGTTAACTGAAGGTTCTGAGGAACCACGTGGTTTTCTTGTTCACCTCCATGATTTAGATTTAGTCTTTTTCCTATTTCCTATGTTCTATTTAAGTTGTGTTTCAGCAATATGAATTTGAGTTTTGAAGAGCTGACAAGCGAGACAACAACTGGCCATATTAGTCTGTACTGGCATAGTAAATTACTGTAATGCTCCTGGCTTATGATAGCCCTTCTTCTAGGTGTGCACTCATGGCATATCATGTCTGCCGCTAATGAAAATAAAGCGACCACCCTAGTACGTATGCAGTTAGTCTGCTCTGGCAACTAGTAGTTGTTATTGTCCATCTCTTACAGCACTGATGTCACTTCCTGCCCATAATAGTAGCCAAAAGCCATGTAGTGCCCCTTCATGCGATGCCATCGGGTTCATGTGTTTACTTCCCCCACCGTTGAATTTGGTGAATTCACATTGATGAGCAGGCGGATGACAACAATATGAAGGACACACTTTGAATAAGAAACAACAATGTTTCCTCCACGAAAGCTATACACGTATGAATGAAATATACAGAACCTTTGGTTCCATTAAATAAGATATCACAGGAGCAAATATTAAAACTCTCATACTTAGGCCAAACAATGTTAAAGTACAATCAATATTAAAGAATTAATAGAAACTGCCCTTTTTGCAACGTTCCAGTGATTTTGTCTGAGTTACACTTGTGTGCTCGTTGCAGAACATGATCGCGATGGCTCTTATTTTTTTTCCAATTAAGCTATTCCAAAGTGTTAAAAACATTTCTTGATGTATTCACTCTGTGTAATTATAATTGGTTATTTATAACGCACTCAATACACAGAGGTTTCTAAGCGTGGACCCGGGGATCGAATCTGTGTTGCTCTGCGTCGATCGCGTTGCCCCTGAGCTATCCTTCGGCCTAATGAAGGCATATGAATAAACACATAAAAGTTTCTATAAGGCTGGAGGACTTGGAGAGTGTGACAGCTCAGTGTTACCACATTGCAAAGGCAATTGATTGCAGTCTTATTAGGTTTGCTTCAGTAAAGGCACGAAGACATATATTTAGCAGCAGAAAGCTGATCTAATCCATCAATGTACAGTTGTCATGTACTGCAAATGTCGCTGCCATTAAATGCATTGCAAAATTCCCTGGTTCTGCGTATAATTAATCATGTAAAGTGCGTATAATTAATCATGTAGAGTTGCAGCAATCCTTCATTAATGGCATCCTGGAGATACACCATGAATTGGTTGCTAGGTGAAACACGCATATGATATGTTGCAACTGGGAGTTCTATGTTTAAAAGAAATCATCACTGTAATATGTTGACCATTCAGGTACAACCTTTGTCAGTACTGCAGATTAAAGAAGTGTGTGTGTCTCGATAAAGTACGTTAATGGTGCTTTTATTTGCAAGATTATCTGCTTGTAGTAAGACACTACTTACCTTCCACTATACTCCTTTCAAAAGGTGATCCTAATTTTGATCGGCATCCTAATTTGTGCCATGTTGATGAGCATCATTCTTAATGTTGCCTCGCTATACAAGAGACAGTGCTTACCCACAGGAGGAGTGCCTTTAGACACTATTTCAACTAGTCATTAAACTGGCCGGACGTTCGCCTGATGGGCCAGCAGTATCAAGGACTCGAGGGCTAGACCCTTAGATGGCTTAGAGCTGCCCCTTTCACAGGGTCACCACCCTCCCGTCTACCCTCTCAAGCCAAGGGTTCAGGGGTGGACTGGGAACCAAAAGAGGCCCTGAAAATAATGTTCAAAGCGGCCCCATATTACACATTTTCAGCAAGCCCAACCCTTTTCTTGTGAGCACATTTGGAAAGGAAATGGGTTACCACACGAATGAGGCCCAGGGTGCAGAGGCCTCCCCGGAAATCTCCAGAGTTCCCTATAGGCCAGTCCAATCCCAGAAGGGATGCCTAAGCAGAGCCACAACTATTTAAAACACACATTAGCATAAACAAATGACCGGCATGATTTTCTGTATCACCTTCCTCCAACCACCATCAGTGTAAACAGAGGACTGGACACTAGTCATCCAAATCTACACAGCTGAGGTTTACCCACAGGACACATGTACTGTACTAGGTGCTTGCTGCCAAGGTCTATAGGGAAACTAAATAGCATCTTATGCCCAGGAAGAGCCATATCAGTTTTTCTACGTGGGGTGTGGGGGTGTCAATAATGTCTTCCAGTGCTGTGGGGCATGGTAAGAAGCCCTATATAAAACAAACTATCATTAGTTAAATGCATTTTTACCATATGCTGCTAGCCTGATGCAGACTGCCTTTGTATGCTGAAGAGTTGGAGAGGGAACATCAATGCATTTACCTGGCACCACAGCGTTCTTCGCAATTGGCTTAGAAGTCTTCTTTTTTAAGTCAGTGTCTCCGAGTTCATGGGCGTTCACAGTGATGTAAAGAGGGAACCATATTTAAACATTTTCGTACCGGGCTGGAGCCACATACTGCCCAGACCCTGGGTGGCCTCCAAGCCAACCTGTTATATCTAGACACATTTTTCAAAGTGGCGCAAACGTACGTTTCATATATTCGAACATGCATGTGTCATAATTCACAATGTTTCTATTAGATGCATTCAATGTTTGAAGAAGTACTCCCGAAGATACTGCAGTGCAAGAGTGCAATGGCGAGGTTGATGCAGGTGCAGGCAGGCTCCATGTCAGAGACTGGCCATAATGCACGTGCCAATGTGCTTGTGAATGTTTTCGCCTAAGTAGAGGTCACCGACGTTCAAAGTTTCTTCTGTCATTTTGCTTTCAACAAACCACGTGAAAAAGATCAATGCAAACAGCAATGTTTTTTACGCACTTGTATGCAAATTGTACCCAAGAGTAGTGCTATTTATTATGTAGCTCCAACAAAATATTAGCAAACTGCCTTGCAGATACATTGTAAGTTTGGAAGTATGTTTTCCCAAACAAATGTTATCAAGTTTATAACAGAAAAATGCGAACTAAATTAAAGTCTCTATTCGAATGCAATGAAAAGACAGCGATCACACCATTGCTTCTGTTTACAATCTCTACTACTAACCACTGACTTTACAAAAAATAATTTCTATTTGTCGAAAAAGTGCCAACAAATTCATTTTCCTCTTAAAGCATTAACCCATTGTATCAAACATGTGCTCGTGCCTGTGGAACTTGAAGTCTTTAACAATCTCTATTCGATAAGAAATATGGAGAAAACGCCCCCCAGAAAACATGTTTTCCATTTGCAACTCATAAGTTATTAGTTACATGTACTCGTTACATTGCTTCCCTGCTAGTATTAGTTGCATTGCTTGCTTTTGTGATGCACCCACCCAGGCACAGCATATGTTGTGCGTTCGTTCTTTTGTCTCATTGGTTACTTCTGTATATGTTTCAGGTTCCCTATGAGCCATCATGATATTGAATATCATGTGTGCTGTTAGTTTGTTTCGGTACAGACACATCTTGGATGATGTTCTCCCAAGTACCAGTAGCCATTACCCTAGCCATTACCCTAGGGGCAGTTGGGATGACCTGCATAGTAAACTCTTGGATCACTAGGTTGTGCATTTCGCACACATATTTTAATTGCTTCAGTGTGTTTAGTACCTGCGCTCTTACGTGGTTGCTGACAGTGGGCAACTTTGCTATGTGCTCTGGAGGATACAGTGCTATGCAAACCTGTGCTTTGGCACAGTTTACCGATGCAATCTTTGCAAACATTCTGCATGCACACTGCTCTTTACATTTTCAGCAGTTAACTACCGGGTTGCTTTAGTAAAACCTTTAATCAACTACAGCTTTTTTTTTTTTTGGGTTAGACAGTGATGAATATGTTTTCAAAAACCTATACGTTCTACAACCTTTGCAACACTAATAGCCTGTCTTTTGTTTCCTCACGACCCTCTTTTTGTATTTCTGAGTCAATGATAACAGATTTGGTGAAGTAACCGTTTCGGACGTCTCCTTTCATCATTGCTATTCTAAAGAATACCTTTCAAATCTGTTTTTAACAGTTCACCACATGACTAATTAATAGTCATAAATACTTCAGTGTTTTATTTTTTATTGAAAGATGTACAAGTAAATGAAACAGTAACTAAATAATTGACACCACATGTATTTAATTATGAGGGTGACAGTTTTAAGAAGTATTGTTGGTAGAACTGCTCACTTCCATTTAAAACATTTGCCCGCAACAAAAAATTAAGGAAAGGTTTCATGGACTTTTTTCTAGGACTGTGCAAAGAATAATTTTGCAATAGTCCTGTCTTTCCAACTGCGCAATGTTGAGCAGTTTCACGTTTTTTCCAGTTATGTTGACAGCAAATATTTGTGCCTGCAACGTCCTGCCAATTCATGTTGCATCTGAAAATTATCACACATATATATGTGCATGAAATCCATAATAATACAGCTCTGGTGAGAATGAAAATACTCATATTTCCATATGTGAACTTTATTACTTTATAAAAACAATTGTAAACTGTATTACTGGCTAAAGTAAATTTAGCAGATAACAAAACACACAGAACTACATTTGTGGGAGTTCATTCATGATTGGTGCGCATAACTTACTTGGAAGCATACAATACATAGTACTTTTGAATCATCATGGCTACTCCTGCCCTCACTCTCTGGTGACTGTCTTTGTCCCTGGGAATTTGTTTTTTTTTATTTTTGGAATTTCCACCTAGGAGCACTATGTTTAGTAATGCGCAGGTGGCTTGCCTAATACGTTAGGTAGAAGATATATGCCTAGAATGCTGGGGTGGGGTTGCTTGGCATTGCCTTTCCAAATTAGAAAGGGCTTGTGGGTTTATGTGGTCACAGGAAAGGAGGCCTGGTGTGAAACGTACCCCAAAACAGAAGCATCATGACTATGATAATGTGTTGCTCCAGGAGCCAGACCTGCTGTAGATCCTGGGCACGCAGGTACTGGAGGCTTTGAAACACCTCAAAACAGGCCTGCAACAGCAGCACAAGTCACAGTAAGTGAGAGCAAGTGAGTTGTGAAATACACAAATCACTTAACAATTAATTTTCTGGACCTTTGTTTGGCTTTTTAATCTATGAAACTGTAAACTCTAAAATACACTATATGCAATACACGATACCGTATATATAATACTACACACTATATTTAAGCAAAACACTTTATTATGATACTATATCAATACATGTTTGTGCCTCACAGACAGAAAGCAGGAAGAGCTGCAAATTGTATCCTTATGCAGGATGAGAAGTCATGGTGGCATAGGAAGAATGCATAGGTGTACCTGAATAAACAGCAGCAATCTTGAACACACTCATATGCTCTATTCTCGGTGGGCTGAACAAACGCGTAGCCCTAAATTCCTTTTAGCACTTACAAGAAGGGCTCTCCCCCAAAGCGCCCCCTTTTCCTATACTAGTCCCCCTACCCCTTTTAGCTCCTTACACTCACCTCCCTATATACTTTGATGATATTTTACGGTGGTATTCCTTCAAAGTAAACTACTTCGAAGGTATTCTTGTCTGCAAAACGACAGGAAATGCATCTTTGATCCCACAGCTAAATATATGTAGAACAATATTGCAGTCACAGAGAATAAACCTAAAGAATTGTTCTCCATTAACTATACATTTTTAAATCCAAAAAGCAGTGTCTCTAGTTTAACCCCCTCAATTGACCAAGCCAACGATTTCAACTTATTTGATATAGATAAAATGGAAGACATTCAAGATTCACGGTTCAGCTAGCCACATGACCCCAGACAGTAGTGATTGTTTTCCAGCAAAGGTTTTCTATGATTTGTGTAATTGTCACTATTGATGCCATCACTACCCCGATGCAGAGATTGAAACCTACAATGCATACATTTGATATAATTCCAGCATGCCACCTATCTTGCACCATTCATGACAACATTTGTAAACGTATCATTAGAACAAGGTCTTCGACCACCAGAGTTGAAGCTATCAACAATGACTCCCTTGTTGAAAATAACATCCTTGGATTCAAAACACTTACAGAACTACCAACCCATTACGGGTTTGCCCTGACCAGCGTAAATATTATACAAAGAAGTTACACATCAACTTCAAGCGCATGAGGACAAGTTACAAGTTCTGAACACTTTTCAGTCCAGCTTCTGTCCTTTTCACGGGACTGAGACAGCTCTGAACTCTGCGTGGGGTGATATATTAAAAACTTCAGATGAAAGCACATTGACGCTGCTGTTTATGTTAGATTTATCAGCAGCGTTTGACCACTGTGTACTCAGATACCATGTTTCTTAGACTGTCAGAGGTTCCCAGTGTCTATAAAAGGCCTTAAAAAAGTTTCAGTCATTTCTGATTAATCGCCTTCAATGTGTTAAAATGGGGAGTTGTATTTCCAACTCTATCCCAGTACTCTTCAGAGTTCTTCAAGGCTCCTCCATAAACCCATTGTTATGTAACATCGACATTCAGCCATTTATAGCAATTTATATGAAATGCAATCTTTGTTACTATTCATATGCAGATGACACTCAGATATACCTGAAAGTTAGCAAGTCTGCATAGTCACTACTTAATATAGTACATTTCACCACCGAAGTTGGTCAGTGGATGACCACCAATAAACTCCAACTAAATCTAAACAAGACATAGCTTATTTTGTTTGGACCTAAACATCTTATTGGGGAGTCCACACCAATTGCGCTCCCATGTCTATTTGGTCTCCCTATGCCTTTTGCTGCTAAAGTCAAAGATGTAGGATGCATCTGGCAGTCAAACTTAGGGTGTTAGCATCAGGTTGGAGCAATTGTACAATCTGTTTTCTATAACCTTTGTTTGCACCAGCACACCCTCCCATATATTCCATCATCAGATCATGCTGTTGTGGTGGGCACCCTGATAAATTCCAGGCTGGACTATACAAACAACTTGTTAGCTGGCATTCCTGTAAAGCAATTTAGTAGAATACAAAATGCTCACACGCACCACAAGCTTCCTAAAAGGGCCTCAACCTCAGTAGCCTTAATAGCCCTTCACTGGCTACCGGTTAGGCAGAGAATAGATTATAAAATCCTGTGCTTGGTGTTGAAGTGCATAAATGGTTCTGCGCCCCATATTCAGTTAATAAAATGTATCATTATCAGCTGACTTATGTTAAGTACCTCTTGACTATTCCATGCACCCGTTGTGTGTCCAGAAGAGACAGACTTTTTTGCATATATGGGCCTTGGTAATGGAATTCTCTACTGCTTTCTCTGTGCAAGTTGACCTCTTTTTTGGCTTTTATGAAAGCCTTGAAAATGTTCCTTTTTCAATAATAGGTGTTCTCTGTTATTGTGATGTATTAACTTTGAATGGAGGCCGCACATTCGTACGATTGGCACCTAGATGTGATTTAGTCCATCAAGTGCACAATATAAATCTAACCAATCAAAGTGAATCAAATCATGGGTTGCAATGGAATGTTTTCAAGATTTGATCTGAAACTATTTGAATAAAGTCAAATATTAGAAGCTCTCACAGCCTAACCTATGCAAGAACGAAGTTTTGAAAGAGTTAGGTCAACTGGAAGATATTGTTATTAAAATGCAGATAAAGATGATGTTCTAGTCATCATCAATTTGTTGCAATATAAAGAAGAATGTAACAGGCAATTACATGACACCCCTCCATTTCCTCCTATTGTCTTTGACCCAACTGTTGCCCCAAAAAATGACTTGAGGAACTTTTGCAAACAATGGAAGAGGAAGAATGGATTTCAATGAAAACGAGACAATTTTCAACTAATTCATATCGTCAAACAACTATTTTTTACGCATTACCAAAAATGCATGAATCATAGCTAGTACAAATAGCCTTCTTGAAGGTCTTGCAAAATACATGGATGCAATTCTAAAATTAATAATTCAAAACACTGGTGCCTATTTAAAGGACCTAGGAATATTTGATTCAGTTGTTAAAGAACCTTACCTTTGATTCATGTAGTGACTTGATCTTTAAAATGGATATAATTAGTCTCTATATATGTATCCCTCATGAGGTAGTTCTGGCAGCAATTGAATGCTTCCCATTGCAATATGAAGGAATTGTTGCAAACAAGATTTTTGTTTTTAACATCATTAGACTGATTTTGATGAACACTTTTTTTAGATTTGAGGACCAATATTTTTTACAAAGAACTGGTACCTTGATGGGAGCCAAATTGGAACGTGTTAACACGAAAAACTTTATGTTTTTTGAAACTAAGTTTATTGTACAAAATGATAGATGGAAAACACATATGAAAATATATAAATGCTATATATGTATTGTGGATATCTGGACTGGCACACATGATGCATTGTGGACATTCTCCAGATTTATAAATCATGTTCAAGAAAGTATACCATATACAACAAACAAGGATCAGAAATGTATACATTTTCTTGATGTTAGTTTGATTAAATAAGATAATCATCATTATATATGAAACTCACTGATCATATAAATGTGTTGCATGCCAAGGATTTCCATCCACCAGCAATGATAAGAGGTATTCCATTTAGTCAGATATTATAAACTAAGAGGATTATCTCTGAACCGCAGAATTGGAGAGACACAAGCTGCAGAAGTTCAGAGGCTGCTCCTATAATGGGAACATACTTCAATTAGCTGCAGATAAATTAGCATTACAAGAATCGACACATCTTCTAAAACCAAAAAATATAAAGAAAACACCTGACTTGCTATATGTCATGACTAATTCTAATCAATTAAACCGAGTGCACAGAAAGACTTTCAAGTACTCTAAACTGACTAAATGGTGCAACAAATAATCCAAGAAATATCCTTGTTTGCTTATAAGGATCATGAAAGTATCCAAAATATTTTAGTTCATACAGAAATGAACAGGGAACAACTTAATAGCAAATGTAAAGTTTTCTCTGCATGACTTACGTAGACTGCATCAATAAACATTGACAAGATACACTATCCCTATAGAGGCATACCTATCTGTTAAGATATTATACTACATGTGATTTGTTTAATTTGACCTAAGATGCCCTTGTGGAATTTTTATGTTGGGCTAACTACCTGATGAGTTTAAGTGAGATGGACGGAACAAGTCTAAAATTAGAACAAAAAATAGTAAATCACCTGTGTCATTACACCTTGAACTATGTCACCAAGCAATAGTGCACCTAAGGTGCATAGTACTTGAAACACATTGATATGATATGATATGATTGTTTATTTATATAGCGCCTATACACAGAAGTGTTTCAAAGCGCTTCAAGGAGGGAGGGAGCAAAGGAAAATACAGTACCTTCAGTAAAAAGTCCTTGAAACAATACAGAATGTGAAAAAAAACTATCGTAATAGGCCTGACGACATTTCTGATAGTGCAAGTGCAAAATAACAAGTAAGGTAGGAGGTAAGGGGGAAGGAAAACAAAGCAATCAGTAACATTACTATGTCTGACGACAATTTACGCAGTGCAGGTGGAAAACAAGAGGAGGGTTGGGAAGGGGGGGCTGAGGGATAGATGGGTGAGGAGGAACAGAACAACTGCTGAGCAAATTCATCGGGAAAAATTAAAGCAGGGGAGGGGGAGAGGAGAACAAAGGGGGAGGAGGGGAGATAGACAAGCTATTATCATCGGTCATGGAACAGGTGATAGGAGTAAGTGCTCGGAGGGGAAGACCTCGAGGGAGAGTCTAGGTCCTCAGAGGAGGGGGAGATGCAGGAAGTGAGAGTAGGAAGAGGGGCGGGAAGTAGAAGAGGGTGGGTTTCTGGTACCCAGTGCATAGAACAGGGTGGGCACCTCAAGAGCGTGAGTAGGGTCAGCGCAGAGCAGGGGGTGGAAGGTCATGAGGGTCTGGAGGCAGGGGCACGACGTGGACAAACAATTAACATTAAAGGATGGAGATGAGAACGGGAGGGAGATGACCAGAGGGGAGAGGGAATGAGGCAAAAGGCGAAAGAGGGGGGGGAGCAGTAGGTGGGTCAGAACAGGTGTACAATGCACAATTATACAGAAGTAGGAATCAAGGTAAGTTAAAGCAGTGAATGCAAACACAGGAAACTTGCATAGATAATGGACCGAACATTTACAGTGCGTTTGATTAGAGGAAGAGTGAAACATGAATGAAGTATGGTTAAATCCCCCAAAGCCATGGAGGGCAGGTGTGCGGTATGGAAATAGTGCATAGACAACTAAAAGCGGTATTAACAGTGTTGATTTACAAGATTCTACTGAGGTGGAATTTGAGACTGTAGATGATCAGTTCCAGAAAGAAGGTGGCGTGCCAAAAATACAAGTGCCAAGATCGAGAATGTTTGTTGTGGCACAGAGGGTTTGGGTTTGCCCTTAAATGCAGAGGCGGAAGCAGGAGTCAACTGGAGGTGGGGGGCATTGAAAGTGTCACGTTGGTGCAGCAAGAGAAAGCTGCAAAGTCAAGTTCACCAGGGTGCTGGGTAAGTGGTAGAGTCAGGAAGGGAATGTAGACATGGAACGAGGGGGAGCAAGCAGAGGTGTGTGCACACCTTACCTTTGCGCCTTGACCCTGCATTAAGGTGTTGTACTGAACGCTGGGTGAACCAGGAGGGTAGGCTGCAGGCAGGTCCATAGGTAAAGTCCATGGAAAGGACAGGGAAAAGACAGGAAGGAGCCCTTAAGCGCTGCCCTTAAATGCGCGGACCCGGCTTCGCCTCACAGCTAGGCCGGGTCTCTGCATTTGATGAGGGCAGGGGCCAATCAGCAGGCAGGAAACAAGGACGTGCCTCCAAGCACCGAGGATGGTGCAGACAAAGAAGGAAGCTCGGCGGCCATCTTGGCATGGCCTCGTCCGATGCTGCAGGAGATGTAGTGGCAGCAATTCCGGGTCCCACGGTGGACAGGGGGGGACATCCTTCTCGGTGGAGGTCACAGGGAAAAGACAGCATTGTGTATATACACATTGTGTATAGGCGCTATATAAATAAACTATCATATCATATATCATAAACAGTTAATATTCCAGGAAGAGGAGGCAACATTTTGAGATTATAAGGACAACAATACATATTTTTGAAAGGCAAGCAATCTGCTCTTAGTCCAAAAGGGGATGAATCTTGATTTTGATTTTAGTGGTTTTCTTTAAAGATTGTATATCAAACTATTTAACATAAAATGATATTTCTAAAAGGTTACATCTTGAAAGTCAAACATTGTCCAATTACCAAAAGCACCAATATCATGAAAGTATACACTATTCAATTATGCAGAATTGATAGTATATTTGTGTTTCTTCCTCTTGTTTGATTTGGTATTCCATAAACTATTTTTAACTATACTCTGCCATGGTTCACTTTCATTCCTTTTACTATGTCCACTGTAGTGTACATTTTACCAATTCTTTTAAAAATAATGTAGTCATATGTAATACAGAAACAAAACAGTACAACAAAATGTTAATTATGTATTTATTAAATAATCAAGTTGAATAAAAAATAATGCTTAATAGAAAATACAATATAAACACTGAAAAACATTTATATTTGCCAGAATTAAGAATCAAGATTAATACAAAACTAGATAATAATAATTAACAACACAAATAATATTAATCTTAATAATTACTGAGTATTAAATAGTACACAATATAATACTGATACATATTAAAAATCAAATATTAGCAGAGAATATCATAATGAATCATTTGAATTAATGATGAAGATGAATAAAAATTAAAAAAACAAAAAAGTAATAGTTAATAAAAATACATTTGTAAGAGAATAACATTTGTATCAATCACAATGTATAATAAAGTTGAATATAATAGGACCACATAGTCATAAATAAGAGTAAACATTTATAAAAACATATTTTAATAGAAAGGAACATAAATATGAATAAAAATGAATCAATGAATTGAATAATAAATTAAACTAGTAGTACCTGACATAACATATGCCAATATTGAACCTTTTCTACCCTCTCTGTTTCTCTACCTCCAACTTGCTCATTCTTGTTCACTATCATTTCTTTACTGTTCTCTATTTCTTTGTCTCTCTGTCACACTTTGTGCCTCTGTATCTTTTCTATGTGGTTGAAAGTCATGTTGTTAACTGTGAGGTTGCTGGAGCTAACCCAACAATTTGTACATCGGTGTGACCTGGGGAAACATATATCGGAACGGTGTATTTGTGTTTTTTGCAAAAGGAGCAATAAAAAAGGAAAGTATGTAATTGTAATAAAATTTAAATTCATTTAATAACATTCTCACACTTGCCTCTGGGTCTTGCACTTGCCTCATTGCTACTGCACTTGGTCAATGACCCAGGATAGTGCGTCTCTCAGCACTTACTCCAGCTTCTGACTGACTGGGTGCACTCGGTCCCCTGCCTCCCCAGCCCCCCGACCGCCTGCACTTGTCTCTCCACCCCTCTCCTGCACCTGTCTGCACACTTACACGATCTGAATGCACCATTCCTTGAAGATTGTCTATCTGTTTTTCCCTTGTCTCCCCTCCTTGCATGGTGGTGCCTCAATGCACTTGGAAAAACTGCAGATTCGTCATCAGACCTATTTGTCATTATCTACACCATTAATTGTATTATATACACTTGTTCCATGCACCCACTCTGCCCGTACACACTTGTATCATTCAGAAATTCAAGGGCTCTGGATGACTGTTGTTTTTTCCCCTTGTTCCCTCCCTCCTTGAGCGCTTTTAAACACTTGCTTTGTGTATTGGAGCTTTACAAATAAACAATACCATACCTTCCCCCGAATGAAATGGTTGAATTCTCATACCATTTATTAAATATTACAATAGAAAAGTGATTCTGACCATTGTTTACAGCTTGGAAACCATCTGCACACTTGTTTTTGAGGAACTGGGTAAGGTGGAGGGTGAGATTTGGAGAAAAGTGCTGCATTTGCCCAACTGTTCTCCTTTATCAGTAATTCGCTTTGAATTGGGTCTTTTATCACTCAAAGCTATGGATGTATTGGAACACACAGTGCCCACACATGAAGGTGCTATCCCTGCCTCCCAACTCACTCTTTGAAGAACTTAGCCCAACGTCTGTAGACCACATGAGGGACACCTTTGGTCGACGGATGACAAATGAAATGTAATCCTGTCATCATTTGGGAGCACCGTAGAATCACTGGTACAATATACGCACATTCTTAAGAAGTTGTGGGATCACAACTGGATGAATACAATTCAAGAATTATCTGGTTCAAATTGTATGACCAACTGAAGCAGGTAAATAAAAAGCAGGGCGATCTTTGTCCCAATCTTATTAAATTCCCCAATGCCAAGAAAATGCTCCAGCTTCTGGAAGTGCGAATACACGTTTAACATACCAACGTTATTTTACAACCGAGACTACAAGGTACAGCCAAATCCTAACTCTCATTACTGTAATCTCTCTGAGCCTGAGACACTGAAACATCTGCTTACCTCATGTTATGCATTATTAAATTGGCAGATTATTTATTTTGGGAGTTTTGCCACTAATCATGCTAATGTCGACTGTGATATTTTATGGACTCGAATTTGCTGTGCTCCAGGGACGTCATTTAGGGGTCGCCAGAGGTCGCAACAGGTTGCGACCTCTAAAAAAAAAAGATTTTTCTTTTTTTTTTGTAATGCTAGCTCCCGGGCTGTGGCCAGCACCATGTGGCTCTTTTCTTCTGGAGTGGCTGGCTCTCTTGTTCAGGCCCCTTAAAAAAAAAGAATAATAAAAACAGGAGTGCCACAAGTCTAACACTTTCAACACTGACCCTAAATAAGTAAGAATAGGAATACCAAATAATGTGTCTTTCTGGAATTCTATACAATAATTGCTAGACTCATTAAAGGTTTATTTTAGACACACTTCAGGGGGTGAGTCACTGATTTAGTCTGTTCTTAAATGCCTCAACTCAGCCTTTCATCCTTCTGAGATCGATAAATGAGTACCAACACAGGTTCAGTGATAATGGGTGTATATTATTTCAATATAAAGCACTTAAGCGTCAGTGCTATATAATAACACATCATTATCATTTGGTCATGGACGTCTGCTTGCATTCACAGTAATTTGGTAATATGGGCCTATACACACTGATCTTAATGATATATATGGTGATCCATTCTTGTATGAAATGTACATCACATTATAGTGATATTGTAACCGTATTTTTCATAGTGTACAATGCTATGTGCTGCCACTTCCTGTTTTGTCAACGGGTGAAAGGTCGTGTTCCATCGCTTCCTGTGATATCACTTTGTGGTGGGGTCAAATGACATCACTTCCTGTGATGTCATCAGGGGGTCAAGGGTCGTTGGAGGTCACTTCCGCTACCCCTGGCATTTTGGTGAAATGACGTCCCTGCTGTGCTCATTCTACCTATTTATCAATGGAGGCCTTAAACTTTTTAAGAGAACCTACTTTTTGTATTCATTGTGATGTGGGCTTTTTAACATTGAAGGTGTTTTATAAAATGATTTCTTGGCGTGTGCATAAGATACTATCCTGAGTACTGATTTAGCCAGGACATTTTATGGTGGTGCTTTTATGAAAATGTTTCTTTTGTATTGAATAAGAAAGTTTGATACCTTTTTCAAATTTCGTTTGTATTGAATAAGAATGTTAGATACGCTTTTTAAAGTGAATTTTTGAAACGTTTAAATACACAAATAAAAATATAATATGTTCTTTAAAACATAAAAAATGTACAATCATCATTTCTGTTGACCACTTCCTCTCCAGTTTTTAGTCGTAATAAGAATGCTTGAAATTTTGAGCCACACACATTGTCAACATTTAGAATCATGTAAATTATTTTATGATAGGAGGTTAGCATTCCAAAATGAAAATTCTGGCACACACCTATTGCACTCGAAATACCCCCTGGAGAAAGGGAAAGGGAAAACTGGCATTGGTTCGGATTTTAGCCTGTATAAAATCAAATAGCATTGTGAGGAACATAAGAATGAGCACAGATATTTGACACATATGTCTGTGATAAAAGGGTTATATACTGATTCTCAAAGTCCATAATGCACACTGGGATTGGCACTCATTTCATGCTTCACAACACTCAGCCTAACACTAAAATGTTTCCAACATTGACCCATTTGTACGGATTCGGACAGCCTCATTATTTGGATGTGAGGATAAAATGTCTGCTCATCTGTTATTTGGTTCGGGTTCAAGAGCTGTCCAGACATTCTGGGCCTATTGTTTAAAAAGCTAACACCAAAATTCACAGCCAATGTGATTTCTTTTTATTTCCACTAGTTTTAGAATACACATATCACCTTCTTCCCAGAGGTGACCTGTGCATGTGAAGGGGGATGGACAGCAACACAAAATATGCGCTGGCCAAACGCTTTCCATACTAATGTATGAAAGGCACCTAGCACCAACGTGGGTACTGGGTGCACATTTCAGCAGAGCCCGTCACCGTGACAGGCTGGAAAAATAACAAATAAACCCTTTCTATCTCTGTTTGAGGGATGGAAATGCAAGTTTGCCAGAAGTGGTTCATATTGCTTCTGCTCAACTTAAAGAAATGCCTGACAAGGTCATGAATGACCCTCCTGTGCAAAGTGCATCCCACTGAGCCATTTCAAAATGGACATTGTGAAATGTCCCTGTTTTATGTGCACTGTACAGCGCATTCCCATTATTGAATACAGAAATCACTCTACAATATGCACAAATACTACCTGTTAAAGAAAACATTTGAAGGGAATATTTATTTATTATTGTGTTTTTATAACACGCCTAATACTGTACCTGAGTTTTCTTTCTAAGCGCGGATCCAGGATTCGAACATCTGTTGCTCTGCATGGTCTTGCTTCCAAGACCAGTGCGTTGCCCCTGTGCTATCCTCCGTTCTGTCAAAAACTTATATTGTGGCCAGTGCACTCATGGGTATTTTGGACTATTGTAACACCACTCTGCTGGATCAGCTTAAGTACCACCTACAGAGGCTGCAGGTTGTCCAAAATTCGGCAGCCTGGCTAGTGGCGGGACTTCCTAAATTTGTGCACGCTTCTCCAATTTTGAAAATCAATTTCTTTGGCTCCCTGTGGAGGGCAGAGGCTCTGTGCCTTATCCACTGCACATTCCACTGTCAGTGGGCCTTGTATCTCCAATGAAAGCTCACCCCCTTTGTTCCTGGTAGGGTACTTCATTCTGCCGGCCACCAATGCCTATGTGTACTGCGGTTTAAAAAAAGATGATTGGTGGTAGGGCATTCTGTGTGGTGGGGCCCCACCTCTGGAATGCCTTGCCCCTGACTCTGAGGCTTAGTGGAAACAACGTTATCTTTCGTAAGGCTCTAAAAACCTTTCTATACCCCCACTGTTCTAGGTAGCCCTGCACTCCCACTTTCTTTTCGAGTTTCTCTCCTGACTCTCAGTGACAATGCCATGATACCCCCAGGTAATAGTGCGCAATATTCGGCTATCATGACATAACATAACAATGAACGATAGCATTTTTCAGAGAATTTTCCCCCATGTTACCTTTCCCTGAGCAAAGTTTTAGCTAAGTGTCAGTGTAAGTATTCATCTTAAATGAATGGTATATATGTATAATAACAATAATAATAATAATAATAATAATAATAATAACATTAATGTATTACAAGAATAAAACAAAACATGTATTATATTTAGAAACACAAGCACATTGAAAATACAATGTAGCATTAATAAGGATGATTAAAAAAATAATAAAACACAACCATTTATCTTTAATAGAATTAATAATTAAGAAGAATACGCACAAGAACAAAAAAACTAAATAGTAAGCACTACAAAGAATGAACAAAGAATACCATGACTATTAATCAGAATTAATAATCAAAATTTAAAAAAGCTTAAAAAACACAAAATAAATATGTAAAACATATTACTGCATAATAACAAATATCATGAAGGCTAAAAAAGAGCAATAATAAATAAAAATATAATTATCAACTCACAGCATTGATGGTAGTTAGAAATGATATAAATATCAATCAAACACATATGAAGAGTAATAATCAATAAGATTATAAGTACAAAATGCAATATTAGTAATAATAAATATTGGAGATTCATCTTAAATAGTGCTAATGAATAACAAAAAACATAGTAATAGAAAATAAAAGTAATATTAATCAAAACCAATCAAATACTGTTGGCAATAATAAAAACAAAATGTTTAAGTTTTGCATTAATGCACACAAGCTTCTTGAAAATAAAAAAAATAACAACAAAGGTCAAAGTGTAAAACATCAGA
Source organism: Ambystoma mexicanum (assembly GCF_040938575.1). NCBI lineage: Eukaryota > Metazoa > Chordata > Amphibia > Caudata > Ambystomatidae > Ambystoma > Ambystoma mexicanum. The sequence goes on along the minus strand of NC_090934.1, from coordinate 648,611,408 downwards.
TGTATTGCATATATCTGAATGCATTTTTAGAATCATTATCACAATAACATATATAAATGGGTTGCATTCTTGCCATTGTGTATGTTTTTCTTTCTTTAATTTGTTTTGAATAGTTTAACTGGTTATAAAAACGTGCAAAGAGGATTAGGTTTCATTGTTGAAGACCCACTAATGCTTTCATGTTCTGTTGTCTTCAGCCAACAACCTTACTTGGCAAACAAATTGAGTAATTCTGGTGGTTCTTGGTTGACCAGGAGTATAGAGATTCCGTTCCCAACATTCCTTAGTTTAAGCATTGTTGTTATTCAAGCATGGCCTCTTCTTCAACTGATCTCCTTTTAGCAATTACCCTAGTTTATTAGACAAAACATCATATATGATGAGTTAATTGCTTAACCATATCAGAACGCATGCCTGTTTTATGCATGCCTGTTAGCTGCTTGGATCAGAATGTCAAGTGTTTGGTTAGGTGGTTTGAGTGAATGGTTTACAGGCGTGAGTGGTAAGGTTTATTTCCCTTGCAATTGTTATTTGACTGGTCTATTTTGGTTATTGGGATCCTAGGTATGCGTGCCGGTGAATGCTTCCCCTTCGGTGTATGTTGTAATTAAGAGGTTGGTTGAACTGAATTTCTGTGGTTTCCATTCTTTGCAGCTGTCAAGTTGATTTTGTAATCCATTTCTGCTATTCCAGTAGAGTGTTTACGACCTGATGTGTGGTTATTTGCTTGAGAGTGGCAGGTTTGAGACCTTGGGTGGCGGAACAGGTAAAAGTTGCTCTGCTTTGTTTGCGTGGGTTGAGTATGTGATGTCTGTAGCCCAATGATGGGGTGGGTAGTGCTCGGGCTTGGCAGGCCTAAGGACTGAGAGTGGCAGGCTCAGATGGGAGGTGTTTTGTTTCCCTGAGTATGTGTAGAAAGTTGGTATGTTATTCAGGCATGCCGGTATGGTCTGATGTTTGGTCATAATCTTCTTTGGTGCTTGCCTCAGGTAGTTTGTTGTTTGTTAAAAAGAAGGGGATGTGTCATATCCTCTTTCCCTGTATGCATGAATGAGGTCACTGAGAGAATGTTAAGTGAGTGGATAGAATGTGAACGTGTGAAGCTGGTTCCACTACGGGCAGTTGGCGAATGTAAGAATGGGCAGTGGGTGCCAGTGGGTCCCATTTCAGGCTTAGGCCTGTTCCTGAATCTCTACCTTGTAAAATCGTAATAAAATTGAATTTGTACCAAACTGCCTGATGTCTGGAAGATCCATCTTTGCAACACCTTCCTTAACTGAAATGATGTTGACCTGTGTTGGAATTTGTTTTAATTCTGGCTCTGTTTTAAACAAAAAAGAAATCTTCCTCGTTTTTTCTTTGTGTATGTTTTTAATTGTGCAACACCTCGCTGCCTTCTGGCCGAGATTTTACTTTATAAACTTGTACAAATATATAAAATATTAAGTTATTGCAATACCCTCATACCTCCATCATCCTCCCTAAATGGTAAACAAATGGCACTAGGTCTAGTCTATCAGCAAACTAAGCAAATTCAGCAAAGACAATCGTTCACAAGCAAATGGCTTCCAGTCCCAGCGGCTCCAGTTATTGCATCCTTCTTCCCTGTGCCATTTCTTCTGGCATACAATTCAGTCTACAGAACTGTCTTTCACCCTCAACAATGCAGGCCATTCTTCAGCACTCATATTGCATGTTGACACTGCATTAATCTGGGTGCAAATTCCTTGCAAATTACCATTATTTTCATGCATTCAGTTTTACTATGAGCTTATGCACTGAAATGTGTTGGTTCATTTCCAATTTCCTCCTCTACCAGCATCTGCAATTCAACCTTCAAAAATCTAACATTCCTTTTTGTCAAATGTCATTGCCAGCAAGAAAGACATCTAATGCTAAGGATTCCCAAACATCTGTAGACAAATGTTGGAACTTGGAATCAACGTGTTCAACATACCATTAATCACCAAAGGAACTTTGGGAAATAAACCCCAGCTTGCTCAAACAAACCACACAGAGTGCAACAAACCAAACAGCACTTCAGCTGCTTGAAGAGTTATGCTGACTGTTACTGATTGTTTTGAGCAACAACTTGTAGCTAATTTCAGAAAGACTGACAACTCTATGATATATTATGCAATGCTCTTTACTGTCCAGTTCGAAATGTGTAGTGTCCGAAAGCAAAATGTTCAACCAGCCAAAGATGACCATTGAGAATCCCTGAAATGTAATAAATGCTAATGTTTGACCCTGTAAGTATTCCCCACAATCGTACAGTTTTCTGTGTGGACTGATGTGCTCACCTTAAAAACCTTGTTTTAGTGAAACGAGGGTTTTCACTATTATGTTACATTGTAAAATTCAACCACCGCTGGTGTATTTTTTTATTGGAGGGGCATCACTGGTTCCCACAAATATGTGGGATTGACCGAGCATAGCAAGGGAGCCCGACCCGGCAAAGAGAGAATTAGGAGGGGTTTTCATTTGTGAAAACTTTCAAAATAATTAGTTAAAATGGTGCATTTGATAACGTACCTTTTTAGAAAAAGTGAGTAAAAAGCCAAACAGTTTGTAATTGGTTTTGTATGGTACCAGACGTCAAATCGATGCAAGTCAACAACAGTGCACAGGAGCATTTTCCAAAACACTTTCATGATGCTTCTTCCTCCAATACATGCCAGTATAAGAACATTTACATGCTGGCTGCACCAATATCTGCCAGCATTCCCAAATCAGAACACACTCATGTTTTCTTTGCGCATAATACCCGTAATTATACTATAAGAAAACTATAGATAATTTCTTCTAAAATGCTGAATGCACGTTTAGTGAACATTTGGCATAGTAGATAAGATCTAAGTCCATAATACCAAACAGGGGTCCGTAGGTTGCAGGGGTTTTCTCTGCACCTCCAGTTTGGTATTATGAGCTATAGAGGTTGCAGGGCCAAAATCCCAAAAGACCAAATCCCAAAATGCGGGTAGTGGGCTCTGTGATTTTGTGAGTTGGTGTTTTGGGATGCGATATTATAATGTACACCCATAAATGCCGCTATCCCCAAGTAAGAACATACTCCTGCTGCCTTTGCCTTTGAAAATGACATGCCACAATAAGAGAATGTCAGGACTGTTTGCACCAATATAAGACAGACAAGCCATGTAAAAACACTGATCATGCTAGCTTTAACCATGATGTCAGTAACAAATGCAATACACGTCAGAAAATATATTCATACTGGTTGCACCAAAGTAGGCCAGTGTAGCCATGTAATAACAGCTATGCCAGTATAGCAACATAATAACATTTAAGCTTTCTTTGCTCTTAACGAACATTTGATCATGTCATGCCACAGTAGGAACAATATTCAAATTGGCCCATCTGCTTAGGCCAGTCTTGCTGCATAATAAAACTTAATCCTGTTTGCTTTCCCCTTGATTCCCAGTAATAAATGCCATGCCACAGGACATATGGCCAGACAAGCGTTACAATAGTAGGTCAGCTTAAACATGCAACACCATTTTATGTTTGCTTTACTCTAGATGCCTATTAAAACATACCATGCCACAGTAAGTATTCTGGGTGGCATACCAAAGTAGAACATTCTTGCCTTATAATAACAATTTCCATGTTTACTTAACTCTTGATGCCCATTAAAACATGTTGCGTCCTGGATGTATACATGCATTCATAGTTTCGTCAAATAAAACCGTCTATCCTTGCCTGCAGCCTGGTCCCAACATCGCCTACTGCAATGGCCCTCTGCCCGCTGCATAACACAAACAGGTACAAGGAAGCAGCGAAAGCCTTTGTGTTCCTGCGGACATGAGTGGTGGAGCAAGAGTATCACCTGTACACTGTTCAGGAAGGTCTAAATGTGTGGGGAGGCAGGGGAGTGTCCCCTGGACATGTTACGTCTGCAGTTCCCCAGCCTACATCCCCATAGGGCCGTGCAAGGCTGGGGAAGCAAAACGCCCCTGGAATTGCATGGCCCACTGTCAAAGGGAAACCATATTTCTCTTTGACAAATAAACCACTAGGGATTGTTTTTGCTGGTCTGACTCATCCATAATGGATGATGGTGGCAAGTTAGTGCCCCGTCACACGTTATGAATGAGCCACCCTGGTAAAATGCTGTTTTTAACTAGTGCATTGGGCTGGCTTGTCCGGTTTCTCATAGGGACTCTCTATGTGAATGCAACAGCCAAATCATGAAGGGTAAATCACAATCCCTATATTATCTGCACCTAACTTACGCAGAGATGCTCTTTGTTTTGGGGAGAGAAAGTTCTCAACGTTTTATGAACCTCATGTTGGCATCAACATGCATTAAGTATGTCAGATTTTGACCTCCAGATGCAAGCCTCAGCACTGTTAGGGTAGGTGGTGAAAATCGTCTTGCGACATTGGAGGTCATTTTCTTCCCAGGACTTAATTTGCTTGGAGGGTATACATAAGTTTGCAGTGCAGACCGGTTGCCTCCAGGCAGTTTTCATCATTGCACTGCAGAGTTAAAAACAGAAACGTAAAAGATGGCTGAAGCCTCTTTATACCTCTCTTTTGCACTCAGCAGTGCAAAATTAGTTAAAACCACCCGCCTTTACAATGATTTCTTTTGTAATCCACCTGATTTTTGCTGGTGGTGTAAAACGTGGTTGGATTACATAGGCAATCATAGGTTTTACGCCAGCATGAAAATATCATGCTAGCGTAAAACCTAGTTGTTTTTTAAGGCACAAGGCAAAAGGGAGGAGGAAGTATAACTCCCATTCTGCCCCTATCCCCGCCTTAAAAAACAATGAAAATGCCCTGGAGCATGAATGGAGGAGTTACGCCTATCTTTTATGTCTCCATGTATGCTCCGAAGACTTGCAAAATGAGGTCCATTGTATGTGTGGATAGGTGACCCGGTGCCAAAAGTGTCTCTTTCAGCTGCACAGTGGCCACTTAATAACCCCTTCCAAACGGGTAGTTGATCTTTATTTGTGTTAATGTGTATAGGGCCAACTTGGGAAGGTGTGGCAGTTATGTATTGTGGCAACTTGCGCATGATGGGTAGCAGGGCAACGCCCCATCCTGTTTCCAGGGACCTCCTCATATGGGCAGACTGTAACTCCATTAGAGTATGGCACTTGCTTCATAATGTAAATATAGCTGAAATGCACAGTTTTGGGATTTGCATAGAATTTACATATTGTGGGATATATTGATCCACTCGATGGCGTTGGCCCACATCACTAAGCTGCATTTGTGCAAGAAACAGCAACCTGGCTGTGCTGGCTCCTGTGCGCACCAGGACCTCAAAACTGCGTTTTGGCAGCAACAAAAAAATTGGCTGCACCATCCTGCCTAGCACACTTCAGGCAAATGGAACAAGGGGACACACTGAAAAATATGCCAATGTGTTCTGAAACATATATGGAATCAAGTGAAACAGGCAGCATTGCTTGGCTGCAAAATCCAAAAATCACCTTCAAAATGAAACATTTTCACCCTTTAAAAATGCTGTTTTGATACTAATTCCATCTGTTCATTCTGAAACCACTGTGATTCGAAAGGCCCTGTCAGGCCCAGGATATTTCACTGTGCTTCACCAAAACCAGGCATAATTCCTGAGTGACAGGCCCAGTCAAACCCACTCTCAGAGAAATCAATAAGCAACTTAACTTTCACTCGCAGGGGAACAAGTGTTTATTTCCTTCCAAATGTATCAAGGCTCAGCAGTTCAAAGATACTTTAACTCTATGAGCCAGGTCAGTGGCAAATGTATCTATGCTTTAGATAAAACTCCTGTATTCAAGGAAATGACTACAGCTGCAACAACAGTGTGGGCAGCTGAGTGAGCTGCAAAACCCAATTTAAAGAAAGAAATGCTAGCAGTTTTAACACATGTGGAAAAATGGGCTTTGCTGACTGAAGAAAAAATTGGCCTGTTTAAAAATAAATTGTTAATGAAAGCCTGCTTACTTAGCAATGTAAAGGGTTTATGTTAGTGGTGATAATACACACATAGGCTATATTCTTTCAGAGGTTTGTTTTTAATTCAGGACCCAAAATAAGAAATTAAAGATTTTAAAACACATGGGCTGGATTTGCAAGCTCTCAGAAAAAACAGTAATTCCAGTTGCCAGTCGTTGCCAGTCCTGAAACTTCCCCGAGGAAGGCAGACACACCATAAATCCAGGACACGTATGTGAAAATTGCCAGCTTGAAAAACTTTGAATGGGCTAGGACAAAGAAAGTTCACACGCTCGTCAGACATTCGTCTGTGCTCCAAGCTGGGACAGTAAAAGTCCTGGGACACTCACCTGTCAAGTGTAAGGGGCAATACAGCCTTCAATTAAGATGGGAAACCCCCCTTGCCTTGAAGGAAATGACAGTTGCTTGCTACTGGTGGAAAAAAAAGGATCTAGTAACAATGGACTGGCTTTTGGTTACAAAGACTATGTTATAAAGAAACTTTAAAGAATGTTTATCTCTGCAGCAATAATTAATAAAAAGTTTGCAGTTTCAAATCTAATTTTATGTGCTTTCTTTTAAAACTTGGTAGAACTGATTGCTGCAGGGAGAACAGAAGTTACAAAATATGACAGATTCCAAGGAAAGTATTAATGTCGCAAACATAAAATGTTGTACATACATCCCTGAGGATAATTCACATCTGTGTATATAATTGTGGAATTTTAAGCCAAATCTTTCATGTTTATAGTTACCAAAATGTATCTGAAAGGCATAACAAAGTGGCATAGACTGGAGGGTTGGACTGATCTGTGCTGCACATAATATGTAACCTGTTTGTATAATTTCCCAAGAGATTGCAATTATAGAAATGTATGTTTTTGGAAAAATTGGATTTTCAGTAAAGTAAATGTGGGAGTTTCTGGACATTGTAAAACTCACCTCATAAACCTGACATCATTCCCTTAGAAATCCAACCAGTTGACAGCAAGGTGGAGACTAGCACCCCTGCCCAATCCATGTAGTTTAGGGGTGTGCGTAGTTAACCCTGCCCAGCCTATACTTTGATTATGCCATTTTACACTATAAATAAGGGTCACTGACAAGACCCTAGACACACACTCTTCCTGATTTTCCTGCGACGGCGTCCTGTTCCTGTTTCATCTATCCAGACTCCAGATCACAACCACCAGGCCAAGCATTGCTGATCTGGCTCCAGCAAAGCCTACAAAATAAACAAGAAAACAAGGTGGAGGTGTGCCGGAAAGTAGAAGTAGATAAGGAATGGGTAAGCAGATAGGGGTGGGTTGCTGCACGAACGAGGGACTAGCAGTCACCTCAAAACTGCTGGAGGATATAAGCACTGAAAAAGTGTCACCTCTGAGTCATTGCGCAGCCCTAAGCAAGTAATAAATGGCACATTCAAATTGTGTATATAACTGAAAAGCAGATACAATGTAACCAAAAGTCCAAGGTAAGAAATTTTTGAGCCAAAATGCTATTAGAGCAAATTTTATGAATTGGTGTGGAAACAGAAAGGCATTTCAAATTTTATGAATTGGTGCGGAAACAGAAAGGCATTTCTGTTTCCGCACCAATTCATAAAATTTGCTCTAATAGCAAATAATAAGATCCGATTTCTGTTCTGTTTTATATTTGTCATTCCTGATTACCTTCTGTTTCTCCATTTAGAATTTATTATTTGTGGGTTGAGGGAACATTGCATGGGGAAATTCTAACTCAAGTGCTATTTTACCTAAAATCCAAAAAGTGCTCCTACTCCCTGGTGTTTCGTAGATGTGTCAATAGAAGGTTAACTAAGTGCATTGCTTACATTCCTATTGTTCTTATCACCCTATTGGTGATTGTTGCCTCATATTGAAAATTGTGTGATTTCTTTTGAATTTTAAAATCAATATATAAATATTACATTTGATCAACCAGCCTGGTTCATGGTCCATTGTGACCCGGGGTATTTGAAAAGGGGGTGTGATATGAGTGGTGTACCATCTCAATATTGAATCTAACATATAAACATAAGCATTTCACTCGTGCTCAGCATACTAAGCCTAGACTGAAGTATGCGTCGCCTGATTGAAATCCTTAACAAAATGTAACACTAGTAGCTGCCTGACACCCTGCAAAATGCTGTGCATGGGCCAGGGGATAGAACTACTGCAAAACAGTTCTATCATTGACAAATGTGCAACACTGTGCAGTGAGTCAGGGAGATCAGAGCTAACGTGACAGTGATAGCGCAGAATTGTTGGGATGCATATTCAAGTCCCCTGCCACTCAAAGCGATTCAGGTTGAGGAAAATACATTACGGGCATAAAGAAACAAACAAACATGAATGTAGTGGAGAGGGTGGTGCACTTCACGGGTGCGAGGAATATAACCGTCCAGAGTACAAGGAGAGTATGTAAAAGCAAGCTCTGTCCTTTGGCAGAAAACACTGAATCACTGCCATCTTAGAATCAAGGCTTAGAAGGGCCAGGTCCCAGCATTTTGCAATAGTAGATTTAGGCCCTGGCATTAATACACTTTCCCATACCTGTTCCCAGCTCAGGCTGCACACTGAAAGGCCTTCACACTGAATAGATACAACCATCCATCATCACACATCGCCACCCTATGCAATAAGAAAGGAATGCGAATAGCCAAGCATGGGAAGGGTTGCATCTGTCCCTGAAGGACAATCTCTTGGGAGCCAGGGCAGAGGTCATGCACAGCCAAAACTGCCCAGATTTAGGGCTCTGATGCCCCCATGATGCTGGTCACTTTTTTCGAACTACCAGACACCCACCATTAGAGCCTCATAATCCCTCATCGGATGACTGATTAGTGTGGTCCTGGCAAAACCAAGGTGAGGGCACAGGTAGGAGGCAGATGCCAAGGTGGGGAGGATGAGTAGGGTATTCTATAATTTGTACCATGAGGTGCACAGGGTGAATCTAACAAATTTAGGCCAGTGATGGGGATGCAATGTGGGGCGCCAGCGCGACTGGCATCCAAAGAAGCGCCTTGCATTTTATAGGGTTAATTTGACCTCGAGAGTATCCAATGTCTAATAACCAGATGTACATCAAGTGAGTTGTTTTTCGTGGGGAGAGATGCATCCTCAATTAGGGAACCAATCATGTTTCTTGAACATAAAGTAGCAAGGTCAGAGACCACCTGGAAGGGGATTGGCACCAAGAAACTATAACCAAGCTCTTGGATTCCCATAAGGAGCGAGTAGTATGTACATAGGGGAGGACCAATGAGAGTGTGGGAAGAGTACTGCATATTTTGAACATCATCTATGGCGACAGCTTCCTTTAAAATGTATTGTCCTGCTTTGTATTAGGTAGTGCACGCAATGCAGTCGGGATTGAATGCCCCTACTAACATGTTATTTTCCTTATATGAGAAATAAAGCCTTATTATCCTGGCAAGAGGTGCACCAAGCCTTCTTCCATAGAGGAGTGTATTTTACTTATCAGTGTTCTGCCCTACAGAATTTGGTGACCCATATGCCATTCCAGATTTTCCACAGAGACAGATGACACATCCGGAGGGGCCATGCCCACCTGCAGCGACCAGTCCCTATGTGCACAATCTGGAGTGGTTTACAGGAGCCATATTGCCAGAATTCCTGTCTGTTCTTTGGAGCGGTGCTTTGCACCAGGATTTTTCAGACCTTTGACGGAACCCTGTGATGGAGGAGCTCAGGAGAATATCCAGATGTAAGTGCACCTTTTGCGGGAGAGAACAACGTGAGGAGGGACAAGGCGGGATAAGTGTGACTGTCGCGGAGTGTGGAAGGACAAAGTGACGAGACAATTGTAGTGTGTGTGTGTGGAAAGACCGGATGTCCATGATTTGTTGAAAATATTTTACTTAATGGAGAAGTGACTGAAACTGTTTCACAGAAAAACGAAATTAACTTTTTTCTTTCTCTACTTTTTTTTATTATACAGTGGGGGGATACCTCCTGCAGCCCCCCTCACTGCTCCCTACCCTAATTTATACTCTTACCCCACACCCCACCTATTATGCACTATACATATGCCACTTTACCTACCATTTTGGGTGAAATAAATGTGGTAACATTGTATTCAGTGATTTCTACAGTTTCGGGAAAGACAACCTGGTGGTGTGATTGTTTTCTATTATTATATGGTTTAAGGGGATAATGGAGTAACACAATCCTTCCCAATTGGGGGAAGAAGGCAGCGCTGTATCTTTAAAGAGAAAAATAAAGAAGGGTAGTGGCTATGTATATTGAGTGGGTGTGGGATCTCTGCAACCAATATAAGGGGTATGTAGGAAAGATAAGCAGTCGTTTTCTGTTGGTGTTTTTATTGATTTTGTTATTGTGTTGGTGTGAACCAAAGAGGGGTTCAAACTGGAGATATGGAAGTGTGTGGAGTGAGGGGGTGAGTGAGTAGTGTAGGTGGAGAAGAAGGGGAGTGTTGACATTGGCGAGTGTGGGGGGAACGGGGTGGGGTAACTCGACAATAGAGGTGCCGCTGGTTTGGACCTCAAACAAAAAGGATCATATTTTGGTTAAAATTAAATTGGGCGAGGGGGCGTTCATAATGGTACAAGATACCCCATTAGAGTATATTTGCACTATGTTATCACTGTATAAAGAGAAGATCATGAAATACCACAAAGAGTGGGAGGCCGAGACAACGGGAGGATTGTTTCAATCTTGCCCCGAGCAGGGCACTAACAATAAGGATATTCTGCGTCATATGTATACATTGTTGTCCTCCGAGTATAAGGGGAACACATTAAAAATACAGAAAAGAAGTGTTGGAGTTGTGGAAGATGGTAGAAGATCTAGGCTAAACACCCCCAGAGCAGACAAAGGCAGTAACAACACCCCCAACAGTATGGGTACCCACAGCCCCACCCAGTATAGAGGCCCCAACCGCAGCAGCGCCAGAGCCCACAGAGCCAGAGCCGGTAGGACCTCTAAAAACACTGCTACAATGTTATCCCACCCAAGCAGAATACGGCTACACTAACCCCACGTATGCCACTACCCCACTGCTGCATCCCCTCAGTACTCAGCAGCCCAATATCAGAATCTTCCCAATCCAATGACATCTGCAGCTGGGTCCAGGCAGGAACACAGGGGCAAGATCGGAAACCGCAAAAAGAGTTAGAGGAGGCATTGAAAGGGACACAAGAGGAATTGGTTGAATGGGGAGCGGGGGATATATTGTTCAGCATTTATGACACCGCCATTAAGCACATACACATAGAGAAGAAGGATAGGGGTTGCAGGAAGACAGCAAGCAGGAAGTTTAGGTTAGGGGGCAGCATAGTCTGACGATGAGAGACGAGGGGAAGTAGGAGAGGAGGAATGGGACATGGTGGATTAAGTAGGGGAATGGGAGGCCCTGCATTCAATGTCACCTTGCGTGGAGAGCCTATGTGGACCTAGATTGAGGAACAGGTATGGGTGATTGGTGGTGGCAAAGGGCAAACAAGTGGAGAAGAAGAAGATAAAGAAGGTGACAGGGACTCAGTTCCACCTTATTGCATACAGGACCAGGAAGAGATCAGTATGTTTAGTTGCCGTACATGGATGAGAATAACCTAATAAAAGCACTGCCGTCGCTCACTGCTGGGGTGGAGAAGCATATTTACGTGTTTAAAAAGCAAACTGCAGGTATCACTCTGGCCGTGGGTGATTTAAAAAGCGTATTTGTTACAATATTGGGAGACCATGATGATGACATATGTGCAAAATCAGGGTGTCTGGTGGGCGATTCGGGAATGATATTCATGATGTGGTCCACTTTAATGACATCAGGGCACAGGTATGGGAAGCTTTATGCCATGCATACTCTGACACCCCTGATCTACAGTATAACATGCAACACACAATGAGAGATGATGAAGACCCCGCCCAGTATATTTTACAGGCACAATAGATGTGGAGGGACAAAACAGGCAAACCTTGGGATCGATTGATTCCATTCTTTTATTTCTTGGTTAAAAGGGACCTTCCCAAAGAGGTACAGAAAGTGCTCGATAAGATGGTGGGAATGGAGGCAAAAGGGTGGGCGGAGACACCGGTCTGGTTGAATGGGGACTTACCGGGAGATTCCGACCTGTGCGGACCCGGTAAATCCCCATTCAACCAACCATTCCCCATTCCCACTTGAGCCCCATAGGGCTCAATGGGAATGGGGAAGGTGCTAATAACGGGCCCACAAATAGCAGGCCCGTCATTAGCGCCCTGGTCCCTTAGCGGGACCCGTAAAGGATGTGGGGTCAGACCACACGTCCTTTACGGTTCCCGCTAAGGGACCTCGTGATTGGGTAGTAAGGGATTACCGGCACCGGTTTCCTTACCGTTGCCCGGTATCCCTCACCGCCCAACTCATAATGACCCCCACAGTCTATAATTATACATCACTGCAAATAGTTGAGAGAAAAAGAGAAGGAAATGGGGCAACAAGTGCAAACAGGACGCGAAACTGGTACAGAGGAAGTTAGTGAATATGTCCATAGAAAGGGCAGTAGTAGCAGCATTACAAGATGCACAGACAGAGCACAGGGTGTTACAGGCAGACTTGAGAATGGCACCTGCATGGACAGGAGGATACAAGTGGAACAGTGGGACTCAACCACAATACCAAGGGTGGCCCCAGGGAGGGTACTCAAGAGGAAGGTGTGGATTTCCAGGCCAGAGAGGGGGAAGAGGGGGATTCGGAGGAATGAGGCTGAGTGGGGAAATACTGGACAATGTTGGACCTGCAAGAAGATGGGTAATTTCTCATAGGAATGTAGAAGCAGGCCATGAATTGTATATATTATGATGCCCCTGTATGTTCCAGGGGCACCAGCCCCATGTCAACAGCCCTATGCTGCTGTCCCTGCAGCAGTTACATATGGTGCTCCTCAAACATCGGCCCAGTTAGCTCCCACTCCACAGTTCCCGCAGCTGCAGGTACCAGTCCTCTACCGTCAAGTGTCATATGCCACTCATCCTGCCCTGCCACAGGCACCTCAAATACCCAACAGAAATGCAATTCCCAGCAACACTGTCACACATTATCAAGGGGCCAGTGGGCTGGGAGGTAACCCTTTTGTCTACCCAGGGAGAAACACTTATCCAGAATAGGACAGCCCACAAAGAGCTTGTGTGTGTCAATTCCTGTCAGTCACTGCCTACCCAGAAGAGGAACCCTTGGAGGGCGTGGAGATGCAGGTGCAATCAAATCATGTATTAGGGAGGAAAATGTTCCTTTGTCAGGCAGAATTATGGACATGTAGGACTTCTGTGCGGCTGTGAAAATCAGTTCCGTTTACAGAAGAATTAGCCATCAAAGTGGGGGGCAAGACAGTGCAGGCCCGGTTATTGTTTTCGGAAATGTCCTCTGTCATCTTGTTAGGATGAGATGGGCTCAGTAAGCTAAACATGGCTATTTTGTTTACTGAAAGCGGGGTGGTATGTTCAACCACAGGTATATGCCACATAAGTGCAATGGTAATTATTCATGCCGTAGGGAGTGAAACGGCTGTGCAAAATATTCCAGCACACCCAGATTTGTTCATTTACAGGATTACAGTGTTGTTGAATGTGATCCCCTAAGTGTGAAGTGAGTGCTGGAGAATACCCTCAGACTTCATATTCAGGCCTGCTCTGCCCCAAAAACACGTTTCATGGATGATTCTCATGTTGGACATTGAAGGTGTGGTGGTGTTGAAAATGAGAATTATCTTGATCAGAGTAGATGTGGAGGGCGGGTAGCGGCGCACAGTGTTGTGCATAGAACCATATAAACCGCTAAACGAATTGAGACTGATTTGACCTGCGTGTTGCCTGTGTTGGGGGATGAATTTAAATAATAACTGTCTGTGTTGATGTGCTCAACCAAGTTTATTTCTCAACTTTTGATAGCACCACGGCGATCAAAAGATAACACTAGCGGTGCACCTGAGACTGTAAGATCACCACCACTGCAGCTGACACCAGGGGACCTTGTGTATGTTAGGAACTTTGTTCACAGATGGATCAAGCCAAGATATATTATGACCCATATACGGTTGTGCATGCCACACCATTTGCGGTCAAAGAAAAGGAACTGTGGTACTGGGTACACCTTTTGGATATCTGACAGTCCCCCAATGCCGCACCTCCCATGTCTGAAAGAGCATCAACAACTTCCATTGTGACATGACCAGTTTTCTTTTTGCAGAGTTTCAAAAGCAGGATTAGTTGCTGACTGTACAATATAACTGTAGTGTACAGTTTTTACCCTTGTTAATATTTATATATGCATATATACTTTGTGGTTTTTGCTCATCGTTTCTACCTCCTCATCACAAGATCAGCAAGGCACACTCAACAATACACCAACTTCATTGATCCACTTTTTTGGAGGTTTAGCTGAAAAACATGCTAGGTGCCAGTTCCAATGTCATCATCACTGCAATGTTACGTCTCTCTGGTTCGTTTCAGAAGACATATACATTTCAATGTTCAACACAAGTACAGCATGTCCACCTCTGTCAACGCATAATGTACATACTAATATGCATATGTTTTGGTTCACTTTAAGCTATTAGCATTTAAACAAGTAGCAATGTTATATGGTTGAGGCATATAACAGGGTGTGTGTGATAGGGTTGGATGTTTGAACATGGGACGGAACAACTTCTTTGGGAAAGAGACCTTGCAAACTGAAAGTTATGCAGATGGGCTCATGGATGTACAGAAAACACAAGCGACCAACACAGTTACATGGAAATGGTAATGCAGTGTAAAAAGGAGGTGGGTGAAAGAAGGGGATATGATAAGTATAAAGGGCTTGGATTAGATACAATGGCAGGCGTGCACCATTCAGAATTTAACAATGTGTGGCATAGCCACATGCACTCAGTGGGCAAACAGAAAGCAAATGGGAGCTGCTATGTCTGCTCCTTGATCCCCCATGTTTTGGGAGCACTGAAAATGTTAGCACCCCAGAAGACGTAATCCTTAGAAGCTCAGTGCTTAGTCCATCTAGTGCTATACCAGTTTTGCAGGTTGTTGCAGTGGCACAGAGTAGTGATGGACAGAGATGAAGCAAAATGCACCAAGAACGTCAAAGATCCACAGTGCAAACAAAACCCACTGGAAGGTGTATTATTCTTATCAGACAGATGGCAGGAAGTGGTAGTGAGCTTCTCGGCCATGGGACTGGAGGGGTGTAATGAAGAAGTAATAAGGGATGTGAACACTAAGTACACCATGATATGGGACACGTATGTCCCAAAGCTGACCTGAATTGAAAATAGAGAAACCCCTTTGAAAGTGCAAGCACCAGAAGAATATCAATTGTGTTTTCAAGGGATTGGCAGTGTCTCAGTGAGATAGAACAATAGGCACATCAAGACTCTGTACATTCCAGACATAAACAAAGGCACCACAGCATTAATGTACCTGTACTGGGTATGTGGCCAGCAGGCATATTTGCACCTCCCACCATCATGGAGGGGCACATGCTCATTGGCAATGCTACATTCAACCATACTTGTAGTATCTGAGGCACACCTTTTGATAGTACCAACTATGGGTGCCGCCCAGTCAAGACAGCCCCCATCCCAGTCCCTACCTACATAAAGAAAGAAGTGGTTGCTGGGAACACAGAGGAAGTGATCAAATTACCTATCTGAAGATTCCTCCATCTACTGAAAGAAATACCTGACAAATATCGGTCGTATACCAAAACGGAGGTTTTCTTACCATCTATCTTGTTGCCAGGGTCCAGGCCACAGATAATTCAAAATGGCTACAGAACATACGGTGGGTGATGATTCAATTGAGAAATGACAGGACTGAATATGATCAAGAGTGAACTGTGAACCATCAGGCTAATGACTTTCCAAAACTGCTATGTTTTGGACCTGGTGGCTTCCATGGAGGAAGGGGTATGTAAACAAAATTAGACTGTCCTGTTGCACCTTCCCCCAAATGATGCAGAAAGTAGGACCCTGTTACACATCATAAGGGCCATACACAAACTGAAGATTGGCATGAAGAGTGAAGGGGGAGTTGAAGCGGACGATTGATTTGATGCAATGTGTTCATGGGCACTATCATAGTAGGGAGCACAGGTGAAGATTTTTGTCCTTATTGTGGTAATCCTGTTGGTGATGTACTGCACATGCCAAATAATCCTTCAGTGCAAAGACCCTCCCAAATTGCGCAATGATGATGGTTTCAATTGGGGCAAGTAGTGCACCTCACGGTAGAAAAGATGAGCAGGCTCAAACAGATGATCCTAAGAAACCCTGTATGGTGAGAACTGGGAGAGCTATAGATCCCCTGGGTACAGTGACCATGACCCCACCAGACCCAGAACACTATACGGAGCACTGGGTTGACCTATCAGGTGATGGAGGGTGCCCCTAGCTTACCTGTACCCAAGAGCAGTATGCCCAAGTAGGAAAGAGATTGTGTGATGTATGTAGGGTTTGGGTACCCAAGGAAGGAACTTGGAGAGCTGAAGAAGCAGCACGATTAGCAGCAGAGTTAGTTAGTGTAGGATTAAGTGAAGGGGAAATGCTGGGATGCATATTCAAGTCCCCTGTCCCAAAAGCAATAGAGGTTGAGGGACATATATTAGGGGCATAAAGAAATGAACACATATGATTGTGGTGGGGAGGAGGAGGGGTGAACATCAGGGCTGAGTGGAATATAACCATGCAGACTACGAGGAGAGTATGTAAAAGCCAGTCCTGTCTGGTGGCAAAAAACACTAAACCACTGCCATCTTAGAACCAAGACCTAGAAGGGCCATCGCCCTGCATTTTGCAATAGTAGATTTAGGCCCTGGCATTAATACACTTTCCCATCCCCATTCTCAGCTAAGGCAGCAGACTGTAAGGCCTTAACACTAAATAGATACAACTATCCATTGTCTCACGTTGCCAGCCTATACAATCAGAAAGGAACGCAACAAGCCAACCGTGGGAAGGGCTGCTCCTGTTCCTGAAGGACGATCTTCTGGGAGCCATGGCAGAGGTCTTGTGCTGCCAAAACAGCCCAGCCCAAATCTAGGTCTTTGATGCCCAATGATACTGGTCTTTATTTGAACTACCAGACACCCACCATTAGACCTCCTAGATGCCAAGGGGGACGACAAAGCAGGATGTTCTATAATTTAAACCACCAGGTGCACAGGTTGAGGTTAACACATGTAGGTCAGGGATGCAGAGACATTGCTGGGGGAACCTGCACATCTAGGATCCAAAGAAGTGCCTTGCATTTCAGAGGGACAATTTGACCTTGAGAGTATGTACTGAGCTCATGGATAATAACCAGGTGTACATCAAATGAGTTGTTTGTGGGGGAAGAAGCATCCTCAATTAGGGAACCAATCATGTTTCTGGAACATAAAGTAGCAAGGCCAGAGACCCAGTGGAAAGGAAGTGGCACATAGAAACTATAACCAATCACTTGGCATCCCATAAGGGGTAAGCAGCATATACATAGGGGAGGACCAATGAGAATCAGGGAAGAATACTGCATATTGCTTACATCATCTGTGACAAAAACTTCCTTTAAAATGTATTGTGCTTTGTATTAGGAAGTGCACTCCATGGCAGGCTTGCAAGAGGTGCACCAAGTCTTTTTCCTTAAATGAGTGGCTTTTACTTATCTGGTTGCTGATGGCCTGCCCTACAGACTTCACTGTGTTTCATGTACACCTCAGAACAAAGCCCAATGGGACACAATGTTGATACTTGTCTCATATTGTGGGTTTGGTCAGAATGCAAACCCTAAATAACCTCATTTAGATACCAGACCCAGGTAGAAATTTCTCCTGGACATTGATCATCATGCAACGGTGATCCTTTATTACTGAGGGCAGCTGTAGTGGAATTAAGAAGGCCTGGAACAGTGACATATGACTGGAGAGGGGTAAGGAGTGTGCTGAGTTCAGAGAGAATAAATTTAAGTGCAAATAAAATGCATTTTTGTGTATGCATGTTTGCAATAATGTGTGTGTGTTTGTTGTGCATGTGTATGTGTGAGTGTCTGCAAGCATGTGCATGTGGCTGTGAGGGTATCCCTACATATTATTCCTACCAAAAATATCGCCGTACATATGGTCGTTTGTCTCACCATAGGCAATATTTTTGGGGGGGATAATTTGTGGGAGCGGGGGTTCTGGGGGTGTCCCCGCTCATTATAAAATAATGCAGGTGTTGCATGGGTGTCCTCCGCAGGGTCCATGGCTCAATGTCGCCGCAAAAATATGGTGATGGGTACACTAGCCATAGCTAAGCAGTGGGGTGGGGGCCGATTTGGGAAGAACTGGGCACTGAAAAGCCTATAGGGGCAGAATTCAACATTGATAGCAAATGTCAGCAGAACCAGCACTCAGTGGCACATTGCGGCATAATTGGCTCTTAGGGGCAAATTGCTATGCAGTGGTATGCAGTGATACAACCGACTAAACACTGAAAGTGAAATGGGGAAGAGATTGACACTAAATGGTAAATGCATGTATTGAAGGTAATATGGGGCAAAACGCATTACTGAATGAAAATTGGGCAGAACTTGAAACTGAATGGCAAATTGGACCCAAACACAGCTTGGGGGAACCATTGAGGCAGAAAATGGCCCCATTTGACACATGGGAGACAGAACAAGAGGGCGGCAGAACACTGCACAGAAGGGCAAACTGGCCTATTACCCAACATACAAGGACACATTTTGGTAAGGCACTGAGTGGTTAATGGTAATAATACTCAACTCTTAGGGCAAATGGGGATGAACTTGGCACTAATAGGCAAATTGGGCAGAGCCACAATTGGGAGTAAATGTGGCCATAACCCACAACTGATGGGCTAATGGGGGAATAACACCACAGTGCTGGGAACAGTGAGAAACAGCTGAATACTGAGAGCCAAATGGGGTCAGAAATTGGCCTTGGGAGACAAATTAGAGAGAACTCAGCGCCGCAGAGCACGCTGGTTCACAACTTGGCACTGAGCTGCAAATTGGGGCAGAACCCAGCCCTGAGTCACAAGTAAGGGTAGAACTCATAACTCAGAAGGCAAATGTGGGGAGAGTTCTCAAATGATTGGCAAATTTGATTAGATCTTGGCACCAAGGACCAAATTGTGCCACAGGTCAGTATTGGGTCCATATGGGGTAGAACCAGGGGAGTTGCTAGGTCTGGAAAAGAGCCGGGGCTACGCTGATGTCGGAGCTGTTAGGACCGGGGGCTAGCTAGTCTTTTGGCTGTAGCTCCTGCGATTCTATCCGGGGCTACAACCAAAAGATCAGGGGCTATAGCCCCCTTAGCCACCCCCTAGCAACGCCCCTGGGTAGAACCCAGTGCTGAGCTGCAAACTGGGGCAGAATTATTCACTGATAGGAAGAATGGGGCAGATCTTGCCACTGAGGGCAAATGGGAGCAGAATGGGCACTGAAATGCAAATGGATGAAGGACACAAGGGCCAACCGGGGGCAGAACTCAGTGCTATGGTGAACATGGGGACAGAATCTAGCACTGAAAGGCACATTGGGGAAGAACACAGCACTAAGAAGCAAATGGGACAGAACATAGAACTGAAGTGAAAAGGGGGGCAGCTATTGACTCTGAGTGGATGATTTGCACATGATTTGGCTTTGAGGGCCGAATCTAGGCAGACATTGATGGAATATGACACTGAGGAGAACATTGGGGTGGTAGAATTCAGTGTTGTGAGGAAACTGGGGCAAAACCTCAAAACCAATGATCAGATTGGAACACAACTGTGCACTGATGGACAAATGCTCTCAGAACGCACCAACAATGAGAGGGAAGGAGCGGAATGTTGCAGAACTTGGCACTGGGAGACAAATGATGCCGAACAAAACACAGACGTGCAAATACGGGAGAACTCGAATGGAATAGCATACACGGGCAGAACCGAGCTCTCAGGACACAGCCATTCAAACAAAATCAGACCACTATGCTAGGGCACACCAAGGTCCATTGGAGATAATGCAACATGGGGTGTAATACATAGCATAGTGTAGTGTAGTGTAGGGTGTTAACAACTGTTACATTACTGACCTTCTAACACCACTAACAATTACTAACTATAATTGGACCTTGGGCTGTAAGTGCATAAATTCACACTGCAATATGGGTACAACATTCATTAATCACACATTTTTTTCCACTGCACTTTTTGCCGAAAATATTTTGCAGAAATAAAAACATTGAAAAAAATGGGGTGGGGCATATAAAGGGTATGGTGGGGTGGTGCATAGCGTATGAATATTGGGAAAGCGGGAATTGGGGGCCTAGGAAAATAAATATGAACATTGAAAGCTGAACAGCGGTGTGCTTTGTGCATGTAAGATTCAGAGCACATTGAGGTGGTAGAATGTGTGCTTGAAAGAAAGATTTCATTATTCAAACTAATACAAGTCAGGAAGCAAAGGATGTCATGTTTCAAATTTCATCCAGGCTCAGTGAAATAGTGAACAAGAATGCTGTGAAAGGTAATTGTAGAAAATGCCAGAAAAGGCTGGAAATGGACTGGGGGGAGTTGGCCAAAAGATGGGCAGCTATTGATACTTGGGATACTGGAAGACAACTACTCCACCCTAGTTTGCGTTGGGTCATAACAGAGAAACAGATACGTTTCTGCTTTATATGGTGAAGGTGAAATATTTCAAAACAATCTATAAGAAAGATAAGAAGTAAGGACTGCAGACGAATATATATCTCATTCCAATGTAATAATTTTTCAGGTAATCAGGATCTGATTGCCACCCACATACACCACTTTGCTCGGCGTGAAAGCACTCTTAGAGCATTGAAATCCAAAGGATCTTGTATGTTGACATCTAAAGCATTGAAGTGGCTTATTTAGTGAATATGAATGTTCATAGGTGGATCACCTCAAATGTACTTACAAGACTGTCTTTTATCTGATTATTAATGTCTTTTCAAGGCACCTGATGAAGAGAGATTTTCTCGAAATGTGTTGGGTCACACTATTCAATGTATTTTTGGAACAGAAATGTGTTATGTATTGAAATATCTCATGTTATTATAACGATCCTACATTGAATTACCTTACCTTATCTTGAACAATTCTATGACCTGTCTTCAAACTCTTGGCTGATTTATTGCCCTATGAAAGTGTTCAGGGGACGGGAGTTCCCCACTCATGGGAACCTTTTCTTGTTCACAGTGATTGAGCAGAGGCATCCCATGACATTATGATAGAATGCAGGAACATGGGTTGTGAAACAATAAAGAATCTTTATGAAAACATAGGCACAGGGGAGGTGAAAGGAAGAGAGCTTACAAGCTGGGGGAAATGGGGACAAGTGGGTTAGCCACAGAAAGAGTGAGAAGAGGGGAAAGAGAGAAAGAAGAAAAATTCCAGGCTGTGCTGCTGAGGAGGGATATGAGGGCTGGATGAGAGCTGATTGTAATCCCAGAGGCAGCCAATCGATCAAGAGAGAGAGAGAGAGAGAGAGAGAGAGAGAGAAATAGAGAGAGAGAGAGAGAGAGAGAGAGAGAGAGAGAGAGAGAGAGAGAAACAAGAGAGGGTCCGGCTGTGCAGACAAAGTGGCACTAAACTCTTGGTGAGTACATGTCACAAAATAAAAGGGAAATATTTAATTAGAGATAACTCATATTCTAATTAGTGAAGTGTCAAATTAGGCACGAAAGGGCGGACACCCATGTGTTCTCTATGCACCGGAGAACATATGTTATATTTTCAAGGTTGGACGTGGTCTGCCAAGTTTGCTAAAAGAGAAGCTTTTTTCGCTGGACGCGAAACATAAATCATTGTCTTGATGGGGAGATGTCAAGGAAGTCTATGCCAATATACTGCAAATATAAATGCTCTGACAAGTTATGAAAACTACATTTTTGCTAAGCTGTGTTTAGATCTTTCTTCCTGTTTCTTGCATGTGTTCAATGAGATGCAATGCTGATGGTTTTTCTCTGCATTTTGTATTCTGTTTTGCGAAATGAAGATAAAGTGCCAGAGGGCATAATTATGGAAGCCGTATATGGTTTATTCTTGCGTGACCTGGTCATGTTGTGATATGTGGTGAAGTCTCTTGAATCCATTATAGTCAATATGAATACCTAGGGCCTCATTACGCGAATGGAGTTAGCCATGGAGCTATTAGCTCCATGGCTGTCTCCGTTCCAGGCTCCATTCCAGGCTCCATTACGGGGTTCCTGCAATGGGGACTTACCGGGTTACTCCGAGATAGGAGGACCCGGTAAATCCTCCATGCAGGAACCCATCCCCATTCCCATTTGAGCCCCCATAGGGCTCAATGGGAATGGGGAGGGAGGTAATAATGGGCAGAGTACAACTTGCCCGTTATTGCCTCCCTCGTCCCCTCGCAGGACCCGGAAAGCACACCTGGTTTTACCAGGCGTGCGATCCGGGTCCCACGATGAGAAGCTCGTAATCGGCGCTCCCGGTTTGAAGTGGGCCGGTCCCGTACCGACCCACTTCAATCCGGGAGCACCAGGGTTATAATGAGGCCCCTAGTGTGCTTAGTATAGTGCAAGGCTGACATTCCGTTAGCCAAAGATCCAAAATAAGATCATAGCAATAAACAGGTGACTAATGAACTAATTCCTCACTCTGTAGCAAACAAATATCTGACAGGCCATCCTTCGCACGCTGACATCCCTTCCTTACCCTGTGAGATACGCAAGGCTTGTATCATTCAGCTCTGCCATGCTATCATGAGCAGTGCACACTTTATGACCCTTCTCCCATATCAGGTTAAACATGGTTGGAAACAACACTGAGAGTAGAAACTGTCTATTGCCCCAACATGGTTATTGTAATTATTCTCCTCACAAGAATTCACAGGCGCTGTAACTGAATGTTTATACATGATCTACCCAAGAGGACACTTACTATCTACCAACATGAAGACTATGACACAACATCGCTGAAGCTATGAAGGTGTTCCTTATGCAGGTCAACACCAGGTGTTATTCAGTTTCCAATCCTTAAAACACATATTATGCAGAATTCTGCATTAATCTGCTTTTTCCCTCATTTTGCTCCCTGGATCTCTTGGCTGGCACTCCTACCTGTGGCTCATGGAGGATGCTCTCTTTCACTCCATGTCTTACATTTGAATCAATATGTCCAGGGATGCATGGAATTAGGATATGCTAGGAACTCCATTTATGGCCCCTACAGGCAGTTATCTTTTCTTGTTCAGAACTCCTTTTCTTTCTGATCTCCTGATACAGGTTCCTACTGCCAAATGTAGTTCCAGCTCCTGAATTTGTAGCATCAAACAGCATTGACACAACACCAGCAATGGTAAATCATATGAGTTGCTTCTCAGTCACTGTCCTTCAACCCTTAACTAACATGTAAGGATCCACAGGATGTGTTCCATGGGTTTCAAAAAAGTAGTAGTAGTCCTGCATAGACAGAGACACTTGGTCATTGAGTAAAAACCCTAACATTAGCCCTAACTCTAACACTAACTCTAACAATTATTTTATCTATCTATATATTCTCTACTACTTTACTACTTCCGATCTCTTTCTTCCAGGTTGCAACGATCGCAAACAGGGTCCCCAAGTTCCTAAATACAGCACCCCTTGATAATTCTTGTATGAAGTTGATACAGTAGATATTTTCCCTAGCCAAATACCAGATTGCTTTATTTCCGCATGCTGACAATAGAATCCACATTGTTATTATTTAGTTAATTTCTAACAATCTGAGATATCAAGGATGATGGCTGTTCTGGCACATTTCTCAATTTTTTCTCGCCCCTTTTTTTATCTTGTTCCTTATGTGATTCCAGTAATGTTTTTAGAACCGGGGGATCCAACAATCTGGGTGTGTCTTGTGCAGTACTTGGCCTCAGGATGGATGGTCATTTTATATGGTGTCATAGGAATACAATGATAATGGTGTAAAATTTCTAAACTTCAATTATACATATCTGAAAATTGCTTCTTGTATCATTCATTTGGCTGTCTAGAAATCTAGATAATACATCATCGGTTATTTTGTAGGTTTTGCAAGACAAAGTGAATACCATCCCAACATAATCTGCTCTCTTTTTTTGAGGAAGCACATAGGAAACACACAGACTCATTACAGAGATATATTATCCATAACATGGAGAAAAGGATCAAATGTGCCCTTATATAATCAGCAAATAGTGCACCTGTAGAGAAAAGTGAACCACGAAATATAGTGATGAGTCCAAATAATAAATTATCTTCCCTTTACAAAATAAAGGGAAGATTGTATCATTCTCAAACTAGATTGTAGACTGTTCCAAATGTGAAGCTCTTTGTCAATAGCCAATACAAAACTGTGAATTAGCCTATGTAAGATAGGATGTGTTACTTTAACGAAATCATACAGAAAATGTTGAAATATAAATGTGTAATTTTGAATGTGTATTAACTTGTGTTTATACAATAAGAATATTTATGATTAGTTTATGTTCTTGAAAGAAGTATTGTGTAGGTAAAATGCTATGTTGTTTGTTATTTTATGTACACTGGACATTGTAGAGTATTAACAGTTAGGACATATTATTCATGATTTTTCTATATATGTATATGTATTAAATCAGTTTATTTTTCTAAATAATTATTCTTAGAGAATTCTTCATGTTTGGGGATGTGAAGTGGAATGCTATTAAGGTAAATGTACATCATATAGCTAAATAACAATATTAAGGTTTAATTCAAGATAAGATTAAGGGGGTAATTCATAGAATTCAGCGCACAAGTGGCGCACGCGGCTGGCGCACAGTGTGCGCGTGTGAATCCCTGCGCCAGCCGCGTGCGCTAAAATTCATTTCCGCGCACAGCGTATTCATGGATTCCAGCCACCAAAACCAGCAGTGGCGCACAGTGGCGCAGCGACCCTGCAGCAGTGCCAGTTACGCCCCCAAGAACGCCTCTCGCGCAGGGAAAAGCCTTCAATATACCCACTCCAGCGCAAAGGGCTGCGCTAACCCTGTACCAGCACAGCAAGCGGGCTACGTGTATCACTGGGGTGCGCGGGAAGTACCTCACACGATTGGCTCCGTGCGAGCAGGGTACGCGTATTTCAGGGGTGCGCGGGAAGTTCCACACGCGATTTCATCATGGTACGTGTATTTCAGGGGTGCACGGGAATTTCCACACGCGATTGGGCCCGTGCGAGCAGGGTACGCGTATCTCAGGGGTGCGCGGGAAGTTCCACACGCGATTCCATCAGGGTACGTGTATTTCGGGGTGCGCGTGAAGTTCCACACGCGATATCAGCAGGGTACGTGTATTTCAGGGTGCAGGGGAAGTTACACACGCGATTTCCGCAGGGTACGTGTATTTCAGGGTGCAGGGGAAGTTACACACGCGATTTCCACAGGGTACGTGTATTTCAGGGTGCAGGGGAAGTTACACACGCGATTTCTGCAGGGTACGTGTATTTCAGGGGGGCGCGTGAAGTTCCACACGCGATATAAGCAGGGTACATGTATTTCAGGGTGCAGGGGAAGTTACACACGCGATTCCAGCAGGGTACGTGTATTTCAGGGGTGCGTGGGAATTTCCACACACGATTGGGCCCGTGCGAGCAGGGTACGCGTATCTCAGGGGTGCGCGGGAAGGTACACATGCGATTCCATCAGGGTACGTGTATTTCGGGGTGCGGGTGACGTTTCACACGTGAAATCAGCAGGGTACGTGTATTCCAGGGGTGTGCGGGAAGTTCCAAACGCGATTCCAACAGGGTACGTGTATTTCAGGGTGCAGGGGAAGTTACACACGTGACTTCCGCAGGGTACGTGTTTTTCAGGGGTGCGTGGGAATTTCCACATGCGATTGGGCCCGTGCGAGCAGGGTACGCGTATCTCAGGGGTGCGCGGGAAGTTCCACACGCGATTCCATCAGGGTACGTGTATTTCGGGGTGCGTGTGAAGTTCCACACGCGATATCAGCAGGGTACTTGTATTTCAGGGTGCAGGGGAAGTTACACACGTGACTTCCGCAGGGTACGTGTTTTTCAGGGGTGCGCGTGAAGTTTCACACGCGATATCAGCATGGTACGTGTATTTCAGGGTGCAGGGGAAGTTACACATGTGACTTCCGCAGGGTACGTGTTTTTCAGGGGTGCGCGTGAAGTTCCACACGCGATATCAGCAGGGTACGTGTATTTCAGGGTGCAGGGGAAGTTACACACGCGAAATCAGCAGGGTACGTGTATTCCAGGGGTGCGTGGGAAGTTCCACACGCGATTCCATCAGGGTACGTGTATTTCGGGGTGCGGGGGAAGTTTGACACGTGATTCCATCAGGGTACGTGTATTACAGGGGTGCGCGGGGAGCACCACACGTGAATTGCACGTGTGGGCCCTCCCAGGTGTTCCCTCTACACCCTCCACGGCCCCTGCAGGTGGCTCACACCACAGGGGCCTACCCTGCACATGTCCTGCAGGCACCCCATCCACCATGGCCATGTCCTCCAGCCAACCCACATGTCAACTTGCACTACTGCCCACCAACGCATGTCCCCCTGCACCCCCAGCCACCAGGGGCACCCTCCACAGGCCCCCACCCATGTCTCCCACCACCCCCCAGCAGTGCAGGGGCACCCTCCACCAGGCCCCCACCCATGTCCCCCACCACCCCCACCCCCCAGCCACCAGGGGCAGCCTCCACCAGGCCCCCACCCATGTCTACCAGCACCCCCACCCCCCAGCAGTGCAGGGGCACCCACCACCAGGCCCCCACCCATGTCTCCCACCACCCCCACCCCCCAGCACTGTGGGGCACCTGCCACCAGGCCCCCACCCATGTCCAACTCATGTTCCCCACCACCCCCACCCCCCAGCACTGTGGGGTACCTGCCAGCAGGCCCCCACTCATGTCCAACTAATGTACCCCTGCACTCCCACCCCCCAGCACTGTGGGGCACCTGCCACCAGGCCCCCACCCATGTCTCCCACCACCCCCACCCCCCAGCCACCAGGGGCAGCCTCCACCAGGCCCCCACCCATGTCTCCCACCACCCCCACCCCCCAGCAGTGCAGGGGCACCCACCACCAGGCCCCCACCCATGTCTCCCACCACCCCCACCCCCCAGCCACAAGGGGCAGCCTCCACCAGTCCCCCACCCATGTCTCCCACCACCCCCACCCCCCAGCAGTGCAGGGGCACCCACCACCAGGCCCCCACCCATGTCTCCCACCACCCCCACCCCCCAGCCACCAGGGGCAGCCTTCACCAGGCCCCCATCCATGTCTCCCACCACCCCCACCCCCCAGCAGTGCAGGGGCACCCACCACCAGGCCCCCACCCATGTCTCCCACCACCCCCACCCCCCAGCAGTGCAGGGGCACCCACCACCAGGCCCCCACCCATGTCTCCCACCACCCCCACCCCCCAGCCACCAGGGGCAGCCTCCACCAGGCCCCCACCCATGTCTCCCACCACCCCCACCCCCCAGCAGTGCAGGGGCACCCACCACCAGGCCCCCACCCATGTCTCCCACCACCCCCACCCCCAAGCCACCAGGGGCAGCCTCCACCAGGCCCCCACCCATGTCTCCCACCACCCCCACCCCCCAGCAGTGCAGGGGCACCCACCACCAGGCCCCCACCCATGTCTCCCACCACCCCCACCCCCCAGCCACCAGGGGCAGCCTCCACCAGGTCCCCACCCATGTCTCCCACCACCCCCACCCCCCAGCCACCAGGGGCAGCCTCCACCAGGTCCCCACCCATGTCTCCCACCACCCCCACCCCCCAGGAGTGCAGGGGCACCCACCACCAGGCCCCCACCCATGTCTCCCACCACCCCCACCCCCCAGCCACCAGGGGCAGCCTCCACCAGGCCCCCACCCATGTCTCCCACCACACCCACCCCCCAGCAGTGCAGGGGCACCCACCACCAGGCCCCCACCCATGTCTCCCACCACCCCCACTCCCCAGCCACCAGGGGCAGCCTCCACCAGGCCCCCACCCATGTCTCCCACCACCCCCACCCCCCAGCAGTGCAGGGGCACCCACCACCAGGCCCCCACCCATGTCTCCCACCACCCCCACCCCCCAGCCACCAGGGGCAGCCTCCACCAGGCCCCCACCCATGTCTCCCACCACCCCCACCCCCCCCGCAGTGCAGGAGCACCCACCACCAGGCCCCCACCCATGTCTCCCACCACCCCCACCCCCCAGCCACCAGGGGCAACCTCCACCAGGCCCCCACCCATGTCTACCACCACCCCCACCCCCCAGCAGTGCAGGGGCACCCACCACCAGGCCCCCACCCATGTCTCCCACCACCCCCACCTCCCAGCCACCAGGGGCAGCCTCCACCAGGCCCCCACCATGTCTCCCAGCACCCCCACCCCCCAGCACTGTGGGGCACCTGCCAGCAGGCCCCCACCCATGTGCAACTCATGTACCCCTGCACCCCCACCCCCCAGCACTGTGGGGCACCTGCCACCAGGCCCCCACCCATGTCTCCCACCACCCCCACCCCCAGCTACCAGGGGCAGCCTCCACCAGGCCCCCACCCATGTCTCCCAGCACCCCCAACCCCCAGCAGTGCAGGGGCACCCACCACCAGGCCCCCACCCATGTCTCCCACCGCCCCCACCCCCTAGCCACCAGGGGCAGCCTCCACCAGGCCCCCACCCATGTCTCCCACCACCCCCACCCCCCAGCAGTGCAGGGGCACCACCACCAGGCCCCCACCCATGTCTCCCAACACCCCCACCCCCCAGCCACCAGGGGCAGCCTCCACCAGGCCCCCACCCATGTCTCCCACCACCCCCACCCCCCAGCAGTGCAGGGGCACCCACCACCAGGCCCCCACCCATGTCTCCCACCACCCCCACGCCCCAGCAGTGCAGGGGCACCCACCACCAGGCCCCCACCCATGTCTCCCACCACCCCCACCCCCCAGCAGTGCAGGGGCACCCTCCACCAGGCCCTCGCCCATGTCGCATCCATTCCCCCCTGCACCTGGGTCCCACCAATCCCCAATCATGTCCGTAATGGCCATCCTCCCCTGCCAAAAGGCCCAACCAACTATCACATCCAACCACATATCAAAGGCAATTACATGTTACACACCCAATGTAAATAATGCAAATGAACACATGTCTGTCACACACAATGGCTGCAAGTGAATGTTAAAAAACCCAACATGACATACATGAAAGCAATGAGATGATACAACACATTGAAGGATGAAAATATAAATGTATTTAAAATCAACTTGAATGGAAATGAAATGAGAAAAACCACAAAGCAAAACAACCAAAAGAAGATGAATGTCCATGAAAAAAATCAAAAACACAGAGCACAATCAAAATAAATGGTGTCCAAAGTCACAGTCAGAAAAGAAATCCAAGGGTAAATGATAAACAAAAACCATTGCTCCATGGCGATGAAAAAACTCCATAAAAAAGAAAAATCCATTGAAGAACTATTTACAAGATAATCCCGGGTCCATGAGCCCAACCAAATGAAACCTAACTATGACAACTAACTAAAAACTGAACTACATACAAAAAAGTGGCGCATTGTCAAATCGCAACCAAATAAAAAAAAAAACAAAGGAAACCTAACACTAACTATATAACTATATACAAAGGCGGCGGGCAAGTCCAGCGGCTCACTCCGTGGTGTTCTGGGCCAGGGCATCATCGAACTCCTGTTCGATGTCCCGGAGGCGGTCCTGTTCCATGGCCCCGAGGGTCCGCAGGGACGACGCCGTCTCCTCCTCCAACCCCCTGCGGATTGCCTCGAGGCACTCGGCCCCCCTTAGGGCCCTCCGCATGGAGTTCTCCGCCCTGACCATTGTGAGCCGCGCCTCTTCCGCCCGCCGCTGCTCCGCACCTATCTGCTGGCCCAACCGCTGCCACACAGAAGACACAACCCGTCCTGGGTCCACCTGCCCTCCGGCCGATGCCTGCCCCTCCGATGGCTCCCACCATGTTGCTGCTGCTGCTGTGCCTCTGCCCGTGCACTGCCTCCTGCTGCCTGCACATCCTCCGCCGGCTGGGGTGCAGTTGTTGATGTGGCCACCACTGCTGGACGTCCGACTCCCGACTGTGGCAGGGATGCCTCCTCCACCAGCCTGGCCACACCGTCAGAGGCAGCTCCACAGGGCACCAGGTGACTGATGGGTGGGAAGATGGCACAGAGGACGACTGGCGCGTAGGGGGTCCAGTTGAGGAGGGGGTCGGAGCAAGCCCCATCAGACGGAGGAATCCGGCCTGGGTGACCTGTCCCAGCAGGCTGACGTGGTCAACCAGCATTCGAGATGACGTGCAGTCTCTTCATGAAAAGACTGGAGGTCACCTCGCATGGCCCGTTGATGCAACGCCACACCAGCCAGGACAGGCTCAACCCAGACCTGGATAGCCACGTCCACAGGCAGAGGAAGGCCAGTTGATGTGAGCTCATCCCCTGCCTGAAAACGGGTCTGGACGTAGGCATCCCTGCTGGTGCAAGATGATGCAGGGACAGGATCGGGGACAGGATTGCACACAGGCACCTCCGCGGCGGCCTGTGCTGCCTCCTGTCCCTAGTCCTGCACTGCACCACTAGCACCAGTGGGATCCCCACCTCCAGACCCCGTCTCTGGTGCCTGCACGGCCTCCTCCTCCACCAAACCCCCCACCAACCTGGATGACTCCGGGCCATCTTCCCCTGTTGGGCCCTGTGGGGTCTCAGCTGCCCCTTCTGCTGCTGAGGAGTCCAACTCCAACCTCCGCCTCTTGGACCTCCCCCCGGCAGCTGCGGCCTGGGACGCGGCACCGGACTCCTCACTCCCCGACGAGATGACAACCTGGGAGGGGAGCCGGGCCTTGCGTCTCCGGCTGGCGGTGGGATCCCCGCCGCTGTGCTCCACAGCACCTTCTCCGCCCTCTTCATCAGTTGACGCTGCAGACAGGGAGAAACAAAACACAGGCCTCAGGGCACTGTACAATGGACACATACACACATGACAGTTGTACATGAGTGGCATTGGCAAACCTCAGACATGTCATCACAATCCCCAACACACATGTCATTACAACTCGCACACATTAGCCATACCACAGCCATATCGCAACTGCCACCCCCATCCATACACATACAACAGCATGAGCAGCCAAAGGTGAGCCAGACATCACATGCAACACAGGAAGTGCACCACACATGTACACACACCACCACACTTGCATGCATGTGTACACCTCTGCCAAGTGTTGCACTGTTCAGACAGGCATCCATGTCACATCTGCCAATCAGGCTTCCACATACCGCTGTCACATGCATCCATGTTACATCACTGTTGCACCCTTGTCAAATACACACACATGCACATGTACACAGTGCTGATACATGCAGCCGAAAACAACATACATGTGTGACATCACAGACATGTCTACTTACATACACATTCATCCAAACATGTGTGCCCACACAACTGCATTTGGCATGCAAGCCTACACACACAAGCACCATCCATGTCTCACACATTACAGCCCTCGCATGTGTCAGCCCCACGGCCCTGTACACCCCCACCTATACTCGACCCCATACAAACAGATGTCCAACCTGCACACTACTGAATAATCACCACACGCACTGCTCACAATCAGGATGCATGTACACTCACCGCTCGACTCCAGACGGGTCTGCTTCTCAAGGACCTGGACGTGGAGCGCTGGGGATATGCGTTCCAGTACCCTCATCTGTTCTTCCGACAAGTGGCCCCAGCGCCCCATGGCATCCGCTGCCTTCAAGAGGTGCCGTCCTTGTTCAGGGTCCTGGACCTGAAGTCCTCCCAGCGCTTCCTGACATGTTGTAAGTCACGGACTGCCACCCCCTCCGCGTTGATGGCAGTCACAATGTCAGTCCAGATCCGAGTCCGTCCTTCCTTGTCGGCGCGGGAACTTCCGAAGAGGGCATCATACTGCCCCAGGACTTGCTCCACCAGGACACCAACTTCGGTGGCACTGAAGCTGGTGCCCCTCTGCCTCTCTGGCCGGGGGTTGTCAGTGGTCCCAGATGGTGTTTGCCCCGACATGATAACCCCAGAGGCAGGAGTGGGTGGGCCACTGGGTCCTGGGGCTGGGCTGTGGAGCGATGGAATCCCAGTCGGGAGTCTTCGGTTCCAGCAGGGGTGGTCACAGCAACAGCACCCCGGGCTGATGTGCAGGCAGCAAATGGCAGTGCACGTGGGCAGCAGGCAGTCAGGCAGCAGCAGATGGCAGTTGGGAGCGTGCTCGGGGCGCTGGGGGGTAGTAGTTCGGCCTTCTGGGTAGGAGCGTGGTCTTCCGTGTGCTTACGCGTGGCCAGCTTGATACGGAGTGATTTGGCACGTGAAAAATCTGCACGTCAGCGTGTGATTCGAGGAAAGGCCCTTAGCGCGTAAGCGCGTCTGCACGCATTCGCATTTTCATTGGACAGAAGGCCCCTCAAGCGCAAGCGCCCCTGTGACGTGATGCGTACAGACGTGCATGGGCATTTCAGCGCGCGAAAAAATGCACGTCCGTGTGTAATACGAGGAAAGGGCCCATGCGCGTAAGCGCACGTGGAAAACTGTACGTCCACGTGTAATACGAGGAAAGGCCCTTAGCGCGTAAGCGCGTCTGCACGCATACGCATTTTCCTTGGACAGAAGGCCCCTCAAGCACGCCTACAGACATGCATGGGCATTTCAGCACGCGTGAAGAACTGCACGTCCGCGTGTAATACGAGGAAAGGGCCATGCGTGTAAGTGCACGTGGAAACTGCACGTCTGCGTGTAATACGAGGAAAGGGCCCATGCTCGTAAGTGACGTGACGCGCGCGTGCGTTTCCCTCAGCATGGGATAAAGGTGAGCGGGCCCACCAGTTCGCTGTACGTGCCTTTCGTGGAGACCGACGTGTGTTGCTGCTTCCTGTTGTTTCGCGCGCCATCACAACTTCACAGCTATCAAGGACGTATCTCTTCTTTTGGCGGGGGTATTGGCTACGCGTGTTTTTCTGCTTCGCGCTAGTCAGACGGTGAGTCGCACACGCTCTTTTTCCCACTGTGGGTGCCCCTGTGTATCGCACCCATTTTCGATGTCATTGTAGCCTGCGTGTCCCATGCGTACGCGTTATTCGTGTTACTGGGTGCCACCGCGTACTGCGGGAGGTTGAATCCACGCACGTAGGCTGCAGGGTTGCGTGCACGGTTTTACTGCAGTTTTGGGGTGCCTGAGCGTTGCGTGACCCGTCACCACATCACCGGGGTCACATACAGCCTTGCAGGTGCAGGGGGGCTGTTAACATCTTGCTTCCCACCCCCTTCATCCCAATTGCCCAGGTCAATTGTGGTGTACACCTCCCATTGGCACCACTCCATCTGTGCCAGCACTACTACATCTGTGCCATGGTTGGGAGGCCACCAAAGGTGAGGGGCGCCTCAGCTGGGCGTACTCCTTGTGGCGGGCGTGGTCGGGGACGTGGCCGTGGTGACCAGGGAGTAGGGGGACTCCAGGGTGTCCAGGGCAGCCACAGAGGGGGAAGAGGCAGGGGTGCGCCACTTGAGCACAATGTTGTGCCATGTGTCGGTGCAGCCATGCCACCACCCCCTGTGGTTCCGGGGATGCAGCTCCTGCATCTGCCACTGGCACCCATATGACCCGGCAGTCCGTTCCATCGACTGCCACGGGCCCAAGGGTAGTGGTAGCTGCAGGTGCAGCTGTGGACACCGCCACCCAGGCTCAGGGTCTGCCAGCGCAGGCTGCGTTGGCACTTGAAGAGCCCTTGGTAGATCTCCAACAGGCCAGGGGGGAAACCATAGGGGCAGGCCGGGCTGCTCAGACCAAGACACGTGTCCCTGGGGCAGTCATGTCATCTGCTGCCCCGAACAGCCGGGTGTTGGCAAGTGCAGGGGCAGATGCACCCAACAGCACCCCGGTTGTGAGTCTGCCAACCAGGACCATTGCGGCCAACGACCCTGCCACAGCTGATGTTGCTGCGCAGGGTCGATTAGTGGGCACCCAGCTGCCACTGACACAAGTCAGGCCTTTGGTCATCCCTCCACCTGCTACTCCCTTGGCTCAATGCACCGAACCCACTGGCCATACTGGTCAGGGCGGCATTAGCCAGCCAGGGTCTGTGCCACAGTCCAAGAGGAGGAAGGTTGCACCTGCAGCACAGGCTGGGACCCCACACACAGCCACGACCTCCTGCACGTCGAGGAAGAAGCCTTTCTGTAAGCAGGAACTGGACTTCCTCGTGGACTACGTGCGGGGCCACAGACCACGGCTGCCCAACGTGACACCCACTGGAAGCATGTTGCGGAACATGTCAGTTCATTCGGCCATGAGGTGCGCACGGCGCAGGAGTGAAAAAAGCGTTGGAATGACATCAAGCGCAGCACTAAGGCCAAGCGTGCCTCAAATTACAACTTGACTCTGGTGACTGGTGGTGGGCCTGCACCAGAGGAGGAAGAACTCACTCCGCATGAGGCTCTCGTTGCGGAGTTCATACCACCTGAATCGGTCGAAGGAGTGGGAGAGAAGCTGGACTTTGATGCCCAGTCCAGTGAGTGTTGATGCGTGTTTGTTGAGGACGTGTGTGTTTCACTTGTGGGATGGTTGTGCATGATTGCTGCTACATGTGACGTGTACATGGTTCTGATGTGTAAGTAATGCAATGCTACCATCATGCATGTCTGCTCTGCCTGCATGCAGGACTCCATGTAGGCATGCTCCCTTGCCCCTCCTCCACCACTCTGCACCCCAGTTCCACCTTTGCACTGGTCTGCTTCAATCTTGCCAATGTGTACTTTCTTGTTCATGTGTCCTGTGTAGATGATAACTTCCAGCGTAGAATCTGCCAGACATATGCCGTGTGGTACAGCCTTAGTACTCGATGCAGGGTATCTCACTTGTACTGTGCATGGGTCAGATGTCCCGCAGGGTCATGAGTGCCCATTCATGCTCCATGTGCATTGCACACATGCCCCTATGTGTCCTTGACTGGATGATCACTGTAATATAAGTCCTTGGTAACATACATTGCCTTCCATCTCATCAGCCTTCCCATGTCAACTGTGGCTCAGTCCTGCGTTGCACACATGTTTAGGCTCTGACAATCTGTGTGGCTCACAGGCCTCAGCCTGTTCAATGGCCAATGACTCTGTCCAACTCTTGTTGTGTCTTCTTCACACGTGGGCGGCCTCCCGAGTTTCCATCATGTGTCCTGCCCACTGTCCCA
This sequence comes from Ambystoma mexicanum, assembly GCF_040938575.1. Lineage (NCBI taxonomy): Eukaryota > Metazoa > Chordata > Amphibia > Caudata > Ambystomatidae > Ambystoma > Ambystoma mexicanum. The sequence goes on along the minus strand of NC_090934.1, from coordinate 648,576,238 downwards.
GCATCATTTGCAGTGTTGTAATTTGAATCACATTAAGCTGTTGATGCCAGTCAACACTGCCTGTCAATACACAGGTGTATGGTCAGCCTTTTGATACCATGCTAGGCATCCCTGCTTTGGTACTGGGTGGAGGAGTGCTTGGCTTCTAGACATGGTACATATTGAATGCACAATGCACGTGATGTCTGAATTTGACATTGCACTGCCTTCACATTTCCTGGCACACACCATGTAGTGCTTGTACATGTAGGTAGTGAATGGCGTACACATTTTCTGCACTGCATAGACCCACTTCCATGGAAACTGCCACCTTTCAACAGGTCTGATCACAGAAGCTATTCAAAGTACACCCAGCATGCATGCCAGGTCATATGTTGTGTGTCACATGTCTGCCGGATGCCTTTGCTGTCGGTGTGTGTGTGTGTCGTGTGCTTCTGACATGTGTATTGACCTTTTTCTCTCTATTTTTCAGGTGATGACGCAATGGAGGCAGAGGATGGTGTTGTCATGCCAGACACAGGGTTGGTAACGCCACATCAACCCGGCACTAGTGGGGGTTGTGGGGTGGTAGGCCACGAAAACCCCCAAGTGCTGCAGTCCATCTTGTCTCTGGCTGCCTATGAGTCCAGCCTTGATGACGACTCTGACTCCATGTTGAGTTGGATGAGCATCAAGTCCATGTGTCAGGGCTGAGTGATTCTGATGTGGACACTCCTCTGTCTGCGACACCTGCACTGAGGGATCAGACAGTCTTGGTTCCTCCGCCCGTGGTGGATCGGGACGCAGGGTCACCCTCCACACCAGTCACTGATGTGCCTGGGACATCACGTCGACGGGGGCACGTAGTCGTGCAGCCGCAGGCGGTGCCAACACAGCGAGGACCCCCGGTCCTTGGGTCCCGCAGGGGTCAAGCCTGGCAACGCGGTCGCCGCGCGCAACCGCTGTATACTGAGTGGGAGCAAGACATGACTGCCAATTCCGAACGGCAGGGGGCAGCAATGGAGAACATCGCTGAGAGCATGGAGCGTGTGGCCCAATCTGTGCTCCCCACTGCTAGGCAGGTGCTTCTCCAGCAGCAGGCGGCACGGTACACGGCCCGCTCGCTCAGGCTGGGCATGGCGGCCTCAGACAGGGCACGCCAGGCTGAAATGTCGTCTCTGCGTCAAGCAATTGCTGCTCACGCAGAGGCACACATGGATGCCCTGAGGGAGGAGTATGCTTCCCTCAGATCCACTCTGGGTGTCCTTATGATGTCCCAGAGGCAGCAGGCAGAGAAGAGGTTTGCACAGCTTGAGCGTACCTTCTCGGCTGAGCTACAGGCTTGCCAGGAGGTGCAGCGGTTGTCCAGCCAGGCCTTGCAGGAGGAACTCCGTGTTACACGTGCTACCTTGCAAGAGGAAGCACGTGTATCACGGGAGGTTCTGCATGCAGACCTACGTCACATCGCTACACAGAACCAGGCTCACCCGTCCTGCAGACTTGCTGCCGATGAGGGGCAAGCTGCGGCTAGGCGTGGCCAGGCTACTGTGCCACGTCCTCCTTTCCAGGATGAGCCAGACTCGGACGACCATCTATCTCCCACATAGGTCGTGCTGTGCAGGCGTTGAGCCCATGGCTCAGCATCATCGCATGTGGATGTTGAGCAGCACCCTGTACCTCCCCCCTCCTGGGTGCCTCCCCTCCCCCGCGGGTCGTATGTGGCCATTTTTGATTTTTCTTTTAGTTTAGTTAGTTAAGTTTCTGTTTGATAGTTAGTTTAAATAGGTAATGTAGGTTTTCCATAGTTAGTGTAATTAGTTAATAGTTGATTTAGTTTAAAATTGCTAGTCTATTGTGCTTTCATGTGATGGTGCGGTGCTTTGTGGCTTTTGAAGGCATCCACTGTCTGTTCCAGCTGGGCCCTTCATGGTTGTCTTGTGTATGTGTTTGCTGCTTGGGTTCCTTGACTCACATATGCCACTCCTGCCTCCCTTATCCATGGGCTCGCAAGGATGGTTCGGTGTTACAGCATTTTACACAAGGGCTTTGGACTGTCATATCTGTGGCATGTCTGGTGCTGTGTGACTTGTGTTGACACCCCTAGTGGGGATGATTTAGGTGTCATTGTCCACTGTTCAGCTTTTGCTAGATGGGGTGTGTCATGATTAATGTGGACATTGATTGCTATGCATTGTGTAGTATGTTTCATATCTTTCCTGTACACGTGCTTGTTGCAATTCATGCTGTAGATAGTGTTCCACACTTTGGAGGTGAAAGACGGACTGATGGTGTGATTTGTGATGTGACTCTCTGACATGGTCAAGTAATGAGATGCCTGATGAGACACACACAGATGACTTTGAAGCATTAATCATGTGTTTCATGCCCTTTCTGCAGGGGGATGAGCCTCCAGAGCACCTTTGCCAGCAGACATGGCCCATTGGACGACGGAATTCTTGACCCGATTGTTGGTGCCCACATGCACATGTGTGCAGAAGCAGAGGCACAGTGATTGCAGACCCACATCCTAGAACTGCTGACATGTTCCAAGGAACTCCAGGCAAGGTGAGCATCACAGGGGGGCCACGACACAGCAAAGCTTGCACCAGGCGAGTTGCACATGCAGGCTTAGTCACAGCACTGAGGGTGAGCTTAGACGAATATTGGTGTTGAAGCACACAATGCAGCTCAGATGTGTTTGTGGACTGATGGCTGCTGATAGTAGGGTTGTCTGGGACACATGCAGGGGCAGTGGCACATACCCTCCGGTACACCAAGGTCCATTGAGCCACTTGTATCAACCATGTAGCCTTCCGAAACATGGAAAGGGGCAGCTCACAGGGACATACAGCAAGGGACATACTCGGGTGCAGTGCATGTCTTTTCCACGTACTTCATGATAAATGCACTGCCAACTTTGTTTCGGTCATGGTGGTACGCAACTTGCTCTGTAGTCATGGCTTGCTATATGGGTCTGTCTGCTTACCCAGGGAACATTGCATGTTGTGTGAATTGTGACACATTGGTGTTCCATTTGCCACGCACCCAGCAGCGGCTGCCTTACTGCATTGACTGTGTATGACCCGTCACAGGGGTGATGTTATATATGGGTATGAAGCATCAACCACAGATTGTCTGTTTGTAGAGTAGTCTGTTGCTATGGGGCATGTTTGGTGTTGTGTTATTCTGCAATTGGCACGTACAGGTTGTTGACTGTGTCTCTCTTTGCAACATTGCAGTGCTCCTGTAACCGGACCTGAGGGTGCGCAGGCAGGAGGCCAGCACTCAAAACCAGAGCTAAGTGTCTTGTTGTTTTTCTTACGAACTGCTCTGCATAGGCTTGCTGGGGAGTGTACTGATGCATGGATGTATGTGTGGTTCAATTTGGTATGTTTTTTTCTCCCTAATCACCCGTGATCCTATGCAATTTTGAAACCTGTACCCTCTACCCGGTGTTCCTGCTTCCCGTGCCTATCCAAGCAACGTTCCCTGACCCTCTTTCCCCACTGGGGTTGCGGATGCCTGTGTAAGCCCCGAACTTGCAGGCGCCAAAACCCTAGAGGGGGTGGTTGGTTCGTACCACTCCTGAGCCTGGACTACAGAAGGCCATGAAAATGATGTCCAAGTTTGTTTGGATTGTGTATGTGTTCATGCAGGTTGTACATTTTCGTGCATTCCCTAGTTTCATGTGTCATTCCTCCTCCCCTCTCCTGCCGCTCATTCCAGTCATCCAGTGTGTCAACACCTGTCCCGACTGCATATCCCTGAACCTCATTCCCCACCAGGGTCTCAGGGGCCTGTGTGAGTTTGACCTTGCAGGCACCGGGACATGGTGGGGGTGGTTGTTTCGTGACATTCCCGCGCCTGTACAGGGGACCTGTGACAGTACACATCCATTCATGGTGCATCATCCTATGTCATGTACCACACATGTCTCACATCCTGTCGTGACATTGTTTTGCTGTGCTACCTTGGTTGTTGCATCATTGTGGTAGTACTTGGCCTTTGTGAGGTACTGCTACGCCAAGTCATCTACTGGAGGGTGTTCGGGTTCGTTTTTATGCCTTCGATTTTGTGATTTTGGAAATGAGTGTGGATTCTGAGGGTTCAGGCATCTTTTTACACACAAGGTGGGAGATGGTGACGAAGGGTAAAGGTGATCCTGTGGCCAGGTGGAATTGAGGTTTGGAGGCTCCATGACCCAGGTGCAGTTGTTCAGTGGGTCATGGTCATTTGTGAGGGAGGGGGGGGTTGTTGTTGATAGTTGCCTTGCCCTGAAGTTTGATGGGAACTCTGACATAGTAATGGTGGTATCCTATGTACATGTTGTGTTCTGCTGATCAATGCCTGTTCATGTGTTGTGTTTTCCTTTCAGGTGCGAGGGGATAGTTGTGGTTTGACATGCTGGGATGTACACATGGTGGATGTTCACATGTGATGTGTAGGGAACACTGATGGTCACTTGAGTGCACATGCATATGTGGAGTGCATGTCCTTGCAGAACCACACACTTGCACTCTGATGCACTACATGTATTCCCACCCTTGCATATCCACGTGTACACTGTTTGCCTTCTGGTGCCCACTGTGTCCCAGCAGCACATGTTCTGTGACCGATCATGGATCCAGTACATGCCTAATTTGATGTTTGACGTGGTCTGTCACTTAGATGTGATGCTCAGGGTGTGCATCACACACAATGGCTGTTCACTGTGCTGTGCGCTGAGCAGTGTGATGCAGGAGTAGGACACTGCACACATGAGCTGCAGTGTTGATTTTGAAATGCATAATGTGCATGTAGACAGGCATTCATTGTGATGTTACGTCTACGTCTGTTGTAATGCATTTGGAAATGACTTATTTTGGGTGGGAGGTTGTTGGTCTGTCATTTCATCGGATTCCGGGTCAGGCAGCAGTGTCCGATGCCACTGTGCATTTAGGACATGGCAATGTGTACTTTATCGTTACTGCATTGGTGTATGGGTATTGCGTGCCATGTCATGTTGATGTTTGGGAGGGTTTGAGTGACATGACAGTGATGGCCATGGCCTGGTTTGCAGGTGTGTGTGATGCACACCTTGCATGTCCGTGTCATCCACTTCTCAGAGCAACTAGCTGGGGGAAGATTTCTCTCCGCAGCAGGGCCCTCCCCCTGGAACAGACTTCCGGCCTGAGAACTTGAGGGGAACCATCTCCAGTTCTGGAAGCACCTCAAGACCTTCCTCTTTGCTTCTGCTTACTGTCTGCCTCTCCCTTGCAGAATTCTCCACTGGAACTGCACAGGAGCTGCAACTGGGCCACTCTCACCGACCTCGGTCCCTGGCCCAGCCACTCTCCACTTGCACTGCCTCCCTGGCAACCCCTGCACTGCAGTACTGTCTCTCTATCCCTACAGCCCTCCCTTCCCAGCACTTGTCTGCACTTACCTTTGTAGTTGCGACCATGCAAGCTATGTATTATTTTTGTGGGCTACTTCCCCTGTACTGGACTCCCCCCCACCCTTCCCCTTGCACTTTTCTCATTCCCCCTACCCCTGCACTTGCACGATCCCAATGACACCTGGCCTAGTAATACCGTTCTCTGTGTTCCCTTGTTCCCCCCTCCCTGCCTCATTGCGCCTTGGAATACTTGTGTATGGCCCATATCATGTCATATGTCATATGTGTGCCTTTTGGTCACACAGGATAGCTTGTGTTTAAGTAGCTAGGGATGCAGACGATGTGGCACTTCCATGGCAACTTTCTCAGGGCGGTAGGGTTGTGACAGTTAACTGTCTCTTTGTCATCATCGATTGTCACCTGGTATGTGCCAGGCCTGTGTGCACTCCGCAGGGGTGGGAGTTTAGGTGAAAAATGTGGCCACAAGCTGGGTCCGGGCTTCCTCGCCACGTGCCCTGTCCCCTCCCATGGGCAGCGCCTGTGGTTGGGGATGTGGGGGCACCACCATGTCCACCGGGACGCCCTGCCGTGTTGCAACATTGTGCAGGACACATGCTGCCACAATGATCCTGCACACTACTGGTGGTGCATAGAGTAGTTGCCCACCAGAGCGGTCAAGGGAGCGGAAACGTGACTTGAGCACTCCGAATGTGCGCTCCACTATGCCCCTGGTTGCAATATGGGCGGCGTTGTATCTTACCTGGGGTGGTGTGGTGGGGTTCCGGATTGGCGTCATCATGTGGTTGCTCAGAGGGTATGCACTGTCCCCTGGGGAGGTGATAATAGTTGAGATTATTAGGGTTTGGATATTTGTCTGTGTGTGACTTGCATGCATGTGCAAGGGCATTTGTACTGACCTAGGAGCCATGTGTCGCCATGCTGCCCAGCTTCCAGGGCCCGGCTCAGGGCGGACATTCTGTATATGAAACTGTCATGGGTGGAGCGAGGGTAGTTTGCATAGACAGAGGTGATGATTCCCTTTGCATCACATACCACCTGTACATTGATGGAATGCCAGTGCTTGCGGTTTCGGTAGATGTGATCAATGGCCCTAGGTGGACGTAGGGCCACATGGGTGCAATCTATGGCACCGAGCACTTTGGGGAAGTGTGCCACCCTGAAAAAATCCAGGACAACGGCCTGCCTTTCTGCGGGTGTTCTGGGCATGTATATGTGCCTGCGGACTGAGGGGCGCGCTGTCATGATTGCCAGTACCTGGTGTAGGCAGCGTGACTGCGTGGCCTGTGAGACCCCCCCCACTATGGCAGTGGTCCGCTGAAATGACCCAGTAGCCAAAAAATGCAGGACATTGAGCAGCTTCTCCAAGGGGCTCAATGCTTGGGAGCAAAGGGTGGCGGATGTGAGGTCATCTTCCCACTCCCTGACCAGGTCTAGGATGATATGGGGTGGAAACCTATACCTGCCATAGACCTGGTCGTCAGGCATCCCAAAAAGGCTTGTCCGTGGTAAGAAAATGCATGCCCTGGCTATTCTCCTCCTCCTGCGGTGTCCCACGATCAGTGCAGCGACAAATGGGGCATTCATCGTAGCTGTATATACGCGTTTGTTGTTTGCGCGCACTTTTATGCTGTGCGCGGGGACGCTTCCGCCTGCCTTCGTGTGGCAGACGCGTTGACGCTTGTGCACGTCTTTTGCCGTGCGTGGGTTTCCCGTATTCGGGTTCGGTCCGAGTGTCATCGCGTGTGATCGGAGGGGAGTGAGCGTACACGCAACTGGCCTGGGTACGTGTGTTTCGGGGTGTGCGGGAAGTTCCACACGTGATTAGCCTGGGTACGTGTGTTCCGGGGTGCCGGGAACTTTCACACGCGATTGGTGGAAATCCATGTGTGTTCTGTCATCACGTGCAATGAGGGAAACACCTGCGCACGTCACGTCACAGACGCGCTCACGCGCTAAGGGCCTTTGGTCCAATGAAATCGCATATGTGTGCTGCCGTGCATACGCGCTAAGGGCCTTTCCTCGTATTACATGTGGACGTGCAGTTTTCCACGCGCGCTTACGCGCATGGGCCCTTTCCTCGTATTACACGCAGACGTGCAGTTTTTCACGTGCGCTGAAATGCCCATGCACGTCTGTACGCGTCACGTCACAGGGGCGCTTGCGCTTGAGGGGCCTTCTGTCCAATGAAAATGCGTATGCGTGCAGAGGCGCTTACGCGCTAAGGGCCTTTCCTCGAATTACACGCTGACGTGCAGATTTTTCACGTGCCAAATCACTCCGTATCAAGCTGGCCACGCGTAAGCACACGGAAGACCACGCTCCTGCCCAGAAGGCCGAACTACTGCCCCCCAGAGCCCCGAGCATGCTCCCACCTGCCATCTGCTGCTGTCTGACTGCCTGCTGCCCACGTGCACTGCCATTTGCTGCCTGCACATCAGCCAGGGGTGCTGTTGCTGTGACCACCCCTGCTGGAACCGAAGACTCCCGACTGGGATTCCATCGCTCAACAGCCCAACCCCAGGACCCAGTTGCCCACCCACTCCTGCCTCTGGGGTTGTCATGTCGGGGCAAACACCATCTGTGACCACTGACAACCCCCGGCCAGAGAGGCAGAGGGGCACCAGCTTCAGTGCCACCGAAGTTGGTGTCCTGGTGGAGCAAGTCCTGGGGCAGTATGATTCCCTCATCGGAAGTTCCCGCACCGACAAGGAAGGACGGATTCGGTTCTGGACTGACATCGTGACTGCCATCAACGCGGAGGGGGTGGCAGTCCGCGACTTACAACATGTCAGGAAGCGCTGGGAGGACTTCAGGTCCAGGACCCTGAACAAGGCCCGGCGCCTCTTGAAGGCAGCGGATGCCAAAGGGGCGCCGGGGCCACTTGTCGGAAGAACAGATGAGGGTCCTGGAACGCATATCCCCAGCGCTCCACGTCCAGGTCCTTGAGAAGCAGACCCGTCTGGAGTCGAGCGGTGAGTGTACATGCATCCTGATTGTGAGCAGTACGTGTGGTGATTAGTGAGTAGTGTGCAGGTTGCACATCTGTTTATATGGGGTCGAGTATGGGTGGGGGTGTACAGGGCCGTGGGGCTGACACATGCGAGGGCTGTAATGTGTCAGACATGGATGGTGCTTGTGTGTGTAGGCTTGCATGCCAAATGCAGTTGTGTGGGCACACATGTTTGGATGAATGTGTATGTAAGTAGACATGTCCGTGATGTCACGCATGTATGTTGTTTTTGGCTGCATGTATCAGCACTGTGTACATGTGCATGTGTGTGTATTTGACAAGGGTGCAACAGTGATGCAACATGGATGCATGTGACAGCGGTATGTGGAAGCCTGATTGGCAGATGTGACATGGATGCCCGCCTGAACAGTGCGACACTTGGCAGAGGTGTACACATGCATGCAAGTGTGGTGGTGTGTGTACATGTCTGAGGTTTGCCAATGCCACTCATGTACAACTGTCATGTGTGCATGTGTCCATTGTACAGTGCCCTGATGCCTGTGTTTTGTTTCTCCCTGTCTGCAGCGTCAACTGATGAAGAGGGCGGAGAAGGTGCTGTGGAGCACAGCGGCGGGGATCCCACCGCCAGCCGGAGACGCAAGGCCCGGCTCCCATCCCAGGTTGTCATCTCGTCGGGGAGTGAGGAGTCCGGTGCCGCGTCCCAGGCCGCAGCTGCCGGGGGGAGGTCCAAGAGGCGGAGGTTGGAGTTGGACTCCTCGGCAGCAGAAGGGGCAGCTGGGACCCCACAGGGCCCAACAGGGGAAGATGGCACGGAGTCATCCAGGTTGGTGGGGGGTTTGGTGGAGGAGGAGGCCGTGCAAGCACCAGAGACGGGGTCTGGAGGTGGGGATCCCACTGGTGCTAGTGGTGCAGTGCAGGACTAGGGACATGAGGCAGCAAAGGCTGCCGCGGAGGTGCCTGTGTGCAATCCTGTCCCCGATCCTGTCCCTGCATCATCTTGCACCAGCAGGGATGCCTACGTCCAGACCCGTTTTCAGGCAGGGGATGAGCTCACGTCAACTGGCCTTCCTCTCCCTGCGGACGTGGCTATCCAGGTCCGGGTTCAGCCTGTCCTGGCTGGTGTGGCGTTGCGTCAACGGGCCATGCGAGGTGACCTGCAGTCTTTTCATGGAGAGACTGCACGTCATCTCGAATGGCTCGTTGACCACGTCAGCCTGCTGGGACAGGTCACCCAGGCCGGATTCCTCCGTCTGATGGGGCTTGCTACGACCCACTCCTCAACTGGACCCCCTACGCGCCAGTCGTCCTCTGTGCCATCTTCCCACCCATCAGTCACCTGGGTGCCCTGTGGAGCTGCCTCTGGCGGTGCGGCCAGGCTGGTGGAGGAGGCATCCCTGCCACAGTTGGGAGTCGGACGTCTAGCAGGGGTGGCCACATCAACAACTGCACCCCAGCCGGCGGAGGATGTGCAGGCAGCAGGAGGCAGTGCACGGGCAGAGGCACAGCAGCAGCAGCAATGTGGTGGGAGCCATGAAGGCTCGGGGCCTTCAACATCGGAGGGGCAGGCATCGGCCGGAGGGAAGGTGGACCCAGGACGGGGTGTGTCTTCTGTGTGGCAGCGGTTGGGCCAGCAGATAGGTGCGGAGCGGCGGCGGGCGGAAGAGGCGCGGCTCACAATGGTCAGGGCGGAGAACTCCATGCGGAGGTCCCTGATCCGCAGGGGGTTGGAGGAGGAGACGGCGTCGTCCCTGCGGACCCTCGGGGCCATGGAACAGGACCGCCTCTGGGACATCGAACAGGAGTTTGATGATGCCCTGGCCCAGAACACCACGGAGTGAGCCGCTGGACTTGCCCGCCACCTTTGTATATAGTTATATAGTTAGTGTTAGGTTTCCTTTGTCTTTTTTTATTTGGTTGCGATTGGACAATTTATTTTATTAGTTAGTGTAGTTAGATAGGTTTCCTTTATTTTGTTGGGATAATGGATCCTGGATTGTTCCCATGTACATAGTTGACAGTTGGATTGTATTTTTTTTCTATTTTTAACCATGGAGCAATGGCTTTCTTTTTTATTTCCCATTGGATTTTGTTTTGTGGACATTGACTTTGGACATTACTTTGGATTTTTATTTTTGGTTTTGCTTTTTTTGACGGACATGCTTCTTTTCATTTTTGTACATTCACGTTTCTTCATTTTTTATTCTATTGATGTTTCCTTTAATACATATTATTTTTGGTGAACTTCAATGTGTGGTATCTCATTGGTTTCATGCATTTCATGATATGTCTTTTGAGATTCACTGACACCCATTGGGTGTATGTGAGGGAAATGTATTTGTTTCGGAACTTGCAATTGGTGTTCTGTGATGTAATTGCAAATTATGAGTGGGTGGATGCAATACTCGGATGGGTGTTTTGCATTTGGAGGCTGACCATAGGGACCAGGGATCTAGATTGTGATGACATGTTGGCTGGGGAACATGAGTTGCACATGGGTGGGGGCCTGCTGGCAGGTGCCCCACAGTGCTGGGGGTTGGGGGTGGTGTGAGACATGGGTGGGGGCCTGGTGGAGGCTGCCCCTGCACTGCTGGGGGGTGGAGGTGCTGGGAGACATGGGTGGGGGCCTGGTGGTGGCTGCCCCTGCACTGCTGGGGGGGGTGGGGGTGGTGGGAGACATGGGTGGGGGCCTGGTGGAGGCTGCCCCTGGTGGCCGGGGGGTGGGGGTGGTGGGAGACATGGGTGGGGGCCTGGTGGAGGCTGCCCCTGCACTGCAGGGGGGTGGGGGTGGTGTGAGACATCGGTGGGGGCCTGGTGGAGGCTGCCCCTGCACTGCTGGGGGGTGGGGGTGGTGGGAGACATGGGTGGGGGCCTGGTGGAGGCTGCCCCTGGTGACTGGGGTGGTGGGTGTGGTGGGAGACATGGGTGGGGGCCTGGTGGAGGCTGCCCCTGGTGACTGGGGGGGGTGGGGGTGGTGGGAGACATGGGTGGGGGCCTGGTGGAGGCTTCCCTTGGTGACTGGGGGGGTGGGGGTGGTGGGAGACATGGGTGGGGGCCTGGTGGAGGCTGCCCCTGGTGGCTGGGGGTGGTGTGAGACATGGGCAGAGGCCTGGTGGAGGCTGCCCCTGCACTGCTGGGGGGTGGGGGTGGTGTGAGACATGGGTGGGGGCCTGGTGGAGGCTGCCCCTGCACTGCTGGGGGGTGGGGGTGGTGGGAGACATGGGTGGGGGCCTGGTGGTGGCTGCCCCTGGTGGCTGGGGGGTGGGGTGGTGGCGAACATGAGTTGGACATGGGTGGGGGCCTGCTGGCAGGTGCCCCACAGTGCTGGGGGGTGGGGGTGGTGGGGAACATGAGTTGGACATGGGTGGGGGCCTGCTGGCAGGTGCCCCTGGTGACTGGGGGGTGGGGGTGGTGGGAGACATGGGTGGGGGCTTGGTGGAGGCTACCCCTGGTGACTGGGGGTGGGGGTGGTGGGAGACATGGGTGGGGGCTTGGTGGAGGCTGCCCCTGGTGACTGGGGGTGGGGGTGGTGGGAGACATGGGTGGGGGCCTGGTGGAGGCTGCCCCTGGTGGCTGGGGGGTGGGGGTGGTGTGAGACATGGGTGGGGGCCTGGTGGAGGCTGCCCCTGCACTGCTGGGGGGTGGGGGTGGTGTGAGACATGGGTGGGGGCCTGGTGGAGGCTGCCCCTGCACTGCTGGGGGGTGGGGGTGGTGTGAGACATGGGTGGGGGCCTGGTGGAGGCTGCCCCTGCACTGCTGGGGGGTGCGGGTGGTGGGGGACATGGGTGGGGGCCTGGTGGAGGGTGCCCCTGGTGGCTGGGGGACATGCGTTGGTGGGCAGTAGTGGAAGTTGACATGTGGGTTGGCTGGTGGGCATGGCCATGGTGGATGGGGTGCCTGCATGACATGTGCTGGGTAGGCCCCTGTGGTGTGAGCCACCTGGAGGGGCCGTGGAGGGTGTAGAGGGAACACCTGGGAGGACCCACACGTGCAATTCACGTGTGCTGCTCCCCGCGCACCCCTGTAATACACGTACCCTGATGATATCGCGTGTGGAACTTCCCGCGCACCCCTGGAATACACGTACCCTGCTGATGTTGCGTGGGATACTTCCCCCGCACCCTGAAATACGCATACCCTGATGAGATTGCGTGTGTGACTTCCCGCGCACCCCAGAAATACACATACCCCGCTCAATCGCATGTGTAACTTCCCGCGCACCCCCGAAATACACGTACCCCGCTCAATCGCGTGTGTAACTACCCGCGCACCCCCGAAATACACGTACCCTGCTCAATCGCGTGTGTAACTTCCCGCGCACCCCCGAAATACACGTACCCCGCTCAATCGCGTGTGTAACTTCCCGCGCACCCCCGAAATACACGTACCTCGCTCAATCGCGTGTGTGACTTCCCGCGCACCTCCGAAATACACGTACCCCGCTCAATCGCGTATTTAACTTCCCGTGCACCCCCGATATACACGTACCCCGCTCAATCGCGTGTGTAACTTCCCGCGCACCCCCGAAATACACGTACCCCGCTCGATCGCATGTGTTGCTTCCCGCGCACCCCTGAAATACACGTAGCCCGCTCCACCAGGCCCGATCGCGTGAAAAACTTCATGCGAACCCCTGGAATACACGTAGCCCGCTCCCCCAGGCCCGATCGCGTGAAAAACTTCACGCGAACCCCTGAAATACACGTAGCCCGCTCCCCCAGGCCCGATCGCGTGAAAAAGTTCACGCGAACCCCTGAAATACACGTAGCCCGCTCCCCCAGGCCCGATCGCTTGAAAAACTTCACGCGAACTCCTGGAATACACGTAGCCCGCTCCCCCAGGCCCGATCGCGTGAAAAAGTTCACGCGAACCCCTGAAATACACATAGCCCGCTCCCCCAGGCCCGATCGGGCCCGATCGTGTGAAAAAGTTCACGCGAACCCCTGAAATACACGTAGCCCGCTCCCCCAGGCCCGATTGCGTGAAAAACTTCACGCGAACCCCTGAAATACACGTAGCCCGCTCGCACAGGCCCAATTGCTGTATGTTGCCACTTTTGTAATGCGCAGGGACGCTACCGCCTGCCTTCGTGTGGCGGACGTGTTTCGGCTTGTGCGTGTCTTTGGCTGTGCGTGTCTTTGCCCTATTCGATTCCATGAATACGTGTGGTTCGAGTGCGTGTGGGCGTTCCGTCTGCTTCCCTGCAGTACATCCCCAGTTACGCCCTTATTTTCGCGCGTTGTTCCCGATTCCGCGTGTTACGCCCCGTGTCCCGCCCACTTTCTGGTGTATGCGCCGAGGTTGTGCGCTTTCACTGTGCGCGTCGCGCACGCCTTTCGGGATGTTGCAGTGACTTGTGCGCCATGCACGGGTTTGGCGCACATCCCGGGGTGTACACGCGCAGGGACTTCCATGAATCGCACGCGTGCGCATGCGCCTGTTTTTTTCCGCTTGCGCCTGCTTGTGCCTGCTTGCGCCTGCTTGCGCAAAGATTTTCGGCGCATGTTTGTTCCATGAATCGGCCCCTTAAAGTTTATCTCCCTATTGAGAACATTGTTTGGACTTCAAACATTTTACGCTTAGTTGATTTCACGCAAAGTTTAGACAGTCATTGCATTGCTAAAGAATATTTATGAAGATGGAAGATTTCTGAACTTTATTGAAACACCAACCTGAACTAATGCCAGTGTCAGAGTCCTCTTGAACCTTTTGTTTTGGGCAAGACAATCATGTAGACAGGAGAGTGTATAACCAAAGGTTTAAAGACTTGACAGAGGAAATAGTCGGTCAAAGCCATTGAATTCAAGCTCCTGCATTCAAGTTGGTAGCAATATGTTACAGTGTTTATTTGAAATTAGGATTTATTATTCAGTCTTAGTGGTGTGTAGTTTTACGATTTGCAATACCTCCCAACTCTCAATTTCCTGTAGGCCATTGTTTAGCATTATAAACTCATTTCAATTGATGAAGGCACATTGTGTTATGGCTGCGTATCATGGGCATAGCAGTGCACTGGCACGTCCAAGCTGGTAAAAAGGTATTACAAACGTTGAATATAAATATTGTAAAGCAATGAAGACAGTTCTGACCCAGTTGATATACAGAATTTCTTCGGACCCAGACAACCTGAAAATGCATCATAATGACAGGTTGGGAATTGTTGAACGGAAAAGGGAACCAGCCAAGCACTGGGTCACTGATGACCATGCAATACCAAAACATTCCCCCCTTGCCCTCAATAGGCCAGTATGTGGGGGTCATCATTAGACTCTTTTCAATTGTGAACTCCTCACATTATCTCATAGCTTGCCTTTGTTGATGGGTAAAGACCAGGAGTAAGCCCACTGTTCCCGGTCAAGATTTTATGCTACATCATTTATTTCTTTGGGTAAGTGCATGTTCACTTTTTCCATGGGGCTGAGTCTCAGTGAGGGACAAGGCAGCGGATGTTAGTCTGGATACATATGGGTTTTGCACTTCTGATGAAAGTAAACGTGAGCAGCTGATTGAATTTTTAGACTGTCAGTTATGAGAAGGCACAACTTCCCATTGGCTTGTTTTTAGTTCAGAGAATAACTACATGATAGGAGATCACTATCATAATTCCATCAGCTAGCATGCATTGGAGACATTTCACTATACAGAATGGAGTACATTAGGCTCATAGAGAAATCCCCAACTGAGATGATTTCTCGCTTCATAATTCATTAAATGTTTTATGGAGCTGGGGCAAAGTTTCTTGCCTAAAAATGTAACTACAGTCATCGCCCCAATCTCTGATCATGAGCTCTTCATGATTCATGTTCTCAAATGATAAATGCTAGATCAGTTTTTCTTTCTTTGTCTGTCCTTGTTACTTTAAAAAGGAAATCGCATCCATAAGAACTCCGAGCAGTTCCCTACTATATCCCCAAAGCAAACGTGGTATTTCCTCTGTCTGTCTTGACATACTAAAGTTCCTTAAGAAAAGTAGAATTATTTGACTTTCTCGTTTAGCCATTGCTTTTAGAATACAATACAAAACTCCTTAAAGCAGGCTGACAAATCTGAAACATATTTTGCATGAAATCATATTAAAATACACTATATGAGTATCATCAAGATAACATAAAACATCAGCAAATACATAATTTGCTTAATATGGCATGCCCTCTGTATATAATTAGCTGATGACAAAACCGTTGTTTAAGTGCCACAAGTCCATGCTGAAGTAATATATGCACTACTTTACAACAGTGTACAACATCACCCAACACCCTGGATAGCAAGTATGCATGCTCATCTATATGTGTACTACAGGGCCTGCGGCAAGGGCCTGTAAGGATATTTGGCGTGCTACAGCACAGAGTACAGCACTACTGCACAGGTAGCATTTTTTTATGCAGCACCACTACATGGGTGTGGTGCATTGCTATATGTGTTGCCAGAGTAACATGGACATATAAGTAAAGACAGGCTATTCAGTCAAAAACGATTTTTACATATAGGATGCAAATCCATTTTTACAGTTAAAAGCACACATCTGCACATTCAAAATGCACACTATTTTTCACCTGAAATGCCTATGTTGCAAGAGACACATTTGAAAATGAATAACTAACCTTATTAACAACTAACCTGACTAATAAAACTTCATTTAACATAACCCACTAATAAAAATGTGTCTCCACTGCAGAATTAGGCCTACTCTGAAAGTGAACTTTTAAACGCACATTCATTTTTTCTCTGTTGCTCTGTCCACATAACTACAGGAAGCAAAGAGCTCGAAGGAGCAGGAAATCAGTTTGTTACAATTGCCATTGTAGAAGTGAGCCATTGTGTAGTGAGGGAGGAGATGACATGATTGATTCTGATTGGAGCAGCGTCATAGCAAGTATCATGCTAGAGGCTGTGATTAGAACTTTGCTGGAGAAGCTTGAGAAGAGGGGGAAAGAGTCGACATCTTGCAGAGCTGGGTGAAGGATCTCTTTCCTGGCTGGGGCATTCCTGCTGCAAAAGCTGAGAGCTCCAGGCAATAACCCCGGTTTGAGAACGGCAGATGCTTGTTTTCACTGGGGTTGATCTTCAAGGGAGCCAAATTCAGAAAAAGAATAGCCGGAGAAAACTCATGCTGAACAGATAAGGTAATTACAGAAGCGAGTGGGAGCTGTGCGAAAGTGTGCGAAGCTGTTCAGTCAGTGTATTAGAGGGAGTCTCAGACTCTTATCAGCATATTTAATGTTACCAATTGAATATATTCTCGCAGCTCTCTGTTCATTTTATCACAAATAATGTTGTACCATTTTATTTATTTCTGTAAAAAAAGTTAAACTGTGTTTAAATGAAATTTCTATAATACAAAAAATATTTGAAAACAGATAGCTAGTGTATTATTTTTCTCTTTCATTTTGCATGGGGAAAGGTTTAAACGTGGGTAGATTTTTAAACAGTGCAATTGTCATTTTAAAGCAGATGTGTGCATGATTCTATTCAGTATGGACAGTTGTGAGTGAAGGTTTGTAGCATAGCCTGTTGGAGGTACATGAGTCAACGGGAAGAGAGACTCTCTGGACATAGTTCCCTACCGTATATGAGGTAGTGGAAATTACCACAAAAATACCACAATTGCCCATGGTGGCACACAACACTAACACTGAAAATGTGGTATCCCTAAAATGTAGGCCTGAGGTCTCTCTAGTGATCAAGAACAATCTAGATAAAAAAACAAGGGAAGTTGGATATTGGGGCCACAAATAAACCAACCACTATACCAACCAACCACGCATACTACCGCGCATACCATCTAAATAGGTCTGAATTCTGAAATAATGCAATGTATTATTGTCATGTGTGACCCAATATGAATACAGAGAGTGATTATTGATAAAGGTATTTTGGCGGTAAGAAAATACTGCAAAGCCCCAAATATCCACAAAATACCCGACATAATTATGGTGCATTGCAGGCCGGGAAAGTGATCATAGAGTACCTACTGGGCGTGGCAAGCGTGTCTCACACTGCCATTTGCACATTAAAGGGAACCCATTTTATAATAGCAGTGTGCCACTAAAAACGAATTTCAGAATGTCACAAAGGGAAACCACATTTTCAGACCTAGTGCAATATTTAGAGGCAAAGTTGTTTGCACATGGGACGTGGTCGTCGAACAGCACCTTAGAATGGCGTGACCGCATTCAGGGTGAGGTGCAGAAAGAAAAACTAGACAATATTTTTGCAGAAGGCAGCATAATTCAGGTCTGCCTTACAAGGTTATTGAATGCAGCCGATAAAAGTGCAGAGAAAGACTGTTTAATACGGCTATGCAGCAAAATATGGTTTATTTTGAATAAGTCCCTGCGAATGCAGGAAAATGATACCCAGCTAATTAACAGGTTAAAGACTGAATTAGATGGGGCAAGTAAAAATCAGGAAATGTTAAGAGCAGAATTGGATGTATGCCAAAAAGACATGCAATTAAAATGCAGAGACTTTGATGTTCAGTTATCCAAAAGCAAGAAACAATTTGAGGAAAGTGAGCAAGAATTGGTACACTTAAAAGCCTTAGTGGACCACATTAGACAGGATAAAGATGAGGTTGTTTCAGAAATGCAGATTTTACAAAAAGAACATTGTGAAAAAGAATGTGATCTCCAGAGTGCAGAACAAGAAATGATTAAAATGACTCAAGAAAGAGACAAGAGAAATAAAGAGTTCAATGAATGCCAAATGCAAATGTGTGACATGCAGGAGGTGATTAATAAGATGGGTGATGAAAACAACTATTTGCAAAATGAAGCAAACAGACTCCTTAAAAAGTGTAAGGATTTAGAACAGCAAATGTGCATTCCAGGTCCCAGGACAGGCGGCAGGGTACCACATTCAATGGAGTGGAGGGGAATTCTAGTTCTGCCCAAAGAGCTAGTGCTCCAGTGACTGGGCCGGTGACTGAACTTGGTTGCAGCGCCCTTGGGGAATTTGATACTCCCATTGGGGGCAGCCACCAATCTCATACACCTGAAAACAGGATTGAATCACAAAGTAGTGCAATTCCATGAATTGCAACAAGTAGCCCCATAAAAATAATGAAATCCATTAAAGCCCTGATCAAACCATTTAAAAAGGGGGGTGAATGCTGCATTGAGGATCACTTAGAAGCAGTGCATGACATTTTTAAAGCACTCCAGATACC
Organism: Ambystoma mexicanum; assembly: GCF_040938575.1. Taxonomy (NCBI): domain Eukaryota; kingdom Metazoa; phylum Chordata; class Amphibia; order Caudata; family Ambystomatidae; genus Ambystoma; species Ambystoma mexicanum. The sequence continues at coordinate 648,557,725 of NC_090934.1, read as the reverse complement.
TAAGGAACAGTACAGACAATATTTTCATTTAACTTTAGATGCCCTGACGGCCAGCATCATAAGGGGATTAAATGAACAGCAGAATATGACCTGGGTGGAGTTTGAAAAATAAATTAGGCGTCATTTTTCTCCTTTTCAGTCATTGCAGGAGGCAGAGAAAGTTGCTTACACAATCACTGCTGGACCTAATACATCCCCTCGCCAATTTCTACAAGACTTAAAAAGAGCATTTTCTCGCTTTGATGTATCTTTTGACCCAAATTCCAATGAGTTTAAAACTGCATACTTCTATGGACTACAGAAAGACATCATATCCCAATTGGTCCGTGAATTTGACCGTGACAAGTCCCTTGAATGGATTGTACATCAAAGCACAAAACTATATGAGGTACTCTATTGTCAGGGTAGAGAAAGTGATAAAATGAAAGATACTAGACCTAAATCTAAAGAACCCTCAGCCACAGTAATAGAAATCAGGTCAGCCAAAATGTCCCTTGAGTCTGCTCAAAGCCAAGGTAAAAATAATGTGACACCTGAACAAAGGGGTAATCAACAAAGATCGCCATTTCCTGTACCAATGTTCCAATCACATGATCCTAGTAATAGGGAGAGCTACATCAGCCCTAGGTATTTAGGGGACAGACCCCGGGTAGGATATCGGCCTGATATGGCAGGTATGAACAATAACCAGAGACAAAATCAAGATCAAATAAATGATGGTCCCTACCAGTCATTGGGGACACAGAGCAGATTTGATCCCAACCCCATGATATATGGTAATCAGGATAGACCCCGATATGTGGATCGATTTACTGATAATGGAAATCAACATAGGGGCCAGTACCCACAATCTGAGAGACAGGACATGAGGCAAAACATGAACTACAATCCACGTCAGTACAATGATTCCCCACCAGGGGACTATAATCAAATGATGGGTGCACCCCGCTCCCCTCCACAAATGAATCAAGAGTTCAGAAACCATCCCAACCGACATCAATCACCTGAGAGGTATCAGAATAGATCCAATCAGGGGGAAAACAACCAATATCGACCTAGGCCACAGAAAGAGGATTCTAGAGAGATGGAAAGGTTCCAGTGCCTTGAGGCCCAAGTGAAAATGTTAGCTGAGCAAATAGGAAAGCTCTATACAGTGCAAAAACAACCTTCCAAAGAGGGGGCTGATGGCCATAGCAATGATCGGGGGGCTCTCGAAAAGTGACTAAGTACTCATGATAACTGCAGTGCTAAAATGACAGATTGCTCTGATATAATTTTGCATAACGACTCTGAGATGCCCAATGAATTAAAAATGAAAGTGCCAGTAAATGAACATGTGACAGCAAGTGCAAATACTTCTAAAAAAGAGGTACGGTTTAACCTATAGCTAAATAAAACAGTAAATATTTGCACAAATGAAAAAGAAACATTAGGAATTCCAAAAGAACAAAGTGACAGATTTAAGAAAAATGACTCATGCATGGGGAATACCAGTGAACAGGGAGTAAGGGGGGATGCTATAGCTCCTTCCCTGCGCAAGCAAAACAATGACCAAGCACAGGCAGAAAAAGGAAATACTCAAAAGGAGGGTACAAGTCAATCACCTGAAGAATTCTTTGAGCCACATATTTTTGAAGAGGCTGAAAGGGCTGGTATCACACTAAATGATCACAAATGCACAGAATTAAAAAATGACAAATTGCTGAATGATGTTGTTAGACATGTTCAGTTGGAAGGTTGTAATGTGGTCTCTGATGTTACCCAGGTGGATGGGCGAACAGTGGCCACACTCCAAAAAACCTCTGATCATGGAGAAATGAATAAAGTCTCTCGCGCAGAAATGGGTAAAAAGGAGGGAAAAATGTCTTTCCATTTACCAATGTGCTTAGCCAAAAGTGAAAAAGGCCTGAGAAAGGTAAGCCCTGAAATCAGTAAGACTTCACACTTCTTATGTGTATTAGAGGAAGTTGAGGACAGATATTATGCACCCATCACTGTAGAAGAAAAATGCCACACCTTTGCTATGATTGACACTGGCGCACAGGCCACAATTATGTCCAAGGAGCTGGTAAAGAGTATCAATGAAGGGAGACCCCACAGAGTCAGATCACAGTGAACGAAAATCAAGGTCCAGTGCATAACTTTAATGGGGAGGAGGTGCCCATCATAGGTGTAACTGAGGTTGACATAAAAATAGGAAAGCACAGAATGAAACAAGAGGCATTGATCACATCTATTTGTGAAATTCCATTTCTGATGGGGACAGATTGCCTGAAAAGATTGTCTCCTCTCATAGATGGGGTGAATGGAGTGCTGTGGTCCTTAACCAAAAAACCATTGAGGCCTAAGAAACTAAAATCACAAAACAGCAACATAAATGAATCTCACACCGTTGCCAAAACAAATGATGCTGTGGAGGTATATCTCCAGAATAGTTGCATACCTAGTGTCACTGTTATATTAATGTGTCAAGACAAAATGCAGAGCGACAATGAAAAACTACCTGTACAAATATACTTGGACCCAAGGAAAAATTGGCAGACTGCCATAGATGAGCACACATTACGTTTTTATTTAAAAGAGAAAACATGCAAACAGAATATTGCTCCTAAAACAGATTCCGAAAAACACATTACCACTCTGGCAGAAATACACATGGAAGATGAGCAACCATGGGTTCATGTTGGTATAAATGACTATTTTAAAACAATAAAAGCCACTTTAGCGCTTGGACATGAAAGGAGTTTCATTAATGAGAAATTGTTGCAAAAAATAATGGAGAGGGAAGAAATCCCGAAATTTAGGATTAAAAACCAATATGTTTCTGGGTTGGAGAGTCCAGACTTTGAAAACCGAATTGCAGGCAGATGCATGCTTAAAATTAGTATTGGGCAGAAAACAATTTACCATAATATATGGATAGTGAGTGGAGCACAAAATGAATGTTACATGGGCAATGACATCATGCACAGAATGTGTATGGTGTTAGATTTCCTTAATCAAAAAATATGGTCACGCCTAGGTGGTCAGGCACCTGAATTTGAAGACAAAAGAAGGGCTCATCATTGTGCACAACTGGTTCCTTAAGAAATTGAATTACAAATGAGGAAAGATACTATTATTCCTGCATTTACAAAACAGTTTGCAATAACACTGAAATGCAAAAATGGACAGCAGATGAAAGACTCTGATGCATTTGTATGCCTGAATGAATCCATAAAACAGCAAGGCCTGGATTATGAATACATTCCATTGGTAGATATTGGTGAAGGATCTGTAAAAATTATGGTAAATAATAAAGGTTGTCAGAATATTCATTTAGAGGAAAACTCCCCATTAGGAATGGCCATACAAAAATCACGTTATACGGCAGATTTAAATAACATTGTGATTAGAAATATCCCTGAAAAGTATGTAGATGCCAAGGGTGAGTTGCCAGAACACCTGGACTCTCAGCCCAAAGGAATATTTAAAATTCATTCTGTGTATCCTTATGATTCAAATGAGACAGTGTGCTGCCATCAAGAGGATTGCATAATATTTAATTTAAATGAAAATGAAACAGAAAATCAGCCCATTGAAGTGGAAGCCGATATGCCAAAATATTTAAAAGTGGCAGCTTTACAAAAAGACACAGCCACACAGTTAGACGAAAGCGCCGAGATTCCCTTACCAGAAGATTTTCCAGAATTTTCCAAAACGGTAGAAGAGCAGATCTCCTTAGCAGATGCGTGTGACAGCAATGAGGATAGGAACAATCTGAGGGAGATATTTATGGAGTTTAAGGTTGTATTTGCAAAAGATGCTTATGATTGTGGTTTAACTGATTTACATGTGGCCACACTACCAGAAGGGTGTAGCAGAACTCCAGTGTTTGTACGCCAGTATAGACTACCGCTGGCATGTTTAGAATCATTGGCAGAGATTATTAAAAATTTGGAATCACGGGGAATCATCAGGCCCATTCATAGCACATCCAATACACCTATTTTAGGTGTGTTAAAGCCAAATGGTCAATGGCGGCTATGTGCAGACTTGAGAGAGTTAAATAAAAGAGTACCAGTATCTAGATGGCCACTGCCATTCATTGATCAGGGCCTAGCTCAGGTACATGGTTCAAAAGTATTTACCACATTAGATCTCACCTCTGGATATTGGTGCATGCCATTGGCAGAGGAGATACAGAATTTATTTTCCTTTACATTTGACAGGACTCAATACGCCTGGCTTAGAGCTTCGTTCGGGTACATCAATAGTGGGAGTGAATTTGGCATATTTTTGAGAAAGGCCATGCCGGATGCAGCGGAAAGAGGAACAATAGTTTACGTGGACGATGTCCTGATAAAAAATGAAGGACTGAAAAGCCATTTTGATGAAATAAGACATGTGCTAGGCCAATTGCAGAAAGCAGGCGCCAAAGTATCTTTACAAAAAGCACAATGGTGCAAGAAAAAGTGAACCTTCTAGGGCATGAAGTGACTGAACATGGGCTAAATCCACAAAAGAAGAAAATAGAGGCCATGCAAAGATTAAACGATCCTAAAAATGTGAAAGGAGTAAAACGTTTATTAGGGATGACAGGCTATAACAGAAAGGTCATTGAAAATTATGCAGAAATCACTCAACCATTGACTAAACTGCTTAAACTGAATACTCCCTGGAAATGGGAAAAAGAGCAGTCTGATGCAGTGGCTAAATTAAAGAAAAGTCTTGTAAAGGAACCATGTTTAGCATATCCCATAAAGGACAGGGATTTCTATTAACCACTGTGTGGGCGCTACAACATTTCCGCCCCATTGTTCAGGGAGAAAAGGTGATTATTGAAACAAATCATCAACCTTTGCAATTTTTAGAGAGTAAAAGAATTAGATCAGGTAATCTAGCGCAGTCCAGAATCACTTCATGGACGCTGGCATTACAAGGTTTTCCTGTAGAAGTGAGATATGGACAAAATAAAAAGAACCCAATTGCTCAAGGGTTAGCTGACTTACATGACTGCGCAGCTGAACAAATAGCAAATGAAATGGAAGTGGAAACTAGTTTGCAGGAATTTGAACAATCACCACACAAAGCTTTTGATGAAAAAACATGCAAGGATTTGCCAACTGTATATGTGGATGGTTGTGCTTTTCACATTGAAAATGACAGTAATAAACAATTAGTGGCAGGAATAGGAAATGTCTGGTTGAAATGTGAAGGCGTCCCCAGTATAGGGATGAGGATTGGAGCTAGGAGCAGTCAGGTGGCGGAATTGGCAGCCATTTATAAAGCAATTGCTACTGCAGTTGATAAAAAGTTCAGTGAAATTGTCCTGGTGACTGATTCTGACTATGCACAGAATAGCTTTGTGGAGTATTTGCCTGGTTGGAAAGCAAGAGGCATGGTTGCATACAACAAAAAGCTACTTAAACATGGAAAAATGATACAAGCCATAGACAAATTGGTGTCAGAGAATAATTTAACAATATACTGGAGAACAATTAATGGGCATTTAAAAACACCAGGAGAGGATAATGAGGGAAATGATAAGGCAGACCACCTGGCTAAGATTGGGGCTGTGATGGGAGAATTGCTACCTATTGATTATTTAATGGGTGAAATACAAATTGATGCAGTAACACGTTCTAAAGCACCAAAGGAGGTAGATCAACCAGGGGTACAGTGGAGTCATGACACGCCAGACCAAGATTTAATTGAGGCACAAAAGAATGATCGAATTTTGGGAATCTATTATAATCATTTGATAGATCCTGAACAAAATCCTTTAACAGAAAATGATTGTATGGGAAAAGAAGAGTTGAGGGTGTTATTAAAGAAAAAAAACACGAATTAGATTACAGGATGGACTCATGATTAGAGAGTCCATAACAGGACAAATACAGTGGGTGGTACCCCTTTCATTCTGAGGGCTAATGCTACACCATGCACATGATGCCATAACTGCAGGCCATAGAGGTTAAAAAAAAACATTGGAAATACTAAAAGATTATGCTTACTGGCCACATATGTCCCAAGATGTGGAATTATATACTAGAGGATGTCTAGTATGCGCCCAATTTAAACCTGCTTCACCAATGCATAGAGCCCCATTAATGAAAAGAGGCCTAACTCTTCCATGGTCAGATTTGCAAATAGACTATGTAGGGCCTTTAAAAAGGTCGAGCAGAGGAAACCGTTATATTTTAAGTGTGGTATGTTTGATATCAAAGTGGATTGAATGCATTCCTGCACCAGATTGTAGTGCGCAAACAGCAGCCACATTGCTGGTGAACCATGTGTTCTCAAGGTTTGGGTTGCCACAAAGAATTGAGTCAGACAGAGGAAGTCATTTCACAAGTACTCTAATGAGTAAGGTATGGCAAATACTGGGTGTGAAAAGAAAACTACATATTGCATATCGGGCGGCTTCTTCAGGTGGAGTTGAACGGTGCAATAGGTCTGTTGTGGACATTTTAAAGAAATTTGTGGCAGAAGCAGGTTCCAGCTGGGATTTACGATTACCTTTGGTTTTAATGGCAGTCAGATCAACTCCTGCCAAAGCAACAGGTGTTAGCCCCCATGAGGTCTTGACAGGTAGGAAAATGGTGTTACCACAACACCTGCTATACAGAACACATGAGCAAACACTTGTGAGTGCATCCACAGTTCATAAATATATTGATGAACTGAGGAGGCATTTGCAACATGCATTTGCTTTTGTGCAGAGAAATCTGGAAAGAGCTGCTGACAAAGTCTTACTATGATAAAAAGACATGGGTAAAGGAATACCGTGTAGGGGATCAGGTGTATAAATTTCATTTTGGAAAAAGTAAACAGAAAAATTCTAAATTTCTAGCAGCCTGGCAGGGGCCATTTCGAATTATAGATAAGGTCTCTCCTGTGGTTTATAAAATTTTGAAAAATGAAGGTGAAACGGCGATAGAGCAGTTTGTCCATGTAAATCTGATCAAGCCATGCCACCCCAGACACGAGATCAGGCGGCTTGAGCATGTAGAAACAGAAAGCCCTGGGGCTACTACCCACTGATGCACACAATACAACAGAAAGTCCATTGAACACAAAAAGATAAAATAATTGGGTACAGTCAGGAGGCAGTGACAGAGAAGTTAAAAAGTTGATTATTATAATGGCACACTGTAATATATGTAAATAAATAAATAATATATAAAAAAAATATATATAATGGAAGCTCATGGTCGGTGTGCAGAATGAAAATGCATTGAATTTAAAATGTTGCTTCATGTATGCTTATTTTCTTTTTAACCTGTGTTTAATTTCAGAAAAAAAATGTTTTATTTTTGGCAAAAGGGTGGTTATTATTGTGCAATATACTTAATCTGTTTCTTTTCTATTTTGGTTTAGAACATTAACTATTTATACCGGAGGTCACGGGAGACAATGGAGTCGTGGAGTCCCTAGGATGAAGACCAAAAGATGCCTGCCTCCAGGTGGAGGTGAAGACAAGATAACCAGAATGCCAAAAAAGATGACTCCTATGGATCCAAGATTGCCAATATGAAAGAGTACTCGAATGAACCAAATGATGTGACATCGCTGGTCGGGACATATCAGAGGCAGACAAGAGTCCTGACATATGGAGTTCCACGTATTTATTATTTTAATTATTTATTTTAATCTGTTATGTTATTTATTTGTTTTAGTTAGTTGTTTTATTTTATTGGTTTTTTTTTACTTATAAAATTGAAACTTTGGACTAATGCTCCTTCCATTGGGAAGGCAAATGTAGAACATTTTGTAAACTAATGAACTCAGATGAATACTGTGTTGATTGCTACTTTTTCATTGATGCACATGAATATTCATTTTGTTGGATTGCTACATTGTGAAAAGAAGAAAGAGGGAAGTTAGATTTCTTTCGATTGTGGCTTGGACAAGGGCCAAATCCTCTGAAAAGGAGCTTCTTTTTTTTGGAATTGGCTTGGATCGTAGCCAAATTTAAAAAAAAAGGAGGGTATGTAAGGATATTTGGCGTGTTACAGCACAGAGTACAGCACTAGTGCACAGGTAGCATTTTTTTATGCAGCACCACTACATGGGTGTGGTGGATTGCTATATGTGTTGCCAGAGTAACATGGACATATAAGTAAAGACAGGCTATTCAGTCAAAAACGATGTTTACATATAAGATGCAAATCCATTTTTACAGTTAAAAGCATACATCTGCACATTCAAAATGCACACTATTTTTCACCTGAAATGCCTATGTTGTAAGAGACACATTTGAAAATTAATAACTAACCTTATTAACAACTAACCTGACTAATAAAACTTCATTTAACATAACCCACTAATAAAAATGTGTCTCCACTGCAGAATTAGGCCTACTCTGAAAGTGAACTTTTAAACACACATTCATTTTTTCTCTGCTGCTCTGTCCACATAACTACAGGAAGCAAAGAGCTTGAAGGAGCAGGAAATCAGTTTGTTACAATTGCCACTGTAGAAGTGAGCCATTGTGTAGTGAGGGAGGAGATGACATGATTGATTCTGATTGGAGCAGCGTCATAGCAAGTATCATGCTAGAGGCTGTGATTAGAACTTTGCTGGAGAAGCTTGAGAAGAGGGGGAAAGAGTCGACATCTTGCAGAGCTGGGAGAAGGATCTCTTTCCTGGCTGGGGCATTGCTGCTGCAAAAGCTGAAAGCTCCAGGCAATAACCCCGGTTTGAGAACGGCAGATGCATGTTTTCACTGGGGTTGATCTTCAAGGGAGCCAAATTCAGAAAGAGAATAGCCGGAGAAAACTCATGCTGAACAGATAAGGTAATTACAGAAGCGAGTGGGAGCTGTGCGAAAGTGTGCGAAGCTGTTCAGTCAGTGTATTAGAGGGAGTCTCAGTCTCTTATCAGCATATTTAATGGTACCAATTGAATATATTCTCGCAGCTCTCTGTTAATGTTATCACAAATAATGTTGTACCACTTTATTTATTTCTGTAAAAAAAGTTAAACTGTGTTTAAATGAAATTTCTATAATACAATAAATATTTGAAAACAGATAGCTAGTGTGTATTATTTTTCTCTTTCATTTTGCATGGGGAAAGGTTTAAACGTGGGTAGATTTTTAAACAGTGCATTTGTCATTTTAAAGCAGATGTGTGCATGATTCTATTCAGTATGGACAGTTGTGAATGACTGTTTGTAGCATAGCCTGTTGGAGGTACATGAGTCAACGGGAAGAGAGACTCTCTGGACATAGTTCGCTACCGTATATGAGGTAGTGGAAATTACCACAAAAATACCACAATTGCCCATGGTGGCACACAACACTAACACTGAAAATGTGGTATCCCTAAAATGTAGGCCTGAGGTCTCTCTAGTGATCAAGAACAATCTAGATAAAAAACAAGGGATGTTGGATATTGGGGCCACAAATAAACCAACCACTATACCAACCAACCACGCAAACTACCGTGCATACCATCTAAATAGGTCTGAATTCTGAAATAATGCAATGTATTATTGTCATGTGTGACCCAATATGAATACAGAGAGTGATTATTGATAAAGGTATTTTGGCGGTAAGAAAATACTGCAAAGCCCCAAATATCCACAAAATACACAACATGTCCTGTAGTTATGATTAAGTTGCTCAACTCATAGAAAGAGCACTTTTGGGTGGCTTATAACTTCACCCCCTGGACGAATCCTCATCGAAAGGTTACAAAAAAAGCATATGGCCCCCTCGGAATGATTCTGCAAAGTATGGTGCGGTTTTGTCAAGGGGGGGTAAACTTATAGGGGGGTCCCCAATTTGTGGAAATCCTCATAGATGCAATGGAAAAATATTTTACTCACGCCTACAGCCCAAACCGCTGGACAGATTTTCACCAAATTTGCCCCAGGAGCGGCATGCTTTTGTAAATTTGGTGTAAATCTGTCAAGTAGTTATTTTAAAAATGGCCAAAGAGTTGGTAAACATAAATTAGTGAAATATGGATCCAGTCTGTGGACTCACCTCCCGGTTCAGGGTATACTGACACATCTGGGCCAATCAGGGCTTAGCGTGATGTCCGCAGACACTGTGCGCGACCGCTGATTGGATACTGAAAAGCTTGAGGTGCATCATATTTTTTGAAGCAGTCGCCATGTTCGATCTGCTGTCAGAGGCCAGTGTCTACGGATAGCGAAGTGGGGGATAAGTCTGAAAAATACATTCAGGGTTATTTGGTGGTTGAAAGAGGGGCTGGAAATGGTAGGGGTGGAATACAGATAATATGGAGCTGTTGTTATAGGTGAAAAAAAGGCCCCCTAGAATGCAAATGCTGCCGAGTGCATGACCAATTTTGGTGTCCGCGGACATAATTTCAATTGCAGGGGGGTCAGGGGGCGACCAGGGCGACTTTTGTTATCTGAAGGTCTAGTGTACGTACTTGTTATATGGTTTGATTATATTGTGGTGTTTGGGCACTGGCCACACACACTATAGTAATATGTGTATAGTAATTATAGGTGCTGTAGGGGGAGTATACAGTATTTGTAATATGGTGGAATTATACAATTGAAGTGTATATGGTATTTAAGGAATATGTATTTGTTTATACTTGGTATGGTTACTTAGTTGCATACAGTAATAAAGATTGAATCTCTGGCTCTTTTTCTTTGAAAATAAAACACTATAATTTGTTAAGCAGGATAGTTTAAAAGCTTTCATTGCATACATTTATATATATATATATATATATATATATATATATATATATATATATATATATATATATATATATTATTTACTTTTTTGGACCCTCAGAAACAGCACATTCTATGTACTATGCATTTGGTACAACATTAGTGTGCTACACTGTTTTTGTTTTGACATGAAATAATCATTGGGTAATTGGGAAAAAAATCCATAGAGGATTAACAATATATATTGTAATTATGTGAGTGTATGTGTGATAGTATGTTTGTTTGAAGTGTGTTACAATGAAGGCAATGTTTAAAGTATTTAGATACCTGTGGGCATATTGTAATTGTATTAGACTTTACACAAAGTTTTGTAGTAACAAGATGGCATGTTGGAAGTGTATTGCAATGAAGGGCAGTTTTGAAGAAGTTAGATACCTGTTGGTTTATTCTAACTATCTTGACTTTTAAAGGTACTATTGCAGTATTATGGATGTAGTTAGAAACATGTTGTTGTACTCTAACTGTTTCTTGTGCTACTGTTTAGGGAGTGCATTTGGGTTGAAGGATTATTAAGTAGGCATTCAAACCAATCACTTCTTGTTTTGACACATGCAATATAGTGACCTGAAGTGGTTGTGGCACCAGTGTGGTGTATTATGTCTACTGTTGTGAAGGTTTTCTTGACAAGAGATACTTAGCTGTGTGTAGAGATAGTGAGTTTATAGTTGTTTTTGGCACTATCTGCATTGTACCTTAAGAGCATTATTATGACATATTGGCTATTTGAGTTTATGTGCATGCTGGAACGATTATCTGAACTGCAAAAAGGGCATAATATGCCAGGATTTGCTTTCTGCAGAAGCTGGTGAAATGGAATGGATTCACAATTTGGTATGGATACATAAACAAATCGTTCATTAGGGATGATGTCCTGTGGTGAAACTTGGTTGCAGAGAGTGCATGTATATTTCCACATGTATAAAATCTGGAAGATTTCATTTATAAGGATGTTTTTGGTTTCCAGTATTTGTAGTAATTACATTATGAATTCCTCTGGATCTTCCTGTGAGTGTATGGTACATTTTATCATTCCTGCACATTAGTCCAATTATTGCCTTATATCTGAGACACTGTAAGTGTCGTCAGGATTATTTGTGGCATTTCTCTGAAGGATGATCATTGAAAAAAACACCTGGTCCAAGCCGTTTGAGTAAATGATGTGAACATTTGGTGGCAATTGGAAAAGAAGATCGATTGCTACATTTGCATATCAATTTACTTGAGTTGTGTTGCTGAATTTAAATGGACCAGAGAGTTGAGCCTCTGCATTGTTTGATGGGCATGCAGATGTTTTTTGAGAACAGATAGTTGTCTTTTTGTCTTCTGCTGGGTGGGCAGTTGAGTTTGTAGTAGAGTGTTGTATTTTTTGATGGAGAAGCAGTTGGTCATTAGCAGTATTGTTGGGATGTCTGTTATATGGGTTCTGTTTGTATTCATTTTCTTTTTAAAGGTTTTATTTTTCGAGGTACAGGGTACATATCTAGATGGGAGGTGTACAGTGCACATAGCCTGTTGTATTCTAGGATGCAAGGAATGTCAGCATTAACTTTGTTTAAATCAAAGTTAACTAGCAATAGACCATTGATTGTACAGAGACATGAAAGTGCTCCATAACTCATACCTTCTTTAAAACTGTGCTGCCAATGTCAATCAATGTGTTAAACCTTGTGATTTATGAATAGTGACAGCATATGCAAGAGACAGAGAGAATTGGTCTCGCTGCGTGTACATGTCTTTGAAAAGAAGGAAGTGTGCTACTGTGTGGCCAATTTTTTTAACTTCTCCTAGTTTGCCAAAGTGGACGTTGGCACTCTGAATGTTGTTGTCAGGTGGATATGGTTGAAGACAACACATTTACCAATTGTTCCATTGACTAAACCTTGTTCTATGTCAAGGTTATGTTTTAGAATTACTCTCCAGTTTAGACACAAAGTTCATATTTATTCCAATGCAGCTGTGTTGGAGATACATTTTCTAAGCTATTTAGTCATGCTGTTGCTTGTTGACGCATAGGGAGTGTCATGCCGTGCACTTCTAGTTTGTCTGTGGAGCTGATATGCAGTATTGGTTGCATTTCTTTTTTTAACATTGTCTCGTTGTCTTGAATACAGCTTGCAAGGGTTAGCATTGGGGACATTAATTTTATATTTTGTTCAGTTAATTGTTCCATGAAATCAGGAGCAGATGTGTTTCGCCCATATAGTTTATGGATTAGTCTACTATTTAAGATGGATTTTGAATCTTTAGTAAGCAGATCAGTTTTAATGCTTTTTAAAATGTTAGCATAGCTGAGGTCTGCAAACTGGCACATGTTTTGAGTTAGTTCTCTGTAGTGAAAATGTCAGAGATTTACATTTCCAATGCTGCCAAGTGAGTTGCAGCATTATTTGTGTCCTGATGTTTTGAAAATAGGCTGGCCTTTTACTGGTGTTAACGGTAGAAGGTCTCAGAAAACAATAACGTGTTTTCCTCCAAACAGTTCTTCGTAGTCAGTTTTCAGAACTTCTTCCATTCTGAGGTTAATTAAAGCAAACATTAGATTGGAAACCATGCTTACTTCATTTATTTGGCACATTTTCATTTGTTTCAGAATACATTTGACAAATTCTAATTTGTTTTGGTGTTCTACTGTAAGGAGCAGTAGTCGGTGTAAAGTTACACCTCCTATGTTGTAGGCAGCCAAACCTGTGGGGCTGTTGGCTGTTACAACAGACGAAAGGTTGTTGTTTGTTAAGTTTTATAGAAATGTGCTGATTATTTTAATTAAGAACGTTTTTCTAGATCCAGCTTCACCACTTACATACAGAAGCAGAGGTTTATAATTTTTACAGCTACAATTTGTCATTTCATGTTTAAAACCATGTTCAATTTCTTCAGTGACTTCTAGATAAACAGTGAGTTGTTCATCATTTAGTGATGATTTTAGCACTGACAAGTCTTCTTCAGATTGTTCATATTGATACATGGTTTGTTATACCTCAGTCTTGGCTATCTCTGCTTCATTTAGAATGAGTGGTTCTCAAAGTGGTTCTTGGCTTCCTGTAATGGAAGGTTGACTGCCCCCAGGAGTGACTTTATCTAATTGAGCTTCGATTTCTTCCTCTCATTGGCATTCATTGTCCAACATTTCTTTGTATTGTTTGAAATTTACATTTGTTATACTGCTTTCATTTGCTTGAATGCAGCTTCAAATGAGTCATAGTTCCCTAATAATTCTTCTTTTCTCCAAGGTTTAAAAAGTTGCAGTAGGGTCATGTAATAAAGTTCTCTATTTTGTGGAGATTTAATGATAACTTTATATGATTAATTAGGCTTGGTTTGGTACATTTCACTAGGCTTCCTTCACAAGTTGCGACTGAATATTTGCCAGTTGTCTCATCTGGTGTGACATTGTTTTTGTAGGAGTAGTTTTGGGCTATGTCGTACAGTCACATGTTTTCCAAAGCAGTACGTCTGTCAATTAAATTGTTTTTTATAATCTCCTGGCTGTTGGGATCATTTGTGGCTGTTGTTTCTATCTCTTGGTAGGATTGTAGTGCTCTTTTTTGGGATGAAGCGGTACCAAGGTTTAGCCAGACTATGTGTTCAGATTTTCCACATAAAGCTGTACCTGCTAAACGGTCTACAGCTTCGTAGCACCCGCATACTTTATGGGAGAGCATTTCCATACCAGAGCTGTACAATTTTTGTGAATGTGTTTTGTCAGATGATATGTCATCCCAGAGGTCTTTTAGCACTGTTTTCTCAGCTTTGGTGAGATAGGCTGTGACATATCTTCAACTGAAGTGGAATTGCCTGCAATGTATTATATGTCTATGTTTGCATTCCACAAGAGGGAAATTATTGCATTGTAATCATTGATGTACTTGGATGCTTCATCCCTTTTAATGTTGTATGTGTTTTTAGGGGATTCGCCTAATACACTGGGCCACTATATAACCCTGGTGGTAGCTGTGCCTGTAAAACAGGCACGGCTGACACTGCAGTCGTATTTTTTCTGGGTCCCGTCAATGAGGAATTACCGGGTAATTCCGACATTGCCGGACCTAGTAATTCCTACATCAACGACATGCTGCGCTCGCAGACAGGTGCCCGCGAGCACAGCTCATAGTATGGCGGTCCGGGAACTACGGTACCGGCATGCTTACCGGTACCGTAGTTCCTGGATCACTGTGTTTATAATGAGGCCCACTGTCTCTTACAGAAGACATCAAGCTCTGTTCTTGTCCTTTTTTGTAAACTGGTCTAGGGAAGGCAATGCAACATTTGGTATAGTATTTACCTTTGTTTTTATATCTACGTCGGCAGTATTTTTTACACTTATGTTTTTGGAAGTGTAAAATTGGTGTACGTAGGCCACTGTGTGGTTTCTGAAGGGATGTCGCAGATAACGTATTTTTGAATAAACTGTCATAGCCAAATTCGAAAGCATGGTTTATCCACAAAAATATGTGGCTGTGTAGTGCTCCTCTCGATGGATATTCTTTTCTCCCAAAGAAGTGTTGCAATTCTCTGAGCGGAGGGGTAGTTCTATTAAAGATGAAGTGCAGCATGGCAAAGAAGTGATGGTGAAAGTACCTTGCTACATTGACAGAGTCATGAGAACAGAGTTCTCCTGGTGTGTATATATCTATTCCATCTTTATTTTGGTTTGCAGGGTGTATGACGTCATCCCATGAATACTTTGCACTACTTAAAGTAATAAACCATGTGGGTGGGCCTTGGTTCTTTAGCATATAACATACATAAGCGTGATGTTTGTTCCAGTATTCTTTTGTACCACGCATGTTTGCCAAGAGATGTGTGATACTTGACTGCAAAACTTCATCTGTGTCTTTCTTTTTTTAAGAAGTTGGGTAGCGGATATGTTAAAAAATTAGAGCCTGTTCTTAATGTGTGTGAAACTCCATAACATAGTTCACTTTCCAAGAGGAGGTGGAAAATGTATTCTACATTTTGTCTGAATCTAGGGTCTTCAGAATACATTCTTAAAGAGCGATATTCTGATGCACTAATTTCTGTGGACCTTTCATCAGAACTTCCTCTTTTTTCCAGTAGGAATGAGTAGAGGAAAAAACTGTGCTTCACTTTTTTCAGATATGCTAATTGGGGATCGTATGGCTTGACGCATTTGATATGTTTCTAATGCATCTTCAATGGTGTCTTTGGAGTGCAGTGGGTGAATTGTATAATGGTTTAAAATGTTGGCTGCAGTAGCAGGATCTACTCGTTCAAATGAGTCAGTTGCTGGTGAATCTTTAATTATTTGGATGGTTTCTCTTACATTTTCCTCTATGTTCATATCTTTGTAGTATTCATTGTTTTCTTTAAGATAGTGTAGGGCTTGTCTAACTTTGTTTAAGTAGACTAGTTGTTGCCAAATTCCTTTGTCTTTTGTTGGTACTCGATTAACTAGTACAATCAAAGATTGATCTATTGACCGTTGGACTCCTAGAGTTTCTACATTTTGGTTAAGATCGAATGGTAAATATACTACTTTGCTACGGATGCCTTTATTTACATTTTGAATGTCATTTACATTTTGTAGTTCTAGAGCAGGACGTTTTTCATATTATAGTCTATTCACAAGATTCCATATAGCGGAATGGTGTGTTGCTAACATTTTGATGTGTTGAAAGGTCATCCTGCCTCCTGCCGCAAGACCCATAAAAACACCATATGCCAATCTACTGCCTGTTCCAGGAATTAAAGTTCCCAGAGGTGGTGGCGCAAGGTTCTCCTTCATTGCCTCCACAAACTGGAACTCCCTTCCTCAGGCCATCAGAGTTGAATACTCCCATCTCGCCTTCCGCAAGGCAATCAAAACTAGATTGTTTGCCTAAACTGCCCACACAACTGTTAAGGCACTACCCCACACTGATACTTGCTCAATGTATAACAACCATATCCTATTGACTTGGGTGTCCTTAACCAAACAACTGTATCTGTTGCATGACTGCAGCTCAACATGTAACCTTGCTGCCCTATGTAACCAACACTGTAACCATTCATGCATACTGTAACTAGGTAAGGGCCAATCTAACCAAGCCCCTTACCAAAAGATTATTAATTTATGTTCTGCAACTAAGACATGTCCTTGTAACAGTGCCTCGATGCCCAAGGCTGTGTGAGCACTTTATAAATGCAAATAAATAAATAATGTGCTTTTGCAAGCAGTTCCTGAAATATAGGCCAATGAATGTCCTTGAAATCCACTGTAGCTGCACAGTAGACAAGAGTCCATGGTTTGTAAAGTTTTCATTTTACTTTTGTCTTTAAGTTTCACATAGTGATTGTGGAATTGTTGTAAAGATTTAAAGGATTGTTGGCGTACATGACACATTGAGCTGCATGTCAATTTATACACTGGACAGTTTGTTTGGGTGAAAGAAACGTTTCGTTGAAAGTTTGTTGGGGAAGTTTTTTCTATAAGGGATCTTTTGCCATGATGGTGTCTCCTACCATTTCATACCTCTGTCCCTTACTTTATACTGTCTATGGCAATTGCTTTTATTTTGTTCTTATTTATAAGCCTCTTCATTGAAATATGGTTCTGTGCTGCTTGTGTGAATCCATTCACCTTCACAAAAGTTTGAAAATGTATCTAAATTGACGTTGCACATGTTTTAGTAGGCATTCTGTCCCGACTATTGGGAAAAATGAAAGTTTGGGTTTAAAAGTTATGGAATGTATGAGCATATATTGTGGATGGGTGTGTGGGTGTGATTGTAGAGATGAAGAGAGTGATGTATGATTGTGTAGTGGGATGATAGGTGTAGTTGGGAAGGTTGTAAGAGTAAGCATCTGTACAGGATGAGCTTGGGTTAGTGAGTGAGGGAGTGGTGGTGTGATTGAATGAGTAGGGACATTGTGATGTTTTGAGCAAAAGAGTGGGTGTTGTAATGGTGGTGTTTAGATGGGAAGAGAAAGAGTGTGAATGTGGCAATATAATGAGTAAGAGTGAAATAAATGTTGATTCGAAAAACTCTACTAATATACATTTAAAAAGATATTCATGCTGTATTAATGTACTTACTTTGTAGGATGTTGTAGAGGAGCAGCCAAAAGCCTCTGCAGGAAGTCCTGCCCCTATTTTGCCTATATGTTGGAAACCGGAAATTGTGACATGCGCAATACCAGTAAGTGTACCTATATCGCCAGAAGCCTTTGAGACAAGAATTCCACTGAGAAAACCCTATGTGATGTATCCCTGGAAGGATGATGTTCTCCTATGAGAGATGCCAGAGGAAGTGTGAAAACATGGAAAGAAGAAGCTGGTGACATCACGTGAAATAAGTGTTATGCACTAAGAAGGATGAGCAGAGAAGAGAATGCATAAATGGTATAGAATCTGATGGCGAATTAAAGAAATGAGAAGACGTTCATGTGTGGAATAAAGATTGCACGTGTGAAGAAGCATTGCAGAAAGTGGAAGTCATTTTTATAAATGTACAGATGCCATAACACAAGTAGACTAAGTAATCATAAGGCTGGCTATAGGTAGTAAATAGACTGGAGGTGGTGCCGCCAATATATATGTGTATATAGAATCTGGACATTCAGTGCTCTAATTTTAGTAAGCTCAACCCATGGAGAAAGAAATTTTGACAGCTGTTTGTGTGTTGCAGCAAAGAATAAGCCGAGGCTTGAAAATGGACCGAAGGAAAACTGCTTGGCTTGGTGTCAAAGGCTAAGAGCAGTCAAAACTGATTATCAGTCCTCAAAGAACAAGTAAGCGTGAGAAGCCAAGGAATCCCTTGTTAAGTTGCAAAGAGAGAACATCCTGGGATCCAAGTTCTTCATTAAAGACAAATAAAGGCTACAAAATGGGCCGATTCACAGACTCTGGTCATGTGAGTACAATATGAGAATAAACGTTGGCATGCAAGCCTGAACCTTGATAAGAACATGCTCATACACCCTTATATTTCCAGAGACGAGAAGCTACTACAAGGCCAAGTTCAAAGACAATCTGAATGGCAGACCACATGAGTAATGAGAGATGATGGGCTAATTGTGTGGGGAGGTACAGTCAAGTCCACCCACCAGCACCTTGGGTTCCAGCTTATGTGCTGCTAGAGAATCAAATGTTCCAGAAGGTTACATGCATGCCAATCAATTGTAGAAGGCCATATAACAAAGGGCCTTATAGTTTGCGAGCCAATGAGGTGTTGTGTTTCTAATCACAATCGAGAATGATTTGCACTATGACTTGCACTAAGGGATCGCATAAATTGCCCACCTGACTATAGCGACCCAATCACAATCCTATCCCATATAGAAAGTATACCTTGAACCAACCACAATCCCAGATAGGTTTTTGTAGTTTTCCACGTAGTCTAATGTCACGTATGACATGTTTTTGCTATACAAGTGTAATTGTTTATGAAATGTGTTGAGATCGTTCTGTGTGATGTCCGTTGATGTCCGTTGTACTCCCTGTTTCAGATAATTGATATTAAAACAGAGTGTTTTTGCCAACTTCCTGAGTCGGTCTTCTTGTTTCGAGTGAGAGTTATTCTCCATCCCATCCATCGTGCAATGTGTTACCTTACTTAAAAGGACCATAAGGATTCAATGTGAAGAGTGTTCTTTTTTTTCGGTAGCTGCCTTTGGCAATCTTCTTCAGTCTTGTAATTGTAAAGAAAGTTAGTGGGTATATATGGTAATGGTGAAGTATTTTTAGTAAGCAATGTTGTTATTCATTAAGGCAGGAGGAGTTATTGGGAAAATAAGCTAATTAAGTTGTGTTATGGGTAGTGTACTCAAGTGTGTTAAAAATGTTGTTGGAACAATTGCAGTATGACTACTGCTGTTTGGCACATTACTAGGAACAGGTCAAAAAGGGGTGTGAGAAAACAGTGCATATCTAGGTTTTTTTGTGCTGCTAATTTTAATACAAGAAGTGCTGTGTGTGGGGTGCAATGTATTTGTAATGTGTTGCAGTGTTTTAAAAGAATAGGAAAACTGTGGCCTAGTGGTAATGTAATGGCAGACTGTTGTTGTAGTAGTGTTTTTATTGTTGTATAGTAAAGGTTGGGAAAGAACAGTACTTTATAGAATATAGATACCTGAGTGGTATACACATATGTGTGAGCAGGTGGAGAATGGTGGCAGTGTAAGGGATGTAATGAGTGAGGTTGGAAAGTGTGACATTATATGGAATCAGAAACAGAAAATGCTGACCGTTTAAAAATGTTTCTTTTTAGGAGCATTTTTATGAAAGTTAAAAAATGCAGATGTGCATTTATAGCAACACTGTGTGTAACTATTTTTGTAATAGAAAAGAAAGGAAGATGGAGATGATTTGTAGCAAATGTTTAAGCAGCAGTTGATGTGTTGAAGTTTAAAATGTTGGCAGTACATGCATACTTGCCAACATGACCCATTGCAATATGTAGATGCTTTTGAAGTCTTGGGGCCTCATTCTGAGATTGGAGGCAGCCATGGTGCTATTAGCTTTCCCAGACTGAAGATTCCAGTCAATAAGCACCATGGCTGCCTCCAATACCGGTACCGACTCCGATCTGGTTCAATGGGGACTTACCGGTGTAGTCCGACCTTTGCGGGACTGGTAAGTCCTGTAGGATTATTTAGCGTGTTTTGGGAGCACAGCACAAGCAATTGCACCATTTATTTTCTCCTGAAATGCCTCTGTTGCAGGAGACACATTAGAGGATTCATGAACTAATATAATTAACAGTACTTACATGATTCTAATCAAATAACATCATAATGTGTTCTCCAGTGCAACATGAGGTGGAAAACACAGGCTCTGAAAGTCATTTTAAACGTGCACTTGGATTCAATTTTTTTTCTCTGTTCACTGTGGTAGCTGGATGCGAAATCTGCATGCCAGGAAATGAGTAGATACAGTTTCTAAACCGTATAAGCCAAGCCATTGTTAAAAGAGGAGGATAGATTATTGTGCATTTTCATTGGTGACACATCTCCTTAAGGGCTGTAACAGAGGTTTCTTGGGACATTTCGGGGAGGAAGAAAGGCAGAGGACATTTTACACAGCTCCGAGGAAGACCTGGCTGGAGTTTCTATGGGATTTCCTGATTGAGAGATGCCGTCCCAGTCAATTGCTGACTTTCCCAGACTGAAGATTCCAGTCAATAAGCACCGGCTTGAGAGACCGCAGATCAGAACTGCATGTCCTCGCTGGGGTGCTTTGAAGGAAAGCCTTGAGCCATTTAAAAAAAGCAAGCAGTCCGGGGAGTTTGCGTGCTAAACAGCTACAACTCGCTGGTAATTATCTTGTATGAAAGTGAGGGTGCGGTATGTGCATGAGACCTATTTTAGACAGGCAGCGTAGCGATAGCTTTTCACTGTGTTCAAATGACACATTTTAATGTTGCCAGCTGAAGGCAAAACAAACGATGTAATTTTTTCTCTCTCTTGTGCAAACATGAAATGAAATTCGTGGTGTTCTTGCATTTTGTCTTTCTCATGTTTTTATATCAGAAGAGGATTGTCTCACGAATGGTAATGTATCATTGTAAAATGAAATTGTGATAACACAGTCTGCCTAAGAGTATTTTTGTTTCTGTTTCATTTGGTGTCTAAAAAAAATATTATGCCATAGAGGGAATGATGCTTAAAGCGCCAAGTTTTTATGCAGATAAAGTAATGTTATGAGCAATTATAAATAGCTGTGTGTGTGGTTCCACTCAGTGTATATATATGTGTGTGATTTCTGAGTGGAACATAATGAAATAGTTTGCTGGACGTATATGAGTCAGCAGAAAGAGAGGCTTCTGGAAATAGTTTCACTAATGTAAATAAATTAGTGATTATACCACATGTTATTGTGAATACTTTATGGAAGCATAGCTCACTGGTGTAGATAAATCAGTGATAACAGCCATAACTGGCATTCCATATGAAAATGTGGTTTTCTTGAATAATGTAGAAGCCTGAGGCCTCTAAAGATCACAAGAATAGTCGGAAAAAAAGAAAGGGGTTTTGTATGTTGGGGCCACAAATAAAACAAAGAAATTATGCTCATCACTATACCACAAAGAAATGCATACCAACTAAATGTATCTGTGTACTGAAATAATGCATAGCCACTATATTACTATAATACCAAACCCAATCTGAATGCAAGGAGTGATTATTGCTGAATTACTTTATTTTTGGCGGTAAGAAAATACTGCTAGGCCCAAATATACACAAAATACCCTACATATTTATGGTGCGTTGCAGGCCGGGAAAGTGATCATAGAGCACCTACTGGGCGTGGCAAGTGTGTCTCACACCGCCATCTGTACATTAAAGGGAACCCATTTCATAATAGCAGTGTGTCATTAAAAACAAATTTCAGAATGTCTCAAAGGGAAACTACATTCTCAGACCTAGTGCAATATTTAAAGGCAAAGTTATTCGCACATGTGACGTGGTCATCAAACAGTACCTCAGAATGGCATGACCGCATTCAGGGTGAGGTGCAGAAAGAAAAACTAGACAATATTTTTGCAGAAGGCAGCATAATTCAGGTCTGCCTTCTAAGGTTATTAAATGCAGCTGATAAAAATTCAGAGAAAGACTGTTTGATACGGCTATGCGCCAAAATCTGGTTTATTTTGAATAGGTCCCTGCGAATGCAAGAAAATGACACCCAGCTAATTAACAGGTTAAAGACTGACTTAGATGGGGCAAGTAAAAATCAGGAAATGTTAAGAGCAGAATTGGATGTATGCCAAAAAGACATGCAGTTTAAATGCAAAGATTTTGATGTTCAATTGTCCAAAAGCAAGAAACAATTTGAGGACAGTGAACAAGAATTGGTACACTTAAAAGCATTGGTGGACCACATTAGACAAGATAAAGATGAGGTTGTGTCAGAGATGCAGATTTTACAAAAAGAACATTATGAGAAAGAAAGTGACCTCCAAAATGCGGAACAAGAAATTGTGAAAATGCTTCAAGAAAGAGACAAGAGGAATAAAGAATTTAATGAGTGCCAAATGCAAATGTGCGACATGCAGGAGGTAATTAATAAAATGAGTGATGAAAACAACTATTTGCAAAACGAAGCAGACACGCTCCTTAAAAAGTGTAAGGACTCAGAACAGCAAATGTGCATTCCCATGTCCCAGGAGAGGCGGCAGGGTACTACATTCAATGGAGTTAAGGTGAATTCTATTTCTACCCAAAGGGCTAGTGCCCCAGTGATTGGGCCGGTGACTGAACTTGGTCGCAGCGCCCTTGGGGGATTTGATACTCCCATTGGGGGCCGCCACCAATCCCATACACCTGAAACCAGGATTGAATCACAAAGTGGTGCAATTCTATGCATTGCAACAAGTAGCCCCATAAAGATAATGAGATCCATTAAAGCCCTGATCAAACCATTTAAAAAAGGAGGGGAATGCTGCATTGAGGATCACTTAGAAGCGGTTCATGACATTTTTAAAGCACTACAGATACCTAAGGAACAGTACAGGTAATATTTTCATTTAACTTTAGATGTCCCGACGGCCAGTATTATAAGAGGATTGAATGAACAGCAGAATATGACATGGGCGGAGTTCGAAAAAGAGATCAGGCGTCATTTTTCTCCTTTCCAGTCATTGCAGGAGGCAAAGAAAGTCGCTTACACAATCACTGCTGGGCCTAATACATCCCCTTGCCAATTTTTACAAGACTTAAAAAGAGCATTTTCTCGCTTTGATGTATCTTTTGACCCCAATTCCAATGAGTTTAAAACTGCCTACTTCTATGGGCTGCAGAAAGACATCATATCCCAATTGGTCTGTGAATTTGACCGTGACAAGTCCCTGGAATGGATTGTACACCAAAGCACAAAACGATATGAGGTACTCTATTGTCAGGGTAGAGAAAGTGATCAAATGAGAGATACTAGACCTAAATCTAAAGAAACCTCAGCAACAGTGATGGAAATCAGGTCAGCCAAAATGTTCCTTGATTCTGCTCAAAGTCCAAGTAAACATAATTTGGCACCTGAACAGAGGGGTAATCAACAAAGGTCATCACACACTGCACCAATGTTCCAACCACATGATCCTAGTAATAGGGAGAGTTACATCAGCCCCAGGTACTTAGGAGATAGGCACCGGGCAGGCTATCGACCTGATATGTCAGGTATGAACAATAACCAGAGACAAAATCAGGATCAAAGAAATGATGGTCCTTATCAGACATTGGGGACACAAAGCAGATTTGATCCCAATACCATGATATATTGTTATCAGGATAGACCCCGATATGTGGATCGATAATGGGAATCAACATAGGGGCCAGTACCCACAACCTGAGAGACAAGACATGAGACAGAACATGAATTACACTTCACGTCAGTACAATGATTCCCCACCAGGGGACTACAACCAAAGGATGGGTGCACCCCGCTCCCCTCTGCAAATGAATCAAGAGGTCAGGAACCATCCCAATAGAAATCATTCTCCTGAGAGGTATCAAAATAGATCCAATCAGGGAGAAAACAACCAATTTCGATCTAGGCCACAGAGAGAGGAATCTAGAGAGATGGAAAGATTCCAGTGCCTCGGGGCCCAAGTGAAAATGTTGGCTGAGCAAATGGGAAAGCTCTGCACAACACAAAAACAGTCATCAAAGGAGGGGGCAGATGGCCATAGCAATGATCGGGGGGCTTCTGAAAAGTGACTAAGTACTTATGATACCTGCAGCGCTGAAAAGACAGTTTGCTCTGATGTAATGTTGCATAATGACTCTGAGATGCCTAATGATTTAAAAGTGAAAATACCAATACATGAACATGTAACAGAAAATGCAAATACTTCTAAAAGAGAGGTACGGTTTAACCTAGAACTAAATCAAACATTGGCGATATGTACAAATGAAATAGGAAAACCTAAAAATCCAAAAGAACAAAGAGACAGGTTTAGGAAAAATGACTCATGCATGGGGAATACCAGTGAACCGGGAGTAAGTGGCGATGCTATAGCTCCTTCCCTGGGCAATCCAAACAATGACCAAACACAGGCAGGAAAAAGAAATACTCAAAAGGAGGGTACAGGTCAATCACCTGAAGAATTCTTTGAACCACATATTTTTGAAGAGGTTAAAAGGGATGGTACCATACTGAATAATCACAAATGCACAGAATTAGACAATGACAAATTGCCAAGTGATTTTGTTACACATGTTCAGTTGGAGGGTTGTAGTGTGACCTCTGATGATACCTGGATGGATGGGCGAACGGTGGCCACACTTCAAAAAACCTCTGAACATGGGGAAATGAATAAAGTCTCTCACACAGGAATGATCAAAAGGGAGGGAAAAATGTCTTTCCATTTACCGATGTGCTTAGCCAAAAGTGAAAAGGCCTGAGAAAGGTGAGCCCTGAAATCAGTAAGAATTGCATTTCCTATGTGTATTAGAGGAAGTTGAAGACAGGTATTATGCTCCCATCATTGTGGAAGAAAAATGCCATACATATGCAATGATTGACACTGGCGCACAGGCCACAGTTATGTCTAAAGAATTAGTAAAGAGTATCAATGAAGGGAGATCCCCGCAGAATCAGATCACAGTAAAGGAGAATCAAGGTCCAGTGCATAATTTTAACGGGGAGGAGGTGCCTATTATAGGCGCCACCGAGGTTGACATAAAGATAGGTAAACACAGAATGAAACAGGAGGTTTTGGTCACATCCATTTGTGATATTCCATTTCTAATGGGAACAGATTGCCTGAAAAGATTATCTCCGCTCATAGATCACGTGAATGGAGTACTGTGGTCCTTAACCAAAAAACCATTGAGACCTAAGAAACTAAAATCACAAAACAGCAATACAAATGATGCAGTGGAGGTGTATCTCCAGAATAGTTGCATACCTAGCATCACTGTTATATTAATGTGTCAAGACAAGATGCAGGGTGAAAATAAAAAATTACCTGTACAAATATACTTAGACCCAAGGAAAGAATGGTAAACTGCCATAGATGAGCACACCTTATGTTTTTATTTAAAAGAGAAGACATGCAAACAGAATACTGCTCCTAGAGCAGGTTCAGAAAAACATATTACCACTCTTGCTGAAATACACATGGAACATGAACAACCATGGGTTCATGTTGGGATAAATGACTATTCTAAAACAATAAAAGCCACTTTGGCGCTTGAATAGGAAAGGAGCTTCATTAACGAAAAATTCTTGCAAAAAATAATGGAAAGGGAGGAGATCCCGAAATTTAGGATTAAAAACCAGTATGTCTCGGGTTTGGACGGTCCAGACTTTGAAAACCGAATTGCAGGTAGATGCATGCTGAAAATTAGCATTGGACAAAAAACAATTTACCATAATGTTTGGATAGTGTGTGGAACACAAAATGACTTTTACATGGGCAGTGACATCAAGCACAGAATGTGTATGGTGCTAGATTTCCTTAATCAAAAGATATGGGCCCTCATTACGACCTTGGCGGAGGACCATGGTGCAATTAGCACCATGGTCCATGGCGGTAAGGGTGCAATTCTGCCATGGTGGTTGGCGGACTTACCGCCCCATCCCGACCTTGGCGGGGCGGTAAGTCCCCAATCCCCATTTTGCCCTTCCCCATTCCCATTCTTGCCCCATAGGGCATAATGGGAGTGGGGAAGGCGTTAATTACGCCACCGTAAATTACGGTGGCGTAATTAACATCAAGGTCCCTTAGCGCCATGGATTTTAACGCCTGCAAAAAGCAGGCGTTAAACTCACCATGACGCTAAGGGAACTCGTACTCAGGCGGAGAGGGTCGGCGAAGTTTACGCTGGCGTAAACCCCTTTCCGCCAGGGTCGTAATGAGGGCCATGGTCACGCATAGGTGAGGCGGCACCTGAATTTGAAGACAAAAGAAGGGCTTATCATTGCGCACAGCTGGTCCCTTATGCAATTGAATTACAAATGAGGAAAGATACTGTTGTCTGCATTCACAAAGCAGTTTGCAATAACACTGAAATGCAAAAATGGACAGCAGGTGAAAGATTCTGATGCATTTGTGTGTCTGAATGAATCCATAAAACAGCAGGGCCTGGATTATGAATACATTCCATTGGTAGATGTGGGTGAAGGGCCTGTAAAAATTATGGTGAATAGTAAAGGTTATCAGAATATTTATTTAGAGGAAAACTCCCCAGTAGGAATGGCCATACAAAAAAAACATTACACATCTGATCTAAATAACATGGTGATTGGAAATATCCCTAAAAAGTATGTATATGCTAAGGGTGAATTGCCAGAATACCTGGACTCTCAGCCCAAAGGGATATTTAAAATTCATTCTGTGTAGCCTTATGATTCAAGCGAGGCAGTGTGCTGTCATCAAGAGGATTGCATAACATTTAACTTAAATGAAAATGAAATAGAAAATCAGCCCATTGAAGTGGAAGCTGATATGACAAAACATTTAAATGTGGCAGCTTTACAAAGAGACACAGCCACACAATTAGAGGCAAGCGCCGAGATTCCCATGCCAGAACATTTTCCAGAATTCCCCAAAATGGTAAAGGAGCAGATTTTGTTAGCGGATGCATGTGACAACGAGGAGGATAGGAATGAATTGAGGAAGATATTTATGGAGTTTAAAGATGTATTTGCAAAAGATGTTTATGATTGTGGGCTAACTAATTTACATGTGGCCACACTTCCGGAAGGGTGTAGCAGAAGCCCAGTATTTGTTCGCCAATATAGACTGGCATGTTTAGAATCATTGGCAGAGATTGTTAAAAATTTGGAGTTGCAGGGAATCATCAAGCCCATTCATAGCACATCCAATACACCTATATTAGGTGTGTTAAAACCAAACGGTCAATGGCGACTGTGTGCAGATTTCAGAGAGTTAAATAAAAGAGTGCCAGTATCCAGATGGCCACTGCCATTCATTGATCAGGGATTAGCTCAGGTGCATGGCTCAAAAGTGTTCACCACATTGCATCTCACCTCTGGATATTGGTGTGTGCCATTGGAAAAGGAGATACAGAATTTATTTTCCTTTTCATTTGATAAGACTCAATACGCATGGGTTAGAATTCCATTTGGGTATGTCAATAGTGGGAGTGAATTTGGCATATTTTTTAGAAAGGCTATGCCTGATGCAGCAGAAAGAGGAACCATAGTTTATGTGGATGATGTCCTGATAAAAATGATAGCTTGAAAAGCCATTTAGATGAAATAAGACATGTTCTTGGCCAATTGCAGAAAGCAGGCGCCAAAGTATCTTTACAAAAAGCACAATGGTGCAAGAAAAAGGTGAATTTTCTAGGCCATGAAGTGACTGAACATGGACTAAATCCACAAAAGAAGAAAATAGAAGCCATACAGAAACTAAAAGATCCTAAAAATGTGAAAGTGGTAAAAAGTCTATTAGGAATGACAGGCTATAACAGAACGTTAATTGAAAATGATGCTGACATCACTCAACCATTGACCAAACTGCTTAAACTGAATACACCCTGGAAATGGGAAAAGAGCAGTCTGAGGCAGTGGCTAAATTAAAGGAATGTCTTGTAAAGGGACCATGTTTAGCATATCCCATAAAGGACAGGGATTTCTTTATAGAAATAGGTTTCTCTGAACATTGTATGTCAGCAGTGTTATCACAAAAACATGATTTGAATCACAAAACCATTGTATATGCAAGTAAGGTATTTTCCCAAGTTGAAATTAAATTCAATGAATGTGAAAAGGCCCTATTAACCACTGTGTGGGCGCTACAACATTTCCGCCCCATTGTTCAGGGATAAAAAGGTGATTATTGAGACAAATCATCAACCTTTGCAATTTTTAGAGAGTAAAAGAATTAGGTCAGGTAATTTAGCGCAGTCCAGAATCACTTCATGGATGCTGGCATTACAAGGTTTTCCCGTAGAAGTGAGATATGGACAAAATAAAAAAAAGCCCAATTGCTCAAGGTTTAGCAGATTTACATGACTGTGCAGCTGAACCAGTATCAAATTAAATAGAAGTGGAACCTAATTGGCAGGAATTTGAACGATCACCACATAAAGCTTTTGATGAAAAAACATGCAAGGATTTGCCAACTGTATATGTTGACGGTTGTGCCTTTCACATTGAAAATGACAGTGATAAACAATTAGTGTCAGGAATAGGAAATGTCTGGTTGAAATGTGAAGGCGTCCCCAGTATAGGGATGAGAATTGGTGCTAGGAGCAGTCAGGTGGCGGAATTGGCAGCCATTTATAAAGCAATTGCTACTGCAGTTGATAATAAATTCAGTGAAATTGTCCTGGTGACTGATTCTGATTACGCACAAAATAGCTTTGTGGAATATTTACCTGGCTGGAAGGCGAGAGGCATGATTACATACAATAAAAAGCCACTTAAACATCGAAAAATGATACAAGCCATAGACATATTGGTGTCAGAAAATGATTTAACAATATACTGGAAGAAAATTCGTGGGGACTTGAAAACTCCAGGAGAGGATAAGGAGGGAAATGATAAGGCAGATCACCTGGCTAAAATTGGGGCTGTGATGGGAGAATTGCTACCTATTGAACATTTACTGGGTGAAATACAAATTGATGCAGTAACACGTTATAAAGCACCAAAGGAGACAGATCACCCAGTGGTACAGTGGAGTTATGATACACCAGACAAAGATCTGATTGAGGCACAAAAGAATGATCGAATTTTGGGAATCTATTATAATCATTTGATAGATCCTGAAAAAAAACCTTTAACAGAAAATGATTGTATGGGAAAAGAAGAGTTGAGGGTGCTATTAAAGAATAAAAAATGAATAAGACTATAAGAGGGACTCATGATTAGAGAGTCCATAACAGGACAAATACAGTGGGTGGTACCCCTTTCATTCAGAGGGTTAATGCTACACCATGCGCATGATGCTATAACTGCAGGCCACAGAGGCTCACAGAAAACAATGGAAATACTAAAAGATTATGCTTATTGGCCACATATGTCCCAAGATGTAGAATTATATACTAGAGGATGTCTAGTATGTGCCCAATTTAAACCTGCTTCACCAATGCATAGAGCACCATGATGAAAAGAAGCCTAACTCTCCCATGGTCAGATTTGCAAATATACTATGTAGGGCCTGTAAAGATGTAGAGCAGGGGAAACCGGTATATTTTAAGTGTGGTATGTTTGATATCGAAGTGGATTGAGTGTATTCCTGCACCAGATTGCAGTGCGCAAACAGCAGCCACATTGCTGGTGAACCATGTGTTTTCAAGGTTTGGGTTGCCACAAAGAATAGAATCAGACCGAGGAAGTCATTTTACAAGTGCTCTAATGAGTAAGGTATGGCAAATACTGGGTGTGAAGAGAAAGCTACATATCGCATATTGGGCGGCATCTTCGGGTGGAATTGAACGCAGCAATATGTCTGTTGTGGACATTTTAAAGAAATTTGTGGCAGAAGCAGGTTCCAGCTGGGATTTACGCTTACCTTTGGTTCTGATGGCAATCAGATCAACTCCTGCCAAAGCAACAGGTATTAGCCCTCATGAAGTTTTGACAGGTAGGAAAATGGTGTTACCACAACACCTGCTATACAGGACACATGAGCAAACACTTGTGAGCGCATCCACAGTTCATGAATACATTGATGAACTGATGAAGCATTTACAACATGCATTTGCTTTTGTACAGAAAAATTTAGAAAGAGCTGCTGACAGTGCAAAGTCATATTATGATAAAAAGACGTCAGTAAAGGAATATTGTGTGGGCGATCAGGTGTATAAATTTCATTTTGGAAAAGGTAAACAGAAAAATTCCAAATTTCTAGCAGCCTGGCAGGGGCCATATCGAATTATAGATAAGGTCTCTCCTGTGGTCTATAAAATTTTGAAGACTGAAGGTGAAACAGCAACAGAGCAGTTTGTTCACCTAAATCAAATAAAACCATGTCACCCTAAACATGAGATTAAACAACTTGAGCGTGTAGAAGCAGATAAAGTCCCTTGAACATAAAAAGGTAAAGTGAATGGGTCTATAGAAGTGGCAGAGAAGTTAAATAATGATGGTTGATTTTGATAATGGCACATAAACACTGTAATATATGTGAATATATATATATAAAAAAATGGAAACTAACATTTATGGAATTGGTGTGAAAATGTATTACATATTGAATGCTGTTTTATGTATATTTGTTTTCTCTTTAACCAATGTTTAATTTCAGAAAGCAAGAGAAAAAAGGGCAAAATATAAAGCATGTTTTATTTTTGGCAAAAGGGTGAAGTTAGTATTGTGCTATGTACTTAATTTGTTTCTTTTCTATTTGGTTTAGAATATTAACATATTTGTACCGGAGGTCATGGGAGACAGTGGAGTCCTGGAGTCCCCTGGATGAAGATCGAATGATGCCTGCCTCCGGGTGGAGGTGAAGACAAAGTAACCGGAATGCTAAAAAGTGATGACTTCTATGGGGAAAGGGTCCAAGAGTGCCAAAATGGAAGAGTACCCGAATGAACCAAACAATGTGGCATCACTGGTCGGGACATATCAGAGGCAGACAAGTGTCCTGGAGTATGGAGTTCCAGGTATTTATTATTTTAATTAATTATTTTAATCTGTTATGTTAATTCTTTGTTTTAGTTGTTTGTTTTATTTTATTATTTTGTGATTGAACTCAAGTACAAAAGTAAGACACTGGACTATGGACACTTCCATTGGGAAGAAAGATATAGAACATTTTATAAGAATTGATGGACTAAAAAATGAATTTTAATATTATGATGATTGAACAGTGATTTTTCAATTTTCATTTTTCACACCTGAATATTAATTGTATTGGATTGTTACATTTTAAAAAAGAAGAAAGGGAGCAAGTTGGATTTCTTCCAATTGTGGCTTGGACCATTGCCAAAATTCTCAGAAAAAGGAGGGGATATGTAGGATTATTTAGCGTGTTTTGGGAGCACAGCACCATTGCATGGGATTATTGTATTGCTATAATGCGGTACAAGCAATTGCACCATTTTTTTTTCTCCTGAAATGCCTCTGTTGCAGGAGACACATTAGAGGATTAATGAACTAATATAATTAACACTACTAACATTATTCTAATCAAATAACATCATAATGTGTTATCCAGTGCAACATGAGGTGGAAAAGGCAGGCTCTGAAAGTCATTTTAAACGTGCACTTGGATTCATTTTTTTTTCTCTGTTCACTGTGGTAGCTGGATGCAAAATCGGCATGCCAGGAAATGAGTAGATACAGTTTCTAAACCGTATAAGCCAAGCCATTGTTAAAAGAGGAGGATAGATTATTGTGCATTTTCATTGGTGACACGTCACCATAAGGGCTGTAACAGAGGTCTCTTGGGACATTTCGGGGAGGAAGAAAGGCAGAGGACATTTTACACAGCTCCGGGGAAGACCTGGCTGGAGTTTCTGTGGGGTTTCCTGATTGAGAGATGCCGTCCCAGTCCATTGCTGACTTTCCCAGACTGAAGATTCCAGTCAATAAGCACCGGCTTGAGAGACCGCAGATCAGAACTGCATGTCCTCGCTGGGGTGCTTTGAAGGAAAGCCTTGAGCCATTTAAAAAAAGCGAGCAGTCCGGGGAGTTCACGTGCTAAACAGCTACAACTCGCTGGTAATTATCTTGTATGAAAGTGAGGGTGCGGTATGTGCATGAGACCTATTTTAGACAGGCAGCGTAGAGATAGCTTTTCACTGCGTTCAAATGACACATTTTAATGTTGCCAGCTGAAGGCAAAACAAACGATGTAATTTTTTCTCTCTCTTGTGCAAATATGAAATGAAATTCGTAGTGTTCTTGCATTTTTTCTTTCTCATGTTTTTATTTCAGAAGAGGATTGTCTCACAAATGGTAATGTATCATTGTAAAATGAAATTGTGATAACACAGTCTGCCTAACAGTATTTTTGTTTCTGTTTCATTTGGTATCTAAAAAAAATATTATGCCATAGAGGGAATGATGCTTAAAGCGCCAAGTTTCTATGCAGATAAAGTAATGTTATGAGCAATTATAGATAGCTGTGTGCGTGGTTCCACTCAGCGTATATATGTGTGTGTGATTTCTGAGTGGAACATAATGAAATAGTTTGCTGGACATATATGAGTCAGCAGAAAGAGAGGCTTCTGGAAATAGTTTCACTAATGTAAATAAATTAGTGATTATACCACATGTTATTGTGAATACTTTGTGGAAGCATAGCTCACTGGTGTAGATAAATCAGTGATAACAGCCGTAAGTGGCATTCCATATGAAAATGTGGTGTTCTTGAATAGTGTAGAAGCCTGAGGCCTCTAGAGATCACAAGAACAGTCTAAACAAAAGAAAGGGGTTTGTATGTTGGGGCCACAAATAAAACAAAGAAATTATGTTCATCACTATACCACAACAAAATGCATACCAACTAAATGTATCTGTGTACTGAAATAATGCCTAGCCACTATATTACTATAATACCAAACCCAATCTGAATGCAAGGAGTTATTATTGCAGAATTACTTTATTTTTGCGGGAAGAAAATACCGCTAGGCCCCAAATATACACAAAATACCCTAGAGTCCCCATTGAAAAAGGCAATGCCCATTCTCATTTGAGCCCCCATTGGGCTCAATGGGAATGAGGAGGGAGCTAATAATGGTACCGCAATTTGCAGTACCGTTATTTGCTCCCTGGTCCCTTTGCGGCTCCCGCTAAGGGCGCCTAGTAAAACCAGGCGCCCATAGCGGGACCCGCTAAGGGACATCGGAATAGGGCGCAAAGGGATTACCGGCACCAATGTCCTTAACGGTGCCCGGTATCCCTTTGCGCCCTACTCGGAATGAGGCCCTTGGTGTTTTTCTTTGCATTTTGGGAGTTGTACTTGCACGTTTTCCATTAGAAAACCTGAACTGCAAGCCCCAGAATGCATAGAAGAAACTAGAACTGGATAAGCACCTACATGTTGGAATGGGTGATGGTAGCACATATGCATGTACTGTGAAGATGTTGAACTTCCACACACTAAGTGGCACTTACAAATGTTGGAAAAATGTTTTGCATCTACTTTTTGTTTGTTTTACAAAGAAGTTACATAGAAGTTACACACAGTGCTGCTGTAAATCTATATGTGCATTTCATAACTTAAAAGAAACATTTTTGAACGCTCATAAATTTTCAAGTTTTCATTTAATTTAAATGTGGAACTTTTTAACGTTGCAGTCTAGGCCTGGTTAGTTTTCTTTTGCATTCTTGTACTTGTAGTCCTTGTTTTGTAATGGGAGAAGTGGTATTAGAAGTCACAAGGCCTCATCACAAGTCGGGCTACATCCCGGCTGGGATACCGCCCAACTTTATTTGCAGTAGCGCCCACCAGTCCGGCTGTATTACCGCCGGATCACTGGTTGGTTGCTAACTGTTGAAATTTCACTGCAATTACTGTGTGGTTATACTGCTGGCGGTAATTGTACTGAAAATGGGCAGACTCGAGATTGGGTGGACCGTTAAATGCGGCAGTAGACTGTTACTGCTGCATTTAAGGGCTACCGCCCAACTCGTAATGAGGTCCAAATAAAGAAACCAAGACTTCATAAGCAGCAATAGTTTGGAATAGGTCATGTTAAAAAGTGGGCATGTACTGCCAACTTATTAAACTTGCACATACCAAGTGCCACTTAAAAAATGCACATATCTTTTTTTATCTGCTTTTCCTTTCCTTTTAGACAAACGTTACACACAGTGCTGCTATAAATGCACATATGCATTTGTTTTACTTTCATGAAAATGCTTCTAAAAAGAAACATTTTAAAAGTGCAGCATTGTAAGTAACTGCCACTTGATGTGAGCAGGTGCTAAATGCTGCAATACATGGCATTTGATAGAGTGGTCCAGAAAGAGAATATGTTTATTGAGAAGCTTATTACAGGGTAAGTCGCATTTATACATTTGTAAAAGAGTTGACATACATAAACCAGGCGTCGTTACCCGGTCCTGCGAGGGGACCAGGGAGCTAAAAACGGGCCGGTCGTAATCTTGTTAGCTCCCTTTCCTATTCCCATTGAGCCCTATGGGGGCTCGAATGGGAATGGGGAAGGTCCGGGCCCGGGTTCCCTGAGGGAGGAATTACAGGGCCCTCCAAACTCAGAATGGCCCGGTAATTCCCCATTCAGGAACACGGACCTGGACCCAGTTTTTAAGGCAGCCATGCCACCAATAGCGGCATGGTCAACGCCAAACCCGTAATCAGACCCTATATCTTGTTAGATGCAGATGTTGTTGAATGTGCAAATAGAAATCTTGGAGTGTTTTACAGTAGTTTTTGATGCAGGTGGCTGTGAGTAAGAGGAGACATGTACTCTGAGAGTTCAGCAGTACATCTGAAGTGTTGAACTGAGGTGACAGGGTTACATGTAAAGCTTTTGGATGTGATTGGTGGATGGATGTGTGACTGTTTGAAAGCAGCCAATGAGAGAGTGTTACAAACATGAAAGTAGAAAGGGTAGATGGTCTGCCCTGTGCAACGGGGTCTGCAAACACTACACTAGTCAGCTGACAGCCAGAGTTCCATCCGGGTCCTATGAGGATGCATGCTATGGAAAGGGGACTGCAGGGATTAGCCAATTAGGTGTTATGGTTGTGGTTTACAGGAAGAGGAGGTAGCAGGTGTTTTGATTGTTGTGTGTAGAGAACATAGATGTGAAAAAGCTCACTGTGTGCATTTTGGGAGATTATTGGGTGAATAATTTGAAAGGATACACTGAATTGTGTGGCATCTCTGGTACTATTGGATTGGATCAAGTGAGGGTTTGGTGTATACAGTGTCTGGGCTAAACTGGGTGAGTGTCCTATCATTTTGTAAGACTATGCTACACTTTCAATGTCCAGATAGTATTGTTGTGCTTTGAAGAGGAAATAGTTTGGGGTACGTTAATCCACTATCTTTGCGGGTTGCATTAAAGGATAGGCTCTGAGGCTTAATGGAACTATTTTCATGTAGAAAGATTATATTTTCACAAATACAGCCAAGGGAATTATGGAGATGCACAAATGTGTTTTGTGCACAACTAGAAGAAGCTAGGCACCATGTAAATAAAGGTGCATGTGCTTTTTTGAATGGTGTAGGCATGGCATTTTTTGAAAATGAAAACATCAAATTGAATGGTGCAAACAATTTTTGGAGTGATGGAGTGAATATTACTGATTTTGGGAATCAGATGTTTCTTGTAAATATTCAAAATGCACTGAGAAAGTATACGTGAAATAGATATACAGTGCATATGAAAACATTTGTAATTAGTTCTAGGAAATGAAAATCAGAAAAATGAAAACAAAACAAAACTGAAAAAAAGCAAAAAAAGGCTTTTTTAAGAGCCACCATTGTACAATAAATTGCTTAAATTAAGTGTGAACCTCCCCAACCCCTTCCTTTGGACGTTCTGTCCACGGACACCAAATGTGCCATCCAGTTCTTTTAAGGATGCCTGGCATGGAAATTGGACTGTGGAGACAGCAGGCATTCATGGATGTCCGTGGACATCGGGGCATCAGCCAATCAGGTTTCCTGGGTGTGCTGTACAGGAATAGAGGATAGCAGGAGTTTTGTTTGGTGAGTGCACTGAAGATGGCTATGGCTATGTATTTGAAGAAGCAGAGTGTATTGATTCTGGGAAACTCTTGGATCCATTGGCTGAAGGTATATTCTGAGCAGTGTGGATTGTTTGAAAATCTTGGATTCGATGTATTTCAAGTTTTATGTTATGGTGTTCGAGAAATGAAGTGGGTGGAATTTCTCCATTTTGTGAGAATATGGTTCACTTGATGCATCCGCACATCATTGTAGTTCACTTCAGAGCAACAGTTTGAACTATGTTCCCTGAATATCATTACAGTTTACAATGAAGGATACATTTGGAAAGTTGATGGAACTATTTCCACATTTGAAAAAAAAATGTTCTCGAGTAGCTCAGAGACAAATGTGGATGTGTTTAAATTTATTTTGTCCACAAATTGAGAAAGCAACAGTTTGAACTATGTTCCCTGAATATCATTACAGTTTACAATGAAGGATACATTTGGAAAGTTGATGGAACTATTTCCACATTTGAAAAAAAAATGTTCTCGAGTAGCTCAGAGACAAATGTGGATGTGTTTAAATTTATTTTGTCCACAAATTGAGAAAGCAAGGCACAATGTGAACAAAGTTGTATGTGCCTTTTTGAGAGATGTTGGCATGACATCTTTTCATTATGAAAATATTAAATTTGATCTTGTTAACATTTTTCCAAGAGATGGAGTGCATTTAAATGATGTGGGCCTCCATATTTTTCTTGAAAACATTCAAAAAGCATTGAAGCAGTTTCTGTAAACACATAAAATATGGATTCAAGTATCTTTTAGAAGCCGCATTAAACAAAAATGAAAATTGGACACAAAAAATGGGAAGCACTTTCTGTGAAAATTACAAAAAATAATTATGTTCTGTAGAATATGTGTTAGTTTAGTACATAAAATTAAATAATCAAAAAATATGTAATAGTCAAAAAGAGACAAAAGGTTATTTTAAGAGCCATCATGTATGCACGAAAAGCAATTAAAACGATATTCATTCCCCCACCCCACGCCTGGAATTTTCCAGGTGTCCACAGACCACACTTTCTGCTGACTATGTAGGCTGGAATGGAGCCTGTGAGTTTTTCTTTCAGTTCTATCTTTTAACTGTGAAAGGTGGCTCCTAAAGGAACCATTTTCTGTGGTGTTTTTTGTATTTTGAAGATGTTGAAGAGGCCTTAAATTTAAGGTGGGGGTAGGGTTTCACATGCTGTTTGACAGTGGCCTCAAAAGCACTACGAAACTGCTACCCCCTGCAGAATGGTGCATCACAGTACAAACATAGTAATGTGACCCTCGAAAGGTAAAGGTGAACAGCGTTCTGTATGGCCTGCGAGGCAGCTGCTGGGATCCTCTGCCCCACAGGAGTAGTGTGTGTGGTAACAGGAATGGTTGAGGAAGATGGGGTAGAGGCTGTCAACCTGCTTCTCCCTGAAAAAGGTATCACCTTTTTCAGAGCACCCAGATGGTTGGATCACTCAGTGCATCTAACCTTCGCTGCCCAACCCTTTGATACACCTCCAACGGTGATTAAAAAATCGTCACACCAAGGACTCATTGCAGGCGCTGGATGTACGCACTTCCTTTCCCTGATCTTCATCTTCCTCCTCGTTCTCTTCTGAATCCTCACACCTGTTTCTCTTTCCAGGCCCTCCAGAGGGTGAAGGTGGTGGTGGCTGGGGAGGAGGAATGGCGATGAGTGATGCTATTTCCAGCAAGATTGCAGATCTCCCTATTAGCTCTCCACAGCAGGTGCTCTCTCCTCGATGGCCAGATTGAAATTGACTGAAAGTAATGGGTGGATCCCTTCAGAGGAGCTGTCTGCAGACCGCATGATTGTATGTGGACAACTGATTCAAAAATAGGCCTAGAAAAGTTGTAAAAAGTTGCCAGATCAACTAAGAGTGGGTCTAGGAGCTCTGGAAGGGTACACTGTCAACTTGAGACACCCTAGATTGGTAGAAAATGCAGTTTTAGACTGTCTGCAGAGCACAGACACTGTCCGCAGGAGGCCATCACGCCGCACGAGTGCGGTCACATGATGACATCCAGGGACATCTGCAGCATTGACGGCCATCTGCGAAAACACCCATTGGTCGGGAGACACAGCGCGCATGTGCCTCAGTGTCCGTAAGAACATGTGCGCTGTCCAAGACTAATTAAAAGTGCATCATGCAAGAATGGACATGTCCAGACACGGCACGCTGTCCATGGACATCCCCCATTTTGTTAATGGACACCCCAGAAAGTCTTCTGTTCCGCAGACTATTCATTGGGGTTTTAGAAAACAATTACAAGAGAATAATATACAAGATTTTTATAGTATATAATAAAAGGGATGGGGTATGGGTATCGGAATGGGAAACATAAATGGGAGAATTTGGAATTTCTGTACAATAATGATCAGGGGAGGAACGGAGGGACGTTTCATGAAAGTGTTTTTCATTTATATTTTGGGATAATTAATATTTTTAATAACATGATTTTTAACATAATTTAAAAGTTCCTTAAAGTCATTACTAAGTTTATGCAACTGTGCAGACAACATCATGATTTCATATATACAGTTGGGGATAGAGATCGTCTTTGTGATTCTTGGGATTCTCC
Organism: Ambystoma mexicanum; assembly: GCF_040938575.1. Classification (NCBI taxonomy): domain Eukaryota; kingdom Metazoa; phylum Chordata; class Amphibia; order Caudata; family Ambystomatidae; genus Ambystoma; species Ambystoma mexicanum. The sequence continues at coordinate 648,518,862 of NC_090934.1, read as the reverse complement.
ATAATTAAATTGTACTGTTGTTTTATTCATGTAAACTATGCACTCTAAGAAAAGAAGAAATTATTATTTCACTGAGGTCTGTAGAACTGACATTATTTATTTACATTAAAAGATGTATTGTTTTCCATTAGAGATGTTATCATGACTCATTTCTTCTGTTGGAAAGTTGTCTTCCAACATTTGCCATTTCTGTTAATAAGAAATGTTTACATAATGAATGGTAATAATAATGAAATAAATACAATGTACTTACAATATGGTGAGAGATTGTTTTGGAATATGTGCTTGGTGTATGTGAGTCTCTATGAACAGTTGTAATGAATTGATAATATGAGGTGTACAGTTATGGTTTATGCTTGGTGCATTTCATTATACTGTGTTATAAATAAACAATAATGTGTACATTTTGACGTAATCATTTGTACAAAAAGGTATATTTGGGTGCAGTAAATATAAGTCATGTTGTTTAATTCATTTCTGTTTGTTGGTTGATGGGTAAAAGATTTTGTGTTCTCCCCGGTGCTTCTGAGCTTTGTGAATGCTGCCTTCTGTCCGCGGACTACTGCATTGTCCATGACTACCGCATTGTCTGCAGACTCTACAACTGCTACATTAGAGGTGAGTACAATATGAGGAACTTGTAGCAAATTAAGGGTGCACTGGTAAAACCCTATAATATTCAGTGAAAAAATGTAGCTAAATGGACATTATGGTTAAGTTGCACTAATGAAAACTTATGAAATACATTAAAAACACTTTGTTAAATGGACAAACCTATGAAATTCAGTGAAAAACCTTTGTTAAAGGGATATTATGGTTAAAAGTCAAACCAAAAAAACCCCAGAAATTCACTGGTTATGGTAAGCTAAGCAACCAAAACTCGCGCCACCACCGTGCACTGCTAAGACTAACACCCAAGACATCAAACATGACATCCAAATGTCATTGATGACATCACTGATTACATCACATATCTGGGCCTCTTGTTTTTGTTCACTGACATATCTAGGCCAGATGGTTTTGTTCACTGACAGTCAGACTATGAACATTACAAATGTGCTATATATGTAGACGTTAACCTTCTTGTATGTTCCTAAAGTACTTTCCTTAGGGTTTGGACTCAATGAATTGTATCAATGAATCTGTAACTACAGCCGTATGGACAGTGTCCAATAATGATGTATTGCCGCTTAATTAAGCGATTCTTATGGTGTCTGGCCCAATATATTCTAGCATACTAGCATACTACCCTCTGACAGGGTCTCACTTTGACAGTCCATTGGTATGAAGTACACTTCCCGTCTTTGTTAATTTCTGTCACATCCTTCCTACCCCATCTTCATCCCCTGCAAGCACTGTGCCGGGGGTCTATAAACTCAGAGCATTAGCATAAACACACGCACACACATACACACCTGGGTAAAGGCATACATGCAAATGCATAAACACACCGTTTTCTTTTTTAATGAATACACTCTGTTCTGGCCCACCTTAGACTGCTGGCTCCCTGCAAGTAGGCCTATCGGGAAACAGTATGATTGCAACAGGCAGGAAGCTCTGCATGACCCAGCAGCCTAAATGTGGTTTCCCAGGCAACCGTCACTCATGGGGATGCACAGGAGCCTAGCCTGCATGGCCACAGATATGGAAATAACAAAAGGAATGCAGAATGGTTGTCTCCAGTATGCATTGGGAATGTGGTTCTTGTGTATTTTAGCAACACAGAGGTAGCCATAACCAGTAATAATAATACGAATTATAATAGTAATAATAATAATAATAATAATAATACAAGAAGAATATACTACAGCTCTAAATTGGGACACACATTAATGTACCAAGAAGCATGTTTCACAAAGCTTTCAAATAGTTACACATAATGAAACAGCTTCACTAGTTCTTAAACATCGAGATCTGCTGTAATTGAGCCTTGCGCTGGAAGCTTCAAAGAGCAGTCGGGGTGCCCCTCGCAATGTAACTTCAAGAGAGGGAAAGCAAGCTCTCTCTGGCCAGACCTAAAAATGCAGCTGACCTGAAAGTGTAAGTATGTTGTTTAAATGCCATCATGGCTACCATGTTCCTCAATCGAGCGTTCCTCCGCACTGCTGAAAAGATGACCACATCCTCCTGGACGGCACACGACAATCAGGTGATTCTACGTTTGCCCAAATCGCTTCACCCATGAATACACGTCAGATTACACAACTTTCCTTACAAAGCATAATGTAAACTGACTAAATGCTTTTGTGTGTTTTGTGGTTCTGTAATGTAATATTCATACATTCAAGATGTTGGTTAAAAATCAAAGGCATTGGAAGAAAAAAAAGAGTAGCCAATAACTCTGCAGTCACCTAACGTTTGATCCACCAATCGGAAAACAGCATTACTTTGTAATTAATGACAGGTCCTATTGTTGTTGGACTTGCTCTTAGCCATGTGTGTTTGATCAGGTGCCCATAACACTGACTAACTCAATTCAAATGCGTGTGTGTTGCAGGTCATATTATCCGGAGCTGGCCCACTTGAGCATAGGAGGGGTGCATTACTCGACACATAAAGTGATGGATTTTTTACGTACAGTTTAACCTGACACATGTTCTTGCTTTGATCATGACTGTACGTAATACCCAGATAATGTTGTCATAGTCGCGGTTAGAAAACAGCGTTTTGAAAAAAAGTTATTCAGGGAGTATTTCATTACAAGCAAACCAGTACAAGAATGTAAGTAAATGCAGGTGGCTTTTTTTTTGGAAAACGTTGCCTCATTCTTAAGTGGTGAGACTGAGGTATGCAGCTGTTGATGGAACTCTGACTCATGCGGTGGGTGCTGTCATATCAGAGACGAGGGTGCGACTTGATGAGATAGCAGGCGTGTTCGCGGCAGACAGACATTAAGCCAATAAGCCAGGCGTTCACTGACAAATCATGTTTTTGACAACAAGCTAAGCCTTCTAAACACAACTTGGACGGGTCTTGTTCCCTGGCTGCACAACACTGTCCAAAGTAAGGGCAAGTGAATTACTACAAGTAATTACCTAAAACTGAAGTTTAATGTAAGTTGCTAACCTCTAAATAATAGTGCCCAAAGAGTACTGTGGATAATTCCAAGCCCAATATTTGCAAGTACTCGCCACACTTATAGCGTGCCACCGCGCTTAATGAACCTCCTCATTAGCACGTGTTTTTCATCGTCCAGAAGCATCGCGAACCTTTGTTTACCCAGACCAACACATCTGAGAAGTGAATGTGATCGCGGATGCTTGACGCGCAGAGACTGTGCGGCGTCGAGCACAGGATCTCTCTCTCCGTCCAAATAAATCCTGCTTTCATGGTTTGTTTAATTGCAGCCAGACGTGCCCTGTTTGGCTCGATGCTGGGGCAGTGGCTGATAATGTCAAAGAACGGGAAATGACAATCCAATCGTCGACTCTGCAATTGACTTGATGTTCCTGGAATGGCAAGGCAGCACTAGCAGCATTCACTTGACCATTGAAAAGGCATGCCCATTGGCTCTGAAATTACTGCTGATGCCTGGTCCAAGCGAAATCAGACGTTCCACTGCAGCGCTTTTGGCGCCAGCCTTTTTGGGGCACGCCATGGACCCAGGTTCCTTTCAGGTGCGCACTGTTTGCCATGGCCAGCAGGGCACAGGGACCTATGCGGCAGGATATTTATGTTTACTTAAATATATTGTCAACCGAAGCACCGAAAAATGCACTGATTTGGATAACAGTATATTTAAGTAAACACTAGCTGCCTAATACATGGAACTATACTCTGAGTGAAGGCTCCATGCACAAATAGGTTTCTGTGTCGCGCATGTGTTTGCGGCATACAGAAACTATTTGGTCATGGACTGTGCGCGCATGTGTTTGCGGCATACAGAAACCTATTTGGTCATGGACTGTGCACTCAGAGTACAGCTCTGTGTACTGAGAGTTTACTGTTTGCTTAAATACACAGTAAACAAAGCACTTCTTTTCATGGTGCTTCCAATGTCAATTTATTTCAGCAAACATCAATAGCCAAGTGTGTAGGTCTCTGTGCCCTGTTGGCCGTGGCCAACAGGGTGCGCCTAAAAGGAATATGTGCCCAAGGTGCTTTGCCGAAATGGGTGGTGCCAAAAGGGCTGTGCTGAAACACGGTGTACCGATGCCGAACACTGGCTCTAACCACCACATGCAGGGATTGGCTTTCTGTAGGGCTACTCCCACACGGAGGCTGGATATGTGCATTTCAAGAGCATGCCCTGCTAGCAGCATTAAACCTTATGGTACTTGAACTTCAACCTGTGTACATCCCTCAACCCATAGCACGTTAAGGCAGGTGGCAAATGGTGGTATTTCATGCTGTACAAATGCAAACACAAATACACATTTTCTCCTGGAGCTTAAAACCGTGACGCATGAAGCAGATCAACTACTGGATATGGAGTCGGTTCTGACTCTCTCAAGAGGAAACCACACGTTGATGAGTCTAATTGAAGGCAGAAGCTGCAAAAGGGCATGGTTATTTTGGAGTTGGGGGCTCAACTCTGGGACAGACTGGGATGCCAATAGCAGCTGGGGCATATGAGACTGCAGCCCACTTTCTAAACCCTTAAAATACCCAACTCCCGCCCACTAAACACATCAGAGTGAAAGCAGAAGATAATTTTAGAAATGTTAATGGTACACAATTTATTAACCACACAAGGATTATTTAGTTGTTCTCAGTGAACTATCTGTCTTGCAAGTGAACACGAGTTGCATAGATTCAGGGTTTACGTACTGATAATCTTCCTTACTCCTAGTCCTTTTCTTCCTCGAGGCAGTACTTTCTTCTGAGGCACCAGTCTGCATAACAGGAACTTTTTCTTAAAGATTTTTGCAAGCTCCAACCCTTCCTCCCTGTGGATTATACGTTCCTCCTCATCCCACGGTGGATCCATGCAGTACTTGTCCAAGTACTGCATGAACCCATAGAGAGTCTCAGAGAGGGAGAGGTGGGCTCTAAGTACTGTGACGAGGTAGAGCAGGACTAGAAGTAATGATTATCACTAACTAGTAAGTGAAAATGTCTTGCAAATGTGTTAGGGCCAGCCCATGTAGCTGCCCTACAAATGCCTTATATTGGCACACCTTGTGTCTCAGCCTAGGATGCTGCTATTTCCCTAGTCAACCTGCCTTGAGTTTCAGAGGGGAGCGGCTCTGCGTGGCTGTATAGATCCGTGCTTTGGTCTGCCTGACACATCTGTTGATTGTGGGAAAAGACACATTTTACCAGAATCATTCCCCCGAAAAGTCACAAACAGGCTATCAGATTTTCTAAAAGGCTGTGCTCTGTCCAAGTATTTCAAAACTGCCATCTTCACATCTAAGATATCCCTCTGTTTTCCCTTTGAGGATACTAGATCCTGATGAGACTGTTGAAATTGTGGCAATACCTTTGATAAAATACCTCGGATTGCATCAGAGCACCAAGGATTATGGATACATTAGTCTGCACAGCAAAGAGCCCATCCCCCCAAATCTTCTGGCTGAGGCAATTGCCACCAAAAACACAACCTTTATTGAAAGACATTGCAGGCTCGCAGAGTCTAGACAGGTCAACAAGAGATGCTTGAAGAGCCTTTACCGCCAAAGGGAGATCTCATGCCGACAGGCCTGCTGGCACTAATAGCCTAGACTGGAAGACAGTTTTTAGGAGTTTTGACACCAGCTTCTCCCCATCTGTCAAGTAAACCCCATGTTCCCCTAACTGTTTTAATGACCTCCCACTGTGCTCTCAGGGAGGTAACCACTAGACCCAACTCAAAACCTACCTAAAAAAATAGTATTTAAAGAATTGAACATTCCAGCAGATGTAAATCTTGTCCCTCATAGGAAACAGAAAAATGTGTCTAACTTTATCATGGACCATTTTAGTGGCCACTCTTCTAGCATCCTGAACTGCTTTCCCTAGTGTTGATGTTAAACCCTGCTTCGCTGAGCCTCACCTTTGAACTTTCCAACTCCCCACCAGGAAATCTTGCTGCTCCATTCCTGGGAAAGGTGTCTGAGAGGTTCCAGGATTAAGGGCAGTAGGAACACCTGAGCAGTGGCTAGCTCCGGGAACAAGGATACCATCGCCTCTTTGGCTTAATATGGGATACCACCAGACATAGGCATATATAAATCCACTGGGCCACTAGACTGTCATCGCATCCACCCCCAGAGCTTACTCTGACTGGAATCTGGAACAGAATAGAGGCACTCAGGCATTCTTTGAAGAAAAAAACAGATCAGCATATGTTTGCACATTCTCCTTCAGATCTCCTGAAACACTGGCCTCTCCAGAACCCACTCTGTAAATGGAAAGATCTTGCTTAAGGCATCTGCCTTCACATTAACAACCTCTTTTTATATGGATGGCTTTGAGAGCAAGAAGATTACTTTCTGCCTGTAGGCCTAACTTCAAAGTCACCAGGTTCAGGGATTGGGATTTTGTGCCCCCTGAGTATTCACATATGCCACTGGGTTCTATGTGATTTTACCAAATGAAAAAATAGAGAATGACATTTTAATGAAACATAAACAAAGAACAAATATTGGGTTTCTTGGGAGGAGGGTTTGGGGTGTCTTTCCTTACTGTGACAGATCTGCCCATGATTTTTGGTAGAAATGTTTTCAGGGTGCTGTTAGCTCCCTCCAAGTAGATTACCTACCTGCCTCCTGTTGGCTCCAATGCTCCTGCCGTTGATTTTACCTCAGTGTGTCCCCCTGGCCTAGCATAATGGCATCTGTGGGGGCACATGGGAGGGAATGCTTTGTTGAGGTTTTTTATGTCCAACCACCACGTTAGAGAATCTCCCTGTTCCTGCGGAATGGGAATCTGTGCTTCGTAGGTATGTAATCTTGAGTCCCTTTGCCTGAGCAAATGGTTAACATGTAGCTCTACATGCAACCTGGCCCATGGGACCACAAAGACGCAGGCGTTCATATGGCTGCAACTGGAACATTTTCCTTCCCATGCCTTAGTTCCTCAAGGAGATTCTTCTACCTTGTTGCCCTGTCCTGCGGAAAAGGAACTTGATTGTTTACTGTCCACAATCTGGCCCTGATGAATTGCAGGTCCTGACATGGTTTGAGTTGGTACTTCTGGTGGTTTATCTAAAGATCTTGAGACGTTAACAACCTAAATGTCTCTTTTGTGTGAGTCATGAGTTGGTCATTCATTGTAGTTCTGATGATCCCATTGTCTTGGTATGGGAAGACATGCATTTTTTCCTTGTGAAGTGCTGCCACTATCAGACTAAACTCCTTGGTGAACACACATTTGGCCACCTATAGTGCCAATGGGAGCACGTTAAATTGCCAATAAGTGCTTGCTAGTGCAAGCCTTCTGAATCTCTGGTGACCTCTGTGTACGGGCACATGAAAATATGCCTCCCGGAGAGCTATTGATGGTAGATATTTGGGATGATCTTCTGCAATGCCTCAATTTTGCAATATGATCTAGTAGAATTCACGGTTTCCCTTCTTCGGCACATAGGCAATAGGCTGTTTTTCTGTAGTGTTGGGATATGCCCTGATGGTTATGGTTGTGATTAAAATGCTATACTATGCCCAAATTGGATGATCCTGTTTAAACACCTGTCCGAGGACAGGTTTCTCTATTTTCTCGAGAACCAGTATATCTGTGCCCCCACTTGCCTGATCTTAGGACGTCTGGTTGATGGGTTGTGGAAATGACTTTCCCTACTTGGTTGCAACCTTTGCCTGAACTTTTCACATTGAGATCCAGACCCCTGCATTGACTTTTTGAATCTGAAAAATGTCTTTCTATGTGCATATGTGCTATGGACAATGGTTTTGCCTCTGTACGCCTCTATAGTTTGTCAGCATGCTTATCCACATTTAACCCTGCGCTTATGGCAGTCTACAAGCAGCATACATCCCTCAAAGGGGACTCTCAAGGACTCTGCTTTCTGTTGTCCGTGTGCCCACTGCACCCATGGTAATGGCTGATGGTTTTACTCTGTCGTAATCCAGATGCAATAACAGTGCCATCTATGCATATAGATTCGTCAGGATGGGAGCACAGTGTGTGTCCCCTTTTATTGATTTTGCCAGCAATGCTACCACTCCATGCATAAAATGCATATGTACATGCCCTGAAACCAAGGTGGGCTCCCGAGTAGGCCGCCTTCAACATTGAGTCTGCTTCTTGTTCAATTTGTCTTTCACTGCAGCCTCTTTTGCAGTCAGGGCTCAAGTCGAGGGTACATGCGGGGGGACGGAGTCCCCCCACTTTATTCAGAGGGTGGACTTAGTCCCCCCAGCTAACATGAGAAACATTGAATGTGCTCTTTGAATTTATGAATTAACGCCAACCTCAGGGATCAGACCTGGGGATCAAACCACAGATTTGTAGGCTAGAGACTTCACCACTACAATATATAACCTAATGAAAAATAAAACAACTAAAGGTGAAATTTCTCATTTCGGTACTGCATGACCCAGGGAAATCATTTGTATTGGTTCTTGGAGTTTAAAACATGCACACCTACACATACAGCAAGAACATACTGTTCCAAAGCGCTCACTGGGCAAATGGAGGGAACAAGGCAGTGAAACACATAAAAAACAGAAAAATATTAAATTTAGTGGAGGGAAAAAGGAAAAAAAGGACAAACCTACTATGCCTTATGAGTATTCAGAACATGCAAGTGCAGCAAGGAGGAGGACAGAGAGGATAGGTGCTGGGGTGTCCGTGCTCGTGGGTGAGCAACAGAGGAAATGCATGGTATGGTGAGTGCTACAGGGCTTAGAGCCGCGTTGGATGTAAGTGCGAGCCTCCAGGGTGGAGGGTGTGTCAAGGGAAGTGCTGAGGGTAGAGAGAAGCTGGATCGATAGGGTGTGGGAGGTCAGGGGCCCCGAAGATGCATAAGGGCCCAGGACACCAATCACAGCAACTGTGAGATCCGCAGAGGAGAAAAGATGGGAAGGAGAAGGTAAAGAGAAAGTCTTTTGTAGCTTCTGGAATTTAAGAAAGTCCTGCTCAAGGTGTAAAGGGAGGGGGAGGCTGTTCCATATGGGGGAGTCAGCTGAGGAAAGTGATCGACATCCTGTCCTCTGTTTAGTAAAATGTTTTAAACTCAAAGAATTGGTGCCAGAGCAGTGTAGAGGTCTAGAAGGAGGGTATTTAGTAAGATAAAGTTGAAGATAGTGTGGTCCCCAGGCCCAGGCAGCCTTGTGGATGATGCAGAGGGATTTGAATTTAATCTGTTCAGCAACCGGGAGCCAATGAAGACTTTTTTGGGCAGGAGAGATGCAGTCCCTGGACTTAAGGCCAAGGATAAGTCTTGATGCCCTATTCTGGATTATCTGGAGGGGTCACAGAGTGGAACAAGGTAGATTTCAGGAGGAGGCTATTCCATTGCCAAGAAGTCCCACTTTCATCTTATCGTTCTCAGAGGAATCCTCCCTTTTCTCACGTTCCCCCAGACGCTCAGTGTTCTCCCAAGTTCCCTGGTTCTCCCTAGGCTTGACTATTGAACACCTGAGCTGTTAAACAGAGCAATCAGAGCAGGCCAGTGAAAGTGCCAGTTCTGCTTGCCCACATTACATACTGTTCTGGTCTCAGAAGAATATCAAATGACTTTTAATGTTTGCACAGAAGAAGAATCACCTGTATTTCTTGATCAACTGATTCTCCTCCCTTAGCAGGAGACCTTCGATTATTCTCTACCTGGTAGCAAGTCAGCCATCCTGCTGACTGACTTCTCATCAAGCGTGCAGCAACGTTGCCTCTAAGAAGCTGAGCAACGAGAGGACCCCTAGCAGCAAACTCCCCATTACACTACAGCTCCTGCCTGAAGACATGGAATATGTTTATCTGGGGAGGGGCTTACAAGAATCTTTAAGGAAAGGGTATGGGTACGGTTCTCTGTCATGGTGGCTGGTCCCTCACAAGTAGGTACTCGCACACGGAAGAGGGAAGGGGAGGGAATAGAAGGGGAGGTAATATGGCTGACTGTTGACCGGAGACCAGCCTTCTTTTTGTAATGATGACTGTAAGCTGGAGGGGCCTCAGGAAAGTTCACAATTCCTATAGTTATACTAATGCCAGATTGTATTATTTTGTCTCTGTTGAAGCAGACATAGGTTTGATAGGGAGGGGATGAGGATGGTAATTACATGCAGCAAGGCAGCCCTTAACTAGCATGGGACCAGGCCTGCATGCACTGATAGTCCAGGTCAGTTGTGCATAAACCCGCTCAGATTATTGGCCAATCTACTCCTGGCTGATGTGAAAATGACTGACTGCACGTAGAAGTGTTTTACCACCTGGCTACTGTTGGCCCCAGAGGATAGCAAGACATGGCCAAGCAAGGAGTCAGTGTCATCAATCCACCAAAATGCAAGGGGTAGCAGAAGTGGCATCAAACATTGTATGACTTCAGGAAGTGACATCATATGACCATTGAGCTCCAGAAAGTGATGGGACATTACCGTTGACCCTGGTGTCATCACACAAAATAACATCACTGATGTGATGGGCTATTTTAGTTACCAACAATTTATATCTACTAGGATTCATCTTTAAAATGTTGTGCTGAAGCCAGGATATCTACTGGTGAAATACTTCATAATTGTATTTGTAACACCTTCCTTATGTTTCTGCTCTGATGACGGAAGGACTCAGACTCAGCTTGCGATTTAGATGAGTTAATTTTAATGAATGTTCAATAGCAGAATTAGCAAAGAATGATACAGGAACGTACACCACATAAGACAAATCCAGATAAAGCCCCAATCCTACGTACCGCCCCACCCTCTGTGTCTCACTTTATATAGTTTTCCTAATGCTTGCAGTATAAGAGTGCAGTAGAGAATGTATGACCTAATTTCAGGAAGTTCCTCTCTCTTTCCAAATAGTGTCTTCACATGTATGCAATCAATTCAAGATTTCTCTGGATCACCCTCCAAACGCCTGAATGTTTTCAGTGCAGCTTTCTGCTCTCACATATAATTACATTTACAACTTCTATCAGGGCGCTGTTTGAAGCAGAGTCAGCCTGCACTGGACTGAAAATTAACATCATGAGCAAGCTACATAATCAAAGCTTTGTGTGACTGCTAAGAATAAGGAAAACATATTTACATTTCCATGTGTCAGAACGGAAATCCATCCTACAAGCAAGCAGATATGTTTCCAAGATGGATTCCTTGAACTAATACACAAGAAGGCCAACATTTAATTGACTGGACCTGCCCGTAGACTGAACAGTATTACCACTGAAAAATGGACAGGAACCCATAATTTGTACAAATTATTTAATAATATGCAGAAAAGAACTCTCCCCAAGAAGCTCTTCACAGGAGACTGAGAGGAACTACCTGGCCCTCGCAGTGGTTCACCTCACCCTAGAGAATGGTGGTGAGCCACCTCTCTAATAAAGTGGATAGAAAAAGAAAGGGAAAACCAATGACAGACCCCTATCACTCATGGATGGCTGTTGTGTGCTCAAGGATATCCTATCTAGGTAGTGCATAACAAGAAAAACCTTACTATATGAAACCCCATTTCATAAGAAATCGTAAGGCGAAATACAACAAATACCTACTGAGCAAAGATTGTGCTACAAAAATGTTTTAAAATTGAAATATCCGTCGAGGTACCATTCTTTATTAGCCTTGTGTGTGTGAACCCTAGGGGTATCACATCCCCAATATTAAGAAAAAAAATCGTTACTAAATTTAGATCTGGTCATTGTGGTAGCATATCCAACCTAATGCCATCCCTCAAGAGTTGGTTGACCGGTTTCAGCGACGTTATATCACCTTCACCAGGGCAGTAGGAGATTTTGCAGACTTCAGGCTGTGTTGTGAACACTTAGATACTGCTGTTAGACACATCTGAGAATACATTTCCTTTTATACTGTATTCTATACAAAACCAAAAATCAGGGATAACCAGTTAATCCCTGTTATCATAATCCACAATTGTGTGCTCTCATTGGTCACAGATCACCCTTTCTTGATAGGAGTGTTCTCTGATATACTGTAGAGGGAGACACAAACACAATTACACCAACCGTGCTTGTAAAGATCTGCAAAGTAACAACTTGGATACAAATACACCATAGTCCAAAATGTGTTTACTCACTAAAGACTTGTAATATGTGGAACCTCCTGCTCATGAGATGAGTGACTCACTTGTCATTGTTGTTTGTAGGGCTACCTACAAGAAATAGTTTGCTCATTATCAATTCGCAACCACAACTTGAAATGAAGCCTGTGACATATTGCACGCTTAACTGCCAGCATGACACTGCTTTCAACACATAAGTGCTATAACTTAGCATTCGCTCAGATCGAACAATTACCTGGAAATGGGCTGTATTGATTTCTGAAACTAGTTCCCCAGCAGTGTCTGTGCAATTAGCCGCTCACATCAGGTGCCACCCATTTAAAGCAGACTTCTTCCTGGAACCCGGACGACATAACTAAACCATGCCACTCAAGGAAGTATATGGTCTATCTTGGAAGTATGACAGTAATGTACCACTTTCTATTGTCATCGGTTTTCATTTCTTTAAACATTGTATCCTAACCTTCTCGTGACTCCTCATTTAAACATACATTTTTCCAAGACAGATCTGCTATTCATCAATCTGCAGGATACACACACTGCTATCGCCCTTAGATTGTTCAGTGTGCCTTGTCCCTCATGCTTAATCTCACTGTGCCACCATTGCTGTCATCCCACTACACCCTTGGAGCGCTTGACATTACACACTAGGGATCCTCTACCTTTGCCACCATCATTATCTCATGCTGCACACCTTTCAGGATGCTGATGGCTCTCCCTAGCTCTGAGTAGGTCCCCACACTTACACCAGCATTCACTTCACTCTCTTCACTCTGCAGCCACATCTTCACTTCCTCTTTGGCCCATGAGTATTACCCCTGGGGATCTAACCTTTCCCAGTAGTACTAAAAGCTTCATAGCCCTGCTGCAGGGTCTACACTTGCTCGTAATTTCACTGAGTCCTTGCAGAGTTAAGAATGCTTAATTAGCATCTGTGATTAATTGTATTCTGCCCTGTAGGAGTACAAGAATGATTATAGGCTAAAATGCCCACTCAGCCCTCACACATCTACAAACTAAGAGCCAACAGAATCATAAAGGTTAAACAGGTACAGTTAAGAAACATAACTCCTTCACCTATTGTGGTAATATGGGCAGAGGAAAGGCTGTGCTCTTGAGAGGGGTGTGGATGTGACCGAGTAGTGACCTAAACAACTGAGTAACACAGTCCAAAGAAAAGGAAATACAAAATGAAGGTTTTACAAAAAAATATATTTTAATCAACCGCAACATCCACAAGTATACTAACTAGAAAACACTGTACAAAACCCACCCTGTGGAAAGAATAGAGAAAGATGCAACCAATGTAGCATTCAGAGTCTGAATACAAGATTAATGGAAAACCACAAAAAGGATATGTCTTTGGATGGAAAAGGTGCACAAGTGACCTAATCAGGCTCTAGAGCTCACACTGGACCAAGGGGGCAGTTATTGGTCAATAATACCATGCTTTGGGTCTTTAGTGGGTCGACAGCATCAAACATGTCTTCGATCAGTGATATGAGCGGATTGAGCTCAATTCGGGTAAGTTGGACCATTTGTGCCCTAGTGGCAAGTGGGCATTAAGCAGGTTCAAATGCGGTAGCTCTGTGCTGTTTGAAGGTGGCTTTTAGTGAAGCAGGTTAAGGGCGCTCATCAGGATCTGTTTTATGTCGAGTTGTTTTGTGACCACAGGAAGAGTTAATTCTTGACGCTGCAGTGGTTCCAGTCGGCGGGTGGCAATTGTTAAAAGGTGATCCTGTTGCTCCGATGTGTGGCTCAGTGAAGTGGCAGTTTGAGGGAAAGTCGCGTCAAGCCGTGGTGTAATCGCTGGTTCGAGTTGACGAGTTACTTTCCAGTGGTTCGAGTCATGTCCTGATGTAGAGCAGTTGATTCAAGCCCAGCAGGTGACAGGCACTGCAAGGGCACAATGCAGCGCCAAGCAGGCTCGAGATGAAGGCACTGTAATTTAAAGGTTCAGAGGAGTGCCAAAAAGCAGCACCAGCACGATCCCTTGGCATTGATGGCATTGTGCTTGTCTTCGATGGAAGTTTGACTGGCTCTGATGCAGCAGAACGAGGAACATGAGATGATCTGGTCCTCCAGATGCTGTGAGACCCACTTCCATGGCTCAAGGACAGGATGAGTCATTTCAGGACCTGCTCCCACAGCCTTGGGAGATTCTGGTGCAGAGTGGCAGGTCCTGGTTCACAGCAGGAGTCACCTCCAAATTGCCATGGGAGTGGTTAACACAGAGAGTTCTCCTCTGGCTAGGCCTGCTCCTTTTTCACCTCAGTGGTTAAGGGCGTTGGAAAATACAATTCTCCCAAAAGAAGTCACACAAATCCTTCTCAGGTGTTTGTTTTAGAGTAAATCAAAGAGGTTATGTGATACACCTTCTTTTTAAGGCAAAGGCCCACAGGTTATTGGACTAATGTTAGTCTTCTTTAGGGGTCCAATCCTCTTGAAAGAAGTTCACTTTGCCTTCTGATATCACAACTTCTCAATAGGATCAAAGTCCCCTTTGGTATGTAGCACCCTTGTGTGAGGATACCCCTTTTGAATGGATGTGCTCCTATGATTCCTGCTCCCAGGAGAGCTTCCTTTTGAGTGGCTGTCTGTGGGGGAGAAATCAAAGAAGAGTCATGGCCATTTAGGTTCCTGTGCGGTCACTTGGCAGGACCGGCTTGCCTGGCCAGAATACACACCATCTTCCACAACTGAGCTGGCTCACGGGATCAAACACATGTGTGATATCAAATTGGATGTGGATGAAAGATTATGCGCAGTGCCATGTACCATACCCTATCTCAGGCAGGGCTTATTTTTTAGAGTTTACATCGCCACTAGCATGGGCTACTCGTAATCATATTTTGGAATAGGAGTGCATATTTTAAATGCCACCCGGGTGCTGCAGTTACTTTGGCTGTCACTTCAGCTGTCAAGTTGGCATATGTGACATGAACCTGCTCTGTGCCACTGTAGGGCATGTGCTAATCAGTACCGGTGTAATCTATGCTTTCTGCACAGAGCTTACACATGGGGAATGTGATCAGCAGATTGCTCCTTCAGAGAAGGAATTACCCACATCATTTTATTGAATGTATTCCCACATAATTTGATTGAATGAATACAAATTAAAAAGCCAGGCCTTTTACACTTGCCAGGTGGCCATTCCTCACAGAACCTGAGTGGTACCTCAGCCAATCAGCATGCTCCAAACACTTGATAAATCTCTTGATTTCAGCCCATGTTCGAAGCAAGCTGAGCATTGAACTTTGCACTACTGTCATTTCTCTCTCTCACATGTACCCTGCTACCACTTCCCTACTCTCCTCTGCTAAGCCATCCTCTGAACAGAGCCCCATTTCCACACTCCCTACCCTTCTGCTCACCTGCAACCACTCTGCCGCACACAACATGACTGCTGCAGAAATGGAGAAGTGACAAAATGTAGTTTCCGTCTCCTTTTTTTCTCCGGCTGAAATTTCATTTTGTAGTCCTTTTATAATTTATGAAACGACTTTAATGCAGTACCCCCTACTGTACTTTATAAGGATATTGCAAGTCACCCAAGGAGTTTCTTGACCAAATAGAGGAACGAAGCTGAAGGCCCAGTTCCTTTAAAAGGTCACAAAACTTCATGCAGTTACTTTCAATATACTTTTTGCTTTTGGTGAATTTCTGAGGCAAAGAAGAGAGAGATGGAATGGGGTTCTCAACTGAAAATATCTGGTTGGCATAGCAATGGAAAATGCCATGGCAAGACATTTCCAAATCACTAAAATCTAATTTTCCAAATTCCTCCACCGTATTGCCCAACGAGAAGATCCCTAATAATACTTACTCCGATCAGCAGCATTGTAAGAAGGAAGTCGGGTGCTGGGCTTTCCATTTCCCAGCTGAGAAGTGAGTTCATATTGGGCTATTCTGAGCTATTTTGGGCTATTTTTGGGCTAATGCCTCTGTACACAAACCCACCCCATTTCCACTTTATCTACCCCCAACCCATTCCCACTCTCTCTAATACCCCTGCAGACCCACCCGACCACCATTACCTGTGCTGGTTGGGTTATGCTTAGGCTAGTTTGGGCTAATTTTGACAAGCCCTTCCAAAGTTGCATTGTTCTTCATGTTTTTTGCCCCAAACCAACTCCCATCAATCACCCACCCCACCCTCTCTACCCACATCCACCCTCTCTACCCACACCCACTCACACCCCTTACCTATCCTACCCCACCCTTGTACCCTACCCCCTCCCTCTCTACCCAACTCACCTAATCCCTACCCACCTAAGCCCCACCCTCTCTACCCTCACACACCCAATACCCACTCTCTGTTCCCCAACCACCCACCCTAACCCCACCCTGTCTACTACCACCCACCCTACCACCACCATCTCTACACGCATCCATCGTACCCCCATTCTTTCTTTACCACAAACCACACAGACTACCCCCACTCTCTCTAGCCAACCCACCCTACTACCACTCTCCACCCCACCCAGCCCACCCTAATCTCTCCCTACCACTACCCTATCCCCACCCACCAAATCCCTACCCTCTCTACTCTCACCCACCCAATCCCAAATGTCTCTACCACGCCCACCCATCCTTTCTACTACCACACACCAACGTACCCTTGTTAGGGAGAATTCTCAATATGTGCTAATTTCCCTTACCTTTTGAGATCCCCAGCAACTTTGCTGGATTTCTAGGATTTGTCTTTTACCTGGAAAGAGTGTGCACCTTTTTTCCCACTCTTTCATGTATTTTGATGTGTGTTTTACTTTTGTGTTCTTTGGTTATGGAGTTTTAACACAACTCCAATCATCTTTTTCTGTGTGTCACACAGCACCTTCAGTGCAGTGGCACAGGGGTGTCTTTCAGACTCTCCAATGTTTAAATACCTTCCCTGGGACTGACTACTGTCTCCCAGGGCATGTAAAGTTTAATTGACTTTACTAGTCTCTTTAAATTTACTGCCCCAGCAGACACTATCTTCCTATAGAGTGCTGTAGGGGTTGGCTGGCTTCCCCCGAGTCAAAACACTCATGTAACAGTACAATGTTACCCTTTCCTACTTTAAATGGCCGGTGGCAGTGGTTTAGATCAAACTACCATGGTTTTTCCCCATCGCTAACAACGGTAGCAAAAAATCAGGTCAGCCATGTTTTTCAATATGGCGCCCAAGACCTATCTGTAAAAACAGACTCCCGTCATCTTTTTTCGCCGTTTCTTTCTTTAGGAAAGGTCATTCTTGTGTTTGATTCTGCGCGGCAAACCAGGTTTGGTCCCCTTGTTCGTTGGCCTTTGGCGGGCTTCAGAGCTGAAGCCCTCCTCTGGCGCCTGAGTGTCTGGGGTGGACAGGATGTGAGGGCGGTGCCTGAAACTCCCTGTGCTTAGTCTCCTAGGAGACCTGAATGCACTCCGGTGTGATTGGCCGGCTGGCTGTCCGGCAATGACAGCCACCATGCTGTGAGACTGACAGCCAGGCTGGAATGAATGGGGGAAAATTGTTTAAAAGCAGGTCTCTGGGACTTGGAAAGCAGAGTCGACCACTGGAACGAAAGAACCATAGAGGAGAGGAAGGAAGAGGACTGCTGCAACTCCTGGACAACCGGTGTAGCCCTGCTGTTGGTCCGAATTGCCTGAAACTCAGACGACAGAGAAGCCCTTCAAGGTTAACTTCTTCGGTGGGAACAACCAACTCGCAAGCCACGTGGACACCGTCCTATTCTGGTTGAATTTTCATCAGAGTGCTGCTGAAAACCGTATAGCCAGAGAGAAGGAAACCAGCTTGCGGACTTAAAGGCACTCACACCTTAAACCAACGTCTGGCTACAACTTTTGGCCTCTTCCCTGGGCAGTGCAGGAACCTCCCGACGTCCTCCTTCTTGTCCTCATGACTGAAACTCAGGAACAGCGAGATCTGCTCAAACTGCCAGGAACAATTGCCTCAGCTGCAGCTTTCTTCATTGACAAGTACTGTGCAAACGCGGTCATGAAATCTTTTCGGCCATTGAGAAAGTGCGTGAAACTTTCCTCATCTACGAAGGCGTGTCCTTCCCTAAACATTCATCAAACTTTTTGCCTTGCCAAATCCTTTAAAAATATGTGGCAAAGACTTAACTGTTATATACCAGAACTGTGCTATCCTATACAAAAGACTCTGAGCCATTGACTTTGGCCCAGGCCTATTGAGAAGAATTGCTGGTTGTATTTAACTGAAACCCTTTGCCCTGCCTATGAATGAATTTGGGCTGTCTATTCTTATAATCTTGTCTTTTCCCTCCTTTATTAAGTATCTGAAGTGCCATTTTGCTCTCACTTCATTTTGGAGCTAAACTTGTTCATTTACTTGCCGGTGGATTTTTGTGCCGTATTAGTGTGTGATATTGAGCTGCTTATGCTAGTGTAATGTTTTCTAACTGAATTAGTAAATAAATGTATATTCTTTTACCAAGAAACCTCGAGTAAGTGTTTACTTGAATCACTGTACTAGTTGGTCCTTTGTGTGACTTGTTCTACTGCTCACTTAAACTCTTGAGATAAGTCTGGCTGCTCAGCCATCGCTACCACTTTCCTGTGTAGTACAGACTTGTAACAAAGGAGAAATTGTGCTTACACTTGTAGTCCTAATTACCTGTAGTGTTCCCCAAGGGTACTGTAGGTGAATCTGCCTAACAACCATATCCCCACCTTTTCTCCCCTCACACCCAACCACACCACACCCACTCTCTCTACACCCGCCCACCCTGCCCCCACTCTCTCTGCCTCAACCCCTATTCCGTATTTATGGCCACTTTCGCCAACCCCACCATGTCGAGATGGCCACTCTTCCAACCCCACCCTATCCACACCCTCTCCACCTAGCCACCCAACCTCTGCACTCGCTACCCCACACACCCTACCCAACTGTCTCTCTACCCCACCCAACCACCCTACAACCACTTGCTCTACCCACCCACCCACTCAATTCCCATTCTCTCCACCCTCACCCACCCAATAACCACTCTCTCTTCCCCAACCACCCACCCTAACCCTACCCTGGCTACTACCACCCAATTTACCCCCACCCTCTCTACACCCACCCATCTAACCCCCACTCTTTCTCTACCACAATCCACACACACTAGCCCCACTCTCTCTCTCCCACCCCCATACCCTCACCCACCCAATCCCTATAATCTCTACTCTACACCCACCCTGTCTACTACCACACACCCACCTACCCTATCTCTCCACCCACACCAACCCACTCTACCTCCATGCTCTCTACTCGCACTCACTCTACCCCCACTCTCTCTAACCCCACCCATAACCCCACCAAATCAATGTCCCCCTCTCTCTCTACCCCCAAGCCCCACTCACTCTACACCTGCTCACTGTACACCCACCCACTCTACTCCCACCCACTCTCTCTACCCCAATCCACCTCCCACGCTCTCCATCACCACCCAGACACCCTATGTCCACTCTCTCTACCCCCACCCACCCTACCTCTCCTCTGTCTACCCCTCCCCACCCTCCCTACATCCATTCTGTCTGCCCCACCCACCCAACCTACATCCACTCTCTCTAACCCTACCTACCACACCCCCATTCTCTAACACCGGCCAACTACCCTACCCCATTCTATCTTTCTCCTACCCAACAACACTACCTCCACTCTCCCTAACCCCCACCCACCCAACCGCCACTCTCTCTGACCCCAGCCACCCACCCTACCTTTACTCTCTCTGCCCTAATAAACCAACACTCCCTCTACTCTCTCTACCGCACCTACACTATATCTACTCACACCCATCCACCTTACCTCCACTCCTCGCTACCCTCACCCACCAACCATGCCCAACCCTCTACCTCATCCACCTTACCCCAATCTCTACCCTCACCCACCCATTCTACACCCACTCAAAGTTTCCACAGTCACCCACCCTACCTGCATCCACCCACCCTACCTCCACTGTCTCTATCCCAGCAAGCCTACCTCCAATTTCTCTACCCCAACCTAGCCCCACTCTGTCTACCTCCAGCCACTGACCCTACCCACAATCACCCTACCACCAACCACCCGCCCTCCCTTTACCCTCACTACCCCATCCACCCACAATAATCCCACTCTCTCTACCCCCATCCATACCACACCACTCTTTCTACCCTGGCCCACCATATCCCCACTCACTCTTACCCCAACTATCTACCCTTCTCCCATTCTCTCTACCTGCACACACATATGACCATACCTCCACTCTCTCTACATACCTCCATTCTCTCTCCCCACACCTGGTCACCGTACATCTGCTCTCTATCCCCAAGCTACCTCCTGTCTCTACCCCCACCCATCTGACCCCCACTCTCTCTAAACCCATTCTACCTACCCAAACCCCACTCTCTCCACCACCACCTACCCACCCTACCCCATTCTCTCTACCCCTACCCACAGACCCTACCGTGACTAGTTCTACCCCACCCCCCTACTTCCACTCTCTCTGCCCCACCCACCCACCCTACCTCTGCTCCCTCTGCCCCACCCACCCACCCTACCCCTGCTCCACCCACCCACCCTACCTCTGCTCACTCTGCCCCACCCACCCACCCTACCTCTGCTCCCTCTGCCCCACCCACCCACCCTACCTCTGCTCCCTCTGCCCCACCCACCCACCCTACCTCTGCTCCCTCTGCCCCCTCTGCCCACCCACCCACCATACCTCTGCTCCACCCACCCTCCCTACCTCTGCTCTCTCTGCCCCACCCACCCACCCTACCTCTGCTCTCTCTGCCCCACCCACCCACCTTACCTCTGCTCTCTCTGCCCCACCCAACCACCCTACCTCTGCTCTCTCTGCCCCACCCACCCACCCTACCTCTGCTCTCTCTGCCCCACCCACCCACCCTACCTCTGCTCTCTCTGCCTCACCCACCCACCGTACCTCTGCTCTCTCTGCCCCACCAACCCACCCTCACTCTGCTCTCTCTGCCCCACCCACCCACCCTACCTCTGCTCTCTCTGCCCCACCCACCCACCCTACCTCTGCTCTCTCTGCCCCACCCACCCACCCTACCTCTGCTCTCTCTGCCCCACCCACCCACCCTACCTCTGCTCTCTCTGCCCCACCCACCCACCCTACCTCTGCTCTCTCTGCGACACCCATCGACCCTACCTCTGCTCTCTCTGCCCCACCGACACACCCTACCTCTGCTCTATCTGTCCACCCACCAACCCTACCCCCGCTCTCTCTGTCCCACCCACCCACCCTACCGCCGCTCTCTCTGCCCCACCCACCCACTCAACCTCCGCTCTCTCTGCCCCACCCACCCACCCTACCTCCGCTCTCTCTTCCCCATCCACCCACCCTACCTCCGCTCTCTCTGCCCCACCCACCCTGCCTCCGCTCTCTCTGCCCCACCCACCCACCCTGCCTCCGCTCTCTCTGCCCCATCCACCCACCCTGCCTCCGCTCTCTCTGCCCCACCCACCCACCCTGCCTCCGCTCTCTCTGCCCCACCCACCCACCCTGCCTCCGCTCTCTCTATGCCTCCGCTCTCTCTGCCCCACCCACCCACCCTGCCTCCGCTCTCTCTGCCCCACCCACCCACCCTGCCTCCGCTCTCTCTGCCCCACCCACCCACCCTGCCTCCGCTCTCTCTGCCCCACCCACCCACCCTGCCTCCGCTCTCTCTGCACCACCCACCCACCCTACCTCCGCTCTCTCTGCCCGACCCACCCACCCTACCTCCGCTCTCTCTGCCAAACCCACCCACCCACCCTACCTCCGCTCTCTCTGCCCCACCCACCCACCCTACCTCCGCTCTCTCTGCACCACCCACCCACCCTACCTCCGCTCTCTCTGCCCCACCCACCCACCCTCGCTCCGCTCTCTCTGCCCCACCCACCCACCCTACCTCCGCTCTCTCTGCCCCACCCACCACCCTACCTCCGCTCTCTCTGCCCCACCCACCCACCCTACCTCTGCTCTCTCTGCCCCACCCACCTTACCTCTGCTCTCTCTGCCCCACCCAACCACCCTACCTCTGCTCTCTCTGCCCCACCCACCCACCCTACCTCTGCTCTCTCTGCCCCACCCACCCACCCTACCTCTGCTCTCTCTGCCCCACCCACCCGACCTCTGCTCTCTCTGCCCCACCCACCCACCCACCCTACCTCTGCTCTCTCTGCCCCACCCACCCACCCTACCTCTGCTCTCTCTGCCCCACCCACCCACCCTACCTCTGCTCTCTCTGCCCCACCCACCCACCCTACCTCTGCTCTCTCTGCCCCACCCACCCACCCTACCTCTGCTCTCTCTGCCCCACCCACCCACCCTACCTCTGCTCTCTCTGCCCCACCCACCCTACCTCTGCTCTCTCTGCCCCTCCCACCCACCCTACCTCTGCTCTCTCTGCCCCTCCCACCCACCCTACCTCTGCTCTCTCTGCCCCACCCACCCACCCACCCTACCTCTGCTCTCTCTGCCCCACCCACCCACCCTACCTCTGCTCTCTCTGCCCCACCCACCCACCCTACCTCTGCTCTCTCTGCCCCACCCACCCACCCTACCTCTGCTCTCTCTGCCCCACCCACCCGCCCTACCTCTGCTCTCTTTGCCCCACCCACCCGCCCTACCTCTGCTCTCTTTGCCCCACCCACCCGCCCTACCTCTGCTCTCTTTGCCCCACCCACCCGCCCTACCTCTGCTCTCTTTGCCCCACCCACCCGCCCTACCTCTGCTCTCTCTGCCCCACCCACCCGCCCTACCTCTGCTCTCTCTGCCCCACCCACCCGCCCTACCTCTGCTCTCTCTGCCCCACCCACCCGCCCTACCTCTGCTTCTCTGCCCCACCCACCCGCCCTACCTCTGCTCTCTCTGCCCCACCCACCCGCCCTACCTCTGCTCTCTCTGCCCCACCCACCCACCCACCCTACCTCTGCTCTCTCTGCCCCACCCACCCACCCTACCTCTGCTCTCTCCGCCCCACCCACCCACCCTACCTCTGCTCTCTCCGCCCCACCCACCCACCCTACCTCTGCTCTCTCCGCCCCACCCACCCACCCTACCTCTGCTCTCTCCGCCCCACCCACCCACCCTACCTCTGCTCTCTCCGCCCCACCCACCCACCCTACCTCTGCTCTCTCCGCCCCACCCACCCACCCTACCTCTGCTCTCTCCGCCCCACCCACCCACCCTACCTCTGCTCTCTCCGCCCCACCCACCCACCCTACCTCTGCTCTCTCCGCCCCACCCACCCACCCTACCTCTGCTCTCTCCGCCCCACCCACCCACCCACCCTACCTCTGCTCTCTCCGCCCCACCCACCCACCCTACCTCTGCTCTCTCCGCCCCACCCACCCACCCTACCTCTGCTCTCTCCGCCCCACCCACCCACCCTACCTCTGCTCTCTCCGCCCCACCCACCCACCCTACCTCTGCTCTCTCCGCCCCACCCACCCACCCTACCTCTGCTCTCTCCGCCCCACCCACCCACCCTACCTCTGCTCTCTCTGCCCCACCCACCCACCCTACCTCTGCTCACTCTGCACCCACCCACCCTACCTCTGCTCTCTCTGCACCACCCACCCACCCTACCTCTGCTCTCTCTGCACCACCCACCCACCCTACCTCTGCTCTCTCTGCCCCACCCACCCACCCTACCTCTGCTCTCTCTGCCCCACCCACCCACCCTACCTCTGCTCTCTCTGCCCCACCCACCCTACCTCTGCTCTCTCTGCCCCACCCACCCACCCTACCTCTGCTCTCTCTGCCCCACCCACCCACCCTACCTCTGCTCTCTCTGCCCCACCCACCCACCCTACCTCTGCTCTCTCTGCCCCACCCACCCACCCTACCTCTGCTCTCTCTGCCCCACCCACCCACCCTACCTCTGCTCTCTCTGCACCACCCACCCTCCCTACCTCTGCTCTCTCTGCCCCACCCACCCACCCTACTTCCGCTCTCTCTGTGCCACCCACCCACCCTACTTCCGCTCTCTGTGAAGCACCCACCCACCCACCCTCCCTCTGCTCTCTCTGCCCCACCCACCCACCCTACCTCTGCTCTCTCTGCCCCACCCACCCACCCTACCTCTGCTCTCTCTGCCCCACCCACCCACCCTACCTCTGCTCTCTCTGCCCCACCCACCCACCCTACCTCTGCTCTCTCTGCGACACCCATCAACCCTACCTCTGCTCTCTCTGCCCCACCGACACACCCTACCTCAGCTCTATCTGTCCACACACCCACCCTACCCCCGCTCTCTCTGCAACCGCCGCTCTCTCTGCCTCACCCACCAACCCTACCTCCGCTCTCTCTGCCTCACCCACCCACCCTACCTCCGCTCTCTGCCCCACCCACCCACCCTACCTCCGCTCTCTCTGCCCCACCCACCCACCCTACCTCCGCTCTCTCTGCCCCACCCACCCACCCTACCTCCGCTCTCTCTGCCCCACCCACCCACCCTACCTCCGCTCTCTCTGCCCCACCCACCCACCCTACCTCCGCTCTCTCTGCCCCACCCACCCACCCTACCTCCGCTCTCTCTGCCCCACCCACCCACCCTACCTCCGCTCTCTCTGCACCACCCACCCATCCTACCTCCACTCTCTCTGCCCCACCCACCCACCCTACCTCCGCTCTCACTGCCAAACCCACCCACCCTACCTCCGCTCTCTCTGCCCCACCCACCCACCCTACCTCTGCTCTCTCTGCCCCACCCACCCACCCTACCTCTGCTCTCTCTGCCCCACCCACCCACCCTACCTCTGCTCTCTCTGCCCCACCCACCCACCCTACCTCTGCTCTCTCTGCCCCACCCACCCACCCTACCTCTGCTCTCTCTGCGACACCCATCAACCCTACCTCTGCTCTCTCTGCCCCACCGACACACCCTACCTCAGCTCTATCTGTCCACACACCCACCCTACCCCCGCTCTCTCTGCAACCGCCGCTCTCTCTGCCTCACCCACCAACCCTACCTCTGCTCTCTCTGCCTCACCCACCCACCCTACCTCCGCTCTCTCTGCCCCACCCACCCACCCTACCTCCGCTCTCTCTGCCCCACCCACCCACCCTACCTCCGCTCTCTCTACACCACCCACCCACCCTACCTCCGCTCTCTCTGCCCCACCCACCCACCCTACCTCCGCTCTCTCTGCCCCACCCACCCACCCTACCTCCGCTCTCTCTGCCCCACCCACCCACCCTACCTCCGCTCTCTCTGCCCCACCCACCCACCCTACCTCCGCTCTCACTGCCCCACCCACCCACCCTACCTCCGCTCTCACTGCCAAACCCACCCATCCTACCTCTGCTCTCTCTGCCCCACCCACCCACCCTACCTCTGCTCTCTCTGCCCCACCCACCCACCCTACCTCTGCTCACTCTGCCCCACCCACCCACCCACCCTACCTCTGCTCACTCTGCCCCACCTACCCACCCTACCTCTGCTCCCTCTGCCCACACACCCACCCTACCTCTGCTCTCTCTGCCCCACCCACCCACCCTACCTCTGCTCTCTCTGCCCCACCCACCCACCCACCCTACCTCTGCTCTCTCTGCCCCACCCACCCACCCTACCTCTGCTCTCTCTGCCCCACCCACCCACCCTACCTCTGCTCTCTCTGCCCCACCCACCCACCCTACCTCTGCTCTCTCTGCCCCACCCACCCACCCTACCTCTGCTCTCTCTGCCCCACCCACCCACCCTATCTCTGCTCTCTCTGCCCCACCCACCCACCCTACCTCTGCTCTCTCTGCCCCACCCACCCACCCTACCTCTGCTCTCTCTGCACCACCCACCCACCCTACCTCTGCTCTCTCTGCCCCACCCACCCACCCTACCTCTGCTCTCTCTGCCCCACCCACCCACCCTACCTCTGCTCTCTCTGCCCCACCCACCCACCCTACCTCTGCTCTCTCTGCCCCACCCACCCACCCTACCTCTGCTCTCTCTGCCCCATTCACCCACCCTACCTCTGCTCTCTCTGCCCCACCCACCCACCCTACCTCTGCTCTCTCTGCGCCACCCACCCACCCTACCTCTGCTCTCTCTGCCCCACCCACCCACCCTACCTCTGCTCTCTCTGCCCCACCCACCCACCCTACCTCTGCTCTCTCTGCCCCACCCACCCACCCTACCTCTGCTCTCTCTGCGACACCCATCAACCCTACCTCTGCTCTCTCTGCCCCACCGACACACCCTACCTCAGCTCTATCTGTCCACACACCCTACCCCCGCTCTCTCTGCCCCACCCACCCACCCTACCGCCGCTCTCTCTGCCTCACCCACCCACCCTACCTCCGCTCTCTCTGCCCCACCCACCCACCTTACCTCCGCTCTCTCTGCCCCACCCACCCTACCTCCGCTCTCTCTGCCCCACCCACCCACCCTACCTCCGCTCTCTCTGCCCCACCCACCCACCCTACCTCCGCTCTCTCTGCCCCACCCACCCACCCTACCTCCGCTCTCTCTGCCCCACCCACCCACCCTACCTCCGCTCTCTCTGCCCCACCCACCCACCCTACCTCCGCTCTCTCTGCCCCACCCACCCACCCTACCTCCGCTCTCTCTGCCCCACCCACCCACCCTACCTCCGCTCTCTCTGCCCCACCCACCCACCCTACCTCCGCTCTCTCTGCACCACCCACCCACCCTACCGCTGAAATCTCTGCCCCACCCACCCACCCAATCCTCTGCTCTCTCTGCCCCACCCACCTACCTTACCTCTGCACTCTCTGTGCCCTACCCACCCACCCTACCTCTGCTCTCTCTGCCCCACCCACCCACCCTACCTCTGCTCTCTCTGCCCCACCCACCCACCCTACCTCTGCTCTCTCTGCCCCACCCACCCACCCTACCTCTGCTCTCTCTGCAACAACCACCCACCCTACCTCTGCTCTCTCTGCCCCACCCACCCACCCTACCTCTGCTCTCTCTGCACCACCCACCCACCCTACCTCTGCTCTCTCTGCAACACCCACCCACCCTACCTCTGCTCTCTCTGCCCCACCCACCCTACCTCTGCTCTCTCTGCACCACCCACCCACCCTACCTCTGCTCTCTCGGCCCCACCCACCCACCCTACTTCTGCTCTCTCTGTGCCATCCACCCACCCTACTTCCGCTCTCTGTGTAGCACCCACCCACCCTCCCTCTGCTCTCTCTGCCACACCCTCCCACCCGACCTCTGCTCTCTCTGCCCCACCCACCCACCCGACCTCTGCTCTCTCTGCCCCACCCACCCACCCTACCTCTGCTCTCTCTGCCCCACCCACCCACCCTACCTCTGCTCTCTCTGCCCCACCCACCCACCCTACCTCTGCTCTCTCTGCCCCACCCACCCACCCTACCTCTGCTCTCTCTGCCCCACCCACCCACCCTACCTCTGCTCTCTCTGCGACACCCATCGACCCTACCTCTGCTCTCTCTGCCCCACCGACACACCCTACCTCTGCTCTATCTGTCCACCCACCCACCCTACCCCCGCTCTCTCTGCAACCGCCGCTCTCTCTGCAAAACCACCCACCCACTCTACCACCGCTCTCTCTGCCCCACCCACCCACCCTACCTCCGCTCTCTCTGCCCCACCCACCCACCCTACTTCCGCTCTCTCTGCCCCACCCACCCACCCTACCTCCGCTCTCTCTGCACCACCCACCCACCCTACCGCTGAAATCTCTGCCCCACCCACCCACCCAATCCTCTGCTCTCTCTGCCCCACCCACCTACCTTACCTCTGCACTCTCTGTGCCCTACCCACCCACCCTACCTCTGCTCTCTCTGCCCCACCCACCCACCCTACCTCTGCTCTCTCTGCCCCACCCACCCACCCTACCTCTGCTCTCTCTGCCCCACCCACCCACCCTACCTCTGCTCTCTCTGCAACAACCACCCACCCTACCTCTGCTCTCTCTGCCCCACCCACCCACCCTACCTCTGCTCTCTCTGCACCACCCACCCACCCTACCTCTGCTCTCTCTGCAACACCCACCCACCCTACCTCTGCTCTCTCTGCCCCACCAACCCACCCTACCTCTGCTCTCTCTGCACCACCCACCCACCCTACCTCTGCTCTCTCGGACCCACCCACCCACCCTACTTCTGCTCTCTCTGTGCCATCCACCCACCCTACTTCCACTCTCTGTGTAGCACCCACCCACCCTCCCTCTGCTCTCTCTGCCCCACCCACCCACCCGACCTCTGCTCTCTCTGCCCCACCCACCCACCCTACCTCTGCTCTCTCTGCCCCACCCACCCACCCTACCTCTGCTCTCTCTGCCCCACCCACCCACCCTACCTCTGCTCTCTCTGCCCCACCCACCCACCCTACCTCTGCTCTCTCTGCCCCACCCACCCACCCTACCTCTGCTCTCTCTGCGACACCCATCGACCCTACCTCTGCTCTCTCTGCCCCACCGACACACCCTACCTCTGCTCTATCTGTCCACCCACCCACCCTACCCCCGCTCTCTCTGCAACCGCCGCTCTCTCTGCAAAACCACCCACCCACTCTACCACCGCTCTCTCTGCCCCACCCACCCACTCAACCTCCACTCTCTCTGCCCCACCCACCCACCCTACCTCCGCTCTCTCTGCGTCACCCACCCACCCTACCTCCGCTCTCTCTGCCCCACCCACCCACCCTACCTCCGCTCTCTCTGCCCCACCCACCCACCGTACCTCCGCTCTCTCTGCCCCACCACCCACCCTACCTCCGCTCTCTCTGCACCACCAACCCACCCTACCTCCGCTCTCTCTGCCCCAACCACCCACCCTCCCTCCGCTCTCTCTGCCCCACACACCCACCCTCCCTCCGCTCTCTCTGCCCCACCCACCCACCCTACCTCCGCTCTCTCTGCCCCACCCACCCACCCTACCTCCGCTCTCTCTGCCCCACCCACCCACCCTACTTCCGCTCTCTCTGCCCCACCCACCCTACCTCCGCTCTCTCTGCCCCACCCACCCACCCTACCGCTGAAATCTCTGCCCCACCCACCCACCCAATCCTCTGCTCTCTCTGCCCCACCCACCTACCTTACCTCTGCACTCTCTGTGCCCTACCCACCCACCCTACCTCTGCTCTCTCTGCCCAACCCACCCACCCTACCTCTGCTCTCTCTGCCCCACCCACCCACCCTACCTCTGCTCTCTCTGCCCCACCCACCCACCCTACCTCTGCTCTCTCTGCCCCACCCACCCACCCTACCTCTGCTCTCTCTGCAACACCCACCCACCCTACCTCTGCTCTCTCTGCCCCACCCACCCACCCTACCTCTGCTCTCTCTGCACCACCCATCCACCCTACCTCTGCTCTCTCTGCAACACCCACCCACCCTACCTCTGCTCTCTCTGCCCCACCCACCCACCCTACCTCTGCTCTCTCTGCACCACCCACCCACCCTACCTCTGCTCTCTCGGCCCCACCCACCCACCCTACTTCTGCTCTCTCTGTGCCATCCACCCACCCTACTTCCGCTCTCTGTGTAGCACCCACCCACCCACCCTCCCTCTGCTCTCTCTGCCCCACCCACCCACCCTACCTCTGCTCTCTCTGCCCCACCCACCCACCCTACCTCTGCTCTCTCTGCGACACCCATCGACCCTACCTCTGCTCTCTCTGCCCCACCGACACACCCTACCTCTGCTCTATCTGTCCACCCACCCACCCTACCCCCGCTCTCTCTGCAACCGCCGCTCTCTCTGCAAAACCACCCACCCACTCTACCACCGCTCTCTCTGCCCCACCCACCCACTCAACCTCCACTCTCTCTGCCCCACCCACCCACCCACCCTACCTCCGCTCTCTCTGCGTCACCCACCCACCCTACCTCCGCTCTCTCTGCCCCACCCACCCACCCTACCTCCGCTCTCTCTGCCCCACCCACCCACCCTACCTCCGCTCTCTCTGCCCCACCCACCCACCCTACCTCCGCTCTCTCTGCACCACCAACCCACCCTACCTCCGCTCTCTCTGCCTCAACCACCCACCCTCCCTCCGCTCTCTCTGCCCCACACACCCACCCTCCCTCCGCTCTCTCTGCCCCACCCACCCACCCTCCCTCCGCTCTCTCTGCCCCACCCACCCACCCTCCCTCCGCTCTCTCTGCCCCACCCACCCACCCTACCTCCGCTCTCTCTGCCCCACCCACCCACGCTACCTCCGCTCTCTCTGCCCCACCCACCCACCCTACCTCCGCTCTCTCTGCCCCACCCACCCACCCTACCTCCGCTCTCTCTGCCCCACCCACCCACCCTACCTCCGCTCTCTCTGCCCGACCCACCCACCCTACCTCCGCTCTCTCTGCCCCACCCACCCACCCTACCTCCGCTCTCTCTGCCCCACCCACCCACCCTACCTCCGCTCTCTCTGCCCCACCCACCCTACCTCTGCTCTCTCTGCCCCACCCACCCTACCTCTGCTCTCTCTGCACCACCCACCCACCCTACCACTGCTCTCTCTGCCCCACCCACCCACCCTACTTCCACTCTCTCTGTAGCACCCACCCACCCACCCTACTTCTGCTCTCTCTACCCCACCCACCCTACCTCTGCTCTCTCTGCACCACCCACCCACCCTACCTCTGCTCTCTCTGCCCCACCCACCCTACCTCTGCTCTATCTGCCCCACCAACCCACCCTACCTCTGCTCTCTCTGCCCCACCGACCCACCCTACCTCTGCTCTCTCTGCCCCACCCACCTACCTTACCTCTGCACTCTCTGTGCCCTACCCACCCACCCTACCTCTGCTCTCTCTGCCCCACCCACCCTATCTCTGCTCTCTCTGACCCACCCACCCACCCTACCTCTGCTCTCTCTGCCCCACCCACCCACCCACCCTACCTCTGCTCTCTCTGCCCCACCCACCCACCCTACCTCTGCTCTCTCTGCCACACCCACCCACCCTACCTCTGCTCTCTCTGCCCCACCCACCCACCCTACCTCTGCTCTCTCTTCCCCACCCACCCACCCTACCTGTGCTCTCTCAGCACCACCAACCCACCTTACCTCTGCTCACTCTGCCCCCCCTACCCACCCAACTTCCGCTCTCTCTGTGAATACTTCCGCTCTCTGTGTAGCAACCACCCACCCACCCTCCCTCTGCTCTCTCTGCCCCACCCACCCACCCGACCTCTGCTCTCTCTGCACCACCCACCCACCCTACCTCCGCTCTCTCTGCCCCACCCACCCTACCTCTGCTCTCTCTGCCCCACCCACCCAACTTACCTCCATTCTCTCTGAACCACTCACCCACCCTACCTCCGCTCTCTCTGCCCACCCTCCCACCCTACCTCTGCTCTCTCTGCCCACCCTCCCACCCTACTTCCGCTCTCTCTGCCCACCCTCCCACCCTACTTCCTCTCTCTCTGTCCACCCTCCCACCCTACTTCCGCTCTCTCTGACCACCCTCCCACCCTACTTCCGCTCTCTCTGAACACCCTCCCACCCTACTTCCGCTCTCTCTAAACACCCTCCCACCCTCCTTCCGCTCTCTCCGCCCACCCACCCACCCACCCTACTTCCGCTCTCTCTGCCCACCCTCCCACCCTACTTCCGCTCTCTCTGACCACCCTCCCGCCCTACTTCCGCTCTCTATGCCCACCTTCCCACCCTACCTCCACTCTCTCTGCCCAACCCTCCCACCCTACCTCCGCTCTCTTTGCCCACCCTCCCACCCTACCTCCGCTCTCTCTGCCCACCCTCCCACCCTACCTCTGCTCTCTCTGATTCCTCTGCTCTCTCTGCCCCACCCACCCACCGTACCTCTGCTCTCTCTGCCCCACCCACCCACCCTACCTCTGCTCTCTCTGCCCCACGCACCCACCCTACCTCTGCTCTCTCTGGATCCACCCACCCACCCTACCTCTGCTCTCTCTGCCCCACCCACCCACCCTACCTCTGCTTTCTCTGGCCCACCCACCCACCCTACCTCTGCTCTCTCTGGCCCACCCACCCACCCTACCTCTGCTCTCTCTGCCCCACCCACCCACCCTACCTCTGCTCTCTCTGCCCCACCCACCCACCCTACCTCTGCTCTCTCTGACCCGCCCACCCACCCTACCTCTGCTCTCTCTGCCTCGCCCACCCGCCCTACCTCTGCTCTCTCTGCGATACCTCTGATCTCTCTGCCCCGCCCACCCGCCCTACCTCCGCTCTCTCTGCCCCGCCCACCCGCCCTACCTCCGCTCTCTCTGCCCCGCCCACCCGCCCTACCTCCGCTCTCTCTGCCCCGCCCACCCGCCCTACCTCCGCTCTCTCTGCCCCGCCCACCCGCCCTACCTCCGCTCTCTCTGCCCCGCCCACCCTCCCTACCTCCGCTCTCTCTGCTCCGCCCACCCGCCCTACCTCCGCTCTCTCTGCACCGCCCACCCGCCCTACCTCTGCTCTCTCTGCACCACCCTCCCACCCTACCTCCGCTCTCTCTGCCCACCCACCCACCCTACCTCCTCTCACTCTGCCCACCCACCCACCCTACCTCCTCTCTCTCTGCCCACCCGCCCACCCTACCTCTGCTCTCTCTGCCCCCCCTCCCACCCTACCTCCGCTCTCTCTGCCCCACCCACCCACCCTACCTCCGCTCTCTCTGCCCCACCCACCCACCCTACCTCCGCTCTCTCTGCCCCACCCACCCACCCTACCTCCGCTCTCTCTGCCCCACCCACCCTACCTCCGCTCTCTCTGCCCCACCCACCCACCCTACCTCCGCTCTCTCTGCCCCACCCACCCACCCTACCTCCGCTCTCTCTGCCCCACCCACCCACCCTACCTCCGCTCTCTCTGCCCCACCCACCCACCCTACCTCCGCTCTCTCTGCCCCACCCACCCACCCTACCTCCGCTCTCTCTGCCCCACCCACCCACCCTACCTCCGCTCTCTCTGCCCCACCCACCCACCCTACCTCCGCTCTCTCTGCCCCACCCACCCACCCTACCTCCTCTCTCTCTGCCCCACCCACCCACCCTACCTCCTCTCACTCTGCCCACCCACCCACCCTACCTCCTCTCTCTCTGCCCACCCGCCCACCCTACCTCTGCTCTCTCTGCCCCCCCTCCCACCCTACCTCCGCTCTCTCTGCCCCACCCACCCACCCTACCTCCGCTCTCTCTGCCCCACCCACCCACCCTACCTCCGCTCTCTCTGCCCCACCCACCCACCCTACCTCCGCTCTCTCTGCCCCACCCACCCTACCTCCGCTCTCTCTGCCCCACCCTCCCACCCTACCTCCGCTCTCTCTGCCCCACCCACCCACCCTACCTCCGCTCTCTCTGCCCCACCCACCCACCCTACCTCCGCTCTCTCTGCCCCACCCACCCACCCTACTTCCGCTCTCTCTGCCCCACCCACCCACCCTACCTCCGCTCTCTCTGCCCCACCCACCCACCCTACCTCCGCTCTCTCTGCCCCACCCACCCACCCTACCTCCGCTCTCTCTGCCCCACCCACCCACCCTACCTCCGCTCTCTCTGCCCCACCCACCCACCCTACCTCCGCTCTCTCTGCCCCTCCCACCCACCCTACCTCCGCTCTCTCTGCCCCACCCACCCACCCTACCTCCGCTCTCTCTGCCCACCCACCCACCCTACCTCCTCTCTCTCTGCCCACCCACCCACCCTACCTCCTCTCTCTCTGCCCACCCACCCACCCTACCTCCTCTCTCTCTGCCCACCCACCCACCCTACCTCCTCTCTCTCTAACCACCCGCCCACCCTACCTCTGCTCTCTCTGCCCCCCCGCCCACCCTACCTCTGCTCTCTCTGCCCCACCCACCCACCCTACCTCTGCTCTCTCTGCCCCACCCACCCACCCTACCTCTGCTCTCTCTGCCCCACCCACCCACCCTACCTCCGCTCTCTCTGCCCCACCCACCCACCCTACCTCCGCTCTCTCTGCCCCACCCACCCACCCTACCTCCGCTCTCTCTGCCCCACCCACCCACCCTACCTCCGCTCTCTCTGCCCCACCCACCCACCCTACCTCCGCTCTCTCTGCCCCACCCACCCACCCTACCTCCGCTCTCTCTGCCCCACCCACCCACCCTACCTCCGCTCTCTCTGCCCCACCCACCCACCCTACCTCCGCTCTCTCTGCCCCACCCACCCACCCTACCTCCGCTCTCTCTGCCCCACCCACCCACCCTACCTCCGCTCTCTCTGCCCCACCCACCCACCCTACCTCCGCTCTCACTGCCCCGCCCACCCACCCTACCTCCGCTCTCACTGCCCCGCCCACCCACCCTACCTCCGCTCTCACTGCCCCGCCCACCCACCCTACCTCCGCTCTCTCTGCCCCGCCCACCCACCCTACCTCCGCTCTCTCTGCCCCGCCCACACACCCTACCTCCGCTCTCTCTGCCCCGCCCACCCACCCTTCCTCCGCTCTCTCTGCCCCGCCCACCCACCCTACCTCCGCTCTCTCTGCCCCGCCCACCCACCCTACCTCCGCTCTCTCTGCCCCGCCCACCCACCCTACCTCCGCTCTCTCTGCCCCGCCCACCCACCCTACCTCCGCTCTCTCTGCCCCGCCCACCCACCCTACCTCCGCTCTCTCTGCCCCGCCCACCCACCCTACGTCCGCTCTCTCTGCCCCACCCACCCACTCTACCTCCGCTCTCTCTGAGTCGCCCACCCACCCTACCTCCGCTCTCTCTGCCCCGCCCACCCACCCTACCTCCGTTCTCTCTGCCCCGCCCACCCACCCTACCTCCGTTCTCTCTGCCCCGCCTACCCACCCTACCTCCGCTCTCTCTGCCCCGCCCACCCACCCTACCTCCGCTCTCTCTGCCCCGCCCACCCACCCTACCTCCGCTCTCTCTGCCCCGCCCACCCACCCTACCTCCGCTCTCTCTGCCCCGCCCACCCACCCTACCTCCGCTCTCTCTGCCCCGCCCACCCACCCTACCTCCGCTCTCCCTGCCCCACCCACCCACCCTACCTACGCTCTCTCTGCCCCAATACCTCCGCTCTCTCTGCCCCGCCCACCATCCCTACCTCCGCTCTCTCTGCCCCGCCCACCCACCCTACCTCTGCTCTCTCTGCCCCGCCCACCCACCCTACCTCTGCTCTCTCTGCCCTGCCCACCCACCCTACCTCTGCTCTCTCTGCCCCACCCACCCACCCTACCTCTGCTCTCTCTGTTACACCCACCCACCCTACCTCTGCTCTCTCTGCCCCACCCACCCACCCTACCTCTGCTCTCTCTGCACCACCCACCCACCCTACCTCTGCTCTGCCCCACCCACCCACCCTACCACTGCTCTCTCTGTTCCACCCACCCACCCTACCTCTGCTCTCTCTGCCCCACCCGCCCTACTTCCGCGACATCTCTGTAGCACCCACCCACCCACCCTACTTCCGCTCTCTCTGCACCACCCACCCACCCTACTTCCGCTCTCTCTGCCCCATCCACCCACCCTACTTCCGCTCTCTCTGTAACACCCACCCACCCTACCTCCGCTCTCTCTGACCACCCACCCACCCTACCTCTGCTCTCTCTGCACCACCCACCCACCCTACCTCTGCTCTCTCTGCCCAACCCACACTACCTCCGCTCTTTATGAATACCTCTACTCTCTCTGCCCCGTCCACCCACCTTACCCTGCTCTCTCTGTCCAGCCCACCCACCCTATCCTCGCTCTCTCTGCCCCACCGACCCACACTACCTCTGCCCTCTCTGCCCCACCCACCCACCCTACCTCTGCTCTCTCTGAAACCTCCGCTCTCTCTGCAACACCCACCCACCCTACCCCTGCTCTCTCTGCAACACCCACCCACCCTAACTCCACTCTCTCTGATCCACCCACCCACCCTACCTCCGCTCTCTCTGAAACACCCACCCACCGTCTGCTCTCTCTGCCCCACCCACCCTACCTAGGCTCTCCCTGCCACACCCACCCACCCAGCCTACATCCACTCTCTTTTTCCCACCCACCCAACCTACATCCACACTCTCTGCCCCACCCACTCACCTTACCTTCACTCTCACTGCACCACCCTACCTCCACTCTCACTGAACCACCCACCCACCCTACCTCTACTCTCTGTCCCACACACACCCTACCTCAACTCCCTCTACCCCACCCAGCCACCCTACCTCCACTCTCTCTGTCCCACCCATCCACCCTACCTCCACTCTCTCTGCCACACCCACCCAACCTACATCCACAATCTCTGATCCACCCACCCGCCCGAGCTCCACTCTCTCTGCCCCACCCACCGACCCGAGGTCCACTCTCTCTGCCCGATTCACCCACTCTACCTCCACTCTCACTGCCCCACCAACCCACCCTAACTCCACTCTCTCTGCCCCTCACACACACCCTAACACCACTCTCTCTGCCCCCAACCACCCACTGTACTGACACTCCCTTTGCACCCACCCTTCCTACCTCCACTCTCTCTGCCTCCATCCATCCACTGTACCAACATTCCCTTTACCACCACCCACCCACTGTACCAACACTCACTCTACCCCCACCCCCACCCTACCATCACTTTCTGTACCTCCACCCACCCTACATGCACTCCAAGCCCAACCTACCTCCACTCTCTACCCCACCCACCAGCCACCCTCTCTCTACCCCCACCCTGCCACTACTCTCTCCTTCTCCAACCATTCACTGTTCCACCCACAAACCCTACCACCACTCTCTCTATCCCCAGCCATCTACCCTAGCAACACCCACCCACCCTATCCGATTCTCTCTATCTCCTAACCACCAATCCTACCTCCACTCTCTACCCCCACCCACCCAGCCTCCAGTCTCTTTGCCCCCAGCCAACCTCCCTACCTCTACTCTCTCTGCCCCAATCAACCCACCCTACTTGCCCTCTCTCTACCCCAACCATCCACCCTACCTCCACTCTCTCTACCCCCAACCAACCATGTACCCACACTCTCTACTTCACCCACCTTACCCCCACTATCTACTCCCACTCACCCATTCTGCATGTACTCTCAGTTTCCCAAACCATCCACCTTACCTGCACCCAAACATCCTACCCCCACTGTCTCTACCCCAGCAAGCCTTCCCCAATTCCTCTTCCTCAACCTACCCCTACTATCTCTATCTCCATCAGCCTACCCAAGCCCCATATCTCTACACCCACCCACCCACCCTACCCCCACATGTTCTACACCCACCAACCCTACCTCCACTCTCACTACCCCATCCACCCACACTAACCCCACTCTCTCTCTGCCCCCACCAATCCTACACCACTCTCTCTACCTTCGCCCACCATACCCCCACTCTTTCACCCCCTACCCAGCCTACCCCACTCTCTCTACTCCACCCACCCTATCGCCATTCTCTTAACCCCTACCCACTCTAATTATCTCTACCCCCACCCAATGAACCTAACTCCGCTCTCTCTACATACCCCCACTCTCTCTACCCACACCTGCCCTCCATAGAACTGCTCTCTTTACCCCCAAGCAACTTCCACTATCTCTACCCCCACCCCACCCTACCTCCACTCTCTCTAACCCTACTAACATTAACTCCACTCTCTCTACACCGGTCCACCCACCCTACCCCCACTATGTCTATCGCCACCTAATTACCCTAACCCCACTCTCTTTACTACTCCTATCCATTCTCTCAACCCCTACACGGACGCTACCTCGATTCTCTCTACTCTACCCACCCACCCTAAATCCACTTCCTCTGCCCTCACCCACCAACCCTACCTCTGCCCCCTCTGACACACCCACCATACCTTCACTCTCGCTGACCCACCCACTCTAACTCCACTCTCTCTGTCCACCCGCCCACACTACGACCACTCTCTGTGTCAACCCACCCTACCTCCAGTCTCTCTGAAACCCACTCACCCTATCTCCACTCTCTCTCTCTCTGCCCCACCCACCTGCCCTTCATCCACTCTCTCTAGCAGCGAAACCCCACTCTCTCTAACCTGACCCATCCTACACCACTCTTTCTTATCATTTCCTCCTTCTTGAGCATTACGATCGGTCTGTATTTTACTCATTAACCACCAAATTCTTACAAATTTCATAGTTTAAAAATGGTGTACAGCAGGTGATGCGTTGCTATTCGCATAGCATGGCATTGTCTGCAAATAGCAGGAGTGTAATGCCCTAGGCAGTGACCTTGGGCACATCCAGTTGCTGTCTAACAAGAAACTCCTCTAAATAATTCCAGAACAGGTTAATTGTGGTTGTAGTCAGCACACACCCCTCTCTGACAAACCCCACTACAGAAAATGGCCCCATTAATTCTCAAATTAGGCCATATTTGGCTCCTGCCATAATACCACTGCAAAGCGTCTCTAGTATGTCCATATACCCTTCTCTCAGGCCTTCTTTAATCAGTGACTGCCACAACAATTCCATATTCACAAAGTCAAAAGCCAATTTCAGATCTTCACATCTCTTTTTCACTTTATCCATTCATCTCACTGGGGAGCGTGGTGCTGATCAAGGTGGACATAATGCAGGAGAACGCTACAAAACAATTAGAAGCTGAATGGTGAGTTTTTAAGGGAGCTGGACGCTGACATCATACAATGGGATGGTATGTACGAGAATTTCACTCTGTTATTCTGAAACAACCACCGCTCCCCAAACCTGCATATAGATGCTTGTGTAGTATTTTTAGGTTTTGAAATGGGAGGCCTAGCCTAGTTCAATGGTTTGAGGTCTGCATATAACTTAAACTCTGTTATTAAGTTTGAACATTGCAGGCAAGGACAAAGTAGAGCAGAAGCTTCAGTTGTCCAAGAGGTGAATTGCAAGGCCTGCATGGAGCCCAATATTTCTCAGCATGAAGTGGGCACTTTCCCTTAAAGCCATGTATTCTTCCTTACATCAGTGATAAACTATATGTATATATGAATGTTGATTGTCTCTTTGCATATGCATGACTGCAAAACTGATACTGTGTCGGGTATAGAACAATATTCTCATCTTACTGAAAATCAAGCAGTACATGTCTTCCTACGCATGCTGCCTCATCGCGAGTTTGGTGGTAACCCTTAAATGTAGCGGTAATGCTATTACCGCTGCATTTAAGGGTCCGCCAAATCACGGGCTTGGCAGGATTTACCCCCAGCTCTGAGCTGGGGGCAAATCCACAGCGATTTTTCTGATTTTCAGTGCTATTACCACCGCACTAATACCGCTGGGAGTAATAGCGCTGATAATTCTCCATTGAGCCCAATGGGGAATGGGGAATTCCCGAATGAGCCCATTGGGGAATGGGAACTTACCTTTCAGCCAAACCCGTGATCTGGTGTTAATGGTGCCGGGGGATTGGCGGTAATGCTAATAGCCCCTGCGGTAATACCGGCAGGATACTGCCCAACTCATGATGAGTCCCATGGTCTCATACATCATGCATGTCTGTATTCTTGTTCAGAGTGGTACAGTCCTTATTTTTGGCCCATTAGTAGCAAAGTGTTAGGGGTACAGTTGCATATTGTTTACAGCCTGGTAAAGTGGGATATGGTGCATGCTCCATGCTTCAGCTGAGTATTCAAAATGTTAATCTTAAATCAGCCAGGAAGGGCTAACAGCTCACCTAATAATAGCCAGGTGATGACTGGCACTTCAGCTTGCATGCCCTTTGAGCTGGGCCCAATGTTTATGGGGCCAAAACAAAGCATGACTATACATTTAGAATGCAATGAACAACTGGCGTTTGCAATGCTTGTGAGTTAGAGCAGTGACAACTGCGTTTAAGCTACATAGGCCCCGTGTATGGAATAAGCTGCAACACATTAGCATACTTGTTCTCAACATGTATGGCCCTCTCCTTTGAAGGTTTTAGTCGTGAACATGCTGATTCCACCTTTGGAAATGAGTGGAAGCAATTCTTGTTTACAAGAAGGTTCATTTAAGTTGTTCAGTAAACTACAGGACTATTTCCAATGTCCCTTCGTTTGCCAAGTGCTTGGGGCGGGTTTATTAGGCAGAATGCAGGAATAGTATTCCCAACACCACTATGAAACATGTCAATTTGAAAATTAGGTCTCTTGTTTGCTGCTTTCATTGATCTGAAACTGGCATTTGATTAAGTAACATAGGATCCTTTGGGGAGACGAAAGGAAGTTAGGACTCATACCACCTCTGATTAATCTTTTACAAGCCTTATATATAACTAATTCTGATGAAGTTACGTATGGCTGGTTGGGTGAAGTTATTTGCCAATGCATTTTGGTGTTTGGAACATAATTAATAATTCATATATGCTGTGTGCTAAAAAAAGATTCACCATTTTACTTTAACTGAATAGGAAATTATGGCCACACGCTCTGACATTTTATTATGTCTCACAAACACACGCAAAAAGACCAGCCTCGTTATTAGTGGAACATGTTTTCATGGAGACCACATCTGAAAAGGATTTGTACCTATATAATATTGGAAATGGGGAAAGAAGGAGCAGAAATTAGAGCATGGGCAGAGTGAGTGGGGTAATGGGGAAAATTAGGAGGACGCTAGATTGGAGTGCATGAGAAATGGAAATGTGGGGGTTAGAGGTCGCCAAATGGTGTGGTGGATATCCCCCTTTACGCCCATCCCTACAGCAAGTGCTTGTCCTTGGTAGCCTCCTTTTCAGACTCTAAACCTCCTCTTTTGCCACGTCGATCTCCCCTTTGCATCCTCTTATCATCTATTTCCTTATAGTACTCAAATCTTCTCCTTCCCTCCTTCACTCTTGAGCTGCCCTCTTACACTACTCATTTTCTATCTCTAATCCACGACCCAATGGCGATGCACTGCTTGATGCTCAAGCCCTCTAAGCTGAAGTCATCCTGCTACCATCCTTCAATGCCACACCTCTTATCCCCTCTCCTATATCCTTTACCTCTGACCTACTTACTCCTATCCCACAGCCACACACTGTGTTGGTTCTCTGAAACATTTCAGCACTTCAACCCCAACATTCGGCTGGCTGCCACGATTAACCAAATGAACAATCGTAAAATGGGTCCTCTTACCACCTTTTACTCCCCCAAAACACTCATCCTAACTTTGCCCTTAGAAGGGTAGATTACTGATACAGCCTCCACGTGAGACTCTGCCACTATGTCTTAGCATCTCACAGCAAAGTATTGAACTTTGCTATCCATACCCTTTACTACCCGCATGATCCTTACCCACTTCGGCACCCTTCATTCAAACAAAGTGGCTATCCATGCAACATCACTCCCCATTCAAATTCCTTCTTCTCGCATTCATGAATCAATCTACCAAAACTCAACCCTCACATGTTCTGCTCCCAAGCTCACTTCTATGGCAAACACAAAATCTCCTTTACCCCGAAAGTAAAACTAGATTTAAGCCAGTAATCCAGACATACACTTTAAATGTAATGTATACCATAACAATGACACAATCAAGTTCTTCATATAGAGCCTAACATGCAGACAGTGTAGTAGTACATGTAACATCTGAATACAAACACCTGTACTGAAAAATAGATAGCCATTTATGTATATATTAAAAACACAAGATATAACAAATACATATCTCTGAACCAAAAAAACACGAAAATCAAAAGCAAACATGAAAGGCAATAAATCCACAATGTAAATAAACATAATAATATGAGCATTGCCGACCATCATAAACATAGCAGGGGGATACTACACTGGAGAGTGCCTAAATAACCAAGCACATACGCCGATAGGCAATGCTCATGCTCCACATAGAGGAGTAGGAATGTGTACCTGACTGTATATACTGTACACTCCAAAGAGAGCCCACCTGAGACCTGTGGTCCACACCTAACAAACGCGTGTCTACTACCTGCAAAGGTCTAACAGATGCGTGCATACTAATGGCAAAGGCTAACTGGATGCCCCCCAAGTGCTATACAGTTCTTCAGTGCCACCCGTCCTTGGTGGTGCATGGGGCAACTGTTGCCTACACACTTGCTAGTTTTGACTATAAAGGTCTACCTCAGGACCTGTGTTCTCATCCTGGGCACAAGTCAATGAAGCAGACTGGAGCCGTAGCGTGAAGCTTCGCTTTCCCAATGATGTCCATAAGTGCTAAGACCATTTCATACCAGCCAATGGGAACCATAACACATCTCAAGGGGGAAGCAATCTCCCAAAATGCCGGGTTGGGAGACATTGGGTACGCAATAGCACTGTTACCAACTGATAGTATCCATGTATTACTTCAAACAGCAGGGGAGCACCCGCATCTCAGCGAGAATGCATCCACATTGTTTCAATAATTACACCAGCAGTTCGTCAGTCCACTGAAAGCCTGTCCATTAACGAATGCAGATTGCTGCCAAAAACTCACGCAGTCCAAGCTCACCTCAACCTAATTATACATATCTGTCCGGTGCTGTCTCCTGTTTTCATTGCTTTACCTCCAGGGTCCTATTAATATATTCGACTACCCAATGGATTCAAGGACATTCCAAGTGCGAGTGGCCCTGCGATTGCTTTAAGAACAACCTTCTCTTCCAGGAGGAAGCCCCACCCAGGGAATTACTGTGCAATCACCCCACACACCAATGCACCACAAGCACTCTACCACTGGCTTTGATAGCTCTATATAGTACTAAATGTGTATTTAAAGTCTGTCTTGTGCTGTCTCCATTTGCTGTTTCCTGCTCCTCCAGCACCAGGCAATTTAATAAGTGAAACCTGATATCATGACTTTTCAAGGTTTGTGATACACCAATCAGTGAGACTGCTCCAGCCATCAATGAGTCCTTTGTAGAGTGCTCCTAGGCAAAGCACATTTCATATTCAATCAATAAAACAAAATGTAAAATGCACTCATAATGTATGTTGCACTTTAAAATGTTCTTTGGACACATTTCTATTTCCCTGCCATCTCTTTCTTCCTAACCTTCATATCATGGCTCACCAATGCGGCGGCTGAGCGTTTTCATATTAAATCAACAAGGAATTATGGGGTTCAGTGGTAGTAATGAGGCACCAGGGTGAATGGCCTTTTTAATATGAAACCAGAGGGGCTAGGCAATCAGTCTTTCTAGGGCAGTGGGTTCAAAGGAAATTTGAGGAGACCAAGTGCATGCCATGTTTTTTGTGCATCAAGCAATGACAGCAGTGTCTAAACCCATTATTCATATTGTGATGACACAGACTGGCTATACATCATGCACTGGGGACTGTTTACAATATTTATTTATTTAAGGACTGTGTCATTTCGAACGGAAAGAAAACAGACCTGAGAGCAGAAGCAGTCGTGGGGTAAAGTGCATTTACATTAAAGCGTTGTATTTAATGATGTACACCGGGTGGTGAAGCGTTAAGAAAAGGAAAATAAACAGTGGCAGGGACTGGCAGACATTGCAACATTTTTAACATTGAGAGTCTGTGGCCAGTTTGTACACATGTGCAAATCTGCTCATGACATTTTCTAATTGTGCAACTGCAAAACATATTCCAAAATATCTGACACATAAATTTCTCAGACACGAGCAATGCAAACTGTGTGGTAATGGATTCGCAGAATGCACTTCTTTTTTTTTTATCAGTTACATACCCTTTTTCTTTTTCTTGTGAAAGTGCTACACATTTCTTGAGCCAGACCTAAAATATAGCGCATTTAGAGAGAAGGTGGCAATGGGAAAAAGGGTGTGAATACAATATTAGATTGTTAAATGTTAAAGGTGTTTGTACCGCGCACCGCCACCAACGGAGTTGGTCCCCAGGCGCTCTGCCGCATCTGCAAGGGATTGGTAAACCTAAGTGACATAGCACACACAGCGTTATTCATGTGTAGTTGTTCTTTAACAGAAATCGTATGTACTAGCGTTTAAGCTTCTTTTGAGCATCCGCTTTTTAGGGATTTGGATTACGGTTGGATTTCCTTCAAAAGGAGGTCGTACTCGCTCTTCCAATGAGGTATCTTATTACTGATCAGCAGCTGCATGTATTTGAGGTGAGCAGATGTATTAATCGGGTTTAATGACTTTCACGTGCAATGAGGAGGGCATGGAGCAGGCAGAAACGAAAGGCATCCAGCAACTTGCTGAGCACCGCCTAGTAATTTCTATGCAGAATACGCAGATTCCTAAGACACACAAGGATACAAAACATCAGACCTGCAGAAGAGCATATGATAAGAACTAGTTACGTGAATCAGTTGAATGGGTGAAAAAAATGAAAACTTCCCCAACCCACATAGCTTAAGTTTTATGAAAACCAAAACCCTTTCAATCGATAGCTTGGCCTAGGTCAGAACATATGTTTGTCTTGGGACCTGGAAATATTCTTCACCAAAGAAAGCATCTATAAAAGACCAATCCAACAAAGGAAATGAACTATCTGGTGGTTGCCCGAGTTTTCTTTTCTTTTATCTATTACTAGATTGTCAATATAAAACAATAGCCAGGCCGTATACCTGAAGGCTTTCAGTAGAGGTGCTCTTTCTCAATCCCCTTATACAATCTAATGTCTTCTGACATTACAACACCAGCTATTACACACCCTCTCTCATTTGTATGACATTCATTTACAGAGCCTATGAAAATAGCATGCAGTGCCTTAAACAGGTCCCTCTCCCGAGGACTGGGGGACACTTTCTCCAGCAACTCAGCCCTTCCTCTCGTAGGCCTCGCTCCTCCGGTTTCATAATGCTGCATTGCCCCTTCTTCTCCCGGCTATGCCGACAGGCACGGCACGGTTCAGATTGCATAGGCCAATCCGCAAGACCTCATACAGAGCAGAGTCTGTGTGACGCTCCCTTGTAATCATCGAAAATTC
The DNA here is from genome assembly GCF_040938575.1 of Ambystoma mexicanum. Taxonomy (NCBI): domain Eukaryota; kingdom Metazoa; phylum Chordata; class Amphibia; order Caudata; family Ambystomatidae; genus Ambystoma; species Ambystoma mexicanum. The sequence continues at coordinate 648,474,046 of NC_090934.1, read as the reverse complement.
TCTGTCGACTAGGCGTCGTCCTCCTTGTCAGCCGATCCGTACGGGCTGAGCTGCCATCAGCCCCTGCAAGTGGTTCTCCCCTCGAGACCTGAGCTCGGCTTCACGGCTCAGTGGTGACATTGTGATGAATCCGAGCATGCATCGAAGTAACTGCAATAACTGTTTCATGGCTGTTATCCCAACCAAGCAATCCTTTGGCTTACATCTGCAATTTGTACAATTCAAATTATGGTCAAACACGCTGCGAATAGTACATTCATCCACCTATTTAACCCATATACATAATTTTGGTGTCTTTGAATATATGCCAAAAGGAAGCAATAATAACAGGGTCATTAATGACATATCAGCCCATGGGATTGCATTGACAAGCTTTTTATCCCCTGGCCAAAATACTACCTGGGTAATATAGGGGTTACATTCCCTCAGGGGCTGGAAACCAAGGCAATCATTTACACAGATGCAGGATTTGTAGATAGTTTATTAATGTACAATGGTGTTGGTGTATTATTGACCCTTACCAACGATCTAGCACTACCATCTCCAAAGGGAGCAAGTGGAATATTGGTTCCCCAGTACAATGGTCAGGACTGGCCCCCGAGAAAATGTTAAACATGGATTGATCATCCAAAGAGGGACCAGGGGCACTGTGGCACAACTCCTTGGGAGGTTGCTTCCTAGAAGTGACCAGACCAAAGCTGAGTCTGGGCTGCATGTTCAGTGCAGCTCAAATGATATGATATGATAGGTTATTTATTACATGCTTAATAGCAAGAGGTTTCTAATTGCGGGCCCAGGGATCGAACCTGTGGTGCTTCGTGTCGTCTTGCTTCCAAGATGAGCACGGTGCCCCTGAGCTATCTTCCCGAGACAAAATGGCAGGAGGTAATTCACTTTGCCCCAGGGCCAGTTGGGGTGGGCCAGAAAAACACCCTATTTTGAACTGCATGAAAGGTATAGACTGCAACAAGGAGTGGAATGGGAGGTAAGTTGGTCTGCCCCTTGGCCAGTCAGGGTAGGCCCTGAAGATCATATAGCCCTGGGGAGCATGAGTGTTGTGGCCCGGGCAGAAGGCAGGGGCCGGTGGAGATCAGACAGCCCTGGGGCCAGACAGGGTGGGCTGCAGTCGTGGAAGTCACAGGCCAAATGTGCAGTGCAGCCCTGGTAAGCAGGGCGGCACTGCCGCATGAGCCCTCCCAGAAATTACTGGAAGCCAGGTGAGCATCAGGAATCTGCCGGGCAAATTCAAAGTAGTAGGGCACACTTGTATTGTTGCACAGGCACACAGTGAGGGTGAGAAGGCCCTGCCCCTGTTCCCCTGAAGGAGCACATCTGTTGTGTGTGTGCCTGCAGTGGGGCATGAGAGTTTCGGGCCGCAGCAGAGAGGGTGAAGGTGGAGGGTTGTAGAGTGGTCCCTCCCTAGTCTGGTAGTAATCGAGATCAGCCAGCCAGGCCAGGGCAAAATCATCAGGGCAACATATTAACTTTCATAAGATTCACCCTTCCCCTTGAAGACCCTCTAGGTTAGACATATTTTAGGTAGATCGTTCCGGGAATCTTCCACAATATGGACGTTTCATTTCCCTTCAACTGTAAAACAATATACATCAAGAGTTAATATCAAGGGCATTTGGCATATGGCATATTGCACCTACCCTTTCTCTTTAAAGCTCAAAGATGTAAAATAATATCATAATAACTGATGATTGTGACTTGTGCTTTTGTAGAACATCAGATCTCGCCATTTAGGCTGATAATGCTAATTCGGGAATGTGTTTGAAAATGTGATGAATCTCACTAGTGCCCCTTTAGTGATAGATGCGGGATGGAGGCAGAGCTGGGCTATTAGACTCACTGAATAGCAAATTTGCACCCAGGAAAGGCGCACTGACCAATCACAATCCGCCTTTCCCAGGCCCGATTTTGGATTCACTGCCTGCGGTGAAAGAAAGTCAATAAAAATGGCCTCCGCCATAAAATATAAAGGGCACTCAGTTCCTTTTCGATGACCGCAGGCATTTTGGAACCTGTGTTCCATGACCGCTGTCATCCGAAAAGGGACCAAGTCCCTTTTCTGTTTTAATGGTGGAAGGCATTTTTGTGCCATTTTTTCATTCTGATGGGAGATGTGCTCGCACTGAGCACATCTCCCGTCGGAATGAAGAAAAAAAGAAAATGATCTGCACCCCGGGAAATCCTGTGGTGTGAATAGCTTTCATGTCCCTGCTGTGTGGTGGACATGGTGTTTAACGGCCCGCAGCCCAAGCCGAGGACCTCGCTTCGCTTGGGCCTACTGAAGCAAGGCTGCCAGGCTGTTAAATGCCATGTACACCCTGCACCCCCACCCCCTCCCCCCCAGCTGGGGTGTGAAAGCTACAATCCAGTCGGGTTTTCAGAATGTACCAAAACATATGCAAATAATCTCCAGTGAAAGATATTCTATATCGATTCTTCTCATACACAATTGTTGTGGAAATCCAGAAAACGTAACTGTTTCCTATTTGGTAGGCAGTCTAGCACCTGGTTGAGCTGCCCTTATGGATATAATGCCTAGCTTTTTTAACCTGTTTCAAATATGTTTCACAGATACTTGCCAGAATGTGCTTTATGTTTGCAATAGCTCCTTCACAAAATAACTATTGGCATCTAATAATATAAATTATCATTATTCCACATTAGGGCCAGACAATCTGCTGATACATGATCCTCAAAAGTAGGCAATGTCAATAAAACTTTGTCCATGTGTGTCATTTCCAGAATCCACAATCCACATCCAGAATAGATCTTCTCTACTCTACTTCACGCTGATGAACTTTGCAGAGCCACTTTCCTCCACAATGATCAAGTAGTTCTTTACCGCTCTCAGAAATGTCAATATGGCCAAGAATGGCTGAGTGCTGACACCCTGCAAAATATATTTATGCAGTAGCCTAACACACCATGATTTATCAGCTATTGTCTTCATTGCATTTTTGTCTGGAAATCATCTGTTACTATTAGCCTACACTAGAAGAAGGCTGTGCATGAATTGCAAATGCAGGTGTACTACCAATCCTCTTCATTGGTTTTCTACAGGGCCGTTGCAGTGCCTAAGATAACACACCTCGAAGGGTATTTTCTTGCTTTTAGCCATGATAAGAAGAACATCTGTTAATTAAAGCTCTATGCTGCACTCTATGCACAGGCTTCCTGTGGCAAAGATGCAATTCTTGACCTATGTACAACCCCAATATCTAATGGCATTCCATTTATCAAGTCGATGCTTAGCCAAAAAGGGTGTCCTCAGCTTCCTCGCTCAGTAAATGTCTTGCTCTTGGAATGCAGATGCTTTGTGGCCCAATAATTCGCTTTCTGGAATGTTGGGCTTCAAGAGCTCTTCCAGGACAAGACTTTCCAAAATGTTCTAAGAAAAAGTGTATATCCAAACACAAATACCCTGAGGAACCCCCTACACCAGTATGTCCTTTTTAAGCCCTGTACTAGAAGACCACTCATGTTGACAGTGCACTCACCAAATACACTTTAACAACTTGATCAAATGCCAAGCCTGTTAAATGGCGCTCATTGATCCAGACAATACATTGACTGTTGTCCACTATTAGCAGTTCTCCGAAATATCTCTTTGTGATTAGCTCTACGTTCAGCTTCCTACGGGAATCAATTAAAGGACTTCGCTGAACAGAATAAAACAAGTGATGCATAAATATTGAAATCAAACAGGCCCTCCTGCAAACAGTGGGTACAGGTTTCTTGATGTCTTGTTGGAAGAGTTTATATAGGCACTGCACAGAGTGTATTCTTGGGTCACAGATGTATTTAACATTATTTAAATCTTCCTGAAGTAAAATCATTTTCTTGTGTGTGAAAAAGAGTTTTCCTATAGCTGTCTTGGAACTTTGGATATAGGAATTCTGCAGTCTGTCATTTGCCGTTCTCTTGTAAAAAGTACATTAGCACCTGGGGCGGGGGAGCAGCCTATCAGGTTCCTGGTTGTGCGGGATATATCTACTGATCCAAGCCTGTGTTCCATGGAACCGGAAGGCTGCTTCCCCCAACCCGCACCATCTTCCCCACACCCTCGATTTTCTTTTAATTTACCTGTTCCCCCACCCAACCTACCTCTTTTCTTCAGCATTTGCTGCTGACATGCTGCCACTCCGTGGCTGCCATGGAAATGGAAGAGGAGCTCCGTATGGAGTCCTGCCTTCCAGATCCATGGCAGCCATCTTGGCCACACTCAGGCCTTTAACTCGGGCCCTGGGCCGTTATCACCCATTCCAGCCCTTGCAACGGATGCTTAACACTAAATTATCATTATTCCACATTAGGGCCCCAATATTATATGCCATGGCAAATATCGTGTCTAGCCTCCCCAAGTTAATTACATGGAGGACACCAGCCCTGCACTGCTGAAAACTGCAGAGCATTGCACAATTGCGTACTGCTTTGCTCTCAAAAGGTTTACTTTCTATAACATCACAAATTGCCTTTACAGAAACGTTCCTAGATTGTGGGTTCCTATCATGATTTTAGACTGTGTAAGAACTTTAGAACATATAGCCTACCGCCACATGAAACTATACTAAAACACGTGGAATGTGGTGTGTGGTTGTAAACTACACATAAAGCCCGGAGCATAACACACTGAGACTGATCTGGCAGCAGGCATTTACGCAAGTTTGAAAGTGTAAGGGCAGTGTATTATACATTGTCACGGCCTGTAAACCCACAGGGACCTTGCTAGGGGGGTGCAGGATTTAACCTGGCATACAACAGAAATACATAGGATTCTTGCTCTTCTGCACAGGACAGAATCCTAGTCTATTTTAGAGTGGAGGATCAGAAAGAGCAAATAATGTTTAGGTTCCAGCAAATGGCATACTGATTCCTTATACTTCATCTTTCTTGTTAGGGAGTGCAATGTGTTGATGTGTGGGGCGCAAGGGCACATTTCATGTAACGGAACACAATTAGTATCCACATGTTTCCTCTCTGTAGGAAATGAATTGTTTTCTTACTGCGCGCATCAACTGACAAGCACAACCAGCAGTGGCAAAGACAACCATTTTGGCTTTTCGAAAGGGAATTTCTCTCGTCGTGCCGTTCTCCCCAGAGCCTAAAGGCAGAGAGGCCTGCATGGCAATGGCCGGCAATGATCAACTATGGACAGGCATGGTTGGAGATTGTCAGTGATGGTTGGTGATGATAGATTTATTAATTAATCAAGATATGAATTGCATTTTTTTAAATACAGCTGTGTATATTGATTTGCTGTTCATGCCTATGCCAGTTACATGAGAATATATACTAAATTTAAAAAGTGTCTTACACAGCTTCAGATTCTTCAATGAACATCAGGCAGACATAGATGTCCCAGGAGGATAGCTCAGTGGCAACGTGCGTGACAACACGAAGCAACATAGGTTTGATCGTGCTTAGAAACCTCCGGGTATTGAGCACGTTATAAATACGCAACTAAGAGACATATTCCTGTAACAGCGCCTCAATGCCCCTGGGCTGTGTGAGCACTTTAAAAATGCAAATAAATAAATAAATAGATTGTTATACTCTTTCTTCGTTATCCTTCTTATCATCCTCATGACTCTTCTGAAAGGCAGTTCTGTGTCTTCTTTAATGGCATACTGTACACGTAAATCGATGCTCCAAATCCATGTGCAAGCTGGTATGATACTACAGAAATGAATAATTAGTGCTGTTGTAGCATCATGCTCTTGCTTCCAGGACACTACATCTGTACAATCATCTGAAATGTTGCATAATTGGAGATATTCAGAAGACTTGCAGAGTGTGTCCTTTCATCAAAATGCCATGCGTGAGCAGATGTTTCCTACACCAACAGACTCAGAATGGTTTGATGAAACACTACAGTCAATCCAATCTGCAAAATCTAAATGGTAACATGGGTCAGCTGTCATCATTTCTAGGCAAGTTGCCAGACACTACTGTCACTTACTGCTCAGAGAGGAGGATCAAGATCCTTCCCCACTGGGCTGCCACCTGTTCACTGAAGAGGGCAGTCTAGGATGATAATCCCTCTAAAACCGCACTACTGCAAAGAACCACTAAATTCACCCAAGGGAGCACACTCGCAGCACTGTTTAATCAGTTGGATTAAAGCTTATTAACAGTCATAAATTAATTGAGCGTAGACACACTGGAATTTAACTAAGTTCATTGGAGAATCAGCATAAAGACAAAACAAGATAATAGATAAAGCAAGCTCAATCGCCCAGAAAATAGAAACCTATCGACATTGCCCGTAACCTTTGCTCTTCGATATTGTAAATATGGAGGAATATGCATGATGCATCTGGTAATGCATTTAGGTCCTTTTCAATTTGTTTTGTTATTCTCACTATTGACATTCCTGATAAAATGCCCAGTGTTCATTACTTTTGTAGAGAAAGACATCTCAATCTTTGTTAATGAGGTGCTTTCCTTTAACTCTCAATTCCTAACATTATATAGACTGCACTGCTTCTACAAGTTTCTGGTCTGATGGCTGCTCTTAGCCAGGACATTTGCACAAAATCACCAGGATTATTTGGAAGTTCTGTGTCAGAAGGTTCAGTGATAAATAAATACAATATTTTGTATGGATATTAAAAAATGTACACGACAATTGTGAAGGAAAGAAAGGGTAGGTATTGTAGTCGAATCAATTGGTACACCGCAAACTGCATCAATTTCTATTCCAACTGCAAGGCCCCCACATTTTGAAGAAAAAAGTCAGATGGTCGTGAAACGTTCTCTTGAGGATGTGTGTAGATTCTAACCATGAATGTATTTTGATTTGAGTTTGGATTCCATTAGGTGCAAACCTGAGTTCTGAGCAGCTGATTGCTACACAAAGGATAGACTGAACTATACAGTACACACTATAACTTATAATGAAATATCAAGGTACCTCTCTCTCTCTCTCTCTCTCTCTCTCTCTCTCTCTCTCTCTTTCTTTCACATGTGTTTTCAGTTAATTGATACCATGTGGCCCTGTGTTTACTTTTGGACAGGAAGTATCCTCCGCAGAAGACTATCAGCCTTCCAGTAATCATTTTTTTGTTCTTGATAATATTTTGTAGTAGTGTGTCAATGATTCACTCTAAAATGGCTGCCAGCAAGAGTCAAATTGAGTGCTCATTTGGGAGCTAATTTACATATATTCAATTGACATCCCTCAAGGTTCAGTTGATGACAACAATACCACACCTTTTAGCATATCCAGTCCAACTGGGCGCCAGACTACACTGCAATGCATTGGAACAGCTCAAGCCCATCACACAAAAAAAGTCCTGCCTTTCAGGGTACACTTGTCTGGTAGTACAAGATTTACCAGCTTAAATACGCCTCTAAATGTATCAGCATTTTAGCCCTCCACCACAAATATTTTGCTCTTATTTTCACTCAAACTAGAGCAGTCGAGTCCACATGCACCATCCTAAAAGAAAACCACTCCAGCCCACCTCAATACATTCCCTTAGTTACCTCCGAATGGGTGCTTCCTGATCCAGCCTTGCCCATCTGTTTGTCAGTAACATTTCTGATCTTTGCATCACAAGCTGAGGTCTGATAACCCATGCAGGGACACAATACTCAACATCCACTGAAACATGCCCCAGCACTGGGAGAGCACTAAATTATAATGAGGACAATAGATATCCTATTCCTACTACATAAAATAATATTATTTGTGCAATTTACACAAGAGACATGGAAATCAAAAGGGTGGCATAAGGTACGGGTACATGTTGCAGAGATGCATCTTTCACTTCCTTTCAAATTGCAACACTCTGTGTCTTTTTATTGCCCTTATCCTGTTTAGTTTTGGTTATTAAGTCACGCTTAAGCGCCACCTATAAGACAACAATATTACATTGAACTATAACTAGAGGGAGATGACATGTGAAGAGGGACACACAGCGTGTGTTATTGTTTGGTTATTTATCCACTCATTGACTGCCCATAGCAACATGGAAATTCTAATCCCTATAGATATTCCCGCCCACTAACGGCCCCTTCCCTTACAAAACATATCCTTCTGGGATCTCTTTGATCTAGCTCTTTCAAGCAGTACAATCAAAGATTACCCTGCCAGTGTTATAATTAAGCAGTCTGCTGAGAGTTAATGTCTTTAATGCACCTGTACATGTGCTACTGGTGTGGTAAATGTTTTTAACTAAATGTACCTTCAGTCAGTTGATTCATACGTGCTCCTTCCACTGAAGTCATGCATTGACAAGCCAACAATTGTGGCTTGTGCATGGGTGTACGATGAGAATTTCTCAGGTACGGCAATCTTATGCCCAGGTAATCACATAATTTTCCAGTGTATATTGTTATTTTATAGCCAGGTAGTAACATTATGTCAGTGCCTGGCAATTGCCTTTCCCATACCCACACAAAAGACAACACTGTTGAATTTGCCAATGTATTTATTTATTTTTACATTTATAGAGCGCACTAAGCCCTGAGGCATCAACGCGCTTTTACATTGCAAGATACAGAGACAAAAACAGTATGCATTAAGTGTAAGTCAAAAGGTGAGCGTCAGCAGGAGTTTGCTGAAGTTGTCTGCTAGGCAAATAGCAACGTTTTTAGTGCCTTCCAAAAGGTCGAGGCTGAACGTTCAGCCCTCAGGAAGGAGGTTACAGTGTTTGGCAGCTTTGGTCGGGAAGCTAGACCCACCGGCTTTGACCTGTTTGAACTTGGCCTGAGTGATGCGGTTGGTGTATGTTTCGCCGGTAGGTCTGGATGAGTTGGTTCTGGTGAGTATTTGGGATAGGTAGTGGGACAGACATCTGTGCGTGATGGAGAGTGTTCTCAGATCGGGAGCCACTGTGCTTTTTTCTTGCTGCTGTGATGTGGTTTTCTTCGGGATATTCTGGGGAGTTTGAAGAGAATTGTTCTGAATTACTTGTTAATTTCTTGGTTTCCAGTCTGATTGTGTCCTGCCTCTTGGTGTTGCATTGCCCCCTCTAGGTACTGGGTTGCCCTTCCAGGTCGTGGAGAGTTAAGGGGGGGGGGGGTGGATATCACAGTGACTGCTGTAAATGTGATTCTGCACATTTTGCAGATTCTGCCAGAATGGAGGGACATCTATTGGATTGTTCAGAACAATCAACTTCGCCCCTATAATGGAGGGGCATCTATTGGATTGTCCAGAACAATCAACTTCCTCCCTATAACCACAGTCCCATTCCTTCTGAAAATCCTAGACCATGCTGCCTACATTCAAATTGAAGAACATCTTGAAACAAAAAATCTTTTAGGACTACATCAAACAAAAGAAAAAAATGGACGCCATAATCAATAATGGGAACCTAGCCATCCTTCTGCTCCTAGACCTCTCTGCAGCGTTTGACTTAGTGAACCACAAAATCTTATGTCGTCACCTAGCCAGCGCTGTCCAATTCTCATGAAGTGTTATTTCTTGGATTGAATCCTTTCTCTCAGAGCGGACAATGAGAGTATTTTCCAATATAGCGAACGCTGCCCAGACCCCAGTCCTCTGTGGCGTGCCCCAAGGACCCTGCATGTCACCAACGTTATATAAGATATTTACCAAGCCTCTGTTCAACTGCCTAGACAAACTTGGAATATCATACATGAACTACGCGGATGACACACAGATCCTACTGCACCTTTCAGGAGACTATGACAAAGATTCCACCCTACTCAACAATCTCTATCAAATGATCCAATCCTGGATGGCCCAACATGAACTGTGTCTAAACGACAACAAAACTGAGTTGCTACTGGTGGGCTCTCAAACAAGCCTAAAAAACTCGACCCCAGATACAAATTATTCACTATTGACGGGAGCAACATCACCGTCTCAAAAGAAGTCAAAACCTTGGGTGTTTATCTTGACTCCTCATTAACTCTAACCAGACAAATCAATGCAACTGTCTCATCTGCAGCCTACACAGCCAAACATATTAAAGCATGCACACCATACCTCTCACCTGACAGTTGCCTGACCCTAACCAGAGCGCTCATCCTGTTGAAACTCGGCTATTGCAATGTCTTGCTAGCTGGCACCTCGACCACTAGCATAACAAAACTTTAAGTCACACAAAACAATGCCCTCTGTGCTGCCTTAAACATCCCCAGAAGGGAGCATATCTCTGAAATAAGACGTAATTATCACTGGCTGCCGGTCCAGGACAGAATCAGATTCAAAACACTAGCAATCTCTCATAAATACAAACACTGCACCTCAATATCTCTCCAATCTGCTCACCCCTTGCTGCAAAATGCTGGAACGCTCTCCTGCTAGCCATCACATCTTATCCTTCCCACTCCTCATTCCGCAGAAAACAAAAAAAATGGCACCTCTCAGCGAACCCCTAGTACGCACACCTATTTTATACACTGCCAATTGTACACCTATCCTCAAAATTGTACTGGAAATGAAAGACCTAGAGCCCTTACATTGTAAATTGTAAATCTGTAAATCTGCAAATTGTATATTGCATCTGTATATTTTGTATAGTTTGCAAACTCTGTAAAAACACATCTGTCTTTGAATGCTTGTACTCGTGTTGCCTGTGGTGACAACTGTGAACGTTTTTTATCCTGTATTTCCAGCGCCCAGATACCCACGGGTTAGGCGTGCTCTATAAATGCCAAATAAATTAAAAAATAATAATAAAAAAATCAGGGTGGATGTAAAGTGGTCACATTTATTTAACCCTTTAGTCAGCCATTTTACTTCATGCAAAACAATCTTCAGTGGGGTCATGATGATATGTTCTCTACAGCAAAAACAATAACACTATACCTCCTTCGTATAATGCAACTGCGTGTTTATTCAAGTGGTGTTTTGATTAATTCAATACCAAATGTTTGAAACAAATTATTGGAAAACATACATTTGTCAATCAGTGAATTCTTTAAAATCACAGTTAAACTACACTTGGTTAGAATATATCACATGTCAAGCAGTAGCGTGACATCGTACTTGTATATCAGGCATGCTAGAAGATTTTTTTTCTGTGCAACATTTGGCATTTTGATGGCCTTTCAGTGATACCGGTGGTCTATATGGGGTCCTTTCAAATACATTTGTTTTACGCTTGCATGAAAGAAGGAGTGAACCAGAGATGCTATCTCCCCTTTTCCCCTTTGCTGTCCTCCTACGCCCCAGGACGCCGGCAAAAGGAGCTGGATGGGAAAACGAAAGCGTGAAGGCAATATTATGCTTTAATTTTCCATACAGCTCACTTTTAAAGAATGACCCCTACAGTGTTTTCAGGTTGGGTTGACCCGATCGAGGTTGAAAGGGCATGTTGCATGGATGGTGAGTTTGGATAGTTGCTACAGGGTTGACAGGCTTTAATGCCATTTGCTACTTCTGGGAGTAAGTGTTAACCTTGTTCAGTTGTGCATTCCTTGTGGTAGTTTCAATGCCTCTATGTGACCACGCGTAAGCCTTTTACAGCATCTGCTGTTTGTGTGAGGAGGTCTGGATTTTAGTCTTTCTGTCTCCAGTTGTAAGCTTTTATGGCCGGACTACTCCTGCCCCCCAGCCTAACAGTCCCCCCCCACCCCCTAGTATGTGTGTTGCTTGTCTGGATAATGAGAGAGTGGCAGGATGATTGTGTAAGAGGCCCTGTTGTTATAGGTATTTTATAGTTTACTACAATGGATCCAGCAGAGTATTGCGTTGTCCGTTCAGCAAATGCATCTGGAGAAAAAATAGGGGAAGTTTAATCAGCAGTAAAGTCAATAAAATATGTCTAATTTGTCGAGTTGGTGCGACTGTTGAGAGGAGCAATGTTATGTTACTTGAGACCAGGGCCATCTTAACCACTTTTGGTGCCCCGGGCATGGACACCCTTTGGGGGACCCCCCTCCACCGGACCAAAGGAAATAAGGGCTAAAGAGTAACTTGTTGCACCCCCTCTGTTGCGATCACAACCCCTAGCTTGATTGCTGCTTGCAGAGATCAACATAAGCATGGCAAACTCCCTTTCAGTCTTCTTACCCTCTTCATTCTTGCTGTAATCAGAATGATAAACAAGTAGCATTTCAAGGGCAAAATTAGCAGTCTACGAGAAGGGTACTTGTGTTCTAGCATAGGTACAGGAAACATTTCATCAATTGGAAGGTATGTCGGACACAGTATACATGCAGGACACAGATTGTATGAAAAAGATGCACATAATCTAGAATAGACAAATTACTCAGATTAGCGGACTCACAGAATGAGAACGTGTCCAAGCATGGATTCCGGCGACCAATGGGAAGCAGGGGGAAAGCTACGCATACCATAGCATAGAGAGTGGGTGACAATTTGAAGATACCAAAACGGTGTCCGTATCCAAACAGACTGAGATTAAAAAGGGATATGGTTTTCAAGTATGCCTTTAGAGAGAAAATAAACAAGTGGCTCTGGTGTGTAATATATCAATGCTCACTATTATAGAGAAAGCAACACTGTACATAACCAACAAAACCACCAGCGAAAGATCATACCCTAAGAATGAAATCACTCTCAAGGGCTGACAATTGTGACGAAAGGTTTAGCGGCTGGCAATTTTGACAGGTGAGGCATTACAAGATTAAATGAGATGTCCAGGATCACACATCGGTTAAAAGGTGAAGCTGGGATTCACACCCTCTCTGCAATGTCTGCACTTTACCACTTTCCTTTCTAGCTCTTTCCCTGACCTAAAATAATCCCATTTTACAGAACCGACTTGGAAAACATGCAAATCATATGAACCAACACAAACCTTTTCATAGAAGACAGCACAATACTGTCAGTCATAAAAGATTTGTCCAGGATCACTGTATCATCTGCTGGCAAAGCCAGGATCCGAGCATGAACCATTTGATTCCACAGTCTGGAATTTGGATACATAATCACCTCTGTGGATTAACACTTTGTTTATCATTGGAGGTGCCTTCCTAGGCTGTACAGCTCCCGATCTGACCAAACCTATTTCTAGACCTTCACCCTACTGATGCTATGTTAGTTTTTATATCAACCACTATCTGTGTCAGGTGCATTGGTGATGATTTACTAAAAACCAAAGTACATATACATGCAGTCTTATAACGACATACAATGGAAAGGCTGAGTCAGCCTTGCTGGAATTTGGTTCTGCATATTTACACAAATCTCTGCAATAAGGCTAAACACTTTGAGCTATACTCTGAACCATCGCGCCACTCACATTGATCAATATCCATTTCAGATTTCAATATAACACCCACAGAAAGGTGAGAATGCTACGGGTCTTGTGCGGCACCAACTATGTATATCATGAACATTGAAAGCATTGCAGGATGAAAAGCTCAGAGCAGCATGTACTGCTCACAACAGCAAGCAATATTTTAATTTTGGTGACTAATGGGAACTGACTTCTTTTTAATCAGGCTGAATTTTGGGGGCCCCATCTAAATGGGGGGTCTGGGGCAAGTGCCCCTTTTGCCCTCCCATAAAGACATCTCTGCTTGAGACTTTCGCGACAACAACAGTTGTATTTTGATGGGTAGCCTGATACATGCATCTCCAGAATGAGCAAATCCTGATGCAAGGACAAGCAATATTTCATTAGTTGGATTGTTCTTGCAACTTCTTTATTTAACGGTTCTCAAAATCAGCCCACCTCATAAAATAAACACAAATCTGTCAATTCTAAACGATGTTGAAAAACGCACGACCACCCAGGAGATGGCGAAAGCCCATGTTCCATTCTTCCTCTAACGACCTTGCTCTCAGTCAGTATAATTGCCCCATAATTGCAGTCATTACAGGAGAGACTGCACGTGACACCCATCCCGAAGCCTGCTAAAGTGACATGTAATAATAGCCGAAGGGCATTTGAAAAAGATTTTGACAGGTTATACATTATCTTGAATGAAAAGAAAACAGTAAAACTTGCTTAAGATCTACACTTTTTCTTTCTGGCTTTGCTGTAGCTCATTGATGGCGTTCTGATGGAATTTCCATGGGATGTGTTGCAAATGTGCACTAAATACAGTGGCTGCAATAATCTTCACAGGGGAGTAACCACTGTTTAAATGTTACGGGACCACACTGTGACAGATAGTGGCTGCAATAATTTTCACTGGGGAGTAACCACTGTTTAAATGTTACGGGACCACACTGTGACAGATGTACACAATGTTTACAATGGCATGAAGGTGGGACCTATTTAGCTGCATAAGTGCACAAACATGTCACCAATTGCATGATCTAAAAAGAGGTTACCATTGCTAAAGTGTTGTTTAAATTGGAATGGCACTTTGGACGATAAAATACTGTGTGCATGTTGAAAAAAGGAATGACTTACATATAAGCACATCTTTCCGTTGTTAATAAACCAAAATAAATGTAGCAGTAAGCAGGTATGCTTACTGTCTTTTCAAATCTGTATGATATACTTCAGTGTTGTCAAACAATAAACACAATGATTGTATTATATTGTATGTTATTGTAGTAGTAATTTGTGTAGAGCCTTTTCCCATTGTTATGGTCCCAACACGCTTGTGGTAACGCCCTTGGGGGCCGCAGTCCAGAGTATTGGAAATTCTCGAAAAGGCTTAGAATGCGTGCGTGCATTTGCCCGAGATAAGGAATTAGGTGGTCTGGCTGGGCTCCAGTAAGCAACCCAAGAGTTCATTCATGTGGATGAGTGCTGAGGAAGGTCATTAGAGTGCGTGAGTGCAAAAGACTCTTTATGTGTCCAGCTGGACCAAATGTTGTCATAGGTCGTCACTGTTTTCTGATGGCAAAGGTGATGAGGTTTAATCTGGTGCAAGGAAGCAAAAACAATATGTGCCCAGGTAGACCAAATTTGTCGTAAGTTGTGAATGCATTCTGGTGTGTGCATGTGGGTAGCCATACCTGTGGCAGATGTCCACCGAAGTAGTGCATTTATATGTACCGTGAGGCTCGGATGGAGCTTTGTTATTGGTGCCACTGTTTAATAAGGTTGTCTGTGTGCAGGATTCATCTAGGCCCACTAGCCCGGTTGCTGTGATGGGCCTTCTAAGCGTCATGAACAAGCTATCAGAATGCATTTTCTGAGCATGATAGACCGTCCGTCTTACTATTTTCTAGTTGCGATATCAAGCCTACTTGCTGGTCTTTAATTGCAATTCGCTGGCAATCCTCATACATATAAGCACAGTGAAGAGGTAGAATAAACGGTCTTCAAGGTGTAATGACAGAAGTAAGTGTGGAGGACATGCTTTCCTAATACTGGGTTCAAGGTAAGGGAAGGACGTCTTAAGGCTTAGAATGGTTGTGAGCTTATGCAGAGATTGGCAACCAGGAGGGCAGGCTGTGCTTCAATAAGCCTCCAAGAGGTCAGGCATCTAGAAGGGTGCTGAGGAGGGCGGGAGTGTGTGTGATAGCAGTGGGTTTGTTTATACATCTATTTTACTCATTGACATATTGGTAGTTTATAGAATGTAGACTGTGTATTTAGATAAATGCAGGTGTCCCTAGGTAGGGCCAGCACGATTATAGCCGGCTTCTGCCTAGTAGAGCGTGACCATGTCTCTGATTGGGGCATTGCATTAGGTCTTACCTGGTCCAAGTGGCTCGTAGACATGCCCGTGATCTGTGGATGTCTGATATAAGTTGTGTGATTAATAGGTCACCAGTTCTTTTTTCTCCGGGCTGTGGAATATTTTTATCCACGCCAATGTGCCACACTGCACCCCTTTGCCAATGGGGAAAGAAAACTGCCAAAAATGGAGGTGATAACCCCCGTGCGCACTAAATCTGCAAAATTGCGCATGGTTCACAAACCACAAAAGAGCTGCACACCCTGACACACACACAGGCAAAGTTGGTGTAAAAACAGGAATCACTGCTGTCATCGGTCATCTGTCACCTGAAACAAGGCCACAGAAGGGCAAAATCCGAAATTGCCCTTAAAAATGCAGTCATTTTCCCAGAGAATTATGGAAAGGAAAGTGTGCTGAAAGTATGGATTCTCCTGGCAGTCAGAGGAATCCAGGCATCACTCCCTGACAGCAGCCTAAGTAAATTGGCTGTCAAACCCAGTTTAAAAGTGTTTTCCGTTTTCCTGAAGAAGTGAAAAATCAGCCTGTTTAAAGCATTTTTCTGTGAAGGGCTTAATTCCTTTAAATGTCAAAATCCATTATTAACTCTGTTCATTTTGTATCTTTTAAATAAAAGATTGTAGGTGAATTTTACAGGAACTCAGTCTGGAGCTAATCAACTATTTAATTCTGATCGGGAAAGTTGACATCTCTGCTTGACACTCCCTTGCTAAATGAAGGCTTAAGTGATGCTAACGGTTCCCGCATAATGACAACAAGCAGTACAATGGGACCACAGTAGACTTTTGTCTGGGGCTGATCCAAAGAACAAAGGACAGGCTGAGCATTGACCTCTGCTTGGAGGGGCAGGAACTTCCCCCTCCACGAAGGGAACACACCCCCCTGATCAAAAGACTGGAAAGCTGCTACCTGAGAAGGGGAGGTTACAAAGGAGGACTTTGATGTTAAATCCTTATGTTTGATTAAAGTTTAGAACTCTTTAACTGAGCAACTCAAAGAGGAAAAGAATCTGAAAATCGGTAGACATTAAACTAATTTCAGCCTTGTGATTTGAAGACATTGATGAAACTTGTACCATTTATGGAACCAAAGTTATGAAAAATGTCTTATTGTAGTAGAACGATCAATGTTGCAAACCTAAAATTGAATGTACATGATCCACTGATCAGCGCCCAGAAATGTACTGAATTAGAAATGAATAATCCAAACCGTTATAGTTGAAATTGATGAAAATGTGTAGAATGACCAATACAGCTCGCACAAGGATGGGGAGTGAATGTGAATGTAGACAATCAAACATAAAATATATGTGTCCAATTTTATTAGGGTACATAATGTTAGAAATGTACATTTGTGCAAAAGGTATGTTTTGGTAAAAATCAAGGTGGGAGTTCCTAAATCCTGTCATAAAAGATGACAGCTCTGTTCAGACCGCCAACCAGGACAAAGCACATGCCTGTAGCCACTCACAGACATGGGGGTGTGTTTTGAAGTTCTTCCCACGCCATAAACTTTGTAATGTATAAATGTAGGAGTTTCACTACACATAATACACATTGCTTCCAGAACCCATCCAGATGTCCGCGCAGCACCTTATTCCAGAACTCTTCATCTTGTAGCTGACTCCAGAATTCTTTGAAGATCTAGATTTCTTTGCAGAATCCAGACTTTAGCATTGCAGAACTCTTGCTAGCTTGACTCAATTGCAAACCTCCAGAACCTAAAAGAATAATTCTGATTCAGCTTGGCTTGCTACCATTAAGGCTTGCTTGCTGAAACTGTCATCCTGTTATCTACCGTGTCCAGTAACCAGAAGGGCCCATCCAAATCCAGCCTGAGGCGCAGTCCAAAATTGACCAGAACACCGCGCCGCTGATCCAATCCCTCCCAAGGTGCCCTGCTGCTGGTAGATCTGATCCCCCCTATGACCAGAGCTGATGGTCCAATTTAATTTCAAAGGACTGTAAGTATGAATAGGAAGAACAGTGACCCATAGTACATCTGCATTGCATTATCCCAATCTCAAACCATCCCATCTTTAAATTCAGAACCGTAGTATTGTTAGAATCCTTCTTGCGCTGATTTTCTCATGTGTGTTACAAAACCATAACTCCTTAGTGATTTTGAATAACTAAAGTAAATCCCAGAAATCGAGTATCCACCACGGACTGGTTGCGCTGGCCACGTAGCTGTGAAGTTTCATGTGTGGCATCCTCTTTTTCATACTCACTATTATAGTATAAGAAAATCCATCTGTCATTTTTAAAACGGAATTCCTGTTTTCATTTCCGTGCCTATTCTTCAAAAACGCCTCTCACTTAAACCTCTATAACTTCTTCAGTTTTAAAGACAGACATGACATTTCAACTCTCACTGATACCTAAGACCCTTAGCTACACCCATAACTAAACACCTCACTGCGTTTTCTCCAATATCGCATAGTAAAAGTTACATGTGTCTTTTGCCCATTTGAAAGTGCTGCTTCCATCCTTCCTGATCTGAAGTGTGTATTGTTGTATTCTTTCACCTTTCCTGTTCTGTTTTCTGTTTCCCCCAGCAGTGCCCAGTAAGTGAAATAGGGCCCTGTCATGGTACTGTAAAATTCTATAGAACTCATAGTACTTGTGGAGGAGGCTCACACTTCTGAAATCCTATTTCACTAGCACTGCACTTTTAGAGAAAGCTAAGACTGATGGGTTTCTGTAGCATTGACAGTCCCTCCATCGGGTAGCTCGAACTAGCAGTCTTGAGGGTTGTGCTTGGGACTGATAATGCTGGAGATATGCTCCATACATGGCGCTGCCTGTCAGTGGTAGGCATTCGAGACACTCATGCTAGACAGTGCAACCTTTTCATAGACAATGGGATGATTAGAGGTTACCTAATGTTACAATACAAGACAGCTGTAGGAGCTTTATCAAACTAAGTGGACATTGGTGAATGTGCTATAAAGGTGTATGCTACAAAGGGCTAGTTGTGTTACATGCGTGTTGCTGAATAGGCCTGTGGGTGTGTTAATGAACCGTAACTGCACAGTGAAGTGTGCTTTATAGACCTGCCATACACTCAATTCCACCTGGGTGCTGTTGAAAGCAAATTACAAAGGGGCTGAATGTGTCACAGAACTGTCCCAGCACAACTCTTGTGAATCATATCATAGGGATTTTACAGCACAGTTAACAGTGTGTGTGTGTGTGTGTGTGTGTGTGTGTGTGTGTGTGTGTGTGTGTGTGTGTGTGTGTGTGTGTGTGTGTGTGTGTGTGTGTGTGTGTGTGTGTGTGTGTGTGTGTGTGTGTGTGTGTGTGTGTGTGTGTGTGTGTGTGTGTGTGTGTGTGTGTGTGTGTGTGTGTGTGTGTGTGTGTGTGAGAGAGAGAGAGAGAGAGAGTTGGAGAATAAACTGTGTTTTTAAACAATTTCCTATACAGAGAGGTGAACACATTTGTTTATGTTTGTCTTTTGTTATGTTAGGTTTAGCATTATTTGTGAAGTGCAGGTTCACCATTTCCATGGCTACTTTGTACTGCTGACTTCCACAGAGGCAATTCATGTTTTTCAAGAGGTGGGCTGCCTCATTGTAGATTTCTCTAAAGAGGGAACAGCTGTGCTACATTCCATACATCACAAAGTATGGTGTCGCTATGTGTTTGTCACTAGGGTGGTCAGGCTTTGAGATCTTCCATAATGCCTGTGTGTCAGTGATGGTGTTTTGAAACAATGCACAGGAGAGTAAATTACCTTGTAATCATACCTTAGGCCCTCAATGGCCAGGGAGAACTATGAAATGTGACCCTTCTAGAAGGTGACATGAAAGAACGTCTAGCAGAAAACGTTAGGATGTGTAAGGGCTCCTAACTTGGTCACGCACTTTAACATTGGCAGTTCCCCTCACACTAAACATTAATGCGCACACAATTGTGTTTCTGAGAGACACAGTGCCACTGAACCGCCTAATAGTACACTAACATGATGCTTTTTTACAAGTAAACACAATTCACTTTACTGAGAGGCTAGCAATTATTTCTGCAAACAAGGCCCTCGTATCCCACCCCATCAGTAGTTTGTGCAGTGCTCTTCCTCTGGTTCCTTCTGTGCTGTGATTGTTTTCCTGATATGATATGATATGATATGGCATTTATAACGCACCTATACACAAGTGTTTCGAGGTGCGATGAGGCAAGGGAGGGGGAACAGAGGGAAGACAGACAGCGATCTTACTAGGCCAGGTGTCATTCAGATCACGCAAGTGCATGGGAGGGGGGAAAGGGAAAAGTGCATGGGGGAAGGGAGAGGGGAAAGTGCAGTACATGGGATAGTAGAATAAATAACATAAATATAACGGCCAAATGGTGGCAAGTGCAAGGTAAGAGCAGCATAAGTGCTGGTGAGGGGAAAGTAGGGATACAGAATACCAATCCCCAGGTGCGGGGGTTGCCAGGGAGGCAGTGCAGGTGTAATGTGTAATGTAATCTTCTATAGCGCCGGTAGCCCGCAGGCATCAGGGCGCATTAACAGAGACAAACACAAACTATCTAAGAAGCCTCACTAGAACTGCTCAGTGCGCTGGGTTATGAATGAAGAGAGTTACTTGAAGAGATGAGTTTTCAGAAGTTTTCGGAATTGTGAAAGATTCTCTTGTATTCTCAAAATCAGGGGGAGAGAGTTCCACAACTGAGCTGCCTGCACTGCGAAGGATCTACCCATGGCTGATTTAAGTTTATGTTTATGTATTACAAGCAGGTTTTTCCCTGCTGAGCGCAGCAGTCTCTGCAGTGTGTGAAGTACCAGATTCTTCTTCAGGTAGTTGGGTGCGTTTCTGAAGAGACATTTATGCACTAAAGTGAGGGATTCAAACTTGATCCTTTCTTCAACTCCAAACCAAAGGAGAGATTTTCTTGCCTTATTAACATGATCTCTTCTTGTAAGGTGTTTTACTAGTCTTACAGCATCATTCTGAATGACTTGACAAGTTTGCATGTCTCTTGCACGGGCACCTATAAGAAGGCATTGCCATAATCTAACCTGGATAACACAACTGCCCTAGCTATAGTAGCCATATTCTTTTCACTCAGAAAGTGTCTAATGGCCCACATAAGCCTCAAATAGTAGGCTGTATTCTTTCGCAGGAAGTTGGCCTGTGCTTCTGAATTAACAGAAGAGTTCATCATCACACCCGAGTCTTCACCTGCTTGGATATTGTTGTGATGGCCTCCTTTATCTGGAATGATTTGTACTCCCCTCCCAATTGGCGTGCAATTGGCAGTTGTGCAATTGGGTGTGCAATTGGCGGGGCCTAGCCCTGAGATCAGAAAGGGTGGCCAGGTAACCAGTGCAGTTTCAAACCAGGAATTCAGCAGGGGAGAAGGGGAGAGAAAGCAGAAGCAAAGAGGAAGGTTTTGAGGTGCTTCTGGAACCGGAGATGGTTCTCCTCAAGTTTCAGGGAGGCAGGAAGGCTGTTCCAGAGGGAGGCCCCTCCCGAAGAGAGAGATCTACCACCATCTCATTGCTTGGCGAAGTGACTGACACTGAAGGAGTTGGAGGCAGATGAGCAAAGAGCTCGAGAAGGAAGATATTTGGGAAGAGAGAGTTGAAGGTATCGCGGCCCCAGGCCCCAGAAGGCCTTGTGGACAATGCAGAAGGTTTTGAACTTAATCCTCACAGCCACTGGGAGCCAGTGCAGTGATTTCAGTTCTGGAGAGATGTGATCCCTGGGCTTGAGGCCAAGGACAAGTCTCCCCAGAGCTTCTCCTGCTCAGGACCATCTGCCATGGGCTGTGGGGGAAAAGATGCACCTTGATGCTTGTCCATCTCCCTGGTCTTTACTCCTGCTCTGAGTGAGTAAAACCATAAGCGTTACACAGGCAGGGCTTTCCTATATAGCTGGGCTTCATCCAGGAAAACCATCTAGGAGTGGCTTGTCGTCCCCAGAAATGCTGGTACGTTTGCCTAATAAACCTTTCTTTTTGTTTTTCGGCACTCATGGGGGCCCAGATTTGGTGATGGGTCCGTGATGATAGGGACGAATAATAATCATCACTATCAAACAATATCTATTTCAGCATAAGCCATACATAATTATCAACAACAATGAATACAATCATTAAATTCCATAGTTGGATGATTAAACATTTCAAAATTTAAAATGAATTTAAAACAATCACAAAAAATCATACAATCGAATAAAAAATTGTCATTCGTAATGATCATGTAGCCACTAAATATTTCATCATTACAATGAGTAATTTTTCATCCGTATTCATTTTCAGCAACCTATAAGCTTCCTTAATAGTTCTGTTTTTTTAAATCAATAAACAGCGGTCTTAGCTAGGTCTTCCTTTGCTTGTTATCTAAAGGGTAGATACAGAAAAGTGCTGCACATCCTCAACCCACGTAATAGAATATATACATTTGTCCGAGTGACCTACATTCCAGCTAGACGTAAATTGTTGAACAAGCAATGTTCCTGATCTAAATTTAAGCATCAAGATCTTCACATACTTCTTGTAGGGAATATCCAAATACATTTCCATGGAGAAATTACTTTTAATCTCTAAAAATTAAACTTCCAAATTCTTATCATTACACTGCTTACATAATTCTGTAGAGTGCCCAAAATCATAGGCATTTCTCACCGAAGATTTATAACACAACCCTATTTAGCAGGGTTACGCCACAGAAGGGGTACATTCAATTTTGTTGACATTTGTTTAATAAACGAACACCATGTGAGACTTCTAACTCCATGCTGGGATAGAAAATCACACAGCCCCTCACAATAAACCAAAGGTTTGTGCGTATTTCATTCTTTTGACCAATAAAGCAAGGGTTTCATTTTTATTAGATACTCAATAACGTACCTGCCCATTTCCATTTTAATTGGAACGTTGTGGGCACTGTTTGGCAGAATCAAGAGTCGTTTAAGAATCCTATTTTCCTCTATTACCACATTTCTAGAATCTGTGTGCCCCCAAATTTCTGCTACAAAAACTGCAGCCGGAGTAGCCGGGATTCTATAAATATCCATGGTGTGCGATATACTCTGCTCACCATACCAGTTAGCAAACCTAATCACTGCCATTCCTCTGCTGGTTAACATGGTCACACTTTTTGCGAACTGATTACCCCATCTGGGAGAATTCCGTACATGTAGACCTAAGAAGTTATAACCCTCCACATGTTCAAATTCAACATCTCCTAAACAAAAGGAGTGAGTACAGTGTTGTAATGTGTATCTGAGGTGGTGACATCACTGATGGTGGGATGTGGTGATGTCAGTGTGTCTGGAATGTTGTGATGTCAGTATGTATGGAGTGTTGGAATGTTATGCTCCGAATGCAGGTTCCAGACTTTACAGTTGAGATCTAGCGGGCAAGGAGGGGCGTGCCAATGTTTCATCTTCCTGGCATATACTTACAATAAACCTACAAATAACTTATCTGCTGGACCGGGTGTTCTCCACGTACCAAGTTATTACACTGGCAACGAGGATGGGATGCAGTCGTGGAAGGGGCAGCAGTTGAAGTCCAGGAACATCGCCCTCCAATCCCCACGTCCTAGTTACAGCCAGCAGCCTTGGCCCCAGTGACAAGGATCTGGGTGCCACTCTTCAGCAGGCCGGGCAGTGCTCATATGAGGTGTGGAGTCGGCACACAAGTCGGTGTGCGGTGCTTTTGGTCGAGTCTTGACTGGGCTCGTTCCAGATATTCTTCAGCAGGCCGGGTGGTGCTGATATGAGGTGTTGAGTCGGCACACTAGTCGGTGTGCAGTGCTGGGGAGGGGGCACCTGGTTGTGTGTCCCAAAGGAGGGGCCCTCAGCAGGCCATCGGGCTGAGAGTTTGTGCCCTGGACAGTGCGCATCCGGTTTGGATATCAGGCGGCGTCAGGTGAGGAGCAGACAACGCTGAGCCTGCCCGGAGCGCACAATAGCCCCTCCTGCCTTGCTTGGCAGAGGAGTGCGTAGTGAAGAGAGGCAGCGTTTGGAGTAGTGCCAGCAGGCCGGGTGGTGCTGGCTGCAGTGGTTTTGTTTCGTCCACGGGCACCTGGACATAGGAAGCATTGGAGAGGCAGACCGCTGCCGCGTTCTGGTGCCCAGTGTTGTTGGTGAGAGGGGCGCCAGTCCGCAGGCAGTTGTCTTCACGCGGCGTTGGAGAGGCGGACCGCTGCTGAATGCTGGTGCCCTGTGAGGCAGCTGACTGGTGTCGTGTGGGGCTGCTGAGAAGGGCCGGCACAATGGAGGGCGCCAGTCCCAGCGTGGCACGGTGCCACAGACAGTCAGTGTGCAGCGCCTGCAGTAAAGGCAACAGTGTTGCTCCCCGTTTGCAGATTGATGACATTGGGGAGTCATCACCATGCATTCCAGCATGAGGAGCTGGAATGTGGAAGAGGATTCTGAGGAGTGGAGTTGTCAGTGTGCGTTTATGGGACACACGTGGGAGTGCAGTTCTGGAAGAGACGTAACATTGCATCCAGGACCAGGACTTGGAAGGCATTCCATGTTTATGTGGTTTCGGAGCATGCTGCGTCCGAACATGTCATGAGGACGCATAAAGGTGTCGGATGGGCGTTTAAGCCTGCCATTCGTGTCTGCTGCTGCGTTGGATGCGAAACAGTGGCGGAGTCGGGTTTTGTTGTTGCAGCGGACTTGGAGGTGTCGGATGGGCATTTAAACCTCTCATCCATGTTTGCATGTTTGCTGCCATGTTGGAAGCGGAGCTGTGGAGGTGTCGAGTTTCGTTGTGGAAGCAGTGCCAGGTGAGGTGGACTACTCGTTGCTGCGTGGAACATTAGGAAGCAGCAGTCGTGTTGAGTCAGGTTTGTATGTTGTCTAGTGTTTATTTTGTGGCCTGTTACTTATGCGTCAGTCCTGCGGTCCGGTGTGCGTGAGTACGCGTTAGTTTATGTTGTGGCCCAGTGGTATTTTACAGTTATGTTTCCAGGTGATATGTTATCAGTTGCTAAATGCATTTTTCTTGCGTAACCTGTTTTTTTTTTCTAGCAGGTGTATTGAGTGTGCGTACCTGGACTCGTGGGTTGCGGGTTCCAGGACCGTGTACTGAGTGATTTTAAACATGCAATTAAAGTTTTCTTTTACAGGAGGGGCCTATGGTTGGGCAATTGCTTATGCCGGTCCGAGAGCACAGCGAGTAGAGCGCTCACGTTGACATCTGTGCAGAGCCTGCTGATGCAGGTTCGAATCCCGGCGGGGCCAAACTCAACCTTTCATCCTTCCCAGGTCAATAAATGAGCACCACACACCGTGGGTAATAATGCTAAATTATTATTATTATTGGACTCCGCTGTGGGTTTGGACTCGTGGGTTGCTGGGTTCATGACAGAACAGGAGCTGTCATCGTCCAGTGCGTTCGCAGATTTTGATATTTTCAAATTGCATTGTTTGCATATTAATGCCTAAATCTCTTGTTATTATTTGTCATCTGTCTCCTGCATTGCATGGGTGGTGTTTGCTTATGTAAGTGATTAATGCATAATTTAGGTTGCCTTTAGTATGCGGTTGCACATTCTGGCAGGGGCTTGGGGCCTAAAGGTGATATAGTGTTTTTAGTTGCAGTTGTGGATACTGTTGTGGTTAGGATGGTGTGTTCCACTCATGATTCCTCTGAGGGCAGTTCCTGGTGCTAAGGGGTCCCATTCAGGTGTACTGCGTTGTTGTTATGGTGCGCTGCAGTGAAGCAGTTGGGAAAGGATTAGGGGTCCTGGGTGGAGGTGATTTTTGGCAAGGACTAGTGTCCTGGGTTGTGCTGTTGGTGTGCTGTAGGGTTGCAATTGGCTGGACTAGGGGTCCTAGGTGTGTGTTGGTGTGCTGCGGTGTTGCAGTTGGCTGGACTAGGGGTCTTATGTGTGTGTTGGTGTGCTGCGGTGATCCTGGGTGGAGGTGATTTTTGGTAAAGACTAGTGTCCTGGGTTGTGGTGTTGGTGTACTGCAGGGTTGCAGTTGGCTGGACTAGGGGTCCTAGGTGTGTGTTGGTGTGCTACGGTGTTGCAGTTGGCTGGACTAGGGGTCCTAGGTGTGTGTTGGTGTGCTGCAGTGATCCTGGGTGGAGGTGATTTTTGGCAAGGTCTAGTGTCCTGGGTTGTGGTGTTGGTGTGCTGCAGGGTTGCAATTGGCTGGACTAGGGGTCCTGGGTGTGTGGTGGTGTGCTGCGGTGATGCAGTTGGCTGGTCTAGGGAACCTAGGTGTGTGTATGGTGTGGTTGGGATCTCGCAGTGGGGTCTTGTTGTCGTGGTGGTTCAAGGAGTGTGTTTTGCGCAGTCTTATTGGACTGTATTTCTTAGGTGTTCTTGGTTGTGTTAGGTCTGCTCTGTATGGGTGCTGTTGTGAACTGATGTTGGGATGGTGGTGTTGTTGCTCTTGGTAAGCTGGGATCGTGCCTGGTGGTGGCAGCCCTGGTACCCTAGGGTGCAGACTAGGGTGGAAGGTTGTTTGTGCACGGTTGGTTTGGCATGTTAGGTAGTGTACTTTTTGGGGAACGCTGGGGCGTGGCAGGACCTAGGTTTCAAGGGGCAGCTTGAAACAGGTGGTAGTGCTTAGTTTATTATTTTTGTTTCTTGAATGTATTTCCAGTTCAGGTCTTAAGGGAGGAGTTAACCCTTATTCTACTTCGGTGGGTTCCTCATTGTTTGTGTTTTGTGGGGATGGAGTGGAGTTGGATGTGTCCTTGTCGACACGGTTTTGGTTTTGTTATCCAATTTGTTGGAGTTGGAGTTGGATGAGTCCTTGCACTTGGATGTGTCTTTATTGACACGGTTTTGGTTTTTTTATCCATTTTGTTGGAGTTGGAGTTGGATGTGTCCTTGTGACACGGTTTTGGTTTTGTTATCCAATTTGTTGTGGGCACAATTAGGGTGCGTATTCTTGGGGGCCATGTAGGTTATGCTTGTTCCATGGTTTTAGTGTCATTCCCGTAGTGTCAGATAATGTATGGTGTTGGGGGTGTTAGCGAGCTCCAGGTGGCAGTTTTCTTGTCGCCAGTGGAGTATGGTTAGTTGGTGCATTTACGTACTGACCACACGTGTATGTAGGGGATTGTGTTGGGCGATAGTTTAGTTGAATTCCTTCTTGTTCAAGAAATGTAAGGAGGGAGAGGTGTTGTAATATGTATCTGAGGTGGTGACATCACTGATGGTGGAATGTGGTGATGTCAGTGTGTCTGGAATGTGGTGATGTCAGTATGTGTGGAGTGTTGGAATGTTATGCTCTGAATGCAGGTTCCAGACTTTACAGTTGAGATCTATCTGGAAAGGAGGGACATACCGATGTTTCATCTTCCTGGCATATGCCAACAATAAACCTACAAATAACTTACCTGCTGGTCCGAGTTTTCTTCAGGTACAAAGTTATTACATACAGACTGTAGGATTTATATTCAGGGTACAAATCATTATTTTAGATGTGGATATATTTATTTTTAGTTATTTTCCTTTATATCTTGCTGAGAATGTTGTTAGTTGTTTTTGGAGGCCAGCTGGTGTCTTTGATAAAAAGACTGCATCATTGGCATAAAGAAGAATGCCTCATTTTGTCCCACCCAGTACCGGAGCATCTGCTTCCATATTGTTAAGAACAACTGCAATGTCATTTATAAATAATGAAAACAGGAGGGGAGCTATCACACACCCCTGTCTAACTCCTTTTGTGATGCTAAATGTGGTGGTATCGTCATTTGCAGGGCCCCAACGAACCACTGCAATATTGCCCATAATTGGGGTCTCAGTACTGAGTGAAACATTGAAGGCAGCATATAGGGGTATTTCCCTAACGTTAATGTATTTGTCTAGAAGCAAAGTCAGTCAACTGGTCTATAGTTGAGGTAGCCTTTCTTAACCAAGCCCGTGCTGGCGACAGAATACTATTATCCTCACACCACTGTTCTATCCTCCAGATTAATACTTTTGCATTGCATAACATTTTGAGAGTGAATCAAGAAGGGAACTAGGTCTATAATTGACAGAGTCACTATGCTCCTCTTTTCTGTATATGGGGATAATAATTGAACCTTGCAAATGTCACCGTATCGTGTTTGTTATACTCAGATCATTCAGAAACGTCTTCAGAATGGGAATCCAGATGTCTGTCCTTCCTGAATAGATCAATCAGTAAGTAATCTTGGCCTGTTGATTTATTAGGTTTTTCTGTTTTAAGGCAAGTTCTATAGGAATTATGCCTGTTTTTTTGTGTGGTAGCCACAGGGTCTTTTGTTATGTTATGTTATGTTATGTGTATTGAGTTTATATAGTGCTTTAAGCCAAAGCGCTTTACAGTATAACAACAGGTACAGTAATGAGACAAGCATATTTACAAACATGAAACAAATCAGTGGAACATTATGTTGAACAATTTACTTAAGGGAGGGGAAGAGTAGAGGAGGGGAGGGGAGAGGAGGTAGGTGTTGGGGTTTGTAAGTGATTTAAATCCAGCACACACCCAAGTCAAGCCCAGCATGTAGTGCGCAATTGAAACCCTTATTTATTTTTATCTATAAGTTCAATATTCTGAACGATATACCACTCGTATCACACCCTTCTCCTGGAACCCCCCGGTCACACTGAATCAGGAATCAGGCTAGTTTGCAAAGGTAAATATTTATTTATGTATTTAAAATGTAATCACAATATATTTTAATAGGTAAACAACAATCACCAATGGGGTGACAGAACACTGAATGATATATTTAATACACTATGAATCAAGTAATGAGCACAAAAACAAATGCAGCACAGAAAATAATACTTTTGAATTGGTGTAGAACAGATGGGACGATGGTTAGGAGTTAAACCCTGCAACACCCCTCAACCCCCCAATAGGCAATGTAAAGAGATGGGAGGAGAGAGCAGGTATTCAGGAAAAGCACGAATCAAACAGAATGTCAGTCCCACCTTCCCCCTTCAAACACAAGAGAAAAATAGAATTGACTTTGCAGCTGTCAGAATAGCTTTGAAATTGTCTTTGGAATTGACTGAGCAAAAACACCAAATGTGGTCAAAAATACTTACATTCTTATAATTCCTATGGGAGTCGCTTTGAACAGTTACACACAATCACAGGCAATGGTTTAGTCAAAAGAAAACAATGGAAATCTCAAAGTCCAAGTCAGAAACAATTTAAAGCTATTTCACACGTGTAAAATTTCTCAGAATGTAAAATTGTGGCAAACTTTTCCTTACGTGATATTCATAATAACAGGTGACTGTGTTCTATGGATAGCTAAGGATGTTAGGAAAAGCTAGGAGTTGAAATTACGTTTCTATCATAAAAACTGAGGGAGTTATAGAGGTTTTAGTAAAGGTCGTTTTTATAAAATCGGCGTGAGAATGGAAAACAGAAATGCACTTTGAAAATGACAGATGGGTTGATTACAATAGATTAAGACAATGAAAAAGCAAATGCCACAGATGGATCTTACAGTCACATGATCAGCGTAACCCGCCTGTTTTGGATACTCTACTTCTTCATATGAGAAAAGATAGTTCTAGCAACACTATGGTTCTGAATTAAAATTGGGATAGGTTTGAGATAGGGATAAGACAATGCAAATATACTAGGGGTTAGAGTTCTTCCTATTAATACTCACAGGATAAGTTATTAAATTGGACCGTCAGTTCTGGTCATGTATTGGATCTGGACTCGGAGGGACAGCACATCAAGCACGGTATCGGATCAGCTAAGCCGGTCACCGGATTTGCACAGGATAACCCTCCTAGTCGGTGGATATTTCAATCAGCTGGATAGGAATTTCCTCAGACAAGCCTAGTGGTAGCAAGCCAGAGAATTTCAGGATACTAGTTCAAAAGGCCTTTTCACACCACAGTGCTTCACTGGGATGCAAGAATAAATTTGAAGATTTAGGCCTTGCACAAAGTCAATAGTTCTCTACTGCTTGCAATAGTCTTGGCATCTGGATCTTGAAGGATGTTAAAGCAGGATGTAGAATGCTGTATCAGAGTGCTTCGCCGGAATCAGGAAAGTGAGTGGATCTGTGAGTTCCTATGTGTTGTCAGCTGTCTCTATTTATCCTTTAAAATGACATCACAAAATGGGAGTATGGGTAGGCTTAACTAAGCTTGCCCCTGTGAGCTGGGATTGGGTCAAAACTTCATCTCCGCCTTGCATTTGAGTGATTGGATCAAGGCCGGATGATGTCACATTTTATGGTTTACTTTACAGTTTTTAGAAACCTCCCTTTAGCTACTGGTGTCAAAATTGGATTTTATACTAAATACACATTTCTACATTGGTAACTGTTACACAAATCACACACAAAGATGCCATATTTTATATAGCACCTGTTCCTCAAAATCCCACAGCTGTAGGGTCTTGTTTCAACTTTCTACAGAATTTTGTCCTTTTTGCTATGTACACACTTTCCAAACTTTATGCACATTTCCACAAATGTTTGTGTTTAACATAGGAATGTGTGTGTAAATGTTCACAATTCCAGGATTCACACATTTCACATAAAACCACATATATTGCCATTCCTGTCCTGAACATGTTACACAGTTCTGCTGCCTCTTAAAACGTGCAGTCAAAAATTAGACTAACAGATATGTCCTTAGTATATTTTTCACCATTTTGAATCATAAGTTATGAGTCTTTAAAAATTGTTCTTTGTTCATGCTTAACAGCAAATGGCACGCCCCTTTTTCTCTCCCTGAAGTCTTGGAGCATCCCCCTCCCTGTTTGTTCCTTCCAGGAGCCATTTATGACCCTCTCACACGTCTGTCTCCTGGGCTGAATGGCCTGCTATTTTCATTCCCTTTCTGTAGACAAGAGTCTGGGTTACCCCACAATTATCCTCACCCTGTGGGTTTCAGCTGAGAGGATATCCCTCCCCCTGGGAGAAACATGTTTGTCCACTTCCAAAGGGTTGCAGCTCAGCCAAGCTAATTTATTCTTAATTAAAGATCCAGGAAAAACCAAACTTGTTGCATGAAACATAAATACATTACTTTCTTAGCTTTAACTCTGTGAGATAAAACGCAACTGAGATCTGTATTCTTTTTAGCCAAAATCCTTTTTATGCTTGCTGATCCAGCAGAATTTTTAGGTTAGATCACTTTAAAGTTTCATCAGTAACTCATCTGACAGCTGTCATTCAGGTAGCCCACGGTACTGCACCCAGATTCTGACAGGGGCTGTCAGTTTACAGACAATCCGGTTTTTCTGAAGAAATGTTTTGCTCTTCACATTTAGGACTTTGTATGTTCGCAATGCTCATAAGACTACATTAATTTTAGTGCCAAGCAAGATTTTGAATGTTGAAGGGTGTTGTGTTATAGGCATTTTGGAGTTTTTAGTAACAAAGCAAATGTCATTTATAGATACATTTTGGAATTTCATTTGCAAAGCGCTGCTTCTCTCTCTGCACTCTGGTTGCTGGTCATGGAGCCCACTGGCACATATTCCGCAGTGTGTGCTCTATTCCACCACACATGCACCATGGGGGCAGATTGTGCATCCATCTTTTTGTGTGCTTGAGAACGTGGTTTTTGTAGGTTTTTTGTTGGTTTTAGCACGCACAAGAGTTTTTCCGCCATTGTTGCAGTTCCTTGCACCATAAGTATTAGAGTGATACCGCATAGCACAGCAAAGTGGGGCAATACATCCCACAGGTTACAATGTCAGTTTTGAGGTCAGGGGAGTAGGAGGAAGGGTGAAAGGGGAGGGAACGGGGTGAGTCCTCTGGTGACCTCCTACGCCCCTGAGTGGTTTCAGTGTCCAATTTGAGGTCATGGAGGAGGGGGAGGGAGGGAAAGAGGAGGGTCAGGGGGTTAGAGGGGGCGAGAGGTAGGGAAGGAGAGTCATGGGGGAGTGATGAAGAAGGGCTTTCAGATAGGAGTGGAAAGATGAGTAGGTAGGGGTGGAGCAGATAGAGAGAGGTAGGGAGTGCCAGTGGAGTTGGGCCAAGAGTTGGAAGGAGCGGAAGCGTGGGCAGGCACATGGGGCAGGGGGTACAGTGAGAAGGTAGAGATCTGCTGAGTGGAGAGAGCGGGGGGGAGTAAAATGAGAGGAGGGAAGAGAGGTGGGGGGCAGGTTATGTAGAGGTTTGTAGACAAGACAGCAGAATTGAAATTTCAGTTGTGAGAGGAAGGGAAGCCAGCGGAGTTGAGAGAGATAGGTAGAAATAGGGGCTTGAGGGTCATGAAGATAGAGTATGGATAGAGGATGGTAGATGGATTTAAGGGGAGTCAGGTGAGAGGTAGGGAGTCCAAAGAGGAGAGATGAGCAGTAGATGAGGCGGGATAAAATAAGGGAGGAGATTAGGAGTTTAGAGGCATGGAAGGTGAGAGATGAGCAGATCTTGCGGATGTTGAAGAGGTGGTGCCGACAGGCACAAGAGGTTAGAGAGATGTGGTTGGAGAAGGAGAGAGAGGAGTCGATATGGAGGCCAAGATTGCAGGCATGGGTCGAGATAGGGAGGTTGGAAGGTGGAAAGTGGATGAAAGGAGGGGGAAGGGGAGAGAATGTTAGGAGGGAAGAAAAACACTCCAGTCCTGTCAGTATTGATGGAAAGAAAATGGGATGACATCCAGTTTTTTAAGGCCGTAAGGCAGGATGAAAGAGTGTGGTGGACGTAAGAAGTGAAGGAAGAGAAGGAAAGAAAGAGTTGGGTGTCATCAGCATAGAAGTGGTGGGAGATGCTGACCCATAGAGGGATGGTGCTTCCCCTCTGTTATTATATATTCACAGGGTTGGATAGGTTTGTATGCTTCGTCTGCCTGACTGATGACAAGGTGTGTGTGGGAGGACCCCCATAAAAGCAAAAGGAAGATGCTCACTAAAAATCATAATTTTATGTTGTTTCTGGCAAATATGCATTCCAATGCAAAATATACATAGTACCTGTCATGCTTCCCCAATGGAAATTGTGGCATTCATGGAGACGCCATTGAATGGGTCGTTACGTTCTTGCAACGTTCCGCAGTGCGCTGTCTAGTGCTTTTCAAGATGGCCGCCCACTCCTTATACTGGAGACGGTGCTGGCGTTCTTCGCGTTGCAACTTCGGTTCTTTCTCCGTGCTGCCAACGCTAGTGTATTTTCATTCTGTGAGCTAACGCTCCGCGTTATTTGCTTCTGACTTTCTCTCCCGCGACCGTCCCTTCGGTTGCTGCTCTGTCTTCATTACTTTCAACTACCTTGTTCTTACCTGTTTTTCTCCTGTTCCGCTCTCCTTCGTCCGTACACCCCGTGTATCGGAACTTCCTCTTCAGCTCCAGCTTCCTCGCTTCTTACCTTCTTGCCTCCCCTGACTATTCCGTTGGTTATATCCCCCGGCTGCTACCTCGTTGTCGGCAAAGGAGTGCGTCTGATTCCTCGAGGCTTCTCGTCCGGAACCCAGGCACTACACAAAGAGGGAAGTAGGTCTCCTTCCAGCAATCCCGCAAACCAGCAAGCCGGCAATCCAGAAATCCAGCAATTCAGCACAGGGTTTTTGCCGGGAGGCTTTTTTCCCTGTTGGAGGACGGTCTCCCTGCGGAGCCTCGCTCTCTGGGGGATTCTCTCCCCAACAGCGTGGCTTCCAGTGGAGACCGACCTTATTTACACGAGAAAAAGAAGACTAAAGAGCCTAAGGAAACACGCAGGAGAAGAAGGGCTACTCTACAGGAAGACGCCCACGAAGGCAAAGGTGAGGAGGAAGGGAGGAAGGATTTGGGTAGTTTTGACAGCGTGCAACGCCCGGAAGTATCAATGGCTTCGCTTGAACAATATCAAGAGCTAGTAGGGGCTATACAAAGTTTGACTGCAGAAGTACAGACACTTAAGAACGAAAACCAGATCTGAAAGAATACTGTCGAACAATTCTTTTCGGATCATTGCCAATACCTTTCTCAATGCTACCAGAGACAGTCTCACCCACAATAAACCTTCCCAGGCATTAGGAGCGCAGTTACAAGAAAGATCTGGATTATACTTCAGAAAACAAGCCTTATATCTTCCCGACAAGGAACTGCAGACTCTAGTTTTGTCCTGGTGTCATGACACTCCATTGGCAGGACACAAGGGCCAGAAAGCTACCCAGGATCTGGTTTCGCGATATTTCTGGTGGCCCAATTGCAATAGCGATGTCAAGACGTATGTCGCTACTTGCCCTATTTGCGCCATCAGTAAACACCAAACGTCTCGCCCGCTTGGTCTACTTCAACAAGAACCAATACCATCTCAACCGTGGACTCATATTTCGATCGATTTTGTGGTCGATCTTCCGGCCTCCCAAGGGAAGACTGCCATCATGGTTACGGTGGATTCTCTCAGCAAATTGGCTCATTTCACATCCTTAAAAGGAATACCTTCGGCTCCGGAAACAGCCAGAGTCTTTTTTAGAGACATTGTAAAACTTCATGGCCTTCCTCAGACAGTGGTGTCCGACACGGGCTCCCAGTTTACCTCGCTTTTCTGGACCTCGTTATGTAAACAGTTGGGTATTCAGAGGGCCCTTTCATCCGGCTTTCACCCCCAGAGCAATGGACAGACTGAGCGATTGAATCAAACTATGGAACAGTACCTACGTTGTTTCTGTAGCCAGCGACAGGAAGATTGGAATCTATATCTCCCATCTGCAGAATTTGCATACAATAATACCCGCCACACGGCCATCAGAATGAGTCCGTTTTTTTGTACATATGGATATCACCCTCGCCATATGTCGGTAGGACTACCTGAACCTTCAAGATTGCCCTCTATTGAATTCTTAGTTCAATCACTTAAGGAAACCCATCAGCTCGCCGGTAATACATTATCGGCTAGCCGCAAGGAGTACAAGAGATGGGCTGACAAGAAAAGACTTCCTAATCCACCCTGGAGAGAAGGGTCCAAGGTATGGTTGGCTACAAAGTTTCTACCCCGGTGGGTTCACTCTGGGAAATTCGCGCCAAAATATATCGGACCCTACAAGATCAAGAAAAGGATCAACCCAGTGGCTTTCCAGTTAGAACTTCCCACTCAACTACGTCGAGTTCATCCGGTGTTCCATTCCTCATTGCTCAAGGAATACCGTCCAGATCCTTACCGAAGAAGAACCACCCGACTCACATATAACAAGCCCAGTGAACCTGAGGAGTATGAGGTCTCTTATCTAGTGGATTCCCATTACTTCAAGGGAGAGCTCCAATACTTGGTCCATTGGAAGGGTTACTCTATTGAAGAACGCACTTGGGAACCCCACCATCATATACATGCTCCCATGCTAGTTCGGAAGTTTCATCGTCTCCACCCAGGGAAACCGGGAGGCCCCCCGGTGAGAAGGAGGCATACTGTCATGCTTCCCCAATGGAAATTGTGGCATTCATGGAGACGCCATTGAATGGGTCGTTACGTTCTTGCAACGTTCCGCAGTGCGCGGTCTAGTGCTTTTCAAGATGGCCGCCCACTCCTTATACTGGAGACGGTGCTGGCGTTCTTCGCGTTGCAACTTCGGTTCTTTCTCCGTGCTGCCAACGCTAGTGTATTTTCATTCTGTGAGCTAACGCTCCGCGTTATTTGCTTCTGACTTTCTCTCCCGCGACCGTCCCTTCGGTTGCTGCTCTGTCTTCATTACTTTCAACTACCTTGTTCTTACCTGTTTTTCTCCTGTTCCGCTCTCCTTCGTCCGTACACCCCGTGTATCGGAACTTCCTCTTCAGCTCCAGCTTCCTCGCTTCTTACCTTCTTGCCTCCCCTGACTATTCCGTTGGTTATATCCCCCGGCTGCTACCTCGTTGTCGGCAAAGGAGTGCGTCTGATTCCTCGAGGCTTCTCGTCCGGAACCCAGGCACTACACAAAGAGGGAAGTAGGTCTCCTTCCAGCAATCCCGCAAACCAGCAAGCCGGCAATCCAGAAATCCAGCAATTCAGCACAGGGTTTTTGCCGGGAGGCTTTTTTCCCTGTTGGAGGACGGTCTCCCTGCGGAGCCTCGCTCTCTGGGGGATTCTCTCCCCAACAGCGTGGCTTCCAGTGGAGACCGACCTTATTTACACGAGAAAAAGAAGACTAAAGAGCCTAAGGAAACACGCAGGAGAAGAAGGGCTACTCTACAGGAAGACGCCCACGAAGGCAAAGGTGAGGAGGAAGGGAGGAAGGATTTGGGTAGTTTTGACAGTACCTTACAGGACATAATCGCATACCATGTCTCTGCAGCTTAACATAACATGGCATTGCATAACATAGTGTAAAACCAAACCAAGAAAGCCTAGTATTTCAGAGCCAGGCTGAGCATAGCAAATGTAGCAATGGGTAGCATAGTGCAGCCACCGCAAAAGCAAAGAGCATACCAGACAAATAATAATGTATTCCAGCATAACAGCACCATAAAGGTACCATATACAAAGTGAAATAATTGAGTTCCTACTGGGAGGAGGAGGTGTAACGGACCAGGGATATGCTCAGCATGAGTTGGAAACCTGTAATAGGGCTAGCAACACCCTGGAACCTGGAACATTCTTTGAAAGACACACTATTACCCACACCCAAACAGCACCATCCACCATTGCACACACATACACAAAAACTTCCAGTTTTGAGTTCAGCTCCTCTGAATTTTGGCTGGCAAAATAAGAATAGAAGACTATAGTGAAGACCCAGCCCAGAAACTCCAGCATTGACAACCTAGCTTCATTCACCCATGAGACAAATTGCTCTTTCCTTTCATCTAGCAGTTTTACGTCGCACCCGCTTGCGAGCTAATTCCTAGTCTGAGAGAAAAGTAGCCAGGTAACTAAGGCACGTATGAACATTTGAAAGAAACAATGGTTTCCAGAACATGTTATTTTTTTGCATCCTCGTTTCTGAGTTTTAGAGAGTGCTAACATGCTGCCTTTTATTTGCTTTCTAGCTATTTGGTACACACTGCAGATTGTTGCACACCATAGAAAAAGGAGAAGGAGAGAATTTCCTGGGTGCGAACCTGCAGGTGCACCCCCAACGCCCTAACCTATATTCCATTATTCTATTGAAAATGTTTTGCATTGTGCCGCCGTATTGTTCTCAAAGCAATGAGGCTTGCTCAAAAATCGTTTTTTTCTATTTATATCGCAGCAGGCAACCACACTATAATTTCATTTGGTTATTTCTACCACAGTACTAGAAATAGAAAAATAACTCTAACATGAACCTACCGGGATAAAAAGGGAACAATTTCGAAAAATTGCTACTTGTCGTGAATTGCTAGAAATATTATTTTTCTATGTTTCAAGTGCAAGTTCAGATGGACTCCCAGGACTCCTGAACTCCAGTACAGTATTGTGATGGATTTCAAGAGCTTAAAGTATGTTACTTGACATCTACATTCCTACTCTCCACTGGGACACAATGTTCCCTTTTCCCAACACGAGTGTCTGGATACAACTCCTTGCACACTCACTTTCTTTGTTGCCTTCAACATTGCTCTGTCAACGAAAAAAAGGAAAAACACCCTGTAGAACTACGACTGCCATTTTGAACTGGAGATTCCAAACTGCTTTGTACAACCTAGCTCAACGTATTTACTATATCAATGTATTAATCAATTAACTCTCTGATAGCATGTGGATGAATACCTCATGCAATATTGTATTTATTTGCTGTTGCATTGTCTTTTCCTTTAAAGGCAGTTCCAACTTTGCAAGTGTTTACATTGTATAAAACATATGCTGGAAAGGCTGTGGTGCATATATCTTGGTCGAAATGTCATTGCTAGCTGTTTTGGTTCACAAAACGGTTCTTTACATTTATAAATGAACACAGGAATGAATTCAGCAATGAATGAGCCTTTGCTTTGCTTTTCGGATTGCCCAGGCTCAGTATTAGAATGGCTACCTTCTTGATGAGTGGCATGACATATCCGCAATTACCAGTGAAGGTAACCTCGTTTCTTACAGATTTCTGTTGCTGTTTTGGTTTTTGTAGATCAGAATTTCAAGTGATAAAAAGAGCGATATGTACAAATTAGCTCCCAAGTCCAGTAAGTGTCAACCCTTGCTACAAATGTGACCCACAATAAGTTATGGATAGCTTTTTTATGAGTTTCTAAATGACTATTTGGTGCCTTGTTTGTCATTTAATAAACGTTATTGACTGTAATATCCACCTTGTAATATTACGTTGATTTTCGGAAAAGTATGTATTAAACGTTTACCTTTTTAAAACTAATGGCTGGTTATTTAATGTGATATGACTCCCTGCACACTCACTTTCTTTGTTGCCTTCAACACTGCTCTTGGCCATAAAAAGGGAAAGCACCCTAAAGGACTGTGACAGACATCTTGAACTGCAGATTCCACGCTGTTTTGTACAATCTGTGTCAACATTTTTTATATATATTTTATTTTTAATTTGTAAAGTACAGGCACACATCATATAGTTCATATAAGATAAACATAAAATAGCCAAGTGCCATACAACTGATAATCACAAATGGTCAAAATGGAAAAGTTAAAATGATTTCAACAGAACAGACAAACATTAAAATGTAATTAAAAAGAGGGAACCGGCGATAATTAGTACACATTTCATCCATTATCTCTTTAATAGTGTCCCAAAGCTTAATTAGATGATACATTATATTGACATCATCACCAAACAAATAATGTTCCAAAATATTTTCATTAGCTGCATTAACCTATAGGGAATTACCAAATGCTAACAGAGCTCTTCCAAGTATTTAAATCAAACTTCACATCACATGCAAAAGAAGCAAAAGCTTAGTTGATCTATAGTATATTGCTATCACAAATTCTACAGTTATGATTTGCTCTAGGTATTTCTAGTCTAGCCCCAATAATATATAGTGATTCAACCAGATTAAATTTGATTCTAATGTATTTTTCATGTCGTATTATTATTAGGAAACGAAAATATATATAAGGGAAGGTGCGTTCTTTTGTATCGTGAGACCACTATCTGCTTTTGTTGCTAAATTAACCATAGTAGACTCATAATTATATAGTAGGATAATTTTCCTAATCATTTGTTCATATTTAACATAATTAGAGTCTGTGGTTATTATGGAGATTTGAGAGCGCCAAGCACGTGAAGACTAAAATATGACATCAATTACTGTACACCTGACATGGGAAAATCTGGATGAGTAACACTGAGCAGTTGCTAAAAGCAAAGAGTCAGGAGGAGAATTCACACAGTTTGAATGATAGTTAAGCCACCTAGAAATCAATATTGATTAACTCGCAAAGATCAAATTCTTAAAAAACATATTCTATTATAGTAGGGACTAGAAGTCTAGTCAAAGTTTTTAGACATTTACTTTCTATAGCATCCAAGTCCTTACTCAGTTTAGAAGCACAGATTACTGCAGTGTACATAATGATGGGAAGGATTTTAGCATAATATACCTTGATTGTGGCATTCAGAGCAAAAGCACCAACTCTGTAAGTAAAGGCGCTAAGTGCACCAAGTTGTTGATTGACCATTAGTTGAGTATTCATTAACAGTGAATCCCAGTTTAATTTGTCATCAATAATGATACCTATACATCTATACTGATTACCAAGCTCAAATATATGGTCATCTAATGTCAATTTAAATCCCTTATTCTGTGATTTGGCTCTTGGATGAAAGGCCATAATCTTACTTTTTTTCCGATGTTGATTTGCAAACCATTTAAAGAAGTGCAAGCACTAAGGAGATTAAATTACTCTTGAGGTTGGAATCCATTTTCACAACTACTTGCGCATAACCAAACCATTGAATTTCTGGATCTCTTATTTTAGGAGGATGTATTTTTTCAAATCTAAGTGCAAAGGGTAAATCGGACAAATATAGATTAAATAAGGTAGGTGCCAATATGCAACCCTGGTATTCGAAATGCAGAACAATAGTCACACTAAGCAAGCCAGCAGGGATGTTCCAATTTTGTAATTTGCTCCTAAGGCCATCTCTCTGACAGTATGAAAAGCATAGCTGAATTTAATGTATGAAACATAGGTAGACTGATTATGAATTTTCCTAGCTGATTGGACAATAGTAACCAATATTAATGTATTGTCCAAAGCTTTTTGGAAAGCCTGCTTGATTTACTACTAACCCATGCAGATCACTTTTAGCCCAACAGGGCTGAGATGAAAAACATCTCACGATATAGATCAGAATCACCATTACTTGCATTTAATAGGGATTCATCCCTTGCATGTTGGAACACTTTGAACATATATATGGTCTCACACCCAGCAGCAAGTACATATCAATACAGAACAGACCATTTTATATCAGTACCTTGCCACTTGGAATACATGATTGATCTCCCCTTCAACTGACCCACATTTGGCTCTAAGAAAGACCCTTTGGGGTTGAAATACGTGTTGGTTGTTCGACATCTCATGTACTTCGACACAAATACTTAGAACATATTTTTTTGTATACAGTAATGCATCACAACTCTGGTAACTCAGCAGTTGGCTGTGTAAACATCTTCAATGTTAATTGAGACTGCAGCAGGATCTGTGTATTTTTGCTCTGGGGCATTTGAGTGATTGTGCTGACACAACATTTTCTATTTTTGATTATAGGAAATGTTGTTATATTCCTTCATCCAGGCGTTTCATTTATTCAATAATACACGGGCGAAAAACTTGCCTGACGCATCAGTCATAGCCACAATTCTATAATAGTTGGGACTGTTACAAAGGCTTTTTTTAAAGACAGGAATAATGATACTGTCTGTCCAGGATTGGGGTACTATGCTTGATTTGCGAATCACTACAGATAGACTATGCAAGACTTTTCTTTAATAGTACATTGCATAGTCCATAAGGTCCAGGGCTTGAGATGTTTTTGTCATGGGTCACCCAAGATACAATAGTGTTCCTGATGTGTTGAATCCAATCCTCATGAATTGCTCCTCTTACTAAGGGGGCAGTAGGTTTTGTGTTGTTTATGATTTTCCAGATGTCATGAGAATCAGAGCATAAGTATAATTGTCTATCGCATTCACAAATTTGGGCTCTTAGCTACCTCTAGCTGCTTTCCTATTTCTTGTTGCATCCACTAGCTCTACAACAGTAGACCTAGTGCTTGCAAACTTAGAAAGGATATGTCTTAGCAGCCTCTTAGCTGCACATATCCCTCTGTAAAATTGCCTACGATAGTTGATATTTTTGTTAACAGCAATGTGGATATTCATATGTTCTCAAAGGGAAGAGGAGAAGTTTACTATTTTTGCAATCAAAACCCCAAATCCAGCAATTGTAGTCCAACAATTAGCAATCAGAGCCAACGCTATGACAGGATGAATATAGCATGCTGATATAACACGTACATTGTAAATATCAATGAGACACTCTCCTAATTATTCACAAATAAGTTAGCCTTATCCAAATGTACTGCACTCTTACTGACTTGGTTCAGTGCAGAATTAACAGCAATATTACCTGTTAAATCTCTATTATGTTTAGGCGTGTCAACATTCAAAATGGTATCTAGTACATAATGGTCGCTTTCTTCCCTAATCATTACTTTCAGGTCAATCACCTAGGAAAATATGTTGTGGTGGACAAATACATAGTCAATAAGGGATGTACTACTGCTATGTTTAACTCTGGTAAAAGTTCCCAGGAAATCAACTGGACATTGAACATTAAGCATAGCAAAACCATGAGGATACAGCAACTTGGCCCAATGAAGGCCTTTCACATCCTTAACATTCTGTATTGGATTAGTCAAAATAGAACAAGCAGATTCAATCGAACAGTCAGAAGAATTTCTTGCATTGAAATTGCCACTAATGATAATTGATAAACTTCTAATATCAATCCAAGAGATTGCTCATAGACCTTAATACACTAAAGTGCTCATTACTAGAAGGTGCCTCATACATATTTTATTAATAATGAGTAAAGGCATTCTGAGGCCCACCTGCCGCTGCCAATTTATCATTCCAGCCAGAACAAATTTAGAAAAACTTTCAATTTCATTTATTTGTAAGAGATTACTCATGCTAATAATTAAACCCCCTTTTAAACCCCCTTTATTTGCTGTAAAATGTATGGTATATCTACCATCTATGTCCAATTTCTCAACCAACCATGTTTCCAGTAAAGCCACAACAATATATTTGGAGATGTTCTCAAACAGGCCATCATCTCTGGTGTAGTGTGAAAAAGCTTGAGTATTCCATGCCAAAATAGAAAACAAATGGCTGGGGTCTGCTCTGGATTCATGGCTGAAGACTCATGGGTAATAACGACCAATAACAAGATTCAGAAATGTTTTTATTTTCTATAGTATGCTGAACATTAACTTTTCTAATGCCTTGACCGTCTAAATCTAAAGTGAGAAGCCCCCTTCATTATTCCAACTAGACAGCCTAATGTATGAATGATGAAATTCATAATTATACTAATTATACTAATTTGTAGTAGTTGTAAATTAAAGAGAATTGTCAATTGGCTATGATGATGATGACCTCATCTTAAATTTGTGCCTGATATGTGATGTTATTATAGCAGAGCACTCATATCCCATTTTGCCAAATTGAGCATCAAAATCCAGAACAAAATGTAAAATGGTAGACGAATTAAACGGACCACAGAAATCATAAAAAGTGTGTCCTCTACTATTTGCACAATAGCAATATCTTCTGAGACAACACTTTGTAGCGGAATAATACTATAAGAAGAGCTCTAATATTGTAGACCCATTTAGATGATGCTAATTAATAAGGCAAAATAAACTCTGTACTTTTAAGGCAAAGCCTTTCATGTCCACATTTGAGTGAACATTTCTGTCAATTTGTTTCAAGTTACCGACCATAACCTAAGGGGACAAATGTGACAAATGTACAGTTATACAGTTTCCCGAATTATAAACATTTGTGAGACTTGTTTTCAACTGACTAAGCATCTTATGTACATCCTCATGAATGATTTGGTCCAATCGTTCATAAATGATACAGTCTTCAGGGTGTCTTGTCTTTTTGTTTGCAGCCGTTTGCTCCTTAGAAGAAAGAGACCCAGTGCATGAGTCCAGGAGTGGTGGAGATTTTGATAAATAATCACGGATGTCCTTTTTACTCATAATTGTTCTCAACATGATTTGATAGTATGAAATGATATGATATGGCATTTATAACGCGCCTGTACACAAGTGTTTCAAGGTATGAATGATAGGTGTTCCATCTTGATTATTCTTTTGATTTGTGATTTGTTTCTTTGTACGCTGCTTCTTAGAGTTCACGTGGCCAATGTCTCTCCTCCTATTAAGAGACTTAATGCCAAAATGGCCACATCCATTTGTGATGAGAATGGTTGTCAAGGAATTTGCATGAGCCAAGCAAGTTCTGTACATTAATTTTCAATTCATCTATAAATGAGAAGTTGTTGTCCTTGTCAGACTTTTCAGCTTCTTTTTTATTTGTATGACACTTTCTTTTAACCAATTTAGAAATTTCACCACTATGTTGGGACAGTGGAAAGTCAACGGAGTCAAGGATATGACAATCACCCTGGGAATTCGGTGGCACAGTCTCCCCAGCTGAGATAATCACCTCCCCCTCTTAGATGGCTTAATTCCTGAACCTGAATCCAAGTGCCTGTGAATGTTGCAGGCAAGTTAGGTAATTGAGAATCAGTAACTTACTATAATGATGGAAGTATCTAAGTTACTAGCTACGTTAGCTAAAGGTCAAATATGTGAGAGTCCATTATTATTATTTTTTTTTTATTTGATTTAATTGTAATGCAAGTTTACAATTTTTACAAAACAAACAATAATAAAAGATTCATCCCTCCAAGTCCCTCCAAATTAAGTTCAATCGTTCCTGGTTTAGGAGAACTGGAGTGTAGGCTTCAAATTGTTCCTGCATCTGTTGTTGTTGGCCTTTTAGCTCCTGAAATCGTTTTGAACTCCTGTACGAGGCCAATTTGTTTAAAAAACAAAGTCACCGCCATTGTCCACTCGTTTTTTTCCCCACCCATCAAACCATACCACCAGCCTTCCTCGTCCCCTGTGGTTACACTGGTCAGGTGTTTCATTAGGTAGATTTCTCTAGCCTCTTGGGTACCCTTACACCTTAACAGAAGGTGTCTGATGGATTCCACCTGCTCAGTGTTGCAGTACCGGCACTTATCCGAAGTTGATACACCTCGTCTTGCCAAAATCTCATTTGTCTTCAGGAGATTTAATCTGATTCTGAGAAAGGTGTTACATAGCCGTTTATCCGGAAATGTCTTTAAATATCCTCTCACCTCGTTAACTCTCTTTTGGATTATCGGAAAGTCTTTGGTTGATTTGTATGTGGCGGCGTTATCCTGTGTTTTAATCCAGTCTAATTCAATCAGTTTTTTCACAACTTTCATGGTTGCTCTCGTGAAGGCCACCTCTTGTAGTATGTTTACACAATGGTCCGCCCATAATGCTAGCATTCTGTTTTTCCCATTAGACAGTTCGGTCTTCAAAATCTCGAAAACAGGCTCCGGAGAGTCCATGATCACTTTCCTGAAAAGCATCAGGGTATTCCTGTCCACAATCCCCTTCACAGAGGGAAGACAGAGTTCTTGTCTGATATGGCATATGGGCACAGACATCGGCAGCCCCAGCACCTTCTTCCAAAATTGACCTTCCAGTTTGTCCCAAAACTGTTTTGGGATTTGTGGCATGGCTTCAGCTGCATATATTATGCTCAGGATGACCTTAGCTTTTAAGAAAGACAGGACTGGAATCAATGTGAACTTTCCATATTTCTTATCGATCGTCCGTGCTTGGCATGACAGGGTCTTTGTTTTTGCTATTAGCATCTCCTGCATTGGTATTTCAGTGGGGCTGTTACTTAGCGTCACTCCCAAGTATTTAAAGCTCTTTACGATTTCAATTTTTTCATTTTCAACACCATTTTTCTTTGCCTGCTGTTCGAGTTGTGGTTTCGAAGCCCATGATCTTGGTTTTGCTTTTATTTAATTCTAGATGGTTATTTCCCAAGTATACAAGCAAACTATTCAACTGCCTTTGAAGCCCCACCACTGTTTGATCAAGTAGGATGATATCATCCGCATAAAGGAGTCTCTGTATTTTCTCTCCTCCTAGTGATGGGGGAAAGCACCTAGTTTTAGTGAAGTCGTCTTCCAGATCTGCTATATAGGCGTTATACAGTGCTAGTGCTAAGGGATAGCCCTGCTTTACTCCTCAGGCAGTGTGAATTACCTTTGATAGAGTTCCCACACCATTCAGACAAACTCTCATAGTGGTGCCTTCATATGGAGCTCTTATTGGGGCTAGGATTTTGTCAGGGCAGTTCCTACCAACTAGTTTGTCCCACAGGCGTTCTCGGCTCACCCGGTCGAAAGCCTGCACAAGGTCGACAAAGGCCATGAATATTCTTGGCGCTCCTTGTTGGACTCTTGCTTTCAGAGACCATAAAATCAGGATGTTTGCTGTGGTGCCGATGTTTCTGACAAACCCCGTCTGGAATTGGTCTCTATAGTTGGATTCTTTTAGCCATTTGT
Organism: Ambystoma mexicanum; assembly: GCF_040938575.1. Taxonomy (NCBI): domain Eukaryota; kingdom Metazoa; phylum Chordata; class Amphibia; order Caudata; family Ambystomatidae; genus Ambystoma; species Ambystoma mexicanum. Next base: position 648,429,059 of record NC_090934.1, on the reverse strand, counting down.
TCAGGCCCTCCAAGGCACAAGAGCCAAAAACCTTCCCGATGACGTCCAAAAGCGCAATAGGACGGTAATTTCTTGGATCTTCTCTCGCTCCTTTTTTGAAAATCGGGACCACGTTTGACATCTTCCAGGAGGGGTGCACCGATTTAGAGGTGTTACAATTCTGAAAGATCTGACCAATAAGGGGCGCCCAAATAGCAATGTTGTTCTTCAGATCTATATTGGAAATGCCGTCTGGCCCTGGCGCTCTAGAATTTTTTAGCTTTTTAATTTTTGATGTTATTGAGTCACTGTCACAAGGTATTTCCCAATTTGGGGCTTGACGCCCCCGGATGGTCAATAGCTGACAATCTTCTTGTTTGTATAGGGACTCAAAGAAATCCACCCATTTCTCTTCGCTGACGTTGTTCTGGAGGTTGGTCTGGATACTCAATGTTTTCGCGTGGATGAAGGACCAGAATTCTTTGCTGCTTTTCTTCGTAAGTATACGCAGCATTTGTTCTGCGTCGTGTTGTAAGAGGCTTGCACGCTGATGTCTCACCTAGTTTTTGTACTGGCGATGCGCTAGGTGAGATTTCATTTGCAAATTTGTTGAATTAGAAGTTTGCGCCAGTCTTTGGATTTTTCTCAAGGTCGCTCTTTGCTTCAGCAGTTCCTTGTTGTAACTGTGTTTGTCGACTGGATTCTTGGGGTCCCCTTGTTGCTTTGGTCTATGATAAGTTTCCAATAACGGCACATAGTGCACAGTGGCGCCTCCAGCTAGCTTATCGATAGGCTTATTGCTGATGATTTTGTAGGCTGTCGTTATTTCACTGATGCTTTCGCCGTTAACCTTAGACGATTGCCACTGGGATTTGCTTCCAGGACTTGCCCCATGAGTTCTTGCGCTGGCCTGTAAAAGTGCCAGGTCGTTTTTAAGATGTTGTGGTCGCTTTTGTTCATTTACGCCACTTCAAAAGACTTTGTTATACTCAGTAGAGCCTTCGATAGAAAAGTGTGGTCGATAGTTCCCTTTTGATCAGTTCTTTGCCATGTTGGGATTTTCTTGTTCTCTTTAGAGCGCAGCCAGTGCAAATTGTGCAGATCCCATTTGTCCATTAGGGTACCCTATTGTTTAGCTCTATCCCCATCCATTGTGGATCTCATACATGTCAGAGTCACTTCATCATCCAGTGTACAGTATAGATCTCCGTTTATAATGATAAGGAAGGCTTATTGGTTTTCACTTTCATCCTCCAGGAGGTTATCGATGGCCTCTAGGTAATGATCTGTGGTAATCTCTGCCGGATTCCAGTATGTATTAATCACTAGACGTTTTTGTAGAGAACTTTCCTTCCCCGTTCCAACACTGTCTGGTTGCCACTCTAGACTGGTAGCCTGGATAAGCGGAGAAAGATGTAATTCCGCCAGAGGCACTAAGCAGCATCCCGATCTTACTGCCGTCACAAGACCCGCTGTTGGTCTTCCTGTGGCTCCCTTCTCTGCCAGGGTGAAGGTCAAGGTGTATCCTTCGAGGTAAGGTTTCATCAGCAACCAAGTTTCCTGCAAGAACAGGAGATCAAAAGCTCCTAAGTTGATATCTGAGTTTGCCGTCAGGTGGGAAAACCCTAGCGTATTCCATGAGCCCATTATCAGGAACAATTGCTTCGCCAGTTGGCTCAACGAGGGTTTTCTATCCACTAATTGCTAGATTTTGTTGGCATATTGTCGTGTATTTGATATCCATCTTCTATTGTGTTGTTTGACCGGGCTCCCTATTTCACAGCCTCTCTCCACTCGGGAGGATTTCAGGGGACTTCCAGCTATTGCGATTCTTATTTTTTCACCCGGTCCTTTTGGCCATCTTTCCGGGTTTATTACTCGGGTACACTCGGAGTATTTCCTATGGTCTTGATGAGGTGATTCCTCCCTCTTCTTCCTTTCCCTCGACCCATTGGGGCCATATGTATTCGCTTGTCCTGTGTGGGGTGGGTCTTTTGACTCAGCCAGCGGTTTTCTTTATCTTTATTGTGGCCTTTATATTCAAACGCTGTTCTGTTGATTCTAGTTGAAGATCTCGTCATTGAGTTGCTATACGTCCGATGGTACTGCTGTTTTTGAATGGCCCGAATTTCTTTCAGTTCGTATCCCAAGTACCAGAGATTATCTTTCTCATCCTTCAACATGTTGCTTATTAATGGCGACGATATATGTAGGTAGGCCTGGTCGCTCCGTCCATTCTCACATGGTTCAACAATTTTTACGTCTTGAGAGGTCTGATGTCGTAGGTTTGGAACTTGCTCAAAGATGTACAACATTGTGTTTCTACTTAGCCTGAAATCGTCTTGCTTTCTTGGCCTTCTCTCCAGCTTAAAGATGGCGAAATCCGTTGCGATATGTTTGTTTGTTCTACTCCTTGTCCTTTCCTTACTCCTCTCCTGCCGTGATCGGCCTCTACTTCGTTCTCTTGCTTTATTTCGTAGAGTCCATCATTATTACTATTTAGTAGACTGGTATGTGTGGTTAAAGTACTCTGTAATTCTTCACATAATTTGATCAAAAAAGTTCAAAGGCTTTCTAATGCCTGAAAATGTGTAGTAGATGAATTACCTTTGTGCCCAGTGCCTTCTAAAAGCAAAATTTTAAAAAAACGAGCAGTCTGTGTGTTAGATTAATCTGGGCCTTGAGATGTCTCCACAATCATTAAGAATGAAATAGAAAGTGGTAACTGAGGAGTACAAACTAAGTTTTTATCTTGTAGGCTTCCATTAGTGTTATATCAGCAATTATTAATTCCCTGCAACCTAAGGTTGCAATTGATGTATTGGATTGCAACTTTGTAGTAAAAGGACAACTAGAGAGGTTTTAGTTCACAGTGTGGCAAGTGTATGAGTCAAGAAGAGATGAAGGTACAGGATACTTAAAATCAGTTATCAATTCACTAATAGTAACAGGGCATAAAGACTGACCAATGTCCTTACTCCATCTTTGCTATCAGCGTACTCCGAAGACAGGATAATGTGGATGTAAGATTGGATTCCAGGGAAGTAGTTAAAGGCACCACCATCCCTTAGTGGGAAATAGTTGGTGATTTTAGTAGTTGAGGCTGTAACATGCATAAAGGTTGCAGGGGCTTTAATGATCTTTGTCACTGAGACTCTAGGATGCCTCAGATCATGTTTACAACTTTTATCATTAAGTAGGTCATTCACGTCCTCTTCTTACCACTTTTCAGTGGCAAGCTGAATCTCTTTGTCCCTCAGCAAGCTTGCTAGCATCTGGTACGACAATTGCCATAGACATTTCACTGGTAGATCGCGTGACCAGGATGTGCTTCGTGCACCCTACACACACTTTGCTGTTGCACTGCTGAATTGCTTTTTCAGTGCAATGTGACACTTTTTATTGGGAAGTAGGAGGGCAGTTCAAAGGGCAACAGCCCAGCAGTCACTGCCGTCGCAGGACATAGTCGAGTTTGTAATTCAGTCCACGCTCAGTGCACAGTTAAGGGGAAATTGTAATCGCTGCTTCAGAGGTATGTGACTCTCTTTATTGGTAAATGGGGGGGTGGTTCTAACGTGGTTCAAAGGTAGCAGCCCAGCCGTCACTGCCTCTGTAGGAACTAGTGGAGTAATGACTTTTCTCCCAAGCATAAAAATTGATTATCAGTCTGTCACTGACATTATAGCGGGTCACAAGCTAATGGCAGGAGTAACTCAGGGCCACTGGCAATGTCTGATGCCAGTACCTTCCACATAATGTGAGTACCTGATCATATTGTGGGGATTTGGATCTAGGTCTGATCTTGAAATGTTGGTGTGTGCGTGTGCAAATCATACATTCCATGGGTGCTGCTGCAGTAGTTGGAAGAAGGTGAATGTGCTTTCTAGACCTGTTACCTTGTGCTTGTTGCTCCCGTATGTGGTATGTGGTGGGCCCTCTTACCAATAAACATACCTGCGGTCATTGTGGCCTTTGCTTCTTACAGTCTACGCAGTGTGGAAAATAATTACTCGACAGTTGAGAAGGATGTGCTAGCATGCATGTGAGTGGCAGAGCACTAAGTTTCTGATTAGACATATATCTGTTTTTGGTCAAAAGAGATCATAGACCCCTTTTTCAAAGGTTATCTGTCCTTGTTGTGATGTCTATCTCACGTAGGATGAATCTGTTGGCACAAGCACTCCAGGAGTACAATTTCAAGGTTCCATGCTGTAAAGACTGGTGGGGGTGTCTGTACTCCTGCCCTTTATATGGTAGGAAAAAGGCACAGACCGCACCAGCAAAGCCCTTAATTTGCTAAAACGTGGTGAGCAGCCAGGCTTGAGCTTTCAGGAGGTGATGCAGGCAGGTTCTTAGATACATTGTTTCCACAAAGCCCTGACAAAGGAATGTCCACACACTATGTTAGGTGATAACACAGATTCTTGCTACCTACACCAAATATATACATATATACAGAATAACACTGCACTTGGAATACTTATTCAATGAATGGTAAATGTATACACTCTACGTGGTACAACACACACTTAAATTCAGTAAGAAATGAGATAACTGCAGGCAGTTTTAAATGGCAGTTAATTTTGTAAGTGAGGCATAGTAGCATAGAATAAGGAAGAAAGGCAGGTTAATTATGAACAGTGGCAGAATGCTTTCTCTAGACTAGACACATTATTCTGAGAGAGAATGTCCCCACCTGGGCAACTTGTAATATAAACGTTAGGGAGTAACTGATATTGTCTTTTACACTCCAGTCCAATATTGCTCCATAACCTTGTGCTTTCTTTAAAAGGTTCTACCACTCCAAAGTACCTGAGAGGCCACAGGAGAACACAATCCAAGACGACTCTGGGACCCCTGGACGACTCCTGAGCTACAAGAAGCTCTTCCTCATCACAGTACCTTTGGTGCCTTGGCAAGAAAAGTGGCAGAGTTTCTCGGCTTTACTCAAGGAATCCCTCCAAGGATGGATCCCCATTGGAAGAAGGAACCACTGGGATGCTGAGTCCAAGAATAAAAATTGAACCAAAGTATTTCTTAAGTGCAGCAGCTTTGCTCTTTGCGGTGCTCTCCTTTGGGCGATGATTTCTCTGACTGTAGAAGTCCTGTGAAGATGAAACTTGATGTGGGCTCCTTAAAGGCTTGGCAGATGACAGTAAGACCCCTGGCACCCTTCTATGACTTCTGGTGGCGACGGGTGCATAGGTCACTTTTGGTGTCGGGTTTCGAAATATCGTGCTTTTCTGACTTCTGGTTCCTCAGTGCTGCAGCCTAAACCCGTACCTCTGGATGGCTTCTGGCAACCTGGACTCGTGCACTAGAGGAAGATCTCGGACCATCACCAAGTCTGGACCCTCGGGACGTCTTCATTAGCTTCTGGTGGTTAGAAACCAACGATGGACCTTCCAATGCACCCAATGACACTGGGCTCTCTCGGGTGTGAAAATGTTTCCAGTGGTGACGGCAAGGATGTTCTTTCAAATGTTTTTATGCAGTTTGGAACTTTCACAACACTGGATGTCCAGCAGCACTATGCCAGTGTACTCTCTCCTCTGGGCGGTAGACAGTAACGGCTTCCAGCAGTCACAAAATGTTCCTCCAGACCCTGGGCAACACTAATGAACTTCTCTGGCACGAGTTGTCCAGTACTCCTCTTCTAGACTTCCAAGACCCTGTCTCCGGATGGCAGGCACACAGGCTTGGCTTCCAGGATACTTCAATGAAGAGCAGCAGCTTTGCGCGATGGTCCCTCATAGCTCGGCACAGTTCTGCTTTGCAGGTCCTCTCTGGAACAGTTTTTGGGAGACACGACAGCTTTCGGATGACATTGAAGGCATGCAGCAGCAGGCCTCTCTTCCAGCTGGGCTTCAAGGAATCGCTTCTTTTGCTTCAGCTTTTACGTCAGCTTTTGAACAAATTGGTGAGAGGTCCCCAGATTTACACAGCCAATCACGCAGAAGGACATTCATGCATACAGGCAGCCAATCAGGCTTTCAGGCATTCAGACCATTCAGTTCACAGACACTCATAACAAAGGATGTGGATTGGGGCAAGTACCCATCCTTTCAGCACACTACTCTGCATTCATGACTGTTTCAGTCAGGGCTGTCTCATTCATTGTGTCACACACACAGAAATCAGACACCCACAATGGAGAATGTGAGTTGACTCCAAACTCCATTCACACAGGTTCCACCCCGAGAGTGTACTCACAACACGCAGCACCTGGGAAGGCTCCAGTCAGTCTGACAGGAGGCAGCCCCAGAGCCATATTTGGTATTTCCACCCAACAGCCAGTCAGCAGGAAAGGGAACAACAGAGACATATATGGTGTTTCCACCCAACAGCCATTCAGGAGGGAGGGACAGAGTCAGGGCTTCCCAGGACTTTGGGAAACAAGGTAAAAGGCAATAGAAACCATGAGTTCACAGGGTCCATCTTGCCTTCTGTCAGTAATCCATTGATTCCTATGTCAGGGCTTAGGTGGCCCAAAAATGAAGGACACTCAGAGCCAATGCCAAGTGAGCATGTAGGTGCTACCAGCCCATACCCTGCACTGTGGGCAACACACAGGTGCCCAGAAACACACATATGGGGTACAAGAGTGCACCACCATGGGTGCCATAAGGGTATCCCATGGGTGTTCTTCACCAAAAGATTAATTTGTTCACCAAAAGATAAACATGAAGAGCCTGCACTGCCAGAGATCTGGGCTGGGCCAGGCCGGACCTCAGTGACAGAAAACATCCAGAAAACACACTAATAGAAGTGGTAGGAAAAGGACTGGAGGTCCTGTCCCTCCATAAGGCTTTTCTAGCATCACACATGCACACCCGGTCCAAGTAATGTGTTGGCTGACTGTCCATGGGGACTCTACCTATAAGCAGAAAAGGATACCTGGGTTGAAATTGCGTAAGTGGCCATGAGTGTGGGCATGGACCATTGCGTGTGCTGCAGAGAAACTCAGTACGATGATGAATGGCAGTTTACATTATTTTTTGCAGGAATGGCCAGGAAGGAGTAGGAAGCTGGTAGAACCTATCAGTAGGCTTCATGGGTAGTGAAGTGTGGTTTGAGAATTGTTATTCCAAGGAGAAAAGGTGAATTCCACAAAAGCAGCCTGCCCATTTAGCAATGGTAAGGCCTTTGCAGGAAATGAAGGCAGACATATGACCAAGCATTACGTTTCGGAGTGGATATGGGCCAGCAGTTTGAGAAAGCTGCCAAGTTATGCTTGCCCTGCGCACAGAGCAACAAATCAAATATGAGTATTGAGCCACCTCCAAGGCAGGAATACATCTCAGGTGTTCCCTTGTCAAACCTGGCATTGGATAATGTAGGATTTGTGGCAGGTGAGGATCAGAAAATAGAGTCCCATTTGTACTGATGAAATATCATTCCACTTGGCCAGTTGTGAAATGGACTGGGATTCCACTGCCTCCAGTGAACTGCAATTTTTAGAGAAGATGGTCCATATGAACACTTCCTTGAAAACTCATTAATTGACAATGGGGTCCAAATTAAGCCTGGGCTGGGGCATGACTTTTTGAGATGATCGAGAGGGCACAGCAAAACCAAAGCTTTGTACTGTCGTAAGCAAAATGGACATATGGAGAGATTCAGCAGGGTGGTAAAGGGCACACTGCACTTATCGAATATCTCCAATTGAACAATTGAATGTGCACACCCTGGTTAAAGAAATGGCATGGGTCCACCCACCAAAGCTCCACATGGGGCCTATTTACATCCCTTAGCAGCTGCAAGTCTGTGTGCAAATTTTCCCCTCAGTGGCTGGGCATGGCTGGTCTCATGCAGAGTACAGATGGAAGTTGCTGAGGTGTGGTGGTATGGTATAGTATGGTAAGGTTTATTTAGAAAGCACCTATATACAGGCAAGTGTTTCAAAGCCCTCAAAGAGGGTGGGAACATGGGGAAAAAGAACAATCGCTCAGAGCCCTTAAAATTCTGAGACGATAATAGTCTGCACAGACAGAGTAAGTGCATATAATACATTTAATAGTTGAGACACAGCAAGTAGGCCTGACGACGATTCTGCAGTTTTACCAAGTGCAATTAAGGAGTGAAGACAAGGGAGAACAGACACACAATCTTCAGGCAAGGTGCATTCAGATCGTGCGAGTGCACAGACGGTCACAAGGAAGGGGAGGTCCAAGTGCACCCAGTCGGTGGAGACTGGGGAAAGTGCAGAGAGTGTCACTCTCTGGGTTTATTTCTCGGGTGCAGTGAGGGTGGGTGGGGTGCAGGGCCCTAAGACAAGTGTGAGACAGGACTGGTGGGGGTGCCCGGGACCTGTGAGACTCTGTGGTACACCAGGCAGCCAGTCAGCAAGCTGTAAGGAAGAGAAGGGAGAGAGGGAAAGCAGAGAGCTAGGTTAGCAGGGTAGAGAAAAGAGGGCAAGATGAGGAGAAGAGGAAGGTCTCGAGGAGGTTCCAGAATTTAAGAAGATCAGGCTCAAGATGGAGGGCAGCAGGAAGGCTATTCCAGAAGGAGGCATCTGGTGTCGAGTGCCAGACAAGTACACACACTGTTATAAAGAGAGGAAAGGTGTGTGTCTTCCCTGAAGTTAGGAGATTGGCTCAGGTTTATGAAAACCAGATTGTGGTGGTGGCTACATCCCGTTAGTCCACAGGGTCCTGAGCTCATCAGTGGTGGTAGAAGATGGTACGCATTGGTTACACCTCTCTGGTGATACCCAATTTGGCCAAAATATGTCTGGGGTTGCTGGTGGTTTAATGCAGAAAGCAAGCAGTTCGCTGTGGACTTCCCCTTTTTTGGGTGGGACCAAGCAGGATTTGCATATGGTCTTTCCTCTTTCTGTAAGGGCTTGACAGGCTGACGAGCGATGGTCTGGAGGGTTTCCCACAGGTATGCCAGAGGTTACGATTAATTCTTTACCTTCTAGCCATCACCTGTTTTTTTTGCCAAACGGAGGCAGTGCCTGCTAGTTATGTGCCACAGAAGACAGTGAGAGGCTGCTGCTGATGGAGACAAGGAGACAATTTCAGAAGCTGAAACCAACTCACCTGTTGGCATACCTCAGGGCCCCCACATTGCCAGCATGGAGCATGCTCACCCCTCATCCGTGTCCCAGATGGCAGTGATGGCAGCAGGAGACAAATCAGCTGTCCGCAGCAGTGCATTACCTGATGATGGGTTGATGATTTGCCTGGTCATCATCAATGCCATGCTTCAATAGGGGGGGGTGGGTGTGTGTGTGTGTGTGTGTGTAATGTGCTGCAGCCGTTGGAAGAAGGCAGCTGTGCTGTAACGACCTGTTCACCTGTGTCCATTTCTCCCCTGCTTTACGGACCTCCTTCAAATCAAAATACCCGACTACAGGGTGGCTCTTGTGTCTTTCTAACACATATCATGACAAGGCTTATCATGGTAAGCACGTGTTGGCAATAGCTAACAACTGGTGTGAGTACCTGGGAATTGTGGCAAGCCCAAGCAATGACACTCTTGACACTGGATGGTTATGGTTCAAAAGATAGTATTTATTCAGTGGTTTCCAGGATGGGGTTCGTCTAAACCTCTACAGGATCTAGGGGCATAACTAGACATAATACGGATGTTCCTACAGCAGACCATGTTAGGGATGGTATAATAAAAACTGGGATGATCATCCAGGTATCCAGTAGCTTCAAGGATATATTTCTAATGCATGTAATCCATAACTCATTATTTAAGAATCCTTGCCCCTACAGGGATACAATAGTTTACAAATCAAAAGTTCAAAGATATGTCTAACAAAAAGTTCCAACTGTAATGTTAGAGTCATACCCCCATGCTACGATAATCTATATAACAAAGTTCCAAGGAATGGCCAAATAATGGGTTCACAAATGTAGAGCTCTAATGTAGTGCAACAACCCCCACAGGTGCTCCCTTTATTTCATAATAAAGTGAGAGCAATAACAGATAAGTCTCTATATATGCTCATTTTGGTAGAGCACGGCACAGTGCTTGACAAAATGGGTAGTTCATTCCCTAACTCAGAGCCCATTTCAGGCAGCTTCTAATCACACCCTCCTAACTATGGTTCCTCTTCCCAGATATCTCTGGGAAGGGAATTTGTACTAGGTTTCATTTACAACTTGCTGGTGCAGCCTCTGCCCTGGGTCTGACAGATATTCCACTGTATTGGACCCAACAAGGTAACCATGGTGTTCAAGAGGGTGGTGTCCCCACGGATCTAAGAATTCTGGTTGAGCATGTTTGCTTCATTTTAGTTTGGCCTTTCTCTGGTGTTTCCCATCTCCTTTTACACTCCTGAGGTACTACTTGATTATACAACCTGCCTTTGGATTGGTCCTCTCTCTGAGCAGGTTGTGTTACGTAATTTTGATTGGTTGATTCTGTTTTGAATTTTGAATTCACTACTTATCATCCTTAGGTCTTTTGGATTGGTTAAAATATGATTGTTTCCGATTAGATTCTCTGATTGGACCTGAGGCTTTATCTTGGCGTGGAGCTGTCTACACCATTTTGGAATCTCCGAGGTTTGGCGTGCAGCTCGACGCAGGTCTATCTTGTTGTGCATTCTCCTTTTAAGCAGGGAAAGACTTTGCACTGGTTCGGGAGAAGGTCACTACCCTTCTGAACAGTGAGTCTGCAAGTATGCTGTTTGTTCGACTTCGTCCAGGAAATCTTGCGCTTTCACATTTGGTCTTTCTTGAATGCTTGAGGGCACAGTGAGTACCATGATCCGGCTCCTCATAATCAGAGGGTTTTCCTACTCTCCCCTTCTTGTCTATTACCAGGTGTTGCAATAGTTTTCAAACGTTTACTCTGGCTATGATCCTTGCTGATCAATGAATGCTGGGATTTGTAGTGCTTTGCCGAATTGTGCGGGATATACACAATATACTACATCTCTGAGGGTAGGACGAGGCTGCATGATCGACTCCTTCCAAACTCTGGGAGCAGGATGTCATGTAGGGTTGCCTGGGGTCGCAGGTCTCCCTTGCTGCCCCTGTGGTCTCCCTTGCTACCCCTAAAAATAATTTTTAAAAGCTTTTAAATTGAGGCTCCTGGGCTGTGGCCATCAGCATATAGCTCTTTGTTTCTGGAGTGGCTGGTTTTCTGATAGCTGATAGCTATAAACGATAAAATAGCTCAGTGGGTTGAGCGCTTGCTGCTGCAATGTGTGTGTGATCTGCAGGTTGCAGGTCCGACTACTGGCAAGGTCAACTCAGCCTTTCATCCTGCTGAGGTTGATAAATGAGTACCAACATAGATTTGGTAATATTGTATATATATTTGTTCTATATGAAGCGTTTAAGCATAAGTGCTATATAATAACACATCATTATCGTTTGGCCTTGGACGTCTGCGTGCATTCACAGTAATTTGGTAATATGGGCCTACACATGCTTATATTAATGATACATATGGCGATCCATTCTTGCATAAATGTATATCACTTTACAGCGATATCGTAACCATATTTTTCGTAGTGTACTTAGAAACAATGCTATTTGATGTCACTTCTGGGTCGTGTTCCATCGATTCCTGTGATGTCACTTTGGGGTGAGGTTAAATGACATCACTTCCTGTGAAGTCATCAGAGGTCAAGAGTTGTGTGATGCCAGTTCCGATACTCCTGGCATTATGGTGAAATGACGTCCCTGTCTGGGAGAAACATCAGGTAGAGGCTTGTTCAGTTGAGTCCCTAGCGGCTTAGCCCCTCACACAATAAAATGAAGAATTAATTCAACTCACCACAGAATGTAAAGGCAATACCTAGCCATACACTTACAAAAAAGCCCAACAAATGGTTTACAAATTGGTGTTCTGATTGTCTCCTTTCGAAAGACTCTACAACCCAATGTAGGTTCAACTTTTTTCAAAGAATGCGTTTGAAGCAATGTGCGCTTGCAACCGTATCGATTTTTTCTGTTGCCCCAAATTATATTAATGCATGTGCTGCACAGTTGTACATTTCAGTTGAATGTTTAGCTTTTATTGATATGTTGATTTTACACTTTATGATTTGTTTGGCAATCATTGTGGCGCTGCCCGATGATGGGACGCGCACGCGACCGGGAAGCCCGAGCCAGAAGGACGTGTGGCGATTGAGTCCTTTGTGTGCTGGGGGCTTACGGGCAACGCTGGGGGTTCTGACCCACCCCCAACAATCATGAGCCTGTAGACGCGGGTGAGCGGCATCGTGTTTACATGTAATATGACGGCTCAAAAAATGTAAAAACAAATCCTACATTATTGGAAATTTATGAGTCAAATAAACAAGAATTAGAAATCATGTGAGTGTAGTTTCTCAAGTGGAACTCCAACTTCACTCTTCGCTCCCCACCTACCCGCAAAATGAAATGCTAAAACTGATTTCCTGTGAGTTGAGCAACACTTCTCTGGTACCTGATTAGTTTATTTCCAGTGCGGAGGTTTTTCCTCCTCGCCTGACGCCAGCTTGGCGGGGCAGCTCTGCACTGGCAGAAGGGTCATTACAGTGGCATGCCAGCAGCTGTGTTTGGAACCCGCTTTAGGTTACACTGATTGATGCGTTCAATGGGAGAAGTGAAGAGTGAATTAACTAGAGAAAACACACGCGATTGTGTTACCAGTTACCCTTCCAGAGAACAGCACTTTCTTTTGTTGGCAAGCCGTGTTCTTTCTTCTCTCCGTTTTAACCCATAATCCCCTTTGTCTACTTTGTTTTCCTTCCTGTCACTCTTATCTTTTGGGCTTTTTTTTTCATTAGTTTCCCCTAACTTATTTAAAAGTAGACGCCAGCAAGCTTTGTCAATTAGAACGTATCACAATGTATAGCAGGAATATAGGATTTCTGACAGGGGACTTCAGGATAAACTCTGAATGGAAGGAAATGATTGAGGCAGAATGCGAACAGCAAGCATCTCATTTTATAAAATGTCTATACTGAGCAAGTTAGAGCGAGGAGTTGTTGAGCCTCCGTCCCTCCATCACATCTTGTCCAGAATGGGGAATGTAATTCCCCTCTAATGGAAGTGTGGTTGCTGTAGTGTGCAACTGACCTCACATAGAAATACCAGTTACGACTGCGTTTATAAAAACGGCGAATAATAGCATAACACTTGCAATTTCTTTCTTCCAGCATATATTTGGCGAGTGTTTCTAAATGCGAAACCTTGCAAATGTATCTATCCACTGCAATAACGGCGAAGCTAGTACTAGGGGAGTCCTCAATGTTTTGTACAACCGATGTCAACGTATTTACGATATCCAATAATTAATCAATGAGCTTCCTGATACCATGTGCATTTATATAAAATCAAGAAAATATTGTATTTATTTGCTGCTGTATTGTTTCTCTCCTTTATGGCAGCCCACGATTTCTTAAGTATTTCCATTGTATTAAACATATATTATAAAAGGCTGTGGTGTGAAGAATGAAACCTCACAGTTAGGTACTAGGAAAGCATTTGCTAATGATTAATTATTTGTAACATATCACTTTCGCCTAAACACTGTACATAGAACATATTTACATACACTTATCATCAAAGTGCAACTGGTACTCATTCTTCGACCTCCTGAAAGGCTGCATTGGCCTTGTTGGGATTCGAAAATGCGTCTTGCAGATCACAGCAGCAAGCACTCAACCCACTGAGCTATCCATGCTCTAATACTTTTTTTAATGTTTGGCAGTAAGATAGCACAATACACAACCCAGATCCACAAAGAGGGCATCCTTTAAAAGGCACACAAAACTAGGGCAACGCTCTGAGCCAGATTGACACAGGTGCCGGGGATGCCTATCGCATGACAAAGCACATTTTTGTAAATGGAACAGCAGCGGTACTAACCACTGCTGTTCCACTTGGATTTCACGCGCTCAAACAGGTATATACAAATGCAAGATAACATTATACAACATTGAAATCCTTTATTTACATTTCACAGAGATGAGCCGTTTCAGGGCCCATCACTGTAAAATGCATTGCAGGCACTCACAGGGGTGATGGGAACCTGTCATACATAATGTCTGCCAGGGAGATCGATAGCGTTCCTTTTCGGATGCTGTCCAGTCTCATTGAAATTCACAGGTCACCTTTTAGAATAAGGTGACCTGCACATTTCAAAATAAAGTGCAACTAACAATCCTCTGGTTTCATTCATGTGCCCTTATTTTTGAGAATGTGCCCCACTGTGTGTATACATGCAAGTAAAACTGTTGCAATGCCATGTGTATAGGGTCGCCCTTTTAATGCATGCTGACTATGACATTCTAACTGTCCATACCCCAACAGCACTTCAGTCTCTAATAGGTGGTTATTCCAGTGTTCTAATCGATCATGAAATGATGGCTAACCTGAATAAATTGCAGGTTATGGTATGGACTGGCCATAAAACTAAGACACATAGGCTCTTTCTACATGGTGGAGAACCATCATGAGTTGGAGTATCTGGGAGATAATCACGTGAAGAAAACAGCTGCCCATTGTAATCAATCAAATAGAGATATTCTCAGGGCATGAATAAGAGTTTTGCGGTAGTGGTAAAACATCCAGTATTTTCAAATACATGGGGCCCGATTCTTGGAATATTTGCCCGGTTCAAAGTGAATGTGCACTGCTGAAAAGTGACTTTTCACTGCTGCCACAAACCCTGATTCAGGGAACTCTGCAAAGTGTATTTTTGCAGTGCAAAGCCCAGGCAAAGTCAGTGCATAGTCATTTTTGCAGTACAAAATGACTATGCTGTTTTGTACGGCAAAAATACACTTTGCACAGTTCCATGAATCAGTGTTTGTGTCAGCAGTGCAAAGTCTCTTTGAACCAGGCAAATATTCCATGAATCGGCCCCTGGTTTTACACTCTGCCTAATTCGGAGTTTTGTAACAGAAACTCCTGTCTCCATGCTAGGCCCTGAAGACCTTCTGCATATGGAAACTAAGGCACAATCACTATATGCTAGTGATACGGCAGACACAAGGTTCGTTTTTCCAAGTACTATGGTGTATTGCAAAATATGCTCAGTCGGCCGAGTGGGTCTAACGTCTCGCAACCTGTGTCACCCAGACCTTGTGGGACGCAAGAGAGTGAGCATCGCTCAAACAGCAACATATATACAAACATACAATCTTTGAAGGCCCACCAACCCGCCTATAATGTATCTTTTAGAGCTAGGGTTCGGTGATTGACAATCATGACAAATATGACACATTATGACAAGTTTCTTATTCAATCTAATTATTCTCATTTTAGCAACAGTTGCAGAGACGGTTCTTTGTTATGGAGAAAATAAAGCACTTGTTCAGCAAGGATATCGTGTTCGCGGGAGAGACACATTCCATAGTACGTTATCTACCCAGTTCTATTTGTGAACTAGGGGTCAGCCTGTTCTGATACAGATCCACGAAGGAGGACCGCTAGAAGAGTATAATTTATGCTTTAACTGCCTATTGCTACAGCTTTAGTGAGAAAGGCCGGCACCTGGGGAGAGAGGAAAACAATGTATTTCTGTACTGGTTGCCATTCCTATCTGGGTTGATCTTTCAACATGCAGGCTGTGGCCTTACACCGTGTATAAGCTTTCAGAATAAAATACATTTTGCAAAGCATTTGACAGAAACAGAAAAAAGTAAGATGGCGGATTTTACACAAAATGGACGCCCTATTGTTATACTGGTTATACTGACGATTCTGTGTTTGCGAGGTTGGTCCTATGATGCGATTGGTTTCCGGCCAACATAATATACATACTATACATGGTTAGGTTGTTTCTTAGACTAACAAAACCCTCCTTTTGGCCATAAGCCAAGAGCATCATCCATACATCTCATCTTCATCTGACCATGTATCTAATTCCGAACTATGCATGCTACTTTAATCGTCATCTTCAACATTTATTGACATGAATTCTTTGATTGTTTCAATTTCTTGATTTGCACCCTTATGCAATACGGGAGTGGGGTTCGCTTCCATTGCATGTACATATTCATTTGTAATTTTGGAGCAAAATATTGGCAGACAGTGTATGCAACAAGCACAGACCATGAGGATCCCAAGTATTGTGACTAAAACTGCAATTAGTTTCCATGCCCACGAATGCAGTAGTTCCCAAATTCATGTGATTATGTTCAGATTCCAACTGCCTGTGGGGACATGCAATTTCTTGATTGCTTCAAATATCATAGGGGAGGAGTCACTTACGAATACACAGCACCACTGACCCCACGATTTTGCACACACCCCCACGATCAGCCAAAATTATATCAAGGGCCATTCTATTCTGAAGTGTCAATAATCTAACTGCTTTCTCTTCTAATTTCATATTATAGAGTATATCAGTAGTTCCATGTATCATCCTGTCTAACACCCTGGACAGTTTCCTTATATTGCATGAATGTATTGCTTACCCCCAAAACGGTATAAATGACTTTACTATATCACCTGCAATCAGTCCTGTATCATCCCGCCGTGGCCTAGATCTGGATATTTTGGATATGTCTGAAGTTTTGGAAAGGAATACACCAGTAAAGAGAATTCCTAAGTAACAGGTCCTCCCCAATTTCTAGGTAACCAGGGATAAGCCTGTTCTCCACATACAAAATAAACAGGATCACCTACATCTATGGGTTCTTCTTCTTTGTCAAGCACTGCAGTATTCATACATCTAGTAAACGTTCCCACTGAATAGGAACCCTTTTTTCGTAAGCAAAATGGGACAGTAGGTGGACTGCAATTAATCGTATAGGAGGGAGGCACAACATCTTTATTCCCTACCCGAGCCATGTTGAAAGTGATTACAGAGGATTTGTAGGGCACAAAGAGTTACAATATTCTTCAGTGTTGTGATGGCATATGCAGCAGTGTGTTTACCATTGGGTAATTTAAAACAAGAACTGTCACAAACAAGTTCTCAATCAGGCTCTTTCCGTGGGGTATCTGTTAGAAAAATTCTTCCTTTCGTTTCTTGGTCAGTAACCATTAAACAATTATGTGAGAATTCTTTTTCACCCATTCTTTCATTGGGAGGGGGCATTAATTCAGCTGGATTGAATGCACAACACCTCATAATTTGTATATGTGGTGCAAATAGATCTATTTCATACCTCATCAGCCTGGCTGATGTAAGGTGTTGCGTCTGTGTTCTATTTAAAAGAAGTCTACTGCGTGGGGCACCATGATGCTTAAGGTGTGACCTAAAACCATACCCTCGGTTTGTTTTACTGACGCGGCAGCCGCAGTAACAGCTCACAGACAGCGCGGCAAAGCGCATGCAACAGGATCCAGTGCAGAAGAAAAATAACTGCATGGTCTATTTCTCCCTTCTTGTTCCTGGGCCAAGACAGCCAAAGCACAACCAAAGTTCTCATGCACAAATAATTTGAAACTCTTGTCATAATTTGGTGTGCCCAAAACTGGAGCTGAACACAATGCAGCTTTGAGCATGTCAAATGCTTCTTGACATTCCATGCTCCATGGCAAATGCAGGGCAACATCCTTCCTTGTCAATGCCACCATTGGTTTCACAATCACGGCGAAATTCGCGATCCACTGCCTGCAATATGAAGTCATGCCAATTATAGCCCTGACATCTTTCTGTGTTTTTGGAATAGGCATACCAGAGATGCTTTCTATCCTTTCCGGTGTCAGTCTTCTTCCCTCGTTTGAAAGGAGGTAGCCTAAGTAGGCCACTTCCTTCCGACAATACTGGAATTTTTTTAATGAAGCTTTGTGTCCGTGTGCTGCTAAATGTGTCAATAGTGTAGCTGTGCTCTCTTTATAAATTTCTTCTGTGTCTGCCCCATCAGTAAATCGTCAATGAACTGTAACAATACACAACCTGCTGGTAGCTCTAGCATGTCTCGCTGCTCTTTTAATGCTCTACTATAAATACTTGGACTTTCAGTGTAACCTTGAGGAATTCGTGTGAATGTAAATGAGCGTCCTCCTAGAGTAAAAGCAAATAAATATCTGCTATCTGGATGTCCTGGAATGCTGAAAAACGCATTCTTCGAAATCTATAATACTAAAATACGATGCAGATGCTGGAATCATAGTCAAAATTGTAGTCACATCTGGGACTAATGGAAATTGTAGATCAACAACTTTATTCAATCCGCGCAAATCAATTATGAAACAATACGTTATATCATTACCTCCTTTCTTATAAACTGGAAGAATCGGACTATTGCAGGTGCTACCTGAAATCTCTTCAATTACATTTCTTTTAATCAAATCAGAAACAATGCATTTCAATGCTTTCTCTCCTTCTGCCGAGATTTTATATTGCGGAATACGCGCCAACATAATCCCTTCTTTCAAGTCAATTTTTACTGGCTCTACTTTTAAACAACCAACATCGTTATCATTCACTGCCCATATACAAGTTGGTACTCTACTCAATTCAGTCAGTAATGGTTTAGATAAAAATTATGATACAAGAATTTATTGTGGTGATATTGTCAAATACACTCCATCAGGAGAACAATGAATAACCGCATTTAATTTCTTCAACAAATTTAAACCCAACAAATTTTTGCCGCAGTTTTTTCTCAAAAGAAATGGACAAGACTCAGTGAATGGACCTAATGTTATAGGTACTGACTGTGACACTGGACTCATTACTGGTGTACCTGCGAACCCTACTGAGACATTATTCTGCCCTGACAGTGGTATATCTGGAACCTGGTGATGGTCAATTGAACATTTCTGTGCACCTGTGTCCACTAGAAAAGTGTGCTCCCTATTCTCATCCTTCCTTTCTATGCAGGGCCCTTTCTGGTCTACAGGAATAGATACTGGTTCCAACCCCTGTCTTGGGCTGTCCTAGTAAAACAACACATCATCAGATGTAAAGTCGCCAGAGTAATATACATTGGACTGATTATCAAAAACATTTGCATCTCTCGTGCTATTCTGCTATTGCTGGTTTTGGTTCTGACTCTGGTTGTGATTACCCTGGTTGTTTTGGACTTGTGGCACTCTTAGGTTTCTATTCTGTCCTTGAGTTCCCGGGCGACCTCTATTCTGCCTTCTCAGGAAAGTCCCATCACGATTCTGTATCTGTGGGCACTGTGCACGCCAATGGCCTTCTTGTCTACAATAGGCACATTGATTAAGCGTGCCTATTTAGCATGTTGGAAAAATTAGCTCTAGTGTGTGCGTTCCCGCCACCACTGTTAATGTTTGCTAATACCCTCATTTTTAAATTCCCTTTGTCCCTTATCTCTTTCTCTTTCTCCGCATTTACTCTATTCTCATAATATTGGGCCATGTGCAATACTTCACTCTGTGATTTTGGTTGCCATGCACTTTCAGATGTCATTATTAAATTTTGAATCTTCGGTAACAAACCTCGCACAAACTTATAAACAAACAACCTTTTCCCAGGTTCAGTACTCAAATCTTGGCCACTGAAATCTGCAAATACTTCTTCAAATTGATTAAAATAATCTGTCCCAGCTTCATCTTTGCCCTGCACGCAAGCCGTTAATTTATCGCACACAATTCTTTTCTCAGGTACCAAAGTTTTTCATTTCTGTACTATTTGCACTGGTAAGGCCAACATGACCAGCGGCGGTTTTTCACCAACTTTTCTCCCTGTATCAATTCTAGCTAAATTCTCCCATGTATCCCCCAGTATATGTATGTCATTTATATTCCTAACCTGTTTCCATATGTCTACAGGAAGAATCACAGGGAACAATAGATCAATATCAATCATTGTAAAAGCAGAGGAATTCAAAACAGACTCAATTTCCTTATAGAATCCTGCCGGATTTTTCCTAAAATCAGGGATCGTCTGCTTAATATTATTTACCTCATGTCTACAAAAAGGGACATGCACAAATTGCGCTGTATAATGGACTTCTATCGGGTGCGCGTCAGTCGTTGCAGTGGCAGCAACCTCTACTTTTGGGACAAATGTGGGGGGCACTTCTCTCCTGGGTAGTTGCAAACTAGGTGATTCTACTTCTGTTTGTTTGCCAAGCAATAAAGCTAGATCGAGAGAAAAGGCACCCATTCCATTTTCAGACAAAAATGCTCTTTTGTATATCGTCATCAAATCAGCGTGACAACATACTTCCTTCTTCAAATACTCATCTTGCAAATACTCAACCATTACCTGCAATACCTTTCTCTGCATCTCTAGTGTATACTGACTAAACGTATCATGCACTTCTATTGGGGAAATGGTGGCATCCGTAATCCATCTAAGCGCCTCTCGCGTACACATTTTCATCTCTTCACTAACAGGCTTTAACGGCGGCAAGAACCGTTGCTGGATATGGCACTACTTTCTGTTTACCTCTTTTTATTTCTTCATTCAATTGATCAAGTTCATTTCTAAACACAAATAGCTGGGCTACATGTTCTTGTACTCCCGTTGCATTATCCCGCAAACAAAAAAAAACATTTAGATCACGCAACTATTGCAGTGCCAATGTACCAGTCAACTTTTTCCACTTTTCCACAAGATACTCTCCGATGCATTCTAACAATACTTGCTGTTCGCCAAGCCTCTTATAGTCACCCATGGAACTCTGTACTGCTCCCTCATCATTGCCTTCAATCTATTTTTCTGCCCATTCTCTCAGATGTTCTTTCCTCTCTTTACTAACTGTACTACGAGTTACTCTAGTGCTTCCTTTTGGCGCAGGCCCCACCTCTGTGGAACTGCCTCCCGAGATGGCAGCTAATTCACGTTCTGGAGGAATTGGCATCACATGCACAGGGGGAGATGGTGCAGATGGAACAACAGGAGTGGGGGTGGCAACTGAGGTGGAGGAGCAATGGGAAGAGAGGCAATAGGGTCAATACTACTTTGAGGACTTTAATTTCTTCGTTCACTCAGGATTTTGTTTATTAGCTCATCTGATGTATGCAAATCTTGTTGTGGATATATTTTTTGTACGCCTAATTGAAAAGCCCTGTCCATTCTTCTAAGATCCTCTGTTACTTTACGCTCATCAAGTTCTAGCCCTTTCTCTGCATTTGATTTATGTCAGCGCGCATGTTTCTCCCTACTTCTCAGGTGGAGGTTCACTTCTTTCCTCCAGTCTCTCATGACATCGAATGCTGCTGGGCATGCTTTCTTACGTAGCAATACTGATTCTAAGTGTTCTATACGTGCCAATTCAAAACTCCCATCATTAGGCCACTGCAAGTCTGATACACGTCTGGTCTGCTTATGCCAAATTGTGTTAAACATTATTGCCCCTACTCCATATTTCACATACATTTCAAACGCTGGCAACCCTGCGGGTGGCGTGATCTGGCCAGTTTCCAAAGATTGTCTACCACAGTGGAAAAATCCCACTAGGCAGGAAGACAATCTCACAGGCATAATTAATCCTTACTTGTTTCTTACCCTGGGGGTCTGATCTTGCAAGAGCAACCCTCAACCAATATTAGGGCTGTTAAGAATCGGGGCACAACTCACCTGATCAATCAGTTCATCACTCAAGACGCAATTCGTCCAGACACAACCAACAATCATCGTGACTGCATATCTAGCTCAATCTTCCTCGTTTCGGGACCCTCGCCTCGATGCTCTCTGGACTCTGCTCGTCGATCAGGGATCGGCTGTGTACAGATCTGCAAAGGAGTCTCTCATCACTTCTACAAGGGCGCCCCGAACACCTTTCGATCCCGGCTCGACAACTTCGTCCTTGATTCGTTTTTACCTTCTTCAAACTTAACGTACACGATGGAGCAAAAGGGGGTGGGTCCCTATTCGGACGCCATTTTTGCTAGGCCCTGAAGACCCTCTGCATATGGAAACTAAGGCACAATCACCATATACTAGTGATAGGACAGACACGAGGTTCGATTTTCCAAGTACAATGGTTTATTGCAAAATATGCTCAGTCGGCCGACTGGGTCTAACTTCTCGCAACCTGTGTCACCCAGACCTCGTGAGACGCAAGAGAGCGAGCATCGCTCAAACAGCAACATGTATACAAACATACAATCTTTGAAGGCCCATCAACCCACCCATAATGTATCTTTTAGAGCTAGGGTTCGGTGATTGACAATCATGACAAATATGACACATTATGACAAGTTTCTTATTCAATCTAATTATACTAATTTTAGCAACAGTTGCAGAGACAGTTCTTTGTTATGGAGAACATAAAGCACTTGTTCAGCAAGGATATCGTGTTCACGGAGAGACACATACCATAGTACGTTATCTACCCAGTTCTATTCATGAACTAGGGGTCAGTCTGTTCGGAGGCAGATCCACGAAGGAGGACCGCTAGAAGAGTATATCATGCTTTAACTGCCTATTGCTACAGCTTTAGTGAGACAGGCCGGCACCTGGGGCGCTGATTAAATGTCGTTTCTGCTTGTCTCCAAGGACTTTGTGAGGGAGGAAAACAATGTATTTCTGTACAGTTTGGCATTCCTCTCTGGGTTGATCTTTCTTTTCTTTTTTTTTTTTAACACACAAAAACACTTGTAGGGGTCCACATTTTTAGTGTGGAGGCTAATTCTTACTTAAGTACTAATTAATGGGTGTAACGCTCACCTGATTCCCGTAGAGGCGCCGGTCTTGACTGGGCGTATACCGTATCTGCAAAGGTGATGTGTAACACCCGGCTGGCTCTTTGGGCTGGACCTCTGTGCACTGTATGTCTGACTTGAAGGGTAAGATGTCTGCAGATAGAAAATATGGGATTAAGGAACTGGGTTATTTAATGTCTCTCTCTTCTTCCCTTTCTCTTCTCCTGTAGAACCCCAAAGGTTAACGCTCTCACCTTAGGTAAGTGAACGCCGTGCTCTCCATCTGCCTCGGGGCAGGGTGCTGTAACCAGTTTCTTCAATGGATAAGGGGAGCAGGCCTCTTGACTTCAGAGGACTGCTGTCCGTCGTTTACTGCACGAACGGTAAGTTTCGAGTAATTCTAATGTCTTTAAAGTCTTTAGTAATGATGTTTCTTGTTTTGCAGGGTTCCGGCGATGGCGGATGACGGGCTGAAGTGAGTTGAAGATGGAGCCCGTGTGATGAATAGAAGCGCCTGGAAGCACGTAAGTAAGCGCTTGTTGCCTGCTTCACGATGCGCTCTAACTGTCTTTTTATTTTGCAGGTACAAGTTCGGAGCGGCTGCAGGGTGCCGGAATACCCACTGGGTTAGATGTGGAAAGGAGTAATGGCACGTGAGTATTAAAGTTCCCCAATGTCTTTAAACGCACCTTGTTTTGTCTTTCAGATGCGGGATGCAGCGCCGAAGGCCTCCGGAGCGTGCGAAGAGTTGGTAAGCTTTTGTCTTTCAGATGCCGGAATGCAGTGTGAAGACCTCCGGAGCGCACGAAGAGTAGGTAAACCTTTGTCTTTCAGATGCCGGAATGCAGCGCGAGGCGTTGGTGACAGCCGATGGACCAGGTAAGTGAAGAGCTGTCACTGAAGACGTAATGCTAACCTGTTCTTTCTTGTCTTTATAGGTGTTGCTGAAGACTGGATTCAGGATGGTAAGCCTTTTTCCTTAGGCCCAGGATCAGATGCAGAAGACACGATGAGCGTTCTGCTGCAGAGGATGCAGAATAACGCAAAGCAATATTCATCCATCGGGTGTGGTTTAAATAGCCTCCTGTAGTGCTTAGGTGTCTCCTTCCACAGCCACGCCTAGGTAAGAAAAGAGTTACTGCTTTCCAGAAGAGTTCCAGTGTTCTGAATCTAGGGAGTGGCTCCTGCCCCACCCAACAGGAAAAGTAGTTCCAAACAGAAGAGGATCAGAGGCTCAACTGGCAGGCAAGTAAGCAGCATGGTCTGCTGCAGGTAAGTCACCCAAGCATTATGAGCCCGGCGCTTCCAGCGCTGGGACTGGGCATATTTATGAGCCTGGTGCCACTTGCGCCAGGACTGGGTCCAAAAGGTCCCAATTGGGACTGGTTGGCAATCGGAACCTGGGTTATGGATCTGCTTCCAAGGGAGTTGGGAAAACCATGACCTTTTGGAAGCAGAGATCATGACAATGGGTGACTTCAAAGAACTGTTTTCACAGAAGGTTCCTCATAGTGTGTGAGGGGTTCTGTCCTTGGGCGTGGGATGTGTAAGAGCTGCTGCCCATTTAGGAGTCAGCAGATTCATTTAGAAAGAAGAGAAAGACCAAGCACGAACCACGGCATCTCACGGCCAGACACACGCAGCCGCTAAAACTATACGGAATAACGAGATATTTCAAAAAAGCTGCACTTTTGAGCAACCAGTTGCCTCTTTTGCATCTACAAGATTGGTCCTGGAGGCAGATGGGATGCTGGCCCTTGTGCCCCTCCCCAACCCTTGATCTGATAGGGACAAGCCAAAATTACGGTCCTGAAGAAGATGATAAGCTACAATCATCGAAACCGGTCGACCACATTTTAATCAAGGATATTCCAAAAACTCACCAGGTATACCCCGTGAACTAGACCATACAATTGAACACTATGGATAAAGTTCCTTGTTTTTAACTCCCCACAAACATAGTGTTTTTTCTTTTGAATGATCACCGAGTGAATCAATAACTCTCGGACCACACACCTTGCATGAAGGTCAATAAAATCTAAAACAGTTCCTCTTCGAGATGTGGCCCCAAGTTTTTCTCTTCTTTCTAAATGAATCTGCTGACTCCTAAATGGGCAGCAGCTCTTACACATCCCATGCCCAAGGACAGAACCCCTCACACACTATGAGGAACCTTCTGTGAAAACAGTTCTTTGAAGTCACCCATTAATTGGTACTTAAGTAAGAATTAGCCTCCACACTAAAAATGTGGACCCCTACAAGTGTTTTTGTGTGTTAAAAACAGTGTCTCAAGTAACACTTTCGGGTAAAACTTTTAAGTACAACCCAACGCCTCCCTGAATGTGATTCAGTGGGTTGATCTTTCAACATGCAGGCTGTGGCCTCGCACCGTGTATAAGCCTTCAGAATAAAATACATTTTGCAAAGCATTTGACAGAAACAGAAAAAAAGCAAGATGGCGGATTTTACACAAAATGGACGCCCTATTGTTATACTGGTTATACTGACGAGTCTGTGTTTGCGATGTTGGTCCTATGATGCAATTGGTTTCCGGCCAACATACTATACATACTACACATGGTTAGGGTCGTTTCTTAGACTAACATCCAACTGCTTTTTTTGTGGCAGTAAATACCTCCACGCGAAAGCAGTACCACATTCGACAATCACCATGTGCAGTAATTACCTGACCCATGTTGTCCAATGGACTCCAGAATGTGGAATAACATAAAGGTCTGTGTGACCTGAAACTCAGTAATGACTACATGTGGTCACGGTAAATGACTTTGGCTGTATTGCCATAGGTACACATTGATAGTCGGGCCCTTAGTTTTTCTGAACATTACTGGGGACATTAATTTAAACCAGCAAAGAAAGTTTATGAAGGGAAATCCAGCGTAATCGCTCATTATGTGGGTGGAGTCTGAAGCCATTCATCTTTGAAAACCATTGACCTAATTGAGGTACAAAATGTTACATTATTGTTTGGGGTCAATAAGATGAAAGATTGTGTTTTCAGAATTGTGCTATTTCTCATTATGCATCTTGGCTGCATGGCATCTTTTGCTATGTTTGACAACTTGGAGCAATGAGACGAACACCTGATTGGATAAGATATTGAAAGACATGGTTCGTCTTGATAACTTGACAAAATTATGTGACTTAAGCAAGTGTTCTCTATTTTACTGAAGTTTGTATAGGCCCATTTATTTAAAGACATGGGCATCATTCTAAGTTTGCCGGTATGCCGCTGGTAATTCTGGCGGGATACCAGCAAATGGTGTTACCGTTCCTGCCACCTGAAATGCCGGAATTACTGGCATAATACAGGTGGCGGAAATATCTGTAAATCTCCATTCCATGGAGTCCCATAGGTAATACTGGTGCCAGCAATACTGGCTGTTTTTTGCAGGTGGGGTGCCTCATTTACCTCCAGCCAAGCCCCAATGGAAACGCGCCAGTAAATGGAATTACCAGCACTTTAATTCCAGACTGGCAAATGTATAATTAGGCCCATATTCTTCATAATCATGGGAACTAAAGAACTGATTTTGCTCAAATCCTTGACCCTTTATGAGGATAATGATTTGATTGTATGATTCTGGTTTGAAGTTTCATTGAGAACTTTGTTTTCCCTTTGTCTCCTTACATTCTTCAGCTGATTTTCTTCTTTCATTTGTGCAGGATTATCAGGGTAGGGTCTTTTCACTATATGCAAATAGAAAAGGTTGGATTATTGATCTACCATCAATATGTGTTTGCAATAAGATTTCAAGTAGAAATACAATGGGCCTCATTTTGAGTGTAGAAGAAAAGTAGAAAAGTGGCAGTAACGCAATAACTGTCACTTTTCCGGCTCTTCCCAACTCCTAGTTTGGCCTTGGAGTGGAGGTACATCTTCCACCTTAACGTCGCAAACATTGGCAAAATCAGCAGAATGACTGCCTGCGGAACTACTGCCAGTGGTAGTTCTTCCAAAAACCCCATAGAGTCATATGGACTTATACAAATTGGGATTTACACCCCATAGCACCACTTGTAATCCTGTGGTAAACCCGGTAATAGAATTCTGCCGAACTAACGCCATATTTGGAATAAGGGCCTATGTATTTTTATTTTTTTGAAAATGGCATTTTCAATTAAGAAAACAATATTCATAACAGTTTCTTCATATACTGCGTTATGGACAATGTCTCCAGGTTTACCTCCAACCTATGATGGCATATAATCCCAAAGTTTGCTGGTCTTTGGAAAGCTATCTCCCAACTGCAGTTTCTAAAAGGACGAAGAAGTTCCTTCGATCATGTTAATGTTTACTTATGTTTACAGATTGTAATTTAGTGTATGATAATTTAATGTGCTTTGATTGGCTCGTGATTTTTATTGAAATCTTATTTATTACTGGTGATGTGTGATTTTATTTGCTTTCATAATTGCATAATAATGTGACCATCAGTTTATCTGAATCAACATGTATTGCTTGACTGACTGGTTGATTGGCTGACTACTGGGTGTTTGTACTAGCTGTTCCAATCTCAACACCTGAATGAGTGGTGGAACCCATAGTTCCTTGGGAATTTCAAATGTCAGCAGGAAATGGTACTTTCTGAAACACTTAATACATTTGTACATTCAAGGATCCAGACAAGAAAGAATCCCAGAATCAATGGAAAGAACAGATGCAATCAGATGTGGATTTGACTGGTAACTGGCATGATCCTAACTGAGGGTTTACCTAATTGCTTATTATTCGTTTTCTTTACTTAGGTCTGTCAACAGAATTAGAAAAGACATATCGGTCCCTTCATGATGGAAAGTTCAATTTCACATCGCCTGGTATTCCTGCCTTCACCAGGTACGTTGCAAGTACTAGGAAAACATGTTCAATACATTTGGGATTGCCATGGGAGGCACGGCTTTCCATACTGAATACAAAGAAGCAATATCATTATATTGTTATGCTTGAAAGAGAGGGCTATCATTGAGGCATTGCCCATGGTGTGAATTGGTGAACAGCAGGTGATGTCAAAAATATTGATGATGCATCTGTAAAGAGTTCAGAAGCATCAACAATGCCAGGAAAAAAGAGATGAATGCTCAGATTAGGATCAAGAGGCGATGCCAATAGATTTCCCAAATCTGATGTCCTTGCAATCAGATGCCAAAATAGAAAACGACAAGTATCATGCTCTGTTCCCTGATTCTAGATTGAGACACAGATGCATCTTCTTTGATGATACCAGAGATAACGAGGGATGCAATAAGACAGAGCAAGAGGATGCAAGCATTGCCAAAGTCATTGAATAGTCAAGATCAAGTACTCTGTACAGGAAGCACGTTTCAGATCCTCCCCATGCTTTAGTGAGCAGCCTTTCCCAAGGACAGTCTGAAACCATGCATGTGCATTGCTTCGCCTGTGTCCTCTATCTTGTAGTAACCCACTTCCTCAAGTCATTGCTCACCACTACACAATTGAGTTGATTAATGTGGCCCAAAACCTCTTTGCACTATGTAACCACTCCTACAGTGCACAAAACATTTTAGGAAAGAGGCAGTCCAACCACTAGTTCACTTGCAACCTGCTGAAAACAGCAATGCTGAAGCGTTGGCAAGAATAGTGTAATGCCGTGAACTGGGGTGTGCCAACCTAACACCTACACAGTGGCAAAGGTTGGAAAATGTACTCATTTTACTGCAGCCTTTTGAAGAGGCTACCCAGTCGGTTAGCGTGTACCATATATCACTGTAGGAATTAGAACAAACCAATGCAATAAAGGAACATGACATGTCTAGCGATGCAGAAGCAGGTCAAAAGTCCATTAAACGCCTCTCTTCCTTCCAACAGGATCCACACATTGTTGGCAGGAGGGGGAATATAATTATAATAAAAATTGTCCCTTTATAACGCACTTAATACCGGAGACCAGTTTCTAAGCATGAGCACATAATTTGAACCTGTGTTGCATTGTGTTGTCTTGCTTCAAAGACAAACGCGTTGCACCTAAGCACCTTCTGGCATCTTTTCTTGACCGAAAATTTAAAGTCAAGGTGGCATGGGTTTTAAAACATTTGCATGATACTGAGAATGTGGACAGCAGATGGGGTGTCATTCACAGGAGAAGGTGATAACCATTTTTTAAGGATGCACCAAAGAGACATCTCACAGTCGGTTGGAACATGAAAGGTGAGACAATGACAACCCAGTGTGGTACACTTCTGCTGCAAAAGTAAGTTATTGCATTGTGCACACTCATTATCCTCAGCTTCGGGCACTACTTCAGGAAGCACCACGAGGAGATTTCAAGTGGTGGAAAAGTATAAGAGGCCATGGGGCAAACTCAGTCCACAGACAGGTTTGCTGTGTGCGTCAGGGTCCTGAGAATTCAGCAGGGACCTCTGAAGACTATGCGGTAGTCTATGCTCTCAACACTTGTCAAATGGATAGTGATCAAGAGCTACTGCAATTCTAGTTTGGCAAGCATTCAGTTGGCCATTTGTTTTTGTTCAATTGGCAGTGGAACACGAACCTGCCCCCGACAAGCATACAGTGTGAATAGGTATCAGGAATGGGTGTGGCTGTTGTCTCAGATCACAGATGTCACAAGGACCCACATGTGGGAGAGCTTACTTGTCTAACAATGACGCAGAACCTTGAATCTGAGGACTATGATCGGACGGCACACAAGGACCACAAGTTAGGGAACCAAACAACAGATTCATCACATGAAGGTAATTTGAGTTCCTTAAATTACATTTTGATTATTTGTCCTTCCCTTAAAGTTTAGTTTCTCCTTAAGTAAAATTTTAGGTATGTTACATTTCTCCTTCTTTTAAAGTTCATTTAAAGTTGAGTTTTCCTTAAGTTAAAGGCCCTCATTCCAACCCAGGTGGTAAGTTCCCTACTTTACCAACATGGTGTAAACTCTGTTTACACCATCGTGGATGGCGGATTTACCGCCCCATTCCAAGGTGAGTGGGGCGGTAAATCCCCAATCCCCATTTACCCTTCCCCATTCCCATTTTTGCCCCATAGGGCATAATGGGAGTGGGGAAGGCGCTAATTACGGCACCGTAAATTACGGTGCCGTAATTAGCGCCAAGGACGCTTATCGCCTTGGTACTTAACGCCTGCTAAAAGCAGGCGTTAAGGTGGAAATCAGGCGTTAAGGGTTTAACGGCGCCGACGGCGCCGTTAAACCCTTAACGCCTGGGTTGGAATGAGGGCCAAAGTATAGTTAAGTTGAATGTTTGCATCCCATTACTAACTTTTTCTTATTCAGACTGGTTAATGGTGACATTGTACTCTGATGAGGTTCTTCCGCAATCAATTGACAGCCCCGGCCAAGACTCCCATGATCATCCCCCTCGCATTTCATTCTTCTTGGAGCCCATGTTGATTGACTCCTGACTGCAGCCCTGGCAATGATTACAGGTGGGCACCTGTTTGACCTGCATTGGACCTGCAAATGAGGCAGGAGGAACCCAGGCCGATATAAATGAATAAAGAAAAGGTGTTTGCTGAAATTTAAGGGCTTTGTCAAATTTCGAAAGAAATATCTTGCAAGCTTTCCTTTCTCATCCACATCCTGCATGCTGCCCGCCAAACTCACTACCGGGGCCAATGCCAATTCAGGAGGCCTTCTCTTGTGCCTCATGATATTCACACCACTTTTTCCTATCTGTGAAAGGCTCACTACAGTCACCAGTATCGGCCTCCTTCGCTGCCATTGGCAACCTGCAATACTACTTGGCCTATGATGGACCGGCAAGCTTTTAGCCGGCCCACCCCTACAAAGGCCCACTTTCGAAAGGCCCTGTCTGCTCCCTGTCCATGGCCTGGCAGGATCTGTTGGTTCTCTCTTACCCCCAACCCCACCTGCACATGGAGGATGAGGAGAACTGCCATACTCTCCGGAAACACTATAATCACATGGAGCGTCTAACATTTCCTGAAGGTCAGTTCCCTCAATAACCGCATTGACCCGCTACTCACACATGGGACTGTCCCACTTCTCACTCCATCTCATCTGGACTCACTAATTTGTCTGTGCCCAGCTGCAATACCGTTTTTTCACCTTTCCCTGCTGCATTTGTTTTTAGCTTTGCCCAGCTGAAATATTGTGTTTTCGCCTTGCCCTGCTGCATTTGTTTTTAGCTGTGCCCAGCTGCAATATTGTGTGTTTTCACCTTGCCCTGCAGAATTCGTTTTTAGCTGTGTTCAGTTGAAATATTGTGTTTTCACCTTGCCCTGCTGCATTCGTTTTTCAATGTGCCCAGCTGCAATCTTGTGTTTTCACCTTGCCCTGCAGATTTAGTTTTTAGCTGTGCTCAGTTCAAATATTGTGTTTTCACCTTGCCCTGCTGCATTCGTTTTTACCTGTGCCGAGCTGCAAAATTGTGTTTCACCTTGCTCTACAGAATTCATTTTTAGCTGTGCTCAGTTGCAGCATTGTGTTTCACTTTGCCCTGGTGTAATTGAATCTAGCTTTGTCTTATGACTGCTTGGCATCTTCATTAGCCGGTTCACTGCCCTCTGCCTCTACCCTCCCTTGTTTCCCCCACCCTAGCCTCTTCCTCCTAGTGGATCAGTGCCTCAGACTGGTAAGTGTTCCCTCCCTCCACTGCAGCCAACCATGTCGCTATCTATCTCATCTATACTCTCCAACTGTTTCACTATATCTTATTCTTCTCCTATCACTAAATCTGTCCAGAAGAAACTTAAGGACATACTGGGCTCCAACCCAGGCCTTCCTATTGCAGACACCTATGTCAAGGTTCCTGCCAGAGAAACTATCAATGATATCCTCTTCTTCGTTAACGCTCCCAACCTATGGACTTGCGACATGGTCGGCATTCTCTCTCCTATCGCTTCTGCTCACATTAATGGTGGCACTTGCTGAAAGGTTCTACTTGACCTCTTTGCCATTTCCAGAGACTTCATTAATGTTTATCTCAATGGAACCATCATGGTTCAGGGTCCTCAACCAAGCCTTCTTCTCCTTGACAGGCTCCTCCCTCGCCTCTCTAACTTCACTGCTCCCTCCGGCCAGGCAACTTTGCCTTCTGTGCCTTTCTTCTCCTCTGCAGAGGTCCCCCTGCCTTGCAATACTGTCCTGGCTCCCTTCTCAGCCTTGGCTCCTTTTCCATCCTCCTCTATCCCTCTGGCCCTCTGGCCACTCTCTGTGAGGACCACTGTCCCCTGTGCCCCCCTGAGGAAGACCCTCAAAGATGGCAAGCAGCTCCACATTGCCACTCTCAACGCTTTTTCTGCCATCAAACACTCGTCTGACATCTGCGACCTCCTCAAACTCATGGATCTTGATGTGCTCATCATCACTGAGACATAGTTCAAGGATAGTTCTGTCACAATCTTTTACACACTCCTCCCCGAAGGCTACAAAATCCTCTCTGCGCCCAGGCCTAAGAGGCTAGGTGGGGGAGTGGCGCTTATCTTCCCAGAATGGATACCTGTGTCCATCATCCAAACTCAGGCCTACTCCTCCTTCAAGTGCCTAGCTTGCAGACTCTCAATCTCACCTAAATCTTCTCTCACCATGGCCACCTTCTACCAGTCAACAGGTCAGTTCACTCCCTTCCTCTCAGAATGGGCTGACCTGGCCGCCTCCCTACTCTCCTCATCCTCTCAACTCCTCCTGATGGGTGATCTGAACATCCATCTGGACTGCCCTGACTCCTCAAGCCCTTTCAGCAACCTTTGCGACTCTCTATCCCTATCTATCCTTCCCTCTGGCTCCACGCACACCACAGGTCACACCTTGGATGCTCTCATCTCTACTGACATCCCGTCCCTCTATCCCTCTCACTACCTCCCTCTCTTGGACGGATCACTCTCTTCTCTCAGCACACTTGAAGCTCTCCACTTCTCCTGCATCATCACTCCCGGCACAGCCACTCAGCTTCAAAGTCACCAGACCCATGCAAAAAAGTGACAGGGGCTGCCTTTGCCTCCACCTACTCTCCCCCAGACATTACTTCGGCTGATTCCCACCCTGACACAGCCCTCGTTAGCCTCAACCTCTCTATCTCCAACACTCTTGACACTTCTATGAGGGTCCTACTGAAGCCTTCCAAAAGGTAAAACTCTTGGTACTAGTCCGATCTGGCTGCCCTTAAATGCAAATGTAGGGCAGCTCAGCAGAAAACAAACTCATTGAGCGGCCCATCTGACAAACTGGCCTGTAGCCTCCTTCAAAGGCAATATATACTCTGCATCTGCTCCAAGAAAAGAGTCTATATTGAAGCCTGCATCTGTGTGGCATCAAACAACACGGCCAAGCTTTTCAAAGCCTGCAAGGAACTGGCCAATCCTGCAGCAGCCTCCTCTTCTATCATACCCACACAGGACCTTTGCTTGGCCCTGGCTGCACACTTCATCAAAAAAAGTGCACCCCCCTCTTACCCTCTCCTCTCTTTGACCCTTCACACCGAGGAGGTCACCAGACAAGTCCAGTCTATGAAGGCCTCATTCAAAGAGGTGGAGCCCTGCCCCTCTACAACCATTAAGGACAATATTGACTCCCTCGTCCCAGCCTTTGCTGATCTCTACAATCTCTTCTTTTTCACTGGAGGTTTCCCAACTGCCTTTAAACATTCCCTTGTGCACCCTCTGCTCAAGAAACCCTCTGCCGACACCTCCAATTCCAGCAAACTACTGCCCTATCTCCATCACTCCTTTCTTGGGCATACTCCTGGAGAAGTTGGATATCACTCAGCTAACCCTCGACACTGAATCTATTGGCTGCTTCCATGACCATCGGTCTGGCTTTAGAGCATCCAGAGGCACGGAAACTGCTCTTCTGAACACCCGTGAAGACCTTTTCTCAAATCTTGATGCTAACACACCCTCTGTCCTCATTCTCCTTGACCTCTCCTCTGCGTTTGACATGGTTAACCAAAACATCCTGAGCGTACGCCTCTGTAACACCCGGGGAATCACAGGTCAGGCTCTGGCGTGGTTAATCCCCTTTCTCTCTGACCACCCCTTCCAGGTGGAACTCAGAACCTTTCTCTTGACTATTGCACTCTCGTCCTGTGGTTTTCCCCAGGGATCTAACCTCTCCCCTTGGTTCTTCAATGTCTATATGGCTGCCATGGAACTTGTGATTGCCACTTTCACGCTTAACTCCCAGTGTTGCACAGATGAAATGCAACTATCTTTCAGTCTACCCTCAGCCACCTCCTCCTCCTCGCTCATATCTGACTGTCTGTCCGCTATTCAGTCATGGTGTGCCGCAAATTACCTCTGCCTCGATTCCAGTAGGAATGAGATAATTTGCATTGGGACCCCTGCTCCTGCTTACCCACTTTCGGTCTGGCCGACCTTCCTGGGCCCTGAGCCCGCACCCACCTGCAAGGCAAAAAATCTTGGGGTCATCTTCGACTGCATTATCTCCTTCTCCTCTCAAATTTCTGACATCTCTGAAATGTCTAACTATCAGCTACACCTCCTCAGAGGTACTCTTACTTTTCTCAATTTCCCCCAGTGGCTCACTGTCTCCAGAGCCTTGGTTCTCTCTAGGCTGGACTATTGCAACAGCCTCTTCCTCAATTTCCCTTCTTCTGCACTGCGCTCTCTGCAACTCATCTGGAACAGAACCGCAAGACTTATCCATGGCCTCAAGCCCAGCGACTGCATTTCTCTGGCACTGAAATCTCTTCACTGGCACCCTGTGGCTGCAAGGATCAAGTTCAAGACTCTCTGCATTGACCATAAGGCTTTCTAGGGCCTGGGACCCACCTACCTGCAACGCTGCCTACCTAAATACTGTCCCTCATGAGCCCTCCGCTCATCTACCTCCAACCTTCAGTGAGTCTCCAAGCAGAGGTTTGGAGGGAGATCCGTATCTTCAGCAGGTGCCTCCCTCTGGAACGGCCTCCCTGCCGTCCTCTGTCTAGAGCCTGACCTTCTTAAGTTCCAGAAACTCCTCAAGACCTCCCTCTTCTCCTCTTCCTTCACTCTCTCTCTCTCTCCCCTGCTAACCTAGCCCTCAGCTCTCTCCGGGCCTCCCTCCTCTTCCTTACAGCTTTCTGACTGGCTGTCTGGTGTACCTCAGAGTATCACTGGCCCGGGCACCCCCGCCAGTCCTCTCTCACACTTGCCTCAGGTCGTTTTCCCACCCACCTTCACTGCACTTAGAATAACCCAAGAGAGTGGCTCTTTCAACACTTACCCTGGTCGTGCTGGCTGGGTGTACTTGGACCACCCCCTACATGTGACCTTCTATGCACTTGCACGCCCCAAATGCAACCTGCTTGACTATCGTCTGTCTGTTCTCCCTTGTCTTCTCCCCTTAATTGCACCATTAAACCAAAGAATCGCTGTCAGGCCGATTTGCTTTATCTCAACGATTAAATGTATTTTTACGCACTTACTCTGCCTGTGCAGACCATTATCGTCTCAGAATGTCAAGGACTCTGAGTGACAGTTGTTTTTTTACCACTTGTTCCCACCCTCCTTGAGCGCTTTGAAACACTTCATGTGTATAGGCGCTATGTAAATAAACAATACAATACAATATAAAATTCACCCCAAATCTTTGGGGATTTAGGCCAACCCAAAGATTCAATGTCCCTGGTGGTTCTGCCTAAATCTATTTGTCTCTACCTGGCGGTGGTGTCCAATTTG
Organism: Ambystoma mexicanum; assembly: GCF_040938575.1. Lineage (NCBI taxonomy): Eukaryota > Metazoa > Chordata > Amphibia > Caudata > Ambystomatidae > Ambystoma > Ambystoma mexicanum. The sequence continues at coordinate 648,393,953 of NC_090934.1, read as the reverse complement.
AGAATTATTTATTCAACCTGGCTAACTGTACATTGTAATGTTGTACTCTGTGGATGTTCTGTCTTAGTCTATTTGACTTTACATACCAGCGGAGCTACGGCCTACTAATGCACTCTCAAATATAGTGTTATACCTAGATTAATAGGGCTCTACCTACTAGTGGAACGACTCCTACATTTATTCTGGACTCCCTTATTTTTTCTGAACTCTGTTAAGACATATTTCTGAACTATGACCTGGTGGGCAGAGGTTCAGAAGGCCAGCCTAGTTTCTTGGAACAGGGTAACGTCTGGGCAAGCCAGACCAATCAAGGTAGCTATGGCAGGTGGTCAAGACTCGGTCTCAGGAGGGACGAGGGTGACTGAAGGACCTCAATAAGCACACAGAGCAATTACTTCCAGACATGTGTATATATCAAAAATATAAACACATTTATTACAAGACCTTTGTAACTCAAAACACAGTAAAAGAATCACAGCAATCCTACTAAACCAACACAACACAATCAATATAAGATATATACAAGACCATTGGGGTCTAAAGGGTTAAAGGCATGAAATATATTCACAACCTAGAGGGGAAGGAAAATAGGCAGTGCAGATAGTCTTTATTCCCTTTCAACATCAAACACACACCTAACTAAGAGGCAGTCCAAACCCTAAGAAGAGAGGAGCCTTATGCTCAATAGTACATATAGTGCAGGTGCACGCTAATGTTCCAATGGGCAAAACAGGGGTCTCTAGCAGCTCAGGAAGGTGCGTGAGGCGATGAAGAATAGATTCCCACTATTCGAGGAGGGCCTCCACTTGAAGGCAGAGGTGATTCCAAGGTTCGGGAATAGTTCGCTAGTTCGCACTAGAAGTGGAAAGGAGAGGGATCCCCAGGGGCACCTTGTGTGTAAAAATGGATGGAGGGTCTAGGGGCAACCGGTTAGGGATAGGGTTACTCACAGGCCCCAGGCGCACTCTGGACCAAACTTCACCAGTCGAGTCCAATGTGGCTGCAGGTTCAAATGCGACAAACAGGACGTCTCTGCGGCTTTCAGTTCTGGCGGTACATCGACGATTTCCAAGCGGGACAGTGGCGATTTCTCCGCTCCTGATGGATGGATCAGGCCAGTTTCACTGCAGCAGGCTTCATGGGCAAGAGGGTTACAAATGCAGTGCACCTGCAAAGATTGTTGCCATGGCTGTGCAACACAGTAACCACGTTTACTCCGGTCCTGGCACACTCATCTCACTTCAGACCTGGGAATGCCAAGTGTTCAGTATTCGGTGTGAGGGTGCCGGGGACAGAGAGCCAGCAGTATTCCAGGTTTCGAAGGCCTCCTCAAAAAGGCAGTGGAGGCAAAGCAAAGCTCCTTCGTAAGCATGTCAGCCCACTGGTTGGCCCAGGAACACTTCTGAGAATGTTGAAGGTGCCGAGAATAGTTGGTCCCACTATTCTAATCGGTCAAAACGTCTTCGCAGACCTTCTAGGATGTCCAGATGCAGAGGGGTCTCACGGGACAAGAGCGGGCTCAGGGTGCCAAACCTTCCAGCAGTTCACCAACAGTACTTGGACTTGGCTTCTTAGTTTCAGGATACTTGGATCCTATCCATCATTCAGTGAGACCTCCAGAGATTGACATGGTATGGGTGTTTTCAGCCTCCTCTTATCCAAAGTTCCCTTCTCCAAAGTTCCCTTCACACCAAAACGGAGAGGACCCAATGGGAGATTTGCTCACAAACACACACTCCATATGTGGACCAATCACGGACCACTGTGGTCCCAGTCATTCATAGCACTCCAGACTCTCTGGAACCCAGGATGTGTATTGGGGACAGACACCCCAGCTCACATCCTGGAGGCACACAAACAAGGCATGCAGAAGCCTGCAAAAGCTTGGCGTTTCACAGGAAACTGCATGACCAAATAAGAACTGACCCGGGTCAGCTCGACGTGGGGAAGGCAAAGGGGCAAGATGGCCAAAGGACAGGACAAATAACCTTGTGGCACGGCCATTTTGGAGCCAGGCCACCTATCCGTGCCAAACGCAGTAAGCATGGTTAAGATGGCAGGAAAGTGTTACAATTACATGAAAAGATAAGCTGCCACCAGCCCTGTCCATGACACATCTGCACATCTCCTAAAAAGTCCTACGAGAGTATCTAGGGTCTTTTGCAATGACTATGAGACCCAAGTGCATTGTACTGTAAGGTACATTGTGCACTTGTTACATGTTGCAGAAAAGTTGCAACATTGGAAAAGGACTAAGGGAAACAAAGTCTCCCAGTACTGACTGTTTTAAGGGCATGTCAGTTTCCCCATAAAAAGTAAGCAAAAGCCCAGAGGAGTGCAGCTGTAACGCCCACCTGGTTCCCACGGGGGCGCTGATCTAGTCTGGATTACTGCGGCCTCTTCTAGCGTGTTGCGCAGGACCCGGAACACCGATTGGACAGGACCTCCAAATCGTGCTTCCTTGGCCCGTAGGAATATCCTTCTTATGGTTTGGAAGGTTGAACTCTCCATCCTGCTTCTGGTGCAGGGGCGCGCGTTCGTCCAGTTACTTCACTGGTTTTCAGAATGGCGCTGGCAAAATCCACTTGACTTTCCTGAGCGATGCGCCGTAAGTATGAAAGTTCAAAGTTCAAGTGAGCCCCCCTTTATGCTGTCTTTCTCACCTGTGATCTGTCCTTTATTTCAGGTGAAGAATGAAGGCGATGCGTCGAGGGGTTAACCTGCCGAGGTGAGTAGTAATGAGGGCGATCCCTCTAGATGTCCTTATCATTCCTCTGAAATGTCTTTAGTCCTTTCCCCATGGGGGCCGGGGTACGGTACCTGCCAACGGGGCGGCGCCGACCCGAAATGTGGAAGAAAAGCTGGTAAATATTATGGCTGTTAATCAGGCTTTCCTTCTGTGTGTCCTTCTGCTCACCTTTTGTTTCTTCCTCTCTCCCCTAGGTGCAGAGATGTGGCGTCCGATGCTGACAGCCGCGATGGAGCCGGGAGATGTCTCAAGGACAGGACAGGTGAGTGAAGCGTGGCGCTGCAGCGAGCAACGCGATGCTTTTAAATTAAAGTCTTCCTTCAGGGATGCTGGCGAGAAGATTCCGGATGCAGGTAAGAAGCTTGAAATAATCCTTGGTTTTCACCTTTCTCTTCTCTTCCTTCTTTGCAGGTCTTCCAGGTTCAAGACGGGCGTGGCTGTAGTCCAGGAGCAGGAGCAGACACGGTGAGCGTTAAGCTGCAGGAAGCAGAACAACGTGAAGCATGAGCTGCTGTCTGGGTGTGGCTTAAATAGCCTCCAAAGAAGTCCCAGGTATGTATCCTTCCCCAACTAGGTACGTATCCTTCCCTGGCCACGCCCGAGTGAAAAAATAGTCCCTATGAAAAAATAGTCCCTTTCAGGTCTCAGGGAGGCCTGAAGCGTGCAGCATGGTCTGCATCAGGTAAGTGCACAAAACACCTCCCTTTATGAGCCTGGCGCCTATGGCGCCAGGACTGATGTCCAACATGAGCCTGGTGCCAAAGGCGCCAGGACTGAGTCCAAAGAGTCCCTATAAGGGGCCGCTGGGCTTTTACCCGAGGGCATGATGCCTGCTTCCGGGGGTGCTGGGCCTGGCCTGATGCTCCGGGGGTAGGCATCATGACAGCACTCCCCCCCAAGGCCCCTCCCAAGGTCGTTCCTTCTGGAGGTTTCGGTTTATTTGGGAAATTCTGATGGAACCTTTTTACCAGCCAAGGTGCATGTACGTGATCACTGGGTTCCCAAGACCTTTTCTGGGGCCCGTACCCTTTCCAATCAATTAGATAGAAAAGCTTTGATTTTAAGATTTTGGAATCCAAAATGTTCTTTACTTCGAATTCTGGCTCTCCATCTATCAGGATTGGGTCTGGTGGCTTTATTAATCTGGTTCCTGGTTGTACTGGTTTCAAAAGTGACACATGAAAAACGGGGTGAATCCGCATGTTGGCTGGTAGATCGAGCTTGACTGCTACTGGGTTAATTATAGCTTTGATTGAGTAAGGGCCTAAATACCTTGGATTAAAAGTTCGAGGTCCCTTGAGCGATAAGTGTTTGGTAGCCAACCATACTTGATCCCCAATTTGGTACGGAGGCGCCTCCTTTCGATGCAGATCCGCATTCTTTTTGTATTCCTCTTTCGCATGTTGCAAATGTGCAGTTGCATCCTTGAAGGCTTGAATTGTCGTAGAATGCAAATGATCCACTGCGGGCATTTCAAGGCTCGAAGGTGAGTCCAAGTCTGAAGTATGAGGGTGATGTCCATATAGGGTAAAAAAGGGGCTTTGACCCATTCCAGAGTGTATCGAGTTATTATAAGCATATTCAGCCACCCACAGAATATCCTTCCAATTACCCTCCGATTGGTGCAACATACATCGTAGAAATTGTTCAAGGGTCTGGTTCGTTCTCTCCGTCTGACCATTGGTCTGTGGGTGGTGGCTGGTCGAGAGTCTTACGTCGATTTGTGCCAGCTGACAACACTTTTTCCAAAAATGAGAAATAAACTGGCTTCCCCGATCGGAGACTAGTATGGACGGGAATCCATGCAAACGGATGATATTCTCGAGGAATTCCTTGGCAAGAACAAAGGCTGAAGGTAATCCTTTCAACGGAATAAAGTGGGCCATTTTGGAAAATAAATCCACCACGACCAGAATAGTATTGTAACCATTACAAGAGGGCAGGTCTGTGATAAAATCTAGTGACAGGGTGTGCCAAGGTGCTGGAGAATGTCTAAGTGCTGAAGAAGACCGGCGGGTCTTGTCTTTTGACCTTTGTTTTGGGCACAAACTCCACAGGACATCACGAAAGATTTAATATGCTTTCGCCAGGAAGGCCACCAGAATTGTCGTCTAAACTTTTCCTCAGTTTTGGCAATGCCAGGATGTCCTTCCATCAGGGTGTCATGATGACGGGAAATAACCAGCTCTTGCAATTCCTTTTCTGGCAAAAATAAGCGTCCTTGGAAGTAAGGTAAGCCATCCTTGACTGAAAAGTTAGACCCCTTTTTGATCCAATCCTGCAAGGCTGAAGAGTCCAGGACTTGTTTTACTCGTGCTTGAATGTCTTCAAGGGTTTGTAAAGTGGTTATTCCCAAAATTCTTTGTTCGGGAATTATCGGCACATGTTCTGAGTTTGTGTCTATTTCTTCCATTCCAATTCGGGATAGAGCGTCCGCCTTACCATTCTTAGAACCGGGGCGGTAGGTGATTACAAAGAACAAAGCCCATCGGAGCTGTCGAGACGATTGGGCCTTGGCAGTTTTTAAATATTGTAAATTTCGGTGATCAGTGATCACGGTGATGGTATGCCGGGCGCCGAGGAGATAATGCCGCCAAGCCTTAAAGGCGGACTTAATGGCTAATAGTTCCTTATCGGTAATCGCATAATTTATCTCCGGCGGTGAGAACTTTCTGGACCAAAATGCTACGGGGTGCAGTTGGTTGGTTTCAGGGTCTCTCTGAGACAGGACAGCTCCCATGGCTAAGCTGGACGTGTTGGTTTCGACTATATATGGGAGATCAGGACGCAGGTGCTTCAAAATAGGTGCGGACGTGAACTTAGCTTTCAACTCCTGAAAGGCCTGTTCAGCTTCCTCGGTCCATTGAAAACGTTTATTTTTTCGCAAGAGTGCAGTGATGGGTTGCACCACACGTGAAAACTCCGGGATAAACCTGCGATAAAAGTTGGCAAAACCAAGCATGCTTTGGACACCTTTCACTGAACTAGGTGATGGCCATTTGAGGATGGCATCCACTTTCCGTGAATCCATTCGGACACCTTTAGGTGTCAGGATGAATCCGAGAAAGTCAACCTCGGTGGTATGGAAAACACATTTTTCCAGCTTGGCCAACAGTTTGTGCTGGCGCAGTTTCTCTAGGACGGCCCTGACATGTTTTCTGTGATCAGATTCCAAAGAGGAGTACACAAGAATGTCATCGATATACACGATAACACAGGCATCGATGAGTTCCCGAAGGACATCATTCATGAAGAATTGGAAGGCAGCAGGAACGTTGCACAACCCGAAAAGGCATCACCTGGTATTCGAATAGTCCATATTTTGTACGGAAGGCCGTTTTCCATTCGTCGCCTTCTTTTACTCGTACCAGATGATAAGCCCCCCGGAGATCTAACTTAGTGTATACGCAAGCGTCCTTCACCTGGTCAAGGAGTTCAGGGATCAGAGGCAGAGGGTAACGATTTTTAACAGTTATCTGGTTCAATGCGCGGTAATCGATACAAGTCCTAAGGTTGCCCTCTTTTTTAGGCATGAAGAACAAAGCTGAAGATGCCGGGGACTTTGACGGGCGAATGAAACCATTGGCGAGGTATTGATCTAAATATTGTCTCAAATGCAGATTCTCAGGTTCAGTAAGGGCATAAATCCTGCTACAAGGGGGTTGTGCACCGGGCACCAGATCGATTTGGCAATCGTACGATCTGTGGGAAGATAACGTGTTGGCCTGTTCCTTTTGGAAGACGTCCTGAAAGTCTTGGTACTCTGAAGGTAGTTGCACGGGGACAGAGGTTACTGATGCTAGATTAATCTTTGGATTTTCTGGGTAGCAGGTTTGTGCACAATCCGGGAAGGTTATTCTCTTCGCTCGCCAATCAATTCGAGGATTATGTGTCTCTAACCAAGGGACTCCGAGAATAAGCTGAAACTGTGGAGCCTTGATCACATCAAACACAACTGCCTCCCGATGGCCATCCGGACCTACAAGTGTCACCTCAGCTGTGGAATGTGTTACCGGTCCAGAGGCAATTTCGGTTCCATCTACAGTGGTGATGACATCTTTGCTGGTTTTAGGACGCAGAGGGAGGTTTATCCTAGAGACCAATTCTCGATCCACATAGTTTCCTATAGCCCCGCTATCGATGTATGCCTTTATAGCATGCAACCGTTTTGGCTGTTCCGGATCTATGAGGACCATTGGCACAATGAAATGCGAGGTCTGAGAGTTAGTTTTGAAGCTCGGCAAGCGGACCCCTACGCTTGCCGGGCGTGATCGTTTCCCGATACAGAGTTTCCATGGATTTTATCAGCGGCTCCTACCACCTTCTTGGGCGGCTTAACCGGGCAATCTCGTAGAAAGTGTCCTGAGGACCCACAATAAAGGCATAATTGTATCTGTCGTCTTCTTTCCCGTTCTCTTTGAGTTAGGGGTCCTTTAACTCCTCCAATTTGCATAGGCTCCAAGGCATCAGCCCCCTTGGGGTTAGTGTGGGTTTTGGCCCACACCCGGGTTTCAAACTTGGACCGATCTGCTTTTCTGTTTTGCAGCCTGTGATCCAACTGGACCACTAAGTCTATATATTCAGTGCATTCTTGGGGCGGATTTACAACTTGTGCCAGGACATCTTTAAGTTCTCTGCGTAGACCTCAATAGAATAACGTGATTCTTTTATCCTCTGCCCAACCAGTTTCCACAATTAGTCTATTGAAGGTTGCAATGTAGGATAGAAGGTCTTGATTGCCCTGTCGCAGAGATAGAAGTTTGTCATCCAGAGCCTGTCCCTGGGAATGTCGAGCAAATAACCTTTCCATGCTTGTTTGAAATCCTTGAAAATCACGAAGAATCGGGTCATCTTGAGTTACCAGTGGGACTGACCAATCGGCAGCACAGCCGCTGTGATATGACAACACAAAGGCTACCTTGGTCTGATCATTAGGGAAGGCCCCGGGTTTGCATAGGAAGTGCAAACGACACTGATTCATGAATACGGCGAATCGTTTGGGGTCCCCAGCAAAGCGTTCGGGTGGGGCCAGCGGCATGTTTGCAGGTAGATTAATCAGCACAGGGTTACTGGAAACCACAGGAGTGGGGTTCCCCGGGGAACCGGGTAAAGGAGTTTGTCCAGCTTGACCTTGCAAAAGCTGTCTAGCCAGGTCATCAGTCCTTTCCCTTGTTACAATCACTTCTCTTCTGAGGGCATTAGTCTCTTGACGAGCGGCGTGTACCTCGGCCCATAATTCCCCCAGTAGTTGGGCCAGTTGGTCAGTCTCAGAAGTTTCCATAGCGCCTGGGTGGGAATTTGTAGGGAGGCTTCACGTTCTGTAACGCCCACCTGGTTCCCACGGGGGCGCTGATCTAGTCTGGATTACTGCGGCCTCTTCTAGCGTGTTGCGCAGGACCCGGAACACCGATTGGACAGTACCTCCAAATCGTGCTTCCTTGGCCCGTAGGAATATCCTTCTTGTGGTTTGGAAGGTTGAACTCTCCATCCTGCTTCTGGTGCAGGGGCGCGCGTTCGTCCAGTTACTTCACTGGTTTTCAGAATGGCGCTGGCAAAATCCACTTGACTTTCCTGAGCGATGCGCCGTAAGTATGAAAGTTCAAAGTTCAAGTGAGGCCCCCTTTATGCTGTCTTTCTCACCTGTGATCTGTCCTTTATTTCAGGTGCAGAATGGAGGCGATGCTTCGAGGGGTTAACCTGCCGAGGTGAGTAGTAATGAGGGCGATCCCTCTAGATGTCCTTATCATTCCTCTGAAATGTCTCTAGTCCTTTCCGCATAGGGGCTGGGGTACGGTACCTGCCAAGGGGGCAGCGCCGACCCGAAATGTGGAAGAAAAGCCGGTAAGTATTATGGCTGTTAATCAGGCTTTCCTTCTATGTGTCCTTCTGCTCACCTTTTGTTTCTTCCTCTCTCCCCTAGGTGCAGAGATGTGGCGTCCGATGCTGACAGCCGCGATGGAGCCGGGAGATTTCTCAAGGACAGGACAGGTGAGTGAATCGTGGCGCTGCAGCGAGCAACGCGATGCTTTTAAATTGAAGTCTTCCTTCAGGGATGCTGGCGAGAAGATTCCGGATGCAGGTAAGAAGCTTGAAATAATCCTTGGTTTTCACCTTTCTCTTCTCTTCCTTCCTTGCAGGTCTTCCAGGTTCAAGACGGGCGTGGCTGTATTCCAGGAGCAGGAGCAGACACGGTGAGCGTTAAGCTGCAGGAAGCAGAACAACGCGAAGCATGAGCTGCTGTCTGGGTGTGGCTTAAATAGCCTCCAAAGTAGTCCCAGGTATGTATCCTTCCCCAACTAGGTATGTATCCTTCCCTGGCCACGCCCGAGTGAAAAAATAGTCCCTATGAAAAAATAGTCCCTTTCAGGTCTCAGGGAGGCCTGAAGCGTGCAGCATGGTCTGCATCAGGTAAGTGCACAAAACACCTCCCTTTATGAGCCTGGCGCCTATGGCGCCAGGACTGATTTCCAACATGAGCCTAGCGCCAAAGGCGTCAGGACTGAGTCCAAAGAGTCCCTATAAGGGGCCGCTGGGCTTTTACACAAGGGCATGATGCCTGCTTCTGGGGGTGCTGGGCCTGGCCTGATGCTCCAGGGGTAGGCATCATGACAGCAGCAGAAGGCTGTGCTCCCCTGGCAAAGTCAGACTAAGGTGTTTAAACAGCAGCAACAAGTTTGGGGGATGTACAACTGGAGGGAAAATTACATATAAAATGAAATCTTTCCAAAAAACCATTCACAGTGACCACAACCTACTCAGCTGTACATGGCGTTCTACACCCAAGACACTCAAATCATACAATTGGATGATAGAGCTAAACCAGCAACAGACTCGCCTTCGGCTAAGTGAAAAAGACATCGAGAAAATTAAAAGCACCTGGGAGATGAAAATAAGAGACCAAGTATGGGCTGACAAGAAGGAAAGACCTAACTACCTACCGTTACTCCTAGCTTTCCAGGTTAAAGGAGCAGGGAAAGCAAAGATCACGCCTACTACCAACCATTCGTATAATAAGATGGTGGTTGAAAAAAGAAAAAGTGTACGGCGCTTACGAAGAATTGCAAAGAAATCTAACGATGAGCGTGATTGGGAAAACTGGCGCATAGAAAATAAAGGATACAAGAATTGGCATAAACACCATAAAGCAAATCAATACCAACAGGATGCCGAGGCGATGATGCTAAAACTTCAAACCAAAAAATCTAGCGAGTTTTGGGGATTGATGAAAGAAATGAATAAGCCCCTCTCGGCCCCTATGGTAAATGCTGTAGCCGAAGAAAATTGGATCCGTTATTTCACAGCAGAATTTGAAGGCCCAACTAACGTCATCCAAGGAGCAAACCTAAACCAAGCGTCTACGTGGGTCGATCTTTCCAATCCTGCGGATATTGAATTAGCGATACGGAACCTAAAAACTTCCAGAGCGCCGGGCCCAGATGGACTCACAAATACGGACCTGAAAATGTCCCCGAAAAAATGGCCAGAAATGATCAGTAAAATCTTTGCGGAATGTAGAAGAACAAACATGGTGCCGGAATCGTGGCAGAGAGCGGTAGTCGTCCCAATCTACAAAAAAGGGCCTAGACAAGAACCCGCAAGCTCCAGACCTATCGCCCTTCTGGATATTTTAGGAAAACTGTACGCCACCCTTCTTCTCGTCCACTTCCGAGTCTGGGAAAAAGAGAGCCAGGCCAAAGACAAACTACAAACTGGATTCCAAAAAAATGGGTGTACTTCGATCAATCTCCTCATATTGAACATATTGAAAGCAAAAGTTAAAGAGGGGGCGCCTAAAGTGTTCATGGCATTCGTGGATCGGTCCAAAGCGTTCGATAGGATTGACAGACAGTCCTTGTGGGCAAAGCTAGAAGATTGGAATTGCCCTACTCAAATATTGGAGCCCATAAAAGCTCTCCATACGAACACCAAAATCAGAGTGAAACTCAACACTCAGGGCCTACTTTCAGAGGAGATTAATGTTACACGCGGAGTAAAGCAGAGGTGCCCGATGGCGCCGGTACTGTTCACTGCCTTCCTAGGTTATTACCAGCGGTCCGAGGAAAAAGTTCGATCCTTTCCCCCCAAAATCGGGAAAATGGAGATCCCACGGCTATTCTATGCAGATGACATCATTGTGATTGATCAGACGAAGGTGGGTCTGCAAAGAAAAATCTGTAACTTGGAGGCGTATATCCTGCAGAACAATCTGGAAATTAATAAAGCGAAGACAAAGATCATGGTCCTCGAAAAAGTTCCCAGTAAAAAGATGAAAGATCTAAAGATCCCCCTGGCCGAGGCCAAAATTGAAATGGTTACCAGCTTCAAATATCTAGGGTTTCAAGTCGACAGTTTGGGTCTGGAAAAGAGTCTTGTCGATCAACTCTGGGAAAAGGTGAAAAGGTTAACAACGCAAACCAGAGCAGTGGATCGCAAGTACGGCAAATTTTCCTTGATCCCAGCTATAACCTTCTATAACGCTAAAGCTGTGCCAGCTTTGACCTATGGAACAGAGTGTGCGTTATACCTTCGGCGAAATATCTGGACTAAACTTGAAGGTCACCTCTGGAAAACAGTCCTAGGCCTACCAAAATCCACCGCCATGGCAGCTATAAGAAGAGAGCTGGGCCTCATATCATTAGCTTCGACGGTGGATCAAAGTGCCATGCGCTTCTAAAGACGAATCATCAAGACGGACACCCTACCCATTTATAACACCATATGGGATGAAATGGAATTAGGCAAGTGCGTGGCCTTGAACAAATGGGTGGAAATGAGAAAAAACGATCTGTTCAGTATTGGAACTGCAGAAAATGACCTAAAAGAAAATCCAGAACGAATCAAAAAAAAGATGGAAGATATGGATTGGATCGGGACAACAGAAAAAGCGGTGGGAAATAAACTCCTGAAACATCTTCCCCCCTAAGTTTCTAAACAAGAAGATGAGAACGTTAGTCATGAGAGCAAGGCTCAACCCCCTCCCCACGAGAGAGATCATAACTATTAGAGGGGTAGGAACTGAAAATCATTGCCGGCTATGTAAAATCGACACTATCGAGACGATAAAACACCTCGTGATCGAGTGTCCGTACACAATTGAAATTAGAAAAGCATACCTCCCTTCTTTGGCTGAAAATATGTGGATCTACCAAGAAGAGGAAATCTGGAACAGACTTATTTCGGGAGAAAAGACAAGATGGACTTTGGCTCTGGCCAAACTCATCGATTCAATTTTTAACCAGATAAATACCCTTAAGACTGAGGGGGCCCCGATACAGAACATCGACTCTCAGGAATAATGCCCACTAGGTTTCAGGTTAAGGTCGCCGTTTTCGTGCGACAGGCCGGGCCAGCCTTTCGAGGGAGGTATTTTTATGATTTTTTTATGATTTAATGTGTGTATCGAAATACAAGGAGATTGGAATAAGAAGTTTTTGACAAAACTCAGTTTTCACTGAGTAAAGCTCAAATAAAAAAATAAATAAAAAAAAAAAAATCTTTCCTAACAAACTCCCCCAGTGCACGATGTTAGACCTGTTTCTACCCTTTTACCCAGTCACCTACACAATTGCAGCATGTGCCTGTGTGCCTTATCATTCCATCTCTCCTCATCTGCCTAACTATCACCGCACCTTGAACTCCACCTGCATGCTAGTAGTGGTGGTGAAGCCACAGATATGCTCATTGATGGTGCCACTTGGTCACACTTGTGGTTGGGGAGACACTTTTGGTTATGATATGATAGGTTATTTATAACACGGTTAATACCCAGAGGTTTCTAAGCACTGACCCTGGGATCGAACCTGTGGTGCTCCATGTCGTCTTTCTTCCAAGGAAGGTGAGCACGTTGCCCCTGAGCTATGCTCCTGAGACACAGCGGGTCATCGAGGCTACTTCTTGCATGTCTGGAAATGAGGTTGCACTGTGACTGTGGCACATGATGTGTGCTTCTCCTACACATCCTTGTGCCACCTGCAGCAGCACTTGCTCCTCAAGGAAGTGGCCAGGGTGCTCTCCTTGAGAAAGGCTGTTATACTGTCTTTTTGCACAGGTTTTAGGGTACACTGCTTTCCTTCCCCCTGACAGGCTCACTCTCTGGCAAGCTGAAGCTTAGCCACATCCATGACTAGAGTATTGGATGTGTCATGGGTGGGGATCACTTCTGACCTGCCCCCACCCACTAATAGAAGCCCAAGCCTGAATTGCCCTCTCCTTCTGATCAACAAAAAGGAGCAGTGACCCACTCTCCACCCCCTAAACAGGCAAATGTGCATTGGATTAAGTCTCCCCCCTCCTAAGCCGTCTGCTGGGGGTTATGTATCAATCCTCCCCCAGGTGTTCTTTCGACTCCCGCAGCAGTACCACCTTCTCCTGCACTACATTCTCTCCCTCTGCTCCTTCAACCTCTCTGGCTACCACTCCGTGATGCTATCCTGGGGAGCTACCTACGCCGCACCAATGACATGTTCTAAATACTGCTGTGCGAGCTCCAGGAACTTATGCTGTGACTCTGCTGCTAATACACCTTCCCACCGTGATTGCTGGTAGTCTTCCCCACAGCCACTATCACCTCTACCAAAGCCACTATCACCTCCCCTTCAACCACTGTCTCCCTCTCCCAACGCTCCATCCACCCATCCTGCCTGTCACTACTGCTTCTGAAACAGCGACTAAGGAGTAGTCCAGCACCTCCTTTTCTCCACCCGCCACTCCCTCCACAAGAAATAACATGTTGCTGTGATTGTGGCTTAAGGCGTCAATATGTAATGAAAACTCAGTGGCAAAAACAAACAAATGGATTCATGCAAGACTCACACAAAGAAAAAGCCTTGCCAGAAAAAACAAAACAAAACCATGAAGGGAAAGTAAGGTGAATGAGTACTGGAACACTTCTCCCATACACACAAAACAAACACAGGAGAGTAAAGCTGTTAAGAAACATTTCTTTTTGCTTTACAATTTTTGGGTGACACAAGCAGAAAAAAAGTGCAGGGAAAAGCAGATGACATTTTTTAGGATTTTGAAAATATTTGTAAGTAAGTTAAGAGTCAGACCCTTCCAAATACACACAAAAAGGCTATACGGGTAGTATAGCTCAGTGGCAATGTGCTCACCTTGCAAGCAAGACAACGCAGAATAACACAGGTTTGAATCTCTGGTCTGCGCTTAGAACGGTATTAAGCGTGTTATAAATAACCAATTACCTATTACATTACATAGTTAATACAGTGATGAAGGAAACGCATATAAAGTGTACCCAGCTAACACACTCCATCCAAACACCTCCTAAACCCGCCAAAAGTACAGCAAAACACCTCCAACACTTCACCAGAATTGTATGCCTTAGTCTACAGCCAAACAAAACCCAGCAAGTAAGCAGGGCCTTCTATAGGCTATCAAAATGGCTCGAGTCACCTGATTGGCTGTTTGAACTTCTTTGAATCTCAATCATCCCGAATAGATCACATGACTCATCCAACCTTGAGACTCGAGGCCACGTTCAACCCACATGGAATCCCTTAATGAACCGTTCAATGGGCAGCACAGTGCAAGTGTGGGTAATAACAACCCACTCTTTAAAGGCACTCTAAAGAATTTAAATATGTTAATCAAAATGTATGTTTTTTTATTTTTTTTTACTGAGGTCCTAGTCTTTTCTGTTGTGCCTCCAGAATTTCTTCTCACATAAACATACAATCTGACCCATGCGGTTCTTTTGCATCTATATATCTGTATACATCAGAACTTACTCTGTCTGTGTCCGTGCAATGTACCTTACAGCCTTCTGTATTATAGCAAAAATGAGATGGTGATATTTAAAAAGGCCACAGTAATAACTTTACATGACCATTCAAATATGACTGCGTTAGTATGAACATGTATTTAATGGACAAGACAAAAGTAATTTTTTATAGGCATTAAACACAAGACTTAAATACATATAACAGCAACATCTTTATATCCTAATTATTCTTATTCGGGAAGCCTCTTTCCTCGCTCGTGCTTGTTCTTCATTCTCAACGTGCCAGCATTAACCATTTTCTATAGGCCGAATAATTTAGTCACTGGGAGGGGAAAGACAATTGGGTAACATTTGTAGTCTCAAGTGCCTTTGTAGTAACTTCAGAGCCCCCAGGAAATGAGATGGGGATTCCGCTCGACAGAAGCAAGCCTCTCTTGTGAATGTTTGTTTTCACTTGGTCTAGGAATGTTTGATCTTGTTCAAGTCGGGAGATTCCTGACAGGTTCTCTTGAAAAATAAGAATGAGTACCTATCCTCAATCCCCATAAGTGTACAGATCTCCCAGGGAGGGTGAAACAATTTTGCATCCCTTTGAGGCCAGAACAAAAGCCACTTGCCTCCTGTCCAGTTTGGCGGGACCATTTAAATCGACCTGCCAGAGTGCTAGGGTCTTCCTGTCTGCTGAAAGCAACAAGGGAAAGCATGTATTGACAATGGATGGACACCGCATTGATGCCAAGAGGATCAGTATACCTTAGGGGTAGTGTAACACTTCCCTGATTGAATCATGGGCCTACATTAGATACTTTTTCTATGGTGGCTATCATCATCATGGCAGCTGCATGAAACAATGGCAAAGACATAGAGAATGGCTCCATTTTATGACATCGGCTATTTCATTCAAGCCAACTCCTATTCAACTCTATGCCATTTTTAGCAAAGACTCCGATATCCAGCAACCAAATAAGCAGTGTTCCAAATACCTAACCTTGTGGTCCAGAGCCAAGTGGAGACCTCTCTGACACAAATTAACGTTTTTCGTCTCAAAGGAACAACAGTATCACAGCTGGTCCAAGAATGTTGCAGCTTCATTGGCAACCCCCAGCTTTGGCGTGAGATCTAAAATATTCCAAGCATTGAGAATGGAAGAATCTGTGGAGCCAGTCCAAGGATAACAAGCCTTAGCTGCACATGCCAGTCAAACCGAATGTGCTGAACGTTTAGCAGAACCATTGTGACCTTATATGATTCCCAGAATTTGGTTCCTGTTTTAGGACATTCTAAAATTGCCCCCTTTTATGAGGAATTGATCTATTTAATTTACTCGCTCTCATACACTCTTCAATTTAAATATTGGCACTGACAATTAAACAAATGAACCACAGATGAACACGGATTTATAATAAATACCAGAGCAAGACGAAAATACCAGAGATAATTAATCAAAATGTATACAATACAAATGAGGGGTAAGCAAATGTGATGAGCAAAAGGATTTCCTCAATTTTTCATGGGGGATGTGGTATGTGAGGAAAGATAGAACAGGAGAAAACGTACATATACCACTAGCTACCCACCTCTAACACACCAAAGGAAGGCTACTTGTCAAAAATTAACCTCACAGTAGGAATTTCATAGGATTATATCTCCCACCATAGACAGAGTGATGTATTTAGCATATTTTAATCATTATATCAAACACAACATAATAAAATGACATAAAAAACCTATTTCCAGCGTTCTTCATTTGTGGAAACAAAAATGAGCGAGAAAAGCAAAGACCAAGACATTTGCAGTATACAATTTGCGTGATGTTAGTAATGGTGTGTTTTGATCGTATTTCAATTATACAACAGCATGGTATAATAGCGTCAACACATAAATATGTTTCTGGGGAGAAGGACAACACTGTTGCAGTTTAAAGCTCATCAGTCAAGTCCCAAGCCCCGTCTTCAGGACGCGATAGGTTAAAGAAACAAGTTACACTGACAACATGGTGCTTATGTGTCAGTGTAAGGACCTAAAAAGATAAATGAAAATGTTTTACTCAAACTGATAAAAACTGTGATGATGGTGTGTATATGCATAACAAACAAGTAGCCAAGTTGCTAACCTTACAATAATTTCTTGTGGTGTGATGGGCAAAACGATTGCGTGAATCAATTTAATTGAGGCGGCAGACCAGTCCGTCTTAGGAATTCAGGCTGTAAATCAATACATGAATTATTTAGGTTTCTGTTGAAACAAGTAACATATTGAGCCAACAATAGTCGCATTTAGATATATGAATGAATCATATTTATCATTTAATGTATAAGGCAAGGATTTTAGTTTCAAGTCCTGCAGAGGAATATCAATAGTGAACCGAGTTTCTATGATATTACGGACACTACATGTTCCATAATGCATCATGGAATCTAAAAACAATGCAAAAAGTCTTTCAATTTCACGTGGTTTCACATGCTTTTCGTTTCTTTCAAGCATATAAATGGCAATGAGTAACACTAACTTGGCCATGATGATCCCAAAGGCTATCTTGTATTAGTATATATTGGATTAGTTATTTTGAACCGCTCGCGTATGCCGCGTGTCAGTGAATAGCTCTGTGTGGGGGGCAAAGACACCAGAGAGTGCAATTAGACTCTCTGTTCGTTTTAAGACAGCAGCCGAATGTGGCATAAAGTACAAAACAGGCTTACCTGTCGTGTGCACGCTCGCCTTCATAGAATCGCTTTACACCGTGGTTTCAATAGTGAAATGCCGGTATCAGCGACTTGATTTTTGTTTCAAGTCCTGCAGAGGAATATCAGTAGTGAACTGAGTTTCTATGGTATTCCGGGCACTACATGTCCCATAATGCATCATGGAATCTACAAACAATGCAAAAAAGCCTTTCAGTTTCACGTGGCTTCACATGGTTTTCGTTTCTTTCAGGCATATAAATAGCAGAGAGTAACACTTACTTGGTCATCATGACCCCAAAATCTGTCTTGTATTAATATATCTTGGGTTAGTTATTTTTAACTGCTCGTGTGTGCTGCGTGTCAGCGAATAGCTCTGTGTGGGGGGCAAAGACATCAGAGAGTGCAATTAGACTCTCTGTTCGTTTTTAGGCAGCAGCCAAATATGGCATGAAGTATAAAACAGGCTTACCTATCGTGTGCATGCTCGCCTTCACAGAATCGCTTTCCACCGTGGTTTCAGTGGTGAAATACCGGTATAAGCAAAATGTCATTCATTGACATCAAGAGAGGACTACCAAGTCCAATCCTTCAGTGTATGTAATAGAGGAAGGACTTTCCTCAATGTAAGATAAGGATCGGCCATTTTTGAGTGTGTAGAGGTCCTGAAAAATATACTTAACACTAGAATAGAACATGATCTGATTGCTAGTTCTTAGTATGGAGGTATGTATTATATATCAAATGCATTTTTTCATCTAGAACGTATTTGTGCACATAATGGTTGTGCATTATATGGCAATTTTTCAGCAAAGCACCACCCTCCAACAGACATGATGGACAGATATGGCAAAGAAATCATCTTTCATTAACCCCTCAATGGTTATCTGAGCCATTAGTGGATAAACAAATTCCACTCTACTTCAATATTAAGGCCGAACTGGACTGTATTAAGATTGTAGATCCATTTTTGCTCCATTTTATTAAAGAACAGATCCCTGTTCCCTCCCCGTGGGTGAGCTTTAGATGTTTCAATAACAAACCAAAACATGTCCTCACATGTGTGTTTTGCTTCTAGATAATGGGCCACCATGGTTTATCAGGAGTACCATTATGAATGGCTGAGCGATGTTCTACGATTCGTAATTTGACTGACCTAATAGTTTTACCTATGTAGATTAACCCACAAGGGCATTTTATCCCATAGATCACCCATTTGGCCAAGCAATTCGAGAAATATCGGTTTTTCCACAGCCTGTCATACAGGTCAATCTGTTTTAAATTCTTGGTCAAATGGCAAACTGAATAATGTCCGCATGCATAGTGTCTACTGACTGGTGGCAGTCCCCATAGTGTGGATTGAGTGGGTGTCTCAGTGTTGTTAATAGGGTAGGTGTGTACTAATTTGTCCCGCAGATTTGGCATCCGTTTGAAGGCAAATCTTAGACAATTAGGTTGAAAATCATCGGTGTGAATGATTTTCCAGTTTTTTAGTATCACCCTTCTTAGGTCATTACTCAAGGGCGAGAAAGATGAGACGCATGTAATTCTATCATCTTGTGGTTTTTTGTGTTTCTTAAGGATCACTTCGCAATTTGTGTTACGTGCTCTCTTCATAGATCTCTTGATTATTTTCCTAGGATATTGTCTCTATTTTAGTTTTTCACTCAAAAACTGGCTATTGGTTTTAAAGTCAGCCATTTCACTACAATTCCGTCAGATTCTAAGGAATTGTCCATAGGGCAAATTATCCCGTAGACTGGACGGGTGGAAGCTGCTGAAAAGTAAAAGCGTATTCTTGTCTGAGGGTTTTTTGAATAGTGTGGTACCCAGTTGGTTTTCCTTTTTAAAGATTTTCAGATCAAGAAAGGCTATATTGTCAGTGCTTGATGACATGGTGAATTTGATGGTTGGAGTTTGGCTGTTAAGCCATATTAAAAAGAGATCTAGTTGGTCCTGGCTTCCGTGCCAGAGCATGAAGACATCGTCTATATAGCGATGCCATGAACTGATGTGTTCATGGAAAGGATTAGTTGCCGTGTAGATGAAGTTAGATTCGTAGTGATCCATGTATAAATGTTTCTTTTAAACTCTTTCCTGAGACCATTTGTGGCTAAGATGAAATCATATGTGCAAGACACTACAGCTATGATACACATCATTGCCAGTCTACACCCAGGGGCCGAAGACATCTTGGTTACCCTTGATGTAGAATCGTTATATACTAACATCCCCCAGGACAACTGCCTTGAAGTATTACATCAATATCTAGAGACAAGAGCTGACCGTACAGTGCCATCCAACTTTATCATCGAATGTGTGAGGCTGGCACTTACAAAAAACCTTTTCTTGTGTAATCAAACCTTTTACCAACAAAGGCAAGGGACTTCAATGGGTGCTACATTTGCACCGGACTTGGCAAATTTATACATGGATCACTACAAATCTAACTTCATCTACACGGCGACTAATCCTTTCCATGAACACATCAGTTCATGGCATCGCTTTACAGACGTTGTCTTCATGCTCTGGCACGGAAGCCAGGACCAACTAGATCTCTTTTTAATATGGCTTAACAGCCAAACTCCAACCATCAAATTCACCATGTCATTAAAAAACAGAGACTATATAGCCTTTCTTGATCTGAAAATCTTTAAAAAGGAAAACCAACTGGGTACCACACTATTCAAAAAACCCACAGACAAGAATACGCTTTTACTTTTCAGCAGCTTCCACCCGTCCAGTCTACGGGATAATTTGCCCTATGGACAATTCCTTAGAATCCGACAGAATTGTAGTGAAATGGCTGACTTTAAAACCAATAGCCAGTTTTTGAGTGAAAAACTGAAACAGAGACAATATCCTAGGAAAATAATCAAGAGATCTATGAAGAGAGCACGTAACGCAAATCACGTAGTGATCCTTCAGAAACACAAAAATCCACAAGATGATAGAATTACATGCGTCTCATCTTTCTCGCCCTTGAGTAATGACCTAAGAAGGGTGATACTAAAAAACTGGAAAATCATTCACACCGATGATTTTCAACCTAATTGTCCAAGATTTGTCTTCAAACGATTACCAAATCTGCGGGACAAATTAGTACACACCTACCCTATTAACAACACTGAGACACCCACTCAATCCACACTATGGGGACTGCCACCAGTCAGTGGACACTATGCATGCGTACATTGTTCAGTTTGCCATTTGACCAAGAATTTAAAACAGATTGACCTGTATGACAGGCTGTGGAAATACCGATCTTTCTCGAATTGCTTGACCAATTGGGTGATCTATGGGATGAAATGCCCTTGTGGGTTAATCTACATAGGTAAAACTATTAGGTCAGTCAAATTACGAATCATAGAACATCGCTCAGCCATTCGTAATGGTACTCCTGATAAACCATTGGTGGCCCATTATCTAGAAGCAAAACACACACGTGAAGACATGTTTTGGTTTGTTATTGAAACATCTAAAGCTCACCCACGGGGAGGGAACAGGGATCTGTTTAAAAAAATGGAGCAAAAATGGATCTACAATCTTAATACAGTCCAGTCCGGCCTTAATATTGCCGTAGAGTGGAATTTGTTTATCCACTAATGGCTCAGATAACCATTGAGGGGTTAATGAAATATGATTTCTTTGCCATATCTGTCCATCATGTCTGTTGGAGGGTGGTGCTTTGCTGAAAAATTGCCATATAATGCACAACCATTATGTGCACAAATACGTTCTAGATGAAAAAATGCATTTGATATATAATACATACCTCCATACTAAGAACTAGCAATCAGATCATGCTCTATTCTAGTGTTAAGTATATTTTTTCAGGACCTCTACACACTCACAAATGGTCGATCCTTATCTTACATTGAGGAAAGTCCTTCCTCTATTACATACACTGAAGGATTGGACTTGGTAGTCCTCTCTTGATGTCAATGAATTACTTTTTGCTTATACCGGTATTTCACCACTGAAACCACGGTGGAAAGCGATTCTGTGAAGGCGAGCGTGCACACGATAGGTAAGCCTGTTTTATACTTCATGCCATATTTGGCTGCTGCCTAAAAGCGAACAGAGAGTCTAATTGCACTCTCTGGTGTCTTTGCCCCCCACACAGAGCTATTCGCTGACACGCAGCACATGCGAGCAGTTAAAAATAACTAACCCAAGATATATTAATACAAGACAGATTTTGGGGTCATGATGACCAAGTAAGTGTTACTCTCTGCCATTTATATGCCTGAAAGAAACGAAAACCATGTGAAACCACGTGAAACTGAAAGGCTTTTTTGCATTTTTTGTAGATTCCATGATGCATTATGGGACAAGTAGTGCCCGGAATACCATAAAAACTCGGTTCACTACTGATATTCCTCTGCAGGACTTGAAACAAAAATCAAGTCGCTGATACCGGCATTTCACTATTGAAACCACGGTGTAAAGCGATTCTATGAAGGCGAGCGTGCACACGACAGGTAAGCCTGTTTTGTACTTTATGCCACATTCGGCTGCTGTCTTAAAATGAACAGAGAGTCTAATTGCACTCTCTGGTGTCTCTGCCCCCCACACAGAGCTATTCACTGACACGCGGCATACGCGAGCGGTTCAAAATAACTAATCCAATATATACTAATACAAGATAGCCTTTGGGATCATCATGGACAAGTAAGTGTTACTCATTGCCATTTATATGCTTGAAAGAAACTAAAAGCATGTGAAACCACATGAAATTGAAAGGCTTTTTGCATTGTTTGTAGATTCCATGATGCATTATGGGACATGTAGTGTCCGTAATATCATAGAAACTCGGTTCACTATTGATATTCCTCTGCAGGACTTGAAACTAAAATCCTTGCTGTATACATTAAATGATAAATATGATTCATTCATATATCTAAATGCGACTATTGTTGGCTCAATAAGTTACTTGTTTCAACAGAAACCTAAATAATTCACGTATTGATTTACAGCCTGAATTCCTAAGACGGACTGGTCTGCCGCCTCAATTAAATTGATTCACGCAATCGTTTTGCCCATCACACCACCAGAAATTATTGTAAGGTTAGCAGCTTGGCTACTTGTTTGGTATGCACATACACACCATCATCACAGTTTTTATCAGTTTGAGTAAAACATTTTCATTTATCTTTTTAGGTCCTTACACTGACACATAGGCGCCATGTTGTCAGTGTAACTTGTTTCTTTAACCTATCGCGTCCTGAAGACGGGGCTTGGGACTGGACTTATGAGCTTTAAATTGCAACAGTGTCCTTCTCCCCAGAAACATATTTAAGAGATGACGCTATTATACCCTGTTGTTGTATAATTGAAATGCGATCAAAAAACACCATTACTAACATCACGCAAATTGTATACTGCAAATGTCTTGGTGTTTGCTTTTCTCGCTCATTTTTGTTTCCACAAATGACGAACGCTGGAAATAAGTTTTTTATGTCATTGTATTATGTTGTGTTTGATATGATGATTAAAATATGCTAAATACATTACTCTGTCTATGGTGGGAGACATAATCCCATGAAATTCCTACTGTGAGGTTAATTTTTCACAAGTAGCCTTCCTTCGGTGTGTTAGAGGTGGGTAGCTAGTGGTATATGTACGTTTTCTCCTACAATACAAATGAGCAATGTCGATATATATATATATATTAAAAGAAAGAATTGAACTTTCGAACAGATGTTTCAAAAAAAAGAAGCACATTGTGCAAGTTATACCAAAATAGCCTGAGAAAGTCCTCACAATTGTCAAGATGTTGGCCGGTTGCACTCCTTGATCATAGTTCTCGGCAAGTTGCAATTGGTTACCCATCCATGGCGCTACTCTGCTACCTCTGCCACAAACACAGAGGCAAGCAAAATGGCACGAGTTCGAACTCTCTATCTGGAGGAGAAAGTGTATGCAGATAAGACATTCAGTTCTCAGTAATGCAGAATTTCATCATTATGCAACCAAGCCAGAAGCGTTCCAGCAAGAAACCATAGTATAACCACCATGGACTAAAGTTAACACAACTTCCTCCTTGGACAGAAAACTACCTGATAGGAAGGAAGTATACAAACATCATGGTGGCTTGAAAAATTTGTCAGACAAAACAAAACAATCAAGAAAAAAGTATAAACTGACAGCCAATTTAGGAAATAATGGCTACCTAAAAAGTATTGACACAATTGCAAGTGCCACTTCTGTACTGGAATTCTGACCTGACACCAATAGACCTAACACTCACATCTGCCAGGTCGCCCCAGATGTGGCAGGCCACCATGCTGGCCCCAGAATATATCATGCATGCTCAAATAGTCCTAAAGGCCGGCAGCACATTTATTGTTTCAAACAGTATTTTATTGATTTTGTTACCATCTTAAGAATTACACCATTCGCATATATATACAGCACAGAGTCAATGGTCAAAGAAAAAGGAAAAAAAAAATGTTGCTTGGTTTTTCCTAGCCAATACGAGGGTTCGCTCTGGCAGCAAATCTTAGCTGCCAACGTTAATCAAAACTATTCCCAAGTAGGTGATCTTCTGCCCCAGTAAATTCCAATTCCTTTCCATCCCTCTTTCCTCACCCCAGCCCCCGTACACATCTGGGTTACAACTTGGATAATTTATACCATCCTTATTTATTTCTGTACATTTGAACATTATTGAGCTTTGTTAATTGGGCATTTTCTGCTCGTTGCTCTTCGAGGGTCGATTTTATTTAATGACGGTCATAGCATTACTGTCCATGTTGGGAACCCTCTTATCAACCTATACCCCACCTGATTTAATGCATCTCTGTATGCGTCTCTATATGCGGCATAATATTAGAGGAAGGGAAGCCAGATCACATCTATATGGGAGTGCGACTCTAGCAAGTGAGCTGTAATGCTTTCCATTTGGTAAATTGTATGCGCCTTACTGAGCCATTTCCCCTTCAATGGTAGTGTACTGCTTTTCCATTTGCCAACAAAGGGTTTCTGGACATGTGTGAAAGTATTTGTTCCCTCAGTGTCTGTCTCAATTCCAAACAAAACAAATAATGGGGACACATTTCTATGGATACCATCTATGGCATGTATCCAGGCCAGGATTCTTTCCAGAATGTCTGCACACTTGCGCAGATCCACCACTGGTGCCAATAATCACTTACTACAGCACAGCCCCTCCAACAATACAGTGCTACCCCCAGGAACATTTCGCTAGCCTTTGGGGGGTCAAGTGCCATCTCATTAGCAGCCTCCCATTGATCATCTTATACTGCGTGGATACTGATGTATTCAAAGCTGCCTTATATATCACTGCCCACGTGCCTGGCTGATCTTGCAGCCTTAACTCTGTTTCCCGCTTGGTCCAAGTGCTCGATGTGTCAGGTGGCCGCTTGTAGGTAATGCACTATACAATTAAGCTATCAACCCTTTTGAGTCCCGGCGTCCACTCAGAATGCACTCAAAAGCTGTGAGCGGACTTCAGAGCGACTCGCCCCAGCGCGGACCTCGCAATGCACTCCTTAACTGCAACTGTACAGGAGATATAGTGATACCCTGCTGTGCCTCTTCCAGTTCAGCTTTTGATCTATAGGTACCATCTTTACACATCTGTCCTGCTCTCTACAGGCCTCCTTCATAATGGGACTGGAAAAAACGTACGTCTGTTAGCAAATCTCTAATGGGGGCCCACATACAAGTGAGCAGGGATGGCTGGGATGGCCAGGAGGTCACCCCTTCACGATGCGTGTGGGGCACCAAAGAGACCACAGTACTGCCAAGATAGGGTGTTCTCGAATTCTATGCAGCATGGTCGTACCAGGGACCCACAACCACTCGCCCAGGGTTACCAGTACAAATAGCTCATTCTCAAGGCTGTCCCACTGCTTCTCAGTGCTTTCCCACAGATGTTCCGCTAAGATGCGCAGTTGTGATGCATTATAATATTCATGAAAATCGGGGAAGCCCATGCCTCCCTTATCCTTTGGTGTTATCCAAGTTGTATACGACACGCGTGGCTTCAGGTCCACCCACAAATATGCAAGGAGGGTGCGCTTTACTTCTATGTGGAATGCATCCGGGATAACCGCAGGGAGTGATTAAAAAAGGAATAAAAACCTGGGAAGAATATTTATTTTAATCGATGTGAATCTAGCCGTCCAGGATAATGCCATTTTGGACCATCTGCCCAAATCAGATTTAATGGAGTTGCACAGGGGCGTGTAGTTTGCATGAAACAAACTTGTTAAATCTTTCATGATCATCACACCCAAATACTTGATTGCTTCTGCCTGCAGTTGGAAACCCCACTCTGCCACTAAGTGTCTCGGAAGGGCCGAGTTTGGCTGTAGTGTTAACACAACAGTTTTAATTAAGTTCGCCCGAAATCCTGATAGTGCCCCGTATTCTGTCAATGTGGCAAAGAGGGCAGGCTCTGACTCTGATGGTTGAGTGATATAAACTAGGATATCAACAGCGAATAGTGCCAATTTGTGTTCAAGCCCCTTTCTTATGAACCCCCGTATTTGGGCATTTGTTCGAATTGCCTGTGCTAATGGCTCCAACACCAAGGCAAACAAGAGGGGGGACAGAGGGCAACCTTGTTGTGTGCCTCGTGTCAAATTGAAGATTTGTGATGCAATACCATTAACTAAGACTTTAGCAGTGGCATTTTGATATAGTGCCAGTGCTCCTGACACCCATTGTCGACCCAAACCTTCCCACTGCATTACTATGCTCAGAACAGGCCACCCAACTCTGTCGAATGCCTTCTCTGCATCGATGGCCATTAAGATGGGACTGTTTTTGCTCTCAACAATGGAAGCAATCAGGTCTAGGTTTTTATGGACATTGTCCTCGCCCTGCCTAGCTCTCACATAGCCAACCTGATCTGTATGAACTAATTGCGCCAATATTTGGACCAGACGACCAGCGAGGATGCTTGCATAAATCTTTACATCAAAGTTTATAAGAGATATTCGGATGTACAATGCGCATTCCGTGATATCTTTGCCCTCTTTCGGTATCACTATAATTGTCGACTCAGTGAATGAAGCAGGAGCCTGCCTGGTTTCTAGAATTGTGTTACAAGGTTTCACCGAAAAGGGAGCCAAGGAGTTACTGTAAGCTTTATAGAAAGCCGGTGTGAACCCGTCTTGCCCTGGTGCTGAGTCCACCTTCATTTTAGAGAGGGTGCTCTGTAATTCTTCAGTTGTGATTGGGCTGTTCAGCCTGACTTGACTGTTTTACGGTATTGGAGCATGGGGAAATTACATTAACTACTGTGCTATATCGTCCTCCATGCCTCCCTCTTCTGCCGTATATAAAGTGAGGTAAAATCTGGAAAAGCGCTTTGTGATTTCGTTTGGATTTAACAAATCATTCCCCCTTTCATCTTTAATTTTGGGAATTGCTCTTCAGCCCTCTGTTTACGCAGGGAAGCGGCTAACATAGTGTGGGCCTTATCGCCTTTCTTGTAAAATGTTTGCATTAAATATTGCAGGTGAGTCAATGCCTTGCCCTGCCAAATATCACTCAACTCTTTCTGGAGATTTCCAATCTGTGCTAAAATGTCCTCACTATCCATGGGGTGGGTTCAAAGGGACAGTTTTTTCAGTGTAATTTCATTTATTTTTTAGCTGCCTTTCCCTTTCACTCTAATCTTATTTCTATAAGCCCCTTCCACAATCAGAATACCTCGAATTGTGGCCTTTGCCGCATCCCAAACTGTGATTAACGATAGCTCCCCTGTGTCATTTGTAATGAAGTAATTCTTTATTTTGTCTGCTAGGGTTTCACTAAACAGTGGGTCTTTATAGAGTGTGTCGTTGCAGATCCACCTGCGCTCCGTCTGTACGGATGGGCCCAGATCTAGTTCCATTGTGCATAATTCATGATCTGACCATGCTACTACCTCTATAGTTGCTGTCAGTATAGTGTCTTCATTTGCTGCTTCAACCAATATGTAATCAATTCAGGAGTATGTGAGATGTGGGGGGGACTAAAAGGTAAATGCTCTCTCTTGCGGGTGCACCTTGCGCCATGTGTCGATTAAGTGATTAGCTCTTAATAGACCAGAACAACTCTCCCTTGTTGGATAGCATGGGGGCTGTCCACCCTGTCGCTTCGAGTACCAATCCATTCTAGGGTCTGATATGGTTGTCGGGGGGAAATTCTGCCGGGGTCGGCCGGGCCGTCCGCAGACATCCGGGCAGGGAGGCCCCAACTCCTCCTGTATATCCCAAAAGAGATAGAGTATGAGACACACGCAAGAAGCAAGGTGATTCTGCTGTTTATTAGACAAAATGGCAGGGATGGGTCAAGGATCGTACGCGTCTGTCCTGACACACACACAATCGTGGGGCTCGCAGGCCCTTTTTACCTTAGTAGACGCGCTACTTGCGTCACCTTAGAAAGTTTAGCAAAAAACCTATCTCCACTCTGGATTGGTTACTCGAGTGGTAGGGTTAGTATAGCATACGTATAGAGAACAGTGTTAGTGGTTGAGGGTTAGTCAGGTGATATACTTGGATTGTCCCTTCAGTTTGATACATGAACATTGTTACATGAAGACCCCTGAGGATTGGTCAATGCTAATGTCGTCAGTGATAAGAGCCCCATGTTCTGATTGGTCCGCTCGCGAGCCTCCCAGTCTGGGACCATCGCTGTTCCCAGCTCGCGGTGTACCTGTCATTTGCAACAATGTTTCACTATGGGTAGGTGCAGACAATGTGAGGATTTATTCATATTCT
The DNA here is from genome assembly GCF_040938575.1 of Ambystoma mexicanum. NCBI lineage: Eukaryota > Metazoa > Chordata > Amphibia > Caudata > Ambystomatidae > Ambystoma > Ambystoma mexicanum. Next base: position 648,366,038 of record NC_090934.1, on the reverse strand, counting down.
GGAAGGCCGACTACTCCCACTGTCGCAGATGTCTATTGAGTCTTTTAATTGTATCTGCCTGTGTCTTGAAACGTGGGATTCAGGCGTCTCCTTCCTCCTGGGCTTGGCATCCTGTCAGGTTTGGCTTGGTCACGTGAGGTGGGACCGTGTTTGAGGCAGAATTCTGCACAATTAATATTGTTTTTCCCACTGTGTGCCTGGTTTAGTTTGCAGGTGCGACCTTGACGTCGGCTTGCGGCGTGCGAGATTGCAACATTGTACCCTTGGCTGTGTGCTTTCGCCGGGCTCATTCTGCAGGGTCAGCAACTGAGCTCTTGCTCATTTAATGCTCATGGGAGCTTTTGCTTGCGGCCTACTTGGGCCTGGTGCATAGGTGGAACCGTTGGTGCACTGCGCTTTAGGTTACGGTATCATATTGCTCTATCCCCAGTATCGTGTCTTCGTTATATTCTTCATTATGGTACATGGTTTTAGAAGAAGCGTGAGCAAGCCTTTTTAGATAAGTTCATTATGCGTCTTGCGTTTCTGCATTTTGAGAGCCTATGTGGAAAATAATAAAGATGCACGTCCGTGGGTGTGTCCATCGCCTACGTCATAGCACTGAGTATGTTCTTCGTGTGGATTGGTGTGGGAGTGTCCGGTGTGTATGTTTTGCACAGGCGTGCTGACCGTTGGCTAGGTCGTCATGGCATCTCTAACGATGTGTTGGTTTAGTCGAGTTGATCTATGCCGCAGGTGTCGGCATGGGCAGGTCGGGCTGCTGGGCAGGTGGGTGGGCACATCCGTATGTTCCTGTACCAGGGTATTTGGTCGTCTGGTAGATAGGCAAACTCCTCTCGTGGCGGGTGTCTAGGCCGTGATCCTCTAGGCCAAGCGCGAGAGGGGATTGGCGGGAGCTTGTTCTTCCATTCTCCCACTTCAGTCCCCCCTCTGGTCGACTTGTCGACCACAAACATATCCTTTTCTTTATCTCCTCTCACTCTCCATATTTTAGTTATTCCTCCCAAATGTCCATAGTGGTTAACATGGTCTTCAAATGACCAATACATATATGCACAGGTTCCTCCAGGAGTGCAGTATACCCACTTCCCTATGTAGCTCCTTGGGTTTCTTGGGTTTTCGAGCTTCACAGATGGTGGGTCCAGGTGGTTGGTGATGATCTGGTTGCGCAACTTCTCTCTCTCTTTTATGATTGCGCCTGTGTGTTGGCCGTCATCTGTTGGCATCAAGGGGTGCATACCAACCATTTCGATCATCTCGTCTGTGGTGCGTGCTTTCCGGGCTTTCCAAAATCTTATTATGATCAGTGTAGCTCCAGCCAAAATAGTACATCCAACTATAATCTTCAGTCCATCCGACAGCCAAGATGGCATCCATGACCATAATATTGAAAACCAGCTCTCATCCTTTTTCACACCTTTACTTTCATCCATCATTTTGGAGTGCATCTGGGCCAATTGTGAAACTGCTTCTGTCAGTGTACCATTGTCAGCATTGTTGGCAGGGATGAATGTGCAGCATGATTGTCCTATCTTTGCGCAAACTCCTCCTTCCATTGCTGTGAGGAGGTCCAGTACATATCTGTTCTGAAGTGCTACCATCCTCACAGCTCGCAGTTCCTCTTTTATTGCGTTGAATCCATTTACTGTAGAATTAATAGTCATCATTAGTTCCCATCGAGTTATCTGGAGCCACTTTGCGTTTGCGTAAGCCTGCAGTCCTGGATGTATTATTGAGGAGAAGAACATTGCTGCTCTGCTGAATAGTCTGTGTTCTGGCGGAATTGAAGTGAGTGCTGTTTCCGACCTTCCCCATAGGTAATTTCCTGTCAGAGGTTCCCCTTGTCTTTTCTTTCTATTCAGGACAGTATTATTGCCGTTGTTTTTGTTCTCTGGCCCCTTCTGAGGTTGTACAGATCTCTTCTTCCTCTTGTTCCCTTCATCCATTTTGGGGAAGTTCGCCACATTCACATGTTTCTGGGGTACCACTAGTGATGGTACATTAATATGCACCATTGTGCATATACCATTCCACAGAGGGGGCAGTGTGTGGTATGCTTTTTCTCCACAGGCCCAGTAATGGTCCATTATTACTGCTGTTCCTGCTCCCCCCTCAGGTAACTCCATCACGCTTGCACAGTTGGTGTTGTATCCTACGTCCACCTCTCCTTTATGTTGGTAGCATACCTTAGGCGCAGTTAGCGGCAGTATTGTTATTGGGTCTTCATCCTTCTCTATCCACGTGAGCATGGGTACGTACTTGACCCAAGTCATCCAACACCTATGGTTGTGTCTATGAATAGTTGAAATATTTTCTCTTGTTACCATGTTGCTGCCAACCACTCCTATGTCCCATTTGTTGTCCATATACACCTTCCCTGTTATTGTCACCAGTGGTCTTTCCCAACATCCTTGTTTACCAGGAACTTCAGTGGCGTACCAATCACATGGTAGGTACTGCAGTGTTACTTTCTTTGTTTCTCCTTTTTCAGGACCACTTGTTATGTATCTGAATGCTTCAGCATGTAAACTGCTCTTGTGGTAACTCAAATAAGTCTTGAGGAAGTTGTTTTCATATGGATATTTATCTCGTGTTTTCCACACCAGCTGAACCACTGTCCCTTGAAATCTTCCTTTCGTCTGGAACAGTGCCAGGTATATTATACATCGTGCTACCTTTTCATCTATTTCCGTGGCAACGAATGTTCGAGAAGCGCTCATGGCGTATGGGATCAATGAGCAAACGTAGCAGCTGTCTTCTGTTGTCTGCTTACCTATGTGGGTCATGTGTTGGTACCATAAGTTGTTTGAGATGTGTGCTGAATCTTGTATGTAGTTGTCAATACCTTTATTATCTGAGTATGTGCTGCGTTTAACTCTATTTCCCTTGTGTGGGATTTTACTAGTACCACCTGACGTAACACCTGTTGCAGCTGGGGGTGGGGGTGCATTAGGTTTGGGTACAGCAATAATATTGATAGCATAGCTGTACTGCCATACAGAGGCAGCCAAGAAACCGGTGATCATTAAAATCCCTATCAACTTTATTACATATGCTAATTTCACCGGCATTTTGCTCTTACCTTGCTGCAGTCCGGCAGCTTATTCTTGCGACTTTAAAGTTGCTCGCCTGAAAATTCTCAATATGCTTGTTATTATTGTTAGTTGTTGTTTATTAAGCTCTCCCTATCAAATAGTCATTCAGTGCCCAGGCGAAGAGCTGTTCCCACGCCAATCTAAGCGATCTATCTCTTAGGGCAGGCAAGTATGGTTGGAGGTGGGGCATTGAATGTTCTATGGCCAAGAGGAATGTTGTGTAGTAGACACGTACCCTCCTTCTTTTCAGGTACGTTGGCCTTTTTATTTCATATACAAATTGGTGTGACAATTCTTCTGTGTAGTTATCATCTGAGGGTACCATCTACTCCTGGGTAGTGAATTTGTTATTTATCTACTTTCTTAGCAGTACAATAATACGCTGTACCTGCATGTGCGAGAGAAAAGAAAGAGAACATTCAAGTGTTTACATGTGTATATGTGCAAGACAGTGTCCTTCAGTTCAGTTATTACTGCAGTGGGTAGGGGGTCAAAGGGCAGAGGGTTTGGGCTCAAATGGCGGAAGTCTCTTTACTCTTTGATCGTGTGACCATGGGGTGGGTGGTATGGGGATCACCCCTTTCTTTTCTGGTAGTTGTCTCTGGGGAATCTGGGGGGTGGCAGGGTATGGGGACACTTTGGCCGTTAGTTGTGCTAGAAGTCTCTTCCTCCGTTGGTGACGCTGTTGTTGTTCTTCCAGTGGCCCTGTCGGTGGCGCTGGGGCGGGTCTGGGATTTGTAGATCTTTACGTCATGTAGGTGATTCCAGGCACGTTTGTCTTGTAGCTTTACTGCTCTTGTTGATACCTCCTCTACCAGATGAGGGCCAGTGAAGCGTGGGCTGTTCCACTTTCTGTTGAAATTGCGTAGTAGTACGTGGTCACCTTTAGCAATTTTGCACAGTCTTTCCTTTTCCAGTTCTTTGTCCGCGTCTGCCTGTTGATCGTTGTTAGACCCGCCCCGCGTGCGCTCGAGCTGTTGAGACACAAACACTACACTAGTAATCAAAGAAGACACATATTGGTACATTTCATCACCAAGAACAGTTGCAGTATTCTCGTGATCTGTGAATGCTCTTGATGTTGGCGTTAGGGGAAGGCACATTTGACGTCCGGTAATCACCTCGTGAGGAGTGAGGTGGTGGTCGGAACCTCGTCTATTCCTTAGCTCAAATAGGGCTAGCGGGAGGCAATACAACCAACTCTTCTTTGTTGTTTGCTGTATTTTTGCAATTGCCTCCTTTAGTAGGCCATTCAGGCGTTCGCATATACCGTTGGCCTGTGGGTGATATGCACATGCAAATTTATGTTTGATGTTCAGTAAGGATGTGATGTGCTGGAACATTTTGTTTGCGAAATGAGGGCCATTATCTGACCGCAGTACCTCGCACACTCCCCACCTGGGGAAGACCTCCCTCACTAGGAATTTAGCTGCTCTGAATGCATCTGGGTGTGAACAGGTCCCTGCTTCAATCCACCTTGAGAATGGGCCTACTACTACAATCATATACCTATTTCCTTGACATACGTTGATCATATCAACATAGTCAATATGGAGATGTCGGAAGGGTCCCTCTGGCCGGGGTATAGTACCTTTTATCACCTTCAGCGTGTGACCGGCCGTGAACTGTTGGCATGTGAGACAATTGCTGATAAAATTTGACACATGGGAATTTAATTCGGGGCAGAACCAATCTTCTCTAATTCGTGCTGCAATTACTTCCTTGCCTGTGTGGGCTGGGTGGTGTAGTTGGCTCAGGGCGGTGTTCAATAGTGCCAGTGGCATTACAATCTTTCCAGTGTTACCCTGGCGCCATAGTGCGTCAGTTGGTGACATTGTGCATCCTCTTTTTACCCATGTTTCTTTTTCTGCCATTGGTGCAGCCGCTTGTAGCTCCATTATCTGTGTGGCTGGGAGATGGGTGTACCCTTCTCTCATCAACATCTCCTTAGCCATTCCCCTCCCTCTCCCTCTCTCTGACTCTGGGGGGTTCCATATCTCACCAAAATATGCAGCATACTTCGCATGTGCGTCTGCTGCTGCATTCCCTCTCGAAATGTGGTCTTCACCATTAGTGTGTGCGGTACATTTGACCAAAGCTAATTCTTGGGGGTCATTTATAACTTCAATTAGTTCAGCCAATAAGAGAGCATGTTGCACTGGAGTGCCGTTAGCTCTCCTAAACCCTCTTCTTCTCCATTTTGACAGCCCTGAGTGGACATTGGACGTAACATATGCGCTGTCAGAATATATGGTCACTCGTTTGTCAAAGCTTTCCTTTAACGCCAAGATCAGTGCGACCAACTCTGCTGCTTGGGCAGACTAATGCTGTGGTAGTTGTACACATTTCATTGCCACACACACCGGTACCTCCATCATTTTTACCACCTCTGCCCCAGTCCTCCTTATGCCATCCCTTTGGTCAATTGTTGATGACCCATCAATGAACAGTAGCTCACCACCCTCTAGTGCGTTCTCTTCAACCTTTCTAGTACATGAGTACATTTCAGTGATTTGTGTACAATCGTGTGCATAATCTCCTTCCTCAATTACTTCTGCTAAGAACCTTGCAGGGTTGACCGTGCTACATCTAACAATTGATAGTTCAGCTCTAGATAAGATGATCTCATAGCCTGATGCCCTCTGCGTGGTTAGGGTGGACTTAGGTTTATTCAATTTAGCAAATAGTGCATGTTCCACAAATAGCGTGGTTGGGCACCCCATGGTGATAGCTGACGCTTTCTCTACCGCAAAAGCAGCTGCGGCGAGACCTTGTTCGCAAGGGAAATGACCTAACATCACAGGATCTAAGTGGCCGCTGTAAAATGCAACTGGTTTGTAGCCCATGCTTGTTTTTTGAGCCAACACTGCTTTCATTACTGCTGAGTCGCAATGTGAAAATATAAAGAATTGTCGCTCATAGTCTGGGGTTGCCAGTACCGGAGCAGTTGATATCGCATCTTTTAGTTCATCGAAAGCCTCATCCATTTCCATGGTCCACCCCAACTTTTTATCCCCTTTGTTAGCTTCCTTTAACGCCTCAAGCAGGGGTCCTATGTATGAGCTGTAATCAAATACCCATGCTCTACAGTAGTTACACAACCCTAGGAATTGTTGCAGTTCCCTCACTGTTTGTGGCACTGGTGTTTTTGAAATGGCCTGTGCCCTTTGTGGTGCAATCTTTCTTCCATGTTGGGATATCAGCTGACCAATGTAAAGTACCTGTTCCTGACAGTACTGTAACTTTTCCATGTCTACCTTGTAACCTTTTTCGGCCAATATTGTCAGCATCTTTAATGAGTCCTCTCTGCATGTTTTTTCGTTTGTGCTGCAAATTATTATGTCGTCGACATACTGCAACACTGTGCTTTCCACTTCAATGTTACCTAAATCCATCTGTATTACTCTGTTGAATATTGAGGGTGATTCGCAGTACCCTTGTGGCAATCTGGTGTGTTTCCACTTTGTGTTTCTGTAAGTAAAGCTTGTCAGATCTTGTGAGTCTAGGTGCAATGGTATTGAGAAAAAAGCATTTTTAAGGTCGATCACTGTAAATCGTGATGCTTCTGCTGGAATGCCACACAATATTGTGGCCGGGTTTGCGGCTATGGGGTATTCTGCTTCCACTATGTTGTTTAAGGGCCTGAGGTCCTGTATGAAGCGCCAAGACCCTCCTTTAGCCTTGCGCACTGGGTATACAGCCGTGTTACATGGTGATTCTGAGGGGACCAATATGCCATTATTTATAAGGGCCGTTATTGTTTCATATATACCTTCATCTGCCTCTTTTGATAGTGGGTACTGTTTCATTCTGGGGAGTATTGCACCTTTTTTCAATTTTATCCTTACTCCCCCTATACTTTTTATGCACCCCACGTCGTAGGGGCTGGTAGTCCATAATGATGTGGGTACTTTTGACATATCCTCCTTAAAGAAGGGAACTGGGGTGGATGTGGGTGCCTCAAGTGCCATTGCCATTTTCTGTGCCACTTGCTTGTACGCTACTCTTAGCCATATTTCCACACTCATCATAAACATCATTTCACCTTCCTCCTTTTCTTCTGAGAACAGTTCCTCATCTGACACCTGGGTGAGTCTACATCCCTCTGCTAGTGCTATCATTGCCCTCCATGCTCTTCCTTCTCTGTCCTGGGCATGCACCGCAATGTAATCAGCTGTTGCTATAATGCTTTCTATGTCCACTGAAATCACCTTTCCTTCTTGTTCATTTGCTGGTGTTTCTGGTCTGAACAAATAGGCTGCTGGCCTTCTCCAGATCTTTCCTTCTATCCCTGGCATCCATGCAAATGCCATGTCTGTCCCGTACTGGAATAGTTCACCATCTACTGGCTCAGCCCTAATCGCTGTCTGTCCGCAGTATGCTTGCATAATCTGTCGTGCTGTCAGCATGTTAATTCCTGGAGTAGAGCAAATTATGCCGTCCTCCGTAAAGGAGATCGTCATATTCAACCTGTTCATGATGTCTCTCCCCAGTATATTTACTGGTGGGGCACTAGAATATAAAAGTGGAACTGACATGTCGTAATCCCCTATTGATAAGGGAATGTTATCAGTAAAGGGAAACAACCCCCTAGCCCCAGAGAATCCTTGGGTGTTCATGGCTTCTCCTGACATCTTAAATTTACCTTCCCTTATGCAAGACCGGGTCGCCCCGGTGTCAACAAGGAATGATAATTTTTTGTCACCTATTGTTACCTCTATGCGTGGTTCCTCTGCACTATTAGGGGTTACTGACAGGATGGGACACTCCAAGGCCGTCTGTGGGCTGTCCTATTGAGGGTACAACGATTGACCGTTTCCTGTGTAAGGGTTATGTCCCAGGACCGTCACCCTACCCAGTTGTGTTTGTTGTGTTTGGGGTTGTTGTGTTATCGCTACCTGTTGTTGTGGCAGTGAATGTGTCTGTGGCTGTTGTTGTGTTACTAATTGTTGCTGTTCATTTCCCTGTTGCAACGTCTGCTGTTGCTGTGTGCCCTGCTGTTCCTGTGTTGGCCTTAGTTGTCCCTGTTCGCTCCATGATGGTGTTCCTGGTCTAACCCTACACGTGCGTGACATGTGCCCTACTAATCCACAACTCCAACACACCGGTGGTTCCCTACTCTGCCATGGGAAGCCTCCTGTGTTGTCCTGGTATACTGGTTGCCCGGTGGGGTTGGAATTTCTAAATCCTCCCACCTGCTGTTGTGTGTTATATCCGTATCCTCTCCCTCTCATTATACCTCCTCTTCCCCTGTTGTAATTATAATACCCAGCTCCTGGCATTGAGTATCCTCCTCCCATGTTGGTCGTGTATGGTTGGAGTGGCGGCACCTGTGGTGTTATAGTCTGTGAGGATGGTACTTGGGAGGGATCTTGTGCAGCCACTACTTGTGTGGGGCTTTGGGTCATTGTTGTAGGTGTAGTTATTAGTGCCCCTTCCATTGTGTATTTAGTAAGTTTTTTCTGTACTAGTTTAGCCTCTTCCGTTTTCCTGTCCTCTTCTTTTTGTTTCATTTTTCCTTGCCATGTCCTACAATGGTGCACTATTGTCAGTTGTATTTCTGGCCATGCTTTTGCTTCCATTCCCACTACTTTCTTCAGTTGTTTCTGAACTCCTTCTGGGAGCCCTTGTACCAGTATATGATAGAATATTGCTGGTGTTTTGTCCCATTGTTCTCTAGTTTCCATGCGCCACTTCTCTTGTATTTCCTGGATATAATCAACAGGATCTTCGTTCTCACGCATCTTGCGTGAGGTAATTGCTCCTATGTCTGATGTGTCTGGGTACTGTACCCTCAGTGCCTGCCATAGTGCATGTCTGCAGTTTGCGAATGGTGCCCCATCGTGCGATGTGTTTGTTATTGTTACCCCAGTGAATCCCGCTCTCTTCCAAATGTCATCCGCTGCATCCCCTAATATGGATATTAGAAGGCCCTTTACATCCCCCACTGCCAGTTTCTGTCCTGCGGTGTGTTTTTCCATTTCATATATCCATTTACCTGCACCTCCACTTAATGATGGGAGCCTGCACTTTATATTTTCTTTGTCTGTATGCTTCCAAGGGACGTATTGTGGTCTGACCCCTCCCCTCTCCAGAAGTGGCATTAAGTTGTGTCTCGTTATATCCCTTGGGTTCCATAAAATTGAGTCCCCACACCCCTCCTCTTCTTCCGTCTCTCTTACATCGTCAATGTCGTCCGTAGTTCCCCTGCTCGTAACTCTTTCTTCTCCATCTTTTCCCCTTCTGTCATCATTTCCTATATTTAATGTGGCCGTGTGTATTCGTTCTCCCTGCCTGCGTCTAGGGAGGTCTCTAAGCCTACCTACATAGGGTGTCATTTCGTTTGTGAAGGGCGCGAGTTTGGTTGTACGTAGTGGGCGTGGGGTGGTTGACCATGTAGGGTGGGATGGTGACGGTGTGACTTCATGTGTCTGTCTTTCCGCTATTCCTCGCTCTTCTCCTCACTTCTCTCCAGTTCATCCCTTCTCATACAGATCCATGGTGAGTCTGTATTGGTCTGAGTGGTGTATAGTTTATCTAGGCTTTCCCTGTCACTATTTCTTCCTTCCTTCTCCATTCCTTCTTCTTCCTCACTACAAAAGTCATCTGTATGTGGCGGCCCCCACTCTGTCTTTCTCCCCTTGATCGTTACTGTTTTTATGTCTATTAGGTCCGTGTCTCCCTTTTCTCCTTTACCAACCGCTCCCCTTTGTGCTGATGTTGTGGCTACTTCTGTATCTCTATATACATACCTCCTTAATTCACTCTCCCCTCTCCTATCTTCTCTTTCCCATTCATTTCTCTCCTCCATCTCTCTACCAATTTCCTCCCTTTTCCTTTTTAATTCCTCCATTACTTCACTACTCATCTTTCCCAATACCCTCTCATCCTCTTTCTTCCTTTCCCATCTCACCCTCTCCCGTTCTAATATACTCTCTATCACCCTTCCTTCTTCGTATTTCCTAGTCGATTCTGATAGTAATCTCTTCTTCCACATTGCCATTTCTTTTTCTTTCTCTTCTTCTTCCTTTTTCCTCTCTCGTAGTACTGCTCTTGATACCCTTTCTGCTGCTGCTTTTACCCTTTCGGCTTCTCTCCTTTGCTCCTCAGTTCGTTCCCTTATTCTTTCCAACTCGTTCTTACCTTCTTTCCTTTCCCTTGCTCTCTCTCTTTCCTCCCTCTCGAGCTGTTTGATCAGTTCATTCTGCTCATCCCTTAGCTCTGCTAGTCGTTCCTCCAAAATCTCTTCCTTTTGTCGTATCAGCTCTTCCCCCCTCATTTCACTCTCCCTGGTATTATCCTCGTCCATTTTCCTCACTACCTCCCTCTCTTCTCCTGTTAACGTACCTCGTAATTTTAATAGTATCTGCGCAGCTACCCACTCATCATGTCCTATTTCCTCAGTTTGTTCTTCTCCAGTCCTCCCCTCCCCCTCTGGCATCTTCCTATAGGCTGATCCGGTCGTACTAGTCCGCTCCCCTCCCTTGTGGACACCTGTCACTGCATATGGTGGCGGACTGTATGTCGGGTTCGAGTACCCCTCAGCCGCCCTTAGTTGTTCTCTTCCTATTTCTCCTAGTTCTCTTAAAGGGTACAACCCCCCTCCCTCTGTTTTCACTACCTTTACTAGGGTTATATCGTCGCTCTGTTCCTTTTTTATTTCATTTTCTTTTGGGTTGTTATTCTTTTCTCCTCCCTCTTGTCCGTTCCCCGTGTTCTTTGGGCCTTCACTCTCCTTTTCCCCATTCTCTCCTTCCTCCTTGATCTCTTTTTCTTCCGGTGTTTCCCCCACAGTGAACATTCCATTTGGTCCTGGTCGGGACCCCTGGAACATCCTCCATAAGTTAAACACCTCCACGTGGTGTGTCAACTTCTTCCCCTTGTATGTGTTATGCAGATGGTCCAATAGTGAATGTTGGGTATATGGATCGAAGCTACCATTAGGCGGCCATGGTGTTATCATTTTGTTATCCGTCCCCTGTGTCCATTCTATGCTATATTTGATCAGTTTCTCCCTATGGGGTGACAGTGTTTTACATATGTGTTGTAGTGGGGTAGTGAGGGTGTTCCCCCACCCTCCCGATCCTGCCCCATATGACATAGTAGCGCTCCACTTGTTATCTTTCCCCTATCTGGTAGCTATTACTTTACTAACACTTACGATACACAGCCTTATACCTTTACCTGGCCCCGTAAGTTTGGGGACTTACGATAGTCCGCTGAGGAAAATTATTAAAATATAGTATTTACATTTGTATATTCTTTTCTTTCTTTTCTTCCTTTACAGAACACCCTTACGGCCCCCTGCGGCCGAGGTGCACGTAGCCCCCTGCGGCTGCGTACCCCTTGTGACGTTCTTATATAGCTGTCCTATTTTCATTTGCTCCTCCTCCCTCTTCTACACTTGCCGTGGCCGGCGTTCTCCGTGCGCAGCCACGTCCCCCGTGTCGCCTTCCCCCGATCAACTCATTACCGTTTATCTCCGTTTCCACTCCCTTACCACAATTCTCTTCCCCACCACTCTCAGAAAGAAAGATGCCTTGTGCTCGGGATATCCTATGAAAGCCCTACTGGTGACGTCACCGATCTCTTCAAAATACTAGTAAGTTCTTAATACACTTGCACTCTACCCCCGTTAACCCCACAGCTGTCTTCCTGTCACGCCTGGAACAAGGTAATCAACAATATATAATCGGACTGCGCACACTGCGTCGCCTCGCGTGTGATACGCCCCTCGACAGGAGGGCTTAACCAGCCAATTATCTTCCGTATTGGGCAACTAGCTAGCTACCGCCTACAGGGAAACGTCATCTACCTATCGAGTTTCTTGCTCGAACAATAGGGATCCTCATCTACTCATTGATCAATAAATGCCAAATCGTAGGAAACCACACACACACCCTTACACGTAGTCGCGATCTAGGCCAATCAGTGTCTACGAGCGGCCGCACGTGATGTTTTCGTGCTCCGCCCCCCTCTCTCGCGTAACGTAGCCGACTGCTCTCGCACCCGTTCGGCTACCATTCATTTAATTGCCAACACTAACTTGTCAAACCTTCGCCGTGCACCTGTGCAACACCTCCCACCTCCCGTATTTAATTCCTCCCCCCTCCCTCACAATTTCACATTGCTTGTTGTGCGTGGCAAGCTCACCAAGTTCTCCTGATGCAGGGCCGCTCGACTGCGTGGACCCCTCCAAGCGGCTCGCCACCTCCCCTCGTCTGGACCACGTCTGGACACTCGCCAACCGCGGGCGGGATACTTCTCAACCGGCTCCCGAAGGCCAATATCCAGATTGCGCTGTCCGGTCTTCTCGCAGTTCCGTGATGGTCCTGTAGTCCTCAGAAGGGGGCAGCGGCAGAGGGGGCCGCGCCGCCGGACCTCCTCGCAACGGGAGTACCTGGAAAAATAAAAAATAAACAGCAGATCTTAAACAGATCTCAGCAGTGCCTCCAACTTGTCGGGGGGAAATTATGCCGGGGTCGGCCGGGCCGTCCGCAGACCTCCGCGCAGTGAGGCCCCAACTCCTCACGTATATCCCAAAAGAGATAGAGTATGAGACACACGCAAGAAGCAAGGTGATTCTGCTGTTTATTAGACAAAACGGCAGGGATGGGTCAAGGATCGTACGCGTCCGTCCTGACACACACACAATCGTGGGGCTCGCAGGCCCTTTTTACCGAAGTATGACGCGCTACTTGCGTCACCTTAGAAAGTTTAGCAAAAAACCTATCTCCACTCTGGATTGGTTACTCGAGTGGTAGGGTTAGTATAGCATACGTGTAGAGAACAGTGTTAGTGGTTGAGGGTTAGTCAGGTGATATACTTGGGTTGTCCCTTCAGTTTGATACATGAAAATTGTTACATGAAGACCCCTGAGGATTGGTCAATGCTAATGTCGTCAGTGATAAGAGCCCCATGTTCTGATTGGTCCGCTCGCGAGCCTCCCAGTCTGGGACCATCGCTGTTCCCAGCTCGCGGTGTACCTGTCATTTGCAACAATGTTTCACTATGGGTAGGTGCAGACAATGTGAGGATTTATTCATATGCTGGAAGGCCGACTACTCCCACTGTCGCAGATGTCCATTGAGTCTTTTAATTGTATCTGCCTGTGTCTTGAAACGTGGGATTCAGGCGTCTCCTTCCTCCTGGGCTTGGCATCCTGTCAGGTTTGGCTTGGTCACGTGAGATGGGACCGTGTTTGAGGCAGAATTCTGCACAATTAATATTGTTTTTCCCACTGTGTGCCTGGTTTAGTTTGCAGGTGCGACCTTGACGTCGGCTTGCGGCGTGCGAGCTTGCAACATTGTACCCTTGGCTGTGTGCTTTCGCCGGGCTCATTCTGCAGGGTCAGCAACTGAGCTCTTGCTCATTTAATGTTCATGGGAGCTTTTGCTTGCGGCCTACTTGGGCCTGGTGCATAGGTGGAACCGTTGGTGCACTGCGCTTTAGGTTACGGTATCATATTGCTCTATCCCCAGTATCGTGTCTTCGTTATATTCTTCATTATGGGACATGGTTTTAGAAGAAGCGTGAGCAAGCCTTTTTAGATAAGTTCATTATGCGTCTTGCGTTTCTGCATTTTGAGAGCCTATGTGGAAAATAATAAAGATGCACGTCCGTGGGTGTGTCCGTCGCCTACGTCATAGCACTGAGTATGTTCTTCGTGTGGATTGGTGTGGGAGTGTCCGGTGTGTATGTTTTGCACAGGCGTGCTGACCGTTGGCTAGGTCGTCATGGCATCTCTAATGATGTGTTGGTTTAGTCGAGTTGATCTATGCCGCAGGTGTCGGCATGGGCAGGTCGGGCTGCTGGGCAGGTGGGTGGGCACATCCGTATGTTCCTGTACCAGGGTATTTGGTCGTCTGGTAGATAGGCAAACTCCTCTCGTGGCGGGTGTCTAGGCCGTGATCCTCTAGGCCAAGCGCGAGAGGGGATTGGCGGGAGCTTGTTCTTCCATTCTCCCACTTAATGGTGTTAAAATCCCCCCTACATACTAAAGCACCCTCTTTCCAACTATCAAGAAAGCCAAAGAGAGACTCGCTAAAGTGTAGCTGATTTTGGTTAGGTGCATAGCAGAGCAGAAAATAACCACCTGGGACCTCATCTATCCCTTTAATGCAACGTATCTCCCCTCCTCATCTCTGAATATTTGCGTTATGTGGAGACCTAGGGATTTCCTATATATAATGGCCACTGTGCCCCTCTTATGCCCACCAGAGGCCCATAGTGTACCTTCTATCTCTATGCCTATAACCTTGAATTGTTTTCTGTGCACAAATGTTGTTTCTTGCACAAACAATAGATCCAGTTTGGAAAGTTTAAATTCCCGTTCCTGCATAGAGCACTTTTGCAGTGAGTTTAAGCCTTTGACATTGAGGGACCCAAACTTTATCCCGTCACGTAATACCATGATGATTTTCCAATTGTCGGATTCTGACCCATATTGGTTGGTGTGTCCACTTAATCTCTGCAATCGTTGGGACACAGAAACCGTGGTTCGCACAAGCGTTTGGCTGATTCTGGCTGACCTCAATGGTGTTGAGATGTGTCTTGTTAACCTTCTGATGTGTAACCCTCCTCCCCCATGAAGAAAACAATCTTTGGCATTCTTCTTGAAATGAGACACCCTAAATTAAGAAGGGCCACACTTCAGGGACCCCTCTCCAGGCAAAAGTAATCCAACCAAACATTTTGTTAACCTAATGGCGGAAATGCCCCACAACCTTATTTCAATGTGCCACAATTCAGTTGCACATAGTTATGTAACTATTGTGGACCGACCATTACTTGTTGCAACCCATGAGTCTGTTTTCCCCGGATTAGCAGAACAAACAATTTATTAGCAACTAGAAGACATATAACTACCAATGAATAAATCACATTGACTTTTATCTTTTCCTAGGTGACCTAGCTTTCAAGGTGTATTGTACTGCTTATACTTCCTGGTACCTTGAGCCCAACCCCTTCGCGGCAAGGAGGTCAAGGTTTTGTGCATAGGGCCCCTGGGAAACTGAGTTTTGTCTCTGTCAGTTCCTTGCACACCAACTTGAAGGCTCTCGAGAACTGCTCGGGCTTCCTCTTCCGAAGTGACCCGGTAGACCTCACCCTCATGTTCAAAGCTCAATGAAAAAGGGATCCCCCATCAGTAGCAAATGTATTGCACCTGTAGCCAGGTCGTCCGTGGGTGGTGTTCTCTGCTTGCTAAGTGTGGCAGCGGAAAGGTCTTGGAATATCATAACACTGGGTTCTTCAAAGTCTATATGCTTTTTCTCTTTCGCCGTCTGCAAAATGTCCTGTTATTGTCTGAAGTAATTACATTTAGTGAGAACCCATCTCGAGCCATTCGCTGGGCCTCCCGCTCTATGTATCCTGTCAAATTCGAAGTTGGGTGTTTCTGTGGGGTGTCGAACACTGATATCACTAGGGCCTTTACTCAACTCTCCAATGAGGTTGGGGTTCCTCCTGGTTTCTCGCTTACGCCCATATGCGTATGTTTGATCTTCGTTCTTGCTTCTCTAGATCATCCAGCTTCAATTCCACGTCCCCCTCTGTTTGTTCTAAGTTAAGGAACCGGGCTTTGCTGTTCATCGCCGCACGGTTGCCTGACAATTGGTTGTCCTCTAAGGCATCAATCCAGTCCTCTACTTTAACCATTCTGGTTTGCAGGTCGGTGACTTTCACAGTTAAGCTGGTTTTTATTGATCCGATTTCTCCTAAGAGGAGCGGAATGTTAGTCTTAATAGAGCTGTCACAGTCCTCTCCCATATTTCTGGTAAGTTCTGCCCCTTCTCCTGCTCCATGGCTGCTGAGTCATAGTGGAATCTGTGCAACTTGAGGGCTGTGCGCGGGTCCAGGGCGAGTGCAAGCACTGATTTTCCCCTGTGTATTCAATGCCCTCCGTGATATTCACACTGGTCGTGTTTTGCCCGGACTACTTACTCTGCTCCTGTAACCAAACAGGGATTTCATGGCAAATGCACTCCTTTTGCTCCCATTGAAACAAGGAGTTCTACTGGCCATGTTGCCTCCTCCGGGCCTGCAATGCACTATTCAAGTGTTCATACCTGCAGCCTCTTCACTGGTGTTAATGGGTTATGCAATGCAACAGGGTTGCTAGCCTGTAACTAGGTTGTACTGTGAGCTGCTGGTAACCTGGCTGCATTGGGACATGCTCACTCACTGTTTCTACAAATTGGAAAAAACCATACCTTTTCATTTCCTTTGTCAGGATCTCTGCGGCGCTCTGAATCGGGTCGCGTTTCTAATGATTAAAGGCACGGTTTTTCCCAGCATTTGATTGCGACGTGCTCCAGAGGTTCAGGGACCAGCTCATGCATTTGGATTTCTGTGGCATTCAACAATTTCGGGACACTCCACCATTTCTCGCTGCATAGAGAGGGAGATGAAGGCTCAAGCAGCCATCATGTCAGCGCACCCTGGTGGACTCCAGCAGCAGGATTTTAATAGTACATTCATAGCCTACAGACTGGGAGGTGGGGTGAATTCCCATAGAACAACCCATTAAAATATTAAAATGTATCCAAGATGAAAGCATATTAAAGCGGGTGAGTGCGCATAGGAGAGGTCAATGCTGATGGTATTATATAGAAGAAAGTGTTATCAGTGTTATCTGAGTGCAGAGTGAAGGAAGGTGTGAGGGGTGGAGTCCCTTGCCTTTGAAGACCCACAGCCTCGGTCTACAAAAGACCAGATATTTCATCTGAACTCAGCCAGCCCAGGAGCAGCAGAGGGTGAGTCTGGAGCAGAGTGTGTATGTGTGTGAGAGTGCGTGTGTGTGGGTGATATTTTGCTATGTGCCTATACTAAGCTTTATTATCTATGCCCAGTCCTGTTTTGAAGTGATACACTGAATTGGGATTGGTATGCTAGACTGTGTTATGCTATGCTATGCCATGTTATGTTTTAAGTTTTAAAAACATGTTTGTAATGTCTTGCTCTGCCGGGATCGAAGTGTTATTTTGCCATAACTAAATGCACATTAACTAGAATCTACCGAGTGCTACTACTGTATGTACTCATTCACTCCTTTTGGGGGAGGGAGGAGAATAGGATGTCAGTTTCCTTTTACACTAGCTAGTTAGGTCATGCTATATTATGTTGAGGTTTCATTATAATGTTTTGCTGTAAATGTCTAATTTTCAAGCACTTTTGTAGGAGCCATAAGAAACCTCTTGCAGCCCTCTAAAGAAGCACACAAAAAGATGAACCCAGAAGGTAGGCCTGGACTTGATTCTATCAACTAGAGCATACACCTCTGTTTTGACCTAATATTTGCATAATGTCCTTTATTAACACTACACAGTAACTGCCGCCCAGGGTGAGACGGCTACTGAAAGGCTGAATTATGTAAATTAACTCCTATAAGTGCCCAGTCTCAGGCTAAGAGGATTTCAGACTCACAAAGTAATATAACCACTACCTTAAAGGCTCTAGCAGGACTCACAAACCTACAGGAAGGCTGGACTGGGCTTCTGATCCCAAGGAAGCCGTGGCTGAAATTCCACCCTCAGTTAAATGTGCCGAAATTTCCTTCCAGATTTCCCAAACATAGAACCTGGCTGTTTGTGGCTTAGGGGAGTAATTAGACGAGCTTTGTATGAGGTGTTTTCTTGGGTATGGTTTTCTAGATGCCTTAGCGCACCATCACACTGTGGAAGGCTCAAGGTCTGGACATAAGAACTTTGCACACAATCCTAGGGTTTTGGTAACCATGACATAGTGATGCAACAAAAAAATGAGAGGTCTTTTTTGCTTGCTTTTCAGGTAGCTTTTCCAAACTTGGCAAATACGGATTTCTGACATACAACCCATCCCAAATGTTGTTGGGGGCCTAGAGAAATAAACGTAGGAGCTTTGCTGCATGTGTTTTCTTGGGCATGGCTTCAACATGCCCAGGATCACCATGCTGTGAGTAATCTACAGACATAACCTCCTTGCGCAGGGAACACCTCCTCTACAGCCGTCTCTTCTCTTGCACTGTGCCCCATAGAACACACTTGAGTCCCACAATAAATTCGGTCCAATTGTACACACAGCTCCTCTCCCCTTGCTTTCTCATGCCTTCCTGTGCACCTTATATATTATTTGCCCTCATTCCAACTATCTATCTGACTCTGCTTCTCCCTACCACTACTGAATGTTCTATACTACTCCTCCTTGCCTCCCTTACAGGCAACACGCTTCAAAGACATTAACTATGGCAGGAGGCACTATATAAAAGCAAGATAACATAACATAACATATGATATGAAACTGTCACATGCAATGCCTGTAATATCATTCAGCAAAGTTAAGCGCAAGGGGCTATACTTCCATTTTCGATATAACAATAATATAATGCTTGTATAGGTCTTCAAGGTGGATTTCTCCCTGTGTTTAGATCTGCTTTAAACAGTTTTTGTATTACCAAAAGCAATGGTACGCAGCTTATCAACCTCAGAGAAAGTAGTCCTGGGTCACCCTTGATGATATTCGTACCTGTGAGTGCATGTTTAAAACAGAGCTTTGAAGTAACTCGCTGAACTGTCTAACAGATGTGGAGGAGCCCCACAATGTATGTCACTTCTCACCTGTAACTTTGAGATTCCGAGTCAAAAGTAGAATGAATCGCGCTCGGATGTTTCCACCTAATTAAGGCGACCCGATCATCAGAAACATCGGAATTTCCAGCATCTGGCCAATTGCGGTTTGCAGACTTTAAGGGTGGAGCGCAAAGTCAAGTAGAGTGCCAGAAAAAGACAGACACCAATTAGCGCATCTTGCATCCCCCTAATGCAATACAGAGATGCACAGCACATGGGCAGGCCAAAACGGTGAGGGTCGTCAGCGGGGGAGGACGGGAGGTCAGAATGTTAAGGGGGCTGGGTGTGTGGGATGGGTCTCAGAGTGGGTTAGGACATTTGTGGGAGAACCCCGGAAAGCCGAAAGGAGTATGGGGGAAATGGCGAAGCAACTTTGAAGTGGGCAGCCTTCAGAAGGCAGTTATCTGCAAAGAGTGGGTTTTGTGAGTGGTTTACAGTCATAGCTCCCATCTTCAAATACTGGGCAACATCGTTGTAGAAAACTTGAACTCCATAGAGGAAACTGAAACACAGTCACTGCAGTGATTCTCGACCATTTCTCATCCCTATTTTGGTAGGGAAATGAAAAACATACATCTTATGGGTGAGTTCACCATCATGTCAGCTGCCATGTATTCTGGATTCAGGAATTTCCCAGTGTGTGTTGTTATGTTATCAAGATGCTATACTGCACTAATCACAACCCCATTGGACCTATGGCATGGCGCTGGTACCTTGCCTGAGAAATTGACACATTGTGCCCTTGTCCATGGTTGATACTATGCACCATTTGCCGATTCATGGCACTTTTTTCGTACTTTGCTCAGGCTCGGCACATCTCTGCGAGTGGCCGAGTGTCTTGCACAAGACACCACGCAGAGCATGGGCATGGCTTGCACAAAGGGCAGGGAAGGGGCAGAAGTTGGAAAATGAGGACTACCCAGTGAAAATATGGGCGTTTACAAGGGAAGCCCTGCAGGCAGTCCATTGCATGCCCACTATTGCGCGGAACAATACGAATTCATGGATCCGACCGTGCCACTTATCGGCAGGGAAATGGTCACACAAAGCCCTCATTCTATCCACCACACAAAGGCAGGCGTAAAGACACTTGCACATAGGATTCACTTTGCAAAGGTAAGATCGAGTGTCGGATTTAGGGGTTCCGGTAACAGTTACGAGGGACGCTGCGTAAGGCCCTCGAGATGCAGGCCTGCTTGCTGGGGACCCCATGCATTGTGGGGGTGTGTCGGCGGCATTCCGGCCACAACTTTCGGGTACAGTTACTTTGCGCAAACAATTCCATGAATATGCAGAGCGCGCAGAAAAACGTCTGTGCGCAGGTTTGCGCAGAATTGTTCTCGGTGCGCGTGCTTTGCAGGGTCTCTGCGCACTAGTCCATGAAAGGGGCCCTAGATGTCACGTGAAGAATACATTATTTTGAAATCCAGGAAAGCTGTTCAGGCTCGACTGATTTGAATCCTGCAACATCCCATTTATTCATGTCTCAGATCTGTTGCCCAAACCCTGCTTCTAAAGGTGGACACATTAGGAGCATGTGAATGAAACGGTGCGCAAGACAATTTAACCAATAACAATGAGTACTTCAGGGAACTGGTATTTGATGATTTAAATAACGACTATAAGTAAAAAAGCACGGCAAAGATTAATATCTCTGCATTATGATAATGCATGTTCTATGTTGGCTTGAAACGAGATATGAGCAGCAGCAGAGTGTCATTTAAGCCGATCCTCTGACAGAATTTGTGTGCCTAGAGATTTGACACTAATGTCCCGAAGGAGCTATCAATCACAGGCCTACTCGGCATCATTGCGATGTTAAGACACAAGCAAATGGCATGGGGAGGCAGTTTGCCCTTGCCAGCCATATGTTAATCTTCTTTACCTGATACTTACACAGTTTAGCTGCTCTCCACAAAATACAAGTGCTTTATTAATCAGTCATAACTGCCATCGCGATAAAGCCAGATTGGTGTATTAATGTATTGCCAAGAGTTCTTATTCCTGCATTCCCCTGAGCATGATATGATATGAAATTATATGTATAAGTGTTTCAAGGCGCAACGAGGCAAGGGAGGGGAACAGAGGGACGACAGAGACAGCAATCTTACAAGGCCAGGTGACATTGAGATCACACAAGTGCAGGGGAGGAGGGAAGGGAAAAATGCACGGGGAAAGGGGGATGGGGCAGTGCAGTACATAGGATAACAGTAAAATAAAGAAAGAAAATAAAAAGTGCAGCAGGTGGCAAATGCAAGGGTAAGTGCAGACATCAGGTGTCAAGTGCTGATAGGGGGATTTAGGGATACAGAAACAGTCCCAGAGTGCAAGGGTTCTCAGGGGGGCAGTGCAGGTGTGCAACTGGCAGGGAGGGGACCTGGGCCCGAGATCAGAGGGTGGCCAGGCAGCCAGTGCAGTTTCATTTTCAGCCAGGAGATCAGCAAGGGAGAGGAGGAGAGAAAGCAGAAGCAAAAAAGAAGGTCTTGCGGTGCTTGCGGAACCAGAGATGGTTCTCCTCAAGTTTCAGAGAGGCAGGCAGGCTATTCCAGAGGGAGGCCCCAGCAGACGAAAGTGATCTGCCACCAACTCGTTGCTTAGAGAAGCGACTGACCCTGAGGGAGTTGGAGGCGGATGAGCGAAGAGCTCGAGAAGGAAGATATTTAGGAAGAGAGAGTTGAAGATATTGAGACTTCAGGCCTCAGAAGGCCTTGTGGACAATGCAGAGGGCTTTGAACGTAATCCTCGCTGCCACTGGGAGCCAGTGCAGAGGTTTCAGTCTGGAGAGCTACGATCCCTGGGCTTGATGCCAAGGACAAATCTCGCAGTCCTGTTTTGGATGAGTTGCAGAGGGCGAAGAGTAGAGGCAGGCAGATTTAGAAATAGGCTGTTGCAGTAGTCCAGCCTAGAGAGAACCAGAGCTCTGGAGAAAGTGAGCTTCTGGGGTAAGGAGAGGAAAGGAAGAATACCTCTGAGGAGGTGCAGCTGGTAGTGTGACTTCTTAGAGATGTCAGAGATGTGTTGGGGGAGACGTGGTCTTTTCCAGCCACTCACCATTCCTGCGCTGAATAATATCTTGCATATGCTAAAGGCGTCTGCCCCTCTCTCCTGCCTATTATTCGCACTAATTAAGAGCAGCAAACAAATGAATATCCTATCTTTTAGTAATGCCTAGAGACTCAATTGTGTGACACACCGAACGCCATCTTTTACCAGGCTCTAAATACTGTCTCCCCCCTGCCCAGTGCCTTGCAAAGACAGCCCAGGCCACCTCTGCCTCCTGCCAGCTCTGCACAAACCCTATTCTCATGGAAGTCCAGCCATTCATTGTTGCAACATTTAGGGCCCGATTCATGGAATTAAATAGTGCAGAAAAAGGGGCCTTGTTTCATGGAACACAATGTGCAGGGCTTACCCGAGACTTGCGCCGAATCCCTGCTGGTCCAACATGTCATTGCGACACCACGAACGCCTTGCGCGAGACTCCCAGCGAAGGTGCATACCGTTTTGCGCAGTCACCTAAAAAGGGGGTGGAACACGTGGAATGGGGATCAATAAGCGTAAATGTGGGCGTTATGTGGTAAGTACCACAGTAAAATACTCAAAAATGCCCACAAGCGCGCAAACAACACATATTCATGGAATCAAACAGGCTCACCGGTGCGTGGAAAATGATGCGCAAATCTGGAAACACGTCTGCCACGCGAAAGCAGGCGTAAGCGTCACCGTATACTAAAACCAATGCATAAAAAGGGCACGTGAAAAACCAATGCGCGTATAAAGTTACGATGAATGTACCATTTTTCACAGCAGTGATCGTGGGACACTGCAGGAGGAGGATAGCCATGGCATGCATTTTATTACCCAGGACTAGCCTTTTTTGGATGCCTGATGACCAGGTCTATGACAGGTATAGGTTTCCATCTCATATCATATTAGACCTGGTCACAGAGTGGGAAGATGACCTCACATCACCCACCCTGTGCTCCCAAGCACTGAGCCCCTTGGAAAAGGTGCTCATTGTACTGCATTTTTTGGCCACTGGGTCATTTCAGCGGACAACTGCCTTAGTCGGGGGCATTTCACAGCCCACGCAGTCACTCTGACTACACCAGGTCTTGGCAATCATGACTGCAGGCCTCTCAGTCCGCAGGCACATATACATGCCCAGAAAACCAGCAGAAAGGCAGGCCCTGGTCCAGGATGGAACTTGCTGACTACTGTCCCAGAGGCATGTACAATGGATGTGACATGACATGACATGTAATTTACTAACTCAATACAAACAAGTGTCACAAGGTGCTACAATGCAAGGGTGGTGGAACAGAGTAAAGCCAGTCACACCATCCCTTGAGGCCAGGTCACATTGACATCATGTGAGTGAATAGGCAGGGTGAAGGGGAGATCTGGGGTTGGAAGTGGGAGTGGGCAGTGCAGTACATGGGAACAGCATCCACATAAAATACAACTCTGTGAGCCAATCGTCCTCTCTGCCGCCTTCCGACGCAGATGCCACAAGGGCCCCATGTGTACCTGTCCCAACCCCAGAGGACAGTCATGTGGAGATCACATCCCTGCCAGAGTTGGGAGTCAAAGTAGGAACATCCAAGGTGGTCACCACGCAGGAGCTGTGGCAATGAACGGAGAGCAGGCACCAAGGAGCAGGGCACAAGCACGCAAGCCCCGGGGTTTGTCATCATCCCGGAGGCTAGCCTTAAGTAGCAGGTACCAGGTTATTCGACAGCAGAAGGCTCAGAGTAGGAGGCGGCAGTACTCGGGGCATGGCATCTCAGGGAGGCAGGTATCGGCCATCAGGCAGGAGGCAAGCGTGGACCTCACCCAAAGGATGTCTTTTGTGTTGGAGCGTTTGGGGCAGCAGACCGGGCAGAGAGGCAGCGGGCACAGGAGGCAAGACTCAGCATGGCCAGAGTGGAGATTTCACTGCGTCAGCAGAGAGGCGGGCTGAGATCCTCGAGGAGACTTACAGGGAGATGGAAACAAGCATGTTGGAGTCCCTGCAAGCCCTCAAGGTGAGAGCGGAGTCCCGCCTAGGGGAGTTGGATGAGTGTTCGATGATGGCCTGGCTGAGACATTGAGATAGCATGGTGAGGAGAAGGACTAGCCCGCTGCCATTGTATATAGTTCTTTAGGTATACATTTCCTTTTCATTTTATACATTTTTTTGAGTGTTTGGACTGTGCTTCGCTTTTTGTACATAGTTATTTTTGTGTGTCATTTTGTGGATTTTTATTTCCTGGTTTCGTGTGCATTTGGTACATTGGACCTCTTTCATTTGTACATAGTTCTCATTTTTTTCCCTACTTTTGTGTTCACCATGGAGGGTAACATTTTTCAATTTTGTGCCAGTACTTGGTTGATGCAGTGTAACACACAGACCTATTGTGGCAGGTATCGACTCCATTTTGGAGCCACTCTCGCAATTCGTGGATTTCTTCTTGAGGCCACTTATCCCAAAAATGCGCTCATACACGAAAGACACCATGAGTATTCTGAACACACTTCAAGGTCAGACATTTGATCCAACTACCCAATTTCTGGTAACGCTTGACATAGAAGCACTCTACACGAATATTCCGCAGGCAGCAACCATGGAGAGAGTGGAAAAAGTACTTAGAGATCTAGTAATTCCCCCTGAGGTTCCCATTGATCTCATAACACAACTAGCGGAACTAGCACTCACTAAGAATTTCTTTCTCTATAAAGAGTCATTCTATGAGCAATGTTCAGGGACGGATATGGGTGCTACATTTGCGCCCTCCTTGGCGAATCTGTATGTCGCTGAATTTGAGGAGATCCACATATACCAGCCATCCAACCTTTTTAGGACACATGTCACCCTGTGGACGCAGTATATTGATGACGTCCTGGCCATCTTCACAGGAACGGAAGGCCAACTCAAAGACTTTTTGACTTGGCTTGATTCTAGAAATAGATACCTCAAGTTCACACACTGTATCTCAAAAGAGATCATAACCTTCCTCGACGTAGAAATTAAACCTAGTTTGGGTGCTTTAGTTACCACCATCTTTCGAAAACCCACTGATCGTAACTCTCTTCTGGATTACACCAGCTTCCATCCGAAATGCCTTCATGAAAACTTACCCTTCGGACAGTTTTTGCGATATAGGCGTAACTGCTCTACCACGCAGGAATACAACCTACAGGCGCAGGGACTCACAGATCGCCTTTTAGAACGTGGCTACCCTAAAAAAACTGTGAGAATAGCAAGGAAACAAGCAAAAAACATCCCACGGGATATAACATTGCAACAAAAAGTACGACCTGTGGGAGATAACACGATCACAGCAGTTTTTAGTTATTCCAACAAAATCAACCTGATCAAAAGGGTAATCATTAAGCTATGGCCCATACTAAATGTAGGGCAGGTCAATCTACCATTACCACGGTTTGCCATGAAAAAAAGAAAAAATCTGAGGGACACCCTGATACACTCATATACACCAGCTCAGGAGGCAACAGGGCAAACAACCCTGTGGAATAACACCTCCCCACACAGACACACACCATGTGGCCAGTGTAACGTGTGTAGCCTCACGAAACGCACCAAAACATTAGATCTTGGTTTAAAAACACTGTGGAAACAACTTGCCCTTACGAATTGCAATATATCAAATGTCATTTACATGATACGGTGCCCCTGTGATAAAAGATATATTGGCATGACCACAAGGCCAATTAAGAAACGTATCCAGGAGCACCTATCGTGTTTTAGAACCCATCGGGAGAATGCCCCTATGGTTGACCACTTTAATAGGCTCAAACATTGGGCCTTGGAAATTGAGTGGACTATCATAGAAAAAGTAAAATGTCCCAGAAGATGAGGGGACATGAGCCTCCTCCTATTAAAACGGGAACAAAAATGTTTTTTTTGTTTAAAAACTGATAAAGTGGGTCTTAATGACAATATACCCTTGCACTCATTGGCCATGATGACTTGAGCCATTAGTGATGATACCTGTGAGTGATTATTTATACCTATGTTATCCCTGAGTTTCTTTAGACATATACATTTTTACACAGGATGATAGACTTTGTGTCTCCCGTGAATAGGTATATGCCCCAGGGAGTCCTGATGTGCCTTTGAAAAGAATCTATTTCCCCTAATGAGCGGCATTACATAAATAATAATTCTGTGATGAATTGCTGCTGCACGCAACTTGAGCGTGTATGCGTTGCGGGTGGTGCTGCCCAGAATCCAGGTTTTTGCCCGGTGCCTGACTGAGTTCGGGCACCTCCGCCTGACTTCTGCGTGTGTGGAGATGCGCGCGCATCGAAGGGGGCGGATTAGCCCGGAGTCAGCCCAATACGGAGGCTGGCAAGTGCACACGTGACACGCTGGCCCGTGTCACGTGACACGGTAACACAGTCGATTCCGCCTCCTTTGCTCTTATTTAAAACATGGAGAGCATAGCAAGGCGACACACGTGCTCATGCTGAGCGCTTTGGTTTAACTAAGAAGGTGCCGGCTGGATGCACATTACAAGTGAGTACATGGGAAGAAATGGTGGTTGAATGGTATTCTGAACTCCCGACCCATAATTGACACAGGCTATCTGTTTCACCCACCTTCTTCCATTGTCTAGTTTTTCAAACAACAATGCATGTCTGCACTTTGTTAGGACTTTGCGAGGTTTTGGCTTCAAACACGCTGCCCCTAGAAATTGTCTACATGACCTACATCATGGTCTCTTTAAATTGACTTTGTGAGAGACTCAGTACCTCGTATTATGTTACATCCCTGCAATTATTTACAGATCCATTACACGTGAACTGGACAGTAAAGTTGTGCCCTGCCCTGAGGCATACCACACTCTAGAACAAGAGGGAGAGAAAATCAAGGGTGAGTTGCGGTCTCTCTGTTTTCAATACATTTTTTAAGAGCATCCTATGCCAATGCTAAAATAATCGCAAATAGTGTGTTGATTCCTAAATAGCATTGTGGTTAACCAATATAGGTGGTATGTTACACAACAAGGAGATGAGATTTAGATACTAGGATTGAGAGATGAAGTGGTGTTTTGCGATAGCCATGGGCTGTGTTTGTTTGGATGGCACACAAGTGTTGTGCCATCCTAATCCAATATGTGGAATTTAGCAGCTGCTTAGTAACTGTGGTTCATTTCTTTGATCCTACAGGTTCTTTCCCAGACTGTTCCAGTCTCATGACACCTACGGCAAGGTGGTAATGTACTATGCCATCTACTGTTTTTTATCCTTTTTCTCATAGACTGGTTTTTGAGTAATGAAATACACCAGCTTGTGAGGAATCTTACACTGTCCTGATGAATGTGGCGTTATTAAAGTTAGGCCACTGAAACCGGTCGACAGTGTTTGTTACATCTAAAAGGGCACCATTTTGCCCCCATTTTAGTTTGAGCAAACCATTTTATATTGTCCCACTTTCCATGAGTATAAAGTCGATCCCACATGGGAAGTGGTGATTGTATTGTCTTTGTCTGTGTTTGTTGGAATGGGAATGTATCCTATTTCCTTCTTTTGTGTCATTTTTAACCTGAGTAACCTAGGATCAGTGTGACAATCAATGGGCAATTAAAAAATTGTCTATCCCATTAGATGCCACATGAGTTGTCTTGAAGAGAAAAACTGATTCTCTTTATCTTCCTGGGTGAACTCTCTCTTTTTTCCTTCCCTTGTTTTTACTGGTAGTCTCCTCCGATTTAAGTTAATCTGGAGGAGAGTGGGTTGGGACTCTCAAGGTTGAATGCATTACACACCATAGAAGTGGTAATTTCATTCTTATTCTGTCACTATTAGACAGGTGTAGTAACATCGCAACCTAGTTGAGAGTGCACAGTAGGCAGGGATAGTTCCTTTGTTTCGCTCTATCCTTCTGTCTTCAGCCACAACCTTGTTCTATTCCTTCTTTTTATGAATAGATTTGAGTCCACCCCACAGTAAAAAAACCTTCTTGGGCTTGGTTTTACGAACTGGACTTTGTCTTGGGTTCTCTGTTAGCTGCTACTAGCTTTTGCACAGTTGTGTGTTGCCTAATCTTTTGTGTGAACATTATCTACTAAGGGGAATACCCTGTAAATTTGTAGAAATTGCCCCATTGTTTGGTTATAGTGCTTTGCCATTCACCAGCATTTCTTTGTGCTTATTTCATTGTCTCTCATGTAGTTGGCCATTTTGCTTTGCAATACCTTTTTTCAATTGGTATGGTTTTACATATGGACAGAACGATGCTGAGGTATTGGTGGATATGGCACGGTATGATTGCCATGTACTCAATCATGACTTGGTGCATGGGTCCCAGGATTGGCCTTGGCCCTCTACTTCTTGACCAATAAGAAGGGCGGCAGGCTTAGCCGGCCCTCCTCAAAGGCCAGATCCTGGCCCCATGCGATGCCTTCTTCCATCTCTGCTCCCTTTCACATGCTACGTCGCTGGAGCGGCTGCTGCTCCTTTCTCACTCCTTCCACCTGATGCCATTGCAGTGCACTGGGTGTACTTCCATTTCACTGGAATGCCCCGCTGGGACTTAGTGAGTGGCACACTTTGTGTGCAGAACTACAAAACGAAGGTACAGCATTGTTAAAATGGACTTTATGATCATCCTCATTTGACATTGTGTTATTTTCCGAGCCTGTGAAAGCTCCATTTCGTCACCCTTTGTGGGTGTGCCATGTCATTGTTTTGCCTATTAGCCAATCCAAGATGGTTGTTCCTGCCTGCTATGCACCAGAGTGCTAGGGCTGGTGGGTGCATGGGGCCCAGGATTGGCCTTGGCCTCTCCTTCTTGGCCAATGAGAAGGACGGCAGCCTTGGCGAGCCCTCCTCCAAAGGCCCAATCCTAAGGCCCTGTCTACCCCTGTCCACCACGATACTCCAGTCGCTTGCATGTATGCACCCACTCTCCCCAACCCCGCTGCCCCTAGTGTGCTTGTACCCCACCCCCGCTCTCCCAGATATGCTTGCACCCCCAGTCCCCGCTACCCCAGTATGCTTGCATCCCCCAGTCCCCGCTGCCTCCAGTATGCGTGCACCCCCAGCCCCTGCTGACCCCAGTATGCATGCACCCCCGCCCCACACCCCCCGCGGCCCCCAGTATGCATGCACCCCCGTCCCTGCTGCCCCAGTATGCGTGCACCCCCAGCCCCTGCTGATTCCAGTATGCATGCACCCCCTCCCCCAGGCCCCGCTGCCCCTAGTATGCATGTACCCCACCCCGCTGCACCCAGTATGCTTGTACTGCCACCCCCCACTGCCCCAGTATGCTTGCACCCCCACGTCCAGCCCCTGCTGCCCTTAGTATGTGTGCACCCCCACCCCCCAGCCCCCACTGCCCCCAGTATGCTTGTACATCCTCCCCCCACCCCCCGCTGCACCCAGTATGCGTGCGCCCCCACCCCCCAGCACCCGCTGCCCCTATTATGCCTGTACCCCACCCCGCTGCCCCTAGTATGTGTGACCCCCACCCCAATGCCCCAGTATGCTTGTAACTACAGGCCCTGCTGCCCCCAGTATGCTTGTACCCCACCCCTGCTGCCCCCAGTATGTGTGCACCCCCAGCCCCCACTGCCCCTAGTATGCCCATACCCCCACCCCCTGCTGCCCCTAGCATGCCTGTACCCCACCCCGGGATGCCCCCAGTATGGCTGTACCCCCACCCCCCACCCCACGCTACCCCCAGTACGCATGCACCCCAGCTCCTGCTGCCCCTAGTATGCCTGAACCCAACCCCCGCTGCCCCAGTATGCTTGTATCCCACCCCCCTGCCCCTAGTATGCCTATACCCCACCCCCGCTCCCCCCACTATGCCTGTACCCCCAATTGCCCCTAGTATGCATGCACCCCCACCCCCAGCCCCGCTGCCCCTAGTATGCTTGAACCCCACCCCCGATGCCCACATGTTTGCCTGTTCCCCCACCCCCCACTGCCCCAGTATGCTTGAACCACACTGCCCCTAGTATGCGTGCACCGCCACCCCCCAACCCCAGCTGCCCCTTGTATGTGTGCACTGCCACCCCCCACTGCACCTAATATGCTTGCACCCCATCCCTGTTACCCCCAGTATGTGTGCACCCCACCCCCCAGCCCCTGCTGCCCCCAGTATTCTTGCACCCTCACCCCCTGCTGCCACTACTATGCCTGTACCCCCACCCCCTCACTGCCCCTAGTCTGTGTGCACCCCCACCCCCCAGCCCCTGCTGCCCCTAGTATGCCTGTACCCCACCCCCCACTGCCCCCAGTATGCCTGTAACCCCCACCCCCTGCTGCCCGCAGTATGCTTGTACCCCCACCCCCACTGCCTCTAGTATGCGTGCACCCCCACCCCTGCTGCCCCTAGTATGCATGCACCCCCATTCCCCACCCCCGCTTCCCCCAGTAGGCCTGTACCCCCACCCCTACTGCCCCCAGTATGCATGCATCCCCAGCCCCCACTGCCCCTAGTATGCGTGCACCCCCACCCCCAGCCCCAGCCCCCACTGCCCCCAGTAAGCTTGCACCCCCAGCCCCTACTGACCCCAGTATCCATGCACCCCCTCCCCCACCCCCCGGCACCCTTAGTATGCCCGTACTGCTGCCCCGTATGCTTGCACCCCCGCCCCAGACCCTGCTGATCCCAGTATGTGTGTACCCCCAACCCCCATCCCCTGCTGCCCCTAGTATGCCTGTACCCCATCCCCACTGCCCCCAGTATGCCTGTACCCCCACCCCCCTGCTACCCCAGTATACTTGTACCCCCACCCCTCAGCCCCCGCTGCCCACAGTATGCTTGTACCCCCAACCCCCACTGCCCCTAGTATGCTTGTACCCCAACACCCACTGCCCCCAGTATGCCTGTACCCCCACCCCCACACCCTGCTTCTCCTAGTATACATGCTCCCCTATCCCTGACACCCCGCTGCCCCTAGTATGCATGCACCCCACCGCCACCCCTCATTGCCCCAGTGTGCTTGTACCCCCAACCCCCACCGCTCCCAGTATGCATGCACCGCCACCCCATGCTGCCCCAGTGTGCATGTATCCCCACCCCCTACCCCCCACTGCCCCCAGTATGCGTGCACCCTCATCCCCCACCCCCTGCTGCCCCAGTGTGCTTGGACCCCACCCACCACTACACCATGTAGGTATAACCCCCCCTCCATAGTAACCTGTGTACCCTTGGCGTAATACTTGAGACCTGCAGCAGGCTATTGCCCCTCAATCTTAACCTATCTATAGTATGCACATGCCCCCCCACATCTATCGGCCAGCCCCATAATATTTTATGTTGATTTCTACCTTGCACCCATGCGTGACATGCCTCCTCTGTAACATTATGCCTGGCACCATACACTTACCCTTTGATTACGGCTTTGCATATTTGAGTCACTGCTGCCATGCAACATGTGGCTGACACCTTGTATATGTTCACTACTTATGACCATGCAACTGCTTGTAGCTGCCGCCATATAAGACATGGCTGGCACCATGCTTTACTCACTGTATCTGACCATGTAAACTATGGATGCCGCCATGCAAGATGTGTTCGCACTGTATAGTTTGCCCACATAACCATGTTATCTATGTCATGCACTTTGGAATCTGTATAAAGCAACATGTTTGTATGCTTTTAAATGCACTTATATAACCAAGTAAGCCTTCATAAGAGCGCCACGATGCTTCAGGGCAGTGGGAGGTTTACATTTTCAAATAAATAAATAAATAAATAAATAATTAAATAAATACATAAATAAATGACTTGAGTTTTCCTCTGTGCTTGTGCTTTTGGTACTCCTCTGCCCTGATGAAGTCCTGTGTGAATCTGCTATGGTCAGCTCGCTATCTCTGAACTTGGCAAAAGGTCCCCTCGCACGCCACTTGCACACCTGCACTGGCTCCCCGGCATGCCCAATCCTTAGACTGTTTTTATGTATGGCAGCAGACACCTACCAACAGTTTGCGCATCATGAATGCACTTAGGCTTGGAATTGACACCAGCTGGGCAGACTTTCTTTGTTGTCTTTTTGGGTGTATTTGTTATGATGTCCTTCACATGTGCTGAACTGGCACCTCCGCAACCACATTTCATCAATCACCACTTCCCATGCACTGGCACCATCTCAATGTCCCCTGCCCTAACAAGTTTCTTGTGTCTGTCTTCACTCTCACCCCCTCCCAGGACTTGTTGGCCCTTTGGGCGCTTGTGTACATGTGCATTCAGAATGACAGGTAATTTGTGTTTATGAGGTTATCTGTTCAGGTGATGTGTGCTCATTGCGTCTCATGCCGTGACAAGCCAGGCCAATGTCCCTTCATGTGATGCAAATCGAGGGTGCTTTGCATTCTGTCATTGTGTGATTATTTGTACATGTGGATTGTTGACAGTACTTTGTCACATGGCATGCAGGGCTTCACTTTGACATACACTTTTGTGATGTGTATGTTGGGATATGGTTGCAGTCAGCAATTGCATATGATCAGCTGGGGCACTGAAGCTTGTGGGCCAGGTGTATATTTTTCTGGTGCTTGCAGGATATTTTGTGGACAGGAGGTCAAGGGTGGTGTCACTACACAGCAAGCTAGTTCCTGAACACGCCATCAACGGAGTGAACTGTGTCACTATGTCAGCATTCAGCATGCAGGTAATGCCCAGTCTTGAGGGGGCTGCCTGCAGGTTGCTGTCACAGGTGATGGGGGCTGGGCTGGGGGTGTCCCATGTGGCAGGGGCTGCCTGCGTGCTGGGGTAATGGGGGCTGGGGTGTCCCATGTGGCGGGGGCTGCCTGCGGGCTTGGGTGATGGGGGCTGGGGGTTTCCCATGTGGCAGGGGCTGCCTGCGGGCTGGGGTGATGGCGGCTGGGGGTGTCCCATGTGGCGGGGGCTGCCTGTGGGCTCGGGTAATGGGGGTTGGGGTGTCACAGGTTTGTGGGCTTCCTGTGGGCTGGGGTGATGGGGGCTAGGTGCGTCCCATATGGCAGGGGCAGCCTGCTGGCTGGCGTGATGGGGGCTGGGTGTGGCCCATGTGGCAGGGACTGCCTGCGGGTTTGGGTGATGGGGGTGTCCCATGTGGCGGGGGCTGCCTGCAGGCTCGGGTTGTCCCGTGTGATGGGGCTGCCTGCGGGCTCGGGTGATGGGGGCTGAGGGTGTCCCATGTGGCAGGGGCTGCCTATGGGCTTGGGTGATGGCGGCTGGGATGTCCCATGTGGCGGGAGCTGCCTGCGGGCTCGGGTGATGGGGGCAGGGGTGTCACAGGTGTTGTGGGCTGCCTGCGGGCTCGGGTAATGGGGGCTAGGGTGTCACAGGTGTTGTGGACTGCCTGCGGGCTGGAGTGATGGGTTTCCCATGTGGCAGGGGCTGCCTGCAGGCTCGGGTGATGGGGGGTGGGGTGTCACAGGTTTTGTGGGCTGCCTGCAGGCTGGGGTGATGGGGCTGGGGGTGTCCCATGTGGCAGGGGCTGCCTGCGGGCTGGGGGTGTTCCATGTGGCAGCGGCTGCCTGCGGGCTAGAGGTGATGGGGGCTGTGGCTGTCCCATGTGGTGGGGGCTGCCTGTGGGCTCGGGTGATGGAGGCTGGGGTGTCCCATGTGGCTTGGGCTGCCTGCGGTCTCGGGTGATGGGGCTGGGGTGTCACAGGTGTTGTGGGCTGCCTTCAGGCTTGGGTGATGGGGGCTGGGGTGTCACAGATGTTGTGGGCTGCCTGCAGGCTGGGGTGATGGGAGGTGGGGGTGTCTCATGTGGTGGGGGCTGCCTCCTGGCTGGGATGATGGGGGTGTCCCATGTGGTTGGGGCTGCCTGTGGGCTCGGGTGATGGGTCCGGGGTGTCCCATGTGGTGAGGGCTGCCTGTGGGTTCGGGTGATGGGGCTGGGGGTGTCCCTTGTGGCGGTGGCTGCCTGCAGGCTGCGGTGATGGCGGCTGGGATTGTCCCATGTGGCAGGGCTGTCTGTGGCCTTAGGTGATGTGGGCTGGGGTGTCCCATGTGGCAGGGCTGCCTGCGGGCTTGGGTGATGGGGGCTGGGGTGTCACAGGAGTTGTGGGCTGCCTCCAGGTTTGGGTTATGGGGCTGGGGTGTCACAGGTGTTGTGGCTGCCTGTGGGCTGGAGTGATGGGGGCTGGGGGTGTCCCATGTGGCGGGGCTGCCTGCGGGCTGGGGGTGTCCCATGTGGTAGGGCTGCCTACAGGCTCGGGTGATGGGGGCTGGTGTGTCCCATGTGGCAGGGACTGCTTGTGGGCTTGGGTGATGGGGTCTGGGTGTGTCCCATGTAGTGGGAGCTGCCTGCAGACTGGGGTGATGGGGCCTGGGGGTGTCCCATGCGGCGGGGACTGCCTGTGGGCTTGGGTGATGGCGGCTGGGGTGTCCCATGTGGCGGGGCTGCCTGCGGGCTCGGGTGATGGGGGCTGGGATGTCACAGGTGTTGTGGGCTGCCTGCGGGCTCGGGTGATGGGGGCTGGGGTGTCCCATGTGGCAGGGCTGCCTGCGGGCTTGGGTGATGGGGGCTGGGGTGTCACAGGAGTTGCGGGCTGCCTGCAGGTTTGGGTTATGGGGCTGGGGTGTCACAGGTGTTGTGGCTGCCTGTGGGCTGGAGTGATGGGGGCTGGGGGTGTCCCATGTGGCGGGGCTGCCTGCGGGCTGGGGGTGTCCCATGTGGCAGGGCTGCCTACAGGCTCGGGTGATGGGGGCTGGTGTGTCCCATGTGGCAGGGACTGCTTGTGGGCTTGGGTGATGGGGTCTGGGTGTGTCCCATGTGGTGGGAGCTGCCTGCGGACTGGGGTGACGGGGCCTGGGGGTGTCCCATGCGGCGGGGACTGCCTGTGGGCTTGGGTGATGGCGGCTGGGGTGTCCCATGTGGCGGGGCTGCCTGCGGGCTCGGGTGATGGGGGCTGGGATGTCACAGGTGTTGTGGGCTGCCTGCGGGCTCGGGTGATGGGGGCTGGGGTGTCACAGTTGTTATGGGCTGCCTGCGGGCTGGGTTGATGGTGCTGGGGGTGTCCCATCTGGCGGGGGCTGCCTGTGAACTCAGGGGATGGGGGCTGGGGTGTCCCATGTGACAGGGGCTGCCTGCAGGCTCAGGTGATGAGGGCTGGGGGTGTCCCATGTAGTGGGGGCTGCCTACAGGATGGCAGGACGGGTGATGGGGGCTGGGGCGTGGGTGTCCTGTCAGGAGGGGTCTGCTTCCTGTGGATTTATGCAGGTGTTGTGTGTTGTTTTTTAGTGAATAGGGTGTGCACGGGGAACGCGCTGAGTTTCCACGTGATTTGTCTGGGGTGCGTATGGGGTACATGCTGACTGTTCATGTGATTACCCCATCCACACCCCAGTCGAATCAAGTGGATGCTCAGCGCATACCCTGTAAGCACCCCAGCCAAATCGCGTGGAAACTCAGAGCATACCCCATACACACCCCAGCCAAATTACATGGATACTCAGCGCTTACGCCGTCCACACCCCAGCCAAATCATGTGGAAACTCAGAGTGTACCCCGTCCACACCCCAGACAAATTGCGTGGAAACTCAGAGCATACCCCGCAGAAGATCACGTGCAAAGTCAGCGTGTACCCCGTCCGCAACCCCAGAAAATCGTATGGAAACTCAGTGCATACTCCATTCGCACCCTGCCAAATCACGTGGAAAATCAGCGCATACCCCATCCGCACCGAGTGTTCACTTGATTTGGCGGGGGGGCTGTAAGTTGGTCCAGGGACGGCGTGGGGGCTTGCGCCGTGTTTGGTATTTTACTTGCTTTTTACTACATGTGGGGGAATGTTGGGGGCGTTACTGGCGCTGCTTGATGTTCCTTGCACCACGGCTAGTGATGCCTCAGGAAATCCATGAATATGCATGCCGCGCAATTGTTTCTTCGCGCCACGGCTGGTGCACGCTCCTTCTCGGCACGTGGCACTTGTGCCTTTTCTGCACTGGATTCTATGAATCGAGCCCTTAATATCATCCTAGGAGAGATGAGCTCACTGCTCTGTGTGAGACCAGAGGAGGCCCCAGCTTGTATGCCCGTCCATCTCCACAAACTTGCCCCTGCACTCACGAGCACCACCCTGCCAGGCCACAGTCCACCGGATCCAGGCCACTCTGATATTTTGATACAGATACACATCTGACCCCTCGTAGTGACCAGATGGAGACACCCACTATAGCCCTAATCCCAGACACCAAAATATCCTTCCTAATCCTAACACATGTCTACCGTATCATGAGGCATCAGGTAGATCAAAACCCACAGGGCATGGAGTACTGTGTTTTATGCACCTCTAGGTACAAGGGTCAGAATGTAGATATATCTGCCAATGTGCAATGATTTTTATGTCCACCATTATTCTCTCTAAACCAATGTCTATTGTTCAGTTTAGATTAGTTAGCAATGTAACTCTTCTGAACTGACCGAGCCCCCACCACAGAGTTGAGACCAGCTGACCCACATGCCATCTAATTGACTCGGACTCAGCAGCCAATTGCCGCCTGACATCACCTATAGGGCATGCTGTGCCATGTGAGCTGACCAATTGAAACAGTTATTTCATACTGTGTGTTGTTACATCAACCGTGGTGTTATTTTGGTTCATAAGGTGCTGCCCGTGTATTGTTTGGCAAAGCGCTCTCAGGCAGCAGAGTTGATTGCTTGCGTTTATCTAATATAAATTTGTTTTACTTGAAATTATTCTCTTGGTCTCCTTCCCTAGCGGGGTGTGTCTGTCATTTGGTCTCAGGTATATGTGTGCTGCAGGGTGTAAGCCTTCATTTGCGTGATATTCCTCGAGAGTCCCCCTGTACTTGCAGCGAGATCCAGGGCTTCCCCGAAAGGGCCGCCCCACCTACGGCTGACCAGTCTCAAACAAAACGCGTACACAGAAGAGAAGGTTTTGTGGGTCCCGGCTTTGCAAATACCCAACTGGGAAAGTTTATTTTTTTGGGGGAATATAATAAGGGAGGGGAACACACATGATTAGAGTATGAATGAGTAGGATGAGTGAATGATAATAACTGTTTTCTTTTTATTGCCATTATTTTTATATATATAAAGACAAGTAGAAAAATAGAGGAGAAACAGGGACCCAGCTCTGAAAGGGGGTAGAAAGCGGCACCGCATTGCACTGTCTCGACCAGTGCAGATATTAAGTTGAAAAAGGATAAAAGTAGGATCCTCGTATAATTAGTGGGCTCATGAATAAGTCGTGGTTGTTATTTTAGTTTGTTATCTTAGCTTATTATTTTAGTGTTTTTAAAGTGTGGAGGTAGGCCAAGTGGGGGCGAGGTGATGTGAATAGAAGAATGTGTGAAGCAGGGATGATGCTCTAGACAGGGGGGGCGGATGGGGTAAAGGGGGAAAATATTAAGATTTCTGTTTTATGTCTTGTGTTAATTTGTCGGTTCGTTATGTAAAATGTTCAATTGTTCAAGGTTTATTTAACTGTCTTGCACACGCATAAGGTAATGTTCTGAAGTGAGAAAATATTAGGTTGTTATTGTAATATCAGAGATTAAGATTTAGAGGTAACAGTGACAAAGGGCCGAGAAAGAGAGGCCCTTTGTTGAGCATGGGAAAGGATACCCTATTCACACATATTTGTAAACACCTCCCCTAGTACAGTGACTGAATAAAAAAGTACCACAATCAATGGACTGTCGAAACAAAGGGGGAGGGGTAACCCTATGCCTGGCCTCAAGAACAGTCTTTTGATAAGGGTATCTTGGACCATCTAGCAACCTACCTAATGGCAAAAAATAAGGGGATGCAGCTCCAAAACAGACGAGAAGTGTTAGACTTGTGGGAAATGTTTGAGGAGACACCAGTCCCGCCTAACACGGGAAATGTAGGGGAGGGAGCAGTAGAAGTGAAGGGAGGCAAAGAGAAAGAAGGGAAAAGGAATGATGAACCCAAGAAACTATACCCTCTGCTCACGAGACCCGTAGAGGGATTCTCAGACCCAGCCAGGGTGAAGCAAGCTCGCAACACCTAGCAGGGCCCCTCCACCTATGTATGTCCCCTCCACTCTAACACCAATGGCTGCCCCCCAGGGACCATCCAACAGAGATCTTGAAGTGGCACTAACATCGACTCAGACAGAACTGTCCTGGTTAAGAGCAATGTGTGAGATGACCCAGCGATCTGGGGTAGGGCTCCCACCGCCATTAAAAAGTTCCTCTCTCCTATCTCTCCTATGGAAATTGGGGAACTTTCTGTTTAGGGTGGATAGTGCCCCCATACGGACAGTACGTGTAGAAAGGGAAGGGGAGAGTAGAAAGTGTGGGATATGACACAGTGGCTTTGGTAAGGGATGAGGAATGTTGGATTGATTTCGGTGAATCCAATGGAGGGGTTGTGGGGGGAGTACAGCAAGTAATGAAGCCGAATAGGGAGAATGGCCTTAGCAAAAAGGAAAGGAGCAAAGGTAAGTAGGGGTAAAGTAAGGTCGAAATTGCAAATGCTCCTCATCTATAAGGGAACGGGACGGCCTCATTATGTGCCCTGGGCAATAATGAATAAAAACACCCTCCTCAAGTCCCTCTCCCCGCTCACGGCGGGTGCAGAAAAATTGATCTATGCTATTGAAAAGAATACCGCAGGAGTGCGTCTGGCCACAGGGGACATCAAAAGCTTGCAAGTATCTGCAGTGGGAGATCAAGCAGACTCAGTGTTGGTGAAGGCAGGGTTCCCGGGTGTCACCACAGGGAATGATATACATGATGGGAAGTCTTTTAACAATGTCTGTGCACAAGTTTGGGATGCACTGCGGAGGACCTTCCCTGACACCCCTGATCTACACTCTGTAATGCAATGCACTATGGGGGATGAGGAAGATGCTGCGCAGTTCATTCTTCAGGTGCAGAAGATGTGGCAGGGGGAGACGGGCATGGCCTGGGATCAATCCACCTCCCTATTTTACTCGATCATTAAAAGAGGCCTCTTGAAGGAAGTACAGAAGGACCTTGATAAAATAGCTGGGATGGAAGCCAAAGGGTGGCCGGATATTCAGAGCATTATAGTACACCATTGCAGGAGGATCAAAGAAAGGGAAAAAGAAACAGTGCAGAGAAGATTATCAGAAGAAGCAAAGCTTGTACACAGTAAGTTAGTGAATGTAGTGGAAGTAAACGCAGTGCCGCCCTCAGAGCAACAGGGAGAAGAAGGAGGAGTGGCAGTCGCCATGCAGGCTAGGATGGCTACAGCAGGGGCAGACAACGCCCAGGAACAGTGGGGTGGAGATCAACAATATATGGGACCCCAATGGCAAGGAAGATCCACAAGAGGAAGAGGTGTTACTGAGGACAATGGGGAGGAGCAGGGGGACGACAGGAATGGAGAGTACCTTCTGATTTTGTTTTCTGCCCAGTAGCCACCCCGATGAGATATTGCCTGGTACTGTTCTCTCAGTTGACCTGCAAGGGGTACAGGTGTCAGCAAAGTGTATTGTAGCAATTGGCATGGACACACATGGGTGCGAGTGGAGGACAGTGTTGTGTATTGACCCAAATATACCACTGCGTGAATTATCGGATGAAGCACTGTTCACTAACAACAACACTGATGGGGAAATGATAATGGAAATATGCATGC
This sequence comes from Ambystoma mexicanum, assembly GCF_040938575.1. NCBI lineage: Eukaryota > Metazoa > Chordata > Amphibia > Caudata > Ambystomatidae > Ambystoma > Ambystoma mexicanum. Next base: position 648,326,786 of record NC_090934.1, on the reverse strand, counting down.
CTTGATTTGATTTGATTTTATTTTATTTATAAAGCACAAAAAACCAGGCCCAGGGGCAACCGGGCGCATACTCTTAAACATGTTACAAAAAGCAGTAGTTACAGAAGTTACAAAAATATACAGCATATATACATGTACCGAAGGGTACCATTAACAGCGTATTATACAGGGACAGAGCAGAGAGAAAATGTATATTCAGTTCTGTACCCCACATGGAGTCTGGACTGTGTCAAGGTCTCATGGGACTTGGGAGAGCAGCCATGTTTTAGCATTGTTCTTGAAGGAGTGGAATGATGGTTCAATTCTGATAGGTGTGGGCAAGGTGTTCCAGAGTTTGGAGGCCAGGACGGGGAAGCTCACCCACCAGCTTTTTGGAGTTTGCATCTAGGCACGATGAGGCTGTGAGTTTGGGCTGCTCTGGTAGGTCGAGTGGAGATGTGGCGTGAGAAGCGAGTGGACAGGTAAGGTGGGGCGTTGTTGTTCAGACATTTGTGAGTCAAAGCTAGGGTTTTCAGGGCAATTCTCTGTTTTACCGGGAGCCAGCGTAAATCCAATCTGACGGAGGAGATATGAGAGCGTCTCGGGATGTTTAAGGCTGCCCTTAAGGCATTATTTTGTACAGTTTGCAATTTATTAAGGTTACACTAACTTGTCCCTAGGTAGAGAGCACTACAGTAGTCGATTTTGGCCTTAACAAGAGTTCTGGCGAGTGTGATACAGTTGGTGGAGTTTAGGAAGGGTCTACAGGCAGTGATAAGTTTGCAGGTATATGCCGAAGCTGACCTAACTGCATTTATTTGTCTGTTCAGAGAAAGCGAAGAGTCAAGATAGACCCCTAGCGTCTTAGTATCTTTGGAGACTTTAATGTCATTGCCGTCAATAATGAAGGACTTGTAGGTTTGGTCTAGCTTGTTGAGCCGATGATTTGATCCTAAAAGTAAGAGCTCAGTCTTATCATCGTTAAGGCAAAGTTCGTGCTGTGCCATCCAGGCCTGGATGACCAAGTAAACATCGTTGAGGGCTTTGATGTCAGCTGTGTAGTCTCCTGTGATAGGGATGAGTATCTGGGTGTCGTCCGCATAGTTAGTGTAGGAGACACCCAGATAGTCAAGCACATCGAAGAGGGGCTTGGTGAATACGTTATACAACGTAGGGGATACACACGAGTCTTGAGGAACGCCACAGTGAATGCGGGAGGGATCCGCTGATGCCAGCGGTGAGAAGACCCTAATGGATCTATTGCTCAGGAATGAGTGGATCCAGGCATTGGCAGAGTCAGAGAAGTGGGCTGCGGATTTGAGATGCTGGTAGAGTATTTGGTGGTTGACCAGATCAAAAGCCGCGGAGAGATCGAGGAGAAGGAGAAGAGCTAGCTTCCCATTGTCCTTCAGTGACTCCATCTGAGTTTTCAAGTCGATCAGAGCTGACTCCGTGCCATGTTAAGGGTGGAACCCTGATTGTCTTAAGCCCAGGAGATTGTTTAGTTTGAGGTAATCCTGAATCTGCAGGTAGGCTGCGCGGTCCAGGATCTTGAGCAGGAATGGGACCGTAGTGATAGGTCTGAAGTTAGTTGGGATATTGGGGTCAAGGGAGGGTTTTTTGAGGAGTGGGATAACCCATGCATCCTTTAGGTTGTCGGGGACAATACCCGTCTTGAAAGAAGCATTTATGAATGCTGTAATGAACAGGGCTAGGTCATGAGATGCTTCTTTGATTATAGGTGCTGGGCAAGGGTCGCCTTGGCAATTGGAAGGTTTTAAATTGTTTATGATGTTTTCTACTTTGAGAGTAGTGAGTGGGGAGAAGGAGAAAGGTTTATGCGGATAGGTTAAATGTGTATTAAGTGTAGGTGTGGTCGGTGGTTGGTCAAGCTGTAGGGATTTCTGTTTGTCCCTGATTTTAGATTGGAGGGTAGCAATTTTACCCAGAAGTGCTGACTGAATATTGGTGCACCAAGTGTTGTCTTTTGAGCAAGAGTCAGGGGGGGCTGCAGGTGTCTCGAGTTCCTTAAGGATATTAAAGAGTTCCTTAGTATTGGACTGGGCTGACATAATGCGGTTATTATAAGAATCATTTTTTGCCTGGAGTACAGCTTCTTTATAGTTAAGGGTGGCTATCAGAAGACTGTCCTTGTGGGCGCCGGAGTGGTGACTTCTCCAGCGTGACTCTGCTGAGCGTTTCTCTTTGCGTAACACTCTAAGCTGGGGATTAAACCACAAGTTAAGGTGTGCTCGTTGTTTGGGTTTCCTCAGTTTGAGCGGGGCGATAGAGTTGATGGCTGCAAGCAGTGACTGGTTATACATGTCGGCTAGGTTGGTGGGGTCTGAGCAAGTGTCAGGAGCGTTATTTAGTGTGGGAAGGATAAGGGGGAGTATTTCTTCTGTTGTAATGTTCTTTTTATTTTTAGTGAGGGTGGCTGGGGAGACCAAAGGCCTGGGTGGTGGGGCTGCTTCAATGCTGAAAGTGATGACATGCTGGTCAGACCACAAGCAGGGGGCGTTGGAGATTACGCTAATATTGCAATTGGTGTCACTAAGCCAGTCAAGGGATCGCCCTTTAATGTGGGTGGGTTCCTGTATGTGGTGAGTGAAACCTAAATCTGTTAAGGTATTAGCTAGGTCGAGGGCCGCAGGATCATTAGGGTCTTGGTGTCCTAGATTGAGGTTGCCAAGAATGATGGTTTGGGAGTTGGATTTAGCATTGTTGAGTACTAACATAGAGATATCATCTACAAAGGATGTGGGTGGACCAGGGGGTCTGTATATTAGGTGGATGGTAGCTGTTTGGTTAGCTGAGAGTCCAAGCTTGACAGAGAGTAACTCTGCAGTTTCCACCTTAGTGCTTGGGATGGTTCTATGATTTTCTAGTGATGAAAGCAATTCCTCCACCTCTCGAGGTGCGATCACATCTGATGATGGAGTAATCAGTGGGGATGGCCAATGAGAATGCCGGGCCGGAAGCTGCGTGCAGCCAGGTCTCGGTGATGGCGATGAAGTCGGCTTCCTGAGTTTTGATAAGATCAGCAATGTCCAGAGCGTGCGCAGCTAGGGATCTTGCGTTAATCAGGGCAGCTTTAATTAAACCAACGTTGCTTGATGAAGCTGTGATGGTTTGAGTGTGATGGGGCGTGGGTGAGGTGGCCGTTTGTGGAGGCGAGCTGTGCGTATGAGTTTTGAGGTATGAACTCAGGTACATGGGGTGTCCCTTCTTACCCATAAATCTAGATCCTAATCTTAGGTTTCTAAGAGTGATAGGACATGGTTGGTTAGGTGAGGGTTTTTTGGCGAAATGGTCGAGTCATAGGGCTGGATCATTGAGGTAGATGTTGTGGTATTGAGGTGCAGTACTTTGGTAGGTATCAGGAGATCTGTGAGAGGAGGCCATGGATGAGGTGTGCAAGGAGCTAGGTGCAGCTAAATCGGGAGGTGGTAGGTGTGATGACCTGGTAATTGACCACACTGAGAGTAGTACTTGTAATGAAGAGAGCAGTGACCTTAGGGTGGACCAGCGTGGTAGCATGTTACCGAGGTTAGAGAGGAAGGGCTGCTGGGTCTGTGAGGCAGTTATAGGTAAGCGTTACAGGCACTATTTGGCTGGGCAGTGCGTGCTCTGTACGAGCAATGCAGGCTAATGAGTTTAAGACAGGTTAAGTCTACTTATTCAGAGTCAAACAATGGGGGTGCATCAGATCAGGGTACACAGGCAAAGCAAATACCCAAGCTTGCATATACATTAGCATGTTAGGCAGGGAACAATGCAGAATGCAAGAGGCGTGATCTAATTGTAATGGTGCAACAATTCAGGCAGAGAAGACATTCTAGTGTTGGCAGCAAGCATTGGCAGATCAGGTCTATGTCAAGTTGAAAGGCACGGCAGAGTAAGGCAGGTACCCTGGAATTAGCTTAGATCATGTGGACATGTCTTACGCAGAGCGGTGCAACATATGCAGGCATAGATCAAAGTGTGGCGCAGCAAAATTGGGAATACACAATGAGCGTATCAGGCAGGCAGAGTAGCATATATCATGGAGCTAACAAGTGGGTCCAAGTTGCGGTTCTGAGCAAGAGTTCATTTATTTCAAAAGCGAGCATGGGGTTGATAGCATAGTAGTTTCAAGGCAAGCACAGGCGAACAGAGCCGCAAATGAAAGTGGTGCCGTTGTCATGCAATGCGAAGGTATGGGCTGGGCGGCAATGAGAACAGACATAGGCAATGCAAGCAAATAAGGTGCTGAAATGGTGCGATCACTTGGTGGTAAGCAACCGCGAATAGGTAGCGACTAGGGGCTCAAATATGTAGTCGGCTCAGTTGATTAAAGTCAGGACGCTCGTAATAGATGTGCAGACTTAGTACAGGGGTGTGCATGGAGCAGGTTGCTACGTTGCTACTGCTTGTCAAGTGGCGTTTGTGATTATATTAGCATAGTAAAGGCATTACCAACATCAGGATAGATAGTATGTCAGCAAGTTCAACAGGCAAGATAAATGCTTGTAGGGCAGTAGGCACAGAGTGGACATCTTATATAGCTATGCTAGGTATCAAGCTTGTGGGGATTAAGCATAGCATTCGGAAGCTGGAATAGTTGATAACGTTACCAGTCTTACTTTCAGGATGAGGAGAGCGCTAGTCCATAGGTTCATGAGGAGGAGAGTCAGCTGTGTAACCACAAGCAGGAATTAGTGCGAGGAGAAAAAGGGCATAGTGTCCAGGCGAACGGCGAGTAAGGCTGAGGACAGGCTAGGACAGGAGTCAGCCTTGTTTCACTGGGCCTTGGTGAGAGTGGGCCGGCTTTGCCTGCCGGGTCCCGATAGGTAGCTGAAGAAGGGTCACCAGCCAATCGGGACTCAGCAGCGTCTGCTTGGTGGATTAGGCAGTGGATGCCTCAAATGGGTGGTGGGCGGCCATCTTTGAGTGTGCTGGGCTCCACATGGTGAGCAATGGTGGAAGCATGCACACGGTTGCAATTTCGGCCGGAAACACAGCGCCAAAGCACATTTCAGTTGCAGGGACAGCAAGGGCATCTGGGCATCGTAGCTGGGATATTGTGATGCGGAGAATCCGTTTTGCACAATTTGGAGGTACGCTTACCAGAAAAGGTTGTAAAATTCGGGGTGCCTTCCCTTTGGTAGACCACTGCTCCTGCAGGGTCACGGGAGGTCCTGCTCCACTGAAGAGGAAGGGGGGAATGTGATACAATGGTGCAAAACAGACGAGTGACAAACCCCCTCATGGCCATTGTCAGTGCGCCGCCATCTTTTTGTGACAGAGACCTGCAGCAGGTACCGCCATACTTGTGGATCACAAACCCCCATGATGTAGGGTTATTAAGAGAAGTGACCCCATTAAAAATCAAACTCAAACCAGGTGCAGTGCTGCCCAGGCTAAGACAGTATCCCTGTCAAGGGAGGCAGAGGAGGGAATAAAAGAGACAATACATGCATTACTGCAACACAACATCATTGTCCTGTCCATATCTCCATGTAATACCGCAGTGTACCCCATCAAGAAAGCGAAAGGAGGGTCGTGGCGTATGGTCCAAGACCTCCGCCCACTTAAAAATACTGTATAAAAGGAGTTCGCTCTCGTCCCAAACCCAGCATCCATTTTGTGCAGCAATCCAAAACAGGCCACGCATTTCACAGTGGTGGACCTGAACAACACCTTTTTCTCATTGCCCCTTGACCCGGGTTCCCAATACCTTACAGCCTATACACTAGGGTGGAAAGGTATGAACATTGCCGATTGCCTCAGGGCTACTGCGAGAGCCCAAGCATTTTCACAGAATACTGCACGAAGACCTCGGCAATATTGACATTCAGAATACCATCATTCAGTACGTTGATGACCTCATGACATGCAGTGAGGGAGAGGAAGCATGCCATAAAGACTCTATTGCCCTGCTCAAATTGCCGGTCCAGAAGGGGTACAATGTAGACAAAAATAAACTGCAGTACTGTTTGACTGAGGTTCTGTACTTGGGCCAACTGATTTCAAAAGATGGCAAAAGGATAATACCTGACAGGGCAGCAACAGTGCGCACCACAGCCAGACCCCATATGGTTAAGGACATGATATGATGTGATAGATTATTTATAACGCGCTTAATACCCAGAGGTTTCTAAGCGCAGACCTGGGGATCAAACCTGTGTTGCTCCATGTGTTGCTCCATGTTGTCTTGCTTCCAAGGCAAGCACTTTGCCGCTGAGCTATCCACCGGACATGCTGAAGTTCTTCGGCATCTGCAACTATTGTAGGGCATGTATATTGGATTATGACACCTACACACAACCCCTATTGTAAGGATTAAAAAAGGCCCATAAAGATAAAACACCAATTACATGGACCCCAGAAATGCACTCTGCCTTCACCCCACTAAAATAACTGAGATGTACAGCTTCCGTCCTAGCCACGCCAGATTATGAATGGGGATGTTTCCTGTTCTCACATTCAAATGGCACATTAATGACAGCAGTATTGACACAGAAAACACCCTTGGGCCACAAACCACTAGTATATTACAGTGGCACTCTTGTTTCAGTGATGCTGGGGCATTATGCTTGAGAACAGGCTCTTGCAGCTGCTGCCTTCACAATTGAGAAAAGCTCGACATTTGTGATGGGATGCTCCGTCACATCATTTGTTGAACACTCACTGTTCACCATATGCAAACAATCATAGTCCAAACTCACCACACAGAGAGCATCAGCATATGAGATAATTATTTCAAGCCCAAATGTCGACGTGATTTGATGTAAAACAGTAAACCGAGCCATGTTTCGCACCAAACCATGCATGGTAGAGGACATGCAAGATTTAATTCTGCCACTAATGAGGGAGAAGGAGATGACATTCCAAAAGCCAGTGAAAATGCCTTAGAAGAGGGGGAAGTGTTCGTTGTAGATTGGTCAGCATCTATCTGTCCAGAAATGGGTGAAAAACATGTGAGTGCAGCAGTAGTGAGATTGGAGCAGGGAGAGTATGAGATTCTGGTACAAAAGCGCCTACCGATGCACTATTTAGCACACGCAACAGAGTTAGTAGCACTTATTGAGGCCCTACATGCAGCAAAGGGGTGCGCCATGACAACATACTCTGATTCTACATACGTTACCACCACTGTACATGCAAGTTTGTCCTGCTGGAGGAGAAGGGGGTTTAGGAGAGCTGATGGGTCCCCGGTAAAACAGAGCAGAGTTACTAAATGAATTCATACAAGCACTTGCCGAGCCATCAGTAGTGGCCCTGTTGAAATGCCAAGCCCATACCAACAACAGTGACAAGGTATCACTGGGAAACGTGCAGTGGAGGCTGCTGCAAATCAAGCAGCATACTTCCATAAACCAGCAAGCACAGAATGCGTGCTAAAGGGTAAACCAGAGGAGTCCAAAAGGGAAGGATAAAATGCATGCCAATAGCACAAATAACCAAACTCAAAAGAAAAGCACCACCTGTAGAACAGGAGCAATGGACAAAACGAGGGTGCACACAGTCACCTACCAATCTTCTATGGAGGCAGGACACAACGAGGAAAGTAGTGATGCCTGTAGAGTTGTTGCAGGTAGCCTTCCAACAATTGCACTTCCCTGCCCATACCTCAAAGCAGCACAGAGCTGCGGATATCCAGGAGGATTGGTTTGTTCCGAACCTCCAGGAATATCTTACTAAAATGGCCATTGAATGTATCAAGTGTCAAACGTTTAACTCAGGGGTGACTCTCAGAACATTGTGAGGTAAACTGCCCCGTGCCATCTGTCCCTTTTGTGAGCTGCATATTGATTAGGCAGATATGGGAGAGAAATTTAATGGAGCAAGGTATTTGATAGTGGTGGTCTACCCCTTTTCGCGTTGGGTGGAGACAGGGTGCAGTGTGCAGGAATATGCGATGTAATGCGTTCTGACAACAGAACACATTTTGTAAATGACCTATTCAAAGAAGTAACCACATTATTGGGAATAAAGCTTAATATGTGTTCCATTTACCACCTGCAAGCGAATGGGATGGTCGAGAAAATAAACGCCCTCCTTAAAAGCAGATTGTGCAAACTATGTCACACCCTCAAAAAGAACTGGGTCTACTGTTTGCCATTGGCCTTATTTTGCGCACATAGCCTAGCAAGGATCACCACTTGTCCACTCAGGAGATAGTAACTGGTAGACGAATGCAAACACTGTCAACAGTAAGGAGAACGTCAGGTGCACACAGAACAGTGACAGTGTTGGGTGTGGAATTCAAAGAGTACCTCACAGAGCTCACAAGAGCAGTAAAAGTATTGCAAAACAGATTGCTCTGCCATTCACAAGGGAGAGTGAAACAGACACCACCACTACCTCACAAGACAGCCCAACGAAGCCTCTAATGCCAGACAAACTAGTGTATGTTTGTAGCTTTGTAAGAAGGTGGAACTCACCAAGATTCCATGGTCCCTATGAATTTGTGTACTGTACACCTCTAGTGGTGAAGGTGAAGGGGTTAAAACATTGGGTGCAATTATCAGATATAAGAACAGCACATGATAGTGTAACCCCAGAGACAGCACAAGAAAATGAAAGCGAGGAAGGAGTGCCTTAGAGAAAAAGTAAGTAGACAATGCATGATGTGAAAAGTCATCTCCTTCCCTCTTACACCCCCGTTTCCATGCTTTCCTCTGTTCCTCCAGTGTTCTTGAATCTTATTCAGCCTCAAACTTTATTAACCCCATCCCCATTATGTTCCTCTTTATAGGTGCTACGATGTTGGCGAGAACACCACTTGCAACTACTAGAACTCAGATAGATAACCGTAGGAATGAAATAAGTGCCACTATGGCATATTCTTATGAATGTGGGTTGTATTTTATGGCCGATGTTTTTTCTATTATTATCCCAGGCTTGGTAATATATTGGGCTGTCTCTTTTATGGTGAGAGACAAAAAAGAAGGGGGAGCGGAAAACTAATATGGGAAGGGGACAACTGATATGGGATGGAGTAAAACTAATATGGGACCACAATTTATCACCAAACCTCACTACCCTACACATGAGTCACACAAAAGTAGTCCCACAACCTGGGGCAGGGGTAAATAATGAAGATGAAAAGTAATGTATGTACAAGATGATGAATTATCCACTCCAACAATGTTTACAATGGGCCTCATTACGAGAATGGAGGTAATGAAAAAAGGAAGGCAGAATGGTAATACCTGCATTGTTAATGGGTCCGGGGCATTACGACACCACAACCCGCCAATACCGCCACCGCCTGTACTGTGCCCCTTCATACCGGCTTGCGCGCGTACACGTGCCCCTTCACGGGGGAAATACTGGGATGCCGGTAATAGGAGGACATCACAACTCACACGGGCATGCAATTACCGGCATCCCGGAGGTGGTAATTAGGCCCTGCACGATGGTGGCCATACAGGCATCGCGGACCACCCCTAAACAGCAATCTGCAATCAAGGCAACTGCCACAGGTGCACACAATCACCACAGGTGGAGTCAATGGAGCCTGTCCCAGTAGAAATGGAGTACACCCACACACCACATCCCTTCCTACACCAAAATGATACCACTAGCTGTTGTAATCATGGGGCTGGAGGACATGCCTATTCTGCTAGAACTACAGCAACAACAGCAACTACAACAACAACTACAGCCACAGCAACAGGCAGCACAGAGCAGACGCAGGAGGAGAAGGAGGTTGAAACAGGGCCAGAAATTACCACCAGTGCAGCCAGTAGTACCTCGTAGGCAGCCACTTATCCCTTGCATCAGACCCATTCCATTCAATCTAACTCCTGAGCAGATCCACACCCTGTACCGGTTGGACTGGGACACCATCACCACCATAGTCGACATGATACACAACAACATCATCAGCCTCATAAAAATACGCACTGCCATCCCCCCGCTACTAAAGGTGGTGTCTGTGCTCCACTTCCTGATCACAGGCACCTACCAGCACACAGTGGGCCAGCTGCATGGCATTTCACAACGACTATTTTCACGCATGCTGAACCAAGTGCTGGATGCCCTCCTGAAGCATGCTAGCTCCCACATATCCCTACCACGGACTGCCCAGGAGATAGCCGGCACTAAAGTGGGCTTCCATGCACTGTCAGGCGTGCCCAATTGTGTTGGTGCCCTCGACTGCACCCATGTAGAATTGGTAGTCCCCCATGCCGTAGAGGCGGTGTACCGCAATCGCAAGCAATACCACTCCATCAATGTGCAGATGGTAGGTGAATCCAGCAAGATCATCAGACATTGCTGCACCCGATATCCTGGATCGACACATGATGCCATGGTGCTGCCTAACTCCACGCTACCCCGTCACATGGAGCGACATGCTGGACCACATGCCTGGCCGCTTGGTGAGTTGCTTGACTGGCCCATGGCAGTGCATTGGGATTGTGATGTGTTGGGATGTATAATCCACCTGGGTGGGAATGGGGGGGATGCATACTCCACCTGGGTGGGAATGGGGGGATGCATACTCCACCTGGGTGGGAATGGGGGGGATGCATACTCCACCTGGGTGTAAATGGGAGAGGATGCATGCTCCACCTGGGTGGGAATGGGGGGGATGCATACACCACCTGGGTGGGAATGGCCGGTGAGTGGAGAATGCACGCTGAGCTAAACACTCCAGACCTGAACCTCCCCACCCGAACATTGCACATCACTGGCACACATTGGACCAATGCCCTATATCAATGACAACATGTAAGACGTACAACCTGGCCACCATGGGTATGTCAAGCAATGCATGACTGCACATGATTGCAATTGTGCCAATGTGGCTAGTGTGACCATGCACAGTGTAGTATACACAGCAGAAATGTGAGGCAAAACATCCTCCTGCAACCACAGTACATCCACATCAGCATGCAAGAATTCACCCTGCATCATCTGTACAACGCCACCCAGACTACCACAACATATTGCAGTATAGAATGCATCTAAATAATATTTGTGCATACGTACAGGGACATGTGCATGTCAACAGCAAATAGCTGCAGCCATGCCTGTGAATCCTGAAGGTGGCAGCTCAGAGTGACTCACATACACCTATTTGTATTTACTTGCAGGTGATGGAGGTTATCCCTTGAAGCTGTGGCTACTTACCCCTGTGCGGAACCCACGGAACAGCCATGAAGATGAGTACAATTGGGTTTATACCCGTAACCGTGTTGTGATTGAGCAGACCTTTGGCCTTTTGAAGGCGCGGTTCCGCTGCCTAAGCAGGTCTGGTGGAGCACTCCTTTGTAGGCCTGAGAAGGTGGCAAAGATCACCATGGCCTGTGTCATGCTGAACAACATGTGCGTCCGGAGAAATGTACCACTGCCACCTGACATTGACATGCATGCACCGGGTGAGGATGATGAGGATGATGAGGATGAAGATGGAGGAGAAGCAGCACCCCTGCCAGTACGTGATGCACCAGATAGCCGTGCAGTACGCCAATCACTGATTGTCGAATACTTCTGACCCACAGGGACATAGATAGATATGTCTCAGTGACACATTGTACACTGGGTCCATGTGTACATGCACACAGGGAATGTGGGGAGTTGGGCACTGTGCACTGTCGTGAATTAAAAGGATACACACGAAATGAACAATGTCCAGGAATTGAATGATTTTTCACACAACGGGTGTATTAATATCAACTACAGAAATGTGTAACCGCCCCCACAACAACAAAACTCCCCATACCCCCACTGAAATCCCCATAACCCCCAATGAACTCCCAAAACCCCCAATGAACTCCCAAAACTCCCCAATGAAATCCCTCTAATACACCCATATGCCACCAACACCATCTGACCCACTCCCATTGTTGTCCCACACTATTTTCTTGATTTCTTGTTGTCCAGGGGCAGCATTTCTGAGTGCCTCGCACTCTGTCTTGTTGGACGCACAGGGCTGGAGTGTGCAGAGGAAGCGGGTGCAGAGGAAGCGGGAGTGGAGGATGGGGGTGTTGTGGATGGAGTGGAAGCCGTGGTGATTTGCACAGCTGGTGCGGGTTGTGGCTGCTGCATGTGCACCAGGATAGAGGTGAGGACCTGCGTGATGGCCCCCAAACTGTTCCACATCATCAATGCAGAGGCATTGACGGCGGCTGTGTTTGCCACTATGGCCTGCACAAATTCACGCCTCGTGTCCTCCCCATCCGCAACATATTGTCGGAGAAGGTCCAACATTGAGTCCTGTATAGCCTCCACCCTTGCTAGCCATGCCTCAATGTTGTTGGTGGGAGCAGCAGTGGTTGAGGGTACTGCCACCGGGCCTGCATCGGCAGTGCTGTCCTCGGGGAGGGTGCTGAAGTCCGAATCGTGTAGTAAAGGATCCGCACTGCTGCTGGTAGGTGTGGGCTGAGTGTTGGGTTGGGGGTGGACACGTGGTGTGGGGAGTGTGGACCTGCCACATGGTTTAGTCCATCCTCGTCCACGTACTCATCCACTAAAGTTTCAATGTCACTCAGTGGGGCAGTGGCTGCTGCCTCTTCCACCAAACTTGTTGCTGCCGACATTGTGCCACTGGCCTTGCCTTCCACTGGTATTGCCAGCTCCGTGGTCCCGGTGCAAGGCGCTGATGTGGGGCCTTGATGTGCGGCCGTGGCCTGGGCACTCGCCCTGGGCTTCGGTGTGGCCTGCGAGGCTGCCCCGGAGGTGATCTTGCATGTGGGAGTAGTCTTGTGCCGGGACGTGGATGCCCTTGTGGCTGCTTCCTTACTGGCATTCTCTCCATCGGTTCCTGGGGGGTAGAATTGATGCAGGGCATTAGTGATGGTGCTACATACAAGATGAATTATATGATGCTGTGGAGAATTTCATTTATCATGCATTCATATCTTACAGGTGTGTCACATAGAGTAGTATGTTGAATTATATGGTGCTGTGGAGAATTTCATTTATCATGCATTCATATCTTACAGGTGTGTCACATAGAGTAGTATGGGGCCATTTTGGCATGTGCCGTGATGTCTCAGTGCAGGGATGCTACATGGCAGGTGGCATGCAGTTGTATTGGGCTTTGTGTGATGTATTACACACGGTCCGTGTGTGTTGGCTATGTGTTGGTAATGGGATTGCCACTCAGCATGCATTTTAGTGTGGCAGGGTTTGGTCCTGCATCTGGACAAGGATATTTTGATGTGTGTTGGGACATGCATTGCCTTGCCTAGACTCTCTTCCACATCACTTGTGCTATGTCATGGTTTCCCCTACTGGGATCTGCAGGGTCACTCACCTCCATCTGCAGATGTTGCAGCACCCGTCTCCATCTCCCCGAATCCCTCAATGAACTCCATCTGTATGAAGGTATTGCACATCTCCTCCCAGCGTGTAAGTTTTGTGAGTGAGTGGGGACCCCCACCTGTGGCCATGGCCTCCCTCCTATTGCTGGCCAGGATGTTCCGTACCCTGACGTGGAGGTCATCCCACCTTTTTTTTCAGTCCTTGACTGTCTGTGGGGTGGTGCCGACTGCCGAGACCTTGCGGGCTACCTCCTCCCAGATCTCCTTTTTACGTTGCTGCACCTCCCATTTCAGGTTGTGCTGGTTGATCTCCTCAGCATGGGCAGCTAGGGTATCCACCAGCATGGTCAGTTCTTCATCTGAAAAATGCTTTTTGCGCTGGCGGGGGTTCGATTATCTGGTAGCCTTGGACATTTTCAATAGATAGGCCACGGTCTCTCCTCTGTAGCAGTGGTGGTTTGTGAGGATTGCAATGGATTGTGTTTTTAAAGATGCCCGCCGGCGCATTTCCCGTTCTGACGTGATGACGTTACTTCCGGGTCCGGTATTACGAGCCCAGTATTAGCATGATGTTATTACCGGGTCAGTATTAAGGGGTGTCTCCTAGGCAGTGGTGGTATCGGCGGGTCTCGTGATGGCGCTATCGGGGGGTTGGAGGGCCTTTTGCACCATGGCAGTATGGCCATTACCGGCATGGGTGTTCGGGCGTGCTCACGCACTCGTAATCACCCGCTATTAGCGGCGCCATATGAGCACGGATGCACTAGTTCCTCCATGCCGGTAATGACGCCGTTTTTACTGCACTTCTCGTAATGAGACCCAATGTCACAAACTGCTGCACGGACAACCGAAAAAAACCTACCTCGAATGTTGATAAAGTGTATAATATGCTTCCCAATGTTACGCCAAATCCCCTCCTCAGTACTCAAAACTGTCAACTTAACGGTGACCTAGATGTAAATATGGATACGGGTATTTTTCCAATGTACCGCCAGAAAATCATAAATGCACACAGGTTCCCTGGCATTACAGATAGACGGTCCAAAAGGTAATTTACTAATGGTAAACATCGATTGACTCATAGAAGGAAAAGGCAAGTGCAACAGTACAAATACGATGCATATCACGGATTAGGGTTGGATAAGGTAGAAGACCTTCGCCATCCGGACCAGTCTAACAAATGGTACTCTGACATGAGTGCCTCTGGGAGACAGGCCTTGAATGGTAGCTGCTATGTGTGTTCACTGATACTGTAAAAGTATATTTTGCATGAATACCACCTGATAGCAAATGATTGGCCTAAGCACATTCAAATTGTACTATAAATTGCATTGAATGAACCTGGAACATGCTGTCTATGCCACCATTTTGAGTTATCCTCCATTTTGATCGCCTCTTACTTTCTGTCCCATGTTTACAATTGTGTTTTTGACTCCAGCAGATCAAAATGAACTTTGTACTGTTTCCATGATGTCAACGTAGATAAGAATGTTGAAGCTGCTAAAGTGGATTTTTTGTACTACAATGAGAAACCTTGGAGTTAAACAAAAGCCATAATAACCAGTAATTTAGATACCATCTGTTGCAATAGTGCCTTCTCCGTTCAAACAGAAAAGAATAATGATGAATAGTTGAACGTGCTCTTCTTGCAGAAATCTTTGTTTCCACTCCTTGAAACTAAGCTGACTTTAAACTCAAGAACAAATGATAGACCAAATATAAGCAAGCAGAATAAGGAATGTTACCTTTGTGTCTTATATTTGGAAAACATGTGAAATGTTTAAAGGAAAACAACAAACTATTCAAAGATGTTTAAGCATGAATTAGTTATGTGGATATTCCATGAACCCTAGGTAAATGTATTACACGAAGAGGGGCTGGATGGTGTGTCCCAGATTGTGGAAAACCTGTATAAATACTTGTGTTTTTTAAATGTCTGGCACTCTCTCATCTCACGGTGCCTGCTTGCACACATTGCAGGGTGTTGAGAGCCAGACAGCTGCCTGTTAATAAATGTACATTATACTTTGACCTCGTGACTCGCGTATTTCTGTTATGTGGTATTAAGCCTAGATATTCTTGAATCTTTCAGATGGCGCCCGAATAGGGACCCTCAAGATTGATGTCCCATCACTAGACGAAGACGAGGCTACCGGACCAGGATCAGAGAGTGACGGGCCCCTACGAAGTGAGACGCGATTCCTCCACAGTGATGCATGCCCAATCCCTGTACGGTGAGCAGCGTTTAGTGGGCATCACGATGAGGATCCCTGTATCGAGGCCTGTTTGTCAAACACCAGCCACAGGGATTTGATGTCTGATCGGACCCTTTGATTGATTGAAATCAGGTCAGTCATACCCGGATTCCTAAAAATCTTGATATTTGTTGCAAGTGTTGTCTCTGTAGAAACAAATGTAGCCAGGTAGGATTGTGATTTAACTATGCCTGGGAAATTGTCATCCTGTTTCAGGGTATTATTCTGCAGGGAAAGACAATCTTTGAAACCGGAGGGTCGCCGGCTTATTTAATGCATTGTAAGTATGGCCTGAGAGTTATCGTATTTAATGAAATTTGGCACAGATAGACCAGACATGTTTCCGAACTCCAGTGGCTAGTTTATGGTAGTTTTGAAATTGCCTGCCTAGAGCATTTAGAATATGTATTGTTGAGAAAAAAGGCTAGGCCTGCAGCATTTGATGCAGTTAAAGATTCGAGAAAGGAAGCTATGCAGCAACTCAAAAGTAGAGAAAAGCATGCACGTAGACACATGACAAATGCTGAGAAAGCATTATTGCATGATCACCGAAACAGTCAGAATCCATTAGAGGAATGGATAGGGCTTTCCAACTAGATGTGCAAAAGATATATCCCTGTCAGGATTTTCATACATCAGACGAGTTAATAAATAAATTATTGAATGATATAATATAATATGATATTTTATTTGTATTGCACTCATACACACGTGCTTCAGAGCGCAACAAGGCAAGGGAGGGGAACAGGAGAGAACACATCAATGATCTTACTAGGCCCAGTGAAATTGAGAATGCGCAAGAGCATGCGAAAGGGAAAGTGGAGAAAGTGCATGGAAGGAGGAGAGTGGAGAGTGCGGAGCAGAGGAGAACATATAAATAATAATACATACAAATAAATAGATAATAGAGGTAATAGGTAGAGGCAATGAACATGGAACTAATTCAACTGCTCCACCTCCTTATGTTCCTCCCCCCATTGTTGTTCCTCCTCCTCCTATTGTTGTTCCCCTTGCTCCCATTGTTGTTCCTCCTTCTGCATCTCTACCCGTGCCAACATTTGCCGTTCCCATAATTCCGTCTGCACCGCCAGTGGTATTCCCTCTGCTACCTGTAGTGGTTGAAGGGGCAGGAGCTGATCTAAGAATAGTGACTTGTGGCACAGTATCTAAAGACAGAAAGAGAGAATTATATACATGGACTAAAATGTTCATAGAAGAGGGTGATGAATCGACTGTTTTAGTTGCGATTTCTGAACAAGGGGGTATTCCTGAACAGAATATTTTGATAGAATGGATGGGAACGTATTTAGTTTATATATGAAGTGATTTGACGGACATGAATGTCGCTCAGGGGTTGAGGGATTTGAATGTCATTGCCCGCTCAAGTGACACTGCGGAGAAAGTATATGAGCATGTAGGGAAGGTATTTGAGTTTTAAAGGGAGCTAGATCGGTTACAGAAAGATGAGATGGATGATAATGGACGGCAGGCTTCATGGGTGCTGAAGCTATTTCTTCCTCCATTGAAACCAATGAGCGAAGACATGCACATTCGCACAAGAGAGGCTCTTAGATGGACTTCTTATGTTTCAATTTCTCCCATTGAAGTGCATGACACGTTTAATCAGTATGCTTCGGCAATGCAAAGGAAAGTGTTACAGGTGATGGTTGAATATTTACAAGCTGAATTTAGGAATGTTGTCCCACAGATTTGATGGTTATTTATAAAAGAGCATTTTCGCCCGACACTGCATTGACTTCTTTGTCACTTGATTTAGCCTTGCTGCTTAATAGACATTCAGATTTGCGTACTTTACAATTACTGATGTGGGACGTTTCTCCGACATTTGTTCTGAAAGTAGAGATTCCAGCTCATGCTGCCGCAGGAACACCTTTCACCACTATTGCATCACATTAAGTCTCACAGTTTGTCCATGTTTCATTTTCTAGACAGGACGCGAATACCATTAGGCAATCAATTCCAGATATTAGGAAGAATCCAACAGGATATTATAAAGAAATAGAATCTGTCTTGCATTCGTTAGTTTTCACGCTGGGTGATATGGATTTGTTGTTTCCTGTGATCCTTCCTGCTGATTTGTGGAAGCAACTTAGAACTGTAGGTGATCGGGCAGGGATGGGCGATACATGGGATGCCTTAGTACAAGCAGATGGGGAAAGGAAAGCCGGTGAGCAACCGCCACAGGTGATACTGATGTCACCAGATAGAATAGTGACAACATTGAAAACTCTGGTTCGTGAAAAGAGAATTATATGGGATTAGCTTACGGCTTGCATGCAGGGGAAGTCAGAAGGTGCAACAGAGTATTTTAACAGATTTGAGCAAGTATTTTCAGATTTTAGTGGTCAAGATTTGAGTACAGAGGTTATTTGTTGATAAGTTGCATGGCTTGTTGCCTGAAATCCAATCACAGATTATGACTTCTGAGAGTGCTTGGCAAGCGAAATCACAATCTGAAGTGTTAGATATGGCTCAGTACTATGAAAATAGGGTTAATACAGAGAAGGTGTAAAAGAAGAAGGGAGACTTGAAGACTAGTGTGTTATTGCCGCAAATAGCTAGAGGAGCCAGAGGTGGGAATACGCAGTTCAGAGGCCAATTTACACCACAGGGTGGCGCACAACTGGGTCCCGTACACATAAAACAGTGTGCATATTGTTGACAGGAGGGTAATTGGCAAGCACAATGCTCAATCCCTCAGCAGAGATCAAATAGCACGTATGGCGCCATAGGTAGATGGTCCAGAGGCCGTCTTGGGATAGGGGGTCCTGGTGGAAACCAGTTTGCACAGAACCAGCAGACACCATCACAAGATAATCAGCAACAGAGTATTAATAGTGGGAATATTTTTGATAATCTTTCGAATGTCTATTTTTCTGAAGATTTTATATCTGACGATATACTGTTCCGTTAGGACAGCCCGAAGTAGGGTCTGGAAACAGTACCTATTCCTGTCGATCAGAAAGGGCCCTACGTTGAAATGAAGCTGGGGAATAGGGAGCATCTCTTCTTGATAGATAAAGGGTTGCAGAAGTGTTCTATTGATCATTTACGGGTTCCAGATATTCCACTGTCAGGGCAGAGCAACATTTCTCTGGTACGCCAGTGGTTAGTCCGGTCTCTCGGCCGGTACCAATTCACTGGGACCATTCACTGATTCTTGTCCATTTCTATTGATGACAAATTGTGCCGAAAATTTTTTGGGATTGAATTTATTAAAGAAATTGAATGCTGTGATTTACTGTTCTCCAGATGGAGTGTACTTAATGATTTTGCCACAACAAACTTCCATCCCACAATTTTTGTCTATGCCTTTACCAACTGAATTGAATAAGGTTCCGACATGTTTATGGGCAGTTACTGATAATGACGTTGGAATTTTACAAATTGAGCCAGTTAAAATTGTGTTGAAACCAGGTGTTAAATTGCCGCGTATCCCGCAATGTAATATTTTGGTTGAAGATGAACAGGCTTTGAAAAGTATTATTTCGTACACTGAGGTGTAATTGAAGAAATTGCGGGGAGTGT
Source organism: Ambystoma mexicanum (assembly GCF_040938575.1). Classification (NCBI taxonomy): domain Eukaryota; kingdom Metazoa; phylum Chordata; class Amphibia; order Caudata; family Ambystomatidae; genus Ambystoma; species Ambystoma mexicanum. Next base: position 648,307,741 of record NC_090934.1, on the reverse strand, counting down.
GTGTGTAATAGTCTGATTTTACCAGTCTATAAGAAGGCGGATAATGCAATTCCTTTTCGTTTAATTATTGATTTGCGCGCAATTAATAAGGTGATTGCTCCACAGTTTCTGATTGTACCCGATGTCACCACAGTTCTGACTATGATTCCAGACACGGCTACACATTTTAGTGTCGTGGATTTGAAGAACGCTTTCTTTAGTATCCCTGTGCATGTTGATAGCAGATATTTGTTTGCGTTCACCCTAGGGGGTTGCTCGTTCACATTTACTCATGTGTTGCAAGGGTACCTGAGAGCCCAAGTATCTATAGTAGAGCATTGAAAGAGCAGCTTGATATGCTCGAGTTGCCTTCCACTTGCATGCTGTTGCAATATGTTTATGATCTACTTCTAACTGCTGATTCTGAAGATGCCTGCAAAGATGGCATTGTTTTGCTCCTAATTCAATTCGCAGAACATGGGCATAAGGCTCCTTTGAAGAAGTTTCAGTATTGTCAACAGGAGGTTGCCTATTTGGGCTATCTCCTGTCGAAGGAGGGAAACTGACACCTGAACAGATACAAAGCCTCTCTGATATGTCTGTTCGAAATACACAGAAAGAGGTCAAGCTTTAATAGGCATGGCCTCATATTGTAGACAGTGGATCCCAAATGTTTTGTTGTTGATAAAACTTATGTTGGCACTGACAAAGAAGGACATTTCATTGCCTTTACCATGGAACATGGATTTCCAGAACACTTTTGATTTTCTTAAGGGTGCGTTGTGTTCAGCACGTGTTTTGGGCACACCAAATTATGAAAAAGGCTTTGTTTTGTATGTACATGAATGTGGTGTATGTGCTTTGGCTGTTTTGACATAAGAACATGGGGCAAGAATAGGCTGTGCAGCTATTTTTCCTCCACGTTAGACCCTGTTGCATGCACTTTGCTGAGATGTTTGAGAGCTGTAGCTGCTGCTGCTGAATCTGTGAAACAAAGTGAGAGTATGGTTTTAGGTCACTCTTTAACCTTGATTGTACCCCACTCCATAGACGTTCTATTAAACAGAACACAGATGCAACATCTCACATCAGCCTGATTAACAAGGTATGAGCTCATTCTATTTGCACCCCAAATCCAAATTAAGAGATGTTGTTCATTGAATCCGGCTGAACCATTGCCTCCTCCACAAGAGACAGATTGCAGTGACAAGATGTCCCATGATTGTCTCTATAATACAGAACAAGAAACTAAGAATTGATTTAATTGATACACCCTTAAAGAATCTGCAAGGGGAGCTATTCTGTGATGGCTCCTGTTTTAAACTTCTGGATGGTACATCCACTGCTGCTTACGGAATCATCACATTGAACACTTTTGTGGAAAGTAAACAAATTCTGCATAATTCTGCACAAGATGCAGAGATTATTGCATTAACCAGAGCTTGTAAAATTTCTGAAGGTCTTAGTGTAAACATATATACAGATAGCCAATACGCATTTGGGGTGGTTCATACTTTTGGCTTACTATGGGCTGAGAGAGGATCTTGACCTCACATGGAACAAAAATTCAACATGGCACTATGATAGTCCACTTGCTGTCAGCACTTTCGCTTCCTACTCAACTAGCAATATTGAAGTGTGCCGCACACCAGAAAGTGATGGACGATGTAGGAAAACAAATCGCTTTTACTGACAGAATAGCCAAAAAGACTGCTATTGATTTGCACTCAAAAATGTACATGCTTGATTCAGCAAGATGAGTTACTGATTCTTGTATGATGGATGAAGGGGTTAGCAGTGTAAAAGAAATTCAGGTTGAAGCTACTCCAGAAGAAATCATACAGTGGGCTGAGGGTCCAGCAGGTCTCGACGATGAGGGTTGTTGGGTGGATAATGAAAAGCAAAGATCGATGCTACCCAATGCCTATGTCACTGAAATGGTCACCATGGCTCATGGCCCAACGCACACATGTGCTAAAAGATTTGTCAACTATTAGGTCCCGTCGGGTATAACACTAATATTCAGAAAACTGAACGTCTGGTCCAGAGTTGCATGATATGTTTGCAACATAACATTTGGAAGGGAACAATGACACAGAAGGGCCTTTTTGGTCCCCCCTCCTTGCCTTTTGATTTGATCCATTTTGATTTCATTGAGATGGAACGTTGCCAAAACTATAAATATGTCTTATTTGTGATCTGTGCCTTTAGAAAATGGCTTGAGGCTTCCACATTAAAAGACGTCACAGCAATGACAACGGCAAAGACCATGCTTAGGGAATAGTTCCCTAGGTTTGGCTTGCTGAGAGTAATTTGGTCCGATAATGGCCCACATTTTATTGCTGCCTTCATCCTGCAAGTATGTGCGGGATTGCAGATTAATAAACGGTTCCACTCGGCCAGCCATGCTCAGAGTGCCGGCCTTGTGGAACGTCATAACGGTATCCTAAAGAATAAAATCGCTAAAGTCTGTGCACACAGCAATCTGAAATGGCTGGATGCTTTGCTTTACTGTCGATGCGGATGACTGCACAGCCAAAGACAGGGCTCTCCCCCTATGAGATTGTCATGTGGCGACCAGCCAATGTATGGAATGCACCAAGGCCCAGATATTGAGTATCCACTTTTGTCTGATTATTGTGACCAATTGACTCAAAACTTGCGTTTGATTCACCAACAGGTACGAGCAGCCCTCCCTGTAAAATACGAGGCTCCAGGTGACCGACTCCGACATGGTCAGTGGGTCTAAGTGAAAAATGTTGAGGGGCGCACCTGTCTTGCACCTCCTTGGAAGGGACCCCATCAGATCCTTTTGGCTACGCAAACAGCAGTACAAGTGACCGGAAAGAAACACTGGATCCATGCGACACATGTGAAGAGGATTCCTTTTCCTCTGCCCTATGATGAAGGAGAGGAGAAGGGAATTGATGATCCTGACGCTCATAATGAGCCTGCTTTGAGTGACACCGAAGATGCCAAGAAAATTCTTCCTGAGGTCGTGAGGCCTGGGGAGATTGTTGCTTCTTCTTCGAAAGTCCTTCCTGAGCCTGTGAGGGCCTGGGAGATTGCTTCTTCTTCTTCAATTTCTTCTTCACCGTCTATCAATCTTGTTTCTGCTTCTTCAACTTCTTCAGGAAACAACAATGCTTTGTTCCCTGATCATTCTGTACCTGCAGTTTTAAGGTACAATCTGCGACCACGGAACAGGATTTAGATTTAAGGCCTGCTGACATGACATTAATGTAAATAGAATAGGAAAGTACAGCTGGGATTCTGTCCCCACAAGAAACCGACAAGAAACCAACTTTCAGCCAGTCCCTTGTCATTTCTCTGCTGAGTACAATAAGAGGTAGGTACCGGCAAAGTTACCTTCAATCAAGATAGGCCACGTGGTCAAGTGCCACCCATTGATGAACTAAAAAAGCCTAACAATGTGGCTTCTTAACAGACGCTGAGAAACTATGCCTATTTTAGGGGCCACTCGGACTAATAAGGATACTGATTGTTTTGTTGATAATGAGTTTGCCCATCGAGGGCCATGGTCCCCGAGGACCAAATGGGTTTTGATCACAATAACAGCTTGTATTGTAATTACATTGACATTCGGGTTTTAGTATCTGGCGGGTGCACATCCCCTTGATATTTTATTGCCAACTGCAAGTGCCTCCATTATGTCTCCACCATATGTGCATTCAAACACTCTTCGTCCTCGAGACCTCCAACATAGAGGGGCTTATCACAACAACACCCTCTTGATGATCATGAACGCCACACATGCCATTCTGAATAAGACCAATTGTTGGATATGTTCACATTTGCCACAACTTGGGGAAAAGGGATTGGGCTGGTATATCCATCCTCTCCCTCTAACTACTGCTTATTATGCTTCACTTAAGCATTATTCTTCGGCCAATGGAACGATAGTGTCACTGGGAATTTTGATGGGACTAATCTTAACGAGTTTGATAAACGAGTTTTAGCATCTTTAGGATTTTCTCTGTTTGAAAATAGGAGCAAGCTAAATGTTGCTTCTATTAGGCCTTCTGGTGGACTCTCCAGACCGTTCCAATCTATGATTACCTTTTTTTTTAAAACTGTGTTTATTGACTTTTGCTCGTTCAACAAAGCATTAGAATAAGAACAGCACAACATGAGGCAGATATCCTCTAACCCCCCTCACCTTCTTCCATAACTTACAAACAATTTTTTATTATCACCCATATCACCACAGTTTCGGTAAGGATCTAGGACTGCACCACTCCTAACATTAAGTCCATGAACTTGTTCCCAGAGTCTGATCCCTTCAAGTAACATTGGCATGGCCGGACATTAAAGGTCCGCAGCTGAGAGGGGTGGGAGTGAGCGTACCCTTTATCTTTGCTCAATCGGGGGAGAATCTGCAGTCTCCTTCCTCGATATGTAACTTCTAAAGGCCCCCCAATAGTCCATCTGTTTGCTGTTTAATGGAAGTGTTAGGTTATATTGAGATTCCCTGCTTTCACAATTCAACATAATATGAAGCCAGTGCTGAAACAAAGGCGCTACATTTGCCCCCCATGTGCATGCCACAAGTGTCCTGGCAATGGTGGAGGCAATGCTTACCAGACGTTTCTCACTGCGGGATCCAGACTCAACCAGGGCCAGCAGCCATACCTCAGGGGAGGATTGGGGAGGGGTGTCGAGCATGCTCGACATGGCTTCTATATTAGACCAGAAGGAATGAACTTTAGGGCAATGCCATGCCACATGAAAAAAGTCAGCTGGGCACAGGTGACATCTCTTACACAATAAAGATTTAAGAGTTTATGCAACTGGAGAGGGGAATGGTACATTTGATGAATTAATTTAAAGTGGATTAGTCGGAATCTATTGTTAGAGGAAATGGATTTCGTCTGGGCACAGATCAAAGACCACTGGGCATCTGACAAAGTTTCCCCCAAGGAGCGCTCTTATCTGACCCTGTAGTGGACTGGAGGTGGGGCCGTGAGTGCCCGAGCCGTACAGCCATACCGTATAGTGTTGAGATGAACTTCTTGGTGGATGTCGGGGCGGTGGTGAATAATAGGAATGGGGATGCACGAGAAACCCTAGGGAAGTCCGGCCAACTGGCCTCACCACCTCCCGCAAGCGGAAGTAGAGAAGCAGCGTGATGGGGGACCAGTCACCTCTTGATTTCAGATCATCCCAAGATATGAATTTCCCTAATGTGTGAATCTGCAGGTTAGTGAAATGTTGCCTGAAAATAACCTTGTGTGTGAGTGGTTTACCCTGGACATTATATATGGCCATGGCAGGGGAATACCATTGTTCCTGCCCGGTCCATGTTGCTAGGTGATCCAAAGCCCTAAGTGTGGTGTCCAGGGGTTGTACTTCTGCCTTCGGGTACTTTCCTTGTGTAGCTCACAAGAGACCCCTAAGATCATCCGGACATGTTATAGCTCTCCCCAGGCGCACGTGGGGCAGGTCATCAGAGGGGGTCCACCACCAGACGGCGTAATGGGCCTGAGCGATCAGGTAGTACAAAAAGAGATCGGGTACATCAAACCCCACCTTGTTATATGGGTGGCAAAGTGCATCCAGGGAGATTCGTGGGTGTTTACCTGCCCAAATAAGTTTGAGCATCTTGCTCCTCACCCGTTTCCAGAACGAGGCAGGGGGCCATATCGGGACATTATTAAAGATGTATAACAATTTTGGGACAATCACCATTTTAGAAAGTGAAATACAAGCAGCCTGAGAGATAGGAAAATGTGCCCACGTATCCACCCTGTGCTCCAAGTATTGTAGGGCCGTAACGTAATTCTCCTCATACAGTCTGCTTAGGGATGTGGACACTTGGATACCTAGACAACGGATTCCCTGAGGAGACCACGTAAAAGACTCACCAGTATCTTGAGGGGAGATCCCTGCGGTAAGCGGGAGTACCTCAGACTTAGTCCAGTTAATTCGGAGACCGGACAGGGCACAGACTGTGGTGATCTCTTCCACCACTGGGGCAAGATTAATCTATGATTACCTTTAAAATGGCTCCCGTAGGTAATCGGGATGACATGCCTCCTTCCTATACCATTAACCATAGTCCAACTCTGTTCCTTTTTGCATACAAAGAGAGGGTTCCCAACCAATGCGTACATTTGAGGGATGTACGAATACTGCTGTACTAACCAGTGAAGATAGAGCTCTGTACATACGAAATCCTGTTTATTTTGTTTGCGATAATGAGACATATCCATGGTTGTCAAGAGACTTGGAGGGTGCTTGCTATTTAGGAATACTGTTACCAGGTGTATATATCACCACTACTGCTGAAGTTTCTAGACCTCGTCCCAGGTGGGATGAGGATGGCGACACTCCCTCATAGATTCTTGGTGACGTTGCTAAATCCTTTGTGCCATTTTGGGGGGTAGATAATACATTCTCAAGATATTAGAAACTTGGCAAGGGTTTTAGAAAAAAAACATCAATGAAACTACTGACATCCTATAGCATGACACTAGAGCAAAAGGCTATTAGATTAGTGGCTCTCCAAAATAGGATTGTGCTAGACATAAGTCTAGCTGAGCGTGGTGGATTGTGCAAAATGGTGGGATGTGTGTGTTGCGTTTTTTTTTACCCGATTCCTCCCTCATCATATTTAAGGCAATTAAGAAATTACACACCTTGAGTACTGAAATACATGTTCCAGAGGGAAACTGGGATATTGGCACATGGTTCTGGTACTTGTTACGATCTTGGGGCTAGAAAATCTTTGCAGTCCAAATGCTGATCCTTGGCACTGTACTCTTTTGCTGTTGTTGCATACAGTGTCTTCCTATCATCTGTTCCATGATAGGAGAAAGTTGTGCACAAGCGGTTGGTAAACTAGAACCTAAGACACATAGTCCGGGAAAAATTACTAATGCCTTGGTAATGCAGGACATCGCCATAAAGGAATTAATGTTTTTGTAGATAGCGATTCAGGATGTCCTGACGATGATACATGTTTTTCAAATTATGCTAATGTTTCAGTAATGCTCTTGGCTTAGGCCAAAAGGAGGGTTTGTAAAAGTATATTTTGCGTGAATACCGCCTGGTAGTAAACGATTGGCCTAAGCACATTCACATTGCACTATAAATTGCATTGAATTAACCTGGAACAGGCTGACTACGCCTCCATTTTGAGTTATCCTCCATTTTGATTGCCTCTTTCTTTCTGTCTCATGTTTAGAATTGCGTTTTTGGATCAAGCAGAGCAAAATGAACTTTGTACTGTATCCATGATGTCAACGTAGATAAGAATGTTGAAGCTTCTAAAGTGGAATGTTTGTCCTACACTGAAAAACCTTGCAGTTAAACAAAAGCCGTACTAATCAGTAATTTAGATACCATCTGTTCCAATATTGCCATCTCCATTCAAACAGAAAAGTAGAATGATGAATAGTTGAACGTGCTCTTCTTGCAGAAATCTTTGTTTTTGCTCCTTGAAACTAAGCTGACTTTAAACTCAAGAACAAATGATAGACAAATATAAGCAAGCAAAAAAAGGAATGTTACTTTTGTGTCTTATACTTGGAAAACATGAGAAATGTTTAAAGGAAAACAACAAACTATTCAAAGATGTTTAAGCATGACTTAGTTATGTGGATAGGCCATGAACCCTAGGTAAATGTATTACACGAAGAGGGGCTGGACAATGTGTCCTGGATTGTGGAAAACTTGTATAAATACTTGTGTTTTTTAAATGTCCAGCACTCTCTTGGTGTCTGCTTGTCTGCTTGGTGTCTGCTTGCACACATTGAGGGGTGTTGAGAGCCAGACAGCTGCCTGTTAATAGATGTACATTATACTTTGACCTTGTGACTTGCGTAGTTCTGTTATGTGGTATTAAGCCTCGATATTCTTGAAACTTTCAATACCTCATGCGTCAGGAATGCCTATGGTTTTGGTACCTCAATAAACTCCCCTAGTAGAAGCCCAATGTCTTGTTCATCTCACACTATGTAGAATCAGGAGCACCTTCCAGGCACACAGAGTAAAACTACAACTGCTGCCTCCAGACGAGAAAATATTCAAGAAACCCAAAGACACAACATGTTTCAAGGAGCTGTTTTTTGCAATCAAATGGACAATGTTCACAGAAAATAAATGGCAAGATGTAACTGTCATGTGCAAAGCTGAAGCACTGCGTGGTTTATTGTACGAGAAACTGCAGTGGATGGATGATACATGTGCCCAAAATTGGTCCCAACACATCACAAGGCTGACGTGGGTTACAGCTCTTTGAAAATCCAATCAAGATCCAACATGAAGAAAAATATGAACTATGCTTTCGCAGGGAAGGAAAAGTACCCATGGGTTCAAACACCCACTGCAACAGAACCCTCATCAACCCTGACAAATGCGAAAAGGAACAGCAACCCTGATGGACCATTACTGGGTGATGGCAAACAGACATATTTGCACTCCTGTCATCATGGAGGGGCTAGTGTGCTCTGGCAATGCTGCCCGACACACAGCAACTGGCACCCCAACCGAGGAACGAAGCACCCCCTATCGATGACATACTGTCGGAAGACAAGCAGCAGGATCACGTGACGTGCATAAAGCAAGGCTCCGACTACCTCTCTAAGGATTCTTCCGACCTCCTGGCACAGATCCCTGACGAATATAAACGTTTCAACTCAGCAGAGACATTTTTTTCATCACTGATCCCCAGCATCCAAGCATGAGCAAATGCCAAATGGCTCAAAATCATTCGCTGGGAGCTGATTCAACTGGCAAACGACGCTGGGGAGGGGTTCAACATCATCAAGGTAGACCTTAGAGCACTGAGACTAATGACAATGCAAAACTGCTACATGCTCAACCTCCTCATAGCTATGGATAGCGATGTTTGCCAAAAAATCGGCAGTGCATGTTGCACATTTATCCCCTCTTCAGATGCTGATAACAGGACACTTTTCACAAAATTGCAGCAGTACACGAGCTTGAAGTAAGAATGAGAAAGGAGGGCGGTGCCCAGCCAAGTGACTGGTTCAGCATGGTGTTCAACTGGGCTTGGGACTGCATTGAAACTATTGGTCCCCATCATCATCTTCCTCCTGCTGTTCTTCTGCGTGTGCCAGTTAAGGGTTTGATGCTGTGCAGAGGCAATTCCTAGTAGTGCAATGATGATGGTGACTATTGGTACCAAAAATAGTAATGATAAGGTGCCGCATGATACTAGGGAAGCCCATGTACAAACTGGTGAGAGCAATGAACCCAAACACTGCATGGTGGCGATATATAATAAAGAGGATGTAATAGACAACTACTATCACACTACTATCAAATAGCCCCAAGATCTCAAAAACCTTAAAGAGGTGTGGGTTGACCTAGATGGGGATGCAGACTGTATTTACATGACATGCACTCCTGAAGAATATGCACGACGTGGAGAAAGTTTGAGAAATGTGTGTAGGGCATGGATACCTATAAAGGGTACTCCCGTCTGGGATGAACAGTAAAGATGGCTGAGGAACGTAGATGCACTGGAGGAGGGTATTTGTTATTTTAGTAGTAAAGAAAGGGGGTAATAGTGGGGGGTCATGGTCTTTTCCGCCTCCTCACCATTCCTGCACTGAATAAGATCTTGCATACGCTAAAGGGGGGACACCCCCCTCTCTCCTGCCTATTATTCCCACTAATTAACAGCAGCAAACAAATGAATATCCAAGCCTTTATTAATGCCTAGAGTCTCAATTTTGTGACACACCGAATGCCATCTTTTACCAGGCCCGAAAATTATCTCTAAATACTGTTTCCCCTGGCCAGCGCCTTGCAAAGACAGGACATGCCACCTCCATCTCCTTCCAGCGCCACACAAACCCTGTTCTCACGGAAGTCCAGCCATTCTTTGTTGCAATATTTAGCATCATCCTAGGACAGATGAGCTCACTGCTCTGTGTGAGACTGGAGCAGGCCCCAGCTCATTTGCCCATCCATCTCGACAAACCTGGCCGTGCACTCACGACCACCACTCCGCCAGGCCACAGTCCACCGGGTCCAGGCCCCTCTGATCTTTTGTTACAGAAACACATCTGACCCCTCGTAGTGACCAGATGCGGACACCCACCATAACCCTAATCCCAGGTACCAATGCATCCTTCCTAATCCTAACACATGTCTACCCATATTATGAGGCATTAGGTAGATTAAAATCCACGGGGCATGCACTTAGGTCTAGAGTACTATGTTTGATGCACCTCTGGGCACAAGGGTCAGAATGTAGATATATCTGCCAATGGGCTCTAAAAGACCCCCATTCATGCAATGATTTTTATGTCCACCATTATTCTCTCTAAACCAATGTCTATTGTTTAGCTTAGATTAGTTAGCAATGTAACACTTCTAAATGGACCCGGCCCTCAACGTGGAGATGAGACCAGCTGACCCACGTGCCATCTAATCGACTCGGACTCAGCAACCAATTGTAGCGTGACATCAACTATAGGGCATGCTGTTCCATGTGAGCCGACCAATTGAAAATGTTATTTCATACTATATATTGTTACATCACCCGTGACGTTATTTTGGTTCATAAAGTACTGCCTGTGTATTGTTTGGCAGAGTGCTCTCGGGCAGCAGAGGTCTTTGCTTGCGTTTATCTTAGATAAATTTGTTTTACTTGCAATTATTCTCTCGGTCTCATACCCTAGCAGGGTGTGTCCGTCATTTTGTCTCAGGTATACGTGCGCTGCAGGGTTTAAGCCTTTAGATATGAGGAGAGAAGGAAAGTGTGGAGTCAAAGATGACCCCGAGGTTTTTAGCCTCACAGGTGGGAGCAGGAAGAGGGCCAAGGGAGGCTTGCCAGAGAGTGACAGGAAAGGAGAGAGCAGGAGTGCTGATGGGGAGGATCTCGGTCTTACTGGTATTAAGGCAGAGGTCATTGGTGGCACACCACTCCTGGATTGCAGACAGACAGTCATAGACAAGAGAAGGAGAGGAGGCGGCGGAAGGGAGCCTCAAAATGAGTTGAGTGTCATCCACATATCACTGAAAGTTGGGGCAGAGAGCGGCAATGTGGTGGGTCAGAAGTGCCAGGTAATGGTTGAACAGCCAGGGAGAGAGGTTAGATCCCTGGGGAACACCAAAGGTAGAGATAGAGATAGAGTAGAGGAAGGACCCAAGTTGGAACTGGGAGGGTAGATCGGAGAGGAAAGAAGTCAGCCAAACCAGGGCCTGATCAGTGATACCTAGGTTATCACAGAGACAGTTGAGCAGGATGGTATGGTTGACCGTGTCAAAGGCAGAAAAGAGATCAAGTAAGATGAGGACACAGGGGGTGTTGAAATCAAAGTTGGAGAGCAGGTCTTCACAGATGTTCAGGAGAGCCGTTTCTGTGCTTCTAGCACTGAAGCCAGGCTGATGGTCATAGAGACAAACAACAAATTCAGTGTGACGATAAAGTGGGAGACAGCCAGCTTTTCCAGGAGTTTGCAGAGGAAAGGAGTGATGGAGATTGAGCAATAGTTAGCTTGGCAGGCAGGGTCTTCAGAGGTTTTCTTAAGAAGAGAGTGCACAAGAGAGTGCTTCAGGGGGGAAGGGAAGATTCCAGTGGCGAATGAGTGGTTGCAGAAGTCGACCAGAGCAGGAGCCAGGGTGCAAATGTGTTCCTTGATGGTTTTGGAGGAGCAGGGGTGAACCTGTTTTGACAAGACTTTCATAGATCAGACTTGTCTAGAAATCTCATCTATGGAGAACATGGGAAAGGCATAGAAGGAGGGAAGAGAGGTGGTGGAAGAAGGGCCAGGGGAAGAGCAGGGAGTAGAGGGAGGAGGGGGAGAAGAGACAGAGGACAGGATGTCCTGAGGTTTAGAGATGAAATGAGAAGCCAGGGCCATGCAGAAGGCCTGGGAGGGGACAGGAGATACAGAGACTGCAGCAGTATTGGCCAGCTCCTTGCAGATTTTAAAGAGTTCGGGCGAGTTGTTAGAGGCCGCATAGACATGGGCTTGGATGGGGGCTCTCTTCTTGGTGCAGATAGAGAGCCGGTATTGCCTTTGGAGCAGGCGGGAGGCCAGTTTGTCAGAGGATGTACCGGAAGCATACCACTTCCTCTCAGCCACATTGCACTTGCGTTTAAGGGTGACAAGGTCTAAGTCGTACCAAGCGTTGCACTTGGCTTTGGGCTTCAAGTAGATCCTCATGACAGGGGCAAGAACATTGAGTGTGTCAGATATAGCAGAGTGGAGCATGGAAAGGGCTGTGTCAGGGTGGGAGTCAGCCGGGGGGGGGAGGGAGGGAGAAAGTGGTGGCAAAAGCCTCAACTGACACACGCTTCATGGGTCAGATAACCGAGAAGGTAGGTGGCAGTGCTTGAGTTGGCTTGGCCTGATGGGTAGAGAGGGTGAGCCGGGAGGAGAGGAGAAAGTGATCACTCCAGGAGAGAGGACTGATGAGAGGGATCAAAAGGGGAACGTCTGAAGAGATCAGAACATCCAGAGTGTGCCCTGCAGAGTGATTTGGGCCAGAGGGGAGAATAGAAAGTGAGAGAGAATCGCAGAGGAAGGACAGGAAGCATCCAAGTGGATGTTGAAGTCACCAAGAAGGAGGAGTTGAGTGGTCAAGACCAGGAGGGAAGAGGAGCGGTACGCCCACTCAGATAGGAAGGAGGAGGTTTGACGAGGTAGCCGATAGATGGTAGCCACAGAAAGGGAATGGCCAGGAGAGAGAGAGAGCCTGCAGACAAGGCATTCACAAGATGATTAGGCCTGCATAGAGATCTGGGTGCAGAGAGGATCTTGTAGCCATCGGGGAGGAGAGTGTCAAAGCTTGTGACAGAGCCGGCCGTGAACCATGTCTTGTGAGACTGAGAACATAAAAGTCAAGTTCCTCAAGGAGGCGGCAGATGTCAGACAAGTGTTTGTCAGCTGAGCAAGAGTTTAGAATGGCAATATGGAGAAGGTTGCCATCCTTGAAAGACTTCGGGAAGGGGTACAGATCAGAGGTATGCCCTGTGGAGGTGTAGAAGAAGCCCGGGGGGGGAGGGCAGAGGAGGAAGGAGGAGAGCGCAAGGTAGCCAGGGAGGACAGCAGGAGAAGAAAGGAAATTGATAAGGCACAGGAAGCGTCTGTTAAAGAGGAGAAGGTTGGCTTGAGGGCCTTGGACCAAGATGGTACCATTCAAGATAATATTAATGATAACCTTAAAGGGGTGTAAAGAGGCCCGGAGCCACCAATAATGGGAGAAGAGTAGAAAGGAGAGAGCACAGAGACCATACGTAAAGTCCATAGGTCTGGCGAGGGAACGATAAAGATGATGTTGGTGAGGGTTTGCCTGGAGAAGGCTCTGGTATAGGTTTCATGATAGGATATCTGAGGTTGATAGCAATTGGTAGATGAGTGACATCCCACTGTGCTCCAGGGAAACATGAACGTATCGAGAGCAAAAGGAAGCCCTGCATTTATGTATAAAAGATATATTTGTAATGTGCAACTATTGGTGCTGGAAGGAAGGACCAGTTTGTTGTCTGTATATTCCAATGCAGTGATCTATTCTTAGAAGCTAAACATATAATCCAGCAGTCATGAATAGCACCACTGTGTGGGGGTCAAGTCCAAACAGGTTTTATAACTGATATCTCATCCTCAGAACTCATGAAATTTGTATTACTGAAAGGATAAAGCAAATAAAAGAAAATGTGTGCATATTCTGTACCATTATCTCAGCACCGTGATACATCCGGGTCTTGGTGCTACCTATACAATAAATAAATAATAAATATATGTATCTGTGTGTTTGAAATTCAAAACATCACACAAGATGCATGTTTTGATGCCTTTTATTCGATTAACTGAAAATGCTATGAAGAGATGGAACAAAGCATCATCTTTCAAATTCTCATGGACTTCAGATGTTCCAGTGTGAAATGATTCATAAAGAGAAAGTCACAGTACAGTTTGTTCTGAAAAGGAAGGGGAAGAAAGCATTTTAAACTTCATTGACTGAAGGAACAGTATGTCTAGAATGGGGGTCTGGGAGCTGCTGTCTTACCTAAAAGACTCTAAAAACCCCTAGAAGGAGGCAACACACAGTGGTTTGGAAACAGTGCACATTTCTATCTGAAAGGTGCATTTAACAACAAAAAAATCATTTTCACATGTAACTTATATTTGGTGCAGGCAGGGTTAAAGTGGGCCGGGTGGTTTCCTAAAGTTACTGATGTTATTTAAGGAGAGGTTTAAAAACCTAAAATTAAGAAACAGGGTCAGTATTGCATTTTCTGCACACTATCTCTAAAAATGTGTTCAGTAGCCTCTATGTAGTGTCAGAGCATTGTAGTGAATTCAACGCAGTTGCTAAGATTTCCTGGATGTTACACAATGTGACACTACAAAATATGCTCTCTATGGTTAACTGCTGCAGTGTGCCTTACGCTTGACAATGCCTTCCTCGTTTGCATATAGTGTTGCAAAGTTGAGATATGTTATTCATTTTTTTTAACTGCAATGTCCGTTGCTATCTCAGCGTGTGGGTTGCTTGGTAATGGGTGTTACCCATTTGAGTTTATATGCCAAATATTTCTGTGGTCAGTGTTGTGTGCTCCTCACCTATTAAGAGTACTGAGCAGTAGCTTCCAACAGCTGATGGTGAGAAATGGCACTGGAGGGTTGTCTTCTGACTTTGTTGATATGAAGTGCTGAATCTTTCTGAGGGGGATACATTGGGTACCATTTAATTGGAATGCTTCCCAAAGCACAGTATACATATGTTCTATTGTGATGATTGGTACTTCTATGTGATACACTAGCAAACTAAATAAAACTAAATAAAACTATGGAAACGCTGTGGATAAATAATGATGAGATGAAGAAATATGTTATTAAAGCCAAAATCAAGATGATAAAAGGCATCTCTTTTTGGGCATATACCAAATATCCCTTGACATTATATCCATTCTATCACGTCTGATTCTTGAAAACAGTACATTAGGGCTCAAGTTGAGGGCACATGCGAATGGACAGAGTCCACCCACTTTTTCCAAAGGGTGGACTCAGTCCGCCCAGCTAAAATGAAAAACAGTGAATGTCCTCTTTGAATTTATGAATTAAAGCTGACCTCGGGGACCGGATCGTCAGGTTTCCAGGCCGGACACTTCACCACCGCATGATATAACCCAATGAAAAATAATAAACAACTAAAGGTGAAATGTCTCATCTCGGTACTGTAAGTTCCACGGAAAACATTTGTGTTGGTTCTTGGAGTTTAAAACATGCACACCTTTTAAAGTTTTCAAAAACACTATTAGAAGAAAATATCCTGTCTTGGTTTTGTGCGTGTGTCGATTTTATGAAAGGCAAATGCCATTCGTCCTGTGCAATTGGGTGGTTATGCAAAGCCAATTTAATGAAATATGCATATTTCACGTCGATATGCTAATTTATGGTGACGTCACATTCCACTGCATTTGTAGATGAGTCCCCCACTTTAATTTGTAGGACTTGACCCCTCGAGGACAGCACCATTTTTTTCACTACATAGTTATGTGATTTAAATGTCTTGCCACATCTTATGCTGTCTTCCTCAAGCTGGAAGGGCTAACACAATTTTTCAGGTTTTTGCCCCAAAAATATTCACAATTTCAATAGACTTTCAAAAACTAGTTTGCATGATTCCCATTTTGATATAATGCACCTTTTCTAGCCTGCCGTATAGTTAATTTTTCTTCTTCTTCTTGGTCCAACATTGCATAGTGTTTACCACCATTTTTAAAGTACAGTGATCCTACATAAGGAAAATCTTTCAAGTGCATAGTATTTTCAGCAATTAGATAATTATCTTCGTCAACTTTTATTTTGATAATATTATTAATATAACTTAGTGCTCACTTGGGGAAGGGACTCTGGCATGCATTATGCGTGTGAAAGCAGCTTGTGATAACAGTTTACTGCATTGGATAGTCCCAGCTAAATATTGTGTCTTTCTGAAAAAATCTTGCTGTAATCATGTTTCTCTTCGCCTCATTGACCGTCTGCTCATCCCTATGCACTCAACCCGTTGTAAGAGACCTGGCTCAATTATGGAGCATGCATGATTTGTGCTGCTCTGAGAAATTGAAACAAAAAATGGTTGCAGAATAAACAGGGAGTTTGGCAATCTGGCAGACTTTATGAGTGAAGACATGGGGAATTCTCTCAATCTCAAATCTACAATAACCAGCATTGTCTTTGGAACTGTAGTGGGTAAACTATATTGTGTTCACTGGGCGCTTTGTCGGTGCTTTACACTAACTTTACTTCCTTAAACAAACGTGTGTGAAGACATCGTGAAATTAACACCTTGTGAGCAAAATTAGTACCTTGAAATAGGACCCAACTGGTTTAATGAGGGCCGATCATTAAACCCTGCCTTAATTCATTCTGTTCTCTATATTACTACAGTTTTCAAATCCCTCCTGCAAACCAAATTGAAGCTAGCTGTTTGGTACTGAGCCCTACTATGTGTATCTTGGTTTTGTTGATAATGTGCCTGATATTTATTTTATCAGAACACACTATGTTTTTCCCAAAACCAAAATGAAGCTAGTCACTAAATACACTATATTTCTTCTTTTAGTGTTTGTTTACAAGGTGTCTTGTATTTATTTGTGCCCATCAAAATGTGTTTATTTATTGTGATTATACATCATGCCACACAAGCTGTGCTACTTGTGTTCGACTTGGTCCTCTTTAAATTTGGCTCCAGAGAATCATCACTGCATATTTTTTGATCTCCACCTCCTACTAGATTTGAAGTAAAAGTGCAGAGTGGCATTTCTGTTCAAGCCCCCTGATATTATTTGCGTTAATTGGTTTAATCGTGTGATAATTAGCATCCAATTATACAACCTTCTCTAAATGTACAAACATGCCTTCCATATATGTAATTGTATACACTAAGGGAAGCTTGTGATCCTTTGCACACAAGCAGCACACAGCATACAACCTGTGCTGTGCAGAACCACTCTTAGAAGGAAGGAACCTGTGGACTGGTGACTCCTTGGAATGTTGGCACATAACATGCCACAGGCGCACCACGCTGAAATGGTGGGATCAGGGCTGACATTCCTTACCAGTTTCCTGGTATAAAGATGGCTGCATGTGAGGATTATGGACGTTGTCTTGCAACTCTATGGCAGCTCAAAGAATGGAAAGACTTTTAAAGCATTGTGGCGGGTCATTACAGATTGTAGGGACCAATGGACGTTAATTCGCTTTACAATTTGGTTCCCATTGCACATAATCTGTGCATAGTTTAGTTAATTCTTGTACTTTTAAGACCTGGTAACCAGGAAACCGTTACCTGTTGTTGTAGGAAGATCTGTTAGGCGATTCTTTCTTGTTTAGAAGTTTATTTTAGTAAAATCCTGAACTGTTCGATACATATCACTATACACACACTATATGTTGTTGTGGGCAATGCTGCATGGCATCCCAAAGCGAGGCAGGGTAACTGCTGTTACCATCAGCTACCTGGGAGAGGGGCAGCCCCAACGTTCCTCAGCCTGCTCCTCTCGTCCCCCCAGCTGCAGAGACACACAGTCTCGGCAACACAAAGCCAAGGAAGGGTGAGGTGTGAGCAGTCACCCCACCCTTCCTCCAAATAGCAAGGTGCGAAGCACCAAAAGGAAACCAACAGTCAGGCAGGGTCCAGGTTCAAAGACCTGTCCCTACCAGGGGGCCAGACAGTCGGCTATCCGGCCCAGGGCTGTGACAACAACTGCCCCCACCACTTACATAAAAAAGACTCTGGGCCTCCCTGGGTCTTATAAATAAGAGCAGCATGCTCTGAGTAAACACAATCTTGTTTGTGGACCCTGAACGGGGACCCAAACAAACAGGAGGTTCACTGTTTACTCAGTGTCTTCCAACCTTTTTGCTTCTTTAGCAAATCTTTGAAGTTCTCTGTACTCTGCAGCGTCTTTGTTTTCCTTTCTGAACATTGTTACTGTTCAAAACACTCAAGACGGGCAAGCAAGCGGCGAGCGCTGGAGAAACACGAAGATAAACATCTAGGGACACGTGCCGTGCGAAAACATTTCAATAAAGCCCGAATGAAGGAAGAAGAGGACATCCGATCAGCCCGGCACGGACGGTGTCAGTTTCAACAAAAACTGTCAGGTGAGCCGCCGCGCTGGATATACAGGGGCAAAAAGATAATGCTGCCGCGTTACGAGGTGAATAAATACATGTACTAAGAATCAGAAGGCACCGCGGGCATAATTCATGCCAAGTCTGTAGGAAAGAATGTTACAAGCGGAGCCTCCGGGCTACAAGGAAGACTGCGCATAACAAACACAACATCAAATTAAATACAGAGAAAGTCGCAGCCAGCCAAATGGTATGGCGAACTGAGAGCTCGCTTTAACATCCACGCAGAGCTCGCTAACGCAAGTTCGAATCCCGGCGGGGCCAAATCCAGCCGATCATTCTTCCAAAGCTGTCACATGTGCCCCTGCACCGAGGCTAATATTTAAACACAATGAGACACACAATAACAATTTTTGTAACGCCGGAGTAGTTTAAATGAACACCACACACTGTGGGTAATAAGAAGCAGCGCTTAGATACGCCCGTGGCGTTTATTTAAAGGGAGATTCAATTTCTTTTTTGGCTAGATGAACAGCATACGAAAAAAGGTTCCCAGGCCTACCACAGCAATATTTATCTCCTTAAACAACACAGAGCCAAGCCAGCTTCAGGGGCAAAGGGATTTGGCTAAAAACATAAGCTAGAACACGGTGTGGCAACAGCTACCAGTTACCCAACACGGGCAACAAATATAACAAGCTCAAAGTAACGCCTAATTACAACAGCCAGCCAAAACCTTGATAAAACATTTTTTTCCTTTTCTGTAATAGGCCAAAGAAAAACATGGGGCCCAAACGGAAAACACAGGTACCCACAACACCGGCACAAAAACCCAAATCACTGCAGCTTTTAGCAGCCATCGAAGCAGCAGAGCACTACAGATGGGCATCGGTTAGAGAAAACATGTACGGCCTAACCAAGGAAGGAATTGCCAGGCCACCCAGTCAAGAGGAGGGCGTCTCACCATCAAAAAAGAGAAAACTATCAGAAGGTGCCAAAAAAGGTAACAAAAAATTGTCAATACTATGTGAGAATATATCTGAATTACAGCAATTAATGCACGAAATGAGGGGGAAGCAAACACTGCCCGCAGGGGAACCTGGGGCTCCAAATCCTACCATTGCACTAGAACCTGCAATAACTGTAGTCAACACCCCGGCAATGCCACCTCCAGTAATCCCACCTCAACAGGTGCCAGTAACACCTGCAACAACCACCGCAATGGCCCCAACAGCTTCAGCAACAGACGCAGCAGATGCATTAAAAGCATGGGCAACCCCCATTGCAGACACCACGGGCCTGACAGGGTCACCTGGCAACAGCACAACAGACATAGTAATGATCTGTAACGCACAGTTAGAGTCAAAATGAAATCTTTTCAGACTGAAATACTAAATAGATACAAAAGATGCCTGGCATGGAACATTGACACCACAATCAAAGAGGCCATATGGGCCAAAGAATTCATAGAAATCTTTTCACTAATAGAAGCCCAGCGCAAAGGGAAAGATGCTTTCAGAGATCCCAAAAAGATAGAGGAAAAAGCTATTGCCAGAAACGCCCAGGTGGAACAAAACTGGGACAACTGGGTTCAAGCCTTTGCCATTCTAGCAACAATATACGAAGAACAATTCCCCATGGATTGTAGAAAGCTCTGGGCATATATGGATAAAATAAGAGAAGTAAAAGTCACCCAAAGAGGGAAGACATGGCTAGCATATGATATTAGATTCAGGAGAAGCATGTCAGAGAGGCCAGCCATTGAGTGGGACGAGGTCCAGAATGACTTGTACACC
Source organism: Ambystoma mexicanum (assembly GCF_040938575.1). Taxonomy (NCBI): domain Eukaryota; kingdom Metazoa; phylum Chordata; class Amphibia; order Caudata; family Ambystomatidae; genus Ambystoma; species Ambystoma mexicanum. The sequence goes on along the minus strand of NC_090934.1, from coordinate 648,287,877 downwards.
CTCAACGCCGAGCCTCCACCGGCGGAAGAGACCCTGCAAACTTCCTCCAAAAATAACAAAAATACACAAGGTAACAGGCCCAATGATAACGATAGAACCAAGAAAGGGGAACAGCCCTTTTGGAAGAACCAGCCATGGGCGGCTAAAAATAATGCCCACAGACAGAACAAAAACCAATCCTCTAAATCCAACATTCCATGCAGAAATTTTGGGAGAAACCAGTGTTCATGGGGCAAAGAATTCTGGTACAAACACACCTGCACAAACTGCAATGGTGACCATGCAGCAAGCAACTGCACCAGACTACCAGCCAAAAAAGAATGACACCCCATTTTTAGAACCGGGAAGAACACCCATCAACCCGGGCAACTTTAGAGAAGCCCTCAACAAATACCCAGACAAAGAAACCAGCGAGGCAATATGGCAGGGTTTCACCAACGGTTTCATCATCCCGTTTAAGGGCACAGGGTCATAAACCGTCCCGATGAACATGAAGTCAGCCAGGGACAAACCCTTGATGGTTGAGAGCAAAATCAAGAAAGAACTGCAAATAGGCAGGATAGCAGGTCCCTGGGATCACATGCCTTTAAATAACTACTTAATATCTCCATTAGGTTTAGTCCCCAAAAAAGAACCTGGGAAAATGAGGCTAATCTATCATCTTTCCTACCCCAAAGGCCAATCACGAAACGACGGCATCCCACACACGGAATTCGCTGTATCTTACACACATTTCAAAGAGGCGGTAAGACTCATACAGGAATGTGGCAGGAATGCTCTGATGGCCAAACTGGACATTGAATCCGCTTTCAGACTCTTGCCAGTCCACCCAGATTCACAGCAGTGGCTAGGTTTCACTTTTAATAACAAATTCTATGTAGACAGATGCCTCCCCATGGGATGCGCAGTATCCTATGTGCTATTCGAGCAATTCAGCTCTTTTTTCCAGTGGGCTTTCCAAAAACAGAGACCAGGGACCAAAATAGTACATTACCTCAATGACTTCATGGTAATGGGACCACCGAATTCTGGTGAATGCGGCAAGGCCCTAGCAAAACTAGAACAGATGGCCGCACAGTGGGGAATCCCCCTGCTAGAGAAAAAAAACACCAAACCAGACACCACCATAATTTTCCTGGGGATTGAAATAGACTCATCAAGGGGTTTTTGCAGAATCCCCAAAAGAAAAATAACAGAACTTCTGGAAAAAATACAAAGCCTGATAACTAAAGACAAGGGGACAGTGAAAGAAATACAATCTCTAGCAGGTAGTCTCAACTTCGCATCCAGAATAACACCCCAAGGGAGGATATTTTCCAGAAGCCTGGAGCTAAAAATCAAAACATTCACCAAACCCCACCTACACATCCGGCTTGGCAAGGTGGTGAAACAGGACCTGGAAACATGGGCAAATTTCCTTAGAGATTTCAACGGGGCCTCACTTTGGCGAACGCCTTTGAACACATGGACAAATAGGGTCCTATTCACTGATGCAGTCGGGAGCAAGGGGTTTGGAGCCATACTAGACTCAGAATGGGTGGCAGGCCACTGGCCCAACTCATGGCAACTGGCAGGGTGGACAAAAAACATCACCCTCCTAGAAATATTTCCCATCTGGCTAACCTTACATATCTTGGGCGGGCAGCTAGCGAACACTGAGCTATTGGTCTGGTGCGATAACATGGCTGTAGTTGGCTCCATAAACAGAAGGTCTACCAAATGCCCTTTAGTACTGAAAGTCCTACAAGCCATTACAGCAGTCACACTACAAGAAAACAATGTGGTTAAAGCAAAGCACATTTCGGGGGCGGATAATAACATTGCTGATGCTTTATCTCGCTTCCAGTGGCCAAGATTCAGAGAGCTAGTGCCACACGCCCAAGAACAGATGACGCCAATACCAGCGGAATGCTGGGCAATAATGGGAAACCAAAAAAACGCCATCAACGCCAGCACCAGAGAGCCCAGGCCGGGATGCCCTACATAAAACAGGCACCTCAAAAACGGGTGCCAACAACACATTGGCATCAACGCCAGCGCCAGAGAGCCCAGGCCGGGATGTCCAACAAGAATCAGGCACATCAAAAACGGGTGCCAACAACCTCTCAGGGTTCTTAACGGAAATGGCAGAGAAAACATTGGCAAGCACTACCACAGCGCAGTACAGTAAGTGCTTACAAACAGTATTTAAAGCCACAGGTTTAAACTATGTAGAGTTAATAACGATTAAGGACATAGACGTATTTTTAAAATGGGCACGGGAGCAGGGTTTCAAAAGAGATTGGGCAAAAAGACACGTGGTGGCAATCTCATATTTTTCAAAAATAGCGGGCGATTCAGACCCTACCCAGAATGCCCTTATCTCCTATGGAATGAAAGGATGGGGCAGAATAGATGGCCCCCAATTGGACACCCGCCGACCCCTTGATTTCAACAAACTAGTACAGATAGCAAGCCAGCTGGAAGCCATATGCTGGCATCCATACGAGATAAGTTTATTCAAAACAGCATTTTTTCTAGCCTACTTCGGGGCTTTCCAGGTAGGAGAACTCATCGCTTCTAGCACTAAGGCCGCAAACGGCTTGGGTGTCCTGGAGGTCAAGGTAAGACAAGAGAGCGTTAGCATAGAAATTCAGCAGTCAAAAACGGGGGCCAAAAGAACCATTAACATTTCTTGCATTGATGAAGCAACAAACTGTCCGGTTTGTATCACCAATCTCTATTACACACAAAGACCCAAGGTGGTGGGGAGGTTCCTGATCCACAAGGATTCATCGGCGCTAAGCCGCTACCAATTCAAAGGGGTGCTGATGAAAGCAATCAGCAAAGCAGGGTGGGACCCCAAGGGTTTCGGCACCCACTCTTTCAGGATAGGTGCCGCCACTTCAGCATGGCAAGGAGGCCTAGCACTTCAACAGCTAAATAAACATAGGGGGGGTGGAAGTCAGATTGCTACAAAAGATATATCAGACCACAGCTGATATAGCTTCCTCCTCTCATATTTTCTTTCTCTCCCCCCTGCAGAAACAGCTAGCAAAGGGAGGACCGCACTCCGATCAGCATGGATAGTCGGCCCCTCATTTGTTTTCAGGACAGGCAGATGGGCAGAGGAGACGAAAGATGGGCCACCCTTCAGAAACACCATTGCTTCATGGTGGGGGTACAGAGGCCTACGGTGGGCCGACATCCACGAAACACTAGCTGAGCTGGTCGCATACAGAAACCCGCCAGAATTCCTGATCATCCATCTAGGGGGCAACAACCTGGTTTCCATTGGCAGGAGAATTTTATTCGAGGACATCTGCTCCTCCCTTGCGGCATCTCACACAATTGGAGGGGTACAGAAATATACTTCTCGGCCATCTTACCCAGAAAGGAATGGTTAGGGGCCAACTGCTACAAATCTGTGGACATTTCTAGAAGAAAGCTCAACAGGGGGCTAGAAAAATTCTGTACAGCAAGAGGGTGGGGCTTCATAAAGCACCCGGCTATTAGACTTGGCAACACAGACCTTTTTCTCCACAACGGCACCCATTTATCTAACCAGGGCATGGAGCATTTCTTTCGAGAAATCACAACCACTCTCACCTCCAGGGGTTGTCTTTAGGGGATACTTCTGGGGGAACTTGGCCAGCCGCCAACCTGCCCGCGTGTGGCGGCACGGGCCAAAGGGGGTAACCTCAGTACCCGGTGCCCAAAAGTATGATTACTAATATGATATGTGATTATTGTTATTGCCATTACCATATCTGTACAATAAAACCCTACAGCATTTTATTGCCAACACTTGACACAAGTTGTGAGCCAATTATTACGGGTGAGGGTTTGGGGGTCGGCCAATACTAATGCATGCATATGGGTTCAGCAGTTATGGGCAATGCTGCAGGGCATCCCAAAGCGAGGCAGGGTAAGTGCTGTTACCATCAGCTGCCTGGGAGAGGGGCAGCCCCAACGTTCCCTCAGCCTGATCCTCTCCTCCCCCCAGCTGCAGAGACACGCAGTCTCAGCAACACAAAGCCAAGGAAGGGTGAGGTGTGAGCAGTCACCCCACCCTTCCTCCAAACAGCAAGGTGCTAAGCATCAAAAGGAAACCAACAGTCAGGCAGGGCCCAGGTTCAAAGACCTGTCCCTACCAGGGGGCCAGACAGTTGGCTGTCCGGCCGGGGCTGTGACAACGTCAGCCCCCACCACTTACATAACAAAGACTCTGGGCCTCCCTAGGTCTTATAAATAAGAGCAGCATGCTCTGAGTAAACACAATCTTGTTTGTGGACCCTGAATGGGGACCCAAACAAACAGGAGGTTCACTGTTTACTCAGTGTCTTCCAACCTTTTTGCTTCTTTACCACAGAACCCTCCAACCCTACAAAAGAAGGAAGAAGAACAAAAGAGAAAGAAGTACATGGCACCGTACGGTGCCCACAACAAGTCGTGGGACACAAGAAGGTGGGCATAGGCCAGAGGGGGTAACCTCAGGACCCGGTGCCCAAAAGTATGATTACTAATATGATATGTGATTATTGTTATTGCCATAACCATATCTGTACAATAAAACCCTACGGCCTTTTATTGCCAATACTTGACACAAGTTGTGAGCCAATTATTACGGGTGAGGGTTTGGGGTCGGCCAATACTAATGCATACATATGGGTTCAGCAGCTATTATAATAATCAGCCTTGTATTGTGCTGTCATGGCTTAGTCAGTTAACAATGCACACTGTTGCCAGGTTTGGATTTTATGGCTGGAATTATGTATATGCAGTAAGGCTCCTGTATACATGTTTTGATAAGGAATAATGAGTCAATAATTGCTTTGTAACAAGGTCTTCGAAAGACATCCGGAAATGGGATCACATAAAATAAACATAATCTAAGCCAGTGTTTATCCTTTCATACCAGCTGCTCACTCACACTAAATTAGAGTTCCATGCACCAAAACAGTCATTGACCGAACGCAGGGAAATCGCGCCATATAAAATGAAAAAGCCAATAAAAAAGAAGCTACTTCTTAAACTCACATTTAGAAGGATGAATTTCAGAAATTAGAGATTCATGATGTTGCGAGAGGTATTTGTTGTTAGCGATGTTGTCCATGATGTGATGCCTATACCCTTGATTGTACCATCACAAACTGCTTCAGCAATGAAGATCAAAATAATTATTTACTGTCCTTGATCTTACTATAGGACAACTAATTAGCCTTTATATAAGAGGTCGCCATCATTAACAAACTTGTTAACCTATGCAAATGAGTTGACATCATTTATCTATTTCACAGGATTAACCTTGTGCTAAAGGAAAGAGATTCAATGTGGAAACATACCCCACATTAAATAAGACTCTGGGTTTTTTGTTCTTGTTCAGATTTACTGTTACAAAAATAATTTTGAAACATTTTACGTTATTTGAAGTGCATCATTTTCTTAAATCTGTGGTTGGTCATGTCTCCAATTCATGACATGGTGATTCTTGGCAACCACCCATCTCTGCTTCATGGTGAGCTCTCCGGCTCAGCCTCTCAGAGAGGCCTTAGTAAGCCTCCATTTCAGTTTTTGATTGGGATTCTTCTATCCTGTATATTTGCTTTGACTGACTTGATGTGCTATGGGCTCAGTCTCTCTTGAATGAACTGAACATGTATCCAACCACAGGTGGCACGCTGTATCGCAGGACACGTCCTATTACCGAGCGCAGAACATTAAATACAGTCATAAAGGCATTATATCATACATTAATTGGCTGCATTTCCTGCAATGCGTTTAGAACAAGTGATGATGTTACTGGCAGTGACTGGATATAATCCAGGATATACTCCAGTGCTGAGAAATTCATTCATTTATGTGGAGAGTGGATTGCTTAATGCTTAAAGTTCATGAAAACATCTATGTATGTGGAATGTGTACCCACAGGTGTCCATTTAAACCCTGACTTTTAGTTTTGTGTGAATCCCATTTTGGCCTCAGCCATTCCTAACTTCAATAAACTGCAGCCCAGGAATTTTTTAGATCTGTCAAATGATGAAACATAGAATGTTCTCAGCTCCTTTGAAAATCAAAGGTTTGTCAATATACCTTAAATAAAGTTTAGTGTCACTTATCAACCAGAAACTGCATTAACATGATATAGTGGCATCATTATTAAAATAATAAAAAGAGGTACACATATTTTAATCATAATGTACATTTATAAAGTTGGGATTTTATGAAACATAGAAGTGTTTATGTTTTTTCAGGACATCTGTTTTTGTGTCTGGCTAAAATCAAAAAACATGTTATGGTACTTGCAAGAGTCTGATTTTGTTGCGAGTGATGGCAAGGGAAGTGGACCTTGTGGTTTCTTGAGTGAGGTGTCCCTTGGTAGAAGGACAATACCCAACAATACTCAGACACGTTCGGAGTAGCACCACAAGGACCTTGAAGTGATCAGTCTATGTATATGTCTTCTGGGAGAACAGTTTTTGTTCGTACTGAGAAGGGAAACCAACACTTTTAAATAAAGTTGCTAAAGTGCACAACAACTGCCATGCCATATAGGAAACCACTTAAACTATTAAACTATACTGCAGGGTAAAACCAAATCACAAATAATTAAATCTCCCATTCACTTATATTTAGGACCTCACTGGTCCCTTTAGTAACTGCATAAAAGAACCAACCAAGAAGTACATTGTTTTCAATAATAATGCTGACCAAGTGCCACACTTGTAAAATCATCTGATGGGCAAATGCCACCTTGCCAGCTAAGAGTATTCCAAATGCAAGAGGTTTTGTCCTGCCAAAGGAAGACCATGTATTCGCCAGGAACAGGATGCAATCTTGCAGCTCTAGGTGTCATCTGTCCACTGGGATAAAATAAAGCGCCCTGTATATGTATCTGTGTTGATCACTGTCTCTTTGAGCTTGGGCCTTTAACTCGTTATCCAGAGCCCATGACTCCTGGTCCAGCCCTAGGGCTAGATATATAAAACTTAAATGTAGAGTGCACACAGCACAACATATTGATCTGTGTTTAACAAACAACACTTTCCTCTTTGACAATGAGTATTATACACAACTCCAAGGCACCGCCATGGGTACCACCTTCGCCCTTATATACAAACTTAACTTTGGCTGGTGGGAAAAGCTGGTTGTGGTGATAGGAGAAGATAGCAAATATACAGCTAAAATCATACTCTGGCTGCATTTTATTGACAATCTTTTTATCAGATGGCAAGGCAGCAAGAAGGATTGAAATGAGTTTGTGCAGATATTAAATGCAAACCAGTTGAATCTGAAGTTCACTGAAATAAATAGTCGAGACTCTATAATTTTCCTAGATGTGCAGATTAAACAAGATAAGGGTGAATTTATTTACAGAACTTTACAGAAAAAGCGACAAGCTCCAACACACAACTCTTTGCAACCAGCAATCATCCTATAACCCTGAAGTGGAGTATTTCTCATGGAGAAATTATATATGATTTTAACGTAGCTGTTCAGAAATTGAATCCGTCGAGCGAGAATTTAGAATTACGGCACAGAGTTTTCACAGCCAACAGTATCCCAAAAGAACATTAGAATGTGGTTCTATAAAAGCTTGCAATTTGAACAGGGACTCATTACTGTTATCGACTTGTAATCCAGAGGGGATTGAGGAAATAGAAGCAATTTGATTAATCCTCATGTATGGTGTGCACTCAAGCTACATTCAACAAACTCTGCATCACCATTGGCATGTACCTAAACTAGATAAGAATCTGACATCGGAAATTGGAAAACGAGTCAACATCACCTTTCACTAAAGGATTGTCTAGTTTCTAGCAACATGCATCCACAAAAAGCATATCAACACAATACTTGCCCTTGTTTTTATTTCAAATGTGCCAAGTGCAAAACTTGGCAATACATCAATTGCCGATTGAGTTACAAACATCTGATACTACAACATGAAGTCAAGATAAATTCGAGAATCACTTGCAATGCAGAACTTTTTGTTAATGTATTAACCTGTATGTGTGACAAATTATATGTTGGCAGCACCACCTGAAAATTGAAACTATGTATTTTGCAACATATCAAAGAAATAAAGAATGTGCAACCTACGTATCCTATGGCTCAACATTTTAAGGACAAACATGGCGTCAAAATTGAGGGTCTGAGATTTTTTGGAATATACAACATCAAAAAGCCACCCAGATGGGGGAACCACAAATAACAGTTGCGCCAGTTGTAAACCAAGTGCATCTTAGATTTTCAGACTAAGAAACCCCAAGGCCATAATTTGGATGAGGAACTATACGCTTTAATGGGAAAACAATTGTTCTATATATTTTTGTATGCACTTCAGGCTTCACCGTCTGCTTACGAAACCATAGAAATTCAGATATTTAAGTACATGAGTTTTTTTGAATTACTGGAATTCCAAGGTGTTTCTTTAGAACTCTCTTAATGTATTGTCCACTGACAGGTTGTTTGCCTTGTCTTTCTCTTCTTCCTGTGGTCCTTTGGATATTTGCTTTGACTGTAGCAGCTTTAATGTGACCTATGTACAAGTGGATAGGACTGTTATTATCTCATTTCACCACACATTTTTGATACAAAATAGCTGGATAGAGTGGGTTATGTGAATATTTAATGGAAAGGTTCTCTACTAGGCCCACTGGTGTGAGTCATGTGAGCTTTTTATTTTTGTTATTCATTTTTAAAGGGGCCATTTGTTGTGTATATGGTGTGCATGGTATTGCAAATCATAAGAGTGAATTATCGATAGTGATGGTTTATATTTGCAGTATATATTGAGTGCCTTTTAGTATATATAATGAGTATAGACATGTATTTTAATCATGATGTCAATTAAGTATCTCTGTGCTAGCCAGTACATGTATATGCTAAATTGATATATTGATAAATTAGCATTTCAATAATGATAGCAGGTGACTGTCATGCAATGGCATCACTTATATAATTTCCTAATTGTAGATCTGGTTTTTGATAAATATTGTTTGCCCATTTTTGTGATAATTATAAATCAATGATAGGCACGAAAGAACATGCACTTTAATGACAATGCTGTGGAAAGTCCTTATGGCCAGCAAATGTTTACTTGCTTATACATTTTGAATCTCATGCACCTGCACTTCCGGATTGATTAGATAATTAATGGCATGTTTTAATATTGTGTGAATGTGCTTTGATATGAGTTTGTCTTGTATTTGCATTTTGCATTACTGTTAAGCAGGCAGGGGAATGAAATGCACTATGCACTTTATTTAGATGCTGAATCTCTGTCATCACATGTTGGCTGTAGACATTTAGATGCACTATGCACCTTATGATGAAACATCTTAATACCACAAGTGGTGCAATTTTTTTCCACTGAATATATTTCGGAAGAATTATGCACATTGCAGTTTATTAGCCGGTAGTCGGTCTCATTGCATTGACGAAAGAGGACTCTTGTATTGTACTAACATTAGGTTATGCTAGGAGCAGAAAGCAGTGTAAAGATGGCTGCCATGGGTTTGATTTAATTTGACTGTGTAGATTTGTCATAGAAGCACATGAGGGCTTCAACACTACAGGGCAAACATAAAGCCCATTTTAGGCTATATAGAGTGTCCTCTAGAATTTGATGTGTCTCTTCATTTGGCAATTTAGCAAACGATTTTTCTGAGCGGCTCTGGAGTGCAGTCCAAGTGCAATTGTTTGCACTTTGCTACATTTTCTATATATATATATATATATTCTCTGTGAAAAGAAAAGTGAGCTAAAGACTTGGTTGAGACTCTCCCAGGGGCCATCCACCCAAGAACAAGTCAATGGGCTGTGTTCGTCCTGGTAGAGAGTTTCCTAGACCCTCCTCTGTTTTTCATACCAAGTAACCTTGGGTCTCACCCTAAGTTACCAGGGGAATCCAGACGTTGACTCCAACTCACTGCTCTTAGAGAGACACAGCTTCACCTTACTGATGATGCCCAACTAGGCTGAAACATGTGTATGGGATTGCTGTGGTACTCTTGTTCAGAGGAGAATTGCCTAGCATTTCGGTGCTGGACTGCCACTGGGCAGGACAACGACTGATATGCAGGGACATTTCTTCTCTGTGAAAAGAAGGGTGAGCTAAAGACTTGGTTGAGATGCTCCCAGAGGCCATCCACCCAAGAACAAGTCAATGGGCTGTGTTTGTGCTAGTAGAGAGTTTCCCAGACCCCCCTCTGTTTTGCATACCAAGTAACTTTGGGTCTCACCCTAAGTTACCAGGGGAATCCAAACCCAGACGTGGACCCCTTGCTCACTGCTCTTAGAGAGACACAGCTTCACCTCACTGATGATGCCCAACTAGGCTGAAACACGCATATGGGGTTGCTGCGGTATTCTTGTTCAGAGGAGAATTGCCTAGCATTTCGGTGCTGGACTGCCCCTGGGCAGGACAAAGACTGATATGCAGGGAAAATTCTTCTCTGTGAAAAGAACAGTGAGCTAAAGACTTGGTTGAGACTCTCTCAGGGGCCATCCACCCAAGAACAAGTCAGTGGGCTGTGTTCGTGCTGGTAGAGGATTTCCCCGACCCCCCTCTGTTTTGCATACCAAGTAACTTTGGGTCTCACCCTAAGTTACCAGGGGAATCCAGACGTGGACCCCTTGCTCACTGCTCTTAGAGAGACACAGCTTCACCTCAGTGATGATGCCCAACTAGGCTGAAACACGTATATGGGGTTGCTGTGGTACTCTTGTTCAGAGGAGAATTGCCTAGCATTTCGGTGCTGGACTGGAAAAACATTGCTACAGGGACATTATGGTTATAGGTAAAACCGAAAAACCCCAGTAATTCGCCAGTCATGGTAATGTACGCAACCATAACCTGCGCTACCCCTTTGCACTGCAAGGACTAATGCCCATGACCTCAAAGATGACATCACAAATGTCATTGCTGACATCACTGATGCCATCACATGCCTGGCTTGCTCTTTTTTTGTTCACTGACATATGTAGGGCAGGTGGTTTTCTTCCCTGACAGGCAGGAAGTGAACATTCAAATGGTACTATATTTGAAGACCTTACCCTTCTCATAGATCCTCACACACTTTTCTTAAGGTTAAGTCACATCATGTAATACATGTACATATCGGAAGAAGCAGGCCTGAAACACAGCAATCATTTCTGTGCATGAAGATAATCAGTTAGGTTATGCCTACTCTCTGGTAATACAGTTGCTTGTTCGCTTACTTTACTTTCCCGATATGTGGGCATATTTGTGTGCATTGTGCTCTCTTTATGGTTTGTGTGTAGTGGTGCAAATATTTAGTATGCCTACATTTCTGCATGAGGTGGTTGCTCTACTGGAAAGAAGTCTCTAGTGAAATGGTGTTTATAGCAATGGATTGTATATTCAAATATGTATCTTATGATAGCTCTCCCAATTACCCCTGATAGTTTTGTGGCAACATTATATTAACCAACTCGTGTGGAGGCTTGTTATTGAAACTAAAGGCATATGTGATGGCATCAGTGATGTCATCAATGACATTTGTGGTGTCATCTTTGAGGTAATGGGTGTTAGTCCTTGCAGTGCACACGGGTAGCGCAAGTTATAGTTGCGTACTTAACATAACTTGCGAATTTCTGGTGTTTTTCGGTTTTACCTATAACCATAACATCCCTGTAGCAATGTTTTTCCATTGAATTTCCTAGGTTTTTTAGTAGTGCAACTTAACCATAACGTCCCTTTAACAACGTTTCTTGTTGGTTTATTTGATAGTTTTTTAGTAGGGCAGTGGATTTAGGAAGTTCCTTCAGTATAGATTTTTCAGTGAAGGTAATAGATTTGTAGTAGCACAACTTAACCATAACATCCCTTTAACAACGTTTTTTCACTGAATTTAATAGGTTTTTACCAGGAAGCCATTCGTTTTTGTAGATGTACCCTACAGCATACGAAATTGATGTCTCCATGCCGATGAGCACAATAACCACAAACTGTATGCCTGTGCGCATATAGCGGCTAGCATTCAAACTGCTGGAAACAGAATGAGTTCTATTACATGCTGCTGCCATTCACCAAAGTAAATAAACATGTACAAAGAGCACCATACATGTACATTGCAAGGAGAATGAAGTAAGTTAAGTGTGCTTGTGAAACAAACAGACCAAAGGCATAGAGTATGCACCATAATTCAATGCACCAGTACACAAAGTGACGTGTGCGTCCAACAGGTTGCACAGCTATATGTATGCACATGTCATCCTCTGTCTCCTGGTAATGCTGCCCCTGTTACCAACCAATTCATGTGACAGGCTACATCATTTGAAACATTTGAAACAGTCCTGCCGCCTATGGATTTCATGTTGCAAAGCTACCGATTTATGCCTGGATCACACCTGGCTGCCTGAGGCCCAACAGGATGCTCTAGTGTGCAGTGGACATGTTAAATGGCAGATTGCCTTTGTTGATGAGCTGCTTGCCCTTCCATGACCCGTGAAACTCACACACCGTCCCTGCACTTAGCACCGTGAGGGTACGTAGAAAGTTATTCACTGCGGTTTGTACATGTGCATAAAAGATTGCACTGCACATATGACAATTCGTAGTGAGTCTGGAAAATATGAACACTGTGGGTGCTTGCTAACTCGCAGACAGTTACATGTAAGCAGAGCTAAGTAAACAACAAAATCTTCAGATCTCAAAGATTATCGGTGCCGGTTGCAAAGGTATTGTGGGCGCGTGCAGCCGCCTAAACAACTGCCTCGTTGCTCTCCCTAATGAAACTGCGTGTCTCCTGATGAAAAGCATTCCTACGTGGCAAAATGTACTCATCTCCATGAATGCTACAGATACGACTAATGGTGTGCCATCAAGTGACGGTACTTTTGCTTCGATGCGCAGATTGCTATATTTGAAGATGTACAAATAGCACCTTTGTGGCATAGTACATGTCATACAATATGCTGCAGAGCAATATGTGCAAGAGCACATTACCCATGGTGAGACATCCATACATAAGGCAGCGCCACTGCACAAGCTGTTTAGGATTGGTGCATCAGATGTTGGATATATACCTTCGCTGTTGTATTGTACTGGTCATAACAACCTGTAGGGTGGCCCTTTGTTCACAGGCAAGAATAAAGGAACACAGTGCATATTGGGACCGAGTTGCAGTCGATGGCTTTCATTAGCTATGTGTGTCCAAGTCCCTTCCCACCCTTTGCAGTAGCTATTGCATTTACCTGCTAGCAAGATTATATACAGTGCTATAATATTTAGTTGGTGACTATTTTGCAAACGTTACACTTCCAATACATTCTTGCTCACACCACACCTAGAAGCCTTATTGCACAATCTCTTAGCTTCCACAGACCCATTTCCATGTGCGCCATTGTGAAAATGGGCTGGATGTGGCACGGGAATTCCATGAGTTACAGGGTTTCCACATAGTTTTTGTGCTGTGCGCGGGCGTGGTGGAATACATTTCAACCAGGACAGTAGTGGTGGCTCTAAAAAGAGCCTTTTGTGGTTTTGTTTTTTTAAATGCTTTTAAACAAACACTCTTTTTGTGGTTTTTATAGAGATTTTTATTTTTCTGCACCCTGCTCATTCTTACAGTAAGCTCCTCACTGCATCCTGTAGATGGAACAACATTATGTCATTGTTGCCGAAGAACATTGCAGCGTCAGACAAAAAAGTAGACATGAGGGGGGGTGGGAAGGGTGCGTGGGCGGCGGGGGAAGCAATGTCAAGCTGGGTAGGGGATTGAGTCTTCTGCCGTTTTTTTATGTGCAAGCAACTTTTTTTTGCTTTTTCTCTTTGTATGCATTTCTGTTTGCCTCTCCTCACATTTTGCCACTTTCTGGTCAATGCTTCTTGCACAGTGTAAAAGAAAACAGCATTGCCAATGGCGCTCAAATAAATACCATTTCTACAGAACCACTGCATATTTTGCCACCTCATGATCTCATAGTGGATGTAGAACATGCCAGCAGTCTGCATAAATTCACACATGCTTCGGTTTATAACACACTGTCCAACCTCTGGCTGGGGACAAATTGCACCGGCATGGGCCCACACTCCTCTTGGTGTTATGCATGTGAAAACGACCTTGGCAGTAGGAGAAATACGCAGCGCTGCATTCAGCAACCTCTTCAGGTGATGGATTAAAAGTTCACACTTCATGTAACCCAAATGTAGACGTGCATAGTGCACCACAACAAAGTCTACATTCAAGACAGAGGCCACATATCTGCAAAACCCAACCATCCCTCCAAAACTGCAGTCACCATGACAGCCCCAGAAAGCGTCCACTCCTTCCAACCCTAAATTACCAGCAACGCGTCTTTGCACACAAAACCTGTGCAGATGGCACACAAAGTTATCACCGACGATAAGCACTGCACGTCGCTCCATCTACACCAACCTCATGACACATTATTGGGAGGATATGGAACCAGCCCTTCCTGGCAACCGCACCCTAAACACCTAATTGCCTTTTTCCCACAATTTCATTTCCATGGCCAGCATGCTCAGAATGGCAGAATGTGCCACGTGTGCTTTCCCATCTACTGTGTGGTCCACGGCCCAGTAAAGCAGACACATTACTTCTTCTCTCTGCAGTGGCATTTTTGCAGTGTTCCCTCATTGAATGCTGTCAAATTATCAAACACGTATGCTGCTATCACATACAAAACCTCTGCATTGCACACTATAATTTCTGTACAGCACTCCATATTTATTTTTTGCACAAAGTCAGTGCAAGTTCCGCTTCATTCTAAAATTTCTCCACCAGAAACTTCTGCTAAAGAATGCACAATTGCAGCATCCACAAGGATCCTGAGGCGCACCCAGCACACCTTTCGCCATGCATACAACAGTGCAGCCCTTGCCCACACCCACCATAACACTATGGATACATGCATGCAACCATGTGGACAGCTAACAATATGCACAAACATAACATACGTACTAGGCACTTCTGCCCAACTCACCCACACCATAGAACATCCATTCATGAAACTGTGTCACAAACAGCAGAATCCACAAACATACCACAGCCTGCACCACCCCTACCCACTGCCATTCACAAAGTCTTGTGTCACTGGCAATCTGATCGCAACAGCTTCACAGCATTGGGTCGACTTCAATACATCTGCACACAGCACACTAACCAAGCACATATAGGTTGCACTTCAACCATACCCTCTTCCATACTCACATTATATATGCACTGCACTTTGTAGCCACACTGCACACCTTCTCACTGCACCATCTCCTACCACACACCAAATACTGTGGCATTTTGCAACTATCACCACAACCATGGAACGCACAATACATGCTTTCCAACTCTCTTGTGCTGCTGTAGCACGTCTACAATGTGCTCCACGCCCATTCAACAAACATCACCACCCTGTGCCTCATACTCTGTCAACCCTACATTGCTGCAGTGGGTGTGCACCTTGCAAACATTTCCCAGCAGTGTAATGCATCCATGCATGTCAGCATGTCACCAGCTACCACTCTGCACATACACACCACTGGCACCACCACTCCTATCCAACCTCTGCACCGCAATGGAGCTATACAGTGTTAAACACAATAGTTACCATATTCTACAACATTACACTGTCTCCGGCACCCCTACAACATTTCATTCAAAAACTATGGTCTTACCCACTTCCACTAATAAAGTATTGTGTCACTGCAAACCTACCCACAAACTGTTCACAGCATTGCCCCTACTTCAAGCAATGTGCATAGAGTGCACTATCCAATCACATGTAAGCTACACTTCAAGCATACCCTCTTCCATACTGCCAATATGCAAACACTGCACCCAGTGCCCACACTGCATGACATTTCACTTCACCATCTCCAACCACACAGGAAATCTTGACCATGTTCTAACAGTGACTTCATCTGCAAAACCAAACATACACGCACGCCAGCTCACTTCTGCTGCTCTATTGTGTCTGAAATGTGCTCCACAACCATTCTGTACAAGTCGCCACCCTCTAACTGATGCAGAGTCACAAATGCATCACTGCTGTGGGTGTGCACAAGCCCTAGGTTCTTGAGTGCATGGCCTACAGCCTTCGGCCATGCACCCATAGTCTAGGCCTTAAACCCGCCCACTGCAATGTAATGCCACCATTCACGTGTCACAGTTATCAGAATACACAAACAGATCACAGCCTGCACCACCCCTACCCACTGCCATCCACAAAGTAATGTGTCACTGGTAACCTGACCACAACAGCTTCACAACATTGCCCCTACTCCAAGCAATCTCCACACAGCACACTAACCAAGCACATACAAGCTACACTTCAACCATACCCCCTTCGATACTGACAGTATGCAAACCCTGGACCCAGTGACCACAATGTGTGTCTTTTCACTGCACCAACTCCAACCACACATAAAAAACTTTACCATGTTCTAACAGTGACCACACCTGTGAAACCAAACATACATGCATGCCAGCTCACTTCTGTTGCTCCATTGAATCTGAAATGTGCTCCACACCCATTCCGTGCAAGTCACCACCCTCTAACTCATGCAGAGTGATATTGTGTCACTGGCAACCTAACCACAACAGCTTCACAACATTGGGGCAACTTATATAAATCTGCACACAGCACACTACCCAAGCACATATTAGCTGCACTTCAACCATACCCTCTCCCATACTCTCTTTACATAAACGCTGAACCCTGAGTCCACACTGCACAACTTCTCACTGCAACATCTCCTGCCGCACACCAAGTACTGTAGTATGTTGCAACTATCACCACAGCCATGGAACACACAATAAACACTTTTCAACTCACTTGTACTGCTTCAGCACGTCTGCAATGTGCTCCACATCCATTCTCCAAAGCTCACCACCCTGTGCCTAACATTACACTCTCTCCAGCACACCTACACTCTTTCATTGACATAGTATGATCTTATGCACTTCCACTCACAGAGTATTGTGTCACTGCCAACCTAACAACAAAATGTTCACAACATTGCCCCTACTCCATACAATCTACACACAGAAGACTATCCAGTCACATATAAGCAGCACTTCAACCAAACCCTCTTCCATACTGACACTATGCAAACACTGCACCCAGTGCCCACCCTGCGTGACTTTTCACTGCACCATCTCCAACCACAAATAAAAACGTTACCCTGTTCTAACAGTGACCTCACTTGCGCAAGCAAACGTACACACATTCCAGGTCACTTTTGCTGCTCTATTGTGTCTGAAATGTGCTCCACACCCATTTCGGGCAAGTCTCTAACCTCTAACTAATGCAGAGTCACAAATGCATTACTGTTGTGAGTGTGCTGAAGCCCTAGGCTCTTGAGTGCATGGCCTACGCCCTTCTACTGCAGAGCCACAAAATCATTACTTCCATGAGTGTGCTCAAGCCCTAGGCTCTTCAATGCAAGGGTAACGGCCTACGGCCTTCGGCTATGCACCCAATAGTCAAGGCCTTGAACACACCCACTGCAACATAATGCCACCATGGATGTCAGCATGGCACCAAGTACAACAATCCACATACACACCACTGCCACTAGAACTCCTACCCACCATGTGCACCGCCATGGAGCTGTGCAGCTAAAAAGTGGAACCATTACCATAATGTATGAGAAACCCCTGTGCACTTTCATTTACATACTACAGCTGTACCCACTTCCATTCACAAAGTATTCTGTCACTGCCAACCTACCCACATACTGTTCGCAACATTGGCCCTACTTCAACCTATCTCCACACACCACACTATGGAAGTACCACCCTCTCTATCTATGGCTGATGAGGCTGATCAGGATAACATACCAAATGCAGAGTAAGACATGCATTGCTGTGGTGGGTGTGCTTAAGGCCTAGGTTCTTGACTGCATGCCCTACGGCCTACAGCCTTGGGCCATGCACCCAATACTCCAACCCTTCAACAGACCCACCGCATCTTCATGCACCCATACTTGCCACCATATGCACAACTACCTCAATCCATCCGCACAGCACAGCCACCCGCGCTCCCACCCAACCTATGTCATGTGCAAATCACTCCCCTTCTGAAAATCACCTGCCACCACTCACCACGTGTTTTCTTTGAGTTTCAACGGTTTAGTTATTCCATACATAATTAATATTAATAATACAAACAGTTTGGCTAAACAAAACAATATATCATGGGTGCAAAGTCAAATAAAAAACAATGTGCAACCATATTCCCCCAAATAGCCCTATGCTTAAAAATCTTACCTAATTTTTAACAGTATTTACATGTATAACTAAAGAGTTATTAAAGTGTTATAGTAATTGTGTACTGTGCACGTGACTTTTATCCGCATGAACGAATGATCCAATCAGATGTTGCGATGTATTAATGCGGGTACGCCCATGCCCTTTGACATCATCCATGCATATGAGACTATCCAATCAGCCGGTGTGGCAGTCTAAAGCCTCGAATAATCACCACACCCACATAAAAGAGGTTTAAATTCATCATTGCTTTCTGTACTTGCTAGTGAAAGGGTTTCTGAGTAATTGCAACCACTTTTTGGCACTTTCCGCCTTAAATTCTTAATCCTTTTTATCCAGTTTTCCCCAATCCTACTTTCCATTGTCTTGCGATTTGTTCAGTTTGTCTATATTTTATTTTACTTTTTTCTTTTTTTTTAAAAACATTTTCTGTTTTTTGAGGCATTGGGCCTCATTACAAGTCTGGTGGGTTTTCAACGGATTTGTAAAATTTTACTGGTGCCTGACTTCCCTGTGCCACCGGGAGATAACACGTCCGGTGTGGGATGTTTTTCCCCAGTAGACCAGGCCCTGCGACATTACTGTGCATTGCTTGCATCAGGAACATCAGAATGGCCACTGGAAAGCATTCTGCTCGCTAAAATCACCCAAAAGTGCGCATTAAAAATCTGAAAAATAGGCTGCCATCCACTTTTGCCTATCTCAGTGGTAGCACAGGAGACCACTGCCAAGACCCATCATTCGGCTGCCCACAGAGCAAGGCTGATTGCAAAAGAAACACAGAGCTGTGTGAAAATCCGTTTTTCTTGGTTATCAAATTTGCAAAAATCATGGCTCACAAACCACTCAAAAGATCCAACTTCCTTGTTGGGTGTTAAATATCATTCTACTTCAAGAATCCACATAAATACAATGTCTGCAGAAGTACACTCATCAGAAGAAAATCCACATTGAAGATTGCTTGCTTGGAGAAATATGTCAAAAATGGGTGCAATACCGTTACTCACCTCTGTCAGAAGCTGGCGATTTCTAAAACCTGTCATGTGTAAAGTTGGACATTGAACTCAAAATATGCCAAAGAAGGGATTTTCATCAAATGCAATATAGGGTGCCACACATTGATTTTCATGTTGAAAAAGACTGGAATTGAAGATTTGTTTGCTGATTTTAAGTTTGTAACTGTAATTGTTCACAAGGAACAATGTCAAATTGACCATAAGGTAACCTGATTCAGCTAAAACTTCAAAGAGGCTTTCTTCCCCTGAGAACATACCACCCTTTTGCTTCCCACCAAAAGGACAGGAAATTTCATTTGAATGCTAATAAAGGGAGAATAGAAAATGCTAATTTGGGTGTGACTGACAACAAGTGCCCTGGCAGGAAGAAGCCATGTGACTCTCTGACTCAGCCAAGCTTTGGAGGCGGGCCAGACTGAAAATGTGGATTGGAAAGTGAAGTAACTGTATGTTTTAGAAAAAGACTTATAGCAAATTGTACTGAACTGACAAAAATATGAAATTTTGAGATTATTAAAATGAAAAATGTGCTCACAGTTTAAAACTAATCTGGAATCTGTGCGACATTCAGAGACTGAACCACAACATTTTGAATATTGTAGCTATTGTGATTATGCTAGGAACATGAAAAATTAGAGGGTATGCGCACGTATGTTAAAAAAATTGTACAGATCCGAAAATGTGTAACCAATCAAAAGCGCGAAAAATTATCATTTATGAACCAAAACTCATAGGAAGATAAGATTTGGACAGAAACATACCTTAGTCAATCTGTCATGTAATTATGTATTATTAACACGTTGTGCATATTGAAAATATGTTTTTTGGGAAAAATAGATTTTCTGGGTAAAAGCAAAGGGGAGGTTCTTCCCTAGATTGTAAATGGCAGCATCACTCTGACACATCATGACACACTGTTCCTTTGTCAAATAAGGGTCAGGGAATTCTCTGACTTATCAGATCCTTAGAGGGTTCGGCATAGTAGAATCAGCCTCCCCACCCCTTTGGAAAATGGATAAATAGGGACTGTTGAGGACCCAGAGGGACACACACTTTCACTGATCACTGATCCACCGGCGAAGCGCTCTGCAGGAAGAACCCATCTCTAGAACCCATATCTAGAACCAGACTCCAGACACTGAAGCAGAGGCCTAACCCAAAAAGCTGAACCCTTTTCAGCAGGCCTTTAAAATCTAGCAAAACTTCCATGGGGCCTAATCCATTCAAAAGCCTGGCTGAGCTGTTTGCTGCTTCTGACCAACAACCTTTGCTAGAACCCAAGATCCAGATCAGTCCAGCAGAGCTGTAACCCAGAACCCATCAAATCCCGTCCACGAGGCTGCACAGAGACCAGAGTGCTGAGAGCAGAACCAAGCGCCTGAGACCTGTCCGGTGGGGTGCAAAGTCCAGGCCAAACCCTTGACCAGATCTTTGACGGGTCCCTTTTAAACCAGAGTTGTGAGTATTTAGCGTAGAACTGTCCATAGTCATCTCTTAGTTTAAAGTAATCCATCCAACCCATTCCAACATATCCAGACTGCATTGTAGAATCTCTTTTGTCATCCTGAATCCTTCTCTCATCCATATAATCCTGTGGGAATTGTTAGTGTAATCCAACCTGTTTGTAATTCAAAGCGCAATTTCATTAGAAATCTTAACTCCTTTTGAGAAAAATCGACATCTACTAAAAGTTTTTTTTAACCGTATGTGCTAGGAATGAAATGTGTGTCATTTTGAAGCTAACATCCTCAGCTTTCAAACAAACCCAAAACGACATTCCAATTCCTTATAGTTTTCCCGTAATCGCGTTTCTCGCACACGGAAAAGTTGCAGCGAATTTGCATTTGGCTAAATTTCACCACATGTAAAAAAAGCTATTTCTTGATTTCAACTTCTGAATTTCGTTTTCCATCTGCTAACCATTCAACAATCATTGCTAGTGTTGACCTGAACCAATCCAAAGCAACTCTCACTAGTTCTGAATCTCATTTAGTGAATAAAAATAATTTTAGCATTTTTACCATCCAATTCAAACCATATCTAAAAGCAATTGACCTGTTTTAAAATCCTTACTGTTCTCTCTAAGCTAGCTGGGGGGAATCGGGATTGAAACTGCAATTGTTGATTGTTATTCCTGATACCTGTGTGCCCCCATTCCATCTCTTCATATTTGCATATTGGGGGAGTGAGTACTAACACTCACTACTAAATATTACCCCTTGCTGATCATTGCATAAATATTAATAAGTGTGATATTTAGATATTGTTTATATTCATAAAAGTGTGATATATATATTGTTTAATTATATAAATAAATATTTTAACTTTGCAAAACAACCTTCTTCTTGGTTCAGTGAGACCGTGTTGGGTGTTCTGACCCACGGTTGGACTATTATGCTACAACATTTGGTGCTGTGGGCTTAGGAAATCCAAGATGGCCGAAAAAGCCCACATGTGCGCCAGAATCTATGAAAACCGCACAGTTTGTGCGCACACCAAAATGGTCGCCTGACTTGCCACCCCCCGGTGCGGGTGTGCTGGGTCAGAAGAGCCATGAGTGAAATGGGGTGCCAAAGAGAAAAACAGCAGTGCCTGTTCGCTAGAAAGCACTTTAAAATCACCCTTTGTTTCTCTGAAGGCAAGCTCAGAATGCCCATTTCAAACATTGCAGAATATCCAACAATCTCACTGAACACCAGCAGACATTTGACAGAATAAAGGCTTGTGGGCATACAAAATCTGGAAAGAAGATGAGCCTAAAATAATGTTCATAGCAAAACTGGCTGAGCTGTGGATTTCAGCTGTTTAAGTAAATTTGGACTGAAAGACACTAAAAATCTAAATGTTTAAAAGAAATGAGTGACCTACTTTTGAGTGTCACATAGGTTGCAATTGTTTAAATGTCATAGTTTTAAACTTAGAATCAGCATTCTAGCTGCATGTGTAAAAATTGTTAGTTTATTTGAATGCAGAAAACTGGGTAACTAGAAGTGACATTAGCTGGGGCCTGGTTTAAGGAACTGAATTCTGCCTGACATCTACCCCCGCAGGAGTTAAAACCTGCTCAGCCACTCTTCCCCTTGCCAAAAGGAGTTGTCACCTCTCTGATTAGATTAGGGGTGGAGCAGCTACAGGGAGTTGAACAAAGGCCTGTCCTGGGCCCAGGCAGATGGTTTATTAGGGTAGTCGTAAATGGCTTCCTTTTGAACAATGGGCCTTCCAGGGCCCAGACAGATGGTTTATTAGGGGGACCGTAAAATAGCTTCCTCTTGGCAGAAGCTGGGAGGGGCAGGGTCTCTGAGCTTGGCAGAAACTGGATAAACTGGTTTCTACACCATGTGACCTGGGAAACCACACCCCTTTGGGGCCAGAACATAAATCTAAAAAGATGGATCATTCATAGAGCGGACTTGTGAAAATTTTATAAGTGATATCATTATTCTTGTGATTTTTCTGTGCACATTTGAAGACGTGTTAGGACCCGGTGGTATGTTCAGGGGGGGTTTTAGCGGAAAAGAGGATATTACTCTAAATGTATGTATGTTAAAAATCTGACACTTCACCACCTAATGCCCACATGCTTTGCGAACATTTGTGTAAATGCGGGGACAAATCCAATATTGGTAACCCGACCAAAAAGTGAAATATGTTGCCATTTTTGAACCCAAGCCCCCAGGAAGAGCAGAGTTTGAACAGGGTATACCTCATGTGATATGTGATGGGTGCATGTAATTTCAAACCACTGTGTATCTATGAAATATGTCTTTAGGTCAAATATAGATTGTGTGTAATTTGACAGGGTAGTGTCCTTTCTGCAAGCCATTAAATGACATCGCTCTGACACTCCACTTCTTTTCCCCAATCAAGAGAGAAAGGAAAGCTTGACCAATGGGCAGTTGAGAGAGGGGCTGGCTAGTGATGCTGCACACACACCCACTTTCAAAAGACATAAAAAGAGCCACTAGAAGCTAGAGAGGACATTCTATTCCATCTGCTGCGGGACGCTCTGCCGGGAAAATCCATACTTTACCTCCATCAACCTCCAGAGAGCCAACATAGAGACTTCAATCTATCCACCTTCAGAGACCAAGACTTTACTTCAGAATTTGTAGCAGAGAGGTCAACTACAAGCTAAATCCCTCTTTAGCAGGCCTCAAATCATTGCCACTATTCACAGCCAGGCGAGCTGTTTGAATTCTTTGCAAGAACTCTTGCCATTTGCCCGAGAGCAGTGTTGTATCCAGAGAGAGACCAGCTGAACCGGAGACCGCTGTATCCGGACCCACAGACCTGATCAGAACCAGAGACCCAGACCAGCAGAGTAGAGCTGACCCAGACGCTGTGTGCAGAAACCGTCCGTGGCGAGTGAAGAAAACCTGTTGACCAGATCCGTGGCGAGGCCTATTTCTAAATATATTGTGAGTACCTAGCAGAACTGTGCAGAACCAATCTCTTAGTTAAAATAATATAATTCAATCTATTTTAATCTAACCAGAACTGCCTCCTAACTGTCACCTGTCATTTGCAAAGCTGTCACTTGTCATTTTCTAGCTGCAAACTGTAACTTGTCGCTTTGAACTTTTTAAAATTTCAAATCCGAAAAACTACCTTTATTTAATCATCCGTATCTCTGGAACCGTTTAGGCTAGGAACTTGGTTTAACTTTCATCTGAAAGCTTAGAATCTCAGCTTTCCAATAAGCTTAGATCCGACTTGCTACTCCGTATACTTTTGCCGTAATCACGATTCTCGCACTCGCGAATTTTACAGCGATTTGCAATTTGGTTAAAAATCCAGCCACGTGTAACCATCAGCAGTCCTCTCTTTCCTTGCTAAAAATTCGTTTGCCTCTTAAGAACCATCCCTGAATCATTGCTAGAGTGAGCCTGGACTAATATTAACTAGATACCACTCACCCTGAACCTCCTAAAGGGAATTAAAACCATTTTCAGCATATTTCTCACTGCATTGTCACCATATTCAAAGCATTTTGCCTGT
Organism: Ambystoma mexicanum; assembly: GCF_040938575.1. Classification (NCBI taxonomy): domain Eukaryota; kingdom Metazoa; phylum Chordata; class Amphibia; order Caudata; family Ambystomatidae; genus Ambystoma; species Ambystoma mexicanum. Next base: position 648,263,627 of record NC_090934.1, on the reverse strand, counting down.
GTTTCAAAACTCCTATCTGTTGTATAAGCTGCTGGGGGGGAATTGAACTGAATTCTATTTGATTGCATTCCTAAGAACTGTGTCATCTTCATCTCCTTACAGTGCATAAAAGGGGGGGTGAATTGTCCAAGAAAGTGATTACATTGTCTTTTGCTGAAATCCTATCACGTTATTTTCTGTACTGCATTTCATTCCACATTGCATCCATTTGAAACCATAAAAGTATTGTTGCTATCGTATCCATCCTATAACCACTCATCATTGATTATAAAGAAGTGTGCTAGTGCCGGACTATCCATTATTGATTACTGCTCAGATTAAGTGTGATATTCAATTGCTAATTTATTATAAAGTGTGATATATATATATATTGTTTAAATTATCAAATAAACCGTTTAAACTTGCAAAACAGAACTACTTCGTGGCTCAGTGGGGTCAGGGGGATTCCAAGAGAGGGGTGTTATATAGGGGTAGTCATCCAGAATGCATGAACTGGACGTAAAGATATATCAATAAGGGTTTCCATTCAGTATCCCAGACTAGGCATTGACTTAGCTGTAGTGTTGAATTGAATCCTCTTACAAATTGGGGGCTCGAGCCGGACGTTTGGGTTAGATCTATCACTTGTGCAGATTAATACAGCGTGCCAGCTGACCACATACATATATCCGGTCGGATCACCACGCTGTGTTACGCTGTAAAGCACTCCTCAAAGGAACGCTCTAAGGAAAAGGTCTGTTTTGCAAAAATAAAAATACAAACTTCTGTAAGTCAGGACAGAGACCAATCTCTAGAATGATGACCTTGGTAGATATGAAAATAGCCAGAGAACACTTCTTACATAAGCTATTTGTGAGAGGTGAGTGGACTCATCAGGACCAAACGGTCTGGTTGCAGGCAATCGCGCAACAGGTCACTGAAACAGGGTCAGATAAATGGGGAGATCAGGGTCCCCTACATGTGGCCCTGAGTGAACTATACATGGCCCCGAAGGCCAAGGATGAGCACCACAAGATTGCCAGGGTAGCGGCATATTTATATTTACATATGGGAGCCATGCAGGACAAATGTGCTGAAGGCCAAGATCTGGCGAGTAGGCAACTGCTGGCATTACAGAAGGCCCAATCTGATCTGGACTCTTCTGAGCAGAGGCTGCTCAGGAGCCAGGAGTCAGAAAATGACAGCAGATGGTACATCACTAAAATAAAGGAGGATATGGATGTGCTGCAACAGGAAAAGGCGGACCAGGATACCAGATTTCTGGCCTTGCAGAAGGAGTACCACGAAGGTTTGGACTCCCTACGGCAGAGCCAGAAAAAGCTGGAGCAACAGTTAGACTTCAATAGGGCATGTGGTGAGCAGGTAGTCACCCTGCAAAGCCACCTAGATAGGGAGAAGGCAGAGAGCAATCAACTGATTTTGAAAGACCTGGATAGCCAGGCAGAGTTTGACCAGGAGCGCCAGAAAACTGGTGCCTTCCAAAGGCAAAGGGACGACCTGGCGGCACAGATGCAGGCTCTTAGTCAGGAAAGGGATACCTTAGGCCAGGAAGTCTGCCACTTAAAAAGGAAAATGGAAGAAAATCACCTGGCCCTCCAGGGACTGGGTGACCTCCAAAAAGAACACCATAACTTGTTAGAGCACACCAGGAAGGTGGAGGATGCTCTGGCAAGAAAGGAGCAGGCCAATAGGGACACAGCTCAGGAGGTAACCCTCCTGCAGCAAAGACTGGCCCAGTGCTCCAGGACCAATCAGGAAATGCAGAGAGAGAATGAGGCTCTCTGCCAGCACAATGATAGGCTCCAACAACAGGTAGCGATTCAGGAGAGACTGATAGAGTCTAGTAAGGCCTTAACTGAGGAACTGAAGGCGCAGGCTCTTGCATTGCAACAGGGAGCAGGGGCGGATAGAGACCAGGTTCGCTGGGAAAGGGAAACTCCTGAGCATAACCTAGTACCAGAGGCCTTTATCTCTCTCAGTCCCTGGACTCTGCCACCCCCCTGTCCCCTGGCGCACATGAGCACCGGGCCACAGGGATGGCAGATTACTATCCAGCCAGAAGCATGGGGCTCATAGGCCAGTACCTCCCAGGAATGGATGGGCGGGCAACCAGGTATGGGCACCCAAGCACAGTGCAATTTAGTGGGGAACCCCAGGAGAATAGGCCCATTAAGGGCATCCTGAAAACTTCTGCCCAGTTAGGTCGGTGGGGGGGGGGTACCCATCAAATGCTGGCAGCAAGGAGGAATCTGAAGACTCCTCTGAATGGCGCAGGACACAGGAGACCAGGTCCCCACATTCTGCCAGCCACTCCCAGGCTCGCAGAATCCAGGAAAACCTGGAAGAGCAGACAGGAACCTCTGGGAGCAGTGCCTCTGAGTCAGAGGATGAATGGACCAGGGTTACCCGAACCAAAAAGGCCAATAAGGCAAAAAGGGCCTTGCTTAAGGACCCATTGAAACAGATTAAGGCAATCAGGAGTGTCATCACACCTTATCATAAGAACGCCAAGTACTCTGTTTGGGAACACTTGGAGCTCTATGAGCAAATGATGGAGACTTTCCATTTGAAGGACAGCAGTAGCTGCATCCAGTACGTCAAATGGACATTCTCCCCAGAATACTCCAGTTTCTTTGCGGGGCTGGAGAACCAAAATCATTTAAGATGGTCCACCTATAAGGCGGCCATCTTGAAACATTTTTCTGTTCACAGAAATCCTCAAGAGGCTCGCAAGGCAGCCTACAATTTGCAAGGTGGGGAGGATCAGGCCCCACAAGAATTCGTGCAAGAACTGAAACGTGCCTTTGCGCAGACCTCCAGAAGGGTGCGCACAGACAGCAGAGAATTTGTCAATACATTTTTCTATGCCTTGCCCAAATATATAATGACCCAGCTTGTGAGAGATTTTCATGAGAAAAGATCTTTAGACTGGGTCATTGAACAGGCTACCCGGATCTATGAGGTGCAGAAGCCCATAGAGAATAAAAGCAATACCCAGAAAAATCCCAAAACCAACAGCACCCCTGCTGCTGCCAAGGTGGCAGAGGTAAAGGTCACCCCCGTTTTGGATTTGGAGATGCGGGGGCCTAAAAACCTACCTGCACCTAATAATGCTAGGCCCAGAAGGTCCTCGGGCCAGTCACAGACAGGGAGTGAAAGAGGTAGTCCCACAAATGAGGTCCCTCGCTCTCCTGACTATGTAAGTCCCCGTTACAAGGAAAACAGACCAATCCTGGGTTATGTGTGGACTCCTCCAGCCCAAGGGGGGGATCCAGCCAAGCACCTAACCCAGGGAACTTCCCTCCTAACTTCCCACCGGAGGGCAGAAATTCTCCATATCCTGGGCAGAACTTTTCCCCCAGGTATCCACCCAACTTCCAACCCCAAAATCATCCATCCTTCTTTCCCCAATTCCCTGAGCCCAGACAACCTAATCCGGGAGAGGGGAGGACAAGGGTGGAGGGGTACCCAAATCTTCCCAATCCGGGATATTACCAGAGAAGGGATAGCTACCCTTCCCGGGATCAGCCCAGGGGAGAAAACAGGGCCCCATATCAGCCTGAGCGGGTTTCCCAGTTAGAGCGCCAGGTTCAGAACATGGCACAGGAGCTGGGTCGCGTGCTAAGGGCTCAGCAGAACCCTCAGATGGGCATGCCGGCACAGAATGCACCAAACTCTGGACCTGGTGCTCCAGAACAATGACGGGGGCAGCACCCCGATAACACACTGGTTCCCAGGGAGGAGGCACAAGGGGAAGGGGGGTGTAAAGCCTTGGAGGAAGCTTCCTTCCCAACTTGTAAACAGCCCCTGGAAAACCAGGAACCGGAAACAAAATCTCCTGCCCCTGAAAGCCCGCCTCCCAAGGAGCAGAGGGGGGGTAGGAGAAACAAAGGACCCAAACAGACCCACTTTGTGGAGGAGGTACAGGTCTTCCAATTTGAGGGAGAGGGATCCTCAGAGGATCCTGGGGAAAGGACCTTCTCCTTCAGAGATGGGGGAACTCCTCCCAAGGAAAAATGGGTCCCAAGGGATGCCAATTCAGACTGGGGAGATATGGAGACTGAGCTACCGCCACCCATCATCTCATCCCAGAACCCACAATACCAAAATCCCCTGGTTCAAACCCATCCTGATGACTGCCTCCAAAAAGGGGTGGCCGGCCCAGAACCGGAACCAGGGGAACCCACAATGGCTCTGATCTCCAGTTGCCAACTTTTTCTTTCAGATTCCCAAGGCTCTCCACAGAATTCTGCCCAAATTTCTTCTCTTGTAATGTCCAAAACCAGAAAGTTAGCCCACCAGTTGTCCAAAAATGTGCATTATCTGTGCCCCCTTGAGGAGAAGGAGGGAAGATATTATGCCCCGATACAAGTACAGGGGCAGGGTACGATTTCAGCGCTGGTGGATACGGGATCTCAAGCTACCCTTCTGTCCAGAAGGGCCTTTGATGAACTGAATGCAGGAAGGGGAGGGAATTAGCAAATTCCTCTCACCTCACTTCCTGGACAACTCCAGAACTTTGACGGGAAGGAAATTCCCGTCGAGGGGACGGCAGATTGGGACATTAAAATTGGGCGACACAAGTTGAAACACCCGGTCATAGTTGTGACTCCAGAGGGCACCCCTTGTTTACTAGGGAATGACCTCCTGAGAAGGTTGTCACCCCTAATAGATTGCGTATACAAGGTCCTCTGGACCCAGACTAGCCGACCCATAAAATTAAAACAGAGTGTCAACCATGTTAGTTTAAACGGCACATGCCACATGGTTGAACAAAAATCTGACCAAGTAGAATTCCACTTCCAGAATAACCAAATTCCAGACGTGACAGTAATAGCAGTAGGACAACAGACTGGTGATGGGGGGTCCTCTCTATTTCTGAAAATCAACCTCCCTTCCAGTTTAAGGTGGTATTCCACACTGGAAGGAAACACCCTGAAATTCTTTACTAATCCACAATCAGAAACTCCCACTCCTATAGTCCAGAAAGATGTGAAATCAGCTCAGAGCCTGGCTGATATTCAGCAAATTGGAGAGCAGTTGTTCATCCCTGTTCAGTTAAATGATGGGAAGGACTCTGTTCTCACTCGAGTGTGTGTGAACAACGGTAAGAGCTTCATCAGCGAAGCCATGTTCCGCCAACTCCCAAAAGATCCAGCCATTCCCACATTCAAACTGATAGACAAATGGGAAATGGACCTGGAAGCACCCAATTCCAAACATCTCCTGCCAATCAGGTGTATGCTCAAAATCTCCATTGGCAACAAGAGCATAGTCCACAATTGTTGGGTCGTGTGAGACGTCACTGCCGCTTTTTACTTAGGCAGTGACATTCTCAAACGCTTTGCCATTAGTTTGGACCTAATAAACTTCAAAGCTTGGTCCCGATTAGCGGATAATCCCATGGGCTTTGATGATCCAGAAAAAGCATTTAGGTCAGCTCAATTGCTACCTTATGCAGTTGAGATTCAGATCAAAGAGGGAGTCACCATCCCAGAAAGGACCCGACAATTCTCCCTGGAAGTGAAAGTTAAAAGAGGACAACATTTGAAAAACCCTGATGCTTATATACACCTAAATGCTTCTCTCCAACAGCAAGGGTTTGGGGTAAACCCAACTCCATTAGTTAACATAGAACATGACACCATTCTAATAGAGGTGGATAACAGCGACTTAAAGAGTATTACTCTAGCCGCAGGCACCATTATTGGAATGGCGGTTGATGACCGACATTTTTCCATCGATTTAGGAAATTAACTGTTAGGACCAATCCCCAAGGACTGTTTTGACAGTGACAGTGAGGACAATACAACACCAGACAGGATTTTTACCCGCCATGGGGGGAACTTCCTGGTGTACACTTCTTGCCCTTATGGTAAGGAAGATGTGACTTGTGACTTCAGGAGGGATGAGGTGATTTTCCAGGTCCATGAGGGCTGCCTTTCCCACCTGAAGCCTCCAGTCCAAATCAGCACTCTGACCAGGGACTTCTCCACCCAGCTGGAGGAGGCCGCTGAGATAGCCAAACCAGAAGTCTTTCCAGGCTTCAGGCAGATGGTGGAAGAGAGAGTCAACCTAGCTGATGCCTGTGTGACTCTGGAACAGAAGCAAAAGTTGAAACAAGTCTTCTTGGATTTCCAAGATCTCTTTGCGGTAGACTCATATGACTGTGGTCGCACCGACACCCACACAAAACAATCCACACGGACCCTGGCATGACTCCAGTGTTTGTGAAGCAATATCGCTTGCCTCTCGCATCAATGGAGTCCCTTACTGAAATAATTAAGAACCTTGAGTCCAGGGGAATAATCCGTCCCGTCCACAGCACCTTCAATAATCTGGTGCTGGGAATATTAAAGCCAAACGGCCAGTGGAGACTCTGCGCTGACCTCAGGGAGCTCAACAAACGGGTCCATACTTCCCGATGGCCTCTGCCCTACATTGACCAAGGGCTGGCCCAGATCCAGGGGTCACAGGTATTCACTGCAATAGACCTGACCAATGGATACTGGACCGTGCCGGTCAGTAGGGAGGACCAATACAAGCTGGCTTTTACCTTTGGGGGCCAGCAGTATACATGGACCCGGACTCCCTTTGGATACCTCAACTCCGGCAATTAATTCAACATTTTCCTACATAAGGCCATGCCCGACCTGGGTGCGAGGGGTAACCTGGCTTATGTAGATGATGTCCTCATCAAAAGTTCATCTGTGGAGGAACACATAGCGGAGATCCGTTATGTTCTGACCCAGTTGAGGGCCGCCGGAGCAAAACTTTCCTTTCAGAAAGCACAGTGGTGTAGAACCAGTGTTAATTTCTTGGGGCATGAGATTACTCCTCAGGGTCTCTGTCCCCAGGAAAAGAAAGTGGAAGCACTTCAGAAACTGAAAGACCCCACAACTCTGCGGGAACTAAGGAGCCTCCTTGGACTGACTAATTACAGCAGAAAGTTCATTGAGGGCTACGCAGAGATCACCAGACCCCTGATTCATCTCTTGAAGGGGGGGGTCAAGTGGGAATGGGGTCCAGAACAATCCGAGGCAGTAAGGCAGCTCAAAAGAAGCCTCTCACAAGCGCCTTGCCTAGCTTACCCTGTCAGAAACAAGGAGTTCTTCCTGGAGACGGGGTTCTCTAATACGTGCTTGACGGCAGTATTATACCAAAAGCATGACAAGGTCAATAAAGTAATCTCCTATGCGAGCAAAACTTTATCCTCTGTGGAGGAAAAATTCAACGATTGTGAGAAGGCACTCCTGGCAACGGTGTGGGCATTGAAGAATTACCGCCCGTTTATCCATGGGGAACACATCATAGTGGAGACTCCACACCAGCCTCTGCAATATCTCCAAAGTGACAGAATCCGGGCCGGAAATGTGAGTAATTCCAGAATTACTTCCTGGATTCTGTCAACGCAAGGCTTTCCTCTGGAGGTCAGATATGGCCAAAACAAGAAGAGTCCCCTCGCCAAGGTCTGGCTGACTTGCATGATTGTGCCAGAGAAAACTGTCTCGAGGACGAAAGTCTAAAAATCAAGGACAACACGGAGGCATACCTTAATTCCCCACACAAAGTCTTTGAAGAGGACAAGTGTGAGGGAATGCCCACTGTCTATGTGGATGGATGCTCGTACGATGTTGACAACGACGGGGAGAAAGAACTGGTGGCTGGCGTAGGGAATGCATGGGTGAAGGAGTTCCCAGAACCCTCTGCTGGATACAAAATTGGTCCCCGAAGTAGTCAGGTGGCAGAATTGATGGCTGTGCATCAGGCCATCCTCACTGCTGTCCAGCATCAACTCCACGAACTGGTCATAATCACAGATTCGGATTATGTACGGAACGGGTTCGTGGAGCACCTGGTTAATTGGAAAACCAGAGGCATGTTATGTGCTAATAACAAACCCTTAAAATATGGGAAGTTGATCTAAAACATTGATGATCTGGTCACCTCGAATGAGATGACCATCTATTGGAAAAAGATCAAGGGTCATTCCAAAATAGAGGGACCAGACAAAACTGGAAATGACTTAGCTGATCAGCTGGCCAAAACCGGGGCCATCCAAGGGGATCTAATCGAGATTGAGTCCCTGTTGGGGGAAATTCAGGTCACTGCTATCACTAGGTCCCAGACAAATGCTCACAATGATCTTTCAATTGCACAATGGAGTAAGGAGACCCCTGATGCTGATTTGATTACCGCTCAGAGCGGGGATCCAATAATTGGTCAATTTTACCAACACCTTGAGGACCCTGAGAACTTTCCCCTGACGGATACCGATTACATTGGGAAAGAGGACCTAAGAGTGTTGATGAAATGTCCAAAAATGTTCCGAATCCAAGACGGTTTGTTGGTAAGGAAATCGAAAGCTGGCCACGATCAGTGGGTGGTTCCTACCTCATTCCGAAGCCTGATGTTAAGTCACGCCCATGATGCGGCCACCGCCGGTCATAGGGGGTTTCACACAACACTGGAAATCTTAAGAGAGGTTGCATACTGGCCACACATGGGCCAGGACCTCAACCAATACTTGAAGGGTTGTCTTGTGTGTGCACAATTTCAGCCAACATCCCTCACACACCGGGCGCCTCTCCAAAAGAGGGGGATGACACTGCCATGGTCAGATTTGCAAATCGACTTCGTAGGCCCTGTGATTCGCTCGTCTAGAGGAAATAAGTACATGTTGACTGTGACATGCTTGTTTACCAAGTGGGTGGAATGACTCCCAGCCCCAAATTGCAAGGCAGAAACTGCAGCTGCCCTGATGATTAACCACATGATTTCTCGGTTTGGTCTACCTCACAGAATTGAGTCTGACAGAGGTAGCCACTTCACCAGTGAAGTAATGAAAAAGATGTGGGAGATCCTGGGGGTCAAGAGAAAGCTACACATTGCTTACAGGCCAGCTTCTTCTGGGGCAGTAGAGAGATATAACCGAACCATTGTGAGCATATTAAAGAAGTTTGTGGCAGATTCTGGGCCAAGTTGGGATATCCGATTACCTCTGGTCCTAATGGCCATCAGATCTACCCCTTCATCTGCGACCAAAATGTCACCATTTGAGTTGATGACTGGACGCAAGATGGTGCTTCCGCAGCATTTGCTCTACAGGACCCAAGAGCAGACATTGATAAATGCCTCCACAACTCATGAGTATGTGGAGAATTTAAGGAAACACCTTCAACATGCTTTTGCCTATGCTCAGCGGAATCTAGAAAGATCAGCTGATAGCATGAAGACCCACTATGACCTGAAAACATCCAGGAAGGAATATCAGGTGGGAGACCGGGTCTATCTATACAATTTCCAAAGGAACCAGGCCAAACAGCGGAAATCTTTGCCTACATGGAAAGGACCCTTTGAGATTATAGACAAGATCTCCCCTGTGGCCTACAAGATCCGCATCCCCAAAGGCGGTTTGGCAGAGGGGGAAGACAAGTGGGTCCACATAAACCAGTTGAAGTGTTGCCATCCCAGGCACACTTTGCAGCAACTGGAGGAGTCCTCGGTAATCCCAGAGGGTACCGCTCCAGAGTAATTCAATTCCAACCCTAAAAGATCCTACCTATAGCCTATCCAATTCTGTGTTTCTCAAGTTTATGTGTTCCTGTCTCTTAATTTAAAAAAAATGTGCATGTTCATATCTGTTGAGTTCTAAAATATATATGCCACCCCACTATATCAATGGTGGGGGAGAAATGTCCATGAATAGGTATTGCCGCTCTTCCTTTGTCGTCCTAGGAGAAAGAAAACCTGGAGACTGGCCAAGGAGGACGATCCGGAGACCGGGAGCAGAGACGAAAGGGGCCCAGTGTACCGCCCAATACTCCCATCAGGACCGGCAAGGAGAACCGACTGATCCACCCCTGATGGAGGAAAGGATGCTGACTTTGTCATCTGCGGAATTGGAAGAAGATGATGCGGACCTCCGAGCACGTGGGTCAACATCCTTAGCACCCGACATCCCCTCGACTCAATCCAAGTGCAGTCGGGTGGTGGGGTTTGTTGGGTGTTCTGACCCACGTTTGGACTATTATGCTACAACATTTGGTGCTGTGGGCTTAGGAAATCCAAGATGGCCGAAAAAGCCCACATGTGCGCCAGAATCTATGAAAACCACGCAGTTTGTGCGCACACCAAAATGGTCGCCTGACTTGCCACCCCCCGGTGCGGGTGTGCTGGGTCAGAAGAGCCATGAGTGAAATGGGGTGCCAAAGAGAAAAACAGCAGTGCCTGTTCGCTAGAAAGCACTTTAAAATCACCCTTTGTTTCTCTGAAGGCAAGCTCAGAATGCCCATTTCAAACATTGCAGAATATCCAACAATCTCACTGAACACCAGCAGACATTTGACAGAATAAAGTCTTGTGGGCATACAAAATCTGGAAAGAAGATGAGCCTAAAATAATGTTCATAGCAAAACTGGCTGAGCTGTGGATTTCAGCTGTTTAAGTAAATTTGGACTGAAAGACACTAAAAATCTAAATGTTTAAAAGAAATGAGTGACCTACTTTTGAGTGTCACATAGGTTGCAATTGTTTAAATGTCATAGTTTTAAACTTAGAATCAGCATTCTAGCTGCATGTGTAAAAATTGTTAGTTTATTTGAATGCAGAAAACTGGGTAACTAGAAGTGACATTAGCTGGGGCCTGGCTTAAGGAACTGAATTCTGCCTGACATCTACCCCCACAGGAGTTAAAACCTGCTCAGCCACTCTTCCCCTTGCCAAAAGGAGTTGTCACCTCTCTGATTAGATTAGGGGTGGAGCAGATACAGGGAGTTGAACAAAGGCCTGTCCTGGGCCCAGGCAGATGGTTTATTAGGGTAGTCGTAAATGGCTTCCTTTTGAACAATGGGCCTTCCAGGGCCCAGGCAGATGGTTTATTAGGGGGACCATAAAATAGCTTCCTCTTGGCAGAAGCTGGGAGGGGCAGGGTCTCTGAGCTTGGCAGAAACTGGATAAACTGGTTTCTACACCATGTGACCTGGGAAACCACACCCCTTTGGGGCCAGAACATAAATCTAAAAAGATGAATCATTCATAGAGCGGACTTGTGAAAATTTTATAAGTGATATCATTACTCTTGTGATTTTTTTGTGCACATTTGAAGACGTGTTAGGACCTGGTGGTATGTACAGGGGGGTTTTTAGCGGAAAAGAGGATATTACTCTAAATGTATGTATGTTAAAAATCTGACACTCCACCACCTAATGTTCACATGCTTTGCGAACATTTGTGTAAATGTGGGGACAAATCCAATATTGGTAACCCGACCAAAAAGTGAAATATGTTGCCATTTTTGAACCCAAGCCCCCAGGAAGAGCAGAGTTTGAACAGGGTATACCTCATGTGATATGTGATGGGTGCATGTAATTTCAAACCACTGTGTATCTATGAAATATGTCTTTAGGTCAAATATAGATTGTGTGTAATTTGACAGGGGAGTGTCCTTTCTGCAAGCCATTAAATGACATCGCTCTGACACTCCACTTCTTTTCCCCAATCAAGAGAGAAAGGAAAGCTTGACCAATGGGCAGTTGAGAGAGGGGCTGGCTAGTGATGCTGCACACACACCCACTTTCAAAAGACATAAAAAGAGCCACTAGAAGCTAGAGAGGACATTCTATTCCATCTGCTGCGGGACGCTCTGCCGGGAAAATCCATACTTTACCTCCATCAACCTCCAGAGAGCCAACATAGAGACTACAATCTATCCACCTTCAGAGACCAAGACTTTACTTCAGAATTTGTAGCAGAGAGGTCAACTACAAGCTAAATCCCTCTTTAGCAGGCCTCAAATCATTGCCACTATTCACAGCCAGGCAAGCTGTTTGAATTCTTTGCAAGAACTCTTGCCATTTGCCCGAGAGCAGTGTTGCATCCAGAGAGAGACCAGCTGAACCGGAGACCGCTGTATCCGGACCCACAGACCTGATCAGAACCAGAGACCCAGACCAGCAGAGTAGAGCTGACCCAGACGCTGTACGCAGAAACCGTCCGTGGCGAGTGAAGAAAACCTGTTGACCAGATCCGTGGCGAGGCCTATTTCTAAATATATTGTGAGTACCTAGCAGAACTGTGCAGAACCAATCTCTTAGTTAAAATAATATAATTCAATCTATTTTAATCTAACCATAACTGCCTCCTAACAGTCACCTGTAATTTGCAAAGCTGTCACTTGTCATTTTCTAGCTGCAAGCTGTAACCTGTCGCTTTGAACTTTTAAAATTTCAAATCCGAAAAACTACCTTTATTTAATCGTCCGTATCTCTGGAACCGGTTTAACTTTCCTCTGAAAGCTTAGAATCTCAGCTTTTCAACAAGCTTAGAACCGACTTGCTACTCCGTATACTTTTGCCGTAATCACGATTCTCGCACTCGCGAATTTTACCGCGATTTGCGATTTGGTTAAAAATACAGCCACGTGTAACCATCAGCAGTCATCTCTTTCCTTGCTAAAAATTCGTTTGCCACTTAAGAACCATCCCTGAATCATTGCTAGAGTGAGCCTGGACTAATATTAACTAGATACCACTCACCCTGAACCTCCTAAAGGAAATTAAAACCATTTTCAGCATATTTCTCACTGCATTGTCACCATATTCAAAGCATTTTGCCTGTGTTTCAAAACTCCTATCTGTTGTATAAGCTGCTGGGGGGGAATTGAACTGAACTCTATTTGATTGCATTCCTAAGAACTGTGTCATCTTCATCTCCTTACAGTGCATAAAAGGGGGGGTGAATTGTCCAAGAAAGTGATTACATTGTCTTTTGCTGAAATCCTATCACGTTATTTTCTGTACTGCATTTCATTCCACATTGCATCCATTTGAAACCATAAAAGTATTGTTGCTATCGTATCCATCCTATAACCACTCATCATTGATTATAAAGAAGTGTGCTAGTGCCGGACTATCCATTATTGATTACTGCTCAGATTAAGTGTGATATTCAATTGCTAATTTATTATAAAGTGTGATATATATATATATTGTTTAAATTATCAAATAAACCGTTTAAACTTGCAAAACAGAACTACTTCGTGGCTCAGTGGGGTCAGGGGGATTCCAAGAGAGGGGTGTTATATAGGGTTAGTCATCCAGAACGCATGAACTGGACGTAAAGAGATATCAATAAGGGTTTCCATTCAGTATCCCAGACTAGGCATTGACTTAGCTGTAGTGTTGAATTGAATCCTCTTACAACCGGGGGGATTCAAAGAGAGGGGTCTTATATAAGGGTACATCATCGAGAATTAAAAGAACTTTTGACATAAAAATATATAAATAAGGGTTTCCATTGGGTATCCCATACCTAGGCATTGAATTATTTGAAGTGCTGGATTGAAATCACTTACACCGGCAGCCCCCGGAAGTCAGGTGCCGGTAAAATGTAAGTCCCTATTCCCATAGAGTCCCATAGGAATCTATGGGAGTGGGGACTCCGATGCGGCGGCACCGTTGCTAATGGTGCCAGCACTTCAGTGAACGGTCTGCCTACCGTGGCCAATGGGCCCGGAAGCGCCAGACCTATCAGGCACAGTGGCCCCAGCAGGCAGACTACTAGTTTGCCCCTCAAGAAACAAAGGTGCCTGTGAGCTTACTGACGCACTTGTTTCCAGAACGGCAAACTTGTTATGAGGCCCATTGTCTTTTTCGTCTTGTCATTTTCACTATTTTACATATTCTTCCATTTTTGGACATTCCAACATGTTCAACCATTAGAGTAAACAGCAGTGATGATGACGTTATCATTTGGGTTCCAAATCCATCCCCCCCGAGGAAGAAGGCAACTGGAATGCAAAATACTGCTGACAGTTGGCGCTTCTTCCAAGTAAATCAACACTGATTTAGAAAAGAGGCAGAGGAGGTACTTTGCACATTCTGCAAAAAAAACTCTATGCTGTGGACCTTTCAATTTTCCACCTCAAAGCCTAGGAACATCTATAATGATTAACCATCTAGTGCGAGGCCACTGGGATGATGTTGATGATGAGTATCGAAAAGCGCACAAACATCACAAAAGAAAAATGTATGGGACACATTCCTTGCATAGACGAAAATCAGCACCACCTGCAAAACCTCCATCCAAAAGTGCAACAACATCACCAACTGGAAATGAAGCCTCAACTTCAACAGCGGTGTCAACTGCACAGACTGTTATTTTACTAACTCTTGATCTTGATGCACCTCATGTGCAATCGATGCTTCAAATGGATTGTCAAGCAAGATTTCACAATTGAGCAATGGAAGAGGTTAATCGCTGAACATCAGATTACCTTTCATGCTTAGTTTATCTTTTTAAGTGGCAATTTTCCCCCTTTCTTTCTAGAAAAAATACAAAAAAATACATATGTTGCTTTTTATTTTAATTCCCTTTGTTATTTGTTTCATCCTTATGTGTTTTCCTCGCCTTTTATACCCCTCTCTTTCCACCAACCAAAACGACCTTTTTAAGGGCCACCTTTCATGTTTCAAAAATAGATAAAATTGAACACTAACTGCAAAAATATATGACAATATCTATTGTAATTTATTTTATGCAGTTGCAGTAATCAAAATCCCCCAATTGTTTGTTTGTAGCTGTGGTTATGCCGCTAACAGGTGAAGCAGTTTAGCCGCAAATAAAAGCGCCCCAGTTGTTGCTCACTTCAGCAGTATTAGCAAAATCCTGCAATTCATTGGCTGATGCTGTAGTACGGCTATAATAAATAATGTAAAAAATATACACCTGTGACTGTACATACCTGCATTATAGATTTATATATCATATTGATCAAATAACTTATCAAATACCTTAATTCATGTTCTCTTCTTTGTTTCATATTAGTAACTCTGAAACAAAATGAAATGTCGTCTATAACAAAATAAAAATAAAATTATTTGTTTCTTTTCTTCATAATGGTATGAAGTGAATACTGATAGTATTCCCAGTGCACAGCCATTACCAGGTTGTATTCATTAAATATTCTATAGAGGAAAAAACCTCTTGTTGGAGAGAACAAAACCTCTCTTCAGTTATTTTAACTATTTAACAATAATTTTATGTACATATACAAAGTGTACACTATCTCACTTTCTACAAGTGTATGTATATAATAACATGTGAAATGCAAACTATTTTTATAAAATAAACATTGTAACAAAAACACCCTTCAGAAAATAACACTTTAAAAAACTAAGAGCTGCTAAAGTGCAGTATAGGAAGAAATGCAGCATTATCACTTCAAATATACTAACCATTAAGGTAACTACGAACTGGGTTGTGCATCAGCAAATTCTAAAAGGATTTGCCCACAACATCAACAGTTCGTACACCGATAAAGCCATTTCACTACAATGAAGATAGATATGTTAAACTACTGTACAAATAAATGATGACAAATTCACAGATTAAAATCTTTAACCAGGAAACCAAGACATACAACCTAACTATGTCTTCAGTTTTACAAATAAATAAAAGAAGACATGCCAACAGGTTAACATTATTTTGAGTATTAATCTTTTTAAAATACAGTCGTATTTCAAATAATAGGTAGACAATAAAAACCTTTGTGTGTAAACACATTAACAAAATCTACACTAATACCCTAACAAATGTAATTTCCATATTTCTTTTAAAATCTGTCTGTGTCCTTTGTTTGGCCACCTCCACACATGAGAAGTAGAAAATTACATTTGATAATCTACAGATCATATTTAGCTTTCTTAAAAACTGAGAATTGTCATTTAAACTGCTATTGGCACTGATACTTGTATGGCGTGTGCGCAACATTTTTTTACCATATACATATGCATTCAAAATTTTAAAAAAATATATCTACATTGCCATTTGATAACTGCATTCAAAATTAAAAAAATTATATCTACATTGCCATTTGATAACTGCATTCAAAATTTAAAAAAGTATATCTACATTGCCATTTGATAACTGCATTCAAAATTAAAATATTATATCTACATTGCCATTTGATAACTGCATTCAAACTTAAAAAAATTATATCTACATTGCCATTTGATAACTTCTTTCAAAATTTAGTGTGTGTACTTTTTTGGCCACCTACACACCGAAGAAGCTAAAGATAATGTTCTTAAACCTACCAGACAAAATAGAAAAACATGCACAGTTTAAAACCTTGATAAGTTGGAAAACTTTTCTGAAAACTTCACACTGCATACAAACGTTATTTATACATTTAACAAATTAACCCTTTCAGTAAGGTATTTTAATGTTTTTTCATTTAGAATACTGTTTAAAAAACATTGTGTGCATACTTATGTTCACCACCTATACACATAATAAATACACACACTATACCTACATTGTTACCCAAAACTCTTATAAGTAATTACATTTTATTTATTTTTCAAACATTTTACTATATGGTTCTTGTATCTACAACCTACTGTTTACTTGTTTCATATGTAAAAAGTCATGCCTTTCTACACTCCCTCACACTCACAATAATGTACATGGAACCATGTATGTAACCTAGCACTTATAGGGAACACTTGTACATATTAAAATAGGGGGTAATTCATAGAAATCAGTGCACAAGTGGCGCACGCGGCTGGCGAACAGTGTGCCCGTGCGGCTGTGTGAGCCAGCCGCATGCGCCAAAACCCATTTCACCGCACAGCGTATTCATGGATTTTAACATCCAGAACCAGCCTTGGCGCAGAGTGGTGCTGCGACCCTGCAGCAGCGCGAGTTACGCCCCTAACCCCGCCCCGTGCGCCATGAACAGCACACAAATCCCATACATGGAGCACAGGCCAGTGGACCAGCATACAGCCCCCCAACCATGAAAACGCGTGTAAAACTCCCCGCGCACCCCTCAGAATACACTTACCCCTCTTGCGCTAGCAAATTCGTGTGTAAAACTCCCCGCGCACCACCAGAATACACATACCCCTCTCATGCTAACAAATTTGCGTGTAAAACACCCTGCGCACCCCAGGAAAACACGTACCATGCTCGCACTAGCAAATTCGAGTGTAAAACTCCCCGCGCACCCCTCCGAATACAAGTATCTCTCTCGTGCTAGCGAATTCATGTGTAAAACTCCCTGCACACCCCAGGAATACACGGACCCCGCTCGCGCTAGCGAATTCGCGTGTAAAACTCCCTGCGCACCCCAGGAATACCCGTACCCCATTCGTGCTAGCAAATTCACGTGTAAAACTTCTGCGCACCCCTCCGAATACACATACCCCTCTCGCCCTAGCAAATTTTCGTGTAAAACTCCCCGCGTACCCCAGGAATACACGTACCCTGCTCGCCAAGCAAAATCGCATGTTCAACTCCCCGCGCACCACTCCGAATACACGTACCCCTATCGCCCTAGCGAAATCGCATGTAAAACTCCACCCTGTGTTGTGGGCAGCCTGTGGGCCATGCACTGGGGTGATGGGCTGCCTGTGGGGAATGTTGAGGGTAGATGGGCTGCCTGTGTGTATTCTGAGGGGTGCATGGGGAGTTTAGCAAGCAATTTCGCTTTGCGAGCGGGGTACGTGTATTCCTTGGGTGCGCGGGGAGTTTAACACGCGAATCCGCTAGCGCGAGAGGGGTACGTGTATTCCGAGGGGTGCACGGGGAGTTTTACATGCGATTTCGCTGTCTGAGCGGGGTACGTGTATTCTGGGGATGCGCAGGGAGTTTTACACGTGAATACGCTGGCGCGAGAGGGGCACGTGTATTCTGAGGGGTGCGAGGGGAGTACCACACGTGAATTGGCAGTGTGGGTCCTCCCAGGTGTGCCCTCTCCCTCTTCCCAGTCCCTGCAGGCAGCCCACACCACAGGGGACTACCCTGCACCCCTGCCCATGCCCCGCAGGTAGCCCATACACCCTGGCCATGCCCCGCATCGAGCACACATGGCACCATGCACTAGTGAACCCTGACTCATGTCCCCCTGCATCCCCACCCCCCCAGCATTGACGGGCACCTGCCAGCAGGCCCCGAATCATGTCCCCCTGCACCCCCACCCGCCCAGCATTGACGGGCACCTGCCAGCAGGCCCTGGCTGATGTCCCCCTGTACTCCCCCCCAGCATTGATGGACACCTGCCAGCAGGCCCTGACACATGTCCGCCTGCACCCCCACCCCCCAGCATTGACGGGCACCTGCCAGCAGGCCCCGACTCATGTCCCCCTGCACCCCCACCCCCCAGAATTGACGGGCACCTGCCAGAAGGCCCTGACTCATGTCCCCTAACATGTCATCGGGATCCACAATCATGGGCCTTATGGCCACCCAAATCACACCCCACGCCACAACTGTCCAAATACCCAACCAAGTATTCCATCCACCCCACATAGAAATGCCAATTACATGATACAACCCAAATGGCAAGTATGCACATCAACACATGTCCGTCACACACACACAATGGGTGCAAGTGAATGAGAAAACACACATCGTGAAATGCATGAAACCAATGACAGAAAACCATGCATTGAAGAAAAAAAATATGTATTGAACACAAAAGCAAGGGGATTAAATGAAATCACACAACAATGGAAATAATAAAGAAAAAGCAGCATGTCCCAAAAAAACAAAAAGAAAAAAATCATGAAAGCACAATCCAAATAGAGCCAAATAACATGGGTCCAAAGTGTCCGTCCAGCAAACCAAATCCCCCCAAAA
This sequence comes from Ambystoma mexicanum, assembly GCF_040938575.1. Lineage (NCBI taxonomy): Eukaryota > Metazoa > Chordata > Amphibia > Caudata > Ambystomatidae > Ambystoma > Ambystoma mexicanum. Next base: position 648,244,982 of record NC_090934.1, on the reverse strand, counting down.
AATATAAGAATAATCCATTGCTCCATGGAGAACCAAAAACAAAAATGATGAGAAATGCAGTCTCCAACTATATACAAAGATCAAATCCAGGGTCCATATGCCCAACTATAGAAATGAAACCTACAAAAAACCCTATCTAATAAAGAACTATCTACAAAAAGGTGGGGCATAGTCCAAGCGCCCCAAATGAAAGAAAAACATAAATGAAACCTAACACTAACTAACTATATACAATGGCGGCGGGCAAGTCCTACGGCTCACTAGTTGATTTCCCGGGCCAGGGCATCATCGAACTCCTGTTCAACGTCCTGGAGGCGGGCTTGTTCCCTGGCCCTGATGTCTCACAGTGATAACGACATGTCCACCTCCAACTCACTGCAAATTCCCTCGAGGCACTCAGCCCGCCTCAGCAACCTGCACATGGAGTTCTAGTGCGTGCTCCCCCCATGAAGCACACACGTCATCACGAATGTCACGCGTGCGCTTAGCAACACCAATCACGACGGTCTCCATAGGGTCACGGGTCCCCTTGTCCGCAGCTAGAGGAGTGTCAGATGACGTGAACCTCCCACCTACCTGCGGACGGGCCTGGGATGGGGCATCCCTGCTGATGCATGGTGGTACAGTCACAGTGTCAGAGACAGTGACATGCACAGACCCCTCCACAGCGACCTGTGCTGCCTCCTGCCCCTGCCCCCGGACTGCACCACTTGCACCAGTGGTACAACCCACACCAGGCCCCATGTGCGGCTCAGTAGCGGTCTCCTCCTACTCTGTGGAAACCACCAACCTGGATGGCTCCACACCGTCTTCTGCCATCGCAAGTCCCTGTGGGGGCTCACCCACCCCTTCCACTGCAGCCATAGTGGCAGACGCGGCACCAGTCCCCTCGCTCCCGGATGATGGTAATTCCTTGGAGGGTGACTGGGCCTTGCGTCGCCGGCTAGTGGAGGCATCCCCGCCACTTTGCTCCACAGCGCCGTCTCCACCCTCTTCTTCACTCGCTGCTGTGTAGAGGCAGACATAGAACACAAGCATCAGGGTACTGTACAATAGTCCCCTAGACAGGAAGCAATAGCACATGAGTGGCACTGTGAAACGTCACTTCCATCATGTAACTCCACAACACATGGGTCAGTGCAGGCAACACACATGCAGAAACAGGCATGGCGCATGCAGAGAACATTTGCATACATGTCCAAGGAACTGTTGAAACATACGATGGTGGTTTGAAACTCACATGCATCATGGCTCATACTGATCACATGCACACACATCACTATAGTTTCATCCATCTGGCCTCATACCCCCCAGACACAGTGGAGACAAGGATGACTAGGCTGCATCAGTGAATCGGAACATTGTCACTGACATGTGTCATGCATCCATGGCGTTTACAAGTCACATGCACGCTACTCAGACACATAGACATGTACACCATACATGTCCTTGACAGCAGCACCCATCTCTCACACCCCATCCATGTCCAACAACAGAGACGGGCATGCATTCATGTGTGCATTCCGCATGTTGCCCCGCATGTTGCATTGTAACACATGCACCATCCATGTGGTTCATGCATGACTGGTCTCACATGCAGCACCATGATGTCCCTGCCCACACACATCCATACATGGCCAATATCACACATACAGGCAAGTAGTTGACTACCAGCACACTGCAACATGCCCTGTTTCACACAGCAATGCATGGCCACTTACACTCGACTCCAGACGGGCCTGCATCCTGAGGATCTGGTGACGAAGCAATGGGTGAATGCGCCCCAGGACCCTCATCTGCTGGTTGGTAATCTGGCCCCGGCGCCCCACTGCATCCTCTGCCTCTAAGAGGCGCCGGGCCTTCTTGAGGATCCTGGACTTGTATTCCTCCCAGTGCTTCTGGACGTGTTTCATGTCGCAGGGTGCCACCCCCTCTGCGTTGATGGCACCCACTATGTCCGTCCAGATCCTCCTCCGTCCTTCCTTGTCGGCGCGCGATGATGTGAAGAGGGCATCATACTGCCCCAGGACTTGCTCCACCAGGATGCCAACTTCTTCGGAAGTGAAGCTGGCAGCCTTCTGCCTCTCTGGCTGGGGGTTGCCACTGGTGCCAGAAGGTGTTGTGTCGGATATGGCAACCCACGAGGCAGGTGTGGGTGGGCAACTGGGTCCTGGGGCTGGGATGTGGAGTGATGGAACACCAGTCGGGAGTCTTCTGTTCCAGCAGGGGTGGTCACTGCAACTGGACCCCTTCGGATGGCAGATGTGCAGGCACCAAATGGCAGGGCACAGTGGCAGCAGGCAGGCAGGCAGCAGCAGATGGCTCGTGGGAGGCTGCTCAGGGCTCTGGGGGGGCAGGAAAATGGCCTTCTGGGCAGGAGCTTGGTCTTTTGTGTGCTGTCGCGTGGTCAGCTTGATACGGAGAGATTTGGCACGTGAAAAAACTGCACGTCAGCGTGTAATTTGAGGAAAGGCTCTTAGCGCGTAAGTGCGTCTGTGACGCTATGCACACGGGCGTTCCCCTCATGACGGGTGTGTAGTGAATCAGCACGTGAAAAAAATACACATCCGCGTGTGAATGCGTGTGATCCGAGGAAAGGGCCTAAGCACATAAGAGAAGAGACGCGCGTGCGTGTCCCTCAGCACAGGTTAAAGGTGAGCGGGTCCCAGCAGTTCGCTGTACGTGCCTTTCGTGGAGAACGACATGTGTGTTGCTACTTCGTGTTGTTTCGCGCACATCTCTTCTTTTGGTGGGGGTATTGGCTACACGTGTTTTTCATTATCACGCTAGTCTGATGGTGAGTCGCACACGCTATTTTTCCCACTGCGGGTGCCCCTGTGTACGTGTACCCGTTTTCGAGTTCATAGTAGCCTGCGTGTACCACGAATACGTGTTTTTCATGTCCCTGGGTGCCACTGCGTACTGCGGGAGGTTAATTGCACACACGTGGGCTACCGGGGGTTGCATGCACGGTTTTACAGCAGTTTTGGGGGGCCTGAGCGTTGCATGACCCGTCACTTCATCACCAGGGTCACATACAGCCTTGCAGGTGCAGGGGTGCTGTTAACATCTTGTATCCCATCCCCTTCACCCCAATTGCCCAGGACAATTGTCGTGTACACCTCCCATTGGCACTACTCCATCTGTGCTGGCACTACTCCATCTGTGCCATGGCTAGGAGGCCACATAAGGTGAGGGACACCTCAGCTGGGCGTACTCCACGTGGCGGGTGTGGTCAGGGACGTGGCCGGGGTGACCAGGGAGTAGGGGGACTCCAGGGTGTCCAGGGTGGCTGCAAAGGGGGAAGAGGCAGGGGTGCGCCAGCTCGGCACGATCTTGTGCCACATGTTGGTGCAGTCATTCCACCACCCCCTGCGGCTTCAGGAGATGCAGTTCTTGCATCTGGCACTGGCGCCCATGTGACCCGGCAGTCCGTTTCATCGACTGCCATGGGCCCAAGGGTAGTGGTAGCTGCAGGTGCAGCTGTGGACACCACCACCCAGGCTCAGAGTCTGCCAGCGCAGGCTGTGTTGGCACTTGAAGAGTCCATGGAAGATTTCCAGGTGGTCAAGAGGCACACCATAGGTGCACGCAGGGCTGCCCTGACCGAGGCACGTGTCCCTGGGGCAGTTATGTCATCTGCTGCCCCGACCAGCTGGGTGTTGGCAAGTGCAGGGGCAGATGCATCCGACACCACCCCGCTTGTGAGTCTACCAACCAGGACAGTCCCGGTCAATGACCCTGGCACAGCGGATGTTGCTGCGCAGGGTCCATTCCAGGGCACCTAGCAGCCACTTACGCAAGTCACGGGTTCACTCCATGTTCCACCTGCCACTCCCTCGGCTCATTGCACCAGCGCCACTGCCCATACTCATCAGGGCGGCATTTGCCAGCCAGGGTCCGGACCAGCATCCAAGAGGAGGAAGCTTGCACCAGCAGTAGAGGCTGGGACCCCAGACACAGCTACGGCCTCCAGCACATGGAGGAAGAAGCCTTTCTGCGAGCAGAAACTGGACTTCCTTGTGGACTACGTGCGGGAACACTACCGTGACATGCTAGTGGGGCCGAATTGTCAAACTATGGCTGCCCATCGTAATACCCATTGGAAGCAAGTTGCAGATGATGTGAGTGCATTCGGCCATGAGGTGCGCACAGCGCAAGAGTGCAAAAAGCATTGGAATGACCTCAAACGCAGCACTAAGGCAAAGCATGCTTCTAATTACAACATGACTCTGGTGACTGGCGGTGGGCCACCACCTGAGGAGGAAGACCTCACTCCGCATGAGGCACTCGTTGCAGAGTTCATACCAACAGAATTGGTCGAAGGAGTGGGAGAGATGCCGGACTTTGATACCCCGTCCAGTGAGTGCTGTTGCCTGTTGGTCGATGACATGTGTGTTTTGCTTGTGTGATGTGTTGTGCTTGACTGCCACAGCATGTCATGTGTACATGGTTCTCATGTGCATGTAATGCAATGCTTCTATGATATGTGCCTGCTGTGCAGGATAGTGGACATGTAGAGCAGACGGGGACTGTCCTCACTACCACACTTGCACCCTAATCACATGCTAGTCACCCAGCTGCCCCTATAGTCCATGTTCCGCTCAATGGCCCTTCTGCGCGTAGCCTGGGGTGTGTTTCCTCTCAGCACTGGGACTATGTCATTGCATGACTGGCGTGCATGTGTCCTCTGCATGCATGCGGGTACTCCACGTAGGCATGCTTCCTTGCCCCTCCACCAACCCTGCACCCCAATTTCAACATTGCACAGGTGTGCATCACGTTGGCGTACTGCAATGGCCTGTTCAAGACTCCTGTGTACATGCAAACTTCCACCAGCCAACCCGCCAGACACATGCAGTGGTGTACATCCTCTGCACTTCATGCAGGTTGTCTCACTTGGACTGTGCAGATGGCAGATGCTCTGCTGGGACATGAGTTCCCATTCATGCTCCATGTGTATTCCATGTGTGCCCCTATGTGTCCTTGACTGGATGATCATAGTAGTACGTGTCCAGGATGACCTACATTTCTTTGCTTTTGATCATCCATTGCATGCCCACTCTGGCTCAGTCCTGCACCACACACACATTTAGAGTGTCACAGTATGTGCAGGACACAGGCCTCCCCCCGTTTCAGGCCCACTGACTCTGTTCAACTGGTGCAGCGGCTTCTGCACACATGGTTGTACTACTGAGGGGTCATCATATGTCCTGCTTTCTGTCCCATCATCATCTACTGTGTTGTCAGTTGACTCAGATGATGAAATTGATGCTTGCCAGCACTGTCTGCCAATACACAGGTCTCTGGTCGCCCTTTCGCTGCCATGCAGTACATCCCAAAATGTTCACTTGGGGGGGGTTTGCTTGTAGCCATGCAACACATTGCATGCACATTGCATGTGATGCCTGGACTTGCCCTTGCACTGCCTTCAAGTCAATTGATACACATCATGATGTACTTGTTCATGTAGATAGTTTATAATGTACACATGTCCTGCACTGCATCAACCCACTTCTGAGCCATGTTAAACCGTTCTACATGCCTAGTCCCTGATGCTATGTCAAACTGACCTTGCATGCATGCCAGGTTTACATTTGTGTGTGACAGGTGTGCTTCATGTGTTGGCAGTCTGTGTGATGTCTATGTGTGTGTGTGTTATGTGCTTCTGACATGTGTACTAATGTACATTTTCTCCACATTCCAGATGATGATGCAATGGAGTCAGAGGATGGTGTTGTCATGTCAGACACAGGTTTGCTATCACACCAGCAACCCGGCATAAGTGGGGGTCATGGGGTGGTAGACCACGAAAAACCACATGTGTTACAGACCATCTTGTCTGTGGCTGGCAATGAGTCAAGCCCAGATGATCACTCTAATGACAATGTCGAGTTGGATGTGCATCAGGTCCATTCGTCTGGGGTGAGTGATTCTGATGTGGATGCTCCTCTGTCCGTGACACCTGCACTGAGGGGCCAGACGGTGGTGGGACCTCCGCCTGTGGTGGATCGGGATGCAGGGTCACCCTCCATACCAGTCGCTGATGTGCCTGGGACATCACGTCGACATGGGAATGTAGTCCTGCAGCCGCGGGCGGTGCCAACCCGACAAATCCATGCTCCCCCCTGCTAGGCAGATGCTTCTCCAGCAGCGGGCGGCACAGTCCACGGCCTGCTTGCTCAGGCTGGGCATGGCGGCCTCAGACAGGGCAAACCAGGCTGAAATATTGTCTTTGCGTCAAGCAATTGCTGCTCACGCAGAGGCACACATGGAAGCCCTGAGGGCTGAGTATGAATCCCTCAGATCCACTCTGGTTGTCCTCTTGATGTCCCAGAGGGAGCGGTCAGAGGAGAGGTTTGCGCAGCTTGAGTGTATCTTCCCGGCTGAGCTACATGCTCCAGCCAGGCCACGCAGGAAGAACTCTGTGTTACACGTGCTACCTTGCAAGAGGAAGCACGTGTATCACGAGAGGTTCTGCATGCTGACCTACGTGTCATCGCCGCACAGAACCAGGATCATCCGTCCGGCAGACTTGCTGCCGATGAGGGGCAAGCTGCGCCTAGGTGTGGTCAGGCTCCTGGACCACGTCTACCTTATCAGGAAGAGGCTGACTCGGACAACAAGATATCTCCCACACAGGTCGAGCTGTGCAGGCGTTGAGCCCATGGAGTTTTTTTTTTTGACTCAACATCATCTCATGTGGGTGTTGAGTTGCACCCTGTACCTCCCCCCTCCTGCCTGACCCCCCCCCCCGGGTCGTATGTGGCCATTTTTGATTTTCCATTTTAGTTTAGTTAGTTAACATTCTTTTTGATAGTTAGTTTAATTAGGTAATGTACGTTTTTTTTTATAGTTAGTTTAATTAGTTAACATAGTTTAAAATTGCTTGTCTATTGTGCATTCATGTGACAGTGTGGTGCTTTGTGTCTTTTGAAAGCATCCACTGTCTGTTCCAGCTGGGCCCTTCAAGCTTGTCTCGTGTACGTGTTTGCAGCTTCGGGTCCTGACTCACATAGGCCACTCCTGCTTCCCTTATCCATGGACTTGCAAGGATGGTTTGGTGTTACAGTCATTTACACAAGGGCTTTGGACTGTCATATCTCTGGCCCGTCTGCTGCTGTACTACTTGTGTTAACACCCATAGTGAGGATTGTGGGGGTTTTATCCACGGCATATCTGCATTAGATTTGGGTGGGTTCATGATTGATGTGTCCATTAACTGATATACATTGTGCTGTATGTTTATTTTCTTTCCTGTACATGTGCTTGATGCACTTCATGCTGTAGACAGTGCCCGCCACCCTTTGCCTGTCAAAGTCACACTGATGGTGGGAGGAATTCTGATGTAGGTCTCTGACAGGGCCCAGTCGCAACCAGCATGAAGAGACACACAAAGGGTACTTTCCAGCGTTAATTATATGTTTTGTGCCCTTTCTGTAGGTGAATGAGCCTCCAGACCACCTTTGCCAGCAGACATGGGCCATTGTATGACAGACAGTTGGCCACGTTTGGGGGGGGCAGACATGCGCATGTGTGCGCAAGCTGTGCCACAGGGCTTGTGCTCAGACGTCCAACAGAAGCAGACGTGTTTCCAGGAGCTCCAGGGAAGGTGAGCAGCACAAGGGGGCCACACCACAGCCAACCTTCCACCAGGCCACTTGCACATGCATGCTAAGTAGCGCCACTGATGGGGAGCTTGGACAGATATTGTTGTTGAAGCGCACAGTACAGCTAAGATGTGTTGGGGGACAAATGGCAAGTTGCTTACCAAGTTGTCAGGGGCACACGCAGGGGCTGTCGCACATATGCTCTGGTCCACCCTGCTCCATAGAAGCAGAGTTATTAGCACAGTAGCGTTCCTAGCCAGAAACAGAAGAAGCGCACAGGGACACCCAGCGAGGCACAGACTCGTGTGCATTGCATATCATTTACATGTGCAAATTGACTCGTGCCCTACCTATTTTAATCTGCGGATGCCAGAATACAACTTGTACTGAAGTCGCACCTCGCCTTACGCGTCTAGCTGCTCACCCAGGGACCATTGTATGATGTGTGATTCTTGACGCATTGGTCTTCCATTTGCTGCGTGCCCATGTGCACCTGCTTTACTGCATTGACAGTGTATGAACCATCACGGGGGCAAGCTAACGTATGTGTACAAAGCAGCAGACAAGAGTGTTTGTTTGTGGAGGAGTCACATGCTTTGGGTAATTTATGGTGTTGCGTGTGTGTGTTGTAAAATTAGTAACTCACACTCTCTTTGCAGCATTGAACTGCTCCTGTTACCGGACCTGAGAGTGTGCAGGCAGGAGGCCAGCACTCACCCCAGAGATAAGTCTCTCTTTGGCTTGCATTTGACTCATTTGGTACAATGTGCATGATGAACATGTTTTGTCTGATTGAGTATGTGTTATTGTGAATAGTTGTTTTTGTATTTTCCCTACTTTCCCTTGACAATCCTACTCCCCTCTCCTGCCCCTCTTTCCAGTTATCCTGAATACCAATGCCTGTACAAAAAAATTATCCCTGACCCTCCTTCCCCACTGGGGTCTCAGAGGCCTGTGTAAGTTTGACCTTGCAAGCGCCCAGACCACAGAGGCGGTGGTTGGTTTGTGCCACTCCTGCGCCTGGACACCGGAGCTGTGACACTACCCATCAGTTGGTGCATCATCATTGTATATTATGTACTGAACATGGTACCCATCCTGTTGTGGCATTGTTGAACTGTGCTATCTTGGTTGTTCTCTCATTGTGCTTGGACATGTGCTTGGACATTTTCTGCTACATCAAGTCATCTACTGGAGACTCTTCCAGGATTTTTGGTTGCCTACAGGCTTTTTCCATGGTTTGTGGGTTTGGCTCCTTGGAGTTCTCTGCGATTTGGTATTTTTTACCTGTCAAGGTGGCCTCTGAGGGGGTGTTACGCTCACCTGGCACCCACAGGGGCGTCGATCGGACCCGGACAGCTGCGGTCTCCAACGTGAAGCGTAGTGCAAAGATGACAGACTGGACTGGGCTGCTTAATCTCATCTGCTTGACCCGTAGAAGTATTCTCCTGCAAGTGGAGAAAGGGATTTAGCTACCTGTGGATTCTAGAAATGGCACCCCACTGTTCTCCCCACTAATCACCTCCGATATTCCCTTTCAGTAATCTCACCTTATCTTTTTGAATGATGAGCTCTCCATCCTGCGTGGGATGCAGGGGAGCGTAGATACCAGTTACTTCAGTGGTTCGAAGGCATTGGAAGAGTTCCGGATGAATATTGACTCTGAGGTTCCTGGCGAGAACCCGTAAGTATAAAGTCCAAAGAGTTCAATATGTCCGATGTTCACTCTTGTCCGATTTCCTTCTTGTGTTGCAGCTGGGTCCAAGAGAAGATTGTCTTGTGGCAGCTGATGACGTTCAGGTAAGAGTCTGTATTACCCAACACTGTCTGGTAAAAGATGCGTGCATTTAACTTGTTGTTTTCTCTCTCCTTACAGGTGCGGCATAAGAAGTTGTGGGATGTTAAAGAATAATGCCTCCGGTGGTAAATCAGGTAAGTCTATGGTGGTAAAAAGAGATTGTATTTGTTGGCTCTCTCGGCTGACCTTATATTTGTTTTGTCCACTAGATGCTGGAGTTCGGCGGAGAAAATGAAGGAGGCAGGGCCGAATCGGAAAATGCTGTGAGGACTGGTGAGTATGGCGACGCGTGCAGAAATAATGTCCTTTCCAAGTTCGAAGACGTGATGGATCCGGAATCAGGTAAAGAATTAAAATAATGTCTGTGTTCTAACCTTTCCTTCTTCTTTCCTCTTTTTCTAGGAGCTCTGGATTCTAGGCGGCGTGGCAGAAGACTGGATGCTGACTGCAGGCACCGTGAGCGTTACGCTGCTGGATGCAGAATAACACGAAGCATGTGCTGCTGTTTCGGCGTGGTTTAAATAGCCTTCAAAGTAGACCCAGGTAAGAAGTTCCCCCAGGACCACACCCGAGTAAAAAATAGTACATGAAGTAAAGTAGTCCCCTTCTGGCCTCACGTTGTCTTGACTCCATTGCAGCATGGTCTGCATGAGGTAAGTAATGTACATGAGCCTGGCGCCTATGGCGCCAGGACTGATTTCCTCTATGAGCCTGGCGCCAATGGCGCCAGGACTGTACCCAGACAGCCCCTAGCCGGGGCTGCTGGGCTTTTAGTAATGAAGGCAAGCGTCCCCAACCAGCACGATCCTCCCCGCAATGAGAGACAATGACGGACTCTCCCAAGTCGGGAATAAAGCCAAGACAGAGTGCGGGTGAGCTTAAATGGGAGTTTATCAATCAGAATAGGGCATGCAAAGAACTCTGCAAACTCCGAGAGCGCTCTGTCTGACAATAGCAAAGACAGGCGTATTTATTTACAAAAAAACGTCATCAGTACCTATATACTATAAGGGGCACAAGTTCAATGGGATTGGGTGGCGATGACTAGCTATAGGTGCTGCTGCGATGTGGTTGGCCTTGGCTGGAGGACGTCACTGGTCAACCTCGTGGGTTGGGCTGGGCCTGGCAGGTCAGCTGAGTTCATCCGGGCGGTGTTGTTGTGCCATTGTGGCCAGTGTCAGAGATGAATGTCTTTTCCTGACTTATTTGCCCTATGCCATGCACACCGCAGTCATTCAGTCATTGCAATGTTATCTTCTTTAGTAAATCTATCAATAGGTTATTCTACAGGTTAATGCAACACATGAGGAATGCACCTTGTGAGGGGTTTGATGGTGATTTATCTGTGCATGGTTACCAGTGTCCTGTTTGACCGGTACCATAGGTCGTGGGGCTAAGTCTCCGGGCCTGGGGCGGGCGGTACATGTCTTTCTGTCTCGTTAGAAGTTATTATGAATGGGCTGTTGTGTGTTACCACAGTATTGGGTGTCTTCATTGCACCGGGTCATAAGTCTGAGGTGTTCCGGGGGGTTGTGGGATTTACGAGGGGGCGCCTTGGATTTGTGTATTCAAGCGGAGGTTTACTGCTGGGCTGTAAATAATGCAGGTGGCAGGCCGTGGCCTTGGGTGCTGTAGCGGGGACTACAAATCTTTGAAGTGGCTCCAGCCTAGTTGGGGGAGGTGGAGCAGCGTGGCGCAGGCCTTAGCTCTCTTATTTGGCAGACTTTGCAGGGTGGGGGTGGTGGGAATGGCCTTGCACATATTCACAAAGGTATTTTTCTCCTGTGTTGCCGACTTTCGATGAGAACATCATAAACATTTGAACATCCTTATAATACTCATTTGGATCACTTGAAAACATACATTTCAACTCACTACATGTCTCTCGAATATAGTCAGTCTAAGCACCTTACTAGTACATTATATTTTAACAATCACGGCATTTAGTAATATACATATATATTTGCATTACGTGAGGTAGTAGTGTAGTTGGTGGAGCATAGAGGACGAGACCCGACCATTGTACGCGGCGGTAATGGCATATAAGGGCTGTAGATATGTACACATGACTGGCGCATTTGCCCGCGTCTTTTCACACGAGCCTTATGTATAGTTGCATTCGTCCTCCCCTGCACTCTAGCAGCATTAGTTCAGTTATAGCGCGGGACCGCGGGGTGTACGGTTTTCAATGATACGTATAGAGAATAATCCCCCGGAATGCTTTTTATCATTTGCACACCCCTGCAGGGGTGTGGGTCCTCCATTGCTGGTGTCATGTAAACATGTGTTTCATACAATGATTACACAATTTTACAGGTTTCTTTAGTAGAAGTAGTTTTATGGAACGGATACACGTATTACGAGTAGTTTTTGACATTCGTATTTGGGTATTTTTCTGCTTTCATCGGATGACCATTCTACCGTTCTCCCCATCACCCAGGCCTTGCTGACCGGGTCATGCTGGGAGCAGTGATACACTGTGGACGGTGAAATGTTACAGTGTTAGTATCTTATGCTAGCTCATGTCCGTTTTGTTCGTGGGAACGGGTTCACAGCGGATCTGCCAGGGTGCTGCGGCGACAGGGATAATTGAAACTCTCCGAGGGTGGGGGCCGTGCTACAGTGCGCTGAGCTCACACCATCTTTGATAGGCAAAATGGTTTCTGGGCCTAGCTAAATTCAATACGTGTGGGCAATGTCTTCAGCAGGTGAACCCTCCACCACCTGGGCCCGGGTGGTCTGAGGGGACGCCCAATGAGCCATGGCCCTCACCTGGGGAGGGGATGTAGGCAAGGGGGGGTCTTTTGGACCACTCCTCCCCTACAGTAAGCACCTGGATGCCTGCTCCTGGGGCTGATGGGCTTGGTCCGGATGCCCGGGGGAAGGCATCATGACAGGGGGCTGGACCCTATTTACACACAAGGTGGAACATGGAGACCAAGGGGTAAGGTGATCCTGTGGCCAGGTATACTTGAAGGAAAAGGCTACATACCCCAGACAGAGTTGTTCAGTAGGTCATGGTGATGTGTGAATGAGGGAGGGCCTTTTGTTGTTGTGACCAGTTGGCTTCGGCTACAGTGTTTTGGGCACTCTGAGATTGTAATTGTGGGGTACTATGTACATGATGTGTTCTGCTGGTCAATGCCTGTTCCTGTGTTGTCTTTACTGTTCATGTGTGGTGGGATTGGTGTGGTTTGACATGCTGGGGAGTACACATGGGCAATGTTCACATGTGATGTGTACAGGACACTGAGGATCACTTGATTTCACATGAATGTATTGGGTGCATGTCCCTACTGACACACACAGTTGCAAAATGATCCACCACATGTTCAACCAAACTTCCATGGCCACAGGTGCACACAGATTGCCTTCTGGGGCCCGCTGTGTCCCTGCAGCACATGATCTATGACCATTTGGGGATCCTGTACATGTGTCAATTGGTTATTTTTTAAATTAGTCCTTTTCATGTGATGCTCAAGGTGTATCTCCAACACAATGGCTGCTCACTGTGCTGTGTGCTGAGCAGTGTGTTGCAGGAGACACACACAGCACATGGGTGTAGGAAGTAGGGATTTTGCCTTGCCCAATGTGCATGTGAACAGGCATTCAGTGTTATGTTCATGTTACGACTGGTGGAATGCATTTGTGTATGACTTGGTATGTGTGGGAGGTTGTTGGTCAGTGATTTCATGTGATTCCATGTCAGGCGTCATTGTCTGGAGCCACTTTCCATTTATCGCATGTCACTTCGGATCTTATTGGTCATGTGTTGGCCTTTTGCTATTGCTTGCCATGTCATGGTGTGGCAGACAAGGGTGATGAGGGTTGGGAGGGTTTGGGTGACATACTAGGGATTCTCATCGCCTGTTTTGCGGGGATGTGTGATACACACCTTGCATGTGTTCCTTTTGGTCACACAGGATTGGTTAGGTTTAAGTAGCTAGGGATGCACACAATGTAGCACTTGCATGGCAACATTCTCAGGGTGGTAAGGCTGTGACAGTTGACTATCTCTTTGTCATCATTGATTGTCACCTCGTATGCGCCAGGCCTTTGTGCACTCCGCAGGGGTGGGAGTTTAGGTGAAAAATGTGGCCACAAGCTGGGTCCGGGCTGCCTCGCCACGTGCCCTATCCCCTCCCATGGGCAGCACCTGTGCCTGTGGTTGGGGATGTGGGGGCACCACCATGTCCACCGGTACACCCTGCTGTGTTGAAACAATGTGCAGGACACATGCTGCTACAATGATCCTGCACACTACTGAGGGTACATAGTAGCTGCCCGCCAGAGCGGTCAAGGGAGCGGAAGCGTGACTTGAGCACTCCAAATGTGTGCTCCACTATGCCCCTGGTTGCAATATGGGCAGCGTTGTATCTTACCTGGGGTTGTGTGGTGGGGTTCCAGATTAGCGTAATCATGTGGTTGCTGAGAGGGTAGGCACTGTCCCCTGGGTAGGTGATAATGGTTGTGATTATTAGGGTTTGTGTATTTGTCTGTGTGTGACATGCATGCATGTGCACAGACATTTGTACTCACCTAGGAGCCACTGTCATGGGTGGAGCTAGGGTAGTTTGCATAAACAGAGGTGATGATTCCCTTTGCATCGCATACGACCTGCACGTTGATGGAATGTCAGAGGTTTCGATAGATGTGCTCAGTGGTCCTAGAAGGATGTAGGGCCACATGGGTGCAATCTATGGCACAGAGCACTTTGGGGAAGTGTGCCACCCTGTAAAAGTCCTAGACACGGCCTGCCTTTCTGCGGGTGTTCTGGGCATGTGTATGTGCCTGCGGACAGAGGGGCGCACAGTCATGATTGCCAACACCTGTTGTAGGCAGCGTGACTGCATGGCCTTTGAGACCCCACCCCCCAATATGGCAGTAGTCTGCTGAAATGACCCAGTGGCCAAAAAATGCAGGACATTGAGCACCTTCTCCAGGGGGCTCAATGCTTGGGAGCACAAGGTGGGGGATGAAAGGTCATCTTCCCACTCCCTAACCAGGTCTAGGATGATAAGAGGTGGAAACCTATACCTGCCATGGACCTGGTCGTCAGGCATCCCAAAAAGGCTAGTCCGTGGGGAAAAAATGCAGGCCCTGGCTATTCTCCTCCTCCTGCGGTGTCCCACGATCAGTGCTTTGACAAATGGGGCATTCATCGTAGCTGCACATACGTGTTCGATGTTTGCGTGCACTTTTATACTTACGCCTGCCTTCCTGTGGTGGATGTGTTGACGCCTGTGCACGTATTTTAGCGTGCGCGTGTTTCCCGTATTCGATTCCATGAATACGTGTTGTTCGCGTGCGTGTGGATATTCCGTCTATTTCCCTGCAGTACTTCCCCAGTTACGCCTTCTTTTTCACGCATTGTTCTCCATTCCACGTGTTACGCCCTGTGTCTGCCCCCTTTTTGGTGTGTGCGCCAACGTTGTGCGCTTTCCCTGTGCGCATCGCGCATGGCTTTCGGGATGTTGCACTGACGTGTGCGCCCGTGTGCGCCATGTATGGATTTGGCACACATCCAGGGGAAAACACGCGCAGGCCCTTCCTTGAATCGCAATTGCGCCAGCTTGCGCTGAGATTTTCGGCGCACATTTGTTCCATGAATCGGCCCCAGAGTGTTTTACACATTAACATTGAAGTAGAAGATAGCAGAATGCTGTTTTCTCTTCTAGTTTATATACTCTTCAGAATATTACACCTACATTTATTTCATACTATGTTTAAAGTACATCCTAGTAACCATCCATCTCCAACTTTATATAAAAAACTCATTACCCTATTTCAAACTTTTATTTTGCATGTTTATATTCACAAAGCATATTACACATATATTTCAAAACTTTGGTACTAACAACATTACGTAAGTATTCTTTAAACCTTTTGGTAATCTAGCTTGATATGTGACTATAGAGTCATTACAAACAAGCCAATCTACTTCTGTGCACACCCATGTTGTGAAATGTCCACATACAATGCATGCTCCTTCATGAAAAATAATTCCACATGTTTAAAATGTTTTCTTACTAACAGAAACTTGACCACATTTAAAATTCATTATTGACGTCTTAATTATCCTTCCATCTACACTGTATCTTTGAAATATAATCAATATATACTTATTTAAAGCTATCCTTAAAAAGCATGAAACGTGCTGAAGTCTGAGAAATCAAAGGAGTTCTTTCTACATGATCAAACTTAGCTTCAACATGTTCAATATTTGTACTGTGATGGAAATTGTGAAATATAGTCACTCTTCCCATGCCTTCATTAACTAGACAAATTCCAACGTTCAAGTTCCTCTTTAACTTTACTCATGCATTGATGCACAGTTTTAAAACTCCTTTCAGATGTGCTTTATTCGAAATTGAATTGACCTAATCAAGCTTTTGCTCTCTTATACAACTCTAAAGGCATAACATGGACATCTAAAACATCACATGATTTTATCTCTGGAATATTTTGCTTCTCTGACAGTAGCATTTTAGAGTTAAACGTGTTATACTCTGCAAGTGAGCACATCCAAGCAAGGACTGCAATTTGCATGAAACATGTTAGAAATCAGGCTTCCCTTTGAGACTGCTTGCACATTTTCCTCAAGAATACTTATACAAATCTCATGAAGCATTTCTGCATACTGTAAGTCTGCAGATTGCCTCAAATTGATATAATAATACTTTATTGGGATTTAATCCAAAATATTAGGATTTTACACAACGTATATATCACATAAACCATATAGAAAAAAGTACAAACATAGCATACCATAAGACAAAAAGTAATAATCGTAATAATAATCAAGTAGTACCTACAAAAATCAAGTAGAGCGTCACAGTCTAAGACAATGATATTAGACAGTTAAGCAGCACACCAAAAACAAAATCAATTTCATGTATATACAATGATTGTAAGAATGAAATAAAATAAAATAAAATAAATGAAATAGGTAAAATAAATTAAGTAAAATAAAATATATATAAATATATATGAAATACGGTATATGAGCACTGAAGCACTGAAGTAAATAGGAAATAAACCACTGTATCAGATTCCTAATTAATCCAGAAATAGGGTTTTAACATGAGACCATACCCTGAAAAGAGCCAGTTGGAGACCCAAAGACTCAGAATTAAGGCAACTGTCCCAGAAGCCTTCCTCCATTTTGGTCTCAAAGTTATGGACCCATTTCGCAAATGCGCACATATATGTTGGTCCAAGTTTTGGGCAGAGGGTTAAGACATGTCTGGTAGTTTCCAATACTCCTGTTGTCTGGCATATCCGGCAGTGTCTAGCCTCAATCGGTAGCTTCACACGGACACCAATGATCGCTAAGACTGGGAGCTGGTTAGTCTGGAGTCTCAATAGGAAGTGCCTCCCCTCCAGTGCTGGGCACAATAGCAGGTAAGGCTGGGGCTTCCGATATTTATGAATTACATGAGATACTGCCTCATATCCACTCAACTCGGCCAGATGGACGACATTCATACTCCAATCCCATCTGTTAAATGTTTCCTCAAAAGATTTTGTGGGTGGATATAGGGCAAATGCAACTTATTCTCATAAAACCAATTGATATCTTTGTAGAGAGACTAATTTAAGTCTTTAAAGTTGAGGCCCTGAGGATGTCTCTCAGTCTCACAATCATCCCCAGCCAACCTCAGTAATTTGCATGTAGGTTCTGTGCGTGCTTTAAGGTAGAATGCTCCTCTTGCGCGTAAAGCCATACCCTTCAGAGAGATGAGGCCCAACTCCAGGCGTAAAAACTGTACCGAGCAGGAAGGACCTAGTCCCAGCATAGTACGCCAGTAGCGGCCCTAAAAAATATTCAGTCGCTTCAGATCTTGCATGGCCAATGCCTCCAAGCTGTAAAGGTTGGCAGGGATTAAACACTGTTGGTAGAGTTTTAGGATTCCTGCCATACTGAAGCCCGCCAATCCCCTGCAAAATGTGCATGCCTATAGTGTAAGCAGCTTGGCTCTGTGTTATTTGTGCCTATGTATGTCTTCATATTAAGCCGGTGCTTTAAAGTCCGGCCCCAAATAAGGGTAGGAATCTACCACTGCAATAGTCCCCAATTCTGTGTCAATACCAGTGCGACTAAGGCCTTTTCTGGCTATCACCATTATTTTGGTTTTCTCAAGGTTGATGATCAAGCCTAACTGGGCCGCATAAACTGCCAACTCATTTAGCATGCTCTTTATGCCGGATAGTGCGTGATCAAATAAAATTAAATTGTCGGCATAGAGCATGCCAATAATAGGGGTGTTGCCCAATTTAGGTGGACAATTAGATTTTAGGGCCATGCGCACTAGCAGATCTGCGATGTAGAGGTTATACAGAATGGGCGCCATTACACGACCCTGCTTCACCCCTGTATTGGTATGAATCGTAGCAGACAATTCACCATTATCACTGAGGTGAACCTTAGTTGAGGTATTGCTATGGAGTGCAATTAGTGTGTGCGTTAACCAGGTCGGGCAGTTCATAGTTCTAATTTTTGACCACAGGGTGTCAGGGACCACCAGGTCAAAAGCACTGCTGAAGTCTATGAAGGCAATATGCAGGGTACTCTCCCTGCTACTGGTGGTATTATTGACCAACTGATCAAGCACCCGAATGTTGTGGGTAGTGCTCGCCCCAGGTTTAAATCCAGTCTGTGCATAGTGTAATATCTGATTTTCTGTGACCCAGGCTTCTA
Organism: Ambystoma mexicanum; assembly: GCF_040938575.1. NCBI lineage: Eukaryota > Metazoa > Chordata > Amphibia > Caudata > Ambystomatidae > Ambystoma > Ambystoma mexicanum. Next base: position 648,226,873 of record NC_090934.1, on the reverse strand, counting down.
CTTCTTTAAGTACCAGTGTCATAAGGATTTTACTTGTGACATCAAGCATTGACAGTTGTCTATAATTAGCAGGTGTACCCCTATCTCCCTTTTTATACACAGGAATCGACAGTGACTTTTTCCACGAAGACGGGACTAGGCATGTTCTACAGATGCGGGAGAATAATGTAAGCAATACCTGAACCCAATTGTTAGGATCCTTTTTCAATACCGAATTTGCTAGTCCATTAGGACTGTGGGCATTGGAAGGCTTTAAGTTCCTAATTGTTTGTTTTATGATATTGTGACTAAGTTGGAGTGGCTTTACCCCCACAGGCAGCCTAGTTGTAACCACACCCTCCTTATAGAATTTATTTGAAATGTGGTTAACCCATATTTCCCCAGAGATAGGGTTCAATACCTTTAGCTTCTGCTCACCCCTTGCCTTGGCTAAACAGTGCCATATATTGCAGCTGTTTCTGCTACAGAGGATTTCGGCACATTTTTGCCACCAAGCTCTCTGTTGGGTTAGTCGATAGGCTTGTAACCCGGAGCAAAACTTTTGTTTTATCTCTTTGGTTTTAGCCTTTAACAACCCATGATCTCCTACAGTTGTTATTGGCCTTCTTAATGCTCGAATAGCTCTGCGCATCTTCCGTTTCTGATCACGCATATTAACACCAAAAGCCAAATTTCCCCCCGCCTTCCATCCTATCCCCAGGGCTGAGTAGCCCCAGGGATAAGTTCCTGGAATTTAAAGCAATTCCAAAGGTTAAAGTAACCAATACTTCCTATACTTTTTTGAGCATCCTTAGATTACAGCACTCTGAAAACTGGTTGATCTTTCACAGGAGTGCATTGTAACAAGTCTCCAAAAACAAGTAAATCTTTACCTTCAAGCAAAATGTTGTAGTCAGTCTTCAAAACCTCTTGCATTTGCAAGTGAATGAAAGCTAGCATCAAGTTAGATACCATACTTGCTTCATCTACAATGAAGCTATTTAATTTTCCAATAACTTTTCCTACTTCTTGTACTGCACTTGATACATGTTTTGGATACTCTAGTTTGTTGTCATGCTCCAATGGTAGCATCAACAGATGGTGTAAAGTAAAACCTGCTACACTAAATGCTGCTAAACCTGTTGGAGCAGTTAAAATGCATAACAAAGAAGAATCTGCTTCATTTTGGATCATAGCTTTAATTGCATGAATTAAAAAAAGATGCACCTGTTCCTGCTTCTTCACTAACATACAACTATAGAGGTTTGTATTGTACACAAGAAAATTCACACTTGTCATGCTATGAACCATGTAAGGACCTATCTTTAATTTTATAATAAAACGTATTTTTGCTCTACATTAAGTTTGCTAACAATTTCATCACAATTTGAATCTGTAACTGTACTTTGTTGCATTGCACTTCCTACTTCCTCCATGGCAAACTCTACATCAGTTTGAATAATTGGCTCACCAAGCACAATTTGACATCTTACTGCAGAATCTTCCACCAGGAGTCTCTTTTGCCAATTCAGCTGTCAAAGGTTCTTCGTAGTTCGCTCTCCAGTAACTCCAAGTAATGCTCAAATTATGGCTATTCAATTAAGCTTTTTTTTGTGCAAAATATGATTTTTCAAAAGTTTCAAAACTTCCAAGCAAATCACTCTCTGCATGCCATGTAAATAACAACTGCAAAAGACAAATATAAAATAATTCCTTTTTCTCTGCAGTTTGGCAAGACTGTTTCATATGGTTAATGAGACTTGCCTTCTCATGTCTCACTAGACAACCACTACATCCATGTACTTTAAACCGTCCTCTCTCACTGTTTGCTTCAACATTTTGATATGAGTAGCATTGTGCTACTTCATATAATCAAAGATCCTCCAACATTTCAGATTGATTGGGATAATATGTATCAATCAAGTTGTTTTTCAAAATCTCTGTACTGTCAGGTACTGCTTGAGATAACTGCTCAATTTCACTCAAAAGCTTTAATACCCGATTTCTAGTACTAGCTGGTCCAAGCCTTAACCAAACTATATTAATGCTTCATACACTGTCGTGGTGTGATCCAATCCAGCGCAGAAGCAGCAAGAATTCCTACATCCCCTTGGTGGTCTTGGCGCTTGGATTAGGTGAACGCAGGCCACCGCGACCCCCGTGGGGAAAGAGGATGGGGTCCACGGATTAGATGGGTTGGGGGAAGTGGGAAAACCGGGTTGAGGATTAGGGAGTGGTTATGGATAGGTAGTGCGGTTCAAGGGGAAGGCATGCTCCTTGGCTCTGTCCTCGATGAGCCTGTTTGTTGGTTGCTATGCTGAAGCTCTTTCTGTACCTCAGCAATCACATTCACACACACGTGCATTCATATCTCATGCATGGATTACCCCCTTTTTTTGAAAGACCTCACTCAGTTAATATCAGCACTGAGCAGTGTTCAAATGTGGGATTGACATGAACATTAGCCTTTTTTCCAAGTACAATGTGAAGGCACATAAGTTCACACACATAATACACGGAAAGGATTCCTCAAAACTAGAAATGTGCACCCAACAAGTGCTCAGCTGTGGCTAGCAACAACAACACCTAGCAGTAAATGTGTTAGATGCTTAGACATTAAATAGAAAAGCACTTAGCTCTGGCTTTCCCATTCTTGCTCCGCTGGCCGCCTGTGCAGTCTGTGTGGGCAGCTGGTGCTTCGTAATCTGTATGCTCCTGATAAAAAAGGAAACAGTTAGTTTGTTCCTTTCGTGAGCCGAGGGTGCTTAGTTTTACCAAGACATGAAAATGCACGCAACTAGCTTAGCGAACTGCGGCATGCATCTGGGTTAGTATCTGCAGTTCCCCCAATGCATTTCCCGAACTCGCGGCTATCAAATAGTCAACCGGAGCCTTCCCAAAGTTATTCAACAAGGTAAGTATGCTCCGCAACGTTAGTAAAATGACTGCCACTTATCTTAGGCAACGTGGGTCCAGAGAGTGTCTTCCTAGCAGCGAAGGCGGGCCCCGCGTATGTCTTCTGCTGGAGCTCCGTAAAATGTGTCCTCTCGGGTTCAATCTTGAGCGCGAACAAGCGTTCGGGATTCACGCATGCGCAGTAGCCTTCTCCCGCATGCGCGTTGCTTTGGGCGTCGGCCTGGGCGTCGCTCGGGTTGTTTGCAGGCCCTGTGTGCCTGGTTTTCTCCTAGATAGTGTCCGGGCTGCTGGGGCTGTAGTTTTTGGCCATGGGGCTGCTGGGACATGTGGTCTTTCTTGGTCCTTGCCCCTTGTGGATGTCCTGCTGCCACACCAAGCACATCTACACAAAGGGCAGAGATGACATCTGCTCATTGACCCATGCCCAACTGTACCAGCCACAATTTTGCACTTGTTTCTGAGTTTGACCACCTTTGACTTTATGACATTCACACAGAGGCAAACTAGTGAGCCGATCTACAGCTTCATAGCTACCACACTCTCTATGTGAAAGCATCTTCAAACCAAAGCTTAGAGGTTTCTGACTAAGACTTTTATATGCTGATAAATCTGCGATACTTCAGCTGCATTGCTCTTTTCAGCTTTTGTTATGTATGCTATTACATAACGAGCAACAGCTGTTGAATCATCAGCAATAAACTGTACATCAGTATTTGCATTGCATAGCTGAGCAATGACAACATTGCAATCATTATTGACTTGGCATTCCTCACTTCTTTTCAAAGGATATGAATTTCTTGGTGACTTATCCCTAACATGGTGTTGATCAGATGACATTAAACTATTCACTTGACAACTGATGTCATAGACCTAAGAAAGCCAAATCTGTATGAGTGTAGTACTTGTCTTTACTTTTGAATTTTCTCTGCAGTAACTTCCACATGAGTGCTTTTGAAATCTTTCCACCTTATTCCGTAGATCAGCATTCACGTGCTGAGCTGGAACGGAACAAGTAACATATTTTTCAATGAACTCCATCACACAGCCATCACTTTCCTTAGTTTAGTTTAGTTTAGTTAGTTTATTTGTAGAGTGCAGCCGAATCCTAGGGTAACTGGGCGCGAGTACTTAGGTTCAACAGTGGTTACAGAATGTTGCACATACAGGACAAAGGAGTAAGATACAGTATAGTGAATGGTTCACGGGACCTAGTTACAGAGTGGTCCAAAATGTGGCATAGTAGATTGTTGCGGGACAGGGTTACAGTTTGGTTTGCCGCCATCATCGCATACATATGATACAGATAACATAATGACAGACAAATAGCTTAAATACGAAGGCTGGCCAGATGCAGGTAACTAAGTGCAGAGGTCTGACTATTGTTGGGTCATGAGCAGTTCCTTAGCTTTGGCTCTTAACGTCCAGAATGAGGTTTCTGCTCTGATTGTCATGGGTATTGCATTCCAGTGTTTAGCTGCTAGTACTGGAAAGCTTGCTCCTCCAGCTGTTTTCAGGTTGAACTTAGGTATGGTGAGTTGGTGTAAGTAGGGAGATCTACTAGGTCTGGTAGAGTTCTGTCTCGTGAATTTGTCTGAAAGGTAGTGTGGGGCTGTCAAGTATAAGCATTTATGTATAATGACCAGCGATTGTACTTTAATTCTCTCGCGGATAGGGAGCCAGTGAGATTCCTTTCTAAAGGTGGATATTTGGGCCTTACGGGGAAGATTAAAGGCACATCGGAGAGCATTATTTTGGAGTATCTGTAATTTGTTTAAGTTGTGGTTCAAGGAACCAAGGAAGAGAGTGTTGCAGTAGTCCAACTTAGACAAAATGAGGGCTCTAGCCAGTGTGAGGCAGCTGTTGGTGGAAATAAACAGTTTACATGCAGTTATAAGTTTATTGGTATAGGCTGTGGATGAAATAGTGGCATTGATTTGTTTTTTAAGGGAAAGTGTGGAGTCAAGATACACCCCCAATGTTTTGACTTCTTTCAACACTTTTATGATGTTGCCATCAATGGTGAAGGATTGATATCTGGAGTCTAATTTGCTGAGACGGCCTGTGAACCGACAATAAGCAGTTCCGTTTTGTCATCATTAAAGCAGAGGCTGTGGGTGGCCATCCATGCTTGGATTTCAAGGTAGATCTCATTTAGCTTTGCAACATCTTCGTTGTAGCTCCCCGTAAGGGCGATGAGTATCTGGGTGTCGTCAGCATAGTTAGGATATGTAACGCCCAGATTGTCAAGGCGGTCAAAGAGGAGCTTTGTGAAGACATTGTAAAGTGGGGGGGAGATACAAGAGCCTTGGGGAACTCCACATTGGATTGGAGCAGGGTCAGCAGGAACACCGCCAGATGGGGCAAAGACCCTGGTTGATCTGTCCGATAGGAAGGACTGAATCCAATAGGTGGCATCCTGGGAGAATGCAGCAGCCGAGGACAAGTGTTTGGTGAGAATTTGGTGGTCGACAAAGTTGAAGGCTGCAGACAGATCCAACAAGATCAGAATTGCCAGGTTGCCCTTGTCTTTGGCTTCGTCCATTTGGATTTTTAGATCCAGGTGGGCTGTTTCTGTCCCGTGCCTGGGTCTAAAGCTGGATTGTCTCAGTCCTAGGAGGTTGTTGTCTTCCAAATGTTGTTGCATTTGGAGGTAAGCTACTCTATTTAGAATTATTAAGAGGAAGGGGACTGTGGTGATGGGCCTATAATTAGTGGGTGTGTCAGGGTCTAGGCTGGGTTTTTGAGCAAGGGTAGGACCCAAGCCTCTTTATGGTTGTTAGGAACTGCAGCGTTTTTGAACGAGGCATTAATCAGTGCAGTGATAAGGGGAGTGAGGTCTCTGGCTCCATCCTTAATGACTGTGGCAGGGCATAGGTCACCTAGGCATTTGGATGGTTTTAGGCTAGCAATTATGTTTATTACTTTGTCCTCTGTAATGGGTGAGAAGTGAAATCGGGGGCTGTTGAGGGGTGGAGGGCTGTGCTAGTCACTGAAGTTGTCTTTAGATGTGAGACTGGCTTTTTTTGCTTCTTTTTTGGTTTGTAGGAGGACAATTTTGTTTGAAAGCGCTTGCTGGATGTTGTTGCACCAAGTTTTGTCCTTGATGCAGTTATCAGTGGTGGGCACAGGTGATTCCAGTTCTCGTAGGATCGAGAAAAACATTTTAGTGCCAGATTTGACCTTGTGAATTCTTGTATTGAAGATCTTTTTTTTGGCATTCGTGATGGCAGTTTTATAAGTGGCTGCTGTCAGGGAGAATTTATCCTTGGTGGTGATCGATGGGGCTTTTCTCCAGCAGGATTCAGCTGTTCCCGTGAGGTTGCGAAGTGCCTTTAGTTCTGCTGAGAACCATTTATTCACATGTGCAGTGGGTTTAGGTTTTCTAAGTTTGTGAGGGGTTATTAGGTTCAAGGCTTGTTCTAGTGTGTTATTGCAGAGTTCAACGGTTGTAGGTCAATTGGACGAATCTAAATGGTCGACAGGACAAATGGTCGACACCAAAAGGTCGACAGGTCAAATGATCGAATTTGGTTTTTTCACTTTTTTTTTTTTTTGGGGGGGTCCCCCCACCCCTTTTTTTTGCTAAAAACCCCTTTTTTCCCTAAACAAAAACCTAAAAAATATATATATAAATTAAAAAAAATGTGATCATTTGTCCTGTCGACCAAATTGTGTCGACCATTTGTCTGTCGACCATTTGTCTGTCGACCATTTGACTAGACACCGAGTTCAACTAGTGATGAGGGGTCAATGTTGGGAGAATTAAGGAATTCAGAGGTGATTGGTTTTATCAGAGCTATCAGGTTTTCGATGGTGATATTGTGTGTGTTTCTGGTTAAGGTTTTAGGTGCCTCAGTAGTAGGTTCACTTTTTTGACTGACTTTGGGTATCGTGAAAGTAATAAGATGGTTGTCAGACCAGGCACATGGTGTGATGTCGGTCACCGAGATGTCGCAGTTGACTTCAGCAAGCCAATCTAGTGTTCTGCCTTTGATATGTGTGGATTTGTTGATGTGTTGTGCCAGTCTTAGTTGTTGATCAAGGAGGCATTGACATCATTCGGGTCCTGTAAGCCAAGCTTGAAATCCCCCAGTAAGATGATTTGGGAATCTGGTTTTGAGTTAGCAGTCAAAAGATGGGAAATGTCCTCCTCAAAGGATGTGACAGCTCCTGGAGGTCTGTAGATTAGGTGGATTAGTATTGTTTGGGAGCTAGATAGTGGAAGTTTGAAGGATAACAATTCTGCGGATGACGGTATGTCTATTTTGTTGACTTCTCTGATATTTAAACTACTTTTGGCAATGACCGCTACTCCACCCCCTATCCCTGTTGTTCTAATGATAGAATAGTTTTCCGGGACCGCAATAGAGAGAGATGGTCCGGCAGCGGGATGTAGCCATGTTTCGGTTACTGCAAGGAAGTTCAGTTTGTTGGATGTGATCACGTCTGCAATGTCGGTAGAGTGGGCAACTAAGGAGTGTGTGTTGATGAGCGAACCTTTGATTGTGGTGGCGGCCGCTGAGATCTCCGGAGGTTGGGTGCATGGAGTATCCTGGTAGAGGTTGTTGGGTTTGCTACTGTGGTGTAGTTGTGTGGATTAGTGTGGTGGTTTGCAATCCTTAAGTTGTGGCAAGGTGGTTCTGGCGGGTATATGCTTGGTGCAGATGCGAGAACTCAGTCGGGCATTTCGTAATGGCAAGGGGCAAGCCATGTCAAGATTCGACAAGTTAGGTGAGTTTGTACGGGAACCTACTTTAGCATTTATCAAGTATGTCGGGCGGGGTATGAGGGGTGTGGGCGGGGTAGCATATTTGGCAATCCATTCTGCAGGTGATAGGGGTTGTTAGGGGGGCAGTTCCAGTGGGTGAGGTGAGCAGAGTTTTGTTCCAGGTGTTGGGAGGAAGGTTGGACGGAGCTATATCGTGGAATAGTGGGAGGATGATGGCCATAGTGAGTGTCATATGTCTTAGAGATTCCATGCTAGAGTAGGTAGCAGATTCGGGTCTGTCTAAAAATGAAAATCACACAGTCTCTAGTGGTAGGCTTGATTGGGGGTGGCACACCATCTAACGAGATAGGCTGTTGCGTACTAAGCAGTAGTAGGCTAGTTCAGAGGCATACACAATCTATAATGATGGGCTATTACGTACTAAGCACATAGTCTGGATAGTAGGCTAGTTCAAAGGCATACACAACCTATAATGATGGGCTATTATGTACCAAGTACATAGTCAGGATAGTAGGCTAGTTCAAAGGCATACACAATCTATAATGATGGGCTATTATGTACTAAGTCAGGATAGTAGGCTAGTTCAAAGGCATACACAATCTATAATGATGGGCTATTATGTACTAAGTCAGGATAGTAGGCTAGTTCAAAGGCATACACAATCTATAATGATGGGCGTTACGTACTAAGCTCATAGTCAGGATAGTAGGCTAGTTCAAAGGCATACACAATCTATAATGATGGGTGTTACGTACTAAGCACATAGTCAGGATAGTAGGCTAGTTCAAAGGCATACACAATCTACTGTGATAGGGTATTACGTGCTAAACAGTAGTAGGATAGTTCAGGGTGGCTCATGAACTGTAGTCGTGTCTAGACCATGGCGAGCACACACGTGATAGAGACACAATCTAATTCAGTAGGCTAGTTAGGGATGGGCATACATGCTATAGTCGCAGGTTAGTGAGCTCATGGTAAAGAGGAGCTATTGCTTACATATGTTAGAGATGCAGGCATGATGGTGGCTGTGTCATTTAACATTTAGCTCGGGCCATGATTTTGCACTGCATTCATAATGCTAAATAACTGGATTTGTACGTTAGCATTCTGAAATGAGGGGATAGGCTTACGACATTATAAACATTTCAACGTTGCACGTGCATGTGATAAAGTAGATCAGGTCATACCCGTTATATCAGCCGAGGGTTTATTGTCAAGGTTGTCTCCAGTGGGTGGTAAAGTCAATTACTGTTCATACGAGGAGTTCTAGCATTTGTCCCAATGGCACAATGAGAAACGGTATGATTAGAACAGTATGTGTGTGACCAAATAGATGAGTATTAACGCACACAGGCCTTACCAAACTGAGGTGCTTCTTTAATCCACAACAGCATATGTGGAGCCCCACGTGCCCGGTACTCTTTCCTCCAAAGGAAATGTTTCACCATACCTAATTACATCTAAAGTATAACATGGCTAAACATTTGTGATGAAAAAGATATGATACACTTACAGGATCCATAGAACACAATTCTCCTGGTGTCATGTGTATTTTCTTTCTGTGGGTAAGTTTCACAAATCCACTCTGCAAGATCATCCCAACCATACTCAGCGCAACTCAGTCACAAACCAAGTTGGAGATTCCAAGTTTCTGATCACGCATCTAACCTCAGAGTGTCTCCTATACCAATATTCTTTAGTTCCTCTCTTTGTAGCAAGAATATTCGTAAGTTTACCCTCTAAAACCTGACTTTTTTTCTTTCACCAGAAATATTATGAAAACTAGTTCCGGTCTGAAGTGTATGAGCAACAGCATAAGACAATGTTGAAAATTCACTTTCATACAATAAGTGAAAAATATATTCAACATTGGTGCGGAATCGTGAATCTTCAGAATACATTCTTGTACAATGTTATTCTGAAGCTGAGATTTGCACCTTCCGATCATCCAATCTCCCTCCTGTACAAGTCTGAAAAAACATTGGGAAACACAGGACTTCTAGGAGGTAATTCATAGATTCCCGCGCAGAAGTAGCGCACGTGGCTGGTGCAGAGAGGGAGTGTGCGCCAGTGAGCTCCAGCCACGTACGCTAAATCCCATTTCCACGCACCGCGTATTCATGGATTTCCCCATCCATATCTAGCTGTGTCGCAGCGACCATCCGGCAAAGGCCAATGGAACAGCATACAGCCCTCCAACAATGAAACTGTGCTAAAAACGCTCACGTACCCCGCTCGCACCAGCCAAATCGCGTGTAAAACTCCTTGCGCACCCCTCGGAAAACAGGTACACATATTCTGAGGGGTGCGCGAGGAGGTTTACATGCGATTTGGGTGCCGCGAGCAAGGTACGCATATACCGAGGGGTGCGGGAGGAGTTTTACACGCGATTTGGCTGGTGCGAGCGGGGTACGCGTTCCTTGCGCACCCCTCGGAATACGCATATCCCGCTTGCGCCAGCCAAATCGCGTGAAAAGTGCACTCGCGTACCCTGGAATACACGTACCCCATTCGCGCCGGCCAAATCACATGAAAAGCGCACTCGGGTACCCCAGAATACATGTACCCCGTTTGTGCCGGCCAAATCGTGTGAAAAGCACACTCGCGTACCCCGGGATACAAGTACCCCACTCGCACCGGCCAATCGCGTGAAAAGCGTACTTGGTAAACCCGGAATACACGTACCCCGCTCGTGCCAGCCAAATCGCGTGCAAAGCGCACTCGCATACCCCCTGGTTCACGCACCGTGTAGTGAGGAGGCAAATGCACCACCTGCAGGCAGCCCACACCACAGGGGACCCCCCTACACCCTGGACCATGGCCCTCGGGCAGCCCACACCACAGGGGACCCACCCACACCCCTGACGATGGCCTGCAGGTAACCCCTCACCCCTGACCAGGCCCCACAGGCAGCTCACATGGCACCATGCACCTGCGAACCCTGACTCATGTCCCCCCAACCAGCCACGGCACCTGCCAGCAGTCCCCGACTCATGTCCCCCCCAACCAGTGATGGACACCTGCCAGCAGACCCCAACTCATGACAGGCCTGGGACGGGGCATCCCTGCTGGTGCATGGTGAGGCAGTCTCAGTGGACTGCACCACTTGCACCAGTGGACCTGGATGCCTCCACACCATGTTCCGCTGTGAACAGCCCCTGTGTGGGCTCACCTGCCCCTACCACTGCCGAGGAGCCCACTTCCAACCTCTGTCTCTTGGTCATCCCCTCGGCAGGCCCGGCCTTGGACGTGGCACCAGTCCCCTCGCTCCCGGAAGATAACATGTCCTGGGAGGGTGACTGGGCCATGCTTCCCCACCTGGTGGAGGCATCCCCCCGCTCTGCTCCACAGTGCCATCTCTGCCCCCTTCCTCAGTCACCGCTCTTCCTCAGTCTCCGCTGTAGACAGTGAGAGATTGAACACAAGCATCAGGGTACTGAACAAATGTTTCCAGGACACAAAGCAATTGCACATGAGTGCCACTGTCAATAGTCACTTCCATCATCACCCTCCACAACACATGGGTCAGTGCAAGCAACACACATGCAGACAGACTTTATCATCCATGTCCAAGGCACTGTTGTAACATCTGATGGGGGGGCTGAACCTCACATGGGTCATGGGACATGCTGATCACATGCACACACACCACGGGACAGTCATACATCTGGCCATGTCTACCTCCCGACACAGTGGATTCATGGAGAACTAGGCTGCATCAGTGAATTCACACATTGTCATAGACATGTGTCATGCATCCATGGCAGTTCCCAGTCACACACACACTACTCAGACACACGCACATGTACACCATGCATGACCATGACAGTGACAGCAGCATCCATGTCTCACACCCCAAACATGGCCAAGTACAGACACAGGCATGCAAACATGTGTGCATTCTCACATGCTGCTGCGCATTATGCATTGCAACACATACACTATCCATGTGGAACGTGCCTGACTGGACTCTCATGCAGCACCATCATGTCCCTGCACACACATCCATACATGGCCCGTGTAACACATACAGCCACGTGGCAAACTCCTCCCACACTGCAACATGCACTGTGTTGTACGAGAAAGCATGGGCACTTACCGCTCGGCTCCATATGGGTCTGTATCTCGAGGACTTGGTGGTGAAGCACTAGGCGAATGCGCTCCAGGACCCTTATCTGCTGGATGGTAAACTGGCCCTAGCACCCCACTGCATCCTCTGCGTCCAAGAGGCGCCGGCCCTTCTTGAGGGTCCTGGACTTGTAGTCCTCCCAGTGCTTCAGGATGTGTTTGAAGTCACGGGGTGCCACCCCCTTCATGTTGGTGGCACCCACGATGTCCTCCCAGATCATCCTATGTCCTTCCTTGTCGGCATGCGATGGTGTGAAGAGGGAATCATAATGCCCCAGGACTTGCTCTGCCAGGATGCCAACTTCATTTGCACTGAAGCAGGCAGCCCTCCGCCTCTCTGCTGGGGGGTTGCCACTGGTGCCAGATGGTATTTTGTCGGACATTGCAACCCCCGAGGCAGGTGTGGGTAGGCACTGTCCCCTCGGGAGGTGATAATGGTTGTCATTAGTTGGCTTGGTGTATTTGTCTGTGTGTAACATGTATGCATGTGCACAGGCATTTGTACTCACCAATGAACTATGTTTTGCAATGCTTCCCAGATTCCAGTTCCCGGCTCAGGGTGGACATTCTGTTTATGAAACTGCCATGGGTGGACCCTGGATAGTTTGTATAGACAGAGGTAGTGATTCCCTTGGCATCTCATACAACCTACACGTTGATGGAATGCCAGTGCTTGCGGTTGTGGTAGATGTTCGCAGTGGCCCTAGGTGGACGTAGGGCCACATGGGTGCAATCTACGGCACCGAGCACTTTGGGGAAGTGTGCCACCCTGTAGAAGTCCTGGACCACGGCCTGCCTTTCTGCGGGTGTTCTCGGCATGTATATGTGCCTGCGGACTGAGGGGTGTGAAGTCATGCTTGCCAACACCTGGTGTAGGCAGCATGACTGCGTGGGCTGTGAGACACCCCTGACTATGGCAGTTGTCTGCTGAAAGGACTCAGTGGCCAAAAAATGCAAGACATTGAGCACCTTTTCCAAGGGGCTCAGTGCTTGGGAGCACAAGGTGGGTGATGTGAGGTCATCCTCCCACTCAGTGACAAGGTCTAGGATGATATGAGGTGGAAACCTATACCTGTCATAGACCTGGTCATCAGGCATTCCAAAAAGGCTGGTCCTGAGCAAAAAAATGCAGGCCTGGCTATTATCCTCCTTGTGCGGTGTCACACGATCACTGCTGCGAGAAATGGGACATTCATCGTAGCTGTGTATGCTTGTTTGTTGTTTGCATGCACTTTTATACTGTGCGGGGGCGATTCCACCTGCTTTCGTGTGGCGGGCGTATTTACGCATGTGCATGTCTTTTGGCATGTGCAGATTTTCACTATTCGATTCCATGAATATGTGTTGTTCGCAAGCATGTGTGTGTAGCATATATTTCAAAGCGGTACTTCCCCGTTACGCCCACATTTTCATGCGTTGTTCCCCATTCTGCGTTTTCCGCCCACTTTTTAGGTGTGTGCGCTAGAAGTTGTGCGCTTTCACTGTACGTGTCGCGTACAGCGTTTAGAAAGTCAAAGTGACATGTAAGGTAAGCGCGGATTTGGCGCAGCTCCCGGGAAAGCCACGCAGCGAGCCTTCCATGAATCGCTTGCATGCAAATCTCACGTGTGCGCTGGCTTTTTCATGCTTGCGCCACACATTTTGGCGCACAATCATTCCATGAATTACCCCCCTAATGTCTTTTCCCATATACTGACTGGTGCACTTTTCATTGCTTTCATTTGATACAATTCAAGACTGTCACCCATGACTTCACTTGAGTGTAGAGGATTAATACTGTAATGTTTATACAAACTATTACCTTCTCCAAAAGATAGGTGCTGGAACTGACCTTCACTGATTTTGTTTGTTGACTCAACATCAAGCGTAAACAAGCCTGGTACAGTCAGACTACTTTTGTATAAATCAATGTGCTCCAATAGAAATGCCAATGCGCTTTTCCCCTTTTCCAATATCTATAAGCTGTTGCCAAATGCTCTTATCTTTAATGGCAACACCATTTACTAAATCATACACAGAATCTGCCATCTCATGCTTCACTCCTAGGGTGTTCACATTTTCTTCTGAATTGAGAGGTAAACACACAACCTTGCCTCTCACACCTTGCACCAATAATTTCTTAGGCCGATTGGACATATTTGTTTGCAATCTGATAATAACTTTGAATGGATGAACAGTTTGCAATGAAATCACTTTAACATTTTCAATTTTTGAAGCACAGAAGGGATATCAGGCACTACGATGTCATTCAAAACACTTCTTGGAGGATTACCTCTTTGATTATAAAACCCAGCACAGTCTCTACAAACATAAATTGCCTCTCTTATGTCAAATTGTTCTTCTACAAACAAATACAGATAAAGTTATTTCCAAACATCTTCTACATTGTGTTTAATTTTATCCTCAATGTACACTAGTTGCACTTGAGACTTATAAAAAGTGCATCGACAAGATACTCAAACAATGTCAGGTCTTTCAGAAGAAGACAACTCAAAAATTGCAATACTTCTATTAAAATGTTGAAAAATCTGATCCTTTGAAAGCATTGGATCATCTTTTCCACTTCCTGTAAGTGTTTTCTCAGCATATACATACTCTTTTAAATGCATCATGCTTATCATTTGTATTGTAGAAACTAAACATTCTACAGATCTAGTCAAAAGTATTTGATTTAAAACTGCAAGAGACATACTTTGTGTTTTGCACTCATACAGTTTAACTACAAGCTATCTCATTTTAGTATGATGTGCAGCCAGCATCTCTATTTCATGAAAGCGACTCTTTTATATACTTTTATCAAGACAAGCTAGAGAATTACCCAAATGTCCTGTTTTTTCATGAACTTCAAAGTCATCTATTCTTTGTAACATCTTGATCTGTCTTTGAACATTATCATTACTTGCAAAAATCTCTTTTCACTCTCCACCAAACATACGTCACAAATGTTGTCACGTGTAAGTACATCAACTGTATTTATATTTGTATAGCATGGTGTAGTCACCTTAAGTCATTTCTTAAGTGTATTCAATACAAAAATGAACAATTTTCTTTTCATATCAATAGCTTTCTTAATTATCACTTCTACTTTGTTATTTTGCAAAAGTCGCTTTACCACATATCTAGATTTTCTTTTCACACTTCTCCAAAGATTTGTAAGAACTCAAGAGTGATACATTTTCCTATATATATTTGTATTCCTCTGTTTCAGATTGGTAGCAAATTTTCTTTTTTTCTTTTAAGAAAAACATTCTTGGTTCCATGATTATACTGTGTTGGCACATCTCCTATTTGAAATTTCCCATTTTCAAAAGTATTATTGATAATAGATATTGTATTATCTACATGATTTGTAGGTCCCTTTTCGTATGACAGCTACCATGAAAAACCTATTCCAAATTGGCTGCCGTGATTCGAAAAGGGACCTTCAAACTAATCTTTACTACTGCTACTCAACAAAACATAAATGCATGTACATACTCCTTCCACTAACCATCCCCACTATCAGTAGCGTTTGAATGCCAAGTGCCATGGACAGCCCCATAAAGCTACCTATCAAACCTAATCAATAATACAGCCATCCCATATCACTATACATTTATTAATTAATACCTCACATATTATATACATAACCTCAGAGTACAATTCCCAAACAACTTCTAAATAGAAGAAATGTTCACTGGAAACAACATGACAAGAATTGTTGTCATTTCTTCATTCACATTCATAAAGGTGTTCCAATATAATATGTAACACATCTTTCCTTCCATATACCAACCATCTATTCATTAATCTCTGTTGTGTCCTCAATCCATAAGTAACTTGATAAGACAACAAAGTTCCAAGATAACGCATAGAAGCATCCACTTAACAACTGTAGGCCAACACCAGGCACACACCATTGACTATACTGCTAGTCACATAACTGAGGGCTGCCACACACTTGCTTCTCCCACCACTCAATTAATCAGTCCTCCTTAGCCACCATCATCTAATCAAAAAACATGGAAAATGAACCACCTCACCTGTGTCCACCTATTTCAGCATAATAATCCAATCCACTGACCAACTAGCCTGCCTTTCGCCTACAAACTAATCACTACTACTGCTACTCAACTAAACATATCACCATGAATATACACTCTCCACTTCACATCCCCACTATCACTAGAGTTTGAATGGCCAAGTCTGCTAGGCAGTCACATAAAGGTACCTTACCAAACCTAA
The DNA here is from genome assembly GCF_040938575.1 of Ambystoma mexicanum. NCBI lineage: Eukaryota > Metazoa > Chordata > Amphibia > Caudata > Ambystomatidae > Ambystoma > Ambystoma mexicanum. Next base: position 648,210,897 of record NC_090934.1, on the reverse strand, counting down.
TCAGTAATACCGTTACTCCAGACCACTATATATTTCTTACATATACCTCACATATGCTACACATAACTTCAAAGTGCAATTCCCAAACAACTTCTAAATAGAAGAACGGTTCACTGTAAACAACATGGCAAAATTGACCATCATTCACATTCATAAAGGTGTTGCAAAATAATATGTAAAACATCTTTGCTTTCATATACCAACCAACTATTAATTCATCTCTGGTGTGTCCTTAATTCATATGTTACGTGATAAGACAACATAGCTCCAACATAACACACTGCCACTTAGTTCCTCCAAGTATAGTTTTCACACCTTGAACACCTATACTTAACAACTGTAGGCCAACTCCAGGTACACATAATTAAGTATACTCCTGGTCACAAAACTGGGCCTTGACACACCCTTGCTTCTCCCAACACCCACTTAATTAGTACTCCTTAGCCATCCTCATCAAAAAACATGCAACATGAACCACCTCACCTGTTTCCACCTATTTAAACATCATAAGCCAATGACCTGACCCACTATACGCCTTTCACTATTTACTAATACTGCTACTCAACAAAACATATCAGCATGTACATCCTCCCTCCACTGCCCATCCCCACTCTGGCTAGGGTTTTCATTGCCAAGTACTCTGGCAGCCCCACAGATCTATCCCAGCAAACCTCACCAATAATAACATTTCCCCCATACCACTATACGTTATGTCAGTATGACCTTACATACTGTAACCATAACTTCAGACTACAATTCCCAAACAAATTCTAAAGAGAAGGAATGTTCACAATATGACATACATTTGCATCATGTCTTCATTCACGTTCAAAAAGGTTTTGCAAGATAATTTTTCAAACATCTTTGCTTTGATGTGCCAACCAACCATTCATGCAGTTGTAGTATGTCCTCATTACATGAGAAAAGTAATAACAGAAAAGATCCTCTAGATAATGTACTGCCACTTACTTGCTCCACCCAGCTCCAGTTTTCACACCTTTCAAGCCTCCTTAAGAACTGAACACCAACTCCAGGCAGACAACATTCAGTCTACTGCTAGCCTTTAACTGTGGCATGTCACAACCATCCTCCTCCTACCACCTATTCAATCAGTTCTTCTTAGTCATTCCCATCAAAAACATGTAAAGTCAAGCACCTCACCTGTTTCCACCTATTCAACAATTATAGGCCCAACAGCCTGACCCACTATCCTATATTTTACCTACAAACTAATCACTACTAACAAACGATATCAGAAGCATGTCCTCCCTTCATTGCCCATCCCCACTCCACTAGGGTTTTAATATGCAAGTGCCTTGGCCAGTCCAAGAAAGCTATCTTAGCAAATCTCATTAATAATACTGTTTCCCCATCCCACTATGCACCTCCATTCATTTTACATCTCCCTATGTCAGTGCATTGCTGAAGAACATATTGCACATAGCATGATACCCAAATAGAATCCTGCCCTTCCAAAGCACACCATTTCCAAGCAAATTTTAAAACTGGCAAATATAGTTGTTGATTATTATTTCCGAAAGACTAGTAAGTTTGCATTCACCATATGCACTGCCTCATAATATTTCTCAATTTTAAAGGCACAATCAAACACTTCCACAGTTCGAATACAGTGCAAAATCAACAATATAGGATCACAGAAAAACAGCTTAATATCCAACTACAAAGCACACACACAGCCACTTTATTGGTCATGGGTAGAGTTATACTCCTTGGTTCACACTAGGGTTTCCTATACACCCACATTCATATCACATCTTCCAATGTCAATGAGAAACAACCTTTAATATGAAATATTTTTTTGTGACATATAAGCATTGCATAACATGGAAAACTACAAGCAATGACTGGAGGACAATTATCATACAGAGGAAGAAATTAAAAAGGAAGATGCTGAAGAAAATGAACCAGAAGAATATAAACCACATTTAGGATTTTGTAAATCCATTCCTTATTTATTTATGTATTTATTTATTTATTTTATTTACGAGATTGAATCACCAAAGTGATTTTTACAAGTGTCAAACAGTAGAATCATAAAACAGTAGAATGAAAAAAGAAAAAAGAGAAATCAAGTTACAGGAAAAGAAGCCTGAAAAGTTTGCTTTTTCCAAGGACAGACTGGCATTACTGCCATGGACACGTAAGCCGCTAAAGTTTTGGCCTCAGACGAGCTCTCTGTTACTTATTGGTAAAAATCAAATCCAAGATTTTTGCAGCGGCTATCGCCCAAGATGGTCTGAGACCCCCTATTAAGCGGGTCCACCACAGCTTTTCTTCTGCTAAATGCCCTTTGGCCAAGTGGAAGTCAGATACGGTGTCATATAATGCCTGGTTCCTGGGCAAGATAGTAACAGATGCCGCAATGTCTCTGGGCTCGTGTTGATATTACAAAAGCGCCAGTTGTTAGTCAGTGAGATTCCTCTTATATTTAGGATCTCATTTGATGGCAATAAATGTAACATTGCACGTAGATGAGTTGATCAGAGTTTTCTGTTTGGATGTTTCAACGGGAATGGTTGTAGGTCGTTTAATTTTCTGACCGTTGGAGGCAAATGGGATGTGAGTTTGTAATTCGCAGCTTTTTCTAAGGTGAAGATCCAGTCCGTCTCATCTAAACGTTTTTTCGTTTTAGTTGGATTCAAAACAAGTTCTTCAATTGAACTGCCACATTCGACCATATTCGTTTAACAGTAGTTTTCCCAAAGAGACAGCATTTTGCACTGACCTGAGCTCATCTACTCTTTTACTAGAGTAAAGATTTGTGGGCTAGATGGGTCCATGATAATTCGGTATAGCATAGTGCTATTTCGTGCTACAATTGCCTCAAGGGACGTTAGAGACAATTTGCTTCTAATTAGCACTATGGGTGTTGATTTTGGCAGATTAAGAACAGATCACCAGAGCAGGCTTTCTAGTGTAGACCAGAGGGCTTTCGGGAGAGACGGCATGGCTTCTGCACCATATGTGATTGTAGGGATCACTTTTGCCCAGTAAAACTTTATTATCGGGAGTAATGTGAACCGGTCATATTTTTTGTCTAGGATTTTGTCTTGGGAGATAAGATTTCGAATTTTTTGCATGCAGGTGTTGTTGCATTGCATTTTCTTTTATTGAGAAGTCAATCAATACCCCTAGGTATTTAAAATCCGGAACTTGTTCTACTTTCACTCATTCTAAGTACCAAGATGATTTGCTTTGTTTCTGGCTCTGTTTTCCTGAGACCAGAATCTTTGTTTTAAGTTTGTTGATTTTGAGATCATTGGCCCTCATCACAAGGTTGAAGCTAAAAATCTGCCCGTACCGGCATCGCGGTAATAACATGTCCGGCTTGGCACCAACTCGCAAATAGCGGACGATCAAGAGTGCTTGGGCGCGCGCATCCCTGCATGCCAGTAACGGCCGTACTGGCATGCCGGTAACGACCCCCAGACAGTGGCATTGACCAATACGCACAGAACGACTCCGCCCTCGGCAACCCCTAAATACCGTTACCGTTATTAACATAGTGCAAATAACGGGTGCGTTAATACCGGACCCAGAAGTAACGTCATCGCGCCGGAACGGGAAATGCCATGGCGGCCATCTTTAAAAACACAATCCATTGCCATCCTCCACCTACAGGACCCTCTACACCCAACTCCCAGGCCACCACGGACAACATGTCGAAGATCCCCCGGAGAGGCACGGCCCGCCTGCGCAAACCACGTTTTACGGACGATGAGCTGAACATGTTTGCCGACACCCTTGTGGCAAATGCTGAAGTGGTGTTCTGCAACAACCTCAGGCGTCCAGCCCAGCTCAAGAAAAAGGCATTCTGGGAGGGAAGTTGCCCAAAAAGTAAGTGCAGTCGGCACCACCGCACGCACAGTGCGTGATTGCAAAAAACGTTGGGACGACCTCAGGCTGAGAGTCCGGCACATATTGTTGGCTAATCGGAGCCAGGGGCTGGCAACAGGAGGAGGACCACACTCCCCACTGAAATTGGCCAGATGGGCGGAGACCTGCAGCTCCAGTATGGATGGCGGAAGACTGTGGAGGGCGGTTGCCTGGGGAAGATGTGTGTGGAGGGCGGATGCCTGTGGAAGATGAGTGTGGAAGGCGGATGACCATAGAGGGCGGATGACCCTGGAGGGCGGATGACTGTGCAAGGCGGATGACCGAGGAGGGCGGATGTCAGTGGAGGGCGGATGTCTGTGGAGGGCGGATGTCTGTGGAGGGCGGATGTCTGTGGAGGGCGGAAAACTGTGGAGGGCGGACGACTGTGGAGGGCAGATACCTTTGGAAGATGAGTGTGGATGGCGGTTGACCGTGGAAGGCGGATGACTATGGAAGGCGGATGACTATGGATGGCGGATGACTGTAGAGGGCGGATGACTGTGGAGGGCAGATGACTGTGGAGGGCGGGCGACTGTGGAGGGCGGACGACTGCCGAGGGCGGATGACTGCCGAGGGCGGATGACTGCCGAGGGCGGATGACTGCCGAGGGCGGATGACTGCGGAGGACGGACGACTGTGGAGGGCAGATACCTTTGGAAGATGAGTGTGGATGGCGGTTGACCGTGGAAGGCGGATGACTATGGAAGGCGGATGACTATGGATGGCGGATGACTGTAGAGGGCGGATGACTGTGGAGGGCGGACGACTGCGGAGGGCGGACGACTGCCGAGGGCGGACGACTGCCGAGGGCGGATGACTGCCGAGGGCGGATGACTGCCGAGGGCGGATGACTGCCGAGGGCGGATGACTGCGGATGACGGATGACTGCGGAGGGCGGATGACTGCGGATACGAGTCCAATACCTTCTCTGATGAAATGAATTTAGAAGTGTTCCCATTAGACTCTGTATGGAAAATTGTACTTAGAAGTTCGCCCAGTTCCCTCTCTGGGAAAGTTGCATTTAGAAGTTTGCACACTGAAAGACCATATAACCCATCACACCACACCCCACGCTTACTCTCTCCTTACATCACCACTCAACTAGAACACAGAGATACTATGACACCATTCGGTATAACTGTTCTCATACGAACATCCACCGCTTACTCCACATCATTCTATGTAAACACTGCTGGTCCCACACCCCCAGCCAGGCGTTTTCCTCAGGCCTAACGCAGCCACATCCGTTCCGGATAAATCCTACCAGAACGAACACATTCTCCTGATCTCTCAACCACCACACCTACCGATAAGAAGCAGCTATTGCACGTGTACCGCACAAGCTGCACACATATCCGGTGCTCACACGCACCTTTTGACTCTCCCTACTCTCTCTACTGATCTGAACTTCGGTTCCCAAGGGCGTTCAACCTACCAGCGCCTTCAGACCATACCAATGGTATATAAGGCGCTATATAAGTGCAAAATAACAATAACAATAACAATAACAATAGATATGGAGTCCATCGAAGGAGTCGGTGAAGCAGAGTTCGGCATGCCAACATCGGCAGATGAATTTGAGTGTCCCTTCTGAAACAGTAAAAATAATCATAATCATCCTCCCCCAAATGTGGCTGCTACACCAGCCAACAAATGGCCCATCATGCACACCTACACATATCCATGTACACATTCTGGTTCTACCACCATCCCATCTCAATGCATGTTGCGGTCATACACGAATACACCCACAAGACACATTTCATGGGCATGTGCCACCCAGGACGACCCTCCCAAAACACATCAATGTCCAACTGCACCCAACAATGCGTACATGTGGACATGACTACGCTATCAAAATCCACTCTTCAACATTGCATGTACACAGTCCCCTACAAAGCCACGAATGCAACTGATCTGATGGCGCCACATGTCCAATGACTAATGCATGCACAATGCAAGCGGAACAATCACTGATGTCCTGCCACTCTCTGTCCCCCACAGGTACGGATGCTGACAGTGACGAAGTGCAAGGGAGTGCACAATGCACAACACCAGCCAAAAGGCCTAGGAGGCAATCTGATGGCACAGGTCCATCAACCTTAAGTGGTCCAAGGATGGGCCATGCGGGAAGCGGACCAAGAACCGGTGCAAAAACAGCACCACAGACAGGCACACAGGATGAGCTGACACCTGCACCTGCATCCGTGGTCACACCATCCACACTGGCTGAGGACACAGGATGGACGCTGGAGGATGGCACACATTCTGCTGCTGCCAGCACAATTGGGGAGATGGCTGCATCGGCAGATCATAGTGTTGATGAGGTAGCTGAGCTGGACAATGAGGGCGATGCAGGACTTGTCCACTCAGAGCCTGTAGTGCACACACCAAGCCCGCAGGCCACCCCACAGGACACACCTCAGCGGGACTCATCCGACCAGGGCAGCCATGGACAGTGGTCTCTGGCCATGCACAGCCCCATGATCCATGCTGTGCCACCACATCACCCACCGACCACAACCCACACTGCCATACGGGACCTTGAGGGACGTCTCTCCAGTATGGAGGCCCGGCAGGAGGTGATGCAAGGCTATGTGCAGCAGTACCTTGTTGAAGGGGAGACAACACGCCGTATTATCCAGGACAGCACTGCGGCCGTTATCCAGGCCATTAACTCAAATGCACAGCAAGTGCGTGATGGCTTCAATGCCTTGGGTCAGATCCTCACCAGGATTGCTGACTGCATGGACCAATGGCAAACCCTGCCCCTTGGATCACAACCATCTGGGTCATCAGCATCATCCACGCCAGTGAGCTTGAGGCAGACCAGCCCTGTGCGCATGTCCCTGCGGAGTTCGTGCCGCTCAGATATCCAACCCCTACCTCCGAAGGGGGCTCAACAGTAGCAGGGCCACCCTGCATAATCCCTTTGGGCATACATCCAGACACATGTCGTGCCATAGTTGACTTTGAGTGTTAGGGGGTGGGTGGAGGGTGGTGGTGGGTGTAGTGTGTAGTAGTGGGGTGTTTGGGGGCATGGGAGTAGGGTGGGGGAGGTGGAGGGGTGGTTGGGTGTAGTGTGTAATACTGGGGTGTTTGGGGGCATGGGAGTAGGGTGGGGGAGGTGGAGGGGTGGTGGGTGTAGTGTGTATTACTGGGGTGTTTGAGGGCATGGGAGTAGGGTGGGGGAGGTGGAGGGGTGGTGGGGGCGTGGATTGTTGAATCATGTTGTACTTAATTTCTCACGAATACACCAGTTGTGTAACAAACATCACATGAGTGGACATTGCTGATTTTTTGTATGTCAATTTATTGCTTCATGGTGATTCGTGCACATGTGCCCACACAACCAGTGCCCACAGTTCACAACACATGGCACCCTCTGCATCAAAGTACATCAGAATGATTGGTCTATGACCCTCACAAGTTTCACGTCCTGGCCTATGTCCTACTTCTACCCCTTCCTCTCCTTTTACTTCACCAGGTGGCGGCAGCTCCACGTCAGGTGGCAGGGGTATGTTCCGCCGGATGCACATGTTATGTAGCATTGCACATGCCGTGATGATCTTGCCCACCTTCTCAGGCCCGTATATGAGTGCCCCTCCCGACCTGCTGATGCAGCGAAACCGTGCCTTCAAAAGGCCAAACGTCTGCTCAATGACCACACGTGTATGTGCACGATTGAAGTCCTCCTCGTGCCTGTTCTGCGGGTTCCTGACAGGGGTGAGTAGCCACGGCTTCAGAGGATATCCAGCATAACCTACATGGGAGCAGAAGGAGGTATGTGTGAGGATGAGGCTCGGTTGACAGGTGTGCTCAGCCTGTACATCATTCAAGTTCATATGCACTCGTCATTGGCAGCCACATCCACATGACTGTCAGCCCTGTACAGTGCATGCCAATCCTTAGAGGGAGCCTTGTATGACATACACGACCTAGGGTCCTAGGATTTTAAACCACCAGGCCACCCAATGTATGTCTTGGATAGGGGCATTTTGCATGCAAATGTCAGGGCTGTGTGTCGGCGGATGACTTAAGAAACTTCCATTCCCCCCAATCCATCTGCCCCCATGGCCCAGAGGGCATTCCCCTTGCATATGCATGTACCCCCCCCCAATCCATCTGCCCCCATGGCCCAGAGGGCAGACTCACCCAACAGCCAGCCACTTCGTACAACATCTCCTTCCATGTAGCGGGGTAGTGAGGAGTTACGCAGCACCATGGTATCATACGTGGATCCTTGGTATCTGGCACAGCAATGTGTTATTATCTGGCTGGCATCACACACCATCTGCACATTGATGGAATGGTATAGCTTCCGATTGCGGTACACCGCCTCCACGGCATGTGGGACTACCAACTCTACATGGGTACAGTCGAGGGCACCAATTACATTGGGCATGCCTGCCAGTGCATGGAATGCTATTTTGGTGGCATTTGCCTCCTGTGGTGTCCTTGGTAAGGATATGTAGGCACTTGCGTGCTTCAGTAGTGCATCCAGCACTTGGTTTAACACAACAGAGAAGCATGATTGGGACATGCCATGCATTTGGCCCACTGTGTGTTGGTAAGTGCCTGTGGCCAGGAAGTGGAGCACAGATGCCACCTTCAGCAAAGGGGGGATTGCTGTGCGGATGTTGATCAGGCTGACCAAGTCATCCTGTATTAATTCCACTATGTTGGTGATGGGGTCTCTGTCCAGGCGGTACAGGGTGTGGATCTGTGGTGGGGTTAAGTCAAATGGATTGGCCCTTATACGTGGGATTGTTGGCTGTCTGCGGGGAGCGACTGCCAGCACTGGTTGGATTTGCTGGGCATGTCTCACCCTTCTTCTCCACCTGCGTCTCCTCTGTGTTTCCTGTTGTACTGCCTGCTCAAGAAGTAGCAGTGCAGGCATGTCTTCCAGGCCCAGGATGGCAAGTACAAGTGGTAGCATTTTGCCTTGGAAGGGGGTGGGTGTGTCCTTTTGTGCTGACCCTGACTCCATTGCCTCCACCTGTGCTGATTGTGTGCACCTGTGGCACTTGGTTACACAGCAGTTTGCTGTTTACGGGTGGTCCGCGATGCCGGTATTGCCGGCATCATGGTGGCCCTTCTTACCGGCATCTCGATGCCGGTATGTACTTGTACGTGTGACTCGTGGTGTCCCGTTCTTTGTGGCATGCCGGTATTAAGGTCTCCCCATCTGCGTGCATGCCCGCATGCCGGTACGGTGATGCACGGCCACAGCAGGTCCTTGACGATGCCAGTAGCAACGGCATCTAGGGTCATGATACACCGGCCCGGTAATGGATGCCGGTATTGCCTTACCGGTGCCGTTCTTACTGGAGCGCCAACCTTGTGATGAGGCCCATTGTCTCCAGTGTATTTAGAGAGTGCATCTAGCTGTCGTTGCAGGCCTATTGGTGTTTGATCCAGTTGGACTAAGTCGTTTGCATATAAAATCCTAGGGAATTTTACATGGCTGATTGCAGGAGGAAAAGATCTTGTCACGGCGGTGGCTTCCTTATAATCACCAAAATAAGCCAAAAACAGCACGCGGGGGCGAGTGGACAGCCCTGTTTGACTCCTCTGCCTGTTGGGATCTCAGACAATAGCAATCCTCTGGAACTCAGCCGGACTCGAATGCTGGTGTCTTTGTGCAAGGCTTGCAAGGGACCAAGAATTTCCTGTGGTCAATTCCAGCTTACTAATTTCTTCCAAATTTTGGATCTGTTGATAAGGTCAAAGGCCTGAGTGAGGTCTATGAAGGCCAAATAGATTTTCGGGCTGCCTTCAAGGACCTTTCCTTTCAGAATGCTGAGCAACATGATGTTGATGCTGGTGCCTATCCCCTTCTTGAACCCAGATTGAAAATGGTCCTCACATCGGCCTTTTTTGCCCAGGATTGAAAGTGTTTCAGGAGCAAACTTCCGTAGACTTTGCCAATGACATTGAGCAATACCATGGGACGGAAGTTCTTAGGATCGTCTTTAGACCCCTTTTTAAAAATGGGTACGATCAATGATGTTGTCCACAATGGCGGGATTTTCCTTTGCTTACCAGATCATTAAAAAATTAGACTCAGCAATTCAGCCCATTCTGCAGGAGAAGATTTTAGATACTCGTTAGAAAGGCCGTCAGGACCCGGAGCCCTTGAGTTTTTGAGCTTTGATATCATTAGCGTTATTTCTGTGATGTCATGTAGGTCAACCCATGGGACCGTTGTCTGGACAGCTGAAAGTGTTGGCTTTGGTTTTGGGGATTTGAACACATTTGAAAGGAATTTTGTCCATGTAGACTCCCCGATACTGTTGGTCAGGATTGTGTCAGTAACTTTGCCCAAGGGTCTTATCAACTTCCAGAATTCTCGAGAGTTGTTTTTGTTGACTTTTTTGTCATCTTTTGCTCGCATTCTATTTAATTATGTGTTATGTCACAATGCTGTTCTTTTTGCTTTGCGGACCATATTGCAGTTGGATGCCAAGAGGGCATCGAAGATGTGAGTATGGCCAAGCTCCTTGGTGTCCTTCCTCGTACAGACTAAGTTGGTGCTTCTAAATGGTTCAATGAATGGACAGTAGTCAACTGTAGTGAGGTTAATCGAGTTCCTGTAGGTTTTTGTTAGAACTTGGATTTTTGTTCCGGGTGAGCCGTAAGTAGTTTCCATTACCTGCTGGTTCGACCATTACCGAGTAATAAGAATTGTGTAGCAGGTTATGGTCACTTTGCGTAGTTTGGTCAACCTTTATTTTCTTTAGATTGGGAAGGAGAGATTGAGAGGCAAAGATGTAATCAATCGTTGGTGGGTGTCGTCATGCTTTTTTACTAGAATGGTTCCTGCCGTAGGAGTTGGGGTGTTCTTAAGCCCTGAAGAAGCTGGTTTGGATATTGTGGTGATTTTTAAACACACTTGTGGAGAGGAGTCTTTGGCAGTACCTGAAGATGTAGAACTTGAACTGTCATTTACAGGATGTTTGGCCATTGTCGGTTTTTTCGTGTTGACCTGTCTCTCCAATTTTTTTGCTGGAAAAAGTGGAAAGTCGTCCACGCACAGCACTTCATTGTCTAACGGTGTCAGAAGAGATTGAGTTGTCTTGTTGGCTAAGTAATCCCCCTCGTCTGTAAGGCGTGGCAGAGTGACCATGGCCTTCCGGTCCTTCGTGTTCAGGGGTTTGCATTCTTGATTGAGTCCCAAAGGTCAGTTTGGGTGCTTGGGTCTATAGTTGTTCACACCCCTTGATGTATTTCCTTTGGGGTGTTTATGCCAACCTCTGTTGAAATGCACATGTGCGTTGAGGAGCAAGTGTCAGTTTTTCTCTGTTCCAGAGCATTTATATACCCTTCCAGGTAAATAAGCTTGGAGTTCATCATTGCGAAAATTGAAGTATGATCTTTAAGTGAATCATTGAAGGCTTCGTATAACTTGCAAAATGGCGCCATGGCTATGGTAATTGATAAACTGATGGCAAAAACGTCCGTTTTTTTTGTGTCTTTGGCAGTACTATATGATAAGTCACTCAGACTTCTGGGGTTGGCAGTACTGTACGATAAATCACTCGACCTTCTAGGGTTAGAGGTACGAGGAGACAAAGTTGTCAAAACCGGACGTGTAGGAGGTGGGAGATTAAATCGTGAGTGATTGTTTGCGGGTGCTGCCTCCCTACGCTCTTCAAAGGATGGAGCAATATTTTTGGAAGGTGACCGTATGGCTGAGTCAAGAGAGGTAGGACCATTTGTGTAAGACTGGGAGACCTCCTGATGTCCTGGGCTTAACAGAAGTGAGCCTGGAAGCGCCACAATCCAAGGATTACACACTGGAGGGTGATCACCTACGATAGCAGAACTTTCTTCTGGAGCCTCCAGTTGGCTCTCCTCTTCGACCAGCTCAGACAGAGGCCTAGCAGAGCATGGTGGACTAGAAGAGGAAATGTCTCCTACAGATGAGTTAACAGGCACCAACATCTTGGGAGGATCCGATGTAGATTTTAGAGATAACAGAGAATCCCTACTCTCCGTTATCAGGGTGTCGGACCTTTGGATAGGTAATTGAAGGCGTGGACCGCACCCAAAGTGCCATCTGTGGCTTCCTGTTGACTCTTGAGGTACGCTTGACAGAGCTTTTACTGATTGGGAGGCTGAGGTTACAACCAGAGGATCAAGTAGAGCCTCCAGAAGGTCAGTGTTTGAGATCTCACCCGGACCATTCTGCTTCCGTTCTCAAGTATAGTGTTAGTTGCAGATTTTGACAGAACGACTTTCTTCTGAAGTTTTTTTGTGTAAGGTCTTTTGCATTTAGTAAGTTTGTCTTTCCTTATGATAGAAGAACCAGATGGGATGTCATGTAAATTGCGAACTGGAGCACCTCGCTTCCCTCCTGTGTTGCCAGACATCCGCACTCACGGGAATACTTCCTGGGTCACTGGACGGCATGGCAAAACTTGAGTGTCCCGGGTGGGGTCACTAGAGACCAACCCCATTTGCCGGGAAGAAGCCAAAGTCCCAAGCACCAGTTTGTTGTTAGTTGAAGAAAGCTGCACATGAGTCTGTGTTTGGCATTTCGTTCACGGGCTCGCACTTTCAGTGAGGCCCACACTGGGGTGCTGTGGTGAGCCAACCACAAGGTCCTCCCGCTCCATCACTGTCGTCCACTCACTGGGTAACTTGCCTGGACCAGTGGCAGGCTCCAAGTCCTGACCGTGAGGCATGGCGGGAGTCACTGTCGAGCAACCGGCCCCCTTCCTCTGTCTCCCTTAGCATGGCCCCAAGCACTCCAATGGGTACTTCACCCAGAGCTCCTCCCTCCAACGCCCGCGGCATGCTCACCTCGGCAGTGCAGGTAGCCCTCCTTCCCCCAAGGGCTGGGCCCTCCACACCATCAACGAGGCGAGAGACGGTCACATCTCATAGATGAGATGCCTGACGTACCTGAAGCATCTGTGGGGGCAGAGTAGGGGCAAAAGCTATGCAGACTTTGGCGTTCTTCCTCATAACAAGGGATGTTAAGCGAAGGCTCTGGAGGCTCACCTCCAGCCACCCCGTCCGCCATTAGACTGCCACAGACTGTCCACTCTCACACCACTCCGCTGCGCTCAGGAAGAGTAGGTTTTGTAGATTTCACCACCAAAAAGAGCGGTAGTAGCAACTGTAGAAAGAATGAGAGTAGGGACTGCCACAGACTGCCCACTCTCACACCTCTATGCTCCACTCAGGAAGAGTAGGTCTTGTAGATTTTGCCACCAAAAACATAGGTAGTAGCAACTGTAGAAAGACTGAGAGTAGGGACTGCCACAGACTGCCCACTCTCACACCACTCCACTCCACTCAGGAAGAATAGGACTTGTAGATTTTGCCACCAAAAACAGAGGTAGTAGCAACTGTCGAAAGACTGGGGTGTAGGGACTGCCACAGACTGCCCACTCTCACACCACTCTGCTCAGGAAGAGTAGGTCTTGTAGATTTTGCTGCCAAAAACAGAGGTAGTAGCAACTGTAGAAAGACTGAGAGTAGGGACTGTCACAGACTGCCTACTCTCACACCACTCCACTCCGCTCAGGAAGAGTAGGTCTTGTAGATTTCGCTGCCAAAAACAGAGGTAGTAGCAACTGTAGAAAGACTGAGAGTGGGGACTGCCACAGACTGCCCACTCTCACACCGCTCCGCTCAGGAAGAGTAGGTCTTGTAGATTTCGCCGCCAAAAACAGATGTAGTAACTGAAGAAAGACTGAGAGTAGGGACTGCCAGAGACTGCCCACTCTGACACCACTCCGCTCCGCTCAGGAAGAGTAAGTCTTGTAGATTTTGCCACCAAAAATAGAGGTAGTAGCAACTGTAGAAAGACTGAGAGTAGGGACTGCAACAGGCTGCCCACTCTCAGACCACTCTGCCCCGCTCAGGAAGAGTAGGACTTGTAGATTTCACCACCAAAAACAGAGGTAGTAGCAACTGTAGAAAGACTGAGAGTAGGGACTGCCACAGACTGCCCACTCTCACACCACTCCGCTCCGCTCAGAAAGAGTAGGTCTTGTAGATTTCACCACCAAAAACAGAGGTAGTAGCAACTGTAAAAAGACTGAGAGTAGGGACTGCCAAAGACTGCCCACTCTCACAACACTCCACTTAAATCTTTTTTTCTTTAAACCAGATGACACCGATTAGTGAACAGGCGAATGGAATTTGTCAGAAAATGTTTCATCCACAAGTCACAGTAAAAGCCCCCAGGACACAGCGCCTGAGAAAATCGGATTTGGGTTGGATGCGGCCCTCAGCCTAACCTTCATACCCTGGTCACCTTTCATTAAACTATAATGTTCATGAATCCCGGAGCCACAAGTGCTTTAGTTTGTCCCCTCATATGATCTGCCATTCCCTGGACCTTGTTGCACACTGTGAAGAGTTTGAGAGAGATTAGCAAAGGCAGAAAGTTCAAATGGGAGGTATCTGCAGAAGCAAGTTCTTTATATTTATTTAAAATGGGACTAAAAATAACATTTCAAGGAACAAATCTCAGTCAACAAACTGATATACTCTATCTACCTACTAGCATCTACCTATTATCAAATGTGAATATAGAAAACCCCACTTGCCAAACAATACTTATAAACTTGACTAAATCAGACACCTAAACCTACTTCATTTATCTTAGAAATACAGCAATTCAAAATGTTCATAAAATAAATAAAAACACACTATCACTCACCTTCAGCTGCTCCAATGAATGAATAGATCTTTACAATAACCAAACACAGAACATGCGTACACTCTGAATTCTGGATCCAGAATGTGAAAGGTCACCAAAAGGTCACTTTCATAGCTTTCATAAATCAATAGCATAAAAAGAGAACTGTAGAAAGCAAACAAGTAAAATGCTCAACACATTTTATTACAACCCATATCAATCAATAAACCCCAACACAATACTTCCAAAGAATACTAAATACAACATTAACACACTGTATAAAAAACAAATCCCTCCCCCTAATTTTCCAAATTACATAACCATGGCTATAATGTTGGTTACATGACAAAAACCCACCTATAGACGTGATTACACATACATTTTTCAAATGTGCTGTCAAACACATATTACAAAATCAATTCACTCGAGCCTTCAGGTAAGAACATCCAAACAGAAACACATGTACAAATCTTTGCTGAAGTATCCATAATATATATGATCACTGCGCCAAAATACAGACAGGTATAACCACGTGTACACCCAACTGGTTGATTCCCATGGCTACCAAAGCCCGCCACAAAGTGTGATGTATGATTGGAGCATTCATAGCCGCGGATCAAGTCAACCACCAGTAGTCATGGCTACCTGTAACATTTTTACAGATTCAAAAAGACATATTGACAGGGTATATCAATTGAAAGAACATAAATATACACGTACGGGCATAGAATCAGAAACACATGTGAAATTGTGTACTGTAAAATCAATGTAATAACATGATCAATACACAGAAATTGGAATTGCCATACCGACGGCTAAGGCGATAGTCATGGACGTGACTTCTCCAGCCAAAAATACACATCTCATTAGCTTAGTGGTACCCGCGGCTATAATCCGCCTGACAGGGCACAGCGCTTTATTGAGTACTATCGTAACCGTGGCAAGGCATCAAAGGTAATTTCCTTTTGCAATATACTTTAAAAGTTCTTATGGTGGCTCTTAAAAAAGCCTTTGTGTTCTTTTACCAATATATAACCAATATATTTTCAATCAGAGAAATACTCTTCACCTCTATTACAAAAAAGAAATCTCAGAACATTTCTCTGTGCTTTCTTTAGATGATTAATTGATTTTCTTTAACCAAAGAGAAAAAAACCTGTACTCCCTGTCAAAACTATTTCTCCACAATTGCAGCACAAAGCTCTCATTTCAAACACTCCATCTTAAATAATATTATAGAGCTAAAACTTTGTAAGCCAATGCTTTGAGAACACATTACCTATGCCCTCAACATCACTATGAACTCCATTCTCAAAATTCTCAAAATCTCCACAGTCTTCTGAGCAATGAAAATGCCCTCCTTCCAAAATTGACTGCTGTTTCAAATATCCAATCAAACAATAAATAGACCGCACAAATACCACAATTTCCTACAACTACACCTCACTCTCAAGCAATACAAATGTACTATGTAGAAAAACTGTTAATACAATAACACAATATAATCTACAGTTTTATCGGCATATATCAACATCACTCAAAAAAATACATTCTCTGATAGGTTCAACAATTCAACAGCATCTGAGGTACTTGACATCCTATACGCAGCCACCCTCCACACAGACAATGAACAACCAATCAGAAAGTACATACAAACATTCAACCTTCTCTCCTCATGTACTCTTCCTCCATTGCTAATTCCAATATCTGAAGTGACAAGCAGTATTTATTTCTACCATACTAAAATAGAAAACTACATGCAATGGCTGGAGGACAGTTATCTTACAGAGGAAGAAATAAAAAGGAAGATGCTGAAGAAAATGAACCAGAAGAAAATACACCACATTCAGGATTTCATAGTCCATTCTTTATATTTATTTAAAATGAGACTAAAATTAACATTTTAAGGAACAGATATCAGTCACCAAACAGATATACTTTATCTACCTACTATGAAATGTGAATACAACCAACAGAAATATTTTTAAAGTGTATTATATCTTCAATTGTTTATGAATATTTCAAATATTTTCTAACTGATGAAGAAGTTATTCAAGTATCAAGACGAATCAAGCAAGAAGCACCACAAACAATACCCACAAAACTAATCATGGATCCATTAACATAATTAAAACAACTATTAATTCGGGCTGGGTACAGACCTGACGGATGATTGACATTTAGCACGCAGGATGGAAAATTCGATGAGGTAATGATGCGACCAGTTTACAGGGGAGATTGTGGTGATTTCCACGGCAACATTGTTGGTGAGAATCGGGGTGCTGACTAGTTGGATGAAATACATCTCAAGCCGGGATTGAGCAAGCAAGGCAGCTTTATTGTTACTTGGATTGTTAAAACCCAGGTTGAGGTCACCATGGATGATAAACTTTGTAGTAGGTTTGACAATCGGTGTAATCATGAGGTATGAGATTTCGGATGACTTAGGGAGCTAGGCTGATAGTAGAGGAGGAGGGGGAGGTTGTAAGTGGTCTTGGGGTTGATGGATAGCTTAAACAGGAGGGATTGGTAGCCTGGCACTTGGGTGAGTTAATGTTTCTCAAGTGGAGAGAGGTTTTAACAATGAGTGCCATGCCGCTTCCTGAAGTGCTGGAGCAGTCCATCCTGAAGATGGTAAGTTGAGAGGGGTGGCAATTGATAGTAGTGGTCCTGAGGCATCATGAAGCCAAGATTCAGTGATGGCAAGTATATGGAGCTCATGGTCAATAATGAGGTCATGAATATCAATGGCATTGGCACCAAGGGATCAAGCATTTATAAGGGTGCATTTGAGGCAAGTGTCTTTGGTGTTGAGGGGGATGATAGGAGTCCATTTGGGCAGCGCAGGTGGATTTTGGTGTGAGTAGAAAGTTTAGCGTTTCTTGCAATTCCCAGAATGGGATAGCCTTACTCTGGGATAGGAGTGGATTTCAGTATAGTTCTTGAATTAAGTTTCAGACGGCAAGTGGTACTGGCACCAGGCTGGCGTAGCGGGGCGGTCTGCTTGTAAGGCAGACATGTGTTCTCTTGACAAGGAACACTGGTGAGCAGGTCTAGATCTGTCATAGCTGTGCTTGGTAAGCCCAAATCTTGTGGTAGAGGTGACAGAGGGTGTGAATCAGCCTTCTTGGTATCCTTGAAGGATGGGAGGCAAGATTTGTCATGCCATAGATGGGGAGAAGGGCCTGCGTTGGTAGGGATGGGTGCTGAGCTGCTGGCACTGCACTGGTTGTAGGGCTGGAGAGGGGAAGGAAGAGTGTAGGAGAGGGAGGCCATTTCAGCATTCTGAAGAAGAGAGGTTTATCTCAGCTGGTGGTCCGTGGCATGCTCAAGCTGAGAATCACATTGTGGGGGGGAGTGGGATGTTATGTAATGTTAAGTTGACTTACACTGTGCACCGTTACCATTTGCATGGTCTCCAGGCACTCATGTGGCTCTGTAAGAAAGTGGGTTGGGTAGATTAGCGAGGGAAGAGGGGATATGATAGAGGTTGTGCTCTTCTGGTGGTGCTTGTAGGACTAGGAGAACCAGGAGAAACTGATGTCTGTGTGTGTTGGCTTTCTAAGTGTGCATGGATTGTACGTACTGCATATATTCTGTCCGGAAGGGTAACGTCCAGTGACTGAGTTGCTTTTTTGCAGTTGTTTCTTAAGGGGGATGTGTGGGTTGTGTGTTTGTGTGAGGTGGGATTGGCTTGTTAGTGTGAGGGTGTGCAGGGGATGCTGGAGAGGGGCAAGGAGCAGGGATGGTTAGTGGTTAGTAAAGAGTATATGCTTTATTGTTGGTTTCAGAATCTGTACAGTCCTTTGATTGTCTCGGGTCCCTGTGATATTGCTGGCAGTGCCATTTTATGCTAATCACAGTGAGTTGAATAGCCAGGTTTTCATTCATTTTCTGATGGTGAATTGGTTGTCTATTGTTCTTATCTCCTTCGGGATTGAGTTCTATAGATTGTCAATTAGACGTGGGAAAGTGGTCCCTCTGAATTTCCTTTTTTTCAAACAGTTTCGTTTTTATTTGGAGGTCACCGCTTGATCTTAGGTTTCTTCCTGGTTGTAGCAGAGGGCTTTGAGGTTAATGTGTTTTTTTTTACTGGTAGCTTGTGTAGGCTTCTCAGGGCTAGCTTTATGTGGTCTCTTCTGTTTATTCTGAGGAGTATCCTAGCTGCAGTATTTTGGATGCGTTGGAGTTTTTTAGTGAGATGTTCTGGCATTCCAAGGTAGAGACTGTTTGCACAGTCCATTCTTGTTTATACTAAGGAGATGATTGCAAGGGGTCTGTTTGGGAAGGAGAGTTATGGGAGGATCCCTCTAATTAGTCGCAGATGGTAGAAGCATTTCTTTGCTATGGCATTGACTTGTGGTTCTAGTGAGAGTCCACATGAGTATTCCCAGATGTTCTATCACAGCAGATGCTTCCTGTTGAGTTCCCATGCCTGGTGGCCAGTTCAGTTGTGTGTCTGTTGAGTTATCCCTTGGGGGTGAGATCATTATTTCTGTTTTGCTCGGGTGTTGCTTGAGGTTATTGGTTCACATCCAGCTGTATATGTCAGTGAGGCATTTGTTGAGGGTGTTGTTTGGGTCTTGGGTTGAGGCTATCTTGATGATGAGTTGGGTGACATCGGTGACATCTGCGTAGTTGTAGGTGGTCAGTCCGTGGTTTCACGCTCCTTCAACACATGCTACTACAACACACACAACAATCTTATGACACATGTTCTTACAACACAGAAAATTACAACACATGCACTACACTTCACAATGTTATGCAATATGTTTGCATGCCACTCACACGCTTATACTACATGCTCTTACAACACACGCTAGCATTACAAAAACACTCACAATCAATATTCGTTTAACCATAAAAAAGTGGAGCTTGTCTGTATTTGTTCTTTTTACAAAAGAGTTAATGTTAAACTAACACAAACTTTAAGTCTGCAAACATCAGAAATAATAACATTAAGGTAACATAATAAACATTATTAATACATTAAAAAATATTATATTAAAATTTAAAAGGGCTAAATAGCAAATTGGATGAGGCAATGAATATGAAAAAAGGCAAAAGGTGTGATCTAGGGAGGTGGCTGGGGGGAGGGGTAGCTGGCGTTATGAGCCTCGCCTATATTTTTGCATGGATGACATCAGCTACCTGTCATGACCACGTTTGAAACCCACCCCCACAGGCGCACTATTCTATCTTCACTGGCCAAGCTGCCCTCACATGCTCACATGAGGAACATTCTCAGACCCAGAGGGGCTGGGGTGGGAGCAAGTTGGTCCCACTTATGGCACAATAGGCATGTAGTGCAGGCTAGGAACAATGTGGGCAATACACTTCCTAGTACCCCAAGATGGCTGCCCATTAGGCGAATGATACCTCTGTGTGCTGCATGACAGGCATTGGGTGTGGCTCTTGATATAAACTACAACCCTTGCATTTGGTTTTGCTTTGCGTTATTCTTCACATGCAACATAACGCTTACCACGGCCTCCAGTGCCTCTGTGCTCACCCTGAAAAGAAGAACAGAGAAGTTAGAGCGGACCTGCTCGCCACAGTAAGGACCTCACCTTTCAAGCACTCCGGCAGACAGACCTACAACAAAAGGAAATGAAGCATTAAGAACACAAGCACAGGCAAGCAGTCGCTGCAATGACAAAGCGAGCAGCGGTCATTTCATTGACTTTATTACTTACTATGAAAGACGCACGTTGCGTGTCGCTGCCAGAGCAGCTAGACTGTGGCACACCGATCGCACACAGCGAACAGCTGGGAAGGACTTTAAGGACCATTCTGCACTCTGAGAATTGTGAAAAGTGTAGGAAATGGTTTGGGACCAGGACACAGTCCGCAAAAACCTCCATCAAGCCAATGAGCACCCCTAGGACCAGGGGCCCCTGACATCAGTAGATCAGCCCACAAGGGCCCACAAACCTTTATGAGACAATCTCCTAAAACATCATAAACAGGCCACAGCCGGTCTGGGTCTGAACTGAACACCAGTGAAGGAAATGGTGTGCATCTTGACATGAGAACGGTGCTGCTGCCAGAGTCAGGGGATGGAGAGCGCAGCACCACATACACACAGGTTAGCCTAAACCCCACACTCATCAGGAAGACACCATAAGGGTTTGGGAGGTGGGTCTGGGACTTCAGAAAACCAGTTAGTCATACTTACGTGTTCCAATTAGGTGAAGCCCAACTACCCAAGCCAGAGGCCCAGACAGGTCTAACCAGAAGCCCAAATACCCAAGCCAGAGCCTGAAGACACCAGACGCTTCCGCAGAAAGCCAGGCACAAGACAAGCGTTACACTACCCCTGTATAAACCACCTTATTATTCCTTCCATGCTTACAACGGAATGGCACCTCCCCACTGCATTCCTTTCCACTGCTCAATGTGCACTTCTTTTCCCCTCATAGCCTTAGGTGTCTCTCCCCATTGTAACATGTGGCCTAGCATTTTCTCGGTCTCTTTCCCCATGAAGTGGAACAGGCTGCATTTTTGCAAAAAACAGCCTTCCCAATTGTGCTTTCTCTCCCATCATGTTTTAGGATGGCTGCCTTCCTGAGCTCTTAATGCTCACAACAGCATCAGGAGACCGGCGCCTATGCTCTTATCTGATCACCACCTCCACCCCATGGCAGGAGACTTATGTACTGTTCCAAGTGCAGTTTAGATTTTGCCCTTTCATTTCCCTGTAGCTAAACACTGAGGTAATGCATTTCCGTTCACTGTCCTCCATAATGCCTCCTTTTATTGTTAATGGGTATATGCAGTGTAGGAATATATGTGGATGGCTAGACTGTGGAGAAGAGAGGAGCCTTTAAATTGTCCCATAGAGACCTTTGTCTGGATAAAGTACCAATTCAGCCCTATATTTGTGTATGTATGTATGAGTTTGGCATTGCACAACTGTTTTTATTCTGTGAAAGTGAGACTGTGAGTGCCAATGTGAAAATAGATGACAACATAAAGCCAAGCTGTCAGGCAAAATGTTATCTTTAAAATTGGGGTCTTATACCTCTCTTTATACCTAGTGACACCAAATTCCAAACAGCTCATGGCAGAGCTATATCTCATGGAGGGTCATACTGCTGGGACAGAGAGAGGGTCAGTGGCAACATTGATTTGCTTTAACTCTGACAAGCCATATAAGGGCCATTAATCAATCTCGTAGAGCAAGTCTACTCCCAACCCAGTCTGGGCTATCTATGTGCACTCCTAACACCCCAGCCAACTTCCTAGATCAAACCTTTTGCTTTTTTTTAAAATTCATTGTCCCATATGATTTGCTATTTAACCCTCACATTTCATCCTTTTGCCAGATCATTTTCATCCATGTTTTCTCGTTTTGTTTACTTTCCCTTTTTTCTCTCTAGTTTTTGTATAATCCTTTCCCTCTGTGACACCTAATATAATTTTATATTATCCACATTATTATTCCTTCTATGCTTACATCGAAATGACACCTCCCCACTGAATTCCTTTCGACTGCTCAATGCTCACCTCTTTTCTCCTCAAAACCTTAGGTGACTTTCCCCATTTTAACATGTGACCTAGCATTTTCTCTATCTCTTTCCCCCATGAAGTGCAACTGGCTGCATTTTAGCTGAATCTTCATTCCCCATTCAATTTTCTCTCACCATGTTTTATTATGGCTGCATTCCCGAGCTCTTAGTGCTCACACCAGCAACAAGAAAAAGGGACCTTTACTCTTATCTGATCGTGACCCCCATACTCTTTGCAAAAGAACTGAACACAAAGCTGATTCGAGGTATGCCGGGTGACTGAAGCACTTGGGCAAAAGAAGGGAGCGGAAAAAACACACAAAAAAGTAGGAGTGGATGTAGTAGCTGCTGCACCCTAGAGGGACTAGTAGGTACCTCGAACCTACTACCAAATTGCATTAGAAAAAAGGGGCACCTGTTTACAATCCATTATATTAAAGAAATGTTTTTGTGATACTGACATTCTGTCTGAATACTACTTATCGCAAATTTACTCTAAGCTTTATACATGTTTGTATAATTGTTTCCAACCAAAATTTTGACAACAGCAGCGCACCCCGTATGAAGAGTCACCCCCCCTTTTTTTCTCATTGCAGACGAATTCTGTACCATTCCACATGCAGTTTAGATTGTGACCTTTCATTTCACTGCAGCTAAATACCGAAGTAAGGCATTTTTTGTTCACCATAATATCTATTTTTATTGTTAATGGTTGCATGCAGTGCGTATGCATATACGGATGGCTACACCGTGGAGATGGGTGGAGTTTTTATGTTTTTATTTGACGGAGAGAGAGTGAGAGAGAGAGAGAGAGAAAGAGAGAGAGAGAAAGAGAGAGAGAGAGAGAAAGAGAGAAAACTGATTGGCGTGTGCTTCATTGATTAGGATGTAGGACTTTGTTGCTGCCATTTATAGCTGGCACCCAAACCTTTCCTGTGTTCCCTCCCAAATATAATAGCTGGAGATGCCTCTGGTAGGGACTCATGGAACATTGAGACACACAGTGCATGGGTGTGCTGAGGTGCAAATGGTGCTGTGGAAAAAAAGACATGCAGTGTGTGTGACTATGCCACTTTTACTTTGCCATGCTTCAGAGTGGGTATCAATTTTCAATATGTTGTTACAAGAGTAACAATGTACATAAGCAGCGCTACTTCACCACTTCAAAAATAAAGATCCAAAAGTGAGGTAAGAAGAACAGGGCATGTATATTTTTGCCAGAACTCTAATATAAATATGACGCTATAGCAAGCCGGAAAAAAGACATTACTTACAGTAGTGCTTTTATAACAATCTTCTATAAAAGTCTGCCCCTTTCAGGATTAACTTTTTATTATATTGAAAATTAAGTTAGACCTGTACATCTTAAGAGGGTGGTAGGTGTGTTACTTACTTTGCACAGAGGCAGGAACTCATGGTGTGTATATACCATGAACTGCATATTGATATTTTAAGAGCATCCATGAGTGGGTTGGTCATGATATGCAATCTTCCTGGGGAGGCACAAGTAGACCCTGTGGTTTATATGTTGAAATCAGATTACTCATTGTTTATATTATTTATTCTATTTGTTGTTTGTATTTATTCTATTTATCCCATGTACTGCACTGTCCCCTCCCCTTTTCCCTTCCCCTGCACTTGCACGATCTGAATGACACCTGGCCTAGTATGATTGTTATCTCCGCCTTCCCTCTGTTCCCCCTCCCTTGCCTCGTCGCGCCTTGAAACACTTGTTTATAGGCGCGTTATAAATGCCATATCATATCATATCATATCATATCATATCATATCATGTAATAGGGATCCCAGAAACATTAGAAGTACACTGGAAACTCCCATTTTGAGAAAGTTGTGAAAATCACGGCAAAGGGAAATTATAGTGGGCAGTAATGAACGAAAAAATCAAATCTAAAATGCCGAATGCACGTTTAGTGTGCATTCGTCATAGTAGATTATGAGGGTAATTCACAGATTTCAGTGCAGAGGCAGCGCACGCGAGCAGTGCAGAGAGCTAGCGTGCACCAGTGTGCGCCAGCCGTGTGCGCTAAACAGCATTCTGGCGCACAGCGTATTCATGGAATATCAAAGCCATTTTGAGCGCTGGCGCAGAGAACATCCCGCAGCGCCAGTTACGCCCCCAGGAACGCCCCTTGCGCAAGGATAAGGCATGAAATCCCCAATGCAGCGCAAAGGGCCGCGCTAACCCTGGATCAGCTAACAGGGCGGCTACACTGCAAACGCGCGAGCGGGGAACGTATATTTCTGGGGTGCGCTGGAATTATCACACGCGATAGAGCTTGGGCAAGCGGGGTACATGTATTTCTGTGGTGCGCGGGAAGTTTCACACACGATAGGTCATGGGCGAGCGGGGTACGTGTATTTGTGGTGTGCGCGGGAAGTTTCACGCACGATAGGCCATGGGCGAGCGGGGTATGTGTATTTCTCGGGTGCTTGGGAAGTGTCACACGCCATAGGCATTGGGCGAGTGGGGTACATGTATTTGTGGGGTGCACGGGAAGTTTCACACGCGATAGGCCTTGGGCGAGCGGGGTACATGTATTTGTGGGGTGCGCGGGAAGTTTCACACGCGATAGGCCTTGGGCGAGCGGGGTACGTGTTTTTCTGGGGTGCACGGGAAGTTTCACACGTGATAGGCCTTGGGTGAGTGGGGTACGTGTATTTGTGGGGTGCGTGGGAAGTTTCACACGCGATAGGCCTTGGGCGAGTGGGGTATGTGTATTTCTGGGGTGGCCGGGAAGTTCCACACGCAATAGGGCTTGTGCGAGCGGGGTACGTGTATTTGTGGGGTGCGCGGGAAGTATCACACGTGATAGGCCTTGGGCGAGCGGGGTATGTGTATTTCGGAGGTGCGTGGGGAGGTTTACATGCATTTTCGCTGCCACGGGAAGGGTGCGTATACTCCTGGTGTTCCCCAATGCGAATTGGCAGTGTTTGTCCTCCCAGGTGTGTCCTCTCACCCCTCCCCAGGCCCTGCAGGCAGCCCACAACACAGGGGACTAACCTGCACCCCTGTCCATGCCCCGCAGGCAGCCCATCCACCCTGGCCATGCCCCCCAGACCCCCTACATGTCACCATGCACAAGTGCGCACCGACACATATCCCGCTGAACTCCCACCCGCCCAGCAGTGACAGGCACCTGCCAGCAGGCCCCGACTCATGTCCCCCTGCACCTCCACCCACCCAGCAGCGACAGGCACCTGCCAGCAGGCCCCGACTCATGTCCCCCCACCCACTCACCCACCGAGCAGTGACAGTCATCTGCCAGAAGGCCCCGACTCATGTCCTCCCCAACACCTCATGATGATCCACAATCATGGGCCTTAAGGCCACCCAAATCACACCCCACGCCACCCCAGTTCAAACACACAACCAGGTATGACATCCACCCCTCAATGAAATCACCATCACATGATACATCCCAAAGTATGCACATCAACATATTTCCGTCACACCCACACAATGGGTGAATGTGATTGAGAAAACACACATTGTGACTTGCATGAAACCAAAGCGAGAATACCACACATTGAAGTAGGAACTAAACATGTATTAAACACAAAAGCAAAGGAATGAAATGAAACACACAAAAATGGAACTAAATAATGAAAAGCTGCATGTCCAAAATATAAACAAAAAATGCATGATAGCAAAATCCAAAGCAATCCAAAAGCATGTATCCAAAGTGTCAGTCCGGCAAAACAAATCCAAAGTGAAAAAAATATGAAAAACCATTGATCCATGGAAAAAAAATAATAAGAAGCCAAATCCATTGTCAAACTATTTACAAAGTACAAATCCAGGGTCCTTGTGCCCAATCATTGAAATGAAACCTATGAAAAAAAAACTACCTAACGAAGAACTTTATACAAAAATGTGGGGCATTGTCCAAGCACCCCAAAATAAATAAAAACAGAAAGGAAACCTAACACTAATTAACTATATACAATGGCGGCAGTCAAGTCCTACGGCTCACTCTGTGATGTCCCGGCCCAGGGCATCATCGAACTCCATGTTGATGTGCTGGAGGCGGGCCTCTGCCCTGGCCCCGAGGTCTCGCAGGGATAACGCCATGTCCACCTCCAACTCCCTGCGAGTTGCCTCGGGGCACTCAGCCCGCCTCAACACCCTGCGCCGGAGAACTCCAGCCTGACCATGGTGAGCCGTGCCTCTTCCGCCCGCCGCCGCTCCGCCTCTATCCGCTGGCCCAACCACAGCCACACGGAAGACACTCCTGCCCCCTTGCCGATGCCTGCCCCACTGATGTTGATGGCCCCGAGCCATCATCGCTCCCACCTTGAGCCTGCTGCTGCTGTCCATGTGCCCTGCCCAATGTTGCCGGCACATCCTCCATCTTCTGGTCTCCAGTTGGTGGGGTGTCCACCCCTGCTGGACCTCTGACTCCCGACTGTGGCAAGGATGGGATCTCCACCAAGCTGGCTGTGTTGGTTGGGCCAGGTCCACAGGGGGCCCCGGTGGAATCTGGGCCAGAATACGGCAGGGAGAACGACTGGCACATAGTCTCCACAGAGGAGGAGAGGGCCGCCAGAGTGCTCAATACATGTAGGAACCCTCCGACCATGGCCCCTCCCAACTGTGCCACGTTGCCACGCAGCTCTTCATGATGGTGTGCGTGGTCCCCCCAGGAAGCACGCACATCATCACAAATGACACGCGTGCGCAACATGACACCAATCAGGACGGATCCCATATGGTCATCCTCGTCCGCAGGTAGTGGAGAGCCAGTAGACGTGGGCCTCCCCCCTACCTGTGGACGGGCCTGGGACGGGGCATCCCTGCTGGTGCATGGTGGTGCAGTCACAGGGTCAGGGACAGTGACATGCACAGGCCCCTCCGCGGTGACCATTGCTGCCTCCTGCCCCTGGCCTGGACTGCACCACTTGCACCAGTGGTGCTACCCCCAACAGGCCCCATGTGCGGCTCAGTAGCGGCCTCCTCCTCCTCTGTAGAGACCACCAACCTGGATGTCTCTGCACCGTCTTCTGCCATTGCAAGCCCCTGTGGGGGCTCACCCGGCCCTTCCGCTACAGCAGTAGTGGCAGACGCGGCACCAGTCCCCTCACTCCCGGATGATGGCAATTCCTGGGAGGGTGGCTGGGACTTGCGTCGCCACCCGGTGAAGGCATCCCCGCCGCTTTGCTCCACAGTGCCATCTCCGCCCTCTTCTTCACTCGACGCTGCGTAGAGGGAGACATAGAAGACAAGCATCAGGGTACTGTACAATAGTCCCCTAGACAGGAAGCAAAAACACATGAGTGGCACTGTCAAACGTCACTTCCATCCTGTCCCTCCACAACACATGGGTCAATGCAGGCAACACACAGTCAGAAACAGGCATGGCGCATGTAATCAACATCAGCATCCGTGTACAAGGGCCTCTATTGACAGAAATGTTGGCTTCAAACTCACATGCATCATGGCTCATACTGATCCCATGCACACACATCACCGGAGGGTCATGCATCAGGGCTCGTACACCACAGACACAGTGGATACAAGGATGACTAGACTGCATAAGTGAATCAACACATCGTCACGGACATGTGTCATGCATCCATGGCGTTTCAAAGTCACACACACACTTCTCAGACACACAGACATGTACACCATACATGTACATGAGAGCAGCACCCATCTCTCACACTCCATCCATGTCCAAGAACAGAGACAGGCATGCATTCATGTGTGCATTCCGCATGCTGCTCCCCATGTTGCATTGGAACACATGCACCATCCATGTGGTTCACACATGACTGGTCTCACATGCATTACCATGATGTCCCTGCACACACACATCCATACATGGCCTATGTCACACATACAGGCAAGTAGCTCGACTCCAGACGGGCCTGCATCCTGAGGATCTGGTGGCGAAGCACTGGGCGAATGCGCTCCAGGACCCTCATCTGCTGGTTGGTAAGCTGGCCCCGGCGCCCCACTGCATCCTCTGCCTCTAAGAGGCGCCAGGCCTTCTTGAGGGTCCTGGACTTGTAGTCCTCCCAGCGCTTCTGGATGTGTTTGATGTCACGGGTGCCACCCTCTCCGCGTTGATGGCACCCACTATGTCCATCCAGATCCTCCTCCGTCCCTTGTCGGCGCGTGATGGTGTGAAGAGGGAATCATAATGCCCCAGAACTTGCTCCACCAGGATACCACCTTCCTTATTGCTGAAGCTGGTAGCCCTCTGCCTCTCTGGCTGGGGTCGCCAATGGTCTTGGATGGTGTTTGCCCCGACATGGCGATCCCCGAGGCAGGTGTGGGTGGGCAACTGGGTCCTGGAGCTGGACTGTGGAGCGATGGCAGTCTGGAGTCTTCTGTTCCAGCAGGGGTGGACACAGCAACTGGACCCCTGCAGATGGCTGACGTGCAGGCACCAAATACCAGGGCATGTGGGCAGCAGGCAGGAGTGGCAGGTGGCAGGTGGGAGCGTGCTCAGGGCACTGGGGGGCAGAAAATTGCCTTTTGGGCAGGAGCGTGGTCTTCCGTGTGTTGTTGTGTGGCCAGCTTGATACGGAGTGATTTGGCACATGAAAAAACTGCACGTCAACGTGTAATTCGAGGAAAGGCCCTTAGCGAGTAAGCGCGTCTGTGACGTAACGCGCACAGGCGTTTCCCTCAACACAGGTGCATAGTGAATCAGCATGTGAAAAAACAACACGTCAGCGTGCAATTGGAGGAAAGGGCCTTAGCGCGTACACGCGTAAGTGATGTTGCACGTGTGGGCTGGCACAAAAGGCACGCGTATGACGCCATTTTCTCATACGTGCTTTTTGTGGAGAGCGAGCGGGTGATTCTTGTACTTCTTGTCGGTTCACACGCGATTACTTCACAACGGTTCCAGTTCGTACTCCCTGTTTACTCAGACAGCGTTCAATTCTTATTTTGGCGGGGCTGTTGCCAACGCACACAGGCGCATCTTTTTCACATTCTTTTTCCAGGCAGACGGTTAGTCGCACACGGATTTTCCAACTGTGGTTGCCCCCGTATGTCGCGTACCCCTTCAGAGGTCATTGTAGGCTGCGTGTTTCAACCGTACGCATATTTTTCTGTTTCTGGGTGCCACAGCGTAGTGCGGGTTGATTTTTCCACGCACGTGGTCTACCAGGGATTGCGTGCACATTTAATATTGTTTTCGGGGTGCCTGTGCGTTGCGTGACCCATCATCTTCCCCCAGGGGTCACAGAGAGCCTTGCTAGAGCACTAGGGTGCAAATTCCATCTAGTACCCTATCCTTTTCACCCCAATTGCCCAGGACAATTGTTTACTGCAACTCTCATACGCACAACAACATCAGTGCCATGGTTGGGAGGCGACCAAGCAGTAAGGGAGGCAAAGGTGGCCGAGCTCAAAGAGGTGGGCGCAGTAGGGGATATGGCCAGGATGTGCATGGTGGCCCAAGAGGCCAGTGCAGAGGACCAATCGGGCCTCCTATGCCCCCACCCACCCAATGGTTGGGGGAAATGTAGCTGACACCATCCCAGCTCAGCCCGTGTTAAACTGGCCCATATTGTCAACTGAACTGGCACAGGATGACTCCCAGGCTGACTTCCGTGTCACCAAGTCTAAGCCACGTGTGGCGTTGAAAGTTGCTGTCACCAGGCTACGTGGATCTGGGGCAGCAATGTCATCTGCTGCCCAAGTAGTCAGGGTGAGGAGGCTGCAGGGGCAGCTGCAGCTCAATCCACCCCAGCTCCGAGTCTCCCAGCCGGGACAGTGTGGGTCCAAGTCCATCACACCGAGGTTGGTCCTGCCAACATCACCCTGCAGCCAATGCCTGCAGTGAGACTTTTGGTCATTGTGCCTTTGGAAACTTCCAGTGCCCAGTCCACCTGCCCTTCTGCCTCTACCAACCAGACACGGCTACACACTCCGGCACATCAAGGAATCCCAGTTTCAATGACGACGAACTAGATGCACTTGTGGCCTATGTGTTGGCACATAGCCGCGAAATGGTGGTGAGTGCAGGGTGCAAGACTACACCTGCTCAACGTAGGGCCCACTGGCAGACCATCGCAACCCGCATTAGTTCCCTCGGATTCGTGAAGTGCACAGTTGATGATTGCTCTAAGTGGTGGAATGACCTGAAACGCAGAGCAAAGAACAAGCTGGATTCCAATCATGCCTCTACTCTGGTGACTGGCAGTGGGTCTCCACCAGAGGATGACCAACTCACTGAACATGAGTCTGTCGCTGGAGGCTTCATCACAGAGGATCAGATCCGAGGCGTGGGAGACCTACCAGATCTTGAAGCATTGTCCGGTGAGTGCCCATGCATGTGGGTGCAATCCATGTGTATGTTGCTTGGGTGATGTGTTCTGATTGAGTGCCAGGTGAGGCTGTGTAGTCATGACTGGTATGGGTCACCCATGTGGTCCCTCCAAACCATTCCCCAGCCTTGGGTTTGGGTATGACAGTATCCCTTCTGACCACAATTGCCAATTTGCACGAGATTACTGCAGTTGCTCTTCAACTGTCATCTTGCAACAACATTGTTCAAAATGTTTTCCTGTTCATTCAGCCTGATTGTTGCCAATCTTTGCTGTACTGCCACAAATGTAACATACTTCTGTCATAGATTACACCCCACGATGGCCCACATTTCTTACCTTGTTATGGGAATGATTTAACCATTCAGGCTGATTGAGTAATGGCCTGCACACAATCATTTTTGGACCCTGTTTGAATGTTGAACATGACTGTTGTCTTCTGTCATGTTGAAGTGACCAACCATTGATGTATCCATCTGCCTGCCATTACTGCATCAGTGAACACTGGATTTGTTGCAGCGTGTGGCGCTTGCATGTTTTGTCACACTATTTTGCATGTTTTATCTCATGATGTCCATCTCACATGGATGGGTGACAGTACTTATTTCCTACCATATGGCTGTACTTGTCAAATGTACCATGACTGTGCTATGTGCCATCTGTGTGCTGGCATGTGTCATGTATGTGTATTGGACATGCCACTCACAGGCTAATGTGTGATGCCAGTGCTATCCAGCATGCAGCATATGTGTTGCTTTTCCATCTTGGAGTCCACTGTGTCTGATTTTGCCTCCCCTTCCAACTCATTGTCAGGGCATGCATGCAAGGGTTATTGTCATGTGGAACATGTGTAATTTATGTACTGGATCTCTGCCTCGTCAGGCCTATGTGTGTGCTATGGTGCTCATGCCTGTTTCCATTTTTTATCTTTCATGTTTTTGCAGGTGATGAGGCACTTGATGCTGTTGAGGAGGAGGAGATGGTGCAGACCCAGGAGGAAGCACAGCCAAAACCGGGCACCACTGGAGGACGTGGGGTGGTGGTGGGTGAAAACCCATTTGTCTTACAGACCATGCTGTCCATGGGTGTCTCTGGGTACACCTCCGCAGACCTCTATGAATCAGGTGCATTGAGACATATGTGCCATCACAGGTGAGTGTTTCTGGCAGGGATGCTGTTCTGTCCAACCCACCTGCACCGGGGGTAGACCCCTCTATGGGGATTTCAGTATTGGAAAGTCCGCCTTTGGCGGTTACGGATGCAGGGTCACACTCCACAATATTTGCTCCTGTTCCTGGGCCAGCAGATCAAAGGAGGGATGCAGTCCTGCAGCCTCAGGCAGTGCCAGCACAACAAGGTGCAGATCGCCTTGCCCCAAACAGGTGTGGTGCCCGCCAACAAGGTGGCCGAGCCCCACCAGGCAATACTGTGTGGGAGAACTCCATGTACAGTATAGCAGCACAACAGGGGGCATTGTGTGAAATGATGGCTCAGGCAATGGATAGGGTGGCCACTTCCATTCTACCCACTGAAAGGCAGATGGAGCTCCAGCAGCAGGCAGCAGACTCCATTTTCCACTCACTCAGGGAGGACATGTTTGCGTCCAACACGGACTGACGGGCTGGACTGGAGACTCTGTGCACAGCCATATCTGCAGAGTCCCAGGCACACAGGGAAGCCCTGAGGTTAGAATACAGGTCCCTCAGAGGTACTGTGGGTGGACTTGAGGTTTCCCGGAATGTTAGGTCAGAACAGCAGCTGGAGCAGTTCACATGTTCACTCTCAGTTTAGCTCCAGGCAACCCGTGCGGAGATCCGGGCATCACGCGAGGTCATGCAGGCAGAAATGTGTGCTACCTGTGAGGTGTTGCATGGGGATCTCCGTACCATCATCCTGCAGAACCAAACCTTCCAGAGCCGCATGCTTGCTGCCATGGAGGACCATACCAGGGCTTTGCGTGGGCTGCCTCCCATATCACGGCCACCTCCTGATGTAGCAGCAGAGGGTGATGGCAGCGACGGCAATTCTCCTACTGTAGCATAGCCGTGCAGGCCATGAGCCCATGGAGGTGTTTCTTTTTCTCAACATCCACGCATGTGGGTGTTGGGGGGCACCCTGTACCTCGTCCCTCCTGGGTGGCCTCCCCCCCATGGTCCACACATGGCCATTTATTATTATTTTTTTATATATATATTATGTTTTACAGTGTGTTTCTTTGTGTGGCTCCCGTGGGCATCCACTGTGTATTCCAGCTGGGCACATGCAGGCTTGTCCTGTCTTTGGGTTCGATGCTTGTGTTCCTGACACACACACCCCTCCTGCTTCCCCTTTCCATGGGCTTGCAAAGGGTGTGACCAAGTGACAGTAACTTACACAGTGACATTGGGCTCCCATGAGTTGTGTGGGCAGTCTGCAGTCAAAACTGTGTGTACATCCCTAGTGGGGATTGTTGTTGGATTCTACACTGCATGGTGTATTGATATATGTTTGTGCATCCATGTCTTTCTCCTTATATACATGTAGCTTCTTCATGTCTTCACAAGCCTGTCTCCTTTGCAGATGCAGTTCATGTTGTATGCAGTACACTGACACATTTGCCTGACAGCAACACTCTGCAGTTGGAAGTGGTCGATGTGCTGCCTTAGTCAGGTTGTGAGACTTGCACTACTTTAATTTTATACTGTCATATATTGCCACTGTTTCATCCTGTGCTGCCGTTTTGTGTTGCTGGTAAGCATTTGTTCATGTGTGCTGTTTTTGATTGATTACTGAGAGCATATTGTCGGTGGCCTGTTTCCATTTGGGACAGTGCACTTTGTGACACTTGTGTCATGTGTAATGCATTAATTTGGTTGCTTTCACATTGCATGCCATGCCATGGTGTATTGGGTAGCTGAGATCGGAGGGGTTGGGTGACATGCCACTATTTTGATGTGGTATTTTGCAATTGGGTAGTCGTTCATGCTGCATGAATGTGTGGCTTTTTGTGACACAGCATTGGGTGTCTTTAAGTAGGTAGGGATTCACAAATTGTAACACTTCCAGGTGACCAATCTCAGGCTGGTATGGTTGTGACAGTTGACTGTCCCTTTTGTCATCATCATTGATTGTCAGCTGGTATGTGCCAGGGCTGTGTGCACTCCAGAGGGGTGGGATTTTAGGTGAAGTAATTTGCCACTAGCTGGTTACGGGTTGCCTCACCACGTGCCCTTTCACCTCCCATGCGCAGCGGCGTGCATGTGATTGGGGATGTGGGGGCACCACCATATCCACCGGCACGCCCCGGCATGTTGCAACGTTGTGCAGGACACATGCTGCCACTATGATCCTGCACACTACTGGGGGCGCATATAGCAGCTGCCCACCAGAGCAGTCAAGGGAGCGAAAGCGTGACTTGAGCACTCTGAATGTGCGCTCCACTATGCCCGGGTTGCAATATGGGCTGTGTTGTATCTTACCTCGGGTGGTGTGGTGGGGTTCCGAATTGGCATCATCATGTAGTTGCTCAGAGGTTAGGCACTGTCACTGGGGAGGTGATGATGGCTATCATTAGTGGGGTTTTCACATTACTCAGTATCTGACATGCATGCATGTGCAGAGGCATTTATACTCACCAATCAGCCATGTGTCGCCATGCCGCCCAGCTTCCAGGTCCCGGTTTAGGGGTGTCATTCTGAAAATGAAACTATTATGGCTTGACCCTGGATAGTTGGCATATACTGAAGTGGTGATTCCCTTGTCATCACATACTACCTGCACGTTGATTGAATGCCAGTGCTTGCGGTTTCGATATATGTGCTCAGTGGCCCTGGGAGGACGTAGAGCCACATGGGTTCAATCAATGGCACCTAGCACTTTGGGGAAGTGTGCCACCCCATAAAAGTCCTGGACCACGGCCTGCCTTTCTGCAGGTGTTCTGGGCATGTATATGTGCCTGCAGACGGAGGGGCGTGCAGTCATGATGGCCAACACCAGGTGTAGACAGCGTGACTGCGTGGCCTGTGACACACCCCCCACTATGCACTTGTCCGCTGAAATGAACCAGTAGCCAAGAAGTGCAGTACATTGAGCACCTTCTCTAAGGAGCTCAGTGCTTGCGAGCACAGGGTGGGTGATGTGAGGTCATCCTCCCACTCACTCACCTGGTCGAGGATTATGGGTGTTGGAAACCTGTACCTCCCATACACCTAGTCATCAGTCATCCCAAAAAGGCTGGTCCTGGGTAAAAAATTGTGGGGCCTGGCTATCCTCCTCCTCCTGCGGTGTCCCACGACCACTGCTGCGAGGAACGGTATATTCATTGTAGCGTCTGAGCTTGTTTGTCGTTTGCGCGCACTTTTATGCAGCGCGGGGCCACTTACGCCTGCTTCCTGCTGGCGTATGTGTTTCCGGATTAGCGCGTCTTTTTTGGCGCACGCCTTTCCCTGGTTCGATTCCATGAATACGTGTTGTTGGCGCGCGCGTGGGCGTTGCGAGCATTTACCTCCTGTACTTCCCCCGTAACGCCTACATTTTCATGCTTTGTTCCCCATTCCGCGTGTTACGTCCCATGTTCCGCCCACTTTTGTTGTGTGCGCTGTGCTATGTGCGCTTTCCCTGTGCGCATAGCACATGTCATTTAATGACGTGTGTGCCCGCGTGCGCCACCCACGATTTTAGCGCACATCCCAGGATTTACACGTGCACTGAATTCCATGAATCGATGTGCGCGGCTTTGGCACGCGTGCGCTGCGATTTTCACACTTGCGCTGCGATTTTCACGCTTGCACTCCCCTTTTCGGCGCACATTTATTCCATGAATCAGCCCGTAAATCTTTTTCCCATAATACCAAACAGCAGTGCAGGGGCTTTCGGGAGTGTCCCCTGCTACCCCAGTTCGGTATTATGCGCTGCGGGAGTTGCGGGATGTCCCGCGCATACATTAAAGGCAATGTGGGGGACAAACGGGTGAAATCCCAAAAGATCAAATTACAAAATACAGGCAAGTGGGCTGCGTGATTTTGTAATTCGATCTTTTGGGACACGTTTATTTAACGTACATCCATGGTGGGCACTTGTCAAACGGAGCACCTGTTCATTATTAAGCTAAAGAAATGCTAGCTGAAATGAATGCTGGCAGAATAACGGCGTATGCCAATTTAGACGTGCTGGCACTAGAAGAAAACACATTTTTGCTACCTGTTCTAGTAACCTGTCTGGGCTGCCCATTTATGGTCTTTGCTCCATATGGAACCGGACCAAGGAATATTGTGCAAAGAATTTAATTAGATCCCTTTCTTTTATGACTCTTGCATCTAAGATTTTGTTTTAAATCAATTGATGATAATAATAATTTTTAAAAAATTATAAAATGTGGCTGCCAACTAGAGTAAATGAACTAAAGATTATGGGCCTCATTACAAGGACGGCGGTAAGGGGTTAACAGCGGCGATAAAGGTGTCGGAGCCGTTAACCCCTTACCGCCCCATTAAGAGGTCTGCTTGCGGGACCCGCTCTGGACGCCTGGTTTTACCAGACGTCCTTAGCGGGTCCCGCGAGCGGCCCAGCATGCTAACAATGGGCCCGTCATTAACGAGTCCATTGTTAGCATGCGCCCCATTCCCATTGAGCCCTATGGGGTCTGGGTTCCCTGAATGGGGAAATACCGGGCCCTCCAAGGTCAGAATGGCCCAGTATTTCCCCATTTAGGGAACCCGGACCCGGGTTTGGGGGTAACCATACCCTTATTAAGGGCATGGCTACCTCCAAACTCGTACTGAGGCCCTATGTAATGAACCACTCTAGTGCAAAGAGAGTGCCTACATGACGAGGGGTTTGGACAGCTGGATTTGAGATATGTTTAATCAACTAAAGTACTATCGTATCGGAAGCAAAACAAATGTTTGGTAAATAATATGCTTCTTTCTGAGAGCCCAAAAATGCTCTTTATAAATGGATGAACGAACAGGCCAAGGCTACCTTTTATATGAAACGGCTGACTGAAGAAAGATACACCTCCAGATTGGAAAAATAATTTGATCCACAAAGTCATATGAACTGCACATTCAACAATAGCCACTGGTGATTAACACAAATAGATGGAACGATCATTCCAAATGATTAACTTGCTGTGTCAGAGGAGTTGTTGAGACTAATATGCATTTCTTTTTTCGGCAACGAGTATATGATATTAACAAAATGCTTCCAGGACACCTGTCTGCCACATTTGGGGTTCAGGCAATTCAGACCTGCATATTACTACTCGTTGGCGGCTACAGATAGCAGTTCTCTTGAGAATGATGTTTCTGAGATGTTCTTGTCTAGACGAATGGAAGAAATAAACACTAAATACCTAACATCGTGTACTCACTGGCCTTGTTTTACCTTGTACACATGAAAGCTCTGTATACATGTAGCTGGGGATGCACTTAGTGGATTTGAGATTATGGGACCCTATATGAACATCCTTCCGAAAAGGTGTGATACATGGAAGTGCTGTGCATTGCACCTATACACACCTATGCACTTGATCATTTTCAGACAATCTGTTATATTTTACATTTTATTCTGTTACTCATTGATCTAGAGAGATCTATTCATTTTTGCTAAGATTTAATTTTAATTGTTCTGGACTGTATCTGGGCATTTTAAATCAACTGATTATGACTTTGGCCCTCATTACGACCCTGGCGGAAATCGGAAAACGATGGCGGAAATGCAATACCGCCATCGAATAGCGCTCGGTGCGACTATGACCCGTCACCGCAAAGTACGATGCCATTAGCGACACCGTAGTGAACGCCAACGCTAACTGCACCAAGCACGCGCGCGCGCGCCATGCCAAACCGTAAACACCACCATGGCGCAACGGTACGCCAATTCCGACCCCAGCGGACATGTACCTAACGCCATCAAGCATGGCGGAATGCACCATTCCGCCATGGTGAGAAGTACGGCATCGCGAATCAACCGTAAACGGCCCCACTGACTGCCCGTACACCGCTCCCTGCCCACAAAGTACAACTCCCCGTAGGTGCAACGAAGCCACATGCAACCAGTGAAATGCACAAGTCACCCATGCATGCCAACGAACAAATGAACCTCAAGAGGGGCCAATGGGAGCTGCAGGGCACAGATGGCACGAATACAGAAGCCATCCCAATGGACATGACCACAGTCCCCCACCAAGAAACGCACGCAAACACAGGCACCTGTGACCAGCAACATTCAGAAAATCACAACATTCCACCAGTCCACCTGGCTGACCGGCATCTGTCACACAAAACCCAATCCCCCGCCCCTGAGCATGACAACATCCAAACTGTCATATTGGCAGCCCCCATCCCTGACCTCACGGGCTTCGTAGGCAAACGCGCCCAGTACAGGACCACGCAACAAAACTCCGAAGCTGGAACCCAATGCAGATCCCCTCACAATACATCGCTCCCCAAATAGGAATATGCCACATCACTTGCAAAGAAGAACGCTACACGGCCCATATCAGAATAGAATTTTAATGCACATCAATATCACCAAGCCCATACAGCCATCAGGCCATGAACTCCAAAACACATTTCACCATTGTGGGCTGCATCCGCAAGAAATGACCAGCCTCCACTTGTGTGACGCCCTGTTCCCTCATGGTACACAGAGCCACATTCACGTACGAAAAGGCAACATGGAAGCGCACAGAACCGCAGGGCCGTCCCAATGGGGAGGCACTAGTCCAGCTGAAAGGCCGAAATGTTGCTCCGAGCCACCAGTACTGCGTAAGGGCATGTGGCCCATTGGCGATCGTCCCATAAGATCGTAATGCTGCTCCACTGATTAACACGAAGCAGCAGGTGTCGGGAGTAAAACCCATCTGCAGGAGTGGCATACAGATGGCAGTGGCAAAAGGGGAGGAGATACCTGTCAACCAAAAGAAAAGAAAAAGAATAGAATGGCCATCAGAACTACATTCGAACAACTCACTTCAATGATCACACTAAATCCACAGCCATATGCATGCTAGCCCACTCCAAAGGATCATCACCACCCCAAAACCACTTGCGAATCATAACTATCTATATCGAGGTGAAAACACCATCACAAACGAGTGTACCTGTGCATGCGTCTGTGAAAACAGAATCCTTCAGATGGGATTGGTAACGTGCATGGACACAAGTGTCTGAAGGCGCGTCGAGACAGGGAGGGCTCAACAAGGCCAGATAGACGATGGTCCCACTATGGCAGCCCTGCATCACATAGCGCAGGGGGGGCGGACAGATCCCAAGAAGCCCTGTACATGGCAAACTCTGTATCAAATCACCTGCCCATGCATCCATTCATCATTCCCTCATCCCGTAATGAAAACGCCTGAATATTTACTCACATAACATTAGAAATATCCATTGAGTCTGTGCGTTATGCAGCCTGCAAAATCCACAGTGCCCCAGCCCGTAATTCCAGTCTAGTGAAGTAACATGTATTTGGGAACGTCCTGCCTTATCGTCCACTACGCAATTGCGCATCCCATACTATTCATATCAATCATAGCATTCTCGCCATGGCCCCTGTCCCAAGGACATTGAGCAATAGAACGTTATATTTGCAGTCAGACCTGTGGGCATCTCCTCGCCGCTAGCTGAAAACCGAAAGCGCCGCCCTTCGAATTCCTCATTTGCAACATCACGTCGAAGAGGCATCTTTGGCCGTTTGAAAACACTAATTAATCCATCGAGTGCGGCTGTGTGTGAAAATGGCAACTGCCTTCACCCACGAATGGGACGCCCCGCCCGTCGTTGCAACTCGGTACAGTGATGAATGAGGGCCCACCGTTACTCGAGTACTACGTTCCACTGACCCTTCACAACTCTGTTCGCGACTGCACAGATAGTATGTGAAACAATGGGACCACAGCAGAATGAACATATCAACCAATGTTACACGGCCATCGGGTACAAATACAAGATTGCAATAGCAAGATGCCATTCCACGAATTGCAGCGTTGTGCGCGGGACGTGCTCGGCCAAAGGGGAGAGCAGTTTGCACAGGTGGAATGAATCACCACAGGTGGAGGCCATTCAGCCTGGAAACACATAAATTGCACAGCCAGTCTCCTCCCACAACCACACCGAAATGCTACCGGCAGGACTCGCGATGTTGGCCCTGGGGGACCTGATAGCACTGCAAGTACTCCAACTCCAAGAAGAAGACGAACACCAACTACAACCGGCCGCACGGAGGAGACGCAGGAGGAGGAGGAGGCCAAGGCAGGGCCAGCAAGGGCCGCCAGCACAGCCACTACCACCACGCAGGCAGCCCGCAATCCCACGCCTCCGAGCACATCCGTTCAACCTCACTGATGAGCAGATCCACACCCTCTACCGTCTGGACCGGGACACCATAACCGCCATTGTGGACATGACACAGGCTGACCTTGTCAGCATGATAGATAGCCCAACCGCCATCCCACCCCTACTGAAGGTGGTGTCTGTACTCCACTTCCTGGCCACAGGCACCTACCAGCACACAGTCGGACAGTTGCATGGCATTTCTCAGCCACTGTTCTCACGGACACTATTGCAAGTGCTCGATGCCCTCCTGAAGCACGCAGACGACTACATCTCCCTACCACGCTCGGAGCTGGAAATTACCAACACAGAAGTGGGATTCCATGCACTTGCCGGCATACCGGGTTGCATTGGTGCCATCGACTGCACCCATGTGGAATTGGTCGTCCCACATGCCATGGAGGCCCAGTACCGCAACCGAAAACAATTTCATTCTCTGAATGTACAAATGGTGTGTGACTCCAACAGGATCATTACACATTGTTGTGCCCGATTCCCTGGATCAACCCATGATTCTATGGTCTTGAGGAACTCTACAATACCACGCTACATGGAGCGACACGCAGGGAACAGATCCTGGCTACTCGGTGAGTCTCATTTCATGCATGATAATGTGGGGTATGTGATTCGGCAATGACCTGGCAGGAAGGGGGGGGGGGTGTGCGTACGTAGCAATGGCATTCCACATCATACGTTTCTCGTCCACATACAGGTGATGCTGGATATCCACTGAAGAGATGGCTCCTCACACCAGTCCGGAACCCACGGGACCAGCATGAGGAGGACTACAACCATGCCCACTCACGTACCCGTGTAGTCATTGAACAGGCATTCGGCCTACTGAAGGGTCGTTTCCGCTGCCTCAGCAGGTCTGGCGGGGCACTCCTGTACCGCCATGAGAAGGTTGCAAAGATGGTCATGGCATGTGTCATGCTCCACAACATGTGCGTACGTAGAAATGTGCCCATGCCCCCTGACGCAGAACTGCAAGCACCTGATGATGGTCATGATGAGGGTGGGGATGTGGCAGCACCTCAAGGAGTCTGCGAGGCACCGGAGGCCCGTGACATTCGTCAGCATCTCATTGATGTATGCTTCTAGCACTCACGCCTGGTGGCTGATACATGGACACGGGACTCGTGGCACTGTGTGTGTCTGGGACATGCACAATATGGACTGTACGCCTATGATGGCCTAGTACACAAAGATCAATGTCCACACATCTCATTGGTTGATCGTGCACTTTTTATGGCATATGTGATATCATGTTGTACACCCTATCGACCCGCCACCCAAGTGAGCCCAACGCACCCCCTCCACCCTCCCACCTCCCCCCCCAACACCAGTGTCCAAAGATGCTCATCGTCAGTGGGCAGTCGCTATTGCAAGCCCCCTCTGCGGGTATCAGGGGCACCCCTGCCTGTGGAGCGCAGGTTCCTCCCAGATCTACGTTGGGGGCTGCCCTGGACGGAACTTGCAACGGATGATGTCTCTGCCTGCTCACGTCCATGCATGTCCCTAAGGGTTTGCGAGAGCTCAGTGAGCACACGGCGCACTGCGGCAAGTTCACCACATACGTCTTTGGACGTCGCATGCAGTTCCCCCCTCAGGCTCTCGGTGCTTCTCTCCATTTGGACTCTCAGGCTCCCGGTGCTACTCTCCATTTGTGCCCTTAGTGTCTCTGTACCTCTCTCCATTTCTGCCCTAAGTGTCTCAGTTGATGTTTCTATGTCTGCCTTAGTGCCCCCACATTCATCGGCATGGTCCTTGAGGAGCGTGGCCAGTTGCTGCTGTTGCACTATTAACTGGTCGAGGGACTGTTGCCTCTGCTGGGCCATGGCCATTTGCGGGGGTGTCACAGAGGGGCTGTTGTCCTCATGTTGCCCTGCCACAGGGCTTGTGGGGGATGGCCAGTCGTCGTCTTGTGGGTGCCCCTGCGTGGTATCCTCATGTAGTACGGGATGGGACAGACAGGGGGATTGGGACAGGTCATGGATGGATCTGACTTCGACATCCCCGTCTTCTGTGTCGGAGCATGCTGCCATCAATGGGGTGTCACCTATGGTGCTGCTGCCACCGGAGGCAGTGCCTTCTGTGGCATCCGTTGGGGGGACCTGTGGTGGTGGTGTTGTGGGCATGCTGGCTGCTGGGGTGCCTGTTGATGTTCCCTCCTCTGTGCTGCCACCTGATTTGTGCTGCTGCCGTGTCTTGATGCGTGCAGCTGAGGTGGAGGGTCTTTGGCCGTTGGTCTTGGCCCTCTTTGCAGGTGTGCTGGTAGGGGTGTCCTGCAGCTCGTCGTTTGGATCGGACCCTGTGGTGGAGTAAAGGAGGGCGAGGGTTATTGGTGGGTCTGTGGGAATTGGAATGGCATTGTATCACATGCATTGGGGTGGTACCTGAGGGTGATTTGGGTCGGGGCCTTGGAGGTGCTTCCATTTGTGTGTGGAGTGAGGGTGCAGTTGTTTGGCAGCCTGCAGTTAGGGTGTGCCTGCTGCACGTGTAGTGCGTGTTTTAGGGGTTTTTAATTATTTATGTATTTATTGTGGGTTTTAACGTGCACTATCAGGACGATGTGTGTGGACGTTCTCCTGGACATGTGTTTCTGTTGCACTATGGGGACACATGGTGCTTCACATGGATGGACTTTGTGGTTTTGGCATTGTTTCATTAGGCCCACCTACCTGATTCTTCGGATGTCTGCACTCCTTTCTCCATCCCTCCGACTCCCTCTATGCTCTCCATTCCGATGGTGGAGGCACAGATTTCTTCCCAGGGGGTCAGCTTGATGGGTGATTCCGACCCTCCCCCGGTGGCTGTGGCAATGTTGCGGTTGGCAGAGAGTATGCTGCGGACGCGTATCCGCAGGTCGTCCCATCGCTTACGGCATTGCTGTGGGGTGCGGGGTGCGGTCCCCACCGCACTTACCCGCTGTGCCACCAGAGCCCATATGGCCTTCTTGTTTGCGAGTGCCGTCCTGGTCATTTGCGTGGAGAAGACGACGGCAGCATTCTCCTGGAGGGTCTCTGTTAGTACGGTGAGTTCCTCACGGGAGAAGTGGACCTGCCGCTTGCGGTCGCACGCTTTCTTCGCTACTTTTCCCATTTTTCTTGGTTTCGCTAGGGTGGATGACGGGTTGGGTTGTGTCTCAGGGTAGTGATTTTAGTGGTTGTGTGGTTTTAGTGGTTTTATAGGTGTACGGCGGGTTGTTTCCCGTTCCGGGCCCGTGTTTTAACTTCCGTTTCCGTATATTTCCGGTCACCGTACTTTACGGTAGGCGCACACTGCGGTGTCCGCTGTGATGGGTGGCGGTATTGCACCTAGGGCGCCGTACGGCGGCGGTGTGGGCCGTTTTGGGTTCATTTCCGCCATCGC
Source organism: Ambystoma mexicanum (assembly GCF_040938575.1). Classification (NCBI taxonomy): domain Eukaryota; kingdom Metazoa; phylum Chordata; class Amphibia; order Caudata; family Ambystomatidae; genus Ambystoma; species Ambystoma mexicanum. The sequence continues at coordinate 648,167,833 of NC_090934.1, read as the reverse complement.
GGACTTTGCACTTCCGCCATGCCGTGGTGCTCGTGCCCGATGGGTCGGAATGGGCCGCACTTTGCTCCTTCTTGCAATGGCGGAAACGCTATTTACGCTGTGGCGGTCCGGTCAGTCACTTTCCGCCAGGGTCGTAATGTGACCAAATATGAGGAAGCACGTTAGCACTGCTTATATTTATACTGTTAAAATGTTCTGCTACTTGTTATAACCTTTATAACCGTTTTCAACATTTCCAAACTGCTCTTGTTAATGTTGTAGCATTTGTCTTCTTTTCCCAGACTATAGCAGTTACATGTAAACTGAAATTGGGTTGAGCATACATTGCCAAAGCATGGAGGACATCTCTGCCTGGATGGACTCTTGCTGCCTTCATTTTAGACGGGGGGGGTAGACGTTTCCTGTAACACTAAGAAGGACTCTCTCCTCACATACTACCTCCCTCAATTCATTGGGCCTCATTACGAGTTTGCCGGTACAGTAACAATGGTACTGATAAGCTTGCCGGTACCGTTGTTACCGTACCAGCAAACTACGAGTCTCGCTCACGGGTGTCCTTGCAGCCACCAGGTCTGACCTGGTGGTCATACCGGCACCCGCGAGCAGAACATGACAGTAGCACCGGTACTGTTATCAACGGTACTGGTGCTACCATCTTCCGCATTCCCATTGAGCCCCATGGCGCTCAAATGGGAATGGGAAGAACGTTTTCCGGCGCTCAGAAAAGGGCAATTATTGAGTCCGGCAAAGTCATAATGACCCAGTAATTGCCCTTTTCTGGGTGATGGAAAATAGTGAATACCGGCGGCAGCCGTGCCTGTACTACAGGCACTGCTACCGCCAGCCTCGTAATGAGGCCCATTATCTTTGGTTAAATGCTTGGCACATTTTAGTTGGTAAAGGTTTAGGCTATTTTAATATCAGGCAGCGATGTGGAACTTGGTTCATGCATGGCATTGGAAAAGTGTGCAGTTATAATATGTGCCATGACAAGTCAATTGGAATATCGTAATGCACTCCTAGAGTGTATGTCAATGAAACCATTGTACCGACTCCAGGTGGCTCAAATCTGATTTTTATTCTGGGTATAGGGCAAGTGATCTTGCCGAAGTTGCTTGCAGGAACCTGTTGTTGCTTTCAGTTTAGTGGAGAATCCACCTTGACATTCTCTGCATCTTTTTCAATTGTGTCCATGGGGCTGCCCCTGTCTTTCTTAAGAAGAACATCACATGGTCTATACCAGAATGCAACCTTTGTTCTGCGGAGCAGCACCAGGATTAACAGTTAAACCAAAGGAGATAAAAGACTCAGGGCCTCATCACAAGTTGGGTGGTATCCCAGCAGTATTACTGCCGGAATACCGCTGGGGCTAATAGCGTTACCCCCAACCCCCCTGAGCTATTAGCTCCAAGTCACGGTTTCGGCAGAACGGTAATTCCCTATTGGGCCCATTCGGGAATTCTCATTTCCCCAGTCCCCATTGGGCCCAATGGGGAATTTTCAGTGCAACTACTGTCGGTGGTATTACCGTGTGGTAATTGCACCGGAAAATGGCAAATTCCCACCTCATTTACCCCCAGCTCAGAGCTGGGAGTAAATGCAGCCAAACCCATGATTTGGTGGATCCTTAAATGCAGCAGTAACAGTGTCACCGCCAAACTCGTGATGAGGCTTTCAGTATCTGAACCTAGATTTTGGCCTAATAATACAAAATTCTATTCATCACAGCATACATTTTCTTTAGTGGACATCTACCACCACACCAGCTTGTTTGAAGCATTGGCATTAAAGTCCAACATTTTCCAAGCATTCATTGAAGGAAGCCATGATCCCATTGCTTCCACTGTAAATCCAAATCCTAAGATTTCGATTTACCGTAAAATAGATTTGACAGAAACTGCCCTGACTTTAAATGAAGCAGCATTGACGTGATTCCTATAAAGCATAGAAGGTATACATCTAGTAACAGGGATGGATTTCCCTATATAGTAGTACAATCAATGCAATAGTGGGCATGAGAGTTTGTGTGATTCCTATAAGCATAGAAGACATCCATAGAGTCACAGGGATTTCACTGCATAATATTACAAGTTACTGTGGGTAACAGCCTCAGTATGATTCGTATAAAGCATTTAAGATATTCATCTAGTCATGAGTAGGGATTTTCTTGTATATTAATACGGTTTTAGCAACTATCGAATGGAACAAGTGCCTCTTGCGAAACAGAGAGCTGTCTACTTACCTGTATTTCTGCCTTCTGATGCTTCCATCAGCCACACTCTGACTCCACCCCAAAGAACAATGGGGCCGTTTGGTTCACTGCCGAAGTGCATACATGCCTGCAGCTGGTGAGCAAGTAACTTACTACATGCAGTTTTTTACATAGCTGTATTTGCAGCTGGGATTCCACTGCCCCTCCAGTTGAGTGGGAAGAAGCCATTTTCCAGCTCAACCTCAGGAAGTTATTGCAGAAACTAGCAGATGACATCCTTACCGCCAACATTCACTGGGTCTGATTTACAGAGACATTTTCATTGAGATTTTCCCAGTGTAATAACGCTTTGTAAATCAGGCCCATGGACTCACGGACTGTGAGAAGGACACAGTCGGACAAGAATTTACTCCAAGACAAGTCCATTTAATTTACAATTTCTATGTCATTTCTTGTAGCAGTGTTTAGGGCTCGGCAAACCAGACAGCTGCCTCAGGGTCCTCATCTTGGAATGGGCCCCACCTTCGGCTTCAAAGTGCATGTCACCTATAAAACATGCAGATGATTAACATGGTAGTGTATGCAGAGCTTGGCTGGCTGTTGAGTTGGTGACAACTGGTCACTGTGACCTTCAGATGTGTATTAATTGTGTGTACTGCATTTGTTAGAAGAATATGACCTGTACTCATTTAAGCAGAATACAATACGCCTATTTGTATGGCATATGTATCACTTTGGTCCCAATCATCGGCTTTAACAGCTTGGTATTTTAATAGCAGATGTTTGACTCGGAAACCACACACATTGAAACATTTGTTTAGTTTCCCTTTGACCATGAATCGAATAGTTTTCTGAGGCTGATTTCTCACAAACTCCTTAAACCCTGACTCTGACATCAGTCTTTCCCATTGTATCTACTGCTGCATCATCCCCCACAGATCTCCTATCAGGGGGCAGCCAAATCTATATTTCAGGGGGGGCTAGCTGGTAATGCGAGGGGCCATTTCAGAAACTTGGGAGGGGCAAAATTGGAAGCTTTGCCCCCTCTGTTCTACCTCAAGGCTTGTCTGGCATGGGTCACGCATACACACATTCACTCATTCATTTAAACATCCCATTCACCCAACCCCATACATCATACACTCATTCAAACATACTCACACATACATTACATGCACAGTCCTTGCACACATGCATACAAGCATAACGAGCTAACATGCAACACCCTTTAACACTGCTACGGGCACTGCTTGTTTCAGAAATGGCTTCCCTCGCCTCTCTGCCTAACATCAGCCCCCTTCCTCTCGGATGTGAAAGAACACATGACGTCTTTATATGTTCTCTCCCATCCGTGGGGAGGTGGCTGGTGCGTGCATTTAATTTTTGCTAGGGAGAGAGATAAGGGAAGTATTTCTAGAAACGAGCACCTTTAAAGTGCTGCTGCGTTTGTGCAAATAATATTTTCTGCACGAACACATTAACACTTTAAAGCCGCCGGTTTCAGGACAGGCTGCTCGCCCCTCTCTTACTAACAAAAAGCTATGTGTCTAAAAATGAAACCAAGAACGCCCCCCAGTCCGTAATTCTAATATTCTTGAGTAAATCACTTTGACTTAATTTTGAACAAGAATTATTTTGTGCTAATAACTAAATACAGAGGCCCAGCATTTTGAATCGATATTCATTTACGTCAAACAGGATCCTCATTTCCTGTGTGTAGCACAGCGTGTTTTCATATTAACACTGAGGTCATTTGTAGTTTGAGCATATGGGGGGAAAATAATGGCTGTGTAAGTTTCACACCAAGAGAACTCTCTCGCCACAGCATGGCATGATTATTTTTGCTACTCTCTCCGTCACTTTACATCTGGCCATCTTGGATAACAATGCCGTTATATTCCATCATGCACGTTTTAATAATACTGAAGAAGGTTCTTTTTTGTGTGAAAAGAGCCGATGTGCCCGGTTTGTTTATCTCACCTGCTATGCCTATATTTGAACAGGTCGACCTTCCACATATTCTCACTGCACTCGTTGATCCTGGATTTCTTCAGGTTTGATGTAATGTATGGGATGTTAGATCAAAGGAGCAGTGGCTGTAATGGATACTCACTTCCAGTACCGTGTAAACTGGGAAGCAATTCCCTCCATCGGGCCTCACAAATCACATCAGTGCTCGGAATATTGTTTCCAAATCAACTTAATGCCAGCTCTCTGATAGTCCGCCACGGGTAACATTCCTTCGAGCACCATACCCAGCACTTAGCCTCTTCAAAATAAGCAGATGCTTTTTTCTCCTAAAATATCGAACTCGTCAGCACATGCTACAGTAGCTTCCGGTCCCCCACCGCGCCCCCTTATGTTTCCCACGATGCTTACTCTTATCTTGGCCTAGCCACGTGCAGCCAGTTTAGCAGTCATAGCTGTCGTGGCTGTAGTTTGTGGTGAGATTTAGAGCAGGAAAACAGGACTCTAGCAGCTAACCATACCTTCCACACCTTTTCGTCAGCTATAGTTTGTCTGGCTCATTGTACTATGTGGTTAATAATAATAGTAATAATATCTAGTTTTATATAGCAATATAGTTGATATTATTATCCCACAGCCTGGTATTGCTTGACCTCGGAAGGATGAAAGGTTGAGTTGGCCCTGCTGGGGTTCGAACATGCATCAGCAGGCTGCACACAGATGTCAGAAAAAGGCGCCCAGCTTGTTGTGCTATCTGACCGGCTATGAGGGGGGTTAGGGAAATGTTGAATTGTGGTTTGGTCCACAGATCACACAGAGGCCCATTTACAAATGGAATCTTCATTATTTAAGCTGCAGGATAGATAAGATCAGGTCACAGTTTACAGGATTCAGATACATAAGGACACATCCATAGTATCACGCTCTGAAACACTTGTGTATGAGCGTGATACAAATAAAATATCAATATCAATATCCACCGGAGACCCTCTCTCAAAGTCAGCCTCTCACCAACTGTCATCCAGAGAAATGCAGCAGAGAACACTCACACAATATTCTACTTCCAGGCACTCATGCCATCACATCCACACTGAGCAAAGTAGGAATAAGGTAAGATGCAACACACACCCTCATTATGTGAAATGAAAATGAACATACCCAAAAAGAGACATTCAAACAAATAAGCAGCATGAACATTGTGCATCCCTCAGAATCTTCCATTCAAATTCCTCCAGCCCCACAAAGGGTAAACTCCACTCAGCACCGCACCCTAAAACCAATTTAGACACCAACTAGAACTCGCAGGGCTTACTGATGAGTAACCACTTTGAGTCAGCATTCTATATGCACAACAGAAATGCAGATATGAACCTCACGAACATGAATCTGCCACACATCTCCTTCTACAATCTAGAACACCAAAAGTGGGAGAACCCCAACATACCTACCACCCAGGCTCACAACACAACACACATCCACTGTGCCAGGTCCATCTCCTCTGTGACAGAATACAGTGGCCTCCAACCACTTAGCAAACATGGTGTCCAACACCACAATAACCCAGCACATAAGTGGCCAGCACTTTTGACTAAGCAACTTAAAATGTAAAACACTTCCAGACTCAAATAAGTGTCCAAAACCTCCCCCAATCAGTGTACCAAACACCTCTTCTTACTGAACATGTTAGCACTGCACGCTCACCTAGCTGTCCAACACCTCTTCAAAAAAGAGTGATAGGTGTCCAACACCTCTTCAAAAAAGAGTGATAGGTGTCCAACAACTCTTCTGCAAAACCATTCTACCCAACACATGCATTACCTTTGTTTACACAACCCATATTGTAATCTCCACACTCAAAAACATGCAAAAAAGTAGACATTAAGAACACGGCACATGTAGGCATTTTGAAACTAGCACTCGACAAGTCCATGCCATATACCTAACGTTTGCATAGTTGATTTTCCTGTGGAGATAAAATATTGTTACAGATAACATTTCCCAAGCAAACACACAAATGTCTAAACATAGCTTTTGCTGTTTTCAATATCCTACACAGAGGCCACGACATGTATCCAATGTGCGCACACACACACATCACCAATCCAATTGGCCTCACATCACCTCTAGCATGACTTTCCAGGAACAGGTTTCACCCTTGAGCCCGTTGCTCCGTATGATTCATTCCTCCTCTTTGCCGTGTGGTAACTCCACACTCAAATCTCAAATACATCACTTTGTCACCACAGTACCTTAATGATGATCTCCTCCTTTTACCCCAAAAAACCTTACTGCCGCACTGAACCAACACGTCCACCTGATGCTGCGACACCACCCCCCTAAATTGTAGTACAATTCTTCCAAACAGGACTGCATCACCCCGAGAGCTATACTGCAACCTCTGTCAACATTACATTTTTGTAGTGTACACATTGCTGTGTATTACCAATACACAGCAATGAACGTGCTCTCCCCACCAGGGTACTCCAACGTCGCCTTGCAATGAGAAGTGCCCTTTCTCCAGTGTGCCTGTCGCAGTGTTCACAAAGAAGGTTGCAGCGATCTCTCATGCTGGCACCTCACCCTGGCCAGCATCGACCAGCAAATAACTGCTGAACCCATATGCATGGATTTGTATTGGCCGAGCCCCAAAACCTTCCCCCAAAATAATTAGCTCACAACCTGTGTCAAGTGTTGGCAATTAAAGGCCGTAGGATTTTTATTGTACAGTTGTGGTTATGGCATAACAATAATAGCAAGATAATAATAGTATCATACTTTTGGGCACCGAGTCCTGAGGTTACCCCCTCTGGCCCGTGCCACCTTCTTGTGTCCCACGACTTGTTGTGGGCACCGTACAGTGCCTTGTAGTTCTTGTTCTTCTCCCTTCTTTTTGTAGGGTGGGAGGGTTCGGCGGTAAAGAAGCAAAAAGATTGGAAGACATTGAATAAACAGTGAACCTCCTGTTTGTTTGGGTCCCCGTTCAGGGTCCACAAACAGATTGTGTTTACTCAGAGGATGCTGCTCTTATTTATAAGACCCAGGGAAGTCCTGGGTCTTTGTTATGTAAGTGGTGGGGGCTGCTGTTGTCACAGCCCCCGGCCGGATAGCCGACTGTCTGGCCCCCTGATTGGGGCAGGTCTTTGAACCTGGGCATTGCCTGACTATTGGTTTCCTTATGGTGATTAGCACCTTGCTGTTTGGAGGAAGGGTGAGGTGGTCGTTCACACCTCACCCTTCCTTGGCATTGTGTTGCAGAGAATGCATGTCTCTGCAGCTGAGTGGGGGAGAGGAGCAGGCTGAGGAAACGGTGGGGGCTGCCCCTCTCCCAGACTGCTGATGGTAACAGCAGTTACCCTGCCTCGCTTTGGGCGGCCCTGCAGCATTGCCCAGAACTCTTCTTGCACATAACGCCAATTGCGCGTTTGTTACATTGGAAGCGTCTTTGCTCGAACTGTAACCCACATCATCATTTCTTCCTCAGCCCCACTAAGTGCAGAGCCCTCCACTACTCGAGTAAAATGTCCCCAAAATGGTTGCCACCGCTGATAACTTGCCGCTACGAGCATGGAGCTCTTCGCTCTTTTTTCATGCCTCTAGCTTGCTGCGTCTCCTCCCGTGGCATCCCTGATGCTCTCTGACACTCTGAAGCTCCCTGACACTTGCAAACCCCACTAGCAGCACCATACTGGACATTCAGCTCGACAACACAGAGAGCATGGCACAGACCAGATATTCTCACCTGGATGACTCCTGCAACATCACCTCCCTAAAACAATGACCACACCACAGGACTCAGGAGCAGCGGGCACCCAAATTACCATACCCCTCCACTCGTGCTGGTAAGGCATTGCCCACCACTATTTTTACACTCCGTACAGACACTTCCAGACACAATATTGGCACCAGGTACCATTGCTGTACCACGCTATGGTAGCACACAGTAGACAGTTGTCCTCTGCCTCATGGCCACCTTCAAAGATGCAAGTACTTCTTCCAATCAAAGACCAGCATAACTGTACGGCGTTTACTGCAGTGCAGCTCCCTTGCCCAGAGCAGATTTCCAACCGGTGGCAGGCTGGGCAAAAACCACCACTTCAGACAGACCACCTGGAGGCTGGCCACTGCCACATCAGAGAGAGGGTACTTTGGCAGTTGGTGAGAGGCTGGCTTAGATAGAGGGTAGCTGGCGGATGTGTCCTTATGCATCTGACTCCTGCAGACTGTAACCTGTGACCTGATCTTATCTATCCTGTAAGTGAAATAAAGAAGACTCCTTTTGTACATGGGACTTCGCATGATCTGTCAACCAAGCACATTTTCGACATGGAGGTTTGAAATGATGCTGTCATGTGTCCTTACATCAACATACATGGATGCACTGTTTGCTCCCCTGTTGTAGGATGCATGCTATTATCCTAGAGGATATGTGGGCACTTGAGAAGGGGGCTATCTCCAGAGCCATCCGCAAGAAAAGAGCTTTAATGTAATGCCCCTGGCCTAGGGATCAACAAAGTGGCTGATATATCTGCAGAAGTGTAGAAGTAAAACAGGGCTGCTGATAAACAGAAACTTTAAAAAGAGTCACCACGCGCCAAGAGACGCATCCCTCCAGCCCTTAAGTCTCTACACTGGCTCCCTGTGACTCCATGGATCAAATTCAAAACCCTCTGCATCATCCACAAGGCTGTCTGGTATCTGGGACCTCTCTACATCCATCTCTGCATCCCTAAATACCGTCCATCCAGACCCCTTCAGTCCACTGGCTTCAATTTTCTGTAGGTCAAACGTTTCTCCAAGCAGAGAGTGGGAGGTAGATCCCTCCTTTTGGCTGGTGCCTCCCTCTGGAGCAGCCTCCCTCTCACAATCAGACTTGAGCCAGATCTTCTTAAGTTCCAGAAACTTCTCAAGACCTTCCTCTTCTCCTCTTCTTTCCATGTCCCCCTCCCTTGCCAAGCTCTCCATCTGCTGCTATGACTGGGGCCTGGTCCCTTCTGAGTCATACAGAGACCAGTCCACCCCCCTACCAGTCCCTCCCAGCATCCTTTGCCAGAACATGCCCTTGGGCCCTCTTTCCCCAGACTACCCTACCCAGTCCTCCTGCCCACTGCACTTTGCCTCCCCTCCTCCCTCTTTCCCCTGGCACTTGCCGCCTTGGCCTGTACAGGACTTTCCCTCCCCCCTAAGGGCCCCCCATTTTGCACTTCTCCCTCTACCCCCACCCCTTGCTTGTATCTCCTATAAGCACTTGCATGGTAGGATTGTCACAAGGCCAATATAACTGTCTCTTTGTTTTCCTGTTGCTGTTTTTTCTGATGACATCCCATGCCCCCCCGTCTTGACTTGTGGCACCTGGAAACACTTGTGTATAGGCGGCATACAAATGTCCAATAAAATAAATAAAATTACATAAAAAACTGTCTTGCCCGATCTTGAGATTAATAAAATCACATGCTTTGCCAAGCAGAACAGTAAAACTAATGCTGCCCGGAATGACTGATATGAGAAAAACAGGAGCTTGATCCCATCTATGCATCACGTGATATTTGTAGTCATTATACCCGCGATTATCAGGAAAAATGATGTCCTCCCAGCCTCACCATGTTCCCCCCTCATGTGTGTTTGCCACCCGCCACACACACCTCTGATGGCCTCATCACCTCCCCTGCCCTCTCCCATTCTCCCACACCACTTGTTGTTTCTGTGATGCAGTTTAAGTTGAAATATCGAGAAGCTGTGGTTATACACCAGGGTATAGCTAATGGTATTATTAATAGCTTGCAATGGCATTGGGTTGTCATCAAGCTCATTGTTCCAATATGTGCATAATAATAATGGATCCGTTTTATTGTATTTATTTTCTGCGGTCATGTACAAGGCCAGTTCAAACCACCCTAATTGCTTGTTGTATTCAATTTTGTGCCACATTTGTTTTTGTACTTTGCTTGTCAAATATTCTACAGTAGCAGAGACACTTTTCTGGGATTTCAGCAGAGGTGGTCTGAAACTTTGCTATTTCTTTCTTGCATGTGTAGAAAAGAATGTTACTGGTTAGAAACTGGGTGTCACCAGCTTGTGAGTCAGTTGTGTTTTCTTTTTCTACTTCATTTCCAAAATATTTACTTTGTATGTTATTCATTTTTTGTAGGACTTCTTTTGCTGTGCCAGATAGAGTTTGGTTACGTTTTGGCGATTCTACAGCTGAACCTTTAGCACTGTACAGTTTATGCACAAGAGTGCACATTGTAGAGTGGAGTCTTGCTGACAATTTTTATATAATGAAAGGTGCATTTACAGCATGTTCCTGAAATACAGCCTAAAGAATGTCCACGTAATTCTTTGTGAATTCGAAATGGACAGCAGTCCACGTCCTAAAGTGTTTTGGTTCTACTTTTATCTTTTTCCTTTATATATTGCTGTGGACATGTTCATAAACAATTGAATGACTGTTGGTGTACATTGCAAACTGAGCTACAGAATCATTTGTAGATTCGATGTAGTGTCTTGACAAGAGGAGGATTTGGTTCAATATTTGTATGTCATGTTTTTTGGATTAAAGTTTCTTTTTGCATAATGTCTTTGTTTAGCTAACAGCCTCTGCTAGTGTGAACATTGGAATTGGATTTTTTTGTTTTTGGCTATATTCTTCTTGATTGTAGTACGGTTTAGTGCTGCTAGCATGATATCACCTTAGATTGTCCTTAGTAACCCGATCGGGCCTCCCAGTCCTATGGTCAGGTGAATCGTGACCCGATTCTTAATTTAACCCTGACAATTTGAATTTGGTGCATTGTACTCGCGAGCACAATTATTTGACCAGGTAACACCAGAATTCTGATATGCCTGAGAAATTGTCTGCCTGCTTCAGGGCATTATTCCGCAGTGACAGACACCCTTTGGAAGTTAGCCATCCCGCACCACAGGAGGGGTCGCCAGCATTGACTATGTACTGTAAGAAAGGCTTTAGTAGTATAGCATTTAATGATATTTGGCATAGACAGACCAGACCTAACTCTAATCTTCAGTGGCCAACCAATTGTAGCTTCGAAATCCCTCGGTTAGAATATTTAGAGTCTGTATTGATAAAGAAACAGGCTAGACCTGCAGCATTTGACGCATTGCACAGTTGGAAAACAGAAGCTTTGCAACAACAAAAGAGTAGAGAAAAACATATGCATCGACATATGACGAATGCCGAAAAGGTACTGTTATATGATCAAAATAAACAATTGGAATTAGTTAGGAACACGGACAGAGCGTTTCAATTAGGCATTCAGAAAATGTACCCTTGGAAAGATTTTCATACGTCCGATGAATTGATTAACAAACTTTTGCATGAACGAAGGCCTGATGCCTCTGCGCCACCCCCGTACGTTCCTCCTCCTGGTGCTTTGCCCCTTCCTGTCGCTATTCCTCCTCCTATTGTTCCCCCGGTCCTTCCTATTGTTCTTCCTGTTGTTCCTCCAGGCGTCACTCCTTTGCCTGCTCCCTTGCCTCCACTTATTGATATTCAGAATGTGCCTACTCTCCCTCTTCCAAGTGATTCCGTATCGCTTGTAGTAGACCAGGGAACGGGATCAAGGGTTGTGACTCGTAATACTGTGTCCCCAGATAAAAAGAATGAATTGATTGCTTGGGCTAAACATTGTATGGAGAGGGGTGAACAAGCTGATGTTTTTTCCACACTCGAAAATCTAAAAAGTATCCCTGAGAAAAATGTTTTTGTTGAAGGACTAGGAATTCATTTGAGCGTAATGTGGAATAGATTAAACGATGTAGATCTCCCACAAGGGTTACAAGATTTGAACACCTTAGCGTTGTCTAGAGATACTGCAGAGAAAGTGTATGAGCATGTCAAGAGGGTTTTTGTGTATAGGAAGGAGTTGGAAGAGTTACAGAATGAAGAAGCAGATGGTGATAGTTTAGGCACTGTATTCTTACAGAAACGGTTTTCTCCTCGCCGCAAATTGATAGGTGAGGAAGTCCGAATTTGTACAAAGGATGCGATAAGATGGATTTCGGATATGTCGATAACTCCAGCCGAAGTATATGACAAACAAACTTCATAGTCAGTGTACGTTAGAAATGCAAAAGAAAGTGATACAGGTTATGGTAGAATACCTGCAGGATGAGTGTGTAAAAAGAAAGATTTGTTGTCCGGCAGAATTGTTGGGTGTTTATAAGAGAACCTTTTCGATTGATACCTCTTCGACTGCCTTAGCGCTTGATTTGGCTCTGTTGCTTAGTAAGCATTTGGAGCAACCTACTTCTCAGTTGCCTATGAGAGAGGTCCCTCCGACATTTGTCCCAAAGGTTGAGATTGCGGCCGATGCTGCACGAGGTATAGTCGCTGTGGACATTCCTGCACATTATGTATCACAGTTTGTTCATCTCCCGTTGTCGAGACAGGAAGTGAACACCATAAAGCAATCTATTCCTGATATAAGAAAGAATCCGAAGGGGTTCTATAAAGAATTAGAGTCAGTCTTACAATCATTGGTATTCACCTTAAGTGATATTGATTTATTATTTCCCGTACTCCTGCCAGTTGATTTGTGGAAACAGATTAGGACTGTAGATGATATACCTGGGTTAGGAGATACATGGGATAATATGGTTAGGCTCGACAGAGAAAGACCAGCTGGAGAGAGACCGCCTCAAGTGATATTAACTTTGCCTGATAGGATTATTGTAAAATTAAAAACCATAGTTCCTGAAAAATGAATCATTTGGGACAAGCTTACGGCCTGTGTCCAAGGAAAGTCCGAAGGTGCTACCGAGTTCTTTAATCGGTTCGAACACGTGTTTTCGGATTTCAGTAGACAAGACTTAGGCACAGAGTCAGGGCAAAGGCTGTTTGTCGACAAATTTGTACGTGGATTGCTGCCTGACATCCAGTTGCAGATTATGTTCTCCGAAAGCGCTTGGCAGGTGAAGTCTCAATCAGAAGTACTGCACATGGCTCAGTACTATGAAAATCGTGTGAATAATGAAAAGGAAAAACTTGAAAAAAGAAAGGGTGACCTGAAAACAAAAGTACTATTACAACAGATTGTTAAGAGCCCTAGAGGGAGTAGTATGCAATTTAGAGGTCAATACGTTCCACAGGGAAGTATGCCCCTGGCTCCGGTAACCATTAACCAGTGTGCCTATTGTCGACAGGAAGGCCACTGGCGCGCACAATGTCCGACCTTGCAGCAAAGGTCATTTGGGAACATGGGTAGACGATCCAGAGGTCGCCCAGGTGTAGGGGGCCCTGGTAGAGGTCAGTTTGCGCCAGAATCACAGCAACCTTTTTCACAGGATAAACAAGTATCGAGTGTGGATAATAGAAACATTTTTGATCATCCTTCTCCTGCATACCTCTCTGAAGAACTTCCATTTGATGACATTCTGTTTCGTTAGGATTGCCTGAAGCAGGATTTGGAACCAACGCCCATTCCCGTTCATCAGAATGCTCCCTACGTTGAGATGATGGTGGGAAATAGGAAGCATCTATTTTTAGTAGATACGGGAGTACAAAAGTGTTCCGTTGACCATTCACGGGTTCCAAAAATTCCACTGTCAGGGCAATCCAACGTTTCCGTAGGGTTTTCAGGCACACCTGTAGTTTGTCCAGTCTCTTTGCCGGTACCGATAACAGTGGGTCCCTTCACGGAGCAGTGTCCAATTCTACTTACTACAAACTGTGGAGAGAATTTGCTGGGGTTGAATTTGTTGAAGGAATTGAATGGAGTAATACATTGCTCCTCGGACGGAGTTCGGTTAACAATTTCACCTCAGCAATCACTCGCCTCTCAGTTTTTGACTCGACCTTTACCGCCAGAATTCAGTAACATTCCGGAATGCTTATGGGCAATTGATGATAATGATGTGGGCATTCTTCAAATTGAACCTGTTAAAATTATTCTGAAACATGGAGTAAAACTGCCTCGCATTCCACAATATAAAATCTCAGTTGAAGGCGAACAGGCTTTGAAATGTATAGTTTCTGACTTTGTACATCGTGGAGTAATTGAGGAAATTACAGGAAGTTTGTGTAACAGCCCGATTTTGCCAGTGTACAAAAAAGGTGATAATGCGATTCCTTTTCGGTTTATAATTGATTTGCGTGCTATTAACAAAATTGTGGCTCCTCAGTTTCCCATTGTACCTGATGTAACAACGATACTAACTATGAATCCGGCTTCTGCCACTCACTTTAGCGTTGTGGACCTCAAAAATGCGTTTTTCAGTATTCCTATACACAAGGATAGTAGGTATTTGTTCGCGTTTACCCTAGGTGGATGCTCGTTCACATTTACACGTGCACCACAAGGGTACACTGAGAGTCCAAGTATTTATAGTAGAGCATTGAAAGAGCAACTCGATACTCTCGAGTTGCCTACTACGTGTACATTACTATAGTATGTAGATGATCTCCTCTTGGCTGCTGATTCTGAAAGTGCCTGTAAAGAAGGCACCATGTTGTTGCTTTGTCATCTAGCAAAACATGGTCATAAAGCATCACTCAAAAAATTCCAATATTGTTGCCAGGAGGTCACCTATTTAGGCTATCTCCTGTCAAAGGAGGGAAGAAGGTTGACACCTGAACGAATAAAAACTATTTCTGGCATGTCTGTCCCAAATACGCAGAAGGAAGTTAGAGCCCTGATAGGTATGGCTTCTTACTATAGATTGTGGATCCCAAATTTTTCGTTAACGATTAAACCAATGCTGGCTTTGACAAAGAAGGGCATTTGTTTGCCATTGCCATGGACTTTGGAACACCAGACAGCATTTGATTTACTCAAAACCGCGCTGTGTTCGGCACCGGTTTTAGGAACTCCGAATTATGAAAAGGCCTTTGTGTTGTATGTGCATGAACATGATGGATATGCTTTGGCTGTGTTAACGCAGGAACATGGATGGAAGAATAGGCCGTGCGGCTATTTCTCATCCGTCCTTGATCTTGTTGGATGCGCTTTGCCGAGATGTTTGAGAGCTGTCGCTGCTGCTGCTGCATCTGTAAAACAGAGCGAGGGAATGGTCCTGGGTCATGCGTTAACCCTAATGGTACCTCACTCTGTAGATTTTCTATTAAATAGAACTCAAACGCAACACCTTACTTCTGCACGATTGACAAGATACGAATTGATCTTGTTTGCGCCCGACATTCAAATTCAGAGGTGATGTGTATTAAATCCAGCTGAACTTTTACCTGTCCCGCAAGATACTGTTGATGGTGACCAAACGTCATACGATTGCCTTTACACTACAGAACAAGAGACTAAAGGTAGAATCGATTTGAAAGACACGCCTTTGAATAGCCCACAAGGAGAGCTATTTTGTGATGGCTCTTGTTTCAAACTTCCGAATGGTACATCCACGGCTGCTTATGCCGTCACAACCTTGAGTACGATTGTGGAAACCAAAAGAATCATGCATAATTCCACGCAGGCCGCAGAAATTATAGCATTAACTCGAGCTTGTGAACTTTCTGAAGGGCTTACAGTAAATATATATACCGACAGCCAGTATGCCTTTTGGGTGGTTCACAACTTCGGTAGACTCTGGAAAGAACAAGGTTTCTTGACCTCACATGGCACAAAAATGCAGCACGGCACTTTAATAGTGTGATTACTTTCAGCGCTCGCACTCCCTGTTCAGTTAGCCATTGTAAAATGTACAGCACATCAGAAGGTTACAGATGATATAGGAAAAGGGAATGCTTTCGCTGATCAGATAGCTAAACAAACTGCCACTGATTTTAGTTCAGAAATATATGCTGTAAGGGAAACTTTAAATGTTTGCACTTTTGGTGAAAGTATTGATTCTGTAAAAGACATTCAAGCAGATGCTACTGTAGAGGAGACCAAGAAATGGGTCGAGGGTGCAGGGAGATTGGATGGTGATGGGTGTTGGGTGGACAATGTTGAAGGAAAATGGTTACTCCCTGACGCCTATATTACAATGATGGTCTTTCTGGCTCATGGTCCGACCCATGTCTGTGCGCATAAATTGACTAAAATGTTACACAGTGTATGGGCCAATGATAACATTTTCAAAATTGCGGAGCACTTTGTCCAAGGGTGCATGGTCTGCTTGCAGCACAATGTAGGAAAAGGTACCTCGACTCCTAGAGGAAGTTTCGCTCCACCTTCTGTTCCGTTTGAGGTCATCCACTTTGATTTTATTGAGATGGAACGTTGCAACAATCTTAAATATGTGTTGGTCGTCATTTGTGCATTTAGCAAGTGGGTTGAGGCCTTCCCTGTTAGAACTGCAACTGCCATTACCACGGCAAAGACTCTTTTGAAAGAGTTCTTTCCTAGGTTCGGGCTGTCGAGAGTCATCTGGTCGGATAATGGGCCACACTTTATCACTGCTGTAATCCTACAAATATGTTAAGGATTGCAGATTGATAAACGGTTCCATTTGGCCAGACATGCCCAAAGTTGCGGATTAG
This sequence comes from Ambystoma mexicanum, assembly GCF_040938575.1. Lineage (NCBI taxonomy): Eukaryota > Metazoa > Chordata > Amphibia > Caudata > Ambystomatidae > Ambystoma > Ambystoma mexicanum. The sequence goes on along the minus strand of NC_090934.1, from coordinate 648,151,208 downwards.
TGGAAAGACATAACGATGTCGAAGAGAACAACCCCTCAAACTAAGACTGGGCTCTCTCCCTTTGAGGTGGTGATGGGGAGGCCTGCTAATATTTGGGGTATGCCAAAGAGTCGCTCATTGCGGGATGGAGAGAATGTGCTTCTTTCAGACTACTGTAACCAGTTGACTAAAAATCTATTTTCAATTTATCACCAGGTGCGAGAGGCATTACCTGTACGATACGAGGGTCCCGGTCACAGTCTACGACCAGGAGACTGGATCCTCACGAAAGTTTTTGAAAGGTCGTCTTGCCTTGCACCTCGGTGGAGGGGTCCCTACCAGGTCCTGCTAGTCACCCAGACAGCGGTGCGGGTAGCAGGGCGGAAGAATTGGATACATGCAATGCACACCAAACGGATCCCGCAGCCCGTGCCATACGATACAGAAGACATAGAATCCCTTTCCAATGCTGTAACCAACGTGCCCGAAACAGCAACAACCGACAAGAGAGTATCGGAGACTGTTCCAGAGTTCGTAAGGCCAGACAAAACGGCCATCTTGTCTCCGCACTCTCCAACAGTGGTACTTCCGGATCATCCATTTTCTGATCCCATTTCCGTTCACTCGCCACCTCCAGTGGGAAGTGACGACACCTTGCTTTCTGATTCTTCAGCACCGGAAATTGTGAAATATAATTTACGTCCTAGAAAATAGACATACGGCACGGTTTGACTGTGCGATTGGAGAAATCATTTGAGGGCTTGCCTTTTTGCCCGATTGTACGAAAGGATTCTGTTGGCTAAGGGTTGTGGGAAAGACATTAAGAAGACGCGCGACTGGAGTCGCCAGCAAATGAACAATTGGTGTTTTTTCGATTGAAGACTACGATGCCTGCACCCGCTACCGCTCGTACCGAACTTTTAGATAAATATGTGACTAGCAGAGACAATGAGCAAATGTCTAGGGGACCCCGAAAACGTATTGTTGCCTTTTTGTAATAATAACTGGGTTTTTAGTAACTAGTGGTTTTGGGTTAAGGTACCTGGAGGAAGCATATCTGCTAGAGGACATTTTACCTGTTGAAAATGTATCTGTTATACCCACTCCTTCCGTGCAATTGCATACCTTGTCGCCTAGAGATTCTTCGCATAGCCGGAACTATCGGAATAATACTCTTTTGTTAATAATGAATGCCACTCATGCAATTTTCAATAAGACCAACTGCTGGATGTGCTCGCATTTACCACAACATGGGGATAAGGGGCTAGGTTGGTACATTCATCCTTTACCTTTGACAACTGCTTGTTATGCTTCTCTTAGAGCACTATTCTTTGGCCGTTGGAATGACAGCATCTCAGGGAACTTTGATGGTACAAATCTGAATAGTTTTGAAAAACGTATTTTGATGCCTCTGGGATGCTCGCTTTTTGCAAATAGGAGTAAGCCAAACATTGCTTCTGTTAGGCCCTCTGATAGATTGTCTCGTCCCTTTCAGTCTTTGATTTCTTTCAAAATGGCTCCTATTGGCAATAAGGATGCCACACCTCCATCTTATTCTGTTAACCATAGCCCCGATTCAGTGTCCTTCTGCATACAGAGAAATGGAACACGGCCAATGGGCGATTTTAGAAATTGCGCGAACGTTGAGAACTTGACTCGTGAGAACAGACCTCTGTATGTAGATGAACCTGTCTATTTTGTTTGCGATAATGTGGCATTTCAATGGTTGCCTAGGGAGTAGCAAGGCACTTGCTATTTAGGGATCCTATTACCTAGGGTATTTATTGTCAGTACTGCAGAAATCTCGAAGACTCGTCCACGGCGAGATGTGAAGGGGGATACTCCAGCACAAACTTTGGGGGATATAATGAAATCCTTTGTGCCATTTATTTGGGCAAATTATGAATTCAAAAGATATCAGGGGACTAGCGAGAGTACTGGAGAGAACCATCAACCGGACCACTGACATACTCTATAATATGACGTTAGAACATTAGATGTAATTTTGGCTGAGCGTGGAGGATTATGTAAATTAGTGGGGTCTGCTTGCTGTGTTTGCGTACCAGACTCCTCTCCAACGATCTTTAGGGCAATTCAAAATCTGCATGTTCTTAGTTCAGAAGTGCATGTTCCTGAGGGAAACTGAGAACTTAGTGCATGGTTTTGGGATCTCCTACGGTCGTGGGGATGGAAGTTGCTTTCGGCCCTGCTGATTATCTTGGGTAGTTTACTGTTCCTTTGTTGTTGTATACAGTGTCTCCCGGGTATATGTTCGGTATTAGGGGGATGTTGCGCGCAAGCAACAAGTGTATTAGGACATAAAATATACGCCCTAGATAAGGTTTCTAAGGCGTACGTGTTGAAAGAAACTCTAGTGTCTGATCTAATGCCAATAGACATGCCTGATAATGATTCGGGGTGTATAGACGTTGAAATGTGGAGTTATTCGTAAAGTGATCGAAGGTAGTTTAGCGCTTGGCATAGGCCAAAAGGAGGGTTTGTCGAAACTGATATAATATTGTTTCGTCTTCATTGTATTTGTTGGCCTATGCCCAGTCGCTTTGCGAGGAAGTCTGTATTTCAAGGTCGTGACTTTAAGTTAATCAAGCCTCCATTTTAGGTTACCCCGCCATTTTGATTTGTCGTGCAAAGTTACCCTGTGGCCTAAAATGGCTGACCTGTGTCCTCTTGTTTTCACTTTAACCTCTTCAACCTCTGTAGGCGAGTTAATGTCCAACCTCCCTGCAGGCTATATGTTAGGGTCATGTAGACCTTGTCCTTTCTTGACCTAGGGATCAGGGGATTACTTGAATCGGCGATGTTAACCTACAAGTATACAAGAACAATAATGCTATTTAAACATGACAAGCGAAACATCTGTTTGACCTGCATTGAAGCAAATGTGTAAAGAGTGTAAAGTCACATCCAGAGAATAATAGTACTTGTTAGTAAATGTATTAAGAAGTAAACCACATGCACGAGATGTGTAAATTAGGAATGAACCTGGCGCGAACCCTAGCCCAGTACATGATTAACTCGTAGGAGGCTGGACATCGTTACGAAGAAACTGTATAAATATGCTGATGTCCAGCTAGCAATTCCTGTTCACTGCTCACATTGAACCTGCTGGTGGTCTCTGTGAAGTACTGACGGCCAAATAGCTATTTGTGTACTTTGTTTTGTAAACTGTTCAGTGTTGGAATAAAGATTCTGTGAATCTTTACAAGCCTGTGTTGGTGTATTTCTCTTTGCATGGTGTAAAAGCCTTAATATTGTATTGTCTGATTTCACATCACACTCAGAATTGTGAACATTAGCCTGCGCTGCATCTAGACAGGATTGGGAATGTTAGCATGTGCCACACATAGATGGAATTATGAAGGTCTGCATGTGCCACACTTAGATGGATCGGGAATGTTAGCATGTCTCACACTCTGAATTGTCAACATTAGCATGCGCCGCATCTAGACAGGATTGTGAATGTTAGCATGTGCCACACATAGATGGAATTATGAAGGTCTGCATGTGCCACACTTAGATGGATCGGGAATGTTAGCATGTCTCACACTCAGAATTGTGAACATTAGCCTGTGCCGCATCTAGACAGGATTGTGAATGTTAGCATGTGCCACACATAGATGGAATTATGAAGGTTAGCATGTGCCACACTTAGATGGATCTGGAATGTTAGCATGTCTCACACTCAGAATTGTGATCATTAGCCTGCATCGCATCTAGATAGGACTGTGAACGTTAGCATGCGCCATACTTAGATGGAATCTGAATGTTAGCATGTCCAACACTTAGATGTAATGGTGAACATAAGCCTGTGTCGCATCTAGGCAGGATTGTGAATGTTAGCATCTGCCACACTTAGATGGAATTGTGAAGGTTAGCAAGTGCTACACTTAGAGTTGTGAAGATTAGCCTGCACCACATCTAGACAGGATTGTGAATGTTAGCATGTGCCACACATAGATGGAATTATGAAGGTTAGCACGTGCCACACTTAGATGTAATGGTGAACATTAGCCTGTGTCGCATCTAGACAGGATTGTGAATGTTAGCATCTACCACACTTAGATCGAATTGTGAAGGTTAGCAAGTGCTACACTTAGAGTTGGGAATATTAGCCTGCGCGCATCTAGACAGGATTGTGAATGTTAACATGTACCACACATAGATGGAATTATGAAGGTTAGCATGTGCCACACTTTTATGGATCTGGAATGTTAGCATGTCTCACACTCAGAATTGTGAACATTAGCCTGTGCTGCATCTAGACAGGATTGTGAATGTTAGCATGTGCCACACTTAGATGGAATTATGAAGGTCAGCATGTGCCACACTTCGATGGATCTGGAATGTTAGCATGTCTCACACTCCTCAGAAATGTGAAATTAGCCTGCGCTGCATCTAGACAGGATTGTGAATGTTAGCATGTGCCACACATAGATGGAATTATGAAGGTTAGCACGTGCTACACTTAGATGGATCTGGAATGTTAGTATGTCTCACACTCAGAATTATGAACATTAGCCTGCGCCACATCTAGACAGGATTGTGAATGTTAGCATGTGCCACACATAGATGTAATTATGAAGGTCAGCATGTGCCACACCTAGATGGATCTGGAATGTTAGCATGTCTCACACTCAGAATTGTGAACATTAGCCTGCACCGCATCTAGACAGGATTGTGAATGTTAGCATGTGCCATACTTAGATGGATCTGGAATGTTAGCATGTCTCACTCTCAGAATTGTGAACATTAGCCTGCATCGCATGTAGATAGGACTGTGAACGTTAGCATGTGCCATACTTAGATGGAATCCGAATGTTAGCATGTCCAACACTTAGATGTAATGTTGATCATAAGCCTGTGTCGCATCTAGACAGGATTGTGAATGTTAGCATGTGCCACAAATAGATGGAATTATGACGGTTAGCATGTGCCACACTTAGATGGATCTGGAATGTTAGCATGTCTCACACTCAGAATTGTGAACATTAGCCAGAATCGCATCTAGATAGGACTGTGAACGTTAGCATGTGCCATATTTAGATGGAATCCGAATGTTAGCATGTCCAACACTTAGATGTAATGGTGAACATTAGCCTGTGTCGCATCTAGACAGGATTGTGAAGGTTAGCATCTGCCGCACTTAGATGGAATTGTGAAGGTTAGCAAGTGCTACACTTAGAGTTATGAAGATTAGCCTGCGCGCATCTAGACAGGATTGTGAATGTTAGCATGTGCCACACATAGATGGAATTATGAAGGTTAGCACGTGCCACACTTCGATGGATCTGGAATGTTAGCATGTCTCACACTCAGAATTGTGAACATTAGCCTGCGCTGCATCTAAACAGGATTGTGAATATTAGCATGTGCCACACATAGATGGAATTATGAAGGTTAGCACTTGCCACACTTAGATGGATCTGGAATGTTAGCATGTCTCACACTCAGAATTGTGAACATTAGCCTGCGCCGCATCTAGACAGGATTGCGAATGTTAGCATGTGCCACACATAGATGGAATTATGAAGGTTAGCATGTGTCACACTTAGATGGATATGGAATGTTAGCATGTCTCACACTCAGAATTGTGAACATTAGCCTGCATCGCATCTAGACAGGACTGTGAACGTTAGCATGTGCCATACTAAGATGGATTCCGAATGTTAGCATGTCCAGCACTTAGATCTAATGGTGAACATTAGCCTGTGTCGCATCTAGACAGCATTGTGAATGTTTGCATATGCCACACTTATACAGAATTGTGAATGTTAGCATGTTGAATATCATATAACCGACTAACAAAAATACTTAACATCTCTGCATACTTATCTCACTCCAAAAACCTCCACGACCATCTCTCGCACAACAACCCACATGCATTCACAACACTCCAACAACACATAAGCCGCACCAACAGCACACGCGGACTGACATCGATCCGATACACGCACCAAAGCTCAGCACCCGGTGTATACTGAGTTGAAGCTGCCAACAGAACTCCACTCCTCTCACTATCCTACTCCCTCTTCACCTTACTAGCCCATCCAACCTTCTTGTTTGCAGATCCGTCAGAGCGCCTGGGGACCAACCTTGTTGGTGACCATGCAAGGTACAAATACCTTTACCATTTAACATTTGACATAACATCTGTGATGAATCCTTTCCTGTACCAACTGACAATTAATTCCTCTAATGACTGTACTATTTCATTTTTAGGGTAGCTGGGCAGTTCCTCATAACAAAATGGTATTTCCAAATGATTGTTTGCCATTTGTATATAGTCCTTCCTGTTCATGATGATGATGTTCCCACCTTTATCTGCTTCCTTGATTACTATTTCACTATCATTCTTTAGGTCTTGCATAACTGTTCATTATTGGTCAGATAGTGCCTGGAATTCGGTATCCTTCTGTTTTCAATTTTCTTACATAGGTTGTTAATGTCCCTGATTGTGGCTTTATAAAAGACTTCTATCATATTTTCCGGTGGAAACTGGGGTGTGAATTTGGATTTCGGTTTTAGCTCCTCTTCTATTAGGCACACTGGGGTTATTTGTAGTTCATGCAGTGTGTTATGTATCTCCACTGAATCTGTTTCCTGCAAGGTTCTTAGAATGTGAATATTTTATATGTCCTTAATAGAGAGTAAACTTTTTTCAATCAGTTCTTGCATATATTGTTGTCCACTTACTGCTGTCGCAAACAATTTTTTGAGTTTTAGTTTGCAAACAAATTTGAACAGGTCTATTTGTGTATCGATTTGTTGAAGTTGCACGTTATTGCAAATTATAAGTCTTTGTTTAGTAGCGTAATCTCATCTGAGGTTAGACACCTGTTGGATAAATTCATCACAAGATTGTTTATTTCTTCCTCCTTTCTGCCTCCCAGGCGCTCACTCTCATTAGCCATCTGTAGTCCCTAGTGTGTCTGGGTTTCCGCAATCTACCGTTCCCCCAACTTCCTCTCCTCCTTGTGTATGTTGACTCTTGTCTTGGATGGTCGGTAGCTGAAAACTGACCTGTTTATAGTTGGTATTTCTTTCTTTCGTTCCTTTCTTGTATCTTCAGATTTGTTTTCGAAATCCTTATCGTTCCTTGTTTATAGTGTAAGTGAGAGGCCCCCAAAATACAGTTAATTCTCCCAATGGAGTCAATAAAAACACATCCCAGGAGGGAATGAGACCAAGACCAAGTGCTGGTGGTATCAAAGGCTTTATGTAAAATAGGGCAAGCAGAATCTACTCTGCTCACGCCTAGAGCGCTTTGTAGAAAACATGTTACGATTCATTTTTATACATAAAATTATCATCAAGCTGAGGGAAGGCCTAGGGGGCACATGAATAGTTGGGACTGGCCACTAAGAGTTGGCACCAATAGGTGCCATTGGGTTGGAGGCGCTTGATTGGCTTCAGAACACGTGATGTAGTAGTGCCGTTCTTCCGGTCATCTGGGCTCATCGGATTGGCATGTGGAGTGGCAAGCTGTTGTGGTGTTCAATATTAAATAACCGTTTGACATTTGCCCTGTGGTCACATATTCTCATTCATTCACTACCATAATCTGCTTGTCCAGCGAGCTCAAAGACCTGTGATTTAAACACTTTTAAAAACGTGGTTCAAATGCAGGTTAATTTACTATTGGGCATAGGTTAAGATTCATCCATTAGATATAGCGCTTGACGTGTTCAGGCAATTTCAGAATATACTGACTAAGAGGTAGATGTAGAGTTCCTGGGGTCATTGTGTGATCTGGGATGTCCATCTGATAAACATCAAAGAGAGCTCCAAATCTATGACTGAAACAAATAGGTCACGGGAGGCACATACCATCATGGGCATACATTTCATTGTGTGGGGTTTAGTGGTTGGTTGTCCAAACACCATTAAATCTCTGCTAATCTACTTTGGCACCATGGGGGGTGGAGGAGAATCGAAACTTCTTTTGGTATAGTTCCTCGTTGCACAAAGAAACAGGGCCTTCAGAAATAGATCTTACCTACAGGCCTTCACACATGGCTTACTATATGACATTCAGGATATACTGATTTAGAATATACTATGTTTTCTATCTGGCTAAACATTCTCATCGTAACAAAGAACTCATCAAAAAATTAGAAAGTGTGCTTGCTCATCTTTCATTAAAAGCAGTTCATGGCTTGGGGTCTGTGCATTCAGCCTTAACAGATGTTGTAACTTGGCGAGAGTGATTAGCTGCTGTATTACGTTTACATGATATTGTGCATATATTTACATTTGAACTTATGAAAATGAAGTAGCTTAGTGCTGGCATGTACAGTATTTTACTGGTTATGCATCATGTTATTGCAATCTATTTCTATGAGCTGTGCGGGCCTGAATGGAAGAGTTGCAGGCCTGCATTGAAACTTGACAACTATCTTACCATTACAAAATGGAGTTGGTGGCTTACAAAATGGAGTCTTTTTCAACTCTGGTCTTACACTGTTACAAGGGGGGTCACAGTTCCTAGGGGTATTCCCGCATGAGTGCTCTGGGACTGGGGCCCTGAACCCAAAGCATCAGCAACTGGGCCTACCCAGGAAGTGTAGGAATGGGGGGTTTTAAAATGCCCCCTCCTTCCACTCATTCTTCCCTTTCGTTACTTAAGTAACGAATATTGTAACTGCCCCAATCTCTTGCTTACTTCTTCCTCTGCCACTGCTTCATCCCATGCAGGTGTCCCCTTTATTGGCATCAATGCCCTACATACCGCTCGGAGGCTTTCCCCTTTCTAGCATACTCATATGGGGTACAGGTCATATAAATACACCCTCCCTCACCCTCCAGGTCCACCCATACTTCCTTGTACCATTCTAACTCTCTAGGTTCCTTTATGGTTGTGTGATATAAATTATCCACTCTGTGCCCTGTGTTGTATATGGCAGTCATTCCATATTTGGGCTCTGAACTGTCTCCTGTGTGCACCTCCGCCTCATGTTTGATTTGCGCCACTCCATTTGCACGGCCCATTGTTACCATCATCAGCGCGCCATTAGGTACAGTGTTTGCGCAGCATCGGAGTCCTAATTGGCACATGCAAAAAATGAGGAGCAAAAAGATGATGCGAGGTATGAGGAGTTTCACTGTCATTCTAAGCCAGGATGGTACCCAGGAAAAAAGATGATCAAACCAGGTGCTGGGCTGTGCTCCTCCTTCATACGTTCTCTGAGGTTGTGAACTGCTGCTATCACGTGTGAGAGGGAACCGTTCTCCGCGTATGCAGAAGGTACAAATGTGCAACAAGCACTCCCAATTTTTCAGCAAACACCTCCATCGATTGCTGTTAACAGGTCTAGCACATACCTGTTCTGCATGGTCATCAATTGCAGGGCTCTAAGTTCCACTTTGATGACATTAAACCCTTCTTCAGTGTCATTGGCCAGCTGGATGAGCTCCCACCTTGTAATCTGGAGCCACTTGGCATTCGCTCTCGCCTGGATGCTAGGAACGAGGGACGCGAAAAATGTCTCGACAGAGCAGAACAACCTGAATCAATCAGGTATTTGGGCCAGGAGGTCTGATGATTTGGCTGAAATATAGTTTGATGATCGTTTCTTCCTCTGCGTCGTATTTTGTAGACCTTCCTCATCTATGGCATACACAGGAACTGTTTCAGGCGGCGTAGGTGACAGTTTGTTTGGGGCCGCCACTTGTGTGCTTCCTCCGTGGATGTGACTTTCTGGGATCACCATCAGTGTGGAATGCAGTGTTGCCAATGAGCATGTGCCTCTCCATGATTGTGGGAGATGCAGGCATGCCATGTTACCGCAAACCCAGTATGTGTCCATCATTGCAGCCATTCCCTTCTTCATGTCAGGTATTATGAGAGTTTTATTGCAGTTTTTGTTTTCCCTCATGTTCTTTTTCCCTTCCCCACGGAAGCAGAGTTCGTAAGAAATGTCTTTTTGCAACTTGAAGGGTTTCTCGATGGCGGTAACCCAAGTGATCTTTGTTATGTATTCAGTCCATATGGGACCGCATGTTCTCTGTACCCATTAAAGATTTTCTTCAGACAGCCCTCACAGGGCTTCTGCTTTTCACGTATTTCTTCGTTTTGCCATTTATTGCTGCATGCATTGTCTCTTTTATCACCAGAAAAGGCTCTTTCACACAAATGACTCCTTGCGGCCGGGAGTAACATGTCCACTCATTCTGCAATAGTTCAAATGAAACCGTGTGTGCTTGAAAAGTATTTTTGATTCGGCATAGCGCAAGATGTAGAAGACACTGAGCCTCTGCAAATTGAATTTCTTGCGGCAGCAATACTTTGGGAGTGCCCGAGGCATGAGGTATAAGTGAGCACACGTAGCAATTCTCGTTAGTTGTTTGTTTTGCTGTGTTGCTCATGTCTGCATACCATTTGTTTGTCTGGTGGGCGTGCGGGGATCGTCAACTGTGTCTATGCCGAATTTATAATGCTCTTCCCATTTTTCCTGTTGTGTTTCCCTCTTCTCCCTCCTAAGCCCACCTCCCTCATTTCCTTGGGCCTCCTTGCCACCCTATTTACCCTCCCATCTTGTATATAAATTATAGTAGGTGATGACCATATGTTTGTCATCACTACTCCCTTCTCTGATGGTTGTCTTTCCTGATGTTGCGGTTTCTGAAACTGGCATGGTCGTTGGGTTTGGGTGATTCTGCACCCACGTGAGTTCTGAAGGAGTTCTGTCGTTCATTGTGTAAACACTAAAATCAGATTTATTTATATGTGGGGATTGTGGGGTGGCTTGCATCGTTGTGATATTTGTGATATTTGTGGTGCCATTATATTCATCCTCATGGCTCCAGTGGGCCCATATTAACTTAAGACATCCCAAATTAGATGGGTTTCTTTTTTGATAGTTTTTATGCCCACACCCCCCTGGCTCACATCAATTGAAATATATGTAATAGCCCAATACAGGAACAGGCCAAATAATGTTGAAAAGAATACTACTGTGCACACAAACAGCACACAATCATATGAATAACTAGGATAAACATGTCTTGTTTGTTTACTCCTATCTACACTATCATTTGTTGCTGCCGGGGCCTCGTCCATGCCCATTGTAGCTCCTGATAAATGAAATATAAGCATTTGTTAATCATGCATATTACTCTTTCATGTTTTACACATTGTTTACTAGTGAATTAATTTCAGCTTTTCCGATTTACATTTACTTTTCATTTCTCATATAGTATTATTTTTTTTTTCTTTTTCACATCCTTCTGTTTCCCTTCTCCACGCCTCAAGTCTGGGGGAGGGGAACCGAGGGAGACAATTCACTGTCAGTTAGAATTATCAACGAGGAAGGAAAACATTACTGTCACATATATTTTCAATCACGTGATCAAAGAGATAAAGGTGGGCAGAGAGAGAGAGATAAAGAGAGAGAGAGAGAGCAGACATTTTATTTTTTATCTCATCCCGTCACACATATTATTAGTACTTGTTGACACTATACATCTATTTACGTATCTTTATTTATACTTTGTTTGCTCTTATTTTGTGCCTGACACCTGTCCTTGTATTCCTACATTTCCCACCGTCTATGTTTGTGAGCTCTGCTCGTCTCTGTTACCTTTGTGGTCTGCACAGTTTGTGCTCCCATGAGCCTTACAAACATCTGTCAAGTGCACCCAATACTTTAGGCCCTGTACCTTGACAGCTGTAGGCATGCATTATACTACCTTGTATGGACCATTGAACCTTGGCCCATTCCACCTACGCACAAAACTCCTCACGTGTACCATGTCACCTGTCATCAACTGGCAGTCTGGACTATCTGTGGCTGGGATCATTGTATCAGTGGTGTTTTCCTCTGTGAATGGTGGTGCTATTTGTTTGGCTATGGCACGTGCCACTCGTGTCAAGTTCCTAAGATACTCACGGAATTCTTCTCCTAAAACTGTGGCACTTTGGTGTGCGTCTGATTGCCTGCACAAGGGTGAGTGGGCTGTGTGCATCCTCCTACCTGTCACAATTTCATGAGGTGACAGGTGGTGGTCCTTGCTAGGTTGGTTCCTCATTTCAAAAAATGCCAGGGCTAAACAATACACCCAGTTCTTCTTGAGTGTATGACACAGTTTCGACAATCTACTCTTGAGTAATCCGTTCATTTTTTCAACAATCCCGTCCGATTATGGATGATAAATCATACAAAGCTGGTGGGTTATGCCTAGCATCGCAGTGATGTGCTTGAACATGTCGTTCACAAAGTGGGTCCCGTTGTCGGAACATATGACATCACAAATGCACCAACGGTGAAACACCTCTCTCACTTAGAACTTTGTGGCACACCGTGCATCTGGATGAGCGCAGGGGCCTGCTTCTACCCACCAGGAAAAGGGGCATACTACAACATTAAAGTATCTGGCCCCATTACACCGCTCTCCCATGTCTGCATAATCTGTATGCAGTTCTCTGAATGGCCCTTCAGGTTTTGGCAAGGTTCCTCTGAAGGTTCATAATGTCATGCCAGAGTTGTAGGTTTGGCATGTGATGCATTCTATTATTAACTTTGTCACCTGCTCCTGTAACCCAGGAGGGAACCAATTTTCTTGTATGTCTGCGATAATGTGCTCCTTTGCATTGTGAGCTGGGAAGTGCAATTATTTGAATGCTACTTCTAACAATTTTGCTGGCATCACTACCTTTTCAGTGTTGTTCTGTCTCAATAATAAATCTCTGGAAGACTGGCTACACCCCCTTTTTACCCATGTCTCGTTCTCTTTGCCTGGTGAGCCTTGATGAAGCTCAATGATTTGAGAGACTGTCAATGAGTTGAAACCTTCCGGCTGTGTTTCCTCTACTATCTTCTGTAGTATGTACTCACTTGTTGGGGGTTTTGGTAAATAGGAGGCTTCCTTGGCGCAGCGTCCGCTGCAGCATTTCCCAACGAGATGACGTCATCACCTCGCGTATGGGCCTGACATTTCACGACTGCTACAAGCTTAGGTTATTTTAATGCATCACTTAATTCCCCTAGTAGTGTTGCATGCTGAACTGGGGACCTGTCTGCCCTTCGAAACACTCTCCTCTCCCATCGCGCTAACCCTCCATCTACCGTTGTTGCAATATAGGCAGAATCTGTATAGATGGTCACTGCACACCCCTTTGCCGTGTGTAATGCTTCTATGAGCCCTACCAGTCTGCTGCTTGAGCTGAGAAGTGCGGTGGTAATCTTTTCTGCACAATCACTTCAAATTCCCCGTCCTCCACCCGAACTACTGCTGCTCCTACGTGTTTTTCTCCTGTTTCAGAATCTATGGAGGCAGACCCATCTACAAAGAAAACTTCTCCTTCTGACAGTGCATTTTCATGTGCTTTGGGTGTATCATCATCATCTCCTGTGTATGTAGCGCAATCGTGTTGCTGCATGTCTTCTACTGTGCATGCTTCTGTGATGAATGTGGCTGGGTTTACACTTTTGCACCGCACAATATGATTGTTCGCGCTGGATATGATCAACTCATATGCTGTAGCCCATTGTGCTTTTCGATCTTTCAAGGATGGAAAAAAGAGAGTGTTCTACATATAACGTGACAGAGCATCCCATCACGACTGTAGCACTCTTTTTGATGCAAACACGGTGGCTGCGAGAGCCTGTTCGCAAGTGAAGTGTACTTGCATTAATGCATCTAGTTTTCCACTGTAGAATGCCAGGGGCTTGTGACCCAGGGATGTTTTTTGTGTCAGTACAGCTGTCATGAGTGTGCCATTACAAAGTGAGAATAAATAGAATTCCTGCTCATAATTAGGAGTCGTGAGAACTGGGGCAGTGGGTATCAATTCTTTGAGTGTGTCAAAAGCTGTGTGCATTTCCTGCGTCCATTGTAAGTTGGTGTTTTCCCACTGTGCTTCCTTGAGTGCCTGTAACAGTGGTTTTGTGTATGCTGCATAATCCAATATACAAGCTTGGCAATAGTTACACATGCCGAGAAACTTCTGCATCTCTTTTACTTTGTTAGGCTCTTTTACTGCTTTTATTGCTGCTGCTCTATCAGGTATTATTCTCTTACCATCTTTAGATATCAGCTGACCTAAGTATAGCACTTCTGTCAAGCAGTATTGCAGTTTTTGTCTGTCTACTTTGTACCCTTTTTGTGTGAGATGAGTTAACAGGGTAATAGAATCCTCTCTGGACTCTTTTTTGTCTTTACTGCAGACTAACAAATCGTCCATGTACTGAATTATTGGACTTGTTGTGTGTATGTTTCCAAGGACCTTATGCAATATTCTGTTAAAAATACTGGGACTTTCGTAGTACCCTTGGGGCAGTCTGCAGTGCTCATATCTCTTTCCCCCTAGCGTAAATGCTGTCAGGTACATGAACCTTGATCAAGTGGAATTGAGAAGAAGGCATTTTTTAGGTCCACTGCTGTAAAATGTGTGGACTCTGTTGGGATGCTGCATAGGATTGAGGCAGGATTTGGGACAAGAGGGAACTCCTTCTGTACTACGTCATTGAGGGGGCGTAGGTCCTGGAACATCCTCCACGCCCCTCCCTTTGCTTTCTTGATTGGGTAAATGCAAGTGTTGCGGGGAAAGTTAGATGCCACTATTATTCCCTGTACAATTAATGCACAAATTGTGTTTTTTATTCCTTCCTCAGCTTCCCTAGATAGGGAATATTGTTTTACCCGGGGTAAGATAGCCCTGGGTTTGAGCTTTATCTTTACTGGTGTCACTTCATGCAGTAGTCCTACATCATGTGGGCCTGTGGTCCACAGCTGCTGTGGAACTTGGCACATGTCTTCCTCAAAGTATGCTGGCGGTGCTTTGATCACTGCTACAAGGTTAGTGGCACCTCTCTTCTTTGGATCATGACATCACAGGGGATTGCAATTTCCATCACTATTTCCCCATCGTCTTCTACGTCACTAAAAAGTTCCTCATCTGTCAGATTTCGCAGGGCCTTATTGGCGTCGATGCATTGCACTGTCCTCCACTGGCATCCCTGCATGTCCATTGCTATTACTGCTAATCTTTGGGGTGACATTTACTGCATGTATATCCAGGGATATTATAGACCCTGGCACTATTTATGGGTTTGCAATTGGGCGGAAAATTAATTCTGAAGGCACCCTCCATTTTTCACTTTTCAATTGTGGCACTACGCTCGCTAGTATCCTCAATCCTTGTTTGAACATATCTGGATTTACAGGTATGCCACGTGTTTCTGGGAAGTTTGCTTGTGTGTGTATGGCTAGCATGGCGCGAATCAGACATATGCCTGGTGTCAAAAACACTATACCTCTGTCAGTGAAGGATGTGCTCATGTTGAGTTTTCTGAGAAGATCCCTTCCCAGCAAATTTATGGGTGACTCTTCGTAATACAGCAGGGGTGCCCGTACAGTTTTTCACCCCACCGTTATGTCTAGTTCTTCAGTGTATGGAACCTCGAACCTCACCCACGACCCCAGAGAATCCTTGTGTTTCCAAAGTCTGATTAGAAAGCAGGAACCTGCCTTCCTTGAGGCATGATTTTTCTGCTCCCAAATTCACCATGAAAATGAATTGTTTGTTTCCTATCGGCCCCCCCACCAGTGGTTCTTCTGCTGCGTCAAGGTTCGTCGACAGTACTGGACATGCAAGTATTCCCTGTGGGCTGTCCTATGCTGAATGCCATGGGAGTTCATCAACATCAAAAACATTTCCTGTTACCATCGCTGTCCCTCTACACGGTGTAGGTGCTCCATTTGCAGTGGTGGCATAAGTGTTATTGCGCATGGGGGCAGTTCCGTCATGACACTGGGGGTATAGAGATGTATTTTGCGGGGGCATTGGATGTTCGTTCATGTACCTCGGGTCGGGCTGGCTATCTCGTCTATTCCCACCCATCTGTAATCCATAGGGGCTCCCTGGGTGGGGGTGTCCATTCTATTGTTCGTTGGGGTACAAATTAGAGGGCCTGCTTCGATATTCTCTCATGAAGTGTCCCCACCTCCCACAATTCCAACACTGTCCTTGTCATTCTCAGGGCCCTCCATGCCCTCTTTTTTGTCTTTACCGCAGACTAACAAATCGTCCACGTACTGAATTATTGGACTCGTTGTATGTATGTTTCCAAGGTCCTCATGCAATATTCTGTTGAAAATACTGGGCCTTTCGCAGTACCCTTGGAGCAGTCTGCAGTGCTCTTATCTCTTTCCCTCTAGCGTAAATGCTGTCAGGTACCATGAACCTTGATCAAGTGGAATTGAGAAGAAGGCATTTTTTTAGGTCCACTACTGTAAAATGTGTGGCCTCTGTTGGGATGCTGCACTGCACTGTCCTTGTCCTCCTCCTCGGGGCCCTCCATATCCTACACTCCCTCCTCTCGATCCTCTGAACCCTCCTCTATTGCCCCGACCCCCTCTCACTGGCCACTGTGGTCCCTCATACTGATTTTCCCCTGACCATGAATCTTGGCTGTTACCTGTCCAGTTTACTGCCGTTTGCATTGGTATCCCCATCTGTCCGTCGTCCTACTCCCGCACCCTTCCTCCCGTGCTGGTTACTGCTGTTGCACTGACCTTCAATAGTTTGCTTTGCACTAATTTAGCCTCGTCTGCCAACCGCCACGGAGCTATCTCCTTTTCCTTCTCTTTGATCCTTTTACAGTGGTGCACTATTATGCTTTGAATTTCAGGCCATCCCTTGGCTTCTATCCCAGCTATTTTATCAAGGGTGTTCTGTAATTCCTTTGGGAGCCCCCTTCTTATAATGAAATAGAACAGGGAAATTGATTGGTCCCAGGCCGTACCCGTTTCCACTCTCCACATGTCCTGCACCCGGAGAATTAAAGACATCACATCTTTCTCATCTCCCATTGTACACTGCATGACTGACTGTAAATCTGGAGTGTCTGGGAATGTTTCTCTCAACGCATCCACATGCATGCTCGCACTGTGCTAAATGAGGCCCCATCATGGCAGTCACAATCTAATGTTATTCCGGGGAACCTCGCCTTCGCCCAGACTCTGTTTGCTTGGTCTCCTACTGCAGATACCAGCAGGCTTTTAACATCCCCCACCGCCAAGGGCACTCCTGCCGTGTGTTTCTCAAATACATATATATATACACTTGCTGGCGCCTCCTAACAGTGGGGGTAGCTGTTTCAGCAAGTTGGCCTTGTCCATTTGGGCCCACGGTATGTAGTTCGGCTTTCCCGCCCCCCTGTGTATTAGTGGCAACTGTAGATTTTTCCCTCCCTTTGAAGTACTCACCTTCTTCCCCTTTTTCCCGATCGCAGCCATGCAACCTGTTGTGGTCCTTAACCTCCTCTCCACTCTTCCATGGGAGACAACCCCTCCCCAAGTGAGGCCTCACCTGTGGCAGTTCCTAAACTCCTTTCTTCTTCTTCCTGCTCTTCTATGTCACACCAATATTCTTCCTCCCTGTCTGATGTCACCCCCCCTCTTCTAAATCACGTTCACTGTCAGCTGTGTTTATTTCTATTATTCGTGTGGGGGTGCCATTTATTTGAAATAGTATCTCTCCCTTTTTCCATCCATCTTCCCCTGCCCCTACACTCAGTTGTGGCGTCTCATCACGTTCTGCCCTTGACTCTCATAAGGGGGTGGTGCTGTGGCGGATGGCTTAAGTATGGGAGGCGTTGTGGGTTGCGCTACATATACAGGGTCACTATATCCTTCTGCAAGTACTTGCTTTGACAATAAGGGATATACGCGTGTGACCTCTATCGTCTTCTCATTCTGTGTAATTGGCCCTTCACTGCCAGTTGTTATCAGGGGAGACGTATTACACTTGCCGCTTTTCTCTGGGGGCACTTCATCAAACAGTCGCCACAGGTCCAATATTTCTCTCCTGTTATACAACTGTTTCCCTTTATATTTAATGGATAGGCAGGTGGCAACCATATCTAGTACCGCTTTATCAAAAGACCATCCCTGTGGCCAAACTTGGGGCAATCTTTCTCCCTTCAACTCCATGACCCACTGGACATGGTATTTACTAATCTTTTCTGCATACCCTGGCAGAGTTTTACAAATGTGAGCTGGGGGTGTTTCCGCACCCATTGTACTTTACTACGAGTGTTACTCAACTGACAATCCTTATCTGGATTAATACACTTCTCGTATGGCCAACTCAATTTGCTATGCAGCCCTTCTCAAAAGGAATGAACTGTTCACTTACTTTTCAATACTTCTGAACCACATCAATATGAATATGAATATTTCCATGCAATGTCAGATCAATTCATTAATGTTCATTTCCAAAAAGACAATGTTTCCACAAAACGACCAACACTTAATAAATTTCACATACAACAGAAAATATAGACAACATAAATGATGCCTCACTGTCCCTAATACCCCTTGTATCCCTGCTTAATTACACTTCCCTAGAACAATTCTCTCCCCTCACTTCAGTCCACCTGAGAGGGAGAGATAAAGAGATAGATAAGACAGAGTTGGAAAAAGCATTTCTAAATACTACTCCGGGTCTTCCTTTGAGACTCCTGCGTTATCCTCTTTTGCCTCAGTTTTCCCACACTCATATATCCTGTAATAATCGAGATAGCACTATGCGGCTCCGCCTTCGACCCCCCACCGGAGATAGGATCCCTTTTAACCTCTTTTCACCTTGTGCTCTGTCACTGTCCTAATGGCCATATGCGATAGATAAGAGTAAAATGGAATATAGAGAAAAGACACAGCCCCCGGGACCGTCCCCCCGTTTGCTATAGATTTCCACACCTTTTTCACCCAAATTATGCCGTTGTCCCAAGACCTTCTAATCTGACTCCCCTCGCCTTTCAATATCACCCGCACTTGATACTCACGTGTCCATCTTGATCCGAGACCTTCTGGGCCTGATCGGTCAGTGCACCGCTCCTCCCTCAAAGACCACGCCCAGCTCCGGCGAGTGGTACGGTGGGTTTTGTAAAGGGGGATCCCTTACCCTTTCGCCCTACTGCGTGCGCACGTCTAGGTGTACCGGTTGTCGTTGGTGGGTACCTCTGAGGGAGCGCGCTCTTGGTCATAACAGGGGGACAACTCATGCCAGAAGGACGGAAAGAACGCTATCACGTCGGGGTCACCAATGTAAGTGAGAGGCCATCAAAAATACAGTTAATTCTCCCAATGGAGTCAAAGGGAGGGGAGTAGGCTTGGGATGGGGACGGAAGAAGCAGTGGACCTGGATGCAGCACTGTATATTTGATTATTTTTCTTACTTGCACTGTAAGTTTGGTTTGTATTGTTTGTTGAAAAGTTAATAAAAATATGTTAAAAAAAACAAAGATTCCCCCAATGAAGTCAATAAAAACACATCCCAGGAGGTAATGAGACCAAGACCAAGTGCTGGTGGTATCAAAGGCTTTATCTAAAATAGGGCAAGCAGAATCTACTCTGCTCACGCCAAGAGCGCTCTGCAGAAAACATGTTACAATTCATTTTTATACAGAAAAATCGTCATCAAGCTGAGGGAAGGCCTAAGGGGCACATGAATAGTTGGGATTGGCCACTAAGAGCGGGCACCTATAGGTGCCATAGGGTTGGAGGCGCTTGATTGGCTTCGGAACACGTGATGTAGTAGTGACGTTCCTCGGGTCAATCGGTCATCTGGGCTCATCGGATTAGCATGTGGAGTGGCAAATTGCTGCGGTGTTGCATATTAAATAACCATTTGACATTTGCGCTTGTGGCCGCACATTCTCATTCATTCACTACCATAATATGCTTGTCCAGCGAGCTCAAAGACCTGTGACTTAAACATTTATAAAAACGAGGTTCAAATGCAGGTTAATTTACTATTGGGCATAGGTTAAGATTCATCCATTAGATATAGCGCTTGACGTGTTCAGGCAATTTCAGAATATACTGGCTAAGAGGTAAAGGTGCAGTTCCTGGGGTCACACATACCATCATGGGCATACATTTCATTGTGTGGGGTTTAGTGGTTGGTTGTCCAAACATCATTAAATCTCTGCTAATCTACTTTGACACCATGAGGGGTGAAGGAGAATCGAATCTTCTTTTGGTATAGTTCCTCATTGCACAAAGAAACAGGGCCTTCAGAAATAGATCTTACCTACAGGCCTTTACATGTGGCTTACTATATTACATTCAGGTTATACTGATTTAGAATATACTATGTTTTCTATCTGGCTAAACATTCTCATCGTAACAAAGAACTCATCAATAAATTAAAACGTGTGCTTGAATCAATGTTCATCTTTCATTAAAAGCAGTTCATGGCTCGAAGTCTGTGCATGCAACCTTAACAGATGTTGTAACTTAGCGAGAGTGATTAGCTGCTGTATTACGTTTACATGATATCGTGCATATATTTACATTTGAACTAATGAAAAAGAGGTAACTTAGTGCTGGCGTGTACAGTATTATACTGGTTATGCATCATGTTATTGCAATCTATTTCTATGAGCATCTTTATACCATATGTTAATATACATCACACTTTCATAATTAAGCTTTAATGTGAGAACTTCTAATTGCACATATATATTATATTGTTTGCAAGTATACATATTGCCCCATTATTAGTTTTACATTATCTTGCATGCAAAAAGGCATGTTGGCTCTGTCCTCATTAAGACGTGAACAATCAAACAGACTCAAGGGTCACTTCTCACTGTCGACCATGTCCTAAGGAATATGAGGATGATGTTCTTTATGGCCAGTGTCTGTTGGGTGTGGGGGCAGGTTTATAGAGAAGGATGGCTTTTGCACTGGCCCCTGCTCAGGGCTGTATCTGGGTAAATGAAGTGAGACGGAAGACAGAAGATACAGTGTAAAGTTTGTTGCCTTCTCGCAGCTAGTCTCTCATGGGAACCGAACAACTGCAGAGACAGCAAAGGAGATTAGGTGGGGGGGAGTAGCTTGCTCACTGTGCGCACCTGGCAGGGAGAGCTGCAGACCTGCATTGAAACTTGACAACTATCTTACCATTGCAAAATGGAGTCGGTGGCTTACAAAATGGAGTCTTGTTCAACTCTGGTCTTACGCTGTTACAAGGGGGGGTCACAGATCCTAGGGGTATTCCTGCACTAGTGCTCCGGGGCCGGGCCCTGAACCCAAAGCAGCCGCAACTGGGCCTACCCAAGAAGTGTAGGAATGGGGGGGTTCAAAATTCCCCCTCCTTCCACTCAATAGCCTTATTACCTTCTTCCGACAGCTCCTTGTCATTGTCCACCTCCGAGCTAGCCGACAAAGTGTTTGGGGTACTTCCTTTAGATAATGGGTTGGTGTATTGATTAAATTTATCTTGAAATGTATACACTCTGTCCTCCTTATAATCCTGTTCGTCCATAATAAATGTATTTTTTTAATATCTCATGCATTTTCAAGTAGTTCTTTTCTTTTGTTACCTCCAATGCTTAAGGCTCCATAATATCATTTTTTATTTCCTCTATCTGTTCTGTTGCACGCTTATGCTGTCTTGTAGCATGCTCCAACAATAGTACCATCATATTCTTCGAGCTATTGTTGAGATTATGTTCCCACTGCTCTGCCTGATCTTTATCATTGTCTTTGGAAAAGTCAGGAAAGATAAGTATTCGCAACGCTCTGGGAATTTGATTGTTGGTAATTCTGCAATGAGATTATTTCCCAGTACTTATCTATTTCTCTTCTTGCAGCCCTTTCCAATTTGATACATTTGAATCTAAGATCTTCTCGTTTTGGAGTCACATTAGAAATCCATGTGCTGTCCTTCTTTTTGGGGTGAATATAATATAGTTATTGGTATATGCAGTACATAGAAGTGATATGAAGGTTAGTAAAATGCATCTAAAAGAACATGTGTTTGCACATTGATTGTTGCGCTCTTGTGTTGAACCTCAGCAGTGTACAACCAAAATAAACGTACTCTGTAAACACAGGTTGTAGAGAGGTTGTGGGCTGTAGTGAATGGCTGTGAAGATTTTATTAAGGAGGTCGAAGGTGAGGATTTGAGCAAAACTTCAATTACTAGTTCTTTGGGGCTTTATCTAATAGTAGTTTGTAAAGAGCTGTTGTCTTCTGTAAAAGGTACGTTTTGAGAACACTGGTAGTATGGAGGATGTGAGGACGATAGAAAAATGGCTCAGGGCATTGGGTGAACATAGCACCATGGTTAGTAGGATGTTGGGAATAGGCAGATTCAGATTATGTTTTAATGTGTGGTTGGATAGTTAAATTAACCCTGGCTTTCGACTGAGCTGATTGGCTGCTTTTTCAGTGATGATGCTAAAGAGTGCAATGGTTTGGTTATGTGTGCTATAAATGAGACGTTTCATGGTAAATGTACTGTGTATGTTGAGTGAGAAGGTAGTGTAGGCGGTGAAATTGTGTAGTTTGAGGAATCAATAATTTGTGTGGGTAATCAGGACTGTAATAGGTAGGGGAGTTAAGTGGTACTTTATATTAGCACCCGGTTGCAGCAGCCAACACTGATTGCGTGCTTAATCTCATGATGGAAGCCTCTATTCTGAACAAGATGAATGCTGCTTGTATCCCTCCCATCATCTTAATTTCTACTCCCCACTCCTTCCTGGTCTGTTCTGCTACTGTCGCCTCCACCCCTCATGCTTCCCTACCCCACTTATTTGGCTGCATTGCTTATTATATTCTCCCAGGGCTACCATGGAAATAATAGAGGGGACTTGTATACAGCCAGGCCCTACATTTCCTAATTGGTCATGCTGGGTGAATAGCTGTCTGAAAGAATGGATTGCAGCAAGTGCATGACCCCTTTTTTCAAACAAATACATTGGTATAAACAACCTCGACTTTAAATCCGCATGCCAGTAGCGATTATAACGTGCTGCAAAGGCTTCAAAACCTAGTGATGGCACTGGGGCCTGTCTTAAGTCCCTTGCTTTGGAATAATCACAGTCTGGGATATGATTGCTATTCAGGGCTTTAAGTGGGGTAAGAAATCGAGGGGGCCCTCATTTGGGGGCGTGGCTTGTGGGAGGGGCGTGGCCTAAAAAGTACGCAAATCGTAGGGTATACACGCAAATATATATAAATGTTATATATTTGTGTGTGTACCTTACTATGGTTTGTGTACTATGCAAGCCATCTTTTCTAAACATAGAAATATGTAACATATTTCTACGTTTATAAAAGATGGCTTGCACAGTACACAAACCATAGTAAGGTACGCACACAAATATATAACATTTATATATATTTGTGTGCATACCCTACGGTTTGCCTAGTTTTCAGGCCATCTTTTTTAAACATTTTAGGTTTATAAAAGATGTCTTTGAAAGTACACAATTCAAGCCATCTTTTATAAAGCTTTGACTACGGACAAAATTGTCCGTCAGCAAAGCTTTATAAAAGATGGCTTGAAATGTGTACTTTTCAAGCCATCTTTTATAAACCTCGAAATATGGCGAGGAATCCCAAGGTTCGCCGAGGGTTAAAGACACCTCGGCGACCTGGGGAAACAAAGTGACAGTAACTGCCTCTGGTGACCTCTCGCGCGAGGGGTCACCAGATGCAATTACTATGACTGACGGAAGTGGCAGCCAGTCACAGCGTCGCTGTGGCAGGCTGCCACTTCTGTCAGCTTGCCTGACTTCATTGCAGGCGCATCTCCCGTCGCGGCTGCGGCCGCGACGGGATAATGCATCCCGCCAATGTTGCGGTAGGACGGGGGCCCCGGCAGGGCCCGGCTCAGTCCCACTTTTTGGAGACGGCCGGGGCCCGGCCCCGGCAGGCCCCGGCCCACTTTAAGCACTGTTGCTATTGTACCAAGAGGAGCTATGTTGTGGGGATTGTACCGTGTTACATATTATATAGATATTCTTACTTCCTGAGAAATGGATGAAATATTCTTTTTGAAGAAAGATTTTTGTTTTCTGTCAAAATGTAAAATATATCATGTAATCAGGTTTTTGAATATATACTATGTCTATAATACACAGTGTGTTTACCTACGGTGGATGTGGCAGACAATCATGCTCGTTGGATCATGGGCTGAATCTTATGCTTCAACACATGTTCTGAGCAAGCTGACAGTAGATTGAGCCAACCTGCTACCTTTTGTTTGTCTCACTTTTGTTTCCCAAATGTGCCCTGTCCTCCGAACCTCAGCATGTCTTCGGTGCTTGTTGGTTGTGCTGGCACTGGTGCACTGCTCATTACAAGGCAATCCGGTTGCCGTGGAAGAGGGGTTTTGCATGGAATGCGAAGTTCCATTTCAATGGTGCTTATATTGTATGGGTATGTATTGCTAGCAGCACTCTCAGGCATAAACCTAGGTGCTGTTAGCAATAATCACATGAAGTGCAGACTTCACAGGCTGGTAAGGGTGCTCAGACCTAGTATTAAGGCCTTTACTTTGCTCAGGCTTGTAGGATGCGTCCTGGGCAATTTCTGGCTGGTGAAGTTCATGCAGTAGGTGTATTAGTATAATATCTGAATTTTGTATTAATGTAATGTAAGAGATTTTGTAGTTGTTGGCATATAGAGGCAGCATACAATTGGTAATGGATTTAATAAACAACATGTAAAAAATGTTTTGTGCAAATCAATTCTTGTACTCAGGTGTCAGTAATATACAAAATACATATATTCTGAAAAATGGGTGACAGGTAATGTGTGCATTTATACATGAAGTATATTAACATAGCATCCATAAAACATGGAGAACACTAACATAACCAATGCAAAAGTTGAATACAACATAGATGACACGTGAATATAGCACACTAACATAGAAAAACAAGGATAATTGGGCAGCGATCTTCTTAAAAATGGAAGCCACTGTGTGCTTTCAAAATAACAAAGGCCTCAAGACTTTGAGAGAACTCAAAATGCTGAATCCACAGAAATACAGATCTGTGCAGAGCTCAGAGAGTAGTTAGCAATTAGTGCCAAGGTCAGAAGGAATATGCACGATAAGCACGGCGGAACAAAGCATCGGAAATCAGTTTACAAGACTCAAGCAGGATACTCCCAGAATAGTTAACAATTTATAAGAGCAAAAACAGCCTTTGTTAAGCAAGGTGTAGGAAAATAACAAACCAGAAGGCTCCATGACGAATAACTCAAGAGTGTTTCTGGAGGTAACAGAAAACACAACACATGCAGTAATATTAGCTAAAATCTCAATACATAGGAGGTAATTACATTTCATACATGGCCTCGCAGCACGTCACCCATAATTGGAAAACAATGTCTATTCACTAGAAGCGGCAAAGATAGGACACCTGCAAGTACATGCTACATGTACACACAGACACGAGATGCCATACAATGTCAAGTACAAGGAGCTCGCCCTGGCTCAGGGCCTATGAATAAGGGATGGTAACTTCTTTGATTGAACAAAGGACAGTCCATGGGCCTGTCTTACCCTACTATCTGTCTGGCTCATATCTTGACAACCTGCCAAGTGTCCAAGATTGGTTAGCAAGCTAGCCACTATCAAGATCATATACAAAAAATGGGTTCTAATTAAGGATTTCTGTTTAAATAGACCCAGTAGCCACAGTTTCGGACAAATGTCAAGTCAATCTCGACCATGTCTCATACAATATTCCTACTGCACTTGACAAGATCCCCCTGCCAGTGTTATACATAGCTACATCTAGGCCATTCATCACTCACTGAAGGAATTAATGATTGTTACTTATGAGGTGTGTAATGATGAGGCCGGAGGGCTGTGATTGCCTTAAAGAGAGGTTCTTTATTAATCGCCAAAACCAATAAAAAAAACAAAAATGAGTTATTTGCCAGAACTCGAGGACTTCATTCAGTCTTTTTGGAAAAACCTTCTTCCTGTGGTTTCTCAGGTAGGGGTGCACCGGCGGTGCCTGGAGGTTAATCCCTGTATGTCCAGAGTGTCTCCACTTCTTTTCTCTCCTCCACTGCTCGGCTGTTCTGCAAGAGAACGAACGAATGCCACCCAGTCCATCATTACTTTCTAGCATATACGGAGGCTGGATCCTTTCTAACCAATCAGCATTTACGTGACCCAATTGTCTATATCTACCCCCCGAAGCCCCGTCCACTTCCTCTTCGACTGAAGCTTGCCATGGTGTCTCTCCAACTGACTCCGGTGAAGCACATAGAGCCTCAAATGCTAGGGAGCACAGAGGGTCCGAACCACCTGGGTCATATAGGTAAGAGGGGGAAGGTATTCTGGGTTGAGAATGTTCGTTTATGGGGGCAGCCAAAGCAACCTGACCATAATCCATTTCTTTGGGCTCTGCGGTAGAGGCTGCAAGCCGGCCAGCTTCTAACTCCCCCGACCTTCCTCTGTGCGAAGGCGTGAGCCGAAGACACAACTCGCCCAGTCTCTCCTTGCACTCCGGTTTCCCGTAAGTGTGGTTACCTCCCAGCCTGCCGTGTGGCACTTCTTCACCTGGTTTCCCTCGGAGGGTCAGTCCGGGTCTCAGCTGCTCGTTTTTAACATTTCTTGTCACAGTGAGTGTGCTGTCAAATTTCACCAGTTGTAGGCCATTGTGGGACTTTTCGCTGTCGACTTCCCTACAAAGCCCCATTCAATGTTTCAGCATTTCCAGATCTGTGGTAACAGGCCCATCTTCAGTCCAAGGCATCTCGTGGCGGCCTTTCGGCGTGACGGCCTGCCCACAAGGTGTATGATATATTTTATATAAACATTTCAAATGTAGCAATCTATGTCAATAACTCAGTGATACTCATCATTTTTACACACAAGCCAACTTTGGCCCAGCAAGGGCGTCGGGTCGTCTGTGTCTTTGTGGTCTTCGGCTAGCGGAAAAACCACTGGGGGATTCTCCTCGGCGTGTCGACGGCCTTGACTTTCTCCAGTGGGACAAATCAGTCATCGGTGATGAGCGAGGGAGTACTTCGTTCAAAGTGTTCTTAATCAATGGAGCGATGTGGCTCCGGTCGATGATGATCGTCGTCGACGGTGATGGACTTCAATATCCGGGAACTTCGCTTTGTGATTCTGTGGTGATCCTTGTCTCTGGTTGGCAGCCTTACAAGCACTGACTTCCAGGGCATTTTGGCAAAGGTTAGCTGGTGCACGATGGTCCCTCGTAGCTGAGGGAGAGGTCTCTTTGCCAGGTCCTCTCTTGGATCAATTCCTTGAAGGCACAGCAGCTTTCAGATTGGCGAAAGACAACAGCAGCAATTCTTCTTCTTCCAGTGGGCTGAAGGTTAAGCATCAAGTATCAACTTCAGCTTCTGAACGATTTCCATCAGTGAGAGGTCCCCAGATATATTGTTTGGTCTCTCATTCAGTCTGCTGGGTCCCACTCAGGTAACCAATCATTCAGAAAGGCATTCAGGCAGACAGGCAGCCAATCAAGCTCACACTGCAGTTAGTCTATTCTCCTCCCTCCAGACACTCACAGCAAGGAATGTGTATTGGGACAAGTACCCAGCCATTCAGCACTCCACACTGCACTCATACCAGTTTCGGGCAGGTGTCTCATTCTTCGTGTCACATACCAGAAACCAGATACCCATAACAAGAAGTGTATATTGGTGACACACTCCATTCACCCAGATCCCACCCCAAGGGCGTACCCACAACATACAGTCATTGGGAAGGCTCCAGCCAGTCTGGCCTGGACGTGACCACAATACCATATATGGAACTTCCACCTAACAGCCAGTCAGGGGCTAGGGACAGAGTCAGGGCTTCCCGGGATTTCGGGAAAACAAGGTAACAGGCAATAGAAAGCAAGAGGCCACAGGGGCCATCTTGTCTTCTATCAGGAATCCACGGATTCCAATTACAGGGCCTGGGTATCTGAAAATGGAGGATACTCAGGGCACCTGTCAATTCAGCATGGAGCTGCCACCAGCCCATACACTGCTCTGTGGGCCACACAGAGGTGCCCAAAAACATACACTAGTGCTACAGGGTTGTACCCCCCACCCATGGGTGCATTAAGGATATCCCAAGGGTCGGTACACCAAACCAAAAAGAGGGAGAGCTGCACTGCCAGGAGTCCCATATGGACACCTGGGCAGAACATAACACAGAACATACACAAAAAAGGACTACAGAACAAGGACAGGGAGGACCTGTCCCTCCAAGGCATTTCCAGCATCACAGGCCTTGAACAAAGTTCCTCGAGCAAACATCGAAGATCCCATACATATTTAGTATCACCAGCTGCTCGCCACTAACATCAACAGCCAGCAAGAGCATTCTGCCCTCTCTACCAAACACCACAGTGTGTAATTTAAACCCCAATGTTTGTGAATGAAAGTAGCTATGCCTCTGAAGCCTGACAAGTAGGATGAATGTTCTCTACTTTCACTCCAACTAGCTGTTTAGTTATTTTTGCAGTTTGTGTATAGGAGGATTTCCTTACTAGAAAAATATGTTCACTGTGCATATTAGCGCATCCAGATTCTGGCACACCTTTTTGTTACACCTTACCCCCATAGTGGTTGTCATTCAGGGTCTCCTCCAGTAGTCAAACAGGCAGAAAAAATAATACCCCAACCAATATTGTCTATATTCACCCAAGTGTAGCCCTCGGCCCCCTATAAGGGGCAGTACAAAGCACATTTTTTTGTTTAACTATTTAATGGTACACCGTAGGTTCCCCCTCCAGACGGCCACTTTGAGAGAAGGGGCACCTTGCATGTGTTCTGAAAGGGGGACCATTTAAAAGAAAAACAAAAAAGGTGTTATCTTAGAAGTTGCGAGAGGCGCATTGCTGGGCCAGTTAGCCAAAACCCGACCCTCACCTAGGAAGATCTGACTGGCACTCCCTGCAGCGCCCCCACCAATAACATGCCTTTTTTATCCTGCCTGTTTGAATGTGTTGCCCTGCCATGTCAATGCTGTCCCTAGTGGGAGAGCGATGTGGCACCTTGTCACTGCCACCCAGCCGAAGCGATTGTTGCTATGTAGCTCTCCCCATTGAGTAAAGGGAGCAGCCCGAAATTACCATGAGGAGCAACTCTTTCTTAGACAGGCCTGTAGCTGAATCCCTAGGCTCTCATGGTATATGCAGGCCAGGTAAAAAATGGCGTAGACCCGCTGCTGCAAATAGTGCCAGGACACTTCTCTCATACATGGCCCGGCAAGGACTCCGCTCTCTGGCCTCCCAAAATGCTTCTGATTGTGCCGGCTGCTTCTGGGATACACGTCCCGAGATCCTGATTCCGCCCACAACTCCAGGATTATCCCAAGCTGCACCCTCCAGGCAGGGCCGTCACGAGGGGGGTGCAGGGGGGGCAAACTGCCCCGGGCCTCGCGCTTGCTGGGGGCCTCGCGGCCCCCTCTCCTAAGTGGAAGGCAGCACAGTCTCCCGTGTCCTTTATTCACACGGGGGACTGTGCTGCCCCTGCAATGATTTTGCTGTTTCTTGTGAAGCCGTTTGGCTCCGCAACAAACAGCAAAATAATGGGAGACAGCAGGGCTCAGAAGTGAGCTCTGCTGCCTCCTGTCATTCAGCTGAAAACGTGGACACGCTGACTGACAAGAGAGGACTCCTCTCCTGTCAGTCAGTGTGTTCACTTTGCTCAGCGTGACCACGCTGACTGATGGGAGAGGAGTTCTCTCTCGTCAGTCAGTGTGTTCAGGTTGCTCAGCGTGACCACACTGACTGACAGGAGAGGAATTCTCTCTTGTCAGTCAGTGTGTTCATGTTGTCAGTGTGACCACGCTGACTGATGGGAGAGGACTCCTCTCCGGTCAGTCAGTATGTTCATGTCAGCGTGATCATGCTGACTGACAGGAGAGGAGTTCTCTATTGTCAGTCAGTGTGTTCACATTGCTCAGCGTGACCCCGCTGACTGATGGGAGAGGAGTTCTCTCTTGTCAGGCAGCATGTCTACGTGTCGGCTGCGTGGATGCTTTTTAAGGGTGCATGGAGGTAAGGTAAGTGTTTTTTATTTTAAATTAAAAGTGTGTATGTGTATTTACATTAAATTAGTATGTATATGTGTATGTATGTATGAATGCATGCGTGCATGTTGATGTTTGTGTCAATGCTGTGTTTGGTTTTATGTATACATGCATGTATGGAGTTGTGTAACTGGTGGTTGAATGCATGGGTGAAAGTGTTTTTTGTGAGTGTGTGTTCAGCACCACCCCTAAATGTAGCCACCCTGGGAGCCACTTCATTAAGGGGTGGGCTCATGGCATCAGAGGTGCACCTAGGCTAAAATGTCAGGGGGGAAAGGGGACTAATACTTCAAATGTTGGGAGAGGTGCTAACGTCAGTAGCTGTGAGGAAGGGGCAAACTTCCTTGTGTGGGGGCACCTAAAATCTTTCCACTTTTCGAATGAGACTATTCTGGTGAAGCTTCAATGTTACAAGCAGCTACCTCTTGCCTTCATTTCTGAAACATCACACTTAAGGACTGCTGTGAGAATGAGATGTCTCATGTCACCACTTCCCTTCTAATCACTCCCCTACATGCAAGTGCTAACCCCACATCACAATTTCAATTACCTAAAAGTGTATGGATATGAATGCAGGTGCTAACAGTGAAATGACTTCTCATGGCCATGCTTATCCCTATGGCATTCTCACCCAGTCCCTGTCCTCCCCACCCAAAACAACTCCTCACTGGAACTCTTTCAGCTAGCTTTAAACATGGCTAGCCATCAAACTTTGCCCTCAATGTGCCTGCAAGTGTTTCCTCAAAGGAGTCTTCTAAGAGTTCATGACTTCATTGGAGTTGTAAACACGTAACTGGTGTAATAAAAATGTCTTAATCAGGTCTGCCTTTGGCCACTCAATTTAAAAACACCCTGCATGTCTTTCGCTGAAATTCTTTTAAAAATAAGCATTGGCAAAGCCAACAGTTTTGGCTTATGTATAAGTATTAGGCATTTACGAGGCACTGCTATTAGCTGCTCAGGTACTCAAACCATTTTGCACTGGCACTATCAATGGCCAGCTAATACCAATACAGAAGTGCCTTTGCCATACCTACACAAATGCCCAAACTGTTAGCATTGCCAGTGCTCTTTTTGCTTTACCCTTGATGCACAGGACTATGCATCAAGGTTAAAGCAAACATACTACTTGGCTAAATTGGCCCACTTTGAATGTAGGCCAATCTAGCCAGTAATAACACTTATGGTACACAGTCAGCCTGGATATACTTTCTGTGGCATGGCATTTTCACTGGTTGGGAATCCGTACATGGTAATAATGGCAAATATTGATGCAGCCTGCTTCAACATAATTAGAACAACCAGCATGAATATATGTTTATACTAGCATATCCCTTGTGGAAAGGCGGCATGAAATGTATTGGAAAATGTTCCTATGCACAATTTGTGATTTGCAACTATTGGGAATTTCCATGTGCTTCCATACAAAACCAATTGCAAACTGTGTGGATTTTTACCCAATTTTGCAAAGAAAGTGCTATAAAATGCATACTTTTAACCCAATGTTTCAAACATTTTCTTGGGAGTGAGAACCCCCCCCCAAGCCACCCTTTGGTTTGGGCTCCCTCACTGTGCTCTGTTGATCCTGCCTAATTGGCAAAAACATTTAAGTCTCTTAAGTTCAGAAATGTACCAGCCTCCACTGTACATCATTTGTCACTAAGTATGATGTGTGTTTTAATGCGCAAACAGGGGCAGGGTGCTCCTTAATTATATGATATGGCATTTATAACGTGCCTGTACGCAAGTGTTTCTAGGCGCGACAAGGCAAGGAGGGAGAAACAAAAGAGTAGGACAAAACACAGATCTTACTAGGCCTTGTGTCATTCAGATCGTACAAGAGCAGGGAATGGGGAGGGGAGAAGTGCCGAGGGTGGGGTAGGATGCAGAAGTGCAGGAACAAAGTAGAAACAAGAGTGCAGCCAACTGGTGGCAAGTGTGAGTACTCATAAGTGTAGCCAACGGGTGGACAATACGAGCAAGAGCGGGGACTGTAGGGTTACAGATACAACAGATACAGACCACAAGTGCAGGGGAGCCAAGAGGCAGTGCAGGATTGCAATAGGACGTACAGGCAGGTACCTGGGCCCAAATTCAGAGCTTGACCAGGTGACCAGTGCATGGATCAGGCAGGTGATCAGCAAGGGAGAGGAAGAAAGAAGGCAGAAGCAAATAAACAGGTCTTGGGGTGCTTCCGGAACCGGAGATGGTGCTCCTCGTTTTTAGCGAGGCAGGGAGGCTGTTTCCAGAGGGAGGCCCCAGCCGAAGAAAGAGATCTGCCCTCAACTCTTTGCTTGGAAAAGTGATTGACCCTCAGAGAATTGGAGGTGGCGCAGTGGAGAGCTCATGCCATCTTATATATATTTATTCATATGATAAAAAAGTTAGTCTGGCATGAACCTTTCTTCAGTAGAGAAAGTAGTAATAAACCATATTTGGGATCCTGCACACAAACTCAAGGGTAGATTTCTCAAGTCTCCTGTGTGCGGATATGCCGCCGCTGGCCGAGTGCAAAAAACTGTAAGGGGGCCTCACCAAATGTTTTGCCCCGGGCCTCACCACATCTTCTGACAGCCCTGCCTCCAGGCGCAGCCTGGGTAAGGACTCTGGGGCCTCCGTCCATGATGCTGCTGCCCTGTGACACGTGACCCGCAAGCACAGGAGAACCTTAACACCTCATCTGTAGCAAAGACAACGTTCAGGCAGCCCTAGCCAGGCTGCCTGCCAAGTAAGAATGATCTGTAGTGCACTTTATAAGGACTGTAAATAATTTCATGGACTCTTTTAGCTTTCTTTTTTTATACTTTTTGAAGGCAGCTGCTCGGTAATAGGTGTAATTATTAGGTGTTAATAATAAGTGTGTATTGTGATTTCTTTTTTTTTTTTTTTTTTTTACAAAATATAGAACTGCTGGTGAACTGGGGCTGTCTTATGACATACCTATAACATCTGATCACTAAAAGACTGTACACCGGTATACCTTTCCTTGTGTTGTGTTGTGGTGTATTACAATTACCAAGTGTTTGCTTGCATAGGCTTTCAGTGTATTCCTGCTATTATTATCTTTCCGGACCCATTCCTTATCCCAGTGCAGCAAGTCCAGGGTGATTCCAGAACTCACACAGAAAAGTTTGTCATGGTGCCTACCTACACATGTCTCCCACCAATTGCGAGGAGAACCATCACCCCTCCCCCCAACCCCCTAACGCAAGCAGGAGAATACTTGTGTTTTACCCTCGTCAGCTGCACTCTTCTAGCCACAATCTAGACGTACACGTTCTCCATGTGCAACAAGCAGAATGTTACTCGTATGGGTTGTATACTAATTGACCTTTTCACAATTGACCTCTGGAGAATTGACCTAATTTAGAAGGTCAATTAGGACATATATGGGGGGAACCCCCTGCAACTCCCCACCCAATCCAAAACCCCCCGAAACCATACACTCAATCCCCTTATATTATTTATAATCCAAAACCAACCTAATACATATATAAAATAACTAAAATAATATAAAGGTCAATTGTGCAGAAGGTCAATTAGGACCATTATAATTAGGTCAATTGTGCAAAAGGTCAATTGTAAAAGGTCAATACGGTCAGCTAACCAGAACAGTATTGTCCATCAGCCTGACACATACACAATCCACCCTTTCTAACTTCAGGTAGGCACACAAGGTTTTTCAAAAAATATGCATATTTTAATGTCTATCACATTGCATTTAAAACAATCATAAAAAAGATCATACATTTGTAAAAACAAGTGTTGTGTTTGTCTCTACTATACACCATTTCATTGCAATCAGTATGCTTTTAAACGCATTCTGCCGTGTTCGTATACACGACTCTTGCAAATACCCACAAACCGGTGATATGTACAAGATATAATGGGCCTCATTCCGAGTATGGCGGTAAGGGATAGCGGCCACCGGTAACGAGACCGGTGGCGGTATTCCCTTACCGCCATACTCCGAGTTCCCTCTGCGCCCTCGCCTCTAACGTCTGCTTTGAGCAGGTGTTAAAGTCGAGGGCGCAAAGGGGCCTGCAAGCCAATAACGGTGACCGTAATGAACGGTCACCGTTATTTTCATCTTCCCCATTCCCATTGAGCCCTATGGGGGCTCATTTGGGAATGGGGAAGAGCCTTGGTGAATGGGGAATTACCGCCCCGCCAACCTTGGAATGGGGCGGTAATTCGCCATTGGTTAGCGCCGTACTCGGAATGAGGCCCAATATTCCCCTTGTTTTTACAAATGTATGATCTTTTTTATGATTGTTTTAAATGCAATGTGATAGACATTAAAATATGTATATTTTTTGAAAAACCTTGTGTGCCTACCTGAAGTTAGAAAGGGTGGATTGTGTATGTGTCAGGCTGATGTCATAGACAGCTCTATACCCTAAAGGAAGGAAGCCGTTTATATGGGTTGCATTTTTTGTGTGATAGATTGTAGTCCTTTCCCATACGGCCCCTAAAAAGAGGACAATACAGCTCTGGTTAGCTGACCGTACTGACCTTTTTTTAGGGCCTAAAGCAAGGAAGCCGTTTATATGGGTTGCATTTTTTTGTGAAAAGTCAATATGGGTAATATCCTCGTATGTACATGATATTGAAATCCAATACCGAACACCATGTCAACTTCTTCTACCTATGCCAGTTGCCCAAATAAACCAGCATCTCCCAGTCCAATAATTAAATAAAATAATATCAAACATTGAACGCTATAGGGGCACTTAAGTCAACACCTAGGCCTTATTCTAAACCCATGTGTGGTCATTTGTAGAAGGCAGGTAATATGAACTAAGAAAATATTCTAGATCGTCAGTGGCAGAGTCATTCATTTGAGAATTCTCTGATGATCCTTTTAATGTTCAGGCCCTTTTTCTGTCAAACTCTACCACAGCTAATGGTTCTGTGACAATAGAGTACGGTCTACAGAAAGTAGCAATTTGGCCAGGTAGATCATTGCATGCTTCAGGCTTGCTTCTCGCTGTGTGTCTCTTGCAAAAGTAGACTGAAACCCAGTGACACTGACAGATGAAGTTGAGACGACCCATATTTCAATTCTCTCTTCCGCCTGGCAGCGTTTTCTCTGTATGGCAGCGGTGGTGCTCCGGACAGGGAGGCCTAGTTATTAGTGATCTTTGTGCATGCTCCATTGTTAAGTGTTGTGACACTGATGGATTATCAAATATCTTTCGTATAATAATAATAATAATAATTGTTCTTTTATAATATGCTTAATAACGTAGAGGTTTCTAAGCATAAGATAGTAGCACCTATTCAATAAAGTCCTGCATCTTCCCTTGAATCTGTGTTTAAACATTAATGCTGACTAAGCGAATGTTGTTTCCTTGGACCTTCCTTCCAAATCCTTACACATGGAAATGGTCTTCTTTAGTTCTGTCTGTACTTGGTCAACATCTTTCTACAATTGTGCTGTCTTGTCCTCAACTTCTGAGTCTCAAATTTGGCAATTCCACCACACAGTTTCTCACTTTTCACCAGAGAGTTGTCTACCTTGCAGGCTAGTGTATCTATGGTTTTGTCATGTGAAATCAACACTTTCGTAGAGGGATTACAAAAGCAGATATATATTGCCTCCCTATCCGAACGTTCAGTCATGTCATGGTTAATTCCCTGTTGGGGATAACTCCCAGGTATGCCAGAGCGATGCTGGAAGTTCGCGGACTTGGAGGGCCCAATTCCCTACCACAGTTTGCACAGAGGACTCAGTCAATGGCAAGTTCAAACTGCGGTTTATTACAGCCAAAAACAACACGGATTGATACAAGAACTCAGAAAAATCCCAGCATGTCACACAGTGAATGGCACGCAAACCAGTTTTGTCCTACAAACTCGCCATTACTTGGGCCGCTCTCCAAAAGTCTATCGCTGTGTGGGATTGGTCATCAGCAGTATAATAACCTAAATGGGTACATATACATGTTTATCTACTGGCTCTCACATGTCAGGTGGCTGTCCTGTCCCTTCCCCAAAATATAACTTACTACATTGTTGCAGAATAATGGGTTCTCTCCCATTCCTGCCCACCCCTAGAGTTCTGAACTGTGATTGGCTAGATCTGACGTCCACCAGGCCTTGGTTCCCGAAATGGTTCTCAGCTCACTGTGCACCTTCTCAAGGAGATATGAACGATTATGTATCTGTATTGTAACTTGTGTGCACCACCTTTTCCTATGAGAAAATGTCACATGTCACAACACTTCTTGCACACATGTTGCACTCTTGTTGCAGCATGTTGCAACAGTTCGAGGGAACACACAGCAATTGGCACAGATACAGAGTAATTATGCAGCAGCACACCCTCAAACCTGTGGTGCTTGTAAATACTGTGGTACTTGGGCTTGCATCTGTGGTATCTGTGTTTACATCTGTGGTGCCTGTACTTGTGGCATCGGCTGGTGTGTGCCCTGTATCTGTCCTTGCTTTTGTTGGTTGTGTTCATAGTAGTCATCCTGGTCCACTTGATATGGCTGCCGGCTGTAGACTCCCCATTTATGCTGTATCCCTCTGCTCCTACACACTCTTGAAATGTGTCCTAATTGCCCACACGTCCAACACTGTGGAAGTTCCCTCCCTTGCCCTAGGAAAACCTGTGAAAATTCCCCTGGGGCCTGCTGCACCTGCTGCCCATATCCCTGAAACCCTCCTAGAAAGCTGCCTTGGTTATGGTGCATCTGTGGTCAAAACCTGCGCCCTCTCGGTTGCCCCCCTCTTCCTCGAAACCCTTGCTGTGCGTTCCTCTGCCCCATGTACCCTCCCCCCCAGCCAGTGTGAACTGCTGTGGCTGTGGCTGTTGCTGCTGTTGCATTCCCTGTGTCGTGGGGCTGGTTAGTACGGTCCCCTCTATTGCGTACTTCGTTTACCAGTTTTGCTTTGTCAATCTTCCTGTCCGCCGCCTTTTTCTTTAGCTTCTCCTGCCATAGCCTACAATGGTGAACTATCATCGGTTGTATTTCTGGCTATCCTTTTGCTTCCATTCCGACCAACTTCCTTAGGTGTTTCTGGGTGTGCTTTGGCAGCCCCTGGACTAGTATGTGATAAAATATTGCTACTATTTTGTCACATGGTTCTTGAGTTTCAAGGCGCCAAAGCTCTTGAATCTCCTGTGTATACTGCAAGGGATCTTCGTCTTCCCTCATTTTCCGGGACATAATTGCCCCAATGTTTGAGGTGTCCAGGTATTGTGTCCTTGATGCATGCCATACAGCAGCTCTGCAGTTTGCAAACGGCGAACCATCATGCTCCATGTTTTGGGTTGTCACTCCAGGGAACCCTGCCCTTTTTTATATGTCATCAGCAGCATCCCAGAGGATCGCAACTAGTAGTCCCTTTATGTCTCCCACTGCTAACCTGCTTCCCGCTGTCATTCTTACCATCTCATAAATCCACAACCCAGCCCCCGCACTTAATGAGGGCAGTCTGCACTTCAAGTTCTCCTTGTCCTCATGCTTCCATGGTATATAAGGAGGTCGCACCACTCCCCATTCCAATAAGGGCATCTGTGTGAACCCCTCCTCCCTTGCGTGCTTCTAGTCAGTCTGACCTGTCTGTCCCCTCTCTCATTTCCGATGCCTGCGTGTACGTCTATTAGTTCTAGTATGGATACCCGGACACTGTCATCATATCTCCTGGTTAACCTTCCCCTTGAGCAAGCTATGGCTGTTTTCTCCTTCCTTCATCCTGGGAGGTCTCTGAGCCTGTCGACATATGGAGTGGCACCATGTAGGGTGTGCAAGTTGTTCGCCAGCTGTGCCTGCTCATCTCAGCTGCCCCCTACTTCTCCTTCTGTTTGCATCCTGTGCTCCCATGTCACCTGCTTGTCTGTCCCTGTCCCTGTTGACTGGGACCAATACTGCTCCACCCACTCATCCCCACTGTTCCTGTCTTCATTGTTGGACCCTGAGCCCATTTTACTGCAAAAAGCATCTGCAAATGTCAATCTCCTAGATGTCAAGTCCATGTTAGGTTTCATGCTGAGGTGAATATCCCTCAAGTCATATCTACTTCCTGCCCCAATTCCCTTGGCATGCTCCGTCTCTTTCCGCTGTGCTCCTGCCCCATCAGCTCATGCTATCTGGTTCTGTCTATTCTCCACCTCAAGTTGTTGTTTTCCCTGTCCATTGCTCCTTGTGTCTTTACCTCCCTTATCGCTCGCTCATCCTCCTCCCTGCGCGTGTGTTCCCTTGCCGGTCTGTCCAGCTGTAACTTACTCTGTTGCCTCTCAACTAACTGTGTTTTTCCTGCTCTGCTATTTCCCTTCTCGTCTCAATCTCTTCTACTTCCCTTGTCTTTCTGTCCCGCTGCTCCGGCTCCGCTGTCTTCCTTTCCTTGTGATCCCTTACGATCCTCTCTTCTCTTTCCCTCTCCATTTGTTCCTTCTACTCTTTCTACATTCACTCCCTATCTTCTCTCTCTAACTTCTCCTTTCCCTGTCCTCCCTTTCTAACGTCTCCTCTCGTTCCCTCTCCCTCCTATCTGCCTCGTCCATTTTCTCTGCCCAGTCTGAAGCTTTGCAGCTTAGCTTCAGACCTTCCTTTGCCTCAGTTGCCCCTTTTGCCTCCCCGTCTGTTTTCCCTTCCAGCTTCAGTGGTATCTGTCCTCCTATCTACTCCTTAGTGGCTATGCTCCAGAGCCCCTTCTTCATTCCTTTATGTGCCTCGCAGCTCGCCTCTCGCTCAGTAACTGGCTGCCCTGTGCCTCTCGGCCCTTCCTCCTTCGTATATGGTGGTGGCTTGTATGTCAGATTTCAATACCCCTCTGCTGCACTTAATTCCCGTATAGGGTACATCCCTTGCTCATTGTCTGTGTCATCAGATACTACACTTGGATGAACGTGTGGGGTAGCGGAGGGGTGGGCCCCTGGTTCCTTCACCTCCTGCTTGCTCAGCATTCACTGACACCTCGCTGCATCCTCCTCGCCCTCTTGGAACATGCGCCATAGTTCTAATAAGGCCATGCGCTTTGCTAACTTCTTCCCTTTATGGGTACCCTATTTGTGTGTCAGTAGTGATTGCTGCACATCTTTGGAGAAACTTCTGCAAGGTGGCCATGGTTTAATCAATTTTCCCTCTGTACCTTTGGACCATTCTATGCTATATTTACATATATTTTCTCTGTAGGGTGGGAGTGTTTTACACAGGTGCTGTAGGGGCTTGTCACTGTCATGCATCCACTGATACATTTTTCTTTTCTTAACCTGACCTCAAGTCGAGGGTTTCGACAATCCACTGTTTAGGGAGAAAGGTACAATTTAATAACAATGCTGTTCAGGTTACTGTGAGCATCTCCGGCTCCACAACTTATCATGCCTGTTGTGCGCACCGCCCCTTTGCAAACTCACTGTCACTGCCTCCTCAGGCACGCCTACAATCTTGCGCATGAGCCTTCCGCACACCACCACTTGTTCACCTCATCTGCCAATCCGAAGTTTCCAATGTTAGCTCCTCACCTTCTCACGTTCACTGTATCCTATGTGCAAACCTATCGGTGTGTGATGCTGGAAATGCATCGGAGGGACAGGGCCTACGTTTCCTTGTCTTTCACTGCTTTTCTTCATGTGTTCTGTCCTGTTTTTCGCGCAGGAGTTCTGGCGGTGCAGCTCTCTCTTTTGGTTTGGTGTACAGACCCATTGGATACCCTTATGGCCCCCATGGGTGGGGGTAAAACCCTGTGCACCTAGTGTATGTTTTTGGGCACCTGCGTGTGGCCCACAGAGCAGGATATGGGGTGGTGGCAGCTCCATTCTGAATTTGACAGGTGCCCTGAGTATCCTCCATTTTGGGATACCCAGGCCCTGTCATTGGAATCAGTTGATTCCTGATAGGAAACAAGATGGCCCCTGTGGCCTCTTGCTATCTATTGCCTATTACCTTGTTTTCCCAAAGTCCTGGGAAGCCCTGACTCTGTCCCTTCCCCCTGACCGGCTGTTGGGTGGAAGTTCCATATATGGTGTTGTTGTGAAGTCCAGGCCAGACTTGCTGGAGCCTTCCCAGTGACTGTATGTTGTGGGTACACCCTGTGGGTGGGACCTGGGTGAATGGAGTGTGTGACGCATATGCATTCTGTGTTGTGGATGTCTAGTATCTGGTGTTTGACACCAGATACAATGACTGAGACAGCCCTGCCCGAAACTGGTATGAATGCAGTGAGGAGTGCTGAATGGCTGGGTACTTGTCCCAATACACATAACTTGTTGTGAG
This sequence comes from Ambystoma mexicanum, assembly GCF_040938575.1. Lineage (NCBI taxonomy): Eukaryota > Metazoa > Chordata > Amphibia > Caudata > Ambystomatidae > Ambystoma > Ambystoma mexicanum. The sequence goes on along the minus strand of NC_090934.1, from coordinate 648,111,155 downwards.
TGACTGGAGAGAAGTGAATGGCCTGAATGCACTATGTACCTGATTGGCTGTCTGCCTGCATGAATGTCCTTCTGACTGATTGATTGCCTGAGTGGGACCCAGCAGAATGAATGGGAGATCGACTACTATATCTGGGGGCCTCTCACTGCTAGAATTCGTGTTCAGAAGCTCAAGTCCACTGCGACAAGTAACTTGAGTAACTGAAGCTTGACCTTAAAGCCCTGCTGGAAAAGAAGAATTGCTGTTGCTCTCCTTCATCAATCTGAAAGCTGCTGTGTCTCCAAGGACTGACCCAGAGAGGACCTGGTAAGGCACCCTCTTCCCAAGCTACGAGGGACCATCCTGCACCAGCTGATCTTTGCCAAAGCTCCCTGGTAGACAGACCTTCGAAAGGCTGCCAACCCGAGATGGGGACAACCGTGGAATCATAAAGAAAAGTGCCCAGACTGTTGTCCACCACCATCGACGACTGCCATTGTCGACCGGAGCCGCAGTGCTCCCATTTGTCTAAGAACTCTTGATTCAAGGACGCTCTCGTCTGCATCGTCGCCCGCTTGATCCTGCTGGAGAAGGTCAGACCGTCAACGCACCGAGGAGTATCCGCCGGTGGGTTTCCCGCCACCCAAAGACCACAGAGACGCTGACGACTCAACGCCCTTGCTGGGCCACAGTTCTTCATAACACCGATTCTGCACCCCTCACAGCGAAGGACACAGCACACTCTTGAATCCAACATCAGAGTCTCTGCAATTGTCATTGTGTTCTTTTGCCTAATAGTGGGGCTAATGTGTAAAGGATATATCGCCAGGAGTGGATCTTCTCCAACACTTGGCAATCTTGCTCGCTGTGCACTAACACTCCTCCCCCCAATGGCAATATGTGCTGAATGACGCCTTGTGATGGGAGTCGCAGGGAGTCTCATGGCAATACCTGACAAATGGCGGCACGAGTAAACGTTAGGTAAATCTTGGGAGCACCTAGCTGTGTGATGCCACTGCCTCACAAACGTATATGTAATCGCCACACACCTGTGAAAATGATTGACTTTGCCCATACATGCTTAAGGTGGCAGGCTGCATGGTATGATGATATGATATGATAAGGCATTTATAACACGCCTGTTTCAAGTGTATCTTTGCTATGTTTGCTAGTGAGGAAAATACACCTCACAAAACAAAATGTTCATGTTACCCTTTGGCCAAAGCTTCATCCTTAGCCATACACCGTGTGTTCAAAATAGTTCCTTTTTCTACCTATGCTTTAGAGTGATGTGGCAGTTGTAGCAGAACTGTACCTCTGAAATTCATACTGCTCCTGACTCTAAATTGTCGTGTTGTTGTGAATTATTTTGCTTTTTGTGTGGAGACTGAAATATATTGTTTATAGGTGTAGCTGATAAAAACAAATGCATTTTTCAAACATCCCTGACCATACTTCGTCGAGTTGCCTGACAGTCCTAAACCTTTTATGTGTGAGGTGCTGCTGCGGTGTGAATGTGAAAGGGCTTGGTGGCTACAGCGCACGTCTAGATTCAGCTAATGCAAGTCCTGTGGGTTGTATAAACTATTCATAGCTCACACGAACCCAGTTTTACGATCGCTCTCTCTTCTAATATACAGCTTGTACACAAATACATCCACAGTGCCCACTCGTTCGCTGAGATTTACAGCACATAGCAATTTCCTCAGTGTAGGTCCAAATTATCATTTCAGTGTTGTTTTTCTTATAAACGGTCTCAGACTTTTGTCCACGTGCTCGTTTTGAAAGGATGCCCCCACATGTTAAATTTATATGCAGACTTTTTTTAAAATCAACATAGAAACCACAAAGCTGGTGTATATGTGCACACTGCAGTGCAATATTTAGAAACGTAATTAAATGCTGTCTTATTTTTATGTTTTTTGGTCAGGTTGGTTTTCATGACCTGAGGAGAAAAATGATTCTTATGTTCTACTCTGATTCTTTTTTTGGGGGTTGGGGAGCGGGGGGACTAAGGCAGACATAATTTTCTATTCTGGATCCCTTGCTAGTTCTATTATTTCTATACATTCAAACATCTTGGCCCAGATTCCTAAACGTTTTTCTCAACTTTCCTGTGCCAAGTGCAGAAAAACACTGCGTTCTGCCGGTGGAGTAATTCACAAAGTGCTACTGGTTGCGCACATGCCTTGACATAGACACTTTTGGCTATTTATGCCTCTGCCATCCTTCTATCCCAGTAACACCACACACCCCTTTCTCTTACAGAACCATGGGCATTGAAGCCAACATTATTGGCAGACGGGTGCTACATACCAGCACTTACCTTACATTAGTACCCAGCAGTGGAATGGCTTAGGTCTCCCAGTCGAAGAGGAGGCTCAGAAGGTGGGTTTTACCACACGGTACAGCCCCCGCTCCAATCCTCATCAGAGCAGGAGGCTGCCATTTTCCCCTGCCGGATCACAGGTAAGTGAGCGCTGCCCGTGTCCCCTTCCCCCACACCCTGTTTCCACATCTCCTCTCCACCCCCCACCTCACCCTACTTACAATGTGCAGCCTGTTCCCTCTCCGACGCCAGTAGCACTTGTGTTCCCAGCCTGTCTCCGACCTGGCAATGGCCGCCATGGAAAAATTGCGAAATGGCGAACATATTGTTTCACAACTTTAAAAAAAACACTATTAGTACCCCTGTACAATGTGGTGGGGTACAAATAGCAATATTACTCAAGCAAGGGTGCAATACCAGGCCTGGTAATGCCCTGGGGCTTATGTTAAAGCCCAGACTTCACTCAGGCTTGTAAATGCTGCCCTGGGCATTGCCTGGCCCGGTAATGCACCCCCCTCCGCTCAGGTAATATTGATTAATTACATGCAGAGTCTGGAGCATGCAGGCATGAGCCGGAGTGCCATATGCCCCCTATAGCAAATTCCGATTCATAAAAGGCTGTGCTCTGGGGAAAAATAGCTTTGCAACACTTTCCCAGTCGCTATAGCTTGCCCAGTGAAAAGCCTGTTGCAGCGGCAAGCACAGTGCAGATAGGGGTCTTCGTAGACCCCTGTTCCCATTGCCCTGCCACAGCCTTTTCCCATTTCCATCCTTGAGAAAGACAGCAAAATGGAATAACGTCACAAATGCATTGCCACTGAAAGAACGAGCATGCTCACCAAGTGCCCACATGATTGGACTGCTGACCAACAACCTCAACCCGGAAGTGTGCTGGGCCACTAGCTAAGTGTAAATATAAGGCATTAGCAATTACTGAGGTAAGCGCAAAGTACTTGCTGCAAGTCCCTTGTGCACTCAGAAAGCCCCCTCTCCTGCAAACAAGTCCTTTTCATGAGCAGGGAACTTAAGTTCAGAAGATTCAGAACAGATAACCAATATTTGCTCCTGCAGCTTTTGTTGAATATGGGCCCTAAAGCGTTCGGTTGTTCTGTACATTTTCATTTTGAGTTTTTTTTCTCCAAAATTCCGGCATTAAACTGCTTGTTCTAGGAAACTTCCCAGGACTTGCATAGCTAAAATTCATGGACAGACAGCTCTCTCTTTCTGTGTTTTGCAGCACAAAGTGGACTTGATTCAATTATGGTGTAGAGAACAACATACATTAATGCATACACTATTTCTAAGCTGTAAAACACATGTATTCTTTCAAATAGATCATTTTCGCTTGCCTTTGGACTATGAATAACGTCATGGGTATAGATGCCATTACTCTAGCTTTAATGGCAACGTCAGGGTGCTGGATTGGCAGGCAATTACCCTATAGTCCCCTCTGATACTGATGGTGTAACAGTACTGGCTTATGGATTTCTTCAATGGATATGCATAAATATTTCCTAGCAATTAGTGCGAGTGAACAATATTTGCGAGGGAGCCTAAACCAACAGTGTGGCACTTCGAGGTGTTCTGACCAGGGAAAATGCTAAGTTATGGTTCATTTTCCAGCACATTGTTTTGTGACAAATCTTGTAAAAAGCTATACAATTTACAGCAAGTTCTGCAACATGTAAAATGCAGTAGATGGCCACTGCACCACCTATATCAGAAACGATTGCATTAGAGTACAGGTAGGGGCAAATGGCATATGAGGAGAGACACGCAGCTTGTCAATGTTGTTGGTTATTTGCCCACCCATTGACTGCCCATGGCCATGCTAATCCCTATGGACATACCCAACTGTCCCCCTCCTCCCCACCTAAAATGGCTCGCACCATTTTGCACATTCTGCCATCAATGGACAGTTAATACCACTACGGCAGTGCCTGGCAAGTGCTTTTCCCATGCCTTCACGAAAGGGCAAATTGTTGGCATTGCCAATGCTTATATTACCAGCGAACAGCGACATTGGCCTAACAATGCTTTTCAGAATGGCCTGCACATGCACTGCCAGGAATCAGGGGAAGCTGTCAGTCACACCTCTGCCTGAGTCCAGGTTCATGGAGCGTGACTGTGAACACAGGATTGTGATGTCCTTTGCAGGTCATTATCACGTGGAAGTGCAGAAGTGTCCCCATGATACAATATCCTCCTGTAACCACCCAGCAATCCCAATGCAACATGCACATATGGGAAGTAAAATGCCCCCAGCCTTGCACTGCTCATGGGATATGCACTTGCTACAGTACTCACACAAAGGGAAACCAGGTTATCCTGCCAATGCAGCTGAGGAAGCACGCGGGTTTCATTTGGTCTGCGCTCTGGCTCCTCTATAGTGGGTTGCAGGTTGAGACGACATTTCTTGTTAAGGACCAGTTTCCCCTCGCTCAGGCAGCAGCACTACACATAACCCTCATGATTTGAGAACAGTTACAGAACAGGAAACAGAAGTGCAGACGTCCTTGCAAAGTAATGGGGGATTAGTGGAAAAACTGCACAAATATTATGCCTATCAAACAGAAAGTCAGGAGGCGGGTACCTAGGAAGGTACATTGTCATAATGCACGTTTACAAGCTCTCACCAAGAACTTGAATGTGAATAGCCATTGAGTCTATTCCTACCACAGCCCAAAACCGCAGAGAAGATCAAATATCACCAAATACTACATAGTTTAAAGTGAGCGTACTGTATTTTACAATTTCTTTGAGATCATTTCATACAATTTATTCCCGAGAACTTCAGGTCTAGAGACTTTTATTTAGCAGTTGCATTGCTGAAATTAAGGGCGTTTAGGCCCCATAATGTGAGTAGCTGAATGAATAGGTGAACATGAATAGAATGGGGTGAGTGACATCCTAAGTGCCTTAGTAAATGATTTGACGAGTTCATGATAGGTGAAATGAGTGAGTGGTTTACTGAATGAGCAGGATGGGATGGGATTCATGCATGTAGTAACCTGTCCTGCATGAGTGTTGATGCATGTTTTTGGCACGTGCTGGTATGACCTGACCAGGCCCTGCCACTCAGTTGCTCTGCCCTTCTGCAGGTTTCGTGACTTCCAAGCGTCTACTTAAGGATTGTAGGCCAGCTACAGGCAAACAGCATTGAGTAGGCTGCTGGATGTGACCAGATTCTGGCACTCAGTTGGTCCGCCCACCTCCAGTTTTCGTGCCTTCCAAGCCTCTACTTAAGGACTGTAGGTCAGCTCCAGGCAGGCAGCATTGAGCAGGCTGTAGGTCACATGACCAGGCCCTGCCACTTCGTTGCTCCACCCACCTCCAGTTTTTGCCCCTTCCAAACCTCCTCTTAAGGACTGTAGGCCAGCTCCAGGCAGACAGCATTGAGTAGGCTGCTGATCACATGACCAGGCCCTGCCACTCAGATGTTCCAACCACCACCTATTTAATCAGTCCTCCTTAGGCGTCCTCATCGCCGGCTTCCTCAGCATAGGATGTACGAAGACAAGGACCTCACCTGTTTATGTCTGTTCGGGCTTGACACGCTATCCTGCATTTGATGTACAAACGAATCGCTACTATTGTTATTCACCAAAAGACATCACCATGTGTCCCCTACCTCCACAACCCATGCCCACTCTCACTAGGGTTCGATTGGCCAAGTGCCCTGGGCAGCCCCAACAAGCAACCTTGGCAAACCTCATCAATATTGCCCTTGCCCCCATCCAACACCCACGGACGACATGCACACACCCTCTCATGTTGATCAATGCTCGATCAGCAGTAGTTCATGCTGTAGAGTTCGTTGACCTCATCCCGTACAACAACCTTGATGCCCTGTTCATCACTGACACTTATGATAGCACAGAAGAATAAAAGAACATGCAAATATTGGAATATACAAGGCGACTTTAAAACTGTAATCACATCAAACACTTCTAACAGTAAACCTATGAGCAATATATACAGTAACAGCAATATGTATTTCTACCAGGTTGTGAAATTTTAACCAGACTTCAAACAACAAGGATGAAACATGAAGAATACGCCAGATCTAACCAATGAATGACTAGAAGGTATTTCATAAGATAAGTGACATCTTGGGATCAAGATGAAGAGGATTATGCGACAGAAACGAACGTTGAAGATATCAAATCATTTCTACACGTGTAAATATGCAAAGAAACGCAAGCAGACAAAGTATTCTTGAGGCTAAAAGGATAAGAAGGATGAGGTAGCGCTCATACAGAACGAATGGATGGGTGGTCAGATTTTGGATGAGGAAATACAAAGGGCAAATGAGAGAAGAGATAAGAAAAGAAAAGAAGAAGACAGGGTGAGAGAAGGAGCAAGGAAGCAAAGAGAGCTTGATGATGAAATAGGAGGCGGAGAGCAAGCAATCTTGAACATGTCATAAAGGAATTAATGGATCCTAATCCAATAGTGACATGGGAGGACATAGGAGAATTCTTCGCAGCACATGAACCAATATCAGGTCCGTCTAATCTAGAGGATGAGTTTGACTCTAGCAGCATTGGGGATGCAATCAATAAAGCCTATAATGATATGAGGACTAAGAAAGAACTGAAGAGAAAGGGTAAAAATGATCGACTCGAGAGTACGCAGTTGTACGACAAAGAGGAAGGCTTGTGTAGTTTTGAGACTAAAGGGCTGTCTTTAGATATTCTAACTCTGAACAGAGATGAAGAAGAGAGAAGCCACACAAGTTTGGGACAGGATATGTCAGACGAAGACAGAGAAACCTTCCGTGGGGAGGAGGGAGGTAACGCATGTGGTCCTGAAGGGTGTTTTTCAATGGACATGGAAGTAAGATGGTCGGATCTAGACCAGCCTATATCTCGGTAGTCAGAATCTCTGACACAGCTCGATCAACCTAAAGGGCGATCCCATGGTGAGAGGGGAGACTTACCACCTTATGTGAGCAGGCTAAGGTCGCTGCCAGGAAGAAGGCGATGCGGAACCATTCTCCCTGCTATGGACAGACAGACAATGGGGGATGAATGTGAGTTTGGGATTTCGCAGTTTCCCTTGTTAGAGAAAGGGGGAGCCAGACCACAGTATATACCTTGGGCACAGATGGTTAAGGATAATGTAAGGTGTACATTTCCAGGTTTAACTTCTGGCGCTGGGAAATAGATACATGAGCTAGAGGAAAATGACAGGAGGAAACACGTTAGCTGTAGGGGACATTAAAGTTCTCCTAATCGCTATCCTTGGGGAGAGAGCTGATGACGTTTGGTCAAGAGCAGGGTATTCCAGTGTTACCGCATTGAGCACCGCTCATGATGGAGCACCATTTAACAACTGCAGGGCGGGAGTCAGGAAAGCTCACATACTGCTCCTACCTGGATACGTCAGATATGGGAGCTATAATGACAAAAAAGATATAGGAAGGGGATGATCCTCTTGTTTACATTCTGAATTTTCGGGAGGAACGGAGCTTGGAGACACGAGAGACTTGTTGGAAATCTATACCTCTATTTTATCACATATTATGCCAAGGGCTGCCAGATCCAGTACAGAAGCAGCTCACAAAATTGGTGGGCACAGAAGCAAAGCCATGGTCAGAAATTCAGCTGACCATTGTGCATTATTGCAGACTTTTGCAAGAGAACAATCGAAAGAAAGACAATGTTAGGAAAGGAAATTAGTGTAGAATAAATTATCAAAGTACGCCATTGAAGGGGCGATGTTGACTAGTGGAAAAGGGTCAAGTTTGCAGCAAGCAAGAGGCATGCCACAGGTGAATAACCAAAGGCAGTTTGACCAAGGTAATAATGGATTCGTACCACGAGGTAGGGGAAACGTCCAAGGTAGAGGCTTCCAGAATAATCATGGAAATTTCCAGAATAACCAAGGTGGGTTTCAAAACACACAGATTGATAGTCAAGGGATGCAGGAATGGAAAAATAGGAGACCTCCTGTATGTTGGACGTGTGGTATGTCAGGGCACCCTGCATGCATGTGTAGAAGCCAAGGGTTCATGCAAAATGGGCAATACTCAAGAGGGGGACCACATTCCCGCCTGCATGCACTCAACAGAATGGAGATGGGTTTGATCAAAATCAGACAGTGTCGCAAACACAAGCGTTCAGAGTACAGCAAGATTTACAAACTCAGCAGACAATAATGAATCTGCTGCAAGGGCAGTCACAGCATTCACCCATGCAGATACAGCAGGGCGCAAGCATGGGGCAATTGATGACCCCTAGGATATGGAGTGTCACTGTCGATGGAGGGAATCCTTTCACTGGTAAAGTGATGAGAATGTACCCACAATAGGACAGCTCACTGGGAGACTTGATGTGTTCGATTATATCTGTGATGCCCAATCCTCAAGATGAACCAAGGGTTTACGTCAATATAGGGGGCAAATCCTTTTCTTCTTTCGTAGACACAGGTGCAACATGCTCATGTATACAAGAGTGGAAATGTACAATCTCTGGAAATGCCATGAATACTCAAGGTTTCAGAGGAGCTACAAGTAGAGTTCATTTTACTGAAAGGTTTCCAGTCTCTATAGGAGAATGTGACATGTCTGTGCCATTATTATATTCAAGACAGACGCATGTCAATATATTAGGTCGAGATTTAATGACAAAGTTGAACATGATGATTTTGTTCACTGATGAAGGCATAGTGTGTTCAACACCACGAATGCATTATTTAAATGTGAGTGAATTTATTATAGCATTTGGAGGACAAGTGACTATACGAGGAGTATCATTAGAACCAGAAGTTTTTCACTATGGGGTACGCATTCTGCTAACATGGCTACCAGGTTTAGTGGTAAGAACTATGAGAATACCTGATGAATTTTTATTTAGACCAAAGATACCTATGGATGAAGAGGAAGGACAAGTCTTTTGTTTAGAATTGCAAGCAGCCATAGTGCGAGGAGAAATAGCTTTGCTTTGTGGTACTGATTATGAAGGCAGACGATGACGCACAGTGTTTGCCATTGGAGAAGGTAATAGATGGACTGACGTCACTGATGAGGATATGTTTGGGGACCATCCCTCAGATGACGAAGTGATATTCGAGATGAGTATTACTTATTGGGTACAAGCAATTAAACGTGAGGTTCCTCAGAAAATTATGTTAGCTCAATGATGAAGACATGGCAAAAGTGCCAGTTGCATTATGGACAATAGGACCCTATGACATAGGCCTATTGAAGGGTGCTGGAGAAGTCAAGTTTAATTAAAACCAGGAGCAATTTTACCTCGAGCATGACAGTATCCAATGTCTCGAGAGGCAGATGAAGGTATTTTCAAGACAATATGCACCATGATGGAACAGGGTATCTTAGTGACGTCAGAGTCACTGTGTAATACATCAGTGTAAACGATTTAAAAAGTAAAGGGGGGTTGTGGTGTTTAATTCAAAATTTACGCCTGATTTACTAGATTGTAGAGTCAGAGTTCCCTCTAGTTCCTAATCCTGCGACAATGTCATGACCACTGTGAGGGGGCACAAGTTGTGCCACAAGCAGGCTCCCACCAGAACCCTGAGGGCCTTAAAACCACTGCAAAAGGGCTCCTGGAGCCAGTCCTGGTGCCTTTGGCACCAGGCTCATATGTAGGAAGGAAGGGCTGGTCAAACTAGGTCCCATTTATGTACATGCACCTTTGAATCCAACATGGAAGCACTCACACAGTCTGGTTCTAAGAACCAAGCCATGCAGTCTAGTGTTTTGGGTGTGGCAGGCCTGGAACTACTTTCCCTGGTACTACTTTACCTGGGCTATATAAACCACACCCTGACTGCAGAACATGCTTTGTGTTATTCTGCAACCAGCAGCGTGACACTCACCGTGTCCAGCTCCTGGTCTTCAGCATCTTCCTGTAATCCTGCAAGAACAAGAACAAGATTATTCTGTTTTACCTGAGAAAACACCATCCAGCACTCAGCATCTCATCTGGGCTGCAATCTGTGGAAACCGAGAGAAGAAGAAACATCACTCACCTGTGAGTACTAGCTTAAGGACTTCCGGCGAACCACTACCACAGCTGCTGTTCGAACATTGCGACCTGCAATAACGAGAAAGGGAAAAACAATATTAGAACTTGTGCTTCCAAAACATCGAATTCCATCAGTCTTACCTGAATTCCATTGCGCTTCGCCACGCTTCCATCTGGAGCACCACAGCAACATCTGCAAAGGAAAACAGACATATTCAGGTTCACTTTCAATATTAAACAACCACACAGCGCTGTACTACCTTAACGGATTCTGGGGGCCTGTTTTTCATCGTGCTCTTATCCACTCGCAGCACTACAGTGGCCTGTGAGGAGAAAAAGAAGAAAATACAGGTTAGCTTCAAAATACAATAAAGGCGCTGCGCTTCACACTTTCTCTTACCTAGAAACGTGCCTCTCCATCGGGCACGCCAGCATCAAGACCTTCACACCCGAAAAGAAGGAGATAAAGACATTAACAAATTCCCACCATAAACAGAACAAAGATTTACAATTAACAAACCTACCTGCCTACCAGCAGATTCAGGGTGACAGCAGGCCTGGGCCCAAGGAAGGCGTACTGCACCAGTGAAGCAACTCAGGCAGCTCGCCAACAAACATCAAGCGCCACTGCACAAGAAACGCAGGACGGATAGATCACCCTACAAATAACTAAGGTGAGAAAGTAACCCAGTGGGAAGGGAATCGGTCAGAGGGAGGTGGGAGATTCACCCTTTAGAGAGAGTTATCACAAATCCTCCCTTCTGTAATTGCAGATTCATTATTCAGCACTGGGCAACTACGCATCCCGGGTTCCATATCTCAGAGCCTTCTAGATGCCCCTGGGGATATCAGGTGAGCGTAACAACGATCTTATATAGTATCCCTGTTGAAGCACAATATTTCACTGTGATTGACTTGAAAAATGCGTTTTTCTCAATCCCACTGCATAAAGACTCACAGGATCTGATGTCATTTACTTTCCGTCAAATTTGACTGAAAAGTACTCACCTGTACTAGAGGTTCTGTGAAACTCCATCGATTTTCACTAGAGTCGTGCAAAAGGACATAAGCAAGATTGATTTGGAAAGCGTTGTGTTGCAATACGTAGATGATATATTAGTCTGCAGCACCTCAGAAGAAGAGTGCAGACGCGATTCAGTTCAACTGATGATTATTCGTGCAGAGAAACGGCATAAAGTAGACAACTAAATTGCAGCATTGTCAAGAAGAAGTGTCATACATAGGTCAGTTAATTTCACATGAGGGAAAAAAGGACAAAGGCTATTTTGAAAACAGTAAAGCCACACACACGCTAAAGCACATGCAAAGATTTTTGGGACTATGTAATTATATGAAAGCATGGGTCTTTGATTACAGTTCATGCATAAGGACCTTGTTGCAAGCTCTGAAGACAGCACAGGCAACTCAGGAAAAAATTGTCTGGACTGAGGAGATGGAAGAAGGGTTTGACGAATTGAACAAAGGAAATTTGCACAGCTCCAGTTTTAGGGATTGCCACTTATGCTGAGGAATTATTTTAGTTTTTGCACACAAATGGCACTTTTATGACAGCACTACTGACGCAGATAACCACCTTGGGGTACAAGCCCCTTGCATATTGCAGTGGGTTTTTAGACCCAGTAATGAGGGGTCACTTTCCTTGTGAACAATCTTTGGCTGCCGCAGTGTTCACCATTGAAAAGACTGCAGGCATAGTAATGGGGTGTTCCGTGACGTTATTTTTTGAACATGCATTGTTTCCCATTTTGGTAAAACCTAAAGGCACATTGACTTCTTAAAGGGCTTCTGCTTACGAAGTGATTATATCAAATCCAGCGATTAAAATAGTTTGATGCAGAATAGTGAACCCTGACATGTTTATAGCAGAAACACTCGCAGAAGACGAAGATTCACATGATTGCCTGAACTATGAGGAATTCTATGATGAACTCCTCAGGGTGAAAGAAAATGTGTTGGCAGCTGGGGAGATTCTCTTTATTGATGGTTCTTCAAGAATCAATCAAAATGATGGAAAACGATATACAGGTGCCGCTGTGATGAAGCAGATGGCCATTGGGGAGTTTGAAGTATTAATAAGTTAACAAATACGTCTCACTTTTCAGCATAGGCTGCAGAATTAGTAGTGCTGATTGTCGCGCTTGAGAATCACGCAGACCAGTAAGTGTACAGTGACTCTGCCTATGTCACGTCAACAGTGCACGCAGGGCTAGCACGTTGGAAAAGGAGGGGCTACCTCTGAGCGGGCGGCACTGTAGTGCAGCATGCCACCTTATTGGATAGACTTAATGAAGCACTACAACTCCCAGTAGCCATCGCAGTCATTAAGTGCGCACCTCACACTTAACGGACAGATTTGATCTCACTTGGAAATCAAGCAGCAGACGAGGAAGCGGAACATGGTGCATATTCAGAGAACATCATGAAGTTTGACACGCCTGATGTAAGTGAATGCATGGTGGTGATGATGAGTGTGCCAAATTGTTATAGCAATTAGTCCAAGACACAGCTAGTAGAAATTCAAGGGGAAGCACCTCAGGATGAGAAAGACCTTTGGACGCGGAGGAGATGTTCTTTAAACCCTTCCGAAGCATTGTGGTGCAAGACAGCACTGATAAACCAGAGATGCCTGTAGCCTAATTAAGGCTACTCCTCACTGATGACGCCCAACAAGGCTGAAACATGTCTGGGGATGCTTGTGGTCTCGTGCAGAAGGGATGTGACCTAGCAGTTCGGGCTGGACTACTCCTTTGGGGGTGGGACCAAGCCTGATTTGCATATGGTCTTTCCCCTTTTGTAATGGCTTGGCAGGCGAAAAACGATGGTCTGGAGGGTTGCCCAGAGCGATGCCAGAGGTTAAGATTAATTCTAAACCTTCCAGCCATCACCTCTTTTGTTTTGCTATTGTCACCCCGTGTGGGACGGGTATGCCCAGATGTGGGTCCCGTGCCTGCTGGGCCTAGAGACCCAAGCTACTCCTCACTGATGACGCCCAACAAGGCTGAAACATGTCTGGGGATGCTTGTGGTCTCGTGCAGAAGGGATGTGACCTAGCAGTTCGGGCTGGACTACTCCTTTGGGGGTGGGACCAAGCCTGATTTGCATATGGTCTTTCCCCTTTTGTAATGGCTTGGCAGGCGAAAAACGATGGTCTGGAGGGTTGCCCAGAGCGATGCCAGAGGTTAAGATTAATTCTAAACCTTCCAGCCATCACCTCTTTTGTTTTGCTATTGTCACCCCGAGTGGGACGGGTATGCCCAGACGTGGGTCCCGTGCCTGCTGGGCCTAGAGACCCAAGCTACTCCTCACTGATGACGCCCAACAAGGCTGAAACATGTCCGGGGATGCTTGTGGTCTCGTGCAGAAGGGATGTGACCTAGCAGTTCGGGCTGGACTACTCCTTTGGGGGTGGGACCAAGCCTGATTTGCATATGGTCTTTCCCCTTTTGTAATGGCTTGGCAGGCGAAAAACGATGGTCTGGAGGGTTGCCCAGAGCGATGCCAGAGGTTAAGATTAATTCTAAACCTTCCAGCCATCACCTCTTTTGTTTTGCTATTATCACCCCGAGTGGGACGGGTATGCCCAGACGTGGGTCCCGTGCCTGCTGGGCCTAGAGACCCAAGCTACTCCTCACTGATGACGCCCAACAAGGCTGAAACATGTCTGGGGATGCTTGTGGTCTCGTGCAGAAGGGATGTGACCTAGCAGTTCGGGCTGGACTACTCCTTTGGGGGTGGGACCAAGCCTGATTTGCATATGGTCTTTGCCCTTTTGTAATGGCTTGGCAGGCAAAAAACGATGGTCTGGAGGGTTGCCCAGAGCGATGCCAGAGGTTAAGATTAATTCTAAACCTTCCAGCCATCACCTCTTTTGTTTTGCTATTGTCACCCCGAGTGGGACGGGTATGCCCAGACGTGGGTCCCGTGCCTGCTGGGCCTAGAGACCCAAGCTACTCCTCACTGATGACGCCCAACAAGGCTGAAACATGTCTGGGGATGCTTGTGGTCTTGTGCAGAAGGGATGTGACCTAGCAGTTCAGGCTGGACTACTCCTTTGGGGGTGGGACCAAGCCTGATTCGCATATGGGGCCTCATTACGACCCAGGTGGTAAGTTACCGCCTGGGTCGTACCTTTACCACCATGGCGTAAACTATGTTTACGCCATGGTGGTTGGCGGACTTACCGCCCCATTCCGAGGTTGGCGGGGTGGTAAGTCCCCAATCCCCATTTACCCTTCCCCATTCCCATTTCTGCCCCATAGGGCATAATGGGAGTGGGGAAGGCGTTAATTACGCCACCGTAAATTACGGTGGCGTAATTAACAACAAGGTCCCTTAGCGCCATGGATTTTAACACCTGCCAAAAGCAGGTGTTAAATCCTCCATGGTGCTAAGGGACCTCGGAATCAGGCGGTAAGGGTCGGCACTGTTTACGCCGCCGTAAACCCCTTACCGCCTGGGTCCTAATGAGGCCCATGGTCTTTCCCCTTTTGTAATGGCTTGGCAGGCGAAAAACGATGGTCTGGAGGGTTGCCCAGAGCGTTGCCAGAGGTTAAGATTAATTCTAAATCTTCCAGCCATCACCTCTTTTGTTTTGCTATTGTCACCCCGAGTGGGACGGGTATGCCCAGACGTGGGTCCCGTGCCTGCTGGGCCTAGAGACCCAAGCTACTCCTCACTGATGACGCCCAACAAGGCTGAAACATGTCTGGGGATGCTTGTGGTCTCGTGCAGAAGGGATGTGACCTAGCAGTTCGAGCTGGACTACTCCTTTGGGGGTGGGACCAAGCCTGATTTGCATATGGTCTTTGCCCTTTTGTAATGGCTTGGCAGGCGAAAAACGATGGTCTGGAGGGTTGCCCAGAGCGATGCCAGAGGTTAAGATTAATTCTAAACCTTCCAGCCATCACCTCTTTTGTTTTGCTATTGGCATTAGAACAGCTACACTACCCCACACATGTTACTAGAGAGAGCCTCGCCTCAACAATAGCGAGGGAATGGTTTGTTCCAAATTTGGTCAAACATGTTGCATTTTATGTAATAAACTGTATTGTATGTCAACAGTTTACTACTGGGCACACACTGCATACAGTTAGAGGAGTTATTCCGAGACCTAATGGTACTTTCTAGAATTTGCATATTGACTATGTCGAGATGCTGCAAGTCTGTAATGGATACAGATATATGATTGTAGCGGTATGTCCCTTTTCAAGGTGGATTGAGGCTGGTCCATTTACACATCCAGATTCCACCTGCGCAGTACGAGAAGTCTTTCCTGGATGGGCAATATGTGAAGTATTGAGATCAGCTAATGGCCCTCATTTTGTTAATGAAGTCTTAGAACAGATAAGCCTGTTGCTCAGTATAAACCACATGTTTTCATAGAATTATCACCTGCAAGCGAACGGGGTCTGTGAGAGAATCAACAACCTGCTAAAAGAAAGAATAGCTAAATTGAAGCTCACCCTGAAGAAAGGATGGTTGCCTTGCATACCACTGGCATTGTATGCGTTGAGAAATCAGCCAGGTTCCGAGCACCATCTTATCCCCCATGAAATAGTGACATGGCGGTGAATGAGGACACCCCTCACACCTGCATTTAGAACTAGAAGTGATGCCCAGTCGACAGCAGAATTGTTCGGAAAGGAGTTACGTGATTATTTAACATGTGTGACTACAAGTTTCTTTGTCATTTCAGATCAGCTCAAGCGGAAGTAGTGTGGGAACAGAACACAGAAGATGTTATAACAAGCAGAGTTGAAGAACTACGTCTTCCCAAACTTTTTCCTGGTGATCAAATTTTGATCAGGAATTTTACTAGTAGATAGCATGAGCCACGCTTTAACGGCGTGGAGGACGTTGTGGAGGACGTAATGCCATCAGCAGTGAAGGTGCAATGCAGACACGCAAGGATATTTCTCAGAGATGTAAAGATCTACGATGGAGAACCGCTTCACCCCCAACACAGTCGGAAGCAAGCATCAGGGAAGAACCTTAGCACATGCAGACTAGGTCCATGACGAGGAAGGAGGACAAAAAAACTGCTGAGTAAAAACAGATAGAGAGGGGGCGTGGTCTGGCGCCAAGAAAGATGGCCGCATTATACATGAGCTCTGTCTCTCTCAATATTAATTAAGGCATTATCTGTTACTTTTCTCAATACGTTTGTTCCATCAAAGCTTCGTTGGAACATCTGGAGCTGCTGCCGAAGCCCCGTCTTCATTCCCCGCTCTGAAGGTTTGTGGCAGAGTGCGACGCCACATGTGTGCCTGCTGCTTAACATCGTGTACGCCTTGTGTGAGGAGACACCCAGCATCCTCCCTTGCGTGACAAGCAGGCTGGGGCCTACCAGGCGCCTCCTCCAAACAGCGCCACTGTCTGCTCTATGTTACAGGACATTTGTAAGGAATTTTTATTAACTGTTTAACATACACCACCTGCGCTGCATATTTGTTTATCTTGCCTTGAATGGCAAACTGTTTTATCCTGGAGAAACGCGGCGAAAACAGTTACATTGAAACATCATAGATGCTCTCCCCTGGATAAGAAGAAAAGTGTTATAATACTGAGCAGTATTACTTTTTGAGACAAATATTTCCTTCTACTGCTACCGACAACAGTATTTTATCTCTACTTGTGTCACTGCTTACTGGCTCCTACCTATATAATGCTCTTCAACCTAAAACATCATCATTAAGAGTTTTTAGAGCTGCCCCCTTCCTTGTTGCCTGGCTGCAATATTATAAGCTCTCTCATTTGTCTTTCTGCTCAGTCATAATATATCACAGTCTATGATTTTGATATTTGAACAAATATCCAGTACTGGTCATTTTTACCAGCAATAGAAGTTATGCTGTAGGATATTTATCAACAGCTGCAATAAGAGGGGTGCTTCTTTGGATCTGAACATCCTTGGCTCTAACCATTTTTCATAAAACCTCTGAGGACTCCCTCTTCTAACAATTATTACACTGGTTACTGTTTGCACTCTGCCTTTCCCACTCCTCCTGTTGCAACTCAAGGATCCTTGGCTTATACAATATTATACTTACCTTAACCTACAGGCTAATGACTTTAATCAAACACAATGAAAAGTCTATACCTGCCACAAAAGACTCCACACCTCCTTCTACGAATCTTAAAAGGCCCAAAAATGATTCGCCGCCATCGCTCAACAAATCGTATCCGGCCTTAGAAGCAATCTTATTGGAAATGTGTGCTTTGCAGCCCTTCATTGAGACCACGAATCAAAAGCTACAACAATTGGATGACCGATGGAAGGGCTTTGAAGAGCATATGGTACAGGTAGAGAGACGTGTTGGTAATTTGGAAGACCTGTCTTCCAGGGTGGTTATGTTGGAAAAATCTATCAAATACCTCCAAAAGCACAACAAGGACTTAGAGAATAGAAGTAGACACAACAACCTTTGTATATCAGGCCTGCCGGAAGGATGCGAGGAATCAGATCCAATTACTTTTCTACAAAAGCTACTACCTGCTATGCTTCACTTACCTTCGGATACCCATTTCAATATACAGCAAGCTCATCGCGTTGGCCAACACAGTGCCTCCAGATCCTCTCATTCGACTCCTAGAACACTTATCTTTTATTTACTTGAATTCACACAGCTTCAACGTATTATGTCATCTGTCAAGGAAAAAAAAGATCTACTCTGGCATGGAAGTAAACTATACATTTCACAAGATGTGGCCAAAAGAACTGCTCTTTGTAGGAAGGAACTTTTATCCTTTCGCCCTGCTCTGAAGCAATTTAACAAACGGTATGGCTTATATCACACATACTCATTTAAGGTCACACACAATGGTCGCTCCGCAATGTTTGACGATCCGGCTGATTTGAAAGTTTTCATACGTTCCATCAAAACTGAAAGGGTTCTTCTCTGGAGAACCCTTCAACCTCCATTGGATCATGAGTTTCTCTCTCGTTCATTTATTCATATCCATGCTTTGCTTCTATTTTGTTCCTCTTTAAATGCTGTTTCTAAATATATCTTCTTAACTTGGGTGAGACGGTAGCCGATGTGGTGCCACTCTTTCGCCGCATGCTGTCTTTTTCTTTTTTGAACAGCCCGGTAGGCGCCACCAGCACCTGCTACATTTTTCATCCTTTTTTCCTGTTACCGGGCTGATTTATCTTGTGACTACATGCTGAGGTTCCTACTGTATTTGATCCAAAAGTATCTTCTTGTCTGTTCACCTCAGTACGGACAATTTAATATCTGGCCTCCATTCCCAATCCCTCACTCCCCTTGTGGTTCCCTCTTGTGTCTCTCCCTTAATTCTTGGACATCTAATTATGTCTTTTGTCTTGGCGTAAAGGGTTGGTCTCATGAAATACCTCCCATATTGATAAATATCTATTTAAATGACATTTAAATGTGTTACTTGGAACATCAAGGGATGCAATAACCTTATTAAAAGGTGTAAAAGTTTATCTCATTTAAATAATTTCAAACCTCCGGTAGCATGCTTGCAGGAAACGCATCTATCCTCTATGGAAATTATGAAACTTAAATCATTGTGGGTTAAGGAGGTTATTGCAAGCCCTGCTGTTGCCAAGAAGAATGGTGTTGCTATATTGCTAAGCATGTGCTTTAAAATTGTGGATAAGGATGTGGACACTGAAGGTCGCTGGGTATGGGTCAAGCTTCTGGTCAACTCTGTACAAATCTCTATTTTGAACGTCTATGGTCCTACTCAACCAGACCCGCAGTTTTGGACATCTATCAAAAAAATTATTCTTACAAATACTTTTGCTAATTTAATTATGTTTGGTGATGTAAATCAGGTCATTGACCCGTTTTTGGACAGGAAATCCAGTTGTATATTTAAAACCTGGTACTATTAATACTATTAAGATAATAGTGATAAAGATACTAATGTGGTAAATAATTGTGATGCATTCAAAACTGCTATTAGGTGTCATATCATGGCATACTCGGGTAAAAAAAAAGATGCGTAAAAAACACCTTGATGATCTCTACTCTCTTTAGAACGCAAATACTATCAAACCCCAAACACTTCAAATTTGCATCTTGTGATGTCACTTCGCTGCCAAGTCAAAAAATTAATTACTGATTTGGCAGCAGGTACCATACTTAAATATAAAAAAAAATGTATCAAACCTCTAATAAGGCCGTAAAGTCACTTGCATCATATTTGAAAACTAGAAAAGAAAGGTCTTATGTCTCTCACATAAATGATTTCTCTGGCAATGTACATAATCATCCCAAGGATATTTTGTACTGCTTTAAAGAATTCAATGAGAATTTATATACTCCTGATACCCCAATATCCACTGAAAATATCAAGTCTTTCCTCAATAAAATTAATAGATCATCCTATCCACATATTGATCTCTCCCATTTAGATAAGGATATTACACTCTCTGACATTACGCAAGCTATTAAACGTTTGGGTAGAAATAAAGCCCCAGGTCCGGATGGTTTTTATGCTGAATATTTTAACTCTCTTGCTCATTCTCTGGCTCCTAAACTGAAGTCCTTATTCTCTTACTTTGCCTCACACAAATCATCTTCTGGTTCATTTTCTGAAGCTCTGCTTATATTATTCCCTAAACCAGATAAAGACCCCTCATGCCCTAGCAACTATCATCCTATAGCCCTCATCAATGTAGAATGTAAACGTTTTGCTAAAATGCTTGCCAATAAAATAGAATCTCCCTCTCTGCTATGATCAAATCTGATCAAGTGGGATATGTTGAAGGACGCAATATTTCCTCCAATGCTAAACTTTTTTTTGGATGTTATTCATATTGTTGCCAAGGACAAAAAAGATAGGCACGGGTATGCAGCTATTGCTCTTGATGCACAAAAGGCATTTGATCGTGTCAGTTGGGACTTCATGTTCCAAGCTCTCAATTGGTATGGTTGTGGTGAAAAATGTATTTCCTTCATTAAATTTCTCTATTCTTGCCCCAAATCCTCTATTTGTATGAATGGCCAGTCCTCATCCTTCTTCCCTCTACTAAGAGGAACACAGCAAGGTTGTCCCCTTTCCCCAATCCTGTATATTGTTTCGCTGGAACCTTAACTTGAGCTAATTAGATCTAATAGAGATATACCAGGAATCTCAAGAGGTTCTACACATTGTAAAATTGCTGCTTATGCTGACAACGTTCTCATTTTTATCAAAAATCCCAAGCTCCACCTTTCCCATCTGCTCGATATGCTTCACCAATTCAGTCTTGTTTCTGGATGTAAACTTAAGAAAGACAAATCTGAAATTCTTTCCCTTAACTCTTATTGTTTTAAACATGAGCTGGATTGTTTTGGCTTAAAATGTTGCAAGGACCATATTAAATATTTAGGTATTAGTTTTGCTCCCACGATACATGATACTATTAAACTTAATATGCAAATATAACTGAACAAACTTAAAGATCTTACGTCAAAATGGTCCCCCCTTTACTTCTCTTGGTGGGGTAGACTTGACACAATAAAAATGATGCTCTCCCCTATTATCCTATATTATCTCCAGCTTCTTCCGGTTTCACTTCCTCTTTCTTTTTTCAAACCTATCTACTCCTTATTACTTGATTTCTTATGGGGTCCTGGCAAATGTAAAAGGATTACAGCAGCCAAATTAAAAGCCTCATATGATAAGGGGGGGTCAAGTTCCCAGATAACACACTTTATGTCACGGTTCGACCGTGGAAGGTGTGACAAAAATGGTGGCTCCATTGAGCCACCGTTAGTGCTGGTGTAGCATTCTAGCCTTCTCAGGCTTCTGTTTATAGGGAGGCCACGCCCCCTCCCCTTTGTGCTGTAACTCGCCTGTTCTGTCCACCCGTTCACCTGTGTCGCCTGTTTCCGTTCACCTGTGTCGCAGTGCTACTCGCCCTCAGAGTGTTTGTCCCCTCGGGCAAGTACCTGGTACGCTGCTCAGTCTCTCGCTGTTTCTCTCTCTTTTTCGGCCTTCCTAGCTTGCTCCCGGTTCTCTCGGTTCTTCTTTCTCCCCTGTTCATCAACTCCTCCTCTATCTCTCTCTTTTGGAGCTGAACTCTACTTTTCCTTTCTGCTTCTATCAGCTCATTTCCCTACTTCCCTCTACCACTCTCTCATCCCTCTTTCTTTCCTTTTCGCGGTAGCTGTTCATTCTATTCTTTGTTTTCCCGGCCACTCATATTATTATCTGTCGACCAATCTAGAGGCGGTGCTTGATTCTCTTCCGCCTGCCTTATCTCCTTTGGCTCTTCCTCTCACCCTCTCAGGCTTGCCTAATCTCGCACTCCCTTTCTTTTTCAGTTCCCATTCTCTCTCTCTATTTCCATTTTTCTCCTTTTTCTATCCACCTATCTTTTCCTTATCTTTTTTCTGCTTGCCTTTCTCGGGGCTATTTCTCCTATAGTGGCTCCGCCTTCCATGTT
Organism: Ambystoma mexicanum; assembly: GCF_040938575.1. Taxonomy (NCBI): domain Eukaryota; kingdom Metazoa; phylum Chordata; class Amphibia; order Caudata; family Ambystomatidae; genus Ambystoma; species Ambystoma mexicanum. Next base: position 648,089,422 of record NC_090934.1, on the reverse strand, counting down.
GGTTTCGGCATGGCATTCTCTTAGCTCTGACTGCCTTGCTCTCCGTACTTACTGTCTTACAAGGATTCCTACACCTAAAGAAGATCTCTTTGATCCTGCATCTCTTCAGACCTGTTTCTTCATAGACTGCTGTGTACGGACTGTCTATCCAGCCTCTCCAATCATCAGTCCTGCCACTTACACCACCTGTTCAGACCAACAAATCCAGTCTCTTACATCACAGGGTTTTTTATGCCTTAACCAGCTTTTTCCCTGTATTCAGGGGCAGGCTCCTCTGGGTTCGCCTGACTGCTGTCACTACCACAGTCAAGGTGGCCTCTGGCGGAGCTCGTCCCTATCTCTACGAACGGAAGAAAGGGAAGAAGACTGCAAAGATAGAGGGAGACTAGGAGACCCTCAAGAGGACAAGAGGAGAAGACAGAAGAAATCCCTTCAAGACAACTCTTCAGAAGATCCAGGTGAGGAGATTCAGGGGGAGGAAGGCACAGACTCTGACAGCTTGCAACGCCAACAGACAAGCATGGCCTCCTTAGAACAATATCAGGAGATGGTAAATTCCGTACAGGCACTCCAAGCAGAAGTCCAGAATCTCCGGACCGAGAATGTGAACCTAAGGCAACAGGTAGCAGCACGAGAGGACTCGCGCAGAGCTCTTCCCCCCATGACATTCTCCTTTGGGAAGTACAACGGCAACCCCAAACTGCTGGAGGAATTTGTGGAGGCCTGCATGGTGTATTGCACAATTCGCCCTAAAGCATACGACTGGAAAGAGCAAAGATTGGATTCCTAGTGTCCAACTTGGTTGGCAAGGCCCTGGCGTGGGCCACCCCGCTGATCACCCAGGCCGATCCTGTAATAAACGATTTCACTCAGTTCACTCAACTATTGCAAACCAGATTTGGTTGTCCGGAGGTCCAGCACTCTTCCTACAAAGCCCTTCTAGACATTTGCCAGGGGGCTCAGGATGTCCAGACCTATGCATCCACATTCATTAAGCTGGCAATGCATGCAGACTGGCTGGACTCGGCCCAACAGACTCTCTTTCGTCGATGCTTGCATGAGGACTTAAAGGACGAGCTAGCAAGAGTGGCTTGACCCACCTCATTTAGGGAACTGGTGACTTTGACCCTCCAGTTGGAGTATCAGCTGCAGGAACGAAGACAGGAAAGAAGAAGAACCATATTCACTCCTTCAATAGGAACTCCCGCAGCGAGCCCTCCTACCCGCTCTCAGACCGATGAACCCATGCAAATAGGTACGGCAGGAGGTCCGCTGACCCCAGAAGAGCGAAAACGGCACAGAGATCAGGGCCTCGGCATGTACTGTGGATCTTTGTAGAATTTGCTTCATAACTGCCCAGAAGTACCCCCTAGGCATTCGGGAAACACGCCTCACCAGTCTTGAGCAGGGAAAAGTTCCAGGTAGAGATAGTAGGTCCCTGAAACATCCCTCAACACAACAAGAACTCTGAAGACCATTGACTCATGGTATTTACAGTCAGTCTAACTTTTGAATCTACACCTACATTGGAGATCCTGGCCAAGCTGGATTGTGGAGCCACGGGGAACTTCACAGACATCCAGTGGGCGGAAGAGCAACAAATACATTTCCATCAGAAGAACAGTCCTCTCCCAGTTGAAGGAGTAGATGGATCACCTCTTACATCCGGACCAATTGTTCAAGAAACAGGCCCAGCCACAATGTCCATGTTTCAACATCAGGAACAAATAAACTTTGATGTTATCAGAGCCGTCCACTTCCCGGTGATTTTGGGCATACCTTGGCTGCATTGACATAATCCCATGATCGATTGGTCAGCTAACACCATTTGCTTTCTTTCACCATATTGTGCCCTAAACTGTCTGCTGCAAGTCATCCCAGTCTCAGTAGACGGTATCACGGGACTGGTATCTGCCTCTGTAGTCGAGACTGTGCCTCCTTATTACCATCAATATGCTGACATTTTCGAGGTCAAGTTACCTCGTTCTTTGCCACCTCATTGTGCCGAGGACTGCAGCATAGACCTGAAGCCGGGTGCTTCCGTACCTTTTGGTCGGATGTATCCCATATTTCTCCCGGAAACAAGAGCACTTAAGGAATATGTAGATGCCAACCTCCAAAACGGCCTCATTCAGGAGTCCCACTCATCTGCAAGGGCCTCAATGTTCTTCATCCCGTAGAAGGGTATCACAGAACTGAGGCCATGTATAGATTATTGCAGACTGAATAGTTTGACAATACGGGACCGATACCCCATGGCCTTGATAAAGGAGGTACTGGAAGCCGTAGAAGGGGCAAGCATTTTTACCAAGCTGGATCTACGCGGAGCCTACCACTTGTTGAGAATTAGAGAAGGTGACAAGTGGAAACTGGCTTTCCGGACCCCTCTGGGGTATTTAGAGTATAGTGTAATGCCCTCCGAACTGGTAAATGCCCCTGCAGTGTTCCAACGTTTTGTTGACAACATATTTTCAGACCTGTTGTATGCCTCAGTAGTTGTTTACTTAGATGACATTTTGGTTTGTTCTTCATCTCTCTCTGAACATCGTCGACATGTCTTGGAAGTTCTACAAAGGCTGCAAGAACACCAACAGCTGGTCAAACCAGAGAAGTGTACCTTTGAGGCCACCTCTGTGTCCTACTTTGGTTTCATCCTCTCCAAAGAGGGGGTGCAAATGGATCCCGATAAGGTCAAGGCTGTGTTACAATGTGCGACCCCTAGGAAGCCTAAGGATATCCAGCGGTTTTTGGGATTATCAAACTTTTACAGGAGATTTATCCCTAACTTTTCGCATACGGTCCTACCCATAACCAGGCTGTTCAAAAAAGGAAAAAGGTTCGAATGGGTATGGAATCTGATCAGGCCTTTCAGCAGATCAAGAAGGCCTTTACCACCACTCCCATACTTATCCAACCCAATCAATCCCTTCCTTTTGGGGTAGAAACTGACGCTTCTGGATTATCAATGATATGATATGATATGATATGATATGATATTTTATTTGTATCGCGCTTGTACACAAGTGTTTCAGAGCGTGAGATATATAGGAGCAGTAGGAGCAGCTTTACTGCAGACCGGCAAAGACGGCGAAGAACACCCTGTGGCGTACTATTCCAGGACGCTCACACTTCGTGAAAGAAATTACTCTGTCCTGGAAAGGGAACATTTGGCCATACACCAAGCCTGCATCGAATGGAGACATCTGCTACAGGCGTCTACTCATCCTTTCCTTGTCCGCACGGATCACTGTAACTTAAAGGTACTTCAGCAGATGGAGTGCCGTACCTCCAGACATGCCCGCTGGGCCTACTTTTTCTCCCAGTACGATTTCAATATCACCTATCTCCCGGGAAAGGAGAATGTACTGGCTGATGCCTTATCCCGAAGCCTGGAAGAAGAACCTAGTGACCATCAAGAATATGAAGGTATACTATCTGAAAAACAATTTCTAGGGGTTATCCGCTCCTTTTTGCAGGATGTAGAACACTCAACTAGTCTGACACAGATACCACAGCATCATCAACCACTACTGGAAAAGAGAGGGTCATTCTACTTCCACCATGGGATGTTGTATCTACCGTCAAGGTAACTCCAAACACAAGCATTATCCTGGTGTCACAATCTTCCATCTGCTGGACACAAAGGCCAAGGAGCAACCTTGAACCTTATTTCAAGGTATATTTGGTGGCCTACCATGCATAAAGATGTCAAGGAATATGTGGACGTGTGTCCAGTATGCGCCTCCAGTAAACACTCCACTCAAAGACCTTTAGGCCTCCTCCAACAAGAGCCGTTACCGTCCCATCCCTGGGAGCACATATCCACTGACTTTATTGTTGACCTTCCCCCCTCGCTGGGGTCCACAGCTATCATGGTTACTGTAGACACCTTGAGCAAATTAGCCCATTTCTCTCCACAGCCAAGCTTACCATCTGCACCTGAAGCGACTATGATATTTCTGAGAGATGTAGTCAGATTACATGGCCTGCCCCGTACTATAGTATCTGACAGGGGTACGCAGTTTACATCGAGATTCTGGTCCACTCTGTGCAGTACTCTGGGTATCAAACACACACTATCTTCTGGGTATCACCCCCAAAGCAACAGACAAACTGAATGCTTAAATGCCACTCGGGAACAATATCTGAGTTGTTTTTGCAACCAGGAACAGGATAAGTGGGCGTCTTTTCTGTCTATGGCTGAGTTTGCTTATAACAACTATAAACACTCTGCCATAGATATCAGCCCTTTCTTTTTTACCTACGGATTTCAGCCTAAACACATATCTCTTTTTGGAATTCTGCCCACAACAGTGCCTTCAATTGACCAACATCTCTATGATCTGAAACGCATCCAAAGAGAGGCGTCACAAAATTTGGAAACCAGTAGAAAACAATACAAGAAGTATGCTGATGGGAGGAGGTTACAAAACCCCAGGTGGGACATTGGCACCAAGGTCTGGTTATCCACTAAATACCTCCCACACTGGACCCACCCAGGAAAACTTTGGGCCTGCTATATAAGCCCTTATCCTATCATGTCTCAAGTCAATCCTGTAGCTTTTCGTTTGCGGTTACCAATCAGTCTGAAGAGAATACATCCAGTCTTTCAAACTTCCCTTCCAAAGGCATATCAACCTGATCCCCATGGCCATCAGGGCCCTCGCCCATTGCCACTCAAAGATCCCGATCCTGAGTAATATGAGGTAGAGAGGCTGGTGGACTCTTGGTACAAACATGGTACCATCCAATACCTAGTCCATTGCAAAGGTTATTCTGCAGCAGAACGAACATGGGAGCCTAAAAGCCACATACATGCCCCACCTCTACTCCGGCTGTTTAACCGTCTCCATCCGGGTAAGCCCGGGGGGAGCCACGATGAAGGGTGGGCATGCTGTCATGGTTCGACTGTGGAAGGTGTGGCAAAATTGGAGGCTCCATTGAGCCACCGTTAGAACTGGTGTAGCGTTCTAGCCTTCCCAGGCTTCTGTTTATAGGGAGGCCACGCGCCCTCCCCTTCGCGTTGCAACTCGCCTGTTCTGTCCACCCAGACCGATCGCCTGTGTCGCAGTGCTACTCGCCCTCAGACTGCTTTTCCCCTCAGGCAGGTACCCAGTACACTGCCCAGTCTATTGCTGTTTCTCTCTCTTTTTCTGCCTTCCTAGCTTGCTCCCAGTTCTCTCAGCTCTTCCTTCGCCGCTGTTCATCAGCCCCTCCTCTTTCTCTCTCTTTTGGAGCTGGAGTCTACTTTTCCTTTCCACTTCTATCGGCTCATTTCCCTACTTCCCTCTACCACTCTCTCATCCCTCTTTCTTTCCTTTTCACAGTAGCTGTTTGTTCTATTCTTTGTTTTCCCAGCCACTCATATTATTAAGTGTTGGCCGATCTAGAGGTGGTGCTTGATTCTCTTCCGCCTGCCTTATCTCCTTTGGCTCTCCCTCTCGCCCTCTCAGGCTTGCCTAATCTTGCACTCCCTTTCTTTTTTAGTTCCCATTCTCTCCCTTTCTCTATTTCCGTTCTTCTCCTTTTTCTATCCACCTACATTTGCCTTACTTTTTTCCGCTTGCCTTTCTCGGGCTATTTCTCCTATAGTGGCTCTGCCTTCCATGTTGGTTTTCGCACGGCATCCTCTTAGCTCTGACTGCCTTGCTCTCTGTACTTACCGTCTTAAAAGAATTCCTACACCTAAAGAAGATCTCTGTGATCCCACATCTCTTCATACCTGTTTCTTCAGTGACTGCTGTGTACGGACTGTCTATCCAGCCTCTCCAATCATCTGTCTAACCACTTCCACCACCTGTTCAGACCAACAAATCCAGTCTCTTACATCACAGGTTTTTTTTATGCCTTAACCAGCTTTTTCCCTGTATTCAGGGGCAGACTCCTCTGGGTTTGCCTGACTGCTGTCACTACCACAGTGAAGGAAGCCTGTGGCGGAGCTCGTCCCTAGCTCTACGAACGGAAGAAAGGGAAGAAAACTGCAAAGAGAGAGGGAGACCAGGAGACCCTCAAGAAGGACAAGAGGAGAAGACAGCAGAAATCCCTTCAAGACAACACTTCAGAAGATCCAGGTGAGGAGATTCAGGGCGGGGGGGGGGGGGGAGGCTCAGACTCTGACACTTTATCGCTCGGCCTTCCTTGTGAATCCATCCGGATGTTATTTTAACTCTTCCCTTAGGTTGGATACCCCGTCTTGGTCCAGATTAAAGGAAAATATGGTTTATCCTTATGATCCAGCAGATCTTATTTATCGGTTCAACTATTCCTATATGGCTATATCTGATCCTATTAAAGCTACTACTACTGCTTTAAAGGTCTTCCTTTTTCCCCACAATAAAACCCCAAATAAAGACTTATCTCCCTTGCTTTGGCATAACAAAAACATTGTTATTAATAATAGAACTTTGAATCGTAAATCCTGGCTAAAAGAAAAGGTATTAGATTTATTCAACAAATTATCAATGGCCCCATTATTTTACCTTTTCAGCAATTGAGAAATGTATTTTCTATCCCCAATATTGATTTTAACTTTTACAACAAGTTGGTCAACGCTTGTCTTGATACTCTTCATCATTTTTCTAATAACATCCTCTCACCGGACGTCCTTGGAATGTTGTAGCTAACCACATCACTCAACCTCAGTGCGTCTAAAATGTATATAGCCCTTAACATTAATAGCCTGATTCATGGAATTATTTCCGTGAAAAACTCAGATTTGCGCGCCTTTCTGCCCAAAAATCCCCATACTTCAAACAGGAATTTTCGGGCAGAAAGGTGCGCAAATCTGTGTTTTTCACGCAAATTGTTCCATGAATCAGGCTGTAAATCTGTAGCACAGTCAGTTTGTCGGTTATGGGAAAGGGATTTCATTCTAGCCCTGGATGAGCACACATGGTCCTTAATATTCTCCAAAATCAAAAACATCTCAGTATCTGCAAACATCACGCAACACTTTCTCTTTTTCATTCATAGGGCTTTTTTTACTCCTGTTAAACTCTCCAAATCTAAGAATGGTCTAAAAGATGGAATTGGACCTGTGGTTATGCCCCGGCTTCGTACGAACATATGTTTTTTAATTGTTCTGTTGTCTTTTCACTTTGGCAGGATGTCTGGAAATACCATAAACTAATATTTGAGATTGATGTTCCACTTTCATTTTTAAATATTGTTTTAGGTAGCCTTGCTATTAATTGTTAAGACATGCAAGCTTCAAAGGAAATATTTTACGATCTATTTATTGCTTTAAAACTCATAACTGCTAATTGGAAGAATTTTCATTCCCTATGTATTAGAGGTTGGTGGAACAATATTTGTCACATCCAGAGAATGGAACATTGTATGGCTAAATTGCAAGATTCTATTCCCAAGTATAATGCAAAATGGTCATTTTTCATTCAATATCTAGACTGTTTCAATGCTTCTACACACGGCTCATAAACTTATCTGTGTACGATCCTCATATTATCCACTTTCTTTTTTAAAGTTTTACCCTTATGCCTTAATATTATAGATATTATATTGTTTTGTACACCCCCCCTACCCAATGTTCTCTTGTTTTTCTCCCTTGTATGTCTCCCCCTGGTTGGAGTTTTTACAAACTCTCTTGTTCTTCTATAGCAGATTTTAGTCAATTAGTTTCTGGTCTTGTATTTTTCATGCTTATATATATATTGTTAATCTCTTTACTTTTTATCAACACTGTTATTCGTAGTTAAACTGCCTAATTGAGGCTAGTTCATTATCTGTCAGATGACATGTCTGCTGTAAATTCATGTTGCTATTATTCTAATAAAAACTATTAAACAAAAAAACCAGATAGAGAATACATTGGACTGTGGCTTGTTCGGGACACTCTTTTCAGCTACGAAAAAGGAGTGATAGAAAGCTATTTGTTCTTGAGCCACAGGAGTTTATTGACATTGGACTGAGTCATGTTTAAGTCTTGATTGAGAAGGAAAGCATGCCAGATTTGGAGTTTCTTTTCAATGACTGGCAAAGAGAACAGTTCTCCGATTCCTTTCTCAGTGAGTTTATTTTCGGAGGTGGCCATGGTTGTGCCCAATGACAACATTCATTGGATCATCCTTGCTGTTTTTATTGAGATCTTCGTTCATGCCCTGCACTGGTGGGCAGAACCTTTGACGTTCATCATTTCCTGCAAGATCCTAAGTCTGGTGCTATCGTGAGGAGTTTGCTCGCAGCCAATAATAGAGCAAGTTCTTCAGCTTCCTGAGTACGGTGGGGAAAACACAAATGCCCCTATCGGCTGACAATGCGCATAGACAGGTTGGCATGGTTTTCTACTATTTGGTTGAAGAATTCCCGCATCCTGTTGGAAGACAAACTGATGTTTGCATGTTTTTGAAAGACCCGAGGAATAACGTGGCACTTCATGAATTATTACGATACATTATTGAACAAGTCAATCTATATTCTGAGAGAATTCTTTATTGTTTTTTGGAGGAAGAGATCCAGAGCCTACTAGCTGTTTTCTTCTTCTACTTCTTGTTGAAGGAGAATCTTCATTTCATCTGGTAAAAGAACGATTCCTTTGTCTGCATTGGAAACTTTGTTGATCGTCTAGCAGCAGCCAGCTGATCATGAAATGTGTGGAGCAGAGTCAGCAGATTCTAGAGTATTGCATGATGTTGCCCGATTAAATGTTGAGTTTTCCTTCCTTGAAAAAGATTAAAATGGGCAGTGTCAATAGCAACAACGTAATGACTAACATTGAGAGACCTCCATGATGTACAAGAATCTATTGTTGTAAGAAGTGGGCGTACCTATATGTTATTTATACATGCTTTTAGTTTATAGTGATACCTCTTTCACTTACAGTGCGCACTGCTTACTATTTTGATCCAAATAGAGCAAAGATTCCTGCGTATCTTCCTATGCAGAAGGAGGGTACAGATGTGACAACTAAAGGCATCTGAGACCTTATGTGATTGTTCCTACTTTGGAGGTACATGTGGCAGTGCCTAGTCCTGAAACAGATAAAGCAGGGCTTCCTTTTGGGGGAGGTCACGCATGGAGGTTATAGCGGACTCTCTATGGCTATCATTCTCTGCTGCTAAGAGAAGGCATCAGGATAGGAAGAGGCATTTGGAACTTTCTCCTACACAGGTAGCACATGTACAAACACCAAGCCCACTGACACATGTTTCTATGATTGGTCCAGAAGGAAGGAATTATGCTGACATACTTCATGAGATGATTATAGAAGCTCAAAAGAAAAAAATGAGACCTAAGAGAAGTGCTAGGGAGGAGCATGATCACAAATTATATGATTACCTGGATAGTACAGCACACAGTGCCATAACATATGGTATCAGCTTATGAAAGAAGTGGGAAGGAGAACCTCGAAGGAGGAATGCTTTGTATGTGCACTCCTGCCTTATAATATGGGGAAGTCTAAGATATTTATAGCTATTGAAATAGACGTCCAGACGGCCCATTGTCTATCAAACATAGCACTCTGCCGTACAAGAGGCCAGTTCATCGGTCGAACAGCCTATCTGAAAAGGGCAACTGAATGGACAGATCGAGATGAAGACGGCTATGTCCCAGACACAAAGACAAGAAACAGGGTGCACACCAAGAATCATGTGATCTGTTATGAAAAGCCTGGAGTAAAAGGAGCTGAAATCAGATGAGAAGTAAACAGAAGACTTGAGAGCCCTGGAAAATCTGCAGAAGAAATTTGTAGATGGAAGAACAGGGGCCAGATGCAGATTTGGGGATCAGTGTTATCGCCAGATGGATGGGAAGAAGGAGTGGTCATCTGTAGATCCTGGGTAGTCATTGTTTGTTATCAGCCAACCATTGACATAGTGCAGAATGGATGCAAGCCTTGATGGCCAAGAGTTGCTAAACTACTGACCTAGGTCAAAGATAAAGGAGGACCTTTGCAGATAGTGCCTATGGAAAGTGCAAAGCTGTGTTTCCAAAACAATGACACAAGAAAAGTCGGAGATGAGTGGGGATGCAGAAGTTACTCAAACATCAATAATCAAAATGACTCAGGTAGTTGGCAAAAAGTTTGTCTGTTTTAATATCAATTTCAATTTCAGAAACAATGACACAAGAAAAGTCGGAGATGAATGGGGATGCAGAAGTTACTCAAACATCAATAATCAAAATGACTCAGGTAGTTGGCAAAAAGTTTGTCTGTTTTAATATCAATTTCAATTTCAGAAACAATGACACAAGAAAAGTCGGAGATGAATGGGGATGCAGAAGTTACTCAAACATCAATAATCAAAATGACTCAGGTAATTGGCAAAAAGGTTGTCTGTTTTAATATCAATTATTTAAAACAGCCAGTACACAGGACATCAACGGACGTCCAAAGCTTATATGAAGGATTGGGGAGGACGATGCTCACTAGTAAATGTCCATGTTGCACCCTTGGGGATTCCTAAAAGTGACTTAAGCCTTGACAGCTCTCCGTAAGCAGATGTTCACCTAAGGAGGAATAGTTCTGTGGAGCCGATACATTGAATTAAGAGAGAGAACTATTTCTCAGCTCCATCCCATATGAACACAGACTGTTCAGCCAGACTTTGTCGACATGCACGCTGATCTTCATGCCAAGAATCCAGGTTGGAGCAAAAACTAAATGGCTGCAGATTACTAGATGGGAGTTGCGGCAGACAATCAATACTATTATAAAGGGATTCAATGCTATCAGAGAAGAGATGAGAGCCATACGACTGATGACTATTCAGGATAGATATGTCCTCGACATGATTACAGCTATTGATGTGTTTGTGCAAAAATCGGGGAATCATGTTGCACATTCATACCTTCTCATGACAACGAGAATGGTACCTTAACAGAGGCCATTGAGATGCTGACAAAGCTACACATCCACATGATAGATGAAGTGGAAGACATTGCCAATGATAGCTGGTTTGGATCGATCTTTTCTTGGGTTCCAGAATGGATGGCAGACATTTTCAACTTCCTTGGAGCCCTGATCGTGATGGTGTTGGATGGATTCTGTGTGATTAGGATAATAATCTCACAATGCAAAGAAAGCCATAGGGATGGAAATCATGATTGATGTCGAATCAGGATGGAAGGCCAGAGATCTAACAGGTGAAGAAATCGGAGACTGTGTGAAGGCCAGCATCCATGCACCTGAGGGAATGAAGTACCTGTATCCAAAAAACCATAAAACGTATGTGGGAAAATGGATCTATTGCAGTCCAAGTGGACAGTGCAACCCCATGACTTGGAACAAGGATGAACATGTGAAATCAGCTGGATGCCTGAAAGGAGTCATAAAGATATGGACACCAAAGAAGCATTTCTTCAGAAGATGATGTTTAGATATGAAAGATGATAAGAGAGTGGTCAATGAATCGCCCAGAGGGGGGAGTGTAGAGAAGGAGCCAAGTACCCAAACCTCAACCATCTTGCCAATATTGCTTATATGATGGGAACCGGAGTGTGAGACACGTGCAGTACCAGTGAAAATATCAATACCAAGGAGACTCTTGAATGTAAGGTTCCCATTGAGAAAGCCATACCTGCATACATGACAGTATGATGGCTATTTGAATGAAATCCCAGAACAAGCAGAGCAAATGCCTGAAAGATAAGAATGGTGACATCACCCACACAAAGCCTGACTGACGTACAAAGAAGAGATGCAGAGACAAGAGAATGAAGATATTCTATAAGGTATCAGGAAAGTATCAAAAGAAAATTGACATCTTGGGATCAAGATGAAGAGGTTTTTGCTACAGAAACGATGAAAATATCAAGTCATTTTACACATGTACATATGCAAAGAAACGCAGGCAGATAAACTATTCTTGAGGCTAGCTAAGTAGTGCCTAGATTGCGGCATGCACCAATGGATACATATATAAGACCAGGTAAAGAATGGATGATTCCACTATGTGTTATAGCAGTGCTAAACCAGAGAAGGAAGGCTTTTCCAGTGTGTCGCAGTTGAAAAAGCAATTGAATTGCAGAAGCGGATCTCAAAAAGGCGAGGCTGGATGAGCCCCACGAACACAAGGTTTTATCAGACTGGGATGAGCAGATATTGGTTACAGTTGTGTGAAAGAGTGAAAATACTTGTTCAGAAGGCTGGGACAAAAACAAGGAAGACATCAGAGGTCTATTAAAAAATAGTACTTTAAATACACCAGAGCTCAAGTTTGTGGTCTTCAGTCACGTGGAAGGATGAAGTTGGACAAACATGATGATCCACACCTACGCATGAAGGCAGAGCGTGCCTTCACTCCCCTGAATTCCCCAGAGCAAAGAACATTTCCAAGGACAAGTTCAAAGCCTTAATTGACAGTAGACCACTGAGGTGATGATAGATGATATGCTAATTGGTGGGAAGCTATGGTTATGACCAGCTCACCAGCACCTGGAAGTCTGACCTACTTGCTGCTAACGTAGGTAGAAAAGTACTGACAAATGTAAGAGTGCCAACCAATTGTAGGGGGGCGTTGAATTAAGGGTCCTATAGGTTGTGTAGCCAATGGGACGTTGTGTATTTAGTGACGTTCATAGTGACCAGTTTGAGGGGAGAGCTTAGCTGCCCCACCTGATGATGAGGAGCCTATCATTTTCTTAGACTAGTATAGAACGTATACTTAGATGTTCCCTTAGACCCAATCACTCTCTTCAATAGGTTTTTGTAGTTTGCCACGTAGGATCATGTTAGTGAATACGTAGGTAGGTTAACGTCATCAATGGTAAGTTTTTAGTATAAGTATGATATTTTTTATGAAAACTATTGAGACCATGCTGTGAGACGTCCGTTGATGTCCTGTGTACTGCCTGTTTTAAATAATTGATATTAAAACAGACAACCTTTTTGCCAACTACCTGAGTCATTTTGATTATTGATGTTTGAGTAACTTCTGCATCCCCATTCATATCATAGTATTACTGCCTCGTCTTAAAGGGCTGAGTTGAGTCCCCCAAATCACATTTTTGACAATATTGATGAAGGATCCATAGAAATAAAAACATCTCACAACATTAGCATCACCTGTGCCCCCGCATGAACATTGCCCCTCTGGACAGAATTCTCTCCTCCCTTTCCTCCGGATCTCCAAAAAATGATTGCCTCCCTCAAACCTACTTTGTACACTGATGATATAATTCCAGCCTCCATCGTTAAACAATTGGCGAGCCTGGTGCTCAATGGGCTCCACAGCATCATCAATTCCTCCCTCACAGAAGGATCATTACTAGACACCCTAAAGACTGGTATCATACAACCTCTTTTGAAAAAACAACCCTAGATAGAGATGACCTGGCCAACTAGAGGCCATTACGAACCTTCCGTGAATTGGCAAATCTTGGAAAAAGTAGTTGCTATACAACTACTCTCCAGAATTGAACAACTCTGCCTCCTAAATGAGGTTCCAACAAAAGTGTAGCATCGAGACAGTCAACATCCAAGTGGTGGATGATGCTCTCCATGTCAAGGATACAGGTGACTCATGCCTCTTCATCTTCCTTGACCTGTCAGCTGCATTCAACAACGTTGACCAGTGCATCCTTCACCCCCTCCTTGCTGACCGGATGGGATTCTCTGGCACTGTCCTGAAGTGGTTTACCTCCTACCTCTCAGGCAAACACCAGGCTGTCCAGATGAACTTGCTTCATTCTAACCAACTGCAGGTCACCTGCATAATCCCCGAGGCTCTCTCCTCTCACCAAATCCATTTTAAACTTTACATGGGTCCTCTGGCACTCTCCTCAAAGATGCCAATATAGCCATCCACCAATAGGTAGACCATACTCAGCTGTACAAGAGAGTAAATAGCATGCAGGACATCATTAGTCTCCGTGATTACCCAGCCATCATCTAGTCCTGGGTGTCAACTGCCAACCTCAAACTAAACCCATCCAAGACTGAATTCCTCCTCATCAATCCGACGCTCAAAACAACTTGTACAACATTGGTTCAATGATATGCACCTAGAAGGATTTGATCCAGATCTGTCAGACTCAGCACAGTCCTTAGGCTTCACCATAGAAACCAATCTGTCCTTTCAGAAACACATAGCCAAAAAGGCCCAAATTCCCTTGCTCAGAATATCTACCCTTTGAAAAATCAAACTCTTCATCCCTACGCAGGACTTCCGGACCATGGTGCAGGTCCTTGTGGTCTCACACATTGATGGGGGAAATGCTCTCTTGATAGGGCTTTCAGCTGCTCACTTGGCTTCCCTAAAAGCAGTCCAACATGCTGCAGCACGTCTTATTATGGGAACACAGAGATTTGACTGAATTAGCCCCATCCTACGCAAACTACATTGCCTTCCGCTCCAAGCCAGGATACTGTTCAAGAGTGCATGTGTCATTTACAAAACAGTCACAAGTAGCACACCAGCATACATGGTGGCTAAGATCCACATAACTGGTGGCACATGATCCTCAGGCAGCGAATTGATAAACCGGCTTGACTCACAGCTGATCCGCAAAGAGCGGACCCACAAACAATACTTCTCTTGTCATGCACTCACCCTCTGGAACTCGATCCCGGGCTTGGCTCGGAATGCCCCCAAAATTCTCCAATTTCACAGCCTAATTAATGCTGTCTGCCTGAAGCTGGCCTACAATCCTTAAGTAGATGCTTGGAATGCGCGAAACCTGTGGACAGACTGTCGGAATAGAAACAATATTATGCCTCCTATCGTAACAATTGTATGTGTATTGGCCTACGCCAAGTTGTCTAAACATCATGTGCGAACAAACTCCACGGCAAGGTCTTGACCTTAGAGAAAGTAATGTAAGTCGCCATCTTGGATTGAGCCGCCATTTTAGGTTCTCTTGCTATGAAGAAATCACCCTGAACATCAAAATGGAGGCCGAATGACATTCTGAGTAAGATTCTGGCCGTTGTGACCTCCGTACAAACGAATAATTAATATGCCTGCAGGCCACTTGTCGGGGTCGCGAACCGAGACCTTGACCTACCGTTGACCTATATGTAAATGTACAACTATATCAGTGAAACTAATCGAAATGCATATATTAAAGGATTGACCTGGCAAGGAACCCATAGACCTGTTTCACAGAATGGTTAACCCGCAAGATGGTTGGCCAAGGGCTGGACAAATTGTATAAAAAGCCCGGGTATTCCAATGTGCGGTCTCTCACTAACACATCGAACCCGCGTTGAAGTTTGTTATGTTATTCTGAGAGCCGAATAGCTATCCGTTTGTCAATTGACTTGGTAACTGTTGTAGCTTTGAATAAAGCACTTGTATGTTTCTTTGCAACCCGTGTTGGTGTGTTTCTTTTTGGGCTTCCCGGCCTCATATTATGTTTCTGTTTCCACAAGACCTCACAGTATTGTGCTACTGTTAAAAGATTCCAGCCCAAATGCTGGCTAACCACACGCTGTACAGCGCTCCGCTGCTCTGGAGCTAGGTCCACGCTTTAAGCAATAACATTACAAAATGTAAATTAATTATTTCTCAAAGAGAGAATGATTCCTTAATAAACCAGACACTGTTCCAATACCTGTATCTCTTATGTACATGCGCCACGGGGGAGAAATTGTTTCCCTCATGAAACATGCATAGATTTTTCTAGCAACGTGTATAGGTACAGGTAGGTTTATTCCTCATCTTAGTTACAGGATAGATCAGGATCAGATACACAAAGGTAAACCACCCTTGAGACACATGCACCAACTAACATACATGAAGCCTTTTACTTATCTTCACTCTGTGCCTTGAGGGCGAATGAGGGCTCCAGCACCCTGGAGCAGGAACGCTTATTCCATTCATGGAGCTATTGACCTCAATGTCATGGTGTGCAGGTGACTCCTATGACGTCAATAAGAAATAGTTTATTTTTGAAGTCACTCTGACTTCATAAAGAAATTATTTCCGATACAATCCTTTAACAGAAATAATTTCTTTAGGAAGGCAGACAGACTTTAAAAAGAAACAATTGCCCTCATTCCGAGTAGGGCGGTAAGAGATACCGGGCACCGGTAAGGAGACCGGTCCCAGTAATCCCTTACTGCCCTAATACGAGGTCCCTTAGCGGGTCCCTTCCTTAACGCCTGGTCTGACCAGGTGTTAAGGACGGGACCCATTAAGGGACCTGCGCACAAATAACGGGCTTAGCATACGCCGGCCCGTTATTTACGCCCTCCCCATTCCCATTGAGCCCTATGGGGGCTCAAAGGGGAATGGTGAATGGTTTGGTAAATGGGGACTTACCGGTCCCTCCAAGGTCAGAATGGACCGGTAAATCCCCATTGAACCAAACGGGAATCGGTACCGGTATGGGAGGCAGTCATGGCGCAAATAGAGCCATGACTACCACCATACTCGGAATGAGGGCCAATTTCTTTTTTTAGGTCATAGGGCTCCCACCACCTTCTAGATGGAGGCCTCCAAACTGGAAGCCTCCATGTCATGGGGTTGGGGTTCCTATGGCTTCAAAAAGAAATAGAATCTGTGAAGTTGATGAGGGAGGATGATGTAAGACTGGGTCTTACACACACACACACACACACACACACACACACACCCACCCACACACACACACACACACACACACACACACACACACACGCACACACACACACACACACACACACACACACACACACACACACACACACACACACACACACACACACACACACACACACACACACACACACACACACACACACACACACACACACACAATAGCAACCTTTTCCTGGTTACTAGAGCAGACAGTGAGAACGCAGAAGAGCTCAGGCTTCCCCAGACAGTGCTTGAATTCTAGCTATAGGGTAGAAAAGTACTCAAAATGGTGGTGAACCTAAATATAGACTTAGACCTGTCCCCATGCTCCAAACCCAGTACAGGTTAGCTTAGAAACCACTGCTGATCCAAGCCTAGATTTAAGATTACAGCAGAGGTGGTAGATATGAAAGAAGAACGATCCAGGATGAGGAGATTAAGCCCAATAAAAGACAGGGATTCAAACCAGTTGGGGTGGACATTTGAGTAGACAAGATTAAAGGTTGAAGGACTGAAACTGGAAAGAGTTTGGAGGAAAACTATTGACTTTGGAGGTAGGTGAAGACAAGAAATGGCTGGAAAGGAGGGAGCTTTCAGCAACAGACACAGCATGGGTGAATTCTGACTAGCGGGAGAGAAGGCTGGAGAGAGGAATATATGTGTTTCAAAATTAGAGATGATACTGCAGGGACAGTGGCAGGAAGATGTACTGGTAACACTAGGTGGCAAACATGATACAAAGGTGGATAAGGGGAGTACAAAAGGATAAGCAGGAACATGACCTGCTGAGGGTGGAAGTGGAGAAGCGGCCAAACCAGTGCACGATCCTATTATAATGGGACTGGAGATGACACCCTGGGGTGATGAAAGTGATACGGAGGTGGTGGCCAGGAACTTCTGAAGAGAAGGTTTTTACTTCAAACATGTCAGCAGAGAGAGTGGTAGACTGGACACAGGGCCCCAGAGTTGCACAATGGTGGTAGTAGTGCTGGTCGGTAGAAACGATATTGAGGTGGAGGAAGAGACCTCTGAGTAAAATGTAATAACAGGCCTTGCGAAAAGGAAGATGAGAGCTGAAGTTGGTACTGAGGGTGGTAACAGCATGGGAAATGTTGATAGTGACCAGTACAACTTTGAAAGTCAGAAGATGAGGTCAAGAAGTGAGGGAACCCAATTAGATCACTTAATAACAGTAGTTGAAGGAGCAGTTTGTGAACAGGTGGTGGACCCTAGAGCTGGAGAGGTGGAATGATCAGGCTTGGGCATATGAACACCAGGGATAGGAAGAGCAAATCAGAGGCAGGAGATTCTAAAGGGCCAGGTCAGGCCCAGCCAGGCACAGATGCTGGGAAAATGTATAAAATGGGGTCAAGGAGCTCACAGTAAGATTAGAGATGAAGGGTTACCAGTCTCCAAGGCTTTGAGCACAGGTTATAGAACTATGGACGATATCCTTTTTTCTGTGTCTCCCTTAGAGAATCATGTCTGCCGTACCTCGCAGAATGGAAAGAATGGTAATCTGGGTTAGTTGTGTTTTGTGACCCTGGAAGCCTTCAACTGCTATAAACCAAGAAGCGGGCATGGGAGCTCAGACTGCCCTTGTATTCTTTGATTTAAATGTTGATTTGGTGATGGGTTTCTTTCTAGTCTGACATTTCTGTAAGATGTTGAATACCTAAAAGCTTCTGAGCCTGATTCATCATTTCAGTAATAAGCAGAATAAACTTCATTGAACCCTGCGACTGCCTTGCTGCACATTTTGGTCACAGGTATCTGACAATTTGGAAGAAGTGGGAAAAATAAGAATCAGACTGGCTAGCCAATCTAATACTCCATCAACAAGATAGATGAACAAACGGTCCACTCACCCACACTAATAGTTTATACATGTCACAAGGCACAGTACTTATCGAAGGCAAATCTGTACCTGTCCATCCTGACCACGAAAATTATTTGTTTCTCTCCCCATCTTTCCAGTTAGACAGTAGGGAAAAGAGAGATCTTTGCCAGCTCTCAGCCTTTTAGGGATACAGATCCTCTCCTCCAACCGTGGCAGCGTATTCTTGGGCTGCTTTCAGGATAGAGATGCGGGAACCCTCACCAGTCAATCATCTGATGAAGAAGACTGACTGCAGTTGAACCAAGTGCTCTTAGAATTTTCCATGTGTTCATGGTACATACCATATCAGGAAGAAGAAGCCTAGCCAGCAAACAGCTGCTTGTATCAGGGGCCCGCTGATTGGGCCCATCCAATGGCTAATACCAGTGTAAGGCGGATTCCAGGAGGATGAGAATATGTGCAGGCAACCTGAGGTTACCAGCTTGTTTGGACAGCAGCACGTGAACCTAGAAAGATGTCAGCACCAACCAATTGAGACCATTGAGAGTCCAGAGGTAACACAGATTGCGCTGAAACCGCCAACTACTTTCAGTATCCAAACCAGCAGTGGATCCACCTTGTGGGTGGGACCAGTGGCAGAAAGTGGAGCCACTATCTTTACATCATTACTAGATATATTGGTGGCCCGACAAATGGCCTAACTGAGGCAGATTCCAACTTGCACCCAAGTGTATATATAGTCTTTTTTACAAAAATGAATGGAAGGAGAAGAGCTGAAAGTATTATCCAAGAATTTGGGACAGATTGCCAAAGCAGCATGCTGGGAGAAGGCCAGTTGGGCATTATTATATCACACGTTCCCTGACCAGAGAAATGTAAGTGGCCTACAAGATCTTAAATACTTGGACTAGAGTCTACACCCGAAATAGGTGCAGAATATGGAGATACTGTGCAAGGTCTTGTGAAATTCAAATTGATGATACTCACCTATGAAGTAAAATGTGTAAGAGGGACATTACATCATTCAGGTCAGCCAGAAAGATGCTTCTGGTCGAAGAGGTGTCCTTTGTATTTCTCATAACTTTGTTTGGAAGGAACATGTGAAATATCAGTTGTGCTTGTCAAATTAACACGGCTTGAGAATTAGCTGAGCATGGGAAGACGTCTTCATTTATGGTGTCATGCACTGTGGCTTGTCTGCATGTGTTGGTGAATAAGTTCAGTTGTTGGATCATGATAGACAGGAGCTGATTTAGAGTTTACATTTAACATAGAAGTCAAGAGCTTGTGCAGTTGCATAGCTCACAATTAGGTCAGCATCATGTATCGTGAGATGAAAGTTGGCGTCAGGGCATTTGTTAATGCGGGTACTGTGACAATGACACAGACACACGGTGTGCAGCACTGCTGGCGCATGTGCATGTCTCTGTGGAGGAGGAACAGAGTAGTGCACAATCCATGCGTGAGCTGCTTTACTGTTCCCAGACAAGGTATATTGAACTCTTGAAAGTGCACATTTTGAAAAAAGGGGATGATGTCCAATATGTATTAAAGAATATAGTTTTACAATTAGACATACCTTCCTTCCATGTGATTCCATGTGATGGCTACAACGCACTTTTTGTTTGTAATGTGTAAATATATAATGCCTATATGTGCTCTACATAATCAGCCTTAGTTTAGGGAAGCCTATAAAAATTGAAGTTTCTCTCAACCGTAGGCATGTCATTTACTCTCTAGCTCCAAGAAGCCATAACAATGGCGTGCACTGCACTGTATAAATGATATTAACATAACAGAAAATATTAAAAACGAAGTACATGCAATTAGAGATAGCAAATCTTCATACAGTGACATCTGATCACAGTTTGTTGGGTCAATAGCCTGTTACGAAACATTCCAATCCATGTTAAATGCACATTGGCATCGCCCCAATGCTCTTCCTCATATAACCTAATGATGTGGTGAAGCTCTGGAAATATTGCAGTAACAAGACCAACATGCCAGATTTCCTTACAAGAGCACAAGTATCGAGTATACATAACGATAGTAAGGTAGCATATGCAGGCATTTAATATATGAAATACAATTAGTACAAAGTCAACGGAAACATTGTACATTAGTGTATGCTTCGTGGGACCTTGGTCTCACTTTTAAGAGGATTTCTCCTGACACCCACATTTTGAGAAACAATCGCTGGTCGAATTTGAGGTTCTTGGAAGAATAGTTAATTGAAAAATGGGTTCTCCTTTCACAGCACTTAATTTGCTATTCATTGGGCAACTTCAGAGTCCTGAATTTATGTAGCTATTGTTTCCATGAAGCTGAGTTGGCCTCTTTAAACAGTGCCAACACGTTGAACAAATCGACTTCCTGTTTTCTTCTGGCCTTTTACCAAATGTCAAACAAAATGTCAAAGAACGCAAAATCAGAATGCCTGCAATGTTTTGAGGCGCCAGACTTTTCTCCTGATTCCGCCTGTCAGTTTAGAAAACAACTTAGCAGTGGCCTGTATACTGCTGTTAATGAAGTGTACATGGTTTTTGAGTACTCAATGTGGCATTGCAGCGCCCAAGAGGAGCAGTATAACCAGTGTTATTGGCCCAGACTAGGGAGATGGATCTATGGAGGTGCATGACGAGGAAAAGTGATGATAAACCTGTTTCGGCCCTACCACATAGGGTTGCAATGCCATTATAATAAGTCAAAATCACAAGAACAGGTTAAACACAAAAGAACAGAGTTGTAAAAGTTGCCTGGAACCTTGGACCAAGCAGCATTGTCAAGGTAGAATATTGGCTAGCTGAGCCATGAGCACTGGTACAAGATTTTGGGAGACAAACACTGCAACCGGTGTCATTGGCCCACATCCATGTTAGAGGCCTGAGGTGAAGCTGAGAGTGCATAACAAGGGAAAGGAATGAAGAAGATTGAGGCTTGTGGGAGACGCAAGCAGGTATTATGGGCTCTGTCCTGACCAATGCCTGACACATGCCATGGGCTGCCCCCCATGGGCACATGCATCAGCAGGTCACTGAGGACAGCACCTGGGTGAGATATTAGGCATTTCTAAGCCTGCCAACCAACATACTAAGAAAGGTGAAATGGGTGTCTCTGGTCCCCAAACATCTAGCAGTTTGTTCTCTGGACAAACTGTTCTTGCCTCCCCTAACCCTTAGCATGGGGATCAGGGCCATTTTAACAGTTTCTGGGGCCCGGGGCACAGACAGCCTTGCCCCCGCACCCCCTGAAACTCAGGCCCTACTCCCACCCCACTCCCATCTCTGTGACCTGTTTCCTTGAGAGGATGCTATATGGAAGACATTTTCAGTTTGTTTTTTAATAATATATTTATATTGAAAGAAAATAAAGGAACATTATTTTAATCAAGTATTTATTTAATAAAATGATAACCTAATAGTTCAACCTGACAATTTGTTTCTGCATGAATGTGTCCAAAGTACATGCTCCTCGAAAAACATTGCATGACTAGGCAGAAGAGAAAGCAAAAAGGCACGCAACAAACATCAAAATTCACTTTGCATTTCAGTTCATGGCCACACAGCAGACAAACCAATTCAAGTAATCATAGAAAGAATGAAATGTGAAGCACCCAGTGAGAATATGCTTTCTACTGCCCAATGCTGATGTGCCTGAAACACTGCCAAGATTAAATTATATATTTTTTTATGGATTTGGGTGGGGAGGATATCTCAGGGGGAACGTGCTTGAAGCAAGACGACGCAGAGCAACACAGGTTCGATCTCTGGGTCCACGCTTAAAAACCTCTGAGTATTAAGCATGTTAATAAATAACCAATTACCATTAGCATATCGCAAAATCATTAATTATGTCAGAATATTCAATCCCTGGACCCATCCAAGACTTAATGCTTAACAGAGTCAAAGAATTCAATCTGGCTTCAATCATAAAGGTAAGATATATCTCCTCCACCTTTCCTTTTCTGGTAACATGAGCTGAGGGAAGGCTATGCTCTTAAGAGGAGTGTGAAGATGACCATTAGTGACCCAAAGAGAACAGGATCACACGCCAAAATAAACGGAATGTCCAATCAAGGTACTATGAAAATATATTTCATTTCAGCTTTATTTCGATAAAATGTATCATAAAAGCCATCATATACATAAAAACATCAGGACATATACACATAAAGATCAGTGCAATCACAACAGTCACTAGCCCACTCGAGAACATAACTAATAAAATTGGTAAAGTGCATGTTCGGAAGTGAAGTGTAAACTATTGGTCAAAACCAGCAAGAGTGCATAAAAGCGCCCAAGTGCATAAAATAGATAAATAGCTATATAATTAAAACATATAATACTTCTTATAGTTTACCATTCTTTTATAAGGAATCCCATTTTAATTATGAGTTTGTGCATGGGGCCCATTAAAACAGGCGCAGGTAATAATTATAGTTATGGGACGAGGTTACTCACTTTCGTCCTCCTTCACAGGGCCCTCAGCAAAAGCACCCTGTGGTGAACGTAGCAAGGGGGTCCTTGCTGCCAGGCAGAGATTGCTGGCCTCAGCAACAGTTGAAACCTGTTTCTGTGAAAAAAGAAGCTTCATTGACCTCTTCCTAAGGTCCACATACACGGGACAAAAGAAGAGGAAATGTACAATATTGTCCCTAGCTTCTAAGCAGAATGGACAACGAGGATTAAGATTGGTGTTCCATTTTGACTTCACCGCTGCCTAAGGTAATACGCCAAGATGTAGCTTGACATACATGGAACGCATCGCTTTAGGATGCATGCATTCTAAATATTCTTCGTAGCCGTGGTCCTGTTTTGGGGCCCAATAGGTGCCGAAATGGGAGGATGTGTCCAAACTCCTGGCTATTTCCACTGACCTTCCTGACCTAAGGGCAGTATTAAGGCCTTTGAGTTTGCATTTGTAATCGCTGAATGAGCCCAGAACTTCATAAAATCCAGGACCTGAAGTTCCATCTTTAGGTGTGCCAGCCAAGGAAGGGCCAACATGCCCTCCTGTGCCATTACATCCTCTAGAACCCCCCCACCCCTGATAGCTTACAAGGTTTTCACTATACCATAGCCTAAGCCAATATAAAAGCGGTTTTACCCTGCAGACTTGTTCAATAAACTGAAGATCCAGCTCAAGGAGGATTTGAAAAGTAGGGGCAGGAGACAGCAAACCCAGAACATTTTAAAAAAAAACATTTTCAATAGCAGACAGATGTTTCATATTCCACCACCCCCAGAGTTCCGCACCAACAGCCCTGGACCTTATAGGCCTCTAAGGCCACACTCATAGCCCCACCCCTATGTGTCTTTGCAAACTTTGCTATTGACCCGCTGTACCTGGATAGAGTCAGCCCTGCCTTTTAAGTTTTTTCACTCAGGTACAATTTTCATGCTCTCTTAAGCCCAAATACGTCTTAACTTGCTCTGTTTGGGCTCCTCTGAGAATCAGATCGAGCCTACAGCCCTTGTTCCGGATGGGTCCTTCAAAAACCATGGCCTTAATCTTTTGAGTATTTATTATCAAACCTTTTACGCTATAACAGCTTGTGAAGATATCAAGCTGACTGTGGAGCCCCTCCTCCCACCCCGATGTCACAGACAGGAGGACAGCGTTGTCTGCGAACATCAATGCCAGGATCATATCTCGTGCCAGTACAGGAGCGTCAGTTTGAGAAGACAAAATTTCAGAAATCGCACCATTTATGAATAGGGAAAATAATAGGGGGGATGGCACATCCCTATCTCAATATTCACTTTCCTCGATAGTACCCCACCAATACCACAGTGAACCCTGGCCCTGTTTCCCGGCTGCAACAGCATAATGGCTTTGAGTAAAATCGAAGGAATACCCAAGTTCAACAGCATTGTCCACAGTCTTGCCCTAGGGACTGTGTTGAATGCTGTCTTGAGATCTACAAAAACAGCATAAACAGTCTTTTTCTTAGGACAACATAGGTGTCACTGAGTAGTCGTAACCTATCGGACTGGTCCACAGTGCTAATACCCTTTCGAAACACAGCCTAAAGGGGACTCAGTGCACCCACCTCCCCAACCCATGATTCGAAATGCAACAACAGCACCGTGGCAAGAATCGTGCCCCCGCGTTGAAGAGGGAAATTGGCCTATAACTGGCTGGTAAAGTTCTGTCCCCCTTTTTATAGATAGGTATAAAGATTGCATCAGTCCAATATGGTAGGGCCCGTCCAGACCACACAAATGCATTTAAGAGTCAAGTCAGATATAGTATCCAGATTGATGGTTCACTGGCAAAGAAATCGACCAGCGTCATATCAGGACCTGGGGTTTCTCCCTTCTTTTGACTACTCAATGCCTCTTGTACCTCTTCTTCTCTGAAAATGAGGGCTTGGTTTGACGTTAAGTCAATTTGACCACTCGCCCCCCAGTCCCTATTCTCCTTATACAGGCTTTCAAAATGGGTTACCCAGACCTCCTCAGGAATGGCTCCTTGGATAATATTATTCTCCACTGGTTGCCCCTTGCTCACCAGTTCCCAAAATACTTTGGTGTCTCCATTTTTTATTGCAGCTAGCAGGTAAACCCAGAGCACCTCCTGGTATTCGGTTTTCTTAGTTTTCAGAATCCCTGCATAGATCTTACAGGCTTCACGGGGGGTTTGGATCCCTTCCATAGCTTCCCTTTTTGCTAGCCTAATAAGGGTGGCCTTGGCTCTACGGCAATCGCCATAATACCAGGGAGTTTTCAGCATATTCTTTAATTAAACACACCACCTGAAATAGAATGGATAGAAGCTACTGTACAAAAACCCGTCCTGAAGGAAGAACATAGAAGATACAAGAATAAACTAGCAGTCTGAGCGTGTTTCCAAGGGTGGTAGGTCAATTGCTAGCCACAAAAGGGATATGTTGATGTTGAAAACAGATGTGATTATGACCTAGCCAGTCTCTAGGGCCCAAGTGGACTGAGGGGGAAGTTGAGGGTCAACAGTACCTGGATTCCGTTCTTGGTGGGTGCCGGGTATGGGCGAATGTGGTCGCTCTGTGCGGCAGAAGGGGTGACCTCCATGATGTAGGTCAGTGTGGTCCCAGGATTGATTTGCAGTCGAGCCAAGCCATGCCAGGCTTTAGCCGCTAGGAGGGGTCAATGATTTATGCTCCAGCAGTTCGAGTAGGTGGGCAATTGGTCGTTGAAGTAGTGACCTAGGGGGCGACGATGTGCAGGTCGATGAGGTGGCCATTTGAGGGCTATCTTGGCTGAGCCACGGTTGTAACCCGTGGTCAGAGTCATCATGTGCCTCACCAGTGATTCGGATCGGGTCCTGTCATCGAGCAGTCGATTTGGGCGTAGCAGATGACGGACTTAGCTAGGGCATGAGGCAGCATCAAGCTTGTTTGAAGCGCAAGCAATAGTTTGACTTGGTTTGAGGAGTGCAAAAGCCAGCGTAGGCACCTTCCCCCATGGTGTGATAAACACAGATAAACACAGAGCGACTGATTCAGAAAGTTTCTGCTGGTCTGGCCCTCTGGCTGCTATGAAGCCAGCTCTGGGGGACTCAAGGAAAAGATGGTTCTGTTCAGTGTCAGCTCTCCCAGCTTAAGGAAATTCTGGCGCAGAATGGTAGGTCCTGGTCCACCCAAAGGTCACTCCCAATGTGCCCTCGGAGTTGGTAGGAGGCATACCTTCCTTCTGCCTTGGATGACTCCTTCTTCATGTCAGGCTGAGGACTTTGGAAAGCACAACATTCCCAAAGGAACTCTAATGAGTTATTCTCAGGCGAATCTTTGTACCTTGAGAGGATCCCAGAGGATATGAGAGAATCTAAGGAAGGCATGGGACACCCTTTCATTTGCCCAGGTGATTGGACTAAAGCTAGCCTGACTTAGTAGTCCAATCCTCTTTCCTCTCTGACCGACCTTCCCAGGTCCAACATAGGTCCTTCCTCTCCTCTATGTCTCTCTCTACCTGTGGTGTTTCCCAGGGGTCTAACCTTTCTCCCTGGTTTTTCATTCAATACCTAGCACCTCTCGCCCACCGCATTGCTGCTCTATGCTCCATCTTTCAGTGCTATGCGGATGACACCCAGCTCACGTTCAGGCTCCCCTCTGCCACCTCTTCTCCTTCTGTCATCCCAGACTGTCTGACTACAAACCATGAGTGGTGCACTGCTAACGATCTCTACCTGAATTCTAGAAAGACGGAGATCCTCCTCATCGGCACACCTGCACCCCTCTTTCCCGCCACTCTTTGGCCGGCCTCCCTTGGTGCTCCTCCTGTTCCCACCTCTGTGGCGAAGAACCTCAGGGTTATCTTCAACTCCTCTCTCTCCTTCTCTCCTCATATCTCCAACATCTCTAAGAAGTTAAACTACCAACTGCACCTCCTCAGAGGTATTTTCCCCTTCCTCTCCTTCCCCCAAAAGCTCACTGTATCTAGAGCTCCGGTTCTCTCTAGGCTTCACGAATGCAACAGCCTCTTTTTAAATCTCCCTGCCTCTACTCTCCGCCCTCTGCAACTCATCCAGAACAGGACTGCAAGACTTGTCCTTGGCCTCAAGCCCAGGGATCGTATCTCTCCAGCACTAAAATCTCTCCATTGGCTCCCTGTGACTGCAAGGATCAAGTTTAAGACCCTTTGCATTATGCACAAGGCCTTCTGGGGCCTGGAACCAAATTATCTCCAGTTTTCTCTCCTGTAGTATCTGCCTAGTCGAGCACTTTGCTCCTCCACTTCCAACTCCTTGAGGGTCAGTCGCTTTTCCAAGAAACGAGTTGGGGGCAGATCAATCGTTTCGGCTGGCGCCTCTCTCTGGAACAACCTCTCTGAAACTTGAGCAGAACCATCTCTGGTTCCGGAAGCAGCTCAAGACTTTCCTCTTTGCTTCTGCCTTCTCTCTGCCATTACCTTGCTGACCCCCTCGCTGATATTGCACTGGATACCTGGCTACCCTCTGAAATATGGTCCCAGGTCCCTGTCCTCCCAGTGTCACATCTGCACTGCCTTCTGGCAACTCTGCCCATGGGGCTGTATCTGCAACCCTACAACCCCCCCCCCCACACTGTCATGATCACCACAAAGACCCCTAGGTTGGAACATTCACAACAGTGCAGCAGGTCTACCACGAGTAACCATGTAGGTGCCAGATGGGTCCAGGCCTGGCGTGCCAGGCATTCCTCATACTTTTCACACAAACATTAGTGGAACTCATAGAAATATGCAGGTTTGGTGTTCCCCCAAGATGGCAGCATTACGAGCCGCTGGCTGGATTGCAAGCAAGACCAGTAGTTGGGGGTACGCCCTATTTAAGCCCCGCCCGTGCCTTTGAACGTGTTTTGCGACATTTCCTCAGCACCCATGTCAAAATGCGGGTGCAAACTCTTAATTCTTTGAAAAGACAAGGTACAGACATACATTTTCGAACAACTAGCAACAAGCTTATACATACCTCCGCATTCCACAAACATTTCCAGCCTCTTAGAGTCTTCGTCGCAAGTTGCCACACCGGCGAAGAAGGCACGAGACTCCACGTGAGTTGCGTGGACTAAGCTGTGTCATTTTCAGTAACGCGCTCAGACTTACCTACGTTTCCTCAGATTCCGCTGCTGTTCCGTAACACTCTCTTCGCCCCAAAAAGTCTTGTTTTCGTCACCTGCAAATAAAGAAAAAACCAGACATCCAATTAACCATTCCAGAGACAAGTAGAATTCCAAGCTCACATTCCTACTACAACAAGACTCAAGATTCCGCGACAAATCCAGCAAAGAACTAAAGACACTCAACCAGACGAGGCTGCTCTTCACACTGAAGTTAAGGTAGTCTAATTCCTCAGCGCCAAGAACTGCAGCTGCCTCACCAATGACTTGCAGCCCTGTTATAGAAGCAGGGCGGAAAGCCTACTAAATATCACCCACAGGTGAGAGTAATGTTAAACCTGAGTACTGGGGAAGAAACACTATAGAGCGGGAAGGGGTGGAAGGTTCTGGTGAATAGATATTTATTCCTTGCCCTTTTCTCTCCACTACCACAGGGTTCCTACCACTTGCAGCAAGACCATAGCAGTACCCATAGAATCAGTGAAGCCCAATGCTCCCGAAGAGATAAGGTGAGCGTTACACCCACTTGCACTTATCTATCACTTGTTTTCTGCACTTACCCTGCACTGCCACCTGATGGCACACTTTCTTTTTCTCAATGTTTGATCCTATGTCTTGCACTTGCTCCTCCTCCCCTTCCCCTGGCACTTCTATCCTTCCCTCTCCCCTGCACTTGCGTGTTCTCAATGTCAATGTATTCTTGCCCTTCTTCCCCACCCTTGCCTCGCCGCACCTTGAAACACTTGTGTATAGGTGCGATATAAATAAAATATCACATCATATCATCATATCTCTGTTCTTGAATGGAGTGGATTTTGCCCTTCTGATGTCACACTCAAAGTGCTTTGCTCCAGAGCAAGTGGAGGGGACAGGAAAGAGAAAGAGAGACAGAGAGAAACAAGAGGGTGGAAGTCTCCTTTCATTGAACAGGGCCTCCTGCCTACTCTAATCCTGCCACCTTCCCTTCCCTCTAAGAAAAAGGGCCCTTAGAGATGCAGCCCTCTGGTTCAATGCTATCCTTTTGAATGGGTGTGCTCCTTTGACGCCCAGGACAACTGCCTCTGGCAGATGGTGTTAACCTGCCCTCACAAATGGATCAAAGAAGAGACCCAGTCCTCCGGGTTTCTGTCCTGCCATTTGGCAGTTTCAATCCAGCTGGCCAGACTGCATATCACCTTCCACAGCAGAGCTGACTCACAGGAGCTGACACATTTGTGATATCAATTGGGATGTGGTGGCCATGATCATAGGTAGAACCATGCAATTAATCTATCTTGAATCAATTTACTTTCCTGTATAAAGCGGTCATACTCACTACAGTTCCTTTGAATCTGCTCTGAGCTATGAGCAGAGCAGGCGCTGCAGATTTATCATAGCCAAAAGGAGCTGTAGTGAGTCTGAGTGCTTTATACACGAAAGTAAATTGATTCAAGATAGAATAATTATGAAATTGGAACACAATTGAGAATTAACTGGATTTATTTATTTTATTACCGTATTCTAAGGTTAGCAAGAGCCAACTTTTAATACAACTCAAACAAATCATAGAAATTTAATTCCAATGATCACACAGTATGTGCATGCTTAAAAAGAACAATGGTAAAGCATGTAAAATCAAACCTCGGTCACTGTACATATAAAAGACTAGGCGATAACTATAGCGATATCTCCTCATGATAATATGTCCAATATAATCGCTATCGACTGCCAGAAGATGGTGAAGAATACAAAACACGCTTCCTGGTTTCCACTCATGAGCATGGCCCACAGGGCGTCCGCCGAGGGCATCACCAATAGACCTGCTGCTTTTAAAGCGTTCATGCTAAGGTTCTGGAGAGAAAGGCAGCTTGTCAAGAGGTGTCTGACAGACCCCAAATGTGCTTCTCCACATCGACATTGCCTACTTCCCCTTAGTGTATTTGACCAGGCCCCCATTATCTCTTTAGTCTTTAAGATGTTAAATTTAAATTTTATGTAGTCCCAAATCAAGATGTTTACCACAAAGTTTTGGTATTAATTCCCGATCCTGTATTTATTCCACAAATGACACTGCATATTTTATTGTGGCCAAGTTAACAATTCATTGTTCTTGACTCTGCTCAACTAGTATGTCTTTCATATATTTTTGTATTTACTAAACGACCAGCCCAAGGTATGCTCTATAGCCAAGGAAAGCCATGTAGCTGCAGTTGACCAGATTTTCACTATATTGCTGGATGGCATGAGTTTTGCTCTGGACAAAAATACTTCATGCAGTAAACCCATCAATGTATTAGCTGGGGCATTTGCCAGTTTCCAAAGCTGAGTCAAGCAACAAAGATGTAACTTTACACGAATTGGCACAACATTCAATTTCAAGTAAATCATTTCAATCATGGTACAGCGGGGCAGTCTCAATAGTCTCTTTAATATAGTAGGCTCCAGTTTTAGCATCTCAGAGAGATTTGTGAATACCCAAGTTTCCACATTGTATAAGGTAATGGGTAAAATCTTAGCATAGTACAGATGGATTGATGCATCAATAAAGTATCCCCCGCCCTTGTCAGCGAGGCAAACGATAGAGCCAGCTATTGTAGCAGTTTTTAGTTTCACTTGTTCCAAGTTCTGTACTCCATGTAATTTGTTGTCAAGATTAATACCTAAGAATTTATAGTCATAGACTACTTCAACTGCTACCCCATCCATCACCCAGTTCACCTTTTTTACAATTGTATATGTTGGGCTGAAAACCATAATTTTCGTTTTAGCAATATTCACAATTAGTGAGTTGTAGTTAGTGTGAGTTTTTAGGAGATTCAAGGTCGACTGCAAGCCTCCAGGGTTTAAGTCCAGTAGGACTAGATCGTACGCATAGCCCATCCATTGCAGTGGAGTATTCGCTAGTTTTAGGGGAATAGAAATCGGGTTTATAATGGCATCTCCCAAGTCGGACAAATATAGGTTGAACAGCATAGGTGCGAAAATGCAGGCTTGCTTGAGAACTTTCTGTGTCGGTATCGAGTTATTCATCCTTCCAAGATAATCTAGTTGAACCTTCTTTCTAGAATGATCGTGCAAATGAATGATCATTTTTAATAAACCTAGGAGGATGGCCCAGTCAGGCAGCTTTCTCCATTACCTGCATCAGTCAAGAGTATCAAATGTGGCATTGAAATCGATAAAAGCCACAAATACCAGACATTTGCGTATCAGCCATGCCTGCTGTATGATTGTAATTAAGCTTAAACTGTTAACAGTGGTGTTGGAGCCCTTACAAAACCCGGGTTGGTTATTCATAGTGATATTATGTGTCTCAGCCCAATCTTCAAGCTCAGCCAGAAGAACTCGAGCAAAGAACTTTGCTGGAGCATCTATAATTGCTAGTAGGTGATAGTTGGATGGCTCAGCGTGTTTTCCTTTATTTTGGAACTGGTACAATTATACTGCCCCACTAGGTTGTAGGGATAGTTTGAGTCACACTGATCCAGCGCAAAAGCCAAACTAAAGCATTTGCCCAAGCTGCAGTGCTGGTTTTGATTAGCGTACTACAGATTCCGTCTGGGCTGGGGGCCCTGGAGGACTTCCTGGCCTATCTAATGCTATAGATGTCATGAATACATTTGAGAATGTCCAAGTGGTGGCAATCTAAGTCACAGTGGAGTTTTCCAACTCACCCCGCCAAAAATCTGCTCTATGTGGGATACCCAGTTCGTCTCTGACACACCATTGATGTCTCCAGTCTTTGTTACATTGCCATTTATAATCTTCCAAAACCTAGTGGGGTTTTTAGTAAGAGACAAGTGTACCAGTGCCCACCAATGGGAGCATTTGATCCAAAAGCTGTGTTGGTTAAGACATTTATGATAAGTATTTTGATGGTTTTTGCCTCACAGGTGTGTTGTAGCAGATCTAAATTCAAATTAGCCAAAGCTCGTCATAGGAAATATGTGTTGGTGTGTTTTGTTGAAACCAATACAACCCTACGATAGGACTAAGGCATTACTATGGAGCAGTTTTTAATCTTCTCCATACAAGATTTGTAAAGGGTTATAGCTGTAGCTGCTGCTTTATTGATGAATTTTGCTTCAATGGATAGGCTAGCCCTCAAGTGTGTTGCGAGCCACGGCAGACGCCTGCCCAATCCTGCTGTCACTCTACGAGATCTGATTTAATGATGCGTTAATCTTCAAACACCAAGTCAAATTAGGAGTAGGGAGCTAAGATTGCAAATTCAGCCAAGCAACTAAGGGATGGTGATCACTTTTGTAGCATTGGCAAACGCACATGTCACTAATCAAAGAGGGAGAATTGGCTACAAAAGTGCAGTAGAGTATGTTACTTATTTTATTCCGAATTCATGTGAATTTTGGAGGAATATCAGAGAGGTAGGCACCATTTACCATGGAGAAACCAGCTGAACACAACAGGCTAGCCCAGCTAATTCCCCACTGACAGGCCGTGTCTAAACTAATGGCCTGCATAGGAGAAGAGAGTAGATCCAGTTCCCCTACCCTAAGGGGGATCTTTCGTGGAATCCTTGCATTAAAATCCCTACAAATAAGAACAGAGGTACCTCTATCCAGATTGTTAATAATTGCCTCTATTTCCTTATTCACTGCAGAATGATATCTCTTGTAAGGTGGGGGGTCATATATATTAACAATGAGGAAGTCTTTCGTGTACAAATTAGCAGGCTCCCATGGGAGAAATACTATATCAATAAGAACATACTCACATGCACAGGGGACTTCCACTAGACAAATAAATCTATGGAACAGGCATGGGTCACAACTAGAAAGCTCCATGGGGACCGGTTTGCATCATGCACAGACTGGGATGGAAGGGCTGGCCTGAGTAACAACAAAGTTAGAATTGTAGAGACTGACTAGCGTGACATATGGACAGAGAGGTGAGGGACTGTGTCATGCTGAAACAAGATCACTGTAAGGAAGACATTCATCTAAACCTTGAAAGACACACAAATGAGCGTGCCTCTCTTCAGACAACATTGCTAATATCCAACCCTACTAAAACCTCACTCCTCTGCATACACCTCTCAAGCCCTAATGAAACACAACCATACTTCTAAAACCACAGCAACCCGTACGAACTTCACTACACTTCAACAACAAACGAACCACATATAGCCTTACACAACAGCACACGATGGATACTGACCGGATACCACACCAAAAGCTCAGTGAATGGTATTAACCAAACTGAAGCTGCCAACAGCACATCGCAGCCCCCTTGCTCTTTCTCCAAACTTTGTCCTACTAAAGTACCCCAACTGATCCCCATTAACATTAACATTAGACCCAATGGTTTCTTGATGCCCAGTGATAAACCTCCCTTCCGGTGGCCCCTGGGCCCTTGAATGGCTAAACGAGCAAGCATAATCCACCCATTGATCGTAAAAGGGTTTGTGAGCCAAGCCTCCTGGAACACAATCACAATCTGTCAATGTGATCCAACAAACCATCCTGTTCAAACAAATGACGATGACCACGAGTGTTCCAGCTTAAAAACAAAAAGGAGAAGCTAAAGTCGCAGTGAGGTACATGATAAGCCGTGCTGATCCACCAGATTAGCCAACCATGCCCAGTGTAACTCATCCCCCTTTACCAGATTTTCAGACGAAAAACCACCTACATTGGTGGGTTCACCTATCTTAGGTTCTTCCATTGAGTTGGTTGGTACAAGGGTTAAGCGGCGCAGGACATCGCATGTTACCGCCATCAGACCCACCACCAGAATCAGTATATGTGCACCCCTGATTAGCGGCCACCTAAATGCGTGTACATTCATAACCCAGTCTAACAAAAAGAGGAAAATTGGTCCATTATATATTCAATAGTACAATCAGCATGACAAATTACTATCGATGTAGCGTAATTAACATTTTTGCAGATGTTCACAATGCGGATGTCACTACTACTAATAAATCATAAATCTGGGAGGAATGACAGTATGTAGTAACTCCATTAGCCGAGATTGATTTAAAAAATATATTTTGCCATCACAGAATATGCTTTTGATTTTTAAGGTCTTAGATTTAACACCATTGGCCTCATTACGACCCGGGCGGTAAGTACCGGTCATTACCGGCATGGCGCTATTACCGTGTCCGTGCTGGCAATAGACCGCTAAAAGCAGCCCATTACGAGTTCGCGGGCAAGAGCTTTCCGCCATGCCGGTAATGACCTCACCACCATGCCGTAAAAGTCAGAAAAATCCCCCTTTCCGGCACCGTCTCTAGTGGAAATAGCTCCTCCGGCATCCAAGCCATCGGCATTAGCGGCCACCTCTAATAGCGGTAACCGCTATTAGCAGTGACCGTAAAAACGCGGAACCGGAAGTAGCGTCATCGCACAGGAACGGGGAAAGAGCACGGCGGCCATCTTTAAAAACACAATCCATTGCCATCCACCACAACCAGGAGCCATCTGATCCCCAGAACTCCAACACAACTCCACAACTAACTGTTGCAATTTAGGATGCCAAAAGCAGTGAAAAAAATGGGAGATCGCCTGCGCAAGGAGCGCTTCTCCAGAGAGGAGCTCACCATGTTAGCGGAGACACTGCAGGAACATGCAGATGTGGTGTTCTCAAACGACATGTCCCATCCAGCACTGCAGCGTAAAAAGCAGATTTGGGCAGAGGTCACCCAGAGAGTCAGTGCCGTTGGCACCACACCCCGCACACCCAAACAATGGCGTAAGCACTGGGATGACCTACGTCTACGTGTGCGAAGTATACTCTCCATCAACCGCAACCTTGGGATGGCGACAGGTGGAGGGGTGGAGTTGCCCATAAAACTACAACCATGGGAGGAGATATGCACCACCACCATAGGCACCGAGGCAATAGAGGGAGTCGGGGACATGGAGAGAGGAGCCCCGTCATCAGCCGATGCAGGTAGGTGTCTCAAATGAAACAATGTTAATACCACCCGATGATGTCCACCTGAACTGACAGTGCAATGATGTAGAGCATGGTCGAGCAGACATATAAGTACAAGACTGCCTAGAGGCAGTGCAGAGCATCACCTTGTCCACATGCATAATGCACCCCATATGTGTTGCAACCCAGATGCCTCAATGCATCACCCACCCAAGAGTGAGGCAACCCGTATGTCACTCCCCCCAATGTTAATCATCTACCATTCCATATCAACGCAGCCACCACAATGCATGCCCGATGCCCGTAGACCCATCACTAACCCTCTCCCTCCTTTGGTCCCCCACAGGCACACATTCTGACAGTAGTGATGAGGACACCGGTGCCACACCACAGAAGAAGGCCAGGGCCGAGCAGGGTGAACACCGCTCCTCAACCACAAGGGGCAGAGGCCAACCTGCACCAACTCGGAAGGCCATGAAAACCACAGAGGCCACAGCACCAATGTGCACCATGGCCCCCACGTAAACAAATGAATGTACCCTTGCTGGTGATAAATGCTCTAAGCAAATATTTGGTTGGAGAGATACAGAGTTTTAGGCCTGTCCACAAGTTTTTCCAAGATATGGTCTGCTGAGTAGTAGATCCAAAAATGAAGTCTATATGTACTAACCACTCACTGGGCCTCATTACGAGTTGGCCAGTAAAAACGGGTCCATTACCGGCATGCCGGTAAGAGCGGGTCCGTGCTCGTATGAACCCGCTAATAGCGGGTGATTACGAGTGCGCGAGCACGCGCGAGCCCCCATGCTGGTAATGGTAATACCGGCATGCCGCTAAAGGCCCTCCAACCCCCCTATACCGACATCGCGGGACCCGCCCATAGCGGTACCGCCTCATACCAACCCCTGAATACCGGCATGGTAATACCAGCATGGTAATACCGTGTTTGCAAAAACCTGACCCAGAAATTACGTCACCGTGCAGGAACGGGAAATGGGCCGGCGGCCATCTTCAAAAACACAATCCATTGCCATCCTGCCCAACCACCAGTTCTTTTGTGTTGTGCTGTGGCAGAATAGAAGCAGGATGTCCAAGGCTACCGGAAAGGTGACCCCCAGGAAGCGCAAACAGCGTTTTTCAGACGCTGAGCTAAGTATGATCGCTGACACCCTGGCCCAGCATGCGGACACCATCAGGAGCACCAACATGAAGCATGCGGCCCAGACCAAAAAGAAGGAGGTGTGGCAGGAGGTCGCACAGAGGGTGTCGGCAGTGGGAACCACCCCAAGGAGTGTGCGCCACTGTCGGAAGCGGTGGGATGACCTCCGCCTCAGGGTGAGGAAGATCCTGTCGGAGAACAGGAGGGCCGCAATGGCGACAGGCGGAGGCCCACACTCCCCAGTGAAGTTGACGGCATCGGAGGAGACAGCCAGTACCTTTATAGATCCTGAATCCATAGAGGGAATCGGAGACCAGGAGGTGGGCGCCGCATCATCCACAGAAGAAGGTGAGTGACCCATCACATCCGTGTAGGCTAAACCATGATGTGGCACAAGTGACGTGGAAGTGAGACTAGCCAAGGCAATGCATGTCCCAGGCCCACATCAACATATCCAGTCAAGAATGTGTGCCACACCCTGCTACACACGCATGCTGAGTGCCAATCCCAATCCCAACACAAGTGCAACATGACCCAACCGTGCCCATGGAACTCACCACACATCCACCATACCAATGCCATGCCACCAGCCATGCATTGATTGCCCACATGCTCCCTCAGAACACCAACTGCCACACCCCTAAAATAATTTGATGCATGAATGTATGAACATATCACAGCGCAAAGGATCATCGCTGCCATGTGACACCATCACTGATGACCTGCATCTCTTCTATCCCCCAGGCACCGATGAGGAAGATGGCATGCAGGACAGGGGTGCAAGTTCATCCACTGCACAGCAAGGGACCAGGGCCACCGCCACCACCCAGCCCAAGAAACTGCCCAGAGCAACAGGCAGTGTGCCACACCGGGCAGTAACCCTGCAGGAAACACATTCACCCAATGTCCAGCAGCAGCCACCCACAACAGTGGGAGGCGTTTCTATTCATGCTCCGCCAACCACAGCGGACGTTGTGGATGCAGAGGTGGAGAATGAGGGTGACATCATGTCCGGCACACCCACCCAAAGCCCCATTACCAGCGTCCCTACCCCTACAGAGGCAGAGAGCATGTACGATCCCTGCCTCCACGACTCGGACCTTGATGAGACATATGCCTCTTTGAGGAGGAGTGTGCCCTGGACGTGGGCACAACACAAGTGCCATCAACCACCCTGCCTACCACCACACTGCCTACCACCACCCGGTTCACCAGCACTCCTGCAGCCAACGACTCCTTCGAGGTTCGTCTGTCAAGGGTTGAGGCACAACAGGAGTCGATGCTTGAACTGATGCGGCAACAAATATCAGATGGAAATGACTCAATGAGGGCCATTGCCACAGCAATCGCAGCCAACACTGCTGCTGTTGAGGCATCCACAAGTGCCATGAGGGATTGTCTGGGGGCACTTACGCAGGCCCTGCTTGCAAACCTGCCTCATATGCAGCGCCCACTCCTTGGGGCAGGCATGGGACTGACCATCGACACCTCCACTGCCACAACCCCTTCTACCTCGGCCCAATCGAGCCCCTTGCGGATGACGCGGAGGAGTGCACAGCGCTTCACCATGGCACCCCCGGATCCCAAAAAAACAAAGAAATAGAGTGGGCAGACAATGACATTTGAAAAATGTACGTTGGTCAAGGGACCAGTGTTTGTTGTACATATGGGGACATTTGGGGGGTTTGTAGGGTGGGTGAGGGAGTTTACTTAGGTATTTATGGGGTTTGCAGGTTGGGTGAGGGAGTTCACTGGGGGTTGTGAGGGGATTATGGTCACATTATCACGTGTCTGGAAAATACACCCGTTGTGTGCAAGAAAATCATTGGCTGGACATACTTCTTTTTGTGCATGTACATTTAATGTGTGATGGTGTACAATGGGGCACTTCTGACAAAACAAGTGTTCATGTCCACATGCAGCCAGTGGGTCACAGGCACATTACTTTCATGGTACCTGCATTTCAAAAGTATTCATCAATTAGTGCTTGGCGTACAGCATGGCCATCCCATGCATCACGTACTGGCAGGGGGGCTCCTTCGCCTCCGTCTCCATCCCCTTCATCCTCACCCGGCTCATGCATGTCAATGTCAGGTGGCAGTGGTACATTCCTTTGGATGCACATGGTGTGCAGCATGACACAGGCCATGGTGATCTTTGCAGCGGAACCGCGCCTTCAACAGGCCAAAGGTCTGCTCATTCACAACACGGGTATGACTGTGCACACAATTTTACTCCTCTTCATGGCTGTTCTGTGGGTTCCGCACAGGGGTAAGTAGCCACGGCCTCAAGGGATATCCTCAATCACCTGCAAGCACATACAGGTAGGTGTGTGTCACTCTGAACTGCCACCTTCAGGGAGCACAGTCATGGCAGCAGCTATTTGGTGTGGGCATGCACATGTCCCAGTACGTGTACAAAATAGTCACCTATATGCAATGTATACTGCAAAGAAGTGCGGTACACTGGATGGGGTTCAATAGATGATACAGGGTGTAATCATGCATGCTCTGGCAGATGTGCAGTGGTAGTGCAACAATGTTTAGCCTCTAATTCATGATGTGTATTCTTTACTATGCATGGTCACACTAGCCGCATTGCCACAGTTGCTATCCTATTCAGTCATGCATTGCTTGCCATCACCATGGTGCCCTGGTTGTGCCACTTACTTGTAGTCATCCATATGCATTATTTGGGATATGTGGCCCAGTAATGTGTCATGTTCCGTTTGGCTAGTTCAGGTGAGGTGTGTTTAGATCTGCATGCATTCTCCAATCACTGGCTATTGCCACCCAGGTGCACTATTCCCCCACCCTTTCCCACCCTTCCCACCCTGGTGAACTATCCCCCCCTTTCCCACCCGGCTATAGTAGCCCCCCCCCTTCTGCATCCGCATACATCAGGACCCCACAGCATGGCCATGGGCCTGTTGTGCAAGTCACCGAGCAGCCAGGCACGTGGTCCAGCATGCGTGAGAATGGTGGTTGTGAAATGCCATGCAGCTGGCCCACTTTGTGTTGGTAGGTGCCTGTGGCCAGGAAGTGTAGCACAGACACCACCTTAAGTAGTGGGGGGATGGCAGTGAGTATTTCTATGTGGCTGGCAATGTCGTTCCGTATCATGTCCACTATGGTGGTGATGGTGTCACGGTCCAACCAGTACAGGGTGTGGATCTGCTCAGGGGTTTGGTTGAATGGGCTGGGTCTGGTGCGAGGGATTGTTGGCTGCGCTGGTGGTAATTGCTGGGCCTGTCTCACCCTCCTTCTCCTCCTGCGTCTCATCTGTGCTGTCTGGTGCTGCTGTAGTTTTTGTTGTTATTGTTGCTGTTGTTGCTGTAGTTGTAGCAGTATAGGCATGTCCTCCAGCGCCATGATTGCAACTGCTAGTGGTAGCATTTTGGTGTAGGAAGGGGGGTGGTGTGTAGGTGTGCTCCTTTTGTTCTGGGCCACTCAACATTGCCTACACCTGTGGGGGGGAGTTGTGGTGTGTGGGTGTGCTCAGTTTATACTGGCACAGCCTCCATTGACTCCACCTGTGGGGATTGTGTGCACCTGTGGCAGCTGCCTTGTATCCTGCTTGCTGTTTGCAGGTGGTCGGCAATGTCTGTATGGCCGGCATCGTGCAGCCCGTGATTACCGGCTTCGCAATGCCGGTATTTGCATGTATGCGTGGGTTGGAATTACCCCCTATTACCAGCATGCCGGTATTTGCTGTCTGAAGGTGCACGTGTACGCGCCTATGCCGCTATTACTGGCACCGTTGTTTAGTGTGTCGCTAATACCGGGTTTGCGGGTCGGAATGCGACGGGACGGTAAACAATGCCGGTATTACCATAACGGCATCGTTTTTGCCTTACCGGCATACCTCGTAATGAGGCCCACTGTGTTAGAAAATACAGAAATTAGAAAGCAATGATTTATTTGCTAATCATAAAAAGGAACATATAGTGCATGAAATTAAAGACGATGCTAGGAAATACGACATACATGTGAAAAAATAACAATTAACAAAGGCATCAAATGACAAATGAAAAGTATAGTATATACAACAAAGTAGGCATAAAATACTGTATGGTAAATATACAGAAAAATCTCAATAGTTGTTTCACTAGCACAGTAAATATACATACTTGTGTGGACACATAAACGCTTTGTGGTAAATCCAAAAGAGAAAGGAAACAAAGGTGCTATAGAGTTGCCCAAGTTCCAAGATTGTCCTGATTAGGGACTAATTTCCTATTTGTGTTGGGTATTCCTTCTAATTAATACAATAAATGTTACAGGGTCATAGGGAAAACAAGATATCTTATAGCCAACGTAGTACAAAGGGGAACCATTATAATCAGATGTTCCCCGTTTGTTTCACGTTTTGGCGGATTTGCAGTGAATTGCCTCCGCCTTCATCAGGGCTCCGTAGGGGCGACCCTGCAATGTATGTAAAAAACTCCAGTGAGTACATTTATAGAATGCCGACAGTTGTTGGGCATAAGTGATGGTACGAAATAACTCTCACAGCACCGTGCTGGAGACTTACCTGCCGGTACTATGTATCCCAAGTTCTCGGTTTTCGGTCACTAAGAGGCCAAAGGCTGAGCATGGAGGATCCTCAAAATGGGTCCCACAGAGGTATACGGGGGCCTGGGCAGTAGTGGTAAACCACACAGTGGTTCTGTGTGGGGAACAGAAAGACAAGAGAGGGAGAGATAGGGGACTGCTAGAGACCCGAGATCCTGTAGTGCCATCCTAAAAGGGCAGTGAAAAGTAATGGCTAAGAGACCGGTTATACAAAGAAAAATACTCATGGGAAAGTACCTCCCGATTGGATGATTGTGGTCCACTAGTTGATTGGTAAGTTGTTAATGGGATTATTTTCCTTGTCAGTGGGCTGTTTACTGATAAAGTCCTGGATGGGAAAAACAGCACCCACAACAACACCCACACCAGCCACCATCACCCAGGAGGCATTGGCAGAGGGCACACCATCGGCTGCCAGCAGCACAGTCGGTGAGACAGCTGCCACAGCAGCCATATCGGGCAACGAGGGCGACATACAGCTGCATTGTGCAACACCCACACAGGCCCCCTCCACTCACCACACCTATCGCCATGCAGCGTGGTGGACGGCAGCATGCACGGGCTGTCACCTGGAGATTCATGGCCGGCAAGTTTCAGCCCCACGCCAACTGTGCCAGATGACCAAATCATTGTGGAAACGCCTGACACTTCCACCCCAGTGACAATCACCCAAGAGGGGATCATGGCTATCCAGAGGCGCCAGGAGGAACTCACAGGGCTGTTGACGCAGCATATTACCGAATGTACCCGTGCAAGGGATGACATCAGGGATTGTGCTGCATCCATAAAAACAGCCATCGAGTCCACCTCAAAAGACATTAGTGCGGAACTTGCAGCAGTGCGTCACGTCCTCTCGGAAATGGTGGCAGCAATGCGGGACATGCATCCACCGCAGTTCCCAGGACAATCTGGACCATCATCAAATGCCAGCTCTACTAGGACCAGCCCTGTGCGTCGGTCTAGCAGGAACCTGCGCAGATTGGACAAAGGGGCAGCTGGTGCTGGAAGAGGGGGAGGGCAGTAGGCACAGCCATGCATACTGGTGCCATGTGGACTACTGCACACCCTGTGTTGGGAAGTCCAGGGGGGAGGGGGGAGAGGGTGTGTGGGGGAGTTGAGGGGGAAGGGGGGAGAAAGTGTGTGGGGGAGTTGTGGGGGGAGGGGGAGAGGGTGTGTGGGGGAGCTGAGGGGGGAGGGAGGGAGTGTGGGGGAGTTGAGGGGGGAGGGGGGAGAGGGTATGTGGGGGAGTTGAGGGGGGAGGGGGAGAGGGTGTGTGGGGGAGTTGAGGGGGGAGGGGGGAGAGGGTGTGTGGTGGAGTTGAGGGGGGAGGGGGGAGAGAGTGTGTGGGGGAGTTGATGGGGGAGGGGGAGAGGGTGTGTGGGGTGGAGGGCTTGTTCACTTTGTTATGGTTCTTTAATACACATTTTGGTGACTCATGATTCACATGTGTGGACATTGCTTATTGCGTACATGTGCTTTATTGGTGAACAGTCTACAGTGTCCATGTCCCTGACACACCCAGTGCCCCGAGTGCCACATCCATGTCACACTCCACGTCCATGTGTGCTAGAAACATTGGTTAATCAGAGTCTGACGCAAGTCACGTCCCTCCTGTGCATCGCTGCCTCCCTGAGGTGCTGCCCCATCCCCACCCTCCTCATCCTCATCGTCAGGTGGTTGCAGTTCTGCATCAGGGGGCAGGGGCACATTCCGTCTGATGCACATATTGTGTAACATGACACATGCCATGACGATCTTGTCCACCTTCTCATGGCGGTACAGGAGTGCCCCACCAGACCTGCTGAGGCAGCGAAACCATGCCTTCAAGAGACCAAATGTCTGCTCAATCACCACACGGGTACGTGTATGTGCACAAATGTAGTCCTCCTCGTGCCTGTTCTGTGGGTTCCGGACTGGGGTAAGGAGCCACCTCCTCAAGGGATAGCCTGCATTCACCTGCATGTGGGCAACAATGTTTAGGTGTAAATCATCACATCATATGTGACCTTGATCAATGACACCACAGCATGCATTGATTTCCTGATTGCAACCACATTCCCATGCATGAATGGAGACAAACAATGTGACTGCTATGTGTGTATTCCTCTTATGGACTGGTGTGCATGCCATAGACTAGTGGGCGCAGGGGGGGCCAGTTACTTGTAAGTGCTCATGCACTGTGTTAGTCCACGCCGTTTGTTTCCATGATCTGGCTGATGTGCAGTAATTTGTATGCTTTCATCGTGGCACTGTTGATGTCAGCCTCATGATGATGTCACTATGGAAAACAAATGGTGTAATGCACTTTTGTTGGACCTCTGTGTCAGTGTATTGGTGCATTAATGTATTTGGGCCTCATGTGACTCCTATGTACGCAGTAATGGGGGACTGTCATTTCAGTTGATGGTAGTTGGTGCTGTGTATTGGCCATAGTAGTTGCTTGTAGCTGCATTGTGTTGAGGGGGTTACGGTCTGATTAAGTACAGTGCACATGTAGATGGCTATGGAATAGTTGTGACACTGCATCATTTACATGTTAGGGCAGCTTTCATCTTTCATTATGTGGTCAGGTGTCCGGTCTAGTCTGGGCTGCTTTGGGGTATGAGCATGGTCCATTCTCTCAGGCACTCGCAGCCAGGTGAAGTATGCATCTCTACCCCCACCCCCATCTCAGCCAGGTGAAGTATGCATCTCTACCCCCCATCTCAGCCAGGTGAAGTATGCATCTCTACCCCCACATCTCAGCCAGGTGAAGTATGCATCTCTACCACCCCCCCATCTCAGCCAGATGAAGTATGTATCTCTACCTCCCCATCTCAGCCAGGTGAAGTATGCATCTCTACCCCAACACCTACCCACATCACATTTCCATGGGCCTAACATGCGACTCACCGAGAAGCCAGGATCTCTGCCCTGCATGTCGCTCCATGTAGCGTGGTGTTGTGGAGTTCCGCA
Source organism: Ambystoma mexicanum (assembly GCF_040938575.1). Lineage (NCBI taxonomy): Eukaryota > Metazoa > Chordata > Amphibia > Caudata > Ambystomatidae > Ambystoma > Ambystoma mexicanum. Next base: position 648,045,915 of record NC_090934.1, on the reverse strand, counting down.
GGACCATTGAATCATGGGTTGATCCGGGGTATCGGGCACAGCAATGTGTGATGATCTTGGTTGAATCACATACCATTTGCACGTTGATTGAGTGGTATAGCTTACGGTTGCGGTACGCTACCTCCATGGCATGTGGGACCACCAAATCCACATGGGTGCAGTCGATGGCGCCAATGCAACCAGGGATGCCGGCCAGTGAATGGAAACCAACTTTGGTGTTTGAGATCTCCTGGGCAGACCGTGGTAAGTAAATGTGGTCGCTTGTGTGCTTCAGGAGGGCATCAAGCACCTGGTTCAGCGTACGTGAGAATAATGGTTGTGATATGACATGCATGTGCCCCACTGTGTGCTGGTAGGTGCCTGTGGCCAGGAAGTGGAGCACAGACACTACCTTCAGTAGAGGTGGATGGCGGTGCGTGATTCAATCAGGCTGACAATGTCGTCATGTATCATATCCACAATGGTGGTGATAGTGTCCCGGTCCAGACGGTACAGGGTGTGGATCTGCTCAGGGGTTAGGTTGAATGGACTCCCTCGGATGCGAGTCATTGGGGGCTGCCTGCGTGGTGGCACTGGCTGCACTGCTGGGGCATGCTGGCCCTGCCTCCCCTCCTTCTCCTCCTGCGTCTCCTCTGTGCTGCCAGTTGTTGTTGTTGTTGCAGCAGTTCCACAGCAATCATATCCTCCAGCCCCAGCATTGCTAGTAGTATTGGAATCATTGTGGAGTGTGACTGGGTGTGGGAAGGGTTGGAGTGTGCTCCTTTTGTGCTGGCACAGTCTGTATTGCCTCCACCTGTGCTGATTGTGTGCACCTGTGGCAGTTGGGAACACTGCACATGGCCGTTTACGGGTGGTCCGCGATGCCGGAATTAGCTCCATGCTGGTAAGGTACTTTTCGGGGTTCAGTAGGGCATTGTTTCCATGTCTGCCTGACTTTTGATGTTCCCCTGTTTGCGCCATGCCGGTATTTGCGGCATGGTTCGTCGCGTGCCCACACTCCTGGCGCTATTAACGGCACCGTTAATTACGGTGCCGCTAATAGCAGATAATCGTATCATAATCGGCCAGAGCGGTAAGCGATGCCGGTAATCCTTTACCGGCATAGTTGTTCACTTACCCCCCGGGTCGTAATGAGGCCCCATGCATTGGGGCCGCAGGCGTAAATTAAGTGTTATGTACGGTACTTCCCATGTCCGTCTGGAGTGTAGCATTGTATGTTGTGCGCCCCGCCACTCCCGTATTAGCAGGAGGCTGATTGACAAACGACTCCTCAAGATTATATGATGACTCATCTGCAACCTCTACAGTTGTTTTGTTAACTTTGTGTTGTCCCTCATCATGGGTGTAATGCTCATTGGTGCCCTGGCGTTTGTTAGCTTGAGACAGAGGAGTCTGCCATCGGCCTCATTGCTTAGTGGCACCAAGGTGGTGAGATTGAATGTTTCCACCTGTGGGGGCAGTGTCGCTCTTGTCAATCACCTGCGAAACAATTGTACCACAATTCATCAAGCGTGGGGCGTTTTTGGGTGGATCTTGTAGGTAAAGCATGAGGTTGCTATTTCGAGAGTTGATGCTGTGTTTGATGGGCCCAACGTTTGACGATGCCTCCCGCACCTCTCTCTCTCTTTTAGTGTGAAGGTCTTCATACATGCTTCATACGTGATGGCTTGTTTAACATTCTTCCTCTTCTAACGTTCTAGCAGAGGCCAGATCAACCACGACAGAGTTCAGGCTCAGCATTGCACGTGCAGTATTTGGCTGATCCGAAGGTACTTTTGTTAATGCCTTCATATTCTCATTTATTTTGTCCAAAGAGCTTGTGAGGGCATTCGTAACATAAAAAATGTGTTCATGGAGCCCATTATTGGATCAGGGTAGGAGCAGCATTTTTTCAGTCTGGCTGCAATATCATCACCCTTGGAAATTAACTGAGTAAGCACGGACTCCAAAATGTTAAACATCGCAGCAGAATAGCAGCTAACGTCACTCTATTGTAGCGCATGGTTCAGCTCTTCAAATGGCTCTCCATTGAGTGATGGCGTATTAGTTATCAGAGGCTCTTTCAAGGGATATGTTGACGGTGTTTGGTTTGCTGTCGGAGTATCAGTGTGAGCCTCGACCCCAGTCTCTACTTCAGCCAGGTTAAAGGATTGCACTTCTTCATTGGTGGGCAATACTAGATCCGGGCTGGTCCATGCAAACTCATCAATTGCTACAGGGGCAATCGCTACCGGAGTAAAAAGCTATTTGGGGGCGTGTCCTGTAATGGTGAGCCGGCGATTTCCACTAAAGAGTCCGGGCTTTGTTCAACACCAGAAGTTATCAAAGCCCTGACTTCAGTCTCGATGGTCATGGAACGAAAGCAGGGAAGCGAAGCAGTAAGTTCCTCTGTTAAGTCAGCGCAAAGTTCTATGATTACAGTGGTATTATGTGAATTAATTTCTTTACGTGCTGGGAAAAATCAGTAATTTTAGTATTTAGTTTACTGCCCACTGTAGTGTCTCCTAATGCAACAATGTGTTGCGGGCATGCTCCGGATGACCATCTGTGAATTTCGTCTTGGGCGGAACGAGGTGACCCGCCCTCCATGGTTGGAACCACAATGGACAACAACATCCTTGATCTGTGGATTAGAGCCATCAAAAGAGACTGTTTCTCCCATGTGTGCATGCTACACCACATTTTACCTTACTTAACATTCACTAACAGGGACATAACCATAATTTCTCTAATACTATCCAAACTAGAATATGCCAACAGTCTCTATCTTTGACTCCCAGATTAGGTAATGAGGAAACTTCAAAGAGTTCAAAATGAAGCAGCAAACCCACTTTAACAGAATAAAGTTGATTGGAGAATATTACACAAGAATTATGTATTTTCCACCGGCTACTCATCAAAAAAAGTCTACATTTCAAAACAGTTTGCATCACCCATCTTTCATAACATGGAGGGGGGCATTTCTCCTTCAGGAGTTATTTTCAATGCTACAGTCCCTCCAGAACACTTAGGTCCAGCAATGCTGCACTAGTACTAGTCCCTCAATGTCAACACGAAATGATAAGGAAGATCCTCCCAAACCTCTCCGACTGGAAGTGAGCCACGTGACTTTCAGGAAACAGGCCCAGACTTGGCTTTTCGACCAACTACTCTGAAAGAAATTAAAATAATAGAAATCAACTACAGACTCTACACCAGAAATGTGTACTACTTTAAGAAAAGCAATTGCAAAACTCTTCTCAGTACCATCTGTAGGAATCCAATTCGATGCATGGATACTCTGCTGCGTGAGACTAGTCCCCACCTGAATCTCAGTGAAATCTGTATCCAAGAGGAATGAAGAAAAAACCTAACTCTCCCCCTTCTATCCTCTCTCATTGCTCGACTAACGTCTCACTGGTTAAATCTTGCATCCTTACACTACACACACTCCTACGCTCTAACCTGCCTGGTCTATACCAACCCCAAACAACACAGAAATGTTCATATTGGCACACATGTAATGTGTACTTCCAACGTGCATCCATCAGCACCATAGGGTTCTGCGTCTGCCGTCCCACTATCCGACTAAGACATCTGGCCCTCCTTTTTTACAGAGCCATGTGCAGCGAGGCCAACATTATTGACAGATGGGCCCTATGTAAAACCACTTTACATTACATTACATTAAGATCATATCTGTAGCTCTGTTACAATCTCATACATCAGTGGCTAATCAGACTAAAACCACTGGCTTCTACCAGATCTTGAGCTCTTCTCTATACATTGCTCCAGAGTGCGTCTACCGAACCCACAGAAAGTAGATTGGCACAGAGGAATCTGATACTTGAGGCCTACACCCATCAGCACTACAGGTTGTGCATATGCCTCACCAACTGTCCCAGAAATGCCCCCGCTTTTTCTTACAGAGTAAAAACAACAAGGTGTGACGATATGAGGGAATTCACCCCTTCTCCCCAAAGGGGAGGCTGCACCCCCCCTGTGAGACTAGGGAGGTGAGCCTGCTCCGTAGCACTCTCCCTAGGGGTTGAGGCAAGTGGGATAAACCCAGTTGAGACTCCCGTTCCCATGAGGATCTCCCTTATGCCGTCAAAGTAATGGCCAAGCAAATACATAACGGAAATCTCAAAGGCATAAAGGGGACAAATGAGTAATAAAGGTCTAACAAGAAGGGGGTGGCCCCTAAAATGAACCAATTGGAAATCTAATTTATTACACCACTCCATCAAGGAGAAGGATGGCTGTAGTGGACTAAATCAAAATTAATCTGATAGGAAAAGCACAAATACGTACACATTGTAACTTATTTATTTTTTAGACCCATAGGTCCTACATAATTTAGGAGTATTTCAATTACACAAAATAAAATTCAAAGTCAAGAAGACAAATAACCAACAAACGGTGTACATCACATTTGTTCTCGTGAAAGAGCAGACCAGAACATATCAGTATGACACTGTACAGAAAAATCTATACTATGCAACAAATGACACAATGGATTTCAACATATAGACCACATATACAAAAGGCAATGTCCGCAAAAGAAATTGGTACTGGTCAATGAAACAAAAAAGGAAGAATTAGTACTTGCCCATTGTTGTGTTATTGAGGAACTAAACTAAAACAGAAAGTTTGGATGAACCTTGCATACACCGTCCCTTTCTGGATGTGTCTGACAAGGGCGGGGTGAGGGATGAGATAGATATTGTAGTAAAATATTGTAGTTAAAAGACCAAGGGCCTCATTACGAGGAAGGCAGTAGAAGGTTAACGGCACTGGTAGAGCTGCCCGCTCTGTTAACCCTCTACCGCCTCATTAGGAGGTCTGCTCGCGGGTCCCGTTAAGGATGACTGGTAAAACCAGGCGTCCTTAGTGGGACCCGCTAGCAGACCAGGATACTAAGCAAACTCCCCATTCCCATTTAGCTCTATGTGTGCTCAAATGGGAATGGGGATGTACCGGGTCCGGGTCCCAAGAAAGGGAATTACCGGGCCCTCCAAGGTCGGAATGGCTCGGTAATTCCTCCACATTCCCGGAACCCGGACCCGGTACCCGGTATTGGGGTAGCCATGCCGCTCGAAGCGGCATGGCTACCTCCATACTCGTAATGAGGCCCCAAGACTTTGCAGACCATAATAATTCAATTATAATCTGTCCTAAAGACACATCCCAGGTGATGGACTACATGGACGTTTCTAACATAACAATGGAACACTATCAATTCCATAAAGATGAAGCTATCTACAACAGGATACTAAGACTATCGCTTTAAATCAGTCCCTCCAATGGACTGTGTCGAGGATGCTGAAAAGGGATGATATGACAAGCGAGATGAAGAGAGAGGGCGAGAAGCCAATAGAAGCCAGAAAGCAGAGTGATTCAGGGGAAACCCCTTGTGCGTAGCAAAGCCGAAGGAGGCAGAGATCTCACAGAATGCAAATATTTGGTAAAAGAGCATTGTTATGTATTTATTGGGGATGACTTCTTTCTGGTTCACCCAGTTATTTGACCAGCCTGAAACATAAATAAAAAAGGACATTGTGATTGTGAGTTTTAGCTTGGGGAAATACATCTCAAAATAAGCAGCAAAGACTCTTTCAGAACAATGGGCCTCATTACAAGTACGCCGGTCCGGAAAAAGCAATGCTGGTCGCTCCGTACCGCCATCTTTTTCCGGTCTGGCTTACTCTGAGTTGCGATGCGGCCAACACCGACACCGCAAGTGACCTACCGTATCCGGCAACACTGTTGACCGGAATCTGTGGCAAAAGTCGTCGGCCGTGCCTGAGACACCGGCAAGGCGTAAGTACGTGCACATTCCGAGCACCACGTACACAGAAACACCGGCATAGAAATGCCAGTAGCACTGTGAATGCTGCATCGGAAACACCGGCTTCACAGACCAGGCGTTAATTAGAGTCAGGTGTGCAGAAACAAGCCCACAGGTGGGCAAAATCAGACCAGGTTGCCCCAATGAGAACTGCTGCAAAAGCAGAAAAGGGCCACTCCCACACCCTTCACCCATTCAAACAGTACCATGCTAGCAGTAGCACTAGCAGTACTGGAGCTGAAGGCCCTGCATGCAGGCATACTACTTGAAGAGGCAGGGAGGCAGAGGATGCAGAGGCACTGGAGGAGAAGAAGGGCCATCATGGCCCTGCAAAACAACAATGTCCAGCAGGTTGCAGCCCGCAGGCTGTCACCTATACCACACATAAGGGCCACACCCTTCAACCTGAGCCAAACCCAGATCCACACCCTGTACCGGCTAGACAGGGATACCATCACATCCATAGTGGACCTGATCCATGTTGACATGGTCAGCCTCATACAGATCCGTAAAGCCATACCCCTTTGCTCAAGGTATTGCCTGTACTACACTTCCTAGCCATTGGCACCTACCAACACACTGTGGGTGAACTGCATGGGCTATCGCAACCCTGTTTCTCACATGTCCTGTTTCAGGTCATTGATGCACTCCTGCGGCACGTGGCATATCACATAGGCCTACCCAGAACAGCTGACCAGGTCAATGCCACAAAAATCGCATTCCATGCCCTTGCAGGCATCCCCAATATGATAGGTGCATTGGAATGCACACTTGTGGAGCTGGTGGCCAGGCATGCCATTGGGGCAGCATACAGGAACTGAAAACTCTACCACTCACTCAATGTGCAGATGGTGTGTGATTACCGCCACCTCATTACCCACTGCTCTGCCAGATTCCCTGGTTCAACCCACGATTTGATGGTGCTGCCAAACTCCACACTGCCAGGGTACTTGGCCCGTCACAGCGGAGAGCGTACCTGGATGTTGGCTAAGTGTATCTACCAAAGCTTGTGCACTGTTGAATGGGGGGGCAGGATACACCATAGCATACCTGGCTGTTGGGTGAGTGTATCTACCAAAGCATGTGCATTGTTGAATGGTGGGATGTACAACACCTAACAACAGTGCATGTGTGCAATGAAATGTCCAACACAGAAATATCATGCCTGAGTTCAAGTCCTTGACTGGCGTGTGTCAATTGTCCAAACAGATCATGAGAATGTATCACCACATCAAATCTGTACTGCAACATCAAAAGCAATACATGTACCAGAATGCATTACACCAATGTCCCAAAACCCAGCACAAACACACTCATTACAACCCACAACACCTGCCGCACAGACTAATCATTCTTAGGCATCACAACAACCTACCTCCATACCACTGGCATTCCGCACACCAGGTAGCCAGGTCCACTGTGTGTTTCAAGTGCACATACACATATGCATGTGACCTGAAGTGCAAAGATGTTGCCAGACATATCTATGAATGTGTGATATGCTCATCATAGGACTATAGAAGTGGAAAACAATAAGAACACACACCAGTCTCATTTGTATGTGTTGTAGTGAAAGGGTCAGAGGTCAAGGTGGGTGTGAATGGGCCATGGAAAAGTGACAGCAAACCACACACCCACCACGCACATTGACAAGGCATATTTGTCATGACCCTTGCCCCTGGCCCTCACTGGCAAGTCAGCCTTCCAGTTAGGGCCAGGTCAAAGGTCTTAAAACCTCATCCAAGACTCTCTTGGAGTCAGCCAGGCTCATAACCATCATGAAGATCAACATTAGAATGGGACTATTTACTTGGGACTATTTAACTTGGGGGGGTTGAGCCAACATGAAGGCACACACATAGCTCAGTTACAAGGAACTGAGCTATGCGGTCTAGACTTTTGGGTGTGGCAGGCCTGGGACTACTTTACCTGGACTACTTTGGGTGTGGCAGACCTGGGACTATTTTACCTGGACAACTTTACCTGAGACTATTTAAACCGCAACCAAACAGCAGAACATCCTTTGTGTTATTCTGCTGTGGGCAGCGTAACGCTCACAGTGTCCAGTCCTTTGATGCCAGCTTACCTGAAACCAAGGACCTGCAGAGAGAGAAAGAACAGTACGAAACCTACCTGGAACAGTATCCTGTCTTCAATCCATCGCCAAATTCATTTCCACTCACCTGAAGGTACGTACTCCATCATCCGGCACTGCATGCATCTTGGAATACTATAACCTGTAAAAAGGCGAAAGAAAGACAGCATTAGTTAGCGTTTACTCATGTTTCCTCCCGAATGGAGAAAGCCACACAATTCTTACCTGGGTAGTCACCTCCTGGTCAGTATCATTGCTGGAACATTACGGCGCTCGGCGAGGAACATCGCAACCTGCAAGGAGAGAAAAGACACAGGTTAGCAATATAAAAGGCGAAACAGCGCCGCGCATCGTGCATTACTCACCGGACAGCATCGCGCACACCACGCTTTCGCCTACTGGCCCATGCTCATCTTCAAACTGCATGACAACACCAAAATACCTTTCCATACCTAAAAGGAAAGAAGTAAGACATTATTATTCCAACTAAAAGGAACATAAGAACTGCATATAAAGACTGTAAAGCAGCAAACCTACAGAGTAGCAGCAGGCCTGGATTCCCACAGGGGGGCTTGCACCAGTGAAGTAACTTGGTCGCTGCTCGCCCCCACATCTACGCGCCCCTGCCACGAGGAGCAGGACGGAGAATCCACCTTTTACAATATTAAGGTGAGGAGAGGGCCCAAGGGGAAGAAAGGAGTTGAGGCCAAGGGAGGTGGGTAAACATAAAGACAATCTGGTATTGAATCCAGCTCTCCTATATTGCAGACCCATCTTTAACCAGAGTCCTTACCAAGGGACTGGGATAGGGTTCGAGAGTGCAAATCATCCAACCAGGGCTGGGTGGCGTCCCTGTGGATACCAGGTGAGCGTAACAGAACGCAAAGCCTCAATAATATTATTCACCTGGGCGTCATGGAGACTTCAGAGACTGACCAGTTAGTTCAGTGGTTGGGACAATTACGTGCTGAAGTACATTCAGCCAGGCAAGAAACCAACGCTTTTAGGAGGGATTTGATTGTTACTAAGGATCGTACCGACGAAATAACTAGACAATTGCTCCAATCACAGGCAGGACAGACCCCATTGCCTGGTAACATTCCGCCAGCACCTGTACCAACTTCTTCCACCAATCCAATACAAATAACCCTTCCTGGGGCAGTTCCTTTAGCTTCACCTGAACGATTTACAGGGGACCCCAAGAAGTACGCAACGTTCATGAACCAGTGTCGTCTTCATTTCCTTTGCAGACCTGGGGCTTTTCCTAACGACCAAGCGCGGGTTGCTTTTGTCTTGTCATATCTGAGTGGCAGTGCTGCGGATTGGTTGGTACCATTGGTAAGTCAGGATAACCCGTTGTTACATGACTTTGGGGGTTTCCAGATGGAAATGGAAAAACTCTTTGCTCGTCATAGCCAAGGCCAAGCATTAGACAATGAACTTTTGTCACTCCGTCAAGGAAGTCAAGACTTGCTTATATATATAGCAACATTTAACAGACTAGTCGTTGAAGCTGGTTGGCCTGAGGAAAAAAAGACCACACTATTTCATCGGGGTCTAGGAGGGGAACTAAAGGATGTCCTTGCTCAAGTGGTTAACCCACCTAAAGACTGTGGAGAATTCATCAACCTTGTGGTGCAATTAGATCACAGATTACAAGACCAAAAAAGCGGACCGGATAAGGTTAGACACTCGAGCTGTGTATGTCTGGTCAAAGGATAATGTTCCACGTACATTGGAAAACATGTTAGAACCGATGCAAATCGGAGGTGTACGGCCCCCTTTAGCTAAAACTGAAAGAGACAAGAGAAGGCAAGAGCAATTATGCTTATATTGTTGAATATCATTCTACTTCCTCAAAGAATGTCCATTGAAACCACCAAGGAGAACTGTTGGAGCCACAGAGAAGGAAGATAATAACAAGGAGTCGGAAAACTACCAAGCCCGGCAAGCTTAGAGGTCCGCTTGTCGAGCGAGAAGAACGAGTCACAGACCTCACACTTTGCATTACCAGTAATTTTGATCAATCACCAACAACCGTCTCGCAGCATACATAGACAGAGGATCAGTTGCGAATTATGTAGACCAAGATCTGGCAGCAGAGATGGGGCTTCCCTTATGCTCTAAGTCGACTACTGAAACAGTTACTACAGTTGATGGGACAGAAATAGCTTCTGGACCAGTAACCCAATGCACAGCAGCACTAACCCTACTGTGCCAGGATGGACACAGAGAATCTATTGCATTCGACCTCATCAAAGCTCCTCAGTTTCAACTAATCTTAGGGATGCCATGGTTGGTAGCTCACAACCCTCTAATACATTGTAGTGTCATGGTGCAGGCACACAAAACCTGAAACTGGTGGGGCCATCCCAGACTTTGGCCCCCTTGTGGGCTTATCAGGCCCCAGCCAGGCTCACCTGGACTCAGTCCTGGCGCCGCTGGTGCCAGGCTCATGGAGGTGTTAGTTACATGGTCCATTAACTTGGCTCTGAGAGGCTGAGCCATTCAGTTCAGGGTGTGACCTGGAACTACTTTTCCTGAGAGAAGGGATACGGGGGAGAGGACTATTTTCTTGGAACTACTTGCAAGGCTATTTAAACCGCACCCAACAATCTGAACACGCTTCGCGTTATTCTGCACTCCGGCAGCGTAATGCTCACCGTGTCAGATCAAGTCTTGCTTCCTTCTGCCACGCCTGTCCAGAGTCTTCCATCCATCGGCACCTGCGAACAGAGAATAACAGGAGTTATTTAAGCATCGAAGGCCTTACCTGCAGTGCATCCAGATCTCATCTCCTGCTTTCCCACGGACCTCTGCATCTGCAGAACAGAACGAAGAGCACCCTCTCGGGTTGCTACTCACCTGATCGGCCCGCTCCAGGAACTTCATCGGAAAGTTCTTCATTCAGCAGCACGCCGCAGCTCGACACCGCTACACAGATCTTCTATTCTTCTTCCTGGTCTCGAGCCGTGCCTGCTGAACAGAAAAAGACAAACAGGTTAGTCGCACGTAGCAAGGAAATCTACAGAGGTGAACATTTGCGTGCCCAGCACAGCGCAATACTTACCGGCAGGAATCCTGAGCATCATTGTCAGGAGGGTCATCCATCATCCGAAGGTCGCTTAACGCTGCACCTGTAAGACAATAACGGACATTAGTTATCTTGAACAGAAAGACTTAAAGGCAGTCATTCCAAGAAGTTATTGGAATAGAAACTTACCTGCTTACTCCCGGGCCTTCTCCTTCAGCAACTTCCTTCGGATGAGTGACGTAACTCAATCCAGGAAAGACTGTGAACCGTGCCCCTGCCAGAGTGTGCAGGACGGAGAGCTCGCCCATTAGAAAACAGAGGTGAGCCAGAAGAAGTGAAGGATAGACCGGAAGAAGGTGAAACCACTGACCAGCTCCCTTCGGTAGCTAATATCTTGTTTCGACTTGCAGGCAAACATCTCCTGAAGCAATGACTAAGGGGAGACGCAAGCTAGCATCACCAGCCCAGCAGAGCAGCATCAGGACAGACAACACCCTACGCACACCAGCACGCCCCCGTGGAGACCAGGTGAGCGTGACATGTAGTGCCAAGAAGTTGGCCTTTTCCTATGATTGTGCTTGCACCTGTTATTACCAAGAAAAGGGGAAAACTGACTTATGTACATCTGCTACTCCCAGTACGGCGGCGATTGTACTAGGTATGACTAATACTCTACCAAATGAATACCAAGATTTTCAAGACGTGTTCCAGAAAGAACAAGCCAATACTCTACCGCCGCACAGGCCTTACGATTGTCAGATTGACCTCCTACCTGGTGCCCAAATTCCTTGTGGTCGAATCTATGCACTTACTGAACCAGAAAACCTGCATTTGAAATCTTATTTTGATCAGTAACTGGCAAATGGATTTATCCGCTCATCTAAATCACTGGCAGCCAGTCCCTTATTCTTCGTACCAAGGAAGGAGATTTGAGGACTTGCATCGACTATCGCGCATTAAACCAGATCACTGTAAAAAAAACGTTATCCACTGCCCCTTATTCCTGAATTATTGGATCAAGTCAAAGACACCCAAATCTATACCAAACTGGACCTTAGGGGGGAGTACCATCTTGTTCGAGTGAAGAAAGGAGATGAATGGAAAACCGCCTTTCGTACCAAATACGGCTTGTATGAATACCAGGTAATGCCTTTTAGACTTTGCAACACTCCTGCTGCATTCCAGGACTTTATGAATTATGTTTTGCAGGAGTTAATCAACGTTTGTGCCCTGGTTAACATTGATGATATCTCAGTGTATTCTGCTACAAAAGAAGACCATGTCAGACATGTCCCCTCCGTCCTTACTAAACTCTGCCAGCATAAACTGTATGCTAAACTTGAAAAATGCTCTTTTCATGTCACCGAAGTGGAGTTCCTCAGTTTTATCCTCACACCAAAATGTATCAGAATGGATAGGCACAAGGTAGATGCCATTCTTAACTGGCCGTCACCAACTTCATTTAAAGGAATCCAGAGTATGTTGGGCTTTTCAAACTTTTACCGCCGATTCATCCCAGATTTTTCCCGAATAGTGCATCCAATTACATCACTATTGAGAAAAAACAATAAAAAGTTCCATTGGACCGAAGAAGCAGAGAAGGCCTTTCAAGAACTTAAGAAAAATTCACATCTGCTCCAGTTCTATGGCATCCTCATCCAGACCTCCCTTATATAGTTGAAACAGATGCCTCTAGCATGGCTATGGGAGCTGTTCTCTCACAAAGGGACCCAGGAACTGGCCAGTTACACCTTGTGGCCTTCTGGTCACGAAAATTCTCACCTCCCGAACTCAACTATGCTATCACAGACAAAGAACTCTTGTCTATAAAATCAGCTTTCAAGGCATGGCAACACTATCTCCTTGATGCTAGACATACTGTCACGGTCATAACTGATCATCGAAACCTGCAATACCTAAAAACAGCAAAGGCTCAATCATCCTGTCAACTGCAGTGGGCTCTTTTCTTCGCTGAATAAGACTATGTGATCACCTACCGGCAGGAGTCTGAAACGAAAGGCTGACGCGTTGTCCCGCATGGGTGTTGATGAAAAGGTATACATAACTCCAGATCCAGTACCCATCATTCCAGAAGACAAACTCTTGGGTCTTACAACAACATTGACACAGGGTGAATTCCAAAACAAGATCCAACTCTTAATGGATCCCACTTTCTCACAAGAGTGGTGTACTCAAGGAGAACATTACACCATTAAAGACCGGTTACCATGTTTTAGGAATCGTCTATACTTGCCAAGTAAAGATTTACAAGAGCAGGTTATTTCGGGTTATCACGACTCCCTGATTGAAGGTCATCCTGGAATTACCAAAACTCTAGCTAAAGTAAAACCAAACTATTGGTGGCCCACATGGTGTAAAGACATCATGCAATTTATCCAATCTTGCGGTGTTTATGCACAAAACAAGTCCCAAAAGCAGAAACCAGCTGGTCTTCTCTAACCATTGGAAATTCCACCCGCACCATGGCACACACCGTCCCTTGATTTCATTACAGATCTATCTCCCATTCAAGGATTCAACACCATCTTAATAGTTGTAGACTTGTTCTCTAAAAATGGCACACTTTATTCCTTTTAAGGGTCTTCCAAATGCACCCAATTTAGCAAAAGTATTCCTGGAGGAAATCGTACGGCTACATGGCTTTCCATCTGTCTTGATCTCAGATCGCGGTAGTCAGTTTGTATCCAACTTGTAAGTGATTTCAATCCAACTCTTCACCTAAGTCAACGCCTAGCGTGGGATGCACAACTAAAACCCTTAATTATTTATTTGTGTCTATAAATTCTTTTATTCTGAAGGTTTGTACCATCTTATTGCTTGCCAAGAGTGCACATACAGTTATTTATCACCAGTACATTTGCAGAGCAGAGTAAATACTTTGAACGCAGGTAGACAGAACAATAACTCACAACCAGACACGCAGTTAGCGAAATAATGAGCACTTATACAGCTATTTATTCATAGTTAAGCATACATAAGCAACAAGTGATTACACAGAAATGAATCACAGAAAAGATAGTGAATTAAAGAGAATACATCACCATGGGCGTAACTGAACCCCTCATCTCACCAGAAGCGGCTGGAAGACCCCGGTAACAGCCAGGCCGAGAGCACAACAGCCCACAGGAATGTCGGAACAAGGCGTCACCCCTACGACTGAGGTCTTTGTGTTTTTTCCACCTGACCTTTCCAGAGCTCTGCATATATGCCCTCCTCAAAAAGGGGTGGCAATTTCTCGAACCTTCTGGCATTAGCGCTTGAGCATTGATGAGTGACCGTTGGTTGCCGGCCGGGCCAACCGACAGTAAACCCAAGGAGCAAAGCTTCCCTATTCTAAAGCACCATGGAAAACAATTCCATAACTCATCCTGAGACCTTGACGCAAGTATAGCAAGACATAACAAAACCTTTTTTTATATCTGGTACCAGCCGGCACCTGTGGATTCTCGCTTTCCCAGCGCTGTGTCCTAGACTGAGGCCTGCATACCAGGCTCAGCAATGAATAACATTGAAAGCATGTTTTTTTAGCAAAGCAAGTGCAGCTTTTCACTGAGGCAATGGAATAAATATCCATAATGGCTCTTAGTGCCCCACAATGCACTGCGCATCAGCGCCATGTTTTAGCTCAAGCATCACAATCCACCCTTGGATATTTATCTTCCATAGCCCAGTGGTAGAGGAGCCGGTCTCTGAAACCGACGAAACATCAGAACTAAATTGGGAATACATTGAATTCAACAACAACCAGTTATTATGATAGCCAAAATAATACAAATGCAAGCAAAGGCGTAACGCAGTGTACCCCCAATATCTGGAATCCATGAAAATAATCAATCCCACCAATTCCCAGTACGATCTTGAGACACTTGGGAAATTAGGTCCCTCATGTGATGCTGGAAATACATCGGAGGGACAGGGCCTCTGTATCCTTGTCCTTTACTGGTTTTTATTGTGTGTTCTGTCGTGTTTTCTGCGCAGGAGTTCATGGGGGACTCCTGGCGGTGCAGCTCTCTTTCTTTTGGTTTGGTGAACGGACCCGTGGGATACCCTTATGGCACCCATGGGTGGGGGTACAACCCTGTGCTCCTAGTGTATGTTTTTGGGCACCTGTGGGTGGCCTACAGAGCAGGGTATGGGCTGGTGGCAGCTCCATGCTGAATTTGACAGGTGCGTGGAGTATCCTCCATTTTGGGATACCCCGGCCCTGCCATTGGGGTCAGTTGATTCCTGACGGAAAACAAGATGGCCCCGGTGGCCTCTTGCTTTCTATTACCCATTACCTTGTTTTCCCAAAGTCCTGGGGAGCCCTGACTCTGTCCCTTCCATCTGACTGGCTGTTGGGTGGAAATGCCATCTATGGTGTTGTTGTGAAGGCCCGGCCAGACTAGCTGGAGCCTTCCCGGTGATGTATGTTGTGGGTACCTCCTGTGGGTGGGGCCTGGATGAATAGAGTGTGTGACGAATATGCATTCTGTGTTGTGGGTGTCTAGTATCTGGTGGTTGACACAATGACTGAGACAACCCTGCCCGACACTGGTATGAATGCAGCTTGGAGTGTTGAATGGCTTGGTACTTGTCCCAATACACATAACTAGTTGTGAGTGTCTGGAGAGAAGTGAATGGCCTGAATACCTCGTGTGCCTGATTGGCTGCCTGCCTGCATGAATGCCCATAGTCGTGATTGGATGCTTGTGTGTGACCCAGCGGAATGAATGGGAGATTAACAGTATATCTGGGGACCTCTCACTGCTAGGAATCGTGTCCAGAAGCTGAAGTCCACTACGACGAGTAACTGGAGTAACTGACGCTTGACCTTGAAACCCCCACTGGACGAGAAGGTGTGCTGTGGCTCTCCCTCGCAATCTGAAGGCTGCTGTGTTTCCAAGGACTGACCCAGAGAGGACCTGGTAAGGCGCCCTCTTCCCGAGCTACGAGGGACCATCGTGCACAGCTGATCTTTGCCAACGCTCCTTGGCAGACAGACATTCGACAGGCTGCTGACCCGATACGGGGACTGCTGCGGAACTCCAAGGAGAAGCACTTGGACTGTTGTCCGTCACTGTCGCTGACCGCCTTCGCCGACCGGAGCCGCCGTTCTCCCGTTTGCCTAAGAACTTCAATTGATCATCGGTCGCTCTCGTCTGCATCGTCAACCGCTTGTCTCCCGCAGGAGAAGGCCCGACCGTCGACGCGCGGAGGAGCATCCACCAGTGGGTTTCCCGCCACCTAAAGACCACAGAGACGCCAACGACTCGACGCCCTTGCTGGGCCACAGTTCTTCAACATCTCTTTGCAGTCCAGAACTATCGTCACCGAGGTGCCCCGCACACCTCTTCCTTGCAGGACGCCAATGCTCTGTCGTCGACGAGCACCGCTAGGAACGAAGCTGCCACTTCCCTGACGTGGTTCACCCTGTTCACCATCGGACGTTCGACGACCCGTGACTCCTGCCTTAAAGGGAGGGCACTCAAGAAGGGCCGTCGATTCCCCGACACCGAACGCCAAGTTCCCTGACACCTCTCGATGATCCGTGGCTCCCGCCTGAAAGGGAGGCACTCAAGAAGGATCGGTCGACGCATCGTCAGAGAACTCTACTCCACCAGGTACATTGGGGAAGAAGTAAGACTATCGAACATTATATGGACTGGGCTTGTGCTATATATCTTTATTTACAGGTTGCCCAGGTGGGCGGATCTCCACACAGAACTGTGCCTAGAGGTAGGGGTCAGTATTCTGCCTATTGTTTCAACCATCTTGCGTTCCTTCCTATCTCTATTGCTGGTTTCCTCGTTATTAAGCTGGGTGACATTTTAAACGTACAGTTGATGCACTTTAATGAGATTGGATAACATTAGTGGTACCACTTTAGAATTGTATATATTTATCATTATTGACTTCCGAGTACGAAGTGCGTTATTGTGATCGTGTACATACCTTTGAATATTAATTATATAAAGACTGTGTTTTCAGTAATTCAGTGTGTGGACATTCCTTTGTGGGGATTCGGGGACTACTCTGTACTTAAGAACCAGCCTGCATCACCTCATGAGAAGGTAGGCCTTGATTGCTCGACCATTGTTACCTTATAGAGAATCTTGGTTGGGGTCTTCTGTGCCTCTCCTCTACCATATAGAGAGGGGAAGTACAGACACCCCCTACCAGTCTTTACACCTCAAACCTCTAATATGACTTTCCATTGATCGTGAACGGTCACTTAGATTGAAACAACACATACCTTCAACTGTGTTACAGCCCAAATTATGTTTCAGCAAGAGATAATGAATGGCAGCCCTGCTTTGCAAAGTTGCTTTTCTTATAACTTTGCTATCAAGGTGCAACTCTTCTAATGCTTGAGAAGTATGATTAAGTCCTTTTACCACTAAACATGCTAGTTTAATTCAAGATTTGTAACCCCCAGCGGCTAAACCCCAAACTCCCACTAATGAAAGGGCTAATGCTAGAACCTCAGCCTCTGATAACAAATGTACATGTGAATCACAATCTGGGGATAAACCCACAGATTCAAAAGTTGACCTTTTGCTTCGAAACATTGCTGGGTGTAAAGAGAACATCATTAGCCCTAATCGAGTTAAGGCACATGGACCTCCGGAAATGTTAGCTGGAATGTAAGTGTTTGTGATGTTGCCACATGAGAAGAGCCATCCTGTTGGAAGTTTCACATGATTTAGATGACTGACAGCTATCACTGTATGATTGCAAGACATAGTATTATTCACATTGGTACATTTGCTTGGAACTCGTGAACACAACCGTTTCTCAAATGCAGTTTGATTTTTCTGTTTGGTTAAATTCAGCTTTTGGCATTTGCCATATTCTATTACATTGCAAGTCATAAAGTAACAGACATCGCCTTGAGTTATATTGTATGTTATAATACATGTCAAGTTTCTCCACTTGCGATCTGTTTCCTGGCAAAACCTGCAGTACTCATAGACTGAAAAGGATTGTCTGATATCGGAATCTTGAACTGCAGAATCATTGTGCATGACGCCGAAAATATGCCTCAAGATTGGAGCCGGCGTCGGCACCGCTACTAAACAGGTAGTCAGCAAAGCTTCCGCTTGTTGCACGTCAGTAAGGCAAAATTGCGTAATGTTAAGTACTTGCTGTGCCAAATACGTTCAAATATTCTCCGTTTGGGCAATCATCAGGGAATTTGTTCGCTGTCCAAAAGATATGTCCTGCATAACTGGCATCAACGTTGTTTGCGCTTGCACCTGACGTGTTTTTTGCATTCCACAAAACAATTTCTTCGGTCTGGCTGGCTTTTCGGCATTGGCATAGGGCTGCTTTCGAACATCATTGCTCATCATCATCGGTTTCCCATGGATCGCTGGCACAGATGCAACACTTTTCATGGGAAGCAGTATGCCGTTTGACTCTCCCAAACTGAGTCCATTTAGTCCCACAATTACACCAGCCAGACACAGGATCTACAAGGCAAACCCAGAAAAGAGATATCAGTGTTGAAAATCACTCTCTTAGGTAACATTCGTCTGCGGGCACATCTTGCCTATTTCTTTACCGGGTTCCATTACTAAAACTACCTTGTCTTTGCCTGATGCAATAACATCTGCGGACACTGGTGAGTCACTTGGTCTTTCAACCCACACCTTTGCACCCAGTACCATACTGTCTGAAGAGCCAAAACCACGATCCCCACGGGTAGTTAACACTGTGGGAGGCTCCCCCTTTTTAATCATGGACAACTTAACAGGAACAATAATCAACTGGGCCACCCGATCGCCCTTATGGATCGGTAATACTTGGTCCCCACTATTCATCAGGATGACTTTGATCTCACCTTGGTAATCGGCGTCAATGACCCCTCCCAGCACTTGAGCTCCCTTCAATGCTAGGCCAGATCTAGGGGCAATCCATCCCATATGCTCTGGAGGAATGTGTACCCCAATCCCTGTTTCAATCACAACAATCCCTCTCGAGTCTAATCTGATTTCTTTCTGAGAAGGCAAGTCTACCCCTGCTGACTCCTGGGTTGCCCGATAGGGAGCTAAAGAACCCGGGGTGATTTCCCAGTACAATAGGGTCTCTCTAACTGAGTTGGGTTGAATCTGTAAAGCAGGAGTCATTAGTCGTAATAATGGAGTTTCATGATTATTCACAGGCCTATTGTTTAGCACTTGCACCACATCAAACACACGATCATGCCAGCCTGCTAAACTGCCATCTCCAGATTTGCACAGCTGTTCTTTCAGCAAACCATTGATCCTTTCAATTAGTCCTGAAGCTGCAGGGTGATAGGGCATGTGGTAGAGCCACTCAATACTCTTTTCCTGACAATATTCCTGAATTAATTTGCTTTCTGAAGTGTGACCCTTTGTCACTTTGAATCTGCAAAGGCACCCCATAATGCAACGTGATCTGATCCAACAACTTAATGGCGTTCAGTTGTGTGGCACGTTTACACGGCAAAACCATCATATATCCAGAGTATGTATCCACAATGGTGCATGCATACTGACAGCCTTTACTGATTGGCAGGGGACCGATGTAATCAATCTGCCAAATTTGACCTGGTAATTTTCCTCTTCACAACGTACCCTGGACAATCTGAGGGATAGGCCTATGCTGTTGGTGTTGGCACACTGGACATTGCAAAGTGATTGTTTTCACTACCTCTGATTCCTCAAGCTTGTGCCCACCTGGTAGTAGCCTTTTTTCTCCAAGTTGCCCACATTTCTGGTGAGCCCACTTGGCGAAACCCTCCAAATTGTCTTCCTAAGCCGCTGCATTCACAAATGAAATCTTGGTATGTTCATCTGCAACAGAGTTAAACCAACGTTCTAATGAATCTGTAGCACAATGCGCATCCACACGATACACAGTGACTTCCCTTTGTGGTAACATATCCGCAATATCTTGCCACAGTTCTTTTCCCCACAACTCTTTTGAATGAATCCACCCATTCTTTTGCTAGGTTGGCAGCCATAACGCCAATCCATTCGCCACTGACCATGAATCTGACAAATGACATCGACCAGCGGTCTCTTGTTTCAATGCTTGGTAAACAGCATAAGGTTCTGCAAACTGACTGCTCTTCCCTTTCCCTGACATTGTTAGAATCTTTTTAGTCTTGGGATTGTATGAGACCGCTTTCCAGTATCGCTTGGTTCCCACATATCGGGCCCGAGCCATCTGTAAACCAGGCATGCTCTGTCTGCTCTACGGTCAGATCGCCATAAGGTACTCCCCATTTCACGGGAGACTCGCGTTTCTTAGACACTTCCGGTGATATGTAATCTGAGGGTGGTATGTTGGCTACTTGCTCATGTAATTTTGCAACCCCACCCTTCCCTGATTTAGCTCTGTCTTGAATGTACCATTTCCATTTGATCATGCTGGCTTCCTGAGCGTGTCCTATTCTGTGTGTTTTAGGAGCGCTCCGCACCCATTGCATAATCGGTATTTCAGGCCTCATCAAAACATCATGCCCCACTGTCATTTGCTCAGTATCGACCAGGGCCCAGTAACATGCCAGCAACTGCTTCTCGAACGGAGTGTATGAGTTACCAGCATTGGGCAACTTACGACTCCAGAAACCCAATGACACACATTTCCTGTCCTGTTTCTGCCACACACTCCAGTTAGTGTAATTGTCTTGCACAGACACATTCAATTCCACTTCGCCTTCCTTCAATGGCCATAAATCAAGCACCTGTTGCACTGTGTCTTTCGCTAAATCAAATGCTTTTTGCTGCTCCTCCCCCCACTGAAACTCATATTTCTTTCATGTCACTTTGTAGAAGGGAACCAATATCTGCCCTAAATGGGGAATGTGCTGTCTCCAAAACCCAAACAGCCCTATGAACTGCTGAGCTTGCTTTTTATTAATTGGAGTGGTGAACTCAAGAATTTTCTGTCGGGCCTTCGGCACCGTCTCTCGATGCCCATTATGCCACTGAATCCCTAGGAATATCACTGTCTCAGCTGGCCCCTGAATTTTGTTTGGTTTAATCTCCCACCCTTCCTTCTTCAATTCTTCCATAATGACTTCTAACTGGTTTTGCACACGGCGCTCATCCTTTCCCTGATTCAAAATATCATCAATGTAGTGAGAGATTTGTATGGCAGGTTTACACGGTATCTTGTCTAAGTGCTCTGCCACCAGCCGGTGACAGATAGTCGGGCTATGTATGTACCCCATAGGTAACCTCGTGAGGTGTACTGACGCCTGCTTCAAGAAAATGCAAACTGCTCTTGGCACTCTTCAGAAATTGGCACAGAGAAAAATGCATTGGCTAAATCTACCACTGCATACCAGGTCCCCTCAAACGTTTGGACATTCTCAAGCAGGGTAATGACATCTGGGACTGCGAGCACCAAGGGAGGAGTGTGTTTATTTAACTCACGGTAATCCAAGGTCATCCTCCAAGACCCGTCCCCTTTTTTGACAGGCCAGAGTGGGTTGTTCCACGCGGTAATAATAGGGCGTAACACACCCGTCTCTACGTACTCTTTGATATGATATGATATGATAGTTTATTTATATAGCGCCTATACACAATGTGTTTCAAAGCGCTTCAAGGCAAGGGAGGCAACAAGGGAAAATACAATGACATTCTTACAGGCCATGAACAGTAAGGATGTGAAATTAACTATCATACTCGGCCTGACGACATTTCAGATAGTGCAAGAGCTAAGACATAGATAAGGAAGGGAGGGAGAGAGTGAGTGGGAAGGAAATGGAAACAGACAGCCGACTACCGTACTAGGCCTAACAACATTTCTGGTAGAATCAGAGAAAAACAAAAGGTGAGGGAGAAGGGTGCAGAAAGGGAGGGGAGGAACAAAACAAGCAACTATGATGCTAGGCCTGATGACATTTCAGATAGTGCTGTAGGGGGCGTGGGGAGGAAAAAAACAGTAATGGGATGTGGAGGAAACAGACGAGGTTGCTATCATATTAGGTCCAGGGACAATTCTGATAGAGTAAGTGCATAGAAGAAAGTAAGGGGATGAGATAGGAAATGGGAGAAGGGAAAGGAGGAGAGAATAGAGAGTAAGCAGTCAAAAAGAGTGGAGAAGCAAGAAGGGAGAGTGAATACAATTGCAGAAGTCAGTAGTAACACATGATGTTGCAAGCCAGGATACCGGATGAAGATGGGAACAGCATGATTCATCAGGGCCACCATGAGTACAAGATGCAAGGGAAGTCCAGCATGAGAGTTGAGAAAGAGTGACGCACCGTGAAGGAATGAAGTCCATAAAAGTCAAATCCAGCATTGGCTATAAGAAGGTGATGGTAAAACCAGAACCTATCAGGACAGACTCCTGCAGAAGTACTCTTTGATGGTGTCTGAAATGTCCTTGTGCCCCCCGGGAATGCGGTATTGCTTCATCGCTACCCGCTTGGTCGCCACAGGCACCTGCACTGGGGGCATCTTCAATTTGCCCATGGTAATGGGTGTGCAAGTCAATTCACTCACCCCAAACTGATACGTTTTACCGCCAAGTCCCAAAGTCAATCCTTCTAGAATGTCAAAGCCAATTATGTACTTGGGTATGGGGACAAACGACACTTGGTATTTCTGCCTAGTCAAATTGCCAATTTTCATATCCACTTCTGTTTGTACTGCAGGGGTCTCCTTCTCCCCTAGCCATGTAATGGTAAAGTGTCTGCCTTTGAATCGTGTTGGATTTCCATGAATCAGAAAGACCTCCGCCCCGGTGTCTATCAGTGCTCATACCCCTTGCGTATTTCCCAGCCCCCAAAAAATCTTAACATTAACATGGGGCCACCTATCAACTTTTATGCCAGCGGACGCTGCCGGAGCTTGGCCTTAACCCTAGTCAAATTTTGAATGAGTGTAACCTGACTCTGCCTCTAACATTGCACTTACCACCTTCCTCAAATCAGCATATGTTGGCTGGTATGGGGAAGGTGTCCCCATAGACCCTTCTTCCTGTTCTTCCCATGGAGGGGTGGAAGGTGAGGTGTCCCCCTGTGGCTTAGTCACCACCTGTTTCTTAACATGTTTATAGCACTCTTTGGCTGCAAGCCCTCTCTTTTTGTATAGTTCATACATTACTCTGGTTTCAATGCCATCAATCTCTTCTCGTGGCACACCATCTTTTAACAAAGCCAAAAACATGTCCTTTCTGGACACTCAGGAGTCTCTACTATCTTGCCTCCTGCCTTCAGTTCTTCTCTCACTACACCCCTCTCTCTCTCGCGGCTTGTCATCACTTTTGTCCCACTCCCATAAGTCTGCCAATTGCCGGATGGCATCCACTACTTTATCAGTGGGTTTGCCTGTCATACCTACGAGCAAAGTCATAATGACACTTTTATATGTGGGCGGTGCAGTTCTGATCACCATATTCCTGGTTGAAACTGAGAGCGGCACGGCCCCCATGTGTCCTGGTGCATCTACATGAATTGCCTCCTTTATAGCATGCTCTCTGACCTTTTGAATCGCCTCTTTCAAAGTGTACCACTTCTTTTCCTCACTAGGCAAATCTGTGGTAATAGGATACTTACGATTACATGCCTGGGCTGCTAGGTGCAACAAAGACACCTGTGAATCTTGCCCATTTTCATCAGGGGGCGGCCCTGCACTTAAGACCTCCTGTACATTGGTGTCAGTTGACAAAGGCAAAAAGCGCAGTGAGTCTGTGGAATCCACCAACAACCTTGCAGCGCCCCCATCTAGCAATCTCACCATCCATGTCAGTAAAGGTTCCCCTGACTTTTGCTTCAAACGAGTAATGATTTCCCCAACCTCCTGCTGGGTGTAATCTTCCAGCGTGGTTAAAACCACAACCCCGCCCACAGGATTCTGCACTCTCTGGGATTGTTGAGTCAAAAATGTCTCCATCCCACTTATCAGGTCCCAATCCACACCTGCAGTAGCAATTACAATTGCCACTTTCCTTTGGTTGACCCCCCCTCGCCTCCTTTAATACTTGTACTGGGCCACCCTAACTGTGGCCCACTCTGCCACAGCCTGATATTTATCAGCCTTGTCTTTAAAAAGTTTAATCTGAATTTCCTGCATCAATGCTATCTGCTGCTTGGAAGCTAACTCTTTTTCTAATTGCAAAATATACTCTTTCATTTCTACATTTTTTTAATGTATTTTCCTATAGGCATGCGGGAGGAACCACACCCGCCTGACCAACGCAGCGCATTCCATTCCCTTCTCTACTGAAATCTGTTGTAAACAAAACATTACTTCTGACGGAGCAGCTTCTCCCAAACTACTGTCCCATGTTTCACTCAGCCCAGCTCCACACGCCCACACCTGGGCTAATTTATCATATGGGCTTTTAGCCCACCGTGGAATCATAACCTCGGGACATTCACCGCCAGCGGGAACACCCTTTTTCCTGAACAAACTATTCATCATTACAGTAATTTGCAAAACCTCTTTTTTTTTCTTCTTTCCACTCTGCAGTCACTCGCGAAAGCATGCACACACAAAAAAAAACAGATTAAAACAGTCCAACACTCACTGCCAAATGAAAACAAACGTTTGCTTGCAATGTAAGCAAAGCCTATCTGCGTTCAAACAGATTCTTTGATATTTGGAGCAATGCATCACTAATATCCCATCCTCGTCGCCAAAAATGTGTTGCTCGCCAAGAGTGCACGGACAGTTATTTATCAACAGTACATTTGCAGAGCAGAGCAAATACTTTGAATGCAGGTAGACGGAACAGTAACTCACAACCAGAAATGCAGGTAGCGAAATAATGAGCACTTTTACGGCTATTTATTCATAGTTAAGCATACATAAGCAACAAGTGATAACACATAAATAAATCACAGAAAAGATAGTGAATTAAAGAGAATACATCACCATGAGTGTAACTGAATCCCTCATCTCGCCATAAGCGGCTGGAAGACCCCGGGAACAGCCAAACCGAGAGCACAACAGCCCACAGGAAGTTTGGAACAAGGCGTCCCCCCTCCGACTGAGGTCTTTGTGTTTTTTCCACCTGACCTTTCCAGAGCTCCGCATATATGCCCTCCTCAAAAAGGGGTGGCAATTTCTCGAACCTTCTGGCATTAGCGCTTGCGCATTGATGAGTGACCGTTGGTTGCCGGCTGGGCCAACTGACAGTAACCCCAAGGAGCAAAGCTTCCCTCTTCTAAAGCACCATGGAAAACAATTCCATAACTCATCCTGAGATCTTGACGCAAGTATAGCAAGAAATAACAAAACCTTTTTTTTATATCTGGTACCAGCCGAACCTGTGGATTCTCGCTTTCCAGCGCTATGTCCTTGACTGAGGCCTACATACCAGGCTCAGCAATGAATAACCTTGAAAATATGTTTTTTAGCAAAGCAAGCGCAGCTTTTCACTGAGGCAATGGAATAAATATCCATTATGGCTCTGAGTGCACCCAGAATGCACTGCGCATCAGCACCATGTTTTAGCTCAAGCATCACAACCACTTATATCACGCCCCTCTCTTTGAACCCCCCGGTCACACTGAACCAGGAAGCAGGCTGGTTTGCAAAGTTAAAAATATTTATTTATATATTTCACATTATATATCACACTATTTTAATGATTATACAATGATCACCAAGTGGGTGATGTCACACTAAACAATCTCTTTAATCACAAGGAGCAATGATGGCAAAAAATAATGCAGCATAGAAATAATCCTTTTGTGTGTGTTCAATCAAATGGCAATGTGATTACTATTTCCCCCTACACACTCTTCAATCCCCCCAATATGCAATACGAAGAAATAGAAGGAGAGAGGACAGGTTTCAGGAATGCAGAATTCAAGCAACTATATCAATCCCAATTTCCCCCAGCAATACCAGAGAAAAACAAAATTGATTGGCAAACTTGTCAAAAATGGTTTTAAAGTTGGCTTTGAATGAATGGGGTAAAACACTAAAAATGGTTTAATTCACTGATATTGTTGAAATTCTCATAGGAGCCACTTTGAATGGTTTCAGACAAACACTAGCAATGAGTAGAGAGTAAGAAGCAAGTAGAAAACTTAATTTGAGGTCGGGTGCAATGAAAAGCTATTTTAAACGTTATACATTTTAACCAAATGAAAAATTATAAGGAGTTGAGATGCGGTTTTGGGTTCTTTAGAACGTTTGGGATGTTAGCTTCAAGTAGACATGTAAATTCCGTTTCTAGCATGAAATATAAAGAAGTTATGAATGTTTTCGTGGAGGTCGGTTTGTTTCAGATAGAGGCAAAATGTGAAACAAGTTGTGCTTTTAAAATACAAACAAGGTTTCTTTACACTAGGAATGGACTATGAAGATGCAAACTACACGACAGCACAGCCACCATACCAGGACGTCTCTGAATGGTTTTTGCCCGCCGAAGACGCTTGCCCTCTTCAGATGAACTATATCAGCGCAAAGATGATTTTAACAATATTGTTACAGAAGGACTATAGGATAAAACTAGGGAGCTCAGGCAAGACAAAACAATTTCTAACAATACAGTTCTGGATATAATAGATTTGATTTGGATAGGAATGACTATGGACAGTACATAGGCTAGTGACAATCCTATACTATGGATACTCACTACCAATGTTTTGAATGGAACCGTCAGGAATTCTGGGTCTGGATTTTTCTGGGACAGATTGCTGGGTACACCGGAATGGTCTGGTTCAGCGATCAGCAAGGCACTCTGGACACCGCACGGCAGGACTGGACAGCAAGGTGCTCTGGTCTACACTGCACAGCACGACTGGACTGGATCTGCAATGGCTCTCTGGTCTGCACCGCACAGCACGGCACCAGACTGGGATTTAATCTGCCCTTCTGGTTATGAAGATAATTCTTTGGCAGGCAAGCAGTTACAGCACAGCCTGGCTGTTCTTTGGTTTCACCTTTAAGTTGAGGGATGGGTTCTGGAAGTTAGGCCCAGCTGAAAGTGGTTCAGCTATGATCTGAGCCTTTCTGCTTGCAAAGTTTCTGTAGTCTGGAACAAGGAGTATGAATGGATTTCCTTCAGAGTGCTTCGCCAAATCTGGATGGTGGGTGGATCACTGTGTTTTTATAGGTCCTCAGCTGTCTCTATTTATGTGTTTGATAAAGGGGTGAGTATGCTGAATTATCCTAGGCGCACACCCTATGTAGTCTATTGGCTAAAGTCTGCTCTCTCCCTTGATTGGAGGAGAAAACAGAGTGTCATCATGATGATGTGGTTTATGAGGCAAAACATCCTCCCCTTTGCCTTTTGCACATAAAATCTATTTTTGATATAATACATCTTTACATGTGTACAATCTTTATACCAATAACATACAGAGATCACATATTTTGTGGAGCACACCCTCCTCCAAGCCTCGTTTCTGTGAGATCTTGGGTCTGGATTTGACAACTTTTTGCACTTTTTGTCCAGGACACAACATCTGATTTGGCCAGAATTTTGTACATATATGCACATGCTATCTGGGCAAAATTGTATGAAGTATCATGCTTCTGACATAAATACAATTGCTACAAAAACAGAATTTTCACTGTGCCTTCCCTGAACATCTCACAGATTTCTGGCACCTCTTAAAATGTGCACAGAAAAAATCACATTAACACTTCTACTAATTCTACAATTTTTACAAATTTGCACAGTCCTTTATCAGTCTTTTTAGAAATATGCTTTCTGTGTATTGTGAATCAACAAAAATGTCTGTCTCCGCCTCCATCTTGTAGCTCAGGAGCAATCCCCGCCTTCTTCCTCTGGCAGAGGCCACTGTTGACACTTTACAATCTGCATATTCTTTCAGCCAAGGAAGGTTTATTGTCTCTCCCAGGAGCAGCCCCAGTGCCCCTCCCTTCTTAATCAAAACCTGAATGTGAGTTCCTGGGCCAGAGAGCAGAAGGGAGGTGCCTTGCCCAGTGGGGGAGTTGCTTTGTAGTTTTGACTTGAATCAGGCTTACTTTAAAAGTCACTTTGTTAAATTGTTCTTTGTTGAAAATGAACTTTCAATTTTAAAACAGACAACCAGAACTCTAATTCCAGTCTCTAAACCATGGAGATTAAATAGTTGCCACCTATATTACGTTTGATAACAGCTCACTTAATTTATAGACGTTTGATTTCCATTGCACAAGTTTAAGTTTCTAATGCAACTAATGACAGCTGCCATATAGGTGGCCGCTGGTACTGCACCCATATTTTGACAGATTTTCACAGGCAGGCACACTTTTTACTGTGGATATTTTGATGATAGATTCTGCTTTTCCTGACATTGTGTGCTCATAATGATTCCTTAAATTAAGTGGCGGGTAACACCCAGCAAGGATATTGGATGTTTTGTGGTGTTTTGGTCCGGTATTTTGTATTTTGAGCAACCAAGAAAAAGGGATTTAAGAGCAATTTCTGGGTTTCTTGCAATAAAGCACTACCTTTCCCGCAGTGTTCATTTTTACTTGGTGGGCAGCCCAATAACAGGTTTCAGCAGTGAGCTCTCATTCCACCACTGACAACAGGCAAAGTAGATTTGGCAGCCATCTTTTCCGGTTTCAAAGCATGATTTTCATAGGTTTTGGTGCGCATAGGGCTTTTCGTGGCCATTTTTCTGATTCTGGTGCCACCGGCACACAGGGATGTCGCTGGGCAGAGCAGAGCGGGTTAAAACATCCCACAAACCTCTGGAGGAAATGCTGTTCAATGGCCCAAATTGACATTCGACTATCCACAAGTCACCATCCTCAAACAGATGGCCAAACAGAAAGAAGAGACCAAACCCTCGAGCAATACTTACGTTGCATGTTACATCAAGTGGAAAGAAATCAGAAGGACTTCTTATGGATAGCTGAATATGCCTATAATAATTCATTACACACCAGCACTGGACAAACCCCTTTCTACACTATTTATGGTCGACATCCAGCTACTTCAGAATTGGATCTCCCAACCCCTTTGGAAATGCCAGCGGTTAAAACCCCACATATGACTATTTCCCAGGCCTTCAAAGAAGCAGAAGAACATTTACTTCAAGCCAAGAACAGACAAAAGAAATTTGCTGACCAACATCGTAGTAAAGCCCCCGACTATCAAATTGGAGACAGTGGGCCTCATTACACGGATGGCGGTAAGGATTTACCGGTACCGGTAAAATACCGGTGCCGGTAAATCCTTACCGCCTTACTACGAGGTCCCTTTGCGGGTTGGGGGATTTAACGCCTGCTTTTTGCAGGCGTTAAAAACCAACTCGCAAAGGGACCCAGGGAGCTATTTACGATACCACAATTTGCGGTACCGCAATTAGCGCCTTCCCCATTCCCATTATGCCCTATGGGGCAAAAATGGGAATGGGGAAGGGCAATGGTGGAAGGGGGAATTACCGCCCCGCCAACCTTGGAATGGGGCGGTAATTCCCCTTTCCGCCAAGGCGGTGCCGGTATTTTACCGGCATGAACCATGGCGCTAATAGCGCCATGGTTCTCCGCCATCCGTGTAATGAGGCCCAAGGTCTGGTTAGCATCAAAATATGTGCCCATAAAAGGGACTTGGACCTTTCGTCCCCGATATCTGGGACCTTATTCTATTGAATCCATAATAAATCCAGTGGCAGTTAAATTAGCCCTACCACCCACTATGCAGATTCATCCTGTGTTTCACGTATCACTCCTGAAACCGGTACAACCCAGTACTCGGGTTACAACACCACCTAAACCAGTATTAGTTGATGGAGAACCAGAGTTTGAAGTAAAGGATATCCTAGACTCAAAATACACCAGATCCAAACTACACTACTTAGTTGATTGGAAGGGATACAGCCCTCAAGACAGATCATGGGAACCTAGTGAATACATCCATGCACCTCGCTTAATTAAAAAGTTCCATCAGAATTACCCAGCCAGACCAGGACCAGGCAGAAGTGCCACCGTGAGAGGGGCCTTGGGGGGGAGTGCTGTCATGACCCTTGCCCCTGGCCCTCACTGGCAAGTCAGCCTTCTAGTTAGGGCCAGGTCAAAGGTCTTAAAACCTCATCCAAGACTCTCTTGGAGTCAGTCCTGGCACCTTTGGCACCAGGCTCATAACCATCATGAAGACCAACATTAGAATGGGACTATTTACTTGGGACTATTTAACTTGGGGTTGTTCAGCCAACATGGAGGCACACACATAGCTCAGTTACAAGGAACTGAGCTATGCGGTCTAGTCTTTTGCGTGTGGCAGGCCTGGGACTACTTTACCTGGACTACTTTGGGTGTGGCAGGCCTGGGACTATTTTACCTGGACTACTTTAGCTGAGACTTTTTAAACCACACCCAAACAGCACAACATCCTTTGCGTTATTCTGTTGTGGGCAGCGTAACGCTCACCGTGTCCAGTTCTTTGATGCCAGCTTACCTGAAACCTAGGACCTGCAGAGAGAGAAAGAACACTACGAAACTTACCTGGAACAGTATCCTGTCTTCAATCCATCGCCGACTTCATTTCCACTTACCTGAAGGTACGAACTCCATCATCCGGCACCGCATGCATCCTGGAATACCATAACCTGGAAAGAGGAGAAAGAAAGACAGCATTAGTAAGTGTTTACTCACGTTTCCTCCCGAATGAAAAAAGCCACACAATTCTTACCTGGGTAGTCATCTCCTGGTCAGTATCATTGCTGGAACATTACCGCGCTCGGTGAGGAACATCGCAACTTGCAAGGAGAGAAAAGACAGGATAGCAACATAAAAGGCGAAACAGCGCCGCACATCGCGCATTTCTCACCGGACAGCATTGCGCACACCGTGCTTTCGCCTACCGGCCCATGCTCATCTTGAAACTGCATGACAACACCAAAATACCTTTCCATACCTAAAAGGAAAGAAGCAAGACATTATTATTCGAACTAAGATGAACATAAGAACTGCATATAAAGACTGTAAAGCAGCAAACCTACGGAGTCGCAGCAGGCCTGGATTCCCACAGGGGGCATGCACCAGTGAAGTAACTTGGTCGCTGCTCACCCCCCCACATCTACGCACCCCTGCCATGAGGAGCAGGACGGAAAATCCACCTTTTACAATATTAAGGTGAATAGAGGGCCCAAGCGGGAGGAAGGAGTTGAAGCCAAGGGATGTGGGAAAACATAAAGACAATCTGGTATTGAATCCAGCTCTCCTATATTGCAGACCCATCTTTAACCAGAGGCCTTACCAAGGGACCGGGAGAGGGTTCGAGAGTGCAAATCATCCAACCAGGGCTGGGTGGCGTCCCCGTGGATACCAGGTGAGCGTAACAGTATTGGCTTGTTGGCAATCATTAGTCTGTCATCGCCTTCCCCATCCATTCAACTCCTCATATGGTATATGTGAATATATCCACATCCATCATTTTGCTATAATCTTTGATGCTGTTCAACCACTCCCATGCAGCACGTCATGTGCATCAGATTGCAAGTACGCCTTCAGGCATGTACTGAACCCCAAAAATATATAAAATCTACTTTTAATGCATATTAACGTCCTTACCTATGTCAGCCCTACCTACCAGTTCTGTGGGCCCCGGGAAGGGTCTGCCGTATCGGGCACACTGCTGTGCCAGGCCGAATACTATTTTGCAGGCCGAGAAACATTGCCACCTGGTGATGGCACAAGCACACTTACACCCGGACATGGCACAATCGCATTTAGAACGTGTCATTACATTGACATTGATGACTGCAGACATAAATCCCTAATATCACCCTGATCCTACCAAAAGGGTCCATACAAAGCATGGACATTCATTCACACTGACAATGCACATGTTAACATTCCCAAATATTACATATCTTACGTCACCAGCAATTAGCATGTGTAATTTTGCATTGCTTAGTGAACATTATACAGACTGTACCAACATGATACAGACACACCAATGACCTTCTACCCTTTCTTCGCTCCCGTGCAGGAGATGCTGGATATAGCCATGGCTGATGACCCCTGTGAGGCAACCACACAACTAGCACGAGCAGGGATACAACTCTGCTCACATCCGCATTCGTTGTATGATAGAGCAGAAATTTGGCCTAAGCAGATCAGGGCGCGCACTTATGTACAGCTCTGTGAAGGTGGGCAAGATAGTCCTGGCCTGTGCCATATTGCACAACATGTGTATCAGGTGCAACATCCCACTGTCCCGCACATGGATATGCACCCACCAGAGGCAGTGGAGGCAGAGGAGGATGCCAGTGATGATGAACTGCCATTGGCACCTCACAGGGATGCCACGGATGGCCGTGTTGCATGCAATGAACTGATTTACCACACATTTTGAGCAATTTACACACACACGTGGCACAGGCCAGCTAACCCACTGGTCACTGCACAGTAAATAAATGACTCACTTACACTAAAAAAGCAATGTCCAGTCATGATTTCAATGCAGCACCAACTGTAATGTGTATAATGAAAGGTGGAAAAACAATAACTGCCAAAACTATCCCTCCCCACTCCCCCTCGCCAACTGTCTCTGCACAACTCCTGTCATGTTCTGCAAGGAGTACTTGCACAAGTCAAAGACAGGGCACTGTGTGTCCTGTGCCTATTTACGTCCCCTTTTTGTATCAGGTGTGCTGAGCTGGACAGCCGCATTGAACACCGACCAGGGCTGCTGGGCACGGAACTAGCAGGCGTTGAACTGGTGGATGGTGCGTGGGGCAGTTCTGTGGGCCGTCTGTCTAGGAATGCCTGAAGGAACAAAGTCATTGTCTCAGCAATTGATGACATCACACCGTTGCCCTCCTATACCCTCCTGGGCATCTGTACTATGTCATTCGTACAACGTCCAAGTGCATGAGCATTCCAACACCCACTAGCTTGCACACTCTCCCGCATGAACTGCACCTACTGGAGGTGCTGCTGCACTAGCGCAGTCAAGGCATCCTGCCGTTCCTCCATGCATTTGAGTCTGCCATCTTGTTCCTCACACTAGTGGGGGGACATTGAGGGCTCATTGGGGCCATGGGGCTGAATAGCAATGGCTCATCAGTGCTGTGGTTGGTGGTCTCCTCTGTGTCCACTCCACCGTTGTCTGCTATGTCCTCTGCACTGGACACACGTGCACGTGCATGTGCCTGCTGTGTTGGTGGTGGTATTGCAGCAGCTGAGACTTCCTGGATGGGTGCAGCTGGGGCAACTAGTGCTGCCTGGATGGGTGCAGCTGGGAAAACTGGTGCTGCATGGATGAGTGCAGCTGGGGCAATCAGATCTGCCTGGAGAGGTGCAACTGTGGAAACCGGTGCTGCCTGGATGGGTGCAGCTGGGGAGACCGGTGCTGCCTCAACGGGTGCAGCGGGGTGACTGGTGCTGCATCAACTGGTGCAGCTGGGTTGACCAATGCTTCCTCAACAGGTGCAGCTGGGGTGGCAGTGGCAGTTGTGCCTTTTGAGGCTGTGGTGTCCTGGGTGGAGGTGGTGGTCCGTTGGGTCCTGCGGCATCGACGACTGGTGCTCCTTGAGGTGCTTGGCTGGGCCTCTTCATTGTCAGATGATGTGCCTGAGGGAGTCAGAAAGGCAGGTTGTCAGTGAACATTGTGGATTTATGAGGCAGAGACACATGCATTATCTTGGTTGTGCATGTGCTGTGTCGGGGACATGGCTGCGTACATGGCTAACTTCAACTTTCCCCTCCTCCTTCAAACATGCCACCATCATTCCTGTTTTAAAGAAACCTTCTGCTGACCGCTCTCTTGTTTTTAACTTTCATCCTATTTCTCTTCTTCCGTATCTATCTAATCTACTTGAACGTCTTGTTTAACTACAAGTCTCCTTATTTGTCTCTAAAAACTCTATTCTGCCCCGTTTTCAATCTGCTTTCTGTCCTATGCACTCAACGGAAATCGCTCTTCTCTCAGTCCTTAACTCATTACTCATGAAGCGCTACTCCAAGCACTCTTCCATTCTTATGCTATTAGACCTTTATGCTGCCTTTGACACTGTTGATCATTCACTCTTGCTAGACTCCCTGTCAACCTTTGGTTTTTCTGGTTCTGTTTTCTCCTGTTTCAAATCTTACCTATATAAACTGACATTTTCTGTTTCTTGGGGTGGGTCAACCTCGGATTCCCATCCTCTTGCTCATTGTTTCCCACAAGGATCGGTTTTGGGACCTTTTCTCTTTTCTCTTCTCTCTGTATACTTCCCATCTTGCTAAAGAGATCTCCTCCTATGGCCTGTCTCACCACTTCTATGCCGATGACACCCAGCTTTTTCTCTCTTTCTCCTACTTTTCATCTGACATCCATACTCTGCTGTCTTCATGCTTATCGGCTATCAGATCATGGATGTCCTCCCATTACCTCACACTTAACACTACAAAAACTGAAGTGCTCTTTTTTCCCTCCATTACTATCCCCTCTTCAATTCCTCCTTCATTTATCTCATTTCCCCCTTCTCAACTTCCCATTGCGTCTACTGCTCGTAATCTGGGATTCTGCCCTATCATGTAAACATCACATTTCTATCTCTTCTCGTGCCCGCTGCTGTCATCTATTTAATATTTCCAAAGTCTGCTCTTTCTTAACTTTTGATGCAACTCAGCTACTCGTATCTTCACTAATTTTCTCATGTCTCTTCTGTTGTTCCACTACACTTTTTGGTCTCCCAACCTCTTGATTTGCTCCTCTAAAATCTGTTTTCAATGCAGCTTTTCAGGAACTCTTTCGTTTGACCCTACGTGAATCTATATCCTCTGCTCTTCTCACTCTTGGCCGGCTTCCTTTTCATACACAGCTCAAATTCAACTTTCTTTGCTTGGTCTTTAAATCACTCTACAGTTTTGCACCGGATTACCTCTACTCACTGGTCTCATTCTACACTCCTCCCCGCTCCCTTCGCTCTAGTTCTCAGTTTCATCTTGTAGTCCCAGTCCCCACTTGTGCCCAATCACGCTTTCGCACCTTTGCTTACCTTGCCCCCCTGCATTGGAATGTTCTTCCTCGCTCTCTACATCTATCACTACCTACTTCTTATTTCAAAAATCGTTGAAACTTCATCTGATCCAGCATGGTTGATCTCAGGCTCCTCATGTCAAGATTTCATTTGTTTTCTATTGTACCATTTTTATATTGTTGCTATGTTAAGCGCTTTGGATTAAGGCACTATATGAGTTCCAAATAAATACAACTAAAACTACAAATGGCGTGGTGCACACATGCTTGTGTCATACGTACTATGCGGGTGGATGTGTGATGCGCGTACATGGTAGAGTGGTGTGCTGAAGATACTGGGCCTCATTACGACCCTGGCGGAAGACCATGGTGCTATTAGCACCATGGTCCATGCCGGTAAGTTACTGACTCCGCCATGGAGAAAGGGGGAATTACCACCCCATTACAAGGTTGGCGGGGCGGTAATTCCCCCTTCCTCCATGGCCCTTCCCCATTCCCATTTTTGCCCCATAGGGCTCAATGGGAATGAGGAAGGCGCTAAGTACGGTGCCGCAAATTGCGGCATCGTAATTAGCACCAAGGTCCCTTTGCGGGTCCCTACTTTAACGGCTGGTCTTCACCAGCCGTTAAGGTCGGGTCCCGCAAAGGGACCTCGTAATTAGGCGCTAATAGGTTAACGGCGCCGCAGCCTTTTACGGTGCCGTTAACCCATTAGCGCCTGGGTCGTAATGAGGCCCACTGTCGTGGTGTACTGACAATTGCTGGGTACGGTGTTAAGGGTGTGACCTTCACGCTGTGGGATGTTGGGTTGGGGAGTGGTGTGGAATGGATGTGCCTGCTGTCTGTAGCACTTACAGGGATAGGTGGGCATTGAAGCTCATGGGCCGGCTGGCTGGGACAAGGGAGTCACAGGTTGCCTTTGTGTATGATGCTGTTCATTTGTGGGTGGAGATGGGGTTTAGCACTTATGTGACTTTGTTACAGGGGAAGCATGGTGGGCACACATGCATTGAGCTGTGGCAGGATGATGTGTGCCTGTGTGGAAGTAGAAACATGTTCTGTTGGCAGTACAGGGTGCCTGTGCTGTGTTCTAGGTGTATTAGGCTTATGTGTCATGTTTTGGGGGACAGGGTGTATGTCAGTGTATGCACCCAGGTTGCTGGTCTCTTGGGAGAGGGGGGGTTCCTGCAGGTTTTTTTGGTGTTGTGG
Organism: Ambystoma mexicanum; assembly: GCF_040938575.1. Lineage (NCBI taxonomy): Eukaryota > Metazoa > Chordata > Amphibia > Caudata > Ambystomatidae > Ambystoma > Ambystoma mexicanum. Next base: position 648,009,873 of record NC_090934.1, on the reverse strand, counting down.
GCAATGCACTTGACATTTATGTCATATGTTGGTACAGTAGTGGGTGCAGGGTGCACAGAGAGGTTGACATTACATTGGGGTTACATGTACTCACCAGCCTCTTCAGGTGTCCCGGCTCCAGCCTCCGCTGCACCGACCCCTTCTATGGTCTTGAGGTGCAGCACACTGGTGCACGTTTCCTCCCAGGGCAGCAGGCGTATTGGGGATGCACTTTCACCAGCCGTGGCCATACCCTGTCTGTGCTGGGTCGAGAGGAGATTGCACACCCTCAATCGCAGGTCGTACCAACTCTTGTGGCAGTCTTGCACTGTGCAGGGGGTTGTGCCGACTGCAGTGACCTTCTGGGCAACCTCCTCCCAGATGCTCTTCTTGCGCAGCTGGCCCTGCCTGCGCTGGTCGTTTGAGAAGAGCTCTGCAGCATGCTGGACAAATATGTCCGCTAGCATGTTCAACTCTGCCTCACAGAAGCGTGGCTTGCACTTTCGGGTCTCACAGACTCTTGATGTCATGGTCAAAGTGGAGTTTCTGTGGTCAGGAGGGGTGGTTGTCGCTTGTGATTACAGGATTGCAATGGATTGTGTTTTTAATGGCTGCTGGCCATCCCACTACAAAATCATTGATTTAAGATATCTAGTGCCTCATCACGGGTTTGACAGTAATCTGGCAGCAAATCCACAGAAGTACTGTTGAACTCATTTACTACTACATGTTACTACTACTCCTGTGATATTACGACAGGATTATTAGTGGCGGTGAGGCAGTGCAAACCCCTACTTTTGGAATCCATAAGACTCCATGCAGATTTTCAATGGATTTACAATGAGTGATAATACCGTACAGTAAATACACTGAGCTTTGGGAGTAAAGGGGAGGATGTTCCTCCAGCAAATGCCAGGAAGATAGGAAGACATTCAGTCAAGGATGGTTTCCTTTAAGCCAAGCAGAGAAAGAGTTTGAAGGAAGGAGGGTTGTGACAGTGTCAAAAGCAGGTGAAAGGTCTAGAATAATGGAGTCAAGGTTAGAGTGGTGGCCAGTGTTACACGAATTGCCAACATGCTTGAGTGCAGTCTCAGTGGGGTGTCTAGACCAGAATCCCGATTGGAGGGGGTCAGCAAGTGAGCTTACCTCAAAATAGTGCTTAACGACAAACCTTTCAAAATGTTTAGATGGTAGGGCAAGAGAGAGAAAGATCTGTAGAATGGTGGTTGTTGGGGTCAGCAGTTGGTTTCCTTAGGAGTGGAATGACTGTAACTATTCTGTAACATCCTGGGAAGATATCATGTGGAGCCATAGTGTGAATAAGGCAGAGAGGTGCTTGGAGAGGACAGGTAAGCATTACTAAACAATTTGTGGCTCAAAAATATTCATTGGTGCGCCAGATGGGTTGTTAATGAGAGGGATGGATAGATGTTAAGTGGGGGAGGTGAGGGAGAAGTGAGATAGAGTGGAGAGTATGGGGAAGATGAGAGGAGAAAGTATTAGGGAGGGCGTGGAACCGATATAATGGTGCACAAGCTGTCCTGGATTTTGGTATTAGTGGCGAGCTACGTAGCAGAGAGATAGACACATATGGAGCAGTTCTCAGGGGGAAACATGTTCTGGTGGGTCATGAATAGTTTGTGAAGGTGCAAGTTGAGGGAGAAACAAGATTAGTTTCAAAAGAATATTTGTCGAGAGCTGGCTCCATGGCCAGTGGAGAGTCCTTGAGGCAGTGCGAAGAGTGTAGTATCAGCCTTTGCACGAATCACCTTACCAGAAACCAATTGTTTTTCTCAACATCTGAATGACGGGGCAATATAATTGTTCAGGACACAAGTGGGAATGTGTAAAGGAGCAGGCAGGGTAGTGATTAGGGGTGGGTGAAAATCCCACTGGCGTAACTGAATTCACCAACAATTCTGTTCCGCCGGTTGGGCGAATTACCACCTTTTGTCCCGTGATTTTGTAGGCTTTATTGTTGGCATAAATGTAGGGTTTTTCGATGAAATTTCACTTTTTGTGCCATCCTAAACACAATTTCAGAAACAAAAAAAAACATTAACAGGCAAAACACACTTTTCTCGCCCATAATTCAAGAGGGTAGGCGAGGAAGAGTTGAATTCAGTAAAGGCAAGTACAATGGAGTAAGCAAGTGGCAGAGAGAGAGCTTGGAGAGAGATGTTAACTTGGTCAGGGATAATGGAGTCTGGCTTGAATTTAAGTTTGGAGATAGATGAGGCAGTGAGATGTGAGAGTAGGGGAAACAGAGATGGTGAAGTGAATGAGAGAGTGGTCACAGGGGGGTCAATTGTGGGGGCAGAGGAAAGATAGGTGGAAGATAGGAATGAGATCGAGAGCATTGCCTCAGGTTTGGTTTAGAATGTTATATAGGTTTACTTGGGAGTTGTCACAGAGAGTGGAGTCAAGTTGAAGCTTTTTGGCTTTGGTCATATTGGAGAGTTTGAGGTCAATTAAATCAGCTGTTAGTGTTTCAAGTAAGAGCAAGTAAGAGGTCAAGATCAGAAAAGAAAAGGGTATGGATGTTGAATGGGCAGTAGATGAAGAGGATAGTAAGAAAGGTGGGAGGGAGAAGTTGGACCAAGATATCTTCAAAGGCAGAGCAAGTGAAATCGGAGAGGGGAAGGGGTGCATATGGTATGTCCTTGCTGAGCATGAAAACAACACCACCACCTTTTCTTTGGGGAGGTGCAGGGAGTCAGAGAAAGAGGCAGAGTCAGTTTATAGGAGTGTTCATATGAATGGTATTTCAAGTTGCAGATTGTTGGAATAGAAGACATCAGGAAAGGTGTGTTGTGACAAATGCCACAGTGTGTGGATGGTTGGAATAAGGTACTACGACAGAAAATGGTGGGGCGCCTATGGTGATGAACGGTAGTGGCATATACTTATTTATTTAATTTATTTATATAATTGCTATAGTGCCCAGACCCGGAGGTATCACAGTGCTTGTACAAAGTAAGTGAAGTGCAGACGAAAATCAAGGTAGATACCAGTACATTGATAGCATATGCATTTATCAAATAGCCATCTTTTGAAAGAGTTTTTTGAAGACAAAGAAAGATGGTTAATTTCAGAGGTTCTCAGGAAGGGTGTTCCAGAGGTTCAGAGCCAGTGACACAAAAAATGGCGTCCCAGCGCACTTGAGGTTGAATCTGGGCATAATTAGAGCACGGATGCTAGCGGAACAGAGGGAGACCATCACTGGTTTTGCTGGAACACATGGGATGAGGTAGCAGGGGGCATTTTTGTGTAGACATCAGTGAGCGATAGCTAGCGTTTTAAATTTGATTCACACTGTTATGAGGAGCCAGTGAGCCTCCCTTGTTGTTGCTGATATGTGAGCAGAAAGTCTTAGGTCCAGGGCTGACCTTAGGGCCTTATTTTGCAAGGGTTGCAGTTTTGCAAGGTTTTTGGCAGAGGTTCCTGGAAACAGTACATTACAGTAGTCGAGCTTACTGTCAATAACGGCTGGAGCGAGAGTCCAGCAAAATATGTGGAGAGATGAATTTCCTACTCAAGGAAATGAGTTTGGCCGTGTAGGCAGTAGTAGAAGCAAGCACATTGATATGGCAGGACATGTTGAGTTCGGCATCAAGATAAACCCCAATGTTTTCCCGTGCTTGGAGACTTGGACAGTGATTCTGTTGATGGGGAAGGAGGAGTATGATGGGGCCAAGCCACCTAGGTTGGGAGCTGAACCCACAATGAGATGCATGGTTTTCTCATTATTTAGACAAAGATTGTGGGCGGCCATCCAGTTCTCGATGACACTGTAAGTCTGGTTGATCGTTACCAAGTCCTGGGCGTAATTCCCTGTTATTGGTAGTAAGACTTGTGTATCATCAGCAAACATGGTGTACAGAACGCCAAGTGCATCGAGGTGATCAATTAGTGGCTTGGTGTAGGTGTTGTCCATGGCAGAGGAGATACAGAACCGGAATGGGGTTGGCAGTGAAGCTGCCTATGAAGACCCTGGAAGTGCGTTTACTCAGGGATGACTTGATCCATTGGGATGCATGGTGGGAAAAGTGGAAGTTACTGAGGTGATGTTAGCAGAGGATGTCATCGACGATGAGGTCAAATGCTGCTGATAGGTTGAGGAGGAGCAAGATGGCGGTATTTCCTGAGTCATGGACGCTGTCGAGTTGGATTTTATGATCCAAGAGAGCTATTTTGGTACTGTGTTTGGGTTTGAAGCCAGTTCGTCTCGATCCAAGAAGCTGATGTAGCTCTGGGTAGTTTTGGTTTTGGGATTAGCAAATGAAGTCTAGGATTTTGAGGAGGAAGGGTACAGTGGTAATGGGTCGTAAATCAGTGGGAGGGTGGGGTTAAGGGATGGTTTCTTGATGAGTAGCAATACTGAGACCATTTTGAGGCAGGTTGGCACATTGTTGGAGGCAAAAGAAGCATTCAGAAAGTTGGCTATAGCTGATGCTAGGATAGCTGCAGAGTTTGATAATGTGGGCAGGACAGTCATCACCTCTGCAATTGGATGGTTTGAGGTGTAGGATTGTGGTGGTAATATCCTCTGCGGAGACAAGTAAGAAATGGAAGGGGTGGTGCGATGCAGATGCAGTGTGGTGTCAGCAAAAGGGGGTTAGCTTAGATCTGGTGTTTCTTGGTGTCGATTTTGACTTTTAGCATGTCGATTTTGTTAGCGAGGGCTGCCTGCATGGTAGAACACCAGGCTTTGTCTATGTTAACAGGAGAGGAGTTGGGAGAGGGGTTTTCCAGCTCTTTGATGATGGCAAACAGCTATTTTGCATTGGCTTCGATGATCCTTGTATTGAAGTATCTGGCTGTAGCCATTATAATGATATTTTTGTAGGTTTGGGAAGCTGCATGGTAAGCAGCTAGGTTGGAAGGAATGGGTGTATGCCTCCAGGTGTGTTCCAAGGCTCATTGGCATCGATGCAAAGAGGTTAGCTCATCAAACAACCAGCTATTAGCCCTTCTAATTTGTTTGGAGGAACAAAGTTTGAGGGGGGCATATTGGTCGATGATGAGTGTAAGGACAGTAAGAATCAGAGAAGCATGAGCTTCTGCATCATCGGGTGAAGAGATAATTTAGAGAGGTGTTTGACCAAAATGGATGACAAACAAGTTTCCATGAGTCTACGGGTGTTGCAGACGAAGGTATGATATTGAGTACTAGTAGCGATGGGTGGCGGATGGGCAAACGACAACTGTAACTCTATGAGACAGTGATTGGACCAGGGCATGAGCATGATGGTCCTGATGATGACTTGAGTGTTGAGTTTGAGTATGCAGTCCAAGGTGCATCCTTTGGAATGGGTGGCGGAGTGGATGAGTTGGTAGAAGTGCTTCTGTGTGAGTGAGTTGGTGAGGTCATCGGCTCTAGTGTCAGAGGCGTCATTGAAGCCAAGGTTGAAATCCCCTAGGACTAGGAATTTGATGGCTGGTTTAATAAGAGGGGAGAGAAGGAGGGGGATGTCTAATGCTGGGCTGTTCTGGTTGTTTGGGTGGCAGGAGATGATCAAGAAGTTGATGGTGGTTTGTGAATTAATGAGGAGTTTGGTCAGGAGTAGTTCATATCCTGGTTGTGTAGGGGTGGGGATCTATCGAAATGCTAGAGAGGATTTGGCTATGAGGGTGACACCACCTTGTTATTTGCAAGAGTGAGGGAGGGCCCCGCAGCGCTATGCAGCCAGGTTTCCATAATTGCAAAGAATTTGATATATATTCTATTAAGATTTCCATATTGTCAGAACACAAAACAACACAGATGAGGTTTGCCTTTGATTGACAATGTAGATTTACATAGGTGTTTTGTGTGTATGCATATTCTGAGTTTATTGTCTTTCGTGACTCATACTCCAAGCATATTGACAGAAGATGATACATTTTTAAGATTGACTTCTGGTCAGAGAAAGGTTGGGATAAATACGCATGGAACATAGGAGTTTATCTACAACTAAAATGTGTATTCCTGTATTGCAACTATGTAATGAGTAAAACTAAAAGGTGTCTCAGTTGTTCTCTTAATAGAGACAGTAGCATCTATATTTCCAGTCTCTTACCCATCTCAGTGTTTAATCTCCCAACACCTGTCTTTAAAACAAGTATAATCACAGGAATATAGTGCCCAGTGGCTTCCTGGTTCTTAAACAAAGTCTGAAGGTGACAGCAACTAGACACTTTTTTGCCTAAATCGCAATAATAGGGATACAGCACTCAGGTTGCTAATTTGCAGAAGCCACAGTCACAGAAATATACCACCTGGCTCGCTGTTTGTAATCCAACCAATTCATCTAGGAGCGAAGTGCCTAACCCACTCATTCCTGTATTAATGACAGAAGGATCTAGCATCTGACTTACTTCTAAGGGATATAGTACCCCAATTACATCTAAGTGATTTAGTGCCTCTATAAATTACAAGGAATATAGTACATCTCAAAAGTATAAGAGTTACAATGCCCCTGTCCCTGTCAAAGGATAATGTGCCCTCTCAATTGACAACAATCCAGGACTGTTTGGGCTGTTAAAGTCTCTAACCTCTCAGATGGTTCAGCTGTCTCAGAATCACCATAATCTATTTTAGAAGCTTCGCCGGTGACTGTAGTTTGTTCAGCTATCCCAGCTCCTTTAGGCTGTTAAGTGTAGTCCAACCCTTCAACTCTCTACTCCTCTCCTGCAGATGCTGACATTTGGCTGATTGCTGCCTTCTCCGGATTTTCCCTGGCTCTATATAGGCTTCCTTCCCCTTGGTCCATTCTCCCAGGTTCTGTGGCTGAGTGGACCGAGGAGCTCACTATCTGGAGCCTCCAGATATGTTCCAATTGTTTGCCCTGCCCTCATCAGCACACTACACAGCAACACAAGGCCTGAAAAGACAATGGCAGCCATGTTTATTGTAGGCTGAAGTGTCATCTTCTACCCATGACTCTGCTCCAGCACACTGTCATTCTTCGGTGGCATTCTCCCAAACCTTGAAGTCCTGTTGGTTACTGATAAGTACTTGCTGGGATCCCTGAAGCCACATTCGTACATATGTATAGGCTTTGCATGAACCATCTACCCCTGTTTTTTTTCTACATGTGTAGGGTCTATCACCCCTTTCCCACTGGGGATACCACAGCATACTAGCAAACTGCAACTCATCTTGCTGTCACTTTGTTGATTCATTGTGGATTTGTGTCTGTGGGGGTGCCCCCAAAGACAGACAGGAAGGGTTTCTCTGATTTATGACTCAAATGATCTACCCTGGAGGTTGCCTTAGGTTCAACTAAGGGGCCTTGCTGGTATCAGGACCCTCTCATCTGGTCTCATACAAAATAGTACAGATATAGTATGCCATCTTTAGACATTATGTCATCAGAATTGTGATTGTGTTGGAAATAGGTGGAGGCCTCTGTAGTTCCCACCCTAAACCACCTCAGGTAGCTCACAGCTCTATCAATGAGATCCTGAATGTGTGACCTTCCCGGCAAGCAGAACCTCCAGATTCACATGGGCACTGAATCCCAGTCAGGCACCTGACTTTTTCAAAAATCATAGTTTGCGCGAAACGTGTGTTGGGTGTGTGCATAGGAGGGTATGTGGGGTGGGGTGTGTGATATTGTGGTATGTGTGATATTTGGGGGAATGCATGGTGTGTGGAGGTGTGGGGCATATATGGTGTGAAGGGGTCTTATGTGTGGTGTCTGGTGCTAGAGGGTGTGGTGTGTGGATGTGGTTTTGTGTGGATGTGTATATGATAAGCGGGTGTGTGTATGTATATGTGTGTGTGGAGGGTGAGCATATGGTATATTGGTGTTGTGTGTATAAAGTTTGCGAGGGGGTTTGTGTGTTTGTGTATGTTATAGAGAATTCTCAATTCTGTGTCAATTCCCTTCTACCTTAGAGACCCCCAACTCTTTTGCTGAACTTTAGGACTTTTTGATTTTCACCCTGGAGTGAGTGAGCCTTTTCCTCACTCTCTCATGTATTTTTCTCTGATTTGGACTCTTGTGTTTCTTTTGGGTTTGGAGTCTGACAAACTCCATAGGCATCATCTTTTTGTATTATGACACACAGCACACTCAGTGTAGTGTCACAGAGAAGTCCTTTGGATTTCTGCTAAGGTTTAAATACCTTCTGGTATGGATTTGACTTACCCTTTTCTCTTTGTAGATCCAGCACACACCATCGTATGTGGAGTGCTGGGAGTTACCTAGTATACCCTTTGTCAACGTTCTCTTGGAACATTTGTTATGTTACCCTTACTACAATTAATTGATGGTGGCAGTGGTTTAATTTTCCCACCAGTGTGCGTTTATACTGCAGGCTAAATTCTCAGCTGCAGTATGCACCCATGGGTGCCCTTTTTGTGAAAATGGCCACGGTCTTCTTTTTTTGACATTTCTTGTTTGTAAGGTCCTTCTTGAGATTTACTCTGTGCGCCAAACCAGGTTTGGTCCCTTTGTTAATTTTGTCTTTTGCAGGATTCACAGGTGAAACCCACCTCTGGCTCCAGTGTGTCTGGCATGGCAGGAAGCGAGGGAGGTTCCCGAAACTCCCTGTGCTTAGTCTCCTTGGTTACAGGAATGTACCCAAAGGTGATTGGCTGGCTGGCTGTCCTTGGAGGACAGCAACCCTGCTGTGTGAGTGACAGCTAGGCTGCGGATGAATGGGAAAAACTTGCAGAAAAAGTGAGGTCTTTTGCAAGGAAGGCAGAGCCGACCACTGGACGAAGGAATCGAAAAAAAGAAACTGGAAGAGAAGCTTGCTGCACCCTCCTGGACCGTTGGTTTGCCCAGTGAAGTCCCGCTGCAGTGCTGAAGCTCCATTTTTCTATCTGCCCGGAAAGGACGACTGCTTCACTTGGGTGGGTGGGACCAACTGACCCCAAGATTAACTCAACTGGAACCCCTCTCCCTGCTGGCTATACTTCTTTGCTGCTGCTGGAACCGAGTTCCACGGGACAGGAACACCAGGAACAAGTGCATTGTCTTTAAGCCGGACCCGAGCTCCAGGAAGATCCTAAGGACTCCCTCGAAGCAGGACTACCCAAGACTGAGCCACCTCAACAGAGTGCTGGAACCCAGAAGCATGGAGAGCCCACAAGGTGTCCAAGAACCGCGGTGGTGCTAATTGCGAGTAGCTGGAACCGCAAAGTACTTCTGATCTGGAGTAAGCCCATTGCTGCCGCTGACTTTCAAACCATAGTGCAGGAGTCCCCAGATGTCCTCCGTCTTGTCCCCACGACTGAGGCCCAGGAACAACAGGATCTGCAGGAATACACCAGGAACAGTAGCCAGCTGGCCCTTTTTCTTCAGACTCAAGGTACTGTTTTACTAGGGGTACTTACCTCGTGTTGTGTAGCTTGCTTGCTCTCATTGGAGACTTGCATTGCTGTCCTTTTCAGAGTTGCTTGCAGCTTTGCTTTTCACAAGCCTCCCAGCTTGTGGCCCAAAAGTGATTCTTTTTAAAACAAAACTCTCTTTAACATTGTTCAAGACTTTTGTGCTATCTTCAAGAAGTGCCTCAGCTCCACTAGACTTTGCTCTGTTAACATTGGCTGTCCTGGCTCCCTGAAAACCCTTCTTACCCTATGACTTTGTTAAACTATATTTCATTGGGGGATTGTAAAGTGCTTACCTGTTTGGAGAAACATTAACCTTTGTTTTCTTCCCTAACCTATTCCTTTTTACACAACCTCAGTATTGCATTAATTGTTCATGTGATATATCAATGTTCACAGTGTCCCAGCAATTGAAGTCACCTCAGGGTGTAGGAAGTGTGTGTGTGACATCCCAAAAGAGTATCTACTTGCTTAACTGAAACTGAAGGAGTGTATTTTTGAAGTGTATTTTATTGTTGCAAATTGCCCTTTCTAAAAGAAGGTTTATTTTAAAACGGACTGTTCAATGAATACATAATTATTTTAATAAGAGACCTTGTGTATTAGTGTTATTTGAATACTTGTCAGTGTGAATCTCTATGTTGCACCTCTACAGCTCAAATTGACCCTTCTTGAGATAAGCCTGGCTGCTCAGTCACTCTATCAACTTGTGTAGTACCGGCCTATACCAAAGGTTGGGTTACCTATTGTCAAGAGGACAAGGCTGGTGTAGTCTCCCACAGGGTCACTACATAGAATCTTGCCTAACAGTGTATTGTGTGGGTGTTCTTTGTGTTGTAGGGATGTTTTCCAGACTAATATGCTTTTCACACTTATTGACCACATAGTGTACATGTTAAGCATCTGTGTCAAATTTTGTATTCAATATTTTCTCCATATTTTGTGACGATCCTTCAGACAGTGTCACTACTCCCCAGGGGGGAGCCCCTTTCTGTGAGGCTAGGGAGGTGAGCTGACTTACCAATAGTCCCCCTATGGGTGGTAGCGTGGGGGAGGATCTCATGGAGATGGACTCCTCTCCTGGGGATAGAGACACAGCCCTGTTAAACCCTGAACCCGAAGGCTGATGTTAATGCACGACCCTTCTACACATAAACTCATGTCTGAAACTATGTGTTATTGTAAAATAACAATCTATCCTGGTTTCACAGGTACATAGACAAATAAGAGCTTGAGAATGCTACAATTGAGTGGGATGAATGCTCAATCTGATGCTGTCAATTGGACTGACATTACGTTGGGGCTGTGCCCATTAATTAAACTGAACAGCAAAGTAGGACAGATTTCTTCATCGTCTTCTGCACTGTACAGTTCTGGTTTTATGAGAGCCAGTGTGAATCCAGGAGGAGAACCTGGCAGTAAAGAGCCGCTGTCGAGTCTGTGACATTGAACATGGGCTCTGGGAGACTGCAGTGAGGCAGATCTCCGTAGTTGCAGAAACAAACTGCGAGATGCTAGAGGAACATCTTGCGAGTAGGTAGGAAACTGACAATGCAGAAGTAGAGAGAGGGGAAGGTGGTGGCGTGATCTGTAGTGGGTGGACCATCCGGTTCGGCAACTGTGCTGAGACTGCTAACCCTAGCCTAACATGAGCAGTTTGGGCAAATGCACAGAGAGTGTGAGAGACTGTGGTGGTGTCATGACCAGTCATGGATGGACCAAGTGGTCCGTTGACTATGCCGAGACCGGCACACATAACTGGCCACCGAAACAGTAGGCAGTGGAAGTACCGTGGAAGCAGAATCAGAGAGACTGGACCCGCAACCACTGGAAAAATTGGTGAACAGCTCCCTGGAAGAAGGTAACAGGAATATAGATAAGTCGGGGAGGGTGCTGGGAACATTTGAGACTGTAAAGAACGAAGATACCAAGAAATTAGTAAATCATTTCTGTCCACAGTTCCCTGGGCAGTTCCACAGGAGTGTGGTGCTGGAGAGTCGAGAGGGCCTCAGGGAGCATGTTCATCGACCCAGTGGGGGCCAACCAAAGATTATAAAGAAATCAAAATGCTTTGAAAACTCATTGAAAGAACTGCAAGATTTGTTGAGAGCAGTACATTACTCTGGGAAATCAGCTAGGAGAAGGGAGTCAACCACATTGTTTTGTTTTAGTGTCATAAGAAGCTGGAACTTTATGGAACTTATATTTTGATAAAACCTGGACACTTGTCATCCAGGAGAAGAGAGTCATTCTCCTGGATCATGAAGCAAAACAAGAACTTTATTATTGTTTATTGTAGTGACAGGTGTAGCGTAGAAGCTTTTTGATTGGGACAGTGCCTTTTGATTTGGATTTACATGGACTTCCTGACGAGCACCAGAGTTTCTTTAGTTTAGCTACGGAAATCCATTAGATTCCCCACAAGGGCAGATAGGTTTATTTTTCCTTTGAATAAAAGTCTATAGCAATCACCATGGCACCACTTGGTCAGTCTCTTCATTCCTTATCGCCACAATTGTTGCAAATTGTATGCCTTCTTGGGGTGTATGTGTATTCTGTATAAGGATGCATGTTCTAAATTGTACAATATTTCTTTGTTATGGATATTCAATGCAGGTCCATATTATAGATATATTCTGATTTTTTTCAAAGTAAATACATACAGTTTGGGATTTGCACAAGTTCACTGTATGGGAAAGGTGGGGGCCAACAATCTCAAATAAAGAAGCTGTGAATTCCGAGATATGCATCTAACTATGAATCAAAACTCCATTCTGTAAAAAAAGAAATTCAATTCCATTTTATAATATAAAAACATACAGATAAAATCATTTGGATCAGTTGAATGCGCAAGGACGAATGTTACTGAGTTGAAGGTTTTTACACTTGTTATAGAAACATCTGATGTAACCTTAACTAAGGTATCTCTACTACAACACAATCATTTTAATTGAAGCAAGGAGCATTTTGGTGTTGCCAATATGTACTCAATGAAAATGCTACCTACTGTACTGTACACATTAATGTGAATAAATAAAAAGAAAAATACATTTGTCTTCCAGGTGGGAGAAAACTAGTTACATTTGTTAATGTGAGCACATGATGACATTCAGATTCTAAACTAGCCCCCTTACAGTGCAAGGTCCATTATGCGCTTCGGTCATCTAGGGAGGATCAAAATTAATAAATGTACATGTTTAGACTGATGATGACCTTTTAGGGTCCCTCAGAGTTCCCCATACCTACCATTGTTCTAAAGGTTATGGTACTGTGACAAACCTAGTGATATCGTCACTGCTTCCCTGTAGGGAAGCTTCCCTTATGTGGCCAGTGAAAGGCAGCCTGACTCTGATCCTGGGGGTGGCTATCTGTGGCAGGACCACATAAGAGAGGACAAACTCCAGGGGGACAAAGTGAACCAACTGGATCAGAACAGAACATTACCTGTTTTCCTTGATAACACCCACTTGCCTTTTACACATTCTTGTATGACATACTGTAGTGTGGATAGAGAATCTCCACGGTTAGTTGATCAACAACCTAATTTGCAACCCTCATTTTTATAATACTGAGACGAGGAAGAGAAATGGAGCAATGAGGATCACGGACAGCGGTAAGCCAATGCTGCGTACTACTCTGTGGAGGAGATTAACTGGTGCCGGGAAATTTGAAAATGGCACACCTAAGCAGGGAATTAAACTTGCATCTCCTAAAACTGGTTGTCATACTGGAGGTGATCAGGCTGAAGACCTGAGCAAGGAGGCTGGTGACAGTGGCGTTCAGGAAAGTTGTGCAGACAGGAGTTTTCTGCACTGTTGCCACAGACAGCGGGAACTGCCCAACGAATGAGAAGGCAAAGCAGGAACAGAGTCAACAAGTCTTGTTCCCAGTGCTCAGTCAAGCAGCAAAGGAAACAGTGAGGGACTACTAAGCTACCAACAACACCGGTAAGCCAGGAGAAGGAGATTGCAACACCGGGGCACTTCAGGGCGAGCGAGCCCAAATAAAGGAGCTGGCACATGTGCTGCGATTACAACTGTTGCAAGATGGTCAATGACCCAAAATATTAAGGATATCATTTCCTGCATACAAAAATGAGTGAATGTTGAATGTTGAATTGGATAAAGCCCTGGCAGGAAAGTAAACCAGGCAAGCAGCAAGTATGAGATTCACACCTGTGTGAGGAAACCAAAAGCCCTGGCAACCAGGCATATTGCGAGTCTGGGACCCGCACCGAAGTGTGAAAGAAATAAAAACCCTGGCAGGTGAGTATACTAGGGGCACAGGAAATGATGGGGAGAATTCCCCAACTGTGACATTTGGAAAAATAAAAGTCTGAAAAGGAAGAACCATACCTCTTTTGAGAAAAGGCCATTTGAGGTGCAAAAAGCGAGAAACTGTATGTCTAAAAAAATACTATATGATTGATTAGAAGAAACTCACGTGAAGAGTTGTCCCCTTTGGGTGTTTTAAACAGGTTGAAGTAACTAAGTATCAAGAACTTAAAACCCTGGTATGAGAGTAAACTGGGGTTGGAGAGGACAATTCACCCTGTATGTGAAGTAAAAGACTGAGACTGTTAAAGAGACAGAAAACCCCTCTTGGAAGCATTGATTAGTACAAATCAGAATGGGAAGGAACATACCCAATTGCAAAAGGACATCAGAGGTACGAAGAGAAAGAAGTTGTATATCTGGCGAAACTCAGGGGAAGAGCTATCCCCTTGGGATTCTAGAGTATATTAAAGGTGTAGAAAACTCAGGGGAATAGTCACCCCATTGACAGTGTGGAACTTTGTTGCTACTTTACAACTAGATTAAAGTGACATTTTAAAAAGGGCTAGAAAATACCTAGTGGGAAGGGAAAACCACTTTCCTGGTGGAACTTTATTGGTTTTCTTTTTGTTCACCTTTTTGAACATTCGGTTTTGGAATGTTGGAAGAAAGCTGCAGGTGTATAGCTGACAGACATCCCTGTTTCACGTTATATTAAGTTTAGTGTATGAGGGTCAGTGTAGGGTTTTGGACACAGGACACAGAACTATTTTTGATTTAGACATCCTGACACAGACAGTCCTTAGTTTTGTTGAGTCTGAGAAACCCCTCCTAGAGATAGGGATAGGTAGGATTTCCCCAAATCCTTTTTTTTGTTTTAATAATAAAAGTCTTTAACCATCACAAGAAGCTGATACTGTGTTTTACTCTTGACACCTTACAGTACCTACTCAATTGTAATTTTTTATACTCTTTGTACTCTTTGCATTTAACATGTAGCGCTTTGCTGTAAAGGAACTTGTATTGTATATTTTGTTCAATACTCCAAATAAGAAAGGGTATATAAAAAAGGATAAGGCAGCACATTGGTGGCAAAGTTCAAGCCTAGCACTTATTGTCAGAGATTCGAGTGGTGCTGGTACCCCACAGCTGAAGAGAGAATGGTATCTAAGCAACTGTAAGGAAGAGAGCCCTGCACACATAAGAGGATAGCATGTGAGCATAAACTAACAATAACGGCTGTGAACATAAAGGGCAGGACATAAACTAAGACAAACACACTTGGTTCCTACTCAGGGTATACACATAATGGGGCAAGGCTTCCCTCAGTGTGTGGAGAAACTCTACCCTTCTAAGCGTATTGTTGCTGTTACAGTGCCTACCCCTGTGTGTTGATGAAAAGGAGCAGCACTGGGCTCTAGCACCTTGAAGCATCTTCTATTTGCTAGATGGAATTACCAATAAATATTATGGACCAAATAACTGGACAGACCAAAGGAACATGGTAAAATACTGCTTTAATCTCAATGAAAGAAGCAGGGCGATATGACAGCTATCAAAGTAGATGCTCAAAGTAAACACATAATTTTGCTCGTAAAGAGTTTATACACCTTTAGATATGTAATTTACGATGTCATCCTATGTGGCATTTCATAAAACCTATCAGCAGGAGGTATTGGATTAGGGGTACATATCTACTTATAGAATTGTATAAAGGTTAATATCTCATTGGCTGCCCCTTGTCTGTAGGACATGACCTGAGCTGCTTCTACGTACGTCACATACCGATTATAGCAGAGAATATGGCAGCGGACTTATAACAGCAACATTGTGTACAAAAGTGCGTGGCAGTCCTTTTAATTGGTTGGCAACTCAATCCAACCTTGGACTTTCTGCTCCTTAGCAGCACGTGAACAAAACAAAACCTAGGTGTTCAAGCTTGTTCTTTTGTTTTCCAAATTAGTCCCTTGCATTTTATCGACCTGATCCTTAGCCAAGGTCTATTGTTTGTAGTTGACCTCGTAGTCTACACACTGTTCTGGGACATTCGAGGGAGTTTGAGCACACCACTATCTTAACTCAAGCTCTAAAGAATATTCTTTGTTTTGAATTCTTTATCACGTGTTAGGAGACCACGATTTTGTCAATTTCAGCCTCTCAATTACTGCTATTTATTTTATTAAAAAGGGTGTCATTACCCCTTCTAGACTTTAGAGATTTGCTCACTCCACCTCACGTAGGCATTTATCTTCGTGGTTGTCCATCACTTGGCATCTGCAAATGTCCTTGCCTCCTAATCCTATCAGAAATATGTCTCACGCACATGGTCTGTTCATTCGACTCCCTTTGTGCCTTGCACCCACTGCTTGAAATAGCCTCCTTGAGTTCAGGTCAGCATACTTTCTTATTCTGCACACGAAAACAGCTTCTTCATCAATTCTTCAATTTGCAATCTTAGGCTCATATTTTGAGGTAGCTGGGTTTATTCTTTATCACGTCAATTTTCTTCCAATGGCCATCCTAAACGTTGTATATATACCTCTTTTTAGCAATCTTCTGTATGCTTTTTCTACTTTGCATTACAGCGTATTTACAGTTAATAGTCAGCAAGTTACTTCATCTTCTTATTTGGACAGGGATACTTCATGTTTAGGTACATGTTTCTCTTCGTGCTTCAGTTTCAACGTCAGTCTTAAGTATTTTCATATTGTTTCAACATAGGTTTATATATCTTCTTTAGGACATCATTCTGTTGTCATCAGACTTTTACTTAGCATTCATTATGGATTCCCATAGCTGCATTTTGGCACTTTGGCTGCGGGCATCCTTCTTTGTGCCTTCCGTCCACTGTCTCAACATGTGGGTATCTACTGAATGGCTGTCTGAGTACATATCATCTTTCATACAATCAATGCAGTATGGACATGTCGCATAAACTCATGCATATGTTCCTGATTGTAGATTTTTGTATGCTACTCCAATTAGACAGTGGTGAGGGGGTGGGGACTAGAGAAGAGGCATCCACCTGCTCCTCTAGATTCCACCCTCTGGTCGAATATTCAACCATACCTTTATTTTCTTCTTCTTCTTCGGCAATTCCTGCTTCATCTTCATCTTTCATCTCATCATATTTCCTTTTTTTTGGGACCCATATATTCGTCACCCTCCTCAGGTGATCAGCATTTTTATGTGTTTATCCACACTTCAGGACATATATTGACAATCCCCTGCTGGTGAACAGAATATCCATCGTCCCACATATCTCTTCCGATCTTGGGGATAGTAAAACCTTGTTCTGGGAGGTGTGCGATTACTCTTCTTGATGTTTTCTCAAGTACTGTCTTCAGTCTGTGTTTTCTCTCCAGTGCTACTGTTAATGTCAATCATTATCTTCATTCCAATAGCTGTCTTGGCTATTTTCTGGCATTGTCCCAAGATGATCCTTAAGAGAGAGAATCCTAGCAACACTAACACTAGTGTTGCTCCAAGTAATTTGAAAGCATTTGCCAACCAAGGTGGAATCCATGAAAACATCGATGAGAACCAATCATCTCCTGTCATCTGATCAGCTTTGTCTTCCATTTTTGTATGCAGGGTTGTTAACATCTTAACTGCTTCTATCAGGGTTCAATTTTTTCCATCATGAGATGGTGTAAATGTAGAGCACGAATGCCTGACCTTGGCCCAAAGGCCTCCTTCAATTGTTGTTATCAGATCCAGAACATACCTGTTCTGGAGGGTCATCAGCCTGATGGCTCTCAATTTTTCTTTGATTGCATTGAATCCTTTTATTGTTGCATTGATCTCCTGCAGTAATTCCCACCTAGTGATCTGTAACCTCTTGACATTTGCTGCAGCTTGAAGACCTAGTACAAATATAGATGTCATTATCATGGGAGTCTTATTGAATAATTTGTGGTCATCAGGGATGTCTTCATAATCCTATAAAGATTTTGATGAGAAATAATTCTTTCAATTTAGTCGACGAAGATGAAATGATCTCTTACTTCTGTTGTATTAATACAATTTTTGTAAGTCCTCAATATGGAAGCCACTTTGGGGAATCACAAACGCTGAGACATGTACATTTACAATGGAGCAAACTTCTCCCCGATAATTAGCCAACTGCATGTAGGCTCTGGATCCGCAGGCCCAATATCAATCCATTAGAACTGCAGTTCCTCCATTCATTCCTGGCACTTCAATTATTTCTCCACAACCTTTGTTCTTTCCAACATAGACCTTGCCATCATTCTTGAAGCAGGTTGTTGCGTTCTTCAATTGTAATATATGCACTGGTCCTGCTTCATTATCAACCTGGGTTAGTAGTTTTGTATACTTGGCCCATATTTTCAGGCATTCATCGATCACCTTTTGCACCTTGTGGACTGTTTCTTTCTTCAATAAATGTGTAGGGCATGATATGAGTCCATCTTCCCATCCATTTTTGGTTGCTACACACCCATACACCAAAATATGTGCCCTCTCCCAGCATCCTGGCTCTCCTGATCTTTCATTCTTTTCATTTTTCTCAGTTTGTATTTTTTCTCCATACTGGGATGGATACATTTTTTGGCTTGTCGCTCCTAGTCCAGTGTCCATTATTTTTGTCTTCACATATGTATCTTCGTATGGAAAAGTCTGTCTCGATCGCCATCTCATAGTTGCCCATTTTCCTTCGAATGGTGGTACATGCTGCCAGATGACTGGAACATTTTGCATCGTGTGAAGACATTTCTCTTGCAATAAATGTTCTTCCAGCATTCATAGCATACAGTATTAATGAGCAGACATAACAACTCTCTTCCAATGTTCTTTCTCCCACCTGTTTCATGTGTTGGTATCATAGATTATTAGCTAGATGAGCCGATTTATCTAAGTTTGTACTTTCATTGTCTTCCTCAGCATCTCTCTTTATTTGAGAAAAATGTCTTTTAATATAAGGAATCAGTGAGGTTTTCAGACTCTTAATAGGGACAATGGGGATAACAGGAACAATTGAAGATGTCTTGTTTTCTTTCTAATCAGTGATTATAATGTGTGTGAATGCCAACGTAATAAGGATAGCAGCTAAAATCAAAATACCACAAAAAGCTCCAACAATTATTCTACGTGTACTACATCATTTTTGTGGAGCTACAGTTCTTACCTCTTGAAACATTTACATTTCTCTGATTATGTTTGACATATATCAAATGTATCCATTATTTATGATTTATGAATTTATAGAAAAACTGTCAAATAATCGTCAATATCATTCTCAAAACAATAGTGTTATTCTTAGGCTTTCCATGAAGCGTCACTATATCGGTATGCCTTCTTATCAAAGTTGGGTAAGACTGTAAAATATATGAAAAGACTTCAAGTAAGAACATGTGTACAATGGGTAGCATAAGAAAATAAAGTATTTTTCTTTTCTCCTGACTTCTACTGCTTCTGTACCATTGTTTCTTTGATCCTAGTCTAGGGAAGGTGTTCCAAGATCACTGCAATCCCATCTGTACTTAAGAAACCCTAATCTAAACGTTTTGCTTCCTCTTCCTTTGTCTTGTCTTGACTTTTGGTCCTGGATCTTGTCTTTAATCACTGAAATTCTTCACTTGCTTCAGTAGAGGTAGCTGCAGGAGATGTTGAGGTTTCTCCTTTGTAGGGTTTAACATCATGTAAATGTACCGCCACTGTTTCTCCTTGTAGTTTTACAGCGGTAGGGCTTACTTACTTCCGCTACTTTGTGAGGACCTTCAAATCAAGGAGTACTCCAGGTGCACATGAATTTACACACCAGCACCTGGTCCCCTGGGCATAAACTAAGGGGCTTGAGTGTCTCTTCCAAATCAATGAGCTGACTGTATTTTCTTATTTTCCCTTGACCCTTCCAGTCGGTTCTGGAGATGTTGGGACATCAAAGAAACACTTTCAGTAATCGTTTTTTAAATTATCATGCATTTCATCGCCTAAAGCCATTGCTACACTAATGGCATCTGTATTTGCCCTTTTTGGGGGAGTAAGAGGAGTTCTCATGTGGCGTCCAGTCACCAACTCATGGGGTGTGAGATGATGATCTGAAATTTGCTGGTTACACAGCGCATATAGCGCAAGGGTTAGGCAATGAAGCCCTCCCTTCTTTAAAGTGGCTTTTAGTTTTGCTATCGTTTCTTTCAAAAGGAAATTTAATTTCTCACAAATCCTGTTTGCTTTCAGATGATAAGCTGAAGCAAACTTGTATGTAATGCCTAATAGCAGAACTATATTTTTCAAGTAGCTCATTTACAAAGTGCGATCTATTATCGGATCGCAAAACTTCACACACACCCCATCTTGGAAATGCTTTGTGCACAAGGAACTTGGTGGCACATTCAGCATCAGGGTGCGTGCCTGGACCCCCCTTGATGCATCTTGAAAAGGGACATACTACTACTAACATACATCTATAACCATTGCAGGTCAGCAGCATGTCTACATAATCGATGTGTAGATGCTGGAATGGTCTATTTGGTCTGGGAATTACTCCTCTCACTGCTCACAAAGTGTGTCCGGAAGTACATTTCTGGCACACAATACATTTTATTATGAACTGTGCCACATGTTCGAATAGGTTTGGTACAAACCATTCTTCTGCAATAGTTGCAGCTAGACTCTCGCGAGTCACATGCGCTAGGTCGTGAAGCTCTTCCAACGGTACCCTCAATAAAGCTAGAGGCATACCTGGCTTTCCAGTGCTGTCCTGTCTCCATATTGCCTCAGTAGGAGATAAAGAACATCCCTGTTATTTCCATAAACCATTTTCTTTTTCCGATGCTTTTCTTGCATTTCAATTAACTTCACAATGGACATCAGATTAAATCCTTCCTTAACCAACATGCACGGCCCTGTTGCCTGCTTTATATTCTTTACTTCACTCTCAAATGTGGTTGGGTAATAGGCTGGTTTTTAGGCCTCTAAATCTGCTGCTTAATTTCTGCGAAAGATGAAATCTGTTCTTTTTTAATGGGCTGCGCATTTTACAATCGTTATGGCCTGTGGAAAACTCAATGCGGCAGTACATTTTTCTAATAATCCTGCATGTTGCACTGGAGTGCCGTCTGCATAGAGGAAACGCCTCCTTTTCCAATGTGACAAGCCTGCATGTACAGTTGACATCACATAGGCAGAGTCAGAGTACACCATCACTTCCTCATCCTCAAAGCTTCGCAGCGCGTCAATAAGCACAGCTAATTTTGCAGATAATTTGAGGACAATCTCCTACTAATCATTACTTTACTACCTCAAATTTGCCCTCTTCGTTCAGCTTTACTGCTGCTGACCCTGAATGTCTCACCCCACTCTTTTGGTCGATTTTTTGATGAACCATCAATGAACACCACTTCCCCACTCCCTAGAGCATTTTCTCTAACTTGGGGAATATCATCATAACACTCACCATACGTTGTACAATCATGCATATCATCATCTTCTCCCACAGACTCAGCTATAAACATTACTGTATTCACTGTGCTACACCTGACAATTCTAATTGCAGGGTTTGAGATAATGCCCTCATATCCTGACACTCTTTGTGTGGTCAATGTTCTTTTGCGGTTTTTCAAAATGGCAAATAATGCATGTTCTACGAACAATTTTACTGAATACCCCATGTCATGGTTGAGGCCTTTCTGCTTGCAAAGGCAGCTGCTGCCAAGGATTGCTCACAAGGACAATGTCCTTTAATGACTGGATTTAAGATCCCACTATAGTAAGCCAATGGTCTATGACCATGTCCTAGTGTTGTTTTCTGTGTGAGCACTGCTGTCATCACTTCTCCATTTGGATTAGAGAATAAGTTAAATTATTTACTGTGATTAGGAATCCCTAACACAGGGGTTGTGCGGATTACCATTTTTAATTAATGAAATCCTTCAGCCATCTCTTCTATCCTTATTAGTTTATTTTTAGTCATCTGTGTCTCTTTAATTACTTTTAAAAGTGGTTGAATATATGTACTGTTATCAAAGACACAGGCCCTGCAATAATTGCATATGCCTAAAATTGTTCATTTGTCTCACTGTTTTTGGATGTTCAGTCCTAATAATAGCCTCTGCTCGTTCAGGTGTCACTATTTTCCCTTTGAGTCAGATCAACTGTCCTATATACATTACTTCTTCTTGGCAATATTGTAATTTCTCCTTATTCACTTTGTACCCTTTCTCTGCCATTATAGTCATAGGTTTGAAAGAGTCTTCTCTGCATCTTTCTTTTGTCTTACAGCACACTAAAATGTCATCAACATATTGAATTATGGTAATTTTAAGTTGAACATTAACCAAGTTCATCAGAAGGATTCTATTAAAAATTGATGGGGACTCACAGTACCCTTGAGGCAAACAAGTATTTTTCAGATGAATCGTTCCATATGTAAAGAAAGTAAAATCTTGTGAGTCTTCACGAAAGGGAATTGCGATGAATGCACTTTTTAAAATCTACAACAGTGACATATTTTGCTTTCATTGGGATATTGCACAATACTGTGGCAGGATTTAGAAATAAAGGAAATTCAGCTTCGACTATATTGTGTAGGGGTCTCAAATCCTGGATGAATCTCCAAGACCCCTCTGTTGATTTTATTTTTTTACAAAGTACATGACTGTGCTAGATGGGGAATCAAATGGTATCAATATGCCTTGTTTCATTAAAATGGATATGGTTTTGAATATACCTTCATCCGCTTCTCTAGACATGGGATACTGTTTTGCACGTGGCAGAATTGCTCCTGGTTTGAGCTTTATCTTTACTGCTCCCACTCCTTTCAGTAAACCCACGTCACATGGACTTGTAATCCATAAAATACTTGCGGGGTAATTCATAGATTTCAGTGCAGAGGCAGCGCACGCGAGCAGCGCAGAGAGGGATCGTGCGCCAGCGTGCGCCAGCCATGTGCGCTAAACAGCATTCTGGCGCGCTGCGTATTCATGGAATTCCCAAGCCATAATAAGCGCTGGTGCAGAGAACATCCCGCAGCGCCAGTTAAGCCCCCAAGAACGCCCCTTGCGCAAGGAAAAGCCATTGAAATCCCCAATGCAGCGCAAAGGGCCGCGCTAACCCTGGAACAGCTTACAAACACGTGAGCAGGGAATGTGTATTTCTGGGGTGCCCTGGAATTATAACACGCGACAGGGCTCGTGCGAGCGGGGTACGTGTATTTCTGGGGGTCTGCAGAAAGTGTCACACGCGATAGTCCTTGGCCGAGCGGGGTACGTGTATTCCGAGGGGTGCACGGGGAGAATCACACGCGATAGTCCTTGTGCGAGTGGGCTACATGTATTTGGGCTGTGCGCATGGAGAATCACACGCGATAGGCCTTGTGCGAATGGGCTAGGTGTATTTGGGGGGTGCGTGTGGAGAATCACATGTGATAGGACTTGTGCGAGCGGGGTACGTATATTTGGGGGGTGCGCGTGGAGAATCACACGCGATAGGCCTTGTGTAAGCGGGGTACGTGTATTTGGGGGTTCGCGTGGAGAATCACACGCGATAGGGCTTGGGAAGCGGGGTACGTGTATTTTGAGGGATGCGCATGGAGAATCACACGCGATAGGCCTTGTACGAGCGGGGTATGTGTATATGGGGGTTCGCGTGGAGACTCACACGCGATAGGCCTTGTGCGAGCGGGGTACGTGTATTACTGGGGTGCGCGGGAAGTTTCACACGCGATAGGCCCTGTGCGAGCGGGGTATGTGTATTTCTGGGGTGCGCGGAAAGTTTCACACGGGATAGGCCCTGTGCGAGTGGGGTACGTGCATTTGGGGGGTGCACGTGGAGAATCACAAATGATAGGCCTTGTGCGAGCGGGTACGTGTATTTGAGGGGTGCACGTGGAGAATCACACGCGATAGGCCTTGTGCGAGTGGGCTACATGTAGTTGGGCTGTGCGCGTGGAGAATCACACGCGATAGGCCTTGTGCGAACGGGGTAGGTGTATTTGGGGGGTGCATGGGAAGTTTCACACGCGATAGGCCCTGTGCAAGCGGGGTACGTGTATTTCTGGGGTACGCAGGAAGTTTCACACGTGATACGCCCTGTGCGAGCGGGGTACGTGCATTTGGGGGGTGCGCCTGGAGAATCACACACAATAGGCCTTGTGCGAGCGGGGTAGGTGTATTTGGGGGGTGCGTGTGGAGAATCACATGCGATAGGCATTGTGCGAGCGGGATACGTGTATTTGGGGGTGCGAGGGGAGTTTCACATGTGAATTGGCAGTGTGGGTCCTCCCAGGTGTGCCCTCTACCCCCTCCCCAGCCCCTGCAGGCAGCCCACACCACAGGGGACTACCCTGCACCCCTGGTCATGTCCCGTAGGCAGCCCATCCACCCTGGGCATGCCCTCCAGCCAGCCCACATGTCACCATGCACTAGTGAGCACCGACTCATGTCCCCCTGCACCCCCACCCATCCAGCATTGACGGGCACCTGCCAGAAGGCCCCGACTCATGTCCCCCTGCACCCCCACCCATCCAGCATTGATGGGCACCTGCCAGCAGGCCCTGACTCATTCCCCCTGCACCCCCACCCATCCAGCATTGACGGGCACCTGCCAGCAGGCCCCGACTCATGTCCCCATGCACCCCCACCCATCCAGCATTGACGGGCACCTGCCAGCAGGCCTCAATGCCTGGCGCATGGAGAACTCCACCCTGACCATGGTGAGCCATGCCTCTTCTGCCCGCCGCCACTCCGCATCTATCTGCTGGCCCAACCGCAGCCACACGGAAGACACTCCCATTCCATGGTCCTCCTGCCCTTTGGCCGATGCCTGCCCCTCTGATGTTGATGGCCCCGAGCCACCATCGCTCCCACCTTGAGCCTGCTGCTGCTGCTATCCATGTGCCCTGTCCGATGATGCCTGCACATCCTCCATTTGCTAGTCTACAGTTGGTGGGGTGTTCACCCCTGCTGGACCTCTGACTCCCGACTGTGACAGGGATGGGATCTCCACCAAGCTGGCTGTGTTGGATGGGCCAGGTCCACAGGGGGCCCTGGTGGAATCTGGGCTGGAAGACGGCAGGCAGAATGACTGGCGCATAGTCTTCACAGAGGAGGAGAGGTCCGCCAGAGTGCGCGACACATGTAGGAACCCTCCGACCATGGCCCCTCCCAACTGTGCCATGTTGCCACGCAGCTCTTCCTGATGGCGTGCGTTGTCCCCCCAGGAAGCACGCACGTCATCAGGAATGTCACGCGTGCGCAACGCGACACCAATCAGGACGGAGCCCATACGGTCATGATGAGTGCCAGATGACGTGGGCCTCCCCCCTACCTGCGGACGGGCCTGGGACGGGGCATCCCTGCTGGTGCATGGTGGTGCAGACACAGGGTCACGTAAAGCGACATGCACAGGCCCCTCCGCGGCGACCTGTGCTGCCTCCTGCCCCTGGCCCTGGACTGCACCACTTGCACCAGTGGTACTACCCCCACCAGGCCCCATGTGCGGCTCAGTAGTGGGCTCCTCCTCCTCTGTGGAGACCACCAACCTGGATTTCTCTGCACCGTCTTCCACCATTGCAAGCCACTGTGCGGGCTCACTCGGCCCTTCCGCTACAGCCGTAGTGGCAGACGCGGCACCAGTCCCCTCGCTCCCAGATGATGGCAATTCCTGGCAGGGTGGCTGGGCCTTGCGTCGCCGCCCGGTGGAGGCATTCCCGCCGCTTTGCTCCACAGCGCCGTCTCCGCCCTCTTCTTCACTCAACGCTGCATAGAGGGAGACATAGAACACAAGAATCAGTGTACTGTACAGTACTCCCCTAGACAGGAAGCAATAACACATAAGTGGCACTGTGAGACGTCACTTCCATCCTGTCCCTCCACAACACATGGGTCAATGCAGGCAACACACATGCAGAAACAGGCACAGCGCATGCAATCAACATCAGCATCCATGTACAAGGGCATCTATTGACATAAAGTTTTGGTTTCAAACTCACATGCATCATGGCTCATACTGATCCCATGCACACACATCACCAGAGGGTCATGCATCAGGGCTCGTACACCACAGACACAGTGGATACAAGGGTGACTAGACTGCATAAGTGAATCAACACATCGTCACAGACATGTGTCATGCATCCATGGCATTTAAAAGTCACACACATGCTTCTCAGACACACAGACATGTACACCATACATGTACATGAAAGCAGCACCCATCTCCCACCACCCATCCATGTCTAAGAACAGAGACAGGCATGCATTCATGTGTGCATTCCGCATGCAGCTCCCCATGTTGCATTGGAAAACATGCACCATCCATGTGGTTCACGCATTACTGGTCTCACATGCATTACCATGATGTCCCTGCACACACACATCCATACATGGCCTATGTAACACATACAGGCAAGCAGCTGACTACCAGCACACTGCAACATGCCCTGTTTCACACAGCAATGCATGGCCACTTACCGCTCGACTCCAGACGTGTCTTCCTTCGAAGGATCTGGACGTGGAGCGCTGGGCTTATGCTTTCCAGGACCCTCATCTGGATGTTGGTCAGGCTGACCCAGCACCCCTCTACATCCTCTGCCTTCAAGAGGCGCCGGGCCTTGTTAAGGGTCCTGGACCTGAAGTCCTCCCAGCGCTTCCGGACGTGCTTGATGTCGCGGGTTGCCCCTCCCTCCGCGTTGCTGGCAATCACTATGTCCTCCCAGATCCTCTCCCGTCCTTCCTTGTCAGCGCGCGATGGTGTGAAGAGGGCATCATAATGCCCCAGAACTTGCTCCACCAGGATACCAACTTCCTTGTCACTGAAGCTGGTAGCCCTCTGCCTCTCTGGCTGGGGGTCGCCAGTGGTCTCTGATGGTGTCTGCCCTGACATGGCAACCCCCGAGGCAGGTATGCGTGGGCAACTGGGTCCTAGGGCTGGGCTGTGGAGCGATGGTATCCCAGTCAGGAGTCTTCGGTTCCAGCAGGGGTGGACACAGCAACTGGTCCCCTGCCGATGGCTGACGTGCAGGCACCAAATAGCAGGGCACGTGGGCAGCAGGCAGGCAGCAGCAGATGGCAGGTGGGAGCGTGCTCGGGGCTCTGGGGGGAAGGAAAATGGCCTTTCCGTGTGTTGTCACGTGGCTAGCTTGATACGAAGTGATTTGGCATGTGAAAAAACTGCACGTCAGTGTGTAATTCGAGGAAAGGCCCTTAGTGCGTAAGCGCGTCTGTGACGTAACGCGCACAGGCGTTTCCCACAACACGGGTGCATGTTCATTGTATACGTGAAAAAACTGCACGTCCGGGTGGCACTGTGTGTAATTGGAGGAAAGGCCCTTAGTGCATACGCGCGTAAGTGACGTGGCACGTGTGGGCTGGCTTAAAAGGTACGCATATGACGCCATTTTCTTGTACGTGCTTTTTGTGGAGAGCGAGCGGGTGATTCTTGTACTTCTTGTCAGTTCACACGCGATTACTTCACAACGGTTCCAGTTCATACTCCCTGTTTACTCAGACAGCGTTCATTTCATCTTTTGGCGGGTTGTTGCCAACGCGCACACGCGCATCTTTTTCTCGTTCTTTTTCCAGGCCGATGGTGAGTCATGCACGTATTTTCCAACTGTCGGTGCCTCTATGTGTCGCGTACCCCTTCAGAGGTCATTGTAGGCTGCGTGTATCACGCGAACGCTTATTTTTGTGTTTCTGGGTGCCACACCGTAGTGCGGGTTCATTTTTCCACACACGTGGTCTACCAGGGGCTGCGTGCACGTTTAATTTTGTTTTCGGGGTGCCTGTGCGTTGCGTGACTCATCATCTTCCCCCAGGGGTCACAGACAGCCTTGCTAGAGCACTAGGGTACGAATTCCATCTAGTACCCTACCCCTTTCACCCCAATTGCCCAGGAAAATTGTTTACTGCAACTCCCATACACACAACAACATCAGTGCCATGGTTGGGAGGCGACCAAGCAGTAAGGGAGGCAAAGGTGGCCGACCTCCAAAAGGTGGATGCGGTAGGGACGTGGTCAGGATGTGCAGGGTGGCCCAAGAGGCCAGTCTGTGGAGGACCAATCGGGGCCACCTATGCCCCCACCGCCCCCCCCAATGGTTGTGGGAAATGCAGCTGACACCATCCCAGCTCAGCCCTTGTTAAACCGGCCCATATTGTCAACTGAACTGGCACAGGATGACTCCCAGGCTGACTTCCGTGTCTCCAAGTCTAAGCCACGTGTGGCGGTGAAAGTTGCTGTCACCAGGCCATGTGGATCTGGGGCAGCAATGTCATCTGCTGCCCCAAGTAGCCAGGTTGAGGAGGCTGCAGGGGCAGCTGCAGCTCAATCCACCCCAGCTCTGAGTCTCCCAGCCGGGACAGTGTCGGTCCAAGTCCTTCACACCGAGGTTGGTCCTGCCAACATCACCCTGCAGCCAATGCCTGCAGTGAGACCTTTGGTCATTGTGCCTTTGCAAACTTCAAGTACCCAGTCCACCTGCGCTTCTGCCCCTACCAACCAGAGCGGCGTAAGCCACTCAGGATCCGCACCACCTTCCAAGAAGAAGAAGGGTGCTCTTGCACTACAGGCTGGGACCCCAGACACGGCTTCACACTCCGGCACGTCAAGGAAGCCTAGCTTCAGTGACGCCGAACTAGATGCACTTGTGGCCTATGTGTTGGCACATAGCTGCGAAATGGTGGTGACTGCAGGGTGCAAGAATACGCCTGCTCAACGGAGGGCCCAGTGGCAGACCATCGCGGACCACATTAGTGCCCTTGGATTTGTGAGGCGCACAGCTGATGATTGCTATAAGAGGTGGAAAGACCTGAAACGCAGAGCAAAGAACAAGCTGTCTTCCAATCATGCCTCTACTCTGGTGACTGGCAGTGGGTCTCCACCAGACGACGACCAACTCACTGAACATGAGTCTGTCACTGGAGCCTTTGTCACAGAGGAACAGATCCGAGGCGTGGGAGACCTCCCAGATTTTGAAGCATTGTCCGGTGAGTGCCCATGCATGTGTGTGCAATCCATGTGTATGTTGCTTGGGTGATGTGTTCTGATTGAGTGCCAGGTGAGGCTGCGTAGTCATGACTGGTATGGGCCACCCATATGGTCCCTCCAAACCATTCCCCGGCCTTGGGTTTGGGTATGACAGTATCCCTTTTGTCCACAGTTGCCAATTTGCACCAGATTACTGCAGTTGCCCTTCAACTGTCATCTTGCAACTACATTGTTCAAAATGTTTTCCTGTTCATTCAGCCTGATTTTGTCCTAAAAATGGCAAGGATTGAAACATTTTTTTGACGTACTGTCACAAATGTGACATACTTCGGTCATACATTACACCTCACAATGGCCCACATTTATTACCTTGTTATGGGAATGATTTAACCATTCAGGCTTATTGATTAATGGGCTGCACACAATAATTTTTGGGCCCTGTTTGTATGTTGAACATGACTGTTGTGTTCTGTCATGTTGAAGTGACCAACCATTGATGTATTCATCTGCCTGCCATCACTGTATCAGTGAACACTGGATCTGTTGCAGTGTGTGGCACATGCGTGTTTTGTCACACTATTTTGCATGTTTCATCTCATCATGTCCATCTCACATGGATGGGTGACAGTACTGATTTCCTACCATATGGCTGTAGTTGTCAATTGTACCATGGCTATGCTATGTGCCATCTGTGTGATGGCATGTGTCATGTATGTGTATTGGACATGCCACTCACAGGCTAATGTGTACTGCCAGTGCTATCCAGCATGCTGCACATGTGTTGCTTTTCCATCTTAGAGTCCTCAGTGTGTGCTTTTTGCCTCCCCTTCCAACTCATTGACAGTGGATGCATGCCAGGGTTATAGTCATGTGGGACATGTGCAATCGTTGTACTGGATCTCTGCCTCGTCAGGCCTATGTGTGTGCTATGGTGCTCATGCCTGTTTCCATTTGTTGTCTTTCATGTTTTTGCAGGTGATGAGGCACTTGATGCTCTTGAGAACAAGATGGTGCAGACCCAGGAGGAATCTCAGCCACAACCGCGCACCAGTGGAGGACCTGGGGTGGTGGTGGTTAAAAACCCAATCCTCCTACAGACCATACTGTCCACGGGTGTCTCTGGGTACACCTCCACAGACCTCTATCAATCAGGTGCTGAATCGGACAGTGAGACATATGTGCCATCGCAGGTGAGTGTTTCTGGCCAGGGATGTTGTTCTGTCCAACCCACCTGCACCAGGTTTAGACCCCTCTATGTGGATTTCAGTGTTGGAAAGTCCACCTGTGGTGGTTACGGATGCAGGGTCACACTCCACAATATTTGCTCCTGTTCCTGGGCCAGCAGAACAAAGGAGGAATGCAGTCCTGCAGGCTCAGGCAGTGCCAGCACAGAAAGGTGCAGATCGCCTTGCCCCAAACAGGTGTGGTACTCGCCAACGCGGTGGCCGTGCGCCACCAGGCAATACTGTGTGGGAGTACTCCATTTACAATATAGCAGCACAACAGGGGGCATCGTGTGAAATGATGGCTCAGGCAATGGATAGGGTGGCCACTTCCATTCTCCCCCCTGAAAGGCAGATGGAGCTCCAGCAGCAGGCAACAGACTCCATTTGCCACTCACACAGGGAGGACATGTTGGCGTCCAACAGGGACCGACGGGCTGCACTGGAAACTCTGCGGCCAGCCATGTCTGTAGAGTCACAGGCCCACAGGGAAACCCTGAAGTTAGAACACAGGTTCCTCAGAGATACTGTGGGTGAACTTGAGGTTTCCTGGAATTTTAGGTCAGAACAGCAGCTGGAGCAGCTCACACGTTCATTGTCAGCTGAGCTCCAGGCAACCCGTCAGGAGATCTGGCCTTCACGCGAGGCCATGCAGGCAGAAATACGTGCTACCCATGAGGTGCTGCATGGGGAACTCCGTACCATCATCCAGCAGAACCAAACCTTCCAGACCCGCATGCTAGCTGCCATGGAGGACCATACCAGGGCTTTGCGTGGGCTGCCTCCCATATCACGGCCACCTCCTGATGTAGCAGCAGAGGGTGATGACAGCGATGGCAGTTCTCCCACTGTAGCGTAGCCGTGCAGGCCATGAGCCCATGGAGTTTTTGTTTTTTTTCAACATCCACACATGTGGGTGTTGGGATGCACCCTGTACCTCGTCCCTCCTGGGTGGCCTCCCCCGAGTCCACACATGGGCAATTTTCTTTTTTTTTTTTAAATGTTCTTTTTTACAGTGTGTTGCTTTGTGTGGCTCCCGTGGGCATCCACTGTGTATTCCAGCTGGGCACATGCAGGCTTGTCCTGTCTTTTGGTTAGATGCTTGGTTTCCTGATACACACACCCCTCCTGCTTCCCCTTTCCATGGGCTTGCAAAGGGTGTGACCAAGTGACAGTAACTTACACAGTGACATTGGGCTCCCATGAGTTGTGTGTGCAGTCTGTAGTCAAAACTGTGTGTACATCCCTAGTGGGGATTGTTGTTGGATTCTACACTGCATGGTGTATTGATATGTGCTTGTGCAGCCATGTCTTTCTCCTTATATACATGTAGGTTCTTCATGTCTTCACAGATGCAGTTCATGTTGTATGCAGTACACTGAGACATTTGCCTAACAGCAATACTCTGCAGTTGGAAGGGGTCGATGTGCTGCCTTAGTCAGGTTGTGAGACTTGCACTACTTGAATTTTTTGCTGTCATATATTGCCACGGTTTCATCCTGTACTGATGTTTTGTGTTCCTGGTAAGTATTTGTTCATGTGTGATGTTTCTTATTGATTACTGAGAGCATATTGTCTGTGGACTGTTTACATTAGGGACAGTGCACTTTGTGACACTTGTGTCATGTGTTGTGCATTCATTTAGTTGCTTTCACATTGCATGCCATGGTGTGTTGGGTAGCTGAGATGGGGAGGGGTTGGGTGACATGGCACTATTTTGATGTGGTATTTTGCAAGGGAGTAGTCATTCCTGCTGCATGAATGTGTGTCTTTTTGTGACACAGCATTGGGTGTCTTTAAGTAGGTAGGGATGCACACAATGTATCACTTCCAGATGAACAATCTCAGGCTAGTATGGTTGTGACAGTTGACTGTCCCTTTTGTCATCATCATTGATTGTCAGCTGGTATGTGCCAGGCCTGTGATGGCTATCATTAGTGGGGTTGCCACATTACTCAGTATCTGACATGCATGCATGTGCAGAGGCATTTATACTCACCAATCAGCCATGTGTCGCCATGCCGCCCAGCTTCCAGGTCCCGGTTTAGGGGTGACATTCTGAAAATGAAACTATCATGGCCTGACCCTGGATAGTTGGCATATACTGAAGTGATTATTCCCTTGGCATCACATACTACCTGCACGTTGATTGAATGCCAGTGCTTGCGGTTTCGATATATGTGCTCAGTGGCCCTGGGAGGACGTAGAGCCACATGGGTGCAATCAATGGCACCTAGCACTTTGGGGAAGTGTGCCACCCCGTAAAAGTCCTGCACCACGGCCTGCCTTTCTGCAGGTGTTCTGGGCATGTATATGTGCCTGCGGACTGAGGGGCGTGCAGTCGTGATGGCCAACACCTGGTGTAGGTGGTGTGACTGCGTGGCCTGTGACACATCCCCCACTATGGCACTTGTCTGCTGAAATGACCCAGTAGCCAAGAAGTGTAGTACATTGAGCACCTTTTCCAAGGGGCTCAGTGCTTGGGAGCACAGGGTGGGTGATGAGGTCATCCTCCCACTCCCTGACCAGTTCTAGGATTATGTGTGTTGGAAACATGTACCTCCCATACACCTTGTCATTAGGCATCCCAAAAAGGCTGGTCCTGGGTAAATAAATGCGGGGCCTGGCTATCCTCCTCCTCCTGCGGTGTCCCACGACCACTGCTGCGAGGAACGGTATATTCATCGTAGCGTCTGAGCTTGTTTGTTGTTTGCGCGCACTCTTATGCTGCGCAGGGCCGCTTATGCCTGCTTCCTGCTGGCGTACGTGTTTCCGAATTAGCGCGTCTTTTTTGGCGCATGCCTTTCCCCTGTTCGATTCCATGAATACGTGTTGTAGGTGCGCGTGTGGGAGTTGCGAGCATTTACCTCCTGTACTTCCCCCGTAACGCCCACATTTTCGCGCATTGTTCCCCATTCCACGTGTTACACCCCGTGTTCCGCCCACTTTTGTTGTTTGCGCTGTGCTATGTGCGCTTTGCCTGTGCGCGTAGCGCACGCCGTTTAATGACGTGTGCGCCCGCGTGCGTTACCCACGATTTTAGCGCAAATCCCAGGATTTACACGCGCACTGAATTCCATGAATCGATGTGTGCAGCTTTGGCACGCGTGAGCTGCGATTTTCACGTTTGCGCTGCGTTTTTCCTGCTTGCGCTCCCCTTTTCAGTGCACATTTATTCCATGAATCGGCCCGTTGGTACTTTTTCCAAGTTTTCGGGAAAAATTGCAGTTTCTTTTTTACCAATGTCATTCTCTAATTTAATCCAATAAGTAAGATTTATCAAAAATACTACCGACTCTTTTGAATAGTTGTCCTTAAATAGCACCTCGTCCGTCAAATCTGTCAACCTGTATCCTTCATGGATGGCTATCACCGTTCTCCATCCCCATCCCTTATCATCTATCTCATGAAGCATCACCCGTTCTTCTCTTACTATTGATGCTTCTAATTCCAAAGGGATAATTTGCCTTTCCTCATCATCCAAAGGAATCTCTGTCATGAACAAAAACACATATCCTCAATAGCTTACCTATCAATTTAGGCAACCATGATAATAAGATAGTCACCCCATATAAAAACACGTCCTCCTCTAAAGGTACTCCACATAGAGCTTTCTTTCCTGTGAATGTTAGTATGAGCTCCTTCACATTTACATAATGTGTTCCTGGAGTAGAACACATTATTTACTTTGTTGGTAAAAGATATCATGTTAAGTTTCGCCATCAAATAACGTCCTAGTATGTTTACTGGCATTTGTCTACAGTATGATATGATAGGTTATTTATAACACACTTATGTCATGTCATGTTCAACTATAGAAATTGGCAATTAGTTTGTAAATGGAACTATATTCTTTGTCCCAGAAAATCTCTGTGCATTCATCACAACGCCTGACATTGGATATTTTCCCTCACAGACACAGGAGCGACTTGCTCCAGTGTCTACAAGAAATGAAAATGACTTGCTCCTACCTATCGTCAACCTGACCCTTGGTTCCTCTCTGGCGTCCGGTGTTACAAATATCACTGAACACATCAGGTCCTTCTGTGGGCTGTCCTACAGTGGATATAAATCCATTGTTGTACCTGTGAAAGGAATTCCACCTACCACAGCCATATTCCATGTTTTGGGTGTGGCTACTTGCGTGTCTCCCGTATCCATGTGCCATTGTGATGCACCTGCTTGTTGCATTGGAATATATTGTATTTGTTGTATCAGTGCCTGTTGCATCTGCATAGGTGCTTGCTGTTGTTGCCCTTGTGGCAGCTGCAGCTGTATTGGGACTTGTTGTATTTGCTGTGCTTGCAGAGCATATGTCTGAGTTTGTGTGTGTTCTTGGGCATGATATCCTTGTGAATCTGTATTATACTGTGGAGCATATCTAATCCCCCCTTGTTAAGCAAAAACCTGTGCAGTTCCCTTAGGGACCACTGCAAAAGATTTAGGACTACAGGTGTTGGCAGTAAACCCACTTGGTAGCAGTCTGTACCACCCAGATTTACCTGGTAGCTGTGGCTGAGCAGTCAGACTTCCCTCAAGAAGAGTTAGGCAGTATGTAAAGTATACACAATAGGCACTCAGACACAATAGCACAAGCAAACACTGACCAGAGCTTTGGTATCAAGGTATATAATTATTTATTTAAAGACACACATGTTGAAACACTCCAGCACTATTATTGTAAATCACTTCAAACACAGTTACTATTAATCTATATACATCCCTTATTCCTTATCAGACAAGTCTTAGTTAACACCACTTATTTTCACACAGAGGTGAGCGCTTAACTATAGATGGCACTCCAATAAGTTAACGAAAAAGGGAGGGAAAAAGGCAGAATGTAGGAAAATACACCACACTAATACTTAGGAACTCTTAAGCAAGGCAGGAAAGTCAAAAGTTACTTGTGAGCCAAAGTCCATAGGCCGGGCCCACTCTTGGAGAGAGCAGGGCACAAATGCACCCAAGATCATACAATGACAACAGGCTTAAAAAGTCTTGCCGGGAGTTCAGAAAGGGTTTAGTTAGGCTCAGAAAAGTTTAGCCAGGGTGTCCCAGGCTAACCCAGGTTCGAAAGCCGGGGGCTAAATCTACCCCGTACAGTCGGTTGCAAGGGAAGCCAGGCGGAACACGGTACCTTATGTGGAAAGGATCCTCCAGCGGGGACAGTTGTTCCTGGCAGTGGGTGCAAGTCACGGCGTCGTCCAGAGGAAGAGAAGATCTCGATGTGGAGGAAAGATGAAGGTCGTTGCACTGCCAGGGAAGAAACCAGCCGCGGACTTTTCCGGTTAAAGGTACCACCCTTTGTTTCACGGTTGTGGTAAAACGTGGTATCCCGGTTGCCGGGGTGCTTGGCACGGGCAAGGTGGCCATGAGATGCTCCAGGAAGCAAAAAAGGAAGGCAGACTGGTTATCCCCACCAGTCGAAGGAAGAAGACTCTCCGGATTGGAGACCTCCTCTGTCGTAGGGAAGTGGTGAGACGGTTCAGCAGGGCTCCACCGGTGGTGTCGTCGTTGCAGGTCGACTCAGCTTCTCCCTCTTCGGATTCTTAGGTGCTGTGGCGACTTCTGAAGAACCAGTCCCCAACACCCTGCTTTTATGCAGCAAACCCCCATTCATCAGTCCTAGCTGTCACTCAAACATGCTAAGTGGTGAGCTGGGCGGCTCACCACTGGGCCAACCAGAGAAGAGTGCGACTTGGGATGCCAAGGCAACGCAGTCCAGGGTGCCTAAATCCCCCTCCACCCCTTCTAAGTACCCCAGACAGAGTGGCACCACTTGGAGGGCTTCTGTGGAGAAACCCGCCAAAAAGGTGGAACAAAGGGCTCGAATTGGGTTGGGGTCACAGAAGCGGACACAAATGCCATTTTGGAACCGAGTTTTGGCAAAATATACCAACCGGCAATTTTATATTAATTTAATAAACCGGCGGTATGTTCGAGGCTATATTAAAAAGTGGTAACATCAAACAATGGGAAAATCCCATAGGGATATATTTGCGGTCGAATATAAAAAGTAGTTTCCACTGCCACCAGCCAAAACTTGATCAGGGGGGACAGAGACGTGCCCCCTCGAACAACAGACCCCGGGGCAATCAAATTGCCCCTACCAGTACGTCCACAATATGATGGTTTGTACTGGTTCTGTTCAGAATTTGCGACTAGTAAAGTCAATGATGACTTTCCATGCCCTGGGAGACAGTAGTCAGTCCCAGGGTATGGAGTCTATGTTTGTGGGTCACTATGACGTCCCTGTGTTACTGCACTTAGGGTGCTGTGTAACATACATCACAAAAACACATGAAGCCCTATGGAGTAAAGGACCCCATAGCCCATAGAACACATATAGAGTCAAAGAAACACACTCAAATCATGTCCAAGAGTGAGGGTTAAAGAGTCTCACTCTTGGCAGGAGAAAAAAATAAACCCCAAAAATCCAGCAAAGCTGCTGGGGGACTCACTAGGTTTGGGAAATTAGCCTAAAGAGAGAATTCTCCCTAACACTCGGCACCCCCAGACTAAGGGAGAGGAGGATTTAATCCACTCCTGGGTGAATCTCATACCTCTAGTCGATGACATACATCCTAGAGAGACCATCAGCATTTTGGTGGTGACACCTTGATCTATGTTCTATGGTCAAATCAAAGGTTTTCCTTTGTAAGCTATATGACCTACAAACCCTTTGAGGAACATCAGTCTTTTTAAAGTTATAGGGGATCTGGTTGACCAGTCCCTCAGAAGTTGGTACAACTTCTGAACCTGTGTTAGGCTTTTTTAAGGGGTCCTTATAAAGGATTCCCTTAGATCTAGAGGGGCCTCCAGAGGTCCTCACCACCTCTCTGTTGGGAGAAGGTTGGGTTTTAGGCCTTTTGGTTGGAGGGGATGGAGATAAGCAAGGTACATGCTTCTCCTTCCTCTTAGATCTACCTTTACCTACTTTAGGAGTTTCCCCCTTAAGTCTTGGAATTGGGTTGGAGTCTTCTGTGGAAGGTCCAACAGTCTGAAGGTTTTTGGCCTTAGACTTTTCTTTTCTGGTTTTCCACCAGCACTGAGAATTACCAGTTCTCTTAGGCCTAGTTAGGGTTCCAGTAGGTCTACCCACCTCTTCCTCAGAAGCAGGGGGAGTCACAGACTCTATAACTGGGGGAACAATGATGGAGCTTGGTGGGGGCTCCCATTTCCCTAACATGTTAGCCTGTAATTTGCCTGTGTCAGAGGTCAACTTACCAACACCAGGGCTTGTAGTGGGGTTCTCAGTAGAGGTTCCCACAGGCTTAGAGTGGTTCCTTAAGGTGGCCTCTCTAGCCAATTTGGTTTGGTTCTGGGTCTCCATACTGGGAGGCCTGGGGGTACTGGAGACTACTCCTAGAATTCTTAGATCATTCCCCAACAGGACTCTCCCAGGCACCTCAGTCTGAACACTGACAGGAATCAACACTGTCATGTCATTACACTGAATGAGGGCTGGTAGAATCGGAACCACTTGGACAGGGCCTCCAGACATCTTAGTGGGACCTTTGGGTGCCTTAGCAACATGCTCAGGCCTGAAAAAGCTATCATCCACTACTGTTCTGCTGGCCCCAGAGTCTCACCTGGCAGGAGTGTCCTGGCCATTGACAGGAACACTGTCCATATAATAAACTTTAGAGTTTTCTGGTATGGAGTTGTACACACTCCTATTCTGATCACTAACCAGACCCATGGACTCTACTGTTACACTTGCTTGAAGACCCAAAGTTTCTTCAGCAAAGACTTCAAAGTGAGCACTAGCCATTTGGACTTCCTCCTCAGGAGTGAAGGCTAAGAAGACTTTGCTGATCCCTGCAGGTTTACCCTTACATCTGGGATCTCCTTTGATGTGGTCAGTTGCCCCACAGAGATAGCATGTTCCAAATGCTCTCTGAAAGGGTGGCTTGGCCTGACCTCCTTCTGGTTTGTGACCAGAAGGTACACTTGCCTGTTGTGGTTTACCCTGGGGCTTACCCTGGTTATTTTGTTGTTTGGGGCCCTCTTTGGGTTGGGAGGTATTAGAAATCTATTGGTTCTCTTTTGGTGGCTGCTTTCCCTCATCCTTTTTCTGAGTGACCCCTGAATCCTTGTGAGTGGCCCTGTTGGCAACCCACAAGTCAGCAGCCCTAGCTAGTTTCCTGGAATCTAATTCCCCTGAATCAGCCAAGTGCTGTCTGAGCTCAGGAGAGCAGGCATCATAAATTGACTCCAACATAACAAGATTTCTCATTCCCTCATAAGTGTTCACCTTGTAACCCTTAATCCATCCCTCTAAGTTTTTCAAACACTCACTTACCCAGGTAGCCCAAGGGGTACCATCATTCTTTTTGAGGGTCCTAAACCTCTTGAGGTACTGGGAAGGGGTCTTCCCAAATCTAGCTATCAAAGCTAGTTTCACACATTCATAATCCTTCTTATCCTCCTCCCCCAACTCCATTACCACATCAGTTGCAACAGGAGGAAGCCTAGAGAACAACCAGGTGAGAAAGTCATTTCCTGTGATGTTCTGGAGCCCATGATTATATTCAAACAGAGACAGCCAATCCAACACATCCAACTTAGACTCATACATACCAATCAATTCCTTAGGCATCCGGGGTCTTTTAGGACTGGAACTTCTAGAGGAGCCAGAGAGAGAAGCATTGTCTACAGATAATGTCTTCATTTCTAGCTCATGCTTGAGCTCCATTTCCCTTAGCCTGGGTTCTTGGTTCAGTTCCTGGTGTCTTTGTTCAGCCTGAGTATTCAGTCTCTTGAACTCTAATTCAAGTTTCATTTTCTTTAGCTCAAGATATTGAGGACTAAGTGTGGGACCTGGCAAAGGTCCAGTAGGTACAGCTGGCAGAGCAGACAGAGGCCTAGGGGGGACAGTCACAGCAGCCTCACCCTCCTCTTCTGACTCTTCCTCAAGATTATCAACATTTTGATCAACATCAATCTCTATACTGTTATCTACAGTTTCTGGCATGGTAGGTTCCTCTGAACCATCATCCAGACTTTGGTTATCTAACAACCTTTCTATCAATTTCATTTTCTTGCCTTCAGTCAGGAGATTCTTATGCTTACAGAGAACTCTTAAACAATCAGCAGTTTTTGTAGCAAGGGGCTCTTGACTATAATTTTCCATAGTTGACATTTTAGAAAGATTACTTTTTCAGTGCTAAGCTTTGTGGTTAGTTGCACTAAGGTCTCTTAAAGCACTCTAAAATGTATACTCAATACAAATCCACCGCTGCCACCAGTGTTAGGCAGAAACCTGTGCAGTTCCCTAAGGGACCACTGCAAAAGATTTAGGACTACAGGTGTTGGCAGTAAACCCACTTGGTAGCAATCTGTACCACCCAGATTTACCTGGTAGCTGTGGCTGAGCAGTCAGACTTCCCTCAAGAAGAGTTAGGCAGTATGAAAAGTATACACAATAGGCACTCAGACACAATAGCACAAGCAAACACTGACCAGAGCTTTGGTATCAAGGTATATAATTATTTATTTAAAGACACACTTGTTGAAACACTCCAGCACTATTATTGTAAATCACTTCAAACACAGTTACTATTAATCTATATACATCCCTTATTCCTTATCAGACAAGTCTTAGTTAACACCACTTATTTCCAGACAGAGGTGAGCGCTTAACTATAGATGGCAAAAAGGGAAAAAGGCAGAATGTAGGAAAATACACCACACTAATACTTAGGAACTCTTAAGCAAGGCAGGAAAGTCATAAGTTACTTGTGAGCCAAAGTCCATAGGCCGGGCCCACTCTTGGAGAGAGCAGGGCACAAATGCACCCAAGATCACACAATGACAACAGGCTTAAAAAGTCTTGCAGGGAGTTCAGAAAGGTTTTAGTTAGGCTCCGAAAAGTTTAGCCAGGGTGTCCCAGGCTAACCCAGGTTCGAAAGCCGGGGGCTAAATCTACCCCGTACAGTCGGTGCAAGGGAAGCCAGGCGGAACACGGTACCTTATGTGGAAAGGATCCTCCAGCGGGGGCAGTTGTTCCTGGCAGCGGGTGCAAGTCACGGCGTTGTCCAGTGGAAGAGAAGATCTCGATGTGGAGGAAAGATGAAGGTCGTTGCACTGCCACGGAAGAAACCAGCCGCAGACTTTTCCGGTTAAAACTACCACCCTTTGTTTCACGGTTGTGGTAAAACGTGGTATCCCGGTTGCCGGGGTGCTTGGCACGGGCAAGGTGGCCATGAGATGCTCCAGGAAGCAAAAAAGGAAGGCAGACTGGTTATCCCCACCAGTCAAAGGAAGAAGACTCTCCGGATTGGAGATTTCCTCTGTCGTTGGGAAGTGGTGAGACGGTTCAGCAGGGCTCCACCGGTGGTGTCGTCGTTGCAGGTCAGCTCAGCTTCTCCATCTTCGGATTCTTAGGTCCTGTGGCGACTTCTGAAGAGCCAGTCCCCAAGACCCTGCTTTTATGCAGCAAACCCCCATTCATCAGTCCTAGCTGTCACTCAAACATGCTAAGTGGTGAGCCGGGCGGCTCACCACTGGGCCAACCAGAGAAGAGTGCGACTTGGGTTGCCAAGGCAACGCAGTCCAGGGTGCCTAAACCCCCTCCACCCCTTCTAAGTACCCCAGACAGAGTGGCACCACTTGGAGGGCTTCTGTGGACAAAAGGTGGAACTAAGGGCTCGAATTGGGTTGGGGTCACAGAAGCGAACACAAACGCCATTTTGGAACCGAGTTTCAGCAAAATATACCAACCGGCAATTTTATATTAATTTAATAAACCAGCGGTATGTTCGAGGCTATATTAAAAAGTGGTAGCCTCGAACAATGGGAAAATCCCATAGGGATATATTCGCGGTCGAATATAAAAAGTAGTTTCCACTGCCACCAGCCAAAACTTGATCAGGGGGGACGGAGACGTGCCCCCTCGAACAACAGACCCCGGGGCAATCGAATTGCCCCGACCAATATGTCCACAATATGATGGTTTGTACTGGTTTGTACTGGTTCTGTTCAGAATTTGCGACTAGTAAAGTCAATGGTGACTTTACATGCCCTGGGAGACAGGGTATGGAGTCTATGTTTGGGGGTCACAATGACGCCCCTGTGTTACTGCACTGAGGGTGCTGTGTAACATACATCACAAAAACACATGAAGCCCTATGGAGTAAAGGACCCCATAGCCCATAGAACACATAAAGAGTCAAAGAAACACACTCAAATCATGTCCAAGAGTGAGGGTTAAAGAGTCTCACTCTTGGCAGGAGAAAAAAATAAACCCCAAAAATCCAGCAAAGCTGCTGGGGGACTCACTAGGTTTGGGAAATTAGCCTAAAGAGAGAATTCTCCCTAACACCCCTCTTAGGAGATTGCCAATTCTGGTGCTGCATGGTTTCCCTGCTTCTGCATACTCTAGCT
Source organism: Ambystoma mexicanum (assembly GCF_040938575.1). Lineage (NCBI taxonomy): Eukaryota > Metazoa > Chordata > Amphibia > Caudata > Ambystomatidae > Ambystoma > Ambystoma mexicanum. Next base: position 647,968,732 of record NC_090934.1, on the reverse strand, counting down.
AAATGTCCTAATTTACTGCAACTCCAACATTGCAGTGGCTGTTCACCATTAAATACTCCCCTTACTTGAGGGTTTTGAAATCCTCCTTGTCCTTTTCCTTGAGCTCCATTCCCTCTGCCTTTCAGCATACAATTATAACCATTCTGATCCATGGAATATTCCACATTATTCTGCTGCGGTAACTGCAGTATTTGTGCCGTCACTCTCTCTATTGTTTGTCAATACTGCTCCTTCTATGGTGTATTTTGATAATTTTTTCTGCAATTATTTTTTCCTGTTTTCTACCATCTGATTTATTTTTGTCTTTCTCCATTATAATTCTACAGTAATGCACAATTGCCAATTATATCTCTGTCCATGGCTTTGCTTCCATTCCTACCTGTTTCTTTTATTAACGTTGCACCGACACTGGCAGCCCTTGACATAAAATATGTCAAAATAATGCTACCGTCTTGTCACATGATGGATACATTTCTAAATTCCATCTGTCCTGAATCTCCTGAATAAGGGCAATGGGGTCTTCAGTCTCTCCCAGTTTCGTAGTCATTATTGCCCCAATATCCGATGTATCAGGATAGTGTACTCTAAGTGATCACCATACATCTGCGCTACAATTATTAAATGGGGATCCACTGTGCACTGTGTTTTGTGAAGTGAATTTCTGGTGTCCTGCTCTTTTCCAAATGTCATCAGCTCTCTACCCTACGATGGCTGATAATAGGCCTTTAACGTCGCCTATAGCTGAAGTTGATCCTGACGTTCTTTTCGCTAGTTCAGAAATCCATTTTCCCACACCCAAAGTTAAACTTGGTAGTTTGCACTTTAAATTCTCCTTATCCATTTGGGGCCACAGTATATATTGTGGTCAGCTCCCTCTTTCTCTAATAGGGGGAATTGTGACAATCCTGATTCATAATCATTCTCACCCATGCTCCTTGTTTTCTAAGCAGTATTGTTCTCGCCCGTTTGTTTCCATCCTGGTAATGCCCTTTAACTGCTTATATAAAGTGGGGATATATTCCCTGTACTGCACGATCGTGCTTGTGGTCATTCAATATATGGTGTTGGTTCTGGTGTTTTTCCTTTGGGGTCTTGTAAATCTGACCATTTTACCCCTTTATCTATGACCGATGCCCTTGAAAATCCACATGTGCCCTCTCCCTGCACCATCTCATTCTCCTCTCTTTCTTCATCTTACATCATTATGCCCCAGCTCGTGTGGCTGTTATCTTCTTCTACATCGTCAAGATCTAGTCTCCTTAAGGACATCATTCTATGATTGTCTGTTATGACGTCCCCTGATTTACCTCCATTTCCCTTTGATCGGGAACCTTCGGTATTCTCTTGGTTCTCATATCTTTCTCTGTCCCTCATTTGCCCTAATAATTTCCCAAGCCTCTGCTCTATGTCTTCTGTATCCTGCCAACCAGCCCATTCTCATCGCGGCATTCCTTGCAGCTCCCTTCGGGGCTGCTGTGACTCTCTTTCATCTTCCAATCATTCTTGTTCTTCTACAGGCACTATGCTTCTGTGGCATAACTATTTTATTGCATGGTATTTTAATCCCCCACTCCTGTTCATTTCTTCCTTTCTTCTCCTTAATTCCCTTAATTCCCCTTCCACTCACCTTCATTGCAACCTACATACTTCCAATCTTTGGGCTTCTACCTCTTTTTGTTTCTCCTCTTCCAATCTCTCCTTTTCTTTTTTTATCTCACACCTTTTCCATTCCTCCCTTCACTTACATTCTTTGTCCCTTTCTTCATTGTATATTCTCTCTTTTCTCTCGCTATAACCTCGCCTCTCTTTCTTGTATTCCAACAATACCCCTATTGTCTAGTTTCAGCAATATTTGTCCTCCCATCGTTTCATTCTGTACTATTGTAATGCCCTTAGATACATCCTTTGTTTCCTTCTGTCTCTCTGTCATTTCCTCTATCTCTTCATGTTTGTCTATCTTTTATCTCATCACACTGTTTACCCTCATCGTGTTTTGATATATGTTTGCGTTCTTGATACCCGCTCTCTTCTGAGGTGTCTTCACTGTTATAAGTAGGGGTCTCATACATTGGATTAACATGCTCTGTTGCTGCCTTTAATACTTTTATAGGATAAAATCCCTTTTCTTCAACCTTTACATCTTTCTTTTCAGGAGGTAAAATAGGAGCTGAAGGTGTTACAGCTTCTCCTTTGTTTTGATTAAGCATCCACTCCCTTTCAGCTGGATTTTCTTTCTCACTTTGGTACATTGTCCAGAGTTCTAAATTCGCCAATCTTTTCTCTAAATGTTTTCCTTTATGAGAGGTATGTAAGTATGTCGTCATGTGATGCAATACCGGTTAAGATAATGAAACCTCTTTAGGCAACGACATAAGTGCTTTATTAGTTGTGCCCTTGACCAATTTGGAATGATATTTCCTAATTTTGGCTGTAAATCTCAGCAATGTTCTGCATAGGTGTAAAAGAGGTGTGTCTACCATAGTGACAAGTCAATTCAGACTGTCAATACTTACCCGATCTGTTGTTCTTCTTTCTAGGTTTATTAAATATATTGTTTTAATATTTTTGAGCAAGCACCATCAATCGCTGCTAGTAATCCGTGAATCCAAATATTTTGAAAACTTTTTGCACCACTGTCCTTCTTACTCCTTCGTTTACACTTTCAGCCTCATCACCAGTTTGGCGGTAACCCTTAAATGCGGCGGTAACGCTATTACTGCTGCATTTAAGGATCTGCCAAATCACAGGTTTGGCAGCATTTACCCCCAGAGCTGAGCTGGGGGTAAATCTGCTGGGAATTTGCCAATTTTCGGCACAATTACCGTGCAGTAATACCGCTGACAGTAGTTGTTACAAAAATTCCACATTGGGCCCAATGGAAATAGGGAATTCATGAACAGGCCCAACGAGGAATGGGGAATTACTGTTCTGCCAAACCTGTGATCCGGCACTAATAGTGCCGGGGCGTTTGGTGGTAATGCTGTCAGCCCCGACAGTATCCAGGCGGCAATACCGCTGGCATACCGCCCAAATCGTGATGAGGCCCTTTGTATCAATTATTTTGATATCGTTCTTGTATTTTTAGTATCTTAAGGTTATCTTCTTTATTTGTATCTCAATTCCATTTAATTGTAACCTTTTGATTGACGTCAATCCTTTGTTTTAAAAAGTGTAAAAAACATTTCTTTGTTTTTTATATTTACTGTTGTTTTATATCTATCAGTTTAAACATACAGAAAACTTTATAAATACATATTATACCCGCTACACATGTGCAATTTCAATTTGTTCCTCTACGTACACCTTCCTTTACTATTCTCAGTTAATGTATCTCATCTCTTATTGACTCTGTCTCAGAGTTTAATGCGCACGCTTCTTATTAGCTTCATGCCTCAGGAATCCCTTAACACTCCTAAATGGAGTTATGGTGTGTATTCTTTAGGTCACTCATGGGCCCATGCAATCGAGATATCCCTTCTCTTCATTATAACCCCTAAAAATCCAGTTACTCTTTCTAAATATATATATTGAACACACCATAATACTATCCCTCCCCCTGTATCTTTTACCATAATCGATGGTCTACTCACATCCGCTATTCAGCTCGAGTCTCTTGGCATTGACTCTCCCACAATTGACCAGTTCGCCTTCAATCTGTGGGGCGCCTGCAGGGACCGGACAGGAATTTCATCAAAGGGAGACCTTCTAAACCAGATCTTGAACACGTGCTCTTTTTCACTCTGCTCTCCACAGAAAACGCCACGATTGTGTGGCTAATGTTAGGAGCCAGCGATTGTCCGGGGTGTGGATCTGGGGCTAGGTCATTTAGACTAGAACAACTGCACTGCTACCAAATGTGCTCTAGCACCTTGAAGCATCTTCTATGTGCTAGATGGAATTATCAGTAAATATCACAGACCAACTAACCAGACAGACCAAAGGAAGATGGTAAAATACTGCTTTCATCTCAATGAAAGAAAGCAGGGCGATATGACAGCTATCAAAGTAGATGCTCAATGTTCACACACAATTTTGCTTGTACAGAGTTGATATACTTTCACATACGTTATTTATGATGTCATAAAACCTATCGCTGGGAGGGATTGGATATGGGGAACATATCTACTTATAGAATTGTATAAGGGTTAATATTGCATTGACTGCCTCTTGTCTGTAGGACATGTCCTGTCTACTTCTACATACGTCACATACTGATTATAGCAGAGAATATGGCAACAGACTAATTACTGCAACATTGTGTATGAAAGTGCGTGGCAGGCCTTTTGATTGGTTGGCAACTCTATTCAAATTTTGAATTTCAGCTCCTTAGCAGCACGAGAACAGAACGAAACCTAGTCGTGCAAGCTGCGTCAACTTGTTCTCTTGTTTCCCCAATTAGTCCATCGAATCTCATCGACCTGATCCTTAGCAAAGGTCTATAATTTTAGTTGACCTAGTAGTTTGCTCACTGTTCTGGGACATTTCAGGGAGTGTGAGCACGCCACTGTTTTAACTTAAGCTCTAAAGAATAGCCTTTGTTTTGAGTTCTTTATCACGTGTTAGGAGATCATGATTGTGTCCATTTCAGCCTCTCAATTACTGCTATTTGATTTTATTAAACAAGGTGTCATTACAACTTTTGGCCTTTCGAAACTTGCTCATTCTACCTCACATAGGCTTTTTTGCCTTCGCGGTTGTCTAATACTTGGCATCTGCAAATGTCCTTGTCTACTAATCTTAGCAGAAATATGTCTCATGCACATGGTCTGTTCATTTGACTCCCTTTGTGTCTTGCACCCATCTATTGAAATAGCCTCCTTGACATCAGGCCAACGTACTCCCTTATTCTGCACAAGAGAACAGATTCTTCAACAATTCTTCAATTTGCAATTTTAGGCCCATATTTTGAGGTATCTGGGTTTATTCTTTAACACAGACAGTCGTCCATTTTCTTCCAATGGCCGTCCTAAACTTTTTATATATACCTCTTTTTAGCAAGCTTCTATATGCTTTTTCTACCTTGTGTTACAGCATTTTTACAATTATTGGTCAGCAGGTTACTTCATCTTCTTATTTGCACAGTTACTTCATTTTTAGGTACTTGTTTCTGTTTGTGCTTCAGTTACATTGTCAGTATTAAGTATTTTAGTATCGTTTCAACACAGGTTTATATAGCTTCTCCATGACATCATTCTGTTGTCGTCAGACTTTTAATTAGCGTTCATCCATGATTCCCATAGCCAAATGTTGGCACTTTGTCAGTGGGCATCCTTCTTGGTGACTTCCTCCCATGTCCCAACTTAAGGGTATCTTCTAAATGGTTGGCTGAGTGCATATCATCTTTCATACAATCGAAGCAAAAACAATTGTAGCTCTTCGTCTGCCACTCCAATAAAAAGCCACTTAGAATCCAACAGGCCTACAACAATCAGGTTTCAGACCTGGGCATGGCATGGAATCAGCCCTTATAGACCTAAAAATTCAAATGGATGAACTAAAAGACTAAGGCAACCTAGAACTCCTAATGTTGCTGGACTTATCAGCGGCCTTCTACTTAGTCAACCATAAAGTCCTCTGTAAACACCTGACTTTGGCAGCCAATTCTCACCAAAAGCCGCTATATGGATACAGTCCTTCCTTGCCACTAGAACCATGAGGGTATTCGCACCGACTGCCTAGGAATAGCCTGCCCCTGTCCTTTGTGAATTTCCACAGGCTTCTTGCATTCCCCTACATTATATAACATTTTTACTAAGCCACTTTTCGACCACCTAGACTATTTGGGTGTCACTTACACTAACTATGCGGATCACACCCAAATCCTCATTACAGGCTCCTATGACATAGACACCAAACTAATCAATGAAATATACTAAACTATCCATGCATGGATGGCTATCCACGGCCTCTGTCTCAACGACGATAAGACAGAGTTACTCCTTATTGGATCGCAGACCCAATTATATAAGCTAGACAACAAATTTAAAACTTTCAACATTGATGGCACAGATATCAAAGTTTCCAAGGAAGTAAAAACACTTGCATATATCTTGACTCTACCCTCAAGCTAACTAGACAAGTTAATGCAATGGCTTCAGCAACAGTATGTACATCTAAACTGATTAATGCTTACAGACACTTCCTGTCCCCTGACAGTTGCATTACCCTGGCCAGAGCACTCATATTACCTAAACTAGATTACTGTAATGCCCTGTACTTAGGTTCGAACAGACGTAATTTAAAAAAATTACAAGTGTTACAAAATAATGCACTAAGAGCGGCACTCAATATCACGAGAGCTAACCACATCTCCTCAGCGAGATGCAATGGCCACTGGCTCCCAGTGCAGGCAGAATCACGGTTAAAAGATTGGTGCTAACACACAAATGCCTTTCAAACTCAGAACCTACATATCTGGTGAACAAATACATCAGAAATCAATCCAATAGACGTACCGGGTCTACATATAGACACACTGTTTAAAAATTCCTCATTTCAAATTACAAAAAGCAGGGGTCAATAGTTTCCCAGTATTAGCAGCTAAAGTTTGGAATTCCTTGCCACCAGCTCTAAGAGCTGAACTGTCCTTTTGGATCTTTACGAAAATAGTGAAAACTTGGTTGTTTGCACAGGAGCGATAATGATGCTTCTGACGTACAATTGCGTCGGTATGACTTAAATGACGATGTCCTTCTCTTCTGTAACTTTCGAATGATGTGTCTTCTATGTTGTGTAATAACACTGTAATCCTTAGGCAATGCGCCCATATACCTTGGGGTTAGGTGTGCCATACAAATGAACAAATAAATAAATAAATAGATAGGACAGTGGTGAGGGGTCAGGACTAGGGTAGAGGCGCCCACCTGCTCCTTTACAGCACAAGTAGAGTTCTGTGTCTGGACCTCAATTCATGAACAAGGAAACAACACTCATGAGACATTAGCTTGTACGACTCTAGCAATGACTGACTCCTGCAACAGGAACCAGCACCCTGTTTACAATATGGCACAACTGTACAGAGTGTGACAATTCATAGGATCTCATCACCTCTCCCCACAGGGGAGCACTTTCCTTTGAGGCTAGTGAGATGAGACCGCTGTGCAACATTCCCACTAGGGGTGGCGGCAAGCGGGACCTCACAGGGTGAGACTACCCTCCTCGGGATAAGGACTCCTGTTCCATTAATGAACTGCCTAAATCCCTCAATGAAAAGCCCCCATATCATCCTACCTTCCTATGACCCACCTTGCACCAGTCACTGTTTGTTATTGTAACATCACAGAAAGCCAACAACAGAAAGTCATATATACTGAGACGAAGAGTATAAAAAACATGTACTCAATGGTTGGCCTCTGGTCCTTGAACGAGAGGGCTGCCACGGCAGGGGCTGCCTTGAGTGGGGTGGCTGATTTAAGGGGTCCGCCAACCAATGGGAGCGCGGTGGGAGGGAGGAAGGCGGAGGGCCAACAAACAAGGAAGAAACTGGGACAAAGGGAGGGGGAGTGGGCACAAAGGCGCTGCAGTGCGAGAATACAACTTTTACAAATGCACAACTTACTGTGCCATGGCGCACCTGTCCTCACCCCAGAACCACAGAAGTTGACGTTGGCGTTGCCTGATGATGGTTTGGATGGTCTGTGGGGACAGATGGAGAAAACACATGTTAGAGCATGCTTACCTGTTGTTTGAGCAGGAATTCGGTGCTGGGTCCTCCTGGTCCGAACAGGCCCAAACAGGAATTGCCCTTTTCTTTGTCTGCCCTTCGCTTTGGATGCCTGGGATAGAGACACCCTTGATCTAAGACTTAAGAGCAGAAAGGAAGAGTCAGGGTTAAGAAGGTGGGTGGTGCTTATACAAGGTGAACTAGATCCATTTGCACCTGCTCACCAGGGTGCATTGTGACAATCGATTGGGAGCCCTATCTAGTCAGGGGAGGACACCTTCTAGTGTTCAAGTGCAGAATTGTGAAACCTATGGCTGCTCGCTTGCCAAGGCGAGAGTTCTAACCTCTGGCCCACCAATGCTGTGGTTAAAAAATGAACCTGAGGGCTCATATGTCTGAAGACAGCGTGCCTTTATGCACTGTGGCCATGGCATGCACGTACAAGCATGGTAACCCCACTGAAGAGGAGACAGCCAGATGCAAAATGAAAAACAGTGCATCACAAGGCTGAGGTCATTTTGAAGCCAAAACAGTGGAGATACTACCTATGAAACAACACTTTTGGGCAAGATAAAGAGCATTGTGTTAAACAATCACATTCAAATAATATATACTATAAATGAAGGGAGTTAAACGGGATGAATTCTAGAAATTGCCATTGTAAGCAATGCCTATTGGGGTGGGGGGTATTTTGGCTATAGGTTTAAGTCTGATTAATAATGGGCCTCATTACGAGTGTGGTGGTAACTTGGTAGAAAACTTGCAGAATCAATTACCATTACCACCACTATATCCTGTGTGCTTACTGCTTAATTATAAGTAATGGCATGGTGGTGTTAGTCCCTGTTTTTTGAGTCAATGGGCCTCATTATGAGGTTGGAGGTAGCCTTGCCAGTTATACCGGCAAGGCTACCTCCAAACTCGCATCCGGGTCCGGAACACGCGAAAGGGGAATCACTGGGTCATTCCAACCTCAGGGGACCTGGTAATTCACCTTGCGCTGGTGCCGGGCCCGGTACATCCCCATTCTCATTTAAGTCCCCATAGGGCTCAATGGGAATGGGGAGGGTGGTATCAACGGTACTGTCAATAACGGTACCATTGCTACCATCAAGTTCTGCTCGCGGGTGCAGAAACCCTAGTATGGCAGTATGGTACCAATGTTGCTGGTAGCGATACCGGCGCTGTTGTTGCCTTACCGCCATACTCGTAATGAGGCCCAATGTGACTCTGTGGGGATTTTCGGCAGATTTACTGCAAGAGGTAATTCTGTTTAGTAAATCTGATGGGTTTTGGAACTAGGTGGATGATTTACTTCCAGTTTTCCTCAGGAGGTAAATCATCCACCCAACCACCAAAACTCATTGTATGCCAGTGCAGTAATGTGACGATAACAGAATTACCACCACCTTATCACCACTTTTTGCTGCACCATCATAATGAGGCCCATTGAATCATTATGGGTTTAGTGTTTAGGATGGGATGGCCACCCAACTTTCTAGTCATTAAGGATCACATTTAACTGTTGTTTGTTGGCGCAATCTCTGATTAGTCCGTTTTTCACTTGTAGTCCCAAATGTGTTGTTTCTGTTTATTAATCTGTCTTCATGAGCTCTAGTATTTTGATCGGACAACTTTGAGGCCCAAAATGAGGATGAAGGAACACAAAGGGCCTGATCACGAGTTGGGCGGTATCCCAGCTGGGATACCGCCCATCTTTATTAATGTTAGTGCCCACCCATCTGGTGCTATTACCGCCAGATCAGGTTGGACGCTAACTTTAAGTCCCCATTCCCCATTGGGTACAAATTCGGAATTTTTGGCACAATTATCGGGCGGTAATACTCTGAGCTGGGAGTACACATGCCACACTTGCGATAGGGCCAGCCTTTAAATCCGGTGGTAACACTGTTACTGCCGTATTAAAGGGCTAACGCCCAACTCATGATCAGGCCTGTAGGTAGCATGAAAAAAGGCACACACTGGACCACATTAGTGCAGCCTTTTGTAACAAACCGCCTTTCAATTGCCATGCTCAAATATTAAGAGATTGGGTACTTTGGGAAAGACCTGCACAATGGTGCCCGAGAGGCATGACCTTTCCTTAGGTGATCTATTTGTATTTAAAAGTTATGGGGGGTCATTACGAGATTCGCTGTAAAAATCAGTTTTTACCGGCATGGAGGCAATAACGGGGCCGGGTAGTAATGACACCGCTAACAGCGGCCGATTATGAGTACGCGTGCACGTGCGTAGCGGCATGCCGGTAACAACAGTACTGGCTTGCCGCAAAAGTCCCTAAAACATTGCTTACCGGCATCATTGAAAGCTCTGACAGCTCTTACGCCCCCGTCCACCTCTAAATAACGGGCCCGGTATTAACGTGTCAGTTATTAACCGGTGCGCAAATACCAGAACCTGAAGTAACGTCATTGCGCCGGAACGGGAAATGGCACGGCGGCCATCTTGAAAAACACAATCCATTGCCATACTCGATATACAGGACCTGGAGCCTCAAACCAACACTCTGAACATCTACTACAGCACCAGCACCATGCCAAAGGCTATTAAGAAAGGGGCATCCCGGCAGCAGAAGGAGCGGTTCTCCGAGGATGAACTGAACATGCTCGCTGACACTCTGGCTGAGAATGCAGAGGTGGTATTTGCCTCAGACCTGAAAAGAGCAGCACAATTAAAAAGAAGGAGCTATGGGAGCTAGTGGCCCAAAAAGTCAGTGCGGTTGGCACCACCCCCCGCACAGTAAAGGACGTCAGAAAATGTTGGGACGACCTGCGCCTCAGAGTGTGCAATATCTTGTTGGCCAACGGAGCCAGGGCCTGGCTACTGGCGGTGGCTCTAACTCACTGATCAATCTCAGCCACTGGGAAGAAACCTGCGCAAGCACAAACGGTATGGAGTGCATAGAAGGTGTGGGAGAAATGGAACATGGAGCCACCTCATCAGCAGATGGAGGTGAGTGTCCTAAGAAAACACTGTATTGCAAAGTATGATGATAGTCCATCAATGTGACCATGCCATGAGGCAATGCATGGCCCATTACACACACATGGACACATCCCTGCCTAGATGCCGTCCCCAGCACTGACACATACACATGCGTGCAGCATCCCTATGCCATACCTGACATACCACAGACAGGGAAACGGCATGTGTCACACTGCACGCAGTCCACAACACAAAGGCATGTCTCACAGCTGACACCACCTCACACATGTGTGACCCTAATGTATGCCTGAGCAACCCCACCAAATGGCAGATAACCTGTATGCCAAAACAGTAGGACAGCAACTCATCAAATGTGTACAACTGCACTAATACCATTGTATGCATGATGCATGTACAACCATCACTGATGCTGTCCCTCTTATGGTCCCCCACAGGCCGTGATACCAACAGCGATGCAGAGGACTCTGCAGCACAGGCCACCACTCCTACGAAGAGGGCCAAGTCCAGGGTAGACACCAACAGGCCTTCCACCTCCAAGGGCACTGGCAAGGCACATCAGGGGGTGGAGGGTAAGAACACTTTTTACTTATTCCTGTTAAATACACCTGTTGTGTACCTGAAATAATACTTGACTGGACATTCCTTATTGTGTATGTGTCATTTATTGGTTTACAGTGCATAGTGTCCATGTACCCCCACACCCAGTGCCCTCAGTCCCACATTCATGGCACCATCTGCACCCAATTGTCTTAGAAGTACTGGCCTATCACTGACTGGTGCACAGCACGTCCCTCCTGTGCGTTGCCACCGGGATGATGTACAACCCCATCTTCTTCATCTTCTTCATCCTCACCTGGTGGTTGCTGTTCAATGTCAGGGTGCAGAGACACGTTCCATCGGATGCACATGTTGTGCAGCATGACACATGCCATGATGATCTTGGCCACCTTCTCATGCCTGTACAGGAGTGCCCCACCCGAACGGCTAAAACAGCAAAAAGCATGCCTTCAACAGGCCAAATGTCTGCTCGATGACCACACGGGTACGGGTATGGGAACGATTGTAGTTCTCTTCGTGACTGTTCTGCGGGTTCCGGACAGGGGTGAGGAGCGACGTCTTCAAGGGATAGACACTATCACCTGCATGGGTGCAAAATAAGGTATGTGTAAGTCAATTCCTGATGGACACCTGTACTTGTCACACATGCCTGCAGATATGTGTTCACATGCACATGTCCCTGGTTGTATGCATCCATTTTACCTTGCCACAATGTGTGCTATGCCATGGTTTTATGGTATGGGTTGCATCTTCCAGTTGAGACAGGGTGTAGACTCCCTTGCTGTTGTTCATGCACTGTGGATGAATACCGCTGTGTTTGTTATCATTATGTGATGTGTAGTGGTCAGTATTATTTTGTTACTGGCAGCATTGGCAGAAGTGTCAGCATTATTTATCATTCAGCGCTTATTATTCCCATGGTGACATGCAGCGCTACTGTGCTGGTGGCCCTGTGACAAGCAGTGTATTCCCTTGGTGGGATTGATTTGTGCACTCTCATGGATGCTTGTCCTGTGTTGTGAATTGCTGCGAAGAATTACATTGTGCATACTCACAGCATGTTGCTGGATTGTGTTACGGAGGGTGAGGTCTGATGATGGGTGGTGGACGTGTTGTGGGATGTGGGCTGGTTGTAAGTTAAGCATGTTGTAATTGGTGTGCAGCTTCCATCATTGCCATGGGGATTGGTTGTCATGTTCAGTTTGGGATACTTTGGGGCACAGTGTTTTGCGATGTGGACTTTGTGCTGTCACCACAACAATGACGCCATGATGGTGTGTGCATCCCTCCCCCCATTACACTGCCATATGCCTGTCATGCGACTTACCAAGCAGCCAGGAACATCGTCCTGCATGTTGCTCCATGTAGCGTGGTAGCGTGGAGTTCCGCAGGACCATTGAGTCATGAGTTGATCCGGGAAATCGGGCACAACAATGTGTGATGATCTTGCGGGAGTCACATACCATCTGTACATTGATGGAGCGTTATATATCTTACGATAACGGTACACCGCCTCCGTGGCATGCAGGACCACCGATTCATCATGGGTGCAGTCAAGTGCACCAATACAATTCGGCATGCCTGCCAGTGCATGGAAGCCAACTTTCGTGTAAAAGGTCTCCTGGGCAGTCTGTGGTAGGGATATGTTGTTCCTTGAGTGCTTCAGGAGGGCATCCAGCACTTGGATCAGCATGTGAGAAAATAAGGGTTGTGATATGCCATGCATGTGCCCCACTGTATGCTGGTAGGTGCCTGTGGCCAGGAAGTGGAGCACAGACACTACCTTCAGTAGAGGGGGGATGGCGGTGCGTATTTCAATTAGGCTGACAATGTCGTCGTGTATCATGTCCACAATGGTGGTGATGGTGTCCCGGTCCAGACGGTACAGGGTGGGGATCTGCTCAGGGGTTAGGTTGAATGGATTGGCTCTGATGCGAGGGATTGGGGGCTGCCTGCGTTGTACCACTGGCTGCACTGGTGGGGCTTACTTGGCCTGTCTCACCCTCCTTCTCCTCCTGCGTCTCCTCTGTGGTGCCTGTTGTTGTTGTTGCTGGTATAGCAATGCAAGCATGTCCTCCAGCCCCAATATTGCTACTGCAAGTGGAATCATTTTGGTGTGGAAAGGGGTGTGATGTGTGGGTGTGCTCCTTTTGTGCTGGGCCAGACTCCATTGCCTCCACCTGTGCTGATTGTGTGCACCTGTGGCAGTTGGGAACATTGCACATTGCTGTTTGTGGGTGGTTTGTGATGCTGGTGATGCTGGCATCCCGGTATCCCTTATTACCGCCTTCATGATGCCGGTATTTGCATGTCTGCATGACTTACGATGTCCTCCTGTTAGTGCCATCCCGGTATTGCCGGACCGAACGGTCGCGTGCCCGAGCGCATGCCGGTACGGGGGTGCACGGTATCAGCGGTGGCGCTGATACCGGGTTGTTGAGTCGTAATAGCCCGGAGCGGTATGCAGTGCCGGTAATCCCTTACTGGCATCGTTTTTCCATTATCGCCTACCTCGTAATGACCCCCATGGTCACTTAGGCCACATCTTACTGGGGTAAGTTGTATGATTAGTCCCAAAACATCATTGCACATAATTATAATGTCTTGTCTAGTCTTGAAATTCTTTTGTATGTGCATATCCCTCTCTATAGATTCATCCTATACTTAGACATGTGTTGACTCTTTTCTTTTGTAACTGAGCAAACGTGTCTACTACAGTTGGACACCATTAGTACATACTTGATATAAGCCTGGCAATCTGTTATTTTCTGTTACCACACCATGATAAGGCTACTTGTTAATGAAATACAACTTTATGTTTATTTTCACCTTTTTTGAACACTTAATTAGGCAGACACTGCTGTGAATAAAAGGGACTCATTGGGTGACCCAGACATTGGACTTCTTCTAGACAAGACATTACACAGGGACATTATACAACTGTGGTTCCCATTAGAAATAGGATTTTGCATACAATTTTTTTCAGAATTCAGAATGCTCAGTAATATGTTTTAATGGTATAACGTCCTTTCATCAACGGATGGAATTTCAAGGGATTTTTTTTAGGAGTATTTTTTATTGAAAAGCTCCTCGAAATATGTTGTGGGGGTGGTTAGGAAAGTGCATATAAGGGTCGGGAACAGTTAAAGAACAATAAGGGATAGGGGACTCGGGCAGGGAACCCCACACAATAAAAATAAATCAATTCCGACGAAAAAATACTCGTAAAAAACCCATCGAAATTCCGACTGTGGATGAAATGACATAGAAACATTTTAATGATGTTAATGATAATGATGTGTTATTTATATAGCGCCTTTATCCAAGATGAGAGACAATCCTGACTGGTGATAAGTTTGTACCGATTCCTGAAGGTATGAAAAGGATTCAGAATGTTAGTGTCCCATTAATTTGTATTAACATCCCAGCCTCGTTGGGGATTGTGTGCACTCTCGGCTTTTTTCCAATAAGACACACTGAGGCCAAAATGACTATAGTTACAAGTCAGGAGTGTCTGATTATTCAGAGACTCTAGGCTCGCATCATTGCTCTATTGGCATTGGGTCTTGACTTTGCTGCATATTTTGCTGGTTTTCCCACATGTGGGTTCTATGTCATAACCTCACTCAATAGAGGCCCCTCCTCCAAAATATCATGGTTTTTTTGACCACCCCGGATCAGCCTCCAAAGGGCAGCATTTTCGATCCATAGGGGGTTTCCCTGCCTGAACATCTCTTTGCGATGCTCCTGCACCCTTACTTTCCTGCCATATGCTGGACATCTAAACCCCAATCCCCTACCCCTGCCTCCAAACCCCTTATCTACCTGCACCTCTCCAAACACATACCTGCTGTCCTGCGAACACCCATGACTTCTCTCTGGGAGGCTGCAGGCCTGTCTGTTCAGGCACGGTCATCCAGGGGAGCAGCTTTGATGAAAATGTTGGGGGCGGGGGACAAGACATCTAAATGAAAGGGGGCCCTGCCAAATGGGTGGGACCAAATGGTGTGCCCCAAAAGTTGGGGGGACAAACACCCCTGTCCCCCCTAAAATTACGCTTATGCTGTCATCTATGCAGCATTTCCTGGGTGGCCTCTTTAATAAGCAGCCCCTAAAACACGGCCTGAAGACCATAGACCCTCATGTGATGAACGGTCTGCCCGTTTAAGGGCCAGGGACCCTGCTTACAAACCCTTGTATAATGTTTCCTTCTTCCCACAGTCTATCCACCACTAAACTTGCTAGTGAGTTATGTACTTCTCTTAATGGAATGCATTTATCGCTGCTGAATGTACAGATTAATTTAAAGTTTTTCTGTTACCTTGATGTATTATAATGTTAATTGTAACAAAAAAAATGCATCTTTTTAAATAAAGGCTGGGTGGCTAGATTAATGAGGTAAGTGTGTACCTCTGACATGGGGCTAGCGCATGCTACACACATTCGAATCATGGCATAAATGACACAGCCCTTTATCCTTCAATCATTGATAATGACTACCAGTAAATTGGGTGATAGTAACAACTATTATAACAGCATTTTGAAGTGGGAGAAATCAAACATGAAGTACTAAAAACATGGATATTATAATTATCATCAGTTTACAGGTGTGTGCTACTTTTTGTTACCCATGTTTCCACTCCCCCACAGTGAGGGTGCTTGGCTGTCCTGTGAATTTTCCTCGACTTTGACAAGTCACTCAAGGAGGATCACTTGCACATGGGCACGCAGGGCTGCTGAACTTTCAAGATGTCTTGTTAATAGTAACACAAACATGTTAGAAGTGCATTATTTTCCGGACTGATGCTAGCCATTGGTCTTGCAGGAAGGGGGGGTGCAAGTCCTAGGATAATAAGTGAGATGCATGTGCTTGCAGAGCAGCAGAATGGTTTCTGTTCGCCAACTACTGGTAGGGTAAATATGCACACATGGGCTGCACAGGGTGACGTCACCAAGGAGCATCATGAATGCAAGCGTTGCCATTAGGAAAAGCTGCATGAAGCAGAGAGGCAGGCAATGTGTGGTACACATGATGGCACAGATCTTTTTGTTCCCCAAATGGCCACCCACTGACTGTGAAGCCCACCTACCCGTACTTGCCAAATCCCAGTTACTGATCCCCCTTATTGTGGGTTCTTTCTTCACTTCTGATCCCTGAAAATGTTTTCTTCATTAGCTCTCTTCTCTACTCCATATATCCCTTGCTAATCCATTCCCTCCCAACCCTGATCCATACTCCTCTTTGTTCTTCAGGGTGGGGGTCTGCCCCATACCTCATGCCTCTTGACCGAGCTGACCAAGCTGACCCCTGATCCTTAAAACCACTGCGATCCTGCACTGCCCCCATTGCCTGCCCCTTCTTCCGTAGCCCACTACCCATGCACATCTTATCCCTCCTCTGGGTTCTCCCTCGTAATTTGCCTTCTCTTTCACCCTGAAACATCTTGAATGTGTGCAGCAAACACTGGACATGCACAATGTACCATGCTTTCCGTGACTCTGTAGTGGTGTTGACAGGCCTGGTTTGTGGCAACATGTTTTTGTCTCAAAGGGATTTGGTGAATCCATTTCAATGAAGATAAGTAAAACCACCAGAACAATACATTATTGATTGTGTTTGCAAACATCAGACAGAAGATGACCTTGTGTGAGATCTCAGTGTTACTATAGGTCACTGTTCAGGAGAGGCAGAGGTTTCATGCCATGGAGTCAGTTATAGATGGAGACATTGATGTTCTGGGTCAAACATATGCAGGTGGCACTGAAGAAAGCTGTTGCTTGAGGCAAACACATCATGGTTCACCTTCTCCTGGGCTCCCGCATCCAAGAGCAGAATCACAGATTATAATTAAGGCCATATAGCTCTAATGGAACATGCCCCTGAGATGCAGGTTTATGAATGGTAAAATCGGAATTTCCCTGTTCTCTTTGTTGAAACATTGGAACAGGTGAACTATCCTAGTCAGCATGATTCCACTCCTAGCACATGCATTTGTATTGAAATCATCACAGCCAATATTGCACAGAGAATGTAAGGACCCTGATAATGTATTCCTTTTCAAGTTGATATCCAGAAGATACCCTGTTTAGGGGTCAGAATCAAATTTGACAGAAAATGTTAATGTCGATTAATTGACAGGCAAGGGGGAGGTTCCATCTCCCATGGACGAGACGGTCCATCTTTCATTATGTCATGACCTAAATCCATGCATTTGTCAGGCTACAAAATATAATTATTTTCTTTTCTTCTGAGGTCAGGGGATGAACATGACTAGTTATTTAATTTGCACAATGTCCTTGAACACGAGTGTGCAAGTTCTGCTTCTAAAATGGTGCTGTGCCAGTTACGCCAAAGGCGAGAAGAGGGGGATTTGTCTGCGCCAAAAGCCCCAATGGGAGGGTTCTATTTGGCACATTATAGAGCATGCATGCAATAATATCCAATGTGCCGGCATAACAACAAGTAATCCTTCTGGTCTCAAATGGGGTTTCCTAACCCCTGTTGATCTGCATGATGCATTCCAACATATTCTGATTGCTCCAGTGGATCAGAACTATCTATGGTTCTTTGTTTCAAGTCACCACTACCAGTAAATCATTTTTCAAATTGGCCTCAAGGCAGTACCCATGGTATTTTCAAGAGGCCTGGCAAACATAATTGTATTAATTCACATGAAAGAATTGAAAGAACACCCTTATCTGAACAGACAGATACAACATTGGGTATTGTGTTCCCCAAGAATTACGATTTCTTATATATCTCAAGAAATCTAAGTTGAGTCTGTGCCAGGACTTTGTGTTCAATCGGGAAAGATTTTACATGAAAACTGGGTATGTGTTTCTTATTTTAAAAATAACGGTAAAGCTTAGAAGCAGAGCATAGGATTTTCTATCACTAGATAGCAGCACTTCCAGAAGATCATGGAAAAGCTGAAATGGTGCATGTGACTTCAGAATCAGTAGAAGGGTATCATACTCAATCTCTTAGCTCGAGACAAGAGATGATAACAACAGATGCCAGTGGTATGGGATGGCGTGCCAGCTGGAGTTATCTTTCATATAAAGACAAGTGTTTCTCACTAGCACTCTGCATGTGCCCCTTCCTTTGTAGATCCTTCTATCTGCCCTTCTCTAAATAAATCCTCCCCAGCCCTTCCCTGCTCCCCTTTCACTTGCTGATTCCCTTGATGCATTTATTTCCAAGTCGGTCTTGCAACATTTCTGCGGCAATTCCGTGTGAATTCTGTCACAAAACAGGCTTTCCAGGTCTCCTCAAACTCTCCCACTACACGCATAGGGCCTCATTATAAATTTGCCGCTCCGGAATTAACGTGCCGGTAATTCCATTTACAGACACATTTCCGGACCGGCAAGCTACATAGTTATTGGTAGGATGGCCTGATTGGCCTGATTGACCGCCAACGAAGAGCTGGAGGTAAGTCAGACACCCCGGCAATACCCCCATGGAGTACTATGGTATTCCATGGAATGGAGATTTACCTACCCTTAATGGCACTCAGAATCTGCTAGTAATGTCGGCAGACCGAGTGTCGGTAACAGCAATCACGTTTGGTCTAGCAACCTCTGCCGTCATACGAAACCACATCCTCCGGCCCACCTACACACCACGAAATTTCGTTTTGAGCTGGTTTTCTTTTTCGGCTTTGTGGAATTACTAAAGTAATTGCTTGCATTAAGCAAGAAGAACAAGAAAAACACAGCTTTTTTATTTCAGAAAATCCTCACTGCTTTAATGCATCATAGATGTTATATAAAGGTTTCTTTATACAAGGTACAAACCCTGGTCGTTTTTCGAAAATTCGAAAAAGAAGGGGATGCTCCTGGTCTTAAGAAACTTCTATTCGTTTTTTTTGTTTTTTCCACAGATTTTCCAGTTTTCTGTGTGTTAGTCAAACATTGGCCACAGGTATTAGTATTAACTCAATTCTCCCGAAGGCCTGAAAAATAAGCAGGGGAATGTGGGGCTCGTAGTGCACAGCAGCAGCATGTCCCCTCTCATACTATCATATCCTCTCTAAAAAGACTATGAAGACAAACATTCTGAGGAAGGAACATGACCAATTCGAAGGTTGATAGGCCCGAGAGTAGTGATTGAGGTGATCAAAATGACTGAGGTGATTGTCTACCGGCCATGCGCTTACACTTCATCCATCCAACCAAAGGTGAATCAGTTTTTAGTCAACACCACTGTACTAATCTTATAGCATGGGAGGATTTCAATATGACAATTGACCGGCTTTTAGTATAGCATTTTTCAAATTGGCCTCAAGGCAGTCCCCATATGTTATAGAGGCTTGGCACTCATAATTGTGTTACTTCACACAAAAGAGTTCAAAGTGGTACAGTGAAAGATAACTTGGCAAGCGGTAGAAGCCCCCATTAAAGTGTATCTACTTCTTAGACATATCCCACTCTCCTTATCCCTGATGTACATAACAATCCCCATGCCGCAAAGTATTTTTTGTATGTAATTCCTGCTATTAGCAAGGACATCCACTACCTCACTAGTCTTCTCGCCTTTAGGAAAACATTGCCAAAGCCTCTTTTCCTTTGCAGATGGGGAGCAGGTGCAAGTGGATTTTGGTCACCTGCACTAAGCCCCGCCCACCTGGTGCCTTTCTGGTTGATGCTCTTTTTCCCCACTTAGCAAGCCCCACCCATCTGGTGCCTTCCTGGTTGCCTCTCTTTTTCCCCACTTAGCAAGCCCCGCCCACCTGGCGCCTTCCTGGTTACCACTCTTTTTCATCAGACAAAGAAAAGGGCAATTCCTGTTTGGACCTGTTTGGACCTGTTTGGACCAGGAGGATCCATGGCCGAACCCCTGCTCAGACAGCAGGTAAGCATGCACCAACATGTGTTTACTCCCTCTATCCCCACAGGCCATCCGTACCCCTCTAGTGCCCCTGTGATGTTCCCTTGTGCCCCCCCTTCTCGCACACATGCTTGATTCTTCCACCCTGCTCCCACTCCCCCCCTCCAGCCTACTTCTGCAGGAGTCTGTCCTGATACATTCTGGTTTCACCATCACCGTCTTGTGGCCAATGCTGGATTTGACTTTTATGGACTGCATTGATTCACAGTGTGTCACCCTTTCTCATGGTGGCCCTGAATCATGCTGTTCCCATCTTCATCTTGTATTCAGGCTTCCAACATTATGTGTTACTACTGACTTCTGCAATTGTATTCACTCTCCCCACTTGCTTCTCCACTCCTTTTGACTGCTTCTCTCCTCCTCTCCCTTTCTCCCTTTTTCTATCTCCTCCCCTCCTCCCCTTACTTTCTTCTATACACTTACTCTATCAGAATTGTCCCTGGACCTAGTATGTTAGCAGCCTCGTTTGTCACCTCCCCCTCCCCTTACTTGTTTCTGTCCTCCACCCCCACCACTATCTGAAATGTCATCAGGCCTAGTACAACAGTCGCTTGTTTTGTTCCTCCCCTCCCTTTCTGCATCACTTTCCCTCAACTTTTGTTTTTTCCGGTTCTAGCGGAAATGTCGTCAGGCCTAGTACGGTAGTCACCTGTCGGTTTCAATTTCCTTCCCACTCTCACCCCTCCCTTCCTTATCTATGTCTTAGCCCTTACACTATCTGAAATATAGTCAAGCCGAGTAAGATAGCTAATTTCACATCCGTACTGTTCATGGCCTGTAAGAATGTCATTGTATTTTCCCTTCTTACCTCCCTTTCCTTGAAGCGCTTTGAAACACATTGTTTATAGGCGCTTCTTAAATAAAATATCAAATCATATAATTTGGGATCACATCCTAGCAGACACTATGCTAAATACTACCAGAATCTATGAGAATGTATTACCATTGTTATTTTACAGATTTCTATGGACAAACCTAACTCAGACAGGACACAACAGAGCAGAGTGCACGAAAAGTAAAGATTTACCATAAAAAATGGGAAAAAAAGAAAATCAGGGCTAGACAGAGGGAATACAGTCAAAAAGTAACCTAATTTATTTAAAAGCTATTCCTAAGCCAAATCCATCTTGGAAGACATTGTATAACCTTAAGCAATGAGTATCAAACAACTGGGCCTTCATTTATTTTCCTAAGGCAGGTAACAATAAGGATACATGTAGAGAGACCAGAAGAAAGTTCCAAAAATCAATTTTATTTGTTTGAGAAGACACAAACCTTGAGACTTGACCCCTTTCAAAGGTAAAGAAAGACAATTAATTTTTCTTGTATGTCAACCTTGATAGTGTGCCGTCGATGCCTGAAACATCAGAAACATTATAAGCATTTCTGTAATTCCTATTTGTCAAAGAGAAGACAACAAAAAGAAAAGTTCACATGGGAAACCAAATCTGACATACTCCTCCTTTGCATTTTTGGTAACGTTGAGGAGGGCAGGCCATACTCAAAATAGAGGTGTGAATGTGATGGCAGTAGTGACCCAAACAACAATAGTACAACAGTCCAAAATTAAGGAATGTTAAATAAAGGTTCTATAGAACTATATACATACCTTAGCTAAACACACAAACATGCAATGCAACTGGATATAAAAACACCAGCTAAAACCAACCTCTATGGAAATAGCATAGAACATGCAGAATGTAACTGTAGCAAGCACTCTAAGGACTGTAACAAGGGTGAAAGAAAAGACATTGCAACAATGTCACTGAAAAGGATATACCTCAGAGAAAAAGATGCAAATGGGTGGCTTAACCGTCACCAGGGTTCCAGAAATGGAGATGGTGGTTTGGGTATCTCAAAAATACCTTAGTCTTTTCTGCGTGTTTCGACAGCATCAAATGTGGTATATCAGCACTGTGTGTGCGGGTCGAACCGTATTTGAATGTGGTGCGTTGTGATGCTCCAGTCAGCATTGAGTCAGGTTCGATGTGACACTCAGCGTGGTTCGATGCGGCATCAGAACGGTCCGGCTCAAAGTGTCCACCAAGTTAGGTGCAGCAGTCATTCCAGTTTGATGCGATGAGTTCCACTGGGTCAAGTCGTCGGGTGAAAGTATACTCCAAGCTCTTCATATTGAGGTATGGTTTGGTTTGATGCAAGGATACTGGCGGTTCAAGGTGCTGTTCACAGATGAAGCGCTTCAATGACTTCCACAGCAGCCAGGTTCTTGTTCGAGCCGGTCAAGTGACACTCTCTGCTGGTGCGGTGTGTATCGATGCAGCAGCACAGCGGTTCGAAGCGAGTGCCTAAGGTAGCACTTTTGGTCCTGATGTATCGTAGGCGTTCAAACACAGTCAACTTGGGTTTGAGATTGGTTCAAAGCCGCAGAATACAGAAATTCACCTGCTTCGGCTTCTTCTGGTGCTGTGAGACCTAATCCAAGGGCTCAGAGAGAAGGTTTCCAATACCTCCAATCCTCCCAAAAGCTTGCTAACCTGTAGAGGCTACCCCCGAACTGCTAAAATAAGTTGTGTAAAACCAGAATGTAAGGGCATAAGATCCTCGCTCAAGCCCCATTGATGGAAAGATTTCCTATGATGAGGATACAGTTTAAAAGTGGAAAACTAAATTTGATAGTTTACGTATTAAGTATTTTTGCAGGAATAACTGTCCCATTGTACAAACAGATAACAAGCTTGGAGAACAACACTATTTGGGAAGATAATGTCATGCTTCACTTTGTCAGAACAGTAAATGTATCCAACATTTAAAAAAACAGCCAACAGTGACTACACCAGAAGCCCATTCTATCCCACCTCCTTTTGGACATGGTGAACTCTTGAAGAACACACACAGGCCATTTAAATAGTGGAAACATGATGCAACAGTTTACTGTTAGAGTGACATTTGTACAAATCTCTAGTTTTTACCAGCTGTATCAGCATCTCGCTAACACATTTCTCCACTATACCAGTCCAGGGATGCTAGCAGGCACCCACAGGAATCCTGCACCTCCAGTGAGGATCATGGGTACCAATGCAGCTGGTAGAGAGGATATGTCTTGGTCCAACAGCTGTCACCCCTAATCTTCCCTGGGGATGGTTAGAGGACAGAGGTTGCCATTGCCTTGGAACACCTGCATTCACCTCTTAACTGGAGGACCTTGGAAAAGAGTGGTCTCCCAACAGTGTCTAAACATAGTCTTTATGTCTTGTACACCTAAAAGGAATCAAAGAAGGACTGGGAGACTGCTCTTGCATAAAGAAAACATGTCACAGGGGATTGGATAAAAGCAAGCTTGCTTTATGGGATCCAATCTCTTCATGGGTGATGAGTTACCATTGCCTTCTTGCCTCATAACCAAAGTGCTTTGTTGTGCAGGGTGTGGGGAGACATAAAGGAAACAGAAAACCAAGATGGAGAATCCCTTCCTCCAGTTCCTTCTGCTCTGTCTGACTGTTCTAACTCCACCCCTTCCCGCACCCTGGTGTAAGGCTGGCCCTTTCATTATGGGTCTGCTTCTTTGAAGCATGGTTCTTAGGGGTCATCCTGCTAGGACTTTCCCAGGCTATATAGGTGTTACCCAACCTCCCATGGGATCAAGGAGAGACAGCTCTCCTTCTGGCTGAGCAAAGACAGACAGTCTGGCTAGGATCCACATGGACGTTTCATATCTAGCCTGAGTTCACAGGGTTAACATAAGCATGATACATTTCTGATGAGGCTGTAACCATGGTGTGGACTATCAGTCACCATACCAAACCAAAACCCAGATATGGCTTATTGTTAGAGATTACCTTGTTACCGGACTGATGGTTCAACATAGTTATGGTTTTAGGTCAGAGGTGCAGATTTAAATGCAATCTCTATGCAGTGACTTTGGTGTCACAAAAGCTGACACTTGCAACCTTTGAATCTTCTTGGAGCCATTGAAGAGCAAGAGCTGCAGATAAAGAGACGTTTGCAGCAGGACACAATTGTTCACTATGCTTGAGGGAACTGTACAGTATCAAATCCTTCCAACGCCAATCCAGAAGTAATGGGACAGTTGTAATGAGAAGGGCCCTAATTGTAAGCAGACAGTACTATAGCACACACAGTTTCAACCCCTTTCAGTGACAGTAACATTGCAACATTTTACCTGGGGTGGTGAAGAGAGCCTTATTCTTCTCTGATGGCACCCAGTGTTTCTTGACTTTTGGTGTCACATGCTTCTTGGCCTTCTGTTGTCCATTTCACGATAGTCTCCTGATGTCTCGAAGTTGGTCTATCAACAAAGGCAAGCTTTGTGTGTGGCATCCTCTGCTGCTTGTTGTAGAACCTACTGGTCTCCATTTAGAGACTGCTGCCATTGGATCTGAGCAAATCTTGTCAAATTCTGGATTTCCCCTTTCTAAATCCAGAACTACTTGTCCCAGAATTTAAAGTTAAAACCAGGACTGGACTAGCATCTTCCAAATGGAACGTATAATGTTGCC
This sequence comes from Ambystoma mexicanum, assembly GCF_040938575.1. Classification (NCBI taxonomy): domain Eukaryota; kingdom Metazoa; phylum Chordata; class Amphibia; order Caudata; family Ambystomatidae; genus Ambystoma; species Ambystoma mexicanum. Next base: position 647,944,173 of record NC_090934.1, on the reverse strand, counting down.
ATGGATATCAGTTGAGGAAAAATGTGGACACAACAGCACAAGCACCATCTGAAATGAAGAACCGATCTGCGGAAGAAACCATGGCCCATCCACTATAAAAGAAACTGGAAGAATTTCAAAGTTAAAAGATGGACAGGCCTCTTACTGAAGATATAGCTAAACATAAGAAAGATTTTCAAGGCACCTATCCAAAGGAAGCCTACTGAATACGTTCAAATGGAGACCTGTGAAATTATCTCAACACATGAGGAAAATCCCAAGGTAGGCAGGCTTAACAGTATTAGTGTACACACAGGCAGCCCTCTTGGAGAACAACACTACTTGGATAGATAATTACAAGCTTTACTAGGTCAGCATAGTAATTGTATCCACCATGAAAAAAATAGACAACAGTAACTGTACAAGAAGCTCAATCTAGTCCACGCCTTTTGGACATGGTGAACTTCAGAAGAATGTACACAGGCCATTAAACTAGTGGGAACGTGCTGCAACAGTCATACATTGCGTACTGTACTTGAAAGTGATATTTGTACAAATCTCTAGTTTTCATCAACCAAATCGCTGCCTCGCTGACAAATCTCTGCATTGTGTGGGGCACAATTAATCTATGATACACAGCAATCTGATACACCATACATCATTTCACCACTAGGTGGATCATTGTCAGTCAACAGGTAAATTAATCTGCTGGTCCTGGTCACAAAAACCATTTTGCAGAGAAGGGAAGTGTGATGTAGGGGTTCTTTAAAGCACATAGGGATTTGGGCACCCTTTTCTCTGTAACATTTGCAGTTGCAGGAGTAGGCACCTAGCTGGTGTACGCATAATAGATTTTGGACCAGGTTTGAGCCACATGGGTGCCTCATTAACTGGGTAAAACCCCTAAAGCAATACGGTCCCTGCTTTCTAATCTGCTCCACCAATGCTATTTGAAGTGTGTTCAATAAAAAGTAAATTTTCCAACTGAATAGTGCATTTATTATTTTGTTATTGATTTAATTCTGCCTCCTGCATTTTATTGACTGGGCTGTTATGTACTCTAATTTCATTTTTTGAGTGCAGAAATACGTGCTTGATACCTCTATGTATTGTTCTTTGTGTTACTGAAAATATACTGCTGCTATTGTTTTTACAGTATATATTGTCAGCTGAAGTTACAAATGAACTACTGCTACTGAACAGTTTATCTAAAAATAAGACACAGGTAATCACTCATATCAATAGCAGGATTACTCTACATGCTTATTAATAAGCCATGCTGAAAGTGGGAGGTACAATAAAGGAGGGGTTAGGAGGTCAGCATGGGGGTATACTGGTAAGTGCTACAGATGACACACTCATACTGTACATATACACAATCTGCACTTCACAAAAAACCCCTCACTGCACAGCACCAGCATCTTCAAAATTACCATTGAGTTGAAGCTTCCCTCCCCTTGCAGCCCTTACCTCACCAACAGATACACACCTGAGTCAGTGCTGAGGCCTACAGTTTTCGCTTCATCAGGAGTCCTGAGGACCATGGAACTGCAGCACTTAAAAGGCCTCAATTGGAATGTGAATAAATTCCCTCAAGCTGAAACTATGCCCTGTCATAGCAGCATGTCAAACAAAACATTTAAGGCATTTGCATGATGGAACTTGTAAGGGCAGGCAACTTAATCACCACAATCGAAGCGGGCCCACCACTTGAAGAACAAGCGCACGTTATGTACGTAAAGCAAGTTTATTGTTCAATTATCCGGGGAGCAGTTATTTGGTACTGTAGGACCAAACTAACCCAAGTCTCAACAAACCACATCAGTTGACATCTTATATACAATTTTGCAACTGTTAAAACACTCCCAGATACTTTATTACAATCCAACCCCAACATGTGATTGGATAAAACTCTCTTCAAAGAAATCCCATCGTTCTCCAATTCCTATGTTTTCATTGACAACCCTCATCTCAACTACCATCTTCAGCTCATGTGTAGAACACAACGGATTTGTTGTGGTGGGTCATGACATGATTATTCAGTAAAACATTGCTATGCAAACATAATTCATTACTAGCAAATAACTGGCCTAATCTCTTTTAAGATTGTTTAATTGCACACAGTTTGCGTAAATATTTCAAGCGATATGAGGAAGGCTGGGTAAATAAGTTCTCTTTGAGTTAGCGAAACTATCTCAGCCCCCAGGTCACTGATTTCATTGGAAAATTCTAATCTAAAACTGCCACTTTATCACACATAGTACATTTGAAAATACAATTGAAACTCCTGCTTTTTCATTACGTTAGCATTGGTCATTGACTCACCCTGTGTTTTACTGCTAGCCAAAACAAATAGTGAAAACCTGTCATGTCCCCCGTGCCTTAGGAGATTACCTCTTCTATCTGCGATATTTATCAGACCATACAACTCAGGGTCACTTTCTGCAGCTGAGCTCACCGCGAAGGTTGTGAAGTTACTTATTCACCCATCCCCTGGCTTCAGAAACCTCACAGAATCAGCTTCTTAACAGTCAAAGTTCACTTTGAAAACAGCCCCAACTATTGTGTTTTTGATTCATCTGTAAAAAGCCCACTATATTGAGATACAGGAATTCCCCTTGTATTTGCATCAATGTGCATGTATAAAGACATGTGCACATTGATACAAATACATGGGGAATGCCTCTTTTCTATACCCGGTCCTTTGCCTTGGATGCACCTTAAAACCCTTCCCCTCTCTTAGTTTCCATGTATTTAAAAGCACCCCATCTGTGAATGGTGTTTATGTTACATTTGACGGTTTTAACATTTTATCTTTCTGCGAGTGTGCAAGCTAATATGTATAAATTCTAGACAAACAGTAACAAAAAAAGTAACATATGCCATCCATAGTAAACAACACTTTGAATCTTATGAAAATGCAACATCGCGCCAAGTTCGTCACCACCCCCAGTCCTCAATACGGCGTGTGCAACATGAAACCTTCCTAATCATGGGGACCCTTCCTGACCACCCCAACACACTTTTACTGAAGAAGCAATAGCCTGTGCAGTGCTTAAAACAAAGGGAAGATTTTTAAACTGCGCATTAACTGCTGATCTACTTCTGGCTTCCTTGGGATAGGTGCCTTGAAAAGCACAAGCACCATCTGAAATGAAGAACCGATCATGCAGAAGAAGCCATGGCCCATCCACTATATAAGAGACTGGAAGAATTTCAAAGTTGAAAGATGGACAGGCCCCTTACTGAAGATATAGCTACAAATATGAAAGATTTTCAAGACACGTCTCAGAACGCAAGGTTAAAACCAGGCCTAGACCAGCATCTCTGAAATTGAATTGATAATGATGGAGTGTATCACTTGAAGTAATGGTATTTCATTCCCTAGATGTGAAAATGGTGACAGGGCTTTTCTTGGTGCCACACAACCATCACCAATCCTTGATGTGTACACCACATTTGATTTCTAACTTGTACTCATTGATTTAGAACTTCTAAATGATTGCATGAGATGCTAAAATGTCTCCGTAGAGTCATCCTTCCCGAGTGTCATGAGAGAAAATTGCACTATAACCTTATTTGTATGAGTAAGAATGGTGTCATATTGGTGATGTCTTGGGTTTGCAGTCATTATATGTATGTTATTCATGAGGTTGAATTTAGCAGTATAGATTTCCGTAAACCTTTCCTATGACACTATTCCAAACCACACCTACACTTTCCAAAATTGCTGTACATTTCATGTCACCTCTTTCCTATTCCTGTTGTCTGACTGTGTTGCCCAATTTAGTTGCGTGCAACATCCACCTTTGCCACATGTTCATGTGTCCTCGTCACATAGCAAGCACAGCATTTTCAAAACCCGGAACAATAAGGCTGCTTTGGCTGCAATATGGCCTATTGCAAAGTGTTTCTTGTTGACAAACTATGTTTTTATTCAAGAATAAAAAATAAATGAAATACAAAGGAATAAGACAAAGCTTCCCTTTCGATGTTAAGAGATCCTGTGTTCATCTAAAACAAGTCACGTATTGTTGTCTAACAGCCTAGTCTGATTCAGTAGAAGACCTGTGACCAAACTCCAATATCAAACATATACTACCAGAAATCTATATTTTACAATGATTTATTATGCAAAAATGGCAATTCATCAAGCCATACATCCAGATTAGGCCACTGTATATCATTTTTACAGGCTCTCTTTAAAGCCACTTGAGATATCACTTCAACTAAGATATCCAAGAAAAAGTATACATAACACTTACCAGGACCACATTTCCAGATCCATCAGGAGATACATCACAGGTTATGACATCGGTCCATTTTTAGTTCAATGCTCTATATCAGTCTGGTTGGTGGACACATATAGGTTGTACTTTAACAGTATCCAGGTCCAAGGTTTTGGCCTCGACCTGTTTAACCCAAATGTGGAGGACAGTGGTACCATGTACTTAAGTTGCTCTTCAACAAGCAGTCAAGCAACTGTTTCTTGCTCTTTTGCTGTAGCACTGTTATCCGGCAGGAAGTGCATGTGCTTTGGTTAGTTTATCACACTACTTTGCACAGCTCTCATGCCGAAATGGAAGTGAAGGGAGGGACTGCCAGTCACTATTCGGATCACTATTAGCCCCTTCTTCTGCCAGGCCTGGGGAGGTGGGCAATGAGCATCAGCCTGCTCCACATTGCCTCAAGCAATGTATTTGTCTCCTTCAGTCTGTACACCACCTATTCCGGTGGAGACAGCTTGGTTAGTTTATTTAGCCAGAGTTCAAGATAAGGGTCATTTTGCAGTTGCGTATTAATACCATTTTGGTCACAGCTCTTTTGCACCACATTTCATACCTTTCCGGGGGGTCCAGTATGTTCATGCATTACACAAGATCATCTCTCTTGCCAATTTAATTCTCCAACCTACTATTATGGTAATGTTCCCCCTTATTTCATCCCACAATAATCTCATAACCTATCATAAAACGAGCATGTGAGATAGTGTTGCACCCAGCTTCCAGAGACAGAGCCCTACGGTACCTGTGTACTAAGGAGTAGTATCTACACAGGACATCACACTGCCACAAGTAGGTTATTTCAGTACTACAGCCTGGCACTTGAATATTTTGCAGGTGGCCTTACCAGGCTTCTTCCGACAGTTCAATCTGCACGTCATTTTACAAGGTTTTTCTGGTTTTCGCTAGGCATTCAGATCCTGAGTGTATGTTAATCTTGTATATTTATTTATTTATTCATTTCATTTATACAGCGCACATACAACCCTGAGGCATTGAGGTGCTGATGCAGGTACAAGTCAAGTAAAAAATAGACAAGTTGTGTCATACCACCGGGTACAGACATGTCACAGGCAGGGGAGCATAGGTGCAATTACAGAGGGTACCACAGTTACCGCAAAGAGGTTCTGCAAAGAGGCTTCGCCACTCGAGGTCCTTTCAATTGAGAGCCATCCCGTTTTATATATTTCATGCTGAAACCCTGCTCTCCAGGTCACATAGCATGGACTGCAATAATTGAACAAACCGTACTCTATTCTCTGAAAGCACTAGAATGTAAGGCTGTAGCATGTTTCTGAGCAGCCTTTATTGGGTTATTTCATTCATCAATATTCAATACCTGCTTCTTATGGTTTCACAAGGCAGTGCATTATTGCTCTCCACCAGCTGGCCCAATGCACTGGGACTGTTAAGCCTGGTAGGTCGTGCAGTGGGTTTTTACATACATTGGTGAGCTCGTAAGCTTTGTGCATATTTGGAGAAACTGCGCTCTGTTATGCACCATGTGACCCTGTGTGGCATCAGAACTGCTCCTCTTGTCCTCCTGGAATAGTGTACTAGGTTCTGCAAAGAGGCTTCTCCACTCGAGCTCCTTTCAATTGAGAGCCATCCCGTTTTATCAAAAGCCTTTTCCCTGAACCACTAGCTGCAGTCACCCACACTGACCACCTGGTGGTATTCTCTCAGGTGCGATACACCAAACCAACCATTCTTCATCATTACTCTCATCCCTTTTAAGGATAGCATATCTATGCCTTCTCATGACCACATCAAATTCCTGGCCACGTTCTCCAGTTTTGCATACACTTCTGCCTTCACCGCTTTGAAAGTTCTACTGTAGAGATAGAGGATATGTCGCAGGATATTCATTTTTATTGTACTTATTCTGGCTCACACACTCAGATTCAATTTACACCATCTGTCATTAGCCACTTCTAAGTCTTTCTTCAACTTCTCCACTTTCTAAAAGAGAATGTTCCGTGCCGCCCTCGGGAACAGAATCCATAGGAACTTTAATTATTTGCATTCTCACTTCAGCAAGATATCATACTCATGCTACATTTCAAATTTTTTTTGTAATATTCTGACATGGCTCCAAGTCATTCTATCACATCATGAAGCTTGCGCTGACTCCCTGGAGGTTCCGAAAGCATTAGCAGCAGGTCGTCCACAAAAAAACACAAATGGTGGCCTATCAATACCTCCTTGATCTCATTTGATGCACTAATGGCGATTGCCAAAAAAAGATATGTATTTATGCTGTGGGTGATGGGGGTCTTGTTTCAGTGTTTTATCCATGTTTTTGTCATCTCAATCAATATTATTTAGTCATATTTATTGTTATTATATTGGTATTTCTTCCTTATTTCATGGACGTGTGGGGTTGTTTTATATTTGCATTCCTGATGAGGCACCTTTGTGGAGTCATGACTCTGAAATAAAGTTAAAAAGACAAAATGATTGCCAGGGCAATGCTGAAAAGCACACATTTGACAGGAGCACCCATTCTTTGTACTATTTGTCATCACCTTTGTTCATGTTCCTTCATACAATCCTAGTAAGGCTTGCAGAACACCTCACTCAAATTCCACTTTTTCTAGCACAGCAAACAGACATTTCCACTTAACACAGACCCAGGAACACAGCAGTGCAGTTAGGAAGTTCTCTTTCTCTCCCTAACCACACTCAAGGGTTTCAGTTATAAATAGTTATTTATTTAATTAACATCAATTTTTAAAGAAGTGTTCTTTGAAAACGAAATTTGTTATAACAGTGTAAATATACTTTAAAATGACTTTCCAGAATCAAAACAAGTTAGTGGGTAATCTTTGGATATGCTTCTTACACAATTCCTACACCCTGAGGTGACTTCAATCATAAGGACACTAATGGCATTTATATATCTCCCTAGTATACCTTGCAGATTATGAGGTTGCAGAAAGGAAAGGTTAGGGAAGGAAAAAAACATGTTAGACAGTTTCTCAGTATATGTGAAGACAACTAAATCTTCCAATGAAATCTAGATAAACATTTCCCAGCAGTTTAGTTTAGTTTATTCATTTATATTGCGCGCCAGACCCGGGGGTATGAGGGCGCAGGAGCAGCAAGGTTATTTTCAGCTTGGTAACATTGCTGTACAGTAATATACATTGGCCCTCATTACGACCCTGGCGGAATTCGGAAAACGATGGCGGAAATGCAATACCGCCATCGAATAGCGCTCGGTGCGACTATGACCCGTCACCGCAAAGTACGATGCCATTAGCGACACCGTAGTGAACGCCAACGCTAACTGCACCAAGCACGCGTGCGCGCGCCATGCCAAACCGTAAACACCACCATGGCGCAAGGGTACGCCAATTCCGACCCTAGCGGACATGTACCTAACGCCATCAAGCATGGCGGAATGCACCATTCCGCCATGGTGAGAAGTACGGCATCGCGAATCAACCGTAAACGGCCCCACTGAGTGCCCGTACACCGCTCCCTGCCCACAAAGTACAACTCCCCGTAGGTGCAATGAAGTCACAATGCAACCAGTGAAATGTACAAGTCACCCATGCATGCCAACGAACAAAAGAAACACAACCGGGGCCAATGGGAGCTGCAGGGCACAGATGGCACGAATACAGAAGCCATCCCAATGGACATGACCACAGTCCCCCACCAAGAAACGCACGCAAACACAGGCACCTGTGACCAGCAATATTCCGAAAATCACATCATTCCACCAGTCCACCTGGCTGACCGGCATCTGTTACACAAAACCCAATCCCCCGCCCCTGAGCATGACAACATTCAAACTGTCATATTGGCAGCCCCCATCCCTGACCTCACGGGCTTCGTAGGCAAACGCGCCCAATACAGTACCACGCAACTAAACTCCGAAGCTGGAACCCAGTGCAGATCTCCTCACAATACATCGCCCCCCAAATAGGCATATGCCACATCACTTGCAAAGAAGAATGCTACACGGGCCAAATCAGAATAGAAATTTAATGCACATCAAAATCACCAAGCCCATACAGCCATCAGGCCATGAACTCCAAAACACATTTCACCATTGTGGGCTGCATCCGCAAGAAATGACCAGCCACTACTTGTGTGACGCCCTGTTCCCTCATGGTACACAGAGCCACATTCATGTACGAAAAGGCAACATGGAAGCGCACAGAACCGCAGGGCCGTCCCAATGGGGAGGCACTAGTCCAGCTGAAAGGCCGAAATGTTGTTCCGAGCCACCAGTACTGCGTAAGGGCATGTGGCCCATTGGCGATCGTCCCATAAGATCGTAATGCTGCTCCACTGATTAACACAAAGCAGCAGGTGTCAGGAGTAAAACCCATCTGCAGGAGTGGCATACAGATGGCAGTGGCAAAAGGGGAGGAGATACCTGTCAACCAAAAGAAAAGAAAAAGAACAAAATGGCCATCAGTACTACATTCCAACAACTCACTGCAATGATCACACTAAATCCACAGCCACATGCATGCTAGCCCACTCCAAAGGTCCATCACCACCCAAAAACCACTTGCGACTCATAACTATCTATATCGAGGTTTAAACACCATCACAAACGAGTGTACCTGTGCATGCGCCTGTGAAAACAGAATCCATCTGATGGGATTGGTAACGTGCATGGACACAAGTGTCTGAGGGCGCGTCGAGACAGGGAGGGCTCAACAAGGCCAGATAGACGATGGTCCCACTATGGCAGCCCTGCATCACATAGCGTAGGGGAGGCGGATAGATCCCAAGAAGCCCTGTACATGGCAAACTCTGTATCAAATCACCTGCCCATGCATCCATTCATCATTCCCTCATCCCGGGATTAAAACGCCTGAATATTTACTCACATAACATTAGAAATATCCATTGAGTCTGTGCGTTATGCAGCCTGCAAAATCCACAGTGCCCCAGCCCGTAATTCCAGTGTAGTGAAGTAACATGTATTTGGGAACGTCCGGCCTCATCGCCCACGTCGCTATTGCGCATCCCAAACCATTCATATCAATCATTGCATTCTCGCCATGGCCCCTGTCTCAAGGACATTGAACAATAGAACGTTATATTTGCAGTCAGACCTGTGGGCATTTCCTCGCCGCTAGCTGAAAACCGAAAGCGCCGCCCTTCGAATTCCTCATTTGCAACATCACGTCGAAGAGGCATCTGTGGCCGTTTGAAAACACTAATTAATCCATCGAGTGCGGCTGTGTGTGAAAATGGCAACTGCCTTCACCCACGAATGGGACGCCCCGCCCGTCGTTGCAACTCGGTACAGTGATGAATGAGGGCCCACCGTTACTCGAGTACTACGTTCCACTGACCCTTCACAACTCTGTTCGCGACTGCACAGATAGTATGTGAAACAATGGGACCACAGCAGAATGAACATATCAACCAATGTTACACGGCCATCGGGTACAAATACATGATTGCAATAGCAAGATGCCATTCCACGAATTGCAGCGTTGTGCGCGGGACGTGCTCGGCCAAAGGGGAGAGCAGCTTGCACAGGTGGAATGAATCACCACAGGTGGAGGCCATTCAGCCTGAAAACACATAAATTGCACAGCCAGTCTCCTCCCACAACCACACCGAAATGCTACCGGCAGGACTCGCGATGTTGGCCCTGGGGGACCTGATAGCACTGCAAGTACTCCAACTCCAAGAAGAAGACGAACACCAACTACAACCGGCCGCACGGAGGAGACGCAGGAGGAGGAGGAGGCCAAGGCAGGGCCAGCAAGGGCCGCCAGCACAGCCACTACCACCACGCAGGCAGCCCGCAATCCCACGCCTCCGAGCACATCCGTTCAACCTCACTGATGAGCAGATCCACACCCTCTACCGTCTGGACCGGGACACCATAGCCGCCATTGTGGACATGACACAGGCTGACCTTGTCAGCATGATAGATAGCCCAACCGCCATCCCACCCCTACTGAAGGTGGTGTCTGTACTCCACTTCCTGGCCACAGGCACCTACCAGCACACAGTCGGACAGTTGCATGGCATTTCTCAGCCACTGTTCTCACGGACACTATTGCAAGTGCTCGATGCCCTCCTGCAGCACGCAGACGACTACATCTCCCTACCACGCTCGGAGCAGGAAATTACCAACACAAAAGTGGGATTCCATGCACTTGCCGGCATACCGGGTTGCATTGGTGCCATCGACTGCACCCATGTGGAATTGGTCGTCCCACATGCCATGGAGGCCCAGTACCGCAACCGAAAACAATTTCATTCTCTGAATGTACAAATGGTGTGTGACTCCAACAGGATCATTACACATTGTTGTGCCCGATTCCCTGGATCAACCCATGATTCTATGGTCTTGAGGAACTCTACAATACCACGCTACATGGAGCGACACGCAGGGAACAGATCCTGGCTACTCGGTGAGTCTCATTACATGCATGATAATGTGGGGTATGTGATTCGGCAATGACCTGGCAGGAAGGGGGGGGGGTGTGCGTACGTAGCAATGGCATTCCACATCATACGTTTCTCGTCCACATACAGGTGATGCTGGATATCCACTGAAGAGATGGCTCCTCACACCAGTCCGGAACCCACGGGACCAGCATGAGGAGGACTACAACCATGCCCACTCACGTACCCGTGTAGTCATTGAACAGGCATTCGGCCTACTGAAGGGTCGTTTCCGCTGCCTCAGCAGGTCTGGCGGGGCACTCCTGTACCGCCATGAGAAGGTTGCAAAGATGGTGATGGCATGTGTCATGCTCCACAACATGTGCGTACGTAGAAATGTGCCCATGCCCCCTGACGCAGAACTGCAAGCACCTGATGATGGTCATGATGAGGGTGGGGATGTGGCAGCACCTCAAGGAGTCTGCGAGGCACCGGAGGGCCGTGACATTCGTCAGCATCTCATTGATGTATGCTTCTAGCACTCACGCCTGGTGGCTGATACATGGACACGGGACTCGTGGCACTGTGTGTGTCTGGGACATGCACAATATGGACTGTACGCCTATGATGGCCTAGTACACAAAGATCAATGTCCACACATCTCATTGGTTGATCGTGCACTTTTTATGGCATATGTGATATCATGTTGTACACCCTATCGACCCGCCACCCAAGTGAGCCCAACACACCCCCTCCACCCTCCTACCTCCCCCCCGAACACCAGTGTCCAAAGATGCTCATTGTCAGTGGGCAGTCGCTATTGCAAGCCCCCTCTGCGGGTATCAGGGGCACCCCTGCCTGTGGAGCGCAGGTTCCTCCCAGATCTACGTTGGGGGCTGCCCTGGACGGAACTTGCAACAGATGATGTCTCTGCCTGCTCACGTCCATGCATGTCCCTAAGGGTTTGCGAGAGCTCAGTGAGCACACGGCGCACTGCGGCAAGTTCGGCACATACGTCCTTGGACGTCGCATGCAGTTCCCCCCTCAGGCTCTCGGTGCTTCTCTCCATTTGTGCCCTTAGTGTCTCTGTACCTCTCTCCATTTCTGCCCTAAGTGTCTCAGTTGATGTTTCTATGTCTGCCTTAGTGCCCCCACATTCATCGGCATGGTCCTTGAGGAGCGTGGCCAGTTGCTGCTGTTGCACGATTAACTGGTCGAGGGACTGTTGCCTCTGCTGGGCCATGGCCATTTGCGGGGGTGTCACAGAGGGGCTGTTGTCCTCATGTTGCCTTGCCACAGGGCTTGTGGGGGATGGCCAGTCGTCGTCTTGTGGGTGCCCCTGCGTGGTATCCTCATGTTGTACGGGATGGGACAGACAGGGGGATTGGGACAGGTCATGGATGGATCTGACTTCGACATCCCCGTCTTCTGTGTCGGAGCATGCTGCCATCAATGGGGTGTCACCTATGGTGCTGCTGCCACCGGAGGCAGTGCCTTCTGTGGCATCCGTTGGGGGGACCTGTGGTGGTGGTGTTGTGGGCATGCTGGCTGCTGGGGTGCCTGTTGATGTTCCCTCCTCTGTGCTGCCACCTGATTTGTGCTGCTGCCGTGTCTTGATGCGTGCAGCTGAGGTGGAGGGTCTTTGGCCGTTGGTCTTGGCCCTCTTTACAGGTGTGCTGGTAGGGGTGTCCTGAAGCTCGTCGTTTGGATCGGACCCTGTGGTGGAGTAAAGGAGGGCGAGGGTTATTGATGGGTCTGTGGGAATTGGAATGGCATTGTATCACATGCATTGGGGTGGTACCTGAGGGTGATTTGGGTCGGGGCCTTGGAGGTGCTTTCATTTGTGTGTGGAGTGAGGGTGCAGTTGTTTGGCAGCCTGCAGTTAGGGTGTGCCTGCTGCACGTGTAGTGCGTGTTTTAGGGGTTTTTAATTATTTATGTATTTATTGTGGGTTTTAACGTGCGCTATCAGGCCGATGTGTGTGGACGTTCTCCTGGACATGTGTTTCTGTTGCACTATGTGGACGCATGGTACTTCACATGGATGGACTTTGTGGATTTGGCATTGTTTTATTTGGCCCACCTACCTGAATCTTCGGATGTCTGCACTCCTTTCTCCATCCCTCCGACTCCCTCTATGCTCTCCATTCCGATGGTGGAGGCACAGATTTCTTCCCAGGGGGTCAACTTGATGGGTGATTCAGGACCTCCCCCGGTGGCTGTGGCAATGTTGCGGTTGGCAGAGAGTATGCTGCGGACGTGTATCCGCAGGTCGTCCCATTGCTTACGGCATTGCTGTGGGGTGCGGGGTGCGGTCCCCACCGCACTTACCCGCTGTGCCACCAGAGCCCATATGGCCTTCTTGTTTGCAAGTGCCGTCCTGGTCATTTGCGTGCAGAAGACGACGGCAGCATTCTCCTGGAGGGTCTCTGTTAGCACGGTGAGTTCCTCACGGGAGAAGTGGACCTGCCGCTTGCGGTCGCACGCTTTCTTCACTACTTTTCCCATTTTTCTTGGTTTCGCTAGGGTGGATGATGGGTTGGGGTGTGTCTCAGGGTAGTGATTTTAGTGGTTGTGTGGTTTTAGTGGTTTTATAGGTGTACGGCGGGATGTTTCCCGTTCCGGGCCCATGTTTTAACTTCCGTTTCCGTATATTTCCGGTCACCGTACTTTCCGGTAGGCGCACACTGCGGTGTCCGCTGTGATGGGTGGCGGTATTGCACCTAGGGCGCCGTACGGCGGCGGTGTGGGCCGTTTTGGGGTCATTTCCGCCATCGCGGACTTTGCACTTCCGCCATGCCGTGGTGCTCGTGCCCGATGGGTCGGAATGGGCCGCACTTTGCTCCTTCGTGCAATGGCGGAAACGCTATTTACGCTGTGGCGGTCCGGTCAGTCACTTTCCGCCAGGGTCGTAATGAGGGCCATTGTATGCATGGGTTGATCCAGTTGCAGGATACAGTGATACGCAGTATGTGGGTGAACATATTTACATAGATAGCAGCAATAAGCAGGTAAACATATTTACATAGATAGCAGCGACATGGTCCATTATTGGTCCTTATTTTTTAACCAATGAATGTAGCTGCGTCTAAAGTGGGGATAGGTTTGGGGTGTTCTGAGGGAAGATGGTAGGGAGTTCCAGTGTTGGGCAGCTTTCACCTGGAAACTGTTGCCACCCATTTAGGTTCGGTTGAACCTGGAAACTGTAAGAAGGTTGGCGTTGGTAGATCTGGTAGGCCTGTTAGGGGAGTGTCTCTTTATTCTGTCGGCAAGGTAAGGGGGGGCTGCATTATTGAGGCATTTGTGTGTTAGGGAGGCTACCTTGAGCATGATTTTATCGGTGGTGATGAGCCAATTGTGGGTTCTCCTAATGTTAGAGATGTGTTCTCTCTTGGGGAAGCTGAGTGCAGCTCTGAGAGCATTATTTTGTAGGGTCTGGATTTTATTGGTAATCTGTTTGTTGGCTCCTACATAGAGGGCGTTACAATAGTCCAGTTTTGAAAGTACAAGGGCTCTGGCTAGGGTGATGCAGTTCTGGGTGGATAAGAAGGGTTTAGCTGCTCTTATTAGTTTACAGGTGTAAGCTGTGAAGGAGGCCATGGAGCTGACCTGTTTCTGGAAGGAGAGGGCGGAGTCTAGGTAGATTCCCAGGGTTTTCACTTCTTTGGCTACCTTGATGGTGTTGCCGTTTATAATGAAGCTGGAATAGTTAAGGTCCAGTTTGTTGAGATTAGGGGTGGAGCCTAGGATGATGAGTTCCGTCTTGTCATCATTCAGGCATAGACTGTGGGAGGCCATCCATGCCTGGATGATGAGGTATACCCTGTTCACCAAGGCCAAATCCTTGTTGTAATCTCCCGTCAACGGGATGAGAATCTGGGTATCATCAGCATAATTAGTGTAGGTGATACCCAGACCGTCAAGATAATCAAACAGGGGCTTCGTGAACACGTTATACAGTGTGGGGGAGACGCAGGAACCCTGAGGGACTCCACATGTGATGGGGATGGGGTCGGCAGAAGCTGAAGTGGAAAGGACACGCATTGATCTGTTACTTAGGAACGACTTGATCCAGCCTATGGCTTCTTGGGAGAAGTGGGCAGCCGAGTCCAAGTGGTTGCATAAGATTTTGTGATCTACTAGATCAAATGCTGCTGAGAGGTTTAGGAGTAGTAGTAGGGCAGTTTTCCCATTATCTCTCAGAGTGTCAATTTGGGCCTTAAGGTCTTCGAGAGCCGTTTCTGTCCCGTGCTGGGGTGTAAAGCTAGATTGCTGGATTCCCAGGAGGTGGTTCTGTTCTAGATATTTTTGTATTTGTTGGTAGGCGGTCTTATCTAATATTTTGAGCAGGAAAGGGACAGTGGTGATGGGTCTGTAGTTAGTGGGTATCGATGGATCCAGGGAGGGTTTTTTGAGAAGAGGGAGGACCCACGATTCTTTAAGATTATTGGGGATGATGCCTGATGTAAAGGAAGCGTTAATGAGTTTGGTAATGAAAGGGGAGAGGTCTCTTGCTGCGTCTTTGATGATTTGAGAGGGGCAAGGGTCGCCCTGGCAGTTAGAGGGTTTAAGGCTGAGGATGATTTTTTCCATTTCTAGTGTGGAGACTTTGGAAAAGCTGATTTGAAGGCCTGCGATGTTATTGGATAGGGCATTCTGGATGCTAGTGCACCATTCTTTATCTTTCGCGCATGTGTCTGGGGCTGGGACGGGGGTTTCCAACTCTTTGATGATGGAAAACAGTTCCTTGGTGCTGGATTTAGCTTGTGAGATTCTTTGGTTGTATGAACCTTGTTTCGCGAGAATGATTTCTTTTTTGTAAAGGGAGACTATTTTGTTGAGGATCAGCTTGTGGGGTGTCAGTGGGATGTTATCTCCAAGCTTGTTCCTTTATATGTTTCTCTGATCTGAGAGCTTTTAGGTGGGAAGAGAACCAGGTGTTCAGGTGTTTTTTTGGTTTACATTTTCTCAATTTTAGCGGTGCAATAGAGTCTAAGGCTGAGCGCATAGTGTTGTTATACCTGTCTACAAGGTGGTGGGGGTGGGAGGTAGCAGGGAGTTGGTTCAAGGTGGGAAGGATGAGGGGGATACGTTTTTCGGCTGTGATATTTTTCTTGCTTCTCGTGGCAAGTAGGTTATTGTATCTGTGGCAAGTATTATTATTATTATTATTATTATATTATTATTATTTATTATTATATATATTATTATATTATTATTATAATTATTATTGTAGGCTGTGGCAAGTAGGTTATTGGGAATAGGGCTTGAGGCTTCAAGTTTGAAGGTGAGGAGATGGTGGTCCGACCAAGGTTGGGGAGTATTGGCGGTGATGGTGGCCACGCAGTTGTAGTCTGCTACCCAGTCAAGGGTTCTGCCTTTGTTGTGGGTAGGGGTGAATACTCTTTGGGTGAAGCCTAGTTCTAGCAGGGTATTGTTGATGATGGTGGCCTGGGTGTCTTTGGGGTCTTTGAGTCCTAGGTTAAAATCTCCTAGGAGGAGACTCTGGGAGGTATTTTTTAGGTTGTTAGTGAGGCAGGTGGTGAGGTCTTCCTTGAAGGAAACTGGAGGTCCTGGGGGTCTAGAGAGTACGTGGATGTTGATGGTTTGGGAGTTGGCAGTAGGGAGCTTGGCTGAGAGTGTTTCACAAGAAGGGAAGTGGTTAGTGGAGTCAAGTTTGATGTTAAGGTGTAATTTGGCGATTATGGCTAGGCCTCTGCCTCTGGATTCTGTTCTGTCCGCTCGGAGGATTGTATAGTCGTCAGGGATGGCTAGTGAGACGGCTGGGCCAGCAGTTGCATGGAGCCAGGACTCGGTGATGGCTAGGAAATCTAGTTCCTCTGCAAGGATAAGGTCTGCTATGTCTGTGGCGTGGGCTACTACAGATCGCGCATTAATTAGTGCACCTCTTATGGTCGGGGTGATAGTATGTCTCGGGGGACGGGAGGTTGTGTTGCGAGCCTTATGCTTGGTCGTGTTATTAGTTAGGCTATGCTTGGGGGTTTCCGTGGGGTGGTTAGTGGGCGTAACCGAATACATAGGTGTGGTCCGATTAGTCCGTTTAGCCTGTATGGACTCCTTGGCTCGAGGCTCGTATAGTTTGGGTAGTCTAGCCCATAATTTGGCATTTCTAGCAGTGAGGCTACATGGTGTAGTGGTGTACATCATGAGAGGGGTGGTGTTGGCTATGGGGGTCAGGCACGAGGTAAGGCTGTGCTGGCCGGATAGGTGGACGAGGTGGAGAACTACTCTCAGCAGTGCTGAGTAGATGCCTGGTAGGTACATTATGTTAGGTGTAGGTGATATATGGTGGTCAGATGGCGAGGCAGGTGGCTGCTAGGTATATCTAGAGGGGTGTGGCAATTAGGTCCAAGATTCAAATACTCTGCGCAGCAGTCAGGTGGAGGGACGGGTAGTTACTGGACAATATTTGTAGATCACAACCTAGGCAGAAATACTGTGTGCAGGCATGTATGTATGAGCAGCTAAGGGAATCTGTCTAGATTAGAAATTCACAGCCAGGGCAAAAAACAATGTGCAGGCATGTATGCGCAGCTAAGGCAATCTGTCTAGATTCGAAATTCACAGCCAGGGCAAAAACAATGTGCAGGCATGTATGCGCAGCTATGGCAATCTGTCTAGATTCGAAATTCACAGCCAGGGCAAAAAACAATGTGCAGTCATGTGTAAGCAACTAGGTCTAGGCAATCTGTCTAAGTTCGAATTTCATACCCAGGGCAAAAAGCATGTGTAAGCAGCTGGGCAATCTGTCCAAAATCGAGATTCACAGCCTGCGAAAGATACAAAAAATACATAGATACAGTATGCATGCAAGAGCAGCTATGGCAACAAGGTTTGACTATACGGGCGGTCTATACAGATAGGTAAGAACTGTTGCAATAGTGCTTAATCTGGAGAGCAATGATTATAAAACCTAGTTTCAATTTCCTGGCATCTGCTAGGTAGAGATAAGCAGGTCACAAGTAAGTTGCACAATGGTAGAGCAAAGTGCCTATGAGTAGTGCTACAAGATTTAGGCAAGCAAGTTAGTAGCAGGGTGATAATCTACGAACCCACAGGAGCACGATAAATGCATAGGGCAGTTCATAATCTATATGTGGCAGTAATTTATAGCGTCTTACATAGATTTGGTGTCGAGGTCCGCCAGGTACAGTTGGCAATGAGGTGAGACAAGCAGAAGGAGTCTAAAAGCTCAAAGGTTTGGCAGCAAGTGTCAGCGGTCCCTGGGGTGCAGTGTCCTTGGCCCTGGGCTCCCTGCGGCTCCAGACAGGCTCACGTCAGGAAGAGTAGCCTTAGGAGGTGTGCCTTTGAATGGTGCCGGCTCGCTATAGGCTATAAGAGTAGGTGGCCAGCCAATCCAGGTTGAATCCATTGAACTTAGAATGGGAGAACCAGGAAGAAGGAGAAGCCATGGCGGGCGGCCATTTTGGAGTGGCTTTTTGCTCGTGGCTTTCAATGGTGGACAATTCACAGGTGGCTGCGTGTTGTAGGTCGGGCGAAATGGGAGCCTGCGGCACGGATGCTTGTGAATTGTGCTGCCAGTGTCAGGGCAGACAGAAAAAAAGTGATCAGGCGGCAATATTATGCTGCCACCATCAGCGTTGCATCGGGGTATGGCAGGGGGCCTACCTTGATGTCGGTCATACCTCCTGGCATGTTATTGGTCCTGTGGATGGAGAAGGGAGCTCCAGCTCCTTCTCCGGGTGTGTATCGAGTGGGCCTTCGGCTTCGGCTCACGACAGGAAGAGCAGCCTTAGGAGGTGTGCCTTTGGATGGTGGGCCGGCTTGAGCCTGCCGGCTCGCTATTGGCTATAAGAGTAGGTGGCCAGCCAATCCGGGTTGCATCCATTGAACTTAGAAGGGGAGAACCAGGAAGAAGGAGAAGCCATGTCGGGCGGCCATTTTGGAGTGGCTTTTTGCTCGTGACTTTCAATGGTGGACAATTCACAGGTGGCAGCGTGTTGTAGGTTGGGCGAAACGGGAACCTGCGGCACGGATGCTTGTGAATTGTGCTGCCAGTATCAGGGCAGACAGAAAAAAAGTGATCAGGCGGCAATATTATGCTGCCGCCATCAGCATTGCGTCGGGGTATGGCAGGGGGCCTACCTTGATGTCGGGCATGCCTCCTGGCATGTTGTTGGTCCTGTGGATGGGGAAGGGAGCTCCAGCTCCTTCTCCGGGTGTGTATCGAGTGGGCCTTTGGCTTCGGCTCACGACAGGAAGAGTAGCCTTAGGAGGTGTGCCTTTGGATGGCGGGCCGGCTTGAGCCTGCCGGCTCGCTATTGGCTATAAGAGTAGGTGGCCAGCCAATCCGGGTTGCATCCATTGAACTTAGAAGGGGAGAACCTGGAAGAAGGAGAAGCCATGGCGGGCGGCCATTTTGGAGTGTCCCCCTGTAACAGTTTACAACAAGTTGCCACCTATGAGGGACAACTAGTATCAAAGTCAATGGACTAGAAGAGTCTTCAGGGAGCCAGGACAGCCAAAGCCATGTGGGACACAGTCTATGGGCCTCATTACGAGTTTGGAGACAGCCATGCCCTTATTAAGGGCATGGCTGCCTCCAAACTCGGGTCTGGTTCCGGGTTCCCTGAATGGGGAAATACCGGGCCATTCTGACCTTGGAGGGCCTGGTATTTCCCCATTCAGAGAACTCGGACCGGTTCATCCCCATTCCCATTCGAGCCCACCTAGGGCTCAATGGGAATGGGGAGCATGCTAACAACTGGCCCGTTAATGACGGACTCGTTGTTAGCATGCTGGGCCGCTCGCAGGACCCGCCAAGGACGTCTGGTAAACCCAGGCGTCCAGAGCGGGTCCCGCAAGTGGACCTCGTAATGAGGCGGTATGGGGTTTATGGTGCCAGCAGCTCTACCAGGGCCACGGTCATAATGAGGCCCTATGGATATGATGCACTTCTTAGATCAAAGTCTTGCACAAAGTTAGAGAGTCTTTAGAAAATCACTTGTAGGGTCACAAGTTGTTAAGTCTGTGAGAAGAGAGTTGAAATCAACTCTAAAAGGTATGCCAACACAATTCCCAACTGAGAAGAGCGTGGTTAAAAGGCAATAAGGTAAGTACCACAAGCCTAAACAGTAGCCCTGGTCTGAAGAATAGTGGTCCAGATGGATTCTGTCTTGCTACAGCAGTGCAGACTCTTGTTCCTGAGCCTCAGTCAGGGGGACAAGAGGGAGGACATCTGGAGGGCTCCTACAGCAGTACTTGGGAGGTCGTCGGCAGCTACGGGCTCTTTTCAGTTTAGCGGCACTTTGCACTTTCAGCGCTTAGCAAACAGCAGCTTTGCGGATCTTGGACAGCGGTTGGACTCTCTTTGCTACATCGGTCCTGCACTCTGGTGAGGGTAACATAAAAATGTTACATTAGAGAGTAGGATAAGGGGCTACCAGGTGACACCCCAGCACTCCACATACAATGGTGTGTGCTGGACCTACGAAGAGAAAACGTATATGAAGACAGTTTTTACAATAACATTTTTTTCAAAAAGTCAGTTTCACTTTACTGTTCTTGGGAACTGTATTTCACACTAGAAAGGGTATTTAGATCTTATGAGAAATCTAATGTATTTCTCAGTGACACTGCACTGAAGGTGCTGGGTGTCACCATACAAAAAGCAGCTGGCTATGGAGTTTGTCAGACTCCAAAAACAGTGAAAACACAACATCCAAATCAGGTAAAAACACATGATAGAGTGAGAAAAAGGTCTCACTCACTCCAGGGTTAAAATTAAAAAAGTCCTAAGTTCAGCAAAAGAGCTGGGGGTCTCTAAGGTTGAAGGGAATTAGCACAGAAATGAGAATTCTCCCCAACATTGTGTAAGCCACAAGCATCGAACCTGTAAATTGTCACGTTTACACAAAAACAAGTAAATAACAAACATTTCTTTCATAATGGGTTAAGGTAAAAATAGCCCACCTTGTTTATAGCTGTACATACAAACTCACTTTTGTTTAGTCTTTGGTTTAGAAAAAGGTAACATTTCAAGACGTTAAATAGTCCAGATTCCCAAATGACATGTGTGCGATGCTGCAAATGTTATGTTGCAAATTAGAAAGTACTGTTGAAGGTAACCTGATCGGTTATTTTCCCTCGCCTGCTAATCTCTGCAAGGCAAACATCCCCAAAAGGCTGTAATTATGTGATTCCACTGTAGACATTTCGCATCAGTAATTTCACGTCAGGGTGCCTACATACGCTTCCGGGTCCCAACACCAAACATTTCTCTGTGAGATATTTGCACTAACATATTGTTTTCCTGGTACCTCTAAAACGTGCTTAAAACTGGTTTGCTCAATGCTTAATTGCTGGATTAGCTGCAGTCTTGCTTCACTGTTCTTGTTGAGTCTTTGGAGTGGGTGTGGTGTTCTACTTTTCACATGATTTTTGTAGCCATGCAAACGGAGCCAAACGTGAATCATGCACCAGAATTAACGTAATCCTTTAATCAGACATCTGCATTATTACTGTACATCATGGAAGAGTCAACCCCAAAACAATGAAGCTGCGCTTCACTGCAAATGCCAGAAGGAGGCCTTGTTTTGCTCAGTGAACAGAAAATAAGCTGTATTATACTTTTAAGTGCTAGCCAAATAGCATGACTCTGCTCTGTATCGAGAGTGCCCGAAAAATCCACTGCTCTCGTAAACTATGTCCCTCATTACAGACTCAATGGGAATGTTAAATAGCTTCTGTTTTAGCCCCCACCATGTTACCGACATGGAGGTAGTTACCTCAAAAGGAATACTACAAGAGGTAAATGCCACTATATTACAAGATGGTATTTCACCTTGAAAATTCACCTGTTTTGCCAGCGTACCAGCTGCACTCCAGAGGTGGAGGTACACATTGTATGAAAAAGTCCTCATACGTTTTGTAAATGCTTTTTTCTGTATCAAAGGAAAACACTTTTTGAATCGGGACACTGACATTGGAGGGAAAAGTGAGTATCGCTGATGCCCAAGCTCTCCCCACCGTTGCCATGTAAGGGTCAGAGTTTACACTTGTGTTCTTTATAAAAAATGTACAGTAGTGGTATAAGCTACTACAGGGCACTGTCCATTTCTCCCTCAATATGAACGTGGAACTGTAAGAAAAAAAAGGTACAATAAATAGCAACTGACATTATGGAACACCACTGAAGGTGTTCCTGGAAAAACACTGCAGTATTCACTAGATCAGTGGTAATTCTGCAATTGGGTCTGACTACAAACAGTAGTGGTAGTGCTATTTTCTTCCAGTTGATTTTCTGCAGGGACTATCTCTGAAGCTATTACAAGGCCCTAAAAGAGTGGACAGCCCATGTATATCCCTTAAACACTTCGGATATAGTAACTTATATGAAACCATACCCTCTGATGATTTCCTGGTTGCTCTAAGCCTCACTTTTTAGCGGCTGTCTGCAAATCAAATCACGTTAGTCAGGAACTATTTCCTTTTTCGATGTGACATCACAGACAGCAAGTACAAGGCAGTACATGAAACAGTTGACGCTTTAGAACACTAACAGTCATGCCCAGCGTAATTAATCTTTATCCAATTGACTCCCTCTAATGCTGGTCGAAGGTATTTAGGTAAACTAAGAATCAAGTGATTTCCCACTGATTCTGCCAGATAGAACATTCTAGATGTTCCTGCGAGGTTTGAAATAGATTGGCCCCATTGGATATCTAAGGCACTTATGGTTTTGCAGATTGTTATGATTCTCAAGGCAGAACTAGTCAATTTGCAGGGCAGTGAAGGGAGTGGTAGAAAATATAAACATAATTTAGCCGAGGGAGAGTTAGAACATTGAAATATGATTTAGCTGAGGGAGAACATAGAAATAGGATTATGTTAAGGGAGAAGTAGACGAGTGCAATAGGAGAAGTTGCTTATTTTAAAAAGAAATCTTATCATTTGTTGTAGGCATGCAAGACATCGCTATTCAGGGTACTATTCGGGGTGTGTACCTGCCTCTGGCTTGTGACTACTGCAAGGCAGAAAAGAATACTATTGACTAACTTGCATGTCAAATGCGTATGTGACGTTTATTGTCAGTGAACATCCCAGAGATAGGTTGAGGCAGGCCATTCGCATTCAGTTGCTGTAACAAAGAGCAACACCTGCTTTCTTCTTCTGATTCGGACTAGGGAGAAGACATTCCCAGTGGCCTTCGTGAATGACATACGCACGTGACATTTCATGTCAGTTACTAGGGAGAAGAGGCTGTTAGAGGCCTTTGTTTGCCATTCAGTGACTGTACCAGAGCTTCAACATGTGCCATCTTTTTGTGGCTATTGCTAGGGGGGGAGAAATCCCACTGACTACTTTATGTTGCATACTTTATGTTGCATACACACACATCTAAAATGTGCTGTCATGTGAAGTGGGGCACAGTAGACACACAATGAGCTAGAGAAAGTTGTATGTGGAGAAGGAAACAACACATCAGCTTGTCTTACTTACTCTTATCACACCTGCCCCATCTCTAACCTGTCTCCCTTCAACACACTGGTCGTGATTTTCAAGAACTGACCATGGATTGTGCCACTGTAATAATGGAGAGTAAGCACAGGAAGGCACTCAAGCGGAATTGTATGGTTAGGTGCGGGAAACAGTGGGGCTAGCTAAGTCCCAGCCAAGTGTGCATGGTGACCTGGGTGAAGTCAGGAGAGTGGGGTGCACAGTGTCACTGACAGCGTGCTAACAGTGGTGACTTGCCGAGCACTCACATAGGTTCAGTGTACACTGCACTGAAGCGTAAGGCTACGGCAGCAGATCAACCAGGCATGTGTTGGTTACAAGAGACCCATGGAGGAGGACCAGTCATCAGGGGAACAGACATTCAGCAGATCTCTGCTGAAACTGATCTAACTGCACTCCATGCGGTTGCCATTACCACCCGTCACTCTCCTACTTGTGTTCCACCTTGTCCTGCACTTCTTCCTGCCATGAATATCCCTCCTGGGGTGCCTCCTTCGTCTTCTGTGTCTGTTTCTCCTCTTGTCCATCATGCCTTACCTTGTGTTCCACCTCCTGCAGACACTATATTACCTGCTCCTTTTGCCCTACATTTCCCTCATTGTCCTCCATCTGCTGCTCTTCACCATCAGCCTCCGACCACAACAGCTTCCTAATTTCTACTAGCACTGCCTCCTGCCCCACAGCCACCATTTGCTCTATCGACCCACTGCTGCCACTTACTCAACCATCCATTGAGGGAGCACGCCCGATTACTACAGCTTCTTTGTGCCTACACCCTCTCCACATCCTCGTCACATTGTTTTTGTTAATTGCTTGGCGGATGTCCACCTAGAACCAAAATAACAACAACATGCCTGCATTTTCACTAAACCCATAACATTAACATTCTCAGATTACGTTTTGTTAACGATTCTAATCGGGCATCACACACCAGATCAGGACTCTTGCCACTAGCCTAGGATGCAGCGCGCAATTAAAACACTTTTACTCAATTTCCTAGAATTCGGATTCAGCTGGCACCCGAACCATCTCACACCTCCTTTTACAAATACCCCGGGTCACAATGGACCATGAACCTGGCCGGTGTGTGGTAATATAATATTTATTTATTTTAAATTCAAAGAAAATCACACAAATTTAATATTGGGCAGCAATCACCAATGGGGTGATAATTACAAGGTAAATTGATGAAATACACTTAGCTTGACCTTCTGCTATAACATATCCAAAGCACAAATTAATGGGAGCAATTTTACTGTTCGGGTAGATAGCACCCGAGTTAAGATTTGCTGCTGAAATGCTCCCTCAAACCCCTATTAATCGAGAGGATATAAAGGAGCAGCAATACTAGTCAGGTATACTAGGCTGCAAGAATTAAAATCCAACTTTCCCACACGAAATGGGAGGCAAAAAGGATTTTACTAAATATTTAATTTAACTGTGCGGTTGAATGAATGAAGAAAATATGAGTTATAACAATATCAGGGATGTAAGAACACTAGCAACTACAAGGCAAGGCACCAACAACGGGCACACATTTCAAAAATCAACTTTGAAGTGACAACACAGTGCAGCCAAATCACACGCATAGAAATTGCATTTGCTAATTTACACAGGTTTAAATGTCAAAACAGTTTGAAAAATGGGTGAAATAGACAAAATCGGAATGCGGTTTTTATGATGATTGACAGATGCATATTACAGGGATAATATGCAAGTGAAAGAGTGACTCTAAATTAATGACAGGATGAGATTCTCAATGGGAAAGGCAATACGGTTTTGAAAAATAAAAGCAGTTGACAAAGAAAATCGGTTTGGGAAGGGCAAGTTTCACTTAACTAGAATTTAGTGGCTAGAAAAGAGAAACGCCACCCATGAATAGAAAGGTTACGCTGCAGTTGTAACTCCTTCAAGCAGTGTGCCTCTTTTTAGGGAGAATTAATTCAAAACAGTACTAAGGATTTACACAAGGACAGAAATTAGTGGAAGAATGGTGCTAACACTTAGAGATCAAGGACAGGATGCACAGAGGATTGTTACAGTTTTAAGGATTTCTGCTAAGGCAGTTATGGGATTTCTATGCGATTGGACCTCATACAAGGTAACAGAGCAAAGGATGCAGTTTTTGGTTGTTGGAGGAAGGGAAATACTCACAGCAAGCCCTTGAATGAGGTATTTTGAACAGCGGACCGAGTTTCTGGACAGCAAGGTCTGGTCACTAGTCACAATAGCGGATTCTCCTAGAAGAAACAGCTGGGCCTGTCTGGTCACTGGATAGTGAGGGTACAGCTGGCATGCAGGTAGTGGGGCAAAAAGCTGGTCTGGTCACAGGATGCTCTCAAAAAGGGTCCACAGATTTTCCCCCTTTCTCCCTTTGTTATTGGGATTTTTTAGTGGGGTTTTTCTGGATCAATGGTCCTGCCTGGATAGGGTCAGCTATGCTCTGGCCTGTCAGTGGAATCTGGAATCTTGCAGGATGAATATGGAATATCTGGATACACAGGAGCTGGAAAATTCAGAAGGGAGTGTCTTGTCTCTGTGAGCTTCCACTTTTTATAAGGTGGGTGACATCACAGGATTTACCATGGGGCAGACCTTTGACTTGACATGCCTCTAACAACTGGGTTGGTCAGGAGTTACTGTTACCGCCTTCCTGTAAACCGGTTGGACTTCAGCAACATGACATCAGTTTTATGGGGTGTGATTACAAAGCCCGTGCCCTCCCAGTTATTTTTGCCAACAATCAGTTATGACATAAACTGCACATTTTACAGTTGGGGCACTTTTACAAATCACATAGACAAATGACATATTTCATACAGAGCATGTTAGTCCAACTCCCCGGTTTGTACCGTGTCATTTAACCCTCCTAATAAGCTTTCGCGATTTTCAGTGGGAAATATTTCACCGAAAATTCTACAATTTTATATATGTGTACCTATTATCACAGAGCATGTTTGCATTCATTTTTAATATTCCACCATGTATAATTTTCCCATAATTTACATGATCCTGCTGTTGGCGTTCCCTACATCCTATGGACAACTACTATGTTTTGTTTTAATGACACAAAAATTACAATTACACTGTTAAACTTTTGCATTCTTGCATTTTCCGGTTGCAAAAATAAAAGTCTTAAAGTTTATTTAATAAAATAGTCTTTTGAGCCACATGGGCTGGCTTTTGTCTTCCAAATATGGTCATTCGTTTCCAGGCCACAGCCAAATGTCAGTTCAGCCCAGTGTTTCCATGGAGTTTGTCTTTGAAGCTACCCAGTTGGAGTGGAGGGGAGGTGCTGCTAAATAGTCACACATATGTGTCCCAGAAATCTATTGTGCCAGGCTGGAGCACTGCCACAGAGTATGATGGGGGTGCAATGTCTTCCTTTGTGTGGAGGCAGGTCCTGTTCCCAGGAAGCAAATGTCCTTTGAAGCCACGGCCTGGAAAGACCTGTCCCGCTGGTTTCACGGTAAATGTATTTTCTTTTTCTGAACCAGAAGCTAGCGTTTTGGAATAAAACATCTTATACGTGTTTTCAAACAAAACCCCCGTCAAATTCTATGCAAAGACAGGGCCTTAATTCAACATTTCACATTTAAATAGATATGTGTCTTGTTTGTAAAAGCACCATTTGATACATGGTCAATTTTCCTTGGCTGTCACTTGACAATGTGGCCTTCTCACATTCATTTTCTGAATCTTTCCAAAGCCCCAGTCATGTTTCTAATGCACAGGCATCTGTCCAAATAAAGATCCCTTAAAACTGACATGAATTAGGAGAGGGAGTGGGCTTTTTATAAAAAAATTAGATATGATATTATGTTGCAAAATAAAGCGTTTTTCCGTACGGCTTGCAATGAAGTTCTTTGTGATTTCACAGATCTTGCCTGACACAGCCTGTCATTAAATGAGAAACGCCCCCTTTTGCTGGAGCACAACCTGAATATTGGTGGACATAGCTGGGTCTCACTGGAGCAAACTGTCTACTGCTGAAAACGGTGCAAAAGAGCATTAGAGCTCAGTCATTTTAAAAGGCAAAATAATTTCTTTTTCAGGGAAATTTTGGGCTGGCAGCCTAGCAGGGCTGCGTTTGAATTCTTTTCTTTTTGGTGCAAATGAACTTTTCTCTGGTGCCACTGAAGAAAATACTGGCAGCAATTCTCAGGGTATTTGGTGTTTCATCTCACCCTATGTGTGGCTGGTCAGACAGCGCAGTCATTATCTTGGGGACTGCAAAATGCCGTTTTTAAGGCAAGGCGATAGTGCTCAACAGCGCCAGTGCAGCTATTCTGCCTGTGACTGCTGAGATGCGGTTCAGTGATGTAGGAGAGTTCTATTGGGTGGTAGATGTATCCCACAGATTACACTCAAATTCAATGGGAAATATGTACTCTCTGACCTTATCTGTTCCCACATTCACCTCCTCCTTGTCAAATGAAGAAGAAACACCCCCACAGAGATATGGTAGGACCTTTTTTTGATACATCAATAAATAAACTAAATAAAAATCACAGCAGAGAAGAGGTCAAAAGTAAATGTATTTTGGGAAGTGTAAGGGTGTTGCAATGATTTTCAAAAGGTTTCTTCCTTTTTTGCATTTTGTTGGGGGGGAGGGTTAGAGAAAGGGCTTCAACGAAAATTCACAAAGAGTGGCACATATAAGGCTTTTTTTAATTTGTTTTTATGGAAGTAATCAGGGCCAGGGAAAGTGCATACATGCAGGCTTTGGCATCGATTGAAAAGGCTGTCATGAAGGTTTTCACACAGATTTCTTAAAGGGTTTAAAAGGGCGCATTTGACTTCTTTATTTTTCATTTTAGTGTGGTGGGAGTAAGGATGAGCGAAAGGGTGTGCAATGAATTTGCAAAGGCTGTCAGTCAGGATTTCAGAGGCGTTTTCCCAAAAGGTTTATTTTTTTGTTTTCTTCCATTGGTAGGAGCATGGATAAGAGGGAAAAACACAAAGGCTGTCACAAAGGATTCCAAAAAAGTGTTTTGTATGGGAGTACACATTTAAGGGAATCACACAAATTCACACAATAATAAATAAAAATGTAATATACAGGAAATCGTATCTCTAAAACATACTTAAAAATGTTTAAAATGGCTTGGGCCTTTTATATGGCCACAAAGCCTCCCTAGAGAATCTGGTGGACTGATTGGGAGGGTATATTTCTTCAAGAGAGTTTGCAGTTCTGATTTGCCTGCCAAACTCAAAGCCATCCACCAAATTCATGTGTACACTTGAGCACAATTCTACGTGGCCATCAAAGCATCAAGTAGAACCAAAGCCTGAAAGCCAGAGAAATGTGACATGTAGATGATAATCCTTTAGAAAAGCCTTCACTTCTATCTTGCCGGACTGATCTCAATCGGGGAAGAGAGCAGGGAGGCAAGAAGGAAGAGATGTTTTTACTCAAGGAACATTATATTTACATGTCAAATTCCTCTGAAGAAGTCACACGAGTATGGTGTACTGCTCTTGATGATATAAAGTAGTGACTCTTTGTATAAACATGCTTTGAACCACGATCCCCAGCCAAAGGTTTAGTATGCTGTGTCTGTATGCAGATCTCAGAGGGACATATGTGGGCAGAGCTGTTGTCCTTTGCCAAAACTGTGATTATTAGACTCCCTGGCTTGCTCTCGTCCCATAAGGCCTCATGCATCGATGTCTACCCCAGAACCTGCATTCCCCCATTCTCATATTCCCATGGTGCTTAATATCCAACATGTAGGTGCCCTCCCCAGAAACCAGTCTCCCCAATGCCCTTCTATTCTTCAGCACCCCATCTGTCCTATGTTGTACAAACCAAGAGCCTGACACTCCCTATTTAACCATCTCCTTTGTCCTGCCAAATGTGATGCACTCCCCAGGATCCAACTCCTCCTCATACTGGTTTTCCCTAAATTCGACAGAATGGACTCGGCAGTCATTATATGTTCCCCTCCCCTGGAACTGGCATCCCTGTGTGCTGCCCATACTGACTGCAAACCCCTGAAGACCAGTGATTTCTGCCAGAACTAGGCATCATCTATGTTTTGGAATATGGTGAATTCAGACATCTCCTTTGTGCTTCTCCCCCTTGATACTGGATTCTCTGTTTGTTGTCCTCATGTCATACTCTATGTGATTCACGCCACAAACCTCATTCTCTGCCTGTGTGTTCCCACAAGGTATCCTGGTGTTCCATGTGAGTAACACCCTGTGACCTCTTGCGTCCCCTCTGAATGAGGGGTATTGGGTACTGGTCCCCTTATACATCCTCCTAGGTTTCTAGGTCCCTGTCCTGTTGAGTTCCATGTCACCGTTTGGTCTCTATGCCTCTATATCTCTATCTCTATGCCTGTCTTGGTTCCTTTGCGCTGTGTCTATCACGGTGTCCTGGTCATTATTACCTTAGCCATATGTCGACTTTGTCCTCGTGTCTCTAGGGCCCATGCATCTAACCTCATTCCAAAGTACAAATGTCTCTATGTCTGTGTCTGTATGTGTTCCATTGCTTGCCTCTGAAGAGGAACAGAACACACAACTAGTAGCTACGAAACTTCACACTAATGGGCAGGCTCTTAAAAAGCACAATAGAAAATACTTCTCTAGATATTTACTTTAAAGAAAACAACGAATGCCCCTTCACTTCACAAAAAAGCCCACCAAACACCACTTTCCTGGAAAGGATCTAAAGAAGCCACTAAGAAAAAATTGTCACTGAAGAGTTCATAAAAAGAAAACTGCAAAAAAATAACAGAGCTCTAAAACGTTGTTGCAAGAAAAAAATAAAAATAAAGAACATTTCACTGAAAAGACCAAAAATAACCCCTCACTATGCAGACCCTTTAAAGAAAAGAGCAGCAACTGACCACTCACTGTTTCAACATTCCATACAAAAAAGCCATTCTAAACTCACTGGACATCCCCTTTACCACACAACCAACATTACTTCCCGTTCAATAATAAACATCACTCTTCAAATGGGCCTCATTACAAGTTTGGCGGCAATTATTTCCATCACCCGCAAATGGGCAATTACCGGGTCATTACGGCCCTGCCGGACCCGGTAATTGCCCGCTTGTGGGTGCCGGAAAAAGATGTTCCCCATTTCCATTCGGCCCCATAGGGCTGAATGGGAATGGGGAGGTTGGGTGCACCGGCACCGTTTTATAACGGTGCCGGTGCATCTGACATGTTGTGCTTGCGGGTGCCTTTCTGTGTGCCAGGTCCGGGTGTGTGTTTGTACTTTGCAGCGGCATTGTTTCCAGCGTGCTGCTTTTTCGAATTTCTCTTCTGTTCCCGGCACTGCGAACAAAGGAGCAAAGCTCTTGCCCGGAACTACATTGCCGCGATCCGCTTCCTGGAGGAGGCAGAGTTACAGCTGCCCATGTGTGTGGTCACGTGATCAAACCAAGCCCTCATCCCTGCGCCAGAGTCACCCGAGTGGCGTGTGTGTTTGTACTTTGCAGCGGCATTGTTTCCAGCGTGCTGCTTTTTCAAATTTCTCTTCTGTTCCCGGCACTGTGAGCAAAGGAGCAAAGCTCTTGCCGGGAACTACATTGCTGCGATCCGCTTCGTGGAGGAGGCAGAGTTACAGCTGCCCACGTGTGTGGTCACGTGATCAAACCAAGCCCTCATCCCTGCGCCAGAGTCGCCCGAGTGGCGTGTTTGTTTGTACTTTGCAGCGGCATTGTTTCCAGCGTGCTGCTTTTTCGAATTTCTCTTCTGTTCCCGGCACTGCGAGCAAATGAGCAAAGCTCTTGCTGGGAACTACATTGCCGCGATCCGCTTCCTGGAGGAGGCGGAGTTACAGCTGCCCACGTGTGTGGTCACGCGATCAAACCAAGCCCTCATCCCTGCGCCAGAGTCGCCCGAGTGGCGTGTGTGTTTGTACTTTGTAGCGGCATTGTTTCCAGCGTGCTGCTTTTTCAAATTTCTCTTCTGTTCCCGGCACTGCGAGCAAAGGAGCAAAGCTCTTGCCGGGAACTACATTGCCGCGATCCGCTTCCTGGAGGAGGTGGAGTTACAGCTGCCCACGTGTGTGGTCACGTGATCAAACCAAGCCCTCATCCCTGCGCCAGAGTCACCCTTGCGGCGTAAAGCCCGTCGGGGAAAAGGGCGCCGGCTGTTGTGCGGCTGTTTGGCGCTGACGGTGCGACCAGCAAACGGGAGACTGCAGAGGTGTGTCCTCTTTGATCCCGTTTTCGTGAAAAAGGTAAACTTTGTGTACTGGTGACCTCACGCCCAATTAACAAACATCTTTGTTGCATAATCAAAATGTCTTTAACCCCGCAAAGACGCAATTCCAGCGTGCCTTCCCCAGCGGTGGCCTCCAATACACCAATGGAGGTTGTTGCAACCAGGTCTAAAAGTAACCTGAAAAAAATCACATCATCCACATCAATAACTTTGACTCTGCGTGCAAAAACACGCCTAAAAACTCAACTTGCAAGTAAAGATATTAGGCAGTTCTGCCCGGTATTAAAAAATTCTACCCAACTTTGTGCAACGCCTTCTTACCGACAAGAAGACCTCAATGTAGAAGGCATAACTAAACATGCTAATAAGGCACAAATGGAGATCCCTATAAACCCTCTACGAGGTGCAATGAAGAATTAATTGGATAAAACCAAAGTATGCCAAATGTAACACCAGATTTAAACCAAGTGGAATCATTAACGCAGGCTGTTATGTCGAATATTGTTGAGACTGAGGTTTTAGACAACATGCCAATTTCTGATCACACCATGCTTCAATCTACAAATCAAATTCAACAAAAGAAAGATCCAAAACTGCAATTGGATAAAATAACAGAAATACAAGAGGATGAACTTAGTGATTCGAATGAGGAGGTCTTCTTGGAAGAAGTCAAACAAACAACACCTAGAAGTGTGATTACATCTCTCACTAGGTCACCTACGGACTATCACCAACGATGCTCAATGGACTCTTCCATTTCGGAGTCTGCGTCTTACATACTCCCAACGCCAAGACACCGTGAATCATATCGTGAAAAAGAAAAGGCTCCTGCTAATGCAGGGCTTTTGGAAGTCACTCTTATGGCAGTAAATACAACAATCAAGAGTTTGTTCAAGTTATTTGAAACTCTTGAATGTAAGATTCATTTACAATATGCTAAGATTGATCATATAACCTCATGGATCCAAACACAAGCGATGCATATGGAGAAATCTTGTCGAGCTGAAGAACTACATAATGATCTAACCAAAAGTATTGAAATTGTGACTGTACCCATCACATATTCTGCCAGTCTTCCAACTTTTGAGCATGTCATTTGCCCAATTGAAGCGGATTCGCAAGTAATTACGCAGCAAAATACATTATGGATAAATGTTGAGAATTCCCCTAAAAAAGTGAAGTAACCTACAAATAGAGCTCAATATGATATTTTTAATAAACAATCACGGAACAAAGGTCGTACCAGACACCTTATCACTAAACGGTTCCAATCTATGAAATGAAATAACAAAACAACTAATCGTATATTCCGTGCACAAGCAGTGGACCTGACTGCTCCTGCAAAGTCTAGTGTTGATCAGTCAATCGAAGATGACACATCAGGTCAAAAGGTTCCTGCTGTACTTATGTCGTCGAACCATCGCATACCACAAATCAATGAGTCGCCATTAAGTCAACTGGTCTCGTCTTTGGAAACAGCAATCCCAAATGAGCCTGCATTAACAAAGAATCTTTTGACCCATGAAACTTATCCAAAGACTCAATCAATCAAGATAACCGAAAAATTAACGCAAGAAATCTTGCCAACAACGGAGAGGCCACAAATTGAACTACTCAAAGCTGCGGTAGATGCATACATTCTCCACCGCACATCTGAGATAAAGGATCTGGCCGCAATTTTTTTTTAGCAGATTACTGTGGCGAAATGCTCTGTGAACACTGTACAGCATAGTAAATCGCTCGATGAAACTCAGTGTGTAAAAGACAGAGAAAACAGAAGACAAACTACGTGCAATGTTTGGAACGTTCCAGAGGTAGTAAACGAATCCCATGGTGTTGAGACATGGCACGATCAAAATGAGAAAATTAAATCAGCAATTGAATCTTATTTGGATACTCGTTTGGGTCCGTTGCACATGCCAAGATGCTTAACAGAGAAACCGACTAAAGTCACTTTTTCTGATGAACAAAGACCCGACAGTGACCCTGACCGCTGTCAAAAGACTAAGCAAGTGACCAGTGATTCAAACTGTAAACAATTTTCTAAAACTCGTGAACCTGCAATAAAACAACAAAAACAGGATCAAAAAAGAAAACAAAAATTTGCAAACCATCACACATTAATCTTAAAATGTTGTGCGGCTCCTCATCCTCAACATGATCTGTCTCGCACAAGTGTACTTAACATCTTCAGTGATGTGCCAGAACTAGGAGACCTCACCTCATTTGACATTAACCAAGTGGAATTTATTTGTGATGCCAATTTAGGGATTGTGCATCTATGGATGAAATCCAGGTTAGTCATGAACTCCCTATGGCAGGCACGAATGAAACTTTTTGCAATGGGTTTTCTACTTGCTCAAGATCCGGAAAGAAAAAACAGCGAAATAACCCTGTAGAAACAAGTAATGGCTATTCCATCTACAAGTGTTTGTCAGTGCTATAAATGCAATGCTGATGATTTTGTATTTCTTAATGCCCGTCTGTCTCAGTCATAACCACCATCGACTCAAGAATTCAATGGGCAAAAAGTTGACCTCGCTACACTTGTAAGCTGGAATACAAGGGGTTACTCCCATCTTCTAACTAACCCTAACTCCCTCTTGAATGACGCAGACATCGTAGTCCTTCAAGAAACATGGCTAAGTGCTGCACCACTATGGGATAACCATGCCATCACAATTAACCCTGCAATTATAGCTCAAAAAGGTCGCCCGATGGCAGGGCTTCTGGTTGCCGTTAAAATGGGATCTAAAATACAATTACAAGCATGGGAAAACCCCAATAAGTTCATACAGTTGGTAAAAATCTCGATGGCGTCCCAAAGGCTTACATTAATAAACATTTACAGAAACCCGGCCGCGATTACGGACGTCTGTTTTTATAAAGATCTGGCCAAAATGTTTGATATAATTGCACTGATGTTATTCTAGCGGGGGACCTTAATATTGATGCTTTCAAATGTGAAGTGGGGAAAAGAACACAGGATTACAAAAAGTGGAGTTCTCTCATGAAGCAATTTGACATGAGAATGGCCAATGGATCACTACCGGGAGATATTCCGCAACAAGCTACGTGGCAAAGAGGAACATCAACAAGCACTATAGACTATATATACCTCTCAGCGGGGCTTTTTATGTAATCTATTGAATTTAGGATAATCAAGCAATCGAGAAGCGACCACCATATGCTATCCCTATTGTGGCCAAGAGACACACAGGAAGAAAGTAACAAATCTCAATGGATGCCGCAAAAACTGGCAATCAATAATGCAAAATCACGATTTAAGTGGACACCGTCTAAACTGATAAACCTAAATGCAAACTTAATGTTACAAAATGACGCACGGAATACTCACACATATGTGGAAGCACTTGCCATCTACAAAAACCTTTTTATTCCTTCGGAACGCTCTCATCTTCATACATATGATCAGTCACTATCCCAAAATAAAAAGGAACATCGTAAGGAGCTGAGATTAGCCAGACATCTTCCATGGCCTGAAAATCAAGAATTATGTAAAACTTTAAAAACTTGTTATAGATCGTGGATACGTGCTCATAAAGGACAGTTATTTCAACAGGATGGAGAGGCCTTTTTGACAGCTACAATAAGTAGGAATTCTGCACAAATATGGCAATTACTCAATCAAAAACTAAACCCAAATATTCAGCAATCACAACTAAATGGAGTTACCGAAAGTCAATGGGTAGCACATTTTTCCTTACTGTACACAGACAAAGCTTTTCAGTATGATCCCAAGAGTTACTCAGCAGTGACCTGGAACATAGAATGTTCAGAAGAAATAATTGAGACGCTCATAACTAAATCTTCACCTTCGCGAGCAGCAGGCCCAGATGGAATAACTAATTACATGCTAAAACAACATCCACAACTTTGGGCCAAGATTCTGAACAACATTTTCCAGCTCATATTGAAAACACGGAGGATTCCAGACTCATGGCGCACTTCTGTCATTGTGCCAATTTTTAAAAAAGGGGACCGCATTGTACCAGCTAATTATCGCCTGATAGCGCTATTGGATTCCCCAGGTAAAATATTCAATAGATTAGTCTTAACGGCCTTCAATACTTGGACACTTGAAAACAAAACCAGAGACCGTAATCAAACAGGCTTTGTTCGCGGATTGGGGACGTCTGTAAATCTAATGATCCTCAATGCATTAAAAGCGCAAGCACAACAAACAAAAACAGCATTATTTTTTGCATTCATTGACCTAAATGCTGCGTTTGACTCGATTTCTCGCGTAAAACTACTTCAAAAATTATTTAAAGCACAGTGCCCACAAGATCTAATCGACATCATAGCTGCTCTTCATTCAGGCACGTCCATTCAAATTCGGCTGTCCTCCACTGGCCTGCTTTCTCTCGCAATTAATACATCAAGAGGCTTGAAACAAGGGTGCATCTTGGCCTCGTCACTTTTCAACTTTTTCATTCACGATGTCCAAGAAATATTTTACAACCTACCTACTGACTCACCGAAAATGAATGGTCTTACAATACAAGCTTTATGGTACGCCGATGACCTTGTGCTGATTTCTAAGACACCGACAGGCCTCCAAAAGTTAATAACTGCACTTTCAATTTACTTTGAAAATAATGAGCTATCAAAGAATATAAAAAAATCCCAGTTTATAGTTGACAACCCTACGAGATCACAAAGAACTAAGTTCGTATGGAGGGTCAAAAATATCACCCTCGACATTGTCTCAAGCTATAAGTATCTGGGTACTCAGTTTGAAGCTAATTCTGTGTTTATTGACCATCATCGACCACTACACAGTAAATTGAATATAGCAATTTCCCAGTCTAAATTGATTCTTTATAAATATGGTAAATTTTCCATCAAGCCTGCCCTGCATTATTGGCATCAAAAAGTAACACCTACAATTCTATATGGGATGGAGGCACGAGCTTTAACTGACGTAAAAGATCTAGACAGAATGGAAGCTAAATTTTGGAGAAACATCTTACAGCTTCCACACGCTACTCTGGTATCATGCATAAGGTACGAACTCGGTCTTACATCACTTAAGGCAAGATATCATTGGCAGCTGTGTGCATTTTTCAGGAAATGTTTATTGAACATCGAAACGGAATCAATTCTAGCTGCACTGGCGGCATATCTATTTAATTCAAATCATCGATTCATAGTTAAATGGACCACCTATGTCTATCAAATAATGGACTGGTTGTCGAATCGTACTCTTTGTCTGCACTACAAAAATTTCAGTAGTTATTTGTTTCCAGACAAAAAAATGGGAACTGTTGAAAATTATCTGCTAAAATCACCATCCCCTCAAGTTCACACGGCAATCATGAGAATGCGTTTCAACTTGTGGTTGACCCGAGACATCCTGGCTCAGCGGAAACAAATAGATATGTCAGATAACTTCTGTAGGTTTTGTCAAAAGATATCACAAAAAGAAACTTTAGAACACATTGTAGTGGAATGCCCTGCTTTGTGCTCATCAAGAAACAATGCATACAAGAAACACATGACTGTGGTTGCTAATGTCCAGCAGAACATGAGATGGGTTTATTTACTAAACTCCACTAATATGAGCTTATTTATTGCCTCTGTTGAGTTTTTGAACAATCTTAGCTTGCACACAGCATGCGATACTTGATTTCTTCATAAAACCTGCCCTAGTTACAATTACATGTCAGATGCATTAACATGCTCAAGTTTATGATGCTTAAGGACATATTGTAACATATTGTAAAACTATGATTGCATTAATGTAATCTATGTATTTTACATATTATTCATATTTATTTGTTTTGAATCTTTCAAAGTATTCTTGTATAAATATCTTGATTAAAAACAAGAAATAAAAAAATAAAAAAAAAACTGTTCCTATTCCTCTTACAAAATGGCTGCGAATATAAATGTAATTGAGCAGGAGACACTTGTTAAACATGATCGAGCTGCTGACTGACACCACAGCTCCTCTATTTTATGTATCTTCATCTGCTCTCCATGATATTTCACAAATCTTGCTCCAGATTGATCTAACCAGAACCCCACCTCATGGCATTGTGTGCTGGGTACAGGAAGTGAGATTTGATGAGCGTTTTTTATGGTAACCTCCAGTCAATTAAATACAGGGTCAGTCCCTAGACCCCGTGAATATAGTGGAGAAAAACATTCAATGAAGTTTGCTTTTAATACAGTAATCACACCCGGAGAAGGGTGCTCAGCCAGGCCTTCCCTGGGTGGCACCATCATGATGGTGTGGAGGCAACAGGAAACTGTATTCTGGCCAAGTGACCTTAAGAATGTGCATGTGCATGGGAGAGGGAGAGGGGAAAAGTGCATGGGGGAGGGGAAAGTGGAAAGTGCGTAACAAAGGAGAGAAGCAGATTCAATAATAATAATTAAATAAATAATACAGACAACAACAAAAAAACACATGGTAGTGTAGCGAGAGAGGGCAAGTGCTGGGTGAAGACAGCATACAGGGAATGTCTGATAAGTGCAGGAAGAGAACAGGGGGGGATGCTGTATGGGTACAGATACAGACCCCAGTGCAGGTGATGGCCCGGAGGCAGTGCGGGAGGGTGGCAGGGTGGTCAGGTACCAGTCCCTGAAGACAGAGGGTAGGCCAGGTGCACAGAGAGAGAACAGACCCGCAGGGAAAAGGGAGGTGTGAAAGCAGAAGCAAAGAGGTGCATTCAGAACCAGAGATGGTTCTCCTTAAGTTTCAGAGAGGCAGGGAGGCTGTTCCAGAGGGAGGCCTCTATGCAACTTGAAGTATGCTGTTAGTGTTATCCTTGTCTTGGGTCTTTTCTCCCGCTAATTGTATGTTATCATTTCTGAAATACACATTTTGTTCACCTGGAAGATGAACTTGAAGACTTATTGTTGTAGGCATAAGGCAACTGCTTCCTCTAGCAGTGTTATTGTGGAAATACACATTTTGTTCACCTGGAAGATGAACTTGATGACTTATTGTTATATCCGTAAGGCAACTGCTCCCTCTAGCGGTGATATTGTGGAAATACACATTTTGTTCACCTGGAAAATTAACTTGATGACTTATTGTTGTATGTGTAAGGCAACTGCTCCCTCTAGTGGTGATATTGTTGAAATACACACTTTGTTCACCTGGAAGATGAACTTGAAGACTTATTGTTGTAGGCATAAGGCAACTTCTTCCTCTAGCAGTGATATTGTGGAAATACACATTTTGTTCACCTGGAAGATGAACTTGATGACGTATTGTTATATCCGTAAGGCAACTGCTCCCTCTAGCGGTGATGTTGTGGAAATACACATTTTGTTCACCTGGAAAATTAACTTGATGACTTATTGTTGTATGCGTAAGGCAACTGCTCCCTCTAGTGGTGATATTGTTGAAATACACCCTTTGTTCACCTGGAACTTGAAGTCTTATTGTTGTTTGCGTAAGGCAACAGCTCCCTCTGGCAGCGATAACAGGTGAAGCGAACAGAACGGCTGAGGACAAACATACATCTGACCTTTTATTATATAGTATGATCATTTGTAGTACTACAAGAACAAAACAAATGAAAAATAGTGCCCCTAACAACACTCCACTTAACTATTAGAGACTGCTGACGTTTTCTTAAAACAATTGAGTGCAGACAAAAAAAGAACACAAAAGTGGGCTGGCTTACTTGAAGAGAAAAGTAGAGTAGTCCATGCTGCTTTTAATGCTTCATAATGGTGCTTAGATCTGACTCTGGCAGTGAATCAAAGGCAAGAGTCTGAAGTGAATACTGGAGTGGGGCTTCAGTGACTTCTATGGGGTCATTTGTGATGATATCAGTCTCTTGAAAACCAGACTATGCCCTGAGTTTCTCTTTTTTCTACTACAGTGCTAGTCCAATGCTGCTAAAGCAACTTCCCAGCAACTTATAAGCACAAGTTACTAGCAGGTTGTAGGTATGTCCCAGAAGTAAATACATTATTTTAATGCCTAAAGTATAAAGTTCATAAGGTTAGGCCTTTCTTCCAAGAGCACACAACCTTACACATACCTTGCCTCATGTAAGGAGCTCAGCAGCCACTCTAACTGTCATTTCTGCTTCAGAGCAGAAACATCGGTAAGCACAGCCCATATAGCCAACAGGGATGGGCTCCCAGAACATACCATTCTTGACTGAAACTATGTCCAATATGTTTTGATTTTTTGCTTTATTATCATTAACTAAATACATTGTACATACCATCAGTAAATATTCATAGTCTGATACACAGTTGGCTGCAATGTGCATACAGTGAGATCATAAATATGAAACATATGTCTATTATGATGCCAAATATGTCCAGTAGCTACTGGAATCATTTTAAGTGATAATGCATAGGTAATCTGTAACACACATCCCAGATATCAACTTTGCTTGTTAACTTGTTTACATATGTCTTATGGTCAAAATGTAGTGAAGGGGATTTGCCTTATAAACAGCAAGTATTGATTTGAACTTTCCGTTCAAAAATAAACATCACTCTTCAAATGGGCCTCATTACAAGTTTGGCGGTAGCCATGCCGGTAAAACCGGCAGGCTGCCACCAAACTTGCAATTATTTCCATCACCCGCAAATGGGCAATTACCGGGTCATTACGGCCCTGCCGGAACCGGTAATTGCCCGTTTGTGGGTGCCGGAAAAAAGATGCTCCCCATTTCCATTCGGCCCCATAGGGCTGAATGGGAATGCGGAGGTTGGTTGCACCGGCACCGTTTTATAACGGTGCCGGTGCATCTGACATGTTGTGCTTGCGGGTGCCTTTCTGTGTGCCAGGTCCGGGTGTGTGTTTGTACTTTGCAGCGGCATTGTTTCCAGCGTGCTGCTTTTTCGAATTTCTCTTCTGTTCCCGGCACTGCGAGCAAAGGAGCAAAGCTCTTGCCGGGAGCTACATTGCCGCGATCCGCTTCCTGGAGGAGGCTGAGTTACAGCTGCCCACGTGTGTGGTCACGTGATCAAACCAAGCCCTCATCCCTGCGCCAGAGTCGCCCGAGTGGCGTGTGTGTTTGTACTTTGCAGCGCATTGTTTCCAGCAGGCTTCTTTTTCGAATTTCTCTTCTGTTCCCGGCACTGCGAGCAAAGGAGCAAAGCTCTTGCCGGGAACTACATTGCCGCGATCCGCTTCCTGGAGGAGGCGGAGTTACAGCTGCCCACGTGTGTGGTCACGTGATCAAACCAAGCCCTCATCCCTGCGCCAGAGTCGCCCGAGTGGCGTGTGTGTTTGTACTTTGCAGCTGCATTGTTTCCAGCGTGCTGCTTTTTTGAATTTCTCTTCTGTTCCCGGCACTGCGAGCAAAGGAGCAAAGCTCTTGCCGGGAACTACATTGCCGTGATCCGCTTCCTGGAGGAGGCTGAGTTACAGCTGCCCACGTGTGTGGTCACGTGATCAAACCAAGCCCTCATCCCTGCGCCAGAGTCGCCCGAGTGGCGTGTGTGTTTGTACTTTGCAGCGGCATTGTTTCCAGCGTGCTGCTTTTTCAAATTTCTCTTCTGTTCCCGGCACTGCGAGCAAAGGAGCAAAGCTCTTGCCGGGAAC
This sequence comes from Ambystoma mexicanum, assembly GCF_040938575.1. Lineage (NCBI taxonomy): Eukaryota > Metazoa > Chordata > Amphibia > Caudata > Ambystomatidae > Ambystoma > Ambystoma mexicanum. The sequence goes on along the minus strand of NC_090934.1, from coordinate 647,903,290 downwards.
TACATTGCCGCGATCCGCTTCCTGGAGGAGGCGGAGTTACAGCTGCCCACGTTTTTGGTCATGTGATCAAACCTTTGCGGCGTAAGCCCGTCGGGGAAAAGGGCGCCGGCTGTTGTGCGGCTGTTTGGCGCTGACGGTGCAACCAGGAAACGGGAGACTGCGGAGGTGTGTCCTCTTTGATCCCGTTCTCGTGAAAAAGGTTAAATTTGTGTACTGGTGACCTCACGCCCAATTAACAAACATCTTTGTTGCATAATCAAAATGTCTTTAACCCCGCAAAGACGCAATTCCAGCGTGCCTTCCCCAGCGGTGGCCTCCAATACACCAATGGAGGTTGTCGCAACCAGGTCTAAAAGTAACCTGAAAAAAATCACATCATCCACATCAATAACTTTGACTCCGCATGCAAAAACACGCCTAAAAACTCAACTTGCAAGTAAAGATATTAGGCAGTTCTGCCCGGTATTAAAAAATTCTACCCAACTTTGTGCAACGCCTTCTTACCGACAAGAAGACCTCAATGTAGAAGGCATATCTAAACATGCTAGTCAGGCACAAATGGAGATCCCTATAAACCCCTCTACGAGGTGCAATGAAGAACTAATTGGATAAAACCAAAGTATGCCAAATGTAACACCAGATTTAAACCAAGTGGAATCGTTAACGCAGGCTGTTATGTCGAATATTGTTGAGACTGAGGTTTTAGACAACATGCCAATTTCTGATCACACCATGCTTCAATCTACAAATCAAATTGAACAAAAGAAAGATCCAAAACTGCAATTGGATAAAATAACAGAAATACAAGAGGATGAACTTAGTGATTCGAATGAGGAGGTCTTCTTGGAAGAAGTCAAACAAACAACACCTAGAAGTGTGATTACATCTCTCACTAGGTCACCTACGGACTATCACCAACGATGCTCAATGGACTCTTCCATTTCAGAGTCTGCGTCTTACATACTCCCAACGCCAAGACACCGTGAATCATCTCGTGAAAAAGAAAAGGCTCCTGCTAATGCAGGGCTTTTGGAAGTCACTCTTATGGCAGTAAATACAACAATCAAGAGTTTGTTCAAGTTATTTGAAACTCTTGAATGTAAGATTAATTTACAATCTGCTAAGATTGATCATATAACCTCATGGATCCAAACACAAGCGATGCATATGGAGAAATCTTGTCGAGCTGAAGAACTACATAATGATCTATCCAAAAGTATTGAAATTGTGACTGTAGTGACTGTACCCATCACATATTCTGCCAGTCTTCCAACTTTTGAGCATGTCATTTGCCCAATTGAAGCGGATCTGCAAGTAATTACGCAGCAAAATACATTATGGATAAGAGTTGAGAATTCCCCTAAAAAAGTGAAGCAACCTACAAATAGAGCTCAATATGATCTTTTTAATAAACAATCACGGAACAAAGGTCGTACCAGACACCTTATCACTAAACGGTTCCAATCTATGAAACGAAATAACAAAACAACTAATCGTATATTCCGTGCACAAGCAGTGGACCTGACTGCTCCTGCAAAGTCTAGTGTTGATCAGTCAATCGAAGATGACACATCAGGTCAAAAGGTTCCTGCTGTACTTACGTCGTCGAACCATCGCATACCACAAATCAATGAGTCGCCATTAAGTCAACTGGTCTCGTCTTTGGAAACAGCAATCCCAAATGAGCCTGCATTAACAAAGAATCTTTTGACCCATGAAACTTATCCAAAGACTCAATCAATCGAGATAACCGAAAAATTAACGCAAGATATTTTGCCAACAACGGAGAGGCCACAAATTGAACTACTCAAAGCTGCGGTAGATGCATACATTCTCCAGCGCACATCTGAGATAAAGGATCTGGCCGCAAATTTTTTTTCGCAGATTACTGTGGCGAAATGCTCTGTGAACACTGTACAGCATAGTAAATCGCTCGATGAAACGCAGTGTGTAAAAGACAGAGAAAACAGAAGACAATCTACGTGCAATGTTTGGAACGTTCCAGAGGTAGTAAACGAATCCCATGGTGTTGAGACATGGCACCATCAAAATGAGAAAATAAAATCAGCAATTGAATCTTATTTGGATACTCGTTTGGGTCCGTTGCACATGCCAAGATGCTCAATAGAGAAACCAACTAAAGTCACGTTTTCTGATGAACAACGACCCGACAGTGACCCTGACCGCTGTCAAAAGACTAAGCAAGTGACCAGTGATTCAAACTGTAAACAATTTTCTAAAACTCGTGAACCTGCAATAAAACAACAAAAACAGGATAAAAAAGGAAACAAAAATGTGCAAACCATCACACATTAATCTTAAAATGTCGTGATGCTCCTCATCCTCAATATGATCTGTCTCGCACAAGTGTACTTAACATCTTCAGTGATGTGCCAGAACTAGGAGACCTCACCTCATTTGACATTAACCAAGAGGAATTTATTTGTGATGCCAATTTAGGGATTGTGCGTCTATGGATGAAATCCGGGTTAGTCATGAACTCCCTATGGCAGGCACTAATGAAACTTTTGGCAATGGGTTTTCTACTTGCTCAAGATCCGGAAAGAAAAAACAGCGAAATAAGCCTGGAGAAACAAGTAACGGCTATTCCATCTACAAGTGTTTGTCAGTGCTATAAATGCAATGCTGATGATTCTGTATTTCTTAATGCCCGTCTGTCCCAGTCATAACCACCATCGACTCACGAATTCAATGGGCAAAAAGCTGACCTCGCTACACTTGTAAGCTGGAATACAAGGGGTTACTCCCATCTTCTAACTAACCCTAACTCCCTCTTGAATGGCGCAGACATCATAGTCCTTCAAGAAACATGGCTAAGTGCTGCACCACTATGGGATAACCATGCCATCACAATTAACCCTGCAATTATAGCTCAAAAAGGTCGCCCGATGGCAGGGCTTCTGGTTGCCGTTAAAATGGGATCTAAAATACGATTACAAGCATGGGAAAACCCCAATAAGTTCATACAGTTGGTAAAAATCTCGATGGCGTCCCAAAGGCTTACATTAATAAACGTTTACAGAAACCCGGCCGCGATTACGGACGTCTGTTTTTATAAACATCTGGCCAAAATATTTGATATAATTGCACAATCTAAAGAAATAACTGATGTTATTCTAGCGGGGGACCTTAATATTGATGTTTTCAAATGTGAAGTAGGGAAAAGAACACAGGATTACAAAAAGTGGAGTTCTCTCATGAAGCAATTTGACATGAGAATGGCCAATGGATCACTACCGGGAGATATTCCGCAACAAGCTACGTGGCAAAGAGGAACATCAACAAGCACTATAGACTATATATACCTGTCAGCGGGGCTTTTTATGTCATCTATTGAATTTAGGACAATCAAGCAATCGAGTGGCGACCACCATATGCTATCCCTATTGTGGCCAAGAGACACACAGGAAGAAAGTAACAAATCTCAATGGATGCCGCAAAAACTGGCAATCAATAATGCAAAATCACGATTTAAGTGGACACCGTCTAAACTGATAAGCCTAAATGCAAACTTAATGTTACAAAATGACGCACGGAATACTCACACATATATGGAAGCACTTGCCATCTACAAAACCCTTTTTATTCCTTCGGAACGCTCTCATCTTCATACATATGATCAGTCACTATCCCAAAAAAAAAGGAACATAGTAAGGAGCTGAGATTAGCCAGACATCTTCCATGGCCTGAAAATCAAGAATTATGTAAAACTTTAAAAACTCGTTATAGATCGTGGATACGTGCTCATAAAGGACAGTTATTTCAACAGGATGGAGAGGCCTTTTTGACAGCTACAATAAGTAGGAATTCTGCACAAATATGGCAATTACTCAATCAAAAACTAAACCCAAATATTCAGCAATCACAACTAAATGGAGTTACCGAAAGTCAATGGGTAGCACATTTTTCCTTACTGTACACAGACAAAGCTTTTCAGTATGATCCCAAGAGTTACTCAGCAGTGACCTGGAACATAGAATGTTCAGAAGAAATAATTGAGACGCTCATAACTAAATCTTCACCTTCGCGAGCAGCAGGCCCAGATGGAATAACTAATTACATGCTAAAACAACATCCACAACTTTGGGCCAAGATTCTGAACAACATTTTCCAGCTCATATTGAAAACACGGAGGATTCCAGACTCATGGCGCACTTCTGTCATTGTGCCAATTTTTAAAAAAGGGGACCGCAGTATACCAGCTAATTATCGCCCGATAGCGCTATTGGATTCCCCAGGTAAAATATTCAGTAGATTAGTCTTAACGACCTTCAATACTTGGACTCTTGAAAACAAAACCAGAGACCGTAATCAAACAGGCTTTGTTCGCGGATTGGGGACGTCTGTAAATCTAATGATCCTCAATGCATTAAAAGCGCAAGCACAACAAACAAAAACAGCATTATTTTTTGCATTCATTGACCGAAATGCTGCGTTTGACTCGGTTTCTCGCGTAAAACTACTTCAAAAATGAGTTAAAGCACAGTGCCCACAAGATCTAATCGACATCATAGCTGCTCTTCATTCAGGCACGTCCATTCAAATTCAGCTGTCCTCCACTGGCCTGCTTTCTTCAGCAATTAATACATCAAGAGGCTTGAAACAAGGGTGCATCTTGGCCTCGTCACTTTTCAACTTTTTCATTCACGATGTCCAAGAAATATTTTACAACCTACCTACTGACTCACCGAAAATGAATGGTCTTACAATACAAGCTTTATGGTACGCCGATGACCTTGTGCTGATTTCTAAGACACCGACAGGCCTCCAAAAGTTAATAACTGCACTTTCAATTTACTTTGAAAATAATGAGCTATCAATGAATATGAAAAAATCCCAGATTATAGTTGACAACCCTACGAGATCACAAAGAACTAAGTTCGTATGGAGGGTCAAAAATATCACCCTCGACATTGTCTCAAGCTATAAGTATCTGGGTACTCAATTTGAAGCTCATTCTGTGATTATTGACCATTATCGACTACTACAAAGTAAATTGAATATAGCAATTTCCCAGTCTAAATTGATTCTTTATAAATATGGTACATTTTCCATCAAGCCTGCCCTGCATTACTGCCATCAAAAAGTAACACCTACAATTCTATATGGGATGGAGGTACGAGCTTTAACTGATGTAAAAGATCTAGACAGAATGGAAGCTAAATTTTGGAGAAACATTTTACAGCTTCCACAAGCTACTCCGGTATCATGCATAAGGTACGAACTCGGTCTTACATCACTTAAGGCAAGATATCATTGGCAGCTGTGTGCATTTTTCAGGAAATGTTTATTGAACATCGAAACTGAATCAATTCTAGCTGCACTGGCGGCATATCTATTTAATTCAAATCATCGATTCATAGTTAAATGGACCACCTATGTCTATCAAATAATGGACTGATTGTTGAATCGTACTCTTTGTCTACACTACAAAAATGTCAGTAGTTATTTGTTTCCAGACAAAAAAATGGGAACTGTTGAAAATTATCTGCTAAAATCACCATCCCCTCAAGTTCGCACGGCAATCATGAGAATGCGTTTCAACTTGTGGTTGACCCGAGACATCCTGGCTCAGCGGAAACAAATAGACATGTCAGATAACTTCTGTAGGTTTTGTCAAAAGATATCACAAAGAAACTTTAGAACACATTTTAGTGGAATGCCGTGCTTTGTGCTCATCAAGAAACAATGCATACAAGAAACACATGGCTGTGGTTGCTAATGTCCAGCCGAACATGAGATGGGCTTATTTACTAAACTCCACTAATATGAGCTTATTTATTGCCTCTGTTGAGTTTTTGAACAATCTTAGCTTGCACACAGCATGAGATACTTGATTTCTTCATAAAACCTGCCCTAGTTACAATTACATGTCAGATGCATTAACATGCTCAAGTTTATGAGGCTTAAGGACATATTTTAACATATTGTAAAACTATGATTGCATTAATGTAATCTATGTATTTTACATATTATTCATATTTATTTGTTTTGAATCTTTCAAAGTATTCTTGTAAAAATCTCTTTTGATTAAAAACAAGAAATAAAAAAAATAAAAAAAACTGTTCCTATTCCTCTTACAAAATGGCTGCGAATGTAAATGTAATTGAGCAGGAGACACTTGTTAAACATGATCGAGCTGCTGACTGACACCACAGCTCCTCTATTTTATGTATCTTCATCTGCTCTCCATGATATTTCACAAATCTTGCTCCAGATTGATCTAACCAGAACCCAACCTCATGGCATTGTGTGCTGGGTACAGGAAGTGAGATTTGATGAGCGTTTTTTATGGTAACCTCCAGTCAATTAAATACAGGGTCAGTCCATAGACCCCGTGAATATAGTGGAGAAAAACATTCAATAAGGTTTGCTTTTAATACAGTAATCACACCCGGAGAAGGGTGCTCAGCCAGGCCTTCCCTGGGTGGCACCATCATGATGGTGTGGAGGCAACAGGAAACTGTCTTCTGGCCAAGTGACCTTAAGAATGTGCATGCGCATGGGAGAGGGAGAGGGGAAAAGTGCATGGGGGAGGGGAAAGTGGAAAGTGCGTAACAAAGGAGAGAAGCAGATTCAATAATAATAAATAAATAAATAATACAGACAACAACAAAAAACACATGGTAGTGCAGCCAGAGAGGGCAAGTGCTGGGTGAAGACAGCATACAGGGAATGTCTGATAAGTGCAGGAAGAGAACAGGGGGGGATGCTGTATGGGTACAGATACGGACCGCAGTGCAGGGGACGGCCCGGAGGCAGTGCGGGAGGGTGGCAGGGTGGTCAGGTACCAGTCCCTGAAGACAGAGGGTAGGCCAGCTGCACAGAGAGAGAACAGACCCGCAGGGAAAAGGGAGGTGCGAAAGCAGAAGCAAAGAGGTGCATTCAGAACCAGAGATGGTTCTCCTTAAGTTTCAGAGAGGCAGGGAGGCTGTTCCAGAGGGAGGCCTCTATGCAACTTGAAGTATGCTGTTAAAGTGTTATCCTTGTCTTGAGTCTTTTCTCCCGCTAATTGTATGTTATCATTTCTGAAATACACATTTTGTTCACCTGGAAGATGAACTTGAAGACTTATTGTTGTAGGCATAAGGCAACTGCTTCCTCTAGCAGTGTTATTGTGGAAATACACATTTTGTTCACCTGGAAGATGAACTTGATGACTTATTGTTATATCCGTAAGGCAACTGCTCCCTCTAGCGGTGATATTGTGGAAATACACATTTTGTTCACCTGGAAAATTAACTTGATGACTTATTGTTGTATGTGTAAGGCAACTGCTCCCTCTAGTGGTGATATTGTTGAAATACACACTTTGTTCACCTGGAAGATGAACTTGAAGACTTACTGTTGTAGGCGTAAGGCAACTGCTTCCTCTAGCAGTGATATTGTGGAAATACACATTTTGTTCACCTGGAAGATGAACTTGATGACGTATTGTTATATCCGTAAGGCAACTGCTCCCTCTAGTGGTGATGTTGTGGAAATACACATTTTGTTCACCTGGAAAATTAACTTGATGACTTATTGTTGTATGCGTAAGGCAACTGCTCCCTCTAGTGGTGATATTGTTGAAATACACACTTTGTTCACCTGGAACTTGAAGTCTTATTGTTGTATGCGTAAGGCAACAGCTCCCTCTAGCAGCGATAACAGGTGAAGCGAACAGAACGGCTGAGGACAAACATACATCTGACCTTTTATTGTATAGTATGATCATTTGTAGTACTACAAGAACAAAACAAATGAAAAATAGTGCCCATAACAATAATAGAGTGGAACACTCCACTTAACTATTAGAGACTGCTGACGTTTTCTTAAAACAATTGAGTGCAGACAAAAAAAGAACACAAAAGTGGGCTGGCTTACTTGAAGAGAAAAGTAGAGTAGTCCATGCTGCTTTTAATGCTTCATAATGGTGCTCGGATCTGACTCTGGCAGTGAATCAAAGGCAAGAGTCTGAAGTGAATACTGGAGTGGGGCTTCAGTGACTTCTATGGGGTCATTTGTGGTGATATCAGTCTCATGAAAACCAGACTATGCCTGAGTTCCTCTTTTTTCTACTACAGTGCTAGTCCAATGCTGCTAAAGCAACTTCCCAGCAATTTATAAGCACAAGTTACTAGCAGGTTGTAGGTATGTCCCAGAAGTAAATACATTATTTTAATGCCTAAAGTATAAAGGTCATAAGGTTAGGCCTTTCTTCCAAGAGCACACAACCTTACACATACCTTGCCTCATGTAAGGAGCTCAGCAGCCACTCTAACTGTCATTTCTGCCTCAGAGCAGAAACATCGGTAAGCACAGCCCATATAACCAACAGGGATGGGCTCCCAGACCATACCATTCTTGACTGAAACTATGTGCAATATGTTTTGATTTTTTGCTTTATTATCATTAACTAAATACATTGTACATACCATCAGTAAATATTCATAGTCTGATACACAGTTGGCTGCAATGTGCATACAGTGAGATCATAAATATGAAACATATGTCTATTATGATGCCAAATATGTCCAGTAGCTACTGGAATCATTTTAAGTGATAATGCATAGGTAATCTGTAACACACATCCCAGATATCAACTTTGCTTGTTAACTTGTTTACATATGTCTTATGGTCAAAATGTAGTGAAGGGGATTTGCCTTATAAACAGCAAGTATTGATTTTTGACACTGGAAATTGACCCGGAGTCGCACAACAGGAAGAAATAGGTAGCGCAAAGACTGAGAATTGACCCATCCGATATGTCTAGAGAAAGCCCCAATTGAAGACACAAGTCATTGGCTGGCAGGGGCAACAGAACAAAGGATGAATCTGATGAAAAAGCGTAAAAAGGCATCAACGTGAACAGGACAGAATTCTAAACATCTCAATACACATCTCCTTAGTGGTTCGGTCCTTACACTGGCTGACAGTGAAAACCCGATTAATTTGTGAACCTGGCAGCTTATAACACTGAAGTAGCATCAGATAGGTGTGGTGGGACTTTTTTTCTTGCTCGTTGTTCATGTCACCATGCTAATGAAAATATACCTTATGGTGTTTATCATCGAAATCTTACTCTCTGTCGTCAGTGATCATTACAGATCTAAGTGTCAAAAGGGTTTACTTTTAACAGTGTATACATGAACCGAAAATATATAGCATCTGACTGGAGATGCAGTGATGCTGTGTTGTCAGTCCTGTCACGGCACCCTGGGAGTGTGGGTGTTTTGTCATGCCTCCCTCTGCTGCTCATATTATTGTGGTATTACCAGCGTATAAAAGATATACAGGGTAATTCATGGAAATTCGCACAAAAGTGGCACAGGCGGCGCGTGCGATAAAATCCATTTCAGCGCACAGCGTATTCATGGATTTTAGCCTCCAAACCCAGCCGTGGCGCAGAGTGGCGCAGCGACCCTGCAGCAGCGCCAGTTATACCCCCAAGAACGCCCTTGCGCAAGGAAAAGGCATCAAAATCCCCAATCCAGCGCAAAGGTCTGCGACAACCCAAAACCAGTTTACCGGACTGCCGAACAGCAAATGCCAAGCGGGTAACATGTATTACGGGTTTCGCGGTAACTTCCACACGCGATTGGGATGGGTACGTGTATTTCAGGGGTGCGCAGGAATCTTCACACGCGATCAGGCCTGGGGGGGCAGTGTACGTGTATTACAGGGGTGCGCGGGAAGTTCTACACGCAATTGGCCTGGGTATGTGTATTTCATGGGTGCGCGGGTGTTTTCACATGCGATTTGCCTGGGTACGTGTATTTCAGGGGTGCGCGTGTGTTTTCACACGCGACTGGCCTGTGTACGTGTATTTCAGGGGTGCGCGTGTGTTTTCACACGTGACTGGGCTGGGTACATGTATTTCAGGGATGCGTGGGTGTTTTCACACGCGATTTGCCTGGGTACGTGTATTTCAGGGGTGCGTGGGTGTTTTCACACACGATTGGCCTGGATACGTGTATTCCAGGGGTGCGCGGGAAGTTCTACACGCGTTTGGCCTGGGTACGTGTATTTCAGGGGTGCGTGTGTGTTTTCACACGCGATTTCAGCAGGGTACGTGTATTACTGGTGTGCGCGGGAAGTGTCACATGCGATTTCAGCAGGGTACGTGTATTACTGGGGAGCGCGGGAAGTTTCACACGGGATTTCAGCAGGGTACGTCTATTTCGGGGGTGCTGGGGAGTCCTACATGTGATTTGGCAGTGTGGGTCCTCCCAGGTGTTCCCTGTACACCCTCCACGGCCCCTGCAGGCAGCCCACACCACAGGGGACTACCCTTCATCCCTGGTCATGTCCCGCAGGCAGCCCACCCAACATGGGCATGCCCCCCACTAAAGGCAGATGTCTTCTTGCACTACTGATCACCAACTCATGTCCCCTTGCACCCCCACCCCCCAGCATTGCGGGGCACCTGCCTGCAGGCCCCCACTCATGTCCCACTCATGTCCCCCTGCACCACCACCCCCCAGCATTGCGGGGCACCTGCCAGCAGGGCCTGACACATGTCCCCCAGCCAACACGTCATCACAATCTAGATCCCTGGCCCTTATGGGCAGCCTCCACATGCCAAACACCCACCCAAGTATTGCATCCACCCACTTAGAAATGCCAATTACATGATACAACCCGAATGGCAAGTATGTAAATGAACACATGTACCTCACATACACACAATGTGTGTAAGTGAATGTCAAAACCCATATCATGATATGCATGAAACCAATGAGATGATACTACACATTGAAGTTTGATGAAAACAATGTATTAAAAGCAACATAAATGGAATTAAAAATAAACAAATGACAATGGGAATCAAAAACCAAAAGCAGCATGTCCGTAAAATAATGAAAAACCACAAATCATAATCCAAAGGAAAGGTGTCCAAAGTCACAGTTCAAAAAAGTAAATCCAAGGGAAAAACAAAACCGAAAACCATTGCTCCATGGGTAAATCCAAAAAAAAACTAAAATCCAACAGTCAACTATATACAGATAAACAATCCAGGGTCCATGATCCCAACTGAAGAAATGAAAACTATCTAAAAATACTACCTAATAAAAAAACTATATACAAAAATGTGGTCCATTGTCCAAAAGGTCCAAAATAAATAAAAAAGCAAAGGAAACCTAACACTAACTACATAACTATTTACAAGGGCAGCGGGCTAGTCCGATGGCTCTGGTTGTTGTCATGGGCCAGGGCATCATTGAACTCCTGTTCAATGGCTTGGAGGCGGGCATGTTCCCTAGCCCCGAGGTCTCGCAGGGATAATGCAGTGTCCAGCTCCAACTCCCTGCGAAGACCCTCGAGGCACTCAGCCCGCCTCAGCGCCCTCCGCATGGAGTTCTCCGCCCTGACCATTGTGAGCCGTTCCTCCTCTGCCCGCTGCCGCTCCGCACCTATCTGCTGGCCCAGCCGCTCCCACATGGAAGCCACTCCCATTCCAGGGTTCTCCTGCCCTCCGGCCGATGCCTGCACCCCTGATGTTGATGGCCCCGAGGCATGATGCCCCCCACGTCGAGCCTGCCGCTGCCTCCGACGCAACTGCCTGTGCCAGCACGACGGCATCCAGGCTGATGGAATCCACCGACGCCGTCGTGCACGTGCCCTGCCTGATGATGCCGTCACATCCTCCATCTGCTGGGGTCCAGTAGCTGGTGTGTCCACCCCTGCTGGACCTCCGACTCCCGACTGTGGCAGGGATGGGATCCCCACTGAGGTGGCTGCATTGGTCGGGGAAGGTCCAAAGGGGGCCCTGGTGGCATCTGGGCCGGAAGACGGCATGGAGAACGACTGGTGCATAGCCTCCACAGAGGAGGAGAGGGTCGCCAGAGTGCCCGAAACATGTACGAGACCCCCGACCACGACCGCTCCCAACTGGGCCACGTTGGCACGGTGCTCTTCGTGATGACGTGCGTGCTCCCCCCGGGAAGCACGCACCTCATCACGAATGACACCCATGCACAATGCGACACCAATCAGGACCTTCTCCATACGGCCAGGGGTCCCCTCGTCCGCAGGTGGAGGGGAGTCAGATGACATGGACATCCCCCCTACCTGCGGACGGGCCTGGGATGGGGCATCCCTGCTGGTGCATGGTGGTGCAGTCACAGTGTCAGGGACAGTGACATGCACAGGCACCTCCACGGCGACCTGTGCTGCCTCCTGCCCCTGCCCCTGGACTGCACCACTTGCACCAGTAGGGGTGCCCCTACCAGGCCCCATGTGCGGCTCAGTAGCGGCCTCCTCCTCCTCTGTGGAAACCACCAACCTGGATGGCTCCACACCGTCTTCCGCCGTTGCAAGCCCCTGTGGGGGCTCACCCACCCCTTCCACTGCAGCCGTGGGGGCATCCCCGCCGCTTTGCTCCACAGCACCGTCCCCGCCCTCTTCTTCACTTTGCGCTGTGTAGAGGGAGACATAGAACACAAGCATCAGGGTACTGTACAATGGTCCCTTAGACAGGAAGCAATAGCAGATGAGTGGCACTGTCAAAGATCACTTCCATCATGTCCCCCCACAACACATGGGTCAATGCAGGCAAAACACATGCAGTAACAGGCATGGCACATGCTATGGACATAAGCAAACATGTCCAAGGGACTCTTGAAACATACAATGTTGTTTTTGAACTCACATGCATCATGGGTCATGCCTATCACATTCACACGCTTCACCGTACTTTCATCCATCTGGACTCGTACACCCCAGACACAGTGGATGCAAGGATAGCTAGGCTGCATCAGTGAATCAGAACATTGACACAGACATGTGTCATGCATCCATGGCATTGACAAGTCACAGACACGCAGGTCAGACACACAGACATGGACACCATACATGTACATGGCATCATCACCCATCCCTCACCCCCACCCATGTCCAGGAACAGAGACTGGCATGCTCTCATGTGTCCATTCCGCATAGGGCTCCCCATGTAGCATTTAAACACATACACCAACCGTGTGCTTCACACATTACTGGTCTCACATGCATGACCATGATGTCCCTGCACACACACACACGTACATGGCCTATGTCACACATACAGGCAAGTATCAGACAACCAGCACACTGCAACATGCCCTGTCTCACACAGCAATGCTTGGCCACTTACCGCTCGACTCCAGACGGGTCTGCCTCTCAATGACCTGGACGTGGAGCGCTGGGGATATGCGTTCCAGGACCCTCATCTGATCTTCCGACAAGTGGCCCCTTAGCATCCGATGCCTTCAAGAGGCGCTGAGCCTTGTTGAGGGTCCTGGACCTGAAGTCTTCCCAGCGCTTCTTGACATGATGGAATAGTCAGACTGCCACCCCCTCCGCGTTGATGGCAGTCACGATGTCTGTCCAGATCCTGTCCCGTCCTTCCTTGTCAGCGCGTGATGATCCGAAGAGGGCATCATAATGCCACAGGACATGCTCCACCAGGACACCAACTTCCTTCTGACTGAAGCTGGTGGCCCTCTGCCCCTCTGGCTGGGGGTCGCCAGTGGTCTCGGATGGTGTTTGCCCCGACATGGCGACCCCCGAGGCAGGCGTGGGTGGGCAACTGGGTCCTGGGGCTGGGCTGTGGAGCGATGGTATCCCAGTCGGGAGTCTTCTGTTCCAGCAGGGGTGGACACAGCAACTGGACCCCTGCAGATGGCTGATGTGCAGGCACCAAATGGCAGGGCACGGTGGCAGCAGGCAGGCAGGCAGCAGCAGATGGCTCGTGGGAGGCTGCTCGGGGCTCTGGGGGGCAGTAATTCGGCCTTTTGGGCAGGAGTGTGGTCTTCCGTGTGCTTACGCGTGGCCAGCTTGATACGGAGTGATTCGGCACGTGAAAATTCTGCACGTCAGCGTGTAATTCGAGGAAAGGCCCTTAGCGCGTAAGCGCGTCAGCACGCATACGCAATTTCATTGGACCAAAAGCCGCGCATGGGCGTTGCCCTGGCAGGGCTTGAAGATCCCACGTGGATTTCCATTGCACTGTACGTGCTTTTCGTGGGGTGCGGTGCGTGTGTTTTGCAGGCGTTGGGGTTCACACGCTATTACTTCACAGCGGGTGGGTGTTGGCTACGCGTTCTTCTACACGCAAGGCAGACGGTGAGTGGTACCCTGCTCCCCCAGGCCTGATCGCGTGTGAAACTTCACGCGAACCCCTGAAATACACGTACCCAGCACAATCGCGTGGGAAAACACCCGCACACCCCTGAAATACACGTACCCAGCCCAATCGCGTGTAAAACTTCCCAAGCACCCCTGAAATACACGTACCCGGCCCAATCGCGTGAACCTTCACGCACACCCCTGAAATACACGTAGCCAGGACAATTGCGTGTAAAACTTCCTGCGCACCCATGAAATACACGTACCCAGCCCATTTGCGTGGGAAAACACCCGTGCACCCCTGAAATACACGTACCCAGCCCAATCGCGTGTAAAACTTCCCGCGCACCTCTGCAATACACGTACCCAGCCCAATCCCCTGGGAAAATACCCGCGCACCCCTGAAATACAGGTACCCAGCCCAATCGCGTGTAAAACTTCCCGCGCACCCCTGAAATACACGTACCCGGCCAAATTGCATGTGAAACTTCGCGCGCACCCCTGAAATACACGTAGCCAGGCCAATCGCGTGTAAAACTTCACGCGCACCCCTGAAATACACATACCCAGGCCAATCGCGTGTAAAACTTCTCGCGCACCCCTGAAATACACGTACCCAGGCCAATCGCGGGTAAAACTTCTCGCGCACCCCTGAAATACACGTAGCCAGGCCAATCGTGTGTAAAACTTTGCGTGCACACCTGAAATACACGTACCCAGGCCAATCGCGTGTAAAACTTCTCGCGCACCCCTGAAATACACGTACCCAGGCCAATCGCATGTAAAACTTCTCGCGCACCCCTGAAATACACGTACCCATGCCAATCGCGTGTAAAACTTATCGCGCACCCCTGAAATACACGTACCCCGCTCCCCCTGGCCCGTTCGCGTGTTATACTTCCCGTGAGCCCCTGAAATACACGTACCCCGCTCCCCCAGGCCCGATCGCGTGTAAAACTTCCCGTGCACCCACGAGATACACGCACACGCTATTATTCACACAACGGGTGTCCGTGTTTGTCGCGTACCCCTTTGCACGTCATTTGTCCTAGAGGGCCACAGTATGGGACATTCATCAGAGCTGTGTATACGTGCTTTTTTAGCGCACATTTTGGCGCACATTATTTTCATGCGCAGGGACGCTACCACTTGCTTTCGTGTGGCGGACGTGTATGGACCTGTGCGCGTCTTTGCCCGTGCGCTGGTTTGCCCTATTCGATTCCATGAATGCATGTTGTAGGCGAGCGTGTGGGCGTTCCGCGCACTTGCCTCCTGTACTTCCCCCGTGTCGCCCACATTTTCATGAATTGTTCCCCATTCCCCGTGTCACACCCCGTGTTCCGCCTACTTTTGTTATGTGCGCCGCGCTATGTGCGCTTTCGCTGTGGCCTTAGCGCACGCCGTTAGATGACCTGTGCGGCGGCGTGCACCACGCACTTTTTCAGCGCACATCCCTGATTTTACTCGCGCACGGACTTCCATGAATAGATGTGCGATGGTTTCCCTGCGATATTCGCACTTGCACTGCGATTTTCACTCTTTCACTGCGAATCGCACGTTTTCGCACGCTTGCACCGGATTTTTCAGCACACATTAATTCCATGAATCGGCTTGTTAATGTGACAGTGATAGCACACTACATTGTAGTTCTTTACATGTTGATAAACAGGGAAGGGTAAATAAAGTGATTGTCTCATGATCACAGAGTTCTTTGGGAATAATGGGATTAGAAGCACGGTCTCCACATTCCAAGGTCAACAATTTAGTCACCAAATCAATATTCGCACTTCTTGATTTGCATAGGGCTCTCACCGTAGATGCACAGCTCTCTCTTATTGAACAGTTGCATCTGAAATTCCTATCTCACTACTTACAATTGGCATACAGGCAGCACTTTGTGTTTGTAATTTTGGTTCTGCTTCCTTTGGGGCAGTTCCTGGCATCCAGAGGGTTCATTACTTCTTTCCTCCTGTGTGATAGAGATATCACTCGCGGTGGTCACTTTCATTGGTTTTCTTAGTTGGCTGTATTATAGCATTCTTCTCTGTAGTGGTAAGAGCTGTACCATGTGACATCAGATAACATGGGAGTTTTAATAATTTCTCTGACAGAATTATGTTCTGTGAAGAGAAAAGAGTGGGATAAGGTTGAGGGAGGTGATGAAGTTAGATTGGGACCCCAAAACTACCTCCATGTACTAGGAGTTGTTAAACCTGCACTCCAGGGACTCCTCTTAGATATGTGGAAGAACCCCCTACACACACATACATCTCCAGTGTGTTTTGACAGCTCTACTAGTATGAATTGTATGACTTCTATGGCTGTACTATTATATCTAATTGAGAATCCAGGGATAGTTCTCTTGTGTAAGTCTGAGCACAGCCCATTGTGAGCTTTGGACAGTGATAGCAAGATCTGCTCCTTTTTACTGACAGATGCATATCAGAAGTGATGTCGTGGTGGTGGGATGCATCAATGTGGTCAGCAATGGGTTACTAGCGAAGTCTATCTATCAATGTTTTTCTAGCGGGATCTAGTTAACCTGGAGAAGTCGAGCGACTTCCCCAGGTTAGCCTCTGTATACGGATTTGTTCTCGGATTTACTGCAAATGCAAAAGCAGATGTGTATGCCTCAAACTACTTAGGGCTGTTTCCCCTTGGTGACTCTTTCAATGTCTCCTTGACGAGTGACCGGCGTGTTCCTCAATCCATAGTGCAGTGTGGGGGACAATGGGAGCTGTTGTACCCCTTTGGAGTGCATCACTCGTATTTCAAGAGAAGCAGTGGATGCATTCGCCATCTGTGCATTGCAGGTGCAGCGCCCCACAGGTATTCAGTTTAAACATTTCAGCATTGGAACAATACAGATCAGCATGTACTAGGAACACATTCATAGTTGTTTCTGGGTCAGCTTGGTTCTCTGGAGTGTAGCACAGTTCAGGGGGGAGAAGGGGTTCTAAATGCTTGCCACATCTCTGGATGTGAAGTCGAAGCGCACCCTTTGTCCCCATTGCCCGGCATGGTCAGCTGTTCTGGGCTGGAAATGTGTCTCTCAGGATCTAAAGAGGTTGTGAGGGAAGGAAACGGCAACTTGGAAATCTAAATTCATGTTACTTAGATGAGACCAGCCACATGACCACACTGATGGGTTGCTAGTAATTAGTCCTGCAATGCAAACTTCCCCTAGAGTTCCCCGTTGCCCACCTCAAGGCTTGGTCACTCCAGTCTTGCTAGGTGTGTTTGTTTTATTATCGGTTTATTCCTCCAATACAACATTAACCCAATCTAGTCATCAATTATGGGGCCAGTGTAGCAACATTCCTGGTTTGACTCCATATATAAAGGTGATTAACCTTCTTGGCATGTTATTATTGACTAAACAGTGCTCGGCCTTTTGTTTTAATAAAGAGCACTGTTTCCAAGTATCACGTCTTAACATGTGTGAGAGTCAGCATGCACGTATAGAGAGTTATCCAAAATTGTTGAGGTTTCTGCCAGGCACACGCCTAGCAGTTGGAGACACTATGTGCCTGATTCATGGAAGTGTTTTAAAATGGTGCAATCCCATGGGAAACCGTTCCATGAATCAGGCCCTATGTTATTTATATGTCTTTAAGTTATGCCTTTCGCACGTGTATGCACTTTAACAGTAATAGCAACACATTCTATGGTGGCCTTGTCCTTGTTTAAGAGCTCAGGTACCTTGGCGCTCATGTGCTGTTCGTCAGGTTAGATCAGGGCCTTTCTCCTGAGGGATAGTGTTACGGAGCCAACGTGTCCATACACTACCCGCTCGGGCATGCGCACCATACACCTGACGGAAATGCTGTGGGACACACACTATTCCCGGGCGCATGCGTGCATTGCTTTATTACACCGCTCGGGCAGTTTACTATCTGAACACTCACTAACATGCTCCGGGAGACCCCTGCAGACCACGGCATACTCGCTGCACGCCCCTTTTACCGCCTGACCCTGAATATGCAGATATGTTTACGGCCCCCAGAGCTCACAGTAGGCCGTTTTTTTACAATTGAATGCTAACGGGCCAGGACATAACCTTGTTTGGTCCCTACCTAAAGCTGCTTCCTAATGGCACTCCATTTTGTTACAGGAGGTACCATTGTATTAAAGTGCATGCCCCGCATCCAGAATGCCACTGGCCACGTAGAGGCAACTCTACCACCTGGGATTCCTCTCCATCCCAACATGGCAGAGGCTCTAATCTTATTTCCCCACATTGCCAGTATTGAGACATTCTCAAACACTAAAACCAATGACAAGCAATCTTTTTGTTTAATGTTTTATTTCCAGCTAATAGAGCGGCTCACCTTGGGACTTAGTTGACCAAGCATATACTGCAAACGAAGGTGCCTCCCCCTTCCACTGCTTCTGGCAGTCACCACCCGACCTCCAGCCCAACCCCTCCTTCTTTCCTGCACCCCCAGCCCGGACTTGACCAAGGTTAGATGTTTTTATCCCTCTTCTTTTAGAGCACATATCTATATGTGGTACTCTTGTAACTCTTTTTGACAATCATTGATCCAGCAGACCTTGCTTAAATACCCCATAAGCAATACCCCAATCTAAGTGGATTTGTTTCTGCTTTTTGTTCACATTATACAGGCTGTTACAATCCAAATGGCCCAGAAGAAGGCTCTCCATCTCCAAGCCAAAACGTCACTGCAGCAGTTGCTACCTGCCGCCATTTCAAACTCAGGGAAGTTTTCTTCCCGACATAGACCAAGGATTGGCCACTACCCATTTAATGTGTAACATTTAACAACAAGGTTCCATTCCATTTCCAAGCAAACAAATAGGCCCATGCTCTCTTGTGACATTGGACCTACAGTATATACTTTGTTCATGCCTAGCGAAATGACATGTTCATAGATAGATACTATGTTTTCTAGCAGAACGTACCTAACCTTTGTTGTGTTTTTCTTTGTTTAACCTCATCACAAATTGTGCAATACTGGATGTACTGAAGTTCACCAATGTTTTACAAAAAACTGCAGAAACAATGAATCACTTTATGTTTTTTGGTTTAAATATCAGGAATTGACTGTCTCACACTTGGAGCAATGTCCTGTCTAATCCAGTACGGTTAGCCACTCCCATTCTAGGACTTCTGCTTAGTTTTTGTTTTGGTTTCCCATGGATATGAATATTGTTTCCATCTGTTGCCAATGTATTCATTGTGACATTGAGTATTTTTAGTTATTTCTACACCATATTAATTTGACTCCTACCTACAATACATGTAAATAAACACATGTCCCCTTATATATGGGGTATATATTAGTTTTGTGATTCATTTCAGAAACAGTCCTGTTACCTTTGTGCGTGTGAGCATGACTCATATTACTTGCATGCCGGATCTTGGTGATTTATTCCACTATCAACACAGAAAATCATTTTTGGATACAACATAACATTCTACACTTTAGAAATGTTTCAACTCGAGCAGCGGCTACCACACCCCTAGTTATACACGTCAGGTCAAAGCCGTCAGTTGGAACTTCCTATATCCAGGAGGGGGGCAGAAAATTACTTTCAAGATGTAGGAGAATTAGGAGGAAAAAATTGTTTTATTCTGGGCAGCAGTAGAATACAGGATTTGCAGCTGTTGCATCTTCCTAAAATCCACCTGACACAACAGTGAGCATTTTGGTAAATTGCTGGTTTACCATAATTAATATTTTTTACAAACCCGCTGATGCCAGAATTACAAAATCTGAGACCCAGTCTAGTGTATGCTAATATGGGAGTTTGTCTATCTTTTCCCTGACAGAAATAAAATACCTGACAACAAAATGTCTTTCCCATATTTTGCAGTATATATGCTCTTTTGCACTGTGTGGTCATGTAAACCATTCTCCAGAGTAAACCAAAATGAGCACTCCAAAACCAGGAATATTATTTCAGCAAATGACTACCTGCCTTATGGAATGCTATCAGAGCTTGGGATCCCAAGAGTCAATTCTCCAGGATAGGTGGCAGCCTCAGCAAGGTAGCCACCTGCCATATTACAGTTACAGAATTGTGGCAGATAAAGCTCTTCTTTTCACTATCATGTACCTGGATGTTATATTCTACCTCACACTCTTCCGATTCACAGTAGAGCTCGCATCACATCCTTTTAGGAATTCCTTTAGGTTTCCTTTAGGAATTCCTTTATTGGTTTTCCTAAAATGAAATGGCGTTCCTTTCCAGAGACTACACCTCCCATCATCACCCAATACTAGCCATGCTATTTCTTTATCTACCCTGTGTTATTATGTCTCTATCTGCTTATGTTTCTACATTTAAAAAAAAATGCTTTCTTACAAACATGCAGTCTTGCCAGGGGCGCAACGAAACCTACATTTCAGGGGGGGCTAACTGGTGATGGGAGGGGCCACTTCAGAAATTGGGCCAGGGCAAAATTAGAGGCTCCGCCCATATGTTCACTTACGCCACCGTTCACTGTACACTTGCTCATTCACACGCGCACCCAGTCCACCACTCATCATGCACTTCTTCACGCACACATTACATAATACATATATACATTCTTTATGCACATACATACATACATAATGAGCTAACATGCAACACTGTTACCCTCACCTCGCTGCTTAACCAAAAGCACGTGCGCACATCAGCCCCCCTCCCTCGGATGTGAAAGAGCACATGCGTTATATGTTGGCTCGCATCCGTGGGGAGGGGCCTGGCTGATGTGTGCATTTGATTTTTGTTAGGCAGAGAGGTGAGGGAAACCTTACCTGAAAATATCAGCTTTAAAGTTTAGCTGTGTTTGTGCAAGTAAATTAAAATTAAGTGTGCACATCAGCGCCCTCCAGGGTTGCACATAGGCTAAAATTTCAGGGGGCTAACCCTTCAAATGTTGGAGAGGCAATAACTTCAGAGACTGGGGGAGGGGCAAACGTACCTGTGTGGGGGCATTCAACTTCTTTATGTATTCTAATGAGACTAGTCTAGTGCAGCATCAATGTTAGATGCAGTTAATTCTCTCATTCACATTTGAAACCACACCCTAAGGATTGCTGTAAGAATGAGCCTTCTCTTGCTACTCACCCCAATTCCAATCATTCCCCTGGCATGCAAGTATTAATTGCACATCACATTTTCAATTTCCTAAAAAGGTATGCTTGTGAATGCAGGTGCTAACAATGAAATGCTTTAATTGCAGGGCCTTTGTTAACAGTGAAGCCCAGGCGCCGTTTAATGTCTGTGCCAAGGCTCTGTAGGTCAGCCAGATCGAGTCAACATAGCCCAACTTTTTAGGGGGGCAAGAGCCAGATCAGCTCAATAGCATTGCTCCGCTGAGTCTTGCTACAACTCCGGCCTGTCAGAAATTGACCATGTTTCCTGTTCTGGGCAATGCATTTTCTATGGGAAGTATGAACGGGTGCCTCTTTCCTCGATCAATCGACAGAGACTGACAGCATCTGATGGCTGATATGCTCACTGGGTGGCAGGGGTGGACTGGGAACTAGAAGAGGCCCTGGAAATAATTACTGGGGACCAAAAGAGGCCCTGGAAATAAAGTTCAAAGTGGCCCCATAGTACACATTTTCAGCAAGCTCAATGCTTTTCCTATGAGAAAATTTGGAAATACCACACAAACGAAGCCCAGGGTGTAGAGGCCCACCGGGAAATCTCCAGAGTTCCCTATAGGCCAGTCCACCCCTGCTGGGTGGGTCTGATTTCCAAGACAGCTGCGTCAACAGCAATAACACATTTTCTCATAGAACTAACTGTGGCAGAAAGAAAATCAGTGCACAGTATTAGTTACATCGTTACGTAAAGGAATGGTACTCCTTTTCATGGAGTTCATCAGGAAGCGCAGATTCACTGTGACCCGACCCTGTGACTTACAGGTTAAGGACATGACAGTAGATACATTAGTCCACACAACTATCCAGAGGTTAAAGTGGGAGGGAACTAAAGGGTACGACGTTCACTTAATTCTCGGGCAAATCGGTCATAGTTCCATTCCAGGACAGAGGGAAAGGCCACTTTAAACACAATAATAACAGTAAACAACATGTGCTTTTTCACAAGTGCTGGCTATGTGTAGGGGCAAGGGGCTTGTTTAGGCAGAGGTGTTTGCAGGTAATGGGAGTGGCGGGCCTATCAGTGACTATTTTCATGTACATGCCCCTTAAGAGGTGTGAATGTTGGGTGAAGGGGAGGCTGCATAAAGCTGCACGCCAAGGGGGCAATGACACACTAACAGTGGTCATTTAAATGTATATCATTTCACTGCGTTTTCTTTAGTCTTGGCAGACGTTTTGTAAATCGCAGCTTTTTGGGGTGGAGGGAAGGACTGAAAGGAGTCAGGTAAGTGTTTGAATTGAAGGAGGAGGGGTGGGAATGACTGTATGAGGGATTGAATGGAGCAGGAAAGGGGGCGGGCATAAAAGGGGGCAGGGCAGAGGAACATCTTTCCACTACTTTTTTTTGTACGCTTCGACCACTGGAACTGTTACCACCCTTTAGAATCTGCTCAGTGACAGCTCACGGTGACCGACATCGTAAACTCTGTGAGGTCTCAAGCTCCACCTTTTGTCTTGCACATCTGCACCTGAACTATTTGCACTTTGTGCCCGTGCCACTCTTGCAGGAGGGTGATCTGAGAAGCATTTCCCATCTGCATTTTTCTCCTGGCCACATGCACACCATACGTCTTATCTCACGAGGACCACATGTCCTCGACCCATCCTGCTGCTAACATGAGTTTGTTCTCATGCTCTTCCTCGTTACACATATGAGGTATTTACCAGTTTCTCTCCCCCCCACACCCGACACCTTTCCCTCCTCCCTTTCAGGCTGCACGGATGTAAGTGCTGATGTGTACTCGTTGGCAACCCTCTGTCTAACGTTCTCAACTCTGTTTGTATTAGTTTGGGCTATTAGGTGTTACATGTCAACTGAACCTATTGCATAGCACTACAGATAGGGATAAATGGCATAGGAGGAAGGACACACAGCGTGTAGGTGTTGTTTGGTATTCGCTCACCCATAGACTGCCAATGACTATGTTAATCTCTATGGCCATTCCCACCCAGTTCCGCCTTTCCACGTCCAAAACACCTGCTCATCGGAATGCCAGTGCCAATCCCAGTGTTTTTCAAAGCAGTCTTCTGAGTGTTAATGACTACATTGGAGTTGTAATCCTGCTAATAGAGTAATAAACTTGTCTCAACCAGTTCTGCCTTCAACCACTCAATTTATATGCACGCTGTGTGTCCTTCCCTGGCGTCCTTTTATGAACAAGCATTTGCAAAGCCAACAGTTTTGGCCTGTTCACTTTGCATGCTGGTAATTGTACGTCCAGTTTTCCTGTTATACACTCATTACTACAAGTGCCTGACTGTAAAGAAAAGACACCTGTGCCAATATATACTCATCTGGCAAGTGGCATTATCTTTTCAGACACCGAATGTGGTGTTCAGAATAGGTTATTAAATGGTATCAATGGCAGTGAGCTGTGCCAGATAACAGTGGAGGGAGAATGTGGGCGGTTTGCTCTGATATGCCATGCTTTGACTCTTGTGGTGTGTCATGTTGCACCATAGCTCAGTTTTGCTCACTTTTAGCCCAGCGAAAACACCTGTCTGGGCACCGCCATCTTGTGGAAATCTTATCCGTTGCTCCATCGCTCTAAATTCAAGTACCCTTGTAGTACTAATTCATATCACCCGCCCCTCAAGCTGACATCATTATACGCTTACGCCCATGTTCACAACACCAATGCACGTTCATGTGAAAGTCCTCTGTGAGCCATCTATTGACGTGTCTCCATGGAAATGCGAAGACGCCTGTTTCCTCACAAATGTAAACAAAGCCTTTCTGATCTCTCAGCATTGGAGTTTCTTTCGTGTCGGTGCATTTCTTTTTGAATCTTCCTGATTTGTTTGAGCTCTTTTCAGCTATCTGCCAAGTACTCCACACATTTACAGCAGGTACTTATGCTTCCATAAAACAATTAACTCATTAGTCACTTTTATTTAGTCACCTTATATTATGTAGAAATGTCTTTACCAAATCCTATTTTAATTATACTTAACATGACATGTTCTCAACATGTGTTCCTGCAAATTTTTAAATGTTTTCCCAGTTAATCTTTTCTTTGCACAATTGGTTTTTCTAACATGGCTGTTTTTTTTAAATTGTTTTTTGTTAACATTGAATTTTCATGTGAAACCTCAGTTTGTTAACGTATTCACACCAAAACATTTCTATTTATCTCACTGCTGATTCTGTACTTTTTTAATATTCATGACCTTTGGCCAATATTCAGCCCTGCATATACGAGCCATTCAGAAGAGGGAATATTCAGAAGATGAAATGCATGAAAGAGAAAAAAATCAAGGCCATGGGGAATCAGATGCTAGTTGTGACTATCAATCACCGGAGACTGAACCCAGTTGCATGGAGGACGTTTCCATGTGGTGTACCTGCTATCATTGTGAGGTTATGCCAAGTGTGTTGGAGAACTGCTGGTTCCAAGAAAAAGCGGTCTGCTTGGCCTACATTATTTATTTATTTTATTTATTTTTTACATTTGTAGAGCGCACTGCAGCCCAAAGGCATCGAGGCGCTATTACATGAAAGTGTACGCAGGCAAGATTTTGAATACATAGAAGACATGAGGTACTTAGTTACAGAAAAGGCAAAGGAGCGTGGTTACATATGACGTTCGTCTGCATGCAGAAATTATGGCAGGTAGGTCAGACAAGCAGCCTAGTTTTTATGGCTTTGCGGAAGGCTAGGTGAGAGTCAAACCCCCTGAGGTGCTTGGGTAGGGCGTTCCAGTGTGAAGCTGCTAAAGATGGGAAGCTAGTGCTGCCCGCACGTACTGTGCAGGTCTTAGGGGTGGAAATCAGGCTAGTGTAGGCAGTTCTAGAGGGCCTAGCAGAAGTTGGCCAGGATATTCTCTGGGCAAGGTAAGGAGGAGCAAGGTCATGGAGGCGTTTATGGGTGAGGGAGAGGATTCTAGAGATGATTCTCTGCCTGAAGGTCAGCCAATGGACCTGCCTTCTAAGGTCCAAAATGTTGTCCTTCCTGGAGAAACCTGTGGCGGCCCTAAGGGCGCTGTTCTGGGCAAGTTGGAGCTCAGCGATGTTTTTGCCGGATGTCCCACCATGGAGCGCATTGCAGTAGTCCAACCTAGATCTTATCATGGCCCTGGCAATAGTGAGGCCATTTTGAGAGGATATGAAGGGTCTTGCTGCATTGATCAGTTTGGAATAGTATGCCGATGAAGAGGCTATGGCATTGGTATGCCTGTCCATGGTGAGATTCAAGTCAAGATAGACTCCTAGGGTCTTGACTGTTTGGGACACCATAATTGGTATGTTGTCGATGGTAAAGGAGGAGTATTGTTTGTCGAGGTTACCCAGAATCGTTGGTTACCCAATAAGTAGGAGCTCGGTCTTCTCGCTATTAAGACATACCCAATTGTCTGCCATTCAGGCTTGGATGGTGGCGTAAATGGAGTTGAGGGTGTTCTTGTCCAGCTCATAGACACCTGTGAGCGGGATGAGCACTTGGGTGTCATCCACATAATCAGTGTATGAGATGCCCAAGGCATTGAGGAGATTGAAGAGAGGCGGTGTGAACAGGTTGTAGAGGGTGGGTACTATGCAGGAGCCCTGGGGCACCACACGTTTGATGTGACTGGGAGAGGCGTATGCTGAGTCGGAGAAGACTTTTATGGCCTTTTCCTGTAGGAAGGAGGTGATCCATGCGCATGCTTTCGGGGAGAAGTTGGCTGCTATAGAGAGATGGTGGCAGAGTGTGTTATGATCAACGAGGTTGAATGCCGCTGATAGATCGAGGAGCAGCAGGAGCGCTGGTTTGTCAGTGTCTCGAATGTCATCCATTTAATTTTTCAAGTCAAGTAGAGCTGTTTCAGTCCCGTGTCGAGGTCTGAAACCAGACTACCGAAGGCCCAGAAGGCGGTGGTCCTCGAGGCATTTTTGGACTTGCTGGTATGCCGCTTTGTCTAGAATATTCAGAAGAAAGGTGACAGTGGTGATGGGCCTGTGGTTTCCTGGTACCATTGGGTCAAGGGAGGCTTTTTTGAGGAGCGGACAAACCCAGACTTCCTTAAGATGAGTCGGAAAATGGCCAGACTGAAAGGATGCATTTATGAAGGCCGTGAGGAAAGGGTCAAGGGTAGGGCCACAGTCTTTGACTAGCTGCTCACGGCAAACGCTGCCTTTACAGTTGGAGAGTTTGATGGTTTTTAGGAGCGTGATGACCTCAGATTCAGTGATATTCTTGAACTTGAATAGCAAGGAGGAGTTGATTTTAGTCTCTTTGTTTGTGTTAATATTCTGGTTGGCAATTAGGAGGGTTAGAGCTTTTTGGTGTGCCTGGATTTTGGTTTGCAAGGTGTTTAGTTTATTAAACATGGTGGATTGGATGCCATTGCACCATTTTTCATCTTTGAAGATGGTGGAAGGTGGGGTGGATGGAGTTTCAAGTTCCCTGAAAATGGTGAAGATTTCTTTAGTTCTAGATTTGGCGTTGGTAATCCTGTTGTTGAAGGAGTTGGCTTTGGCGAGGATAATAGCTGATTTGTAGTCTTTAGAGATGGTCTTTAAGGTAAATTTGGTAGCGTCATTGGGTTTATTTCTCCAGGCTGAGAGGTGAAACTCGCTTCTTGGCACAAAGCTCAAGAAACTCTTGGGAGAACCATGCGTTAGTATGTGTGGGATGTATTGACCCACTCCGCTGTGATATTCGGAATCTCTTGCCAGTTATGGGGAAAGAAACAGCAACAATGGCGGCAAAACCCTTGGGCATGCCAAAAACCTACAAAAACCTCCCAAAACTGTGTTCTTCAGCACACAAAAAGAGGGATACACAACCTGCCACCCATGGTGCATGTGCAGGGGAAATAGAGCACACCCTGCAGAAATGTGCCAGTGTGTCCGATGACCAGCAAACAGAGTGCATAGAGAAAAGCATCACTTTGCAAATAAAACCCAAACATGTGCCTACAAATGACATTTGCTTTGTTGCCAAAAACTCCAAAATGCCCATAACACAACACTGTTCAACATTCACAATCTTGCCTGGTGCTAAAATCCATGTATCAAATGAAACATTGTGAAACATACAAAGTCTGAAAACTGACAGCCACTATGCCAAAATCTGGGTGCAGTACCCAGGGCTGCCTGACTGACAGTTATCAGAGGAGGACTGAGAAAGCTTAAAATGACCTAAAACTCAAAAGTCTGCTGAATTAGCAAACATAAACAGGATTGGTGCCAAAAAGGAATACAGATTGTAGTGGTGTTTTTGATTCCACAGATTTTAAGGCCAAGAAAGAAATGTATTTGTATGTGCTGCAACAGATGTGGTTTTTGCTAAGTTTAAAAGTTAATTAGCTTGGTTGAAGCTGCAAAGAACTGGAAAAGCAGGTTTTCCCAGAAGAAGGGCCTTTATCTCAGCAGAAACTCACGGGGAGGTGTTCATTGCTGGGTAGCCCAGACTTTTGTGTACAGAGAGCAAAGGAACAATGACAAAGTGCAGCCCAAGAAATTGGAAGTGCGAAAAGGGGTTGTAAATGGCCTCTAGAAGGAACAAGCAAGGAGGGGGATGCCTTGGACTGCAGGGAGACAAAAAGAGGCAGAGTCAAGCGACCATCGGTTGCTAAACATGAACAAACAACACTTTTTAATAGACTTATAACTTGCTATTCAAAATGGTGAAAAATATAAAAATGAGTTGTTAATTTAATTTCTGGCTGCACGTGTGAAGAGGCAGCAGAACTGTGTGACATGTTCTGGGCAGGAATTGCAAGATATGTGGTTTTATGCAAAATGTATTGCTGTTAGAATTGTGAAAATGTACACGCATGTCCCCATGTTAAACAGGCATATTTGTGGAAATTTGCAGAAAAATTGGAAAGTGTGTTCATAGTGAAAAGGGCAAAATTCTGTACAAAGGCGAGACAAGATCCCACCACTGCGGGGTTTTGAGGAATAGCTGCTATGTAAAATAGCATCTTTATGTGTGATTTGTATAAAGGTGACCAATGTAGAAATGTACATTTAATATAAAATCAGATTTGGAGACCAATGGCTAAAGGGAAGTCTCTGAGGATTGTAAAGCAAATCATAAAACCTGACATCATCCAGCCTTGATCTAATCACTCAAATTGCAAGGCGGAGATGAAGTGGGGTCCAATCCCAGCTCACAGGGGAAGCTTAGCTAAGCCGGCCCACACACCCCCTTTATGATGTCATTTTGTAGCATAAATATAGACAGTTGACAACACATAGGGACAGACAGATCCACTCACTCTCATGACTGCTGGCGGAGCGCCCTGCTGCTGAAATCTAAATCTTCCTTGTTCCAGACTCCAGAAACTTGGCAAAGCAAAGGCCTATTGCATAGATGAACCATTCTCAGCTAGGCCTCTAATTCTAGAACAGAACCCCAAAAGCATAGGGGAAGCATCATAATACAGCCGGGCGTGCTGTTAATGCTTGCCTGCTGCATTGAAATATCCTCAGAACCAAGAAGGGCAGTCCTGTGCCGTGCTGTGACCAGAGCGCCTTGCTGACCCTGTCCAGTCCGATGTGCCCAGCTGTCAGTCCCTGATAGATCTGATTCAATGGTCCAGAATCTGGACGGTCCAGAATCCTGACGGTCCAGAATCCTAATGGTCCAAAAGCTTAAATCCATTTTGTTTTGTGAGTATTAGCAGGAAGCTAGAAAACTGTTGATTCCCGTGCATTATCTTGTCCCGTCCTAACCTCTGAACTATCCTTACTTCTATAATCAGTAATATTGTTAAAATCCGTAGTGAAATCTTATTCTGTCTATCTGTAAAAGTATCCTTTTCCTAGTCATTTTGTCAACTTCGATGTATTAATTTCATTCGAGTGACCAGCCTAGCGCTCCAGGGTGGACAGCGAGGAACCAGGACTGAGTCGCGAATCACTCCTGACTCTTACGTTGTGCTGTCTTGGTGGCTTAGCTTGGATGCTCTAGTCTATAGTCAATATTTTCTGATTTTAAAACTGAAGCCTCTTTCCATTCTCGCGCCTATCTTGCAAAAATGACCTTTACTAAAACATCTATAACTCCTTCAGTTTTTCTGATAGAAACGAAATTTCAACTTCTACTTGTACCTTGTACCTAACATCCATAGCTATCCATAGGACCCCATTTCAAAACAGCGAATATCGCACACGGAAAAGTTTGCCGCGATTTTAAAATCCTGAGAAATTTGACACGTGTAAAATGGGTTTAAACTGCTTCCGATTTGTATTTTAAGATTGCAAATGTTTTCTGCTGACTAAATCATTTCTTATGCTTGTGTGCAACTGTTCAAAGCAGCTCCAATAGGAATTTGCAACAATTTAAGCATTTTTCCACACATTTAGAGTTCTTGCTCAGCCACTTTAAAAGTCATCTGACAGTTGAAAAGCCCACTTTGTTTTTCTCTTTCTGTGTAAGGGGTGAAGGGGGAAGTGAGACACTGTGATCTGTACTATTTCTGAATACCTGCTATCTCCTCACATTTATTTACATTTGCTTATTGGTGGGTGAGAGGTGTTGCAGGGGGAATTTCTAACCATTGTGCTATCTGATCTGAAACCAACACAAAAGTATTATTTTCTGTGCTGCATTTGTTTTGCTCATTACTTAGTCCTAGTCTATTAAAGATATAATTCTTTGTTCTGTCACCCGATTGGTGATTGTTGTAGCTATTAAAATATATATTGTGAATTTAATCTTAAATAAATCAATAAATAATACCTTTTACAAACCAGCCTGATTCCTGGTCCAGCGTGACCCGGGGTATTTTAAAGTAAGGGGTGTGATACGAGTGGTACATCTTTCAAATAATTGAATCTATCTATCAAATCAGTTTTTCCATTGCGCTGTACACTAGGACGAGAGCAGAGTGTATCACCTGATTGAAATCCTTAACATATGCTTGGCTTTCTTTGCTTTTCTGAGAGTGAGAGGGGCGATGGAATCAACTGCATGAGTGATTGCCAGTTTGAAAGCGTTGGCAACAGTGTCAGGGTCCATTGAGAAGGGGGTTTGGAGAGCCGGCACCTCAAGGAGGGGCGTGTTCCTTTCTACTGTTAGTAGGCGGGAGCTTCTGGTGAGAGCTGCGGGAAGAGGGATGTTGGGTTTGGGGGGCCCTTTGGATGTGTTCAGGTCAAATTGGATGTAGTGGTGGTCTGTTCAAGGGACGGGAGAGTTTTCGGTAATTAGCACTGGGCAGTTGTGGTGGACAACCCAGTCTAAAGAGCGTCCCTTGATGTGGGTAGGATTTGAGATGGTTTGCGAGAATCCGAGTGTGGAGAGGGCTTTATTTAGAGCAACAATGTGGGGCGTCATTAGGATCGTTAAGGCCTAAAATAAGGTCACCTGTGAGAAGGACTTTGGATTTTTTCTTTAAGTTTGCTGAGAGTGCTTGGATGAGGGATTTCTGAAATTCGGAGATCAGACGCGGGGGTCGACCCGGGGGTCGATAAACAATGTGAAGGTTCAAGGTAAGGTTGGGGGAGAGATTGATTTGGAGAGGAAGGTAGAAACAGCTGTGGCCAAGTTCACATTGCCGAAGAAGACACACCACCACTATGTGTTAGCGAGCTGCATGACTTTAGGGCAGACTGACTTACAAGATCTGTGTTGCGAATGCTAATGGTCCTTATGCACAAACCTCGATCTACAGTTTGCCCGCGAAATCCAAGTAACAAGTAAGTTAACTCAATATATGGTGTGTGTTTGATAACTGAGAAGTCTAACATTTCAAGTTGTTCCATTATATCATTGTAACTTCTATGGGTCAGTGAGAAAAGCATTTTACTTTACATTGAATACATTTTTTGTAATCTCAAACTGTAAAATTCAGCTTTAGCATCTACTTCCAAACAATTACCTTTCTTTCACTTGGAAGTAAAAAAAGAAATTTGCAACCATCTCCCCAACTGTTTTTTATCAAATGGGTGTTCACAATTTCAATTGATCCCTACTTGATATTCCAAGCGTTGTTAGTGCTTTCAAAGAAAATGTACTTTTGGCTCACAATGCCTTACCTTTAAAAAGGTATTTAGAACATAATATATGCAATTATTGGGTTCATTCAAGTAAACTTTGTCTGTATCTCTTTCAGAGTTGGTACAGGCTTGGGGCCTATCATGCATTTGCATGGTGGATTCATGGAAGACTGGGATTCCATGTTCGACGAGTGATGCCTGCCTGTGTGGTTCGCACCATTTGTGAAAAACTCCCAAGTGACTTGGGACAATAGAGCGGATATATGCAAACAATACCTAGTCCGCATCAGTACAATTTGTAGTTTGTCATTGAAAGCCACTTTAAAAAACATTTTTAAAAACATAAAAAATGAGTCAACAAGAAAAGTGGATGGAAATTATTTGTAAGTACACAGCACGTACAAACATATAAGAGGATCATGAATAATTGCTGTTCTTCAACAGGTTTACTGGGCTACTGCGCTCTGCTCATCCACATCCATCCACCGTCTGGTATCAATGGGAGTTCACACCTTTGGCCGTGCACTCGCAAGGGGGCTGGCTGGGTGGGAAGGCTGAAGGTGCCGAAAGCCATGTACACCTCGATGGGCTCTTTGGCACAGGACCATTGACCACATGGCCTTCCCATACCCGGTGTCTCCAGACTCAGCTTTGAAGACCCAGTTCCTGCAATCAACATATCTCTGTGTCCTTTTAATGTGTTCCAGGCCTATTGCGCTCTACTCACATCTATCCACCCTCCGGTATCAATGGTAGTTCACATCTTTGGCTGTGCCCTCGCAAGGGGGCTTCACTGGCAGGATGTGGGGGGTAAACATTTGTCATTGATGCCTTTTGGGTTTCAACGAACACGTCTCACATTCACATACACACCCATTTCTGGAAGCCTTTATAAAAACTGTGGAAGTTACCAAGAAAACATCTCTGAAATTGACTAGGGATATCGCCATCTATCAACTTTTTTCATTGCTTGCTGAATCAGCTCATCTGCTCTTCCAACTAACGGTTAGTCAAACTATTGTTTTCCTTAGTGTTAAATGTTATCTGCTATGCCATTTTCTATTGCTTTATACTCAATGTACACCATATTCTCAAATTAATATATGCAAAAAGTCTTCCAGTTTTCCGTGTACACTCATCACTACAAGTGCCTGGATGTAAAAAAAAGACACCCGTGCCAATATATTCTCATCTGGCACTATCTTTTCAGACACCCAGTGTGGTGGGCAGATTAGTTTTTTAAATGGTATCAATGGGATTGAGTTGTGCCAGATAACTGTGGAGGGAGGATGTGGGCAGTTTGCTGTGATATGCCGTGCTTTGACTCTTGTGGTGTGCCATGCACAGGTTGCAAAGGGAGAGGGCATGTTTTGACTCCCCAGTGTAGAAGTCCCATAATTCAAAGGGGGAATAGGTCTGGAAGACTTCTCTATGCATTACATGGTAAAACCTGAGCACGCTGAAGGTATGCCCATAAGTGCACAAATGTTCGTCCTCGCTCTTTCCTTCTCTCTCTTTCCCTACCCTCTCCATATTTTCCTTTCTTTCCTATTGCTTCCTTTTATACATCTTTTCTCATTTAGTGCTTCCTTCAGTCTTTCCCAATTTCTCTCTCCACCATTCTTTCCTTCTGTCCCTGCTTATTTATTTAAAGAGGTAGTTCGCTCAAAAATGTTATTGCCCCAATCGATCGGGCATGTGTTTACGATCGTATATCGATTCTTCTTAAAAAGAATTCCTATGCACCTTAGCTTAATTTTCCTCACGTTTATATCAGCAAAAACGTCTGTCTGTGCACTGCCATCTTGTGGAAATCCTATCCATTGATCCCTCGACCTAAGTTCAAGTGCCCTCTAATCACTAAATCATACCACCCGCCCCTCAAGCAGACATCACTGTATGCTTGCGCCCATGTTCAAAACACCAATGCACATGAAGAGAGGGTGCCAGAAATGCCCCTCCTCTCCCCCATAATCATGACAGCCCGAAGAGTCAAGAACGCAATATGCAACTCACTGTTTGGACAGTCCCCAGGAGGGCCATTGACATCCACATATGAAAACAGATATTCTCTCAGACAACCATTAAAACCTTATCCAGTCATCGTGTTTATGGATACAGGTGCCACTGCACTGATCATGGATTCAAATGCCTCAATGGATCCGATTGACTAAATACCAAACATCCAATGTGCTGATGTCATTAGTGACACCATGACATTACAAGATTAGTCATGAAGCAAACTCGTACACATGTACGAATATAAACGGACACACGTGCACCATGAATAACATGCTTACACCTGTACAGGACAGATAAATATACATACTGTTGAAAGCCTTTATTATTTTTTCTCATTAGCCAAATGCAGAAACGCAACATGCAAGGATAAGAAGAGATGCAGTGCAAGCTTGCAGGCGCTTATTGCAACTAACCCTATGTAACTACATGGTCATATATGGAGTCTGGAAGAGCCACATAGTACTAACCTATAAGAAACATAGCACGATATAGATATTTAGAAATCATAACTGTAGTGAGGTTACATGAGGCCATCGGTCTTCGGATGAGAGGTGAAAAAAAGCAGAAGTAGGCTGCAAAAGTCAGCAGGCCAGGACTCGCAGCCAAGGTCAGCGAGTAGCAGAACATTCCTGGGCCTCAGAGAAAAGGAGCAATCTGCAAAATACTAGCACAAATCCTCACAAATTGCAGACCAGAGAGCTTGATTTTGCAGTCCTCAACCACGTGGTGTGGATGAGCCAGACAATGGTCATTCACCAGCAGTGGGAAGATGAGCAGTTCCCAGCAACAGAGACATGAAATGAAACATGTATTCTTTAACAACGTTGCATCAATGCGGACCCTCTCAAAGGCAAAGTTGTAGTGCTGATGTTTACATTGGGAACACCAAGTCTTTCTCATCACCTTGAGAAGGTCCACTGAGCACTGAGAACAGAGCTGGGTCCCAGGCCTGGGGAGATCAGCTCCAGACATTCAGGGAGCACAAATCCATCGGTGAATAGTAGAGGGCAAGGGCCAATGGTAATCCTGTGACCCTCCAGCAGTGATGGGGAAGGGTCAGGAAAGGCACTACCCAATCCTGTACCCTTGTAGGTGTTTGGGGACGAGCCCCATGTTGTGATGCAGTAACTGAACAAAATTACCTGGCACGGGCTCAGGAGGTGTGATTTCGGAAGCTTCTCAATGTCATGTATGATCCCTGTCTGTTTGTGTAATAAACAACAGTTCTAACTTTCCCTTGGCTGAGTCCTCTGTCTGTGTACTAGAGGAGGGTTCATTGGCCCTGGGAGCATGAACAGTGAGCTCTTAGTGTGAACCCCAGTCCTCTGGTGTACCTAAACCAACTAGTTGGTAGCAGAGGATAGTTCACAATGCCCGTTTGCCATAAACTGCTTCTTCCGTCACAGCACCTGGAAGGTTGTGAGGTGCTTCACAAAGTGTGAGATCTACAGGAGGTGCACCCCTGTGCGGAGGTCGTCAGGAGCCGGTTTGGAGAATATCATGCCCGTGGTCCGTGAGGAGCCCAGCAGACCAGAAGGGTGATGTGGCAGCTTTGGGGGAGCCAGTAGCTGAGTAGCGTCAGTGGATCACCGCAACTGAGGGGAGTGGTAATGAAATGTTGTGTGTGGGGTGGTGATGAGTGTTGTTGAGTATCTTTGAAGTGCCACTGAGTTTTGTTCAGTAGTATCGAGAAGTGTAAAGTATAGTAGGGAAAGGAGCAGAGGTAGATGTAATTTTTGTGGTTAGGGAGTATTCTGTCTTGAGGTAAAAGGTTCAGGCAAATAACCTAGACTATTGACTTAAGAGTATGGATGACAAGAAAGTTATGTACATATTGGATTCCCTGTGGATTGGGCTTTTGAGCTCTACTCATGGATGATGGTATCCCCATGTATAGGGCTTAGCAAGTGGAGCTAGCTTAAATTACGGAAGGTGGTCTTCTGGTTAAGTCTCGCAGAGGCATTTTATATACAAGGCAACACTGTAGGTACAGATTGCGCATGACAAATATTGGTAACCCCCGTTAGGAGGCAGTAGGACAGCTGTGGGTATATGTTGCTTTTGTGAAAATGTCTGTGTGATGGAACAATAGCGTTCTGAGCTTTCTCATTGATTTCTATCATTCCCTTACCTAGTGAACCGATGATGTAACCCGTAAGGCTTGTGTATCAGACTAGGAGAGCACAAGGAGGTATAGAAGTAGGTGTTCACAATTTATAATTGAGAATAGGCTATTCAGAGGCGGTGCACAAAAGGCGCATTCACAAGATTGGTGGGTGTGCCTGAGAAGGCATAGAGTTGCAGAAGGCTTGTGCATTGACTATGCCTGACAGGTTGGTTGGGAGAACGAGAGGCTCCTAATAATTGCCAAGGCCTGGCAGTTGTGAAGTTGAGGAAAGTATTTTTGTGTTTGATTAACAGTGGAAGTATCGAAATCCTCGACTTGAGGTCAAGTGATTATAAAGAAATGTATCGGGGGAAATGCAGGGGATACACCTCCACAGCTCCTGTTTAAGGCCCTTCCACAATATAAGGACAGGATTTGTAAATATAGCGTAGAATGAACAAAAAGCACAGAAGGTAAATTGACTAAGCCATGGCCACAAATACATGCAGCAATCATTACACCCACACATACAAGAGGCTTATAAGGGGAAAAAGTTGAGCAATTGTATGGTGATATTTGAGCTCTGGAAAATGTGTCAAGAGGACAAGGGGGAAGTAGCGAGGTGTCAATGTATGCAGAGTCAGCAGGAGACACCGGGTGGGGGGGTGGTGGGAACCTGATGGACTTAGAAGGGGAACCACAGGAGGCAGGGTACTGAGGATATTGAGCTTCCATGACAATTTTGACAGTGACCTGGGAGACACTGAGTCAGAAGAGGACTTGGCAGAGAGTGAGGATGAGGGGATGGGGCAACCTATTCATCGATTGACAGGGAATAAGACCGATCGAAGCTCTACATGGGGAGCAGACAAAGACACAGGGGAATCTCAGGGTGACAGGGACGAGAGACAACTGTCAAGGGATGCATCGCGCAGCCTGGATGGTGTAAACCCATATGCGCAGAGGTTTAGGGTCCTCCCAGCAAGAAGGAGGGGGGGAAATTGTAAGGGCATTCACCTCCACCAAAGACACCAGGAGATCAGAGGGGGAGATAAAGTTGACAGGAGGACCGGATGGGGATATTGGGTTCACACAGAAGCCCTTATTGGAAAAGGGAGGGGGTCAACCTCAGTACATACCATGGAAGCATTTGGACAAGGAAAACTTGAGGCGTAGGCTACCCTTGTTAACCGTGGATATGGAGAAATGGATACACATGTTGGAAAGGATGATGGAAGGTCAGAAATGTGTGGTGGGTGATGTTAAAGGGTTGTTAGTGTCAACCTACGGAGAGGCTTCTGATGACGTATGAAAAAGGGCAGGGTACCCAGGAGTAACAACCCAGAACACGGCGCATGATGGTTCGCCATTCGCTGACTGCCGATTAGCCATATGGCAAGCTCTGCAAACGCAGTACCCAGGCACGTCAGACCATTAGTGTAATTATGGCACACAGAATGGCGGTAGACGAAGACCCCTTACAATATATTCATGCTATTCAAGAGTTATGGCGCCTTGAAATGTGTGAACCGTGGGATAAAACAGTAGTATTATTCTATCATATACTATGCCAGGGGTTACCAGAACAGGTGCAATGGCAACTAAAGAAGTTGGTGGGAATGTAAGCAAAACTATGGTCATAAATACAACTCGCAATAGTACATTACTGCAGGTTAATGCAAGAGAATGTGAGGAAAATGCGGGAGGTGGCAACGTTAGTTCCGAAGAAAAGCTATCTAAATACGCCATGCAAGGGGCAGTATTAACAAGCATGGCAGGACAGGGTGTGCTGCAGACACAGTACACACCTCTTCCTGCGGGATGGGGGTTTACAGGGTGGGAGGATGCACATCATGGGTTCAGAGGAGGAGTTGGGCCACCAAGGGGATGAGGGTATGGGCATCAAATACAAATGAAACAAATGGGATTTCCAGGAGTGTATCGAGGATATGAGCAACAAATGCAGCAGTTCCTAAAGGGTTTTCTGGGGGATATCAGAGGCAAGTGAGAGAACTGTCCCAGTGCTGGGCGTGTGTACAGGTAGGACATATCTCAAGGGTAGTAGAAGCAGAGGAGGGATGCAACAGAATGGGGAATGCAATACCAGCCAGCATTTCCAGGGGAACATAATGAGTCCTATGCCTAGCATCAGACAAACAACAAGGGGAGGCATTGAACACATACCCGCAGGCACACCAGCCCATGTCACAGACACCACAAATGCAGGAGCTTGTACAGCAGTATTCACAGGCACCACAGATACTGCAGATGCAGGGAAACACAGCAGCAATTATACACGGCACAGCAGATACCGCAGATGCAGAACAGCACACAGCCAAACAACAGGACAATGGCATGTACAGACTGCATGATGACGACTCCCATTAGGAAACTAGGGGGGGTACTGTAGTGGAGGCATCCCATTCTTGGGAAACCAAATGTTGTTATACCCTCAATTGGGCAGCCCACAGATGGGCTTGATGTGTTCCATCTTATTCATTTCACCTAACCCTGTGGAGGAACCACACATAGGGGCGACGATAGGTGACAAAACCTCTTCCTTTCCTGTAGACAAAAGGGCAACTAGATCCTACATCCGGGAGGGGAAGTATAGTATTTCAGGCGATGCCATGAATGCTCAAGGATTCTCTGGGGTGATGGTTTTGGTTACTTTTACAGTTGATATTGCACTTTTTATAGGGGAACACCAATTAGCTTTACCCCTAATATATTCTTGACGACACCCGTAAACATACTGGTGAGAGATATCATGAGCAAACTTAACATGACCATTTCATTCACTGACACGCGGATAGTGTGTTCTACATGAGGGATACAGCTTCTAAACGTGAGAGATATTATTTAAGCCTATTGTGGACAGAAGGTACAGAGGCGGGTGCCAGTAGATGAGGAACTGTTTCAATATGGGCCTGAAATAATAATAGCATTGCTCCCAGGAATTCAGGGAAAAATTTGGTGCCTTCCAAATGAGCACTATTCAGGCCAGAAATACCATTAGATGAGAAGAAAGGGACAATAGTTCCACTAGAATTAGAGGCAGCAATAGTGGGGGGCAACTGGATAGCAGTGCTTGAGGCAGATGGCACAGGGCAATCATGGCGAGCAGTGATCGCTGTGGCAGACATATAGAGGATGACTACGGTTACAGATGAAGATGGATGTCCAAGACAGCATTTCCCTATGAGGACAGTTATATAAATATCCTTGACATGATGAACAATTACTGATGGCCCACAGAAAGGATAGACCAAAACAATAACACTGAAAGAATTTCCATGCCCTAAGAAAGGACCCAAGGAAATAGGAAGAGTAGCGGGATGTTGGGAAAGACCACAAATGCTTGTGTATGGCCGAGTATACACAGCTGAAGGATAGAAGGAGGGAGTGGTAGGTAGCAAGACACTCACCCTAGTACAAGTGCCACTAAACACAGTACAAGGAGAAAATGACAAGTGCCTGAAAGAATGGGATGCGAGCACAAAGTTACTGATCTGGGTGGACAATGAAGCTCGACCAATGCCTATAATACTACTGAAGAAACCAGCATTGTGTTTCCAAAATGATTGAGCAGTAACGGTTGCAGAAGACAAGGAGTGCAGATACACAGAAAAACACCCAGCAATGAAGATTGGGACAGCAGTATTAGTGAATCACTAATGGGCATGCAGATCTAAGGCACATGAGAAGCTGCCACCCAAGTGCAGAGGAATATTGTACACATCAACATGCCAGCACAGAAGGACATCAAGATAGACGACTTCCCTAAAATGGACAATATAAAAAGAGAGAAGAGGTCAGTAGAAGTGAGTAGAGTGAAAAGAGACAATTATTTCTCATCAGCATCAGAAATACGACTGGACAATCTGCCACCCGAGCACCGGCTAATCAGTGGGAGAGAAATGTTTTTCGCGTCAGTAGTTCCAGCTGTACAGACATACACAGATGCAAAATGGCTGCAGATAACAAGATGGAAGCTGATGCAGAAATAAACCTAACAGTAAATGGCTTCAACGCGATACAAGAAGAGCTCCGAGCAGTAAGGTTGATGGCTCTCCAGAACAGATATGTTCTAGACCTTCCCACAGAAATGGAAGGAGTTTTCAACAAGATCGGGAGTTCCTGTTGCACGTTTGCGCCCGCAAATGATGGCGATAATGGCACACTGACAGAAGCAGTAATAAGATTGTCAAAAATGCACGCCAAAATGGAAGAAGAAGCAAAAGGAACAGGAAAAGATCAGAGCTGGCTGTCAAATATATTTTCCTGGATGCCAATGTGGCTGGAAGATGGACTGAAAATACTACTAGGAGCACTGATCCTAGTTTCTAGTAGGACAGTGTGGGGATCAAGATCTGCATTACACAATGTCACAAAACGACTGAGAAAACAATAAGGATGAAAGTGTTTGTAGATATAAATGTTGAAGAGAACAAGGACAAGATAGTAGAAGAGAGAAATAACCACAGGGCAAAAATAAAGGAGTGCCCACTGTTCCCGACTGAGATGATAACATTCAATGATCCCTTTGACAACAACAGTGGGTAAAATGCGTACGGTGCAACCCACAAGGAGACTGCAGTTACATGACATGGAGTTTCTATGAACATGAAAATGACTATGGACAGCTTGGAGGAGTAACAAAGATAAGGCAACCAAAAGCAACAGTGACTAAGTATGGTGGTTTGGTCGACAAGTCGACCAGAGGGGGGACTGAAGAGATGGTCCCAGGAATGCCTCCCCTGTCCCCCATGAACATGACATCCCGAAGAGTCAAGAACGCAAGATGCAACTCACTGTTTGGACAGCCCCAAGGAGGGCCAGTGATATCCACATATGTGAACAGATATTCTCGCCGACAACCATTCAAACCGTATCCAATCAAAGTCTTTATGGATACAGGTGCCACTACACTGATCATGGATCCAAATGCCTTAATGGATCAGATTGACTAAATACCAAACATCCAGTGTGCTGATGTCATTAGTGACACGATGAAATAGCAATGTTAGTGATGAAGCAAACTCGCACCCATGCACAGAGTTACACGGACACACACGTGCACACACGAAGACCATGCTTACACAGATCTGTAGATAGAGGACAGATACATATACATACTGTCGAAAGCCTTTATTATTTTTTCTCATTAGCCCAACACAGAAACACAAAACACAAGGATAAGAAGAAATGCAGAGCAAGCTTGCAGGTGCTTATTGCAACTAGCCCAATGGAACTACAGGGTCATATACAGAGCCTGGAAGACCCATATACTACTAACCTATAAGAAACATAGCACGGTATAGATATATAAAATTATAGTATTACTGTAGCGAGGTTACATGAGGCCACAGGCCTCGGGATGTGAGGTGAAGAAAAGAAGAATTAGGCTGCATGAAGCAGCAGGCCAGGGATGGCACCCAAGTTCAGCGATGAGCAGAACATTCCTGGGCCTTGGAGACAAGGAGCAACTTGTAAAATACTAGCATAAATCCTCACAAATTGCAGACCAGAGAGCTTGATTTGGCAGTCCTGAACCACGTGGTGTGGCCAAGCCAGACAATGGTCATTCACCCGCATTGGGAAGACGAGCAGTGCCCAGTGACACAGACATGCAGTGAAACATGGATTCTTTAACAACATTGCAACAATGCGGGCACTCTCAAAGGCAAAGTAGTAATGCTGACGGTTACATTGGCAACACATAGGGCCTCATTACACGGTAGGAGCTAAGGGATTACCGGTACCGGTAAGGTCACCGGTGCCGGTAATCCCTAAGCGCCCTACTACAAGGTCCCTCAGCGGGTCCAGGCCTTAACGCCTGGTCTGACCAGGTGTTAAGGATGGGACCCGCTAAGGGACTTCAGAGCTAATAACGGTACCGCAAATTGCTGTACCGTTATTAGCTCCTTCCCCATTCCCATTGCGCCCTATGGGGGCTCGAATGGGAATGGGGAATGGTATTTGGCATGGCGACTTACCGGGTCCTCCAGGGTCGGAATGACCCGGTAAATTCCACTACCGGACCAGGTATGCTGTAAGGGAGTAGCCATGCCGTAATAGCATGGTTACCTCATACTGTGTAATGAGGCCCATAGTCTTTATCATCACCTTGAGAAGGTACACTGATTGCTGAGACAGAGTTGGGTCCCAGGCCTGGGGAGATCAGCTCCAGCCAATCAGGGAACACACATCCAGGGGTGAATGGCAGAGGGCAAGGGCCAATGGCAATCCTGTGACCCTGCAACAATGTAATAGATCATTTTTGGGGTAGGGTCAGGCAAGCCACCTGACATATGAGGGCCAATAAAGTAACATCTATAGGTTCTGTGTATAGGCACTACCACCCAACTACCCAATCCTGTACTTTTGAAGGTTTTTAGGGATGAGCCCCATGTTGTGACGCAGTAACTGAACAAAATTTCCCGGCATGGGCTCAGGAGATGTGATTTCGGGAGATTCTCAATTTCCTGTATGATCCCTCTCTGTTTGTGTAATAAACAACAGTTTTAACATGTCCTTGGCTGAGTCCTCCATCTGTGTACTGGGGAGGATTTGTTGGGCCCTCGGAGCATGAACGGTGAGCTTGTAGTGTGAACCCCAGTCCCTCTGGTGTACCTAAGCCAAATCACATCTCATGCGAACGTCCTCTGTCCGCCATCTATTGATGTGTCTCCATGGAAATGCCAAGCCACCTATTTCCTCACAAATGTACACAAAGCCTTTCTGATCACACAACGTTCAAATTTCTTTTGTGTCCATGCATCCATGCATTTCTTATTGAGTCTTCCTGATTTGTTTGAGCTCTGTTGAGCTATCTACTCCAAATATTTACAAAAAGTACTCATGCTGCCATAAAATAATTAACTCATTAGTCGCTTTTTTTTAGTCACCTTATGTTATGTACAAATGTCTTTACCAAACCATATTTTAATTATATTTTAACATGGCAATGTTTTCCCGATTAATCTTGTCTTTTCACAATTGGTTTTTCTAACATGGCTGTTTTTCCGTTTATTTTTTGTTAACATTGAATTTTCATGTGGCACCTCATCATGTGTATAAACCAAAACATTTCTATTTATCTCACTGTTGATTCTGTTTTCTTGCAAAATATTCAGGAATTATGGCTAATATTTAGCCCTACTTGTAGGAACCGGAATATTCAGAAGAGGAAATACATGAAAGAGAAAAAAGTCAAGACCATGGGGAATCAGATGCTAGTTCTGAAGATCGTTCACCGGAGCCAGAACCCAGTCGCATGGAGAACGTTGCTATCATGTTGGAGAATTGCTGTTGCCGAGAAATCGCTGGCGGCTTGGCCTACATTGACGAAGAAGACACACCACCACTAAGTGTTACCAAACTGCATGACTGCAGGGCAGCCTGCCTTACAAGATCCATGCTGTGAATGCTGATGATCCTAATGCACAAACTTCGATTTACAGTTTGCCTGCGTAATCCAAGTAACAAGTAAGTTAACTCAATATATGGTGTGTGTTTGATAACCGAGACGGCTAACATTTCAGGTTGTTCCCCTATATCATTGTAACTTCTATGGATCAGTGAGGAAAGCATTTTACTTTACATTGAATACATTTTTTTTAAATCTCAAACCCTAATGTTCAGCTTTAGCATCAACGTCCAAACAATTACCTTTCTTTCACTTGGAAGTAAAAAAAGTAAAAATGTGCCACCATCTCACAACAGTTTTTTATCGAATGGGTGTTCACAATTTCAATTGATCCCCACTTCATATCTCAAGCACCTTTAGTGCTTTCAGCTAAAATGTACTTTTTAATGGCTTACATTTAAAAAGGTATTTACAACATAACAAATGCAATTATTGGATTCATTCAAGTAAACTTGTTATGTATCTCTTTCACAGGTGGTACGGGCTGTGGCCTACTGTGCATTTACATGGTGGATTCATGGAAGAC
Source organism: Ambystoma mexicanum (assembly GCF_040938575.1). Taxonomy (NCBI): domain Eukaryota; kingdom Metazoa; phylum Chordata; class Amphibia; order Caudata; family Ambystomatidae; genus Ambystoma; species Ambystoma mexicanum. The sequence goes on along the minus strand of NC_090934.1, from coordinate 647,860,043 downwards.
TGGGTTTCTGTGTTTGATGAGAGATTCCTGCCTGTGTGGGTTACACCATTCATTAAAATTTCCCAAGTGACCTGGGACAATACCACGGATATATACATACAGTACCTAGACCACAGCAGTACAATTTGTATTTTGCCATTAGCACCCACTTTAAAAAACTTATTTAAAAAAAAAATGATTGTCAATATGAAAAGTGGGTGGACATTTTTTGTAAGTACACAACACATACAAACATATAAGATGATTGTGAATGATTTGTGTCCTTCAACAGGTTCACTGGTCTTTTGTGCTCCCATCATCCACATCCATCCCCCCACCATTATCAACAGCAGTTCGCACATTAGGCTTTGTGCTCGCAAGGGGGCTGGCTTGGTGGGAAGGCTGAAGGTGCTGAATACCTTGTACACTTCAAAGGGCTCTTTGACACTGGGACCATTGACCACGTGGCATTCCCAGACCCGGTGTCTCCAGACTCCCCTTTGAATACCCCATCCCTGCAATCACATATCTCTGTGTCCTTTCAATGTGTTCCGGACCTATTGCGCTCCACTCATTCGCATCCATCCACCCGCTGGTATCAATGGCAGTTCGTACCTTTAGGCCATGACTCGCAAGGAGGCTTCACTGGTGGGATGTGGGGGTTCCAAATTTGTCATAGATGCCTTGTGGGTGTAAACAGACATGTCACACATTCATATACAGACCCACTTCTGGAAGCCTTTATAAAAACTGCTACCAAGAAAACATCTCTGAAAATGACCAGGGATATCGCCATCTATCCACCTTTTTCCTTGCTTGCTGAATCGGCTCATATGCTCTTCCAACTAATGGTTACTCAACTTTTACTATTGTTTTCCTTAGTGTCAAATGTTACCTGCTCTGCCACTTTCTATTGCTTTATACACAATGTACACCATATTCTCAATTTAATATATGCCAAAAGTCTACACCTTTACTAAATGTCCTATGTGCTTTTTTCTCTGCAACTAGGACATGGGCCACTTCACCTATTCCTTCATTTCTAACTTTACATATTATGCGGATGACACTCAGTTTTCTTTCAGGCTATCCACTCAGCCCCCTCTCTTCCCTCTCTCATTCCTGAGTGTCTATCCACCATTCAGGATTGTTGCACCTCAAATGATCTCCTCCTTACTGCCAGTAAGACTAAGATCCTTTTCATTAGTACCCCTGCTTCCGCTTTCCATCTCTCATTCTGGCTGCCCTCCTTCGGCCCTCTACCTTCAACTTCCTGTGAGACAAAAAAACCTAGGTGTCATCTTTTACTCCACTCTCTCCTTCTATCCACGTATGATGGATCATGTCAAGAAGGAACACTTTCAGCTGCGCCTCCGCAGAGGTTTTCTACCTTTTCTCACTTTACCACAGAAGCTCAGTGACTCAAGAGCCCTGCTTCTCTCGAGGCTGGATTAATGCACACGCCTCTTTCTCAATCTGCCTACCTCTAATCGCCACCCTATGCAACTAATCCAGAGCAGGGCTGCAAGACTTTTCCTTTGCCTCAAGCCCAGGCACTGTATCTCTCCAGCCCTGAAATGTCTCCACTGACTCGCAGTTACTGCAAGAAACAAGTTTAAGACCCTCTGCATCATCCACAAGCTTTCCTGGAGCCAGCACCCTCTCTACTACCTCCAACTCTATGAGGGTCATACGCTTCCCTAGAGAGAGTGGTTGTTAGATCTCTCTCCTCTGCAGGTGCCTCCCTCTGGAAGGGCTCCTTGCATTTACCCTGAGCAGCTCTACTCTGGCTGAAATTACTCTGTGCATGCTGCCCTGATCCCACCATCTCCTTCTCACTTCCCCTTCTCCCTTCAACATGCACTTCACGTTGTCACACTTACACGATCTGAATGACACAAGCCCTTGTAGGGTTGTTTGTCTCGTCTTCCCCCTATCTTCCCACAGTTGTCTTGTGGCTCCTACAAACACTTGTGGCACAGTGCACTTGGCCACTCTCTGTCCTTTGGGCCCAGGTACCTGCTCACCCTGCCTCCCTCCTTCACACCCTCACGACCACCCCTTGCACTGGGATCTGTATCTGTACCCATACAGTCCCCCACTTTTCTTCTGCACTTACCAGATATACCCTATATGACTAATCATGCACTTGCCACTTGCTGGCTGCGCTACCACTTTTCATTGCCTGTATTTATTTATTTATCTCACTTATTATTTATTCTGTTCTCTGTTCCGCACTTTCCACTTCTCCACCTTCCACACACTTTCCCCCTTTTCCCTTTTCCATGACATGTGTGTTCTTAATGTCACTGGGCCTAGTAAAATCGTTGTTTTTGTTCTCCCTTGTTCCTCTCCCTTTGCTTGGTCGCGCTCTGAGACACTTGTGTACGAGCGCGATATAAATAAAATACCATATCATATTGCTTCCAAATCTAATATTTCGTAGGGCATGTTTTCAGTTTATGTTTGCCGTAGTACTCAGTGCCACTTTATTTTGACGTTGATTTTTTGTTGTTTTTATTAAAAGATCATAAGGACAATCCAAAAATGCCTTCATGTATCGTGTTTGGTTGTCCCAATGTTACCCATGCCAGAAGTGAAAGTAAAGTCCTGCATTTATTTCCAAGGGATATCAATTTAGTAAAAATATGGCTGTCAAACTGTGGCCTTCCAATGTCTGGGATTGAAATCAGAGCCAATGATGTCTTGGCTGACGTGAGGGTCAATCGATTCTGCGTCTGCAGCGTGCACTTCTCTGGAGAAATGTACGAACAGTCCAAGTTCAACAAAAAGGGTTGCCTCAGACCCCATCGCAAATTAATACCCAATACTGTTCCTACTGAATTTGAGCACACGCTAAACCCGGTGAGTAGTTTAATGGGGCCTGATTATTCTAATTTATTGCACTATTTTGTATATAATATGTTTTCCAAACGATCATCCAATACATAGAAATAGTATGTGAGCAGGTAACATAATGAATGATTTGTGATTTTTGATGAATACTACTATTTATATTTTACTGCACAAGTTTCCATCCTTGCACAGTCTTCTGTGGTTTATACTTTTACTTAAGGGCATATGGGGAAGTTGCATAACTAGAAGTTGTCAAGAATAAGCCAATAAAGAAATACCATCGTAATGTGCACTACATGTACAGTTGCTGTTATAATTTTATATGGAATCCCCTTACTGTCTATTTCACCATGATTCTGTTGTTTAAAAAAAAACAGTGCACACTTTAACAAGCATTGGCAATATTAACGGTTTGGGTTTTTGTGTAGGCATAGGAAAGGCTTTTGCCAAGCATTGCCACAGTGGTCTTAACTGGACACCCATGGTAGCAGGGGCACAGCCCAAACTGTTGGCTTTGCCAATGATTATTTTAAAATATCTGTAAATTGTCTTCTGCCCCACATGCTGCAATTGTTTTACTGCCCTCCCTTTCTATGTACATGACTGTTTCCGGAATCTAGGTCTGTGCCCTTTACATTTCCCAAATACAATACATGTTTCGGAATAATGCATAACAGGCTGTATGGGGCCTCCCTTAATAAAACGCTTACTTATTATCCTTCACATTTCCCTTCTGGTTTTGCGTGTCGAGATAAATAATCAATATATGCAGTATATTCTTTGTGAGTGTTGTCAATAACCCTCAAGTTGCTGAAGTGTGGGCATTTTGATCATTCATTACCCATTTCGAAAATAGCAGCATTTTTCCGACGCAGACAGTAAATCACATTTCCAAACCTGGTAGACAGCCAATCCAGTCATATTCGGAACACTCTGCGTTTGTCTCTTAATAAAGGCTTCAGTTATGCACTCCAGCATATCTAAATAGCTTTGGCACAGTGGAATATTCAGTTCCATGCTCCCAGCATCTGACTGTTTTCTTGGCATTTTCACCCACTCTCATCCATCACAGAGTCTATCGGATGCATGTTTCATGTGGAGAACTCTAACCCTCCCCGAGGACACTGAGACCCAAGATTTGACAGCGCTGTTGATGTCTATTGATCGCATAATTACATTTCTCCCCTTGCATTTTGACCGTCTTTCAACAGAGTAATGAATCCATCTTTTCAAACAGGGGATGGTAAATACACTATACTTGTGTATCAGGTTTTGCTAACACACAAACAACGTGCGTCACTGGCTGGACAGGCCCGGGCAGTGAAAATATCGTGCTGCATAATGAGTTCTCTTCTGCAATTAAGAAGCACGACACATATTTTCTCTTGCCCTTGATAGATAAGCGCATATTTTGGTGGCAGTGTAAGCATGTGCGTGAATAGTTTTGCAATTTTACTGAACCAAGAAATAGAGGCGAATGCATATTGCCTGCCACGGGATACACTCAAGCAAACAAACAGCAATTCGCTAACATTATTTTATCCTCCGGCCACAAAACTAAATGAGTCCGACTAGTGAAGCTGTTTTGATAGCGCAAATACATGTTCTCTGACGAAGAAGCCAATTTGTTTATGAGAAAACTGCAAACATTTCACAAAAGGATATAAGAAAGATGTGTGCACTGCACATGAGCAGATTGTGTGTTGTGTGTTGTGTGTGTGTATTTCCCTGCGCTAAGACTGTATTAAAATAATTTAAGAGACAACATTGTTTGTAGATTTAAAAAAAAATAGTTAATTGATTTTCATACAACAATAACATTGATGACCTGAAATATAATGACAGTCCAATAGGATCATCAATATAATAGGAATTTCCAACGAATGGCGCCGTCCACGCAACAACTCAAATTCTCAGCAATCAAAGGATTATCGCCAGTCGATATAGATAATAAATATTGCACATAAGGGGCCCATACATCAGGGGGACGTGCATGCAGAGGCATAGCACGAATTAATGGAATATCTAGATCGTAACAATATGCAATGTCTGCCAGGCAGGACTGTATCATGGGCTTGCGGCCTTTCCACCAGGCCATAGCCAACCTTCTACGAGCCAATACCAAGAGAAGCCCCACCAGTTTGTGCATGTTCTTTCGGGAGGCCACTACTCAACCCTAACAGTACCAGCGTTGCATCCACATTCTAATCCGCTCCTTCCTAATAAGGGACAGCTTCTCAAAAAGAACCTCAGGGGAATACTTGTGGCGTTTGCCAGAGTATGTATGTCTTATAAAACAAATTGAAATGGATCAATTTATATCTAGCATTAAGTGGTACTTTTTTAACCCATTTTATATGCCGAGTTATCTTCTGGAATCTCCATTTTCAACTGGTTTTCCCACCTCCTCTTGGCATGGTATGGTACTGTTTATTTATATAGCGCATATACACAGGCAAGAGTTTCAAAGCGCTCAAGGAGGGTGGGAACATAGGGAACCAACAAACAGTCACTCAGAGCCCTTAAAATATGGATACGATAATAGTCTGCACAGAGTAAGTGCGGGAAAAATACATTTTACAGTTTGGGAGACAGCAAAGAGGCCTGACGGCGATTCTGCAGTTTTAACAGTGCAAAAAAGGGGTGAAGACAGGGTAGAACAGACAGATGATCTTCGGCACAGTGTGTACGGACGGAGCAAGTGCAAGAGGTTCACAGGGAGGGGAGGATCAAGTGCACCCGGTCGGTTGAGACTGGGGTAAGTGCAGAGAGAGACACTCTCTAGGGTTAGTTTCGCTAGTGCATTGAGTGTGGGTGGGGTGTATTGCACTAAGGTAAGTGCGAGAGAGGTGTGGCGGGGGTGCCGGAGACCAGGGAGTCTCTGAGGTACACCCAGTGGCCAGACAGCATGCTCTAGGGAGGAGGAGGTAGAGAGGGAAAAACCAGAGAACTGGTTTAGCAGTGTAGAGTAAGAGAGAAGGAAGAGGAAAGTCTTAAGGAGTTTCCAGAATGTAAGGAGATCCGGCTCAAGACAGAGGGTGGCAGGGAGGTTATTCCAGACGGAAGCACCTTCTGAGGATAAGGATCCCCCTCCAAATCTCTGCTTGGAGAACCGACTCACTCGCAGGTTGGAGGTAGATGGGCAGAGGGCTCATGAGGGACAGTATTTGGATAGGCAGCGTTGCAGGTAGGTAGGTCCCAGGCCCCAGAAAGCCTTGTGGATAATGCAAAGGGTCTTGAATTTGATACTTGCAGCCACGGGGAGCCAGTGAGGTGAATTCAGCGCTGGAGAGAGGTGGTCCCTGGGCTTGAGGCCAACGATAAATCTTGCAGTTCTGTTCTGGATGAGTTGCAGAGGTTGCAGGGCAGAAGAAGGGAGGTTGAAGAAGAGGCTGTTGCAATAGTTCAGCCTGGAGAGAACCAGGGCTCTGGAGACAGTGAGCCCCTTGGGGAAAGTGAGAAAAGGTAGAGTACATCTGAGGAGGTGTAGCTGATAGTTAGACTTTTTAGAGATGTCTGAAATGTGAGAGGAGAAAGTGAGAGTAGAGGCAAAGATGACCCCAAGTTTTCTTGCTTCACAGGTGCATGCAGGCACAGAGCCAAGGGAGGCTGGACAGAGTGAGAGTGAGAAAGTGGGAGCAGTGGTCCCAATGCAAATGATCTCAGCCATAGTGGGGTTGAGGCAGAGGTCATTTGCAGCACACCAAGACTGAATAGTGGAAAGACAGTCAGATATGAGTGAAGAGGAGGAGGTGGCTGAGGGTAGCCTGAAAGATATCTGCGTTTATTCGCGTAGCACTGGAAGTTAGAGGTGAAAGTAGCAATAACACGTGCCAGTGAAGCTATATAGACATTGAAGAACCAGGGGGATAGGTTAGATCCCCTGGGGCAAGCCACAGAAAGTGATAGTCGAGTGAAAGGCTCTGAGTTGCACCTGGGATGGGCGGTCTGAGAGGAAGGAGATTAACCACGCCAGAGCCTGACCTGTGATGCCCAGGGTGTCAAACATTACTGAAATTGTATGATGGTCTAGGGGGGGAGAAAGAGAAGGAAAAGTGGGACAGAACAAAAACGGTATGACGCATAGCATGGCCTGGAGTTGGATGCAGTGGAGGACCCCCGTCACCCAGATCAGTCCAATAAGTGGTACTCTATCCTGAGCTCCATGGGTAAATGAACAACTAATGAGATTTGCTATGTGTGTTCCTTGATACCCCACTCATCAGGCACACCTAAAGTTCTGATACCCCAGGAAACCCCGATAGCGGATGCTCAATGTCTTATTCATCTTGCACTGTGTGGAATTCTATGTACCTTTCAGGCACACACCGTAGCACTACAGCTGATCCAAAACAAGAAGATGTGTCACAGCAAGCCTCAAGGAGTTGTGTGAGTGAAGGAGCCGTTTTTTGCTATAAAAGGGACAATGGTCGAGGAAAACAAATGGCAAGAAGAGAGAGTGATGTGTAAAGCAGAAGCAATGCAGGGCCTGTCAGAAGAAAAGTTCCAATGGGTCAAGAAAACATGCACTCAGGTCTGGTCTCAGCACATTGCTAAGCTAACATGGGTATCAGCTCTTGAAAAACCAATCAAGATTCAACGTGAAGTGCAATATGAACTTTGTGTCCACAGAGAAGGAAAGGTGCCCATGGGGGCAAACAAAAATTGCAACACAACAATTCTCCAAAACTGGAACACCAGCTTGCCTCAACCTCCTAAATACTAGGAAAATCAAGCACCTCCTTCCTTTCAACACTGCAAAGCATTTCTTAACCACTCTTGTCTTCTCTAAACTGTACCACTGTGCCAGGATCCTCTTTGGTCTCCGCAACTATCATTTATTTAACTTCAATCACTACCAGGACTCTCTATGAACTCCCTCACTTCACACCTACTTCCTCGTACCGTCACCAGGCGGGATGGCTGACGATGCAAAACAGGGCCAGATTTAAATTCCTTATCCTGGTTCATAAATGGATCCACAGTAAGGTGCCACTGTATCCATCCTCCTCTATCCAACTGTACAAGCCTTCTTGTAACCTCTGCTCTGCTTCCTCGACAACCCTTGTGACTCCGAAACCTCCCTGTGCTTCCTCTTGCTTTCGCTCTTTCTCTCCTCTTGTTCCACTTGCATAGAATTCTCTTCCCCTGAATACGCAAGAAACAGTCTGCACAGATTTGTTCAACACAAAACTAAAAGCCTACCTGCTTGCCTCTGAGTTACCCTCTTAATCTACTAGTCATCAGCTTCCTAGCGAACATTTTTACCTTGTCTCTAACCTGCCTCGGTTGCTTACTTCTTCTGCTCCCGTCGCTCACTTCCTCTGCCTCTACTCTAGCACTTCACCCACCATGGTCACATCCCGAGCACAGTTGGCCATACCACCTACCTGCACTTAATAATGTCCAATGTTGGTTGTCCTTGATCTATGTATGTCCACTTATGTATTGTCCCCAGTGTCTGTTCCATTTACTCCCTTCCACAACCTGGTCAGAATGGCCCTCAAACACACCCCATTGTAAGAAGCACACTGTTTCCCATCAATTCTGATTTCTTATCTATTGCACATTCTTTTGAGATCAAAAAGAGAATTGTTCCTCAAATAAATAAATAAATAAATAAATAAATAAATAAAGTAAGTGTGATATGGTTGGATGGAGAAACCTCTTTTTGTACCCTACAAAGGTTCTGCTTAGGGAAAGGATTCATAGAAAAGATAACATTGCTAAATCACTGTGAGGTAGGATGTTCTTCAGAGGCCATCTTTCAGATTCATAGTGTTAAAAGCAAGGCGATTCATTTATCGCTCCTGCTTTTTATCCTGGCTGTGGAGCCCTTATCAAGAGCCATACGTCAATATGCTAAAATTCAGGTCTGATGATGCATATGGGACAACTGAAAGCTCTACTTAAACTTGATGATATTGGGCTTCATCACAAGTTTGTCGGTAAACGTTAAAAGTGCTGGTAATTCCATTTACCTGCACTTTTAACATGCTGGGAAATTACAAGTAGGCGGAAACACCTTGCCGGTAATACCAGTGCCTGATACCGGACCTCCCAGAATTATCGTTGCTGGTTATACTGGCAACAGAATACCAGATGTCCAAGACTCTGGCGCTGGTATTACTGGTGCAACAGTGATTTCGAGTACAGATTTGCTTGTAATACTGCAATAATTAGCAGGTATTTCCAGGAAATCTATGGCGAGATACCAACACCTCAGAGCAGCTGGTAAATTGACACAGGTGATGTCAAGCAGGCCACAGGTGCACCCAATCCACCCAGGTGCACCCAATGCACACAGGAAGAGTATTAAGGGACCACAACTTCCCCAAAAACACTTAACAACCCAACCATGCGGCCACTCATTGCTGCTAACTTGGACCTGAAGGTGCTGCATGTTGATTTACACGTTCTGGGGCTGGAGTACCAAAGTGGTGACAGGAAGTCAGGGAGAGAAGAAGGAGGATGAGGATAGTGAAGATGAGATGCAGGTGGCGAGGAGGAGGAGGAGGCGTGCAGTGATCCCATATAAAAGTGCCACACCATGTGTCCTTTCTGACACACAAATACTCACCCTCTACCACCTTGACAGGGCGGCCATCTGAAAACTCCTCACCCACATCCAGGAGGACAGCCACACCACTGCTGGTAAAGCTGGTCTCGGTTCTGCACTTCCTGCCTCTGGCTTGTTCCAGCACTCTGTGAGTCAGCTGCATGGCATATCGCAGCCTGCATTCTCCAGAGTGCTGATGTGCATGCTGGAAGCCTTCCTGCACCATGTGGGCCAACACATTGCCCTACCCACCACCCTGCACAGCTCAACTCCACCAAGATCTGTCTCTATGCCATTACGCGCATGCCCAATGTGGTAGCAGCAGTGGATTGCACGCATGTGGAACTGGTGCCCCCCCATGTCGCAGAGGAGGTCTACAAGAACCAGATGCAGTCCCATTACCTCAATGTCCAGGTGACCTGTGACTCCAACCTGACCATCACACACTGCTGTGCCCAGTTCCCAGGAACAACCCACAATGCTATGATCCTGCGAAACAGCACCCTGCCGGTGTACCTGGCGAGTCACAGAGACATATGACCTGGATTTTTGGTGAGTGCATGTAAAATTCCATCTTCCGTGCAGCTTGAGTGACAAGCAAGGGGGGGTGTAACAATGTTTTACATGCATGTCTGGAAAATACCCTTCATGTGCAGGACCCACCAGCGCATCCCTAAATTGACAGGCCACAACACACAGGGGTAACACATGACTTGAGATGCAGCAGTCACAGAGAAGGCCATTGCATCCCCAATGGGACATCCACACTAAATGCACTCCAGGTACCAGGGTGCAACCCGCCCCCATATTGCAAAGGCAGTGAATGATCAGACATGTCCACCTAGGATCACCAAAAGCATGTCCTGGGACGACAACACCCTGGGCAATGCAATACTCATGAAAGGACTGGAATGTGAAACACTGTAGTACAATGTGAAATGGGACATGCATGCATAGACTGACCATTGCAATGCCAACATCACAGGCATTGCCGTTATCAATCAACAGTACTCACACCAGTGTCTCTCCACCTTGTAGGTGACTGTGGATACCCACTGTTTCTATTACTCATGACCCCTCTGAGGAATCCCCAGACGCAGCAGGAAATGGCGTACAACTGGGCCCATGTGAGGACCAGGGTGGTGACTGAGCAGACCTTTGGCACAAAAATAATCACAACTCCTACCTTATCAGGAGCCCTCATCAATGCAAGGTCCCACATAGCCCACAATACGGAAATTGCCGATTTACTAGCCATGGACAATTTAGATCTACTAGCCATTACAGAGACCTGGCTCCATGATGCTGCGGGCCCCGCACTCATGATTGCCATACCAGACGGCTACAATATTCTAAGAGTCGATCGGCCTAACTCTAGGGGAGGTGGCCTGGCCATCATTGTCAAAATGAAACTAGCTGTAAGGCCCAACCCACACCCAGCCATCACATCCTGTGAACTTCTTTCTGCTAAAATACCTATCTCTAACAACAGTACATTAACTGTCCTTCTGGTGTATAGACCACCAGGCCCATTAGGTAACTTTGAGGAAGACCTATCTTGCCTCCTCTCGAATACCATCAAAGATTCCACTCAGCTCCTGTTACTAGGTGACTTTAACCTGGCATTCAATGACGACACAGACAAACAGGCCCACTCCATCCAGTCAATCCTAGTCGATCATGGCCTTACCCAAAAGTCTTAGCCCCTACACACACAAAAAGACGGACATTAGATTGGATAGCTAACCGAAACTGCGCCATGAACATCTCCAACATTTTACCACAAACGTGGACTGACCACTGTTAGGCGGAAACCTGTGCAGTTCCCTCTGGGACCACTGCAAAAGATTTAGGACTACAAAGATATAAAGGTATTTATTTCTAACGACACATCTATATAAAACACTCTGGCACTAATACGGCAAACAACTTCAATCGCAATTACTATGAGAAAAAGATCAATCCCCCTAACAATAGTTCGACAAGTCTAGGTTCAACGGCATCACTTATTTGCAGACAGAGGTGTATGCTTTAACCTAGATGGCACTCTAGTATTCGTTAGGATGGGAGAGAAAAAGGCGGGTTAAGAAATCAACTCGATACCAATACGTGTAAGAACAAAGATGCAAGGCAAGAAGACAAGAACCACTGTAGATTCCAAAGTTCAGAGGCCAGGCCCACTCGGAGAGAGGCAAGGCGATATGTCCCAAAAAGTATCTTAGTGGAAATGCGTTTGAGTCTTTGTAGCAAATTGTTATCGGCAGATTGGACCAGTTCAGAACAACACGCTAGAGAAAGCTTGGAGGCGACCCTATGGAGAGGCGAGGATTAAGACACCTCACTCTATCCGGCAACAAGGGAAGCCAGGCGGACACAGTACCTTGATTGTGGAGAGACAGCTCCGGCGGGGCAGTTGTTCCTGGTGGTGGATGCACGTCCGGTCTTTGCCAAGAGAAGAGATGATCCCGTTGTCGAAGGAAAGCTGAAGATCATTGCACCACCAGGGAAGAGACCAGCCGCGGAGTGCTCCGTCACAAGGCACCACCTTTTGGTCGCGGTGCAGGGGTAGTGGCTATCCGGTTGCTGAGGTGCTCTGCACGGGCAATTCGACCACTGCGTCCTGAGGCGAAGAAAAAGCAAAGGGGACTGGTTGTTCCCACCAGTCAGGGGAAGAGACTCTCTGGCAGGGTGATCTCCTCTGTCGTCGGGAAGTGGTGAGTCGGTTCAGCAGGGCTCCACCGGAGGTGTCGTCGTTGCAGGTCGGCTCAGCTTTACCCTCGTCGGATTCTTAGGTCCTGTGGCGACTTCTGAAGATCCAGTCCCAAAAGCCCTGCTTTTATGCAGAAAACCCCCATTCATTCAGCCTAGCTGTCACTCATAACACGCTAAGTGGTGAGCGGGGAGGCTCACCACTTGGGCCAATCACACCATTGCGACCGGAGTTGGCAAGGCAACTCTGTCCAGGGTGCCTAAACCCCCTCCCACACCCCTGTGGTAACCCAGACAGAATGGCACCACTTTGGAGGGTCTCTGTACAGAATCCCGCCAAAAGTAGAACAAAGGGCTCAACCTTCGGTTTAGGAGTCACAGAGACGAACACAGACGCCATTTTAAAAAGCTGAGTTCTGGCAGAAAATACCATCCGATAGACTTATTTAAGATAAGTAGACCGGTGGTATGTTAGAGATTAACGAGAAAAAGTATCAATCTCCAACAATGGGACGAATCCCATAGGGTTACATTCGGGGTCGAATATAACAAGTAGTTTCCACTGCCACCAGCCAAAACTCGACGAGGGGGGACAGACAGTGCCCCCTCGAATAACAGACTCAGGAGTAATCGAAGTACCCCTACTAGTACGTCCACAATAGGATGGTTTGTACTAGTTCTGTTAGTAAATTTAGGTCTAGTAAAGCCAATGGTGACTTTACATGCCCGGGGAGACAGTAGTCAGTCCCCGGGTATGGAGTCTATGATGGAGGTCCGCTAGGACGCCCCAGTTCTACGGCACGGAGGGTGTGGTGTAACACACATAGCAAAACATATGAGACCCTATGGAGTAAGAGACCCCATAGCCCATAGAACACTTTGACATTCAAAGGAATTACACACATTCATGTCCAAGAGTGGGAAAAAGAGTCTCACTATTGGTAGGATGGAAAAAAACAAACTCCAGTAATCCAGCAAAGCTGCTGGGGGACTCACTAGGTTAGGAAATTCAGCCTAAACAGAGAATTCTCCCTAACAACCACTACCTCATTTGCTTCTCATCCATCATAGAGCCTCCTAAACTAGGCAAGCCTACAACAGCTCCGCCTATGCCTACTAGAAGCAAAAAAGAAATCACAGCTGAAAAACTACTTCCTCTCCTCTTACCTGCCCTCTCCACTAGCGCCATCAATTCTGACCCTAACATGCTAGTTGAGACATTCAACAATAATATGTCCAAAGCCCTGGATACCATTGCCCCTATTAAACTGCGCAAAAGCAAACAAGAATCTCATCTTAACTCTTGGTTCACCCCCTACCACAAGGAATTACGGATCCAAAAACGCATACTCCAAGCTATTTGGAGGCATACACCTTCAGCTGAGAATAAAACCTCACTTGACAATTTGGCCAAAAAATATAAGATGGAAATAATCCAAACTAAAAAGAATACATTTAATGAGAGAATTAGCAAAGCCAACTCTAATTCCAAAGAACTCTTCTCCATCCTCCGAGAAATGGAAAACCCAATCACACCCATAGATAATGCCCCCAAGGACAAACAATGGTGCACTAGCATCCAAAATGCCCTAGCTAATAAAATCACAACTCTTCAAACGGAAATTGCTAAGAAGAAAGCTTCCCTGAATTCCACTGGAACCCATACTTCCCACATGACAGATATACCTAGAATAGTCACTCAAAGTAACTGCAAACCATTTAGATTCTCCAACATATCCATATTGGAAACCGAAAAGGTGATATTATCCTTGAAACCATCCAACTGCCAAGGTGACAGCTGTCCAGCACAAGTCATTAAGGATGCAGCTAGAGACCTAGCGCCTTTCATCTCTAAATTAATAAATCCCTCCTTCAGATCTAGCACTGTACCAGCTAACCTTAAAGAATCCTGGGTTCTGCCACTCCTAAAAAAACAGACCCTTGACCCAGCCACCCCAACTAATTATAGGCCCATTACTACGGTCCCATTTCTCCTTAAAATCATTGACAGAGTAGCTTACCTCCAGATCCAAAACTATCTGGAGACAAACCAACTACTAGGATCACGCCAATCTGGCTTCAGACTACTACATGGTACTGAAACGGCCCTAATCGACCTTAAGACACAAATCGACAAGTTGAAGGATAAAGGTAAAACAGCTACGCTCCTCCTCCTTGACTTATTGGCGGCCTTCGACCTAGTGGACCACGCAGTGTTATGCAACCATCTAGCGTCTGCCGCCCATTTCTCAAGTGAAGCTATAGCATGGGTACAATCCTTCCTAGCCAACCGTACGATGAGAGTGTTCTCCCCATTAGCCTCAGCGGACACAATACATATCACCTGTGGCGTCCCACAAGGTTCATGTGTCTTCCCCACAATGTACAATATCTTCACTAAGCCACTCTTTGACAAACTTGGCAGATTGGGGGTAACCTACACCAATTATGCGGACGATACGCAGATCCTCATACCACTATCTGACAACTTTGCTGAAGACACAGCTCTAGTAAACAAGATTTACCTCATCATTCAGGCATGGATGGCCTCTCATGGCCTCTGCCTGAATGACGATAAAACAGAGATATTGATACTGTGTACCGACTCCAACCTTAAAAAACTGAGCCCTAACTATAGTGCCTTCAATATAGACGGCAATATAATCAAAGTGGCAACGGAGGTCAAAACACTAGGTTTTTACCTTGACTCCACTTTATTTCTCAAAAAACAAGTCAACGCCTTGGCTTCCTCCACAGCCTACACCTGCAAATTAATCAGGGCCTACAGACCTTACCTGTCCAAAACCAATTGCATCACACTAGCCAATGCCCTAGTAATGTCCAAACTGGATTACTGTAATGCCCTATATGCGGGCGCCAATAAAACTGTCACTAACAAATTGCAAATATTGCAGAATAATGCTCTTAGAGCAGCCCTTGACATACCCCGCAGAGCACATATATCTAATATTAGGAAAGACAACCACTGGCTAAAAATCAACGACAGAGTTCTCCTTAAAACACTATCTCTCACACATAAAGGACTGAACAACACTAAGCCCCCTTACATCTCAGCTAGACTGACTAGAAAATCCTCTACTCACCATACCAGAGCCTCTATCCACTCCCTACTTGAAACTCCCAGAGCTAGACTAACTAAAGCAGGCAGAGCTAGCTTCCCTGTTAGAGTGGCCTGTGCTTGGAATTCACTCCCTATGGCATTGAGAGATAATCTACCCTACTTTAGTTTCAGGAGTAAGGTGAAAAGTTGGCTCTGGAGTAACGACAACTAACCCATTGAACCTGGCCCTATCATTGCACATAACCACCTTTGACTCCCCCGATACCAGACCTATGAGAGGGACTCACATTCCTGTATTTCTTGTATATTTGTATATTGGTATTCTATATATGTTAATAACTCACATAATGCATATTCTGTATGTATCCTTTGTATGTACGCAACCTTAAGCCTAAGTATTCTTGTAACTGCTGCGCCCGGCTACCCCTGGGTTTTGGAGCGCATTATCAAATAATAAACTACACTAAATTAAACTTCTGCAGGCCTGACTCAGGTGCTTGCACCGGTCTGGGTGTGCGCTCATCTACAGGCCAGAGAAGGTGGGACAGATGGTATTGGATTGTGCAAAGTTGCACAATATCTGCATCAGGCGCAACATACCACTGCCCACAGATCTGGACATTCCCCCCCGAAGATAATAATGCTGTGCCAGTCAGTCACATGCACCTGCACACTGAGTTAATTGAGGCTAGGGATGGACACATGACCAAGCAAGAGCTCATTGATAACTTTTTCTAAGTTCCCCTCCACTCAGCACTTCCCTTGCACCTTACTGTATATCATGCACAATCACAGTAAACACTTGTTTGAAGAAATAGAATGTCCAGTCATTTCTTCAAGTGAAAAAGATGTATTTAACAGTAATGTGAATGCACCAATACCCTCCCCAAACTACCCCCTGCAACACCTCCTCAAACCGCCACCACCCATCCCCCAATTACCCCCTCCACCTCTTCCCCAAACCTCCCCTCCACCCTCTCCCAAACACACCCAGTAGAGCAGAGCACCCAGTCAGTGTCATTATCACTTGCAGATCCTCTTGGCCATGAATCTCTTGCTAGACTCCTGTGTGGGCTGCAGTCACTGTGGCGGGCGCCTTGGGCTGCCTTGCAGGGAACCCTCAGTGGTGGTCACAGATTTGGATGGCTCTGACTCCTTAGCCTGAATGTTGTCCAGGCAGAGTTGGATGGCATGTCTCATGACCTCTACCGCGGAGGATGCAATCTCATTCCCCTTCCTCACTCTTTGTGCCTGGCTGAGGAGGGTTGCGGTTGCACAGCCTGAGGACTTGGCACTCCTGCATCTGAAGGCCTGCATGTTCTCCCTCATCAGTCTCATCTCATTGAGCTGTTCATGAACAATGGCAGTATGGGTAATGAACTATACACCCAAAATATACTCCTTTGAGGAGGAAATGGTGAGCTTAGAATCCTAGTAAAGAATGTCATGCAGCATCCTTGACGACATTTAAAATTGATGCCACTTTCAGTAGCTAACAAGTATGTTAGAGGTTGCTGGGAAGCAGGACATATTTCCTGACCAGAGCCACTCTGGGTTCTTTGGACAGGTTGATCAATCCTTCAATTCTGCCAGAGCATAAATAGTGTAGTAAAACTATGTTGGGGCAACCTATGTTGATCACTTCATTTGATTGAGGAGTAAGGGTTGTGGGGAATTTGCTTAACATCTCCAAGAACAAGTGGATGGTGGGTCACATATCAAGGTTGATGTTTTCTAGCACATTAAGTTGTGCAGTGGTGCAAAACTAGGTCCCTTCCTTTATGATAAAAACATTGTAAATTGTTTGATTTGGGTGGATGAATCTGGCATGTGTCTAGTTGCTGGAAATTCTATGTTACTGGTGCATTGACAGTTGGAATCCCATTGGGGTGTTTTCATTTTTTCAATTACTTATTGTCATAATTGAATCATACACACACACTGATAATCATTATTATAATTTTTTTAAAACATGTTAATGTTACTACCTATAAAAAGGAGAAGTCTAGAAATGTTGGACATGTCAACCTTATGGTACAATCACTGTAACCAAATAAAGTATTTCCCTAATACAAATAAAGTCTATCGCCTCATTACACGGTAGGCGGTAAGGGAATACCGTTACCGGTAACGAAATACCGGTAACTGTATTTTCCCAAGCCGATCACGACCCGGACCCACCGCTATTAGTGGACCCGTAAAGTACGGCGCCACCAATAGCGGCGTGGCCGCTTGTGCGTGACCCCCACACCGTAAACAGCGCCATGGCGCAAATAGCACGCAATCACAACCCATGCGTACACGGCAATACCGGCATCCCGAAGACCCAAAAAGCATGTACCGGCATGGTGCTAATAACAGCATCGAAAACCACACGTTAAGAGTCCTGAGCAGTGTTCCCATCTGCCCATCTTCCCCAGGTGGACACAACCAGCACAGGTGGAGTCAATGGAGACAGCCAGCACTAAAGAGCACACCACACCCCTTCCCACACCCCTTCCCACAGCAAGATGGTCCCAACACCAGCAGCATGACATAGGCCTGCGTACATGACTGCAGTGCAGCACCAACAACAACAGGCAGCACCGAAGAGACGTAGGAGTAGGAGTAGGAGGAGGAGGCCGAGACCTGCGCAGCAAGCACCACCGGGGCACCCAGAAACACCACAAGGGCAGCCAACAAACCCCCGGAATCAAGGCGAAGATGACCATGGTATGTGTAAGGCACAACTAAATGTGCATCTGATAGAATGTGCCCATGGCACCATGCAAACACCAGATGAGCATGATGTGGATGTGGATGAGTATTGTCGAAATGCCCAGCCCGGACATGCAAGAGGCGATGGCATGGCGCGACAGGATCCGCGTCAGCATCGGAATCAGGAATAGCATCAGGAACAAAGGTGGAATATCATGCATGGAGAGACGTGCATTGTTGCCCTTGTGGCCTTCTTGAGGCCCACAAAGGGCCCTCTCCCAAAGAAAATCACACATACACAATGATGGAGACCATGCCTGTTTTTCAACTGCAGAAGAGTGTATTTTGAACATAACGTGTACAGAAAGTGCATAACCCCAATTGTGCAAACACCCTCCCCCCCACAACACCCCAGAATACACCCTCCCCCCCACCCCCACAACACCCCCGAATACACCCTCCCCCTCTCACCCCACAACACTCCCACGTGAGTTCCAAGGCGTGAACATGTCCTTCCCCAAATGTGGCCGATATTCCTTGTTGGCCCTATTTGTTCGCTCCTTCTTCGGGCGTTTGCGATGGTGTGCGCCTGAGGTTGCGCATAGAGCGGCGTAGGGGGCTTGTCTGCCGCAAACTCCCAGAGGAGGCTGGGCCTGTTTCCTCCTGGGTAGGGAGTGGACATCTGCGCTCAATCGCCTCCGCAATGCGGATCATGGCCTGCCTGAGTTGCCCCATCTCATTGCATATGCGGTTGGTGCATGCCTCCATGGCCTCCCTCGTCTGGCGTGCGAATGCACCAATGTCCTCCCTCAGGTGCCCTGTCTCTGCCACATGTTGACCTACCAGTCCAGCCATTTCGGTCTGCCTCTGGTAGATGGCTGATAGGTCAAGTTCCTCGTTGTCTGCCAGTGGAATGGCTGATGCGCCTGGATCAATAGCACTGGCATCAGGCGTAGGTTCCAGGGGGCTCCATGACACATCATGTGTGTGGGCGGGCGATCCGCCTTGGCTGAATGGACCTGGTGAAAACATTGGGGATGCGAGTAAGTGGCGTGTGGGGATGGGGCTCTGACTCAGATCCTCATTCACCGGTGCTTCCTCCGCATCGGAAAGTGGCCCAGTGGCTGCTGCCTCACCCGTAGAGCTGGTGGCAGCAGAGTGCACTTCCTCCATGCTGCCTTCAATTGATGGGAGACACACTCCCGTGGTTACCACAACAGCGGCAGGCATGGCCTCTGGCTGCGTGGCACTGCTGCTCCTGCTGCCTTTGTCCCGGTCACTACTCTTGGGTCCCCTAGAGGATGTTGCGTGGTCCCCGGTGGCATCCCTCCTGGCTTTTTTCATGGGTGTGGGAGTGGGTGCTGACGTGCGTGGCCCCTCATTTTCCGTGTGTGATCCTGCAGGGGTGATAAGAAGGGTAAATCATCATCTATGGGTCTACCTGCATTATGGCAGATGTATACATCATGCAGTTTGATGCATTTTGGGGTCATCATTGTGGAGGCATGGAATGGGGATGTTGGCTGGTTCATGCATGATTGGCCCTGTGTTGGTGGGTATGTGATGATGCATGCATGTCTGTTTGTGGCTGGATCCACGGCATTCATATGGACACATGATTGTGGGACCCCTCACCCTTCACTGCGCATTTTTGGGTGCATACACTCACCTCCATCCGATGAAACGGCCACGCCATGCTCCATATCGCCGACCCCCTCTATCGACTCGACTCCTATTGTGGAGGCACATATCTCCTCTCACTCCTTCATCTTCAAGGGGGACTCTGCGCCACCTCCTGTGGCCATTGCCATGTTGCGGTTCACAGATAAAATGTTGCGCACACGCACCCGGAGGTCGTCCCACCTTTTGCGGCATTTCCTGACACTCCGGGTGGTGGTGCCCACCGCACTGACTTTTAGCGCGACTTCGGCCCAGATGGCCTTCTTCTTAAGGAGGGCCTCCCGCCGCATATCGTTAACAAATACTACTCCTGCATTTGCAGCAAGTGTGGTGGTCAGCATCATTAGTTCCTCATTAGTGAACTTTTCTTTGCGCTGGCGATCAGCAGTTTTTTTAAGCGCCTTTGGCATCCTCGAGCTTCCCGGTATGGTTCCTGGTCGGAGTTGCCTGGATATATGTCCTGGATGCAGAGGATGGCAATGGATTGTGTTTTTGAAGATGGCCGCTGTGCTCTTTCCCGTTCCTGTGCGACGACGTAATTTCCGGTTCTGCTTTTTAACGGTGTGCGGTAATGGCGGTGTCCGCTATTTACGGGTAGCGGGAGGGCGGAGGCGCTATCGGCGGTTTTGCGGGCGCCGGTAAGGGGCTTTTTGGGGTATTTAGCGGCAGGGCGGAACGGTCATTTACGGCATGGCGCTATGCTCGTGTCCGCGTACTCGTGGTGGGACGCTATTAGCGGCCTCTTGCGAGGGCGGACACGCTAATGGCGCCATGCCGTAAAATTCCGATTTTTACTCCCTACCGTGTAATGAGGCCCTATCACATTAAACTAAAAATGTGATGTTAACTTTAGCTACATGACTACTTCACAACAGTCGCTTTGCATATACATTATCTTACATCCACACTTTATTTTGATACTAGGTAGCTCAAATCCACACTATGGCCCTCATTACAAGTCCGGCGCTGGACCATGGTGCTATTAGCACCATGGTCCATGCCGGATTCCGCCATGGTGGATGGCGGAATTACCGCCCTATTCCAAGGTGAGTGGGGCGGTAATTCCCCATTCACCATTTGCCCTTCCCCATTCCCATTTTTGCCCCATAGGGCATAATGGGGATGGGGAAGGCGCTAATTACGGCACCGTAAATTACAGTGCCGCAATTAGCACCAAGGTCGCTTAGCGCTTTGGACTTTAACGCCTGCAAAAAGCAGGCTTTAAAGTGTGAATCAGCCGTTATGGTTTAACGGCGCTGATGGCGCCGTTAAACCCTTAACGCCTGACTTGCAATGAGGGCCTATGTTTAAAGTGAGTTTAGTTTGCTTGGTGTTCTACCAATAGACACATTACTGGTGGTCTCTTGAAGACACTGGCCTCATTACAAGTACATCGGTCCGGACTTATTGCCGCCGGTATAACCATACTGGCACCGTTTCCACGTCTGCCCAATCATGACCTGCGGCCCCGGAAATAGCACCACCCCCAAATGCCACCGCGGAGTTAAGGGTCCCGTAAAGTCCGCCTGCACGGAAACCCCTCTGTTACCAGCTATACGAAACACCGCAAGCATCACAACTAGTGCGGAAATGGAAACACCGCCTGAAAAATGGCGTTATAACCGTGATCACGGTGGCGGTACTGCCGCCACCGCGAACATGACGTTAAACAGTGCCTGCTGAACTGAATCAGGGCACAGGTGCACCAAATCAGCCCAGCTGGACCCAGCAGCCCACTGGGAGCCTACAAAAGGGCCACATCCAGCCCAACACAATACAGAACCATGCAGGCAGCAGCTCTAGTAGCATTGGGACTGGGCCTATTCAACCAACAGGCAGCTCTGCACATGATGGCAGTAATGGTGCAGAGGAGGAGGCGGAGGCATAGGAGGCGCAACCAGCCAACCCTGCACCTATGGCAAACCCCATTGTCCAGCCGGCACAATCCCGCAGGCAGCCTGCAATACCACGCATCAGGGCCTCACCCTGGAAGCTTACCCCAGGACAGACCACACACTATACCGGCTGGACCGTCCAACAATCCTGCACATCACCGCCATGATTGAGGACGACATCAGCAGCCACATAGACACCCCCACTGCCACCCCCCCCTCCTGAAGGTTGTGTCTGTACTGCATTTCCTTGGCACTGGCACCTATCAACACACAGTTGGTGAGCTGCACGGCATATCACAACCCGATTTCTCAAAAACCTGGTACAGGTACTGGATGCCCTGTTGCGCCATGTGTCGGAACAGATAGCCCTACCCCGTACCCTCCCCGAGGTCATTGCTACCAAGTTGGCCTTCCATGCCATAGCAGGCACGCCAAATTGCATAGGTGCAGTCGACTGCACCCACATTGAGCTAACAGTACCACGTGCAATTGAGATGGTGTTCCGCAATAGGAAACAGTATCACTCGCTGAATGTACAGATGGTATGTGATGCCACCAACTGATAACACACTGCTGTGCACGTTTCCCAGGCTCAACCCATGACTCAATGGTACTGCGGAATTCCACGTTGCCATGGTACATAGAACGCTATGCCGGACAAAGCACATGGCTATTGGGTGAGTACAGCTGTCAATGCACCGACCATGTTGAAGTGGTGTGTGTGTGTCCAGGCCAATGAGCAATGTGAGTGTGCTGCTGTGACTGCACATGCATCACCCCCCCGGCCATCAACTGAATAGACAGCGGATCCTAAACATCAAAAAGCAACACATGACAGGTCACCACAGTGTGCCCGTACACACCCTGCCACATGACACACACAGCCGATACTATCACTGTCCCATACACCTTGTGCCACTGCAAACACCCACCCACAATATGGAATACTGCCCTCCCAATGCACATGATGCCTGTACATGAGACGTCCTGCATCGACTACTTCATCACAGTGGAGTGACTCTGCCATGTGTACACATCACTGCACAATGCCATACTCACAATCAAATGTCACCCGCAGGGCAGAGTACACATGCACACCAATGGGTTGGTCAATGTCCAGTTGCCAACATCCTCTGTGATGGCCAAAGAACACAACCAACCACTGCATGGCACATATGCATGAATGAACAATGACAGAAGATAGCACAGCATCAGATGAAGACATGATACCACAAACACTGACATGCCCCCCCCCATCTACATCCCATGTAGGTGATGCTGGATATGCACTCACGCCATGGATGATGACACCTGTACGGAGGCCAAGGAACAGGCATGAAGAGGCGTACAATAGGGCACATGTCCGCACACGTGCAATGACATTCGGACTGCTGAAGGCCCGGTTCCACTGTTTGAGCAGATCTGGCAGATCACTGCTGTACAGCCCAGTTAAGACGGGTAAAATCACGCTCGCATGTGCCATGCTGCACAATCTGTGCCTGCGCAGGAACATCCCTATACCCCCAGACGCAGATGAAGAAGATGGGGATGGAGATGGGGATGGGATGGCACCACCTCCTCTTGGGGGTCCACTAGATGGACAAAGAGCATGGGATGAACTGATTCGCATTTACTTTTGAGACACAGCACATTCACAGCAATGCATGGATATGGTGATGCCAATAAATGAATTGTTGTACTGCAAATGAAATGATAGATGTCCACTCATGTATGTTTTTTTTAAAAGATGATATATTGATGAATTAACAACAGGGAAGGAGGTGCATAGGTTAGGGAAGCTGTACACCCGTGCCCACCCACCACCCAAACGTACCTACCCCCAACCAGGCCCGAATGTTCAAACCCCCCAAACAACCTCCCCCACCACCCAAACGTACCCAACCCAAACCAGGCCCCAATGTTCAAAACCCCCAAACGACCTCCCCCACCACCCAAATGTACCCACCCCTCACACCCTTCAAGTCCACATGTGTCCTGCAGTGCCCTACACACATGCCATCACTTCCGTGTACGCTTCTGTGCTTGTGCATCCTTGCCCAAGAACCCTGTTAGCCAACTCGAGAGCCTCCTTGGACTGGCAGTGGTGGAGCTGGATGGGGTGGTGGTATTGGATGTCACAGAATCAGGAGTATATGGCATATGTGAAATATTTGCCTGTTGGCCAATCAACATGGACTCTATGAGCCTGGAGGTGTTGTCATTGCCCTCCCACACATGGCGTGCCAGGTTGACTATAGTGCTGGCAAAGCGTCCAATGGACCTTGAGAGATGACGTACTGATGTGCTGTAGCACTCCCTCTGCAGCCTAGATTCCTCGAGCTGCCTCTCCACCAGCTGGGTGAGGGTAGCCTGCTGCTCCTCCATCCGCTGCATGCAGGAATTTAGCTCTGCCATTGATGGGGTGGGTGACCTCATGGGACTTCGGAGTGATGTGGGGCTGAACGCCAGCTGATGGAAGGATTCCAAGTCATCCAATGTGGGCATCTCCCCCTGTGGGCCAGTATCAGACTGCACTGCCTGGGCACTGTTGTCACTACATGCCGCCTCCTCTGCAGTGCAGCTGCTTTCTGTGGTGGGTTGGGTGGGCATGATGGGTGCCCGTGGCACCTGTGTTGTGTCAGGCAGCGTGGGGATGGTGGAGATGTCGGTGATGGTGCCCGGCACATGTGTTGCAGTTGCTACTGGGGGCAGAGATGCCGAAATGCTGGCAGCATCCTCCTGTGCAGGGGCGCTGGCTTGGACACGTGCCGGTGCTGATTGCCTGGGCTGTTGTGCAGTATCACTGTCACTTGATATGGCTGTGGGGACACAGAGGACATGCAATTAGTTATGTGGTGGTGCCTGATGGTTGCATCACATGCATCATACAGGTTGATCATTTAATAGTGGCAGTTACAGGAATCTGCTTGTTGGGGGTATGCATTGTAGTGATATTGGTTGCCATATGGATCATGATGGGTCCTTAGGCCCAGTCATGCACTTCCTGGGAGGGGGGTTGTTAATGGGTCCTTTGGCCCAGTTGTGCCCTGCCTGGGGGGGGGGAGGTTGTTAATGGGTCCTTTGGCCCAGTCATGCACTGCCGGGGGGGGGGGTTGTTAATGGGTCCTTTGGTCCAGTCATGAACTGCCTGTGGGGGGTTGTTAATGGGTCCTTTGGCCCAGTCATGCACTGGTTGGGAGAGCGGGGGGTGTTAATGGATCCTTTGGTCCTTTGGCCCAGTCATGCACTGCCTGGGGGTGGGGGGGTTGTTAATGGGTCCTTTGGCCCAGTCATGCCATCAACATATACTCATATGGCATTCATGTTTGACCACTTACCAGCATCTGCAGGTGGGCTCACTCCTGCCTCAGCCTCCCCGATCCCATGGGTGCCCTCAAGGTGGAGGACACTGCTGCAACGCTCCTCCATTGCTTGCAGCCTCAGTGGGGAAGGGGGTCCTCCACCTGTCCCAATGCTGCGTTGGTGGTGTGTGGAGATCAGGTTCTGAGCCCTCAGCCTGAGGTCATCCCACCACTTGTGGCAGTCCTTTACACTCCTCACAGTCACGCCCACAGCGGTGCACTTGCGTGCTGCTTCCACCCACACTTCCTTCCTCCGCTGCTGTGTGGCACGCCGTTGATCGGCACTGAACAGCATCTCTGCATGCTGCACTATGTGCTCTACCAGAACGGTTAGCTCCGCTTCACTAAAGCGCTGTTTGCGCTGCCTCTGGGCTGGAATCCTGGCAGACATGCTTGTGGTCCCTTTTGGCTTCTCACAGTGTGGATTCTGCTTGTGCTGACTCTGGATGGCAATGGATTCTGCTTTATATGATGGCCGCCTCTCTGTTTCCTGTTTTGGCGATCATGGTATTTCCGGTTCCGTGTCCATGGCGACGGTGGCGGACATGGGTTTTGGCTACTTGTGGTAGCGCAATGTCCATTTCTGTGGCTTTTTCCTTGATGGCGGTAACAACGTTTCCGCATCCGTGTGGTGCGCGCGACCGACAGCACGTAATCGGACGGTCTTTCCGCAACCTTGTGGACGCGGAAACTTTGTCACCGCCATCACAGAATCACCGCGGTCCAGACCTGAAAGGTTGTAATGAGGCCCACTGTCCTTACTCTTCCGGTGCCCATTATTAAATTAAATCGGTTAATGCCCTAGTCTCTCAGTGGAAAAAAGAAAATGAAACATCCCAGTGGGAATTCTGAAAGGAGATTCAAAAGCAATGATTTGATTCCTGACACCCTTCTCCATCTTCATTTGCAACTGGCCAGTGGCATCTTGGCAAGGACCCGCATGTGGGACCATCACGGTCCTCACTGACACATTTGCATAACCCCAAACTGACATGAGACCACAAACCTACTGCTGTACTTTGCTGATTATCTGATAAATCATTGCCATCTGGAACTGGACTGAACCAGAATGTACTGATGTTGCCAATATTATTTTTGTTGTCTCTTTTTCTTTCCCTTTTTGAGCCCTTAAATGACAGAAGCATGGGGGGCTGGGATTCTTAAAACATTTCGCAAATGTGCTACTGTGAGTATGACCATAACCATATGACCTGGCAAAGAACATTTTGCTTTTCTAAGGTTTTGATCAGTGAATCATGTTCACTTATTGGATCCAGGTTGTTAGGATGAAATGCTATTGCAGTCCTAGTTTTCCTTTTGTAATTAAGGAAAGGAGGGGTGTCAGTGTGGATGCATGATTAGTCAAAGACGGCCACATATGGTTTTTAAAGGATTCATGCTTGCTTAATCATATCCTGTTCGTAGCAGGAATTGACCCCATGCAGATCAGCATTGGCACGGCTCCAGATGTACCTCTCACTTTGTGGCCTTATATCTGGTTACATACAATGAAAAGGGTGTAGGAAGTCTGCTCAACTGTGATGACTCAGAACACTCCTTCATGGAAGCTAAATGGATATAATCTATCTTTAGCTGATCTATCTAGATTTAGTCATGCTCCGAAAAACTATAATTTTGGATAGGTCAAAGTTCTCATATGCCCTAGTTTAATAGCATTGTTGCATGCCATGTCCCATTTGTGCACATCAACATGGTGAATTTGAGGAATGGAAAAGTGTAGCTAGAAGCTTATTGTTTGAACAAGTTGTTAATATCCACATTAAATTCTTGATAGAGGACTCTAATGTGGGTATGTCAAAGGAAATGACTAAGAACAGTGGAGAACCCATAAAGAATGAGTCCTCCCGTATGTCAAAGGAAATGGAAAGGAAATGCCCTCTCATGGGCAGGCCAAGATGTAGCAGGCTTTTGGGTTGGTTACTATTAGGCTCCAGCTCATTTATGTTTGGTGTTCTCTGCTCTCACTAATTAATAATGTTATGTTTTTTTCTAGTCTCTTTAGTAGTTATGTCCACTTGTCAACAAATAGCAGTGATAGGTCAACTACCCCTTCCTTTAGTCCCTGAGACGCTAACAGGCTAAGTCCAAAGTAATCTACGTTCCGATGTTCTTAATAATAATGCACCGCTTTCGCTATCAACCAATTCCAAAGTAAAGGAGTTATAATGGCGCTTACCTCAAAAATGCTGTGCTCACAAGTCCTCGTTGTCTGCTACACTGGTGGTGCAAGCGGAAGCGTTCAACCACTTCATTGTTAAGCAGAAGTGATAGGAGCAGTCATGTGATTCTGCATCACGTGGGAGTATTGAAACATTCGACTTACTTGCTATCTACAGTTAATAAAAGTGTGGATACTTTTATTAACTGTAGATAGCAAGTAAGTCTAATATTCAGTACATTTTGTCTGAATGATATTACTGAACTACCTATTCCATCCGCTATGTAGTTGTAGTACATCAATATGCAATTTGCGGTACCGTAATTAGCGCCTTCCCCATTCCCATAGAGTCCTATGGGGCAAAAATGGGAATGGGGAAGGGCAATGGGGGAAGGGGGAATTACCGCCCCGCCAACCTTGGAATAGGGCGGTAATTCCCCTTTCCTCCAAGGCGGTGCCGGTATTTTACCGGCATGGACCAAGGTGCTTATAGCACCTTGGTCCACCGCCTACCGTGTAATGAGGCCCATGGTATTCTGTGTCCAGTAGTGCTAGGACATTTTATTTAATCAAAATTATGTGTTCTCTTAATCAAAGGCTGGCTGACTCCTGCATCCACACATTGGGATCCTTCCCCCCATTGACTATCTATTCATACTTCACTGGACAAAGGTACATTCTGGTTTTGGGCCTGCTAACTGTCTATTGGCCACCTATCGCAACATTATAACCAAACTCAAAACATAAAAACATAAAACTGGTTATTCTTTTCCAACATTTCCCCTTTTCCTTCCACTCACCCAACTACCCTCTCTCTGTCTTTGGCTGCACCCATCTTCACTCTCTTCACTTGCCTAATGTTCTACCCTACATCATGCACTTTGACCTTTCTTTATTCCTCCTTTTACTCACTCTTCTCTTTCCCTTCTTGCCTAGCGTCACCTCAATCTAACTTATCCCACACTCTACCCATCCCCATCTTCCCCCCGTCACCTGAACCACTGAAACGCAATGAACAATGAACGAATTCTCCCAGGATCTCAACCCTCATCTATTCCCCCTCACTTACTGCACAACACCTGCTCCTAATCCCCACCTCCTGTCACTCTTTCATTTGACCGCCAGAATGCACAATCCCTCTGCAACAAGCCTTCCTGCATCAATCAGCACTTCAACTCTTAGGGCCCTCATCTTTCACTTGCTATCATAGAAACGTGTACCTCCCCTATTGGCTCAACATTAGCTGCTCTCCACACTGACACAGCTAACTCTCCCACTCTCCTGACCTGTTGGGAAGGGTGGCAATGTAGGATTCCTTTTAATAAGGCCATCAACATTGCCCCCCACTGTCCAATCTGGAATTAATTACCTGTTCCTCTTTTGAATATTGCATTATTGAACTTCTCCCTCCTACTCCCCTCACTGTTCTAGCTCTCAATCTACACCCTTGTCCTTTCGATTCCTTCTTCCCCTACCGGGCCCTTCTCATTGAATAACTTCCTACTGACATCCCCGATGTCATTCCCGAGCCCACGGCAGCTAACCACCTTGACCTTAACTCCCTCCTATTTGACCACTCACTCTACTCCCTCCATGACCATCCTATCCACTCTGTTGGGAACTCTCTTCACCTGGTCTTTCTCTTTGCTGCTCTCTTCCCCTATTCCTCCAATCACTTCATTGTTTACTTTAACATTTCCATGGCTACACGGTCTACTCCTCCTCTCCCCTCTTCAATGACTAAGAGGACATTCAGGAAGGACTTTCTTGCCCCTTATCTTGATGATAGGAGGACCCCTCTCCTCTCTCTGGTCCCTATTCATGTCTCTTTCATTGACTATGCATTTCTGCAGTGGTCGAAGTGTACAAAAAGAAGTAGTGGAACTATGTTCCTGACTGTCCTGCACTGCTCCCCACAAACCCCATCACCATGCACCCTCCGACGCACAATACAAACCACAAAACACATGCCGCTGCTGTTTAGGGGAACGTTCAGTGCAGTGCACTAAAAGTGCAAGTTTCAACTTCTTCCTAGACTTTTATTTTAAAACAAAACCATTCTGGCATGGTTTCTTTTAAAAATAAAAGTATAGGAACAGTAAAACTTACTTAAAAGGAGTATATGAGCACTGCTCCTGACCGCTTCCGCCACTTCGACCGCTGCATTTCTGACCTTAACTATGCATTTCTAAATCCATTTGACCAACACTATCCTGTCCACACATTCACTCCTTCCAGTCCCCATCGTCACTCATAGATGACCTCTAAAATTCAGAGCCTCCCAAAAAACAATGCTCCATGATCTATCACACTGGCAAAACACATGGGCACCCCTCCCTGCTCTTAGCCTAAAGAAAATCCTTCCCTACTCCACAAACTCAATCTCCTCCCTTTACAATCACCTCACAATATGTAAAGGATACATTATTGTGAACATCAGCATAATATGGCATTATTACCACAGGAATAGGAAGAGCGGATAGAAAAGCACAAAATCCGTGTTTCAAATATGCAGAAATTATATTTACTAGGCAGGGACAATGCATGAGTGGAAATTATTGGTGCAATATGTACAATGGACACAGTCATGGCCAGTGGAATACAATGGACACCTCTGTGGCCAATGGGATACAATGGATACAGCTGTGGCCAGTGAACCATTAGGCCATCTGCCATAGCTAGTGGTCCACTTAAAATGGCCAAAAAGCAGTGAATCCTGAGGTACCTAAGGGTTTATGGGCCTCAGTCGGTAGGCCAGGACCACTGCCCCGGACAATCTGTACACTGGCCATGGTCACAGGCCTTGCCTCAGGCACCAAAGTATATCACTCTTTTTTTGTATCTACATTTTGGAACCTTTGAAAAAAAAAAAACACAGGACGGATTAACACCACATTTGTAAAATGATGCTTTTGGGACCTGGTGAAGCTCCTCTTGCAAGTTTGGGGCAAATCCGTTCAACAGTTCAGGCTGCAGCCACAAGAAATATCCTTTTCCCATTGAAGTCTATCTGGATTTTGAAAGCGTTGGGAGCCCCTTAGAACTTTTTCCTCCATTGACAAAATTACACCAGACTATGCAAATTCATTCACAGTTGGGTCTATCTTTTGTCTGCAACATTTCATGTGGATTAATTTAACAGTGCCAAAGTAATAAGCCACCCAAAACCTGCTTTTTGGCAGAACCTGTAATGAATAAGTAGATATACATGTGCTTCAATGTCATCAAGCATTTGTCAAGTTTGTGGGCATCTCAATAATGTCCCTGAATATCAGAGATGTTCGTGAACATTGGTGAAGACCAAACAGCCAATTTTTGGCCTTCTCTGGACATATTCCACCCCATCCTAACCATCCCTCACCTCTGCAGATGCTGATTTATTTGTAAGACAAGTGTAATGTTGTTTTTGAATACTTTCTCACTGTGATGTTGGAAGATGACAGTTGCAGTTCGCAAATTCAACATGGCACAGATTTCAAAGGTTTCGCCGCACCTCACATTTCTCAATTAACTAATCAGCACCTTTATGCAATGTCCACGATTGCCACATAGCTTCCTGATTGGTCCACAGGCATCCGTAGACACCTAATCAGGAAGTAAGTCTGCAGGTCGAAACGAGATAGCACACATTTTTATCTATATTTTAGTCTTTTTAAAAAAATAAATTCCTGGTTGGATTAACACCAAATATGCAAATGCAAGCTCTCAGGACCAGGTCTCAGCTCCTCAAGCAAATTTGGTGCACATCTGTCCAGTGGTTCGGGAAGCAGCAACTAGAAAAATGTCTTTCCTATTGAAGTCTATCAGGATTTTGAAAGGTTTGGGATCTCCCTACAACTTTGCCCCTTGACGAAATAGCACCAATCTTTTTAAAATAAATGGAGAGTGGAGCCTATATGTCTTTTGCAAACTTTCATAAGGATTTGTCGAACAACATCAAAGTTGTAAGCACCCCAAAAAATGCTGTTCCTATGGGAAAGCCAACTTAACCATAACTACATTGTCCCTGTTGCAGACCCTGTAATTACTAAATATATCATGCCTTTGTGCTAGCTCAAGGCATAGTTAGGTTAAGACGAAGTCTCTATGGCGCTTCAGAAATTGACTTTTCTCAATAACTTTCAAACTCTTCAATGTATACATCTGAAGATTTTCTACAGCAATATACACAGGCAGCCACAGTACATGCAATTTCAGAATTGTACATTAACGGTTTCATAGTTTAAAAATGTTTACTTTGATCGTGTTTTGAACAGCTTTTAACATGGGGGTTTCCTGTAGGAGAAAAATTGTTTCTGCCTAAATAAATAAAGATTGGCTGATTTTTTTTCACAATTTTTTGCAGGCACCTAGAGTTCATCTGGATTTGATGCGCTGAAAAACATTTTCAAAATGTACTCTGCCAATTTTGAGATATTCATGTTTTAATGTAATTTATATATGATGCATTCGTAGAATGAATGTGCATCTTCCATATGAACTGTACACAGAGCGTATGAGTATAACAGTGCATACATTACACAATTAACATCTCCTAAAACCTCACATCAAAAGCAAGTCTCAGTTGACGTTGATGTCAGTTTTAAGGTAATGGAATAAACTGACACTTTTCATATGAACTTTGAACAGAGGTCTGAGTTTCACAGTTTGTACATTGCACAGTTTACATCTGAAAACTCACATCAAAGTCAGAGCTGATTTTACACACGGGCCTATAGTCTACAGTATTCCACTCAACGTGTGGACATACAACACATGCTCTCACAGGCACCTGTGACACATACTCCTATGATACATGCTACTACCACATATACTACTACCACACACACTTAAAATACACACGTTTTTCATACCAATACTGAATGCATACAGCTTTTTTGGGACTCAGCACCGGAGAGAGTGAAAGCAAACCAGTATTGCGGAAGTGGTGGGAAAGTGGTGTTTGACGGTGACGGCGTCAGACTTTGCAACTGTTCGCCGTGATTTTTGCTGCTGGTCCCTTAACGCTGTGGAGGCAGAGCCGCTGCTGTTTGACTCCAGGAACACCATAAAACCATCACCCTCTGCGTAAGCGGAACAGAAGTGGTGGGAAAGTGGTGTTTGATGGTGTTTACCAGTGGACCGTCTACCGCAGATTATCAGTTTTTAAGATCTGCAAATGAGGAGCGGCACGAAGATGAACAATCCGCAGGGGGAGAAACAGATGGCCATGGTGTCATGACCACTGTGAGGGGGCACAAGTTGTGCCAGAAGCAGGCTCCCACCAGAACCCTGAGGGCCTTAAAACCACTGCAAAAGGGCTCCTGGAGCCAGTCCTGGTGCCTTTGGCATCAGGTTCATATGTAGGAAGGAAGGGTTGTTCAAACTAGGTCCCATTTATGTACATGGGCCTTTACATCCAACATGGAAGCACCCACACAGCTTAGTTCTAAGAACCAAGCCATGCGGTCTAGTGTTTTGGGTGTGGCAGGCCTGGAACTACTTTCCCTGGTACTACTTTACCTGGGCTATATAAGCCACACCCTGACTGCAGAACACGCTTCGCGTTATTCTGCAACCAGCAGCGTGACACTCACCGTGTCCAGCTCCTAGTCTTCAGCATTTCCTGTAGTCCTGCAAGAACAAGAACAAGATTATTCTGTCTTACCTGAGAAAACACCATCCAGCACTCATCATCTCAACCGGGCTGCAATCTGTGGAAACCGAGAGAAGAAGAAACATCACTCAACTGTGAGTACCAGTTAAGGACGTCCGGCGAACTGCTACCACAGCTGCTGCTCGAACATCGCAACCTCCAATAACGAGAAAAGGAAAAACAATATTAGAACACACACTTCCAAAACATCACTCTTACCTGAATACCATTGCGCTACGCCACGCTTCCACCCGGAGCACCACAGCAACATCTGCAAAGGAAAAAGAGACATATTCAGGTTCACTTTCAATATTAAACAACCGCACAGCGCTGTACTTACCTTAACGGATTCCGGGGGCCTGTTTTTCATCGCGCTCTCATCCTCTCGCAGCACTACAGCGGCCTGTGAGGAGAAGAAGAAGAAAACACAGGTTAGCTTTAAAAGACAATAAAGGCGCTGCTCTTTGCGCTTTCTCTTAATTAGAAACGTGCCTCTCCATCCGGCACGCCAGCATCAAGACCTTTGCACCTGAAAAGAAGGAGACCTGGGATGTGCTTTTGGTCATGAATAATAATGCTTTTTAGAATATAAAATAGGTGACATCGGTGGATTGAGGATGTCTGCGATTCATTCGACAGACAGGGCCAGTAAGATAGTTTTTCTGTCAGGGTTTTCCTCAAAATTGATTCCCATACCATGTCACCTAAGTTTTAATTGATTCATTCACAAAAATGTTCACATATGCATGCATGCATTTTCTATATTGATATATGTATTTTGATTTTTTCAACATTATCATAAATAGACCCTATTGGTCATTTTTAAGCTTGTAACCGTAGGACCAATGGCCTACGTAGTAAATTATGGAATACATTTTTAATACAACAAAAATACCTTCCTCTGTGTGTACCGTTCTTTGAGGTGATTTAATAACTCATGGAATAGGGCCCAGCTGTAGTAAAAACTGGGTCATCAAACTATTTGGTAAATGGTTCATCTGGGGGACCCCCCATTGTGTGCAAGAAGGAGATAAAGACATTAACGAATTCCCACCATAAACAGAACAAAGACTTACAATTAACAAACCTACCTGCCTACCAGCAGATTTGGGGTCACAGCAGGCTTGGGCCCAAGGAAGGCAAACTGCACCAGTGAAGCAACTTGGGCAGCTCTCCAACAAACGTCAAGCGTCCCTGCACAAGAAACACAGGATGGATAGCTTACCCTACAAATAACTTTGGTGAGAAAATAACCCAGTGGCAAGGGAATCGGTCAGAGGGAGGTGGGAGATTCACCCATTGGAGACAGTTATCACAAATCCTCCCTTCTGTAAATTGGCCCAACCCCCAAAGCTGGAAACGCTGGAAACGATGTCTGATTAAATGCGGAATCCCTGATGAATGAGGAAGATGATCAGGGACGTCATTTCAAATGCGACTTCTGAGGTCTCCCTTGCTAACCCTGTGGTCGCCCTTGCTACCCCTAAAAAGAAATGAAGAAGGAAAAAGTATCTTTTTTTTTTGTTTGTAATGCAAGCTCCTGGGCTGTGGCCAGCACCATGTGGCTCTTTACTTCGGAAGTGGCTGGCTTTCTTGTTCAGGCCTCTAAAAAAAAGAAAATAAAAGAACAGGGGTGCCACAAGTCTAACACTTTCAGCACTGAACCTAAGTGAAAAAGAATAGGAATACCAAATAATGTGTCTTTCTAGAATTCTATACAGTAATTGCTAGACTCATTAAAGGTTTATTTCAGGCACACTTCAGGGGGTGAGTCACTGATTTAGTCTGTTCTTAAACACCTCAACTCAGCCTTTCGTCCTTCTGAGGTCGATAAATGAGTACCAACACAGGTTGGGTGATATTGGGTGTATATTTTTTCTATATAAAACGCTTAAGCGTAAGTGCTATATATTAACACATCATTATCATTTGGCCATGGACGTCTGCTTGCATTCACAGTAATTTGGTAATATGGGTCTATACACACTGATCCTAATGATACACATGGCGATCCATTCTTGTATGAAATGTACATCACATTATAGTGATATCGTAAACATATTTTTTGTAGTGTACTTACGAACAATGGTATGTGATGCCATTTCCTGTTTTGTCAAGGGGTGAAAGGTCGAGTTCCATCGCTTCCCACGATATTTGTTTGTTTATTTATTTATAATGCGCACCAGACCTAAGGGTATTAGAGCGCAAATGCATAAAGAGGGATGTTAAGCTTATGTTACAATAGTACACAGGAATATGTTAATCTATGGTTACAGTGCTGAATGCATGTGCAACGAACAGAGCACCAGTTATACAGGGTAAGTATGCTCTGCTGAATGACACGTATATACAATACATGCAGGCAATTACTGTGGATCATGTATAGTAGACATATAGTAGGCATATATTCAAAAATGCTGGATGTTGCAGAGATGTATATCTAGTCAGTTGTCATGTTTCTTTATCTAGTGAATGAGGTTGGATCTAAATTGTGGGTAGGGCAGGTCTTCCCTTTAGCAGGGGGTAAGGAGTTTCAATATTGTGCTGCTTTAACAGGGAAGCTGCTCCCACCAGATTTAGTATGTTTAAATCTGGGTACTAAGAGAAGGTTAGAATTGACTTTTCTTTGAGGGCGGGGGGCTATTTGTCTAGTAGATTTAGCTGAGAGGTAGAGTGGGGCTGCTTGGCTAAGATATTTGTGAGTCAAAGATGCCATTTTAAGGAGTATCTCATCTTTCGTAGAAAGCCAGTTCACCTAAGGTCAGGTATACAGGCATTTTTAGGAAGGCTTAGTGTAGCTCTTAGGGCATTATTTTGAAGGGTCTGGAGAGGGCGTTGCAATAGTCCAATTTCAACAGGATCAGGGCTCTCGCTAAGGTAATGCAGTTGTTGAAAGATAGGAAATGTTTAGCTGCTCTGATTAACTTGCAAGTGCAGGATGTGGCTGAGGCCATAGCATTTACTTGTTTACCGAAGGTAAGCGTGGAATCTATGTAAAATCTGAGAGTTTTGACTACCTTGGCCACTGTGATGACATTATTGTCAATTGTGAAGGAGGAGTAGCTCGGACCTAGTTTATTGATATTGGATGGGGAGCCTAGAATGAGAAGTTCTGTTTTGTCATCATTCAGGCATAGACTATGAGATGCCATCCATCTGTTCACAAAGGCCAAATCCTTGTTGTAATCCCCCGTCAGCGGGATGAGGATCTGTGTATCATCTGCATAGTTCGTGTAGGTGATACCTAGACCATCTAGATCATCGAAAAGGGGCTTTGTGAATATGTCGTACAGAGTAGGAGAGACACAGGAGACCTGAGGTACACCACAAGTTATGGGGGCAGCGTCAGCGGCTGCTAGAGGCGAGAAAACTTGCATTGTCCTGTTATTAAGGAATGACTGGATCCAGGCGATTGCCTCCTGGGAGAAGTGAGCCGCGGAGTCCAGATGGTTGCAGAGAATTGGGTGATCTACCAAATCGAAAGCAGCTGAGAGGTTAAGGAGTAGCAAAAGTGTTGTCTTGCCTTCGTCTCTCAGAGCGTCTATTTTTGCCTTGAGGTCTAAGAGCGCAGTCTCAGTACCGTGTTGAGGTCTGAAGCCGGACTGTCGCACTCCTAGAAGGTGATTTTGTTCCAGGTGATGTTGAATTTGTAGGTACGCTATTTTATCTAGGATTTTAAGTAGGAATGGCACTGTGGTTATGGGGCAGTAGTTGGTAGGGATGGATGGGTCAAGGGTTTGTTTTTTAAGGAGGGGGAGGACCCAGGAGGGTTTCAGGTTGTTGGGTATAGTGCCTGATGTGAAGGAGGCGTTTATAAGTTTAGTGATGAAAGGAGAGAGTTTGCGGGCAGCATCTTTTATGATTTGAGCTGGGCAAGGGTCCCCATGACGATTGGACGGTTTGAGGGTGAGGATAACTTTTTCAACATCTTTGATCGATACTTTGTGAAAGTAGAAGCAGGTAGTCGAAGATGTAGATGGTGGTCAGGGTAGTCTGAGAAACAAGTGTGACAGTGTTATCAGTCTTCGTGGCTGTGGTAGTAGTGCCAGACTTGGAAGTGGTGGGATGAGTGGTCGGTGGTGAAGGTGGGGTCATGGCAGGCTGTGGTACCGGTGGAGGTGCCAGTCTTAATGGCTGTGATGTTAGTGCTAATCTTGGACGCAGTGAGAGTATCTTTTTTGTTGTTGATCTTCACCTGATGCTCGTACACCAGTTTTTATCTTTTAGACAGGAGTCAGGGACTTGAATTGGTGCTTCTACCTCTTTAAGGATGGCGAACAGTTCTTTGGTATTCGATTTAGCTTGGGAGATTCGGAGGTTGTAAGATGTTTGTTTGGCTAGGATGATTTCTTTTTTGTATAGGGCAGCTAGTTTATTTAGGTTGTTCTTATTAAGATCTGAGGGGTCTAGTCTCCAAGTTTTTCATGTACACATTTTTCATGTCTGATTACTTTTAATTGAGGCGTGAACCATGAGTTTAAGTGTTGGCGGGGTTTGCTCTTTCTAATTTTCATAGGTGCTATGATGTCTAGAGAATGCCAGCATCACTTTGTTGTACATTTCTACCATGGTGGAGTGGTCGGTCTGGTCTGGGATGGAGTTCAGAGTAGGAAGGATAAGGGGGATAACTTTGTCCAGAGTGATATTTCTTTTATTTCTGGTAGGTACAGAGGGTGCTATACTACCGGTGTTTATGGGGGGTGTAGCCTCAAGCGTGAAATATATCAGGTGGTGTTCTGACCAAGGTTGAGGCAGGATAGAAGTGATCGTGGTTGGGCAGCTGTGTTCAGCAATCCAGTCGAGGGTCCTTCCTTTAATATGAGTAGGTCCTGTGACCTTTTGGGTAAATCCCAATTCTCCTATGGAGCTGTTGATCTGTGAGGCATTTGGGTCTAGTGGGCCACAGAAACCAAGTTTGAAGTCGCCTAGGATGAGGCAATGTGAAGAGTTCTTGAGGTTGTCTGATATAATGTACGTAAGGTCTTCCTCAAAGGAGCCCAGAGGGCCTGGTGGTCAGTATATAAAGTAAATGGTGATCGTTTGGGTATTGGAAATGGTAAGTTTGGCAGAGAGGGCTTCGCAAGAATTTATTTTGTAAGGTGGGGAGAGTCTTAGCGGTAAATTATTCTTGACAATTATGGCAAGACCTCCACCTCTGGAAGTGGAACGATCTAGTCTTATAAGAGTGTAATTGTCTGGGATGGCTAGCATAATTGCGGGACCTGCTGTAGAGTGAAGCCAGGATTCCGTAATGGCCAGGAGGTCGATATTTTAATTCTGGTTTAAGTCAGCTATGCCTGTGGCGTGGGCCACCATAGAACGGTCGTTAATTAGTGCACCTTTTATACCAGTTTGCATGGGTTGAAATGATGTTAGCTGGGTTTTGTGTTGACGTTTCAGAAGGGTAGTAGGATCTCTGAAGAGTTGACAGTTAAGCTGGAGTGGGTGTTGGTCATTGGTAGCTATGTGGGTGACTTTGTCGGATTAGTTGTTGGTAGTAGGCTGAGTGTTCCTTGGACGGTTAGTGATGAGGTGAGCATTAGTTAGAGGATCATAGATTTTTGGGAGTCTAGCATGGAGTTTGAGGTCTCTCTGATAGAGGCTACAGGGTTTGGTGGGCATGTCAGGCTGCTTAGGATGTGCGTGTAGTTGGTCTGTGGGTTGGGGCATATTGGAGTCTTGTAGAGTGATTATAGTAGAGGATAGATCTTAATAGAACAGTGTAGAGAGGTGGCAGATACATAGTGCGTGTGTAAAGGCAGGTACATGTGAATGGCTGGGGTGATAGGGCGTCTGGCTAGGGTGGCTATTCTGAATCTGATCAGACTATAATCGCATAACTAGTCTGTATTGGAGAAGCGGGAGCATGCAGTCATGCCTTAGGACAAATCTGGCTAATCAGAGCTAGGCAAGGCTAGACAGGCTAAATAGAGGTAGGCGAGGCTAGTCAGGCTAAACAGAGCTAGGCAAGGCTAGACAGACTAAACAGAGCTAGGCAGGGCTAGTCCGGCTAAAAAGAGCTAGGCAAGGCTAGACAGGCTAAACAGAGCTAGGCAGGGCTAGTCAGGCTAAACAGAGCTAGGCAAGGTTAGTTGGGCTAAACAGAACTAGGCAAGGCTAGTCAGGCTAGTCGGGAATGAGCAGTGCTAATCAGGCAGGCTGTAGGAGCAAGTAACAGAAGCTATAGGCATTTGAACATATAGGCATTGGATGTACTGTGCAATAATTGTGAAAGTCAGTTAACACTGAAGTTAATGCTAAAGTCATACATAAAGGTAGAACCATATATTAAAGTGCAAAAATGAGCAAGGTCATAGGATACCTGGCTGATGAATGAAGGGTGAACACACTCCTATGGGGGTTACACCTTTACAAGTGTGTACACGTTACTGTAAATTAATTCTGAAAAAAATGTATCAGGACAATTCTGAGTACTGCAGTCAGATTTTTAATAAAACTGCAGTTTACGTGTTTGTAGATACACTTAACTAGGAGTTACACAAGATAGAACAGTATTTACGCATTTTTCGGGTATAGTGACCAATTTGTAAGTGACAAATGTCAAATATTTGTAGCGTCTTTCCAATGCTTACACATCCACTGAGGGGTCCTTGGGAAGGAGACCAGTGGATTTAGTGAGGTGATAGCATGTAATAATCAGCACATATGCATCAAAACAATGTAGGGTTGAACAAGGACAACACAGACAATATAACAGTCAACACAACAGTGTTTCGGCCAGAAGGTGAGCTAGGATGAGCTCTGATGGTGTGGCCTTCATCAGGACGAGATATTCCAAAGCAGGAAGAATCTTGTGAGGTCTGTTGAGATAAACAGACGAGATGTTATAGGAGTGGGCACATTCGTGGGTATCTAGCACAGGTAGAGGTTTAAATACATGAAGGACCAGTGCTTACCGAAATTTGGGAGCGCAGTGGCTCAGGGAGTAGCAGTGTCAAGAGTACACTGGAGGATTTTCGAGGTCCTAGAAGTGGCAGTTCCTGTGGAAGTAGGAAGGACATGGGGGCTGTGTTAAGCCATAAAGAGTGGGGGAGCAACTAAGGGTTAAAAAAGGGGTAAGAGCAAAGCTTACCTTAAGGAGGCCTGTTACCGCGCAAATTTTGGGTGGAACAAGCTGGCGTGATAAATACGCAAAGTCAACCGCAAGCGTGAGGGGCTGCGGTAAAAATGGACACAAGGGGCTCAGGTTGCGGGACTCGGAGTATAATAAGTGTCATGGTGCACGTGAGGGCTGGTGAGGCGTGCAGGTCACAAATGGCCACGGATGAGGTGTGGCGGATATAATCACGGGTGGGTAACATAACATGTGTGTCCCACGAGGAGGTAGGTCTGAGCATGACTTAAAAATGGACAGAAGTGCGAATCGTTGTGTTTGCGGTGTCAAAACGTCTGTGACGCTTAAAGGGAGTCATTACAGCCTTAGAAACCCAGGCGGCGGATTAGCGTGATCACCAGTGTAGGATGTCATGCTGGGGTGAAAAAGGTGAAAGTCTAAAATGGAGGCTGGGCTTCCGTTCTTAAGTGAGACATGAGCCGAGAAATAGGTGCAAGGGATCACATAGCTGCAGTGGTTGCATGCGCGTGTACTCACCTAGGGTAAACGGAAGGATAAGCACTGCAGAGCAAGCTGTCAGTGGTCGCGGTCCCTGGCTGCGCACAGAGTGAGCTGAGGAGCTGACTGCGATTAAATGGGGTGAACGGCCATGATGAGGTGCGCGAGGCCGGGGTGCCCAAGAGGGTGCCTAACCGGAATTAGCGCCTGGTTCCAAAGTCAAAGTAAAGAACACACTCAGACATGGGAGAGCACACTGGTGAGTATGCATACGCATGAAATGATGCGTGGCTCAGATTGGTTGTCCATATACAGGCAGGCGAGCGAAGGACGCCTCACTGCCAGGCTAGGATGCTGATTGGTCGGAGTCAAGGGTATGGAGGTAATGGTGCCCAGAGCTGCTAAAGATGGGTAAAGAAATGGAATGAATGGTGTGAGCATAACAACATGTTTAGGTGACACATATCATGATACATATTTACACAAAGTGAGCAGTAGGTACTGCAGTAAGCAACTGTTGGGCATATCGGCACGGTCAAAGTTCCAGGAATAGTCCAAAGTGCAGTGGTGCCAAACATGAAGTAAATGGCCTCGTGGTCAGGAAATGCCCCATTATTGATGGTGGTTATGTTAGCAGTGACACAGGAGAAGGCACATATTTGCAAAATAAGGTGGCGTTACAAGGTCCAGACGTCAACAGAATCTTAACTCGTTTAGAACAGAAATGGGTGCACAAATGAAATTCTGTCCGGTCAGGTTTAAACATTTGTGTAGAGTGGAAACACTTCCTGTAATTGAGACAATGCATAAGAACGGAAGCCCAGCCTCCATTTTAGACTTTCACCTTCTTTTTCACCCCAGCATGACATCCTACACTGGCGATCACGCTAATCCGCCGCCTGGGTTTTTAAGGCTGTAATGACTCCCTTTAAGCATCACAGACTTTTTCACACCGCAAACGCAATGATTCGCACTTCTGTCCATTTTTAAGTCATGCTCAGACCTACCTCCTCGTGGGACACACATGTTATGTTACCCACCTGTGATTATATCTGCAAAACCTCATCCGTGGCCATTTGTGACCTGCACGCCTCACCAGCCCTCACGTGCACCATGACACTTATTATACTCCGAGGCCCGCAATCTGAGCCCCTTGTGTCCATTATTTCCACAGTCCCTCATGCTTGCGGTTGACTTTGCGTATTTATCACGCCAGCCTGTTCCACCCAAAATTTGCGTGGTAACAAGCCTCCTTAAGGTAAGCTTTGCTCTTACCCCTTTTATAACCCTTAGTTGCTCCCCCACTCTTTATGGCTTAACACAGCCCCCATGTCCTTCCTACTTCCACAGGAAGGCCACTTCTAGGACCTCGAAAATCCTCCAGTGTACTCCTGACACTGCTACTCCCTGAGCTACTGCGCTCCCAAGTTCCAGTAAGCACTGGTCCTTCATGTATTTAAACCTCTACCTCTGCTAGATACCCACGAATGTGCCGACTCCTATAACATCTCGTCTGTTTATATCAACAGACCTTTCAAGATACTTTCTGCTTTGGAATATCTCGTCCTGATGAAGGCCACACCATCAGAGCTTATCCTAGCTCACCTTCTGGCCGAAACACTGTTGTGTTCACTGTTATATAGTCCGTGTTGTCCTTGTTCAACCCTACATTCTTTTGATGCATATGTGCTGATTGTTACATGCTATCTCATCACTAAATCCACTGGTCTCCTTCCCAAGGACCCCTCAGTGGATGTGTAAGCATTGGAAAGATGCTACAAATATTTGACATTTGTCACTTACAAATTGGTCACTATACCTGAAAAATGTGTAAATACTGTTGTATCTTGTGTAACTCCTAGTTAGGTGTATCTAAAAACACGTAAACTGCAGTTTTATTAAAAGTCTGACTGCAGTACTCAGAATTGTCCTGATACATTTTTGTCAGAATTCATTTACAGTAACGTGTACACACTTGCCAAGGTGTAACTCCCATAGGAGTGTGTGCACCCTTCGTTCATCAGCCAGGTATCCCATGACCTTGCTCATTTTTGCTCTTTAATACGTGACTACCCACCTGGGTAGAGCAAGGCATCAACCAGGTGCCCTTTTTGATAAACATAAAGGTAGATCCAGACATAGGTCCAAACATGCAATGAAAACATGTGTTCGTAGAAGCATAGGCAGTGGGCAAGGTGACAAACAACGTTGTAGCAAACTGCAGTAATGGAACAGAGATTAGAAGGGAATACTCAGTAGCGCACTGGTTCGAGGAACAGGGCATGTAATACGCAGCTTTGACGAGTCGCTGGATAGAGGCCCTTAAGGTCAGTGGCAAGCCAAAGTCAAATATCATGGGGCAGTGTTCTTTAGGGCACAGTTCAGAAGAGCGTGCCGCTGTGATACGTTACAATGATTACAGATGTACAGTAGTATGCTATTAACTAGAAGCTGCATTAGTTGGTTAGAGCGACTGAACAGTATAGGCATTTGAAGAGTCATGCGTGCTCATGAGTTTGATGGATTGTGCCATGTAGTAGTATTGTCGTGGCACAGGATGGGCTCATGTACAAATGCATAGGCAGTTGATGGCAGCGGAGGTATGCAATGTTTGTGATTAAAAGTCGGGGCACAAATCGTGCTAGTTACCTTAGAGAGAG
This sequence comes from Ambystoma mexicanum, assembly GCF_040938575.1. NCBI lineage: Eukaryota > Metazoa > Chordata > Amphibia > Caudata > Ambystomatidae > Ambystoma > Ambystoma mexicanum. Next base: position 647,817,177 of record NC_090934.1, on the reverse strand, counting down.
TATGTCGATAGCTGGAAGCGGCCGACCAGGGTTTCTGGCTAGCGGCGTAGGCGGTGGGGTCAAATGACACCACGTCCTGTTATGTCATCAGAGGCCAAGGGTCGTGTGATGTCACTTCCGCTACCCCTGGCATTTTGGTGAAATGACGTCCTTAAAGATGCTTCTCTCACCCTTATTACCGATCAGGGGAGGCTGAAGTTATGACTATTCCCACACAGTGCTTGCCCCAGGGATGGGGGCACTCTACAGGGTAGGAAGCTACATCTGTACCGGTGCTAACTAACTATAAACAAAAGGGGGATGGGCACTCAAAGAGTGAGGTCAAACCCCTGGCCCCCTCATGCAATCAGGAGCCTGAGGTAGGGACAATAATACTATTGGATGACATGTTAAGACACCCCTCTAAGGAAAACACTCCTGATGTGGAGGCAGTAGAACTATGTGGAGCATGTTGCTTGGCCCTTCAAGATGGATCTTTTAAAATATTGGTGGCAAATGACACCCCTCTGGAGGGTTCTGCTAATGTAGAAGGAGAGGGTCTCATTATGACGCCCGCTGTGACAGGTGGTAATGATGATGGTTCTCCATCCGCTCTAATGGTGGAGACCTCACCATGACGCCTGCCATGACAGGTGACAGTGATGATTGGCCTCTGTCTGTCAAACAAGTAAATCCCAGAAACAATTCTGCTGTGTTGAGGGGCCTATGTGACTCTAATTTCCCCTCTGGTCTCCCCATGAAGCCTGGGCTTGTACTAGAACCAAATGGTTATAGTGCAAGTATGATACAAGTAAGTCCATCACAGAAAGATGATGGGGCCCTTCCCCAAATTGTAACAAAGGTGATTGGACCAGCCAATTATGCCTGTATATGGGATATAGCAAACAAGGAACAAAATCCCAAACTGAGTGAATCGGATGAGGTATTATGGCAAGAGCACTGTTTCTGGGACCCCTTGGATCTGGAGCAAATAGTCACTGCTTGAAAAGAGTGACAGAGGGAGGCCATAGCTTTGCCGATGAATCCAGCATCAAACAATCAACAGGGAGTCAAAGGTCCCGTACTGAAAGCAAGCTCGCAGAGTAATCCGAAATGGGAAAGGAAAACAGGCAGGGAATTGGCAAATAAGGAGATCGATAAAGCATGTAGAAGAGTGAATCTTGGAGTGAAAAGGATGCCGGTGAGCAATGAAAAAAGTCAGTTTCCTGAAGACCCAGGTAACACATCTCGGGAAGAAAATTAAAACTCCTGTCCATCAAAGACAGACATGAGTAATTCAAGGCTGGCAGATAAAATAATGCAGGACATCACAGCCTTAACAGGAAAAATTGCAAGAGAAAAAAGAAAAAGCATAACCTTTATAAAAGACAGGCTCGCTGCTCTTGACATGGAGAAAATACCAGTGGTTTATATGGAAGAAGATGGGGAGGTGGAAAAGGTGAAGCAGACACCTATTCAAATGATATCAAATCTGACCCCCTCAGCAGCAAAGAAGAGCTCGCAGGAAGACCCATTTCAAGAGGAACTAGTGCGAAAAATGTGTGACTGCTGTAGAAAAGAGAGAAATGAAGATGTAGCGCACACTCAAAGTGTAATAATGGCGGCGTTGACCATCTCCATTGCTCCCTTTACTTAAGTTATATGAGACTCTAAATGACTCCCTCCAAGAGGTAGTACTGACAAATGTACAGATAAAGGAGCAGAATACGGAAGTAGAAGGTTCCCTGAAGAGATTGGAAACTAGAATGGACAAGGGATCGGAATTAACAAATATCTGGCAAAATCGACTAAGTGACTTAGCAAGAAAAGACTCAAATGATAAATCACTCCGAATGGAGGCAGTACTGGAGGATTGTAAATGGATGAGGAATATGTGTAAAACTGACAGCTTCCGAAACGTATTGGGAAATGAGATGACTATAGGGAGTGGTCGCTCTTGCATGACTGAAAGAACAAAGGACACTATTAAAAACAGAAATGGACAGGAGAGGGAGGAGTTTAAATCAGGGAAAGGCCGAATGAAATTTGGCAAGGTTGATGTAATAAAAATGAAAGATAGAGTGTCGAGTAGCCGCTCAAGTCAAACGGTCCCCCCGAAATCACCAGAACAATACACTTCAGAGTCCTTACCAAAGTCAAACTTCTCAATTTTTGCTGGCATTAGTACGCCAGGTCCTAATCCATCAAAGGACAAAAACGACTGTCAACCTACCGAAAAGGAAGAGTGGAAAAAAGACAAAGAATCAAGCCGTCAAGAGGAAAGCAAATGGCTCAAGAGCCTTCTTGAGAAACATAAGAACACCGCCGAGAAGGGAGGTCTTACACTGTGCAAAGAAACCAAGGAGAGAAATGCAATTTAGACACATTTCATCGGATTCAGAAGTTACAGAAAAAAACCATCACAGGAAGCATCGAACGAGACACAGACAAAATTTCAGAGGATGAGTCCAGTGCATGTTTGAATGACCTCATTGAAATCATAGAAAAAAATAAGGAGGAGGACGATTGGGATAACATCCGCCTATCTGACTGGCAAGATATTGAAGATCAGGTCAAAAAACTCTCATTGGAAAGAGACGTAAAAGTACAAAAAGTAAATTTGGTGAGGCCAGGATGGTTTCTGACATTAGGCAGACAAACCGGAAAGTCTCTCCAAAAGAAATGGGAAATTCAAACGAGAAAAGAAGAGGAAACATCCTTCAGAACGATGGAAGGGAAAAGAAAGCCTTGCATAAAGGAAAAGGAGGGAAAGAAGAATCTGAGGGAAATGACACCCCAAAAAGCCACAAGAGTATAAAACCGACTTAAAAAAAATGGCCTTTTAGGCGGGGTACTATTAGTAACTTGCACCGTAAAGGATGGAAAGTAAAGCTTGAAACACATTGAAAGGCCCCAAACGAGCCTTATTGAATCAAAAAACATGTCATGACCCTGTTTAGACAAATCTCAATTCTGCGACTCATTTCAACAGACAACATAAAAATAGTTGAATTTATCAATGAAAACAATGAAAAATGACTTGATCTAGTAATTCTCCATCTAAAATTGAATAGGATCAAACAAACACTTATGGAAGCCACTGAGAGACTGATCAAACTGGGCTATAGATTAAGCGATATAGGAGGTAAGGTTCAGAACCATAGTGAAGATGGAAGGAGGGTGCAAGAAAAGGATTGAAAGGAGGACAAACAGATCAAAAACAAGGAGATGATCTAAAGGAAGTTAAAAGAAAATAACAGTCTGACCACTAGGAATTAAACAAATGAACAGAGAGTGAAACAAAACACACTGACAAGTGGTCAAAGACGGAAAATTCCCTTAGAGAAAAACGTAGATAGTGACCAGATGGAAGAAAAGAAAGTAAACCCTAGCCGACGAGTTCCTGGTAATCCAAATATTAATGGGGCACCATCTTCAGAAGACCCAGTAAGAAAACTTAGATTTACTATAGTTTACTATAGATAACTCAAGAACAAACTGCAAGAATCTAAACTGGGATAAAAAAAAGGTGGAGGATTGGTCTTAGATGGCGGATGCATTAACCTTGAAAAAAAAGCAATAGAATAATGACGAGACCTAAAAAAGATTCTTATGTGCCTCATGGAACACCAGAGGCTTTAAGCATCTGTTCTCGGGAGGAAGTCATTTTTTGGGCCAGTATGAAATCATCTGTATACAGGAATCATGGCTGAGAAACAGTCCGATATTTGAGGGTTATGAAGTCTACATCAACTCTGTGAGAAAAGGGTTAAAGTGAAGACCGTTTGCTGGTCTTCTAACCTTGAAGAAGATCGACAGTGATATGCAGGTCTTAGAACACCAAATCCCTAATCCGTTTTTCCATATCCTGAAAATAAAGATAAACAAGCACTCAAAGAAAGATCCAACTCAGTTGCTCCTAATTAACACATATTGGACCAAATAAATATGTATAATGGAAAGATACATATGGAACATCACAGTGGCTATTGATAAGGCTATGTTGGAGGAAAAAGATCAACTTATTATCTTATGTGGTGATCTCAACATTAGACTATTGAACAAAGAGGCAAAGCAAATAGAGGATTTACAATTAGAAGGTAAAGAGAGGAGATGGATTGAGGAAATGGAAATTCGAGACATGAAGATGTTGAACAGCCAAACTAGAGTGGAACTGCAGGTAGGCAAATACATGGTCCAGCGGTAATAGCGGCGCATGTTTGGACTATTGTTTTGTTGAAGATAACACACCACAGTGGATAAATTCCTTCACAATCAGGAAGCAAACTCTCAGTGATCATAATCTATTGGAAATTGAATTAACCTAGAAAACACGAGAGAAGTCCCTAAAAAGATAAATGGTCAAATGGAAGTAACATGGGGACGAAATAGATTAAGAATAAAACAACAATGTATCCTGAAATTAGCTGGGCAATATGACAATCATATACTGGCAAATCAAAATGCAGTAGAATCCAGATGGCTGTTGAAGGAATTTGAGGTCAAACATGACCCAAATAAGATGAAAACGATCATAAGAAAGCATGCATATGATGAAGTATTGGTTGATAAAAGGAAAAAATACAGAGCAGAAATATTACGAATAAGAAAGAGTAACAGCTTGGAGAAAGAAGATCGAATAAGGAAAGGCCGACAATCATATAAGAACTGGCTACACTCCACGAGAATACAAAGAGCTCAGGGAGATGCAGAGAAAATGCTGGCTGCTGTCCAAACAGGAAACACAAGAAGCCTATGGGACATCATAAATAACAGGGGGAAATTTCCAATCAGCAATAGCCGTAAATCAAGTTTCAGAAGATCAATGGATTAAACATTATACAACCCTGTTTCGGGCGACCCTAGAGGAGAATCATAAAGAAAAAAACGACCAATACAAAGCCTTGGTCAATTGACTTTGATCGTCATGACATATTGGGGATGATTAAGAAGTTGAGTTCCTCAAGGGCAGTCGGGCCTGACGGCATTTCAAATCAGATGCTTAAGACAAATTGTGAAGAGAGGACCGACCTAATACTATCGCTTTTCCAACAAATAAGGAAAACTAGAACTATGTCTGCCTGCTGGAAAGAAGCAATTATCGTGCCAATGTATAAAAAGGGTGACCGTTATGATCCAACCAATTATAGACCAATTGCCCTATTGGATTCAATTGGCAAATTGTTTGCTTCCATCCTCCTACGAGATTTGAAAATCTGGGCCTTTAAAGCTGGCATACTTGACAAATGGCAAACAGCTTTTATCAGTGGTGTAGGCACGTATTTGAATCTGTTTCTGATAAACCTGCTTAAAGCGAGGGCTCTTGAAACCAAAAGAAACATCTATATGGGTTTTATAGACCTAGAGAAGGCATTTGATGGGATCAATCGTGACCTACTGTGGTCTAAGATGGAAAAATGGCTTTGTCCTGAAGATCTATTAGAAGGCATACAAGCCTTGTATACAAATACTACTATTCAGGTTAAAACGACAAACAAGGTTATGGTAACAGAAAAGATACAGACATTCCAGGGGATCAAACAGGACTGTGCTTTGGCTCTATTTTTGTTTGTCCTGTACTTGGCAGACATGTCTGATACACAAAGTACGATACGTGCCTTTGGCCCAAAGATCGAAGGGGTTGAAGTGCCATGGATACTATAAGCGGATGATGTAGTGTTTGTCGATCATACTGCAGTAGGTCTTCAGAGACGGATAACCACATTCAAAAAATATTTGGCAGAAAACAGTATGAAGATCAATACAAAAAATCAATGATATTGATAATGAAATCAGGACTAGGTAAATGGGAAAAAAGAGTCATTATACCTGGACTATCGATTACCAAAAGTTAGAAGTGGTAAAAACAACAATATAGCTGGGAGTGCGGATAAATAAGAACATAAACGAAGAAAGTCAATATGCCCTGATCAGCGAGAAATTAGTGAAACTAACACACCAGGGGCAAGCACCACACCGAAGGTTCGGAATCTACTTCTTGATACCCACACTAACCTTTTACAAACAAAAGGTGGTAGCAGTAAGTCCTAATTTATGGGGCAGAGCCACACTTGACCCTTCGTTGGGAAATATGGGGAGTGTGTGAGGTGTATTTCTGGTATAGGATTCTCAGACTACCAAATTCTTTACCAGTTGCTACTATAAGACACAAACTAAGGCTCCAGTAGCTCGCCTCAGTAGTAATGTGGAAAACACCCTCCCTTTACCGTAAATGTATGTTAGATTCTCCACCTGTGCCAATTGAAATCTTATCGTACCCTGGGCCTGTAAAGAGAGATACAATTCTACAATACTGGAAGAACAAATGTAAAGACGTCCTTCAGATCCAGAGCATCACGATCGATCTTCTAAAAACGAACCCAAATAAGGTGAAAAGAAATTTGCAGGAAAAAGATTGGGATGAAACTCAGGAAATAAAAGGGAGGAATGATTGTATATGGGAATGGAAAACGATGAATGATCCACCTTCATATCTGAAGAAATTTCCATCACTCCATTGTAGAAATCTGCTGATGCGATGTAGACTCAACTTCTGGTAATCAAGAGAGGTACAACTAATTAGAAAACAGACGCTGGAGGAAGATGCGTACTGTCGATTCTGCAATGAACCCGGTTCCCTGGAGACCATTAGACATGTGATGTTAAACTGTACCTCCCTGAGGTCGCAAAGATTGATGATTATGGGTGAGTACATAACTCAGCTTCTCCCAGAGATGGAGGAAGAATACTGGGAGAGACTATAGACAGTGGACAAAGTTGGGAGGGCTATTGATGCCCTCAAATTGGATGAATTCTTGGAAATGGGCAATAGGGTTTGAGGAGTGTTAAGAAAAGATAAGATGATTGGCGATGGAAAATTGGAAATATTAATGAACTACATGAAAATGACTATTACTAACTGATAAACAAATAAGGAATCGGAATTTGAAATATGTTAAAGGTTGAACAAGTTATTAACCAATAAAACATTATTAAAAAATAATACACACTTACCAAACACTCTTATGACACATACTCTAATGACACACACTCCTACGAAACGTGGTCCTATAACACATGCTCCTACAACACGTATTGCTGTGACAAGCACTCCTACAAAACACATTTCTATAATACATGTTCCTATGACATGCACACTTAATACACACACACTTACTACACGTAACATGTAGATGTACAACATGTGTTTCATTTGCACCTAGGACACATGCACCTATGATGTGCTCCTATGACACATCTTCCTACCACACGCCCTTCAATGACACATGCTCCTACTACACACACTCTTACGACACAGACTTAGCACATACTCTCATGACACACACTCTAATGATACAAACTCCTACGACACATGCTCCTACAACAAGTGCTGATATAACATGTGCTCCTGCAACACACACTCCTATAATACAGCTTCCTATGACACACGCACCCACTACAAATAACAGGTGAATGTATGACACATGCTCTCGTGATACATGTGTCAACCACACACACTATTATGACACTCACTCTTACAATGCACACTCCTACGATGCACAATTAGCACACACTCTTAACTTGCATCAAAGGCAAGTCCTACAAAATGTAAACAGAGCTTATTAGTTTTACAGATCGTACATTACACAATCAGCATCTCCTAAAAGGTCAAATGCAAGGCAAGTCACAGCTGACTTTGAAGTAATTTTTAAAACGATGGAATAAATGTACAATTTACATTGCAAGCATACTCAGACCGTATGAGTTTTACAATACCTACATTACACAAATAACATCTAAAAACTCACATCAAAGGCAAGTCACAGCTGACTTTGATGTCAGTTTTAAGGTAGTTGAATAAATGTACAATTTTCACATGAACTGTACAAAGAAGGGGATGAGTTTACACAGTTCGTACATTACACAGTTTGCATCTGAATACTAACATCAGCTAGGGCTGATTTTGAGGTTACATTTCAGGGGATATAATACATGTACATTGTTCATAGTACCATACCAAGGGCTTATGATTTTCACAGTTTATATATTATGCAATTTACATCTATTGAAAACTGACAGGAAAGTTGTGGCTTACTTTGATGTAGGTTTTCAGAAGCTGTAAATTGCATAAAAGTACGAAATGGCAAAGTTATATATGCCTCTCATGCGTATTAAAAATGCACATTAATGTGAGATTTCATATGTATAGGGGGCATACAATGCATAAGCAGAATACAATACACACTTAGCACACACTCTAAAGACAGACACTCTAACAACATTCTCCCACAACACGTGCTCCTATGACAAGTGCTTCTACAACACACACTCCTACAAAACATGTTCCTATGACATGGGCACCTACTCCCAGATGCCAATTACACATAACATGTAGATGTAAGACAAATGCTCCTACGACACACAGTTTTACAACACACGCTATTATGACACACAATTATATGACACACACTCTTATGATGCACAGTTACACACTCCTACAGCATGCACTCTTATGAGACGCACTCCTACAAAACATGCTCCTACAACACGTACTCCTATGACACATGCATCTACTTCATGTGCTCCTACTACACACAGAACACATGCTCCCAAGACATGCACTGTTACAACATGCACTACTGCAACACATGTTCCTACAACACACACTCTTACAACACATACTCCTACCACACAGGCGTCTACTAAATTTACTGCAAACACCACACAGAACAAATGAGTTTTACTGTTTGAATATTACAAAATTAACATCCCCTGAAAACTCATATCTCAAGCAAGTCAGGGCTACATCCGATGTAATTATTAAGGAAATGGAACACATGTACACTTTTCATATGAACTGTACCAAGAGGCCTATCATAGTTCATACATTATACAGTTTACATAAAAAACTCACATCAGTCAGGGCTGATTTTGATGTTAGTTTTTACGAGATACAATAAATTTACAAACTGTAATTCACATCTTTTGAAAACTGGCAGTAAAGCCAGGGCTTACTTTGATGTACATATTCAGGATCTATAAATTGCATACATGTACTATTTGGAGAAGTCATATATGCCTCTCATACCTAGTAAAAATGCACATTAATGTTAAAGCTGACTTTAATGTGAGCTTTCATATGTATAGGAACCATACAATCTATGAGCAGAAAGGAGGTCAATTGTATATTAAAACCCTACATGTACATTTGTGAGATTTGCATTGTGTAAAAGAACACTAATAACACAAACTCTTACTATGCACCCTCATACAACACATGCTCCTACGACATGTGCTCCTACCACATGTGTTCCTATGACACCCACTCCTACAACACACAGTCCTAGGACATACTGTTATAAAACATACTCCTACTATGCACACACCTACACCATGTGCTGTTTTATTCAGACTCTTACGACACACACTGTTATCACACACGCTCCTGACACATGCTCCTATCACACAAGCAATTACAACATTTGCACTTATGACATGTGGATATACGACATGTGCTCCTATGGCACATGCCCCATCACAAGCCATCTGACGATACACACTTTTATGGCACACACTCTTATGACACACTCCTCTAATATGCACGCGCCTACAACACATGCTCCTACAACACACATGCCACACAATCTTATGAAACAAACTCTTACAACACAGAAACTTACAACACATGCACTTACAACATATACACTTATAATATGCACTGTTATGCAACATGCTCTTATGCCACGCACACACTTATTCTACATGCTCTTACAACACATGCTATAATTATGACAAACACTCAGATTCAATACTTAAGTACTGCAAAAAAAGTTAAAATTAATTTAAAACAAATAACGTTTTTACAATAGATTTAAGGGAAAACTAACAGAAATGTAAAGTCTACAAACATTAGAAATAATAACGTTAAGGTGACAAAACAATAAATGTGCTTAATACATTTAAAAAATATTATATTAAAATCAAATATAATGGCAACCTTAAATCACCATAGGTGAATCAATTGTGTTGGGGTTATTTTTGAGATTCATTCACTATATTTTCGGTTTGCCCTCCTCTCGGGGTTTCTGAAGTTCAATCTTTAAGACTGCTTCGCAGATGAAAACTTTTCAAAAATCTTCATTCCGTTTCTCTGTCCACAGGATTTTCCTTTCCAACCTACCAGATGAGTGATAAACTTGAAACTCGATGGAAGCTTGGATAATGATCCTCCTAAAGAAGACATTATGAGGACAACTCCATACTCTGAACTGAGTTCTCTAAGAAACCTGGAAGACCAGCTTCACAATGTCCAGGAGAACCAAACAAATCACTGCGGCACATTTTCACTGTGTCTCCAAAAAATAATAAATAGAACACACTCTCACCCTGGCAATTTAGAATTGGTTTTTGCCCAGAGATTTGAAATCCTGTGGACAGAGAAACGGAATAAAGATTTTTCAAAAGTTTAGATCTGCGAAGCAGTTTTAAAGATTGAACTTCAGAAACCCTGAGAGGAGGGCACACTGAAAATATAATGAAAAAATCCCAAAAATAACCCCAAACACAATTGATTCACCTGAGTCCTGCAATGTGTGAATACAATCAATAAGGGTACACTCAGGTGTAAGACCCCTTTTGGTCTTACTAGTGTAAGGTGAACCTTAAATCACCCACACACTTCAAATCATTCAATATTACCATAAATGTATAACAATTTCACACATAAAAACGAGTAATTGTATGCAATGTAAAATCATTAAAAAGTACCTTAAATGTAGACTTATAATAAATGTTAAGTATATATTTTTGCAGTACAACATTATTACATAATAAGAAACTTAAAATAGAATATAGACAAGCATAATTGCTCTAGAAAAGTGCAATAAAAAATGTTTCGGGACAGAAAAATAAATAAAAAAACGACCAAGAAAATGGCAGCCGGGAAAGGGATAACCGAGTCTGTTTTCCCTTTCCAGGGCGTCCATCGGTAGCAGACGCGCTGGAAACAGAAGTGTTCCCAGCGTGTCCTCCCGAAAAAAAGGAGAAGAAGGTAAGTGGAGTTGGGAGGGAGGAAGGGAAAAAAAAAAGAAAAAAAATGTACCTGCATCCCAGGGGGGCGGGGGGACAGACGATGGAAGCCTCCAGCCGTGTGGAGGCACGGAACGAGGCTGCCTTCGTCCCCCACTGGGGACAAAGGAGGTAGAAGGTAAGTGGGGTGGGGAGGGCAGGGAGGAGGGAGGAAAGGGAAACAAAAGCCTTACCTGAGTCCCCGGCGGGGGGCAAAGGCAGCCTCTCAGCCGAGGGGAGGCTCGGAGCGGGATGGCCCTGTTTCGAGCCTCCTCATTGGCTGAGGGGCTGCCACGCCCCCTGCTGGATACAATGGCTGTGGAATCCCGGTTGAGGGATTCCCGGCCGCGTAATACCTCAGCGACGGCCAATCAGAATGGTTGTTTCATTCTGATGGCGCCCTCGCCGGGTACTGAGTGGTGTTAGCCATCTGAAAAACAGAAACTAATAACATTGGAATATCTGATAATAGGGAGTTGGCATGTGAGGAGGGGCACAGAGCCTGCAGAGGGTGTTTTATTATTTGTCTTCCCTGGCAATGTCCATGGCCAAAATAAGAACTATGTGACTTCCTTCCCATTCCCTGCCCTTCTATGCCCAAACCACCCCAGTGCAGACTATTTTATGTCTTTTCAATCAGCATGTCTCAAATGCTCATCAGCAAGCCTGTGAGCAGTAGCTGTTAGACAATAGGGGAGTAGAAAACTCAAATATGACATCAAAAGTATCAATCATTGACTCCCTTCTGTGATGTTCCTTTGCATCACCATTCATACCTGGAAGCCGGCGCTGACAAGTGAAGTCGTGCCCATTTTTAGCATATTTTCTTCGTTTTGTGGAGCTTTTTTGGAATGTCAGAGAACTTTGCAGAGTGGTGAAATATAAGGAGCTGCAAGCTGATTCAATTTCGATCACACAAACAGACTGCTCCCAGCTCACACACAGCACACTGTCCCCACTAGCCCTGCACACTGTCCCCTTACACAAATACACACATGATAGGGTAAAGAAGTGAGAAGAGGAACTCTAGGAGGATGACAGGAGATGACAAGAACAGCAAGAGGAGGGGATGTGAAAAGAAGGAAAGAGCAGGAGGCAAGGAGGTACGTAGAGGAAAGACTAAAGGTGCAAGGAGCATCAAATAGATAAACAGCAAGACAAGCATAATACGATGCTAATGAGAAGGAGGGAGGACATCATAATAGTAAGAGAACATTGTGTCTATATGTGAAGAAGGTCAGAATATCGGAAAACCTACAAGAGTAAAGAAAGAGAGAGAATCCTGGATGAAGGAGGTGACAAGAAACACAATGGGCATCATTATGAGTTTGGAGGAAGCCATGCCGCTTTTAGCGGCATGGCTACCCCCAAACTCGGGTCCGGGTCCCACAAAAGGGGACTTACCAAGGCATTCTGACCTTGGAGGGTCCGTTAACTCCCTTTTGCGGGACCCAGACCCGGTATGTCCCCATTCCCATTTGAGCCCCCATAGGGCTCAATGGGAATGGGGAGGATGCTAACAACAGGCCTGTTATTGACGGGCCCGTTGTTAGCATTCTGTACTGCTAGCGGGTCCTGCTCTGCACATCTGGTCTGGCCAGGCGTCTAGAGCGGGACCTGCTGCAGAACTTGTAATGTGGAGGCCCGGAATGAACGGTGCCAGTCCCTTACCGGTACTGTTCATTCCATGGCCGCCACAGTTGTAATGAGGCCCAGTGACTTGAAGCATAAGTTACTAATGAGGTTCCTAAGCAGGTGAGGAAGGTTACTGTCAGACATTCAGCAGAGTAAATTAAAGGTTGTGCTAATAACTGTGGCCATGGCTGATCATAAAAAAGTATCTACAAGTGTCTGATGTGCAAGTGCAAGGGCAATGCCAGGTAATCAAAGATGGGATACAGACAAAAAGAAGGATGAGATTCTGATAAGAGGCATCCCGACAAAGGAAGAACAAGGAACCCAGGAAAGAAGAGTGTGGACATGAAAACCTGAGGTCAGTGAATAACTCTTAAGACCCTACCTGTGGGACTGTAATCAGTAGGGAAGGGATAGACATATGGCTGCGCTCTTAGATGAGGAGGCTACATCCTTGTCCTCTTATTGAAGTTTTATACCCTGCTCCCTGAGTTACTTTTGGTACAATAAAATAGATTTTCTCAATTGACAGACCATATTTTCAGGCTTCTCCCTAGGGTTGAGTCCAGTTTTAAATCTTATGCGTGACGCTTCATTTTTGCACAAAGTTTATTCATTTTTGTCTTGCAGCCTCACAGCTCCACTTGAGCTCTTTCTTCCCCACTTCCATGTCCCCGCCGCCTCCCAGCCCACTCCTGTCTCCTGATTGGGCACTTTTAAGATATTCCAGTAGGGCAGACCCACTGCCCATTAAAGCCCCCTCTGGCAAAGGACCCCGGGGCAATGGACAGGTCCCATAGAAGCAGCTCTAGATGGTTTTTGCCTGTGTCAGCCAGGCAAGCACAAAGGCAGCAGCCATCAACCTGCTGCGACTGACAAGCTAGGTGCGGTGCAGACAGAGGGGGCAGAAATCACTGTACCCACTAAACCAGCCCCAGCCCTCTATTTACTCTTTTTTCTCTTATTGCACCACCCTTAAGATTCTCAGTGAACTGTGTAGTTTAGCCATCGCTCACTTCTCTCCAGGAAAGTGACATTTCTTGTTTTGCGGCTGTGTTAAAACTAGGCCTTTTTCCCTGCTTTTAGGAACATTTGTATCTGGGTGTTTTGCAGTGCGCTGCCCCTCCTGTCGTCCGTACACACACTCCTGCATTCTCCTGTTGTGTGTTGCCTACTCGTTGCCTCCTGTGTGCCTCCTTCTGTGTGAACCCTCCCACCTCTGTGCTTCCTTTGGTGCACGGCTGTAGGCTGGGCTTCTTTTCCTCCGTCACTCTCCCCTATTGCCTCCTTGCACACCCTATGGTTCTCTCAATCTCTCCCATCTACTCAAACTGCTACTCTGCTATCCTATCCCTCTCACTAAGTCTGGAAGGAGAATGTTCAAGAGGGATATCCTGGTCTCCAACCCAGGCCTCCCCATTGCTGATACCTACACCAGTGCTTCCTCCTGACAGACTCTCACCAATATCTTTGTTGTCATTCACTCTGCAGACATATGGACCCCTCATATGGTCTCTGTCCCCGCATCTTTCTCCTCCTCTCCCATTAATGGTGGCACCCAGTGGGAGACCCTCTTCATCTACTTCCAATCCTCTGAGACCATTATCAATGTCTATCTAAATGGTACCATCATGGTCCAGGGCCCTCAGACCAATCTGCTCCTTCCCAATAGGCGTGTCCTGCATCTTATCATCTTCCTCCCTTCTCCTGCTACTCCTTCTACCGCCTCTCTGGATCCTTTGCCACCTCCATCCTCCTCCTCTGCCTCTGCTCTAGCACCCCCCTCTCTAGCCCCTATGCTATCTCCATCTACTGCCTCTGCCCACTCTCAGGCCCCTCTGCCACTTCAATTGGGCGTACCTCACCCTTGTACCCCACACCAGAGGTTTTGCAAACGTGGCTATTCTCAACTCTCTCTCTGCTATCAAACACTCCTCAGATGTCTGCCACCTCCTCCAAGACCTTGACCTGGATGTCCTTGCATTTCTGAGACTTGGAGCACAGCCAGCTCTGTCACGAATTTTGACTCTCTCTTCCCGGAGGGCTACAAGATCTTCTCTGAGCCCAGAACCAACTGGCCCGGAGGGGGAGTGGCCCTGATCTTTCTGGAGTGGGTCCCTGCTACTGCCATTCCTATGCAGGCCTCTTTTTCCTTTGAATGCCTGGTCTGCAGGCTCTCTATCTCTCCTGGCCGCTCTCTGACTGTATCCATCATCTACAGGCCACCAGTCCAGATCACCCTCTTCCTCTCAGAATGGGTTGACCTCTCCTCTTCTCGCCTTGTCTCTAGCTCTCAACTTCTCCTCCTCGGAGGCCTCATCATCCACCTGGATGCTTCTATTCCCTCCTCCGGGTTCTTTGCAATCTTTGATACCCCTTTCCCTTTCTCTTCTACCCTCTGGTCTGACACACTCTGCCGGACACACCTTCTCATCTCCTCAGACATCCCCCTCTCTAACTGTGTTACTACTCCTCTCTCTTGGATTAACCACTTTCTCGTCTCCTCCCACCAGAAATGTCTTGTCTCCCAGGCAAGGCCCTCCCCAGCACTGCAACCATCCTTCTAGGTCATTCGGCCCATGACGCAAGGGTCAGTGGCCGCGTTTGCCTCTACTTTCTCTGCTCCTTCTACTGCTGCGGCTGACTTCCACCCTGACACCGCTGTCTACAACCTGCATCTTGCCATCTCCAACACCTTAGACATACTTTCCCCTGTCATGAGAATCCATCTGAAGCCTACCTCCAAGTGCAACTCTTGGTATGACTCCGACCTTGCCACCCTGAAATGCAAGTGAAGGCTGGCTGAGAGGAAGTTGAGGGCCTCGGGCGCTTCCTCTGATAAACTGGCCTGTCACCTGCTCCAAAGGCAATACAGACTCTCTGACTTCTCTATCTTCTCAAAGAAGAGGGTCCCTATTCAAGCCTGCATCTCAGCGTCCTCTAACAACATGACTGAAATGTTTTAAATCTACAAAGAACTGGCCAACGCTACTGCAGTCTCTACCTCTCCAGTTCCCTCCCGTCCCAGACCCTCTGCACGGCCCAGGCATCTCATTTCAACACAAAAACTCAGGACATCCGGTCCTCACTTTCCTCCTCCTGTCTCTCTCCCTCTACCTCTCCCAGATTCCCTTTTGGTCACCTCTCTCTCTCCTCTTCCTTTCTCCACCTTCTTTATGCCAACAACTGACAATGTTTCCAGACAAGTCTGATCTATGAAAGTGCCATCCAAACAGGTGCTCCCCTGATCCTACAGAACTATTAAGGACCATGTTTCCACCCTCGCACCGTCCCTTGCTGATTTCTGCAATCATTCTTTCACCACTGATCTTTCCTCTCTCTCCTCAAGCACTCCCTTGTGCACTCCCTCCTTCTAGCAATCCTACTTGTCCGGCACACTAAGACTCGATTTCTGTCACTCCTTTCCTGGGCAAACTCCTGGAATAGCTCCTGGAAAAGCTGGCCATCTCCCAGCTTACTCTACACACTGAATCCATGACCACCAGTCTGGTTTCAGATCAGCCAGAGGCACAGAATCTGCTCCCCCGGTCAATCACACCACCCTGATTAATCGACACTGTGACAACCTGGGCATCACGATTCAGGCACTGGTATTGCTGACCTCCTTCCTACTGGACGGACCCTCCCAGGGTCAACTTGGGTCCTTTGTCTCCACCACCTCTCTCTCCACATGTGGTGTCTGCCAGGGCTCTATCCTCTCACTCTAGCTTTTGA
Source organism: Ambystoma mexicanum (assembly GCF_040938575.1). NCBI lineage: Eukaryota > Metazoa > Chordata > Amphibia > Caudata > Ambystomatidae > Ambystoma > Ambystoma mexicanum. The sequence goes on along the minus strand of NC_090934.1, from coordinate 647,800,761 downwards.
ATATCTATCTGGCCTCTTTGACCCACCTGATCTCCACCTTCTCTTCAGACTTTCAATGTTATGCGGATGACACTCTGTTCTCTTTCAGACTTCCCTCAGCATCCTCTCATTCCTCGCATATTCCTCACTGTTTATCCACGATTCAGGACTCGTGCGCCCCCAACGATCTCTGCCTTAATGCCAGTAAGACTGAGATCCTTCTCATTGGGACCCCTGCTTTTCTCCCTTTGGCTGCCCTCCTTGGGCCCTCTTCCCTCACCTTCCGAGAGGCAAAAAACCTTGGTGTCATCTTCGACTCCACTCTCTCCTTCTCTCCTCACACCACAGACCTTGACAAGAAGGCCCGCTTCCAACTGCACCTCCTCAGCGGTATTCTACCTTTTCCCACCTCCCCCAGAAGCTCATTGTCTCCGGAGCCCTGGTTCTCTCCAGGCTGGACTATTGCAACATCCTCTTTCTCATTCTTTCTATCTCTACTCTTCGCCCCCTGCAACTAATCCAGAACAGGAATGTGAGACTTATCCTTGGCCACAATCCCAGGGACTGCATCTCTCCTGCCCTGAAATCTCTCCACTGGCTCCCAGTGGCGGCAAGTATCAAGCTGAAGACCCTATGCATCATCCACAAGGCTTTCTGGGGCCGGCCCCCTCACTGTATCCAATTCTCTCTGCCTAAATACCTTCCTCTATAGTCTTCGCTCAGATACCTCTAACTCTCTGATGGTCGAACAATTCTCCAAGCTGAGAGTGGGTGGTAGATCTCTCTCCTCTGTTGGTGCCTCCCACTGGAATGGCCTTCCTGCCCCTCTCAAACTTTAGCCAGACCACCTGAAGTTCCAGAAGCAGCTCAAGACCTTCCTTTTCTCCTCTGTTTTCTCCCCCCAATTTCTTTGCTAACTTACCTGTCTGCAGCGCCAACTGATTGCTTGGTCAGAGTCTCACTAGGTGCCAGGCTCCTCTGTGACCAGTCATCCTTACACTGCCTTCTGGCCTACCATGTACTTAGGGGCTGTAACTGTAATCCCTATAGCCTCTCTGCCTCTTTGCACTTACGCAGAGCAGCGATGCCCTGGCTGCCTTACTCAGAGCCATGCTGCCCTGGTCGCACTTCCCCCTCTCCCTTCCCCCTGCACTTCTCGCTGTCGCGCTTGCACAAACCGCATGTCACAAGGCCTAGTAGGATCGTTTGTCTTGTCTTCCCTCTGTTTCCCCTCCCTTGTCTTGTGGCACCTAGAAACACTTGTGTACAGGCGCGTTATAAATATCATATCATATCATATCATATCATATCATGTGGAACCTAACGAAAAACCAACCATCCCCTTGCCAACTCGACCACTGGCACCCCCAAACCTTCTAAAACTCCACTGCACATGCAGGCCTTGAAGCAACCTCAAAAGTACCATGTATTATGAAGCATGCATAACACAGCAGCTATCGTTTGATCTACTTAGCCGTGTAACCGTAGGCTATGTGCACCCACCCCTGTGCCAAGCCTTGAAACTCAGCTGTGTTGGTGGCATATATCTTTTTGGGGCCCACCACAGTATATTGCTTTATGGGATGATGGTGGTAGCACAGATGACTGTAGGAAGACAGCTGCATCCATGATTAAGCTGATAGTACTAAGGCTGGAACATCCTTCACCCGTTTGGTGGGTGAGTCCATAGTGATCTGTATCCGAGCTTTGTCAAAAATATCAGTTAAATGGTAACTGACCGATAGCTATAGCAGAGAGAGTAGTCAAACATTAATCATTGCGTGCTTCCAAAATAAAGGCTTTCGCTTGTGCAGCTGTAAAGACAGTTCCGGTTGTCAATGTGCTCGCTGCTCTAATAATTGTTACCCGAAGGACACGAGTTAATATGCCAAAATACAATTCAGACGTTCAGCCTTCCATGCTCGACAAAATGTGTCTGCTGACTAAATGTAGCTCCTGTTAATTGATGTGCGAGAGTGCAACTGCAATCACCCTATACAAGAAAGACGTACATTAATATTAAAGATGAATGTATACTGCTTACATAAAATATATGTATGTGGCAACATGGGAAGAAGGAAAGACTGAATGGCTACTGCTGTGCATTCCAAGAAGCACGCGAATGCCCCTTGGCATGACATATGAGATGATGAGTGTATGTTATTTTTCACATTTCAAGATGTTTCTAAATTGTTCCCAGGGAAGACAGCTCAAAAGCCAAGGCTGATTCATTCCTTAAAATACTATAAGGAGAAATAAATAGCAAAGGGAAAAAAATACAATATGTTCCCCTGCATCCTTAAACTGTTTATGAGGAGAGATTAATTCCTATAATGACAACCAGCCTGTGCAGGAATCAAGGCATTGCGATCTGGGTCCGCCAAGTAGAAACATACCTTTGTTAATTCATTCAAGCCATTTGCTACAACTACTAACAAAGAAAAGAGGCACATCCATTCGAGACGCTTGACGAGTCATTAACCTGCACTGATCGTTAATCACTGAACATTGGTGATTAATATGTCAAAAATGGTAGCATGGTTTTAGGTCTATTTTTTCTTATAGGTCTGTGCACGAGGAGTCATTACATCTTCATTCGAGAAGGAGGCACTATTGGAGTATCCTTTTTGCAACAAAATAACTAGTTTCATGTCAGCATGTACATGTGTATGCAGAATTCACAATTTGATGGTGTAAATGCTTTTCTCGAACGCTGTGGTTTATGTGCTACTTCGTCTGGACATTGTGCAGGAATGCCACTATGCCATATTACATAAAGTGTGCCAGCTCTTATTATGTGGCAGGAACTGGTCAGCAGTACACGTGTCTGTCACAGTAGCACCATAGAAGCGTGTACCCCATTACAAAAGATTCATTGGTTGGCATTCTCAGCATGATGCCGTCACCGGGATGCAGTTTGCACAGACTTCGTACCTGACACGACATCAAAAGCATGTGCGGCCTTTTGTAGAACTCGTTACCTATGACATTGGTTCGTATCTGAAGTCTGTTGGACACATTATTGATACAATATGTATATAACATGCCATGCATTCAGCAGAATATGTTAACCAATTCCCCTTTCTTGCACCATCCTCATGGCCCTATCACACAGGATCAGAGATTGCATCATTTTCATATACCTCTATCACAAGGTTTTCCTGTCAGTGGATGCATCGCTTTCCAATAAAGCATGTGTTATTTCAGTCTTAACAACACATGGAATCTAGATGAGCTGCATTGAGGCGGACACTGGGAGATGTTATGGAAGCAGATCATTATAATGTATCATATGGGATTCTTGGATATTATTGACACACATCGCTAATGAAATGCAACTTTCTTGATGTATACAGAAGAAATCTTAATATTTATTTTATACAAACATGTGAATTAGACATGCTTGTTTGACAATCAAAGTATGTGTTTGAAATCATTTGCTAGAAATGGATTTTCTTGCAATGAAAGCGACAAATTATTAGAAAAACATTGAAAAAGGCTAATGCTCAAATGTTTTCTGCTGTGACACTTTGAACTTTTTACAAAAGTTTAGTTATAATTCTGTATTACCAAAATCAAATCCAAATTAATTATTTTAAAGTAGGAGGTGGCAGTTATCAAACTTACTATTTTAGTGTGAGCACTGTTTCTTTTTGAATATATATAATATATATAGATCTGTATAAATATTCAGTGAAACAACTTTGTTAAAGGGACATTATGGTTGCAAGGTAAAATTGAAAAACCAATGAAATTCGTCAGTTATGATAAACTGCACAACCATAGCTCATGCAACCGCCATTCACTGCTCACACTAACATCCAGGACACCAAAGATGACATCACAAATTACTTCCGTTTCTGTAGTGAATACCATGTCCAACTACTTAAAGCAGTGCAACATTTTCAGACTTGCAATCTTTCTTTTACATTTGCAAACATATTTTTACCAAACAAGCCTACTAAAGAAAGATAATTCTTTCATTTCTAAAAAGTAAGTATCTTAATTCGGCATGTATGGCATAACAATTTTAATAACATAAATATACTGTGCATTATCCTAAATTATCCACTTATACTATACTCTATGATATTTCCCACTTCCTCATTCCATTGCTGCACACTATTTCCATTACAGCACCCTATTCTTCCTTATCCTGTAACACCACCACTGTGCAACCCATAACGCTTCAAACATTTGATCACACAACCCCATCACCTATACAATCTTCTTCCACAAACCACTTTCCAATGACAATCCATATCATTAACCTAACACCCCACAGATCTACAACCTCTCACTCTAAAAACCTTTTCTATCACACCTCCTATCACCTAAACACCTCTCTGCCTCACGTTACTTCCAAAATGGAATATCATTTCTGCAACAACCACATTCCTCATCCCAATACCCAACATGAATCTATATTACGCTAACACCACTCTCCCTCATGTGACTTCACTAACAATGCATTCATTGCTGGTTTTCACCTTTCATCATACCATTACTGAAATCTGCGTTATCCTCACAACCCTCTTCCTCACACCACTACACCAGGGGTCTACAACTTTTTCCTCTCCAAATATTTTAGTTCACAACTCCCATTATCTATACATTCCTCTTCCACACCCTACCACACACTTATAATCTATATTATTACTCCAACACTCCTCTTCCTCATTCGCATACCCACCATTAATGTATATCTTTATGCTTACAACACTTTCCCTCATGTGACTTCACTAACATTCATTGCTGTATTCCCCCTTCCTCATAATATTACTGAAATCACATTATTCAGCATAAGCCCCACATCCCTCTTGTCCATACTACATCAGAGGTCTACAACCTCTGCAAATATTTTAGTCCACAGCTCCCATTATCTATACATTCCTCTTCCACATCCTACTGCACAATTATCTATGTTATGACTCAACATCCATCTTTCTCGTCCAGGTACATAAAAGTAACCCATATAATTATGCATACACCATTCTTCCTTATCCCTGTACAATAACACCCAAAGAACCCTTCTACAACATTAAAGTACATACTTTCGTTTCTCCAACAGATATGAAAGAATGCCGACTAAGGGGGTAATTTATAGAAATCAGTGCACAAGTGGCGCATGCGGCTGGTGCGCAGTGTGCGCGTGCGGCAGTGTGCGCCAGCCGTGTGCGACAAAATCCATTTCCGCGCACAGCGTATTCATGGATTTCAACATCCATAACCAGCCGTGGCACAGAGTAGCGCAGCGACCCTGCAGCAGCGGCAGTTACGCCCCCAATCCCTCCCCGTGCGCCATGAACAGCGCACAAATCTCGTACATGGCGCACAGGCCAGTAGACCAGCATACAGCCCCCCAACCATGAAAACGTCTGTAAAACTCCCCACGCATCCCTCCGAATACACGTACCCCACTGCGCGGGAAGTTTTACACGCGATTGGCCTTGTGCAGGCGGGGTACGTGTATTTTAGGGGTGTGTGGGAAGTTACACACGCGATTGACCCTGTGCGAGCGGGGTACGTGTATTTCGGGGGTGCGCGGGAAGTTTCACATGCGATTGGCCCTGTGCGAGCGGGGTACGTGTATTTCGGGGGTGCGCAGGAAGTTTCACACGCAATTGGCCCTGTGCGAGCGGGGTACGTGTATTTCGGGGATGTGCGGGAACTTTCAAATGCGATTGGCCTTGTGCGAGCGGGGTACGTTTATTTCTGGGGTGCGCGGGAAGTTTCACACGTGATTGGCCCTGTGTGAGAGGGGTACGTGTATTTCTGGGGTGCACAGGAACTTTCACACGTGATTGGCCTTGTGCAAGTGGGGTACGTGTATTTCTGGGGTGCGTGGGAAGTTACACATGCGATTGGCCCTGTGCGAGCGGGGTACGTGTATTTCGGGGGTGCGCGGGAACTTTCAAATGCGATTGGCCTTGTGCGAGCGGGGTACATTTATTTCTGAGGTGCGCTGGAAGTTTCACACGCAATTGGCCCTGTGCGAGTGGGGTGCGTGTATTTCGGGGGTGCACGGGAAGTTTCAAACGTGATTGGCCCTGTGCGAGCGGGGTACGTGTATTTTGGGGGTGCACAGGAAGTTTCACATGCGATTGGCCCTTTGCGAGCGGGGTATGTGTATTTCGGGGGTGCGTGGGAAGTTTCACACACGATCGGCCCTGTGCGAGCGGGGTACGTGTATTTCGGGGGTGCGCGGGAACTTTCAAATGCGATTGGCCTTGTGCGAGCGGGGTACATTTATTTCTGGGGTGCGCTGGAAGTTTCACACGCAATTGGCCCTGTGCGAGTGGGGTGCGTGTATTTCGGGGGTGCGCGGGAAGTTTCAAACGTGATTGGCCCTGTGCGAGCGGGGTACGTGTATTTTGGGGGTGCACAGGAAGTTTCACATGCGATTGGCCCTGTGTGAGTGGGGTACGTGTATTTCGGGGGTGCGTGGGAAGTTTCACACACGATCGGCCCTGTGCGAGCGGGGTACGTGTATTTCTGGGGTGCCCAGGAACTTTCAAATGTGATTGGCCTTGTGCGAGCGGGGTACATTTATTTCTGGGGTGCGCTGGAAGTTTCACATGCAATTGGCCCTGTGCGAGTGGGGTGCGTGTATTTCGGGGGTGCGCGGGAAGTTTCAAACGTGATTGGCACTGTGCGAGCGGGGTACGTGTATTTTGGGGGTGCACAGGAAGTTTCACATGCGATTGGCACTTTGCGAGCGGGGTACGTGTATTTCGGGGGTGCGCTGGAAATTTCACATGCGATTGGCCCTGTGCGAGTGCGGTACGTGTATTTCTGGGGTGTGCAGGAAGTATCACATGTGATTGACCCTGTGCGAGCGGGGTACGTGTATTTCTGGGGTGCACGGGAAGTTTTACACGCGATTGGCCTTGTGCAAGCAGGTGGTACGTGTATTGCGGGTGTGCCCCATCGAATTGGCAGTGTGTGAACTCCCAGGTGTGACCTCTACACCCTCCCCAGGGCCTGCAGGCAGACCCCAACACAGGGGTACACACTGCACCCCTGGCCATGCCCCAGAGGCAGCCCATCCACCCTGGCAAAGCCCCCCAGCCAGCCCACATGTCACCCTGCACAAGTGAGCACAGACTCATGTCCCCCAGCACCCCCACCCCCCCAGCATTGACGGGCACCTGCCAGCAGGCCCTAACTCATGTCCCCCAGCACCCCCATCCACCCAGCATTGAGGGTCACCTGCCAGCAGGCCCTGACTCATGTCCCCCAGCACCCCATCCACCCAGCATTGAGGGTCAGGCCCCGACTCATGTCCCCCAGCACCCCGATCCACCCAGCAGTGAGGGGCACCTGCCAGCAGGCCCCGACTCATGTCCCCCAGTGCCCCATCCACCCAGCAGTGAGTTGCACCTGCCAGCAGGCCCCAACTCATGTCCCCAAGCACCCCCATCCACCCAGCAGTGATGGGCACCTTCCAGCAGGCCCCCACTCATGTCCCCCCGCACCCCCATCCACCCAGCATTGAGGGGCACCTGCCAGCAGGCCCGACTCATGTCCCCCAACACCCTCATCCACCCAGCAGTGAGGGGCACCTGCCAGCAGGCCCCGACTCATGTCCCCCAGCACCCCATCCACCCAGCATTGAGGGTCAGGCCCGACTCATGTCCCCCAGCAACACGACAGGAAGCTGCACAATCATGGGCCTCATGTGCACCAAAATACCACAGCACGCCACCCCAGTCTTGACATGCAATGATTTCACCAATCCACCCCACACCGACATGCCTATGTCACGACACAAATCAAAAGTCAACCATGTATATCAACACATGTCCGTCACGCACACACACACTGTTTGCCATAGATCGTGTAAACCCACATTTTGACATGCATGAACCCAATGAGCGAATCCCACACATGGAATTAAAATATCAAAATGTATTATGAACAAAATCAATGTAATGAAATGAAATCCAAAAAAGAATACAAACATGAAATGAAATGCATGTCCAAAAATATGAAAAAGGAATGTAGATCCAATCCAAAGAAATCCTAAAGAAAAATGGTCCAAACTCTCTGTCCACCAAAACAAATCCAAAGGAAACGTAAAAATCAAATTCCATTGCTCCATGGTGAAATCCAAAGAAAATGTACACATAAATCCAATGTCCAACTATGTACAAGCAATTTTCAAAGGGTCCATGAGCCCAACAAAAGAACTGAAACCTATCAAAGAAACTACCTAAGAAATAACTATATACAAAAGTGTGGGGCATAGTCCAATCACCCCAAAATAAAGCAAAACGAAATGAAACCTAACACTAAAAACTATTTACAATGGCGGCGGGCTAGTCCGACGGCTCACTTTCCGATGTCCCGGGCCAGGACATCATCGAACTCCTGCTCAATGTCCTGGAGGCGGTCCTCTTCCATGACTCAGAGGGTTCGCAGGGATGATGCCATGTTGGACTCCAACTCCCTACGAATAGCCTTGAGGCATTCGGCCCGCTTCAGTGCCCTCCGCATGGAGTTCTCCGCCCGACTATTGTGAGCCGTGCCTCTTCCGCCTGCCGCCGCTCCGCACCTATGGCCTGGCCCAACCGCTGCCACACGGAAGACACTTCCAATCCTGGGTCCTCCTGCCCTGTCGCCGATGCCTGCCCCTCCAATGTTGATGGCCCTGAGCCATCATCGCTCCCACCTTGTTGCTGCTGCTGCTGTGCCTGTGCCCTGGCTCTTGCTGCCTACACGTCCTCCTCCGCCTGGGGTGCAGTTGTCGAGGTGGCCACCCTGGCTGGAGGTCCGACTCCCGACTGTGGCAGGGATGTGTCCTCCACCAGCCTGGCCGCTGGGTCAGAGGCAGCTCCACAGGGTACCCAGGTGATACATGGGTGGGAAGATGGCATGGAGGATGACTGTCGCATAGGGGGTTCAGGTGAGGAGGGGGTCGGAATAAGGTCCTGCATACGGAGGAATCCAGCCCTGGTGACCCATCCCAGTAGGTCAACGCAGTCAACGAGGCATCCGAGATGACGTGCAGTGTCTTCACAAAAACACTGCAGGTCAGCTTGCATGCCCCGTTGACGCAACGCCATCCCAGCCAGGACAGGTTCAACGCGGTCCCAGATTGCCACGTCTGCAGGGAGAGGAAGGCCAGTTGTTGTGCGCTCATCCCCTCCCTGAAAACGGGTCTGGACGTAGGCATCCCTGCTGGTGCAGGATGATGCAGTCACAGGATCGGAGACAGGATTACACACAGACACCTCCGCAGCGGCCTGTGCTGCCTCCTGTCCCTGCCCCTGCACTGCACCACTAGCACCAGTGGAATCCCCACCTCCAGACCCCGTGTGTGTCCATTCCACGGCCTCCTCCTCCACCTAACGCCCCACCAACCTGGATGACTCCATGCCATCTTCCTCCTTCGGACCCAGTGGGGTCTCAGCTGCCCCGTCTGTTGTCGAGGAGTCCACTTCCGACCTCTGCCTCTTGGACATACCCTCTGCAGCTGCGGCCTGGGATGCGGCACCAGACTCCTCACTCCCCTCGAGATGACAACGTGGGAGGGGAGCCGGGCCTTGCATCTCCGGCTGGTGGTGCAATCCCTGCCGCTTTGCTCCACAGCACCCTCTCCGCCCTCTTCATCAGTTGACGCTGCAGACAGGGAGAGATAGAACACAGGCATCAGACACTGTACAATGGAGTGATACACACATGACAGTTGCACATGAGTGGCAGTTTAAAACTACAGACATGGCATCACACTCCCCAACACACATGTCATTTCAACTCACACATATGAGCAAATCAACAGGAATATTGCACCAGGCAGCACCGTCCATACACAAACAACAGCACGAGCAGCCGAAGGTGAGCCTGACGTCACATGAAACACGAGGTGTGCACAACACATGCACACACACCACCAGACTTACATTCATGTGTACATCTCCACCAACTGTCGCAGTGTTGAGATCGCCATCCATGTCACATCTCCCATTCAGCCTTCTACATGTCAATGTCACATGCATCCATGTTGCATCACAGTTGCACACTTGTCAAATACACCCACATGCACATGTGCATAGTGCAGATACATGCAGCATGAACCAGCATCCATGTGTGACAGCACAACCATGCCACAGTACATACTCATAATTCATTACATGTGTGCACCCACACATACATTTGCACAGACTGCTTACCAACACATACACCATCAATGTGTCTCACACTTGATAGGAATCACATGTGGCAAGTTCACATCGATGTACATATGCAGCCATACATGTCCCTACAAAGATATATGTGCAACCTGCACACTCCTGCCACACTACAACACGCACAGTGTCCGATCAGTATGCATGTACACTTACCGCTTGACTCCAGATGGGTCTGCCCCTCAAGGACCTGGATGTGGAGCGCTGGGCGTATGCGTTCAAGGACCCTCATCTGGTTGTCGGTCAGGTGTACCCGGCACCCTTTGGCATCCGCTGCCTTCAAGAGGCGCCGGGGCTTGTTGAGGGTCCTGGACCTGAAGTCCTCCCAGCGCTTCCGGACATGTTTGATCTCGCGGACTGCCACCCCCTCCTCGTTGATGGCAGTCACGATGTCCATCCAGATCCTCTTCCGTCCTTCATTGTCGGCGCACAAACTTCCAAAGAGGGCATCATACTGCCCCAGGACTTGCTCCACCAGGACACCAACTTCCCTGGCACTGAAGCTGGTGGCCCTCTGCCTCTCTGCCTGGGGGTTGCCAGTGGTGCCAGATGGTGTAGTGTCTGACATGGCAACCCCAGAGGCAGGTGTGGGTGGGCAACTGGGTCCTGGGGCTGGGCTGTAGAGCGATGGTATCCCAGTCCGGAGTCTTCAGTTCCAGCAGTGGTGGTCACAACAACTGCACTCCTGGCTGACGTGCAGGCACCAAATAGCAGGGCACATGGGCAGCAGGCAGCAGCAGATGGCAGGTGGGAGCGTGCTTGGGGCTCTGGGGGGCAGGAATATGGCCTTCTGGGCAGGAGTGTGGTCTTCCGTGTGTTGTTGTGTGGCCAGCTTGATACGGAGTGATTTGGCACGTGAAAAATGGTACGTCAGCATGTCATTCGAAGAAAGGCCCTTAGCGCGTAAGCGCGTCTGTGACGTAGCGCACACAGGCGTTTCCCTCAACACGGGTGCATAGTGAATCAGCACTTGAAAAAACCACATGTCCGTGAGTGAATGCGTGTAATTCGAGGAAAGGGCCTAAGCGCGTAAGTGACGCGACGCACGTGGGTGTTTCCCTCAGCACGGGTTAAAGGTGAGCAGGGCCAGCAGTTCGCTGTACGTGCCTTTTGTGGAGACCGACATGTGTGTTGCTACTTCGTGTTGTTTCGTGCGCCTTCACAACTTCACAGCAGATCAAGGACGTATCTCTTCTTTAGGCAGGGGTATTGGCTACGCGTGTTTTTCATCATCGTGCTAGTCTGACGGTGAGTCGCGCATGCTATTTTTCCCACTGCGGGTGCCCCTTTGTATCGCGTACCCATTTTTGAGGTCATAGTAGCCTGCGTGTCCCATGTGTACGCGATTTTTGTGTTCCTGGGTGCCACCACGTACTGCGGGTGGTTAATTCCACGCACGTAGGCTGCAGGGGTTGCGTGCACAGTTTTAGTGCAGTTTTGGGGTGCCTGAGCGTTGCGTGACCCGTCACTTCATCACCGGGGTCACATACAGCCTTACAGGTGCAGGGGTGCTGTTAACATCTTGCACCCCACCCCCTTCACCCCAATTGCCCCGGACAATTGTGGTGTGCACCTCCCATTGGCACTCCTCCATCTGTGCCGCCACTACTCCATCTGTGCCATGTTTGGGAGGCCACCAAAGGTGAGGGGCGCCTCAGCTGGGCGTACTCCGCATGGTGGGCATGGTCAGGGACCTGCCTGGGGTGACCAGGGAGTAGGTGGACTCCAGGGTTTCCAGGATGGCCGCAGAGGGGGAAGAGGCAGGGGTGCGCCACTTGGGCACAATGTTGTGCAATGTGTCGGTGCAGCAAAACAAACGATGGGTTTCCCCTACTTCGCTGGCTGGAGGGAAGCAACGAATAATATTACATGGAGGTCAAGCCAACGGAAAGGCCAAAAAATTCATTCAAAGGACATCATTCAACCATATATACAAGGAAAGAGGCTCCCCCAGCTGCACAACAGATCATCACACATAGAACAGACAATTAATTTGTAATATTATATTTATACAAATAGTCTAAAAGAGTATTAAATTGTCTAAAGCTCTAGTACAATATACAAAATTGTATCTTACAGTTGGCTAAAAAGGTGCATACTGTTAGTAATATTAATGTCAAATAGTGACTACTGCGAAAGGTCGCAAGTCAGTTGATCACATGAAACCTAGGAATTAATCTGGGCATGCCGTGGGTGGTGCCCCAAGCGAGTGAAGGGAATCACTCAAGTGGGGGACCCCCAGCCGCTCTGACCAGACTAATTATATAAACAATCAAATAGATGTCAAAAAAGCAGTCAAAATAATATTGAGTCCAGAAAACCAAACAAAGAAGGTTTCGTTTCAATAATCAAATCAGGAACACAAAAGACCGAACTATGGAGAGAAATTGTATTGAATTCCAAACAACAAAACAGTAAAGCACACACACTAAAATCTAACTATGGGATGCTGTGCGTCGACTACTAAGGTGTCATGAAGAAGGAAAAAATAAATAATAAATGTGAATGACATGGCACCATTGGAAAATAGTAGTTTCGATGGAAATAACACATCTAGCAAAACATGCAGGTGATGTCCATCTTCGTCAGGACATAGCATTCCCTTGAATTTCATAGATTCTGGATTGTTCATCTGTGTTTTTGTCTGAACGTACCCAGGTGTGGTTAAAAAACTTTTTTGTCTTCTATATGTTTACACATTTTTAAAAAGTAAACACATTTTTCACCATAATCTCGACCCTGTATGGGGGCTGATTCCACAATCCTGTCAATAAGTCCAGGGGGTAACTGTGCATCCGCACCAAAAAAAGAATCTCAAACAAATTGGATCTGGATGCCCCAATGTATATGTTCAGAACTTTGAGAGCGTGGCATACAAGAAGACAACGCAGGTAGAGTTCAAAGTACCAGTCTAATAGTAGTCTTAGTAAGGACACTGAATCCCACTGTCCACAGGGCTTGTAAATTCCTCAGTTGGACAAAGACGAACTTGACAAAACGAATCTTTAATTAAATGCCAGCAATAAATCCATCGAACCCCTCCTGCCGCAGAATTCAATTAGGAGGTGCCCATCTCTCGGGCTCAGTTAAAGCAACAAACTCCTTGGATAGTTCCAATACGCATCTCCAGCTGGGTGCGCCACTTGGGCACAATGTTGTGCAATGTGTCGGTGCAGTCATGCCACCACCCCCTGTGGTTCCCGAAGATGCAGTTCTTGCATCTGGCACTAGCGCCCGTGTGACCCGGCAGTCCGTTTCATCGACTGCCACGGGTCCAAGGTTAGTAGTAGCTGCAGGTGCAGCTGTGGACACCATCTCCCAGCAGGCTGCGTTGGCACTTGAAGAGTCACTGGAAGATTTCCAGCAGGTCAGGAGGAACACCGTAGGTGCATGCAGGGCTGCCCTGACCGAGACACGTGTCCCTGGGGCAGCAATGTCATCTGCTACCCCGACCAGCCGACCAGCCGGGTGTTGGCAAGTGCAGGGGCAGATGCAGCTAACAACACCCCGGTTGTGAGTCTACCAACCAGGACAGTCGCGGTCAATGACCCTGGCACAGCGGATGTTGCTGCGCAGGGTCCATTCCAGGGCACCCAGCAGCCACTGATGCAAGTCAGGCCTTCGGTCGTCCTTCAACCTACCACTCCCTTGGTTCAATCCACTGGTCCCTCTGGCCATACTGATCAGGGCGGAATTCGCCAGCCAGGGTCCCGCCACCATACAAGAGGAGGAAGGTTGCATCTGCAGAACAGGCTGGACAGACCAAGGAAGGTTGCATCTGCAGAACAGACCCCAGACACGGCCGCCTGCACGTCAAGGAAGAAGCCTTTCTGCAAACAGGAACTGGACTCCCTTGTGGACTACGTGCAGGCCCACAGACATGACATGCTAGTGGGGCCGAATTGTCAAACTAAGGCTGCCCATCGGAATACCCACTGGAAGCATGTCGCGGATAATGTGAGTGTATTCGGCCAGGAGGTGCGCACATCTGGCGAGTTCAAGAAGCATTAGAATGCCTCAAACACAGCGCTAAGGCCAAGCATGCCTCTAATTACAGCATGGCTCTGGTGACTGGCGGTGGGCCACCACCTGAGGAGGATCACCTCACTCCGCACGAGGCACTCGTTGCGGAGTTCATACCACAAGAATTGGTCGAAGGAGTGGGAGAGATGCAGGACTTTGATGCCCAGTCCAGTGAGTGTTGTTGCGTGTATGTCCAGCCCATGTCTGTTTTGCCTGTGTGATTGCCACTACATGCTATCTGTACATGGTTTTCATGTGCTAGTCATGCAATTCTTCACTAATGTGTGCTTGCTGTGCAGGATGGTGGACATGTAGAGCAGACGGGGACTGTCCTCATCACAACAATTGCACCCTACTCACGTGTTAGTCACCCAGATGCCCCTCCGGTCCATGTTCCTGCTCTCTGGCCCTTCTACATGTAGCCAGGGGTGGTTTTCCTCTCAGCACTGGGACTATGTCATTGCATGACTGACGTGCATGTGTCCTCTGCCTACATGCAGGTACTCCACGTAGGCATGCCCCCTTGCCCCTCCACCCCCCCTCCACCCCAATTACACCATTGCACTTTTGTGCATCATTTTGGCGCACTGCAATGGCCTATTCAAGCCTCCTGTGTACATGCTAACTTCCACCAGCCAACCTGCCAGACACATGCAGTGGGGTACATCCTCTGCCCTTCATGCAGGGTGCATCACTTGGAATGTGCAGATGGCAGATGCGCTGCAGAGACATGAGGGCCCATTCATGCTCCATGTGCATTCCATGCATGCCCCTATGTGTCCTTGCCTGGATGATCATTGTAGTAGGGATTTCTACAGCCATCCCATGCCCACTCTGGACCTGTTCTGTATCACACACATGTTTAGGGTGTCACAGTCTGTGTGGGGCACAGTCCTCCCCCAGTTTCAGGCCCACTGACTCTGTCTAACTGGTGTAGTGGCTTTTGCACACTTGGGTGTAATACTGGGGGTTCGTCATGTGTCCTGCTTACTGTCCCATCATCATCTGCTGTGTTGTCGGTTGACTCAGATGATGCCATTGATGCTAGTCAACACTGTCTGCCAATACACAGGTCTCTGTTCAGCCTTTTGCTACCAAGCAAGGCATCCCTTCATTTTCACTGAGGGAGGGGGTGGGCTTTGCTTGTAGCCATGCAACCCATTGCATGCACATTGCACGTGATGCCTGAACTAGCCCTTCCACTGGCTTCACGATGTGTGATACACATCATGAAGTACTTTTTATGTAGGTAGTGAGTAACATACACATGTTCTGCACTGCATCAACCCGCATCTGAGCCGTGTAACACCGTTCTACATGCCTACTCACTGATGCAATGTCAAATTGACCAGGCATGCATGGCAGGTTCTGTTTTGTGTGTGACATGTCTGCTTCATGTGTTGGCTGTCTGTGTGATGTCTATGTGTATGTGTGTCATGTGCTTCTGACATGTGTACTAATATTTTTTTCTCTCCACTTTTCAGGTGATGATGCAATGGAGCCAGAGGATGGTGTTGTCATGCCAGGCACAGGGTTGTCATCACAACCACAACCCAGCACAAGTGGGGGTTGTGGGGTGGTAGACCACGAGAACCCATGTGTGCTCCAGTCCATCTCGCCTTTGGCTGGCTATGAGTCCAGCACAGATGACCACTCTGACAACCATGTCGAGTTGGATGTGCATCAGTTCCATACGTCAGGGGTGAGTGATTCTGATGTGGACACTTCTCTGTCCGCGACACCTGCACTGAGGGGCCGGACAGTGGTGGGACCTCCGCCTGTGGTGGATCGGGACGCAGGGTCACCCTCCACACCAGTCGCTGATGTGCCTGGGGCATCACGTAGATGGGGGCATGTAGTCGTGCAGCCGCGGGTGGTGCCAACCCAACGAGGATGCACGGTCCTTGTGTCCCGCAGGTGTCAAGTCCAGCAACGCAGTGGCCGCGCGCCACTGAGGTATACTGAGTGGGAGCAAGACATGACTGCCAATTCAGAACGTCAGGGGGCAGCACTTGATAACATCACTGCGAGCAAGGAACGTGTGGCCCAATCCGTGCTCCCCCGCTAGGCAGGGGCTTCTCCAGCGGCAGGCGGCACGGTCCACGGCCCGCTCGCTCAGGCTGGGCATGGCGGCCTCTGATAGGGCACGCCAGGCGGAAATGTTGTCTCTGCATCAAGCAATTACTGCTCACGCAGAGGCACACATGGCGGCCCTGAGGGCTGAGTCTCAGTCCCTCACATCCACTCTGGATGCCCTCTTAACATCCCAGAGGGTGCGGTCAGAGGAGAGGTTTGAGCAGCTTAAGCGTACCATCTCGGCTGAGCTACATGCTTGCTGGGAGGTGCATCGGTTGTCCAGCCAAACCACGCAGGAAGAACTCCGTGCTACACATTTTTACCTTGCAAGAGGAAGCACGTGTATCACGGGAGTTTCTGCATGCAGACCTGCGTGTCATTGCCGCACAGAACCAAGCTCACTCATCCGGCAGACTTGCTGCCAACGAGGGGCAAGCTGCGCCTAGGCGTGGTCAGGCTCCTGTGCCACGTTTTCCTTTACAGGATGAGGCAGACTCGGACAACGGATTATCTTCCACACAGGTCGTGGTGTGCAGACATTGAGCCCATGGAGGTTTTTTTTTTGTCTCAACATCATCGCATGTGGGTGTTGAGGTGCACCCTGTACCTCCCTCCTCCTGGGTGCCTCCCCCCATGTCATATGTGGCCATTTTTGATTTTTCCTTTTAGTTTAGTTAGTTAATATTAACTATTTGATAGTTATTTTAATTAGGTTATGTAGGATGTTCATTGTTAGTTTAATTAGTTAATATAGTTTAATATTGTTTGTCTATTGTGCATTCATGTGACGGTGTGGTGCTTTGTGGCTTTTGAAAGCATCCACTGTCTGTTCCAGCTGGGCCCTTCAATTTGGTCTTGTGTATTTGTCTGCAGCTTGGGGTCCTGACTCACATAGGCCACTCCTGCTTCCCTTATCCATGGGCTCGCTAGGATGGTTCGGTGTTACAAAATATTTCACAAGGGCTTTGGACTTCTTTAATTAATGTGGTCTGTCTGCTGCTGTTCTACTTGTGTTAACACCCCTAGTGGGGATTGGTTGCATTTCATCCACCCCATGTCTGTAATGAATTTGGGTGACTACGTCATTGATTTCTCCATTAATTGATGTGGATTGTGATATATGTTATTTTCTTGCCTGTATATGTGCTTGATGCACTTCATGCCGTAGACAGTAGCCTGCAACCTTGGCCTGTCAAAGTGACAATGATGGTGGAAGGAGTTTGGATGTAGCTCTGTAAACTGGCTCAGTGACAACCAGCATGTAGACACACACACAGGCAACTGTCAAGCCTTATTAATTTATTTCATGCCCTTTCTGCAGGAAGATGAGCCTCTAGTCTACCTTTGCCAGCAGACACAGGGACGACTAATACAGAAAACTGGGCAAGTTTGGTGGTGCAGACGTGTGGATGTGTGCGCAAGCAGATGCACAGGGCTTGTGCTCAGACATCTGACAGAAGCAGGCGTGTTTACAGGAGATCCTGGCAAGGTGAGCAACACAAGGGCCCACACCGCAGACTACCTTCCACCAGGCCACTTGCACATGGATGCTAAGTGGCACCAGTGCTGTGGAGCTTTGCCAGGCATTGTTGGAGAAGCACACAGTACAGCTGACATGCGTTGAGGGCCAAATGCAAAGTGCCTTTACTAGTTGTCAGGGGCATACGCAGGGGCCATCAAACATATCCTCGAGTACCTCCTGCTCCATTGAAGCAAAGTAATTAGGCTAGTAGCGTTCCTGCCCAGAAATTGATACAGCGCACAGGGACAACCAGCGAGGCTCAGACTTGTGGTGAGTGCATGTCATTTGCATGTGCAAATTGCCACGTGCACTAACTACTTAAATCTGTGGCGGCCAGAATGCAACTTGTAATGAAGTTGCACCTTGCTATACACGTCTAGCAGCTCACCCAGGGACCATTGTATCATGTCTGATTCTTGACCCATTGGTCTTCCATTTCCCATGCGGCCACATGCGCTGGCATTACTTCATTGACAGTGTATGTACCATCGGTGGCCCAAGCTAACATATGGGTACATAGCAGCAGACAGGGGAGTTGTTTGTTTGTGGAGATGTCACTTACTTTGGGGCATGGATGAGGGTGTGTGTTGTAAACACACATTCAGATTAGTAACTCACGCTCTCTTTGCAGCGTTGAAGTGCTCCTGTTACCGGACCTGAGAGCACGCAGGCAGGAGGCCAGCACTCACCCCAGAGATAAGTGTCTCTTTGGCTTTCATTTGACTGATTTGGCACAATGTGCATGATGGACATGTTTTCTCTGATTGAGTATGTGTTTTTGTGATTAGTTGTATTTTGCCTACTTTACCTTGCAAATCCACATCAACTCTCCTGCCCCTCTTTCCGGTTATCCTGAATACCAATGCCTGTCCATGCAACATATCCCTGTTATGTACCGTGAATGGTACCCATCCTGTTGGACCATTGTTCAACTGTGCTGCCTTGGTTGTTCTATCATTGTGCTTGTACATGTGCTTTGACATTTCCTGCTACCTCAAGTCATCTACTGGAGACTCTTCCAGGGTTTTTCGGTGCCTACAGCCTTTTTCACTGGTTTGTGGGTGTGCCTACTTGGAGTTCTCTGCGATGTGGCATTTGTCCCAGTCAAGGTGGCCTCTGAGGGGGCTGGACCCTATTTACACGCAAGCTGGAACATGGAGCCCAAGGGGTAGGGTGATCCTGTAGCTAGGTAGACTTGAAGGAAGAAGGATACATACCCCAGAGACAGTTGTTCAGAAGGTCACAGTGATGTGTAAGTGAGGGCCTTTTGTTGTTGGACAGTTGGCTTGGCCTACAGAGTTTTGGGCACTCTGACATTGTAATTGTGGGTTACTATGTACATGATGTGTTGTGCTGCTCATTGCCTGTTCCTGTGTCGTCTTTACTTTTCAGGTGTCAGGGGATTGGTGTGGTTTGACATGCTGGGGTGTTCACATGGCCACTGCTCACATGTGATGTGTACAGGACACTGAGGGTAACTTGATTTCACATGCATATATTGAGTGCATGTCCCTAATGACACACAAAGTTGCACAATGATCCACCACACGTACATCCACCCTTCCATGGCCACAGGTGCACACAGATTGCATTTTCAGGCCTGCGGTGTCCATGCAGCACATGATCTATTGCCATTTGGGTACCATGTACATGTGTCATTTGGTTGTAGATTTCATTAGTTGTTTCCATGTGATGCTCAAGGTGTATCTGCAACACAATGGCTGCTCAAAGTGCTGTGTGCTGTGCAGTGTGTTGCAGGAAACACACACAGCACACAGGTTCAAGAGTTTGGATTTTGCCATGCCCAATGTGCATGTGAACGGGCATTCAGTGTTGTGTTCATGCTAAGACAGTTGGAAAGCATTTGTGTCTGACTTTGTATGTGTGGGAGGTTGTTGGTCAGTCATTTCATCTGATTCCATGTGAGGCATCATTGTCTCATGCCAGTTTTCATTTATGACATGTCTCTTTGTATATTATTGGTCATGTGTTTGTCTTTTGCTATTGCATGCCATGTCATGGTGTAGCAGACAAGGGTGATGTGGTTTGGGAGGGTTTGGGTGACATACCAGGGATTGTGATGGACTGTTTTGCAGGGGTGTGTGATACACACCTTGCATGTGTTCCTTTTGGTCACACAGGATTGTTTATTTTTAAGTAGCTAGGGATACACACAATGTGGCACTTCCGTGGGAACATTCTCAGGGTGGTAAGGTTGTGACAGTTGATTGTCTCTTTGTCATCATCGATTGTCACCTGGTATGTACCAGGACTGTGTGCACTTCGCAGAGGTGGGAGTTTAGGTAAAAAATGTGGCCACAAGCTGGGTCCGGGCTGCCTCGCCACGTGCCCTGTCCCCTCCCATGGGCAGCGCCGGTGCCTGTGGTTGGGGATGTGGGGGCACGACCATGTCCACCGGTACCTCCGCCTTGTTGCAACATTGTGCAGGACACATGCTGCCACAATGATCCTGCACACTACTGGGGGCGCATATAGTAGCTGCACACCAGAGCGGTCAAGGGAGCGGAAGCGTGACTTGAGCACTCCGAATGTGCGATCCACTATGCTCCGGGTTGCAATATGGGCATCGTTGTACCTTACCTGGGGTGGTGTGGTGGGATTCCGGATTGGCGTCATCATGTGGTTGCTCAGAGGGTAGGCACTGTCCCCTGGGGAGGTGATGATAGTTGAGATTATTAGGGTTTGGGTATTTGTCTGTGTGTGACTTGCAGCATGTGCACAGGCATTTGTACTCACCTAGGAGCCATGTGTTGCCATTCTGCCCAGCTTCCAGGGCCCGGCTCAGGGCGGACATTCTGTATATGAAACTGTCATGGGTGGAGCCAGGGTAGTTTGCATAGACAGAGGTGATGATTAC
This sequence comes from Ambystoma mexicanum, assembly GCF_040938575.1. NCBI lineage: Eukaryota > Metazoa > Chordata > Amphibia > Caudata > Ambystomatidae > Ambystoma > Ambystoma mexicanum. Next base: position 647,780,093 of record NC_090934.1, on the reverse strand, counting down.
TTTAGCATTGCATACAACCTGCACATTGATGGGATGCCAGTGCTTGCGGTTTCGATAGATGTGGTCAGTGGCCCTGGGTGGATGTAGGGCCATATGGGTGCAATCTATGGCACCAAGCACTTTGGGGAAGTGTGCCACCCTGTAAAAGCCCTGGACCACAGCCTGCCTTTCTGTGGGTGTTCTGAGCATGTGTATGTGCCTGCGGACTGAGGGGCGTGCAGTGATAATTGCCAACACCTGGTGTAGGCAGCGTGATTGCGTGGCCTGTGAGACCCCCCCACTATGGCAGTGGTCCGCTGAAATGACCCAGTGGCCAAAAAATGCAGGACATTGAGCACCTTCTCCAAGGGGCTCAATGCTTGGGAGCACAGGGTGGGGGAAGTAAGGTCATCTTCCCACTCCCTGATGAGGTCTAGGATGATATGAGGTGGAAACCTATACCTGCCATAGACGTGGTCATCAGGCATCCCAAAAAGGCTGGTCCGGGGTAAAAAATGTGGACCCTGGCTATTCTCCTCCTCCTGCGGTGTCCCACGATCAGTGCTGCGACAAATGGGGCATTCATCGTAGCTGTATATACGTGTTTGTTGTTTGTGCGCACTTTTATACTGTGCGTGGGGATGCTTCCGCCTGCCTTCGTGTGGCGGACGTGTTGACGCCTATGTGCGTCTTTTGCCATGCGCTGGTTTCCCGTATTCGAATCCATGAATACGGGTTGTTTGCGTGCGTGTGGGCGTTCCGTGCATTTCCCTGCAATATTTCCCCAGTTACGCCTTCTTTTTCACGCGTTGTTCCCCATTCCGCGTGTTATGCCCTGTGTCCTGCCCCCTTTTTGCTGTGTGCGCAGACGTTCTGCGCTTTCCCTGTGCACGTTGCGCACAGCGTTCGGGATGTTGCAATGACGTGTACGCCCATGTGTGCCACGCACGGGTTTGGCGCACATCCCGAGAAAAACACGTGCAGGGACTTCCATGAATCGCACACATGCGCCTGCGCTTCCTTTTTCACGCTTGTGCCACTTTTCTCGGCGCATGTTTGTTCCATGAATTGGCCCCTAAATCTCAGCTCTGTAGAAAAGGGCAGATAAAAAGAAGGGAAAGTCATATACTCACCCTCTACTAAAATAATGTATACAAAAAGTACAAATGAGAGAACAAGCAACTCTGCTCTTGCAAAGTACAACATCCACTACTGACAAAAGTATTGCTCCTGCATCAAAAAAGAAAAGTAACTAAATACGTACTCACACTATATTTATCAATGTCATTGTAGTCACAATAAAAAATTCAAAAAGATACATTTTATAAAAATGTTCCAGTGCAGAAACTTTACCAATCTCAGAAAAGGATCTGAGAAGTCATGTTCCTCACTTTGAAATTACCAACGAAATCTGATACTTGAAGCACGGCTTGACAGCGCATTTAAACTAAAAAGAAAAAGAAAATGATCTATATTGGTTTTAAACAGAATAAAATGACTAACTAAAATGAAAACACTACAAAATAATTTCTAAACATGCACAATGTGAATATATAAAATGTTTCGGACACCTGTGCAGGTGAAACGTTTCACACCTGTAGCACAGAACTGGATTTCAATGAAGATCCAATTGCCATTGACTCTAATTGAAGAGGCTATGAAATAGTAGCAGATACCATTATGGCAAAAGAGACCTTCATTGACAAACCTTCCCCAACAAACTTTCAACCAAATGTGCATATGCAATGTGTGCCAACAGTAGTTCACGTTTTATTACAATTCCTCTATCAATATGTTAAAATAAAAGATAAATGTAGAATCAAAATATTATACAACATGGACTGTCCAGTGCACATCCACACTAGACAATGAGGACATTCATTAGCCTGCATTTCAGGAGCCACTTGAAAAAGCAACTTCCATCTCATAAAATGTTAGCATACACCATCCTACAATGCAAATCCTTGTCCATAGCTTCTACAATGCTAGAGGTCCCACTGTAGAAGTACAAACACTCAATGACAATCTCGTAGATGGAACATGCCAAGAAGTCATGAGACATATAGAACATATACAAAGTAAACATTTTGGAACTGTACAAGAATTGGAAAACACAGTTAACTTGCAGAATATTAACCAACAACTTTTAACCATTACCCTTCTTACAAACACATACAAAAAAGAAATAGCAAAGTTTGAAAACACATCTGCTGAAGTTCCAGACAAAGTATGTGTTTGCTGTTGTAGAACTTTCTATATGAAAAGTAAACACATCATAGATATGTCCTACAATATAGAAGGCAGTGAGAAATCACAATTGTTCCAATTGGCCTTGTATCTAACATGAGAAAATAAATACAACATAACTGATCCCTTAATAAAGTTTGAATTTACTGTACTAGTAAGCTTGATGATAACCACATGCTATATCGAGGTATCAATAGTAGAATACCCCTTCCAAGCTAATACATCTACAGCCAAGGACTGCCAAATTGCCTCCACAAGAATGACTGAAAGGGCTTGGTGGCAATGTAGTATACTTACCATTAGACCTTATTGCAAATGTGGGCACACTAGGACTAGATTGACCAGTACAGCAATCTTTTATTGTACTTGCCAATGGTGTTATATCAAAAGACAAAAACATTTGGCAACAACTAGTTGAATTAAATAAAGTTAAAGAAACCTTAAACAAAACAATGAATACTACAAATATATAAGCATACTAGAAACAACACACATACATGAAGATACACCACAAACTAGTCAATTTGAATGTGTTAATCCCATCACTTGATAGAATATTCTTGACCAGTAAAAAATTCACCAACTTCATTCCAGATACACCATGGAAGATGCACTAGAACAAATAAAATGTGTCAAGACAAAGGTTCTCCAATGAGTATATGGGAAAAAAGTTTAGAAACATGTTGTTTCCACTACTTCTCCCTACAGGAAAGGAGGAGGAAACAGTGAAAGACCCATAAATATCAGTACATCAGGATATTCTTATCTATGAAAATAGTCTGAAGATCCAAGATTCCAGCAAATTGTTGAATACATTTTGCATCTCTTGTTTGAAAGTGAATTAGCAACTCTATGTTATATAGTTGTACACACACTAAAAACAGGCACCCACTTTCTAAACGTGTCAGACACTGAACTTCTTCAAAGGATAAAAGACAAAGATGTAGTGTTGGAGATATGTATTACAAAGCTCTTGGCAAATATGTGCAGTAAAAAAGAATACTGGTTCTGATGTCATGCTGATGTACGCTGCATGATAAGGAAAGCAGGCCCCCAACATGGTTAGTTAATATGAGTTGTGCAGAAAATGCATGGGATGATTTACATGACTTCCCATGCACTGCAAACCAAAATGAAGATGGAATAGACAAAAAAGTAGAGGAGAACTCTGTTCTATTGATCCTGTCAATATCCCAAGACACTTTCTCCATTGTTTTATTGCCATGTTACACTTCATCTGCAGTAAAAACTGTCTTCCACTTAGAGAAGTAGAATACTTCTTTTGGAGGAAAGAGTATCGGTCCAGAGGAGCACCACACATCCACATGCTTGTATGGATTAAACATGCTCCCAGATTTGGCCATGACAGTGATGACACTGTTTTACAATTTATTGAAAAGTACATGACCTGTGACTTTCCTTCAGAAGACATACATAATGACCTACTGATACAAATCTTATGTTTCCAATGATATAAGCAAATGCTGCTGACATTGATACAAAAACTAAGGAAAATACTACGCCAAATGTTGTTTTGGATTCCTTAGACCATTTTGTAGCAAAGGTCAAGTAAATAGTTTCATGTCTTCTTTTAGGCACAATATGAAAGGCAAATCTACCAAAAACGCATAGAAAATTAAAAGAGATGAAGCATCCAAGTACATCAATGATTACAATCCCATCTTTGCACTCTTGTGGAATGCTAACATAGAAAAGTAATACATTACAGACAATTCAACTGCTGTTGCAAAATATTTCACCAAGCTGAGAAAATCGAGCTAAAAGACCTCTGGGTTGGAATCTGTTCAAATGTAAGGTAAAAAAGCAAAAGGAATAAATTGCTGAATATTATAAACAAAAAGAAATGCAAAAAATGTCAATCAAGGGGAGCAGGGGTTGTGGGAGTGTCCCCTGCTCCCCTTGATTGACAGTCTGGGACTTTAAGGGTTGCTGGAGAACATGTAAAGGTATATTTTTTAAAAGGAAAGGACCCTGCAGCGCTGGTTCCCTTTTTTATGCGTGAAGGGAACTGGCCTCGCAGACGGATGGCGAGGCGGTGGCACACTTTGGTGTGTGCCATCAGAAGGTAAGGAGGTGGTGGGAGCGGGTTGTTTGAAATTAACGCGGGAGGAATAAACAAAAGTTATTTTCAAAAAAATATCTTTCAGTTATTTCTCCCGTGGTCATTTTGAATTCGATTACATCATAGTAATCCCTCTGGGATGACATATCATCTGACAAAACCATTTCACAAAGATTGTACAGCTTTGATATCAAAATACTGTCACATAGAGAGTGTGGGTCCATGAAGCTTCAGATTGTTTAACAGGTACAACCTTATATGAGAAATCTGAAAACATTCTCTGACTCAATCTTGGTCCAGCTTCACAGCAAGATGGAGTACTAAAATCCTACCAAGAAATCAAATCTATAGCTACAGAAAATCCCAACAGTCAAGACATCTTCAACAATAATCTTTATGACACATACTATCCAAACAGAAGTACTGCTTTGGAAGATATGTGCCTGTACGATTTATCCCAGCACTATAAACAAAAAAATAACGTTATGGCAAATGGGACAACTGGCAAATACTCAGTATTAAGTTGCAAAGGAAGTCTATTAAGACTTTTAAAACCCAGTCTAATGTAAAATGTAAAATTATCATTTAAATCTGCAGAGAATAGAAAACTTTATTACATGGGCCTACAGCAATTATTCAAACCTTGGGGAAAAGAGGAAGAATTGTAAGGGGACCATGACACACTTGAAGCTGTATTTATAGCAAATGAAAGCAGTATAACAAATGACCATTTTAAACAGTACAAAGATATGTAAGACAATGAACGTCAAAAAGAAGAGAAATAGAAACACAAAAAAATAAAGACACTCCTGAATGGCATTAATCATCTCGTATAGGAAGTCAAGAAACACTTGGAGAACCACCCATTCAAAATGAAGCAGAAATAGCAATGGCTGAGGTACAAAACACCATGTATCAATCCAAAAAACCTAAAGAAGATTTATCAGTGCTCAAATCACAGTTAAATGATGAACAACTCACCATTCACCTTGAAGCAGCTGAGCAAATTGAACATGGACTAAAATATGAAACTAATACTTGCAGTTGTAAAACGTACACACCTCTGCTCTTGTATGCAAGTGTTGAAGCGGGTTCTTGCAAAACCTTAAAACATTCGGGACATTTTTAGAAGACAAATCAAATAACAAACCTAGAGCAGTTGTAACAAACCACTCTGGTTTAACTGCTTTCAACATAGGAGGTGTAACTTTACACTGACTACTCCTCCTTTCAGTGGAACACCAAAACAAATTAGAATATTGCAAATTGTCAGCAGAATCTGCAACTGAAGTACAGAGATTTCCATGACAAATGAAAGTTTTACTTGTATATGAACTAAGCATGCTTTGCAACCTAATGCCTACTTTAATTAATGTAAAAATGCAGGAAGCCATAATAACTGGATACAAAGAACTGTTTGGAGGAAAACGTGTGATGGTCTTTGGAGACCTCCTACAGTTAACACCAGTAAAACGGCAAGACATGCCTCAGTCTACAGATCCAACATATTCACCCATTTCAAAAAGCAATAAAATTGGTGTGCTTACGGAAGACGGATATTCATCCTTGAAAAGTAGATTAGTAAATGAGCTGTATAGACAAAACACATCTGCGCCTGATGTAATGGAACAAAATCAAAAATGCTTGTGCTTGATCCCACCCCTTGCAAACTGTGACCAATTTAACTAAACAATGCTGAAAAAAGAGATACAACCCATAGTCCACATCAGCTGCACAGACAAACTCAAAGTGCATGGCATGGCACTCCCTGTGTGTCAAAAAACAACAACACAACGCAATAACCTTTACAAATCTATCTCAAACACAACTGGATTGGAAAAACTATTAACTTCCTGCCTGAACTGAGAGATATTAAAATGCAACCTTGACAAATAACAAGGTTTAGTCAGTGGAGCAATTGGAAAAGATGTTGGGTTTCAAACATACCCAAATGAAAACAATATCCAGTTTGGCATCCTCAATATTGACAAACTAGAACAAAATAAACAAATTCCCTGCACCACAGAACATATCTTTCTTTTTAAAGATATGTATGTACATATCCAGAGAGCAATTCTCAATGCCTCTTGCATATGCTGTTATCATTCACAAGTCACAAGGTCCAACCCTTTAATGCACACCTCTAGACATTGGCAGGACAGTCTTCAAAGAAGGAATGAGTTACATAGCACTACATCTTCATACACTAATTCCTCTATTCTTAGTGACCTTTGATGCAAACAAAGTCAACTCTGACATTGCTTGAATCCTAGAATACAACAGGCTGTGTGCACTTTACTCTCCACATCTGATTATGTACCTTGTACCTCAAAAAAGAACCCCTTTTAAAATGCAACTAATACAAATAGAAACTATAGCAGATCCTTGTTCAAAAACAAATAAAACAAATACAGTACCTTACAACCTTTTAAATTTGGCAACGCAACTGGAGTAAATTGCTATGCAAATGTAGCAATCAATGTTCTATACTGATTCCAACCAATTGTGGATATCTTTTACTAACATGGCTCAGAACAGCTATGTTTACAAATCCTTACCATGCACAGAAATGCCACTAACAACCCTGGCACTATCCACAGTGTCTCAGGGATAAGACAGGAATTAGACAACTGTGCAAGAATTGTTAAATGCATCATAAACATTCAAGAGGATCCACGAGAATTCCTAATGTAGAAGAGACAGAACTCCCCCCTATAAATGAAATCTTACAATATCCATACACTTGGAAACTAACATGCAGTCTTTGAAACCATGTTTCAGGAGAACATGACCCTAATGAATGATTTGTGAATGTATCAATGCCAAATTATAATGCAATTCCATTTCAACAACTTTCCCAAAATGCAAATCATGGCATATTATGCACATTTTACAATTCAGACAATCTTTAAAACATGCAAATAGATTCACATGCCCAATATGTTATACTAATGTTTTTAAGATACAATGTTGATGGCACTAAACATAACTGTAAACTCACTAACTTCACACACTCCAAGTATCTCTTGTCAATAAAACATTCACAACAGTAGGCATAATATAACACATTGGGCCTTATACTGTATATGTGAAAAAGGGAAGTGGTTGGTTCGAATGTAACACAACTTTCATTTCTCAAAAAAACGAAGGTTACCATCAAATCTATCAAATGCCCACTTAATATTCTTTAAACCCAAATGTAGCCATTAAATTACGTTTTAATTTCACATTTACAATAATATACAGTTAGAATGCACCATTGGGTATCTAACTACTTTAAACATAAACAAACACACAAAACAAATATTCCTTAATTACATTACACTGAAAACACGCCATGACCTGTGTAATTACCTAATACACCCATACTACCACTGTGCTACTTCTACACATACAAATGTGTCGCTCTTTCATACATTTCACAGTCTGAAAAAGCGGAGAACATGTTGAACAAGATGTGCATTTTATTAAAAGTAAATATCCAGAAGTGATTTTTTCATTCCACTTAGGATCTTTCCCTGTGACCCACTGATTACAATATGTTAATACAACAACAGTGTATCACACACAAATGTTGTAGCAAACATAGTACATACAATATAATACTTATGAGGGTCAAAAAAGCTAATGTATGTATACAACTTTCCATACTATGTTCTACAACTAACTGTATTTTCTTTTCTTTACAGAAACACAGATGATCCCTCCTGACTGTGTCCAACCAAGCACCCTATTTTAGCGATGGCCAGTAGCCACATTGTTGCTGGCATTCAACCCAAAGCAAACATACTATTGTGGCCATGGCCAGTGGCCAGATTCTTCAGGGCATGGCTTTGACCATGAACAATATGGCCACTGGTCATGGCCATAGCAATATGTTTTGTTATTACTACTACTATATCCACACACAATACAGCCATGTCCTGAGCACTATTCTCTTGTTACCATGTCCAACACAGCCCACTACTGTAGCCATGGCCAGAAGCCACATTGTGGCAGGCATTAATCACAAAGTAAACATACTATTATGGCCATGGCCAGTGGCCAGATTGTTTGGGACACGGCCGATGGCCACAATATGTATTGTTATTTTAACTACTACTATATCCAAACTCCATGCAACTATGCCACAAAAAAATCTGCTCACTCACTCACCATTGCCACAACAATGTGTACTGTAACTTCCACTACTACCACTATACTCACACTCCAAAAGTACTACTCTGCCTCTAATCAGTGGTCACATAATTAAAACTACATAACTACTAAACGCAAAGTAAACATACTATTCATACCATAGGCAGTGGACAGATTGTTCAATTCATTAAACCCAAAGTAAGCATATTATTGTGGCCATTGCCAGAGGCCACAACGATATGTACTGTAACTATTACTACTACTACTATACCCACACTCCAAAATTCTTATTCTGCATCTACCCAGGGTGCACATTGCTCAGGTTATATAACTATTAGACCCAAGTAAAGGTCATATTGCTCGGGGCATTAAACCTAAACCAAACATACTGTTCTGGCCATGTCCCTAACAACCCGGCTATAGCCACTTTCACACTTACTAGTCCCATTACATAAGTATTAAACCCACATAATTCATGTTTATAGCATATAACATAACACAACCATTCTAAATGGATATTCGTTGACAATTATTGCTGTTGGCGTTGGCTGCTAACAGTAAAAATGATTGCAAGCTCAGTGTTAAGGATTCCAATTGGCCATCACACACTGGACCAGGACACATGGTCTTTGCCTGGGATGTGGTGCTCAATAGGAATGCTTTTTCTTTAATTTCAACAAATTGAAATTGAGCCGTTACCCGACCCATCTCACACCTCCTTTTACAAATACCCCGGGTCACAATGGACCATAGACCAGGCCGGTTGGTGAAGATATAATATTTATTTATTTTTCAAATTCACATAAAACACAAATCTTAATAGGCCGGTTGGTGAAGATATAATATTTATTTATTTTTCAAATTCACAAAAAACACAAATCTTAATATTGAGCAGCAATCACCAATGGGGTGATAATGATAATGGAAAGAGAAGCAATGCACTTGGTTAACCTTCTAGTAGAACATTCCAAAGCACAAATGAATAGGACCACTTTTTGAACTAAGATAGATAGCACGCAAGTTCAGGTTTCCCCCTGCAATGTTCCCTCAACCCACAAATAATCAAATTCTGATAGAAAGAACCAGCAGGTAGTCAGGAATAAGAGGCAGCAAACAGAATCACAAAATGAGAGGCAAAATCCCTGTGCAAAGGCCTAAAATGACACTCGGATTTTGTAAAAAATTAAATATATGTGTGCTGAAATAATGATATGTGAAGGGCGGACAAGGGCAGTCTCTGCCTCTGTGAGTTGGATAGTTGGAAAAGGAGGGGTTAATTTCCCACACCTGCTGTCACCTAATAAAACCTCCACTCCTCGGTGAAGCCGCAGAGAAGGGCGGACAAGGGCAGTCTCTGCAGTCTGTGTAAGTCTGCAGAGCTGCAGACGACACTGTCTGAGGGCAGAAGGCTGTAGCTGCTCTCTCCTGTTGCCTGTCACCGTTCGTCATCTCCCCAGTGGCTAATCGAAAGCCCCGCAGCGGTAGTTCTCCGTGGGATTGTGCTCCTTCTTTGTGGGTGCAGGAGTACAGGAGTGTACCAAAGATAGCACCTGAGGCGGGACCACAGGTGAGGTGAGGACGGGAGTAGGGCCTCGACCAATTAAACCTACATCTGCACAGGCCTAGTTCTTTTGGAAGTTTTGCACGGCCTGTGTACTTTTGATTCTAAACTGGCCTAACCTCCCCCCAACATTCTAACATTTTACTAACCTGGTGCATCTCCATGCTGAGCGGTGGTTTGCTCATATTCAAACTCCCCCCCCACCTTGCTTTATGGAGAAAATGCACCTTAGCTGCTGAGCCCACGGGGATTTGTGAAAATTTGGATTAATACTCGCTTAGCGCTTAATAGCTATCAGCTCATTTCCACCATTTCCTGATGAGTGGCAGTTTTATTTTTTACTGCTTTACTTTTGCGCTGCAGCACACTGAAATACTCTCTATTTGGAACCACTACATTGGTGCAACAAGCTTCTGCCTGGAATTGCTGCAACAAAATCAACCTTATATCAATCCCCATTATTGCCTCCAGATTGGGGTGTTTGCAGCCAGTGCAGATTGAGGGATGGGGGAGGGAGAGACGGACTAAGGCAGCTCCCCAAACTATCGGGCGTGCCCCGTCCTTACTGCCTGTTTTTCCGCCTTTATTCCGCCTTTATTTCCCCAACTGACTGTATATCATCTTTGGTGGACTGAGGGACAGGGGGTTAGAGACGGACTAAGGCAGCTCCCTAATCCATCGGGTGTTCCCTGTCACAGTCCCCGGAAAATAGCATCTTATCCAAGCTAAAATGTGTGAGAGATGAAAGTGATTCTATGTTTTTCTGTGGAGAAGCTGGTGTAATTGACCTATATGTGCCATTTTTTTTTTAGTGCCATTATTTGGCTCTGTCACATATTGGCTTTTGGTCTATAGGTTGAGGGGCTGCGAGTGTATCTCTCCCCTCCCCCTCTGTTGCCCCCAGCTCAGATCTTTTTTGTACTTTTTTTTTTTACTGTGCCTTTTTCCAATAGGCATTTTTAGATTTTATACTTTTTATTTCTCGGCTTGTTCCCATCCTCCCTTTTAACTTGTTGCATGTGTGTTTTTTAGCATACTTTGCTCCTGTGAGCACCCCCTTTGTTGTTTTCCTGCTCTGCATTTGCAATTTAGCTAATTTGCCCATACCTTCCTTATTAATAAGGGTTCTCTGGCAGCTGCCCACTAAGAAATAACTCGGACACTCCTTTTTGGTCAAATAGGTGTTCTATATAACACTCTCAAAACATGTCCAAACGCAAGGCTAAAGCCCCTCCTTTGATCCCCAATAAAACAAAAAAAGTAAACTCAGTTGCTTGGCTGGTCAGGTTGGATCTGAACCACAAGGTAATTCCACTAAACCTAAGGCCAGAAAGAGTAATGGTCTGCCAGGACAATCCACCCTGAACGAATACTTGAAACAAATGGAAGGGAAATTTGAAGAGCGTATCTTACATACAGAAAGAGCCATTGAAGTTGCCAGTTTACAATCTAGTGCAACTGTGGAAAAAACAATGCCCCTCTTACCTTATCCTAACTCTTCACTCCCTAGTCTTTCTCAATGCCTTGAAACCTCACTAAATAACAACCCCTCAGAAAGGGGTTCATTGGGAGGTGATAGCACGGGGTCCCTTAATGGGGTCTGTATACTTGAAGAGCTAACAACAACCGTACCCCCTGACAGCCCGGTGGTTAAAGGACCTAATCTCAATTTGGTGGTGTCTCTAGATGACTCCATGGAGTCAGTGTCCAATGACTTTAAAATCCTGGATGCAGTACTGGACAGAAAGCTCTCACTGGTTTTGGATAAAATAGGCACCCTTAAAACCTCTCTATGTACAACATTATGCATTATGGACGACCTAATAAGAGGTCTCAAAAAAGATATTTGGGAAATTAAAGCTTTGGTTGTAGATTGAGCAGGGTTAGTAGCACTTGGGAACTCCAACGAAAACCCTGCTCACCATCCTTTATACACCCGTAACAAACCACATATGGGTGAGACCATAGTTCATAACAGCACAGTTTCGGGTGCACCACCCTCGCTCCCAATACGCCATAACGTTTCCCTTTTGGAGGGATCATTGTGGAAGGGGGCAAAGAGTGGTTTGGGGGGTCTCAGCTGTGGGTTTACATAAGACATCAAAGGATAAATGTCCCCCAGGTGCGCAAGTAGTTCTTAACCTCCCTCCAGCGGCTGCCCCACTGGTTGGAGTAATCATGGCCTCCTCCAACTGGACCTGGGGCAGATGGAAACTAGCCCCTCCCTTATAAACGAAACAGCACAATGGATCAATACTCGCCTGACAGGGATGAAGGTGAATCTTAGAGGTATTCTCATGGCCAGAAGGGTCTTATGGGTGGGGAAACAACCTAAATGGACAAAGACGGATTGTGTGGTGGTGTCCATGACTGCTCCAGCTATGCTCAACTATGTGGTCTCCGCTATCAATCCAGAGTGGCGTTTGCACACTCATCCCCCAGCCAACAGTGCCTTTTTCCCCCTAGGAGCGTTCTATCCTGAAAGTCTCCCTCTGCCTGAATATCGGAATACCACCAAACCCCCAAATCCACGTATTGCCCTGGAGGGCACTGGGGGCGGGAGTCTACCAGTCCCAGTGATACCAGTATCCACCGTGGACTTGATAAACCATTTTCAGGCCCTGGGGGAAATAGAACTGGATTGACCAGTTGCTGTGAGGGAGGTGGCCCAGACCCAGGGCGGTTGTGGAGTGGAAGGGGAACCTGGTTATAACAGGTGTCCCCTTTTCTGCCCTGTCTGTGCTGGAATATAGCTGGTGCCGAGTCAAAACTCACTCAGGGGGAGATAGTCGCCACCCTGAGGGAATATGACATTATTTTATTTATTTATTTTTTTTTGTTGATGTTTTAGTTTTGTCTCAAACTTTTTCATCATTGTGATTCGTGCAAAATACGTGGTTAAAAGAAGGGAAAAAAAAAAAAGGAGAGAAAAACAAAAAAAAAAAAAGAAAAGGTGTAGGCTGTGGTGCTAGGAAAGCGTTTTTCCTCCGTTGATCTCGAGAATGCTGTGAAGGTAAAGGACAGCTGTGAATATGTATTTGTTATTTTGTCCACTGAGAATCGCAGCCCATCTTTCATCTGTTGTCATTTGCTGCAAGGCAAGGTCAAAGTAGGCCCCAAACTGCCTGCGCTGGTTGGCGAGAGAGGGACATTCCATGACCAGATGGAATATGGTTTCTGGTGTTGTGATGATTTCACAAAATCGACAGTGGTTCTGGTTTTTTGGGATCTGTCTTGTTGATGCCAAGTAGTCGTTAGTTGGTAAAGTGTTCAACCGGATTTTTAAGAAGGTTGATCTGATAATTGGATCAGGGAATGATAAGATGTATGGTTGTGGTTCATGTAGTTTTCTGTTGTCCTTATTGCACTGCAAAGTCCGTTTGTATGTGTTTTTCTTTTCGATGGTTTTGATCCAATCGTTTTGTAGCATTTTGATTTTGGCGTGTTGGGGGCGTTTCGTTAGAAGTTCTGCCGATATGTCCTCTTGCTCCATTTCTTTGGTTATTGTTTTTTTCCAGGTTTGTAGTATTGTATGATTTAGAGCAGTTGAGTTGGTTTTCAGGATTTGGATTGCAGGGGTTTTGTCATCCGACAATATTTTGCGGTAGATATCCAGTCTTTTCCATCGTACCATGGAGCCGATGGATTGGGTAGCTACTTCATAGCGAATTCTCGCCATGGGATATGATTGAGGAAGGGTTAAGATCTTGCGCCAGAATATTGCTTCAAATTTCGCCCAGTCTACCTGGTCTGCATTCATCATTGTTTCAGTTCCATATGTTATGATAGAAATGTATTTTTGTCTGTAGAACATGATGATGGGCTTAAATGAGAATTTTCCGTATTTTCTGTGTAGAATACATCCTTGTCGTGCGAGCGCTTGAGCCTTTTGTTCTAGGTTGTCTAACCAGTCTGTTTCTGTCTTTGATTGATTGATGATGATGCCAAGGTATTTAAATGTTGTGACATTTTCCAGTCGTATTCCATTGATGTTGAAATCCGGTGTTTTTTTTGCTTTTGCTTTAGATTTCGTTAGGGACATGGTTTTTGTTTTTGTGCTGTTGATTGTTAGCTCATTCTGTTTCATGTAGTCACTTAGTGCTGTAAGAGAGAGTTGAAGTCCAAATGGTGTTCTGTCGAGCAAGATGATGTCGTCTGCATAGGACATGATGGGGACCGGTATTGAGTTTATTTTTGGAGGATTTGTTTGAGTGTTCGAAAGGTGTTGGTCAATGTCTGATGTAAACAAGTTGTATAGAGTCGCTGCGAGGGGGCATCCTTGTTTTAGACCATTCGCTGTGTTGATGGGCTCCGTTGTCAAACCTTGTTTTGTGAGTCTGATTTTTATTGAGGTGTTTGAGTAAAGTTGTATGATGGGTTCAAGGATGTTCGCAGGGCAGTTCCATTTGCTCAGTTTATCCCAGAGCTTTTGACAAGGTATTGCATCAAAGGCCATCTTTAAATCAATGAATGCCGTGTAAATCATGGACTTGTTGGTTATTGCTTCGTGCTTGATGACGTGCAATAGGAGAAGATTGATATTAGTTCCAACGTTACGTGTGAAGCCTGTTTGTCGTGGTGAAAGTCGTCCAGTGGAAGTGGCCCATGCAATGAGTTGCCTCAAGAGAGCTGTTGCGAAATTTTTTCCGAGTGGGTCAAGCAAGGCAATCGGACGGAAGTTCTGAGGAAGGTCACGTGGTCCTTGTTTGTGGATCGGAACTATGATGGCTGTTCTCCAGGTAGTTGGAATTCGATTGTGTATGTTTATAATTTCCAAAATCTGTGTCATAAAATCTGCCCATGTCGCAGGATCTTGTTTAAGGACAGCATTAGAGAGTCCATCAGGGCCCGGAGCTCTTGAGGGATTGAGGTTTTGGATCATGTGTAGTAGCTCTTCATGCGTGATGACTACAGTCCATTTTGTTTTGGGTTTGGGGTTGAGATTTTCTTGAGATTGGTGTTCGTGTGCTGCAGACATGGTCGAGAAATGAGTAATCCATGTTTGTTCTGGTACGTTAGCTGTGAGCTTGTGTTGTTTTTGCTGGTTGTCGTTCAGTAAATTCCACAATTCTCTTGTATTATTTGCCTTGTAGGTCTTCATTATTGATTCTGCATCTGTCTGGAGGAGAATTGCTTGTTGTGATTTCCTCCAGTTATTGGTTCGCAGTTTCAATATTCTACTCTCCGTTATAGTTTCTGGCGTATTGTTTTTCTTAAGATGTCGTATCTGTTTAGCCAGCTCCTTTTTTCTTTGTGCTATTTCTTCGTTATAGGAGTGTACATGAGTTCTTTTCGGACAGTTTTTTAGTGTTTGATGAAATGGAAGCAAAATCCATTCATAGTTCAACTTTTCGAGGTCTGGTTTTGTTGAGGTAAGTAATTTCATCGGCAGGAGTGATAGCGCTGATTGTGGTATTCGTAGCCTTGAGGATGTGCCAGTAAGTTCAAGCGTTGCAACTTTTTTACGTTTTGTTGGCTGATATTGTGTGAGGTGACAGTCAGCTTGTTGTGGTCGCTGTTATCAGACGTTAGCGTTAGAGCTGTCATGACCGATTCATGAAGGTTTTGCGAAAGAAATATGTAGTCAATAATTGCTACTGAATGGCCTCTGGTCCATGTTGGGACCAAAGGAGTGGAGTTACCTTTTGCATGGTTTAGGAGCGTAAGATTTCGGGTTATGGTTTCTTTCATCCATGTCGATGCTTTGCCTGTCAATTGTTCGAGTGATCGTGGTGTGCCAGTTGATGTGATTAGGTTGATATTGAGATCTCCGCACAGTATAAATTCGAGGCGTTGATGGGTCCCTACTAAGTTGTCTATTGTCATGAATACGCCATCGATGAATGCAGCAGATGTGATGGCTGCAGGATTCCAATAGAGATTCAAGATGGCGATTGTTGTTTCACCAGTTCCTTTTTTTTGTTGTTGGTGCGCTTGAGTTGTTATTATAGTCAATTGAGTCCAGGGGTTTATATTTTCATTGCGCTCTACTTTCCATTGCGGGGTAATTTTGATTAGTGTGAGTAGACCTGATGCTGGTCTTCCTTGATGTTTTTTTATGGCAGGATTTAGGAAGGTCAGATAACCGTCGCATGCTGGAGTTTCGGTGATCCAAGTTTCTTGGAGACAAATGATGAGGTATTTCTCAAGATCAGATGAGGGTTGAGTAAACAAATGTAAGTTTCCTCTTGTGTTCCATGAACAGAGAGACCATATTATATTGTTATTGATTGATTGTTATGAGTGGGAATAGGTTGAACTTCTTGAGGAAATGGTTTCTATAAATGACATTTCTAAATCATAAATTCTTTTGAATGGTCTCTCTTGTGTGTTCGATTCTTCGGGATTTGGAAAATACGGCGACTTTGAGTATTTCGTCGAGTAGTTGTTGGTACGATTTTGCGTATACTTTTTCGCAGGATTTTTCCTTGATGACATTGAAGCCCAGCAGTTGAATCCAAGTTTGCGGAGTTGCTCGCTTTTTGTTATGATAAGTTCTTGATCATCTGGATCAGATAATTCTACAATAATTTTATCTAGATGCTTTTCATCTTTGAAAGTGATTAAATCAATCTTGTTAGTTGTTATGTGTTTTAGCTGTGATATCGCTCCAAATAGTCTAAGAGTGTTGGTTCTGTTGAGTATTAGAGGTTTTGATCTGGTAATTTGATTTTCAATGTGAATTTGATAAATTTGATTTTGTTCTAACGGGTTGATAAAGGAGGGAGATATACAGTCGGTAGAATCTATTGTATGGGAGCCGAAGGAATCATCTGAGACTTGGTCGTAGTTATCAGGAAGAGATAATCTGCAGGCGGAAGTGTTCGAGGGAATCTTGAAAGTTTCCTGTAAAGGATGTTCTGAAATATCTTCATATTGATATGAGGTTTTTAGTTCGCGGTTGGTGGAATATTCGTCAAGAATAATGTATCTTGGTGGTGTTGTAGAATGAATGGGTGGTGGTGTGTCGTCTATTTCGCAATCTTCGTGAGTTGAGCAGTTTAGAAGTTCTTCATAAGTGGATGCTGAGTGTGGGAGCAGTTGTGACAGTTGAAAGTTTGGGGTATCTTGAGTATCTTGTTGTCTGTTCGAAGGTTTTGTCAGCTGTGGTATTGCCTGATGCAGTGGTGCTTGGTGAGTTTGTATCAGTGTTTTCTCTTTTGTCGCTTGTGAAGCTTGATCCGTAGTTTTTATTGTTCTGAGGAAGGCTCTAGAGCCTATTTGTTTTTTCTTAGTTGTCTTGGACTGTGTTGGTTTGGTTGTGGGGGTAGTTTTCCTTTCGAGAAGATCTTAAACTGTTCTGGTTTGGTCACTTGTGGTTGACAAGTGACTTGAGTCTCTGTTGGGAGGGATGAGGCCAATGTCATCGGTTGTTGTGCGAGGCTTGAGTCCGAGGTTTCAATTTGTGTGGCAATTTGTTGAGTGTTTGAACTCTGAGGTGGTTGAAGTTGACTACTCTTTGAGACTAGTTTTTGGTTTGATTGGAGTTGTTGTTGTAGTTTAAGTAGAGCTAGAAGTTTGTTGTTTAAGTTGTTTTTTTCCTGGCGATCACTTCTGGCCATTTCTGTTAGACGTTGTTGCCATCGATTTGATTGCTCTGCTTCTAAGTTGAGACGGACCTTCGTTGTGTTTATAAAATTTTCGATATAGATCTGTTTGGAATGAATCATTGCTAAGAGGGTTCCTTGGTCTTTGATATTGTCGTTCATGGATTCGTGTAGTTTGATAAAAGGTATCATGGTTTGAGAGAGTACTGCCATCAACATGTTTTGCAAATCAAGCATTGTGGTTGGAATTCTTGGATTGATATTTTCGTCGTTTCCCGGTTTGTTGGGTATTGAGGTAGGAGAATTGCGTTCTGTTGATCCTGCTAGCGGCATTGAGTTATCATTTTTGTTCATGTTATCTGGTGTGTAGAAGGATTCTATCGTGTCATAGTTGAATCGGTTGGGAATGTTCTGGTTTCCTGTTTGATTCGTGTCGCGTTCTGTCTTAATAGTTCTATTTCCGGTTTCTTGTGTTAGACATGGGGTTGATGTCATCTGTGATTGGTGGTTTCCTATAGTTGTACTAAATATATCTTTGCATTTGTCAAGGCTTGACATGATTGATTCTATTTCTGTTATGTCCATTGATAGTCTTTTTGCTTTGAGTAGAATTTGGGAGTTGATAGGTTCTGGCAATTGGGGGCTTTTGATTGATTTGTGAGTCTGTAGCCATGCGATTTTGGCTAATCTTGCTTTTTCCTTCTTTGTTTGCTGCAGTGTGTTATTTAGAGAAGTGTGTGGTTTAGTGAGAGTTCGTAATTCTACTGGTTGCAGTTTGATAGGTTCATGGTTGGGAAAATCTACAGTTTTGTTGTAGTTGTGAATTTTGGAGGAGCTGATAGTATTATCCAGTAGCCCTTGTTTCCCATTGTTCTTTTGTTCGGTATTACTGGTTCGTTGTTGATGTTTTGCTATGGCTAGTTGCAGTTCGGAATTGGCTGTGTCTTCTATTAAGCCGATAACTTTTTCTCTGTCGTGCAGTTTGGTTGAGAGAGAGGTCTCTCTATTTGCACTTGGTTCTGCCTGAAGCTGCGTGACAGTGTTAATCAGAAGCGACTCTTCGCGTATATCTTCAGGGCGCTTTTTCAGTGGGTTGTTTGTCTTTTCCGGTTGTTCTTGAATGAGACTGTTGTTCGTTTCTTCCGCTAGTCGTACGGCTAGATCTCTTTGAAATGGTGGTGTTGTCGTTTCGTGAAGTTGGTTTGTGGTGTCGGTAATGTTGGTGTCCATTGGTCCGGATGGGGGGTTTCCTTCTTCATTAATTGTAGATGCAAGTTTGCCATCTTGGGTGTAAGAGTTGTTGCAGACTAATGTTAGCAGGGGGTCTTGGTCGAGGTAAATTCGAGTGTCATGTAGTGGTGCACTTGAGGCGTCTTCGGTTTGGACGATTAGCTGAACATCTTCGCTGATATTGACGCGAGGGTTATTGGTGAGATGTTCAGAGGTCTCAGATGTAGTGTATGGTTGGTTTGGTATGCTGATTTGATATTGCAGGTCACGGTAGTCGTTAGGTTGCCCTGTTGGGTCACTTGTTGCATTTGTGGAAAGGTCTATATTGAGAAGTTGCTCAATTTGGCTGTCAGGTTTGTGTTGGTAATGATTCAGAGCAACTTTTGGTGGATGTCCTTGTGAAAGGGCTTGTTCCATCGTGAGTTGTGACGAGTCCAGGTCAGATTGGGCCGCTGTGTTGAATTTTGTTCTCAGTCTCGTCTTCGGGCAGGCAGCTGGTGGTTGCTTGGGTCGAGTTGCCAACATTTCTACTTTTTTTGCAGGCGGATCTGTTGTGTCCTGACGCGTTCAGGCTTTGATGATGGTAATTTTGTTCCTCCTGTAAGTTTGGTTGAGGTGGTGAAAGAGCTGACCACAGGATCCAGGGGGCTGGCCCTTTCGGTCTCCTTTGATGGTGGTAACTTAGTTCCTCCTAAAAAATTGGTTGAGGTGGTGAAAGAGCTGAGCACAGGATCCAAGGGGCTAGCCCTTTCGGTCTCCTGCAGTGTACCGGGTTTGGGAGTGCTGGTGTCATAGGTGATTTTCAGGGGGAGATTTTGTCTGTTGAAAATCTGGCACGCAGAGGTTCCAGGGGACAAGTCCTTTCAGTCTCCTGGATTGCAGATGGTATCAGCAAGACTGTCTATTTCCGAGGTGTATCCAATGAGGTTGCTCTTTCGATATCTCAAATCAGGATGTTATCAAGTAGAGATATTATTTATTGAAGGTCTGGCGCTCACAGGATCCAAGGGACAAGCCTTTTCGGTCTCCTGGAGCGCAGTTTGATTGTGCAGGGCTGTCAATGTTCAAGTGGCGGGGTCTTTTGTAGCGAGCAGGCGTGTTGAATTTTCCGCGGGTTTTCTAGACCGAGATCCGTGTGGTGTTTCCGAACTGGGTAGCAGTCACTGAGACGAGTGATCAGCAAGTCCCATGTTATCCTCAGTGAGCGTCCTGGGCGTGGGAAGAGTTAACACTGCAGCACTTTGTGTTAATTTTCGCAGCAGGGATTTGGCACTGCAGCACTTTGTGTTAAATTTCACAGCAGGGAAATGAGCCGTTTACTGCTGGCTTTAGAAACGTCAGCTGCGAGATGTCATGTGGAAGAGTCGCAGACAGGCCCGCGAGTAATAGGTATGGTGGGCGAGGGAAACAGAGAAAGCCGATCGTAGGGGGGGATTGGGTTCGGTGTGAAATGACCCGGTGCCTGATGTAGAGGGCCGGAGGTAGTTGCTGGACTTGTTTCCGTTCTGGCGAGGAGATTCGTCGATGGGACTCACGGAGACGGGGGGAGGGGGAGGTGAGCAAGGAGCTCTCGGATCCTCTCGTAAGTGGTAGTTCTAGTGATATGTCGGAGCTGGCGCGTAGGTGAAACTTGTATTCGCGGAGGCACCGGCAGCCAGACAGGACCAGGGGGGCTGACGGGCGCAAGTTCGCCTGTTAACTGGGTTGTTGGCGGGGGGGAGACTTGGTGACGCGCTGTCCGTGGAGTGCAGCTTTCGGCACTGGAGCAGTTGTCGGAGGAAGGAGAGGGTATCAGCTCAGGCGTGGTATAATGTTAGTGTTCTGCGTTTGTTGTTTTCTCAGGGCGCTGCTAGTTGGTTTCTTTAGAGAAGGTTCCAATGGGATATAAGGTGTGGGAGCGCCGCGGAGCCTGCAGAGCCTAAAGACCAAAAGACTCTGCAGCAGACTCTGCGGCCGCTCCGCGGCTTCCTGGGTAATTTGAGTCCTCAAAGTGTAGAAGTAGAAAGAGGACAAGAGGGTAAAGCAGACCCTCACTGAAATCAGGAGCAAAACGCTGTAGAGTCTCTCTCCAGGCACGACCAAAAGACTCTGCAGCAGACTCCGCGGCCGCTCCGCGGCTTCCTGGGTAATTTGAGTCCTCAAAGTGTAGAAGTAGAAAGAGGACAAGAGGGTAAAGCAGACCCTCACTGGACTCAGGAGCAAAACGCTGTAGAGTCTCTCTCCAGGCACGACCAAAAGACTCTGCAGCAGACTCCGCAGCCGCTCTGCGGCTTCCTGAGTAATTTGAGAACTCAAAGTGTAGAAGTAGAAAGAGGACAAGAGGGTAAAGCAGACCCTCACTGGAATCAGGAGCAAAACGCTGTAGAGTCTCTCTCCAGGCACGACCAAAAGACTCTGCAGCAGACTCCGCGGCCGCTCCGCGGCTTCCTGGGTAATTTGAGTCCTCAAAGTGTAGACGTAGAAAGAGGACAAGAGGGTAAAGCAGACCCTCACTGGAATCAGGAGCAAAACGCTGTAGAGTCTCTCTCCAGGCACGACCAAAAGACTCTGCAGCAGACTCCGCGGCCGCTCCGCGGCTTCCTGGGTAATTTGAGTCCTCAAAGTGTAGAAGTAGAAAGAGGACAAGAGGGTAAAGCAGACCCTCACTGGAATCAGGAGCAAAACGCTGTAGAGTCTCTCTCCAGGCACGACCAAAAGACTCTGCAGCAGACTCCAGGAAACCTGGGCACTTTCCCCAATCTGCTTTGATGGTTATGTTGCTGAATGTGTCCATGGGGAAAAGGGAAAACCAGGGGGAATTTTGGTGGCCTGGCAATCTTGGTGAAGGCATCACTAGCCCTAACCCTAATGGGGGGAGAAACTAAAAATCAGAACATACAATGCGTCATTGCATGCCGTGCTAGGGGTCGTCCCCTATTTTTGGTTAATCTCTACAACAGTCCACACACTGCTAACCAGAGGTGGCCAGGGGCTTTGAGAGACTTGATTGAAGAACATGTCATTGCCAATGGGAGTCAGCCTGTACTACTAATTATGGGAGGCAATCTGAATGCGAAACTGGGGGCGGGAATTCCAACAATGAATATAGACTTGGGTGAAGACCTTTTGCATGGGGTTGCTCCAGCGCAACTGGTGGACGAAAGAATGTGTGCAAGGGGCTTGCAGTTTTGTGAGTGGTTTTTGGAGTGGGGTATTCGCTCACTGAACGGTCGTGTGGGAGCGGATCGGCCGGGGAGGCCAACTTTTGTGGGTACTCAGGGATCTTTGACGATTGATTATTTCTGTGCCCATGTGAGGGGTTGTCATTTAATTAAGGAGTTTGAGGTACTTAAGAACCTACGGAGCGACCATCATGCACTCCGGCTGGTCATAGGGATAGACCCATTAGTGCTCCCATCTGTTAATTTTCCTCAACTGGATCAGTGTGGCATCAACCCACTGTGCAAGCAGAGAATTAAATGGGCTAGACTGGATGCCGGGGAAACTCAATCATCTGTCTGCAAACTCAATATGGAGGAATTCTCTATTACTTTGTCGAATGGATCCTCTGCAGGCTCCATAATTTTGGCATCCCAAAAAATTTGGAGCTCTATGTCCGGCATTTTCCAAAGGGAATTTAAAAAAGGGACTAAGAACCTGGAAACATGGTTCGATGAACCCTGCCGAATAGCACAGAAAGCCCTTAAATGTATTCTCGAGGCAAAAGATAGCACAAGACTTGAGATAATCACTGCCTGGGCGCATTATAAATGTGCCCTGGCAAAAAGGAAAAGACAGTTGAAAGAGTAAGCCTGGGAAGATCTTATCCAGGCTGTGCAGTTAAAGGACTCCAAGACATTCTGGGAGTTCGTGGCCAATGGACCCCCTCACAAAAGACTAAAAATGCATAAAGAGAACTATGTTAGTGCACTGGCTTGGTCCAACCATTTTAGCACTCTTTATAGTGCAAACTCTTTAACTCCATATAGTGGGCCTAGCGGCTCCCTTCTCAGATTAACTATAAAAGAGGTAGAGATGGCTATCAATAAGCAACTCCCTAATCGAGCTCCTGGACCAGACGCCATCCCTGCGGATATGTTTTGTGATGAGGTGGAGCTATGGGCCCCAATTTTGACCAAGTCCTCAACGCATTCTTGGAGCTTGGTACCTATCCGGCAACATGGAGGCAGGCAATAATCTTCCCTATTTTTAAGAAGGGTGACCCTTGCAGCCCCCTTTCTTACGGACCCATCTCTTTGCTTGATACCTCCTTCAAAATCTTCGGCCGCGCGGTCGTGGCACGGCTAGAACTATGGATACTTGATTCTGGGGTTCTCATTGAGACTCAATATGGTTTTTGTCCAGGCCGGGAACCAGGGACCAGGCTTTGAACTTATATCTGGTGAGAGCTACTTCCATATATGTGAGGGGTGAGCCTTTGTACCTAGCATTCATGGACCTGAGCACCGCATTTGATAAAGTAGACAGGGCTATACTCTGGGCGGTGTTCAGGTTCATGGGCTGCCTGGGGGATTTGGTAAAGGTCCTCCAGATAATCCATGAACATACTTCAGCCTGTCAGATTTGGGGAACAGGGTCAGTGCACAGCCTTCTTTGAGACCTTTCTGGGAGTCCATCAGGGCTGTTTTGTGGCCCCGGTATTGTTTGTCCTCCATATAAACAGTGTTTATTTGGCATTGGTCAACTCCCAGACGATTATATTATGGTGGGTGCCGTCCCCCTTCCAGTCCTGGGCTATGCTGACGACATGGTTTAAATTGCTCGTACCCCCAGAGCCCTGTATTGCCTGGTGGATGTTTACACCCAATTTATGGCTTCCCATAAATTGACTCCGATACATAAGTTGACTGTGAACTCAAAAAAATCAGCGGTCAAGAGCTCACTTGTTAGACATGTCAAGATGCGTATGATATGGAGTGGAGGCAAACCAATCCCGAGGGTTACCAGTTTTGATTGCCTGGGGATCTGTTTTATGGAGAACTGGCGAGGGTTTGGCAATGATGATAAGCAATGCATGTGGATGCGGCAGGCACTCGGGGGTTTGTCGCAATTTCAACATAATTGTGTGGGGCGCCCAATCAAATGAATCCTGGAAGTATATGGGGCTCAAAGAAAGACCGCCACCAATTATGGGGCAGCACTGTGGGGCATGGAAAGGATCCCTAAAATCAAAAATATGGAGAAATCCTTTCCTAAAAAACTGCTTGGGCTTCCACAGTCCGCTTCTAATTATAGCATACATTTGGAATTGGGATGTCCCCACATTGCCGATGAGTAGTTACTGGCCCCAGTCTTGCACTGGTTGGCACTCTGGGCTAACCAGAAAGCTATTCTTTCACACAAGATTATAAGAGCCCTGGTGAGTAGCTCAGCTGCAAAGAAAATCCCATGACTTAAGTACATCCAGAAATCTATTAAACAGCTAAATTGTGCTGATCTCGTTTGCCCCTCAATCCTTTTGACCCCATGTGAGGTTGGAGCCCACAAGCAAATATTTAAATCCATTTTGGTGGCAAACAGGGTATCCGCTGCCTTGGGCATTCCAGCAAATAGAAGGCATATTATGTTAACATCTGCGGATGTTATTCCGCCGTATTTGCTCCACAGTGATAATCCAGCAGATCGTTGGGCCTTGACCCGAGCTCGGTTTGACTGTCTATGGCTTGGGGCACAAACAAAAAGCTGGATCCATAATGTGCAACCTATAGCTTGTCCCTGCTGTGACTGGCCGGTGGAGGACTATGTACATTTCTTGTTGTTCTGTCCACACGACGTCGACCTAAGACGGAAAACACTCTTGCCACTACTTAGGTCCGCTGGCATGTCTCAGGCTAGGCCTGCTCTGTGTTATTTGCTTTTAGCTGCTACGATGCCAGTGGCCTGGCACATGGTGGACTACCTGAGAAGGGCTTGGTATCGGAGGACGAAATTTACTGCCCAACACATGATTAAACTCTGAAATTTTATTGAACTGTTTGGACGTCTTCCCTGGATTTTATCTCGACTCACACACATGCACATTTTAACGTTCTTTGTTATGTAATGTTTGTAAGTTTATACTGTGGATTTTCTTTTTCACAAAAATGCTGAATTGGATCTTGTACTGCTTTGTATTTTTACTCTGTCTATGGTTTATGGATAATCTGTTTCCGAATAAACTTATAAATGATGATGATATGCATATGTTTTATCACAGTATTAGGGATGTTATATCACTAGCAACCATCAGTATCACAAAAGCCTACAGTTCACAAAACAGATTGAAATTGAAAAACCAGTGCAGCCGGATTCACATGTGGAAAAGTTGCATTTACACTTTTTCAGTTTTAAATACCAAAACGTTTTTTTCAAAAAATGGGTGAAAAACACTGAATCGGAATACTGTTTTTGGGCAGGGGAAGATATGCACAGCACAGTGATAATGTAGAGGTGAAAGAAGGGGTATAGCTGGTGAATTAAGAGAGTTTTGGAAGGTAGAATGAGGTTTTTTTAAGGAAAATAGAGCAGTTAAAAATGCAAAAATCGGTTTTGAAAGAAAGGCAAATTTCACTTAAACTAAATTATTTAGACTATTTTGTTAAAGTGGGACACAGTAAGATCCAAGGTTGTTTCGCGACATCAACCCTGTCACCCCAGCGTACAACTTTATGTGGAAATTAGTTTGATTACTCAAAATATGACTAAGGGGTTACTCGAGAAGATGAATGAAAGAATTGCACTAATACTAGAAAACAAGAACAGGGTGCACAGAGAATTAGAACAGTCTATATAAGTTATCAAGGTATGGATAGAGTTGCTTAGAGAGTGGAACAAAGACAAAAGTCAAGATGGGTAGACTATGGGCCTCATTACACGGTAGACGGTAAGGGATTACCGGCACCGGTAAGGGCAGTGCCGGTAATCCCTTGCCACCCTACTTTGAGGACCCTTAGCGGGTCCCTTCCTTAACGCCAGGTTTGACCTGGTGTTAAGGACGAGACCCATTAAGGGATTTCAGAGCTAATAACGGTACTGCAAATTGCGGTATTGTTATTAGCTACTTCCCCATTTCCATTTATCCCTATGGGGGCTCAAATGGGAATCGGGAATGGTTCCTGGAATGGGGATTTACCGGGTCCTCCAAGGTCGGAATGACCCAGTAAGTCCCTATTCCGGGAACACGGACCCTGCATGCGGTAAGGGGGTAGCCATGGTGCTTATAGCGCCATGGCTACCGTCTACCGTGTAATGAGGCCCAATGTGTCAGAGGATGTGGGATACTCGCAGTCCACATTTGAATCTGGGATTTTGGACAGTCAACCTTTTCTGGTCACAAAAGATTCTGGTCACCGGATAGCAGATTCTCCGGCAAAAGACAGCTGTGCAAAGGTCTGGTCACCAGATAATCAGGACAGCTGGATGGCAGGGTTGCAGTGGGCATGCAGTTAGTGGGCAAGAAGCCGGTCTGGTTTCAGGATGCGGCCCAAAAAGAATACCACAGCTTCTCCCTTTGGGTATTGGGCTTTTTTAGTGGGGTTTCAGGACTGAGGCCTTGCTGGGATGGTCAGCAATGCTTTGGCCTTTCAGGGGGATCTAGAATCAGCTATGCTGTGGCTATGAAGTGGGATCTGGAGTCTGGCAAGATGAAGGTAGAAGATCAGGAACGCAGGCGTAGGAAATTCCGCTAAGAGTCTGTTCCAGAGTTCTGTCAGGGACCCTTTTTATAGAACATGGTGACATCATCGAATTATATGGCAGGCCATGCTTAGCTAAGCACGCCTCTAAACAACTGGATTGGTCAGGGGTAATGGTTGATGCTTTGCTCTCAACTGGTTGGGTTTCAAGGGCATGATGTCAGATTTATGATGTGAGTTTTGCAATGTCCAGAAACTCCCACAGTTACTTTAGGTAAAATCCAGTTTTGCCATAAATGGCACATGTGTACAGTTGGGGCATCTTAACAAATTACATAAATAGGTCCAAATCTACAGTTTATAAGACTTTGTTTCATCTGCTTAACAGTTTTTCATCGTTTATAGTGAGAAATATTCAGCCTAAAATCCTATATACATGTGTGTGGATTATCATTAGGCATGTCAGCATTGAAATGTTCAATGGCATCATGTATACTTTCCTTAGAATACCCATTTCTCTGCTATTTCTGCTCCCAATGTGGCAGAGAATGCTAATTAAAAACCACAAAATTACATTAAAACTTAATTCCTTCAACCTTGCCAAGATAAAAGTCTGAACAGTTTCTTAATAAAATAGATGTTTAAACCAAATGGTCAGCATTGTCCTCCAAATATGGTCATGCCTTTCCAGGATACCCCCCTTAGCCAGGCTCGACATGGAGTTTTTCTTTGAAGCTTCTTGTAGAAGTCAACTCCCCAGTGATTTTCTTTTTCACATATTCAGACGAAAGTCTGATGAGTATGTGAACTTTCTTTGTCTTGGTCAGTCAAAGTTTTCCAACCTAATAATTATCAGCCAAGTGTCCTGGAAGTTTATGGTGGTTCCCTTTTGGGGGAAGCCTTAGCATTGACAAAAGGAAATACCTGTTCTGGAGCTTGCAAAATCCAGCCAATGCAGTTTAATTACTTATTTTATTTATTTTTCTTATAAATCAGAATAAAGCCTGTTGAAGAAGATCTCCCATATAGGCACAACACCCCTTCCCATTGCTACATAAGGGCAGGGCCTTATCCAACATAAACTTTTAAACAAGTATTTTTCTTTCTTTGTAAAAGTACATTTTAAACATGTGGTGACTGCTGGCATTGTCCTTGCAAATTCGGTTTGTCTCTACCATCTGCACTTTCACATTGTTTTGTAGCCGTAGTTAGCTTCTTGTATGCAACAGTTTGTACAAGGCCAAGGTCTCTCGAGATTGGCATGTGCACAGAGAGCTAGAATTTCTTTTAAAGCAATGATTTTTGTAGCAAAAGTCAAGCGTGTTTCCTTGTAGCTGAAGTAAAGCTTTTGTTGATTTCCCCAGATTTGGCTTGACAGAGCGTGTCATTCAGGGATCATGCTTTCTTATGCTGAAGCACAATGTGGATATGGAGGGACATGGCAAGGCCTTATTAATAAAAGTAGTTTGATGAAAAACAGATGAAAATAGCGTCAGAGCAGCATCCTTTTCAATGTGAAATATTCCCTTTTTCAATGGGAACTTTTGGCTTGCAGTAAAGCGCAAGCAGGAAGGCACGAGGTGGGCGGGGCTTGCTAAGTGGTGAAAAAGAGCGGCAGGCAGGAAGGCACCCGGTGGGCGGGGCTTGCTAAGTGGTGAAAAAGGGGAAAGAAGGAAGGCACCAGGTGGGCAAGGCTTGCTAAGTGGTGAAAAAGAGCGACAGGCAGGAAGGCACCAAGTGGGCAGGGCTTAGGCCAGGTGACCTAGATCCACTTGCACCTGCCCCCCATCTGCAAAGGAAAAGAGATTGCAGGGCTACTTAAGTAGGAAAAAGAGCATCAAGCAGGAAGGCACAAAGTGGGTGGGGCTTGCTAAGTGGTGAAAAAGAGCGGCAAGCAGGAAGGCACCAGGTGGGTAGGGCTTGCTAAGTGGTGAAAAAGAGCAGCAGGCAGGAAGGCACCAGGCGGGCAGGGCTTAGGCCAGGTGACATAGATCCACTTGCACCTGCTCCCCATCTGCAAAGGAAGAGAGGCTGGAGGGCTCCTTAAGTAGGAAAAAGAGCAGTAAGCAGGAAGGCACCAGGTGGGCGGGGCTTGCTAAGTGGTGAAAAAGAGCGGTAAGCAGGAAGGCACCAGATGGGCAGGGCTTGCTAAGTGGTGAAAAAGAACGGCTTGTAGGAAGGCACCAGGTGGGTGGGGCTTAGGCCAGGTGACCTAGATCCACTTGCACCTACTCCCCATCTGCAAAGGAAAAGAGTCTGGAGGTCTTCTTAAGTAGGAAAAAGAGCGGCAAGCACAAAGGCACCAGGTGGGCAGGGCTTCCTAAGTGGTGAAAAAGAGCAGCAAGCAGGAAGTCACCAGGTGGGTGGGGCTTGCTAAGTGGTGAAAAAGAGCGGCAAGCAGGAAGGCACCAGGTGGACAGGGCTTGCTAAGTGGTGAAAAAGAGCGGCAGGCAGGAAGGCACCAGGTGGTCGGGGTTTCGGCCAGGTGACCTAGATCCACTTCCACCTGCTCCCCATCTGCAAAGGAAAAGAGGCTGGAGGGCTCCTTAAGTAGGAAAAAGAGCGGCAAGCAGGAAGGCACCAGGTGGGCGGGGCTTGCTAAGCGGTGAAAAAGAGCAGCAGGCAGGAAGGCACCAGGTGGGTGGGGCTTGCTAAGTGGTGCAAAAGAGCGGCAAGCAGGAAGGCACCAGTTGGACAGGGCTTGCTAAGTGGTGAAAAAGAGCGGCAGGCAGGATGGCACCAGGTGGTCAGGGTTTAGGCCAGGTGACCTATTCCACTTGCACATGCTCCCCATCTGCAAAGGAAAATAGGCTGGAGGGCTCCTTAAGTAGGAAAAAGAGCGGCAAGCAGGAAGGCACCAAGTGGGCGGGGCTTGCCAAGCGGTGAAAAAGAGCGGCAAGCAGGAATGCACCAGGTGGGCAGAGCTTGCTAAGTGGTGAAAAAAAGCGGCAAGCAGGAAGGCACCAGGTGGGCAGTATCTCACATAATCTTGGCTGTGAAAAATTGGAAGTATATGGCATGGAGTTTGTGTTGTGAAATGGAATCAACTATTACCCAAGTGTGAAGATATGGTGCATTTGAAACATCAAGGAATGACAATAGTACATTGTGGAAGTCATAGTTTAGGATACGTAACTGGTGTATCTTTGAAGTTTGCCATGAGAGATAATTTCACAAGTATGATACTTTTCCACAAACCATGTTTATTTTTTCACGAATTACCCAGAGCAAGTGTGCAAAAGATCCAAGCTGTTTTGTCCAAAAATAGAAAAGGCAAGGTAAAATGTGAACAAAGCTGCATGGACATTTCTTCGAGATTTTGGATTGTGACCTTTTGAAAATGATAGTATGCAACATGATGTAGTACATTTTTTTAGAAAAGATAGAGTACATCTTAAACATCTTGGAAATTAGCATTTTCTTTCCATTATTCCGAATTCAATTATCATTTTGTTGTGAAAGAAATGAAATGTAAAGAAGAGAAGTATGTAATGAAAAGGTGAAGGAGTACATATTGCATGTGAACATATTAAGGCCACACAAAAGAACAAAATAGCTCTTTTAAGAGCCAAAATAAAAGACCATGAAGAAAAAAAGAGTCAAGTTGATACAGGGTCCATTCCAGGTTTTTGGATTGTATAGTGCGCAAACATGGTCACGTCTCCATGGATATCAAAGATGGAAATGCACAGAAAGGGATCTCATGTTCTTCGGTGGTGTAATGTGAATGTAAGGTGTAAAAGCCTTGAGTAATGCTTTCGCATCTTTCATTCACACTATGATACATTTTCAATGTTTTCTATGGCAGAGAAGAGGGGTGGAACAGAACTTAATTTCGGCCACATTTTTCCTCTGTGCTATAGAAATGCTCCAGTATTTGCACTGGCAAGGATTTTCATTCAGGTGGAAATGCTGGAGATTCCTATAGACTCTGCTTGTGTTATGCATTAACAGAAAGCAGGTGATAGAGATCTACTGTACACATTTGTTTAATTATGTTTTTAGACTTTGAAAGGTGGTTCCCCATGGAACCTATTCTTTTTTTTTAATGTTCTTTTCTCAGGAGGATGCATAGAGTGACAGAGATAGGATGGGGAAAGGACGGGCAACAAGCAACCTCTATAAAGGAGGGACAGATGGAGACGGGAAGATGTTGGGTACTAGTGATGTAACTAGGGAAGGTGGCAATTATTTACATGGGCCTTTATAGCTGCATCAATGTCACTATTGAATTCACCTCTCCCCCCCAGCAGATAATTGCATCACAGTACACACAAAGGACAGTCTCAAAGCCAGGGTCAATTCATTCATGTATACTATGTGATGCAATAAGAGGAATCCTCTGCCCAACTGAGGTGGTACTAGTGTCAAGACGGTGCTACTGGAGTACCGATTGGCACCCATTGTGGACTATTTAGGACTCATTCCTCCCCCTAATCCTCCAAGGACAATACCTATTCAAAATGGTCTTTACTTTCCATTTGCAAGACTTTGGTACTTCCTTGTTTAATTTAAAACATATCCCATAATGTTCTCAATCCCTGGTTATTTCTATGCAGCAATCTTAGAGATCAGTTCTGCTTTCACATTCCCAGGACCAGAGAGGGAGGAGGCAGATTACCTTCAGTTGCGGTGGTACAGGTTCCGTTATTGAGCCAGCCTCAGCACAGGGCAGGCCAGTGTTTAAGCAGCTGCCTGCATGAGTACAGTGCTCTTGCATTGAGTTTGCTTCCAGCCCTTTGTGCTTTGATACTTCTATTTCTGATATCTCCTATTGCTATTGTTTTCAGAGCCTGCTCCTGTTCCAGTGCCATGTGCTCCCTGTCTTGTAGCCCTGCTACTGTACCTGCAGTCCCCTGCTTTCTGCCTGTCACTTCTGTGCTTCCTGCACTGCAGCCCAACTCCCCTGTTTGCAGTCCACTGGTGCCTCTCTGCAACCCCCTGCTCTCTACAACCAATTACCTTGTTCCCTGCTTGTGGTTCTATGCCCATAGTCTGTGTTACCTGGCTTTAGCTTCCGAGATTCCATTCCTGAGTTTCCTTGTTATCTGTCTGCAATCATGCCCTTGTTTTTCTAGTCCAGAGTTTCAGTTTGGAGTTTTCTTGTTCCTGGTCTATAGTTCAGTCCACTGTTCCCTGATGCCGGTCCTTAGTTTCTAGTTTGCAGTTCCGGTCTCCTGTACCCTTGCACCTACATTCTTGTCTTCTTGATTTTCCTCTTTCCTTCTGTTCCCTGTCCTGAACCTTTGACTTCCTCTTATTTTTATGGATATTTCGGTTACTGTTCTTGTCCTCACTTGTGCTTATGTAAATCCTTTGTTCAGAGTTTGGCTGGTGGGTTTCCCAGCAGGCAATCTCTGCCCCTTTCCATTGTCGCTTTTCAGTATTGTACCTTGTACCATAATGTTAACAGTGTTTTGGTTCCTGTTTCAGGAGGCAGTCACTGTTCAGTTCCTGCTGGACCCGTACAGGTTTCATCTTGTGAGTACTGTTTCCTTGTTCTTGCCTTAGGGTCCAGATACAGACACCCACTCCTACTGCTCCTTTCCATGAGCATTGAGTGGGGCCCTGTGATAGTAACCAGCCCAGAAGGCTAGAATTTCCCCAGACCCTGTTTGAAACTCTTCCCCCTTCAGTGCACACCACAATTGGGAACCTAACATGTTAGTCATACTTGTACTCCCTGACTCTTTCTGTTCACTGCCTTTGTTGTCTGTAATTCAGACTATCCTTTCTTGTCTGCGGGATTCCTTAAACTCATGTCTCTTGTGCACTGTTTTCCCCTTGGCTTTGTGGGCACATCTGTGCCCTCAAGCTTCTGACAACTAGTGTTGGCAGGAGTTAAAGACAATGGTGCAGTACAAGACGTTGATCTACCTCCTGAGAAAGGCAATGCCTTTCTCAGGGCAGTCGGTGGAAAGTCTGGGTGTCGCAATGCATGGAGAGGGTTCTGAAGGAATGCTGCCCCTTCCGGCCATGACTGAGTATGACACCACACTCAGTACAGTGCACATGAACAGCCTGATCCTTCAGAACTCTGCCAACAGTGGTAAAAACCGCCACACCCAGGAATCTCTCTGACCACCAGATGTAGAAGGCATCTCTTCTACTGCATCTTCCTTCTCCTCTTCCTCCTGGTGCTCATCTGCTGAAGTGCCCTTGTTCCCTTCTACAGATCCTCCAAGTGGTGGTGGCAGTGACCCATGAGGGGGATTGATGTTTATGATTGATGCCATTCTTCCTATTCACATTCTCCAACAGCTCCCAAAATGTGTGCTAAATTGAGAATGACTGAAGGAACTGTCCACTGTCTTCTGCACTGTCCGCAATATTTGGAGGCCAAAAAAGGACATTAAAAGTTGTACAAAGTTCAGCGAACAACAAATAATGTTAGTAGCAGTTGTGGAAGTGTAACTTTTCAACTTGAGAGTTGGTGGACGCAAAATAGATTTCAACATGTTCACAAAGCACAGACTTTGACAACGGACACATCATTCCGCTGACTGGGCGCAGTCACGTCATCACATCACATTCACAATTAATTCAAGGGGTGTCATGCAGTTGGTTGACATCATTCGGAGTCATTGTGATGAGCGTGACCATGCTCAAACATTCACTAACTAATTAATAGTGCGTCATTGTCACCGCGGGCATGGCAGTGTGTTGCCAAACAGCAGTACACTGCATGACGTCACTGTAATACAATGTTACAGGCAAAAACATGTGTATAGTCCACAGATCTCAAAATGTGATTTAAAAAGAAAAAAATGAAATTTGACACATATTTACATTACATTTAAATTATGATACATTATGATTGGGCGGGAGAATCACTGTGTGAATCAAAAATAGGGGAATTTTGGGGTGTTAAATGTACAGGATTAGGAGAATTAGCAATAGAGATCTTGTAAAAATGTTAATCTGTAATGTCCTCTTGAAATGAGTGGTGTGATTGATGGGAGAAAGGGTGACATGTACAGGTAGGGCAATGAAAATCAATATTTGAATCACATGATTTTTTATATGTACACAGTACTGCAATTTGATGTTTAGTTTGATTTGTATCTACACCTAATTTGTTCATCTGATTTTCCATATTCTCCCATCTACTTTCAATGTTTTCTTATTTTTTCTTCATGATTGCCTTGTTCTTCTTGTCGTTGTTCTAGATTGTTAAATATGACAAATATGTAATACATTGAGTGTAATAGTTTATATATACGTAACAGAATTGTATTATTTTGTACAGTATGTAAAATTATTTACCCTTAATAGGTTCTTCTTCAGATTCATTACCAGTCATGTCAGGGTTATCAGGAGTCTGACTGGGAAGGCAAAGGAGGCATGTAGTAACCTGTGTTGTGTTTCACCTCAATGTATTTCCTTGGTTCTTGGAGAAAGACACCTCCCGCAGACATCACCACTGGTAGTGCAGCCACAGTATTCAGAGGGGTGCAGGGTGAAAACAGGGTCAAAGGGCCTTGAGGAGATGAAATACTTGTGGGCTGCACAGGATGGGCGGATGTGGTGGCTGTCACAATCGGATGGAAGCTTGCAAGCATCTCTCTGGCTTCTGGCATGAGTACCGTCAAAAAAGTTGTGGGAACGTAATATATTCATGTATGGACAATCAAGTGCAAAAAGGTTCGCAAAGGGCTGGGCACAAGACAGTTTTCAGGAAGGGGGGAGTGCCCCTGACTTGTAGGCCAGTGGCCCTTTGGCCGTAGGTTGGGGCTCATTGCATTGAATTGAGATACGGGATCAACAATTTGGGTCACTAGCAGGGAGATTTATTGCTGATTTATGTTGTTTATGCCAGGTGCTTATCGAGCGGTCCTTAGCGGTCTGTGCAATGGTGGAAGGGGACTGGTCGGTATACGGGGTACCCTATTACCCTCTGCCTTGTTCTCGGAGTATGAGGAGAGATGGCCACGGTGGCTGGCAATTAATCTTACCAATAGTAGAACTTATTAGGGGATGAGACAATCAGTGGAATAGTGAGACATGGAAGAGAATACAAACGAGCACTCTTTGCCAATGACATACTGGCATATCTGACATTTCTCTCTCCCTGGGCTGATCGAAACGATAGGGAAATACGGTCCACTGTGCTGCAAAGTCTAATCTAATACATTATGGGGCGCATAGAAATCACATTGCTAATGGGCACACATCAGTTTCCAAATGAACCAAAGCATTGGGACAGCTGTGTGGGATCATAAATCTCTTTAAATAGTTATTCTCCGCCTTCACCAAGGTGGAAATGTTTACATGACCCCACAACTCTGAACCATATTGTGCAGATGCTAAAGCTTGCTTCTGCTAGAGCTCAATAGCTGGGAAAATTCCCCCCTCTCGTGCTTACTGAAAAAGGAACAGATTCCTGCACTGTTATTTTCCAATCCAGAACATGCATTTTCCACTTGGGATGACCAATGCCCAGTCTCATGAATCCTAATTCCAAAGTAACCAAAAAAGGCGACTTATTTCAGTTTTTGGCCTGCCACATTGATGGTTATATCGCAGCACTTGCAGAATTTAGCTCTAATGACCACCGTTTTAGTTTTCCCAATATACAAATCTAATTTGGGAGCTTCACATGTATACAAAAAGATTGCCAGTGTGACCCAAAGACTGTCGTTCTGCCATAAGGACAGCATCATATGCATAGAACAGTGCTGAGTATTTAGTTTTGTCCAACTTTGGATAGTCCTGACTCTGTAAAAGTAACACACTAATTATCTCTTCAATTTATATCCAGAAAAGGAGTGGGGCAAGCACACATCCTTGTCTTACTCCTTTAGTTATTTTAAAGGGGTTATTTGTTTCCCCAGCAAGCCCAAACCAGATCACCACAGAATTATTAGAACAGACTGTATCTCTCAGAGCAGAGTTGTAGGCAATTTTCTCTTATTCAAAACCTCTCATAGGGATTCACGAGTCACCCCGTTAAAGGCGATTTTAGCATCCACAAATACTGTGTAAAGTTTGACCTTTTTCAGGGAAATATACATCTGGGTAAGGAGGGATAAACATAAACTTTGATCTATAGTACTCTTCCCTCTCCTAAATCCATCTTGTAGATCATTGATTATCCCATTTTCATTGGCCCATGCTTGCAAACGGCCCAGAATAACTTAGGCATACATTTTGCCTGCACTCTCAAGAAGGCAAAATGAACAAGTTACCTGGATGGTCTCTACCTCCCTTCTTGAAAACTGGCACAATCACAGCTTGCTGCCATGAGGAGGGAACTGCTTTTAGAGTGCTTGCTGCATTGAACAATTTCCAAAGAACCAAGGCCCAAATTGCTAGTTCATCTTTGTAGTAGTCAATTGGGATGCCTTATGGTCCAGGAGCCTTGATCCCCTTAAGTGATGTAACAGCTACACAAATCTCTCCCACCCTATCTGTGGGTGCCCACCTACCTCCAATGTTTCTGGGAATAAGTCTCTCATTTGGATAACATCTGGATGGGTGGCACCTGCATACAGGGCAAAGAATTGATCATACCACAAGTTGGACGTGATACTGCAATGCATAATCACGTCCCCATTAAGCTCAGCACCGACTACAAGTTTCCAAAAGACAGTGCTATTACCCCTTTCATAAACAGATTATAAGCTGTCCCATTTACTTCGAGCAAAGCTCTTCTCACGAATGATCTTCTTATATATGGCTCTGCTTTCACATTTTAAGATCTTATCTGTAACTGATCCCAGAGCCAGGCTATCACAAAGTTGCTGCTTTGCTACTTTACAGTCTTTGTTGTACCATCTATCTTTTTTGAAGGTATGTCACATTATTGTTGACTTCTTATGCATGAGAAAAGATAGAAAACTCTCAATCATACCAAGATATTCTCTTAGAATCGCTGCGCCAACCTGCACAGATTTGTTCCAATGTCCAAGTGCAACCGCATATATCGCGGGGAGGGAATATGTTTCCAATAAACAGGCTCACTGATAGATTTTCGTGAATGCCCCACAACAGATAATTCCTGTGCAAAGGTATTGCCCAGGTGTGGTGTAAAGCCCACCTTTCCAAACTTGCTATCCCCAGGGGTTTATGGTTGCTATCAGAACTGGGAAACAGTAATTAAGGTGTGGGTATTTTTAAAATTAAATTACATCAGTTTCTCCGAAAGCCATTTGTTTATTTTATTAATAGTACTTGTCTCACTGTGACTTTGCACTTTAATGCCAAACACTGGCAACATGTGCACACTTTTTTGATAATAAAACAAGAACTGTACAGCCATTACTGCACTCCAGGAAAACCCCTCAACTCTTATTACCTAATATCATGTTGCTACATGCATTCAGCCTAGTTGTGTGAGGTAGCCATATTATGCATTTAGCCTTGTTGTGTAAAGTAGCCATATTCTGCATTTAGCCTAATTGTGTAAGGTAGCCATAGACTGCATTTAGCCTAATTGTGTAAGGTAGCCATATTCTGAATTTAACCTGGTTGTGTAAGGTAGCCATTTTCTGCACTTAGACCAATTGTGTGATGAACCTGCTGCGCATGTCACTGAAATAATATTCCAAGTGAACATTAACAAGAATCTTCTGCGGGTGATCATGAAAAGGTATCTCAATGCCCCATAGATCCCAGAAATGTACAAAGGCAAAAATGCATGATCACTCTGTGCTGATAGTGTTGAGTTAGCCGCAGAATTATTTTGATGGACCACCCAACATGTGTTTCGACATTCACAGTCTTCTTCTAGGCTGTGCAGTTTACCAAAAAATACCTTTTGTGGGCAATTGCCCCCCAGGCTGTATGGGCTGTCTGGGCTGTCTGGGATGTTGCCTCCTGGGTCTGAATTGTAAAATGTAAAAGAAATCATTTAAAAAGACATTCTTCAGATTTCAGCCTTCCTCAAAGGAAAAGAGTGCTGCAAGTCTTGCTCGGCTTCATTGTAGATGAGGCGAGGCACTTGTCTTCATTTCACTAATGTTGTAAATATGTTTTGGTGGCGCCCACACATGGGCCACCACAGTGAAGGTGTGAGGGATAGAGCCTAGGCTGCAGGTACATGTTCTTACCACCCAGCAGCAATGTACACATTTAAATGGCCGATTTCTGGACCGTGGAAGGAAATGTTCGCACCACTGTGCACCATACACCTTTGGTCTGTTACAATCTATAGCAGCTCATCATGACTCCTACTTGCCAAGGAAGTAAGTGTCCATACCGTATTAGAGTTCCTGCCCAGTTTAATTCTGTAAGAAAGCTTGTTCTGTGGTCTGGTTAATTTCTTGATCATGAGTGAGCTCATCACAAAAAGAGTTTAGGAGGACCCTGGAAAGCGCCAATGGAAGTTACTATACAGTGGTTATAGAACTAAATGATGGATTGTGGTACTTACCTTGGGTACAGTTGACAAGTACACTCATAAAGATGTACTATTCAGTTATTAATTATTAGTAGAGTGCAAACTAATGGGGGTCATTCAAATTTGGGTGGATTTTTAAAACTAATATACTGTTGGAGAAAGTTGCCACCTCCAACAGTGGCATTTCAGGAAATCCAGCCTCTTCAAAGTTTATCAGCAGAGCTATTCCTGAAATACCACCTGAGGCATTGGTAAAGTAAAAAGTTGATTTTAAAAATGTCTCTCAGCCATTTTCAACACCAATGTGAAGGCAGAAATGTGTTATGTGCAGAGGTGGCTCCTAACAACTAATTCTGTGATTGATTTTCATTGTCTTGTCCAGAACATTTTTATTTTATGTGACCAATAAAAGATACACATGCAAATCAACAACAGATTCAGATATATAGATACAAAGTTACATGAAAATACATCCTTCCACCTATACTTTACCCAAAGAACCCACACAAACACACACACAAACACACACTCCACCTTACTTGAAAACACACAAATATAACTTGCTCCCTCTTCATCACCAGATCCAAGGAGGATTTCACTTGCAGGTTCCCTTTGCTTCAATGCATTGAAATATGCAGCCGGCTTTTACTTTTACTCTGCACTGTCCAGAGGTAGACCTCATTGTCACATTTACAAGCAACACTGCGACTACAGCTTCTTGTCATGCCTGGAAGAGGTTGACTGGCAAATCATGGTGTTGTACTGTCTATATGCGAAACAGGGCAAAAGACTATGGTGAGGGGTAAATAATGTATTTATTTATGTTTAGAATTATATCAGCACACAAAACCCTGAGACATCTAGGCGCTAGTTAATCGTGAAGTGCAAGGAACCCACATATTGGGAACACAGAAATGGCGTGAGTATACATACTGGTAAAGCCTCACCTCATGTTTCGGGGGGGCTACATCAGGCATGCACACACACAAATGGGGAAAAATCGCAGTAAGTATACAGACTGGAAAAGCCTCACCTCGTGTTATGGAGGGCTACATCAGGCACGGGCACAAAAATAAGTCATAAGGCATAGTAGGCAGCATTGTCAAGTATGGTGGCTACACAAACAGAATATTCCTCTCCTCAAGTAACAGGGGACAGAAAAAGCAGTGCAAGTGAAAGGGCCACATCACGAGTCTGGCGGTGCGGGGGCTATTTTCAGCTGAGCGGAATTAGCATTACCGCCGGTATCCGTGGCGCAGATAGCACTGTATCAGAAGTAAGCGTGCACATGCAAACCGGCCCGGCAGTAACACTAATTCCGCTCAGCGAAAAGTGCTGAAAAGCAGGCTACCACACAAAACCCCAATGCCAATAGCGCTACCGCTGCTGCCACAACTTGTGCATGGTATCAGTGCACGCTTATGCCATCGGAACAGGACGCACTGCGGTGGCCATTTGAAAATCACAATCAATCCAAAATCTGAGCCTCTGCCAGCCATCCACACCCCTAGAGCAACCAAAATGTCTCAGGAGAGAACAAGGGGGCCCAAGACCGCTTGCAGATACTGTGAGCTCATTGTCCTGGTGAATGAGGTAGTGGCCCACTGTGCAGAGCTATATGGTGCCAGACAGAGGAAGACATGCTCTCAGTGCCGTACTCAGATATGGCAAGCAGTAAGCCAGAAGGTGTCAGCAGTCAGTCATGTCCCCCGGGACAGGGAAGACTGCCGCAAAAGGAGAAATGACCTGTGTGTGCGGATCTGTGTTATCCTGGCCCAGCACAGGCAGGACAGCCTGACCACCAAGAGAAGAGGGCATGGCCATCATGAACGGCATGACTCTTGTTGGCTTGAGTGGACATGTTATGGACACAGTGGTGGGTGGGCGTAGGGGGTATTCTGTGCAGGGGTGTTTGTGGTATGTTGGGGAAGGAGGATTGTGTGCAGGGTTGTTGGTGGTGGGTGGGGGTAGTGGGGCTTGTGTGCTGGGTGTTGGTGGTGGGTGGGGGCTAGGGGGATTGTGTGCTGGGGTGTTGGTGGTGAGTGGGGGTACGGGAGATTGTGTGTTGGGGTGTTGGTGGTGGGTGGGGTTAGAGGGGATTGTATGCTGGGGTGTTGGTGGTGGGTGGGGGTTTGGGGAAAGGAGTTTGAAAAGGTTACATACAAATCTGTTGAAAAAATAACATGCAAGGACATTCATGATTGTGTTCTTGTGCTCTTTATTTACACTGTGCTGGTTGTGTACTGGGTCAGGTCAACGTACTAAAAGTGATTGTCTATTAGCGCCCGTGGGGCCACTCTCCATTCCCTCACTTCATCCCTGTGGGTGTCTGCCCTGGCTCCTGCCACATGGTTATCACATCCATCTTCCTCTGGGTGTGGCCTGTCAGCGTCAGAGGGGTATATGAACATTCCTCTTCAGGCAAATGTTATGGAGCATAGCACACATCAAGATTATTTTGCCTACTTTGTCAGGGGCATACATCAGGGCAGTCTAGGCACTGGAATTGTGCTATATGCACACGCAGGTACGGCTTTGGGCATGGTTGTGGGCATTCTCATGTGATGTACGTGGGACACGCACAGGGGTCATCAGCCATGCCAGCTGCAGATATCCTGAGTCCCCTGCATGGGGTGGATTATGGACATCAGTCATTTGTCTCATGCATGGGTCTGCAGTCTCAATGTCTCTGGTAATTGTTAGCCGTGGGAATTCTTGTGTGCACCCGGCCTATGCAATGTGAATGTGTGATGGGTGTGCATCCTTTGTATATAATGCCATGAATTACTTGTCCTGTACATACACCCAGAGACTTTGTGGTGGATGTTCTATGGCATGTCCCAGTAGACTGCACATGTGCAGACGGGTGTGGCACGGGTGGACATGCTGTTGGGTGCTGCTGTGTGGATCTGCTCTGTGCCAAATTCAAGTTGCATTGTGGGACATGTGGTCTGATGTGTTATTGTGATGGCAGCGGTGTGTGTCCATCACATGTGTTTGTCCAGGTGTGTCAAACGTGTGCATGCACCCTTGGAAGCCCCCCCATTGATTGTGCAGGGGCTGCACGGGTGCTGCCAGTGCCTCCTCTTGGCATGAAATGCTACCTGTGGCAATCCCCCCTTTTTTTCTTGTGCTTCAATGCACATATGTGGCAGGGTATGTACTCACCCACTAACCAGGTCTGTGGTCCTCTCCATGAATCCCGGCAGTGTGTTATTGTGCAGGGCCATGGAGGCATGGGTGGATCCTAGGTAGCGGGCACTGTAGTGGGTTATGATGAGGTCCGGGCCACCGGTCACCTGCAAGTTCATGGAGTTGTAGTGCTTCCGGCTCCTGTAAATGGCCTCATGGGCCTGGGGTGCCACCAAAGTGACATGGGTGCAGTTGATGGCTGCTATCACACTGGGTAGCTGTGCAGTGGCAGAAAAGCATGCATTCATGTCATTGAACTGGGCCTGGGAGGTGGGCAGTGCAATGTGTTGGTTGTCATGGTGCAGAAGGGCACCCAGCAGCTGGCGCAGGACTGCACTGAATGTTCACTGTGCCATGCCATGCATCATAGCCACAGAGTGCTGGAAGATGCCTGTCCCCAGGAACTGCAGGGCTGCCAACGGTTTCACCGATGGGGGCATGGCTGTACATATATTAATCCTGCTCCCAATGTCTTCATGTATTCTGGCCAGCAGCTCAGTGATGGTCTCTCTGTGTCCAGGCGGTACTCAGTTACCACTGGGTGTCAGTGAGGGCCCAGGGGGATGGCTTGACCCTGGGGATGGGTGCTCATCTTGCTGGGCCTTATAGCCTCCTCTTTTCATATATATGGCTGTAATTGCGCTTTGTGTTGTCAGCACGGTAATAGTACCAGCTGTAAAAGCGATGGTACATTTTGGGTCCAGCAGTATTTTTTGCTGACTCGTGATATGGTGGAGTGGTATTGGCAACGCTAATACAGTTACCACCGAATGTAAGGGCTACAGCCCAACTCATGATGAGACCCAAAAAAAGGATAGTAAATGAACACTTTACAACAGTCTCAGTGACCGCGGCATTGTGGTGCAGCTTGCAGTGAGTGCCATGCAGCTCTGGGCTTAACGGGTTTAAGATGAATCGATATGAGTATAGTAGATAGATAACATTTCTGGTGTTAAAGATCCACAGGTTTATCAACGGATAGACATGGAGGGTTGTAGATGCTCTTACCTGATGATGTCTCCGGCAGAGCATGCATTTTGGGAAGAGATCAGAGCTGGGTAGGTGTGTGAATGGGGGAAGCGGAAGTCAGTGATGTAGCAGAAGAGTCGGGTGGACGAATGCCATACCTGCATCCATTGCAGGACTGGGCTGGACAGGGAAGTCATCATGGGGCCTTGATTGTGGGCCTTTAATGGGGGCCGGCACTGCCAGACAACTCCCAGGGTGCAGTAGGAAATAGTTGGCAGACGGCCAATGGGTTGTTGGAGGAGGCGGGCAGTCATCAGCACACATCTCCTGCACCTTAGTCCATGCCTCCAGGAAGGCCATCTTCGCATGGTTCTCAGTGGAACGGTAACAAAGCCCTTCAGGCTTACCTTTACACTACTATGCTCAGGCGCAGCTCCACAATGAATTCTGTTGCTGAGATGTTCATGCAGCAGGGCCAGACATTGAAGTCCATCACATAATGGGCTTGGTGTGATGGACAGTTAAAGGCAGTGATTGGCAAGGTATTTGTGACTGAGCATTGAGAACGATGGAAGGAGGTACATGCAAAGTAAGCAAAGGGGATTTAGTTAAGGGTTAAAGGATGGACCAAAATGGGAACAGAACTCTGAAAGATAATTGCAACGAACAGTAAGCATCGACAATGTGTTGTAAGGGGAGGACACAGGAGTGTGATGAGTAAGGAAATATGGTAAATGAGACAGAGGTACACATCTGTAAAGATCAACAGGTTGATAGTCTGTTTCTGAGATCTGTGTCTCACCCGCATGCCACTGTGCCTGATTGTGGGACTGGATCACCTCTTTCCTTTTTCTGACAAAGTGATGAATACTTGCTTTATGAACATATGCTTCAATTAAGAATTCTCCTATATATTCCAAGTTGCTTTATCATTTGACTTGATGTCTTTAAAGTACACACAATTGTACAGACTAAGATCATAATTATAGTGAGTTTTCATTCAAATTATAATTCCAGTCTGTGCAGTTGTATGTACTCTCACATATATTTGCCTCTGCATACAGACGATTAATAGGCTTCCCTCCTGTAGATACATTGGTGAATTGAAAGCTCAATTTATTGAATAGTGTACTAGTTTGTCCCTTGAATAACAACTTTGCAGAAAGTGGTGCATTGTTTCTAGAAATGATGATGGGTTACGAGAAGATAGTCCTCCCTGCTCTCTAAAATGGAAACTGTGGAACCAGAAAGACAGGGACCAAATCCCCACCTTCCACGCTTCTTACGTTATGTGACCCTTTATCACTGTGCCTTATTGTCCTTAACAATATGCAGAGAAACACTCCCTCATATGGGTTTACAGTCTATAGCGTTAATCTATAAGTAATTATAAATTTAAACATGTATATAATGTGTACTGGTGGGGAGGTAGGATGCCAAGTGTGGGTCTTATGTTGCAGGGATTGGGAAGATAGGGTGTCAGGTATGGATTTTGTGTTTTGAGCTGGGCAAGAAGGAAGCCAGGTATGGGCTAGACCGCTTGTTTCAGCAATGACTCAGCTCTACCAATTAATTCTCTAGCTTTGTCACTGCTTTAGATTGGTCTAAGAACAAAGATGGGATTGGATCGGATGAGAGGAGATGTAGCCTGCAGTCAAATTGCATATTGGGATATAATGAAACCTGAGCTCAAATTTCAGCTTTCCCATTTCACCAATGATATTACACTGGTCAAATAGTTTTACCTTGTTTGGTATGTGGCAGAGATTCCTGGGGTCCTGGTCTCTAAGAGAGCACACACATAAGTGAAATAAATGTTGCATACAAGTAAAGTAATGTCAATCATTTCTACTATATAAACTTGAGAATCTGTGTAAGGGATAACGTTTGGTATTGTGTTTACATGTTCTGGAAGTTGGGGTGTTGCACTGTGGGCTGGGCCACTGCACTATGGGCAGAAAATGACACTTGCCCCCCAGGCTAAATGTTGCCCGTCCTCCCCTGCCTGATCCCATTTTAATACTAGGCATGTTTCTAGTTTTATTCATACTATACGCCTCATTACGAGTTTGGAGGTAGCCATGCCCTTACTCCCAAACCCGAGTCTGGGTTGCCTGAATGGGGAAATACCAGGCCATTTCGACCCTGGAGGTACCGGTATTTCGCGATTCAGGGAACTGGGATCGGTCCATCCCTGGGCCATAGGGCTCAATGGGAATGGGGAGCATGCTAACAATGGGTCCGTTAATGACGGGCCCGTTGTTAGCATGCTGGGCCGCTCTCGGGACCTGCTAAGGACATCTGGTAAAACCAGGCGTCCTGAGCGGGTCCCACGAGCGGACCTCGTAATGGGGCGGTAAGGGGTTAAAGGCTCCGGCACCTTTACCGGCGCCGTTAGCCCCTTACCACCCTCCTCATAATGAGGCCCAATGTCTTTCTGTGCATTTTAGTACTTGCTCTCCTTTTTGAATCTAGGTGATATGTAGCACTGCTCTTGGTATATAGACGGAACTCAGGATGTAAACATTGTTCATACAGCAAACTAATTTTCTCCCCTTGCACATTTGTAACTTGGCGAAAGGC
Source organism: Ambystoma mexicanum (assembly GCF_040938575.1). Lineage (NCBI taxonomy): Eukaryota > Metazoa > Chordata > Amphibia > Caudata > Ambystomatidae > Ambystoma > Ambystoma mexicanum. The sequence continues at coordinate 647,735,611 of NC_090934.1, read as the reverse complement.
ACAGGCTCATTTTACACACCATGCATTAACATATAACGCAAATACTATTGCACAACACCCCTGCCATAAAAATGAAGCTACCTTTAATGAGAGAAATACAATTTGTAGATTTGCCCATAATTTTCTATCTCCTTAAACACAATACTCCCTGTTTAGTTCATAGTTTATTTCCACTGTGCCCATCCACATGCCATTCAGACATGGGTGACTAGCAGTGTCTTGGTCACCCTCCCAACTGTAATGTGCCAAATTCACACACGCATAACAGCACCTTCCAATTTCTCCCAAATGTGGACTCCGGTCTTTCCGAGAGAGTTCAACCAAACATCGCTTTGGTCCAGATTATCATTACATCCAAGGTTAATGTCTCCTAGGATAATGCATTTTGTGTTAGGTGTAAGAATGGGGGTGATGAGTAAGGGGATGCCTGATATGGGGTGATTAGAGTTATTAGATGGTCTATAGATGATGAGAAAGTTGATTGTAGTTTTAGGGTCTGTTGTAAGTTTTAGTCAAAGGAGTTCATATCCCAGCACAGGGTCTCGAGGGCAAGATCTGAACTGCAGTGTGGTTTTGGATATAAGGGCTACTCCACCTCCTGTGGAATCCTGGCAGTCTGCCTTAAAGATTGTATAGTCTGGGGGGATAGCGAGAGCGAGGGAGGGACCTGATGCTAGGTGTAGCCACATTTCCGTGATAATCAGGAATTCTAGATGTTGGTCAAGGAAAAAGTCATGGATGTCAATTGCATTAACTCCTAATGAGCAAGCATTTATAAGTGCGCCTTTGTGGCTAGAGTTGGGGGCTGTTGGACGAGATGTGAGCTCTGTGGGAAGGGTATAGGGGGCAATAGAGGTGGGCTCCTTAGGCGGTGTAGGTTTCTGGTAAGGCAGAGATGTGAATAGATCGGTATGTGGTAGGGGATCCGTGGTACAGTAACGGAGGTGGTTCGAACACGTTTGTGAAGATAATCTTAGTAGTCTTGTGATAGGTAGGGTGGTGGATTGAGAAGTTGCTGTTATTCTAGAACTTATGCGCTCACTGCGAGTTGTTCCTAGGCACAGGCCGTGGTTCCTGTTATGCCTAAGTGTCTGCTGGAAGGGGTGTCACAATTAAGGCTGGAATGGAGTTTGTGGGCTAATATTCCTTATGGCTTGAATGATATTATCATAGTGCCAAGGGGCGATGTGGTGGGTGGTGGGAAAGGGGATACTTTAGGTAGGAAAGGGGTAGGGCAAGGGAGGAGGTGATGGCATGGACACCAAAGTCGTGCAAGGCCATTCCCAAACTGAGCAAATGCACCAGCCTTGCATGGCAATATACTTGTCATATTAGATCGGTGTTATGCCTATAGTTGGTTGCCTAAGCAATTGATCAGCTGCAGGGCGTTCGGATAGAGGGTGTTGGCCTTTATTTTCTACTTGAATTAGAATGCAATGCAGTGTAGCAGAGGGTAAGTCTAGATGTTGAAATGGGTAGGTAAGTTTAGTGTTCTGGGGTATGCCTATTCCTGGTTGGGAGAGGTCTTAGCAGGCGTTATTTTATGTGGATACGTTTTGGTTACTGGCAATAGAGCGCAGTAGTGCTCGCTAGCATGGGAAAATGGTAGAGGATACAATCTGGCATAGCTAAGACTAAAGGCAAGTATCCTTAGCAGCGTTAGTGAGTACTTGGCTGTGCATACAAAAGTGGAGGGAGAAACAAAATTGTATGCAAGGGAACATGCTGAGCAGGGGTGCTACGACTCTATACAATGTTATGCGTGAGTAAGTAGGATGAGAAGGACGAGAGGAGTCCTGCGATAATATTTGCACAATGTTATTTCATCTACAACCAATACATAGGCATGCAAGCAGTTTGGAGCAGGTTTTGAGTAGGAAGGTATTTGCGAAGAGAGAGTTGGAGGTATTGAGGACTCGGGCCCCAGAAGGCCTGATGGACAATGCAGAGGGCCTTGAACCTAATCATTTCAGCCACTGGGAGCCAATGCAGAGATTTCAGTGCTGGAGAGATATGATCCCTGGGCTTGAGGCCAAGGATAAGTCTTGCAGTCCTGTTCTGGTTGAGTTGCAGAGGGCAGAGTGTAGAAGCAGGCAGATGTAGAAAGAGGTTCTTGCAGTAATCCAGCCTGGAGAGAACCAGAGCTCTAGAGACAGTGAGCTTCTGGAGGAAGGAGAGGAAAGGAAGAATACCTGTGAGGAGGTGCAGTTGGTAGTTTTACTTCTTTGATACATCAGAGATGTGAGGAGAAAAGGAGGGTGTGGAGTCAAAGATGACCCAGAGGTTCTTAGCCTCACAGGTGGGAGCAGGAAGAGGGACAAGGGAGGCCAGCCTAAAAAGTGACAGGAAAGGAGGGTGCAGGTGTGCCAAAAAGGAGAATCTCAGTCTTACTGGCATTAAGGCAGAGATTGTTGGAGGCACACCACTCCTGGATAGCAGACAGACAGTCAGAGATGAGAGAAGGAGTAGAGGTGGCAGAGGGGATCCTGAAAATGAGCTGAGTGTCATCCGCATAGCACTGAAAGTTGGAGCAGAGAGCGGCAGTGCAGTGGGCAAGAGAAGCCAGGTATTGGTTGAACAGCCAGGGAGAGAGGTTAGACCCCTGGGGAACACCACAGTTAGAGAGAGTGAGATAGAGGAAAGGAAGGACCCAAGTTGGACCTGGAAGGGTCGATCAGAGAGGAACGAGTTCAGCCAGGCCAGGGCCTGGTCAGTCATACCCAGGTTATCACAAGATGATTGAGCAGGATAGCATGGTTGACTGTGTCAAAGGCAGGGAAGAGATCGAGTAAGATGAGGACAGAAGGGAGATTAAAATCAAGGTTAGAGAGCAGGTCTTCACAGATGTTCAGGAGAGCAGTTTGCGTGCTTCTGGCTGCTCTGAAGCTAGACTGATGGTCATGGAGACAACCAACAGATTCTGTGTGAAGATTAAGCTGGGAGATGGACAGTTTTTGCAGGAGTTTGCCCAGGAAAGGAGTGATGGAGATCGGGTGATAGCTGGGCAGGAGGGGTCAGCTGAGGGTTTCTTGAGAAGTGGGTGCACAAGAGAATGCTTCAGGGAGGAAGGGAAAGCTCCAGTGGCGAATGAGTGATTGCAGAAGTCAGCTGGGGAAGGAACAAGGGTGTCAATGTGGTCCTTGATGGTTATGAAAGAACAGGAAGAACCTGTTTTTATGCGACATTCACAGATTGGACTTTTCTAGAAACCTCATCAGGGGAGAACAGAGGAAAGGAAGAGAAAGGGGGAGGAGAGGTGGCCACAGGGAGGCCGGAGGTAGAGGAGAGAGTAGAGAGAGGATGAGGAGAGGACGAGAGGGCGGACAGGACGTTCTGGGTTTTAGAGATGAAATGAGAAGCCAGGGCCATGCAAAGGGCCTGGGAGGGGACAGCAGGATTGGCCAGCTCCTTGCAGATTTTAAAGAGTTTGGCCGAGTTGTTAGATGCCACAGAGACCAGCCTTGAATGTGGGCTCTCTTCTTAGTGCGGACAGGGAGCCTTTGGAGCAGGCAGCAGGCCAGTTTGTCAGAGGATGCACAGGAAGCTAGCCATTTCCTCTCAGCCACCCTGCACTTGCGTTTAAGGGTGATGAGGTCAGAGTCATGCCAGGAGTTGGACTAGGCTTTGGGCTTCAAGCGGATCTTCATGACAGGGGCAAGAATAACAAGAGTATCACAGATAGAAGAGTGGAGCATGGAAAGGGCTGTGTCAGGATGTGAGTCAGCCAGAGGCAGAGGAGGGGGTGAGAAAATGGCAGCAAAAGCCTCAAATGAAACACGCTTCACTGGTTGGATGACCGAGAAGGTATGTGGCAGTGCTGGAGTTGGCATGGCTTGAGGAGTAAAGAGGGAGTGATGGGAGGAAAGGAGACGTAATTACTCCAGGAGAGAGGAGTGGTGAGGGGGATAAAGAGGGGGAGGTCTGAGGACATCAGAACATCCAGAGTGTGCCCTGCAGAGTGAGTCGGACCAGACAGGAGAAAATAAAGAGAGAGAGCGTCACAGAGTTTGCGAAAGCGTCCAGAGGAGAGACAGGATGCATGCAGGTGGATGTTAAAATAACCAAGAAGGAGGAGTTGAGTGATCGAGGCCAGGAGGTTGGAGGAGAGGGCTGCCACTCAGAGAGGAAGGAGGTGATTTTACAGGTGGCCGATAGATAGTAGCCACGGTAAGAGAGTGGCCAGGAGAGAGAGTCTGCAGACAAGGCATTTGAAAGAGGAGTAGGTCTACATAGGAATGACAGAGGCAGGAATCCACCCCAGGAAGATCAAGGCTACACCCCCTCCAGGAACGATTGGATTTGGGTGTGGAGGGGATCTTGTAGCCATCAGGGAGGAGAGTGTGAAAGCTTGTGACAGAGCTGGCTGTGAACCATGTCTCGGTGAGACCAAAGGCATCGAGATCAAGTTCTTCCAGGAGGCGGCAAATGCCAGAGGAGGGTTCGACAGCTGAGCGAGAGTTGAGAGTGGCAATATGGAGAAGGTTATATTAATCAGAAAGTCACAGGGGACCCCTCACTCTGGGTCAGGGTATTAGTATACTACTAATTTTGGAAAAAGGATCCAGAGGATACAATTTTGAAGAAAGGGAATCAAGGAATTTTATTAGACCTGATCCGTTATTTTAAATATCAGAATTTTAATCATGATTTAATCATAGCACTCATAACAATTTTACATTGCAGGAAAAAGATTTAAGAACACATATTTTACATACAATTCATATCATTCATACACATGCGTCCATTAGCCATTCATACATACACAACAGCGACAGATGTAAGCTAAAACTTTATCATAAAAGAATCATAACAATCAGTTACTTATTGTCTTCGTTAAAAAGAAAAGAAGTATCTAATCAATATATAAGAGACCACAACAGATTGCACAAGTGGTCATGGGTTGGGATGGGTCACATCGATATCCAAACTCAACCTCATCTCTGGTTTCTCAACCAGTTTCGGCATATATAACTTTAATTTTGTTACGTCTTCATCAGGAGATAAGCAATTACAGTCTGAAAAGACAGGGAGACATACATACATGAGACCCCGTCTAAGAGTAACCAAGTGGGGAGAACCCCCAATTGTCAAACAATTAAGATATTTACTCAAAATAATTTAAAACAAGAAAGAAAAAAGAAAAAAGAAAATATGGAGAAGGTTGCCAACCTTCAAAGACTTCCGGAGAGGGGTACAATTCAGAGGTACACCCTGCGTAGGGGTAGAAGAGGAAGGAGGAGAGGGCAAGATAGCCATTTGCGAGGGACCATGCAACCTAAAGGCGCGCAGGGACGAGCATAGCCGAGGATGGAGAGGGCGCTAGAGCACACGTGATTGCAGATTATGAGGGACCACGCAAGTCAGGGGACGCACAGCACATGTGGAGGCAACACAATGGAAGATTACGAGGGCCCACACAGGTAAGGGAAGGGAAGCATGAGCGATGCGAGGATGAATGTGGCCAAGGCGCGCGTGCAGCAAGCTGGGAATGAGGGGTGTGGATGGGTACATGATCAAGGAATGCGAGTGCAATGCAGGGAAGGGCAAGCCTCTGGTCCTTGTCCTAGGGGACTGTCATGGCAGGGGTGACTTGGTTGGCCAATTTAAAGGGACTGCCAACCAACGGGAGCACAATGGGATGGAGGGAGGGGGGAGTGGGCACACACATATGCTGCGGCGCGAGTATACAACTTTTACAAATGCACAACTTACTCTGCCATGGAGCACATGTCGTCACCCCAGCACCGAAGAAGTTGACGTAGGCATTGTCTGATGATGGTGGGGATGGCCTACGGGGAGAGAGGGAGTAAACACATGTTGGTGCATGCTTACCTGCTGTCTGGGCAGAGGTTCGGGTCCTGAGTTCTCTTGGTCCGAACAGGTCTAAACAGGAATTGCCCTTTTCTTTGTCTGTCTTTTGCTTCGGATGCCTGGGCAAGAGACGCCGTTGATCTAAGAGTTAAGAGCAGGAAGGAAGAGGCAGGGCTAAGACGGTGGGTGGTGCTTAGGTCAGGTGACCTAGATCCACTTGCACCTGCTCCCCATCTGCAAAGGAAAAGAAAGTGGAGGGCTGCATAAGTAGGGAAAAAGAGTGGCAACCATGAAGGCCCCAGGTGGGCGGGGCTTAGGCCAGGTGACATAGATCCACTTGCACCTGCTCCCCATCTACCCCATATGGCCAGGGGCTATGCCACAGCTAAGTGGCCACTAGCCATGGCTGCGGGCCATGACTGGTGGCCCATGGACCATTATAAGGGGTTTTGTGACCACTGCTCCTATGCCACATGCCAGGCCCATTTGCCAAATGGGATGGCTTAATAGGGCCAGTGCCATGGTTAACCACCACGGCGCAGGCATTGGCTGTCAGCCAATGTATCTGCAATTGGTGCACTATGGTCACAGGTTCTAGCAACAGACCTGGCTCAGTAGTCACTATGGACATCTTGGTGGACTTGGGGTATGCCCAATGCCATGCCATGGGCAAAGTGCCCATCTCTCATGGGTTGGGAATTGTAGGTATGATGCATATTATCACCAAATCACATATAGCCGTTTGGTCACTTTATTGGCTACTTTGGGGGTCATTATGAGATTGGAGGTAGTCATGGCGCTATTTGTGCCATGACTGCCTCCAATAACGGGACCTAGTCCGGTGTGGTGCAATGGGGACTTACCGGTCTAGTCCGACCCTGGCGGGACCGGTAAATCCCCTGAAGTGGGAGAATGGAACAAAAGGCTCCTACCAATCCCCTCACGCCCCTGGCCTAGAGGATCGAGGCCCAGACACCCGCCACGAGAGGAGTTTGCCTATCTACCAGACAACCAAATACCCTGGTACAGGAACATACGGATGTGCCCACCAGCCTGCCCACCAGCCTGCCCACCAGCCTGCCCTGCCCATGCCAACACCTGCGGCATGGATGAACTCGACTGAACCATTCAACAGTAAATAAACACATCTTTAGAGATGCCATGACGACCTAGCCAACGGTCAGCACACCCGTGCAAACATGCACACTGGACACGCCCACACCAATCCACACGAAGAACATATTCAGTGCTATGACCTAGGTGACGGACACACCCACTGACGCGCATCTTTATTATTTTTCACATAGGTTTTTCAAAATGCAGAAACGCAAGACGCACAAAAAACTCATCTAAAATGCTTGCTGACGCTTCTCCTAACCCATGCATTGCAATGAGAAATATAACGAAGACATGATACTGGGGATAAAGCAATATGATACCATAACCTAAAGCGGCGTTCATCAAACATCCCCACCTATGCACCAGGCCCAATTAGGCCGCAAGCAAGAGCCTCCATGAACATTGAACGAGCAAGAGTACAATTGCTGACCCTGCAGAGTGAGCCCGGCGAGAACAGACAGTCAAAGGCACAATGTTGCAAACTCGCATGCCACAAGCCGAAGCCAAGGTCACACCTGCAAACTAAACCAGACACACAGTGGAAAATGCAATATTAAATGTGCAGAATTCTGCCTCAACCACGGTCTCTCCTCACGTGACCAAGCCGAACCTGACAGGGTGCCAGACCCAGGAGGAAGGAGGCACCTGGATCCCACGTTTTGAGACACAGGCAGCAACAATGAAGCAACTCAATGGACATCTGCGGCAGTGGGAGTAGTCTGCCCTCCAGCATATGAACAAATCCTTCCATTGTCTGCACATACCCATAGTTATACATTGTTGCAAATGACAGGTGCACCGCGAGCTGGGAACAGCGATGGTCCCAGACTGGGGGGCTCGCGAGTGGACCAATCAGAACATGGGGCACTTATCACTGACGCCATTAACATTAGCCAATCCTCAGGGGTCTTCATGTAACAATTTCCATGTATCTAATTGAAGGGACAACCCAAGTATAGCACCTGACTGACCCTCAACCACTAACAGCGTTCTCTATACGTATTCTATACTAACCCTACCACTCGAGAAACCAATCCAGAGTGGGGATAGGTTTTTGCTAACTTTCCCAGGTGACACAAGTAGCGCGTCGTACTGAGGTAAAAAGGGCCTGCGAGCCCCACGAAGAGAGAGAGAGAGTCAGGACGGACGTGTACGATCCTTGACCCATCCCTGCCGTTTTTTTTTAATAAACAGCAGAACCACCTTGCTTCTTGCGTGTGCCTCATACTCATTTTTGGGATACGTGGGAGGAGTTGGGGCCTCCCTGCCCGGGGGTCCGCGGACGGCCAGCAGACCCCGGCAGAATTTCCCCTGACAAGTTGGAGGCACTGCTGAGATCTGTTTAAGATCTGCTTTTATTTTATTTTTCCGAGTGCTCCCGTTGCGAGGAGGCCCGGCGGCGCGGCCCCCTCTGCCGCTGCCCCCTTTTGAGGACCATCGCGGAACTGCGAGAAGACCGGACAGCGCAATCCGGATATTGGCCTTCGGGAGCCGGTTGAGAAGTATCCCGCCCGCGGTTGGCGAGTGTCCAGACGTGGTCCAGACGAGGGGAGGTGGCGAGCCGCTTGGAGGGGTGCATGCAGTCGAGCGGCCCCGCATCAAGAGAACTTGGTATACCACGCCCAACAAGCAATGTGAAATTGTGAGGGAGGGGGGAGGAATAGAATACGGGAGGCGGGAGGTGTCACACAGGTGCGCGGCGAAGGTTTGATAAATTAGTATTGACAGTGAAGTGAACGGTAGCTGGACAAGTGCAAGAGCAGTCTGCTACATTACGGAAGAGGAGGGGGCAGAGCACGACAACATCACGTGCGGCCGCTCGTAGAAACTGATTGGCCTAGGTCGCGACCACGTGTAAGGGTGTGTGTGTGCGGTTTCCTACGATTTGGTGATTATTGATCAATGAGTAGATGAGGATCCCTATTGATCGAGCAGGAAACTCGATAGATAGATGACGTTTCCCTGTAGGCGGTAGCTAGCTGGTTGCCTAATACGGAAGATAATTGGCTGGTTAAGCCCTCCTGTCGAGGGGCGTATCACACGCGAGGCGACGCAGTGTGCGCAGTCCGATTATATTGTTGATTACCTTGTTCCAGGCGTGACAAGAGGACAGCTGTGGGGTTAACGGGGGTAGATTGCAAACATATTTTGGCCTTTTAAAAACATGTAAAGAACTTACCAGTAGTTTTGGAAGAGATCAGTGACGTCACCAGTAGGGCTTTCATAGGATATCTTGAACACAAGGCATTTTTCGGAGATTGGTGGGGAAGAGAATAATGGTAAGGGAGTGGAGACGGAGATAAACGGTAACGAGTAGATCGGGGCAAGGTGAAAAGGGGGACGTGGCTGCGCACGGAGAACGCCGGCCACGACAAGTTAAGAAAGAGGAGGAGGGGTAAAACAAAGTGGGACGGCTGTATAAGAACATCACACAGGGCACGCAGCCGCAGGAGGCTACGTGCGCCTCGGCCGTAGGGGGCCGTAAAAGTGTTCGGTAAAGGAAGAAAAGAAAGAAAAGAATATACAAATGCAAATGCTATATTTTACTATTTTGTTTAAGCAGACAATCGCAAGTCCCCAAAATTACGGGGCCAGGTAAAGATCTGAAATTGTATAGCCTACACTATTAGCAAGATAACCACTACCATATAGAGGGAGGATAACAATTGAAGTGCTACTATGTCACACGGGACAGGATCGGGAGGGTGGGGAAACACCCTCACTACCCGGCTACAGCAAATTTGTAAAACACTGTCACCCCATAGGGAGAAACTGATCAAATACAGCATAGAATGGACACAGGGGACGGACAACAAAATGACGACACCATGGCCGCCTAATGGCAGTTTCGATCCATATACCCAACATTCACTATTAACCCATCTGCATAACACATACAAGGGGAAGAAGTTGACACACCACGTGGAGGTGTTTAATTTATGGAGGATGTTCCAAGGGTCCCGACCAGGACCAAACGGAATGTTCACTATGGGGGAAACAACGGAAGCGAAGAAGATTAAGGAGGAAGGAGAGAATGGGGAAAAAGAGAGTGAAGGCACACAGAACACGGGGAACGGACAAGAGGGAGGAGAAAAGAGTAACAACTCAAACGAAAAGGAAATAAAAAAGGAACAGAGCGACGATATGCCCCTAGCGAAGGTAGTGAAAACGGAGGGAGGGGGGTTATATCCTTTAAGAGAACTAGGAGAAATAGTAAGAGAACAATTAAGGTTGGCTGAGGGGTACTCGAACCCGGCATACAGCCCGCCACCATATACAGCTACAGGTGGCCACACGGGAGGGGAGCGGACTAGTACGACGGGATCAGCTCATAGGAAGATGCCCGCAGGGGAGGGGAGGACTGGCGAAGAGCAGATCGCAGAAATAGGACATGATGAGTGGGTAGATGCGCAGGTACTATTAAAATTACGAGGTTCATTAACAGGAGAAGAGAAGGAGGTAGTAAGGAAAATGGACGAGGATAATACCAGAAAGAGTGAAATGAAAGGGGAAGAGGGGAAAAGAAAGGAGGAAGAGCTGTTACGACAAAAGGAAGAGATTTTGGAGGAACGATTAGCAGAATTAAGGGATGAGCAGAATGCACTGACCAAGCAGCTCGAGAGAGAGGAAAGAGAGAGAGCACGGGAAAGGAAAGAAAGTAAGAATAAGTTGGAAAAAATGAGGGAACGAACTGAGGAGCAAAAGAGAGAAGCCGAAAGGGTAAAGGCAGTAGCAGAAAGTGTATCCAGAGCAGCACTGCGTGACAAGAAAAGAGAGGAAGAAGAGAAAGAAAAAGAAATGGAAATATGGAAGAGGAGATTACTATCAGAAACGACAAGGAAATACAAAGAAGGGAGGATGATAGAGGGTATATTAGAGCGGGAAAGAGCGAGATGGGAAAGGAAGAGAGAAGAAGAAAGGATATTGGAAAAGATGAGTAGTGAAGTAATGGAGGAATTGAAAAAAAAAGAGAGGAAATTGGTAGAGAAATAGCGGAGAAAAATGAAGGTGAAAGAGAAGATAGGAAAGGGGAGAGTGAAGTAAGGAGGTATGTACACAGAGACACAGAAGTAGCAACAACATCAGCACAAAGGGGAGCAATTGGTAAAAAAGAAACGGGAGGAACGGATATAATAGACTTAAAAACAGTAACGATTAGGTGGAAAAAGACAGATTGGGGGTTGCCATTCCTGGATGAATTTTGTAGTGAGGAAGAAGAAGGAATAGAGAAGGAAGGAACAAATAGTGAAAGGGAAAGCCTAGATAAATTATACATCACCCGGACAAATAGGCCACCATGGGCCTGCAGGAGAAAGGAAGAACTGGAGGGAAGTGAGGGGGAAGAGCAAGGAATGGCGGGAAGGCAGACACGTGCAGCTACACCCTCATCATCCCGTCCAACATGCTCCACCACCCCACACTCATTACGTGCAACATGCCCACCTAAACTCGCACCCTTCCCCCACGGACTGACACCCTACGCAGGCAGGCTTAGAGACCTCCCTGGACGCAGGCAGGGAGAACGAATACACAGGCCCACATTAAATAAAGGAAATGATAAAAGAGGGGGAAGAGATGGAGGAGAAACAGTTACGAGCAGGGGAAATATGGACGCAATTGACAATGTAGAAGACACGGAAGAAGAGGAGGGGTACACGGACTCGATTTTGTGGAACCCAGGGGGTCAAACAGGACACAACTTAATGCCACTTCTGGAGAGGGGAGGGGCTAGACCACAATACGTCCCTTGGAAGCATGCAGACAAGGAAAATATAAAGTGCATGCTCCCATCATTAAGTGGAGGTGCGGGAAAATGGATATATGAAATGGAAAAACACACCGCAGGACAGAAACTGGCATTGGGGGATGTAAAGGGCCTTCTAATATCAATATTGGAGGATGCAGCAGATGACATCCGGAAGAGAGCAGGCTTCCCCGGGGTCACAATAACAAACACATCACACGATGGGGCACCATTCGCAAACTGTAGACATGCATTATGGCAAGCGCTGAGGGTACAGTACCCAGACACATCAGACATAGGAGCAATTACCTCACGCAAGATGCGTGAGAACAAAGATCCTGTTGATTATATCCAGGAAATTCAAGAGAAGTGGCGTATGGAAACTTGAGAACAATGGGACAAAACACCAGCAATATTCTATCATATACCAATACAAGGGCTCCCAGGAGAAGTTCAGAAACAACTGAAGAAGGTAGTGGGGATGGAAGCAAAAGCATGGCCAGAAATACAACTGACGATAGTACATCATTGTAGGACATGGCAAGAAAAGATGAAACAAAAGGAAGAGGATAGAAAAGCGGAAGAGGCTAAATTGGTACAGAAAAAACTTACTAAATACACGATGGAAGGTGCACTAATAACTACACCTGCAACAATGACTCAAAACCCCACACAAGTAGTGGCTGCACAAGATCCCTCCCAAATACAATCATCACAGATTGTAGCACAACAGCTGCCACCACCCCAACCATACACGACTAACATGGAAGGAGGATACTCAACGCCAGGAGCTGGATATAATAATTACAGCAGGGGAAGGGGAGGAATGATGAGGGGGAGGGGATACGGATATAACACACAACAGCAAGGGGGAGGATTCAGAAATTTCTACCCCTCCGTGCAACCAGTATACCAGGACAATTCAGGGAGCTTTCCATGGCAGAACAGGGAACCACCGGTATGTTGGATTTGTGGATTACTAGGGCACATGTCACGCACATGTAGAATGAGACCAGGCACACCATCATGGGGAGAACAGGGACAACACGGACCTACAAGGGAACAGCAGGACACCCAACAACAGCAGGCACTGCAACAGGGAAATGTGCAGCAACAACTAGTAACACAACAACAGCCACAGGCATATTCACTACCACAACAACAGGTAGCAATAACACAACAACGTCAAGTGCAGCAAGTACAGCAACCTGCCCAAATTCAAGACCATAACATAACCACTACCAATACACAACTACAGCAAACACAACTGGGAAGGGTTACGGTCCTGGGACACAAACCTTACACAGGAAGTGGTCAATCATTATACCCACAATAGGACAGCCCACAGACGGCCTTGGTGTGTCCCATCCTGTCGGTAACACCTAATAGTGCGGAGGAACCACGCATAGAGGTAACGATAGGTGACAAAAAATTGTCATTCCTTGTTGACACCGGGGCGACCCGGTTTTGCATAAGGGAAGGTAAATTTAAGATGTCAGGTGAAGCCATGAACACCCAAGGATTCTCTGGGGCTAGGGGGTTGGTTCCCTTTACTGATAACATTCCCTTATCAATAGGGGATTATGACATGTCAGTCCCGCTTTTATATTCTAGGGCCTCACCAGTAAACATACTGGGGAAAGACATAATGAGCAGGTTGAATATGACGATCTCCTTTACAGAGGACGGCATAATTTGCTCCACTCCAGGAATAAACATGCTCACCGCACGACAAATTATGCAAGCATACTGTGGACAGACAGTGATTAGGGCTGAGCCAGTAGATGGCGAACTGTTCCAGTACGGAACAGACATGGCATTCGCATGGATGCCAGGAATAGAAGGAAAGATCTGGAGGAGACCAACAGCCTATTTGTATAGACCAGAAACACCAGCCAATGAACCAGAAGGAAAAGTGATTTCAGTGAGCATGGAGAGCATTATAGCAACTGCTGATTATATCGCAGTACATGCCCAAGACAGAGAAGGAAGAGCATGGAGGGCAGTGATAGCCCTAGCAGAGGGATGCAGGCTCACCCAGGTGTCAGACGAGGAGCTCATTTCAGAAGAAAAGGAAGAAGGTGAAATGGTATTTATGATGAGTGTAGACATATGGCTAAGAGTAACATACAAACAAGTGGCACAGAAAATTGCAATGGCACTTGAAGCACCCACATCCACCCCAGTTCCCTTCTTTGAGGAGGATATGGCAAAAGTCCCAACATCATTATGGACTACTAGTCCCTATGACGTGGGGTGCATAAAGAGTATAGGGGGAGTAAAAATAAAATTGAAAAAAGGTGCAATACTCCCTAGAGTGAAGCAATACCCACTATCAAAAGAGGCAGATGAGGGCATATATGAAACAATAACGTCCCTTATAAATAATGGCATATTGGTACCATCAGAATCACCATGTAACACAGCTGTATATCCAGTGCGCAAAGCTAAAGGAGGGTCTTGGCGTTTCATCCAGGACCTCAGGCCCTTGAACAACATAGTGGAAGCAGAATACCCCATAGCAGCAAACCCGGCCACAATATTGTGTGGCATTCCAGCAGAGGCATCACGATTTACAGTGATTGACCTCAAAAATGCCTTTTTCTCAATACCCCTGCATCCAGACTCACAAGATCTAACAAGCTTCACGTACAGAAACACAAAATGGAAACACACCAGATTGCCACAAGGGTACTGCGAGTCACCCTCAATTTTCAACAGAGTAATACAGATGGACTTGGGAAACATTGAAGTGGAAAGCACAGTGTTGCAGTATGTTGACAATATAATAGTTTGCAGCACAAGCGAAAAACAATGCAGAGAGGACTCATTGAAGATGCTGACAATATTGGCTGAAAAGGCTTACAAGGTAGACAAAGAGAAGTTACAGTACTGTCAGGAACAGGTACCATACATTGGCCAGCTCATATCCCAATACAGAAGAAAGATTGCACCACAAAGAGCACAAGCCATATCAAAAACGCCGTTGCCACAAACAGTGAAGGAACTGCAGCAGTTCCTGGGACTGTGCAACTACTGTAGAGCATGGGTATTTGATTACAGCTCATACATAGGACCCCTACTTGAGGCATTAAGAGAAGCTAACAAAGGGGAGAAAAAATTGGGGTGGACAATGGAAATGAAAGAGGCCTTTGATGAACTGAAAGATGCAATATCAACTGCTCCGGTACTGGCCACCCCAGATTATGAACGACAATTCTTTATATTTTCACATTGCGACTCAGCAGTAATGAAAGCAGTGTTGGCTCAAAAAACAAGCATGGGTTACAAACCAGTAGCATTTTACAGTGGTCACTTAGATCCTGTAATGTTAGGACATTTCCCTTGCGAACAAGGTCTCGCCGCAGCTGCCTTCGCGGTAGAGAAAGCATCATCAATTACAATGGGGTGCCCAACCACACTATTTGTGGAACATGCACTATTTGCAATATTGAACAAGCCTAAGTCCACACTAACCACGCAGAGGGCGTCAGGTTATGAGATCATCTTATCTAGACCAGAATTATCAATTGTTAGATGCAGCACAGTTAATCCTGCAAGGTTTATAGCGGAAGTAATTGAGGAAGGAGACTATGCACATGATTGTACACAGACTACCGAAATGTACTCATGTACTAGAAAAGTTGAAGAGGACGCACTAGATGGAGGAGAGCCCTTGTTCATTGATGGGTCATCAACAACAGACCAAAGTGATGGGATAAGGAGAACTGGGGCAGCAGTGGTAAAAATGACAGAGGAATTGGTGTATGTGGCGGTGAAATGCGTACAATTACCACAAAATTACTCTGCTCAAGCAGCAGAATTGGTTGCACTGATCTTGGCGTTGAAGGAAAGCTTTGACAAAAGAGTAACTATATATTCTGACAGCGCATATGTCACGTCTACTGTCCACTCAGGATTGTCCAAATGGAGGAGAAGAGGGTTTAGGAGAGCTGATGGCACCCCAGTGCAACATGCTCTCTTATTAGCTGAATTAATTGAAGTAATAAATGACCCTCAAGAATTAGCTTTGGTCAAATGTACTGCACACACTAATGGAGAAGATCATATCTCAAAAGGAAATGCAGCAGCAGACGCACATGCGAAGTATGCCGCATATTTTGGTGAGATATGGAACCCCCCAGAGTCAGAGAGAGGGAGAGGGAGGGGGATAGCTAAAGAGATGTTGATAAGAGAAGGGTACACCCATCTCCCAGCCACACAGATAATGGAGTTACAAGCGGCTGCACCATTGGCAGAAAAAGAAATTTGGGTTAAAAGCGGATGTACAATGTCACCAACTGACGCTCTATGGCGCCAGGGTAACACTGGAAAGATGGTAATGCCATTGGCACTATTGAACACCGCCCTGAGCCAACTCCACCACCCAGCCCACACAGGCAAGGAAGTTATTGCAGCACGAATTAGGGAAGATTGGTTCTGTCCCGAGTTAAATTCCCATGTGACAAATTTTATCATCAATTGTCTCACATGTCAACAGTTTACGGCCGGTCACACGCTGAAAGTGATAAAAGGTACTATACCCCGGCCAGAGGGACCCTTCCTGCACATCCATATTGACTATGTTGATATGATCAACGTACGTCAAGGAAATAGGTATATGATTGTAGTAGTATGCCCATTCTCCAGGTGGATTGAGGCAGGACCCTGCTCACATCCAGATGCATTTAGAGCAGCTAAATTTCTAGTGAGGGAGGTTTTCCCCAGGTGGGGAGTGTGCGAGGTACTGCGGTCGGATAACGGCCCGCATTTCGCTAATGAAATGTTCCAGCACATCACATCCTTACTGAACATCAAGCATAAATTTGCATGTGCATATCACCCGCAGGCCAACGGGTTATGCGAACGCCTGAATGGCCTACTGAAGGAGGCAATTGCAAAGATACAGCAAACAACAAAGAAGAGTTGGTTGTATTGCCTTCCGCTAGCTCTATTTGAGCTGAGGAATAGACCAGGCTCCGACCACCACCTAACTCCTCATGAGGTAGTGACCGGACGTCAAATGCGCCTTCCTCTAACGCCAACATCAAGGGCATTCACAGACTATGAAAACACTGCAACTGTTCTTGGTGATGAAATGTACCAATATGTGTCTTCTTTGATTACTAGTGTAGTGTTTGTGTCTCAACAGCTCGAGCGCACGCGGGGCGGGTCTAAGAGTTATCAACAAGAAGACGAGGACCAAGGATCGTAAAAGGAAAAACTGTGCAAAATTGCTAAAGGTGACCACGTGCTACTCTGCAATTTCAATAGAAAGTGGAACAGCTTACGCTTCACTGGTCCCCACCTTGTAGAGGAGGTATCTACGAGAGCAGTAAAGTTGCAGGATAAGCGTGCTTGGAATCACGTACACGACGTAAAGATCTGCAAACTGCAGACCCGCCCTAGCGTCACCGACAGGGCCATTGGAAGAACAGCGACAGCATCACCCACGGAGGAAGAGACTTCTACCACAGCTGACGACCTAAGAGTCTCCATACCCTGCCACCCCCCAGATTCCCCAGAGACAACTAGTGAAATAGAAACTGTTAATTCCCATACCGCCCACCCCATGGTCACACGATCAAAGAGTAAAGAGACTCCCGCCAGTTGAACCCCAAACCCTCTGCCCATCGACCTCCTACCCACTACAGTAACCAACCAATTGAAGGACATTGTCTTGCACATATACACATGTAAACACTTGAATGTTCTCTTTTTCTTTCTCGCACATGCAGGTATCGCGTATTATTGTATTGCTAAGAAAACAGATAACTAACAAAGTTCATTGCCCAGGAGTAGGTGCTACCCTCAGACGATAACTACCCTGAAGCCCTATCACACCAATTTGTCTATCACATAAAAAGGCCAAAGTACCTAAAAAGAAGGAGGGTACGTGTCTACTACACAGCATTTATCTTGGCCATAGAACAATCAATGCCCCATCTTCACCAACACTTGCCTGCCCTAAGAGACAGATCGCTTAGATTGGCGTGGGAACAGCTCTTCGCCTGGGCACTGAACGACTACTTGATAGGGAGAGCTTGAAAACAACAAATAACACTAATAACAAGCCTATTGAGAATTTTCAGGCAGGCAACTTTAGCGTCGCAAGAATAAGCTGCCGGACTGCAGCAAGGTAAGAGCAAAATGCCGGTGAGACTAGCCTCTGCAATAAAAATGATAGGGATTTTGATGATCACTGGGTTTTTGGCTGCCTCTGTATGGCAGAAAAGTTATGCTATCAATATTTTGGCTGTACCCAAACCTAATGTACCCCCACCCACGGCTGCAACAGGTGTTACGTCAGGTGATACTAGCAAGCCTCCACATAAGGGAAATAGAGTTAAACGTAGCACATACTCAGATAATTAAGGTATTGATAATTACATAACAGATTCAGCACACGTCTCGAACAACATGTGGTACCAACACATGACCCAAATAGGTAAGCAGACAACAGAAGACAGCTGCTACGTCTGCTCATTGATCCCATACGCCATGAGCGCTTCTCGAACATTTGTTGCCACGGAAATAGATGAAAAGACAGCACGATGTATAATATACCTGGCACTGTTCCAAACGAAAGGGAGATTTCAAGGGACGGTGGTGAAACTGGTGTGGAAAACACGAGACACATATCCATACGAAAACAACTTCCTCAAGATTTATTTGAGTTACCACAAGAGCACTTTGCATGCTGAAGCATTCAGATACATGACAAGTGGTCTTTAAAAGGGAGAAACAAAGAAAGTAACACTACAATACCTACCATGTGACTGGTACGCCACTGAAGTTCCTGGTAAACAAGGATGTTGGGAAAGACCACTGGTAACAATAACAGGGAAGGTGTACATGGACAACAAATGGGACATAGGAGTGATTGGCAGCAACATGGTAACAAGAGAAAATATTACAACTATTGATGAACACAATAACAGATGTTGGACGATTTGGGGCAAGTACGTACCCATGCTGACATGGATGGAGAAGGATGAAGACCCAATAAGCATACTGCCGCTGTCTGCACCTAAGGTATGCTACCAACGTAGAGGAGAAGTAGACGTGGGATACAACACCAACTGTGCAAGCGTGATGGAGTTACCTGAGGGGGGAGCAGGAACAGCAGTATTAATGGACCATTACTGGGCCTGCGGAAACAAGGCATACCACACACTGCCCCCTCTGTGGAATGGTATATGCACAATGGGACACGTTAATGTACCATCACTAGTGGTGCCCCAGAAACATGTGAACATGGCGAACTTCCCTAAAATGGATGAAGGAAACAAGAGGAAGAAGAGATCTGTAAAACCTCAGAAGGGGTCAGAGAACGAAAAAAACAACAACAACAATGTCCTGAATAGAAAGAAGAGACAAGGGGAACCTCTGACAGGAAATTACCTATGGGGAAGGTCGGAAACAGCACTCACTTCAATCCCACCAGAACACAGACTATTCAGCAGAGCAGCAATGTTCTTCTCGTCAATAATACATCCGGGACTACAAGCTTACGCAAACGCAAAATGACTCCAGATAACTCGATGGGATCTAATGATGACAATTAATTCTACAGTAAATGAATTCAACGCAATAAAAGAGGAGCTGCGAGCAGTGAGAATGGTAGCACTACAGAACAGATATGTATTAGATCTCCTTACAGCAATGGAAGGAGGAGTTTGCGCAAAGATAGGACAATCATGCTGCACATTCATTCCTGCTAACGATGCTGACAATGGTACACTGACAGAAGCAGTATCACAAATGGCCCAGATGCACTCCAAAATGATGGAAGAAAGTAAAGGAGTGAAGAAGGATGACAGCTGGTTTTCAATGTTATGGTCATGGATGCCATCTTGGCTGTCGGACGGACTGAAGATTATACTTGGATGCATAATACTGGCTGGAGCTGCACTGATCATGCTAAGATTTTGGAAGGCCCGGAAGGCACGCACTACAGACGAAATGATCGAAATGGTTGGTATGCACCCCTTGATGCCGGCAGATGATGGCCAGCACACGGACACAATAATAAAAGAAAGAGAAAAACTGCACAAACAGATCATCACCAACCACCTGGACCCACCATCTGTGAAGCTCGAAAACCCAAGTAACCCAAGGAGCTACATAGGGAAATGGGTATACTGCACACCTGGAGGAACCTGTGTATATATGTATTGGTCATTTGAAGACCATGTCAACTACTATGGACACTTGGGAGGAGTAACGAAAATATGGAGAGTAAGAGGAGATAAGGAAAAAGATATGTTTGTGGTCGACAAGTCGACCAAAGGGGGGACTGAAGTGGGAGAATGGAACAAAAGGCTCCCACCAACCCCCTCACGCCCCTGGCCTAGAGGATCGCGGCCCAGACACCCGCCACGAGAGGAGTTTGCCTATCTACCAGATGACCAAATACCCTGGTAGAGGAACATACAGATGTGCCCACCAGCCTGCCCACCAGCCTGCCCTGCCCATGCCGACACTTGTGGCATGGATGAACTCGACTGAACCATTCAACAGTAAATAAACACAACGTTAGAGATGCCATGACGACCTAGCCAACGGTCAGCACACCCGTGCAAACATGCACACTGGACACTCCCACACCAATCCACACGAAGAACATATTCAGTGCTATGACCTAGGTGACGGACACACCCACTGACGCGCATCTTTATTATTTTTCACATAGGTTTTTCAAAATACAGAAACGCAAGACGCACAACGAACTCATCTAAAATGCTTGCTGACCCTTCTCCTAACCCATGCATTGCAATGAGAAATATAACGAAGACATGATACTGGGGATAAAGCAATATGATACCATAACCTAAAGCGCCATGCATCAAACATCCCCACCTATGCACCAGGCCCAAGTAGGCCGCAAGCAAGAGCCTCCATGAACATTGAACGAGCAAGAGTACAATTGCTGACCCTGCAGAGTGAGCCCGGCGAGGACAGACAGTCAAGGGCACAATGTTGCAAACTTGCATGCCACAAGCCGAAGCCAAGGTCACACCTGCAAACTAAGCCAGACACACAGTGGAAAATGCAATATTAAATGTGCAGAATTCTGCCTCAACCACGGTCTCTCCTCACGTGACCAAGCCGAACCTGACAGGGTGCCAGACCCAGGAGGAAGGAGGCGCCTGGATCCCACGTTTTGAGACACAGGCAGCAAAATGAAGCGACTCAATGGACATCTGCGGCGGTGGGAGTAGTCTGCCCTCCAGCATATGAACAAATCCTCGCATTGTCTGCACATACTCATAGTTATACATTGTTGAAATGACAGGTGCACCGCGAGCTGGGAACAGCGATGGTCCCAGACTGGGGGGCTCGCGAGTGGACCAATTAGAACATGGGGCACTTATCACTGACGCCATTAACATTAGCCAATCCTCAGGGGTCTTCATGTAACAATTTTCATTTATCTAATTGAAGGGACAACCCAAGTATACCACCTGACTGACCCTCAACCACTAACAGCGTTCTCTATACGTATTCTATACTAACCCTACCACTCGAGGAACCAATCCAGAGTGGCGATAGGTTTTTGCTAACTTTCCCAGGTGACGCAAGTAGCCCGTCATACTGAGGTAAAAAGGGCCTGCGAGCCCCACGAAGAGAGAGAGAGAGTCAGGACGGATGCGTACGATCCTTGACCCATCCCTGCCGTTTTTTTTTAATAAACAGCAGAACCACCTTGCTTCTTGCGTGTGCCTCATACTCATTTTTGGGATACGCGGGAGGAGTTGGGGCCTCCCTGCCCGGGGGTTCGCGGACGGCCAGCAGACCCCGGCAGAATTTCCCCCGACACCCCATTGCACCAACCATTCCCCATTCCCATTGAGCCCAATAGGGCTCAATGGGAATGGGGAAGGTGCTATTTACCGGCCTGCTAATGGCAGGCCTGTAATTATCAGCCTGGTCCCCTAACAGGACCCATAAGGGACGTGTGGTCCGACCAAACGTCCCTTGCGGTTCCCGTTAGGGGACCTTGGAATCGGGCGGTAGGGGATTATCAGCACCGGTCTCCTTACCGGTGCCGGTATCCCCTACCGGCCGACTCGTAATGACCCCCTATGTCATGTGCCATTGGGAAGCAGCCTCCAATACCCTCTGTGGACCGCGTCCCTGCAATCCCCTCTCCCCGGCATCCACTTCCCAGTCAAGCGGCCCTCCCGCCTCCCAGCCCTCCCACCATCCCGGATTGGCCATCGCCTGTTCTCTGTGAATCCTAACAAACTGCAGAACACTGTGCTCGCTTCTTCTGCCATTGCGAAGCAGGTGAGCAGGAAGCTTTTGGAGACCCTCCTGGGCCTTTAATTGTGTACATTTTGTGTCCTTTTTAGCCCCCAAGCCTCTCTGTGCACTGCGTCCCTGTGATCCCTCCTCCATGGCATCCACTTCCCAGTCGCATGGCCCTCCGACCTCCCAGGCCGCCCATCATCCCAAATTGGTGTGTTAGCCGGTCATAACTGACCCTCCCAGGGCAGCCCAAGTGGCTAAGGGCCCCAAGGTAAAGGGCAGCTCCTACAGAGGCGGCTCCATATCATGTCTGCAGGTGTCAGCAGGGGAAGCCAGTGGCCAGCCGTCAACCAGCAGCGACTACCAAGGTAGGTGTGGCTAGGGTGGAGGTAGAGCAATTACTCTACCCTGGAAGCCCTACTACTAAGCAATCTATCCAAACACTGTAAATGTTGGCCTACATCACACCTTAGGGAAGTGTTCAGACTGACTTCTATTAAACCTGCTCTCGCTGTAATTAATTCATATCTAGAAAGTGCCTATCATGGTAGTATTGTAATGTATTTGCCTGTGCTGCTCACTTAGAAACTGTTCCTGTTATCCTGATTCGCATCTAGAAAACCCCCCGAGATATTACTGTGTTGTAGTCTGCCTGAGTTATTACTGTTTTTTATTCTGCTTGTCCCACACACTTAGAAATTGATCCTGTTAGCCTGATTTGCATCTAGAAAGTGCCCCCGAGATATTACTGTGTTTTTTTCTGCCTGTCCCACACAATTAGAAATTGAACCTGTTAGCCTGATTCACATCTAGAAAGTGCCCCCTGAGATATTACTGTGTTCTATTCTGCCTGTCCCGCACACTACGAAATTGTTCTAAGGGGGTGTTATAACTGTGATTTATTTGTTCCACACACTTAGACATTTGCTCTTGCTGCATTGATTCTCATCTAGAAAGCGGCCTCTGTGACTTAGAATTGTTCCTGTTAGCCTGATCTGCATCTAAAAAGTCCCCGTGAGTTTTTACTGTGTTTTATTCTGCCTGTCCCACACACTTAGTAATCATTCCTGTTAGCCTGATTCACACCTAGAAGTTCCCTCTGAGATATTATAGTGATTTATTGGTTCCACACACTTAGAAATGTGCTCTTGCTGCATTGACTCTCACCTAGAAAATGCCCTCTGTGACTTAGAATTGCTCCTGTTAGCCTGATTCGCCTCTAGAAAGTACCCCCTGAGCTATTACTCTGTTTTATTCTGCCTGAGTTTACTGTGTTCTATTCTGCCTGTCCCTCACACTTAGAAATGGTTCCTGTTAGCCTGATTCACATCTAGAAAGTGTCCCCTGAGGTATTACTGTATTTCACTCTGCCTGTCCCACAGACTTAGGAATTGTTCCTGTTAGCCTGATTCACATCTAGAAGTGCCCTCCTAGATATTACTGTGATTTATTTGTTCCACACACTTAGAAATGTGCTCTTGCTGCATTTACTCTCACCTAGAAAATGCCCTCTGTGACATAGAATTGCTCTGTTAGCCTGATTCATATCTAGAAAGGGCCCCCTGAGCTATTACTGTGTTTTATTTGGCCTGAGTTATTCCCCCACGCTTAAAATGTTTTCCTGCCTCCCTGATTTGCATCTAGAACATGCCCCCTGAGATATTACTGCGTTTCACTCTGCCTGTGCCCCAGACTTAGAAACTGTTCCTGTTAACCTCATTCACATCTAGAAGTGCCCTCCGAGATATTACTGTGATTTATTTGTTCCACACACTTAGAAATTGCTCTTGCTGCATTTATTCTCCTCATCTAGAAAGTACCCTCTGTGGCTTAGAAATTGTTCCTGGTAGCTTTATTCACATCTAGAGGGTGACCCCTTAAATAATATTGCAATCTATTTGCCTGTACTGCTCACTTGGAATTGCTCCTGTTGGCTTAATCCACACCTTGAAAGTGCCCACTGTATTTGATGCACTTCTAGAAAGTGCACACTGTGACATTTCTGTGATTTACCTGTCTCTGTCGCTCATTTAGAACTCCTGATTTATTTGTACCACACACTTGGAAATGTGCTCTTGCTGCATCGATTCTCGTCTAAAAAGAACCCTCTGTGACCTAGAAATTGTTCCTGGTAACTTGATTCACATCTAGAGGGTGCCCCCTTAAATAATACTGTAAGAAAGTGCACACTGTGATATTTCGTGATTTAGCTGACTGTTCCACTCACTTAGAACTCTCTAGCGCTACGCTCTTTGCCCCTCTCCCACTGCCCCGGTGACTAGAATCGAGACGCAGATTGTACATCTTGGGCATATACATCTACTGGTACTAGTTCACCAACCTCTAGGTACTGCACTGACCTCCCCCTGGATGGAGATCCCAACTCTTGATGTACCCGCTCTCTGACCCGTCCCGATCCCTAACCTCCCCGTACCATACCCGCCCCCCATCACTCCCCCTTGCAGCGCATGGCTCGTGTTCTAGCACCCAGCTTCACAATCCCCCCACTATTCCCCACCTGATTGCAAACCATGTCCACTCCCCGTACATCAAAACACCCAGATGTCACCCTCCCACTCTCCTACCATCATCCCTCGTCCAACTCAAAGATCAGAGGAGCACTCTGGCATTCCAAACAACTGCCCCCTCAAGCGCTTAACCCCCTCTCCCCAAATCACCCTAACACATCGACTCCCACTCTCCCTCTGACATCTATTGAGACCCTAATACCCCCAGCCAATACACCTTTGCGGTCAAACCAATGATATATAGAGTGCTATATAAATGCCAAATAACATAACATAATATAACATAACTTTGGGTTTGGGTCCGCAGATACACTTTGGGGTGATTCACAGATTGATTCATGGGCCTAGTAATAGGCAACCACACTGGCTGGTTTAAACAGCCAACAACTGATTGGATGGGAGCTTGAACGGTTTTTCAAGTGGACACCATGGTGGTTCACAGACTTTTAGCAGAAGGTCATTCTCCCAGCTAAGCTGCAGCTAGCAATGGTCATAGGTCATGGCCAGTGGCCCATGGACCCTTAATGGGGTTTAATTTGCCAGTGTGCCTGGCCACATGCCGGGTCAGTAGACACTTTTGGTGGCTTGATGGGCAAGAGGCAAGGCTGAACCCCATTTCCCAAGCAAATTGGCCACTGCCCATGGCCATCGACCCACAGACGTGCAATGGGTGCAAAGTAGTCACTAGGAATATATATGCTTGTTTTGGCTTTGGGCATGACCAAAGGCCAAGCATCAGGCTAAGTGCCCACCCAGTGGGTATTGTGGATATGATAGTGTAGATCATTAAAAACAACACATGTAGCAGATTGGAAACTTAATTGGCAACTTTGCATTCCGGTGCACACAAAAACGTTCACATGGTTCACAGACATGTTTGTGGACCTACTAATGGGTAACCACATTGGCCAGATAAACATTCTAATGTGATTAGTTGGGGACTTGAAAGGGGTTTCAACTGGCCATCATATTAGTTTGCATACATTCGGTTGAAGTCCATGTATTTTGGGCTCTAATTTGCCTCATGTGTGTCCACACACCATGCCCATTGGCCACTTTCAGTTGCTTGGCAGGCCCATGGGAATGTCTGAATTCCATGCCCCAGGAAACGTGCCCACTGCCCATGATTAGTGGGCCACGGACCTGGAATTGGAGAAAGTGTTGTCAGGCCCTGCGAAAACTTTGGGTGCCATGTGCAAAGTGACCCATAGATCCACAATTGAGATAATGTAGCCAGTGGGGCTAGTATACTGCCAGGTCCATAAGTCAAGTTTGCTGGTTTGGCAGCGATATAGCTGCCCCAGGCATTGGTCCATGGCAATGGCCAATGGCCCCTCATTGGTGTTAAATTGACTGATATGCCTGTCCACAGGTTGTCCACAGGTATAGCAACCTCAGGTTCCATCAACCAAGCACCAATCCAAGTCACTTTCACTGTCTTGGTGGGGGCTAGGGAATAACCAAAGGCCATGGCCAAGGCAAAGTGCCCATAGGCAGAGACTATGCCCACTTGGGTACTATAGACATGATATTGCATACATTTAAAATATTGCAATTCAGTGAAAAAGTATTGTTCATGGAGTGTTATGTTTATTTTGATCGAATACAAACTTGCTGAAAGAGACGTTACCTTTGCAGCACAAGAAACAAAACCCTCAAAACATTGCAGTAATGGCTTCAAGTGCCAGGCCATTAGGCAAGTCTATGCAAAAAGGACGAGCATACTCGTCCTTGGCACTTAAAGGCATAAGCAACAATAACTGTACCAGCGCCAGCATAAAACAACAGCAATCGAGCCCCCACCATTTATTTACTGGTCTGTGTCGCCAAATACGCAAAACAAAATTACATTTACAAACCCAAACCTTTGACCGGACTTTGACAATGAAAACGATACATAAAAAAGGCCCATGGCTTGTCTATATTTGTTAGGAGGCCAAGAGAAGAAACTCATAACTTTTATAATTTGTTTATATTCCATGTGACATACAACTAAAAAATACTCCCTAACATATGAAAAATGTAAATCGATAACCAAATGTTCCAAAGTCTTCGATTTGCCAGTTGGAGAGACATCCGGAGAGGTCCACGCTGGTGGGTGAGGTATGGTTGTTTTGAAGATGACAGTGAGAGTTATGGTTGTTTTTAAAAACACACACGATTAATATGTGTGCTTTTTTTTGCTGCATTCTTAAAGTCCATTCAATAAAATTGGTCTTAAAAATACCCAGAATGTCATCGTTTTTTTTTTTTTAGAGCACCTAATGTGATAGCCACAGTATGATTGTGGTTTTTATAACACACCTTACAGGGGAAAATAAAGAAAGGTTTAATTCAGTGGCTTTTGTTCTCATCCATAAAGTTTCCCCAAATTTGAAATACATATGATCCAACAAATACGTTGTCGTTTCATCAACATTTTCATGGCCAAAATGATTGCTGAAAAAAAACAAGTTTTTGGATTCTAAGTTCAACAGAGGTGAAACGAATCATATTTTAGCCCGCAGTCTCTCAATATCGTCTGCTTCCATTTCAAGACTGTAAGTAGTACACGCTGAAAGCATTTCCAAAATTGGATTAGCCAAACTTGAAATACTTCTTTTTGGTAAAGAAAAAATGTGTATTGGCATATTACGCAACATGAACACATATTCTGTAAAATTCACAGGATCATTGCCCAGACTAACCATGCCCTAGTGCTGCTGTACATTACTAGCTGGCAATGATGTGGTTGAATACCTTAATCACAGCTGCACCACTTAACCCAAGCGTTTGATCATGGGCAACTCCAAATGACCAGTTCCGAGAAGTAACCTATTTCACCAGGTGCACTATTGATACATAATAATAAATAAATAAAACTTGGTATAGTGATGATCCATTCATCAGACTGTGTAAAATGAGACTCGCATGCACAGTACTGCACCCAACCACGTAGCACCTCCTGGAGAGGTCAAACCCAGATTGCACATGTGCAAACTCAGTCAGTGGCGCTTCAGAAAATGCTGAAGGCATTTTCGAACACACGCCATCGTTTACTTTGGGGAGAGGTTAGCCACTTGTAAGGAAGTGGGTTCTCTTGCTGCAGGACTCATTGAATTGCGGGCGTAGGTGATTGGGCACATCCTTTCCCACTTAGAAAGGCATGCCTTGAAAGTAATCAAACTTGTAAACATATCCTTAAGCAGTCATGTATCGCCTAGGTGCCTATGGGCTGTGTGCTCTGTACAAATGAATAATTAAATAAATACATAAATAATCGCTGAACGTTTGCCATGAGAATCGGACATTCAGCACATTGCCCAGATGATTCCACGTGTGTCCCTATGCTAGTAGTATGGGAGCAGGTGGACACTGAAAGGGGATTTCATTCCTTACATGGGGCATTTTAGCATGTCAACGCACATGCACAAACTGAGATTCGTGTTTGCCTAAAACACCTGCTTTACCAAGTATTATTCAAACACGCGAAGTCTGCCACATAGCCACAAAGTAATGGCCTTCATGCTTCATGACAGTGTGCAGTAAGCCACTGGCCTATGTGATCGGCCCAGAAGGTTCCTAGGAGGTGGGAACGGTTTCGGTTCAGCTTTCGGCATAGGTAATACCCCACTCAAATTACTTTCTTGTCTACAATCAGTATTGTGGTCTCTATCCTTTTCATTAACTTTGATTTAGTACTTATTTCACCGAGCCACAATCCCCTTCATTGCTAGACACTACTGATGCCAAACTAAAAAACGCACCCGAGAGAGGGCGCTAGAGCGCGACCAAGATGGCCGCACTGGTGTGAGCTCTGGCAGCGCACCTCATAAATCCTTTAAAAAACACGGATCCAGGGGCCATCCAACCCCCCCAGAGGAGAGACAGCCGTCCCAGAACGAGACGCACCCGCCGTTGCCCTCTGGCGACGAGAAGAACACCTGTGGCCTTCCGCCCAGCTCGGAGTCGGGGAGAGAGGAGGCCCGAACTGGCTTCGTCCCGTGGAGGCATCCGCGACACAGCACCACGGGAGAGTACACGGATATCACCCGTGGCCTGGGAGGCAGCACACAAGATCGAGGTCACAAGATCCGCAGCCCTCCAGGAACCCCCAGTGGGAACTCACAACAACCGTGCAGCTGCCCGGAGAGACCACGTTGAAAGAGCAGATCCAGTGGTCTCCGGCCCACGCATCGGCCCGCAGGGTAGACCTGAGTGAGCCGCACCACCAGCGGGGACACCGCTGTCATACGCCAGATAGCAAGCCCCGAGACATCCAGGCAGTGGGCTAGTCCCCGATTCCAACAAATCTGGGGGGCATCCAACCCCCCCAGAGGTGAGGCAGTCATCCCTGGGCGGGACTCGCTGGGGCGAGGGGGTTCCTGTGGCCGCTTGGAGGGCTTGGGGCCCGGGAGAGGTGAAGCCCGCTCTGGCCATGTCCCGCGGCGGCACCCACAACCCAGCACCGCCGGAAGGGGTACTAACACCTCCCTGAGGCTTGGAGGAAACCACACGAGAACAAAGCTGCAAAAACCCGCGGCCCTCGAGGGGCCCCCCAAGGGAGCCTCCAGCGGCCGCCTGGGGGCCAGACCACGCGATCCCAGCAGCCATTAACCCAGGCATCAGCCCGCTGGGGGGACCGGGCAGAGCGGCCAGCTCCGACGTCACACACCTGATAGCAGGCCTTGGGACGGCCAGACTGCAGGCCCACCCCTGCGGGCGCCCACCAGCTGGGAGGCCTCTGCCTCGCAAACTGGGGACACGAGCAAGCGACGGCAGCATCCAACATTCTAGGTGAGGCCCCCCCAGCAGTTTACGGGACGGGCAGCACTACGTCCCGGGCAAGCCGCAGAGCACAACAACAGGGCAGAAGTCAACCACCAGGGGACTAACCCCCTCACCCCATCACATAGTCCTAAATGACGTACAGAACGAGAGGGAGCCACCGAGTCACCCAGTAACCCTCACAGGAGCAAGGCACAAGAGGTTTGTCGACCAAAACCTATGAACCACAGGTGACACTCTAGCCACAGGCCGCAGGCACCGCCAAGCACCCCTCAGGAGGATAACAAATAAGGGGAGAACACCTGCGATCACCCCAACACACTTGACCCAAGCACAGTGAAACCGCCACGATGGGAAAAACAGACAAATCTCAGCGGAAGCTGACATTCGAGGCTGGAGCCATAGTTAAAACTCCAAAAACAAACGAGAGACAAGAGAGCCCAGAAGGGTCCATACCTCAGGACGACGAACCCGCTCAAACCTCAGACATCAGAGAAATCCTTCTCGAATTAAAAGCAGGGATCAGCAATATAGACAACAAGCTTGACTCCCTGTCCACTAAAGTTGACCAGCTACAACACTGCCTAGACAAACATGGGGACAGGCTAGACACTGCTGAACAACGAATCTCCGATATCGAAGATAACGTGTCCTCCATGTCCACCAAGGTAACAACATTGGAAACACAAATGAAAGCCGTCATGGCCAAAAACGAGGACCTGGAATTGCGATCGCGACGGAACAACATCAGGATCCTATGGGTAAGAGAGCAGCAAACCACGAGGAAAATGGAAGACTTTGTGGAAAACCTAAGCAAGGAGTTATTTGGAAGCCCCGCACTGTCGAACTTTTTTGTGGTAGAACGAGCTCACAGGGTCCCAACCAGCCGGCCCATCTCCGGAATGGCCCCTCGCCTAATAATAGCAAAACTGCTCAATTTCAAAGACCAGGACATAATCCTCCGCCTTGCAAGGGAGAAAGGAAACCTGCAGCACGACGGGGACAACATCCAGTTCTTTCCCGACTTCTCCCCCTCTGTCCAGGCTCTATGCAGAACATTCACCGGAGTGAAACGCTGGTTACAGGACAACAAACTGACATATTCCATGCTCTACCCAGCCAAACTGTGAATCCAACACGACGAAAAATCACAATTTTTTAACACACTCCAGAAGAGGTAAATTCATTCCTTGACAGGCCCTTGTGTAAACAAAACATCGGCAATCCAAGACCACAAAGGAGAGACAGAGCGGACAGAGACCCGCCTTGACGCCCGCTCAAGCCCATCACCAGGCTGCTCAGTGCCTTTCAAAATTGATCCCCCGTATTCTAAAACCACGTTAGACCTTAGGGTGCGCTGGACCTTGGAAGTTCCCTAGCGCCCCAAGCGTAGCTTAGTTATGTTTCGGGACTTTGGGTGGGGAAATCTGATGGGCGAGTTGGGGGTTGCCCATGATTGGGAGGGAAACTGTTTACTGTTATGGAAGCGGGCTTGTCAGGGGTCTGCCCCCCCGTCACTACCCGGGGACACCCAACAGAAGCATCAAAGCCAGCTCTCATTTAAGAAAACAAGAACTCAGAAACAGCATAGCTGGGACATGGCCCGACACGATAGTACGTCATCTCGTCCTAAATCTGACCCAAAAATCAACTACCCACAACATTCAAGCTAGCCACTTGGAACATTAAAGGGGACAATGACCCGACCAAAACAAGAAAAATGACGCAATACCTCCGGAGACACAAAGTGGACATCGCCCTGATTCAGGACACCCACCTCCTCCCCGGAACAGTGAACCGATGGGCCCGAGACTGGGGTTGCCATAGATACTTTGCGTCATACTCTACATACGCCAGGGGAGTGGCAATCCTAATAAACAGAACCCTGAAATTCAAACTGCTTGCAGTCAAAAACAACAAGGAGGGTAGGTCACTTCTGGTAGACGGGACTCTGAAATATACTGAATTTATCATCATAAACTCCTACGGACCGAACACAAAAGGATACAACAACTTCGATTGGGTAATGACACACCTGGGAGAAACAAGATCCGCAACAATCATATGGGCAGGCGACATGAACACCACACTCGAACGACAGAAGGATAGATCTCACCCGACGTCTACAACCACCTCCAAAGCTGCCCTCCAGGTTCTCGAGATCTGTAAAGCATACAACCTGGTGGACATCTGGAGACGCCAGCACAGTGAGTCCCGAGACTATTCATTCCACTCCTGGGTCCACCAAACTAGCTCCAACCTGGATTACATCTTGGTCTCCGCACACAGCCGGGCTCAATGGACAAACAGCCAAATACTGCCCATATCACTGTATGACCACTCGGCGGTCACAGTCGAGTATACCCCACCGGACCGCTCAGAGGGGAGGAGACACTGGAGATTCAAGCCCGGTTCCCTGGAAGACCAGGTATTCGCTGACAAACTCAGTGCAGAAATCATAGCGTTCCTTGAAATCAACCAGGGCTCGGTGACATCTGCCGAGACCATGTGGGAACCCCTGAAATGCTACATCAGAGGGATCTGTCTAACCAAAGAACAACGAATTTCGAAACTCATTAGACGGGAACTGTCCTTAAGCGAGACCCGCCTGAAGGAGCTCGAACAACTACAATCCACCTCACAAGAGACGCAGGTGCTAGCATCACTGAAGACAGAGCTAGACAAGTTCAGAGCAGCAGCGGACCGGGAACTACAATTCCTATTGCAGGGCCACCGTGTCTGCCAATATGGAGAGGGACAGAAACCAGGCGCCCTTCTCGCAAAGCTGATAGCAGCTGTAAGAGGATTCAATTCAACACTACAGCTAAATCAATGCCTAGTCTGGGATACTGAATGGAAACCCTTATTAATATATCTTTATGTCCAGTTCATGAGTTCTGGATGACTACCCCTATATAACACCCCTCTCTTAGAATCCCCCTGACCCCACTGAGCCAAGAAGTAGTTCTGTTTTGCAAGTTTAAAAGGTTTATTTGAGAATTTAAACAATATATATATATCAACTTTATAATAAATTAATATCTGATAGTACACTTAGACATATGATGTTGATCAACAATGGGTAATCTGGCACTAGCACACTTCTTTATAATCAATGAGGAGTTAGTATAGGATGGATAAAGTAGCAAAAATACTTTTATGATTTCAAGGGAAAAGCAATGAGGAATAAAATGCAGTACAGAAATACTTGATATGATTTTAGCAAAAGATAATATAATCACTTTTTCTCTGGCAATTCACCCCCCTCCCCTATGCAATGTAAGAAATGGAAGGAAATGGAAGTAACACACACAGTTCTTAGGAATGCAATCAAATATAATTCAGTTCACTCCAGCAAGCATAGACCACAGATAGAAGTTGAAACACAGGCCCAAAATGCTTTTAAAAGGTGATGGCAATGAAGTGAGAAATATGCTGAAAATGGTTTTAATTCCCTCTAGGAGGTTCAGGGTGAGTGAGAGATACTAGGGATGAGTGCAGGCTCACTTTAGCAATGATTCAGAGATGGTGATTAAGAGGCAAACAAATTTTTAGCAAGGAAAGAAATTACTGCTGATGGTTACACGTGGCTGGATTTTTAACCAAATCGCAAATCGTGGTAAAATTCGCAAGTACATGAATCATGATTGCGGAAAAAGTATAAGGAGTAGGAAGTCGGTTCTAGGCTTGTTGGAAAGGTAAGATTCTAAGCTTTCAGAGGAAAGTTAAACCAAGTTCGTAGCCCAAAAGGTAGTTTTTCGGATTTTAAGTAAACTCAAAATGACAGGTGACAGCTTGCAGCTTCAGAATTGACAAGTGGCAGTGGTGCAAGTGACAACTTCTAGGAGGCAGTTCTGGTTAGATTAAAATAGTTTGGATTAGATTATTTTAACTAAGAGATCGGATCTGCACAGTTCTGCTAGGTACTCACAATATATTTTTGAAATAGGCCTCGCCACGGATCTGGTCAGGTTTTGGACTGGACTCCGGTTCTGGTCTCGGCACTTCACAGTGATCTGGGTCAGCTCTCTGGTTCTGCTAACAGCGGTCTGGGTCACTCTGGATCTCTGGCCTCTGGTTCTGGATACTGCTCTGCTTTCTCTGGGTACAGCACTGCTTCTGGATCTTTCTGGCGCAGGGTTTCAGGCCAGAATCAACAGCTCAGCCCGGCTGTGAATAGTCTGCAAATGATTTTGGGCCTGCTGACAAATACTTTTGCTTGCAGTGGGCCTTCTTGGTTCAAAGGTCTGTAGTCTCTGTTTAGCTTGGAAGTCTAAGTGTAGGATCTCTGGATGTGAAGTCGTCGGTCAGCATGCTCCGCAGCAAATGGAATTGAATGTCCCTACCTGTCCCAGCAGTCTCTTTTTATGTGTTTTGAAAATGGGTGTGTGCCTGGGCCTAGCTAAGCCTGCCCCTCTCTACTTGTCATTGGCCCAATTCTCCCCTCTCCCATGATTGGGGGAAGGAAATGTGAGTCAGAGTGATGCTGTAGGTTTTATGGGTCAAAGGATCCTCCCCTGGTCAGTTTGCCCACAAATCTATATTTGATTCAAATACATATTGCACAGATACATAGTTGTTTAAAATTACATGCACCCATCACATATCACATGAGGTACACTCTGTTCAAACTCTGCTCTTCCTGGGGGCTTGCATTCAGAAATGGCAACATTTTGCACTTTTTAACTGGTTTTGCAATATCGGACAATTACCCAAATTTACACACATGTGCGCAAGGAGTGTGGACATTAATGATGAAGTGTCATATTTTTAACATGCAGACATTTGGAGTGAAACCCTATTTTCCGCTAGCAACCCCCCAGATCAGACCACGGGTCCTAACATCTCTTAAAATGTGGGCGGAAAAATCACAAGAATTATGGTATCATTTAGCTAATTTTGACAACTCCGCACCATGAGTTATACATCTTTCTTAAAATCATATTCTGGCCAACAGGGGTGTGTCTTCCCAGGTCACATGGTGGAGAAACCAGTCTATCCACTTTCTTTAAGCTCAGCCTGTCCTCAGAGGGGGCTGCCCCTCCCCGTTTCTGCCAAGAGGAAGCCACTTTTACGACGCCCCCAATATAACTTCTGCCTGAGTCAAGGAAGGGCTTTGTTCAAAAGGAAGCCATTCACAATCCCCCCAATAAACCATCTGCCTGCGCCCAGGACAGGCCTTTGTTCAACTCCCTGTAGCTGCTCCACCCCTAATCTAATCAGAGAGGTGACAACTCCTTTTGGCAAGGGGAAGAGTGGCTGAGCAGGTTTTAACTCCTGTGGGGGTAGATGTCAGGCAGAATTCAGTTTCATTAAGCCAGGTTTCAGCTAAATGTCACTTTTTGTCCCCCAGTTTAAGTCTATTACGATTTTCACATACACATTAAATAATTACTTCCTTTAAGTCATTTCAGAGTATAGTTTTACATTGTATCCACCTCTTAGCAAGTCTTTCCTTGGTCTGGTTTTGTTTCATTTGTTCAGTTTTACACAAAAGTCTGGTGGTTTTAAAACGCCGGCTTTCTGATAGTGGTGAGTACTTGTAATGCAACCATTTTTGGGATTTAAGAAAATGAATTCCCCACAGTTCTAGGTTGCTTTTGGCAATCAGCATTGCCCCTTTTGCAATGGTTTCAGGCTACTGTGTGGGTAGCCCAATGGTGGTTTTAGGCAGTGCCCTCCTGTGCTCACAACATAGGCAAAAATGGGTGGCAGCCTATTCTTGATGCATTTCCCTGTGCATTTTCCTGGAAGTTCTGGCCATCATGATGTTTTCCATGCCAGTACTGCACAGTTTTCCTATTCTGGCGTACATGTGGGGTTTTTGGCCATCTTGGATATTCTAAGCCCACAGCACCAAATGTTGCAGCATGATTGCTCAAACGTGGGTCAGGACACCCAACAAAGCCCCCCCACGTGACTGCACTTTGAATTTGAGTCGATGGGGAGTCGAGTGCACAGGAGGTTTTGACCCACGTTTGGTATGTCCGCATAATCTTCTTCCAATTCTGCAATGGCACAGTTCAGCATCTTTTCCTCCTGATGGGAGGATTGGGCGGTACCCCGGGCCCCTCGGGTCTCTGCTCCCGGTCTCCGGATCATCCTCCTTGGCCAGTCTCCAGGTTTTCTTTTTCCTAGGACGACAAAGGAAGAGCGGCAATACCTATTCATGGACATTTCTCCCCCACCATTGATATAGTGGGGTGGCATATATATTTTTGAACTCAACAGATATGAACATGCACATTTTTTTAAATTAAGAGACAGGAACACATAAACTTGAGAAACACAGAATTTGATAGGTTATATGTAGGATCTTTTAGGGTTGGAATTGAATTACTCTGGAGCGGTACCCTCTGGGATTACCGAGGACTCCTCCAGTTGCTGCAAAGTGTGCCTGGGATGGCAACACTTCAACTGGTTTATGTGGACCCACTTCTCTTCCCCCTCTGCCAAACCGCCTTTGGGGATGCGGATCTTGTAGGCCACAGGGGAGATCTTGTCTATAATCTCAAAGGGTCCCTTCCATGTAGGCAAGAATTTTCGCTGTTTGGCCTGGTTCCTTTGGAAATTGTATAGATAGGCCCGATCACCCACCTTATATTCCTTTCGGGTAGTTTTTAAATCATAGTGGGTCTTCATGCTCTTGGCTGATCTTTCTAGATTCCGCTGAGCATAGGCAAAAGCATGCTGAAGGTGTTTCCTTAAATTCTCCACATACTCATGAGTTGTGGAGGCATTTATCAACGTTTGCTCTTGGGTTCTGTAGAGCAAATGCTGAGGAAGCACCATCTTGCGTCCAGTCATCAACTCAAAGGGTGACATTTTGGTTGCAGATGAACGGGTAGATCTGATGGCCATTAGGACCAGAGGTAATCGGATATCCCAACTTGGCCCAGAATCTGCCACAAACTTTTTTAAGATGCTCACAATTGTCCAGTTGTAGCGTTCCACTGCTCCAGAAGAAGCT
Source organism: Ambystoma mexicanum (assembly GCF_040938575.1). NCBI lineage: Eukaryota > Metazoa > Chordata > Amphibia > Caudata > Ambystomatidae > Ambystoma > Ambystoma mexicanum. The sequence goes on along the minus strand of NC_090934.1, from coordinate 647,699,418 downwards.
GGCCTGTAAGCAATGTGTAGCTTTCTCTTGACCCCCAGTATCTCCCACATCTTTGTCATCACTTCACTGGTGAAGTGGCTACCTCTGTCTGACTCAATCCTTTGAGGTAGACCAAAACGGGAAAAGATGTGGTTAATCATCAAGGCAGCTGCCTTTTCTGCCTTGCAGTTTGGGGCTGGGAGACATTCCACCCACTTGGTAAACAAGCATGTCACAGTCAACATGTACTTATTCCCCCTAGCGGAGCGAATCACGGGGCCTACAAAGTCGATTTGTAAATCTGACCATGGGAGTGTCATTCCCCTCTTTTGGAGAGGCGCCCGGTGTGTGAGGGATGTTGGCTGAAATTGTGCACACACAAGACAACCCTTCAAATATTGTTTGAGGTCCTGGCCCATGTGTGGCCAGTAGGCAACCTCTCTTAAGATCTCAAATGTTGTATGAAACCCCCTATGACCGGCGGTAGCCGCATCATGGGCGTGACTTAACATCAGGCTTCGGAAGGAGGTAGGAACCTCCCACTGATCATGGCCAGCTTGGGATTTCCTTACCAACAAACCGTCTTGGATCCGGAACATATTTGGACATTTCATCAACACTCTAAGGTCCTCTTTCCCGTTGTAATCGGTATCCGTCAGGGGAAAGTTCTCAGGGTCCTCAATGTGTTGGTAAAATTTCTGAGCAGTAATCAAATCAGCATCAGGTGTCTCCTTTCTCCATTGTGCAATTGAAAGATCATTGTGAGCATTTGTCTGGCACCTAGTGATAGCAGTGACCTGGATTTCCCCCAACAGGGACTCAATCTCAATTAGATCCCCTTGGATGGCCCCGGTTTTGGCCAGCTGATCAGCTAAGTCATTTCCAGTTTTGTCTGGTCCCTCTACTTTGGAATGACCCTTGATCTTTTTCCAATAGATGGTCATCTCATTCGAGGTCACCAGATCATCAATGTTTTGGATCAACTTCCCATGTTTCAAGGGTTTGTTGTTAGCACATAACATGCCTCTGGTTTTCCAATTAACCAGGTGCTCCACGAACCCGTTCCGTACATAATCAGAATCTGTGATTATGACCAGTTCGTGGAGTTGATGTTGGACAGCAGTGAGGATGGCTTGATGCACAGCCATCAATTCTGCCACCTGACTACTTCGGGGACCAATTTTGTATCCAGCGGAGGGTTCTGGGGACTCATTCACCCATGCATTCCCTACGCCGGCCACCAGTTCTTTCTCCCCGTTGTTGTCAACATGGTAAGAGCATCCATCCACATAGACAGTGGGCATTCCCTCACACTTGTCCTCTTCAAAGACTTTGTGTGGGGAATTAAGGTATGTCTCCATGTTGTCCTTGATTTTTAGACTTTCGTCCTCGAGACAGTTTTCTCTGGCACAATCATGCAAGTCAGCCAGACCTTGCGCAAGGGGACTCTTCTTGTTTTGGCCATATCTGACCTCCACAGAAAAGCCTTGCATTGACAGAATCCAGGAAGTAATTCGGGAATTACTCACATTTCCGGCCGGGATTCTGTCACTTTGGAGATATTGCAGAGGCTGGTGTGGAGTCTCCACTATGATGTGTTCCCCATGGATGAACGGGCGGTAATTCTTCAATGCCCACACCGTTGCCAGGAGTGCCTTCTCACAATCGTTGAATTTTTCCTCCACAGAGGATACAGTTTTGCTCGCATAGGAGATTACTTTATTGACCTCGTCATGCTTTTGGTATAATACTGCCGTCAAGCACGTATTAGAGAACCCTGTCTCCAGGAAGAACTCCTTGTTTCTGACAGGGTAAGCTAGGCAGGGTGCTTGTGAGAGGCTTCTTTTGAGTTGTCTTACTGCCTCGGCTTGTTCTGGACCCCATTCCCACTTGACCCCCCCCTTCAGGAGATGAATCAGGGGTCTGGTGATCTCTGCGTAGCCCTCAATGAACTTTCTGCTGTAATTAGTCAGTCCAAGGAGGCTCCTTAGATCCCGCAGAGTTGTGGGGTCTTTCAGTTTCTGAAGTGCTCCACTTTCTTTTCCTGGGGACAGAGACCCTGAGGAGTAATCTCATGCCCCAAGAAATTAACACGGGTTCTACACCACTGTGCTTTCTGAAAGGAAAGTTTTGCTCCGGTGGCCCTCAACTGGGTCAGAACATAACGGATCTCCGCTATGTGTTCCTCCACAGATGAACTTTTGATGAGGACATCATCTACATAAGCCAGGTTACCCCTTGCACTCAGGTCGGGCATGGCCTTGTGTAGGAAAATGTTGAATTCATTGCCGGAGTTGAGGTATCCGAAGGGAGTCCGGGTCCATGTGTACTGCTGGCCCCAAAGGTAAAAGCCAGCTTGTATTGGTCCTCCCTACTGACAGGCACAGTCCAGTATCCATTGGTCAAGCTATTGCAGTGAATACCTGTGACCCCTGGATCTGGGCCAGCCCTTGGTCAATGTAGGGCAGAGGCCATCGGGAAGTATGGACCCGTTTGTTGAGCTCCCTGAGGTCGGCGCAGAGTCTCCACTGGCCGTTTGGCTTCAATATTCCCAGCACCGGATTATTGAAGGTGCTGTGTATTGGACGAATTATTCCCCGGGACTCAAGGTTCTTAATTATTTCAGTGAGGGACTCCATGGATGCGAGAGTCAAACAATATTGCTTCACAAACACTGGAGTCATTCCAGGGTCCGTGGGAATTGTTGTTGTGTGGATGCCGGTGCGACCACAGTCATATGAGTCTACCGCAAAGAGATCTTGGAAATCCAAGAAAACTTGTTTCAACTTTTGCTTCTGTTCCAGAGTCACACAGGCATCAGCTAGGTTGACTCTCTCTTCCACATCTGCCTGAAGTCTGGAAAGACTTCTGGCTTGGCTATCTCAGCGGCCTCCTCCAGCTGGGTGGAGAAGTCCCTAGTCAGAGTGCTGATTTGGACTGGAGGCCTCAGGTGGGAAAGGCAACCCTCATGGACCTGGAAAATCACCTCATCCCTCCTGAAGTCACAAGTCACATCTTCCTTACCATAAGGGCAGGAAGTGTACACCAGGAAGTTCCCCCCATGCCGGGTAAAAATCCTGTCTGGTGTTGTATCGTCATCACTGTCACTGTCAAAACAGTCCTTGGGGATTGGTCCTAACAGTTCATTTCCTAGATCAATGGAAAAATGTCGGTCATCAACCGCCATTCCAATAATGGTGCCTGAGGCTAGAGTAATACTCTTTAAGTCGCTGTTATCCACCTCTATTGGAATGGTGTCATGTTCTGTGTTGACTAATGGTGTTGGGTTTACCCCCAACCCTTGCTGTTGGAGAGAAGCATTTAGATGTATGTAAGCATCAGGGTTTTTCAAATGTTGTCCTCTTTTAACTTTCACTTCCAGGGAGAATTGTCGGGTCCTTTCTGGGATGGTGACTTCCTCTTTAATCTGAATTTCAACTGCATAAGGTAGCAATTGAGCTGACCTAAATGCTTTTTCTTGATCATTAAAGCCCATGGGATTATCCGCTAATCGGGACCAAGCTTTGAAGTTGATTAGGTCCAAACTAATGGCAAAGCGATTGAGAATGTCACTGCCTAAGTAAAAGGCGGTAGTGACGTCTCGCATGACCCAACAATTATGGACTATGCTCTTGTTGCCAATGGAGATATTGAGCATACACCTGCTTGGCAGGAGATGTTTGGAATTGGGTGCTTCCAGGTCCATTTCCCATTTATCTATCAGTTTGAATGTGGGAATGGCTGAATCTTTTGGGAGTTGGCGGAACATGGCTTCGCTGATGAAGCTCTTACCATTATTCACACACACTCGGGAGAGAACAGATTCCTTCCCATCATTTAACTGAACAGGGATGAAAAACTGCTCTCCAATTTGCTGAACATCAGCCAGGCTCTGAGCTGATTTCACATCTTTCTGGACTATAGGAGTGGGAATGTCTGATTGTGAATTAGTATAGAATTTCAAAGTGTTTCCTTCCAGCGTGGAGTACCACTTTAAACTGGAAGGAAGGTTGATTTTCAGAAATAGAGAGGACCCCCCATCACCAGTCTGTTGTCCTACTGCTATTACGGTCACGTCTGGAATCTGGCTGTTCTGGAAGTGAAATTGTACTTGGTCAGATTTTTGCTCAACCATGTGGTATGTGCCGTTTAAACTAATATGGTTGACACTCTGTTTTAATTTTATTGGACGGCTAGTCTGTGTCCAGAGAACCTTGTTCACGCAATCTATTAGGGGTGACAACCTTCTCAGGAGGTCATTCCCTAGTAAACAAGGGGTGCCCTCTGGGGTCACTACAATGACCAGGTCTTTCACCCTGTGCAGGCCAATTTTGATGTCCAAATCTGCAGTCCCCTCGACAGGAATTTCCTTCCCGTCAAAGTTCTGCAGTTGTCCAGGAAGAGAGGTGAGAGGAATACGCTAATTCTCCCCCCTTCCTGCATTTAGTTCCTCAAAGGCCCTTTTGGACAGAAGGGTAGCTTGGGATCCAGTGTCCACCAGTGCCAAAATTGTACCCTGCCCCTGTACTTGTACCGGGGCATAGTATCTTCCCTCCTTCTCCTCAAGGGGGCACAGATAATGCACATTTTTGGACAACTGGTGGGCTAATTTTCTGGTTTTGGACATTGCTAGCGAAGAGATTTGGGCAGAATTCTGTGGAGAACCTTGGGAATCTGAAAGAAAAAGTTGGCAACTGGAGATCAGAGCCATTGTGGGTTCCCCTGGTTCCGGTTCTGGGCTGCCCCCCCCTTTTTGGAGGCAGTCACCAGGATGGGTTTGAACCAGGGGATTTTGGTATTGTCGGTTCTGGGATGAGATGATGGGCGGCGGTAGCTCAGTCTCCATATCTCCCCAGTCTGGATTGGAATCCCTTGGGACCCATTTTTCTTTGGGAGGAGTTCCCCCATCTCTGAAGGAGAAGATCCTTTTCCCAGGATCTTCTGAGGATCCCTCTCACTCAAATTGGAAGATCTGTACCTCCTCCACAAAGTGGGTCTGTTTGGGTCCTTTGTTTCTCCTACCCCCCCTCTGCTCCTTGGGAGGCAGGCTTTCAGGGGCAGGAGATTTTGTTTCCGGTTCCTGGTTTTCCAGGGGCTGTTTACAAGTTGGGAAGGAAGCTTCCTCCAAGGCTTTACACCCCCCTTCCCTTTGTGCCTCCTCCCTGGGAACCGGCGTGTTATCGGGGTGCTGCCCCGTCATTGTTCTGGAGCACCAGGTCCAGAGTTTGGGGCATTCTGCGGTGGCATGCTCATCTGATGGTTCTGTTGAGCCCTCAGTATGTGACCCAGATCTCGTGCCATATTTTGGACCTGGCGCTCAAGTTGTGAAACCCGCTCAGGCTGATACGGGGCTCTATTTTCTCCCCTGGGCTGATCCCGGGAAGGGTAGCTATCCCTTCTCTGGTAGTACCCCTGGTTGGGAAGATTTTGGTACCCCTCCACCCTTGGCCTCCCCTCTCCCGGATTAGGTTGTCTGGGCTCAGGGAATTGGGGAAAGAAGGATGGATGATTTTGGGGCTGGAAATTGGGTGGATACCTGGGGAAAAAGTTCTGCCCAGGATTTGGAGAATTTCTGCCCTCCTGTGGGAAGTTGGGAGGGAAGTTCCCTGGGTTAGGTGCTTGGCCGGATCCCCCCCCTTGGGCTGGAGGAGTCCACACATAACCCAGGATTGGTCGGTTTCCCTTGTAGCGGGGATTTACATAGTCAGGGGAGCGGGGGGCCCCATTTGTGGGACTACCTCCTCGACTCCCTGTCGGTGACTGGCCCGAGGGCTTTCTGGGCTGTGAATTATTTGGTGCAGGCAGGTTTTGAGGCCCCCCCATCTCCAAATCTAAAACGGGGGCAACCTTTACCTCTGCCACCTTGACAGCAGCAGGGGTGCTGTTGGTTTTGGGGTTTTTCGGCATGTTATTTTTATTTTCGATAGGCTTCTGCACCTCATAGATCCGGGTAGCCTGTTCAATGACCCAGTCTAAAGATCTTTTCTCATGAAAATCTCTCACGAGCTGGGTCATTATATATTTAGGGAGAGCATGGAAAAATGTATTGACAAACTCTTTGCTGTCTGTCCGCATCCTTCTGGTGGTCTGTGCAAAAGCACGCTTTAATTCTTGCACAAACTCTTGTGGGGCCTGACCCTCCCCACATTGCAAATTGTAGGCTGCCTTGCGAGCCTCTTGAGGATTTCTGTGAACAGAAAAATGTTTCAAGATGGCCGCCTTATAGGTGGACCATCTTAAATGATTTTGGTCCTCCAGCCCCGCAAAGAAACTGGAGTATTCTGGGGAGAATGTCCATTTGACGTACTGGATGCAGCTATTGCTGTCCTTCAAATGGAAAGTCTCCATCATTTGCTCATAGAGCTCCAAGTGTTCCCAAACGGAATACTTGGCGTTCTTATGATAAGGCGTGATGCCACTCCTTATTGCCTTTATTTGCTTCAATGGGTCCTTAAGCAAGGCCTTTTTTGCCTTATTGGCCTTTTTGGTTTGGGTAACCCTGGCCCATTCATCCTCTGACTCAGAGGCACTGCTCCCAGAGGTTCCTGTCTGCTCTTCCAGGTTTTCCCGGATTCTGCGAGCCTGGGAATGGCTGGCAGAATGTGGGGACCTGGTCTCCTGTGTCCTGCGCCGTTCAGAGGAGTCTTCAGATGCCTCCTTGCTGCCAGGATTTGATGGGTACCCCCCCCCACTGACCTAACTGGGCAGAAGTTTTCAGGATCCCCTTAATGGGCCTACTCTCCTGGGGTTCCCCACTAAAGTGCTTGGGTGCCCATACCCGGATTGCCGCCCCTCCATTCCTGGGAGGTACTGGCCTATGAGCCCCATACTTCTGGTTGGATAGTAATCTGCTAACCCCGTGGCCCTGGGCTCATGTGCGTGAGGGGACATGGGGGTGGCAGAGTCCAGGGACTGAGAGATATGACGGCCTCTGGTACTAGGGCTCCTGAGGTTATGCTCATGAGTCTCCCTTTCCCAGCGAACCTGGTCTCTATCCGCCCCTGCTCCCTGTTGCAATGCAAGAGCCTGCGCTTTCAGTTCCTCAGTTAAGGCCTTACTCGACTCTATCAGTCTCTCCTGCATCGCTACCTGTTGCTGGAGCCTATCATTGTGCTGACAGAGAGCCTCATTTTCTCTCTGTGCCTCCTGATTGGTCCTGGAGTACTGGGCCAGTCGCTGCTGCAGGAGGGTTACCTCCTGAGCTGTGTCCCTATTGGCCTGCTCCTTTCTTGCCAGAGCATCCTCCACCCTCCTGGTGTGCTCTAACAAGTTCTGGTGTTCTTTTTGGAGGTCACCCAGTCCCTGGAGGGCCAGGTGATTTTCTTCCATTTTCCTTTTTAAGTGGCAGACTTCCTGGCCTAAGGTGTCCCTTTCCTGACTAAGAGCCTGCATCTGTGCCGCCAGGTCGTCCCTTTGCCTTTGGAAGGCACCAGCTTTCGGGTGCTCCTGATCAAACTCTGCCTGGGTATCCAGGTCTTTCAGAATCAATTTATTGCTTTCCTCTTTCTCTCTGCCTAATCGAATTTGCAGGGTGGCTACCTATTCTGTGCATGCCCTGTTGAAGTCCAGTTGTTGCTCCAGCTTTTTCTGGCTCTGCAGAAGGGAGTCCAACCCTTCATGGTACTCCTTCTGCAAGGCCAGAAATCTGGTATCCTGATCAGCCTTCTCCTGTTGCAGTCTATCCATGTCCTCTTTTATTTTAATGATATACTGCCTACTATCATTTTCTGACTCCTGGCTCCCCTGCAGCCTCTGCTCAGAAGAGACCAGGTCAGATTGGACCTTCTCTAACGCCATCTGTCGCTTATTCGCCAGATCTTGACTTTCAGTACATTTATCATGCATGTCTCCCATATATAGGTACAGGTATGCCACTATCCTAGCAGTCTTATTGTGTTCATCTTTGGCTTTAGGAGCCATATATAGTTCACTCAGGGCCACATGTAATGGACCCAGATCTCTCCATATGTCTGACCCTGTTTCAGTGACCTGTTGCGCGATGGCCTGCAACCAGACCGTTTGGTCCTGGTGAGTCCACTCACCTCTCACAAATAGCTTATGAAAGAGGTGCTCCCTCGCTATTTTCATGTCTACCAAGGTCGTCATTCTAGAGATTGATATCTGTCCTGACTTACAGAAATTAGTATTTTATTTTTGCAAAACAGACCTTTTCCTTAGAGTGTCCCTTTGAAGAGTGCTTTACAGCGTAAAACAGCGTGGTGATCCGACCGGATGTATGTATCCCGTCAGTTAGCACACTGTATTAAGCTGCACAAGTGATAGCTGTAACCCAGATGTCCGGCTCGAGCCCCCACTTTGTAAGAGGATTCAATTCAACACTACAGCTAAGTCAATGCCTAGTATGGGATACTGAATGGAAACCCTTATTAATATATCTTTATGTCCAGTTCATGAGTTCTGGATGACTACCCCTATATAACACCCCTCTCTTAGAATCCCCCTGACCCCACTGAGCCAAGAAGTAGTTCTGTTTTGCAAGTTTAAAAGTTTTATTTGAGAATTTAAACAATATATATATATATCACACTTTATAATAAATTAATATCTGATAGTACACTTAGACATATGATGTTGATCAACAATGGGTAATCTGGCACTAGCACACTTCTTTATAATCAATGAGGAGTTAGTATAGGATGGATAAAGTAGCAAAAATACTTTTATGATTTCAAGGGAAAAGCAATGAGGAATAAAATGCAGTACAGAAATACTTGATATGATTTTAGCAAAAGATAATATAATCACTTTTTCTCTGGAAATTCACCCCCCTCCCCTATGCAATGTAAGAAATGGAAGGAAATGGAAGTAACACACACAGTTCTTAGGAATGCAATCAAATATAATTCAGTTCACCCCAGCAAGCTTAGACCACAGATAGAAGTTGAAACACAGGCCCAAAATGCTTTTAAAAGGTGATGGCAGTGAAGTGAGAAATATGCTGAAAATGGTTTTAATTCCCTTTAGGAGGTTCAGGGTGAGTGAGAGATACTAGGGATGAGTGCAGGCTCACTTTAGCAATGATTCAGAGATGGTGATTAAGAGGCAAACGAATTTTTAGCAAGGAAAGAAATGACTGCTGATGGTTACACGTGGCTGGATTTTTAACCAAATCGCAAATCGCGGTAAAATTCGCAAGTGTGTGAATCGTGATTGCGGAAGAAGTAGGAAGTCGGTTCTAGGCCTGTTGGAAAGGTAAGATTGTAAGCTTTCAGAGGAAAGTTAAACCAAGTTCGTAGCCCAAACGGTTCCAGAGATACGGACGATTAAATAAAGGTAGTTTTTCGGATTTTAAGTAAACTCAAAATGACAGGTGACAGCTTGCAGCTTCAGAATTGACAAGTGACAGTGGTGCAGCTTTACAAAATAACAAGTGACAACTTCTAGGAGGCAGTTCTGGTTAGATTAAAATAGTTTGGATTAGATTATTTTAACTAAGAGATCGGTTCTGCACAGTTCTGCTAGATACTCACAATATATTTTTGAAATAGGCCTCGCCACGGATCTGGTCAGGTTTTGGACTGGACTCCGGTTCTGGTCTCGGCACTTCACAGTGATCTGGGTCAGCTCTCTGGTTCTGCTAACAGCGGTCTGGGTCACTCTGGATCTCTGGCCTCTGGTTCTGGATACTGCTCTGCTTTCTCTGGGTACAGCACTGCTTCTGGATCTTTCTGGCGCAGGGTTTCAGGCCAGAATCAACAGCTCAGCCCGGCTGTGAATAGTCTGCAAATGATTTTGGGCCTGCTGACAAATACTTTTGCTTGCAGTGGGCCTTCTTGGTTCAAAGTTCTGTAGTCTCTGTTTAGCTTGGAAGTCTAAGTGTAGGATCTCTGGATGTGAAGTCGTCGGTCAGCATGCTCCGCAGCAAATGGAATTGAATGTCCCTACCTGTCCCAGCAGTCTCTTTTTATGTGTTTTGAAAATGGGTGTGTGCCTGGGCCTAGCTAAGCCTGCCCCTCTCTACTTGTCATTGGCCCAATTCTCCCCTCTCCCATGATTGGGGGAAGGAAATGTGAGTCAGAGTGATGCTGTAGGTTTTATGGGTCAGAGGATCCTCCCCTGGTCAGTTTGCCCACAAATCTATATTTGATTCAAATACATATTACACAGATACACAGTTGTTTAAAATTACATACACCCATCACATATCACATGAGGTATACTCTGTTCAGACTCTGCTCTTCCTGGGGGCTTGCATTCAGAAATGGCAACATTTTGCACTTTTTAACTGGTTTTGCAATATCGGACATTTACCCAAATTTACACACATGTGCGCAAGGAGTGTGGACATTAATTGATGAAGTGTCAGATTTTTAACATGCAGACATTTGGAGTGAAACCCTATTTTCCGCTAGCAACCCCCCAGATCAGACCACCGGGTCCTAAAACCTCTTAAAATGTGGGCAGAAAAATCACAAGAATTATGGTATCATTTAGCTAATTTTGACAACTCTGCACCATGAGTTATACATCTTTCTTAAAATCATATTCTGGCCAACAGGGGTGTGTCTTCCCTGGTCACATGGTGGAGAAACCAGTCTATCCACTTTCTTTAAGCTCAGCCTGTCCTCAGAGGGGGCTGCCCCTCCCCGTTTCTGCCAAGAGGAAGCCACTTTTACGACGCCCCCAATATAACTTCTGCCTGAGTCAAGGAAGGGCTTTGTTCAAAAGGAAGCCATTTACGATCCCCCCAATAAACCATCTGCCTGGGCCCAGGACAGGCCTTTGTTCAACTCCCTGTAGCTGCTCCACCCCTAATCTAATCAGAGAGGTGACAACTCCTTTTGGCAAGGAGAAGAGTGGCTGAGCAGGTTTTAACTCCTGTGGGGGTAGATGTCAGGCAGAATTCAGTTTCATTAAGCCAGGTTTCAGCTAAATGTCACTTTTTGTCCCCCAGTTTAAGTCTATTACGATTTTCACATACACATTAAATAATTACTTCCTTCAAGTCATTTCAGAGTATAGTTTTACATTGTATCCACCTCTTAGCAAGTCTTTCCTTGGTCTGGTTTTGTTTCATTTGTTCAGTTTTACACAAAAGTCTGGTGGTTTTAAAACGCCGGCTTTCTGATAGTGGTGAGTACTGGTAATGCAACCATTTTTGGGATTTAAGAAAATGAATTCCCCAGAGTTCTAGGTTGCTTTTGGCAATCAGCATTGCCCCTTTTGCAATGGTTTCAGGCTACTGTGTGGGTAGCCCAATGGTGGTTTTAGGCAGTGCCCTTCTGTGCTCACAACATAGGCAAAAATGGGTGGCAGCCTATTCTTCATGCATTTCCCTGTGCATTTTCTGGGAAGTTCTGGCCATCATGATGTTTTCCATGCCAGTACTGCACATTTTTCCTATTCTGGCGTACATGTGGGCTTTTTGGCCATCTTGGATTTTCTAAGCCCACAGCACCAAATGTTGCAGCATGATAGCTCAAACGTGGGTCAGGACACCCAACACAGCGGACCAAAAACCCACACAGATTGAGCAAATCGAACCCTCCAGGGCACCCTAGTGCACAAACACAAGGAAATAGCCAAAACATTCTGCACCTATTACCAAAACCTATATCGAACCAACTTCACTGCCACCCAGGAGGAACTGACCCACTACCTACCTGATATAGAATTGCTAAGAGAACCCCTAAATGCACCCATCACAGCAGAGGAAATCCTTCAGGCGATTAAAGACCTACCAAGCACCAAGGCGCCAGGCCCTGATGGGCTGATTGGCGAGTTCTACAAAGCTTTCGCGCCCATCCTCGCCCAACTACTACTACAGGTCTTTGAGGAGGCACTCGAGTCCGGATCATTGCCCCCGACCCTCCGAGAGGCAAACATGATATTACTACACAAAGCCAACAAACCCCCAGAAGAATGCGGCTCATACAGACCAATATCACTGATTAACTTAGACAACAAAATATTAGCCAAGATCCTGGGTTCCAGACTCATCCCCCTGATGCCTGCACTGGTGCTGGCAGACCAAGCTGGATTTGTACCAGGCCGCAATACAACATTCGGCATCAGACGCATGTTCGGAGTGATGGAGGCACTGGACCCCTCGCACCAATCGGTGGCGGTCCTCCTAGACGCCAAGAAAGCTTTTGATTCCATTGAATGGCCCTTTCTTTTTTAAATCCTCCAGCGAATAGGCCTCGGCAAGAGATTCCTCCAACTAACAGCTCTACTGTATAATCAACACCGCTCACACATCATTGTAGGGAAAACCAGATCGATGGTAATCAATCTCCAGCGAGGAACAAGGCAAGGGTGCCCACTTTCCGCCTTGCTCTTTGCACTGGTGATGGAGCCCCTCGCCTCAGATTTTCGAACTAGACACATACAAAGAGACCTGGCCTTTGGTCCCCACAAATTAATAATCTCCCTGTATGCAGATGCCATCGCCCTTTATATACGTGACCCGACAACAAACCTAAATCCAGTTATTCGCGATAAAATAAAATTTGGTAACTTCTCTGGCTTAAAGATCAACCACAGTAAATCAATTATATTCCCACTCACCTCAGAGACCCAAGAATTCCAAGATGACTTTGGCTTCAAATGGGAACACACAAATGTGCGCTACTTAGGCATCCAAATGGCCAGAGACCATCAAACCCTCTTCCAAGACATCTACGGTAAAGTAATCCAAACACTGTAGGGGAAAATAGAAAGATGGAAATCACTGCCACTCACCCAATGGGGCCGGGTCTCGTTAGTAAAAATGGTGATACTCCCCAAACTCCTCTATCTATTCGTAAATCTCCCCCTACTGGTACCCCAAAAACATCTGCAACACCTAAGGAGCATGAGCCCGGAACTCCTCTGGGTGGGCAAACCAGCCAGAATAGCCTATAAATCACTAATCCAACCAGTAAAAAAAGGCGGAATGGCGCTCCCCAACGTAGAACGCTATTACTGTGCAGCACAAGCCCAATTCCTGGGTCATTGGTACGCCACACACTTTGTCCGTCCACATATCCAGCTAGAGCGAGCTTTGGCATCCCCTAACCTGCTCATAGCAGCCATTTCTGGCCTGACACATACCCCACACAGTACCCTGAATACGGTCCTTTCCACCATAGCAATATGGAAAAAAATGTCGCTGAAATGTAAGATTCAGACCAGGTTCTCCCCCTTACTTCCGCTAAAATTAATTCCTGGAATCCCTCTGACCACAGAGAAAGTCTACTTGAATTGGGTCGACAAGTTAAAATTAAAAACCATGGGCAACCTTTTCATCGAAGGGCACTTCCTCACTCCCCAACAGGCCAAAATATGCGGAGCCTCCACCGCCCTTGATACTTTTATCTACTTCTGCCTCAGAAGCACCCTACAAACCATACTACCCTCGTTTCCGAAACAACCCGCAACATGGCAATTGTTGTAGGTGGTCATCCAGCCACAAGGAGAGGGTAAACTAGTCTCGACGCTATACAAATCGCTACTAACAGATACAGCCCCGAACCCGATAACACCTAAAGTGAGACGGGAAAGGGCCCTCCAGACCTCAATTCCAGATGAAGACTGAGATTATATTCTAGCACAAACCCAGAAGGTATCACTAAATACAAGATACAAACTAATACATTTCAAAATGTATTCACCAAGCTTACCACACCCCCGCTAGAATCCACCACTACCACCCCTCGACCCCCTCACAGTGCGGTCACTGTGGTGTGCCATCGGCAGATTTCCTCCACCTCGCACGGTCCTGCCCAACAATAAAACAATTCTGGGAAACGATACTGGAAAAGTCAGATGCAATAGTAAGCACACCTATAGAACCCAACCACACGATCACCCTACATCGACTCACCAAACACCTTCCCCCTACAACACGCAAACTAGGAGGGCTACTGCTACTTTTCGAATCGCAATGTCATGGGGAAAGGGACCCACACCGACCGCACAACAGTGGTTGAAAGACATATCATATTGTCAAGACACAGAAACAAACTTCATCAAGCTATTACCCCTGCACGCTCGGCCGCCCGACATATGGGGCCCATACATCGCCTACTTGCTGTCCACCGAATACAGAGACTCCTCGCGAGACACATCTCCAGAGCCCCAACGAAATCCCACCAGCACACGTCCCATCCCGAATACATTAAAGTTCCATCTGAACACATATTGTCAGTCAATCCGAAAACATAATATTCTTTCATAAGAAGTATTTTGTATTCCACGTCTTCGAATCAAATGCCCAGAAACTGTTATGTCAGGAATTCCGATCAAATACCAGGCACTCACATCATATGACAAGTACTGATAAATGCCCTGGAAACGAAACAGTTGGCAGAGACTGCATTGAAAGCCATGTATTCTCATACAATATTCAGCTTTCCACATTATATGGCAGGCATCATAACATTCTTAAAAGGTATTATACCTAAAGGCCAAGCAAACATATACAAATAGGATATGTCAGCAGCTGCCGCCCTTTAATTAAGGTGAAACCTGTTTACATAGATTATTATTATTATTTTACAAAATTCGAATGCTAATAACTTTTGACTCGCTAGATGGATTTGAAAGAAATCTGCTCAAAACAGTGGCATGATGACCAATTATTTATAACGCGCTTAATACCCAGAGGTTTCTGGGCACAGACCCAGGGATCAAACCTGTGTTGTGCGCCGTCGTCTTGCTTCCAAGGCGAGCACGTTGCCCCTGAGTTATCCTCCCGAGACATGTGTTTGGCCCGCATGCCTCCAAAGTGGACATTTGGGGGAAATTTGTTAAGAGTTGGACGAGTTATTAAGAATACAAACAACAATGTTTTTCAGGCTCGACGAACATAGATAAAAACTGCTTTAATTGAACACTCATAGTGCAAAAACATTGGACAGAACACATTGCAGGTGTGCCTGTTTTGGTTTGGTGCAAATCCATTCAGTACTTAATAATTTTAGGAAGAAGGGGTGCTCAAGTCCCAGTACAAAAAAACCTTTATATATGTCCCATGGTGCATTGCAACCATCTTCCTTGTTCATCGATTCAAGCCATTTTCATAAGTATATTTGAAAATTCACAGTAATATTGAAGTAATAACGTAGTCATTTGGTGGTAAAATGACACAGGAACAAGAGATATACAGGGCGGCTGACGGCGCTCTAGATTTAAGGTGAAACCTGTTTACATAGAATTTTCTCAAAAGTCTAATGCTTGACTTGCTGGATTTATTTTAAAGAAATGTTCTTAAAAAAAGTTTTTGCCAGGCCCCTCCAAACTCGAAATTTTGGGGAGCATTCATTAAAAGTTGGAAAAGTTGATGAGAAAACAAAAAGGCAATGTTTTTCAGCATAGTCACATTAATTTTCCCTTAGAGAAAAGTGCTTTCATTAAACACTCATAGGCCGAAACTTGTTGGACAGATTTTCACCAAATAGGAAACAAGTTGGGCACAAAGTGTCTCAGATGTGCCTTTTTTAGTTTGATGTAAATCCATCCAGTACTTTTTAAATAATTTGGTAGAGAAGGCAGTGCCCCATTTCGTTAAATGATTTTTATAATTTCTATGCTGCATTGCAGCAACTGAGGCTTTGAAAATGAAAAATCACCATTTTGTGCTTTCATCAGTGCAAGTTTTTTTTACATTCAGTAATTTCTCAGTAATATTGTGGTCATTTCTCTGTAAAAAAATACATGTAAACTAGAAATTATAAGGCAGTGGTCAGTTAAGGTAAAACCTGTTATCTTACACTTTTGCCCAATGGGAAATTTTGGGAAAGATTTTTTACAAAATTATACAGTTATTAAGAAAGCACATTTTTGGCCTACTCCCATTCATTTCCTCCTAGAGAAAAAGTCAACATTTCTGCGCAGCGCATAGCAAAAACCACTGGATGGAATTGGGCCAGATACGAAACAACTTGGGCACGAAGAGTTGACTCGATTTCCAGGAGGGATCTCAGTTTATTCTGTCCAGTAGTTGTTAAAATATTTGACGGAGAAGGGGGTGCCCCCTTCTCCCAAAATTATGGCTATATCTCCCCTGGTGCTGTGCAGTAGAGAGTTTTTTTCAGAAATAAAAACATTGCAATTTCTTTTTTCGTTGCGAGAGATAACCAGGTTATTTCCAAAGTAACCATGGTTAGCCAAAAATAAAAAGTGGAAAAAATGACATTTGGAGGAGGAAAAAGGACGAAATGGCATCAAGATAGAGTTGGGGAGAGGCAAAGAGAACACCATGTGAAATTGGGAGTTAGATGTGAGGCTGCAGACCAAGTTCAGAGCTCAAACATTTTCTCATAACCGGGTTTATTTTCGCATAAACAGGGCTTAGTAGAAAACAGGATTGGGAATGAAAGTGCAAAACATGAATAACCAAGGTTATTTTGCAAATAACCAGTGTTATTTTATGAGTAACCCGGTTAGTACATTACTGATATTAGGCTTATACTAGCCGTGGTTATGGGAAAATATTTTTTTAAAGAAAAGAGAATAAAATAATGTGATGAATACAAAAAGGTGGAATGTTACAGCTACAGTCAGGTGGGGTGTAATGGGTGAGGCCGAAAACTATGGCTACTGGGTTACTTTAAAGATCTGAATGGTGCAATTCAGAAAGTGGACACTGCCGAAGGCCATGGCTAGTGGGACCCAACAAACCCTTTTGGAGCAAATTGTCATGGGACCATGACAAAATGCCATGATCACTGGCCATGACTAAAGGCCACAGCTAGTGTGCCCAAAAGAAACCTACTGATGTGGCTATGGCCGATGGGTTGAGTGGATGTACCAACGGGTGTGCTGACAGGTCAAGTGGATGCACCAAAACATGTTTACCAGGGGAAGGCTAACTGTAGCTTTAACAAAGTGAGATCACCTGGGGTCGTGCTGGCTAGCACACACTTTTATGTGGATTCTAACTCGGTGTGTGGCCTGCATTTCATTGCTTTGCTGTTTGTACCTTTTAGAAAGGGCACTTTCGACTGTCACACATACAAACTGAAGTTAATGGTGCTAAATTGAATACAATTTTAACCTGTGCAGGAAAATTCCGTTATCGGCTTCTATATATCCTGCAATTGTAGTCACACAGTGCAATCATGGTTCCACATCCTAGGTGATTGATCACTAAAGAAAAATCTATTCATGACAGGTCTCAGCTGTTCTGCTGACGATGAAACAAATGATGGAGAGTGTGGCCCAATGCATGTGAATTGATGGAGCGGTTCCCATTTCCCTGCGCTTCTGAAGAGAGCTTCTGCTGCTCTATATATTATCCTAGTTCATCTTACAAGCAAGAATGCTCTCACTTCATGGGCTATCCTTTACTTTTTTCCGATGCACTCAAAATGTCAAAACATGTGCACGTTTAATAAATTATCAGGCCAAATAAAACATGGAATTTTAAGGGGGGAAACGTATTGAAAGCAGATGGCAAATGGAAATGTATTGACTCATTTAGGCGAGCCTGGCTCTGCTCTCAGCACCAGCGTGATTAAATGCTTCTCGCGCAGAACTGATGTTGTTTGTGGTGAAATAAATGTGGATGTTACACATGCCCACAACTTTGATTCAAATAAAGCCATGAATTCAGAGTGCTGCAATCTTGAAAGGTTTACTTTCTTCGCTGTGCTTTGGCAGCTCCCTTCTGTGGCTATGAATACATGGCACTGACAGATTATTTTCCCTGTGCCTTTTTCATCCCTCTGCATCGACTATACCCATCGACTTTGCTGAACTATTTTTCCCATACATATTTTTTACATTCAATCCACTTTGCCTCCCGCTTTTTTTTCATTGCTGTAACAATATCTACTGCTGTTTCCTTGATTTAAAATATTACGTTTGTGTGTGGGTTCTTGCAAAATTGGATGAATGAATCTACATTCGGCATTGGGCTAAACTGCACAATGACCCCAGACTAACATGTAGTGGAAAAGATTGCTTTTATGAGATGGGTCACAGCTTGCAATAAAAAGCTATTGTGTATAGGTGCGTTATACATGCCATATCATATCATAACCTGGCACTTTGGCCGTACAGACTACTGACCATTAACAATTAACCAAAATAATTAATTCAATAAATCCTTCATTAATTCAGTCCATTGTCCCTCCTCTCCCCCTCAATTCATCTCATCCTTCTTCTCTCCTTTCTTCCCCATCGTCTCCCTGAGGCACGTCCCTCCTACTTCCACACCTCTTCAACCTTTTTGTAACCCCCAGGGCTAGCCTGTCTGTGCAAACAGCACTACCCTCTTCCTTTACTGCTCTAACCCCTGTTTGTTTCCCACAACCACCCTCCAAAGGACCATATCCACAGCACCCAGAAAAACCCTCTCCTGAGGTGTCCTTTCTGCACCACCCTCTACTCTCCTCTACCTCCACCTTTTTATCAGTTCTTCCACTACTATCCTCAAATTCAGCAAGTAATATTGATTATGCATTACCGACAAGTTCATGCAATCTTCTCGAAATAAATCAAACTCCTCATACATCAAGGTGCTGGCTTGTCCCTAAGTCAATTGTGTTTAAAGGGAGGGACTGCTCTATCGTTGGAGTCACCAAATCCGTCCCGTTTCTTGTTGCAGCTTTCTTTTGATTTTTTTCTCAAGAGTAGCTGTTTATGCGTATGATAACTTAAGGGCGAATGGGTGGTGGGATCCTGCATGCTGGTATTGGTAGCCATACTTTGTGACAGGACAATAATCGGCCTAGTGTCAGGCAGCCCAGCCGTGGCCCCAAACAACATGTCGTCGACCTGCTCAGGTTGGTAGGAAAAGGGAGCAAACGGGGGAGACTCCAGAGAACCTGAGGTTCCAATTTGGGGGTCATTCCAGTGGAATTCAAATTTGCCTCAGCAATGTTCCTTCTCTCAGCCAAGGTGCAAACCCCAGAACACATTTGGTAACAGTTAGGGAATTGTTATCTATGTCCCGAAACATGGAATCTGAAGGTGCACCCAATGACAACATTCCCATTGATTTATTCCTTCTTTCCTCCACGGACTGGCCCCTTGTTGACTTGGCG
Source organism: Ambystoma mexicanum (assembly GCF_040938575.1). NCBI lineage: Eukaryota > Metazoa > Chordata > Amphibia > Caudata > Ambystomatidae > Ambystoma > Ambystoma mexicanum. The sequence continues at coordinate 647,680,444 of NC_090934.1, read as the reverse complement.
CTTTTACATCAAAGGTACTTCATAATCTGCCATGAGGCCAGTCCTGGGGTTGTTTTTTCTGCAGGGTTGGATCCGAATTGCACCTCCTCCAAACCCTCTCCTCCTGTTCCCCCTCCTCTAGCAGGAGACCCAGAGGTTCTAGCCCTCTTGTAGCCACTTGATTTTCCAGGCAACTTATTTTTGGTTTTGAGCAGATTATACACCCTTTGCTTATTGAACGCTTTCCCTGGATTGGTTGTCAAACGAACAGCCATTTAGTTCTCCACCACCTTTACTTAGATCTTTATCTTACTGGTAGTGCTGAGCAGCTGCTTCGTTGAAACACGAGTAGTGAGGTGCCAGGAAAATGCCCACTCACTTCGAGCCGCTCTGACCATTTTTTGAGGGGTCTTGCGCCTGAGCCTCTAATCCTCAAAGTCAAGAAGTACTCTCACTCAACATATACTTCAGTGAGAGGAGCACATTGTCATAGTAAGCAAAACAGTCAAAGGACAAATTTGAGCACCCGCATTTGCACACAGCTTTAGCCCACCTGCTCCCCGCCTGTGCCGGTCTGCACTGGATTACTCCCACTTTGAATCTTAGGACAGATTTTCAACGAGGATGCTAGATGGCACAACGTGTCAATTAGGGACTTGGTTCGTACTGCTTACCGGCTTCCGCGTCGAGAGCAGATGGCAGATCCTCTCACTTTCTGAGTCAGGATTTCAGCTAAACTAGCAGCGAGGGCAAACCACGCACACACGACCCAGTGACCCAAACACCAAAACACACAGCGCACACCGCATGCTCCGCATGTGCTGGTGTTAGTCAGCCTCCAGGCAGGCTCAGGGTTAGAAAGCAATGAAAGACTCCAATCCAGGAAAGCAAACAGGACACCAGTCAACACCAAAACACCCACGGTACAAAATACATATGCTTAAACTTGACTAGCGTGCATACCCAGAAAGCCCCTCTCAACCAAACGTCTGGATATTTCCTTTTGGGGCTCTGTTGCTAGTGTTTTATTTATTTTGTCTAGCCTTTTAGTTTGAATGAAGTCTGGGTTTTTTATAGAAACTTGATTGTTCATTTCTCTTATTTTGGTATCACATTACTACTGTTTTGGATCCTTTCTTGCTGGCTCACACCCCTATTAAAGATTATTGCCTGCCTTTAACCCATGCTATCTTAATGTGGTGAAGGGGTTGTCCTATTTATCTTGTGCCTGTTTCATCTTTATGATTGATGTCATTGCTGGTTCTGTAGTGGTGTGGGGCTGGTTAGAAGTTTAGAAACCATTACTCATCCCTGTACACCCGCAATTCAGTCGTCATTTAGTCACACTGGTTGTAGCAGAGGGATTCAGCAAGGACTGCACCTACAGCTTAGTCAGCCAAAATAAAAGAACTGTGCAGACAACGGTAGAGATACTGATATTTTTTTGTTGAATGACATCCTTGACAGGCTTCAGAAAGTCAGGCAAGAGAGAAAGGATTTCTTGTAGAAAGACAGCCTGTGGTAGGTATTGGCCTGCCAGCCAGTGATTCAGCTAGTCAGGTGATGGAGACCCAAGTGGATAGTGAGGATCCCCATCCTGAAAGGACAGTAGTAGTTGTCCCAGCAAAAGCTAATCAGAGTGTTGATAAAGTGACACATTTTCAGTCCTTCCGTCAAATGCATTCAGGGCACAGCATGTAGCTGAATTCTATGGTGGGACCATCCTTAGGAATATATGTGGCCTCATTACCACCCAGGCGGAAAACATGCCGGTAACTTACCGACTCCGCCATGGAGAAAGGGGGAATTACAACCCCATTACAAGGTTGGCGGGGCGGTAATTCCCCCTTCCTCCAATGCCCTTCCCCATTCCCATTTTTGCCCCATCGGGCTCAATGGGAATGGGGAAGGCGCTAAGTACGGTACCGCAAATTGCGGTACCGTACTTAGCACCAAGGTCCCTTTCGAGGTCCCTACTTTAACAGCTGGTGTAGACCAGCCGTTAAGGTCGGGTCCCGCAAAGGGACCTCGTAATCAGGCGCTAATGAGTTAACGGCGCTGCAGCCTTTTACGGCGCCGTTAACCCATTAGCGCCAGGGTCGTAATGAGGCCCATAATCTCCAAAGGCCTTTGAGCCCTTTTTGGATGTGAGGCTCCACCAGAGGTGCATCCACATTTACGTTAGATCACTTATTTGAAAGTAGGAAGCTGTATTTGAGGTTTTCTAGTGTTTAGGCAAATACAGACGTAGGAGAAGAGTTCCAGTTGTGCTGCAGGTTCCACTGGCAGGCACTCCAATGAGCATTTCATGATTAGTAATCCATAACTTTGGATGAACAGAAGAAGTGACACATTTCCTGAAATACTTGAGAACCTATCAGAGATTGCCTTTGGCAGAATCCATGTAGTCCCTAGGTGGTTACCAGACCACAACACCAAGACATCTGGCTGAGGCCACTGAAGAGTGTGTTTGCTGCCAGGAAAGTAGAGTAACTCTGTAAGGGGTTCCACCTGCAGGAAAGCGTGCAGATGAAATAGGGGAAAGCCACAGACTCTGCCCCTAAATGTCATCAGGGCACCAACATCGAAAAAGTGGAAAGGTTCAAGGGACAGTTCAGCAGACCCAAGAAACCTTCAGAAAGAGATGGGTGTTCCTAATGCTGGATGGCCCCATGTTCCAAAAGACAAATGGTTCTGGGCTTCTCAGGAAATATCCCATAAGAAAGAGGATAGAGCCTGCAAAGATTAAGCCAGTAGGAAAGTAACTAGTTCAAGATCCTCTTGGGAGGATAGCTCAGGGGCAATGTGCTCGCCTTGCAAGCAAGATGACATGGAGCAACACAGGTTCGATCCCCGGTCTGTGCTTAGGAACCTCTGGGTATTAAGTGCGTTATAAATAACCTATCATATCATATTATATCTGTAGAAGAGCCTCAGAGGCAGGCCAGAAGAGTACCAGTGTACAAGATATGCTGGGATGGTGATGTATAGTTGCCACAAGAAAAGCAGCAGCATGTCCCTTACCCCATAATATGTGCATCCTGGGCAATGCGTTGCCTGATCGTGAGCCCGAAGCAGTGGTTTACAAACCACAGTCTCTATCTCAGTGGAAGTCTCAGTGGTCAGAATCTAAGACTGGGAGCCGTGTGCTCGACCAAACCTAGAGAGTTAGGTGGCAGGAAAACCTACAGCAGTATGGCTGGTCAAGAGTTCACTGTATCTTCTACTCCTGAGGGTTAGGTAACAGTGCACTATGTGCTCCTTACTCCGAAGAGAGGGCACACAGAAAAGGACCTCGTTTCTGAGAAAGGGGCTCCTTTGAGCTGCCTGCACTGCAGAATTAAAGAGGCCCAGACTAATCAGACTCTTTTGATGAGCACCTCAAACATGCAGTCCTTGATTTCCTCTGCCCACACGTTGAGAAAAATGAAAGGCAGAGGGACCCTGCAGATGGACACAAAAACCCAGTGGCCCCTGTGTTGCCTACATCTGAGAAAGTAGAATCTGTGGCTTCCTACTCTTCCAGGAGAGCAACCTGATCTGGCCCTATCACCCCAAACTTCAGCCCTGGGGATCTTTGCCTGTTGGGACTGAGGTGCAGTAAATAAGCAGGTCAGATTAGGCGGAATTTTAGCAGGTCATGCGAGAGCAGCCTGTCCTGATGGATCTATGCACAAAAAGTGTCCTGAGGCAGCAGGCCCCACCAGCACTGAATGAGGGGAGAAGGGAGGAGACAAACCAATTCCTGTTTTCTAGGTACCCCTGCACTCAGAGCACCACAGGGCTTATGTCTCAAAGAGTCCTGATGGTGACTGACCTAGGGACAACCCATGACCCCATGACCCTATGAGTGAGAATCATATGCTCAATCCAAATGATGCCACTGGAAACTGCCCCTCGACATCTCTGCCCAACAAGGCTGAAACATGTTTGGGGATGCTTGTGGTCTCATGCAGAAGGGATGTGACCTAGCAGTTCGGGCTGGACTGCCCTTTTGGGGTGGGACCAAGCCTGATTTGCATATGGTCTTTCCCCTTCTGTAATGGCTTGGCAGGCGAAGAACGATGGTCTGGAGGGTGCCCAGAGCAATGCCAGTGGTTAAGATTCATTCTAAACCTTCCAGCCATCACCTCTTTGTTTTTGCTTTGTCACCCCGAGTGGGACGGGTATGCCCAGACCTGGGTCCCGTGCCTGCTGGGCCTAGAGACCCAAGCTACTCCTCACTGATGAGGCCCAACAAGGCTGAAACATGTTGGGGGATGCTTGTGGTCTCGTGCAGAAGGGATGTAACCTAGCAGTTCGGGCTGGACTGCCCCTTTTGGATTGGGACCAAGCCTGATTTGCATATGGTCTTTCGACTTCTGTAGCGGCTTGGCAGGTGAAGAACGATGGTCTGGAGGGTGCCCAGAGCAATGCCAGTGGTTAAGATTCATTCTAAACCTTTCAGCCATCACCTCTTTGTTTTTGCTTTGTCACCCAGAGTGGGACGGGTATGCCCAGACGTGGGTCCCGTGCCTGCTGGGCCTAGAGACCCAAGCTACTCCTCACTGATGAGGCCCAACAAGCCTGAAACATGTTTGGGGATGCTTTTGGTCTCGTGCAGAAGGGATGTGACCTAGCAGTTCGGGCTGGACTACTCCTTTTGGGGTGGGACCAAGCCTGATTTGCATATGGTCTTTCCCCTTCTGTAATGGCTTAGCAGGCGCAGACCGATGGTCTGGAGGGTGCCCAGAGCAATGCCAGTGGTTAAGATTCATTCTAAACCTTCCAGCCATCACCTCTTTGTTTTTGCTTTGTCACCCCGATTGGGACGAGTATACCCAGACATGGGTCCCGTGCCTGCTGGGCCTAGAGACCCAAGCTACTCCTCACTGATGAGGCCCAACAAGGCTGAAACATGTTTGGGATGCTTTTGGTCTCGTGCAGAAGGGATGTGACCTAGCAGTTCGGGCTGGACTGCCCCTTTTGCGGTGGGACCAAGCCTGATTTACATATGATCTTTCCCCTTCTGTAATGGCTTGGCAGGCGAAGAACGATGGTCTGGAGGGTGCCCAGAGGAATGCCAGTGGTTAAGATTAATTCTAAACCTTCAGCCATCACCTCTTTGTTTTTGCTTTGTTCCTTTATCCATTCATGTCGTTGCACTTCATTCTGACCTGGCTGTCTCATATATGTCTGACTATATCAAGGATAAACCTTTACTGTTAGTGCTTAATGTGTTGCCATCCAAGGGCAGAACTGACCCACGGTATATTGCGTGATTTATTAAAGAGTGATGCTGAACATCAAATCTTTTAGTCAACATTTGTAAAAACTGATTTCTTCAAACTTGGTCTGCTTGAGTGGTGCATAAATACAGAGGGGTTACATTGTAAATAAGAAGTAATCTTAAATCTTTATTGTATTTTCTACTACTGAGACAGAGATGAAAACGGGATAGATAAACCAGTGGTTTGCTGATACATCCTATTAGAGACCCACGTGGGTCCTACCATTTTTTAAAGATGGGTAACAAACATGTATGGCCACTCACTCATGATGTATTATTGATATCACATGTTGCACCTGAAGAGTGTGACTTATAGATGAAATGATAATATACCCGAAGATATCGGGTGGTTGTGGGACCCTGAAATCACATAAACCTTAATGTAATCTATGTTTTTCTGTATGAGATATGCTGCTTTGCAAGAAAAAAACTGTTGTACCACTGTTGTGAAACAAAGGCTTTCTGTTGTATGTTGGCTTCAATGTAGAACCGTAGTGCATTCCAGTGAGAAGCTGTTGGATGTTGGAGTGGGAAGGTGTAGAAGGGTTAATCAACTGGAGTAAATAAAGGATAGAATTCACTAAGAAGACGCTCTGCATCTCATTGCAATTGGTGGTGAGCAGGCTCAAGCAGCGACGCGCTGTCCCTTTCAAACCATCAGTAGCAGATTGCAGAGCGCCAGACCACACAGAAAGTAAGAGGCGATGGTGAACTATACTCAGCAAATTTGTATGGACATCGGTGCTGCGACATATTAAGCGAGCCATACATCAGGAACACAATTAAGGAAAGGAGCATTGTGGACCCACTGCTACTGGGAGACAGTTTGAGCAACAGAAAAGATGTGATGTGGAACTTTGCAATGGATTGGGTTAGCACTGGCCGGCTGAAGAAGAGCATGCTAGATAACAGTTACAAGGGATTGTAACTAGGAGTTAGGTAAAAATTGATTGCATATGGAAATTGATTATTGAGAAATCGTAAAAGTACTCCTGCACTGGAGTTGAGAGAAGACATTGTACAAATGATTCTCAAGTGGGATATGGTTATCACTATCACCAAGAGGAAGGTGATGGATAGATCATACCTCAAATTGAAAGAATGGTGAGAGAATGCTGGACGAGTGCATATTGTGATAATAATTTGAGTTTAAATAACCTAATATTGTGCCACCACCCAGTACCCATAGGACGTCGAGGTATATTTTAAGGCTGTATTACATTTTAGGTGGGTAACAATCTGGGCCTCATTACGACCCGTGCAGAATGGGTTAACAGGTTCCGCTAATGGATGCGGACCTGTTAACACCATTCCGCACGATTACGAGGTCCTCTCGCGGGACTCGGTAAGGGCGCCTGGTAAAACCAGGCGTCGTTACTGGGTCCTGCGAGGGGAAGAGGGAGCTAACAACGGGCCGGTCGTAATCAGCCCGTTGTTAGCTCCCTCTCCCATTCCCATTGAGCCCTATAGGGGCTCAAATGGGAATTGGGAAGGTCCGGGTCCGGGTTCCCAGAGGGAGGAATTACCGGGCCCTCCAAACTCAGAATGGCCCAGTAATTCCCTATTCAGGGAACCCGGTAAAGGAGCCCGGTTTGGCGGCAGCCATGGAGCTAACAGCTCTAGTAGAATGACACTCAGTGAGGGGTTTGTGTCCAAAATATCCAATTAGCTCAAGAGAAGTGTAAGGCCTATTACAGCGACAAGGTGTCATACAAAAGAAAAGTCAGAGAGATTAGGTTGGTGATCTTATTTTAGTTAAATTGGCACAGCAGAGGAAAGCTCATTCAAGATCTCCTGTCCAATGAGAGTGGTTAATGTGCTTAAGAAAGCGGTCATAGTTGAGGAACATACAGTGTGGAATTTGAATAGAGTGGTGTGGTAAAACAGGACGTTAGCTCAAAAGGTACAGTGTGAAGGAAACAGAAATGCTGATTATGGCAAGAGCATGATAGCCCAGGGTTTAGGAGAAATGGTCATGAACAGAGGGAGACTTGAGCCAGAGGAGTGGATTGGAGTATTTTGAGAGGAAGGGAGGAATCAACAGGAAAAAGTCCAGCTAAGAAGAAGTATCAGAGCATGTCTAATTCCAAGGATAGCTGAGGACATTTAATGTATCAGTGATCACAACATTGCAAATAGTTTTGCATTTTTGTTCTGTATTAGTTTGGGGAAAACAATAATAAGACAGAATGTGTAATTTGAGGAGAATGGGATGCGTTGTTTCGTGGATGCCACTGGAATCTACAGGTTAATACAGAATTTAGAAGGCAAGTGGATTCCAGTGAGAAGCTATTGGAAGTTGGAGTGGGAAGGTCGCAGCAATGTTGATGAATTTGAGTTAATAAAGGATTCAATCCACAATCAAGACATCCTACACGTCTTATTACACGTTCCCATTGTAGACCATCACTTTTACTTTTAGCACTTTTTAATGGCCCTTCTGTATGTTATGTCGCAGCGCCCTATATATTGAATGTTCTCTAAATTAGAACCAAAGTTTTGCTTTGTTCAGTATTATCTGATATTAACTGATTTAGTGTTATAGAAACTTTTGTTAGTTCTCTAATATATGTTATAATTTGTTGTTTACTTTGATGGAAACTTGATGTTATCGAACAGAAAGCTTGATGAACTGAACATTAATTAGATGCATCAAATATGTTGAATTCTATGCTATTGTTACGTTTTTTTTATGAAAGAAAACAAGACGAAAAAGTATTTCTTTTCCTTTCCCTGTGCTGATGAACCCATTCACAGGATAGCTCACATGTTTGCCAATATTGCAATTTTCACCCCTTAGTTTCCTGTTCACGCTATAATTGGACATCTCTGAGGATTGCTGGAGATCTTTGAATGCCTGTTGGACTTCTTCCTTCAGGGTGACAAAGGGTGTTCAGTACTAACTCGAGTGAGGTAAGCAGTGTCTTTTGGCTTTTAAAATACGGCAACAAACGAGGGGCTTCTACCTTCCTGCTCTCTCTGTTTACCTATTACGGTAGTTGGGCGGGGCCTAAACACAACTGAACTAGGTTTTCATTTGTTCTTGGCCATGCTTCGAGTTTAAACTGTAATCCACTGTGAACCCCATCACCTACTGCGTGTCTATGTTCTGAAGGGCAGGCACATCCCCAATACTTCTGACACATGCTCCTCTATTGTGACATGTGCCATCACTGTGCAGAGAAGCTGCACACCAGCTTGATCCATCGTTCTATTTGAGTCAATAATATCACCTTCCTTTTTCTTGCACTGAAAGTACATCTCCAGTAAAAAGAGGACTGCTATAACTCCCAGAGTATGGATTTTACACATAACAAGATGGGTAACAATGCACAATTGTTTCCAACTATGGCATTGTGCATCTCTTTCAAGAGTCTCAAGCAAAAAGAAAAAACTTCTGCAAGCTGAAAAAGAAGCCCATACATAATCTCACCTGCAGATTTTCCAGATCTAATAATATGGGTGTGATCAGGCTTTCGAATACTGTGACATCATATGGGAGTTGATTGGCTGATCCTAATTTCCAGTGTTTCTTAGAAGTACTGATTGCATTTTGCCACATGACTCTAAAGCATCTCTATGTCTTTCTCTTCTATAGCTCTATAAATACTCAGAATCCCATGTGCTAGTAGCAGAGAGTAATGAGTTCACAGGGGAGACAATGCGGTTATGGGTCCGATCTTGATACTGTTTGTATGAGCTACATGGGAATTTGTTAGTATTTAGGGTAGCTAGTTTGCTGCCTTGGAGAAAGTTGTCTGCAAAACCAATACACATATAGCCTTGTTCAACGATTCAATTTAAAAGTGTCATATTGTTTTGTAGTAGGTTAGTTGCACCTATTTATAAATCAGTCATTCTTTATTTTTTGTTTAAAAATATATACAATTCATGTCTCGTTTTATCTGCCTATTCCAGAGGACCTTGACCTGAAAAGGATCAATTTGAAAACTACAACATACCACCTTTTGGCACCTCCAAGAGTGGGAAATGCTGCTCAGTTTAAAGCTAAGAAGAGGAAACTGGCTTGTAATGGTAGCATCGCCACCCCCCCGTCCTGCTGTGGGCTGGTCTGCATCCAATCCAACTCCCCCCTGTTAGGGAGAATTCTCTGTTTAGGCTGAATTTCCAAACCTAGTGAGTCCCCCAGCAGCTTTGCTGGATTTCTGGAGTTTGTTTTTTCCATCCTGCCAAGAGTGAGACTCTTTTTCTCCCACTCTTGGACATGAATGTGTGTAATTCCTTTGACTGTCAATGTGCTCTATGGGCTATGGGGTCTTTTACTCCATAGGGTCTCATATGTTTTTCTATGTGTGTTACACCGCACCCTACGTGCCGTAACACTGGGGCGTCCTAGCGGACCCCCGTCATAGACTCCATACCCGGGGACTGACTACTGTCTCCCCGGGCATGTAAAGTCACCATTGGCTTTACTAGACCTAAATTTACAAACAGAACTAGTACAAACCATCCTATTGTGGACGTACTAGTAGGGGTAATTCGATGACTCCTGGATCTGTTATTCGAGGGGGCACTGTCCCGTCCCCCCTCGTTGAGTTTTGGCTGGTGGCAGTGGAAACTACTTGTTATGTTTGACCCTGAATATAACTCTATGGGATTCTTCCCATTGTTGGAGATTGATACTTTTTCTCGTTAGTCTCTAACATACCACCGGTCTACTTATCTTAAATAGGTCTATCGGATGGTATTTTCTGCCAGAACTCGGTTTTTTAAAATGGCGTCTGTGTTCGTATCTGTGACTCCTAAATCAAAGGTTGAGCCCTTTGTTCCACTTTTGGCGGGCCTCTGTACAGAGACCCTCCAAAGTGGTGCCATTCTGTCTGGGTCACCACAGGGGTGTAGGAGGGGGTTTAGGCACCCTGGACCGAGTTGCCTTGCCAACTCCGGTCGCACTCTGGTGTGATTGGCCCAAGTGGTGAGCCTCCCCGCTCACCACTTAGCGTGTGTTGATTGACAGCTAGGCTGGATGAATGGGGGTTTTCTGCATAAAAGCAGGGCTTTTGGGACTGAATATTCAGAAGTCGCCACAGGACCTAAGAATCCGACGAGGGTAAAGCTGAGCCGACCTGCAACGACGACACCTCCGGTGGAGCCATGCTGAACCGACTCACCACTTCCCAACAACAGAGGAGATCTCCCTGCCGGAGAGTCTCTTCCCCTGACTGGTGGGAACAACCAGTCCCCTTTGCTTTTTCTTCGCCTCAGGACGCAGTGGTCGAATTGCCCGTGCAGAGCACCTCGGCAACCGGATAGCCACTAACCCTGTACCGCGACCAAAAGGTGGTGCCTTGTGACGGAGCACTCCGCGGCTGGTCTCTTCCCTGGTGGTGCCCCGGACTTCACTTTTCTTCGACAACGAGATCATCTCTACTCTTGGCAAAGACCCGACGTGCATCCACCACCAGGAACAACTGCCCCCGCCGGAGCTGTCTCTCCACAATCAAGGTACTGTGTCCGCCTGGCTTCCCTTGTTGCCGGATAGAGTGAGGTGTCTTAATCCTCGCCTCTCCATAGGGTCGCCTACTCGCTTTCTCTAGCTTATTGTTCTGAACTGGTTCAATCTTCCAATAACAATTTGCTACACAGACTCGAACGCATTTCCACAAAGAGACTTTTTGGGACATATCGCCTTGCCTCTCTCCGAGTGGGCCTGGCCTCTGAACTTTATGATCTATTGTGGTTCTTGTCTTCTTGCCTTGCATTTTTCCCGTGAAGTATTGAACTGTATTGATTTCGTAACCTACTATTTTTCTCTCCCGTCCTAACGAATACTAAAGTGCCATCTAGGTGGCAGCATACACCTCTGTCTGCAAATAAGTGATGCTGGTAAAACCTAGACTTGTCGAACTATTGTTAGGGGGATTGATCTTTTGCTTCGTAGAGTAATTGTAATTGAATTGTTTGCCGTGATAGTGCCAGAGTGTTTTCTATAGATGTTCCGTTATAAATAAATACCTGTACATCTTTACACTGAAGCCTTGTTGCGTGTTTGCTTGTCTTCCTGTGAAGAATTGGCCTGTATTGTATACTCCACATACTGCTTAACTCTTCTTGAGGGAAGTCTGACTGCTCAGCCACAGCTACCAAGTGAATCTGTGTGGTACAGACTGCTACCAAGTGGGTTTACTGCCAAACACCTGTAGTCCTAAATCTTTTGCAGTGGTCCCAGAGGGAACTGCACAGGTTTCCGCCTAACACCCCCTCAGACTAAAAAAGCATCAGGGAATCACACCGAATGGCTCAACATGCCAGGCTCTGCAGGAGGAATCCTACCGGAATCCACAAACCTCGGAAGAGTGGCAAAAATATAGGCTGCGCATGCAGAGTCCCAAGTTGGCAGCCCGATGCCTTTGGCACGAAGAGGTGTTGCTTGGAATCTGCCTTCCACCTGTGGGTTGCCATTGGTTGCCAGTGATCTAAAGTAGCCAGGTGCTGAGCCTTCCGGCCACTCCTCTTCCATCAGGCAGCCTACACAGACGCCTGATAGTGCAAGACGTGCTCTGGAAACTGTGCTTGTTTAAAAGGTGTACTCCCTTCACATTTTTTGGAAAGGGCGCTAAAAGGCCTAACATGAATAAGTAAGCAGCTGTACGGCCTGGTCTTTCTTAGAAATTGTAAGTGTTCATAAATGTGTTTTTGTACTACTTCAAAAATCATGCATTAAAAAACATTTATTTGTGCTGAAAATCCCTGTTATGTTCACTGAATTTTACAGCGTTTACTGTATTAATTGCTTACATATTGCTGAGACATGTTTGCCATATAAGCTTCCATCATATGTATTCACTCGCATTGTTGTGAACTAATGACATTATTATACAAAGAAACAATAACACCCTCTTAATTTCGAGTTAGGTTGAGGATAACGATTGCAGTGCCATCATTCCTGCCACCCCGGTTTTTATATTATGCACGCAAGGACTCCTCGCTTAAAAGGGTGCACGGAGGGCATGGTAGAGGCGTTTTACACATTCACCCCCTTATGGGACCATAACACACATATGAAATAAGCATGTTATTAATTCAAGACGTGTAGAAAAATCAGTACAAATGACTGAGAGCTTTTTGTAACGATGTATCTATTCGAAGGACACCATTATTGGGGTAGTTGCTAAAGAAGTAGGGTCCCCTTATCATAACATGCATTTGATTTTTGTCTCAATAGTATACATTCCAAACAAGACTCCAGATGCAGGCTGATCCGACCCCTTGCAAAGGTTCTTATTGTTTATCAAAGGTAAAAGGGGAGTAGATCATGTATTGTTGATTGCTGTTGCTTGCATGATTGCTGACAAGGAGAGGAACTATGGCAGTGCAATTTGCGTACCGTCTGCTGAAGAATGGAGGCCTGGGGGAGATGGTGGTTAATTAAATGAGAGCATCAGCGCTTAGTTGTCTCCCTCGCCCCCTCTCTTCCTCTCCAGGCCATTATTTCCAGATTAACTGAAACGACTGCCATTTATTTTCCGAGACTTTCGAAGCGAATCATATTTTATCTTCCAGAACGTGAGCTAGTCATTTGATATCTTCAACATATAAATGAGGCAGTTATTTTTTTTGCATTCACGATGTTAAATATACTTATAATCTTTTCTATAACATACACAGGCAAATGATCCTTTTTCCAGACTGCACAGTTCTTATCACATTGTATGGAATTGTGACACATTTTTAAAATTAAATTAATAAATTGAATATTAAATTGTGTTTTTATACAGACAATCGTTAAATGAGCTTCAGGTAGGCATTGTCAAGGGTTTGTTCATTCTGCACTTATTAATACACCCTTTTGAAAAAGGCAACACATGAAAAACATTATAAGCCTGGGTCTAGACCAAGAATCTGAAGCGACACATAAGGTGTTATATGTTCATTGTGCTCACATGAATCCCTAACTATCGTCTCATTAATGTAAGGCAAATAAGCCTGAACAAATGTATGTTATGTCCCACGTCACAGCAAAAGTAAACTGTTATTATGGTTATTCCCTATTGTTACTTCACGTTGGCAGGAGATTTCCAGGCTTCTACCACTTACATCAATCAATGAGAAGGTGTACATTGATGAATGGGTGGATGAATGTGAAAGCAATGCAAGTAATGAACCGTCATGAGACCTTGTGGAACATTACTTTAACAAAACTGTCAAATAAAATTCACATGGTCTTTTTTTGTTGATTTATTTATAATTGTTCAATAGTTGGTTGTAGCATGGCCATGGGGCCTACCTATCGCTTTAGATTACAAAAAAAGCAGGAGGCAAGACAGAGGTGGTCAATGGAAGAGAGGAAAAGAGGGTGCTCTTTAGGTCCCAGTGGCACATGGATAAACCTTGAGTGCACAGCACAAAAAGTGGTAATTCTGCTCCTGGCTGTTGCGACCCTGATTGTATTCAGAGGGGATGGTTTCCCTAAAGAAGACACATAGACCGAGATGTGTTTAATCTTCCTCTTCTTTACTCCATATGTTAACCCTGCCCCTTGCTAATCCATCACTTCCTTTTCCTGCCCTTCACAAAACAGCTCCTCAACAGGGACCCTGGCACACATAATGATGTTGAAGTGTTGTACAAATAACATGTGTATAAGACACTACAACCTTGCCCAAACTTCACTGAAAAGTTCTCTACACCATTTCTTCAATCCACCCCATATAACTTATACTCTAGACAAAGGTGTGTACGTTTATTTACCTATAACTCTTGCTTCACAATCTAATTCAATATTGGATGGTTCACTGTCTCCTGAGTAACAGAGGTCAGTATGCTGTTCTCTGTCTTTGCAGATTCAATGTGTGACGTTTCCTGAACCTTTCTGAAGAATGACGAATTGTAAGTTATTTCTCGCATTGCATTTCTTGCAGTTATCATGGAGCCGTTCGTCTTGGATACTGTGAGACTGTTAGGATGAAATGGAGATTTGTTCAAGATTAGTTCAATTTGTAAGATGTGACACTTGTAGGGTTTTTCGTTTTGTTGCTCATGAGGTGTCCAACTGTGCCATTTTCCTTCCACCACATCTATGTTCAATCTTTTCAAGCCTAAGGGGCATGGTGACCTCCTTTGCCATTGTACTGGCTTTTATCCAATTGGCCAGCACCAATGGGCTCCAGCTATCACTCTCGCATTCTGGCTTAATGTAAATAAGTACTGCAGGCATCCTGGCCACCAGCTTAGTTTACACTAGAGGAATCACTTTGTTTCAATTAACTGAGCGAGGTACATAGATGAGCAGCTGGTTTGCAGGAGTGTGATCTGATAAACTAGTTCATTTTCTCCTGACCATTGCCCTAAGATTATTACAGTGTGACAACTGCTATGTAGATATGCCATTATACCTTTAAATTCTTTAAGTGCCATAAGTGCCGCTATCTCTGTATGCCGCTATGCTCTTATCATGGAGTCTGGCATATCACTGATGGCTGGAACAGGATGTGATTATACCGTTAACTCCATTTATTTCCCACTCCATGTATTCCATATGCAACCTAAATATCGAAAATGTACTTTGCTACATGTTAAGTACAGAACAGTAAAATAATTTCAGTGCCAATTCTGCTGCAGTTAATGGTTCCATTCTAAGTAGATCATTCTGTGCTGTACTGTCCAAGAGCCTGTCTTTCCGTGCTGCAATCTCTTGCCAGTAGTATGTGAGGCTCACATTTCTCATGTACTAGCCCCCTCTTTAAAATCATCCATGAGGCATTAGAATAGGAGTCAGTGAACACCCCATTTGGCTATCAGGTGAGCTTTTCTTTGGAACTCGCCATTTACTTTGAATATTCACGTGTTTCTTTAATGGTCGCATGCCACAGGCCCCATTGTCTCTGATCAGGCATGAGAGTGAGAAAAACATCTCCACACAGCTTTTTTGAAAGAGCTGAACATTACTATTTGGCATGTGGTTGCTGCATGGTCACCATTCAGCATTTAGTCAATTCTTGTCAGTCATGATTTCGAATGTTGTTAGTGTGTGGTCACCATTTAGCATGTGGTTAGTTTGTGGTTATGCACTGTGCCATTGACAAAAAGGCGTCTATAGAGTAGACTCCCTTTCTTACTTGAATCATCTGATCACCCATAGTCTACTGAGTGACTCAAGAAGTGCCTGATGTTTAATATTCCCTTTTAAAACGGAGCCATTCTGAAAAGTAGAAACAACTTTTCAGCCTGGGACAGCTGTTTACTCTGGGATAATCAAAAATGTCAGTTTGTAGTTCCTGCCAAGTTCTTGTTAGAAGGTTGAGGGCTTATTCTCTATTTCCGATGATTAACGCTCCCAGTTAGTGCAGGATCCAGTCAGGTATCTAATGGTAGACGCCTACATTTTATTTGCACAATTATACATGAATTAAAAAATACAAATGTACCTTTTCTCAACGTATTCCTTCCTATTGCTAACAGGGTGAGGTTGTTGTGCTTTCCTCTTCATTCACATGAAGCAGGAAACAGGACAACCACAGCCCGACTCTGCAGATGAATCAAAGGAAAAAGCATCATAAAAAGGATGTGTTTTTCATGGCATAAAGACTTGCAGGAAGCCCTTGTGACCTTTGGATTCCGATGGCAATGGATATCTGTCTGCTGGGCTCTATTGACTAGTAATGCCCAGGTCAGCCAATGTTGTATGGCCTTCCTAAGGCTTTGTCATTTAACTTGGGCTCCAGGTCAAAAGCATGCACGGCCTGGCAGATAGGTGTTTGCCGATTAATTGTGCCACACTTGTGACACTTCTTTTCGTACTTAATGACAGGAGTCATATAGAAAAGCCAGTTCCTTAAGATAAAATGTCGTGTCTTTGTTTTCATCTTAAGTACCAGATTGATTTGTTAGGTAAGGAGATGTGTAGTGGCCTAGTAATATTCCCATGCAGACAACCTATGGGGAGGAGGGAAAGAGTGAGGAAACATGCACAGAGCTTAGTTGGGCTAACAGACACTTTGGAGTGGGACACTGAGCAAAGTGTAGCTCTTCTGCTTGGCTAAACCTAATGTGATTCTTCACAAATTTCCAACCCTTTGAGCAAATTATATCCTCCAAGATTTGATTTTTTAGTATCTTTATGAATGAAATCCAGCTCCCACTCAACTACAGATTTATTTATTTATTTGTACTTTTATATAGCGCACCAAACACTGAGGCATCTAGGCGCTTGAATTTAAGACTATGGTTCTGAAGCATTACACAGTGAAGAGCCCCATTGATACATACAGAGCACAACGCCTCCACCACCATTCCCTTAAAGTTCAGGAAAACAAAAGATTTCATTGTGTTTGTTGAAAACTATGTGCGACATGTACCAGGATGTGCCCGATGGCACACATTTGGTAGCAGCCGGAATAAACGGCCATGCAGGTGAACAATCTCGGCATTGAAGGCTAGAGGATGTTAGAGAGTTTACCTATCTATGAATTACCAACGGATCCAAAGTTTGTCTTCACAGAAGCCAGGAAAAGGTTGGAGAAAAGGTTCTATAGTGAAGCTAGCATTGACATTCACCTATTAACATTTTATGCAAGGAACCAGCATATCCATGAAGCGAACAATGACTATGTGGTTGCCCTTAAAGAACTTTGCATGTTGTTTTACAGATACCTCTGACACTATGATATGACACATCATGATAGTTGATTGATGTAAGGCAGTTACGCCAAATTATCAGACAATCTTCCTATGGCAAAAGATCATACCACAGATGAAGAGATGACTGTTAGGCGGAAACCTGTGCAGTTCCCTCTGGGACCACTGCAAAAGATTTAGGACTACAGGTGTTTGGCAGTAAACCCACTTGGTAGCAGTCTGTACCACACAGATTCACTTGGTAGCTGTGGCTGAGCAGTCAGACTTCCCTCAAGAAGAGTTAGACAGTGGGCCTCATTACGACCCTGGCGGTAAGTTACCGCCAGGGCCGTGACTTTACCGCCATGGTGCTAACTACGTTAACGCCATGGCGGTAAGGGGATTTACCGCCCCATTCCGACCTTGGCGGGGCGGTAAATCCCCAATCCCCATTTACCCTTCCCCATTCCCATTTTTGCCCCATAGGGCATAATGGGAGTGGGGAAGGCGTTAATTACGCCACCGTAAATTACGGTGGCGTAATTAACACCAAGTTCCCTTACCGCCATGGTTTTTTACACCCGCTAAAAGCAGGTGTAAAAACCGCCATGGCGGAAAGGGAACTCGTAATTGGCGGTAAGGGGTCGGCGCAGCTAACGCTGGCGCTAACCCCTTACCGCCAGGGTCGTAATGAGGCCCAGTATGTGGAGTATACAACATAGGGCAATCCTTCACAGTAAGACAAGCAAACACGCAACAAGGCTTCAGCGTAAAGATATAAAGGTATAAAGGTATTTATTTATTTATTTATAACGACACATCTATAGAAAACACTCTGGCACTATTACGGCAAACACTTCAATTACAATTATACAATTACTCTACAAAGAAAACAGATCAATCCCCCTAACAGTAGTTCGACAAGTCTAGTATTCGTTAGGACGGGAGAGAAAATAAGCAGGTTACGAAATCAACACGGTTCCAATACTTAACGGACAAATGCAAGGCAAGAAGAAAAAAACCACGGTAGATCATAAGGTTGAGAGGCCAGGCCCACTCGGAGAGAGGCGAGGCGATATGTCCAAAAAAGTATCTTAGTGGAAATGTGTTCGAGTCTTTGTAGCAAATTGTTATCGGCAGATTGGACCAGTTCAGAACAACACGCTAGAGAAAGCTTGGAGGCGACCCTATGGAGAGGCGAGGATTAAGACACCTCACTCTATCCGGCAACAAGGGAAGCCAGGCGGACACAGTACCTTGATTGTGGAGAGGCAGCTCCGGCGGGGGCAGTTGTTCATGGTGGTGGGTGCACGTCCGGTCTTTGCCAAGAGAAGAGAGGATCTCGTCGTCGAAGGAAAGTTGAAGATCGTTGCACCACCAGGGAAGAGACCAGCCGCGGAGTGCTCCGTCACAAGGCACCACCTTTTGGTCGCAGTACAGGGGTAGTGGCTATCCGGTTGCCGAGGTGCTCTGCACGGGCAATTCGACCACTGCGTCCTGAGGCGAAGAAAAAGCAAAGGGGACTGGTTGTTCCCACCAGTCAGGGGAAGAGACTCCCCGGCAGGGAGATCTCCTCTGTCATCGGGAAGTGGTGAGTCGGTTCAGCAGGGCTCCACCGGAGGTGTCGTCGTTGCAGGTCGGCTCAGCTTTACCCTCGTCGGATTCTTAGGTCCTGTGGCGACTTCTGAAGATCCAGTCCCAAAAGCCCTGCTTTGATGCAGAAAACCCCCATTCATTCAGCCTAGCTGTCAATCAACACACGCTAAGTGGTGAGCGGGGAGGCTCACCACTTGGGCCAATCACACCAGAGTGCGACCGGAGTTGGCAAGGCAACTCGGTACAGGGTGCCTAAACCCCCTCCCACACCTCTGTGGTAACCCAGACAGAATGGCACCACTTTGGAGGGTCTCTGTACAGAAGCCCGCCAAAATGGGAACAAAGGGCTTAACCTTTGGTTTAGGAGTCACAGAGACGAACACAGACGCCATTTTAAAAAGCCGAGTTCTGGCAGAAAATACCATCCGATAGACTTATTTAAGATAAGTAGACCGTAGGTATGTTAGAGATTAACGAGAAACAGTATCAATCTCTAACAATGGGACGAATCCCATAGGGTTATATTCGGGGTCGAACATAACAAGTAGTTTCCACTGCCACCAGCCAAAACTCGACGAGGGGGGACGGGATAGTGCCCCCTCGAATAACTGACCCAGGAGTAATCGAATTACCCCTACTAGTACGTCCACAATAGGATGGTTTGTACTAGTTCTGTTAGTAAATTTAGGTCTAGTAAAGCCAATGGTGACTTTACATGCCCAGCGAGACAGTAGTCAGCCCCCGGGTATGGAGTCTTTGATGGAGGTCCGCTAGGACGCCCCAGTGTTACGGCACGTAGGGTGCGGTGTAACACACATAGAAAAACATATGAGACCCTATGGAGTAAAAGACCCCATAGCCCATAGAACACATTGACATTCAAAGGAATTACACACATTCATGTCCAAGAGTGGGAAAACAAGAGTCTCACTCTTGGCAGGATGGAAAAAACAAACTCCAGAAATCCAGCTAAGCTGCTGGGGGACTCACTAGGTTAGGAAATTCAGCCTAAACAGAGAATTCTCCCTAACAATGACTATTGCAAGAACAGTGTAAGAAATTGGCACATGATGGAGGAATCAGCTAGGTGAGTAATAATTACCCTAAGGTGGGTGACAAATAACAGAAAGAAAGGTCAGAACTTTACAAGCAACAATTGCAAGAAGGTGAAGATAGAAGATGTTTCAGATGTTCTAGTGCATCCCACTTACCATCTGCCACCGCAGAGACCACATAGCAAAAACATACAGATCTAACAAATGAAAGCTAGTTGCTGTTGAGGAAGACTATTATAAATGCAAAAGACACCAAGAAGAGGAAACACACACACTACAACATCACCATAGACTGCGAACACAACAGTTTTCTGATGGAATTGAGTTCAGACTTCAACATAATACTCATTGAAAAATATAAAGCAATGAATAGGTCCAAGTGTGGAAACCTTTCAGCCAACCTTTCATCCATCAAGGGTACATGGGAAGCCAAATGCACAAGAAATGCATGGTACCCTTCAACGATAAGTCAGCCCAGGCAAAGGTATTTGTGGCAAAAAAAATGGTCACGTCAACTTTGGGCTGGGAAAATCAAGCAAATCCTGAAATAAAACATCCCCATGTTGTGGTAAAATAACATTGAAAACAACCTTGCGGGAAGTAGTTGTAAACAGATACAGTGCCCTTTTTGATGACTACCCAGGATGTGTATGAATGTATGTGCATAAAATAGAAACTACATTAAGGTGTGATCCTAATAAAGCACAAGCCGCCCAGTGCCACAGCCTGTGACCCGTTCAAACACTTCCATCAAGTACTAACAAAAAAGGGAACAATAGTAGCCTTTGAAGTAATGGACTAGTTAAGCTCCATTGTGTTAATTCAGAAACAAAATCCAAAAACATGAGGTTGTGTGTTGATATCCGCAGTCTAGATAAAAAGATAATCACACATAACAACCCTTTGCTGAGCATTTCGACACTGTTCCTGATACTGAATAAAGCATTGTTCTTTACAGAAATGAATATGAAGAACACATGTCAGCAGATCCACCTTCACAAAGAATCTAAATAGCTTACTGAATTTTTGCACTCCCTTCAGAGTTTTCAGGCACAAGGATGCTGTTTGGCCTGTCTTCTGTAGCATGTGTGTTCTAGTTTATGATGGAATTAATGACAAAGGCACTCACCATGCTGCCTACTTCAAAGATGACCTACTAATGTAAAAAAACACAATAGCACTATGGACAATGTGCTGGAAAAGTTGCATAGCTATGCCTTTAAATTGTGTATGGACCAGTGTAAGCTTCTGCATCAACAAATACAATACCTGGGATACAATGAGTCTGCAGAAGATTTGAAGCACAACATTAACTTGCTGGACACCATCACCAATGCACAGCACCTTGAGAACAAAGCTCAGCTAAAATCAGTTATGGGCTAACTACATTCATGGAATTAATGTGCGCCCGAAAATTTCGGCGCAAGCGGCCAAAAACGTGCGATTCACAGTGAAAGAGCGAAAATCGCAGTGCAAGTGTGAAAACCGCAGGGAAACCGGTGCACATCGATTCATGGAAGGCCGTGCGCGAGAAAAATATCGGATGTGCGCTGAAAAAGTGCACGGCGCACGCCGGCACACAGGATATCTAATTGCGTGCGCCACGGCCATAGCGAAATCGCACATATCGTGGCACACACAACAAAAGTAGGCGGAACACGGGGCGTAACACTCAGAATGGGGAACAACTCGTCAAAATGTGGGCGTCACGGGGGAAGTACAGGAGGCAAGTGCGCGGAACGTCCACACGCTCGCCTACAACACATATTCATGGAATCATATAGGGCAAACCAGCACACGGTCAAACCAGCGCACAGGCCCAAACACGTCCACCACAAGAAAGCAAGCGGTAGTGTCCCTGCCCCTGAAATAAATGTGCGCTAAAATGTGCGCCAACAAAAAACACCTATATACAGCTATGATGAATGTCACATACTGTGGCCCTCTAAGACAAATGACGTGCAAAGGGGTACGCGACAAACACGGACACCCGCTGTGTGAAAAATAGCGTGTGCGTGTATTCTGGGGTGCACGGAAAGTCCCACACGCGATTTGCCTGGGTACGTGTATTCTGGGGTGCGCGGAAAGTCCCACATGCGATTTGCCTGGGTACGTGTATTCTGGGGTGCGCGGGAAGTCCCACAGCCGATTGGCCTGGGTACGTGTATTCCGGGGTGCGCGGGAAGTTCCACACGCGATTTCAGCAAGGTACGTGTATTTCGGGGGTGCCGGGTAGTACTACACGTGAATTGGCCGTGTGGGTCCTCCCAGGTGTTCCCTCTACACCCTCCACGGCCCCTGAAGGCAGCCCACACTACAGGGGACTACCCTGCACCCCTTCCCATGTCCCGCAGGCAGCCCATCCACCATGGCCATGCCCCCCAGCCAACCCACATGTCACCTTGCACTACTGATCACCAACGCATGTCTCCCAGCACCCCCACCCACCAGCATCCAGGGGCACCCTCCACCAGGCCCCCACACATGTCTCCCACCACCCCAACCCCCCAGCAGTCAGGGGCAGCCTCCACCAGGCCCCCACTCATGTCCCCCTGCACTCCCACGCCCCAGCAGTCAGGTGCACCCTCCACCAGGCCCCCACTCATGTCCCCCTGCACCCACACCCCCCAGCAGTGCGGGGCACCTGCCAACAGGCCCCCACACATGTCCCCCTGCACCCCCACTCCCCAGCAGTCAGGGGCACCCTCCACCAGGCCCCCACTCATGTCCCCCTGCACCCACACCCCCCAGAAGTCAGGGGCACCTGCCAGCAGGCCCCCACACATGTCCCCCTGCACCCCCAACCCCCAGCAGTCAGGGGCAGCCTCCACCAGGCCCCCACTCATGTCCCCCTGCACCCCCACCCCCACCCCCCAGCAGTCAGGTGCACCCTCCACCAGGCCCCCACTCATGTACCCCTGCACCCACACCCCCCAGCAGTGCTGGGCACCTGCCAGCAGGCCCCCACACATGTCCCCCTGCACCCCCACCCCCCAGCAGTCAGGGGCAGCCTCCACCAGGTCCCCACTCATGTCCCCCTGCACCCCCACCCACCAGCAGCCAGGGGCACCCTCCACCAGGCCCCCACTCATGTCCCCCTGCACCCCCACCCCCCAGTAGTCAGGGGCACCCTCCACCAGGCCCCCACTTATGTCTCCCTGCACCCACACCCCCCAGCAGTCAGGGGCACCCTCCACCAGGCCCCCACTCATGTCCCCCTGCACCCCCACCCCCCAGCAGCCAGGGGCACCCTCCACCAGGCCCACACTCATGTCCCCCTACACCCCCACCCCCCAGCAGACAGGGGCACCCTCCACCAGGCCCCCACTCATGTCGCCCTGCACCCCCACCCCCCAGCAGTCGGGGGCACCCTCCACCAGGCCCCCACTCATGTCCCCCTGCACCCATACTCCCCAGCAGTGCGGGGCACCTGCAGCAGGCCCCCACACATGTCCCCCTGCACCCCCACCCCCAGCACTGTGGGGCACCCTCCACCAGGCCCCCACTCATGTCCCCCTGCATCCCCAACCCCCAGCAGTCAGGTGCACCCTCCACCAGGCCCCCACTCATGTCCCCCTGTACCCACACCCCCCAGCAGTGCAGGGCACCTGCCAGCAGGCCCCCACACATGTCCCCCTGCACCCCCACCACCCAGCAGTCAGGGGCAGCCTCCACCAGGCCCCCACTCATGTCCAACTCATGTCCCCCTGCACCTCGACCCCCCAGCAGTCAGGGGCACCCTCCACCAGGCCCCCACTCATGTCCCCCTGCCCCCCACCCCCCAGCAGTCAGGGGCACCCTCCACCAGGCCCCCACTCATGTCCCCCAGCACCCCCACCCCCCAGCAGTCAGGGGCACCCTCCACCAGGACCCCACTCATTTCCCCCTGCACCCCCACCCCCCAGCAGCCAGGGGCACCCTCCACCAGGCCCCCACTCATGTCCCCCTGCACCCCCACCCCCCAACAGCCAGGGGCACCCTCTACCAGGCCCCCACTCATGTCCCCCTGCACCCACACCACCCAGAAGTCAGGGGCACCCTCCACCAGGCCCCCACTCATGTCCCCCTGCACCCACAACCCCCAGCAGTGCGGGGCACCTGCCAGCAGGCCCCACACATGTCCCCCTGCACCCCCACCCCCCAGCAGTCAGGTGCACCCTCCACCAGGCCCCCACTCATGTCCCCCTACACCCACACCCCCCAGCAGTGCGGGGCACCTGCCAGCAGGCCCCCACACATGTCCCCCAGCCAACACGTCATCACAATCCAGATCCCAGGCTCCTATGCCCACCCAAATCCCACCCCATGCCACCCCAGTCCAAACACCCAACCAAGCTTTACATCCATTCAAAATGGAAATACCCATTACATGATAGATAACAAATAAGCAGTCACTTCCTTCATGTCCCTCCACAACACATGGGTCAGTGCAGGCAAAACACACGCAGTAACAGGCATGGCACATGCTATGGACATTTGCATACATGTCCAAGGGACTCTCCAAACATACAATGTTGTTATGGAACTCACATGCATCATGGGTCATGCCTATCACATGCACACACATCACCGTAGTTTCATCCATCTGGCCTTGTACACCCCAGACACAGTGGATATAAGGATAACTAGGCTGCATCTGTGAATCTGTACATTGTCACAGACATGTGTCATGCATCCATGGCATTCACAAGTCACAGACACGCAGGTCAGACACACAGACATGGATACCATACATGTACATGGCATCAGCACCCATCCCTCACCCCCACCCATGTCCAGGAACAGAGACTGGCATGCTCTCATGTGTGCAATCTGCGTAGGGCTCCCCATGTTGCATTTAAACACATGCACCAACCGTGTGGTTCACACATTACTGGTCTCACATGCATGACCATGATGTTCCTGCACACATACATGCGTACATGGCCTATGTCACACATACAGGCAAGCATCAGACAACCAGTACACTGCAACATGCCCTGTCTCACACAGCAATGCTTGCCCACTTACCGGTCAACTCCAGACGCGTCTGCCTCGCAAGGATCTGGGAGTGGAGCGCTGGGTCTACACGTTCCAGGACCCTCAGCTGGATGGTACTCATGGTGCCCCGGCGCCCCTCCATGAGGCGCCGGGCCTTCAAGAGGGTCCTGGACCTCAAGTACTCCCAGCGCTTCTTGACTTTCTGGATGTTGCGGGTTGCCACCCCCTCCGCGTTGATGGCAACCACCAAGTCGTCCCAGATCCTGTCCCGTCCTTCCTTGTTGGCGCGTGACGATCCGAAGAGGGCATCATACTGCCACAGGACTTGCTCCACCAGGACACCAACTTCGGTTGCAGTGAAGCTGGTGCCCCTCTGCCTCTCTGGCCGGGGGTTGCCACTGGTGCCAGATGTTGCAGTGCCCGACATGGCAACCCCAGAGTCAGGAGTGGGTGGGCAACTGGGTCCTGGGGCTGGGCTGTGGAGCGATCGTATACCAGTCGGGAGTCTTCTGTTCCAGCAGGGGTGGACACAGCAACTGGACCCCTGCAGATGGCAGATGTGCAGGCACAAAATGGCTGGGCACGGTGGCAGCAGGCAGGCATGCAGCATCAGATGGCTCGTGGGAGGCTTGGGAGGCTGCTCGAGGCTCTGGGGGGCAGTAATTCGGCCTTCTGGGCAGGCGCATGGTCTTCCGTGTGCTTACGCGTGGCCAGCTTGATACGGAGTGAATTGGCACGTGAAAATCCTGCACGTCAACGTGAAATTCGAGGAAAGAGCCTTAGCGCGTAAGCGCGTCAGCACGCATACGCGATTCCATTGGACCAAAGGCCCTCAGCGCGTAAGCGCGTCTGTGACGCGCGCGCTGGTGTTTCCCTCATAGCACGTGATGATAGAGCACACGTGGAAACACTGCACATCAGAGTATCATCGTGTGTAATTGGAGCAAAGTGCGCGTACACGCAATTGGCCTGGGTACGTGTATTGCAGGGGTGTGCAGGAATTCTCACACACGATTTGCTTGGGTACGTGTATTACAGGGGTGCACGGGAAGTTTTACACGATCACCAACAACACGTATCCATGGAATTGAACGGGGCTAAGGCATGCGCACAAAAAAACGTGCTAATCCGGAAACACGTACGCCAGCAGGAAGCAGGCGTACGTCGACCCGCGCAGCATAAAAGTGTGCGCAAACAACAAACAAGCTCAGACGCCAGGATGAATATACCGTTCCTAGCAGCAGTGGCCGTGGGTTACCAAAGGAGGAGGAGGAGGATAGTGAGGGCCCGAATTTTCACACCCAGAACCAGCCTTTTTGGGATGCCTGATGACCAGGTGTATGGGAGGTACAGGTTTCCACCTCACATAATACTGGACATGGTGAGTGAGTGGGAGGATGACCTCACATCACCCACCCTGTGCTCCCAAGCACTCAGCCCCCTGGAGAAGGTCCTTAATGTACTGCACTTCTTGGCCACTGAATCATTTCAGCGGACAAGTGCCATAGTGGGTGGGGTGTCACAGGCCACACAGTCACGCTGCCTACACCAGGACTTGAACATCATCACTGCACGCCCATCAGTCCGCAGGCACATATACCTGCCCAGAACACCTGCAGAAAGGCAGGCTGCCGCCCTGGATTTCTACGGTGTGGCACAATTCCCCAAAGTGCTAGGTGCCATTGACTGCACCCATGTGGCACTAGGTCCCCCCAGGGCATCTGAGCACATCTATAGGAACCGCAAGCACTGGCATTCCATCAACGTGCAGGTAGTATGTAATGCCAAGGGAATCATCACCTCAGTATATGCCAACTATCCAGGGTCCACCCACGACAGCTTCATTTACCGAATGTCTACCCTAAGCCGGGACCTAGAAGCTGGGCGGCATGGCGATACATGGCTGCTTGGTGAGTATGAATGCCACTGCACATGCATGCATGTCAGATGCAGAGTTATGTCACTACCCCACTAATGATACCCATCACCTCCTCACCAGGGAACACTACATACCCTCTGAGTACCCAGATGATGATGCCAATTCGGAACTCCATCACGCCTCCCGAGGTAAGATACAACACAGCCCATATTGCAACCCGGGGCATAGTGGAGTGCACATTCGGAGTGCTCAAGTCACGCTTTCGCTCCCTTGACCGTTCTGGCGGGCAGCTGTTATATGCGCCCCCAGTGGTGTGCAGGATCATAGTGGCAGCATGTGTCCTGCACAATGTTGCAACACGCCGGGGACTGGCTGTGGACATGGTGGTGCCCCCACATCCCCAACCACATGCACGCCCGCTGCGCATGGGAGGGGAAAGGGCACGGGGTGAGGCAGCACGTATGCAGCTGGTGGCTAATTACTTGACATAGAAATCACACCCCTGTGGAGTGCACACACCCCTGGCACATACCATCTGATAAGCAATGATGACTCGACCTGACAATGATCGTGTATGAAGGGAGAATCAACTGTCAGAACCAAATGAGCCTGAGATTGTTCAAATGGAAGTGTTACAATGTGTGCATCCCTACCTACACAGACACCACCAATGCAGTTTAAATTAAAAGACACACTTCTATGCAGCTAAAATGTATACCCACTTGCAAAATGCAACATGAGGACAGTGCCATGTCACCCAACCCCTCCCCAGCACCGCCACACGACACACCATGCCATGGTAACTGGCGACACATGAAATGCTCACAGTAATGCAGGACCAACAACACACATGAGCAGGTATTTAGCAACAAAACTAATCAGCTACTGACCCTCAAACCTACCATTAACATGACAGTACGAATGTAAAAAATTGGTAGTCTCACCACCTGAAAATGCCTGCACTTCGACCACTTCCAACTGTACAGTGTTGGTGCCATGCAAAAGTGTAGGTGCACTGCTGACAACCAAAGTAGAGGGCAAATTAGGAGGAAGACATGGATGCAGAGTTACATATCAATACACCCTGCAGTGTACAATACAACAACAAAATGCACTAGGAATGTATACACAGTATTGACTACAGACTAACCACATATGTCATGGGCGTCCAACGTCACTGTGTAAGTCAATGTTACTTGGGCACACCCTTTGCAAGCCCATGGAAACGGGAAGCAGGAGGGGTGTGTGTCTCACAAACCCAAGCATCTAACCCAAATTCAGGACAAGCCTGCATGTGCCCAGCCACAATACAGCGGATGCCCACGGGAGCCACACAAGGCAACACACTGTAAGAAAAATCAAAAATGAAAAATGAAAAATCAAAAATGAAAAATCAAAAAAGAAAAATCAAAAAAGAAAAATCAAAAATGGCCATGTATGGGCCAGGGGGTGTGGGGGAAGCCACCCAGGAGGTCCGAGGACAGGATGCTCACCAAAACCCACCTGTGTGGATTATGGGGAAAAAACACCTCCATGGGCTCATGGCCTTCACGGCTACCCTATTGTGAGAGAATCACTGCTGTCGCTCTCCCCAGACTCTGCAGCTGCCTCAGGAGGTGGTGGCACTATGGGAGGCAGCCCACGCAAAGCCCTAGAGTGGTCCTCCATGGCAGCAAGCATGCGGGTCTGGAAGGTCTGGTTCTGGAGGATAATCGTGCGGAGGTCCCCATGCAATAACTCATGGGATGACCGGACCTCCTCACGTGTTGCCTGCATCTCAGCTGAGAGCGTACGTGTGAGATGCTCCAGCTGCTGTTCTGTCCTTGTGTTTGTTGAAGCCTCAAGCTCAACAAGAGTGGTCCTGTGGTGATGGAGTTCCACCCTCAGGGCTTCCCTATGGCCCTGGGACTCTATGGAAATGGCTTCCCGCAGAGTCGCCAGTGCCGCCCGCCTGTCCCTGGTGGACACCAACATGTCCTCCCTGTGTGACTGGCAGATGGAGTCTGTTGCCTGCTGTAGTCGCTCCATCAGCCTTTCTGGGGGGACAATGGAAGTGGCCACCCTATCCATGGCCTGAGTCATCATCTCTGATGATGCTGCCTGTTGGGTTGCCATACCGTACGGATTGCTCCCATGCGGTATTGCCAGGTGGTGTACGGCCACCACGTCGGCGGGCACCACACCTGTCTGGGGCAAGGCGAACTGCACCTTGCTGTGCCGGCACTGCCTGAGGCTGCAGGACTGCATTCCCCCTCTGATCTGCTGGCCCAGGAACAGGATCAGATGTTGCGGAGTGTGACCCTGCATCCGTAACCACCAAAGGCGGACCTGCCAACACGGACATCCCCATTGAGGGTTCTACCCCTGGTGCAGGTGGGTCGGACAGAAAAGAATCCCTCCCAGGAATACTCACCTGCGACGGCACATAGGTCTCATCATCCGAATCGACACCTGAATACAGCTCGGGGGAGGTGCACCCAGAGACACCGCTTGAGAGCATGACCTGCAGCAGTTGTGGGTTCTCACCCACCACTACACCACGTCCCTCACTGGTGGTGGGTCGGCCCTGAGACCCCTCCTGTGCCTGCACCATCTCCACAACCCCAGCAGTATCAAGTGCGTCATCCCCTGCAAAGACATGAAAGAAAAGAAATGGAAATAGGCATTAGCACTATGGCTCACAATTAGGACTGAGAAGCTACAGAACCAGTACTTGATTGACACAATTCCCACATGACTAAAACCCTCCCATGCATGCACCGTCACTGCGTATGAAGGGGAGGCAAATGGCACACATTGATGACACCAAGATGGAAGATCAACAAATTTGCTGCATGCTGCCTAGCAGTGGCATCACACATTGGCCTGTGATTGGCAGGTCAAATACACATGCCATCACACAGATGGCATGTACCATAGCCATAAAGTGAAGAGGGAGAGGAGGGCACCACTTGTTCATTCAGTCTAGTTTGCTCATGAAATTGCTTTTTTAATTGAAATAGTTCAAATGTTTAACCTGGAGCTGCCAGTCCAAAATGGCCCTATAGCACAGGGACATGTCTAAACAAATGATATCCAGGAAACAAAGTCAGTCCACTTTACCATAGCCATGTCAGACATGTGACAATAGGACTGAGAAATGCCTAGTAAAAGTGGTGGAATGCAAACAATCTGCCTGAATAAACAGAGAAAAATAAGCAACAATGTTGTGGCAAGATGACACTTCAAGGGCAACTGGCGTGGTGTTGGGTTAGATGTCTACTGTTGGCAGAAGGGATACTGCTATACCCAAATGCTGGTGCCCAGAATGTATTGGATGAAGCACATCGGAGACCCAAACCACTCAGGCACACACACCCTCACCTGGCACCCAAACAGAAGCCCTCACACACACACCATGCACATGGATGACACACACATGCATGTGCACTCACCGGACAATGCCTCGTAATCTGGCAGTTCTCCCACGCCTTGGATCTGTTCCTCCGTGACGTAGGTCTCAGCAACATGCTCATGTGGAGTGAGTTCTATGTCCTCTGCTGGAGACCCACCTCCAGTCACTAGAGTAGCGGCATGACTTGAGGCCAGCTTATTCTTTGCCCTGCGCTTCAGGTCATTCCAGCGCTTGTAGCATTCAGTAGCTGTGCACCTCACGATTCCAAGGGAACTTATGATGTCCGCAATGGTCTGCCAGTGTGCCAGACGTTGTGCAGGTGTGGCCTTGGATCCTGCAATAATCACCATTTCGCGGTCATGTGCGGACACATACTCTACAAGTGCATTCAGTTCGGCCTCATTGAAGCTGGGCTTCCTTGACGGGCTGGACTGTGTAGCCATGTCTGGGGCATCAGCCTCTACTGGACGAGCACTCTTCCTCTTCCGCTTGGAAGGTGGTGGGGATCCTGAGTGTCCCATGCCGCTCTGGATACTAGGGGCAGGAGCCCCGGTGGACTCTGTACTAGGAGTGTGGGATTGCACACTCAGCATGGGAGTTGGTGCAGGCATTAGCTCAAGTGTGATGGTGTCAGGGGGAATGTCAGCAGGATGGACTAGGACCGACACTGTCCTGGCTGGGTGTGTGAGAGGTGGGGTGGATGGAGCCGCAGCTGCCCCTGCAGCCTCCCCACCCTGCCTACTCGGGGCAGCAGATGACCTAGCTGCCCCTGATCCACGTGGCCTGATGACACCAACGTGCACCGGCGCACGTGGCCTAGACCTGCTGACCTGGAAGTCAGCCATGGAGTAACCCTGTGCCAGGTGTGGTGCCACAGTGGGCTGGTCCAACAAGGGCTGAGCATGGATGGTGTCAGCCACATTACCCTCAACCAGGGGGGGGCATGGGTGTCCCTGACTGGTCCTCCACACATGGGGGGCTAGGGGCACCCTGCAAGTCACGGCCACGTCCCCTACCGGATCCACCACGGCCACCACTTGGGGCTCGGCCACCTTTGCCACCCTTACGGCTTGGTCGCCTCCCAACCATGGCACTGATGTTATTGTGCGTATGGGAGTCACTGTAAACTATTGTCCTGGGCAATTGGGGGTCAAAGGGGTTGGGTACCAGATGGTATTCGTACCCTAGTGCTCTAGCAAGGCTGTATGTCACCCCTGGGGAAAGATGACGGGTCACGCAACGCACAGGCACTCCAAAAAAGGGAAGTAAGTTGCACGCAACACCTCCTAGACCACGTGTGTGGAAAAATGAACCTGCACTACGCTGTGGCACCCAGAAACACAAGAATGAACGTATGCGTGTCACACGCAGCCTAGAATGACCTCTGACCTCACACGGGGCAAGCACAGATGTTAAATACGTGCGTGACTCACCGTCTGCCAGGAAAAAAAGCATGAAAAAGACGCGCGTGTGCGCGTTGGCAAAACCCCTGCCAAAAGAAGAATTGTACGCTGTCTGAGGAGACAGGACAGCAGTAGAAGGGAACGCTGTTTGAGGAAACAGGCCCAGGAAAAAGAGGAAAAGAGAAAAAGCTGTCAGAGGTAACAGGGAGTACGAACTTGAAACGCCATGAAGTAAATCGCGTGTGAACCAACAAGAAGTACAGATTTCACCCACTCGCTCTCCACGAAAAGCACGTACAAGGAAATGGTGTTCTACACGTACCTTTTATACACACGTCACAGACACGCAAACGCGCTGAGGCCATTTCCACCAATTACACGCTTTGAGACTCGGACGTGTATTTTTTTTTTACACACACCATTCTCAACGGCCATGCGTGTGATGTCATAGACGCGCCTGGGGGCCTTTGGGCCAATGAATTAACGTACGTGTGCTGACGCGCTTAAGCGCTAAGGGCCTTTCCTCGAATTACACGCAGACGTGCTGGATTTTCACGTGGCAAATCATTCTGTATCAAGCCTCCCAGAGCCCCGAGCACGCTCCCACCTGCAATCTGCTGCTGCCTGACTGCCTGCTGCCCACGTGTCCTGCCATTTGCTGCCTGCACATCAGCCAGGGGTGCTGTTGCTGTGACCACCCCTGCTGGAACCGAAGACTCCCGACTGGGATACCATCGCTCCACAGCCCAGCCCCAGGACCCAGTTGCCCACCCACTCCTGGCTCTGGGGTTGCCATGTCGGGCACTGCAACATCTGGCACCAGTGGCAACCCCCGGCCAGAGAGGCAGAGGGGCACCAGCTTCACTGCCACCGAAGTTGGTGTCCTGGTGGAGCATGTCCTGGGGCAGTATGATGCCCTCTTCGGAAGGTTGCGCGCCGACAAGGAAGGACGGACTCGGATCTGGACGGACATCGTGACTGCCATCAACGCGGAGGGGATGGCAGTCCTACTATTCCATCATGTGAAGAAGCCCTGGGAGGACTTCAGGTCCAGGACCTGCAAGAAGGCCCGGCGCCTCCTGAAAGCAGCGGATGCTAAGGGACGCCGGGGCCACTTGTCGGAAGATCAGATGAGGGTCCTGGAACGCATATCCCCAACGCTCCACATCCAGGTCCTTGAGAGGCAGACCCGTCTGGAGTCGAGCGGTAAGTGTACATGCATACTGATTGTAAGCTGTGCGTGTGGTGGTGTGGCAGGAGTGTGCAGGTTGCACATGTGGTTTTATGTGGCCAAGTATGGGAGGGGTACAGGGCCGTGAGGCTGACACATGCGAGGGCTCTCATGTGTGACACATGGATGGTGCTTGTGTGTGTAGGCTTGCATGGCAAAGGATGTGGAAGAATGATTGGCAGGTGTGACATGGATGCCGATCTGAACACTGCGACAGTTGGCGGAGGTGTACACATGCATGCAAGTGTGGTGGTGTGTGTGCATGTGTAGTGCACTCCCTGTGTCGCATGTGATGTCTGGCTCAGCTTTGCCTGCTCATGCTGTTGTATGTGTAAGGATGGTGCTGGCTGTTGCGATATGGCTGTGGTATAGCTCATGTGTGCAAGTTGAAATGACATGTGTGTTGGGGATTGTGATGCCATGTCTGAGGTTTGCCAATGTCACTCATATACAACTGTCATGTGTTTATGAGTCCATTATACAGTGCCATGATGCCTGTGTTTTATTTCTCCCTGTCTGCAGCGTCAACTGATGAAGAGGGCGGAGAAGGGAGAAGATGCTGTGGAGCACAGCGGCAGGGGTCGCACCACCAGCCGGAGACGCAAGGCCCGGCTCCCCTCCCAGGTTGTGATCTCGTCGGGGAGTGAGGAGTCCGGTGCCGCATCCGAGGCCGCAGCTGCCGAGGGGAGATCCAGGAGGCGGAGGTTGGAGTTGGACTCCTCGGCAGCAGAAGGGGCAGCTGGAACCCCACAGAGCCCAACGGAGGAAGATGGCACGGAGTCATCCAGGTTGGTGGGGGGTTTGGTGGAGGAGGAGGCCGTGCAAGCAACAGAGGCGGGGTCTGGAGGTGGGGATTCCACTGGTGCTATTGGTGCAGTGCAGGACCAGGGACAGGTGGCAGCACAGGCCGCCTGGGAGGTGCCTGTGTGCAATCCTGTCCCTGCTCCTGTCACTGCAACATCTTGCACCAGCAGGGATCCCTACCTCCAGACCCGTTCTCAGGGAGGGGATTGGCTTACACCACTGGCCTTCCTCTCCCTGCAGATGTGGCTATCCTGCAACAGGTTGAGCCTGTCCAGGGTGGGGTGGTGTTGCGTCAACGGGCCATGCGAGATGACCTGCAGTCTTTCCATGATGAGACTGCACGTCTTCTCGCATGGCTCGTTGACCGCGTTGACCCACAGGGACAGCTCACCATGGCCGGATTCCTTTGTTTCCTGGACCTTGTTCCGACCCCCTCCTCAACGGAACCCCCTATGCCCCAGTCGTCCTCCATGCCATCTTCCCACCCATGTATCACCTGGGTGCCCTGTGGAGCTGCCTCTGACCGTGCGGCCAGGCTGGTGGACAACAGATCCCTGCCACAGTCGGGAGTCGGACGTCCAGCAGGGGTGGCCACATCAACAACTGCACCCCAGCTGGAGGAGGATGTGCAGGCACCATTGGACAGGGCACATGGACAGCAGCAGCAGCAGCAGCAGGAGGCTGTAGGTGGGAGCCACGATGGCTCGGGGCCTTTGACATCGGAGGGGCAGGCATCGGCCGGAGGGCAGGAGGACCCAGGACGGGAAGTGTCTTCCGTGTGGCAGCGGTTGGGCCACGCCATAGATGCGGAGCGGCAATGGGCAGAAGAGGCACGGCTCACGATGGTCAGGGCGGAGAACTCCATGCGGAGGGCCCTGAGGCGGGCCGAGTGCCTCGAGGCAATCCGCAGGGAGATGGAGGAGAACATGTCGTCGTCTCTGCAGACCCTCTGGGCCATGGAACAGGACCGCCTCTGGGAAATTGAGCAGGAGTTCGATGATGCCCTGGCCCGCAACATCCAGAAGTGAGCCATTGGACTAGCCCACTGCCATTGTATATAGTTAATTAGTGTTAGGTTTTATTTATTTTTTTTAATTTAGGGGGCTTGGACTATGTCCCATTATTTTGTATATAGTTATTAGTTAGGTGGGTTTTATTGTAGGTTTCATTTACATCGTTGGGATCATGGCCCCTGGATTTGCTCTTTGTACATAGTTTGACAGTGGATTTGTGGCCTTCATCTTTTATTATTTTTTTCACCATGGAGGAATGGATTTTCACTTTACTTTCCCTTTGGATTTGCTTTGTTGGACGGTGACTTTGGCCACAATTTCATTACGTTTATTTTGGATTCCCATTTTCATTATTTATTATTTTTGTGAACATGCTGCATTTTGATTTTTGTTGCCATTATTGTTTGTTTTGATTTCATTCATTTCATTTACACTGTAATACATTTTTGTTTCTTACTTCAATGTGTGGACTTCTCTCATTGGTTTCATGCCTGTCACAATATGGGTTTTCACAGTCATGTGTTGCCATTGTGTGGGTCTGATGGACTTGTACTCATGCGCAAACTGCTTATTTGTTATCTATCATGTAATGGGCATTTCAATTTTGAATGGATGTAAAGCTTGGTTGGGTGTTTGGACTGAGGTGGCGTGGGGTGGGATTTGGGTGGGCATAGGAGCCTGGGATCTGGATTGTGATGACGTGTTGCCTGGGGGACATGTGTGGGGGCCTGCCGGCAGGTGCCCCGCACTGCTGGGGGGTGGGGGTGCTGAGAGACATGAGTGGGGGCCTGCTGGCAGGTGCCCCACAGTGCTGGGGGGTGTGGTGCTGGGAGACATGTGTGGGGGCCTGCTGGCAGGTGCCCCGCACTGCTGGAGGGTGGGGGTGCATGGAGACATGAGTGGGGGCCTGCTGGCAGGTGCCCCACAGTGCTGGGGGGTGGGGGTGCAGGGGGACATGAGTGGGGGCCTGGTGGAGGGTGCCCCACAGTGCTGGGTGGTGGGGGTGCTGGGAGACTTGAGTGGGGGCCTGGTGGAGGTTGCCCTGCACTGCTGGGGGGTGGGGTTGCAGGGGGGCATGAGTGGGGGCCTGGTGGAGGGTGCCCTGCACTGCTGGGGGGTGGGGGTGCTGGGAGACATGAGTGGGACATGAGTGGGGGCCTGCTGGCAGGTGCCCCACAGTGCTGGGGGGTGGGGGTGCTGGGAGACATGAGTGGGGGCCTGGTGGAGGGTGCCCCACAGTGCTGGGGGGTGGGGGTGCTGGGAGACATGTGTGGGGGCCTGCTGGCAGGTGCCCTGAACTGCTGGGGTGTGGGGGTGCTGGGGGACATGTGTGGGGGCCTGCTGGCAGGTGCCCTGCACTGCTGGGGGGTGGGGGTGCAGGGGGACATGTGTGGGGGCCTGGTGGAGGGTGCCCTGCACTGCTGGGGGGTGGGGGTGCAGGGGGACATGAGTGGGGGCCTGGTGGAGGGTGCCCTGCACTGCTGGGGGGTGGGGGTGCTGGGAGACATGAGTTGGACATGAGTGGGGGCCTGGTGGAGGCTGCACCACAGTGCTGGGGGGTGGGGGTGCAGGGGGACATGAGCGGGGGCCTGGTGGAGGGTGCCCCTGACTGGTGGGGGGTGGGGGTGCTGGGAGACATGAGTGGGGCCTGGTGGAGGGTGCTCCACAGTGCTGGGGGGTGGGGGTGCAGGGGGACATGTGTAGGGGCCTGGTGGAGGGTGCCCTGCACTGCTGGGGGGTGGGGGTGCCGGGAGACATGAGTGGGGGCCTGGCGGAGGGTGCCCTGCACTGCTGGGGGGTGGGGGTGCAGGGGGACATGAGTTGGACATGAGTGGGTGCCTGGTGGAGGGTGCACCACAGTGCTGGGGGGTTGGGGTGCAGGGGGACATGAGGGGGGGCTTGGTGGAGGGTGCTCCACAGTGCTGGGGGGAGGGGCTGCAGGGGTACATGAGTGGGGGCCTGGTGGAGGGTGCCCCACAGTGCTGGGGGGTGGGGTGCTGGGAGACATGAGTGGGGGCCTGGTGGAGGGTGCCATGCACTGCTGGGGGGTGGGGGTGCTGGGAGACATGAGTTGGACATGAGTGGGGGCCTGGTGGAGGGTGCACCACAGTGCTGGGGGGTGGGGGTGCAGGGGGACATGAGTGGGGGCCTGGTGGAGGGTGCCCCTGACTGGTGGGGGGTGGGGTGATGGGAGACATGAGTGGGGGTCTGGTGGAGGGTGCTCCACAGTGCTGGGGGTGCAGGGGGACATGTGTGGGGCCTGGTGGAGGGTGCCCTGCACTTCTGGGGGGTGGGGGTGCAGGGGGACATGAGTGGGGGCCTGGTGGAGGGTGCCCTGCACTGCTGGGGGGTGGGGGTGCTGGGAGACATGAGTTGGACATGAGTGGGGTCCTGGTGGAGGGTGCACCACAGTGCTGGGGGTGCAGGGGGACATGAGTGGGGGCCTGGTGGAGGGTGCCCCTGACTGGTGGGGGGTGGGGGTGCTGGAAGACATGAGTGGGGGCCTGGTGGAGGGTGCCCTGCACTGCTGGGGGGTGGGGGTGCAGGGGGACATGAGTGGGGGCCTGGTGGAGGGTGCCCTGCACTGCTGGGGGGTGGGGGTGCTGGGAGACATGAGTGGGACA
The DNA here is from genome assembly GCF_040938575.1 of Ambystoma mexicanum. NCBI lineage: Eukaryota > Metazoa > Chordata > Amphibia > Caudata > Ambystomatidae > Ambystoma > Ambystoma mexicanum. Next base: position 647,643,640 of record NC_090934.1, on the reverse strand, counting down.
TGAGTGGGGGCCTGCTGGCAGGTGCCCCACAGTGCTGGGGGGTGGGGGTGCTGGGAGACATGAGTGGGGGCCTGGTGGAGGGTGCACCACAGTGCTGGGGGGGTGGGGGTGAAGGGGGACATGAGTGGGGGCCTGGTGGAGGGTGCTCCACAGTGCTGGGGGGTGGGGGGGCAGGGGGACATGAGTGGGGGCCTGGTGGAGGTTGCCCCACAGTGCTGGGGGTGGGGGTGCTGGGAGACATGAGTGGGGGCCTGTTGGAGGGTGCCCTGCACTGCTGGGGGCAGGGGTGCAGGGGGACATGTGTGGGGGCCTTTTGGAGGGTACCCTGCACTGCTGGGGGTGGGGGTGCTGGGAGACATGAGTTGGACATGAGTGGGGGCCTGGTGGAGGGTGCACCACAGTGCTGGGGGGTGGGGGTGCAGGAGGACATGAGTGGGGGCCTGGTGGAGGGTGCCCCTGACTGGTGGGGGGTGGGGGTGCTGGGAGACATGAGTGGGAGCCTGGTGGAGGGTGCCCCACAGTGCTGGGGGGTGGGGGTGCTGGGACACATGGTTGAGGGCCTGGTGGAGGGTGCCCCTGGATGCAGGGGGGTGGGGGTGCTGGGAGACATGAGTTGGACATGAGTGTGGGCCTGCTGGCAGGTGCCCTTGACTGCTGGGGGTGGGGGTACAGGGGGACATGAGTGGGACATGAGTGGGGGCCTGCTGGTAGGTGCCCTGCACTGCTGGGGGGTGGGGGTGCTGGGAGACATGAGTTGGACATGAGTGGGGGCCTGGTGGAGGGTGCACCACAGTGCTGGGGGGTGGGGGTGCACGGGGACATGCGTTGGTGGGCAGTAGTGCAAGGTGACTTGTGGGTTGGCTGGGGGGCAAGGGCATGGTGGATGGGCTGCCTGCGGAACCAAAAAATGTGGGCTCCTGGTATGGAACCTATTTTTCCCAGGAGGGTTAAATCAGAAACAAAATACACCAATGAATAGGTTCAAGGGTACTCATACATGAAGGGCTCCCACAATTGGTTTGAAAAAATGACTCTTCGAAATTGTTATCATAGAGAAAGATCTCTAGAGGACTTTTTATGTTGTAATTGCATGAGTCAAAAACACAACAACACAATTTACAGAGAGAGAATAGACATCATCAATGGTTTGTTGGACCATAACAGAACATAAACGTTAATGCTTTAAAACACCATTTACCACCAATGCTCGGGACAAAGTTGAAAATGGTGTGTGTGCAACAAACCCAACCTCTGTGGAGGTTTGTCAAAAAAGACACAGTTCAATTGTGAAACAATTCAAAGCGGAATTCTAAAGACAACGTAAAACAACTAAGAGGCAACAGATAAGATTTTTCATGTGTGAACAGCAATCAATGTGTTGTGAATTCAGGGAGTAGTATGTCTACACCAGGTGTTTCGGCCGTTTAGAATTGGGCTAAATGAGCCTCATCTTTGGGACGGCCATCATCAGGACAAGGTTCTGTACATGGGACGTCTAAGCTATGTAGCAATTGATAGGCACTGTATTAGAGATCCATACACCACACTGGGCTGGTCTCTAGGTACTCCTTTCACCAAATAACTACAGGTGAAAAGGTCCAATGTGTTGTAAAGCAGTCAGTCATCAAAGGTATGGCTTTGGTGGTGGGCCAGATGAGCTGTCAAAAGGCTGCGTGCAGAGAGCGGGGCATCTTTGGCATACTACTCCCCGAATTCACAGCACATTGATTGTCATTTTTTCAAACCAATTGTGGGAGCCCTTCATGTATGAGTACCCTTGAACCTATTCGTTGGTGTATTTTGTTTCTGGGCTGCCTGCGGGACATGTGCAGGGTAGTCCCCTGTGGTGTGGGCCGCCTGCAGGGGCCGTGGAGGGTGTAGAGGGAACACCTGGGAGGACCCACACGGGCAATTCACGTATAGTGCTCCCCGCGCACCCCTGATATACACGTACCCTGATGGAATCGCGTGTGATACTTCCTGTGCACCCCTGAAATACACGTACCCTGATGGAATCACGTGTGATACTTCCCGCGCACCCCTGAAATACACGTACCCTGCTGCTTTTGCTGTGATACTTCCCGCGCACCCCTGGAATACTCGTACCCTGATGGAATCGCATTTGATACTTCCCGCGCACCCCTGAAATACACGTACCCTGATGGAATCGCGTGTGATACTTCCTGCGCACCCCTGAAATACACGTACTCTGATGGAATCGCATGTGATACTTCCTGCGCACCCCTGAAATACACGTACCCTGATGGAATCACGTGTGATACTTCCCCCGCACCCCTGAAATACACGTACCCTGCTGCTTTTGCGTGTGATACTTCCTGTGCACCCCTGGAATACACGTACCCTGATGGAATTGCGTGTGATACTTCCCGCGCACCCCTGAAATACACATACCCTGCTGCTTTTGCGTGTGATACTTCCCGCGCACCCCTGGAATACACGTACCCTGATGGAATTGTGTGTGATACTTCCCGTGCACCCCTGAAATGCACGTACCCTGCTGTTTTGGCGTGTGATACTTCCCGCGCACCCCTGGAATACACGTGCCCTGATGGAATCGCCTGCGTTACTTCCCGTGCACCCCTGATGTACACGTACCCAGGACAATCGCGTGTGAAACCTCCCGAGAACCACTGAAATACACGTTCCCCGCTTGGCGTTTGCTGTTTGGCAGCCCTGTGAACTGGTCCTGGGTTAGTGCAGCCCTTTGCGATGATTTGGGAATTTTGAAGGCTTTTCCTTGCGCGTGGGCGTTCTTGGGGGCGTAACTGGCACTGCTGCATTTGAGGCTAAAATCCATGAATACGCTGTGCGATGAAAAGGATTTTATCGCACGCGGCTGGCGCAGTGTATCGCACGGGGACACTGTGCGCCAGCCGCGTGCACCACTTTTGTGCGAAATTCTATGAATTACCCTGTATGTTTTTACAAATATTTTCAAATACGATAAAACTGTGAGAAAGTTACTGAAGAGTGGGACATAATTCATCTGGAGCGATGAGTTGCATGGAGATTTTTGTGCAAGAAAGAATGAAATGCACAGGCACACTTCTTGACCCCCTTTGATACCAGACTGACATTGTTCCGAGCACTGGATGCCAGTGCCTATGGAACTGGAGGTACCTTAATGGAGAAGAGAAATTATGCTCAGTATTTTGTGATGTTTGCATCCACATCACTTCACTCGCTGATGCTAAAATAATCTGCTTCATTATCGAGGAGATGTTGGCTGGTGCCTGGGCCACAGCTTACTTTAGAATGTATGTTTGGGGTACAGAGTTCACATTACTAATTCACTAAATCCTCCCACCCACATGACAAGCCCAGATGGAACTAAAGCATACCCACCCTGCCTCCAAGTTGCAAGAATTGAAGTATTGAATTTATTTTATTACTGATGTATTTTGAAGTCAGGCCGTTTGTCTTTCCAGACTATCATCCAGATGAAGGAAGGCAGATATAGTCCTCAACGTTGAATGCACAGGACACAATCGATGCCTTCATCATGACAAACAGCCCTGGCTTGTCCCAAGAAAAGTGTAATGTGAATAATTAAAATGCTTAAGTTATATTAAAAGACAATGGGCCTCATTACACGGAAGGCGGTAATGGTTAACGGCCACCGTTAATGGTAACGGTGACCGTTAACCATTACCGCCTTACTACGAGGTCCCTTAGCGGGTTGGTGCTTTAACGCCTGCTTTTTGCAAAATTGCGGTGCCGTAATTAGCGCCTTCCCCATTCCCATAGAGCCCTATGGGGCAGAAATGGGAATGGGGAAGGGCAATGGCGGAAGGGGTATTTACCGCCCCTCCAACCTTGGAATGGGGCGGTAAATCCCCTTTCCGCCAAGGCGGTGCCGGTATTTTACCGGCATGAGCCATGGCGCTAATAGCGCCATGGCTCACCGCCTTCTGTGTAATGAGGCCCAATGAATATGTTATTTAAGGTTGGCCCACCGAACGGAACCTTCGTCTGACCCTCCAGATATAGTGCAAAGCAGCAGAAGATATTTTTGTTCAGAAAGACAAACACGTAGTTTGAAACGTGCCATGATCCAAGCCACCACAAAGGCGGAGAAACTAGTGTTACACACTGGTGGCACAATATAGATGCTGGGTATAATGACAAGCTCACACAGTTTCTGACTGGTCTATGCCAGGAAGGAATATGAAAACATGGATGGTGAGAATAACAAGTCCACAGATGTTCTAAATGCTTAAACAGGGACAAAAGGTTGCAGACCAAGCTGAATAACATGGAATATCCTTATGCGGTTTGGAAGAAGGTGGTCCTAGGCTTTATCTGCTTGTTAAATATTATGCCTATTGAAACCAGATATGGAATTCTACTCATCGATTATCCATCAAGATAGATAGTTGCATTTCATGCAGGACATTTCAACAGATTGGGCCTCATTACACGGTAGGCGGTAAGGGTTTACCGGTACCGGTAAGGGCACTGGTAACGGTAAACCCTTACCGCCTTACTACGAGGTCCCTTTGCGGGACCCGATCTTAACGGCTTGTGTAGACCAGCCGTTAAAGTTGGGACCCGCAAAGGGATCTTGGTGCTAATTACGGTACCGCAATTTACGGTACCGTAATTAGCCCCTTCCCCATTCCCATTGAGCCCTATGGGGCAAAAATGGGAATGGGGAAGGGCCATGGAGAAAGGGGGAATTACCGCCCCGCCAATTTTGGAATAGGGTGGTAATTCCCCTTTCCTCCATGGTGGTACCGGTATGGTACCGGCGGCAACCATGGTGCTAATAGCACCATGGTTTACCGCCTACCTTGTAATGAAGCCCATAGTGTCACCCCAAGGTTTCAAAACATTTCCAGAGGTGAGGCATTCCCGGCATATTCAGAACTGACAATGAAGTACCATTGATCTCAAGGAAGATGTGGGAATTTCTATGATCAGTTAGCATTAAGCATTCTAAGGAAGACCTTTATCACTACAATGTCAAAAACAAGTTGAGAGAGTCAATCGATTCACTAAGAGCGCTCTCCAGCCTGCATCTTCATCCTGAGGAGATGATGAGGAAGTAGCTAAGGCAGAAGTAGCGGAACAACTCTGCACCCCAAATTCAGTCACAGCTATTAAAACGTATTTCAATTCAGAAGCCCATTCTTCCTTAAACCTACCTATGCTTCTGCTGTTGTTGAGACATCCTCTACAATAGGTGTCTGCCAACTGTGGCACTACAGATGTTTTGAACTACAACTCCCATATTCCCTAAGCAGATGAAGCAATGGTGAAGTATCATGGAAGTTGCAGTCCAAAACATACATCTGGAGAGTTTCAGGTTGCAGACCCCTGCTCTTCAGAGTGAAATATGTCCAAGAGAAAAGGAATACGATCTTTGATAGGTTAAAATAAGTGAAAGTCCCTATAGTACAAATTGGAGACATTGTTAAATTGAAATTATCCTTTAAAAAAAGACACGTTCTAAATATTGCTTCTTCATGAAGGTGGTTGATGTCGTATATGAACATGTTATAACAGAACGTGGGCACACATGGAATGTGGAAATATTAGCATTATTCGAAAAGGAAAACATGGAATCAGACCAAAAGGCTTGGAGGTCAGCTACCAGAGTGGATCTTTCCAAGGAACATATGCCACAGTAAACTCAACAGCAGTGGTACAGAGTTTGCCGCTATCCTCAAAAATGGGCAGGCTCAGGGTGACCATATGGGAAACAGTGATCATATCCCTTCTGTGCAGAACAGAACGTATTGGCTTCGATGGGGGAGGACGAAGGAGCATGTGCATAGCTTAGGTCCTTATATGGGACGAAAAGAGAAGTGTATCACTCCTGCATGGCTTCACCTACACGAACTTCTAATACTTACAGAAAACTATATTTCCCAAGTTATTATTTGCATCTTCGTCACCTGCAGTCAGAGCTCATTACACCTAAGGTACATGAACCACAGGATGCAGTACATTAGTGACGAAAGTTGCTATGTCTGGTTTATCAACAGTCCACCTCTCTGTCACATAGTGAATGGACTCACTTGTTAGGGCTGGTACGTGCAAAGGAAAAGTCCTGTCTTTCCTGATTGGTGGATTTGGCACATGTCGGAATTTCCTAAAAGATAATGGCCCTGAGTCATAACATAATTGCAGATGTATTCAGAAAGATTTATGTAAATCTGATATTTTCCAGTTATTGACGAAAAGGTTTTGCATACCAGCAGAAATGCTTCAATATGCAGGAAGGATTTCTACATATATCACTAAAATGACTGCTTGTTTTAGTTTTTTTTTTTTTTAAAGGGACAGAATCGTTTTCGTTCTAGGCGAGACATCATTTTGGCAAGTGTGTACAGCCACCTGTGATCCGTTGCTTATAGGTCAGATTCCATCGCCTGCCTCGCACAGGGCCAGTCGAATGTGACTTGGAGCGCTTTCCATGATGGCTGCCTACTGCACGCGGTTACCAGTCATTTGGTCGAAAAAAATTGGTCGACTGGACAAATGGTCGAACCAATTTGGTCGAAAACCAAATGGTCGAATTTTTATTTTTTTTATTTTCACCCTTTTTTTTTTTTTGGGTGGTCCCCCCCAACCCCCTTTTTTTAAAAAACGAAAACCCGAAAAATACGGAATGCGTTGTTGCTTCACTGAGGCGGCGCACATCTGTGGGCACACGTACCCGGAGCTAGTACAACCTACGGACTGTACATTGCCGAGACTCATCGAGCACATTGGTAACTGACGCTGGGCCCGCGGCATAATCGGATCGTATGCCGACGGAACCCAGGAGGATTCATTGTGGCAGCGCACCAATTAGGTGGCCGCGGATCCTGGGGCCGACGCAAATGAGCGGGCGGTGGTGGCTGCAATTTTTCACAGCGCAGCGGATCAACTCTGCATACACGGGAAGATGGGAAAAATCCCATAAAGTCAGACGAAACATCGGCGCAGGCCAGTGGTTGAGGCCGATGCGAGACAATTGCTGATCCCCTGCACTTAGAGCGGCCCCTCTGGGCCTGGGCATTGTGGGCCGGATGGCCTTGTGATTGCGGAATAGGTGAGCGCACTCGAGCACTGGCCACGGAAGGAACACGACAGAGACCGGGCCACAACACCAAGAGGGTACGAGCACATGGGAGGAGACGGCCCACTTTGGGCGCGAGAGAAGAGACAAGTACATACAGTACATGCTTGGCCTTCTGAGAGTGGTCTGTGACCACGCGGACCTTTGTGCGGAGGGAGGCACGGCAGGCCCTCGCCCAGCTAACATAGCAGGATGTCCTCTAAAGTGGTTAGACCCAGGGTCCGACAGCCCACGATGGAGACCTACGCCAGGTCGCCCCCAGAAGCGGAGGGGGGCAAGAGCAAGGAGACCCCCACGGCAGCGGCGGAAACACCGGGCACGATCCAGGAGGTGCTGGCAGCGATCGCAGACTTAAAGGTGGCCTGGGAGACTAAGTTGGGCCAGGCAATGAAAGAGCTGCAGGAGGGCCTGGACCTCAAGATCGGAGCGTTCCAGGAGGAGGTGAACCTGCTGAGACAGGACGTGTGAACGATTGCGGAGCGCACTGGGGCCTTGGAGAAGGAGATGGCCCCGAACACGGAGGCGTGCGCCGCACATGGAAAGGAGCTCCATGCCCTCATGCAACGGGTGGGCAATCTGGAGGACAGAGCTGAGCAAGCAGAAGGGAACGCCAGATGCAATAACATCCGTATAGTGGGCCTGCCGGAAGGTATGGAAGGGTCAAACCCCACAGAATACGTGGAATCCATGCTATTACAGGAGATAACAGGCAGGGTGCTGACCCAGGGGTTCGCAGTTGAAAGGGCGCACAGGGCCTTGACAAGAAGACCGCCCCCTGGAGCCCCCCAACGGCCGCTGATCACAAAGATCCTGAACTATCGGGATCGGGAGAAGATCCGCAAATTTTTCCGGAGGGGAGGAACGATTGAAAAGGGTTCCACAAAAATCAAGGCCTACCCGGACTATACACTGCTTGTACAGCGTAGTAGGATGAACTTCGGATCGGTGAAAAGGAGGCTGAAGGACGCAGGCCATTGTTACATGTTGCTCTACCCAGCCAAGTTGAAAGTGTTTTATAAGAACAGTTCCCTTTTTTTCGAGACGCCGACCGAGGCAATGGACTGGCTGGACATGCAGGGCCGACCTCAAAAACCGGATGTCCAGATGGGAGCTGCAGGAGATAAGTAGCGGACGGCTGTGGCACCTGGGGTGACATGGCCAAGACATTGGGACTTGATTATAGAGTTGTATTAAGCTTGTGGGGGTTGTGTTGTAGTATCAACTGGCTGGACCTGCTGGACGCACCAATCCTAAAATAGACGACTGGGAGCTCCTGGGAGGCATCCCTTGTACCCAATTGTAATATACTTAGTTAGGTCACTGTTAGATCGGTGACGCCCCGCGGGGTCCTAGTCCTCGGCGACGGGACAGGACCAGACGCGGGTGGGCCTGAGATCCAGGGATGGAGCTGGGCATTTGTTGGGGTAGGGCAGGGTGGGGGGAGGGGCTGGGTTGTGTGCAGTGGATGGGAGTTGGGGAACAGGGAGGGGGGAAACTGTTGAGGGGGGGAGGGGGGAGAGCCAGAAAACAAACCATCAAGGGAAGCATTGAAGGGAAATGTGGGTTGGGAACAAACCGAGTAGATGGCATCGGGTAACCTCAGAATTGTGACCTGGAATGTACGGGGCCTTAATAGCTATCTGAAACGTAACAAAGTGATGCTGTATCTAAAAAGGATGCACATTGATGTGGCCCTGCTGCAGGAGACTCATCTCACAAGGGAGAAGTTGGAGGTTGTCAGGCGAAAATGGAGGGGACATGTTGTGGGGGCTACGTATTCTGCATACGCTAGAGGGGTTGTCACTTGGGTGGCGCCGCACGTGCCGCTCCAGGTGCTTATCTCAACGGTAGACCCAGAGGGCAGAATGGTGGCGGTGACAGGACTCCTGGAGACCAGGGAAGTGCATATCATAAATCTGTACGCCCCCAACCATGATACAGCGGCTTATTTTAAATCCCTTTACAGCAAAATTAGCCCCCTGGTTGGGGGTGCGGTGGTGTGGGGAGGGGACTTTAATTGCACCCTGAATCCCAAAATGGATAGGTCAGTCGACAAAGCGGGGAAGCCGGCGCTGGCGGCCAAAGCACTGGGGACATTATTAAAAGATCTAGGCCTAGAAGACGTGTGGAGAAGGTTGCATCCAATGGATAGGCAATACTCGCACTATGCAGCACCACATGACCTGCACACGAGGCTAGATTATGTGTTTGTAGCGGCTGAGATAGCGGGAGAAATGGTGGGAGCGGAATACAAGGCCCGGGTACTATCTGACCACTCGCCGTTGGTGGTAGAGTGGCGACACCAACCCCCCAGAGCGCGGATCCCGACGTGGAGACTTAGGACTGGGGCATTAAAAGATGAGGGGTTCCGGGAGGATTTGAGGGAAGCCATTGAGGAATATTTTGATATAAACATGGGCAGTGTGCGCTCGGTTGGAACAGTATGGGAGGCGTTCAAGGTGGTGGTGCGTGGAGTAGCCATTTCGAAATCTAAAGGGCTCCAGGGGGGCATTGAAATGGAACTTCAGGAAACGGAAAGGGAGCTGGAGGGCCTCACCGACATGAGGATACCGCCCGGAAGAATAGCGATAAGATAAAAGACCTACAGTTAACCTGCAGTGGACTCTGGGATAGGCTATGTAGACTAAATTACAAGAAATACAAGGTGAGGCTACACGCAGGGGGCGATAAGCCGGGCAGATTGCTGGCTTGGCTGTATAAGAGTGAGACCCCCCGCACAGTGATCAGTGAGATAAGGGATGAGGAAGGTCGCATCTGTAATACCCAGGAGGGGGTGAACGAGGAGTTCCTCAAGTTTTACAGACACTTCTATGAGGACGCAGGGTAGGATAGGAGCCGAGACATACTGGACACGTTAGAGGACATAGAGCTGCCCACCCTGCACGACTTAGAACGCACGGAATTGGACGCCCCTATCACCTCGGAAGAGCTGGAGGTAGCGATCCAACATTTGCCCACGTGTAAGGCACCCGGGACGGACGGGTTGCCTAGCGAGTTTTATAAGACATACAAACAGGAGCTGCTTCAGCCACTGCTTGCTATGTTCAACAAGGCCTATGAGCACGGGGAACTGCCATTGTCCCTTCGTGAGGCGATGATCATCCCACTCCTAAAACCAGGCAAGCCGGCCGCGGAGTGTGGGTCTTACAGACCCTTGTCTATGCTGAATCAGGACAGCAAAATACTTACGGCAGTGCTGGCCAATAGGCTGAAGAGGGTGATCGGTAAACTGATACACCCAGACCAGACGGGATATGTCCCCGGCAGGAACATCACAGATAACCATAGGAGGCTACACCTCATCATTGACCACACTGAGGAAGATACGGGTGAGCTGGCCATCGTGTCGCTAGACGCGGTCAAAGCCTTTGACTCGGTGCGATGGCCGTGGTTGAAAGCAGCCCTGAGGGGATACGGAATGGGACCTGGGTATATCAGGTGGGTTCAGTTGTTATACAGCACCCCGGTGGCGAGAGTTAAAACAGGATCCATAATCTCAGATACTTGGCAACTCAGCAGGGGGACCAGACAGGGATGCCCCTGGTCGCCCATGCTATACATTCTGGCATTAGAGCCGCTGGCAATATGTCTGAGGCAACAATACGGGGAGGTGGGGATTAGTACAATAAGTGGTAGACACCTGGTATCGCTGTACGCAGATGACATGCTCCTTTATCTGCGCTATCCGGAGGAGAACTTGCAGTATGTGCTAGAGGTGATGGACCGATATGCCACCCTCTCGGGCATATCGGTGAACCCTAGGAAGTCTAGTCTGTTCCCCTTTGGTAGATACAAGAATGTCCTGTTACAGAGGCTGCCTAGCCTGCCGATACCATGGCAGACTGAGACATTTAGGTATTTGGGAGTAAATATTTACCACAGGATCGAGGCGGAGCACCAACATAATACAGAGAAAGCAATACAGGGGGTCAAGAACAGCATGGTGTTTTGGTCCAGATTGCTCCTGACCATGATGGGGAGAGCGGCCTTGCTCAAGATGGTGGTCCTGCCCAGACTCCTGCACTTCTTTGTGAATGTCCCGTTTTTGATTCCCAGGAGCCTATTTCTGAGACTTCATAGCGTGTGCAGGGGCTTCATATGGGGTAACTCCAGGAACAGAGTGGCCCTGTGGAAACTCCAGAACCCATGTGACATGGGGGGCATAGGCCTGCCAAATTTTGAGCTTTATTATCTGGCGGGGCAGCTGCTGTATGTGGCCAGGTGGCTGTCGACTGAAGACTCAGCGGAAGCCAGGCTTCTGTGGGAAGACTCGGCCCCATACTTTTTGAATGAGGTGGTGTGGTTACAAAAGAACAAACTGGTGGGAAGAGGGCGGCTGTTGGGGCTGGGCTGGGAGGTTTGGCGCAGAATGTGGAGAATGATGGGTGACATAGAGCCATTCTCTCAGCAGGCCCCGCTAGTAGCACTATGCGGGAACGACTCACAACTGTTCGAAGCGGTCCGTAGATATTGGGAACCGGTGGGCCTGGCCACCCTTGGGGACATATGGCAGGAAGGGGAGGCATTGGAATTTCAGAGGTTGCAAGAAGAGACAGGGGTGCATAGAGGCCAGTATATAACCTACGCTAGGCTCATGAAACGGGTAAGGGAGCGATGGCCAGAGACAGTGCTAGCGGATGACCCTGATGCCTCCCTGGAAATGATGTATGATGTTTCGGAGGGCGGGCATGAGATATTTAGAATATACAAGCTTCTAAGAGCAAAGGTAGGGAAGGAGCTGCTTCAAATGAGGCAGGACTGGGAGGAGGAAGTAGGAGGATCCATGACAGATGGGCAATGGGAGAGAGCCCAAAGGTACCATAAAAAGGTATCCCGGAATGCGAGACTCCAACAACTCCAATTGTATGTCACTCACGGGGCTTATTTGACTCCCGGGAAAATTGCAAGGTTTAGAGGCTCGGCTACACAGAAATGCCCCAGGTGTGGGGAGGTGGAAGCAGGGCTGCTACACATGTTCTGGACTTGCCCGGAGGTGCACAGATTTTGGGACGAGATTAAAACTAAATTGGCTGGTGGGGGAGTGGAGCTGGACGTGGGATCAGCTTGGCCATGCATGCTCGGGATTTTTCCCAGGCCACGGGATTTAAAGCACATAAGCAAAATGAAGGATTTAGCCTACATCCTGGCGAAGCGCAGGATCGCAATGGATTGGAAGGCGGCCCACAGACCCAAGGTGGAGCTATGGTGGACGGACCTCCTCAGATGGGCGGAGGCGGAATCCGTAGTTTGGTTTGAAGCGGTTACTAGGGGGGAAGAGGAGGAAGTAGGGCCCTTGTTGGCCTGGCGGCAATTGATGACCTCTATGGCAAACCCTCACCAAGACAATAGCGAATCAGAGGACTCTGATGAGTGCACAAGCACTGCGATACCTGATAATGCTCCCATAGATGACATGAGTGAGCCGGCTCTAGTTTGTGGGGTGGGAGGGGGGAGGACGGAGAATTATACTGTATAATGTGATGGTTTGATGATGATTATGTACGTCCTTAACAGTTGTAATGTGTGTTATTTTGTTTGGTTTTATTGAAAATAAAAATAAATAAAAAAAAAAAAACTGTGAAATCCCTCGACTATATTTGATAGATTTTTTAAACAAAAATAAACCAACATACAAGGGAAACTTCCTATACAGCAGTGGTCTTTAAACTTTTTTGGCCAGGACCCCCCCGGAGCAAAATTTGGGCAGGCTGGGACCCCCCAAAAATGCCAAATGGACAGTAAGTATGATATGATAGGTTATTTATAACGCGCTTAATACCCAGAGGTTTCTAAATGTGGACCCGGGGATCGAACCTGTGTTGCTTCGTGTCATCTTGTTTCCAAGGTGAGCACGTTGCCTCTGAGATGTCCTCCCAGGCTGTCACCACTTTTGCATGCTGTCACCACACCCTACTCCCAGTATAGTCCCTGGGCTCCCCCACCTGCTCCCATCACAGTCGCTGGGCTCCCTCATCCCTCTCCTACCCAGTGCCTGGGCTCCCCCCACCCCATCACACACCATGGGCTTTCCCCACCTTGCTCCCACCACTATCCCCATGGTTCCTATCCATCCTGCTCCCACCACAGTCCCTGGGTTCCCCCATCCCGTTCACAACAAAGTCTGAGGGCCAGTGGCGGCTGGTGAATTTCTGAAGTGGAGTGGTATAACTATTTCCCCCAAAAATGCCTAAGCGACTGAGTGCAGTGAGGGATCCTGAACCAATCAAGGGAGGATCGAGGGGGTTTCCCCCGTGATTTTTAAAAAAAAATAATAGTTTAAAATGTTGCTTTGTAGAGCATACTTTAAAAAAAGTAATGGGTAAATAGCCAAACAGTTTGCAATTGGTGCTGGGAGTACCAGGGGTGCGGGCATGACATTTTTTACTGGACATCTATTATAGATGTCCAGTGCAAAAATGCCATCACTGTCTCCTGGGCCCCACTGGGCCTAACACAATCAACATGGTTATATGTGTATGCAAGGCATTGGGGTGCCAAGGGGGAAATCATGGTATTTTTGACTGGACATCTATGATAGAAATCCAGTAAATAAATACCATCCCTGTTTCCTGGGCTCAGCGCCTCAGAAGGAGAGCTGATTTTGGCAGTTAGGTAGGGGGATTGTGCAACAAAGGCATTTAGGCATTTTAAAAATGCCTTTGTTGTAAAACCCTCCTTCCCCCCCTCTATCCACCACTTGCCAAAATCAGCTAAACGGACCAAAACAAACTAACACGCACACACCACATTCATCCAGCAATCACTCTATCATTCACGTAAGCATCCATCACCATAAACTCACTCATAACACAAGCATACATGCACCCATACATATGTTTAAATTTAAAAAAAAATTAACATAAACATACCTTCAGCATCGGCCTGCATGTGGGTGCTGAAACACCCTGCTCCAGGCTGCTCTATCCGTATGTGCGAGGAGGTGCAGGAGCTCCCCCTCGCACATGCAGATATGTAGTGTCCCAGCCAGCATTTCCAATGAGCTATGAAATGCTGGTGAAGCAAAACGCCCCAGCCTTGCATGGCTCAGTGAGCATGTGCGGCTGGAGCACTGAATTGAACTGTTAAAGGGAAATAGTGTTTCCCTTTGACAGTTCACCCAGCCCAGGAGCACTCCCTCAGCTGGAAAAAGCAGCTGAGGGAGTGCTCATTTTTTTTCACTGGGCTGGCTCCCTAGTGGGTGAGGGGGCCACTGGTTGGGTGCCCCCTCGCCATTATGGATGAGGCCCAGGCTCGGACTGGCCTATAGGGCAATGAAAGTATCAAAAATGCAAAGTGCTAGTGTGGGTCATTTCAAATGGGCCACCTTTTTGGCCAATGTGGGCCAGTTTGATGAGTTACTTCACTCTGCAGTTAGAATTTGACCATTGAGCAGTTAGTCATTTTGACCATTGTTGCTGAATAAATATTCTTTAAATATCACAACTTACTTACACTTTAACACAAAGCACCCCTTGGGTACTATTCAAACATTCTGTGACTAAAGGAATGAATATCCATTTACAACTGCGGGCCACTTTCATTGGTGCCTGAGACAGTTTCATGCATTTGCCTGACCATGTGAGCCGACCCTGTCCTTTCTTCAAATCTGATTAAAATAAAAAAAATAAAAAAATAAAAGTTTTATTTTATTTTTTTTTTTAGATTTCATGCTGGCCTCTCACGGCCCCCCAGGAATGCGGCCGCAGCCCCGACCCACAGTTTCAATAGAGCCTTCTTCTTTTCCCATTGTTAAATGTAGTTAATTTTAATTTTATTACAATAGTTTCGTTGCACTTTTACCTACAGTGCCGTAAAAGAAGCTTAAACTGTACAATAATAATGATAAATGGCACAGTGCATGAACCAAAAATAACACATTTGACACAAAGATTCATGTCTACAATGACATCACAGAAAACAAGATACCCCAAAAAGTTAATATTAAGACACTTCTTAAATTTGAGCTAAATTAGAACAAGAATGAACATACAAAGGGACAGAATTCCATAGTGTAGGAGTTAAAATGGACATTAATAAAAGGGTGAGGGTGCACAAGGTGGACAAGAAACACAGAGAAAAAATTGACAAGCAGAGAGAAGTGCTATAGGCGGGTGATAAAGAGGTACCAACGAGCCAGGATTCAGAGGGTCCAAACCATGAATACTTTTACAAACTATGCATAAACATTGATACTCGAATCTCTGTTTGACTGAAAGCCAGTGGAGACGGGCCAGATAGACAGAAACATGACGTGTCATATTACAGAAACTGCACTGGTGAAAGTGCACATTTGCATGGTATTAGCACTAGGGCAACACTTGCCCTGTTTCCAAAAACCCTTGTCAATATTAGTAAACCATTAGACCATGACAAGTGCAGTCCTGCATGGTATAAACACCAAGGTGAAAATTGCCCTAGTGCAAAAAAGATACATTTTGATGCATTTTTGCAAGAGGGCAAAGTTAGTGCTAATACCATTCCGCAAACTTTTCCCTGGTGCAAAATTACAGTGCAAATGTATCTTTTTTGCACTACAGCAATTTTTTGCCCTACTGCTTAAAACACGCCAAAATGCTCTTGTCATGGTGCAATGGTTTTCTAATATTTGCAAGTGTTTTTAGAAATAGTGCAAACTTTGCCCTAGTGCTAATACCATGCAAACTTTGCACTTGCACAATTACAACGCAAAGTAATCTGGACCCAGGCAGGTAGGCCAAACGATATTCTAATTGCAGATTGCAAGACCGAGCATAAAGGGTAGAGTCCATCATTAGGAAAACCCACATATAAGGAACATCAGTAATTAAGATGGGATAAAACGAAGGTTTGTATCAAATGAACTTTGTTTCTATTATAGAGGTAGAAACAATGAAATTGTGCTATGACAACAAATTGGAAGTGAAAAAACAACAGTCAAAAATGAAACGTGATAATGGGATTGCTGCCCAATAGACAGCTGAAGCAGAGGAAAAGAGGTGAAATATGGAGAATAAATTGAAGAAGAAAACAGGAAGGAGAAAATTTCATTTGGAGGGATTGAGATTGAGGATTGAGGATGATATATAAAGAGTAAGTAATAACAGGCCTAAGACAGATACTTGTGAGAAGGGTACGATCATGAAAAATATCCCTTCATGAAACGACACAACACTTAGATAATATGAAAAACATTAAAGAACTGTATCAGAAAGACTTAAAGATGAAAGGGTGGAAACCAAAGTGGGTGATCCACTGTGGAAAAGGCTGCACTAAGATCAAATAACGTGTATTGAATGGAGGTTTTTAAAATTGTAATTTCAAAAAAATCTAAAATACTGAAGTCTATTAGCTGAGAGACGTAGTATTTGGGTTCTTGTCTCACACCTTACTTCCGTATTCTTAGACTGCAGGGGACAGGGAAAGACAATAACAGTTTAGCTTTGGCATTGCAACTTTCAGCAGCAAACAAGAAACAAGCAAAGGTAAATGTACATTTTTACTTTTGCATGAATGGAGGTTCAAGAGATGCTGGTGTTCCTCAGATTTGATGCTCATAAATACTTTTAAATTGAATTTAATGGAAAAGAGAGAGAGATCCAATGCAAAGCTTTTACATTTTGTTCCATGTCCTGGACCAATTATACAGTATCCATATAGTAGGGCTGTGTTTGTCAGTGCCTCCCACTACGCGCAGGTGTTGCTGCAGTATGCACCATTCTTGAATATGCATCTGTTTACTTCTACAAATCCTGGGTATCATATTATACATTTGGGCTGCAAAATAAAAGCAATCCATATTCAGCAGGCCAAGTGTGGCACCCACTTACATCATCGTCAGCACATAATATGCAACCTTCAGTTGCTTTCCGTACAATACAAAAGCGGAAACACACAGATGACATCCTGCTACCATATCCACAAATCATTTCGTTATGGGAAGTAAGTCCACCTTGCACCAGTTTCTTTAATGCATACATGACTTTTCGAATGTTAAAGATGTCCAGTATTGGCCAGAAGTTACTCTTGGAGCTTCATAAATACAATTATGTATGTTGTATGTCCATGAGGCATTTATCCAAAGCGGTAATGCCAACAGAAAGTGGGGCATCAAAACCTCTACTGCATGCACTACTTCACTTCAATGGGTCTACCCTTTCAAGTACCACGATTCCTACCACAAAAGAACAATACAGAGATCATACTAGTCTACTACAACACAGGCCCATCTCAGCTCTACCCCGAAATCTCTGCCCGAAGTCTAAGACTTAATTGAAGGCCTTCTACACATCCAGGAGATCATGGGAACACCCAATCACGCCAAGGAGTCTGCATGGAATTATTCATACAATTCAACTCCCACCTACACCACAGCTGCACCTATAGCCAACCATTGCTGCCACCCCTCCTCCCCACAAACTGTCCCAAAATATTGTAAATTCCGCTAGATTGTTGGAAACCTAATAAGTGTTATATGCTTTTGGGAACCAAGAGTTTATTGTAACTGGCTAAAAAAAGGAAGCCACACCAGTCCATGTTAATGAAAGAGAAAAAATATGATGGGAGGGGGGATCCGAAAGGAGAGCCAGGACCCCCGGAACTCCGCTCAGGTGGAAAAGCAGAGCACAAACACATTTTAAAAAAAAAAAACATATTAACATCATTCATGTAAAAGTAGATGACGTCTCCATGTCAATTCTTTTCTGAAATTGCAAAGTCTTCAAGTAACAGAAGGTGATGTGTCCATTTTGTTCCTTTTCTGAGATTGTATATATCTGCGTAAATCCACAAAATTTTGAAATGTTGAGGTCTGTCCATTAAAAGTAACTTTAAGAGTGGCAGGATGTACAATGCCATATATAGCATTTAATTGCCTAAGAACTGGCTGAAAGGCAAGGAGCTCCTTTCTTCTTGCTGCCGTTGCTTTGGCTACATCTTGTGTTATAAAAATCATGTTACCTTCCCATGTTAGATTTTTGATTAGCCTGACTTTTTCCATAATAAGAGTAACATGCGTAAAGTCAAGGAGGGCAAGGATCATGGTTCTAGATGAATTGTTGGAACCTTGTGAAGTTCTGAGAGGGGCAATACGGTGTGCTCTTTGGATATTGAGTTGAATTGAGGTTGAAAGGTTAAGAACTTGAGGCAGGAATATATAGGAAGGCAGTAGAATTGTGTTTTTCAATCCCTTCATGAAGACCAATCACGCGAAGATTATTTCTTCTATTACGATTTTCAAGGTTTTCATTTTGCTGTAGAGTTGATACCGTGGTTTCCAGTGAGGTGACTCTGTTGGAAATATCCTCTGCATTTCCAACCCGTCTCTCAACCTCATTCATCCTGGCTTCAAAAATAGACCACTTACTATCTAGTTGCTGCAACTTAGAATGAGTGTTTTCCATAAAAGGCTTAAGCGCCCTAATTTCTAATTGTATGGTTTGCATAACAGGGTCTGTTGAATTTTCTCTAGGTGGAGGGGACTCACTTTTTTTGCCTTTTAAGCGTAACAGATGATGAGGGTGGTCCATCTTTGAATTGCATTTTCTTTGTTGCCATGGTGTTTCATAGGTGAGTATTTCTTATCTCTTCTCACTTAACTTCCTCTCTTGTCTTCTGATCTTTTACTAGTTATTAGCTGTTCCTATCTCCTCCTTTAGGCTTCACTTTCTATCTCATTCTTCTTGATTTTTGCACTCTTCTATTTCCGTCCTTCTTCTTTCCTTTTCTTTCCCTCTACTTTATCCTTCCCCTCTTCTTCTGACCTTCTTCTTTCTTTCCTTTCTTTTACTTCTCCCCTGCCTCTTCTTTCCTTTATGTTATCTTTTTTCTTCTTTCTTCCTCTACTCTTTTTACTTCTTTCTTCTTCTCTGTCTAACTCTTTTCTTTCTCTGTTTCTCCTCTTTCTTCCTTTCTTTCTCCTCCCCTCCCCTTGTTCTATGCTTTCTCTTCTTTCTCCTTTTCCTCCTTTCTTTCCCCTTTATCTCTTCTTTTCTCTTTTCCTTTTCCTTTCTCCTTTTTCCTTCTCTTTTTCTTCTCCCTTTATGGGAGGACTGAAAATTGCAGGTTATAATATTTAAGTTCTTATTTTATGTGTGTAAATATTTTTTTTACTTTCTCTTCTGCCCAATCCCCCCTTCTTTTTTTACCTTGTTGTGCAGGAGGAGGGCTTCCGTCTGAAAGACCGGGCCCGCGTCCGATGGTGCAACTGCACAGCTGACAGGATAGATCAGCTATGCAGCGTGCGTGATGACGCGGCTCAAGGGCCCAGCTTCCAGGAAGAGGACCTCAAAGGAAAGCGAGCAGTGAACCTCCAGCAGCTCCCTTGACATCCGGAGCCCGTGTCGGAAGGTTAGCGGCATGCAAGGGGATCATCTTAAAGGTAAGTAAAATTAATTTAAATGTTAAAACTAGTTATGAGGTGTTCCACCGGAGCGGAGCAACACGGCTAGGTTGCCATCTCGTATGGCGCCAAACCACGCCCCCGAAAAGCCACTTTTTTAGAAGTCTCTTGAATGTGGTATGGGATGGTTCGTTCCTTATAGCCGGTGGAAGGGTATTCCAAAGGGTGGGTGCAGTGACCATAAAGTTTGTGCCGTCCGCTTAGAGATATCGCTCGAGTACTGAAGCAGGTGCTTCTGTTGATTCCTTGCGATGGTGTCATTTAGGTAGAGGGGGGCTCCCTTCCGTAGATGCAGCAGTGGCTGATGGAGAGGTTCTTAAAGTCTATGCGTGCTTTGGTAGGTAACCAATGCGATACATGCGTGCTGCCGAGATGTGGTCTGAGTGGCTGAGCCCCAAAACAGCTAGTAGGGCTTTATTTTGGAGGTGTTGGAGCTTGGACAGTTTGGAGGCTGAGGTGCCTTGAACAGTGTGTTACAGTTATTAAGTTTACTGAATATTAAGACTCTTGAGTTGGTGGTGGTAAAGAACTTTCTACTCAGCAAGATGAGCTTAGGTGTGTAAGCTGTTGAGGAGGCAAGGACTTTGATGTATTTCGCTATGGTGAGCTCAGCATCAAGGTACGCCCTGAGGCTTTTTCCTTGCTTGAGAACAGGGAAGGAGACACCATCAATGTGAAAAGACGAGTAGAAGTTTTGAGTTGACAAATGTGTATTCATCATTTAGACATAGATTGTGTGTGGCCATCTAATTTTATATGGCACTGTATACATTATTTATGGTGTTATCAGTGAAGTTGCCTGTGATTTAATTTAATTTGGCACTTATATAGCGCTACGAACCCTCAGGTATCTGAGCGCTGCTTATTATTACCCACGGTGTGTGGTGCTCATTTATCGACCTCGGAAGGATGAAAGGCTGAGTTTGGCCCCGCCGGGATTCGAACCTGCGTTAGCAGGCTCTGCATGGATGTCAAAGCAAGCGCTCTACTCGCTGTGCCACTTTACCGGCTTGATGGGGTGAGGACCAGTGTATCATCTGCAAAATGTGCATAGGCGATGCCCAGGGTGTTGTAAGATTATTTTATTTTGCATTTTTATGCAGCGCCACTGCATGGGTTTATGCATTGCTATAATGTGGTACAGCAAGACATGTGTCATTTAGCATTTTTTTTATGCAGCGCCACTGCATGGGTTTAATGCATTGCTATAATGTGGTACAGCAAGGCATGTCTTGCCAGTGTGACATGGACATGTAAATGAAGACAGGCTATTCAGTCAAAAACGATTTCTACATCTAAAATGCAAACAATTTTTACATGTAAAATGCACATTTTTTTTCTCGTCTGAAATGCCTCTGTTGCAGGAGACACATTAGAGAATTAATGAATTAACACCATTAACAGTACTAACATAATTCTAACTTTTAATATTGTAATGTGTTCTCCAGTGCAAAATGAGGCAGGCTGAAACGCACACTAGACTGTGTGCAGATTTATTTATTTTTTTCTCTCTCTGTGCTCTGTCCACAGTATTTGCAGGAAGCAAAAACTCGAATAAGCAGGAAATCAGTTTTGTTACAGTTGCTTGCTGTAAAAGTAAGCCATTGTTCAAGAGAAGGAGGGTAGGACATGATAGAATTTTATTGGTTGAACTCGTTTTGTAGACTGTAACAGAGCTTTTCTGATGAATCTCGGAGAGAAAGAAAGGGAGAAGGCATTTGGCACAGTTGGGAGAAAGACTTGACTGGAGTGGCTGGGGAGTTTCCTGATTGAGAAGAAGGTCCCAGTGCACTGCTAAACAGGTTGGGAAATTCCAGTCAATAAGCCCTGGCTCGAGTGGCGGCAGATGCACGTCCTCGCTGGGGTGATTTAAGAGGGGGCTCTGAGCCATTTCCAGAAGGCGACCAGCCTGAGGAATTCGCATGCAGCACAAGCTCGGTAAATATATTGCAGAATGCGGGGGCAGTGTGTATGTGCGAAACCTATTCAGGCAGAGTAGAAGAGGAAATTCCTGGATTTAATCAACATGTCTAATGTTGCAATTTGAGTGTTCTCTTGCTGTATTCCTTTTCATTTTGTTACAGATAAAGTAAAGTGAATATTTCTACTGCTTTGAAACTTCCAGTTATTTATGTAAAAAGGGTAAGATGGTGTTGAAATGCAATTGTTTATAATACACAAAAATATCTGAAAACAGTCGGGTAGTGTGTTTTTATTTTTGTTTTTATTTTCTTGGTGCATCTATCATTATAGCACTGGTAATACGGGGAAGATTTTAGACAGTGCATTTGTCAATTTTCATGTAGATAAAACAGAAAGAACAAGGTAGCTAAAAATCAGACTTGGCAGTGAAATAGCTGTGTGCATGGTTCCACTCAGTATATGTGTGTGTGACATTTGCGTGGGACATAATGGAATAGTCTGCTGGAGGTAAATGAGTCAGCAGAAAGAGAGACTTCTGGATATAGTTCACTAATGTAAATAAACGAGAGATATACCACATGATTTAACTCGCTGGTGTAGATAAATCAGTGAGAACAGCCCAAGGTGGCACTCCATATGAAAATGTGGTGTTTCTGAAATGTAGGCCTGAGGTCTCTCTAGTGATCACACGAACAATCTAAACAAAAATAAGGGGATCTGGATGTTGGGGCCACAAATAAAACAAAGAAATCATGCCCACAAGTAAAAATGCACACCAACTAAATATATCTGTGTACTGAAATAATGCTCACCACTATACTACCATAATACCAACCCAATCTAAATATAAGGAGCAATTATTTCTAAATTACTTTTATTTTTGGCGGTAAGAAAATACCGCTAGGCCCCAAATCTACAGAAAATACCCAACATATTTACGGTGCGTTGCAGGCCGGGAAAGTGATCACAGAGCACCTACTGGGCGTGGCAAGTGTGCCTCACACTGCCATCTGTACATAAAAGGGAATCCATTTCATAATAGCAGTGTGTCACTAAAAACGAATTTCAGAATGTCACAAAGGGAAACCACATTCTCAGACCTAGTGCAATATTTAGAGGCAAAGTTATTTGCACATGGGACGTGGTCATCGAATAGTACCACAAAATGGCATGACCGCATTCAGGGTGAGGTGCAGAAAGAAAAACTAGGCAATATTTTTGCAGAAGGCAGCATAATTCAGGTCTGCTTTACAAGGTTATTGAATGCAGCCGATAAAAATGCAGAGTAAGATTGTCTAATACGGCTATGTGCCAAGATCGGGTTTATTTTGGATAGGTCCCTGCGAATGCAGGAAAATGATACCCAGCTAATTAACAGGTTAAAGACTGACTTAGATGGGACAAGTAAGAAAGAGGAAATGTTAAGAACAGAGTTGGATGTATGCCAAAAAGACATGCAGTTAAAATGCAGAGATTTTGATGCTCAATTGTCCAAAAGCAAGAAACAGTTTGAGGACAGTGAGCAAGAATTGGTACACTTAAAAGCATTAGTGGACCACATTAGACATGATAAAGATGAGATGGTTTCAGAGATGCAAGTTTTACAAAAAGAAAATTTTGAAAAAGAAAGTGACCTCCAAAATGTAGAACAACAGCTGATTAAAATGCTTCAAGAAAGAGACAAGCGAAATACGGAATTTAATGAATGCCAAATGCAAATGTGCGACATGCAGGAGGTAATTAATAAAATGAGTGATGAAAACAACTATTTGCAAAATGAAGCAGACACGCTCCTTAAAAAGTGTAAGGATTTAGAACAGCAAATGTGCATTCCCAGTTCCCAGGAGAGGCGGCAGGGTACTACATTCAATGGAGTGGAGGTGAATTCTATTTCTACCCAAAGAGCTAGTGCTCCAGTGACTGGGCCGGTGACTGAACTTAGTTGCAGCGCCCTTGGGGGATTTGATACTCCCATTGGGGGCTGCCACCAATCCCATACACCTGGAACCAGGGTTGAGTCACCAGGTAGTGCAATTCCATGCATTGCAACCAGTAGCCCCATAAAGATAATGAAATCTATTAAATCCCTGATCAAACCATTTAAAAAAGGAGGGGGGTGCTGCATTGAGGATCACTTAGAAGCTGTTCATGACATCTTTAAAGCCCTCCAGATCCCTAAGGAACAGTACAGGCAGTATTTTCATTTAACTTTAGATGCTCCGACAGCCAGCATCATAAGGGGATTAAATGAACAGCAGAATATGACATGGGCGGAGTTTGCAAAAGAAATTAGGCGTCATTTTTCTCCTTTCCAGTCATTACAGGAGGCAAAGAAAGTTGCTTACACAATCACTTCTGGGCCTAATACATCCCCTCGCCAGTTTTTACAAGACTTAAAAAGAGCATTTTCTTGCTTTGATGTATCTTTTGACCCCAATTCTAATTAATTTAAAACTGCCTACTTCTATGGGCTGCAGAAAGACATCATATCTCAATTAGTCCGTGAATTTGATCGTGACAAGTCCCTTGAGTGGATTGTGCATCAAAGCACAAAACTATATGAGGTACTCTATTGTCTGGGTAGAGAAAGTTATAAAATGAAAGATACTAGACCTAAATCTAAAGAACCCTCAGAAACAGTGATGGAAATCAGGTCAGCCAAAATGTCCCTGGAGTCTGCTCAAAGTCTAGGTAAAAATAATTTGGCACCTGAACAAAGGATTAATCAACAAAGGTCATCACATTCTGCACCAATGTTTCAATCACATGATCCTAGTAATAGGGAGAGCTACATCAGACCTAGATATTTAGGAGATAGGCCCCGGGCAGGCTATTGGTCTGATATGTCCAATATGAACAATAACCAGAGACAAAATCAAGATCAATGAAATGATGGTCCCTACCAGACATTGGGGACACAGAGCAAATTTGATCCCAACACCATGATATATGGTAATCAGGATAGACCCCGATATGTGGATCGATTTGCTGATAATGGGAATCAACATAGGAGCCAGTACCCACAACATGAGACACAGGACATGAGACAGAACATGAATTACACCCCACTGCAGTACAATGATTCCCCACCAGGGGACTATAACCAAAGGATGGGCGCACCCCGCTCCCCTCCAAAAATGAATCAAGAGTTCAGAAACCATCCCAATAGAAATCACTCACCTGAGAGGTATCAGAATAGATCCAATCAGGGAGAAAACAACCAATATCGATCTAGGCCACAGAAAGAGGATTCTAGAGAGATGGAAAGATTCCAGTGTCTCGAGGCCCAAGTGAAGATATTGGCTGAACAAATAGGAAGGCTCTGTACAGTACAAAAACAGCCATCAAAGGAGGGGGCAGATGGCCATAGAAATGACCGGGAGCTTCTGAAAAGTGACTAAGTACTCAGGATACATACAGCGCCAAAAAGACACATTGCTCTGATGTAATTTCGCTTAATGACTCTGAGATGTCTAATGATTTAAAAGTGAAAATGCCAGTAAATGAACATGTAACAGAAAGTGCAAATACTTCTAAAAGAGAGGTACGGTTTAACCTAGAGCTAAATCAAACATTGAAGATTTGTACAAATGAAATAAGAAAAGCTGAAACTCCGAAAGAACTAAGAGACAGATTTAAGAAAAATGCCTCATGAATGGGGAATACCAGTAAACAGGGAGTAAGTGGGGATGCTATAATTTCTTCCCTGGACACTCAGAATAATGACCAAACACAGGCAGAAAAAGAAAATACTCAAAAGGAGGGTACAGGTCAATCACCTGAAGAATTCTTTGAGCCACATATTTTTGAAGAGGCTGAAAGGGCTGGTACCACACTAAATGATCACAAATGCACAGAATTAAACAATGACAGATTGCTGAATGATGTTGTTACACATGTTCAGTTGGAGGGTTGTAATGTGGCCCCTGATGATACCTGGATGGATAGGCAAACAGTGGCCACACTCCAAAAAACCTCTGAACATGGAGAAATGAATAAAGTCTATCGCGCTGAAATGGACAAAAAAGAGGGAAAAATGTATTTACATTTACCAATGTGTTTAGCCAAAAGTGAAAAAGGCCTGAGAAAGGTGAGCCCCGAAATCAGTAAGAATTCAAACTTCTTATGTGTGTTAGAGGAAGTTGAAGACAGGTATTATGCTCCCATCACTGTAGAAGAAAAATGCCAAACATTTGCAATGATTGACACTGGCGCACAGGCCACAATTATGTCTAATGAGCTGGTAAAGAGTATCAATGAAGGGAGATCCCCACAGAACCAGATCACGGTGAAGGAAAATCAAGGCCCAGTGCATAACTTTAACGGGGAGGAGGTGCCCATTATAGGTATAACTGAGGTCGACATAAAAATAGGAAAACACAGAATGAAACAAGAGGTATTAATCACATCTCTTTGTGAAATTCCATTTCTGATGGGGACAGATTGCCTGAAAAGACTGTCTCCTCTCATAGATGGGGTAAATGGAGTGCTGTGGTCCTTAACCAAAAAACCATTGAGACCTTAGAAACTAAAATCACAAAACAGCAACATAAATGAATGTCACACCGTTGCCAAAACAAATGATGCAGTGGAGGTGTATCTCCAGAATAGTTGCATACAAGGTGTCACTGTTATATTAATGTGTCAAGACAAAATGCAGAGCGACAATGAAAAACTACCTGTACAAATATACTTGGACCCAAGGAAAAAATGGCAGACTGCCATAGATGAGCACACCTTACGTTTTTATTTAAAGGAAAAGACATACAAACAGGATACTGCTCCCAAAGTAGGTTAAGAAAAACACATTACCACTCTTGCTGAAATACACATGGAAGGTGAGCAACCATGGGTTCATGTTGGTATAAGTGACTGTTTTAAAACAATAAAAGCCACTTTAGCGCTTGAACAGGAAAGGAGCTTCATTAATGAGAAATTGATGCAGAAAATAATAGAGAGGGAGGAGATCCCGAAATTTAGGATTAAAAACCAGTATGTTTCTGGGTTGGACAGTCCAGACTTTGAAAACCGAATTGCAGGAAGATGCATGCTGAAAATTAGTATTGGGCAGAAAACAATTTACCATAATGTATGGATAGTGAGTGGAGCACAAAATGACTTTTACATGGGCAATGACATCATGTACAGAATGTGTATGGTGTTAGATTTTCTTAATAAAAAAATATGGTCACGCCTAGGTGGGCCTGTACCTGAATTTGAAGACAAAAGAAGGGCTTATCACTGTGCACAAGTGGTACCTTATGCAATTAAATTACAAATGAGCAAAGATACTATTATCCCTGCATTTACCAAACAGTTTGCAATAACACTGAAATGCAAAAATGGACAGCAGATGAAAGATTCTGATGCATTTGTGTGCCTGAATGAATCCATAAAACAGCAAGGCCTGGATTATGAATACATTCCATTGGTAGATATTGGTGAAGGGTCTGTAAAAATTATGATTAATAATAAAAGTTGCCAAGATATTCATTTAGAGGAAAATTCCCCATTGGGAATGGCCATACAAAAATCACATTATACTGCAGATCTAAATAACATGGTGATTGGAAATATCCCTGAAAAGTATGTAGATGCCAAGGGTGAGTTGCCAGAATACCTGGACTCTCAGCCCAAAGGAATATTTAAAATTCATTCTGTGTACCCTTATGATTCAAGTGAGACAGTGTGCTGTTATCAAGAGAATTGTGTAACATTTGACTTAAGTGGAAATGAAATGGAAAATCAGCCCATTGAAATGGAAGCTGACATGCCAAAACATGTAAAAGTGGCAACTTACAAAGAGACTTCCAAGAAACAAAGTGAATCCACTTTGTTAGGAAAGGCGCATCTCAGTTAGCCCCAAGTAGGTTGCTAATGTTTAATATGTTGTAGATTAGGTATCCAGTTTATGATATGAAAGTAATGAAGTTCAAAGAAATATTTTAAAGAAATATTTTTAGCAGGAATTGTTTAATTCACATTCCTGTAATATTTGCCGCCAAAATTTGTTTTTGTAAATCACACAATGAGTTTGCATCTCAAATTGCCCATAATACTCTGGTGCCAATGCATTTCGGATTTAATTCTTCTTCAGGGCGGTATTATAGCAAAAAACAAGTAGTATAGCGTGACTTATTACATTGTTAACAGTATATGTACATACAACAGCCATTGTTTAAGGGTTATTACAAAAATCACATACCAATCCGCGAATCACGTCCATTTGAAGAGATAATGAGCAAGAATGGTGTTGTACGGGGGTACAACAAGATCTACAAGAAAGTTAAACAATAATGCTAAGTCATCCTCAAGTCCTTCCGTAGGTAAGGCATGTGAAATCTAATTGTTACTGCTGTACTTACTAAGCTTCTGTTGTGCACAAAGCGTGACCGCAGAGTGAGCCGCTTGCAACGCGCTCGCGTTAGTTTACCTTTTGATTTAAAGGTTACCATGGAGACGGTGCGAGGCGTCGTGGTCCTGCCTGGAGCACGTACGCCTCGCGCCCCACCCTCGGGCGCAAGCCAGGGGGCGGGGATATCTCCATGGTGACCAACGCATTGAAAGTGAATGCGCGTGATTGTAATCTCATGTCTACAGAGCCTAAAAGGCGCAGTAGCTAGAGCAATTAGGGGACTAGCAGTGTGTATTCATTTAACGGATCGTAATGATGTATGCAAGACTATAGGTCCACATTGACTAAATATGTTTAACTTTCTTATAGATCTTGTTGTACCCCGGTATGCCGTTTTGTTTCATTCTTGCTCATTATCTCTTCAAATGGACGTGATTCGCGGATTGGTATGTGATATTTGTAATAACCCTTAAACAATGGCTGTTGTATGTACATATACTGTTAACAATGTAATAAGTCACGCTATACTACTTGTTTTTTGCTATAATACCGCCCTGAAGAAGGATTAAATCCGAAATGCATTGGCACCAGAGTATTATGGGCAATTTGAGATGCAAACTCATTGTGTGATTTACAAAAACAAATTTTGGCGGCAAATATTACAGGAATGTGAATTAAACAATTCCAGCTAAAAATATTTCTTTAAAATATTTCTTTGAACTTCATTACTTTTATATCATAAACTGGATACCTAATCTACAACATATTAAACATTAGCAACCTATTTGGGGCTAACTGAGATGCGCCTTTCCTAACAAAGTGGATTCACTTTGTTTCTTGGAAGTTTTTTGTTCGATTAGGTCCTAGTGCCACAGGACCGTTTTTGGATTGGCAGCTCCAGGCGAGAACATTACAATAAACTTACTGTATAGTGAATTTATGATTTTCTAAATATAAGCAACTACTATAATACGTGGTGCCCTCCTCACCCTCTTTTTCTTAGCTTTACAAAGAGACACAGCCACACAGCTAGAGGAAAGCGCCAAGATTCCCTTACCAGAACATTTTCCCGAATTTTCCAAAATGGTAGAAGAGCAGATCTTATTAGCGGATGCGTGTGACAACGATGAGGATAGAAATGAATTGAGGAAGATATTTATGGAATTTAAAGACGTATTTGCAAAAGACGCTTATGATTGCGGGCTAACTAATTTACATGTGGCCACACTTCCGGAAGGGTGTAGCAGAAGTCCAGTATTTGTACGCCAGTATAGACTACCAGTGGCATGTTTAGAATCATTGGCAGAGATTATTAAAAATTTAGAATCGCGAGGAATCATCAGGCCTATCCATAGCACATCCAACACGCCCATTTTAGGTGTGTTAAAGCCAAATGGTCAATGGCGGCTATGTGCAGATTTGAGGGAGTTAAATAAAAGAGTACCAGTGTCCAGATGGCCACTGCCATCCATTGATCAGGGCCTAGCTCAGGTACATGGTTCAAAAGTGTTTACCACGTTAGATCTCACCTCTGGATATTGGTGCGTGCCATTGGCAGAGGAGATACAGAATTTATTTTCCTTTACATTTGACAGGATTCAATACACATGGGTTAGAACTCCGTTCAGGTACGTTAATAGTGGGAGTGAATTTGGAATATTTTTGAGGAAGGCCATGCATGATGCAGCGGAAAGAGGAACCATAGTTTATGTGGATGATGTCCTGATAAAAAATGAAAGCTTAAAAAACCATTTTGATGAAATAAGACATGTTCTTGGCCAATTGCAGAAAGCAGGCGCCAAAGTATCTTTACAAAAAGCACAATGGTGCAAGAAAAAAGTGAATTTACTAGGCCATGAAGTAACTGAACATGGACTAAATCCACAAAAGAAGAAAATAGAGGCCATACAAAAATTAAAAGACCCTAAAAATGTGAAAGGGATGAAAAGTTTATTAGGAATGACAGGCTATAACAGAAAGTTCATTGAAAATGATGCTGAAATCACTCAACCATTGACTAAACTGCTAAAACTAAATACGCCCTGGAAATGGGAGAAAGAGCAGTCTGAGGCAGTAGCCAAATTGAAGGAATGTCTTGTAAAGGCACCATGTTTAGCATACCCCATAAAGGATAGGGATTGCTTTATAGAAATAGGTTTCTCTGAACATTATATGTCAGCAGTATTATCGCAAAAACATGATTTGAATCACAAAACCATTGCCTATGCAAGTAAGGCATTTTCCCAAGTTTAAATGAAATTTAATGAATGTGAAAAAGCCCTATTGACCACTGTGTGGCCGCTACAGCATTTCCGCCCCATTGTTCAGGGAGAAAAAGTGATTATTGAAACAAATCATCAACCTTTGCAATTTATAGAGAGTAAAAAAATTAGGTCAGGTAATCTAGCGCAGTCCAGAATCACTTCATGGACGCTAGCATTACAAGATTTTCCTGTAGAAGTGAGACATGGATAAAAGAAAAAGAGCCCAATCGCTCAGGGTTTAGCAGATTCACATGACTGTGCAGCTGAACAAGTATCAAACAAACTAGAAGTGGAACCTAATTTACAGGAATTTGAACAATCATCACACAAAGCTTTTGATGAAAAGACATGCAAGGAGTTGCCAACTGTATATGTTGATGGTTGTGCTTTTCACATTGAAAATGACAGTAATAAACAATTAATGTCAGGAATAGGAAATGTCTGGTTGAAATGTGAAGGCATTCCCAGCATAGGGATGAGAATTGGAGCTAGGAGCAGTCAAGTAGCGGAATTGGCAGCCATTTATAAAGCAATTGCTACTGCAGTTGATAATAAATTCAGTGAAATTGTCCTAGTGACTGATTCTGACTATGCACGAAATAGCTTTGTGGAATATTTACCTGGCTGGAAAGAGAGAGGCATGATTACATACAACAAAAAGCCACTTAAACATGGGAAAATGATACAAGCCATAGATAAATTGGTGTCAGAAAATGATTTGACAATATACTGGAGAAAAATTCGTGGGCATTTAAAAACTCCAGGAGAGGATAAGGAGGGAAATGATAAGGCAGATCACCTGGCTAAAATTGGGACTGTGATGGGAGAATTACTACCTATTGAACATTTACTGGGTGAAATACAGATTGATGCAGTAACACATTCTAAAGCACCAAAGGAGACAGAGCAACCAGTGGTACAATGGAGTTACAATACACCAAACCAAGATTTGATTGAGGCACAAAAGAATGATCGAATTTTGGGAATCTATTATAATCATTTGCATGATCCTGAACAAAATCCTTTAACAGAAAATGATTGTGTGGGAAAAGAAGAATTGAGGGTGCTATTAAAAAATAAAAAACGAATTAGATTACAGGATGGACTCATGGTTAGAGAGTCCATAACAGGACAGATACAATGGGTGGTACCCCTTTCATTCAGAGGGTTAATGCTACACCATGCACATGATGCTATAACTGCAGGCCACAGAGGTTCACAGAAAACATTGGAAATACTAAAAGATTATGCTTATTGGCCACATATGTCCCAAGATGTAGAATTATATACTAGAGGATGTCTAGTATGCACCCAATTTAAACCTGCTTCACTAATGCATAGAGCCCCATTAATGAAAAGAGGCCTAACTCTTCCATGGTCAGATTTGCAAATTGACTATGTAGGGCCTGTGAAGAGGTCGAGCAGAGGGAACCGTTACATTTTAAGTGTGGTATGTTTGATGTCGAAATGGAGTGAGTGTATTCCTGCACCAGATTGTAGTGCGCAAACAGCAGCCACATTGCTAGTGAATCACGTGTTCTCAAGGTTCGGGTTGCCACAAAGAATTGAATCAGACAGAGGAAGTCATTTCACTAGTGCCCTAATGAGTAAGGTATGGCAAATACTGGGTGTGAAAAGAAAACTACATATTGCATATCGGGCGGCTTCTTCAGGTGGAGTTGAACGGGGCAATAGGTCTGTTATGGACATATTAAAGAAATTTGTGGCAGAAGCAGGTTCCAGCTGGGATTTACGTTTACCTTTGGTTTTGATGGCAATCAGATCAACTCCAGCCAAAGCACCAGGTATTATCACCCGTGAGGTCTTGACAGGTAGGAAAATGGTGTTGCCACAACACCTGCTATGCAGAACACATGAGCAGACACTTGTGAGTGCATCCACAGTTCATGAATACATTGATGAACTGAGGAAGCATTTACAACATGCAATTGCTTTTGTACAACGAAATCTAGAAAGAGCTGCTGACAGTGCCAAATCATATTATGATATAAAGTCAACAGTAAAGGAATATTGTGTAGGGGATCAGGTGTATAAATTTCATTTTGGAAAAAGTAAACAGACAAATTCCAAATTCCTAGCAGCCTGGCAGGGGCCATTCTGAATTATAGATAAAATATCTCCTGTAGTTTATAAAATTTTAAAGATTGAAGGTGAAACAGCAACAGAACAGTTTGTGCATGTGAATCAGATTAAGCCATGCCATCCCAGACATGAAGTTAAACGCCTTGAGCGTGTAGAAACAGATAAAGTCCCTTGAACATAAAAAGTGAAATAAGTGGGTCCAGACAGGAGGTACCGACAGAGAAGTTAAATAAAGATGGTTGATTATTATAATGGCACATAAACACTGTAATATATGTCTATATATAAAATAAAAAAAAATAAAAAATAAGAAGCTGAAGTTTATGGAGTTGGTGTGCAGAATGAAAATGTATTAAATATTGAATGCTGTTTTATGTATGATTGTTTTCTTTTGAACCTGTGCTTAATTTCACAAGGCGAAAGAAAAAGGGTGAAATGTTTCACAAAGCATGTTTTATTTTTGGCAAAAGGGTGAAATTAGTATTGTGCTATATACTTAATTTGTTTCTTTTCTATTTGATTTAGAATATTAACATATTTGTACCGGAGGTCACGGGAGACGATGGAGTCCTGGAGTCCCCTGGATGAAGACCGAATGATGCCTGCCATCGGGTGGAGGTGAAGACAAAATTACCGGAATGCCAAAGAAAAGATGACTTCTATGGAAAAGGATCCAAGAGTACCAAGATGGAAGAGCACCCGAATGAACCAAATGGTGTGACATCGCCGGTCGGGACATATCAGAGGCAGACAAGTGTCCTGGAGTGTGGAGTTCCACGTATTTATTATTTTAATTAGTTATTTTAATCTATTATATTCATTCTTTATTTTAGCTATTTGTTTTATTTTATTATTTTGTGACTGAACTCAAGTGCAAAGTAAGACACTGAACTATGGACACTTCCATTGGGAAGAAAGGTGTAGAACATTTTATAAGAACTAATGGATTCAAAAATGAGTTTTAATATTATGATGATTGAACAGTGATTTTTCGATTTTCATTTTTCACATATGGATATTCATTTTGTTGGATTGTATACATTTTAAAGGAAGAAAAAGAGCAAGTTGTTTTTTTGTTTTCTCCAATTGGCTTGGATCATAGCCGAATTCTCAACAAAAAAAAGGAGGGAATATGTAAGATTATTTTATTTAGCATTTTTATGCAGCACCACTGCATGGGTTTAATGAATTGCTATAATGTGGTACAGCAAGGTATGTGTTGCCAGTGTGACATGGACATGTAAATGAAGACAGGCTATTCAGTCAAAAACGCAAACAATATTTACATGTAAAATGCACATTTTTTTCTCATGTGAAATGCCTCTGTTGCAGGAGACACATTAGAGAATTAATTAATTAACACCATTAACAGTACTAACATAATTCTAACTTTTAATATTGTAATGTGTTCTCCAGTGCAAAATGAGGCAGGCTGAAACTCACACTAGACTGTGTGCAGAATTATTTTTTTTTTCTCTCTCTGTGCTCTGTCCACAGTATTTGCAGGAAGCAAAAACTCAAATAAGCAGGAAATCAGTTTTGTTACAGTTGCTTTCTGTAAAAGTAAGCCATTGTTCAAGAGAAGGAGGTTAGAACATGATAGAATTTTATTGGTTGAACTCGTTTTGTAGGCTGTAACAGAGCTTTTCTGATGAATCTCGGAGAGAAAGAAAGGGAGAAGGCATTTGGCACAGCTGGGAGAAAGACTTGGCTTGTGTGGCTGGGGAGTTTCCTGATTGAGAAGAAGGTCCCAGTGCACTCCTACACAGGTTGGGAAATTCCAGTCAATAAGCCCTGGCTTGAGTGACGGCAGATGCACGTCCTCGCTGGGGTGATTTAAGAGGGGGCACTGAGCCATTTCCAGAAGGCGACCAGCCTGAGGAATTCGCATGCAGCACAAGCTCGTAAATATATTGCAGAGTGCGGGGTCAGTGTGTGTGTGCGAAACCTATTCAGGCAGAGTAGAAGAGGAAATTCCTGGATTTAATCAACATGTCTAATGTTGCAAATTGAGTGTTCTCTTGCTGTATTCCTTTTCATTTTGTTACAGATAAAGTAAAGTGAATATTTCTACTGCTGTGAAACTTCCAGTTATTTCTGTAAAAAGGGTAAGATGGTGTTGAAATGCAATTGTTTATAATACACTAAAATATCGGAAAACAATCGGGTAGTGTGTTTTTCTTTTTTTTTCTTTTCTTGGTGCATCTATCATTATAGCACTGGTAATATGGGGAAGATTTTAGACAGTGCATTTGTCAATTTTCATGTAGATAAAGCAGAAAGAACAAGGTAGCTAAAAATCAGACTTGGCAGTGAAATAGCTGTGTGCATGGTTCCACTCAGTATATGTGTGTGTGATATTTGAGTGGGACATAATGGAATAGTCTGCTGGAGGTAAATGAGTCAGCAGAAAGAGAGACTTCTGGATATAGTTCACTAATGTAAATAAACTAATGATATAACACATGATTTAACTCGCTGGTGTAGATACATCAGTGAGAACAGCCCAAGGTGGCACTCCATATGAAAATGTGGTGTTTCTGAAATGTAGGTCTGAGGTCTCTCTAGTGATCACATGAACAATCTAAACAACAATAAGGGGATCTGGATGTTGGGGCCACAAATAAAACAAAGAGATCATGCCAACAAGTAAAAATGCACACCAACTAAATATATCTGTGTACTGAAATAATGCTCACCACTATACTACCATAATACCAACCCAATCTAAATGTAAGGAGTGATTATTGCTAAATTAGTTTTATTTTTGGCGGTAAGAAAATACCGCTAGGCCCCAAATCTACACAAAATACCCAACAGTGTCCAGGATATCAAAGAGTGGTTTGGTGTAAGTGGTGTACAGTGTGGGGGATAAGCAGGAGCCGTGGGGGACACCAATGGGGACTGGGAAGGGTCAGCTGCTGCATTGTCGATGGTAACCCTAGAGGTGCAATCGCAAAGGAACAATCTCACCCAGCTGGTAGGTTCTGTGGAAAAGTGGAAGTGGGATCTGAGGTCCTGGGCGAGTGTGTCGTGATCTGCCAAATCGAAAAGCAGCCGACAGGTCAAAGAACAGGAGTAGAACTATTTTGCTAGTATCACAAATCCTGACTAGCTGTATTTTATGGTCAAGTAGGGCAGTTTTGGGGCTGTGCCTGGGTAGAGAGTGCTGCTTAAGGTATTTTTGTACTTGCAGGAAGGCTATGCAGTCTAGGATCTTGAGCAGGAATGGCACAGTGGTAATGGGACGGTAGTTGGTCAGCACGGTAGGGTCTAGAGTTCTTTTTTAGGAGAGGTGTGACCCATGCAGATTTTATGCTACTGGGCACTTTGCAGGTTTTTAAGGAGGAATTCATGAAATCCGTAATAGTAGAGGTCATGTTGCCGGCTTATAGTTTGACGATGTGCACGGGGCATGCATCTCCCTTAAAATTGGAGGGTTTGAGTGAATGGATGGTGTCTGAGACCATGTTTTGGGAGTCTAGAGAGAAGGAGAAGCATGTTGGTGAATCTTCAGTTGCTTGGGCTGTGATGGATTTGTCTGCAAATGCGAATGGGATGCCGGGTTTGTCTGCAAGTTGAGATTTTATTAGAATAGCACAAAGAGGAGAACAAGTGTTGAGACACTTTATCAGGCTGTAAAATAGTCTGACATATACCAAGGACAAAACAAACAGATAATATACATACAAGAAAGGAGTTGACTTATAAAGGTAACATTAGCCTAGGAGGGAGTTGTAGAGTGGGGGAGGGAGGATGGGGAAGAGGGCAAGTGGAGCTCCCTTTTTAGCAAGTAATTGAATTTTAAGCTGAGCTTTGAAGAGATTCTTGGTTGGCTAGTTTTGATTGTGATGGGCAGTGGGTTCCAGTGGAGCGGGGTGAGTAAGCAGAAAGAACAGGAGCGAGAGGAGGCTTGGTGGGTTGCAATGGACACTGAGTTGGAGTGCAGAGGAGGATTGGAGAGAACGAGATGGTAAGTAAACAGAGATGCAATCAGACTGGTATTGAGGAATTCGCATGCAGCACAAGCTCGTAAATAGATTTGTAGACTAGGAGAAGGAACTTGAAAAGGGAGCTGTTGTGCAGGGAGAGCCAACCAGCATGTTGCTGGTAGGTAGAAGTGGATGAGGATCTTGCTAGGATGTAGAGAATGTGGGCAGCAAACTTGAGGACTTTGTCTAGAAGGAGAAAGGGGGAGACCTGAAAGCCAAGGAGAAGGCTTGAGCAGCAGTCAAGTTTACTGAGCACTCAAGAGTAGATTAGAGTTTTCCTAGAATGACTGGTAAGGAAAGGATGAGGCGGTTAATACGAACAGCAGAGACATCATTAATGATGAGTTGTTGCCTATCAAAGAGGTCCACAAGGTGGCAATCGTTGGGTGTGGGAGCAAGAAAGTCAGGCAGGTAGGAGATACGAGATGAGAGCGATGGCATTGGAAGCCAGGAAGAAGATGACTTCCGTTTCTTTGGAAAAATTCAGCATGAGGCAGTGAATTGCAGGAGGACAGTTGGCAATCCATTCCAAGATGGCTATGATACTGGGGAAAGGAAAAAACTATTTGAGTGTCATCAGCAAAAAGGTGATAGTGAAAACCATAGGACATGATAAGTCTTCCTAGAAAAGAGGTATAGAGGGTGAAAAGCAGCAGACTCTTACTTACAAGGCGAGAACCTGGCTCAGAGGATTGCGATTTGCTGGAGATTTTTAAGTATTTAGCTTCCAGGTCGGAGGCTAGCCAGGTGAGACAGATTTGTGGGAGAGAGAAGTGGTCAACAGTGTCAAAAGAAGCAGAGTCATCCGAAAAGATGAATAGAGAAGAGAGATTGGAGTGGTGAGCATCAGATAGAAATTTGGAGACATGCATGAGTGCATTCTCAGTGAATTGTTTACTATGGATGCCAGATTGAGATAGATCTCCAAGGACATTATTCTCAATAGTATTTAGTAATCTGGTTTAAGAACACCTGCTCATAGAAATTTAAATAATGGGGAATGAGGGAAACTGGGCAATAGATTGTGGGGATGTTTGGGTCAGCAGAGGACTTCTTAAATAAGGGTTGCAGATTTGAAGGAGGCAAATACGAGTCCAGTGGAGAGAGAGGTTAACATCTCAAATAAAAAAGTGCAGATTATTGAAAATAATACATTGGGCCTCATTTATAGTTTGCCGGTCCGGAAACAATGGTGGGGGTAAACCCGCCGCCACCGTTGTTTCCGGACCGCCAGGTTATGAGTTCTGCAGGTGGGAGGTGTCACTCCCGCCAGGTCTGACCTGGCAGGAGTAATGCCACCCGTCTGCAGATGGAAATGGAAACACTGGCTCCAGCATTAACGGACACAGTGTTTCCATTGTCCCCATTCCCATTGAGTCCTATGGGACACCATGGGAATGGGGATTTACGGAATTCCACCTCCAGAATTACTGGGTAACCGAGGTTGTAATGCCCCGGTGATTCCGGCAATCACAGAGGCGGTAATTAATTCCAAGTCTGGCAGCAACCTGCCAGTTTTTCTGGCTCGGACTTGGAATGAGGCCCATTGACTATTTGGGGAGCAAACAGGTTCAACAGGTACACAAAATGGGTTGGCGCTGCAAAATATTGGTGCTTATTCATTAGGACAGGTAGGAGTAAAAGAGGAAGGGGAAGAAGTGGTAGACAGAAGAGGTCTGGGGAGGGATAAAGAGAAGGGCTGTGAGAGTCTCACAAATTCAAGAATCTTTTGAAGAAAAGTAGTGAGCACAGTCAGCAGAAATGGAGGAGGTGATGGATTGTGGCTTGGGAGGTGTGAGCAAAGCTTGGAAGCTAAACGTTTGTGGGACTAATTGTGAAGGGAGGAAATTAGCTGTGTGAAGGAGAATGTTGCAGAGTTCAGTACAGACATGAGGGAACCAAGGGAATGTGTGTAGGCTAGGAGTGCGGTATGTGTCCATAGTTTGAGCCAGCATCATAGGTCACAGGGCATATTTGTTTCTGCATTTCAGAAGTGATCCAGGGCTGAGGATGGGAACATGGAGATGTAAATGTGTGAGCAGGATAGTGTTGGTCAAATACTGTTAATCAAAAGTGCATAGCGAAAGTCTGAAAAAGCATGGTCAATGGAAAAGGCAGGGACAGGGGAGAGAGACAATAGATACCTCTTCACATCAGGGTAAGGAGCTAGAGAGTCCTGCCTGAAGGTTCTCTTTGTCATTAAATAACAGAAAGGAGGAATAGAGGGTATAGGGACTGAGATGTTAAAGTGCACAATCAATTGATCAGATCAGATGAGGAAAGTAAATTAGAGAGAAAGACATGGTCAAGAGAGTTCTCACGATAGTGTTTATGCTGGTTATGAAGGGAGTAGAGGGAGTGGTCAGATAGGAGGGAGGTATCTTCAAGGCAGGTGGCTGCAGAGGGCTTGGGGAGGTTATAGACACCCAACATGACAACAGCATGTCTGTAGGAAGTGCCTCAAGGAGAGGATTCACATGCAGGAAGAATGACTTGAGCGGACCAGGAGGTTGGAAGTGAGCTAGAACTTGGATGGAAGTAGGAGGGTGGAGTTCAATAAAGGAGCATTTCAAAATAAGAAGAGGTGATGTCATATGGGGGTAGGTGGCAGTGTGAAGGGCCTTCTTCATAGGTACTACAACATCCATCCTTCCGAGCAGGTCAGAGGTAAATGGGAGAAGGTAGCAGAGTCATTCAGTGTGGAGAGCTGATAATGGAGCAGAGTCATGAGATTAGATCCAAGAATCCATGATAGCAAGAAGTGAAAGTTAAGGGAGATTACAGTTGAAGTAGACAGTGATGTAGGAAGACTTGTCGCAGTGGGATTGTGCATTCCAGAGACCATTTAAATGTGGTCTGGGAGGTGGGAGAGAGGAGCAGGTAATGTAGTAGGTAATGTGGTAGATGAAGGGGATAAAAGAGGTTAGAGAACCTGGAGGAACCTGGAGGAATTGGAGCATCTTCTTTGAGGGGTGCAAGTGAAGGGTGTAAGAAGGGGGATGGAGAGGCTGGAGAGTGAGACAGAAGTTAGACTGAGTTGAGACTGAAGGCTGTGAGAGAAGAGAAGGAGAATTGTGAGTAGCAGGAAGTATGGAGCAAAGTCAAGGTGCACGATGGAGTGTCAGAGAAATGTAATTTGTTGACTGGAGTCCTATGCGACTCCATGGGAATCGGGTGTAACGTTATTCCGCCTCCGGAATTACCGGACCACCGGGGCTGTAATACCCCGGTAAATCCGGCATGTCCTGAGGCGGTAATTCATTCTGGGTCCAGCGGCAGCCTGCCAGTTTTTCCAGCACGGCTACCACCGGACCCGGAATGAGGCCCAATGTGTTATCTTTACACCAAAATCCATCACGAAGATTCAGATGAGTACTATTTATCAAAAGTCTGGTATCTGTATCAATCTGAAGCTGTTCTTTATGAGTAGACATCAGAACATTGTCATGCTAGCATAACTGGAAAATCTGAGCAGGCAAGATCAAAGATGATGGGACAGAACCAACATCAATAGGTTAATTGAGTCTCGAAAGCTCATCAACATTTCCATGTAGGCCAATAAGTGACAATATGATAAAACTAAGAAAAAAAACATCCAGATGCCATTGCTAGGATCTGAACATTTGATGGATTTTTAGGAACCAGGTGTAGTGTTTCTGGAACCACATCCCTTCAAGAATGGCTCACTGCAATTGAAGAAGCACCAGTCGCCATAGAAAATGGTAGCCTCAGTTTAGGGTGCTGTAAAATAGGACCAAATATAGAGGTATTTTTAGGACCTGAAATGCAAGTTCTT
This sequence comes from Ambystoma mexicanum, assembly GCF_040938575.1. Classification (NCBI taxonomy): domain Eukaryota; kingdom Metazoa; phylum Chordata; class Amphibia; order Caudata; family Ambystomatidae; genus Ambystoma; species Ambystoma mexicanum. The sequence goes on along the minus strand of NC_090934.1, from coordinate 647,603,720 downwards.
TTTTCAAAACCTAGCATAGTGTGATGCCTTTCTTAGATTAGAAGGTTATTGGGGAAAAATGGCTCATAATTTCTAATAAAACATTTATAGAAATGTCAGAAGTCCAAAATCCTTTGACACTCTTAACAGAAAAAGGGTCTGGCTAGTCCAGATGAGCATTGACCATATCTTAATCCATGCAAATAACCCACGACAATACAAACATTTAAAAAAGGTAAATGCGGATGTTTTGAAAATACATTTCTCCAGTTCTTCATATCGAAAAAAGAAAGCACTCATTTCTTGATACTACTCAGGTAATTCGTAGAATGTAGTATGGTTTAGTAAAACAACGAAGAATTATAGACTTCCACCCAATAGCAAAACACAAATCTAAGGAAAAAAAACACAATAGTGTGTTTGTCCCAATCAATTTTATTGTGGCCTATATGAAGACAGGAAGTGCCAAAAATAATGAGAAAATCAGCAGATGTAATGCTATCAAATCTAACTTTCTCCAGATGATCCCATGACAGTGGCATGTCAGTTTCATTAATGATATCCCCTGATTCCAATGCTGTTCCATTCATAACATGTACAGTTTCATCCAAAACATTTGAGAGTTTAGGGAGTAGGGAACAAAATACCATGCTTGTTCACAAATGGTTGCCACATATGCTCCTCTAAAGCACCACAATCTAATAGCGAATAACATTTACCAGATTATGTCAGTAAGTATAGAAAGGACATTGGACTAATTACTGAAGGACTAGGATATTTTCAAGATCATGTTCCATTACTGAAGATTGAGCCCGACATTTCCCACCAACTGTTAGCACTTCCCTACAGAAATACCTGTTTGACTACAGTATAAACAATGATTTTGCCCCCGACACATATCTTTTCCTGAAGTAGATATTAACACAATCTAACATTATCTATTTGTGTAGATTTTACATTATTGCCAGCCCCTAAAGAAAAAGTGTTGTGAGTAGAATGACCCCAAAAACGTTTGCATATTTTATTGTTGTTGATCAGTTGGAATCACAGGACTAATTAATGCAGCAATGGTGGTTGGGCGACTCGCCACCAATGTCAAGTGATCTTTTAAGCCTTCCCTAAAGCCAAGTCAGAAAAAACATGTGGCTCAGTCATCCATCCAATAAATCACAACCATCAGCAGGTGGAACTGTGCCGTATAAATGAATAGGTGCAGGTTCCCTTGACGTACATTTAGGAGGTCTGAATGGCCGGATGGAGGCAAATGCTTATGCTGAAATACCACAAAATAAGGAAGTCACCAATCCATCTTCAGTCTCTTCATCTCCCTTACCACCCTCGACCCTCTGTAACTCTTTCTGGCCTCCCATTTCCTTTCCTAAGCCCACGAATTTCTGTCCTCATTCTCTTCTTCCACCTTCCACCCTCCCCGGCATTCATGCCTCCCTTGGCAATCTCCCCTTCCCTACTTTTCCCTTCTTCTTGCATATAGCACTGGATGAGGTCTCTAGATAAGTCCTCTCTATGAAAGTCTCCTCCAAGCAGGTGCTCCCTTGCTCCTCCATAACTATTAAGGACAATATGTCCTCCCTTGTGCCTGACCTGGTTGACTTCTGCAACCACTCTTTTGCCACTGGTTCTGTCCCTTCACCCCTCAATCATTCCCTTGTGCACCGCCACCTATAAAATCCCTCTGCTGATCCCTCCTGTGGTAAGTACTGCCCTATCTCTATTACCCCCTTCCTGAGAAAACTCTTGGAGAAGCTGGCCATCTCCAAACTGACCCAACACACAGAATCGGTTGGCTGTTTCCATGATCACTGGTCTGGCTTCAGGACAGCTAGAGGCCTGGAAACTGCCATCCTGAACACCTGTGATGACTTATATAGACTCTAACTCCCCTTCTGTTCTTATCCACTTGGATCTTTCTTCTGCTTTTGACACAGTCAATCATGAAATCATGATAAATAGGGTCTGTGACACTGCTGGTATCACCGGCCTAGCACTGGATTGGCTGACCTCTTTCCTCTCCAACCGATCTTCCAAGCTTCAACTTGGCCCTCTTCTCTCCCCTATTTTACTCTCTACCTGCAGCTTCCCTCTGGGCATGATCCTCTCACTGTGGCTTTTTAACATCTACCTTGCCCCTTTGGCCCACTTCATATCCTTTTTCTCTCCTCACTTCCAATGCTATGCAGATGATACTCAACCCTCCTTCAAGCTACCCTCCTCTTCCTCCTCTCACATCCCTGACTGTTTGTCCGCTATTCAGTCATGGTGTGCTGCCAACGATCTCTGCCTTAATGACAGTAAGACCGAGATCCTTCTCATTGGGACCCGTGCTCCCACCTTCTTGCCTTCCCTCTAGTTGCCATCTATGGGCCCCCCTCAGCCTCTCACGGGGCTAAAAATCTGGGTGTCATCTTTGACTCCTCTCTATCTTTCTCTCCTCCCATCTCGGACCTTGCCAAGAAGACCCACTATCAGCTGCATCTCCTCAGAGGCATTCTCCCTTTCCTCACCTTCTCCCAGAAATTCAATGTCTCTAGAACTCTGGTTCTCTCTAAGCTTGACTACTGAAACAACCTCTTTCTTAATCTTCCTGCATCTTCCCTTTGCCCCCTTCAACTAATCCAGAATAGGACTGCAAGGCTTATCCTTGGCGTCAAACCCAGGGACAGCATCTCTGTAGCCCTAATTTCTCTTCATTGGCTCCCAGTGGCTGCTAGGATCAAATTCAAGGCCCTCTGCATCATCCACAAGGCTTTCTGGGGCCTTGGACCTCACTACATCCATCTCTCTCTTCCTAAATATCTCACTTCTAGAGCCCTTTACTCTGCTACCTCCAACTCTCTGCATGCCAGACGCTTCTTGAAGGAGAGTGGGGGGTAGATCTCTCTCTTCTGCAGGGGCCTCCCTCTGCAATGGTCTCCCTGCCCCTCCCAGGCTTGAGCCAGATCACTGTAAGTACTGGAAGCTCCTCAAGACCGTTCAGTTTTCCTCCTCCTTCACACTACCTCTCCCCTGCTAACTCCTCATTCTGCGACTGGCTGATTGACTGACTGGCTCAAACTGAGTATTACAAGGCTCCAGGTGCTCCCGCCCAGTCCAGTCCTGCACTTATATGCACCCCACTGCACTTGCCCTCTGGCCTCTCCTGTTGCAAATACCCCTTCTCCTCACCCATTCCCACCCACCTAAGCACTTCTTAGCATGCAGAAGGACACTTCTCGCCTCCCCATCTCCTTTTCCCTAGCACTTCTTTTTTCGGCACTTGCACGTTCCGAATGTCACAGGGCCTGGTGGGACCGTTATTGTTATTTCTCCCTTGTTTCCCTCCCTTTTTGTCTTGTGGCACCTTGAAACACCATTTGTTGTATAGGCGCCTTACAATTAACCAATCAATACAAACGTTGCCAGATTTACCTGGATCAAGAGGGAGAGGGGCAGAGCCACAGCAAAGAAGCCTTAGAAATGAAGAAAAATACAAATTAATGCAATCTTTACAAACAGGTTGTACTGCAATCCCTTAATTAACCCCAGGGCCTTCTTCTAACTTAAAGTCCATTCCTTTGGGAGCTAAAACCTCCAACCCTTCGCCTAGATCTTTTCTGGTTCCTTTGTAGCACCTCAATCCGACATAAGTCAGCACTGAATTCAGTGCAGTTACATAGAAATTCCGGCCTATGTTCTATTGTAACGATTATCTCATTTAAAAATATTATGTATAGTTTGCCTTCAGACCATGGTCCAATTTCTTTCTGCAGTATTGTTGAACTCTTACAGTGGCGAATTAGATTACAGGATGGACTCATGGTTAGAGAGTCCATAACAGGACAGATACAATGGGTGGTACCCCTTTCATTCAGAGGGTTAATGCTACACCATGCACATGATGCTATAACTGCAGGCCACAGAGGTTCACCGAAAACATTGGAAATACTAAAAGATTATGCTTATTGGCCACATATGTCCCAAGATGTAGAATTATATACTAGAGGATGTCTAGTATGCGCCCAATTTAAACCTGCTTCACTAATGCATGGAGCCCCATTAATGAAAAGAGGCCTAACTCTTCTATGGTCAGATTTGCAAATAGACTATGTAGGGCCTGTGAAGAGGTCGAGCAGAGGGAACCGTTATATTTTAAGTGTGGTGTGTTTGATGTCGAAATGGAGTGAGTGTATTCCTGCACCAGATTGTAGTGCGCAAACAGCAGCCACATTGCTAGTGAATCACGTGTTCTCAAGGCTCGGGTTGCCACAAAGAATTGAATCAGACAGAGGATGTCATTTCACTAGTGCCCTAATGAGTAAGGTATGGCAAATACTGGGTGTGAAAAGAAAACTACATATTGCATAACGGGTGGCTTCTTCAGGTGGAGTTGAACGGGGCAATAGGTCTGTTATGGACATATTAAAGAAATGTGTGGCAGAAGCAGGTTCCAGCTGGGATTTACGTTTACCTTTGGTTTTGAGGCAATCAGATCAGCTCCAGCCAAAGCACCAGGTATTATCACCCATGAGGTCTTGACAGGTAGGGAAATGGTGTTGCCACAACACCTGCTATGCAGAACACATGAGCAGACACTTGTGAGTGCATCCACAGATCATGAATACATTGATGAACTGAGGAAGCATTTACAACATGCAATTGCTTTTGTACAACGAAATCTAGAAAGAGCTGCTGACAGTGCCAAATCATATTATGATAAAAAGTCAACAGTAAAGGAATATTGTGTAGGGGATCAGGTGTATAAATTTCATTTTGGAAAAAGTAAACGGACAAATTCCAAATTCCTAGCAGCCTGGCAGGGGCCATTCCGAATTATAGATAAAATCTCTCCTGTAGTTTATAAAATTTTAAAGACTGAAGGTGAAACAGCAACAGAACAGTTTGTGCATGTGAATCAGATTAAGCCATGCCATCCCAGACATGAAGTTAAACGCCTTGAGCGTGTAGAAACAGATAAAGTCCCTTGAACATAAAAAGTGAAATAAGTGGGTCCAGACAGAAGGTACCGACAGAGAAGTTAAATAAAGATGGTTGATTATTATAATGGCACATAAACACTGTAATATATGTCCATATATGAAATAAAAAAAATAAAAAATAAGAAGCTGAAGTTTATGGAGTTGGTGTGCAGAGTGAAAATGTATTAAATATTGAATGCTGTTTTATGTATGATTGTTTTCTTTTGAACATGTGCTTAATTTCACAAGGCGAAAGAAAAAGGGTGAAATGTTTCACAAAGCATGTTTTATTTTTGGCAAAAGGGTGAAATTAGTATTGTGCTATATACTTAATTTGTTTCTTTTCTATTTGATTTAGAATATTAACATATTTGTACCGGAGGTCACGGGAGACGATGGAGTCCTGGAGTCCCCTGGATGAAGACCGAATGATGCCTGCCTCCGGGTGGAGGTGAAGACAAAATTACCGGAATGCCAAAGAAAAGATAATTTCTATGGAAAAGGATCCAAGAGTACCAAGATGGAAGAGCACCCGAATGAACCAAATGGTGTGACATCGCCGGTCGGGACATATCAGAGGCAGACAAGTGTCCTGGAGTGTGGAGTTCCACGTATTTATTATTTTAATTAGTTATTTTAATCTGTTATATTAATTATTTATTTTAGCTATTTGTTTTATTTTATTATTTTGTGACTGAACTCAAGTGCAAAGTAAGACACTGAACTATGGACACTTCCATTGGGAAGAAAGGTGTAGAACATTTTATAAGAACTAATGGATTCAAAAATGAGTTTTAATATTATGATGATTGAACAGTGATTTTTCGATTTTCATTTTTCACATATGGATATTCATTTCGTTGGATTGTATACATTTTAAAGGAAGAAAAAGAGCAAGTTGTTTTTTTTTCTCCAATTGGCTTGGATCATAGCCGAATTCTCAACAAAAAAAAAGGAGGGAATATGTAAGATTATTTTATTTAGCATTTTTATGCAGCACCACTGCATGGGTTTAATGCATTGCTATAATGTGGTACAGCAAGGTATGTGTTGCCAGTGTGACATGGACATGTAAATGAAGACAGGCTATTCAGTCAAAAACGCAAACAATTTTTAAATGTAAAATGCACATTTTTTTTCTCATGTGAAATGCCTCTGTTGCAGGAGACACATTAGAGAATTAATGAATTAACACCATTAACAGTACTAACATAATTCTAACTTTTAATATTGTAATGTGTTCTCCAGTGCAAAATGAGGCAGGCTGAAACTCACACTAGACTGTGTGCAGAATTATTTTTTTTTTCTCTCTCTGTGCTCTGTCCACAGTATTTGCAGGAAGCAAAAACTCAAATAAGCAGGAAATCAGTTTTGTTACAGTTGCTTTCTGTAAAAGTAAACCATTGTTCAAGAGAAGGAGGTTAGGACATGATAGAATTTTATTGGTTGAACTCGTTTTGTAGGCTGTAACAGAGCTTTTCTGATGAATCTCGGAGAGAAAGAAAGGGAGAAGGCATTTGGCACAGCTCGGAGAAAGACTCGGCTTGTGTGGCTGGGGAGTTTCCTGATTGAGAAGAAGGTCCCAGTGCACTGCTACACAGGTTGGGAAATTCCAGTCAATAAGCCCTGGCTTGAGTGACGGCAGATGCACGTCCTCGCTGGGGTGATTTAAGAAGGGGCACTGAGCCATTTCCAGAAGGCGACCAGCCTGAGGAATTCGCATGCAGCACAAGCTCGTAAATATATTGCAGAGTGCGGGGGCGGTGTGTGTGTGCGAAACCTATTCAGGCAGAGTAGAAGAGGAAATTCCTGGATTTAATCAACATGTCTAATGTTGCAAATTGAGTGTTCCCTTGCTGTATTCCTTTTCATTTTGTTACAGATAAAGTAAAGTGAATATTTCTACTGCTGTGAAACTTCCAGTTATTTCCGTAAAAAGGGTAAGATGGTGTTGAAATGCAATTGTTTATAATACACTAAAATATCGGAAAACAATCGGGTAGTGTGTTTTTCTTTTTTTTTCTTTTCTTGGTGCATCTATCATTATAGCACTGGTAATATGGGGAAGATTTTAGACAGTGCATTTGTCAATTTTCATGTAGATAAAGCAGAAAGAACAAGGTAGCTAAAAATCAGACTTGGCAGTGAAATAGCTGTGTGCATGGTTCCACTCAGTATATGTGTGTGTGACATTTGAGTGGGACATAATGGAATAGTCTGCTGGAGGTAAATGAGTCAGCAGAAAGAGAGACTTCTGGATATAGTTCACTAATGTAAATAAACTAATGATATAACACATGATTTAACTCGCTGGTGTAGATACATCAGTGAGAACAGCCCAAGGTGGCACTCCATATGAAAATGTGGTGTTTCTGAAATGTAGGCCTGAGGTCTCTCTAGTGATCACATGAACAATCTAAACAACAATAAGGGGATCTGGATGTTGGGGCCACAAATAAAACAAAGAGATCATGCCAACAAGTAAAAATGCACACCAACTAAATATATCTGTGTACTGAAATAATGCTCACCACTATACTACCATAATACCAACCCAATCTAAATGTAAGGAGTGATTATTGCTAAATTACTTTTATTTTTGGCGGTAAGAAAATACCGCTAGGCCCCAAATCTACACAAAATACCCAACAGTGTCCAGGATATCAAAGAGTGGTTTGGTGTAAGTGGTGTACAGTGTGGGGGATAAGCAGGAGCCGTGGGGGACACCAATGGGGACTGGGATGGGGTCAGCTGCTGCATTGTCGATGGTAACCCTAGAGGTGCAATCGCAAAGGAACGATCTCACCCAGCTGGTAGGTTCTGTGGAAAAGTGGAAGTGGGATCTGAGGTGCTGGGCGAGTGTGTCGTGATCTGCCAAATCGAAAAGCAGCCGACAGGTCAAAGAACAGGAGTAGAACTATGTTGCTAGTATCACAAATCCTGACTAGCTGTATTTTATGGTCAAGTAGGGCAGTTTTGGGGCTGTGCCTGGGTAGAGAGTGCTGCTTAAGGTATTTTTGTACTTGCAGGAAGGCGATGCAGTCTAGGATCTTGAGCAGGAATGGCACAGTGGTAATGGGACGGTAGTTGGTCAGCACGGTAGGGTCTAGAGTTCTTTTTTAGGAGAGGTGTGACCCATGCAGATTTTATGCTACTGGGCACTTTGCAGGTTTTTAAGGAGGAATTCATGAAATCCGTAATAGTAGAGGTCATGTTGCCGGCTCATAGTTTGACGATGTGCACAGGGCATGCATCTCCCTTAAAATTGGAGGGTTTGAGTGAATGGATGGTGTCTGAGACCATGTTTTGGGAGTCTAGAGAGAAGGAGAAGCATGTTGGTGAATTTTCAGTTGCTTGGGCTGTGATGGATTTGTCTACAAATGCGAATGGGATGCCGGGTTTGTCTGCAAGTTGAGATTTTATTAGAATAGCACAAAAAGGAGAACAAGTGTTGAGCCACTTTATCAGGCTGTAAAATAGTCTGACATATACCAAGGACAAAACAAACAGATAATAATACATACAAGAAAGGAGTTGACTTATAAAGGTAACATTAGCCTAGGAGGGAGTTGTAGAGTGGGGGAGGGAGGATGGGGGAAGAGGGCAAGTGGAGCTCCCTTTTTAGCAAGTAATTGAATTTTAAGCTGAGCTTTGAAGAGATTCTTAGTTGGCTAGTTTTGATTGTGATGGGCAGTGGGTTCCAGTGGAGCGGGGTGAGTAAGCAGAAAGAACAGGAGCGAGAGGAGGCTTGGGGGGATGCAATGGACTCTGAGTTGGAGTGCAGAGGAGGATTGGAGAGAACGAGATGGTAAGTAAACAGAGATGCAATCAGACTGGTATTGAGCAGCACGACCATTGATAGATTTGTAGACTAGGAGAAGGAACTTGAAAAGGGAGCTGTTGTGCAGGGAGAGCCAACCAGCATGTTGCTGGTAGGTAGAAGTGGGTGAGGATCTTGCTAGAATGTAGAGAATGTGGGCAGCAAACTTGAGGACTTTGTCTAGAAGGAGAAAGGGGGAGACCTGAAAGCCAAGGAGAAGGCTTGAGCAGCAGTCAAGTTTGCTGAGCACTCAAGAGGAGATTAGAGTTTTCCTAGAATGACTGGTAAGGAAAGGATGAGGCGGTTAATACGAACTGCAGAGACATCATTAATGATGAGTTGTTGCCTATCAAAGAGGTCCACAAGGTTGCAATCGTTGGGTGTGGGAGCAAGAAAGTCAGGCAGGTAGGAGATACGAGATGAGAGCGATGGCATTGGAAGCCAGGAAGAAGATGACTTCCGTTTCTTTGGAAGAATTCAGCATGAGGCAGTGAATTGCAGGAGGACAGTTGGCACTCCATTCCAAGATGGCTATGATACTGGGGAAAGGAAAAAACTATTTGAGTGTCATCAGCAAAAAGGTGATAGTGAAAACCATAGGACATGATAAGTCTTCCTAGAAAAGAGGTATAGAGGGTGAAAAGCAGCAGACTCTTACTTACAAGGAGAGAACCTGGCTCAGAGGATTGCGATTTGCTGGAGATTTTTAAGTATTTAGCTTCCAGGTCGGAGGCTAGCCAGGTGAGACAGATTTGTGGGAGAGAGAAGTGGTCAACAGTGTCAAAAGAAGCAGAGTCATCCGAAAAGATGAATAGAGAAGAGAGATTGGAGTGGTGAGCATCAGATAGAAATTTGGAGACATGCATGAGTGCATTCTCAGTGAATTGTTTACTATGGATGCCAGATTGAGATAGATGTCCAAGGACATTATTCTCAATAGTATTTAGTAATCTGGTTTAAGAACACCTGCTCATAGAAATTTAAATAATGGGGAATGAGGGAAACTGGGCAATAGATTGTGGGGATGTTTGGGTCAGCAGAGGACTTCTTAAATAAGGGTTGCAGATTTGAAGGAGGCAAATACGAGTCCAGTGGAGAGAGAGGTTAACATCTCAAATAAAAAAGTGCAGATTATTGAAAATAATACATTGGGCCTCATTTATAGTTTGCCGGTCCGGAAACAATGGTGGGGGTAAACCCGCCGCCACCGTTGTTTCCGGACCGCCAGGTTATGAGTTCTGCAGGTGGGAGGTGTCACTCCCGCCAGGTCTGACCTGGCAGGAGTAATGCCACCCGTCTGCAGATGGAAATGGAAACACTGGCTCCGGCATTAACGGACCCAGTGTTTCCATTGTCCCCATTCCCCTGGAGTCCTATGGGACACCATGGGAATGGGGATTTACGGAATTCCACCTCCAGAATTACTGGGTAACCGAGGTTGTAATGCCCCGGTGATTCCGGCAATCACAGAGGCGGTAATTAATTCCAAGTCTGGCAGCAACCTGCCAGTTTTTCCGGCTCGGACTTGGAATGAGGCCCATTGACTATTTGGGGAGCAAACAGGTTCAACAGGTACACAAAATGGGTTGGCGCTGCAAAATATTGGTGCTTATTCATTAGGACAGGTAGGAGTAAAAGAGGAAGGGGAAGAAGTGGTAGACAGAAGAGGTCTGGGGAGGGATAAAGAGAAGGGCTGTGAGAGTCTCACAAATTCAAGAGTCTTTTGAAGAAAAGTAGTGAGCACAGTAAGCAGAAATGGAGGAGGTGATGGATTGTGGCTTGGGAGGTGTGAGCAAAGCTTGGAAGCTAAACGTTTGTGGGACTAATTGTGAAGGGAGGAAATTAGCTGTGTGAAGGAGAATGTGGCAGAGTTCAGTACAGACATGAGGGAACCAAGGGAATGTGTGTAGGCTAGGAGTGCGGTATGTGTCCATAGTTTGAGCCAGCATCATAGGTCACAGGGCATATTTGTTTCTGCATTTCAGAAGTGATCCAGGGCTGAGGATGGGAACATGGAGATGTAAATGTGTGAGCAGGATAGTGTTGGTCAAATACTGTTAATCAAAAGTGCATAGCGAAAGTCTGAAAAAGCATGGTCAATGGAAAAGGCAGGGACAGGGGAGAGAGACAATAGATACCTCTTCACATCAGGGTAAGGAGCTAGAGAGTCCTGCCTGAAGGTTCTCTTTGTCATTAAATAACAGAAAGGAGGAATAGAGGGTATAGGGACTGAGATGTTAAAGTGCACAATCAATTGATCAGATCAGATGAGGAAAGTAAATTAGAGAGAAAGACGTGGTCAAGAGAGTTCTGACCATAGTGGTTATGCTGGTTATGAAGGGAGTAGAGGGAGTGGTCAGATAGGAGGGAGGTATCTTCAAGGCAGGTGGCTGCAGAGGGCTTGGGGAGGTTATAGACACCCAACATGACAACAGCATGTCTGTAGGAAGTGCCTCAAGGAGAGGATTCACATGCAGGAAGAATGACTTGAGCGGACCAGGAGGTTGGAAGTGAGCTAGAACTTGGATGGAAGTAGGAGGGTGGAGTTCAATAAAGGAGCATTTCAAAATAAGAAGTGGTGATGTCATATGGGGGTAGGTGGCAGTGTGAAGGGCCTTCTTCATAGGTACTACAACATCCATCCTTCCGAGCAGGTCAGAGGTAAATGGGAGAAGGTAGCAGAGTCATTCAGTGTGGAGAGCTGATAATGGAGCAGAGTCATGAGATTAGATCCAAGAATCCATGATAGCAAGAAGTGAAAGTTAAGGGAGATTACAGTTGAAGTAGACAGTGATGTAGGAAGACTTGTCGCAGTGGGCTTGTGCATTCCAGAGACCATTTAAATGTGGGCTGGGAGGTGGGAGAGAGGAGCAGGTAGTGTAGTAGGTAATGTGGTAGATGAAGGGGATAAAAGAGGTTAGAGAACCTGGAGGAACCTGGAGGAATTGGAGCATCTTCTTTGAGGGGTGCAAGTGAAGGGTGTAAGAAGGGGGATGGAGAGGCTGGAGAGTGAGACAGAAGTTAGACTGAGTTGAGACTGAAGGCTGTGAGAGAAGAGAAGGAGAATTGTGAGTAGCAGGAAGTATGGAGCAAAGTCAAGGTGCACGATGGAGTTTCAGAGAAATGTAATTTGTTGACTGGAGTCCTATGGGACTCCATGGGAATCGGGAGTAACGTTATTCCGCCTCCGGAATTACCGGACCACCGGGGCTGTAATACCCCGGTAAATCCGGCATGTCCTGAGGCGGTAATTCATTCTGGGTCCAGCGGCAGCCTGCCAGTTTTTCCAGCACGGCTACCACCGGACCCGGAATGAGGCCCAATGTGTTATCTTTACACCAAAATCCATCACGAAGATTCAGATGAGTACTATTTATCAAAAGTCTGGTATCTGTATCAATCTGAAGCTGTTCTTTATGAGTAGACATCAGAACATTGTCATGCTAGCATAACTGGAAAATCTGAGCAGGCAAGATCAAAGATGATGGGACAGAACCAACATCAATAGGTTAAATGAGTCTCGAAAGCTCATCAACATTTCCATGTAGGCCAATAAGTGACAATATGATAAAACTAAGAAAAAAAACATCCAGATGGCATTGCTAGGATCTGAACATTTGATGGATTTTTAGGAACCAGGTGTAGTGTTTCTGGAACCACATCCCTTCAAGAATGGCTCACTGCAATTGAAGAAGCACCAGTCGCCATAGAAAATGGTAGCCTCAGTTTAGGGTGCTGTAAAATAGGACCAAATATAGAGGTATTTTTAGGACCTGAAATGCAAGTTCTTTTTTCAAAACCTAGCATGGTGTGATACCTTTCTTAGATTAGAAGGTTATTGGGGAAAAATGGCTCATAATTTCTAATAAAACATTTATAGAAATGTCAGAAGTCCAAAATCCTTTGACACTCTTAACAGAAAAAGGGTCTGGCTAGTCCAGATGAGCATTGACCATATCTTAATCCATGCAAATAACCCACGACAATACAAACATTTAAAAAAGGTAAATGCGGATGTTTTGAAAATACATTTCTCCAGTTCTTCATATCGAAAAAAGAAAGCACTAATTTCTTGATACTACTCAGGTAATTCGTAGAATGTAGTATGGTTTAGTAAAACAACGAAGAATTATAGACTTCCACCCAATAGCAAAACACAAATCTAAGGAAAGAAAACACAATAGTGTGTTTGTCCCAATCAATTTTATTGTGGCCTATATGAAGACAGGAAGTGCCGAAAATAATGAGAAAATCAGCAGATGTAATGCTATCAAATCTAACTTTCTCCAGATGATCCCATGACAGTGGCATGTCAGTTTCATTAATGATATCCCCTGATTCCAATGCTGTTCCATTCATAACATGTACAGTTTCATCCAAAACATTTGAGAGTTTAGGGAGTAGGGAACAAAATACCATGCTTGTTCACAAATGGTTGCCACATATGCTCCTCTAAAGCACCACAATCTAATAGCGAATAACATTTACCAGATTATGTCAGTAAGTATAGAAAGGACATTGGACTAATTACTGAAGGACTAGGATATTTTCAAGATCATGTTCCATTACTGAAGATTGAGCCCGACATTTCCCACCAACTGTTAGCACTTCCCTACAGAAATACCTGTTTGACTACAGTATAAACAATGATTTTGCCCCCGACACATATCTTTTCCTGAAGTAGATATTAACACAATCTAACATTATCTATTTGTGTAGATTTTACATTATTGCCAGCCCCTAAAGAAAAAGTGTTGTGAGTAGAATGACCCCAAAAACGTTTGCATATTTTATTGTTGTTGATCAGTTGGAATCACAGGACTAATTAATGCAGCAATGGTGGTTGGGCGACTCGCCACCAATGTCAAGTGATCTTTTAAGCCTTCCCTAAAGCCAAGTCAGAAAAAACATGTGGCTCAGTCATCCATCCAATAAATCACAACCATCAGCAGGTGGAACTGTGCCGTATAAATGAATAGGTGCAGGTTCCCTTGACGTAAATTTAGGAGGTCTGAATGGCCGGATGGAGGCAAATGCTTATGCTGAAATACCACAAGATAAGGAAGTCACCAATCCATCTTCAGTCTCTTCATCTCCCTTACCACCCTCGACCCTCTGTAACTCTTTCTGGCCTCCCATTTCCTTTCCTAAGCCCACGAATTTCTGTCCTCATTCTCTTCTCCCACCTTCCACCCTCCCCTGCACTCATGCCTCCCTTGGCACTCTCCCCTTCTCTACTTTTCCCCTCTTCTTGCATATAGCACTGGATGAGGTCTCTAGATAAGTCCTGTCTATGAAAGTCTCCTCCAAGCAGGTGCTCCCTTGCTCTTCCATAACTATTAAGGACAATATGTCCGCCCTTGTGCCTGACCTGGTTGACTTCTGCAACCACTCTTTTGCCACTGGTTCTGTCCCTTCACCCCTCAATTATTCCCTTGTGCACCGCCACCTATAAAATCCCTCTGCTGATCCCTCCTGTGGTAAGTATTGCCCTATCTCTATTACCCCCTTCCTGAGAAAACTCTTGGAGAAGCTGGCCATCTCCGAACTGACCCAACACACAGAATCAGTTGGCTGTTTCCATGATCACTGGTCTGGCTTCAGGACAGCTAGAGGCCTGGAAACTGCCATCCTGAACACCTGTGATGACTTATATAGACTCTAACTCCCCTTCTGTTCTTATCCACTTGGATCTTTCTTCTGCTTTTGACACAGTCAATCATGAAATCATGATAAATAGGGTCTGTGACACTGCTGGTATTACCGGCCTAGCACTGGATTGGCTGACCTCTTTCCTCTCCAACCGATCTTCCAAGCTTCAACTTGGCCCTCTTCTCTCCCCTATTTCAGTCTGTACCTGCAGCTTCCCTCTGGGCATGATCCTCTCACTGTGGCTTTTTAACATCTACCTTGCCCCTTTGGCCCACTTCATATCCTTTTTCTCTCCTCACTTCCAATGCTATGCAGATGATACTCAACTCTCCTTCAAGCTACCCTCCTCTTCCTCCTCTCACATCCCTGACTGTTTGTCCGCTATTCAGTCATGGTGTGCTGCCAACGATCTCTGCCTTAATGACAGTAAGACAGAGATCCTTCTCATTGGGACCCGTGCTCCCACCTTCTTGCCTTCCCTCTAGTTGCCATCTATGGGCCCCCCTCAGCCTCTCACGGGGCTAAAAATCTGGGTGTCATCTTTGACTCCTCTCTATCTTTCTCTCCTCTCATCTCGGACCTTGCCAAGAAGACCCACTATCAGCTGCATCTCCTCAGAGGCATTCTCCCTTTCCTCACCTTCTCCCAGAAATTCAATGTCTCTAGAACTCTGGTTCTCTCTAAGCTTGACTACTGAAACAACCTCTTTCTTAATCTTCCTGCATCTTCCCTTTGCCCCCTTCAACTAATCCAGAATAGGACTGCAAGGCTTATCCTTGGCGTCAAACCCAGGGACAGCATCTCTGTAGCCCTAATTTCTCTTCATTGGCTCCCAGTGGCTGCTAGGATCAAATTCAAGGCCCTCTGCATCATCCGCAAGGCTTTCTCGGGCCTGGGACCTCACTACATCCATCTCTCTCTTCCTAAATATCTCACTTCTAGAGCCCTTTACTCTGCTACCTCCAACTCTCTGCATGCCAGACGCTTCTTGAAGGAGAGTGGGGGGTAGATCTCTCTCTTCTGCAGGGGCCTCCCTCTGCAATGGCCTCCCTGCCCCTCCCAGGCTTGAGCCAGATCACTGTAAGTACTGGAAGCTCCTCAAGACCGTTCATTTTTCCTCCTCCTTCACACTACCTCTCCCCTGCTAACTCCTCATTCTGCGACTGGCTGATTGACTGACTGGCTCCCACTGAGTATTACAAGGCTCCAGGTGCTCCCGCCCAGTCCAGTCCTGCACTTATATGCACCCCACTGCACTTGCCCTCTGGCCTCTCCTGTTGCAAATACCCCTTCTCCTCACCCATTCCCACCCACCTAAGCACTTCTTAGCATGCAGAAGGACACTTCTCGCCTCCCCATCTCCTTTTCCCTAGCACTTCTTTTTTCGGCACTTGCACGTTCCAAATGTCACAGGGCCTGGTGGGACCGTTATTGTTATTTCTCCCTTGTTTCCCTCCCTTTTTGTCTTGTGGCACCTTGAAACACCATTTGGTGTATAGGCGCCTTACAATTAACCAATCAATACAAACATTGCCAGATTTACCTGGGATCAAGAGGGAGAGGGGCAGAGCCACAGCAAAGAAGCCTTAGAAATGAAGAAAAATACAAATTAATGCAATCTTTACAAACAGGTTGTACTGCAATCCCTTAATTAACCCCAGGGCCTTCTTCTAACTTAAAGTCCATTCCTTTGGGAGCTAAGACCTCCAACCCTTCCCCTAGATCTTTTCTGGTTCCTTTGTAGCAC
Organism: Ambystoma mexicanum; assembly: GCF_040938575.1. Classification (NCBI taxonomy): domain Eukaryota; kingdom Metazoa; phylum Chordata; class Amphibia; order Caudata; family Ambystomatidae; genus Ambystoma; species Ambystoma mexicanum. Next base: position 647,587,549 of record NC_090934.1, on the reverse strand, counting down.
CTCAATCCGACATAAGTCAGCACTGAATTCAGTGCAGTTACATAGAAATTCCGGCCTATGTTCTATTGTAACTATTATCTCATTTAAAAATATTATGTATAGTTTGCCTTCAGACCATGGTCCAATTTCTTTCTGCAGTATTGTTGAACTCTTACAGTGGCGAATTAGATTACAGGATGGACTCATGGTTAGAGAGTCCATAACAGGACAGATACAATGGGTGGTACCCCTTTCATTCAGAGGGTTAATGCTACACCATGCACATGATGCTATAACTGCAGGCCACAGAGGTTCACAGAAAACATTGGAAATACTAAAAGATTATGCTTATTGGCCACATATGTCCCAAGATGTAGAATTATATACTAGAGGATGTCTAGTATGCACCCAATTTAAACCTGCTTCACTAATGCATAGAGCCCCATTAATGAAAAGAGGCCTAACTCTTCCATGGTCAGATTTGCAAATAGACTATGTGGGGCCTGTGAAGAGGTCGAGCAGAGGGAACCGTTACATTTTAAGTGTGGTGTGTTTGATGTCGAAATGGAGTGAGTGTATTCCTGCACCAGATTGTAGTGCGCAAACAGCAGCCACATTGCTAGTGAATCACGTGTTCTCAAGGTTCAGGTTGCCACAAAGAATTGAATCAGACAGAGGAAGTCATTTCACTAGTGCCCTAATGAGTAAGGTATGGCAAATACTGGGTGTGAAAAGAAAACTACATATTGCATATCGGGCGGCTTCTTCAGGTGGAGTTGAACGGGGCAATAGGTCTGTTATGGACATATTAAAGAAATTTGTGGCAGAAGCAGGTTCCAGCTGGGATTTAGGTTTACCTTTGGTTTTGATGGCAATCAGATCAACTCCAGCCAAAGCACCAGGTATTATCACCCATGAGGTCTTGACAGGTAGGAAAATGGTGTTGCCACAACACCTGCTATGCAGAACACATGAGCAGACACTTGTGAGTGCATCCACAGTTCATGAATACATTGATGAACTGAGGAAGCATTTACAACATGCAATTGCTTTTGTACAACGAAATCTAGAAAGAGCTGCTGACAGTGCCAAATCATATTATGATAAAAAGTCAACAGTAAAGGAATATTGTGTAGGGGATCAGGTGTATAAATTTCATTTTGGAAAAAGTAAACAGACAAATTCCAAATTCCTAGCAGCCTGGCAGGGGCCATTCCGAATTATAGATAAAATCTCTCCTGTAGTTTATAAAATTTTAAAGACTGAAGGTGAAACAGCAACATAACAGTTTGTGCATGTGAATCAGATTAAGCCATGCCATCCCAGACATGAAGTTAAACGCCTTGAGCGTGTAGAAACAGATAACGTCCCTTGAACATAAAAAGTGAAATAGGTGGGTCCAGACAGAAGGTACCGACAGAGAAGTTAAATAAAGATGGTTGATTATTATAATGGCACATTAACACTGTAATATATGTCTATATATGAAATAAAAAAAATAGAAAATAAGAAGCTGAAGTTTATGGAGTTGGTGTGCAGAGTGAAAATGTATTAAATATTGAATGCTGTTTTATGTATGATTGTTTTCTTTTGAACCTGTGCTTAATTTCACAAGGCGAAAGAAAAAGGGTGAAATGTTTCACAAAGCATGTTTTATTTTTGGCAAAAGGGTGAAATTAGTATTGTGCTATATACTTAATTTGTTTCTTTTCTATTTGATTTAGAATATTAACATATTTGTACCGGAGGTCAAGGGAGACGATGGAGTCCTGGAGTCCCCTGGATGAAGACCGAATGATGCCTGCCTCTGGGTGGAGGTGAAGACAAAATTACCGGAATGCCAAAGAAAAGATGACTTCTATGGAAAAGGATCCAAGAGTACCAAGATGGAAGAGCACCCGAATGAACCAAATGGTGTGACATCGCCGGTCGGGACATATCAGAGGCAGACAAGTGTCCTGGAGTGTGGAGTTCCACGTATTTATTATTTTAATTAGTTATTTTAATCTGTTATATTAATTCTTTATTTTAGCTATTTGTTTTATTTTATTATTTTGTGACTGAACTCAAGTGCAAAGTAAGACACTGAACTATGGACACTTCCATTGGGAAGAAAGGTGTAGACAATTTTATAAGAACTAATGGATTCAAAAATCAGTTTTAATATTATGATGATTGAACAGTGATTTTTCGATTTTCATTTTTCACATATGGATATTCATTTCGTTGGATTGTATACATTTTAAAGGAAGAAAAAGAGCAAGTTGTTTTTTTTTCTCCAATTGGCTTGGATCAAAGCCGAATTCTCAACAAAAAAAAAGGAGGGAATATGTAAGATTATTTTATTTAGCATTTTTATGCAGCACCACTGCATGGGTGTAATGCATTGCTATAATGTGGTACAGCAAGGTATGTGTTGCCAGTGTGACATGGACATGTAAATGAAGACAGGCTATTCAGTCAAAAACGCAAACAATTTTTACATGTAAAATGCACATTTTTTTTCTCATGTGAAATGCCTCTGTTGCAGGAGACACATTAGAGAATTAATGAATTAACACCATTAACAGTACTAACATAATTCTAACTTTTAATATTGTAATGTGTTCTCCAGTGCAAAATGAGGCAGGCTGAAACTCACACCGGACTGTATGCGGAATTATTTTTTTTTTCTCTCTCTGTGCTCTGTCCACAGTATTTGCAGGAAGCAAAAACTCAAATAAGCAGGAAATCAGTTTTGTTACAGTTGCTTTCTGTAAAAGTAAGCCATTGTTCAAGAGAAGGAGGTTAGGACATGATAGAATTTTATTGGTTGAACTCGTTTTGTAGGCTGTAACAGAGCTTTTCTGATGAATCTCGGAGAGAAAGAAAGGGAGAAGGCATTTGGCACAGCTGAGAGAAAGACTCGGCTTGTGTGGCTGGGGAGTTTCCTGATTGAGAAGAAGGTCCCAGTGCACTGCTACACAGGTTGGGAAATTCCAGTCAATAAGCCCTGGCTTGAGTGACGGCAGATGCACGTCCTCGCTGGGGTGATTTAAGAGGGGGCACTGAGCCATTTCCAGAAGGCGACCAGCCTGAGGAATTCGCATGCAGCACAAGCTCGTAAATATATTGCAGAGTACGGGGCGGTGTGTGTGTGCGAAACCTATTCAGGCAGAGTAGAAGAGGAAATTCCTGGATTTAATCAACATGTCTAATGTTGCAAATGGAGTGTTCTCTTGCTGTATTCCTTTTCATTTTGTTATAGATAAAGTAAAGTGAATATTTCTACTGCTGTGAAACTTCCAGTTATTTCTGTAAAAAGGGTAAGATGGTGTTGAAATGCAATTGTTTATAATACACTAAAATTATCGGAAAACAATCGGGTAGTGTGTTTTTCTTTTTTTTTCTTTTCTTGGTGCTTCTATCATTGTAGCACTGGTAATATGGGGAAGATTTTAGACAGTGCATTTGTCAATTTTCATGTAGATAAAGCAGAAAGAACAAGGTAGCTAAAAATCAGACTTGGCAGTGAAATAGCTGTGTGCATGGTTCCACTCAGTATATGTGTGTGTGACATTTGAGTGGGACATAATGGAATAGTCTGCTGGAGGTAAATGAGTCAGCAGAAAGAGAGACTTCTGGATATAGTTCACTAATGTAAATAAACTGATGATATAACACATGATTTAACTCGCTGGTGTAGATACATCAGTGAGAACAGCCCAAGGTGGCACTCCATATGAAAATGTGGTGTTTCTGAAATGTAGGCCTGAGGTCTCTCTAGTGATCACATGAACAATCTAAACAACAATAAGGGGATCTGGATGTTGGGGCCACAAATAAAACAAAGAGATCATGCCAACAAGTAAAGATGCACACCAACTAAATATATCTGTGTACTAAAATAATGCTCACCACTATACTACCATAATACCAACCCAATCTAAATGTAAGGAGTGATTATTGCTAAATTACTTTTATTTTTGGCGGTAAGAAAATACCGCTAGGCCCCAAATCTACACAAAATACCCAACAGTGTCCAGGATATCAAAGAGTGGTTTGGTGTAAGTGGTGTACAGTGTGGGGGATAAGCAGGAGCCGTGGGGGACACCAATGGGGACTGGGATGGGGTCAGCTGCTGCATTGTCGATGGTAACCTTAGAGGTGCAATCGCAAAGGAACGATCTCACCCAGCTGGTAGGTTCTGTGGAAAAGTGGAAGTGGGATCTGAGGTGCTGGGCGAGTGTGTCGTGATCTGCCAAATCGAAAAGCAGCCGACAGGTCAAAGAACAGGAGTAGAACTATTTTGCTAGTATCACAAATCCTGACTAGCTGTATTTTATGGTCAAGTAGGGCAGTTTTGGGGCTGTGCCTGGGTAGAGAGTGCTGCTTAAGGTATTTTTGTACTTGCAGGAAGGCTATGCAGTCTAGGATCTTGAGCAGAATGGCACAGTGGTAATGGGACGGTAGTTGGTCAGCACGGTAGGGTCTAGAGTTCTTTTTTAGGAGAGGTGTGACCCATGCAGATTTTATGCTACTGGGCACTTTGCAGGTTTTTAAGGAGGAATTCATGAAATCCGTAATAGTAGAGGTCATGTTGCCGGCTTATAGTTTGACGATGTGTACAGGGCATGCATCATCTCCCTTAAAATTGGAGGGTTTGAGTGAATGGATGGTGTCTGAGACCATGTTTTGGGAGTCTAGAGAGAAGGAGAAGCATGTTGGTGAATCTTCAGTTGCTTGGGCTGTGATGGATTTGTCTACAAATGCGAATGGGATGCCGGGTTTGTCTGCGAGTTGAGATTTTATTAGAATAGCACAAAGAGGAGAACAAGTGTTGAACCACTTTATCAGGCTGTAAAATAGTCTGACATATACCAAGGACAAAACAAACAGAAAATATACATACAAGAAAGGAGTTGATTTATAAAGGTAACATTAGCCTAGGAGGGAGTTGTAGAGTGGGGGAGGGAGGATGGGGAAGAGGGCAAGTGGAGCTCCCTTTTTAGCAAGTAATTGAATTTTAAGCTGAGCTTTGAAGAGATTCTTAGTTGGCTAGTTTTGATTGTGATGGGCAGTGGGTTCCAGTGGAGCGGGGTGAGTAAGCAGAAAGAACAGGAGCGAGAGGAGGCTTGGGGGGATGCAATGGACTCTGAGTTGGAGTGCAGAGGAGGATTGGAGAGAACGAGATGGTAAGTAAACAGAGATGCAATCAGACTGGTATTGAGCAGCACGACCATTGATAGATTTGTAGACTAGGAGAAGGAACTTGAAAAGGGAGCTGTTGTGCAGGGAGAGCCAACCAGCATGTTGCTGGTAGGTAGAAGTGGCTGAGGATCTTGCTAGGATGTAGAGAATGTGGGCAGCAAACTTGAGGACTTTGTCTAGAAGGAGAAAGGGGGAGACCTGAAAGCCAAGGAGAAGGCTTGAGCAGCAGTCAAGTTTGCTGAGCACTCAAGAGGAGATTAGAGTTTTCCTAGAATGACTGGTAAGGAAAGGATGAGGCGGTTAATACGAACTGCAGAGACATCATTAATGATGAGTTGTTGCCTATCAAAGAGGTCCACAAGGTGGCAATCGTTGGGTGTGGGAGCAAGAAAGTCAGGCAGGTAGGAGATACAAGATGAGAGCGATGGCATTGGAAGCCAGGAAGAAGATGACTTCCGTTTCTTTGGAAGAATTCAGCATGAGGCAGTGAATTGCAGGAGGACAGTTGGCAATCCATTCCAAGATGGCTATGATACTGGGGAAAGGAAAAAACTATTTGAGTGTCATCAGCAAAAAGGTGATAGTGAAAACCATAGGACATGATAAGTCTTCCTAGAAAAGAGGTATAGAGGGTGAAAAGCAGCAGACTCTTACTTACAAGGAGAGAACCTGGCTCAGAGGATTGCGATTTGCTGGAGATTTTTAAGTATTTAGCTTCCAGGTCGGAGGCTAGCCAGGTGAGACAGATTTGTGGGAGAGAGAAGTGGTCAACAGTGTCAAAAGAAGCAGAGTCATCCGAAAAGATGAATAGAGAAGAGAGATTGGAGTGGTGAGCATCAGATAGAAATTTGGAGACATGCATGAGTGCATTCTCAGTGAATTGTTTACTATGGATGCCAGATTGAGATGGATGTCCAAGGACATTATTCTCAATAGTATTTAGTAATCTGGTTTAAGAACACCTGCTCATAGAAATTTAAATAATGGGGAATGAGGGAAACTGGGCAATAGATTGTGGGGATGTTTGGGTCAGCAGAGGACTTCTTAAATAAGGGTTGCAGATTTGAAGGAGGCAAATACGAGTCCAGTGGAGAGAGAGGTTAACATCTCAAATAAAAAAGTGCAGATTATTGAAAATAATACATTGGGCCTCATTTATAGTTTGCCGGTCCGGAAACAATGGTGGGGGTAAACCCGCCGCCACCGTTGTTTCCGGACCGCCAGGTTATTAGTTCTGCAGGTGGGAGGTGTCACTCCCGCCAGGTCTGACCTGGCAGGAGAAATGCCACCCGTCTGCAGATGGAAATGGAAACACTGGCTCCGGCATTAACGGACCCAGTGTTTCCATTGTCCCCATTCCCATGGAGTCCTATGGGACACCATGGGAATGGGGATTTACGGAATTCCACCTCCAGAATTACTGGGTAACCGAGGTTGTAATGCCCCGGTGATTCCGGCAATCACAGAGGCGGTAATTAATTCCAAGTCTGGCAGCAACCTGCCAGTTTTTCCGGCTCGGACTTGGAATGAGGCCCATTGACTATTTGGGGAGCAAACAGGTTCAACAGGTACACAAAATGGGTTGGCGCTGCAAAATATTGGTGCTTATTCATTAGGACAGGTAGGAGTAAAAGAGGAAGGGGAAGAAGTGGTAGACAGAAGAGGTCTGGGGAGGGATAAAGAGAAGGGCTGTGAGAGTCTCACAAATTCAAGAGTCTTTTGAAGAAAAGTAGTGAGCACAGTCAGCAGAAATGGAGGAGGTGATGGATTGTGGCTTGGGAGGTGTGAGCAAAGCTTGGAAGCTAAACGTTTGTGGGACTAATTGTGAAGGGAGGAAATTAGCTGTGTGAAGGAGAATGTGGCAGAGTTCAGTACAGACATGAGGGAACCAAGGGAATGTGTGTAGGCTAGGAGTGCGGTATGTGTCCATAGTTTGAGCCAGCATCATAGGTCACAGGGCATATTTGTTTCTGCATTTCAGAAGTGATCCAGGGCTGAGGATGGGAACATGGAGATGTAAATGTGTGAGCAGGATAGTGTTGGTCAAATACTGTTAATCAAAAGTGCATAGCAAAAGTCTGAAAAAGCATGGTCAATGGAAAAGGCAGGGACAGGGGAGAGAGACAATAGATACCTCTTCACATCAGGGTAAGGAGCTAGAGAGTCCTGCCTGAAGGTTCTCTTTGTCATTAAATAACAGAAAGGAGGAATAGAGGGTATAGGGACTGAGATGTTAAAGTGCACAATCAATTGATCAGATCAGATGAGGAAAGTAAATTAGAGAGAAAGACGTGGTCAAGAGAGTTCTCACCATAGTGGTTATGCTGGTTATGAAGGGAGTAGAGGGAGTGGTCAGATAGGAGGGAGGAATCTTCAAGGCAGGTGGCTGCAGAGGGCTTGGGGAGGTTATAGACACCCAACATGACAACAGCATGTCTGTAGGAAGTGCCTCAAGGAGAGGATTCACATGCAGGAAGAATGACTTGAGCGGACCAGGAGGTTGGAAGTGAGCTAGAACTTGGATGGAAGTAGGAGGGTGGAGTTCAATAAAGGAGCATTTCTAAATAAGAAGAGGTGATGTCATATGGGGGTAGGTGGCAGTGTGAAGGGCCTTCTTCATAGGTACTACGACATCCATCCTTCCGAGCAGGTCAGAGGTAAATGGGAGAAGGTAGCAGAGTCATTCAGTGTGGAGAGCTGATAAAGGAGCAGAGTCATGAGATTAGATCCAAGAATCCATGATAGCAAGAAGTGAAAGTTAAGGGAGATTACAGTTGAAGTAGACAGTGATGTAGGAAGACTTGTCGCAGTGGGATTGTGCATTCCAGAGACCATTTAAATGTGGGCTGGGAGGTGGGAGAGAGGAGCAGGTAGTGTAGTAGGTAATGTGGTAGATGAAGGGGATAAAAGAGGTTATAGAACCTGGAGGAACCTGGAGGAATTGGAGCATCTTCTTTGAGGGGTGCAAGTGAAGGGTGTAAGAAGGGGGATGGAGAGGCTGGAGAGTGAGACAGAAGTTAGACTGAGTTGAGACTGAAGGCTGTGAGAGAAGAGAAGGAGAATTGTGAGCAGCAGGAAGTATGGAGCAAAGTCAAGGTGCACGATGGAGTGTCAGAGAAATGTAATTTGTTGACTGGAGTCCTATGGGACTCCATGGGAATCGGGAGTAACGTTATTCCGCCTCCGGAATTACCGGACCACCGGGGCTGTAATACCCCGGTAAATCCGGCATGTCCTGAGGCGGTAATTCATTCTGGGTCCAGCGGCAGCCTGCCAGTTTTTCCAGCACGGCTACCACCGGACCCGGAATGAGGCCCAATGTGTTATCTTTACACCAAAATCCATCACGAAGATTCAGATGAGTACTATTTATCAAAAGTCTGGTATCTGTATCAATCTGAAGCTGTTCTTTATGAGTAGACATCAGAACATTGTCATGCTAGCATAACTGGAAAATCTGAGCAGGCAAGATCAAAGATGATGGGACAGAACCAACATCAATAGGTTAATTGAGTCTCGAAAGCTCATCAACATTTCCATGTAGGCCAATAAGTGACAATATGATAAAACTAAGAAAAAAAACATCCAGATGGCATTGCTAGGATCTGAACATTTGATGGATTTTTAGGAACCAGGTGTAGTGTTTCTGGTACCACATCCCTTCAATTATGTCTCACTGCAATTGAAGAAGCACCAGTCGCCATAGAAAATGGTAGCCTCAGTTTAGGGTGCTGTAAAATAGGACCAAATATAGAGGTATTTTTAGGACCTGAAATGCAAGTTCTTTTTTCAAAGCCTAGCATAGTGTGATGCCTTTCTTAGATTAGAAGGTTATTGGGGAAAAATGGCTCATAATTTCTAATAAAACATTTATAGAAATGTCAGAAGTCCAAAATCCTTTGACACTCTTAACAGAAAAAGGGTCTGGCTAGTCCAGATGAGCATTGACCATATCTTAATCCATGCAAATAACCCACGACAATACAAACATTTAAAAAAGGTAAATGCGGATGTTTTGAAAATACATTTCTCCAGTTCTTCATATCGAAAAAAGAAAGCACTCATTTCTTGATACTACTCAGGTAATTCGTAGAATGTAGTATGGTTTAGTAAAACAACGAAGAATTATAGACTTCCACCCAATAGCAAAACACAAATCTAAGGAAAGAAAACACAATAGTGTGTTTGTCCCAATCAATTTTATTGTGGCCTATATGAAGACAGGAAGTGCCGAAAATAATGAGAAAATCAGCAGATGTAATGCTATCAAATCTAACTTTCTCCAGATGATCCCATGACAGTGGCATGTCAGTTTCATTAATGATATCCCCTGATTCCAATGCTGTTCCATTCATAACATGTACAGTTTCATCCAAAACATTTGAGAGTTTAGGGAGTAGGGAACAAAATACCATGCTTGTTCACAAATGGTTGCCACATATGCTCCTCTAAAGCACCACAATCTAATAGCGAATAACATTTACCAGATTATGTCAGTAAGTATAGAAAGGACATTGGACTAATTACTGAAGGACTAGGATATTTTCAAGATCATGTTCCATTACTGAAGATTGAGCCCGACATTTCCCACCAACTGTTAGCACTTCCCTACAGAAATACCTGTTTGACTACAGTATAAACAATGATTTTGCCCCGACACATATCTTTTCCTGAAGTAGATATTAACACAATCTAACATTATCTATTTGTGTAGATTTTACATTATTGCCAGCCCCTAAAGAAAAAGTGTTGTGAGTAGAATGACCCCAAAAACGTTTGCATATTTTATTGTTGTTGATCAGTTGGAATCACAGGACTAATTAATGCAGCAATGGTGGTTGGGCGACTCGCCACCAATGTCAAGTGATCTTTTAAGCCTTCCCTAAAGCCAAGTCAGAAAAAACATGTGGCTCTGTCATCCATCCAATAAATCACAACCATCAGCAGGTGGAACTGTGCCGTATAAATGAATAGGTGCAGGTTCCCTTGACGTAAATTTAGGAGGTCTGAATGGCCGGATGGAGGCAAATGCTTATGCTGAAATACCACAAGATAAGGAAGTCACCAATCCATCTTCAGTCTCTTCATCTCCCTTACCACCCTCGACCCTCTGTAACTCTTTCTGGCCTCCCATTTCCTTTCCTAAGCCCACGAATTTCTAGCCTCATTCTCTTCTCCCACCTTCCATCCTCCCCGGCACTCATGCCTCCCTTGGCACTCTCCCCTTCCCTACTTTTCCCCTCTTCTCGCATATAGCACTGGGTCAGGTCTCTAGATAAGTCCTGTCTATGAAAGTCTCCTCCAAGCAGGTGCTCCCTTGCTCCTCCATAACTATTAAGGACAATATGTCCTCCCTTGTGCCTGACCTGGTTGACTTCTGCAACCACTCTTTTGCCACTGGTTCTGTCCCTTCACCCCTCAATCATTCCCTTGTGCACCGCAACCTATAAAATCCCTCTGCGGATCCCTCCGGTGGTAAGTATTGCCCTATCTCTATTACCCCTTTCCTGAGAAAACTCTTGGAGAAGCTGGCCATCTCCGAACTGACCCAACACACAGAATCAGTTGGCTGTTTCCATGATCACTGGTCTGGCTTCAGGACAGCTAGAGTCCTGGAAACTGCCATCCTGAACACCTTTGATGACTTATATAGACTCTAACTCCCCTTCTGTTCTTATCCACTTGGATCTTTCTTCTGCTTTTGACACAGTCAATCATGAAATCATGATAAATAGGGTCTGTGACACTGCTGGTATCACCGGCCTAGCACTGGATTGGCTGACCTCTTTCCTCTCCAACCGATCTTCCAAGCTTCAACTTGGCCCTCTTCTCTCCCCTATTTCACTCTCTACCTGCAGCTTCCCTCTGGGCATGATCCTCTCACTGTGGCTTTTTAACATCTACCTTGCCCCTTTGGCCCACTTCATATCCTTTTTCTCTCCTCACTTCCAATGCTATGCAGATGATACTCAACTCTCCTTCAAGCTACCCTCCTCTTCCTCCTCTCTCATCCCTGACTGTTTGTCCGCTATTCAGTCATGCTGTGCTGCCAACGATCTCTGCGTTAATGACAGTAAGACCGAGATCCTTGTCATTGGGACCCGTGCTCCCACCTTCTTGCCTTCCCTCTAGTTGCCATCTATGGGCCCTCCTCAGCCTCTCACGGGGCTAAAAATCTGGGTGTCATCTTTGACTCCTCTCTATCTTTCTCTCCTCTCATCTCGGACCTTGCCAAGAAGACCCACTATCAGCTGCATCTCCTCAGAGGCATTCTCCCTTTCCTCACCTTCTCCCAGAAATTCAATGTCTCTAGAACTCTGGTTCTCTCTAAGCTTGACTACTGAAACAACCTCTTTCTTAATCTTCCTGCATCTTCCCTTTGCCCCTTCAACTAATCCAGAATAGGACTGCAAGGCTTATCCTTGGCGTCAAACCCAGGGACAGCATCTCTGTAGCCCTAATTTCTCTTCATTGGCTCCCAGTGGCTGCTAGGATCAAATTCAAGGCCCTCTGCATCATCCGCAAGGCTTTTTTGGGGCCTGGGACCTCACTACATCCATCTCTCTCTTCCTAAATATCTCACTTCTAGAGCCCTTTACTCTGCTACCTCCAACTCTCTGCATGCCAAACGCTTCTTGAAGGAGAGTGGGGGGTAGATCTCTCTCTTCTGCAGGGGCCTCCCTCTGCAATGGTCTCCCTGCCCCTCCCAGGCTTGAGCCAGATCACTGTAAGTACTGGAAGCTCCTCAAGACCGTTCATTTTTCCTCCTCCTTCACACTACCTCTCCCCTGCTAACTCCTCATTCTGCGACTGGCTGATTGACTGACTGGCTCCCACTGAGTATTACAAGGCTCCAGGTGCTCCCGCCCAGTCCAGTCCTGCACTTATATGCACCCCACTGCACTTGCCCTCTGGCCTCTCCTGTTGCAAATACCCCTTCTCCTCACCCATTCCCACCCACCTAAGCACTTCTTAGCATGCAGAAGGACACTTCTCGCCTCCCCATCTCCTTTTCCCTAGCACTTCTTTTTTCGGCACTTGCACGTTCCGAATGTCACAGGGCCTGGTGGGACCGTTATTGTTATTTCTCCCTTGTTTCCCTCCCTTTTTGTCTTGTGGCACCTTGAAACACCATTTGTTGTATAGGCGCCTTACAATTAACCAATCAATACAAACATTGCCAGATTTACCTGGGATCAAGAGGGAGAAGGGCAGAGCCACAGCAAAGAAGCCTTAGAAATGAAGAAAAATACAAATTAATGCAATCTTTACAAACAGGTTGTACTGCAATCCCTTAATTAACCCCAGGGCCTTCTTCTAACTTAAAGTCCATTCCTTTGGGAGCTAAGACCTCCAACCCTTCCCCTAGATCTTTTCTGGTTCCTTTGTAGCACCTCAATCCGACATAAGTCAGCACTGAATTCAGTGCAGTTACATAGAAATTCCGGCCTATGTTCTATTGTAACTATTATCTCATTTAAAAATATTATGTATAGTTTGCCTTCAGACCATGGTCCAATTTCTTTCTGCAGTATTGTTGAACTCTTACAGTGGCTTTGCAAGACACAGATCTTAACTCTGTGCCAATTCTTCCGACCACTCATCTCAGTACAGTCATACACTTTTATGCCCAATTAAAACAACAGTTCCAGATTCCATTATACCAGTTACCAAAATAAGTTAATATTCCAGTGTGTGTGTGTGTGTATATGGGTGTTGTTGTGGAATAGTATTTGTAGTGTTAGGATGAGTGTGGGTGCAGTGATAAGTGCATTGTGTGCAGTTATTGAGACAGCATGTGCTTGGGGTGGTGCTCACAGTGCTGGGATATGGGGTGTGTGTTTGTGTATGGTCTATGTGTAGGCCATGCCTGGCTCAGGTGCATGAGCAGTGCAGTGCTGGGGAATCGTAGGTATGTAATGCTAGAAAGAGATATGTAAATGTTGTGCTAATAGTGTGAGAAGTGCTAAAGGAACTATGTGCGTGCTTGTGTTGTGCTAGAAAAAATGTGTCTGAAAATATGTGCTTATGTATTTGTGTGTTGTTGGGGTGTGTGTGTGTGTGTGTGTGTGTTGGTGTCTGTGTATAGAGTCTGAAACAGCCATTTATGTTAAAATAAATAACATGACATGTCACCATTCCATCATGGCCACACTATTCGAGATAGCCAAACAACATCCGGGTGCTATCTGCACATCATCAAAGCCATCCTCCTTCGAACACTAATCTCATGGCAGTAGTTTTGCCACAATAAGTGTCTCCTTGTTTCACTAAGAAAGTTAATCAACAAATATCACAGCATGGTGTAGAGGAGTCAGAACTCAAGATGAAGACTGAAGACAACACGCAGGGAACTGCAGAATAGATGTTGGGCCCAATTCTCAAAACGATTTTTGGAGCCAGTGATGGGATGCACCAGCGCATCCCTTTCCTTTATTTGCTCAAAAACAGTTTTTCCAAAATTCACAAAGAGCATCTGAATGTGCGCATCATAGAAACCCTGTTTCATGCCCTTTGGTAAATTGTGTAAATCAGCAGGCGTTTCTGCACATTTTACAGCACATCAGGAAATCACAACAGGGGCGCACTATATCATGCGAAGAAAAGAGAAGATTTCCCCTGTGCCTGTGTGCAATATTTTTGAATCGTTCCTGCATTTATTTCAGTGGAGCTGCAATTGTATGAGCTGCTGCTGCCTGTAACAGACAAGGAATTACCAGATACTCCAAACCAATGGGTGAGGTTCTAGAGTCTTTTTTAAACAGAACAACACATATAAGGAATTAGATTTAACTGGTCAAGAAACATAAACAAATCAAGCTTCCTGTATAGGACTGTGATCCTCAGTCCTTCCCTCTCTCCCACGTGTTTTGTAGTTCAAGTTTCCCAACATGTCCTTTTTGACTTTTTACATAACTTTATTGTCTTTTTTAGAAATTGTAGGATGTTGCTCTTCTACTGCAGCAAAACATCACCGTGTCTTGGGTCATTCAAACATGGGTTGGCGTCAGACTCTTTATGATCTTAACAAGGATCGTGGTGGTAGTATTAACTCCCCCAATGCTGGCAGTAGACCCTAATACAGTCTCTCCAAGCGTGTGGTTTTCAACCACCACAATGGCTTAATGCCCCTGCCTTGGGCACTTCCTCCTCCTTAACTCTTCCCCTTCCTCCTGTTTAGACGTCTCTTCAGCTCCCTTTTATCCCTGCCTCTTCCTTTGCTTCTTAACAATTCACCATGCTCGGGTCTTGTCCCACCATACATTTGGCTTTCCCGTTCTTCTCGTCACACTCCTGATTGTTATCGCTTTCTTGTGTGCTCTTTATCTCCTCAATACTTCATATATTGTCTTCTTCTCCTTTATAGCTGTAGTCAGAAAAAACACACTAGTATAAAGCACATATCACGAAAAAAACACATATGCACATAAAACAAATTAAGAATATAAAGAAGCATGAAAATACAAGTATTGTGCAACAAAAAATCATACATTGGACGCAACAATAATAACATAGTATTGGCAGAGGCCAATAAGAACAAATACAACTTCATAATAAATAGATAAAACATCAGCCACACAGATTAAGGAACTTGGTTCTGATATGCCATGGGGAATCAAGATAGAAAGAGACTGAAATTGTCCGACATGGAGAAATCACTCGTTTAAAAAATACCAGTGCGTCAGTGAAATTTAAAATCCCAGTCTGTACTATATAATGTAAAATACACTTTTTCCCAACTTTAGAGTATAGTGGAACCACCATCAAAGAGTGTCCCTCAGATTCCTTGATAATACTAATAATTCAGCATTTATATAACGCTACAAACCCTCAGGTGTCCGAGGGCTGCTTATTATTACCCACAGTGTGGGGTGCTCATTTATCGATCTTGGAAGGATGAAAGGCTGAGTTTGGCCCTGCCGGGATTCGAACCTGCGCCAGCAGGCTTTGCACAGATGTCTATGCGAGCGCTCTACTCGCTGTGCTATTGGTTGATGTTTGATGGTTGATGGTTTCACATTGTTGAAGAATGAGGCCGTGTGAGGAGCAATACTTTATATCACCACCACATTCGCCTAACCTCTCCTTCTCTTTACAAAAAAAGGTAGTAGGCGCCCCTTTCTCGAAAAACACAGCATGATAACCTTTTCAGTGGTTAGTGGTTATTTAACGTGTTTCAGCCTTTTTGGGCCTCATCAGTGAGGTGAAGCCGTGCCTCTCTGAGCACAGTGAGCGAGGAGTCCACGTCTGGTTGCCCCCAGGTAACTTAGGGTGACCAACCCCAAGTTTCTTCCAAAAATACAAAAAAGGTAGCAAGCACCCCTCTCTCGAAAGAACACAGCATGATAACGGGTTCAGTGGTTATTACCAACTTGCTGTTAGTGCTCTTGTTCAGAAGGGAATTGCCATAGTATTTCGGTGCTGGACTGCTCATGTGGGCGGGACAAAGACTGATATGCAAATTGATATTTCCCATCTGTGAAAGGTACAGTGAGCAAAAAGCAGATGGCTGCGAAATCTCAAAGTGGTTACAAACCACTGAACAGGTTATCATGCCGTGTTTTTTCGAGCGAGGGGCGCCTGCTACCTTTTTTGTATCTCCTTGACTTTGATATTCTTTGCATCCACCTATGGCTGCTCTTGGATTCCTTCTCCTCGCCTCCTACCTTTTGTCTTGATGTACTTTCTATCTCCTCCTTACTATGAGACTACCCCTTTTCTGACTCTGAACCTCTTTTTTTACATCTTCTCCCAGCTTCCTCGCCCCCTTATCCATCTCCTTACTATGCCTCTCAAACTCTGCCACATCCTTGCTGCTCCTGTCAACACCAGCACCTTCTCACTGCAGACAAAGAATTATTTCTCTGCACCAAACACAATTAGTCTTCATTACTTTGGACATGTAACCTCTTTGGCAAACTCACTGGCACAGGGGTATTTGCACATTACCATGGTCTTGACCCCCCAGTTATTTTGGCATGTCCTATATGCCTGTGGCAGGGGTCTTTTCACAGATTAGCCAGTCCATCCCCGGGGAAAGAGCACTCCTTCAGAAATACTGACTAGAGTTGGATTTCTCTCTTGATTTTAAGAGGCCCTGGTGTGTCCCCCTTCCCTTCCTAGTGAACCAAGGAGAGTGTACCAGGGCTTTAGAGGATAGGTTTAGACCACATTACCTCCTTGGAATACATCATGGTTGGTGGTCTTCTGTTCTAGCCCTCCCTTTTCCCCTAAGCAAAGCATTCATTGAGTAATCATGCTCTCGGGTTGCTCAGTTCTCTCTCGTACTAGCGCCACATAGGCCTTAGTCTCTTAGGTTCTTAGGGGCATAATTTACCCTGAGGCTGATGATGGACTGGGAAACAAGTGGTATCAAAGGTGTATCTCCTCTGGGCCTTTCATCATGGAACGGGTGGAGTCACCTGGCCACAAAGGGGCACCCCCGTCTCGTCAACCATCCTTATGGATGGGCGTTCTTCACATGTCCCACTTACTTTTCTATCTTCGAAAAAGAGATAGGGCCAGTTTCTCATATATTTGTTGACACAATTGAGGAGATGCACTATTGCACTTGCTCCAAAAAAAGGAACAACCCAAATCACAAAGAGCATCTGAATGAGTACATGGTAGTTGCGCTCATTCAGATGCTCTTTTCCCAGCTTTGTAAAGGGGCGTTTCTGGGCATTTAAAAGCAATAACAAGTTTACAAACGGAATGTGCTTTTAAATGCCTTGAAAGTAGACTCATCCCACTGCAAGCCACGGATCATGTTTGGATCATTTCACAGAGATGGGATGTTTAAGGACCAGTCTCCGTGAAATGTGCTCCCAGCAACATGCGGTTGACTCTCATTCATTAGGGTCAAGAGCACATTTTTGAGCTACTGTCCAACCCCTCCTGAAATACACACGTCACATTTAAAGCAGTGCACATGAGAAAAAGCGCATCATCTGTTTTTTTTATATCGCACTGCTTTTTGAGAATGTGGCTCATAAAAATGCCTTTTTGTGAGAAAATGGATTGTGAAATGGCTACCATCATCCACATAGGTCATGACAGCCTTAGAGGCATTGCTGTCAGCCGTGTGATCCCAACACCTATATATGCAAGGGGGTTGGCCAGTGCACCAGTTGCTCTGGCGCGCAGTTCACTGGAAATGTGCAGGTCACTGTTTGGGCTTTTTTTAGATGCCTGATTTTCTGACAAGTGTGCCTGTTGACTCGATCATAAGGCACGAGAAATGTGGTAATGGGGTAGGAATCTATGAAAGCCTGTCCATTTATTTCCTCAAAAAGCATCATTTAAGATCAATTAATCACACCTATCGGTTTCTAGACCCTGAGATATTAAAGATACAATTTTATTGAATAGCATTCACAATTTCTTTACATTATTTTTATTCTGTTGGTTAATGCTGTGTTATGCTATGCCCTGATGCTATATTGATTCTGTTAGTAATTTGGATGTGTTCACTGATTATGTTTATTATCCGTCATATATAATTCTCTAAGGATGTCTGCGCATTGGGGACTGGGCATATTTACAGCCATCCTTACCCTGAAACCCGGCTTACCCTCTCAAATCTTCTTCTTGAAATATTCTGACTCATTCAAGTCCTCTGTCCCTGCCAGTTTGGGAGATGAGAAACAGAACAACGTATTTTTTACTCCTATCCAAAGCTATATTTTGTTCCTGGTTGCATATATTTTTATATAAGGGTGATTTGTGCCAAACATTAAATGAGCACCAAGTCCGGTGTACATTATGTCCTTAGTGATTTAATCTTACAGCCCTTTTTAGTTGGGCTATTAGGTGATGCTTTCCAAAACGATTGCATTAGAGTACAGATAGGGAGAAATGGCATATGAGGAGGCAGTAGGTGTTGTTTGCTTATTTGCTGAACCATTGACTACCCATGGCCATGATAAACCTTATGGCCATTCACACCTAGTTCTTGACCCTCCCCACCCAAAACACCTCCTCGTGGGAAAATCTTTGAGCTCGCTTTAATTAAGCCTGACAATGGCCCTCATTACGACCCTGGCGGAAAGTGACTGACCGGACCGCCACAGCGTAAATAGCGTTTCCGTCATTGCACGATGGAGCAAAGTGCGGCCCATTCCGACCCATCGGGCACGAGCACCACGCCATGGCGGAAGTGCAAAGTCCGCGATGGCGGAAATGACCCCAAAACGGCCCACACCGCCGCCGTACGGCGCCCTAGGTGCAATACCGCCACCCATCACAGCGGACACCGCAGTGTGCGCCTACCGGAAAGTACGGTGACCGTAAATATACGGAAACGGAAGTAAAAACATGGGCCCGGAACGGGAAACATCCCGCCGTACACCTATAAAACCACAAAAACCACACAACCACTAAAAACACTACCCTGAGACACACCCCAACCCGTCATCAACCCTAGCGAAACCAAGAAAAATGGGAAAAGTAGCGAAGAAAGCGTGCGACCGCAAGCGGCAGGTCCACTTCTCCCGTGAGGAACTCACCGTGCTAACAGAGACCCTCCAGGAGAATGCTGCCGTCGTCTTCTCCACGCAAATGACCAGGACGGCACTTGCGAACAAGAAGGCCATATGGGCTCTGGTGGCACAGCGGGTAAGTGCGGTGGGGACCGCACCCCGCAACCCACAGCAATGCAGAAAGCGATGGGACGACCTGCGGATACGCGTCCGCAGCATACTCTCTGCCAACCGCAACATTGCCACAGCCACCGGGGGAGGTCCTGAATCACCCATCAAGTTGACCCCCTGGGAAGAAATCTGTGCCTCCACCATCGGAATGGAGAGCATAGAGGGAGTCGGAGGGATGGAGAAAGGAGTGCAGACATCCGAAGATTCAGGTAGGTGGGCCAGATAAAACAATGCTAAATCCACAATGTCCAATCATGTGAAGTACCATGTGTCCACATAGTGCAACAGAAACACATGTCCAGGAGAACGTCCACACACATCGGCCTGATAGCGCACTTTAAAACTCACAATAAATACATAAATAATTAAAAACCCCTAAAACACCCACTACACGTGCAGCAGGCACACCCTAACTGCAGGCTGCCAAACAACTGCACCCTCACTCCACACACAAATGAAAGCACCTCCAAGGCCCCGACCCAAATCACCCTCAGGTACCACCCCAATGCATGTGATACAACGCCATTCCAATACCCACAGACCCATCAATAACCCTCGCCCTCCTTTACTCCACCACAGGGTCCGATCCAAACGACGAGCATCAGGACACCCCTACCAGCACACCTGCAAAGAGGGCCAAGACCAACGGCCAAAGACCCTCCACCTCAGCTGCACGCATCAAGACACGGCAGCAGCACAAATCAGGTGGCAGCACAGAGGAGGGAACATCAACAGGCACCCCAGCAGCCAGCATGCCCACAACACCACCACCACAGGTCCCCCCAACGGATGCCACAGAAGGCACTGCCTCTGGTGGCAGCAGCACCATAGGTGACACCCCATTGATGGCAGCATGCTCCGACACAGAAGACGGGGATGTCGAAGTCAGATCCATCCATGACCTGTCCCAATCCCCCTGTCTGTCCCATCCCGTACAACATGAGGATACCACGCAGGGGCACCCACAAGACGACGACTGGCCATCCCCCACAAGCCCTGTGGCAAGGCAACATGAGGTCAACAGCCCCTCTGTGACACCCCCGCAAATGGCCATGGCCCAGCAGAGGCAACAGTCCCTCGACCAGTTAATCGTGCAACAGCAGCAACTGGCCACGCTCCTCAAGGACCATGCCGATGAATGTGGGGGCACTAAGGCAGACATAGAAACATCAACTGAGACACTTAGGGCAGAAATGGAGAGAAGTACAGAGACACTAAGGGCACAAATGGAGAGTAGCACCGAGAGCCTGAGAGTCCAAATGGAGAGTAGCACCGAGAGCCTGAGAGTCCAAATGGAGAGTAGCACCGAGAGCCTGAGAGTCCAAATGGAGAGAAGCACCGAGAGCCTGAGGGGGGAACTGCATGCGACGTCCAAAGACGTATGTGCCGAACTTGCCGCAGTGCGCCGTGTGCTCACTGAGCTCTCACAAACCCTTAGGGACATGCATGGACGTGAGCAGGCAGAGACATCATCCGTTGCAAGTTCCGTCCAGGGCAGCCCCCAACGTAGATCTGGGAGGAACCTGCGCTCCACAGGCAGGGGTGCCCCTGATACCCGCAGAGGGGGCTTGCAATAGCGACTGCCCACTGACAATGAGCATCTTTGGACACTGGTGTTCGGGGGGGAGGTAGGAGGGTGGAGGGGGTGTGTTGGGCTCACTTGGGTGGCGGGTCGATAGGGTGTTCAACATGATATCACATATGCCATAAACAGTGCACGATCAACCAATGAGATGTGTGGACAATGATCTTTGTGTACTAGGCCATCATAGGCGTACAGTCCATATTGTGCATGTACCAGACACACACAGTGCCACGAGTCCCGTGTCCATGTATCAGCCACCAGGCGTGAGTGCTAGAAGCATGCATCAATGAGATGCTGACGAATGTCACGGCCCTCCGGTGCCTCGCAGACTCCTTGAGGTGCTGCCACATCCCCACCCTCATCATGACCATCTTCAGGTGCTTGCAGTTCTGCGTCAGGGGGCATGGGCACATTTCTACGTACGCACATGTTGTGGAGCATGACACATGCCATGACCATCTTTGCAACCTTCTCATGGCGGTACAGGAGTGCCCCGCCAGACCTGCTGAGGCAGCGGAAACGAGTCTTCAGTAGGCCGAATGCCTGTTCAATGACTACACGGGTACGTGAGTGGGCATGGTTGTAGTCCTCCTCATGCTGGTCCCGTGGGTTCCGGACTGGTCTGAGGAGCCATCTCTTCAGTGGATACCCAGCATCACCTGTATGTGGACGATAAACGTATGATGTGGAATGCCATTGCTACGTACGCACACCCCCCCCCTTCCTGCCAGGTCATTGCCGCATCACATACCCCCCATCATCATGCATGAAATGAGACTCACCGAGTAGCCAGGATCTGTTCCCTGCGTGTCGCTCCATGTAGCGTGGTATAGTAGAGTTCCTCAAGACCATAGAATCATGGGTTGATCCAGGGAATCTGGCACAACAATGTGTAATGATCCTGTCACACACCATTTGTACATTCAGGGAATGAAATTGTTTTCGGTTGCGGTACTGGGCCTCCATGGCATGTGGGACGACCAATTCCACATGGGTGCAGTCGATGGCACCAATGCAACCCGGTATGCCAGCAAGTGCATGGAATCCCACTTTTGTGTTGGTAATATCCTGCTCCGAGCATGGTAGAGAGATGTAGTCGTCTGCGTGCTGCAGGAGGGCATCGAGCACTTGCAATAGTGTCCGTGAGAACAGTGGCTGAGAAATGCCATGCAACTGTCCGACTGTGTGCTGGTAGGTGCCTGTGGCCAGGAAGTGGAGTACAGACACCACCTTCAGTAGGGGTGGGATGGCGGTTGGGCTATCTATCATGCTGACAAGGTCAGCCTGTGTCATGTTCACAATGGCGGCTATGGTGTCCCGGTCCAAACGGTAGAGGGTGTGGATCTGCTCATCAGTGAGGTTGAACGGATGTGCTCGGAGGCGTGGGATTGCGGGCTGCCTGCGTGGTGGTAGTGGCTGTGCTGGCGGCCCTTGCTGGCCCTGCCTTGGCCTCCTCCTCCTCCTGCGTCTCCTCCGTGCGGCCGGTTGTAGTTGGTGTTCGTCTTCTTCTTGGAGTTGGAGTACTTGCAGTGCTATCAGGTCCCCCAGGGCCAACATCGCGAGTCCTGCCGGTAGCATTTCGGAGTGGGTGTGGTTGTGGGAGGAGACTGGGTGTGCAATTTATGTGTTTTCAGGCTGTATGGCCTCCACCTGTGGTGATTCATTCCACCTGTGCAAGCTGCTCTCCCCTTTGGCCGAGTACGTCCCGCACACAACGCTGCAATTCGAGGAATGGCATCTTGCTATTGCAATCATGTATTTGTACCCGATGGCCGTGTAACATTGGTTGATATGTTCATTCGGCTATGGTCCCATTGTTTCACATACAATCTTTGCAGTCGCGAACAGACTTGTGATGGGTCAGTGGAACGTAGTACTCGAGTGACGGTGGGCCCTCATGCATCACTGTACCGAGTTGCAACGACGGGCGGGGCGTCCCATTTGTGAGGGAAGGCAGTTGCCATTTTCACACACAGCCGCACTAGATGGATTAATTTGTGATTTCAAACGGCCACAGATGCCTTTTCGACGTGATGTTGCAAATGAGGAATTCGAAGGGCGGCGCTTTCGGTTTCCAGCTAGCGGCGAGGAGATGCCCACAGGTCTGACTGCAAATATAACGTTCTATTGTTCAATGTCCTTGAGACAGGGGCCATGGCGAGGATGCAATGATTGATATGAATAGTTTGGGATGCGCAATAGCGACGTGGGCGATGAGGCCGGACGTTCCCAAATACATGTTACTTCACAACACTGGAATTACGGGCTGGGGCACTGTGGATTTTGCAGGCTGCATAACGCACAGACTCAATGGATATTTCTAATGTTATGTGAGTAAATATTCAGGCGTTTTTATACCGGGATGAGGGAATGATGAATGGATGCATGGGCAGGTGATTTGATACAGAGTTTGCCATGTACAGGGCTTCTTGGAATCTATCCGCCTCCCCTGCGCTATGTGATGCAGGGCTGCCATAGTGGGACCATCGTCTATCTGGCCTTGTTGAGCCCTCCCTGTCTCGACGCGCCTTCAGACACTTGTGTCCATGCACGTTAACATTCCCATCAGATGGATTCTGTTTTCACAGACGCAGGCACAGGTACACTCGTTTGTGATGGTGTTTACACCTCGATATAGATGGTTATGAGTCGCAAGTGGTTTTGGGGTGGTGATGATCCTTTGGAGTGGGCTAGCATGCATATGGCTGTGGATTTAGTGTGATCATTGAAGTGAGTTGTTCGAATGTAGTTCTGATGGCCATTCTGTTCTTTTTCTTTTCTTTTGGTTGACAGGTATCTCCTCCCCTTTTGCCACTGCCATCTGTATGCCACTCCTGCAGATGGCTTTTACTCCCGACACCTGCTGCTTCGTGTTAATCAGTGGAGCAGCATTACGATCTTATGGGACGATCGCCAATGGGCCACATGCCCTTACGCAGTACTAGTGGCTCGGAGCAACATTTCGGCCTTTCAGCTGGACTAGTGCCTCCCCATTGGGACGGCCCTGCGGTTCTGTGCGCTTCCATGTTGCCTTTTCGTACGTGAATGTGGCTCTGTGTACCATGATGGAACAGGGCGTCACACAAGTAGTAGCTGGTCATTTCTTGCGGATGCAGCCCACAATGGTGATATGTGTTTTGGAGTTCATGGCCTAATGGCTGTATGGGCTTGGTGATTTTGTTGTGCATTAAATTTCTATTCTGATATGGGCCGTGTAGCGTTCTTCTTTGCGAGTGATGTGGCATATTCCTATTTGGGGAGCGATGTATTGTGAGGAGATCTGCATTGGGTTCCAGCTTCGGAGTTTAGTTGCGTGGTACTGTGCTGGGCGCGTTTGCCTACGAAGCCCAGTGAGGTCAGGGATGGGGGCTGCCAATATGACTGTTTGAATGTTGTCATGCTCAGGGGCGGGGGATTGGGTTTTGTGTAACAGATGCCGGTCAGCCAGGTGGACTGGTGGAATGATGTGATTTTCGGAATATTGCTGGTCACAGGTGCCTGTGTTTGCGTGCGTTTCTGGGGGGGGGGACTGTGGTCATGTCCATTGGAATGGCTTCTGTATTCGTGCCATCTGTGCCCTGCAGCTCCCATTGGCCCCTCTTGTGATTCTTTTGTTCGTTGGCATGCATGGGTGACTTGTACATTTCACTGGTTGCATTGTGACTTCATTGCACCTACGGGGAGTTGTACTTTGTGGGCAGGGAGCGGTGTACAGGCACTCAGTGGGGCCGTTTACGGTTGATTCGCGATGCCGTACTTCTCACCATGGCGGAATGGTACTTTCCGCCATGCTTGATGGCGTTAGGTACATGTCCGCTAGGGTCGGAATTCGCGTACCCTTGCGCCATGGTGGTATTTACGGTTTGGCATGGCGCGCGCGCGCGTACTTGGTGCAGTTAGCGTTGGCGTTCACTACGGTGTCGCTAATGGCTTCGTACTTTGCGGTGACGGGTCATAGTCGCACCGAGCGCTATTCGATGGCGGTATTGCATTTCCGCCATCGTTTTTCGATTTCCGCCAGGGTCGTAATGAGGCCCAATGAAACTTTTCACTTGAAGTGCCTGCCAGTGTTTTTTCAAAGCAGTCTTCTGCGAGTTAATGGCTTAGTTGGAGTTGCAAATGCTCTACTGGTGTAATAAAAATTGCTTGACCAGGCCTGCCTTCAGCCACTTGATTTATAAGCACTCTACATGTCCTTCACTGAAGTTCTGTTAAAAACAAACATTGGCAAGGTCAACAGCTTTGGCTTGTGTATAAGTATTAGGCATTTGCCAGGTACTTGAACCATGTTCTACCCGCTGTAAAGACTGGAGGGGGGTGTCTGTACTTCTGCTCTCTATATGGTAGAGGAGAGGCACAGAGGACCCCAGCCAAGATTCTCTATGCGGTAGCTATGGTCGAGCAATCAAGGCCTAGCTTCTCAGGAGGTGATGCAGGCTGGTTCTTAAGTACAGTGTAGTCCCCAAGCCCCCACAAAGGAATGTCCACACACTGTATTAGTGAAAACAGAGTCTTTATATAATTAATATTCAAAGGTATGTACACTATCACAATAACGCACTTTGTACTCAAAAATCAACAATGGTAAATATATACAATTCTATAGTGGTACCACCAATATTATCAGATCTCATTAAAGTGCATCAACTACACTGTTAGAATGTCACACAGATCAATAACAAGGAAACCAGCAATAGAGATAGGAAGGAAATCAAGATGGTTGACACAATTGGCAGAATAATGGCCCGTACCACTAGACATAGTTCTCTGTGGAGATCCCCCCACCTGGGCAACCTGTAAAATAAAGATATAGTACAAGCCCAGTCCATATATTGATCAATATTCTTATTTTCACCTATAATGTTTTTACCCCCCCAATGTACCTGGTGGAGCACAGTTCTTTGAAGAAGCGTCGATGGATCCTTCTTGAGTGACCCCCTTTCAAGCAGGAGTCACGGATCGTCGAGAGGCATCGAAGAAAGTGAACTTGGCGTTGACAGCGTAGATGAGAAGTTTGTGGGTGCAGAGACCACGGCGTCGATCCAGGCGGCGATGTCCTGCGAGGATGAGGTGTGCGGGGCACCTCAGCGTTTGATAGTTCTGGACCGCAAAGAGTTTCAGAGGAACTGTGGCCCAGCAAGGGCGTCAAGTCGGCAAAGTCTTTGTGGCCTTCAGGTGGCGGGAAACCCACCGGCGGATTCTCCTCGGCGCGTCGGCGGCCTTGACTCTCTCTGGCAGGATAAAGCGGTCGTCGGGGTGGACAAGGGAGTCCTTCGATTCAACTGTTCTTAGGCAAAAGAGCGGGCGGCTCTGGTCGTCGGCTGCACGGCGTCAAGCGGTCGCTTCTTCTGGGGCAACACAACTTCGACGGGCCTCCAGCGGTTACACAAACCTGCAAACCCAGGTCGATGGCAATGGACTTCGACAGCAGCGCAGTCCGGGTGATTCACTTCGTTCTCCTCAGCAGTCCCCATCTTCGGTCGGCAGCCTTTCGAGGGTCTGACTTCCAGGGAGCTTCGGCAAAGGTTAGCGGTGCTCGATAGTCCCTCGGAGCACGGGAAGAGGGCGCTTTACCAGGTCCTCTCTCGGATCAGTCTTCGACGAATTCGGCAGATTTCAGATCAGGTCAAAGGAAATGCAACAGCAAGTATTCTTCTTCCAGCTGGGCATCGAGGATCAGCAGTTCCAGTTATTCTTCAAGTGTAGACACAGATTCTGAACAATTTCCAGTGGTTGTCTGAAGTGGCTAACTTCTCTCCACTAGCCTGTAAATGGGTCTTGTCTTTTCTTAACAATCGAGTTAGCAGAGTCTTCCAAGGCAATGCTGAATCCGAGCCCATTCTCACAACTTGTGGTGTTCCTCAGGGTGCCTGTACTTCTCCCTGCTTTTATAATATATTCACGGCTCCGCTGTTTGCAATACTAGACCATGAGAACATTATATTTACCAACTATGCGGATGACACTCAATGTGTCATCCCGCTTCTTGGGTCTTACAGACTGGATGATATTGCCATTAATAACGTCTGTGCTATAATTGAAACATGGATTGTTCATAATAAGCTAGCACTGAATAAGTCCAAAACCGAACTATTGGTAGTTGGCTCACCGCACACCATTACTAAACTTGGCCCACAGTATGATCATTTCCAACTGGGTGAAGAATCCATCATACCTTTGAAAAAAGTAAAAACTTTAGGAGTGACTTTTGACCAACATCTGTCTATGAAACAGCATGTTAGTAGTATTGTCTCATCATGTGCATACTACATTAAACTTTTAACACATCTAAGGCCTCTTATCTCACAGGACAATGCAGAAACTATCGCAAGAGCAATAGTAGGCTCTAAAATAGACTACTGCTCGAGTCTTCTTATGGGAATTAACAAATCTGAAAGCAACAGGCTGCAAATCTGTCAAAATGGGGCTATTAGAGCCGTTATGAAACTCAAACACAGAGATCATCTCACACCAGCAAGACGTGAGCTGCACTGGCTGCCTGTGTCCGCTAGAGCTCTATCTCGTAACTTGACTATTGTTCATAAGTGCAGAACTGGGAAGATGCCTGACTACTTACAACAGTTACTACCTTTAAGAACTAACACAAGAGCTCTTAGGTCAAACGATCTGTTCCTTCTATCTGAACCTAAGTGCCACACCGTCAGAACAACAGTGGCAGCTTTCTTTTCTGCTGGACCCAGAGCGTAGAACGCTCTTCCGCTGGAGATAAGATCTATTGAATCTTTAGAACTCTTTAAAAAAAGACTAGACCTATCTGTTCCATTAAACAATGTATCTGCCTTTGATATAACCCCGCTCAGCCATATCTTATGATTATGTCTCATGTTTTCTGTTATTTGTGTTTTGTAGTGCCCTCACGCCTTCGGGTTCATGGTTGCGCTACACAAGTGTATTAAAGTAAAGTAAAGTAAAGTGAGAGGTCCCCAGATATACTATTCTGTCTCTCATCCACACTGCTGGGTCACACTCAGCAGCCAATCATACAGAAGGGCATTCATGCAGTAAGTCAGCCAATCAGGCACACAGTGCATTCCGGCCATCCTCCTCCCTCTCAGACACTCACAACAAGGAATGTGGATTGGGACAAGTACCCAGCCATTCAACACTACACACTGCATTCAGGCCAGTTTCGGGCAGGGCTGTCTCAGTCTTTGTCTCTCATACCAGAAACCAGACGGCCACAACAAGAAGTGCATATTGGTCACACACTCCATTCACCCAGGTCCCACCCACAGGTTGTACCCATAACATACAGTCACTGGGAAGGCTCCAGC
Source organism: Ambystoma mexicanum (assembly GCF_040938575.1). Taxonomy (NCBI): domain Eukaryota; kingdom Metazoa; phylum Chordata; class Amphibia; order Caudata; family Ambystomatidae; genus Ambystoma; species Ambystoma mexicanum. The sequence continues at coordinate 647,559,848 of NC_090934.1, read as the reverse complement.
CAGTCTGGACTGAACTTCACAACAACACCATATATGGAACTTCCACCCAACAGTCAGTCAGGGGGAAGGGACAGAGTCAGGGCTTCCCAGGACTTTGGGAAAACAAGGTAATAGGCAATAGAAAGCAAGAGGCCACAGGGGTCATCTTGTTTTCTATCAGGAATCAACTGATTACAATGGCAGGGCCTGGGTATCCTAAAATTGAGGATACTCAGAGCACCTGTCAAATTCAGCATGGAGCTGCCACCAGCCCATACCCTGCTCTGTGGGCCACCCACAGGTGCCCAAAAACATACAATAGGGGCACAGGGTTGTACCCCCACCCATGGGTGCCATAAGGGTATCCCATGGGTCTGTACACCAAACCAAAAACAGGAAGAGCTGCACTGCCAGGAGTCCCACATGGACCTCTGGGCAGAAAACAACACAGAACACAATGAAAAAGGACTTACAGGACAAGGACATGGAGGCCCTGTCCCTCCAATGCATTTCCAGCATCACACCCGCTACCATCAAAGGCCAGTTAATATCCCTACGACAGTGCCTGTGCCTTCAATTCAAAGATCTGACACCATTCTGATGTTCCCAAAATGCTCTTTAATAATTAAAACAGTCAGAGCCGTAATGGTGCTGTGTCTTCATTCCTATTTCTCAAATTAGTTTTACTAAAGGGTACATAGGAGAGTCTTATTCCTTTCATCTTGGAATGATAACCCTGTATCAGAAAATAATGTATACGGTTATTCTAGGTTCTTATAATGTGCTTTGCACAGTAGGATAAGTGAACATTCTCATCCTGCCCACAATATTTATTGGAAGGAAAACATTGTAAAGTATTAAAACAAGTTAGTTTACAATGCTAGTACATTAGGTTTCCCCAAATCTCCATCCTTCTTGGAAACATTCACCTTCGGATTAAAACCATTGATCTGCTTCTTCTCTGAGCACCAAAGCAATATTGCATTTTGAGCTCTGGGTGATGATTGATGGTAGTGCTCCTGAAACAGCACTGCCTTCGAGTATGCACAAACTGGCTGCTGTTATCATGCAACTTTGTGCCAAAATAAATCTCACACTCTGTCCCCCCACCTTCAGAATGTCTCTATATTCTCTCTCAAACTAGCAAAAGTCCACCTGGTAGTGCAATCCTCATAAAAGCAGAGAGAGAGATGGACTGAGAGCAATAGAGATAGAAACATATGGAGGTCATTACGTCGTGGGCGCAAAGGGATACCGGGCACCGGTAATGACACCGGTGCTGGTAATCCCTTTGCTCCCTATTCCGAGGTCCCTTTGCGGGTCCTTCCTTAACGCCTGGTTTTAGCAGGCGTTAAGGACGGGACCTGCAAAGGGACTTCAGAGCTGATAACGGTACCGTAATTTCCGGTACCATTATTAGCACCCTCCCCATTCCCATTGAGCCCTATGGGGGCTCAAATGGTAATGGGGAATGGTATTTACAATGGGGACTTACCAGCCCTGCAAAGGTCGGACTAGACCGGTAAGTCCCCATTGAACCAGGGCGGACACGGTACCGATAATGGTGCTAGTCATGGCGCTAATAGCGCCATGACTAGCACCAACCTCGGAATGAGGCCCATAGAGTGAGAGTGAGTGTGAGTGTGTTAGTATGGAATATAACAGAAGGAACAACTAGTGTACTGTATTTTTATAGCTCACTGAGGTTTTTATTCACCCATCCTATTTGAATCCATTGTTTACTCAGTGTCTTTGGGCATCAGCAGTCTATCCATTCCCCTGGGGATCTTACACTTCTTTGGTGGCCAGGGCCGCTCTCCAACCATGTGACTTCTCCACACCAAGCTGAAGAAGGCCAGAGAAAAGGCAGATGACATGATGATGCATTGACTGGTTGCATGCTACAGACTATTCAAGACCACACTAGTAAACCTTTTTTTTGTTTAATCAAGAACGAAAGTCGGAGGTTCGAAGACGATCAGATACCATCGTAGTTCCGACCATAAACGATGCCGACTAGCGATCCGGCGGCGTTATTCCCATGACCCGTCGAGCAGCTTCCGGGAAACCAAAGACTTTGGGTTCCGGGGGGAGTATGGTTGCAAAGCTGAAACTTAAAGGAATTGACGGAAGGGCACCACCAGGAGTGGAGCCTGCGGCTTAATTTGACTCAACGCGGGAAACCTCACCCGGCCCGGACACGGAAAGGATTGACAGATTGATAGCTCTTTCTCGATTCTGTGGGTGGTGGTGCATGGCCGTTCTTAGTTGGTGGAGCGATTTGTCTGGTTAATTCCAATAACGAACGAGACTCCTCCATGCTAACTAGTTACGCGACCCCCAGCGGTCGGCGTTCAACTTCTTAGAGGGACAAGTGGCGTTCAGCCACACGAGATCGAGCAATAACAGGTCTGTGATGCCCTTAGATGTCCGGGGCTGCACGCACGCTACACTGAACGGATCAGCGTGTGTCTACCCTTCGCCGACAGTTGTGGGTAACCCGCTGAACCCCGTTCGTGATAGGGATTGGGGATTGCAATTATTTCCCATGAACGAGGAATTCCCAGTAAGTGCGGGTCATAAGCTCGCGTTGATTAAGTCCCTGCCCTTTGTACACACCGCCCGTCGCTACTACCGATTGGATGGTTTAGTGAGGTCCTC